>NC_064644.1:186156976-188656976 GCF_023864345.2 Schistocerca serialis cubense
TCACTAATTATTTTGTACCACGTAATAATCAATTCATTTGAAAATTCAGAAGAGAATAAACTAAAAATTATGCCCAGTAAGATAGAAACTAAAGTGCAGATTCAGGCACTGTGCAGATCTGCACTTTTTCATCTTCAGATCTATACAAATAATGTATACTAACCAGGGTATCCTTTGCTTTCGTAATGTTTCCCCCTTTTTAGTCTTCTAGTGATGAACTGGAACCACACCCATGAATCTGATTGTTTCTTTGTATCCTTCCATCTACTGTCTTTGTGTGTTATTGTTCGGTGTTCAAAAAGCAAAATATTATGCCTGCTCCCACGAGGTATTAAAACGAGGTCCCAAGAAGGCTAACGAATTATAACAAAATACAGTGAGACGCCAATTTGTCTGTCGTCATGTTGTTAAGACGACAGAAATAGTTGGGTGTTATTGCCTGCATCACCGACATCCCGTTGTCGTCTTCTCTTATTGAGATTTTCGTATTACCCTGAACAGAAGATGCCGAGATAAACGTGTATATTCTCCGTGACGAAACATCCCATATTCATTTCATCCTGATCCATTCGTTGCATGCATCGGCAGCAATGAGTGATAGGCAAGCTGTTGTGAGCTGACGAATAACAATAAAAATGGTAGTAATAACGAATCAGTAATCAAGAATGTTACTGCATTACAGACGATTAACAAAATAACCAAGAAAATCTGAGTGTTTAATTGGCCCACTGCATAGGTGTTCTTACCACTTTGTCACTGAATTCTGTTCTGGTTGTTTGCAGAGAGAAAAGAAAGAACCCTGTAGCCATACATATCGCTAGTACTACAAGATATTACCTATCAACTATACTTGCTTTACATCACGAGACGAACATGGCGTCACCGAGCTGAAACTTGAAATACATTTCTGTTTTCGCTCTCTGTCTCTCTTCTTTTAATTTTGTTTTTATTTTTTGAGGAAAGCATCGAGAAGCGCGAATAATAAGCAAGTAGGCATATAACCTGTTTACTGTTATTTTCGCTAGGATACGTAATGCAAAAATACAACTTTTAAGTGTATTATTGCGTAATTCCAGTTATTGACAGTCTATTCGTGAACTTCTCGCATTCAGTTGTGTGAAACCTATCACAGAAGCAAGCAAAACACAAATATTTCTTGCACCATGCGCATCACACAAACGAAATCTCGCAGCACTGACGTGTTGTCCGATATATTGCACGGAAAACATATCTGATTCATGTTGATAAATACAGCTCTATCAGATACAAATTTGGACGGGTACCAAGCGTATAAAAGTATATTTTGAAATACGCAGAAAGTCACATGGAGGTATTCGACTGAAACATAGCGATGACCAAGACTGTAACTGGGGTCGACAGCATCGTCGCCTACCACCTTGACAACTCGAATGGTGGCAGTGCTGGGCCGGTTACTTACGTTTACTGGTATCAAAGCTACAGCATGAAAGCACGAAAATGTTAATAACCCGAAGATCATTAACTTTAGAACCCATAGAAAGTAAAGCAGTCATCAGTCGGAAGAGTGGTTTGAACACCACAGTGCTTTAATAGGCACGGTCTTGTTGGAGGTGGTATGCCGTTGCTTCCCTCCGACCTTTGAGTAGACTTACCTAGCCAGTTAACAGGGGAACCTACAGTGCAATTCGGCATTTCTCACATCAACAAACACTGCCTGTCGGGAAATAAGTGTAAAATGGAACATCAAAATCATGGGCCTAACGACGGATTGAACCTGAGACCTTCATATCCATTCTGTTGCTCTTTATCACTTTGCCACCATGCAGGTACTACTGTGGTTTTTGCTTAGCATTACAAATTAAGGATCTCTCGTTTGTGCCTGCGTTGGCACATGCGTGCCCCCTTAGGAGTCCTCACTTTTTGGATTACCCTCGTATACGTATGTGTAAACACCTTCCGATGCCCACTCAAGGAAGACAACGATACACAATTTACCTTCAATACTATAAATACGGCTTAGATTGTGGATGATCTCAGTCGTAGGTTGATAATCATTTTGAATATTTAGCACTGCTGTACCCACTGGTGTTAAACTCGTTTTCAACCAATGATTCCCACAGCTACAGGAACACTACTTGTGATACCTCTTAGACAAAATACTTACGCAGTGCTATCAGACGAAAAGATCAACCTGACACAAACTGTGGTAAGTTTTTTTTTACAGCCTTCGTACCTGTATAAAGAGCTTTTCCTATTTGAGATATCTGTGAACGTTGTTGCATAAGACGATTTAAGAAGAAACTAAATTCCTTCAGTTACGCCACTGTTTAAAGAATTCGTCTTAACGGCACTAGATCGTGGTTTGTGAATCGTTTACCGGCCGTACTCTGCCGCATTTCGCTGGTTGGAAGGCAAAAAGCTTACTGACAAACTTCGCACGAGGAAAAGGGGGACGCAATGTCTCCCACTGGAAGGTCATGTTGTTTTATTTAAATGAATACAAAATCAGGTAAAACGAACAGTCAGGTGGTCAGTATAAGCACATTACTGTTGTCAGTATGATGTTGCACCGCCCACGGCATGTAATGATAAAGGGTCGCTTTAGGTCAGTCATATTGTATACAGATGTGGAAGAGAGAGCACCGCTGAATTCTGCAATCCGTGTGCATTGCATACACACAGAAATTACTGTTACAGTGTACTAATGGAGCCCAATGAGTGAATTGCATATTTTCCGATGAGAAAGAGCATTGGGACACAGTCTTCGCTACATTAGGTTACTTAAACTAGTGTTACTCTCAGCTAGAATTTATGGCCAGCGACTAAGTGTAAGAACAATGAGTCGGATGCGGGTTTTGCAAGTGTAAAATAGATCCCTTGGCGTTTGGTTTGGCAGTATTCGACAGCCATTTCTAGCCGCAAGTAAATGAAGAAAGGCAAGCACGTTTTTGTTTTCAAGTAACGTTTTAATCAATTACTTTAGTTTTAATGTAATCTCCGAGTAATTGCTGATGTTTGATATTAACATGAAAAGGATTCCGTAGACAGGGATAGAACCTGTTCTTGGGCAACTACTCACATAATGACCAAAAGGCATTAAATGATCTTCAAGCACATGTGTTCCAGCAGCAGGATGAAGATAATGATAGTAATAAGTAGGGTAATAATTGAATTATCCGGTAACTTCACACTTCACAGTGGATTTTTCCGAAGTAAGGTATTTCCTGAATTAGTGAAAATTTCAAAATGGCTTCACATCGAGGCTATGATGCCTAAAAGAGTCTCTACATAGTGCTGACGTGAGAATAGCATAATCTCCGCGTCAGAAGCTTCCTTCTACTTAACCATTTAATAGACTCGCATTGTTTCCACCGTGACTAATTTTGTAAGCTAAGCACATCATTCGTTACTGCACACTCCTGGGGCTGAGAAATGTGGTCTGGTGGAACGAACTATCACAAGTGCAATGCGTGGGTACAAGCATTTACTTTTAAGAGGCACAAACAGATTTACTTTACCTCTTGTAACCTCAAGAGAAAGATGTTATAATACAAATCCGCAGTGAACATCACGTTCCTTCATTCCCAACTGGACAGAGCCGGTTTACTATGGGAAATGAGATAGGCAGAAGTCATGGTAAACAGAAATACTGTCGCTAGTAAACTTACCTTCATTAGAAAATTTTATTTTATTTGACGAACCGATAGCCATTTAAAGCAACAAGGCTCTTATTTTACTTGTACTTGATTGAACTAGAGACGTTGAAAAATTTGGTGCTGGACTATGATTCTAATTCGAATCTCCTCTTTAGACGATCTGAATCTCTCGGAACAGGATAGTTCAATCATTTCGTTCCTTTTTCCAAGACTGTAATCTTCTCTAGGTCACCTCCAAAGGTAAGTATGTGGGTCCGATTCTTGATCCAGTACAAAAATATTCATAATTTCATTTTAAGCCCTATCACGTGCACACCGACCTGCTAGTTAAAATTAACGTGTATTTTTAATGTCTGTTCTCGTGTTGCCAACAATTTCTGGTCAGACACGCACACATCTTACTGTTGGTGAGTAAGCAATTGATACTTAAGATGTATTCGTGGACGATAAAGGAGAACGATAGGAGTGCGGTTCGATTGTCGCTCAGGCACAAAAATTTGTATCCTTATTTTAGATTCAAACACCTAGCAGCTGGTAAGAAAAACCGAGACGTAACATTTCATTTTACTTAGTTAACAATCCGATTACGTGTTGTGTTCGTACCTCCGTCACAGATCTTCACATCATGCTCTTCATCTTTAAATGCATACACACTTCGTTATTTCTGAATGGAGGTATATCAGACATCTTTCGTGGTCAGTTAACAGGGATGAAAGGGTTTTGATAGGAGTCCCGGTTTATTATAAAAACTGTCGTCTTTTATTTTCAAGTTTAGATTTGGTTACCGATATTGGCGAAAATTTCGGTATTCATGACTCTTCACGGCTACTCAGCAATATGATTGATTAGATTAGATTGGATTAATACTTGTTCCATAGATCATGAATACGACACTTCGTAATGATGTGGAACGTGTTATTTTAATGAAAGATTTCTTTACATACCGGTATTCAATTTCTTTACAACAATTTTTTACCCTCACTCTCATTCTTCTTTATCTTTACTTCTCTCTCTCCCTCTCTCTCTCTTTCTCTCTCCCTCCCTCTCTCTCTCTCTCTCTCTCTCTCTCTCTCTCTCACACACACACACACACACACACACACACACACATTCTTTTTTTTTTTTTTTTTATTTGTTCGCTGTGCTCGACTATCGGTGAGGCACGAAAACGTCCGTGAATGAGTTTCTTAGATTTGAGTACAGTTACGAAAGAAATATAAAAACAACTGTAGGATCACATCGGTTCGTCTTCTTCCTGCTAGTACTGTAACTGAGATTTGGCGACAAGGCAAGGTATATTTGACAACTCTGTGATCGACGAGTTACTTCCTGGTGTGCACGGAATTAAGCCTCAAAGTTCACCTGATTTTTCGTGTCATTTCCATTGAATAATCTGAGTTATTATCGATTCAGGCGTAACAAAAGATTGTAAATTTACGGTTTTCAGCCCAGGAAAGTCGTTGCATGTGTAAATGGCAACTAAACTCGTCCTTTAAATAGCGTTTTACGAGTTCTAGACTCTGTTGGCCTCGTAAGAGAAATGCGCAACACATACCTCTTCGCTAGTTCTGTGGTGACGTGCTGAACCTCTGAAAAAGCGTCCGTTATGGGTCGCGGTTCCAGTCTCGCTGAATGTAACGTTTTTATACCTTCTGTGAAAGAGCTACAAGCAGTCAGATCAAACATCGACAAGGGAATCGCCAGAAAATACTTTCAGCTAATAGTGCATTGGTGAGAAACTTACAATGCTGCACAACAGGTAACAACTCGTTCCGCTGCTGACAAGTAAATTTTGGCTCTCCAGCAATATATAACTTTATTTATAATATGCCACGTTTGCACACCTGTTGAGTACGACACAGAATACTAATTAAACACAAACCCAATCGAAATCAAAGTGAGTAGTATTTTACTAATTCGTGCCTATAGAGGCACGCTTGTATACAGATACTCAGTTTTATCAAAACAGACTTCCGTCTTAAGGTTATCGTTGGTAGTTTTATTTCATTTCTTTTAATACAATGCACAATTTTCGTAAGGTTTCTGTGGTGTCACCGCCAGACACCACACTTGCTAGGTGGTAGCTTTAAATCGGCCGCGGTCCATTAGTACATGTCGGACCCGCGTGTCGCTACTGTCAGGGATCGCAGACCGAGCGCCACCACAAGGCAGGTCTCGAGATACGGACTAGCACTCGCCCCAGTTGTACGGACGACGTAGCTAGCGATGCACACTGACGAAGCATCGCTCATTTGCAGAGCAGATAGTTAGAATAGCCTTCAGCTAAGTCAATGGCTACGACCTATCAAGGCGCCATTAGTAACATTGCATGTATCTAAAGAGTCTCACTTGTACCGCCAGAATCTCCAGATGTACCAAAAGGATGGATTAAAGTTAAGTATTCCAGAAGCTACGTACTTTTCTTTATAGCATTCATCACGTATCCTGTTTCAGACCTCACGCCATCCTGCTTTAACTTAGCGCGTGCCTTTCGGCTTCCTCTCATTGTGTCTAGGCTGTCTTGTCTAGACACAACAGTTTCTTTTAGTGTTGTTAAAACAATGCTAAACGTGAGAGAGAAATTAATCATCAAAGATATATGCGAATTCTCCGATGTGATCTATAACAGTCTGGCATTGCACATGCAGTTTACTGATTACATGCATGTAGAAAACTTGTTATGAGTTAAAGCTGTCAAACAAGATTTGAAGAAGAATTAAATGCTACTACCAGACGACAGCTGATGTAGAAAATACTTTTCTGACTATTTTGGCTCGATGCGCTCTCCCCATACATGATACAAAAGCTTCGAGATGCATCTGCTGCCTGGCCATCTATTAAACCGGAGAAGAACAATATGTCGCAGAAGTTAGCCCTTTTTCCACATGCGGCTATTTTGTGTTGAGAAGTGAAGGTAATTATGTTCAAAGTTCCATTAAATTGGTAACTTCGGCAGACAGCAGAATTGCGTTGTAAAAGATGTAGCAGCGAATGAAATGGAACTCGCGACATCTTATCCACCGTGCGTGACACTTACCATGACACTACTAGCTGTCATCTACCTACAGCACCTCCAGAGGTCAACAATAGTTCGTCCAGAATTTCCGAATTCCACAGTGTTGTGACATAATGCATATGGCCGGATCTAGAGAGACAGACAGTTACAGCTTTTCTTTTGCACTGCACGATGCTTTCAACAAACAGATAGCGCAATAGAGTAGCTCAAATGGAAAGGAACACTTCCTCTTTAAATTTTTGCATCCTACACTGTTGGCAGTTCTGTGTAGGTGGCAGTTACATGATTTTATTTCGGTGATTACAAAATAGAATCGAATGTATGCACTGGGTAGCCGAAGCAGCTAGTTCACGGGCATTCGGGCAACCAAGTAAATGAATGTACTGAACATGGTGCAAACCACTACAGGGAGCCCGTGTGTCAGAATTCTCATCGAGTGTGCCGCACCGGTGTTATGACGGAAAATTAAGTCATACAGAAGATGATTTGGTGGTCTGTTGGATTGATGGCATGTTCCTGTGATGATTGTCTGGGTTCGGTTCCAACTGCTGCCAATGATTTTTAATAGGGAGAGACAGATTCTATTCTCTTCTGTCTACGGCAAGTGAAGAAGGTATAATGGCATTGTGGTCTGAAATTCACATTAAACATGATATTCCTTCTCTGCCAAGTAGGCATTAGGTTGAACCACAATAAAGTCAGGAGTGGCGAAATGTAGTAACTCTATCACCAGTAACCTTTCTTATAGTAGTTATTTATTTATAGTGATGAAAAAAAACCTATGTGGTGTCACAGGACCCTTATTCCATCTTTTATTTGAGCTTCTGTACGTCGATAAAATTGGTTCTGAACTTGGAATGCAACTCAGACCACCCTTAACGCGGAATTTGATTCCTTCGTGACAATACAGCTCGACTACAATTTGTTGTTTGATCAAAACTGCAGATTCCTCAACATCTCCACATATTGCGCGTGAATGGGTTCGATTGGTGGCCCGGCACTACAGTTTTCATTATGTATTATCACGCTCTGGCATGAGAACACCTATCTGCTGATGGATAATAATTTTGATTTTTAATGCATTTTCATTTGTTGTCAACACTAACGATATCTGACGTTTTTTACTCCCTGTGAGACCCAGAACTATTTGAGAGACCACTTTAAGTTCAAGGATGTTGTTCCGAGCTGCTGGTGGGGAAAAATTCTGTAGCTGACGTCTCTTTGTGTGTAGTCAACAACCGTATGTGTGGGGTTCGATTTCCAGTCAGCATTGAACTCTTCGTCATATTATTTTTAGTTCAAACATGCTCACATGTCGCTGCTGATATAACAAACCCATATTTTACGATCGTTCTCTCTAATAAATAACAGCGATAGGTTCCGGGTTGGAGTCCTGGGAAGGAAAAATTAATGTTTCGTCTCGTCGTTTCAGTTAAATCATGTAGCTACTGCCGAGAAAATCTGATATGTCACAGATGATTGTGCTTCGCTAACAATCAGATTAGGTTCTGGGTTCGAATCCCTGTCCAACAGAAAGCTTTACATCACGGCATTTCAAGTAAGTTACTTGTGAAGAAGCAATATTTAACATATCTCGTAGTTCGTTAACAGGGACAATAGATGCTGCGTAGGAATTTGCGTCCTTTAAAAATGTTTGCGTTATGTGATTTAAAGTTAATATTTGCTAACTGATACTGTCTAAAATCGAGGTATATCACTCTCTGTATGCCTAGTCAGGAATGACTGTTAGTTTCCGTCAGTCACGAAATCTTGTCTGCACGAGCTGGGTTTGAATCCAAATGCAGATTGAGACGGTTCGTCGTGTCATTTGAAGTTCATACATATTCTCAACTAGCTGTTCGTGAATAACTTAAATTTTTAATATCATTTTGTGTTAAATAACAAGTACAGTATGTTACTTTGAAGAGGAAATCATGAAAACAACGAACTTACTACGTGCTTTACCTATCTGAAGTAATAATGAGAGTGGTAACATTTCAGATATGTCATTTATTGCAATAAATGTGAGCTTACGAGCTTTAAGGACAGTCTTATCTGTGATAAGGTGTTCCCTAATATTTGTAGTATCGTGGTACTGCTTTACAGCATGTGTTATTGCTATACAGAGCAGTGTTTTCTAGTGGTGATTTGTTGGAACCATTTTCAATAGTCCAACGACTGTACCGAGGAGCGATTAGAGGACCTACTAGGCAGCTGCGTTATGAGGTTTGTATGCGAATCAGGCGAAATGCAATTCAGGTCGTTCGGATACTTTTGAGCACGACTGTACCTCACGCCAAAGTTACCGTGTGGATAAAAGACAGCACATTATAAATTGTTTGTCATAACTAAAATATTTAAAAACATGAGCCACCTTGTGCAAACGGCCATGTCCATTTATATATACATCACATAAACACAGTACACAGTAGCACATCTGTTTACATAACCTGCACATATTCTAAATATTGAAAATCCCCCTTAAACGGCGTATAAAGTAGTCTTTCGAACTCGGATATTTTAAATAAAGAAATATTTATACGATCTTGGCTTTAAAATACTTTTAGCAAGTAAAACAGGTCGCTCCTTCTGTCTTCTCAAAAGGAGAAAGTTCAGTCGAAGAACGAAACATATTACCAACTACGTTACTTTCAATGTCATGAGACTTGTAACACATCGTTGTGGAAGAGGGTCGGAGCACAATTTTTCCATAAAGGTCTTGAATGTTAATTTTATCCGATAATAAGAGGGAAGAATAAAATCTGTTTATGCGCTGTTTTTCACTTCTTGATATGTCCTTCTGTTCATTTATTATCAGTCAATGAGGATCTTCCAATGTTCTTAGACATGTTGTTGTCCTTCATGTGGAAAATATGTGACTCTACATACTTCGAGCGAAGAAGGTGCACAGAAACTCCACAATCTGGGTGTTGGGTGTTTGTTACCCTTGAGCTCTCCTTTACGCGTGCTGGCTACTACTAATGATGATTTTCAGTGACAATACCAGTGTCAGGCAAATTTCTTACTTTCCACAAAATCTGACATCTCGCAAGCAATGGACTGTGTCGGCGTCATGACCCTGAGCCTGTCTCACAACCTTGATGAATGATCAAGCGTTATTCACTTGTCATGTTGTATAGTTATCTAAGGCAGCAAATAAAGCCAGAAAGAAAGGAGTTTTAAAAATCTATTGAAAGATCTCGTTCCAGCAGTGCTACGCGGATGTCTATGCGCCTAGCAATGTCCACGTCGGCAACCCGCCACACCGCATGTTCCAGCGACAGCCGTTCTACGGACTACTTTGTAGTTTGTTCACAAAATTGCGGGACAACTAGCAGGAAGTCCGTAACTTCTTGCAAAAACATTTCGAAGACAAGTCTTTTGGTATCTAGAGGTGTATATTGGCGAAGATAGATCGAACTCCTCTATTCGAGACCGCATCGCTGAAAGCGTGGTTTCTCTTAATTCTACACGGCGGTCAGAAATACCATGAAAAGCTAGTAAGTCTGGTAAAGGGAGGGGGGGGGGGGGGGGGGGGGGGGAAACTGTGGTGATAAATAACTGTTGAGATATAAATTCGATAGGTTACGTCGTTTCCGAGCTACTTAGCACTGAAATTAGACAATCAGGCGGCCCACCAGAGACGGCGTCGCCAAACGTGCTCTTCTTTTGAAAACGAGAGAAACTGGATATGTAACGGTAGTAAGAATCGAATCTTAGCCAAAGGCTGAGCAGTCTCGTGCTTTGTCATCTATGCTACAGGAACAACTGGCACTAATTGTGTCTGACTGGCGACCTGAATTTGCGGGACAACTTTCAGATTGCCTAACTTCGATGCTAATTAACTGGAAAAAGGACCAACATATCGAAATTTTTTCTTAAAAATTATTTTTAGCACAACCTGCACTCTTCTCAGACTGTTTCTGACCACCCATTGTAATTAAAGTTAAACTTTCAAACCGCTGTAGAAATAACACCACTGGTCAGAATGACATCAAATTGCAACGGAATATTATCCCAGAAGGGGGGAAAGCGTATGGCAGAAGAAAAATAAGTAGTTACAAAATGTAGCAATAAATGGGGCTGTAAGTACCATAATTTAATAGTGGTCGACTACAAATGACTGATGAATCATAAAACAATGTCTAAGGTGTACTTTTGAAGTTACATAAACAGTTTTACTCAGTGTGCATCGGTATACAGGTGTGATCTGTTAGTTACGTAAGCCCATCCACCACGGCAAGGTCATACTACATCGGGTGGGAAAAATCGTTTTTTAATTGTCCTGAGGCCAAACACCGCATAAAAAGCATCACTCACATCGGTTTTTAAATGCCCTGACACCATAAACTGCAAAAAAAGCATAAATCACATCGATTTTTAATTGTCTTCAGGCCAAAAACCGCATAACGAGCATAAATCAAAATCAAATCGGATTATTAATTTCCGTGTGACTGGCGCAAAACATTTTCAGTATGATGTCACCGTTTTCTGCAACAAGTTCAAATCGAGAAACAGCATATTCCACAACTGATCGAAGTGTTTCCGGGGTCACGTTCAGAATGTGTTGCGCAATGCGTGCCTTCAATGCAGCTAAGTTTGCAATCGGAACACTGAACACAAGCGTCTGTCAGATATCCCCACAGCCAGAAGTCACACGGATTAAGATCAGGCCAGGGACGGCCAGGCTGTGTGGAAATGGTGGCTGATAATTCTAATATTTCCGAAATGGCGTTTCAGGAGCTGCTTAACTGGATTTGCAATTTGCGGAGGTGCGCCATCTTGCATAAAAATGATCCCATCCACACATCCACGCTGTTGGAAAGCTGGAATGACGTGGTTGCACAAAAGACATTTATAGCGCTTAGCAGTGACGGTACAGGTAACAGGAGAGGAAGCACCTGTCTCTTCGAAAAAATATGGCCCTATGATAAATGATGTCGTAAACCCGCACCACACAGTGACCTTTTCAGGATGAAGTGGTACTGGTTGATTTGCGTGTGGATTTTACGTTGCCCGTATTCGACAATTATGTGTATTGACATATGCTGTCAGATGTCTGTCCACAAAATCTTCTACGGCCACTCATTCTCCACTTCCATTCGAGCAATAAATTCTAAAGCAAAGGTCTCTCTTGCTGCCAGGTCAACAGGTAGCAACTCCATCACATTAGTAATTTTGAATGGGTAGCAAAGAAGGATGTTTCGTAGAATTTTGCGCGCCGTCCTCACGCTTATATCCAATGTTCGGGCAATTCTCCGTGCACTACACGTTTGCACACCACCACTCGTCTCCTCCTCTTCGAGGTACACTGTGGTGTAAAATGTGCTCTTATCTATCCGAATTTAGCTTTTTCTTAAGGGGGGTAGGACGTCAAACGGGCCGTCTTGGAGCAAGAGAGACACCGCAGGACATTTTAATTTCCACTATCTATACTTTTAAGAATAAATTCATAACATTTTGTCAGCATGACCAGGAGGAATTGAGGATTCACAATCATAGCAGTTGAAGTTCAAAAGAAAATAACAAAATAATGTTTTTTACATGTCAAAATTCATCATTTTTTCACTTAATTGGCTGCGTTTGTTGCTAAAGGTACACGTTTCTTCATAAGTAAGAGCTTCGATGAATTTTGCACAACATACAAACCATACTTACTGGTGTATGAAACTCTAGAAATCATTTAATTTATCTAAAAATGAATGTGCTGTTACATTTCAAACTTCATGTTTAGAAAAAACTCAAATTTTATAGTTAATTATCTCAATTTTTTCCGCATTTTTTTATAGATTTCGAAAATTCTAGAGTTTCATACACCTGTAAGTATGGTTTGTGTGCTGTGCAAAATTCATCGAAGAATCTCTCTTACTTATGAAGAAAAGTGTACCAATAGCAACAAATGCATCCAATGGTAAGTGAAAAAAAGGTGAAATACAAATGTAAAAAAAATAAACTATTTTCTTATATTTTTGAACTTCCACCACTATAAGTGTAAATCCTGAATCCTTTCTATTCATTCTGACAAAATTTTATGAATTTCTTTTTAAAAGTATAGACAGTGGAAATTAAAAATTCCTGTGGTGTCTCTCCTTCTCCAAGTCGTCCAGTTTGACATCCTACCCCCCCCCCCCCCCCCGCCCCCCCCCCTTAAGAGCTATAAGGTGACCACACACTAACCGCGAAAAACACTCCATACCATAACACCACCTCCTCCGTACCTCACTGTTGGCACTACAGATAATGACAGGTAACGTCCTCCAGACATTCGACAAATCCAAACCCTTTCATCGTATTGCTACAGGATATAGCGTGCTTCTTCAGTCCAAATTACCTGTTACTAGTCACCCACTGCCCAGTGGCTCTGCTCTTTAAACCATCTCCACCATCGCTACTGGAGAAATGTGTGGCTTTTGAGTCGCTGCTCTATCATTGTACCCCATTCCTTTTAACTCCACAGGCACAGTCATCGTGCTACTTAGACGGCCGGTCGCCCTTGGAACTTACGTGTAATTCTTCAATTGATATCATGAGATTTTTGGCAACCACCATCCACAATGTTCGACGGTCCGTGTTCGTCAGTTCAAGAAGTCTGCCTGCTCTCAGTTTAACTATGGTTGACCCTTCGCGTTTCCACTTCACAGTCACATAACCAATAACACACCTGGGCATCTTTATAAGGACTGAAACGTTCCTGACGGACTTGTTACGCTGGTGACATCCAATGACTGGTCCACATTCGCCGTCACTGAGCTGTTACTGCTGTTACTGTTTCTCTACTGACGAAAGAATACTCTGCAAGTGACGTACTGGCGTAAGAGAAACTATGAGGATGGGTCGTGAGTCGTGCTTGGGAAGCTCAGTAGGTAGAGAGCATTTTCTTGCGAAAGGCAGAGCTCCCGGTTTCGAGTCCCTGCCCAGCACACAATTTTAATGTGTCAGAAAGTTTCGTATCAGTGCACATTCCGCTGACGAGTGAAAATTTCGTTCTAGAATATTCCCTGCCTCGCTTCTTACAGGGGGGGGGGGGGGGGGGGGGCTCACCTCTCGTAATATCTAGCGGTCAGTTCCATATTTCGTAAGTGTGTACTTTTGCATTTTTGATCTGGTATTGTACACTGCTGGGAGTGGAGGAAGACAGCACTGAATGTTAACCAGCAGAAGATGTAATAAGATGTGCACTTTCGAATAGGTTACCTTTGTTGTGGTTATTATCTCTTCTTTTGACACTAAAGTCTTGGTTTTTTTTTTTTTAGTTTCAAATTATTTCATTTGGTTTTTTTTCCGCTGCTCCCCCTCAAACTACTCTACCGGCCATTAAAATTGGTACACCACGAAGATGACGTGCTACAGACGCGAAATTTAAACGACAGGAAGAAGATGCTGTGATATCCAAATGATTAGCTTTACAGAGGATTCACACAAGGTTGGCGCCGGTGGCGACATCTACAACGTGCTGATATGAGAAAAATTTCCAGTCAATTTCTCATACACAAACAGCCGTTGACCGGCGTTGCCTGGTGAAACGTTGTTGTGATGCCTCGTGTAAGGAGGAGAAATGAGTACCATCACGTTTCCGACTTTGATAAAAGTCGGATAGTAGCCTATTGCGATTGCGGTTTATCGTGTCGCGACATTGCTGCTCGCGTTGGTCGAGATCCAATAACTGTTAGCAGAATATGGAATCGGTGGGTTCAGGAGGGTAATACGGAACGCCGTGATGCATCCCAACGGCCTCGTATCACTAGCAGTTGAGATGACAGGCATCTTTTCCGCATGGCTGTAACGGATCGTGCAGCCACATCTCGATCCCTGAGCCAACAGATGGGGACGTTTGTAAGACAACAACCATCTGCACGAACACTTCGACGACGTTTGCAGCACCATGAACTATCAGGTCGGAGACCATGGCTGCGGTTACCCTTGACGCTGCATCACATACTGGAGCGGTTCCGGTGGCGTACTCAACCACGAACCTGGGTGCATGAATGGCAAAACGTAATTTTTTCGGATGAATCCAGGACCTGCTTACAGCATCATGATGGCCGATATCGTGTTTGGCGACATCGCGGTGAACGCACATTGGAAGCGTGTATTCGTCATCGCCATACTGGCGTATCACACGGTGTGATGGTATGTGGTGCCATCGGTTACACGTCTCGGTCACCTCTTGTTGGCATTGACGGCACTTTGAACAGTGGACGCTACATTTCAGATGTGTTACGAACCATGGCCCTACCCTTCATTCTATCCCTGCGAAACCCTACATTTCAGCAGGATAATGAACGACCGCATGTTGCAGGTCCTATACGGGTCTTTCTGGATATAGAAAATGTTCTACTGCTGCCCTGGCCAGCACATTCTCCAGATCTCTCACCAATTGAAAACTTCTCGTCAATGGTGGCCGAGCAACTGGCTCATCACAATACGCCAGTCACTACTCTTGATGAACTGTGGTATCGTGTTGAAGCTGCATGGGTAGCTGTACCTATACACGTAATCCAAGCTCTGTTTGACTCAATGCCCAGGCGTGTCCAGGCCGTTATTACGGCCAGAGGTGGTTGTTCTGGGTACTGATTTCTCAGGATCCATGCACCCAAATTGCGTGAAATGTAATCACATGTCAGTCCTAGTGTAATATATTTGTCCAATGAATACCAGTTTATCATCTGCATTTCTTCTTGGTGTAGCAATTTGAATGGCCAGTAGTGTAATCCACACACATCCGGTAGATATGCTGGCGGTCCAAAATATTTTTGAGCAATTTATTACTTGCTATTGGAGACATATTCACAATGCCATGTTCAGTACGTAATTGTGGCCAAATTGTTGTTTCAAGCCGCAGAAACCGAGTGCTGGGTAATGGTCTGTGACGAGGCAAACGAAGCGCTCCGTAATGCAGGTTCCCACGGCTAGGGTTAAGTGCTCCCTAGTTCGCTTCGTGCGGCACGGCCCGTTCTGGCAGGAATTCCCCTGAGAAGAGAGACGCGAACAGCAGAACGTCTTCCAGCGCCGGAGATCTTTCTCAGCCGGCAGAGGCGGAGGCAGCGGCGGCAGCGAACATTCATTCTGCTGTCTCGCGTGGCGTGGCGCCCACAGTTCCAAGCCATTGACTGCGGTCCCGCAGGAATGCCCTGCGGAGCCGAGTCGAGTAGTGGGGCGGGTGCGGCTGAGGGAGACTGAGAAGCAGGAGGGAGAGTGGCCAGAAGCCGCGGACGGGAGCGAAGGTAAACTTCCTTCACAGAGGAGGGACCCAATTCCTGCTCACATTAGTTTCGGGGCATGTCAGAGCGACGGAACTGACGCGGATCTCAGTGTTATTCTTGGAGGAGAGGATGGGCGTTAACTGTGGAAGCGTTCAGGTGCTATTCTCATGGGCAGAAGATCGATATTATTTTACGCAGGGTTGATTTACATGACGGTTGAGATTTTGTAATATTTTTTTTTTATTATTGGTAATGGAAAATATACAGCAATTATCGCTGCTGCGATGGATCGTTCTGCATCTGCTGTAGTTGCATCAGTTAGCGTCAAACGGTAGTTATAAGAAGCGTTGAAAAAATGGCGGCTAGCGGTAAGCAGAAAGCGTTTTGTCATCTTCTTCACTTAATCTATTAGGCAAATTACCTGCTACAGTACTCAATATTTCGTACGTCCTTCCTGCATTTCTTCTTCCAGCGCATAGATAATTGAAAGCTTTCGCTGGGGTCTTTCTTCATTCGTACGGCCCACATATTCGTTCCATTCTCTCCTATTCTTCTCTTTTTTCGTTTAGATTATATATTCCAAAATCTTTCCTCCCATCTCCGTCTCCTTTACGATCCTTGGTTGGTTGTGCATGCTTTCATTCTTCTTAGGAACCTTATTTTTTGAGTCTCTGTCCTACTTTCTTGGTCTCTTGTCGTCACCCATGCTTCACATCCATATTTAGGGGTTGGCACTGATATAGTTCTTTAGAACCACGCTTGTGTCTCTTTCCTGACTATGACCTGTAAAACTTTTACAGTTGTTCCACATTCGGAAGTAACTTTATTTAATTTTTGGTCCACGTCGTGGTTGTGGTTCAAATGGCTCTGAGCACTATGGGACTCAACTGCTGAGGTCATTAGTCCCCTAGAACTTAGAACTAGTTAAACCTAACTAACCTAAGGACATCACAAACATCCACGCCCGAGGCAGGATTCGAACCTGCGACCGTAGCGGTCTTGCGGTTCCAGACTGCAGCGCCTTTAACCGCACGGCCACTTCTTCCGGCGTCGTGGTTGTGTTCATACACTATGTGATTAAAAGTGTCCGGACACCTGGCTGAAAATGACTTACAATTTCGTGGCGTCCTCCATCGCTAATGCTGTAATTCAGTACGGTGTTGGCCCACCCTTAGCCTTGATCACAGCTTCCACCTTCGCAGCCATAAGTTCAATCAGGTGCTGGAAGGTTTCTTGGAGAATGGCAGCCCATTCTTCACGGAGTGCTGCACTGAGGAAAGGTATCGATAACGGTCGGTGAGGCCTGGCACGAAGTCGGCGTTCCAAAACATCCCAAAGATGTTCTATAGGATTCAGGTCAGGACTCTGCGCAGGCCAATCCATTACGGGGATGTTATTGTGTAACCACTCCACTACGGGCCCTGCATTATGAACAGGTGCTCTATCGTGTTGAAAGATGCAATCGCCATACCCGAATTGCTCTTCAACAGTGGAAAGCAAGAAGGTGCTTAAGACGTCAATGTAAGCATGTGGTGTGATAGTGCCACTCAAAATAACAAGAAGTACAAGTCCTCTCCATGAAAAACACGACTACACTATAACACCACCGCCTCCGAATTTTACTGTTGGCACTGCATGAAGTTCACCGGGCATTCGCCATACCCACACCCTGCCATCGGATCGTCACATTGTGTACCGCAATTCGTCACTCTACACAACGTTTGCCCACTGTTCAATCGTCCAATCTTTACGCTCCTTACACCAAGTGAGGCGTCGTTTGGCATTTACTGGCGTGTTGTGTGGCTTATGAGCAGCCGCTCGACCATGAAATCCAAGTTTCCTCAACTCCCGACTAACTGTCATAGTACTTGCAGTGGATCCTGATGCAGTTTGGAATTCCTGTGTGACGGTCTGGATAGATGTCTGCCTATTACACATTGCGACCCTCTTTAAATGTCGGTGGACACGTCGGCCTGTGCGCTTTTGTGGTGCGCGTGTCCCTTCTCGTTTCCACTTCACTATCACATCGGAAACTGTGGACCTGGGGATATTTAGGAGTGTGGAAATCTCGCGTAAAGACGTATTACACAAGTGACACCCAATCACACGACCACATTCGAAGTCCGTGAGTTCCCCGGAACGCCCCATTCTGCGTTCTCACGATGTCGCATGACTACTGAAGTCGCCGATATGGAGCACCTGGCAGTAGATGGCATCACAATGCACCTAAAATCCAAAAGTATATTTTTGGGGGTGTCCAAATACTTTTGATCATATACTGTATCTGATGTTTAAAATGTTTTACGTACTCCATGGTTTTATTATTCAAGACGACTGAAATGCTCTCTTTCGTTTTACTTACAGACAATTTGAGATTGTATTCTGAGGCTATCTGCTGCAAGTTATAGGTCATATTCGTTCTCTACAGTCGTTGTTAGGTCATCTGCATATAAGAGCGCATTTAGGTTATCGTTGTAATCTAAATATACTCCTTTCGTTACTGTTTTCCAATAACTGATAACTACCTCTATATATATATATTGACTAGTATCGGGGAAATCCAACATTCTCGTCTTACCACTTTGGGATTCTCAAATCAATACAATTTCGGTGTCTGTGTATACATTTTTAATAGCATTTGTTATGAAGTCAGGCAAGGACATCGTCAAGAGTGCCAGGGAAGTGCGATTGCACTGCAATTATTCTCTATATACAGAAATGATCTGACAGGGTCAGCATCAATTTGCGGCTGTTTGGTGATAGCGCTGTGGTGCACAGGAAGCTGTCAACGTTGAATGCCTGTAGGATGATGCAAAAGGAGTCAGACAAAGTTTCTAGTCTGTGTGATGAGTGAAAGTTTGCTCTAAATGTAGAAATAGTAAGCTAACGCAGATGAGTATGCAAAACAATCCCGTTCGAGGAGCATTGATAGCATGCCGCTTGACACCATAATGTCGATTAAATTTTTAGACATAATGTTGCAAAGCGGTTTGAAATGGAACGAACACGTATGTGCAGTCGTACGAAAGGTAAAAGGTCAACTTCGGTTTATTGTGAGAATCTTAGAGGGGCTCATTCGGAAGTATGTTTTCCCTCGTTCTGTTTGCGAGTGGAAGAGGAAAGGAAATGATGAGTAGTGGTACAAACTACGCACCTTACGATGCGGAATATGTGTGAAGATGTAGATGTGGATCAAGTCTTGAATATCATCATCAGTCCGCTGCCACTGTCCAGCGCCGCTTTCGAATTAAATATCGGAAAGTTCAAATAGAAGGGACGATACTTTCAGTTGTATTTCCAGGTGTTATTTTATTTGCGACATTTTAGTGAAAAATTAAACCATCTTCAGGTCTTTCTATAATACCAGGTGATATGTGGATACAGAGTTATCATCACTATACATCTCATGGAGGGTACAAAATATCGATACACTATGTTGAACCTTTTTCCCTGCTTGCATGAGTATTTTTTTCTATGTTTCATCCTCACTGTATGTAACAATTTTAGAGATTTATCCACATTCGTCCCTTTTAAAACGCACCACGGCGCTGGTACCTCGCCGTTGTGCACCCACAGAGTCAGAACATACACATAGCATACACACACACACACACACATCCACACTTCCCTGCTTATGGTGTGAACGCCAGCGCACATCAGCTATACTCTATATTAAGTACCTTCCTTCCGAAACTTTATTCGTATATGGTACGTCAAATTTGTTGAGACTGGTTGTTTATGCAAATGGGAAAGCGGTTGGCTTTCCATAGAGTTAGAAGCAGCAGATCCGGGAAACTTATGTCTGTATCCCTAAGATACTGACCTCAACACGGAACTAAATATTGCTCACCCACATTATGAGGTGCGTTACCGACGCGAATGAAGGAAATAGTTTATGCAGGGTATTTGACATATGGAAAAGGAAGATTAGAGGACAACGGAACAGACAAATACTCATAATAAACATTGCTTTGGAAATGAATTGCTTCCCGATACGACATATTACGACTGAGTACACGAACACCTCACAGCAGAGTCCCCGTACGTCCAAACTGAACCTGAGCGCTTGAAGACGACGCATTGTAACATGACCACCGTTCTCCTCATCGATGCCCATACACGTTCCAAGGCCCCAGGCGTGTTCCGAATCCATTAATAGCCATCCACAATGCGCTCCCGAAGTTCATTGGCAGTGTCAACAGGGCTGCTAAACATCAAAGCATTTAAATATCCCCACACACAAAAAATCCAGCGGGTTCAACCCGGGGGATCTGGTAGGCCGTGATATTCGCGAGACAATATTGATACCCTTGCTGTGGAAGACTCTTACTACATATTCTCAAACAGCCACGAGAAAGAGTGCCATGCACCATCATGCACTTACCATATAAGCATCCTTTCACCATAAGAAATATCTTCCAAATAGCCGATAAACTTGTGCATAATTACACTTGTGTAGACGTCGTATAAAGAGAACCATTGATTTCCGGGCCTTACTAGAATTATTTGCTTGTTTCATTTTCCTCTACTCGTCCCTTTTATTTGTACCTCTAACAATCAAACATCCTCTATTTACAGTCATAGCCCTTGCAACTGGGTCAATCTTTAATATGTAGTGAAAGGACGTGTGGAAGAAGATGGCCTTTGTGATCGTTTTCACCGAAGATGCAAACTTTTATGCCAGCAATAAGGTAATAAACAAAACATTCACATTTTGGGAGTAGAAAACCCCCACTGTGAGGACCATTTACTGCACGTGACTCTTCCAAAGTGAACGTATCATGTTTCGCTGAATCTACTATTTGCTTTGTTTTATTCTTACCCGCGTAACAACTAATATATGAGATAAAATAGAGCCCTGGAATACTTTTTTGGTGATACTGTGCTGTGACTTTCTTTGGATCATTAATTTTCAACAAAACCAAATATATTATGTTCTTATTATTCTGGATCTGGCTTTCTATTAAAGGAATATTTTTCGTTGCTGTAACTCGACATAACGTTCAACATATCTTCCTTACTTTACAGCTATTGGAAAGGTTAGTGAAAATTATTTCGTTATCAATATTGATGATACAGTGCGCAATGATTGTTCAACATCAAAATTTTGCAGTGGATTTTTGTTAACAGTAAGACACCAATAAGTACCACGACTAACACGAGAACATGAGGCTATTATCCAAGAAAAAGATGTTTTTACTAAAGGTTTGCCAGACCAGAACTACGCACAGCAAGATTTCTTTTATGTTATTAAGGTAAATTATCTTTTTGCACTGTTAGTAATATATCATCAGCAGCCGGTGTCAACCTGTAAAACACATCACAAAATCTGCTGCTCTGCTCTGCAATTCCGAAAGCTGAAAGAAATAATTTTAGTTCACTATTACCTGTCCGCTTCTTTGCTGTATGATTGGTTTCATGTAATACAGTTTGAATGCGCCGCGGCAGCGGCTCGTTCGTTCGTAGCGCAGCTCTGCACCACGAATGATATTTAAATAACTGAACATGTCTTAAAGGGATGGAATAAAATGCCAGGCAAGCTTATTACAAATCATAATGCAAGTTTTCACTAAGTAACTCTATTCAAAACATTTAAACAAATTAAGTTATTACACACCTTTCCAAATCTATGTCTAATGGCGTCCCTCTCTCAATCTTAATAAAAGAATGCTACGCAAGCGTACAATATAACGTCACAAGCTCTTCCTGCTCACGTAATTCCAAGAAGACGACAGAGAAATTAATGTTCGGGCTTTACTATTTATACTAGTCACATATTCTCATCTTTGTTTGATATTTAATAAGTATCGTCTGTGACGGTTTCAGTACTCGCCGACACAGATATTATTTTAAAAAATCAGTACATAATTCTAGACAAGAACAAAACATGACATATAATGCTTCCTCTTTATTACATAAAGTTCACACAATCGTTGTCCACGCAATTACAATCATGCAGTTCAGTTATTCTTCTCTTCTTTTTTTTAACCACATGTAATATGTGTTTTGCTAAGAGACGTTACAGAGCCTGTTACGAGCTAAAATTCGTGTTGCATTAAATCGGAATTACTAGTAGATGTCGCCCCATCTTACTATCAAAATTTTCTGTTGTGAAAATTGTTTGGAAAGTACTCCTACATGTATTCTTGTAAAATGCTCAAAATGTTGTAGAGATTGTGGCCCGAAAATATCTGCGCAGGAGAAACGGATCAAAGTCAGCGTGTTTACTACGAACAGACTACTGCAGAGTTGCGACTTGCGGCAAAGATAACATCTGCGGTGCAGCTGGCCACCGCTAGTTTCCAATGGCAGGTGAAATGAAAAATCAACGACTGTTAGAACGGAGAATGAACGTGCTATGTTTGTTCATCGTAAGTGGTTCTTGGATTTTCCGATGAGAAATTCAGTTAGTCGTTGTTTGGTGGCAGCCGGACTAACATCAGCCAAAATCGGGACTAGACTCGAGAGAATTCCTTGAGATTGTTATCGGTTTGTTTGAAATATATGTATGCCGATCTGTGATAATTTTTTCCTCACTTCGTGGGCCGAAAAGCATTAAGTAATTGATTTGTGTGGGAACTTGGAATTTTATGTGAGCAAACAGTAGTGGCTGCGGTATATAGCTTGTAGGACCGATTTCTCGTGGATGGTGATTTTATGCAAAACAGTTACTGAACGAAGTCTAGCCTGAAAACAACTTGTTTTTAGGAGATCAATATCTCTGTTAGATTGGAGATTTTCTTTTTTGTTATGGGAGGTAAGTGACATTATCACATGAAGACGTCATTTGAATTTGAAGGCGGAGAAAGCGTGCACTAAGGAAATAATACCTTTGCGTTTTTGTATTAGTGGGATTGAAGGTGAACGCAAGTAATTAGGAAATAGTGACTTTGCGATGTTTTGTAATGGCTTATTTTGAGATTTCACGATGAGCGTCGATGTATTTTACTTAATGTTTGGAAATCTCTACATAGACACTTGGACAGTGTTATCTTTGTAAGTAGGAGAACGGATAACTTACGGTTGTATGTGCTATAGTGAAAACAAATCTAAGTTAGTTGGATATTTGCTCGCTCGGTCTAGAATTTATTACCTTTTCCTATAAAACCCTAAACGACAAAACAAAAACCATTGTTACTGAGGACACATTAACTGTCTCTCCAATCGTGCGAGTACTGTGTTTTAAATAATTTCAATAGCGGCGCATCTACGGGAAGTCCACATGAAGTAGGATTAATTTCATGTCTGTTTTAAAGTTCAAGCAGTCTGAATAGTGGCGGTGATACCCAGCCCTTTCTTCCGCTTAGAGGGATTTGTCTGATTGACCACCACTCATAAAATCAAAGATGACTTGTATCTGTACATGAAAGAAAACAGACAATAAAGACAATAAAGACAAAAAAGTTTCTGTTTTAAAAAATTTTTAAAAATGTCCATAGTCTCATTGGCTCTATATTTAGTATTCAAAAATATTTTAAAAGGGAAGTTCAGTTTTATAGAAAATGAATATTTTGCAAACATCGTCAGGTTAAGTATTAAAAGGAGCCAAAGCTAAGATACAGAAAAGGCTGCAACGTTATGAAAATCAAAGATAATAATTACCAAAAAACTGGAAAATATTAGTTCAGAGTTGTTAATTACCAAAGAGAGAAATTGTTTCATATTTCTTAAATTAAAAAAAAAAGCAACAGAAATTATGTCTAGGATTTTATTTAAGGGGGAAGATGATTAGTTCTTGAAAGACAAATAATTTACTTTTTTCTGAGAGTATGAGAATTTTAAAACGAATTAATGCGTTGGAGTTCAAGTTCTGTAAAGATATTACCGTGGTGTGTGGTTGCTGCACACAAAAGTTCTCTCTGGCTAATGACGTCAATTAAAAAAGAGAATAAATTTTATCTTTGAAAGTGCGACGTAAAATAAATATTATTTAAAACTGCAGATAAGCACACAGCGGTTAGCTGGTTCTACATAATTAGGGTGTAAGTTTCAACTGGAAAGATATTTCTATGGTATTATCGGGACGACAGCTCGTATTCTTTTTAAAAAGTAGCTGAGGATTTCTGTTACGCCGTTGGATAGCGAGAAGCGTTTTCTTGTAGCAGAGTTACCCACTGGAAGATTTTATGTTGGTGGCGCCGAGTATCTAATTTTCTATCCATCGTATACTAAAGTGCGCAGCATATTCCACTGAAACTGAGATTGTCTTTGATGGTAGTTGTTCGTACGAACCGTGTAGATTCTTTGATAGATGCATTACTAAAATCAAACCACAAATAGCATCTGAGCACATCATCTTCTTACTGGTATGTAGTGTGTGCTGTATGGAGAGAATAAATAACCAAGTAAAAGTGTCTATGTTGTGATCTGGACACACGGTATTTCCCACAAACAAGTTTACTTCCGCTGGTTATCTTAGGATAGTCTTACTTGTGAAGTCAGGTGATGTTCTTCCACGATAGAGCTAACATAGCAGACTTTTGTCTTGTGCTTCTTGACTGTAGCTGAGTTAAACCAAAGAAATTGATTTCTGAAGTGCAACATTGCACTCCCATCATGTGTCACTATGCCTCTGTAGTGTCTAAATCGTATCATTTCAACTATGGTGGTCGTGTCTGTAGGGAGGCGCTGTACAATTCCTCATGCGTACATCGGATAGAACATGATTTACAACTGACTACAAAGGTTTAGGAACACATTCTATCACACAAACCAAATCATCCAGCAAGATTAATAACAAATGTGCTTTCAAAGAACTTTATTAATTTTGACTCGAAATACAGCCTCATCACATTACTTTTTGTTCCTAAAGGCAGTAAAAGGTGGAGGCCCACGAAGACAAAGAGGAGGATTAGATGCTTTTTTCTTTGTGCAAAGTTTAGGGAAGGCCTGCTTTCTGGGAGGGCCAGTGAGAAGCACGCCCTGTAGGGGCGATGGTGTAACATCCACTAAAGGCACCAACAGAGATACTTCAGGGGTGATCTTGCTGCCGCCAAAGATGGTGAGGGGCGGCTGCTCTTCATAACCAGTTGTTTCACAGCTCCCCAAGATGGTGCGGGGAGGTGTCTCGTCTTCGACAGTGTTGGCAGCACCGCTCAAGGTGGTCGGAAGCGGCGGCTCTTCACAAAGGTAGTTGCAGCTGCCAGCAGAGATGGTGGGTTCCAGCAGCTCATCGAAATAACTCATCTCGCCACCGTCCAAGGTAGTGGGGGATGGTGGCTCGTCATCAGCTATGACGTTTCCAGTGCCTGGGGTGGTGGGTGGCAGTGGGTCAACAGGGGCATCAGCGTCACCGCTGCCAAGGACGGTGAGAGGCAACGGCTCTTCATTACCACTTGCATCACAGATCCCCAGGATGGTGGGGAGCAGTGTCTCATCTGCAATGATGTTAGCAGCACCGCACAAGGTGGTCGGAAGCGGTGGCTCTTCACAAAGGCAGTTGCAGCTGCCAGCGGAGATGGTGGGTGCCAGCAGCTCATCGAAATAACTGATCTTGCCACCGTCCAAGGTAGTGGGGGATGGTGGCTCGTCATCAGCTATGACATTACCAGTGCCTGGGATGGTGGGTGGCAGTGGGTCAACAGGGGCATCAGCGTCACTGCTGCCAAGGATGGTGGGAGGCAACGGCTCTTCATTACCACTTGCATCACAGATCCCCAGGATGGTGGGGAGCAGTGTCTCATCTGCAATGATGTTAGCAGCACCGCACAAGGTGGTCGGAAGCGACGGCTCTTCACAAAGGTAGTTGCAGCTGCCAGCGGAGATGGTGGGTGCCAGCAGCTCATCGAAATAACTGATCTTGCCACCGTCCAAGGTAGTGGGGGATGGTGGCTCGTCATCAGCTATGACATTACCAGTGCCTGGGGTGGTGGGTGGCAGTGGGTCAACAGGGGCATCAGCGTCACCGCTGCCAAGGACGGTGGGAGGCAACGGCTCTTCATTACCACTTGCATCACAGATCCCCAGGATGGTGGGGAGCAGTGTCTCATCTGCAATGATGTTAGCAGCACCGCAGAAGATGGTCGGAAGTGGCGGCTCTTCACAAAGGTAGTTGCAGCTGCCAGCAGAGATGGTGGGTGCCAGCAGCTCATCGAAATAACTGATCTTGCCACTGTCCAAGGTAGTGGGGGACGGTGGCTCTTCATCAGCTATGATGTCACCGCCGCCTGCAGTGGTGAGCGGCAGCGGTTTCTCTTCAGCAGCAATGTTCTCAACGCCTTGGGTGGTTCGAGGCAGCAGTGGCGACGGCGATGGCGGCGGTGGCAGTGGAGGCGGCAATGGCTGCTCTTCACCAGTGATGGGGTAGCTGCCGTGCATGGTGTCGGTCATATTAAAATCCTGGAAACAGAAGGATATTTGGTGTTGTGACTGACATTCTTGTATGTAGTACTGGTTTTATAGAAATCATTCGACTGTTATGTGAAGGGCATCAAATTTTTTGGATGTACACTGGCGGAAAACATCGCAAAACCAAAATATAATTAATTCAGTGTATTGAAATTTAGATAATATATTTTTCTATGTAACATATCTAACTCATAGACATTACAATTCCGTATTTCTGGATTTCTGGGAGGTTTTCGACACTGTACAACACAAGTGCCTTGTAGTGAAATTGCATACTTATGGAATATCGTCTCAGTTATGTGACTGGATTCGTGGTTTCCTGTCAGAGGGATCACAGTTCGTAGTAACTGATGGGAAGTCGTCGAGTAAAACAGAAGTGATTTCTGGCGTTCCCCAAGGTAGTGTGATGGGCCCTTTGCTGTTCCTTGCCTAAATAAATGATTTGGGAGAAGATCTGAGCACACGTCTTAGGTTGTTTGTAGATGACGCTGTCGTTTATCGATTAGTAAAGTCATCTGTAGGTCAAAAAGAAATAGCAAAACGATTTAGAAGAGGTATCTGTATGGTGCGAAAATTGACAATTCAACCTAAATAATGAGTGCTAAGAGGAACCTGTTAACCTTTTGTTACACGATAAATCATTCAAATGTATGGGCCGTGAATACAACTAAATCCCTTGTAAGGACAATTACGAACAGCTTAAATTGGAGGAAACACGAAGAAAATGTTATGGGGAAGGCTAACTAAAGAACAAGTAACAGATCTTCTAAGGTGATTCCGACACTACACTTGTCCATCCTCTCTCAGAATACTGATGCTCGGTGTGCAATCCTCACCAGATAGGATTGTCGAAGTACATCGAAAAAGTCCAAGAAGGTCAGCACGTTTTGTAATGTCGTGAAATACGGGACAGTGTGTCACTACAATGATACGGGATTTGGGATGAACATCATTAAAACAAAGGATTGTTTTCGGAGGAATCTTCTCACAAAGTTGCAATAACCAACAATATTTTGTTGATGCCAAGCTAGATAGGGAGAAACGATCACCATGATAAAATAAGTAAAATCAGAACTCGTTCGGAAAGATGTAGGTGTTTGTTCTTTTCCCGAGCTATACGAGAGAGGAATAATAGAGAATTGCGAAGGTGGTTCGGCTAAACCTCTGCCATTCACTTAAATGTGATTCGCAGAATATCCATTTAGATGTAGAAGTACAAGATCACAAATTAATGTAAGCATGAACACGCTGTAGGAAATGTGAACTGGTGGTACATTAATAACCAGCGTAATCACCAGAATTTTTATTACAAACATTCAAACGTCCAAGCATTGTGTTGCATGATGCCAGATATCAGTTTTTGGGATGTTTGGGATGAAGCTGCATGTATGTTGCACGTGGTCAGTCAGTATAGGGATGATTACAGCTAATTGTAGATGACGCTGGAATTGTAGTCCAGTTTTGTCACATATGATCGATTGAGTGCTATTTGAAATTGCACCCCAGACCGTAACTCCAGGTGTAGTTCCAGCGTGTTTAGCACGCAGGCGGTTTGGTTGCAAGCCCTCAACTGTCCTCCTTCTAACACGGTCACATCGAGCAGGCCAAGGGAACATATCGACTTTCTCACGAGTGTTTTCTGTTACAACGGTGTCATGAGAGCGAGAATTATCTTGTTGGAAAACAAGCTTGGTACGCTGTTAAATGGCAGCACAACATGTCGAATCACCAGACTGACATACAGATCTGTAATCAGGGTGCGTAAGATAACAATGAGAGTGCTTCGGCTGTCGTACGAAACTGCAGCCCAGACCATAACTTCAGCCGTAGCTGAAGTGTGTTTAGCACTCAAGACAGGTTGCCTGTAGGCCCCCAGCTGCTTCCCTTCTAACCAACACACGGGCATCAATAGCACCGAGGCAGAACCAGGTTTCGACAGAAAACACAACAGGCCTCCACCCAGCCCTCCAACAATCTGCCCCTAGACACCGCTAATGGAGGTGTTTTGGGGCCATTGGATTGCACGCTACATGTCGTCTGGCTCGGAGCTGTCCTTGAAGTAGCCGAGTTTTAACAGTTTGTTGTGTCACCGTGGTGCCCACTGCTGCTCATATTGCTGCTGAAAATTCAGTAGCACGCGCCAGAGCCATACGACGAACACGATGTCTTCCATCTCGGTAGTGCCACTTGGCATTCCAGAGCCCGGTCTTCTTGCGACCGAACATTTTGGTGAGCAACGCAATATCGCAGAAGGAACATCCAGCTTCTCGTAGCCCTCTTACACGACCTCGTTCAAACTCAGTAAGGTGTTGATAATTGCTTCTTTGCCTTTTTAAAGGCATTCTTGACTTACATCAGCTAACCACATCCAGTCTCAAAAATAATTAACATTCACCATTTCCGGGCGGGAAGGAGCGCCGGTCCCCTGCACGAATCCGCCCGGCGGATTTGTGTCGAGGTCCGGTGAGCCGGCCAGTCTGTGGATGGTTTTTAGACGGTTTTCCATCTGCCTCGGCGATTGCTGGCTGGTTCCCCTTATTTCGCCTCAGCTACACTATGTCGGCGATTGCTGCGCAAACACGCTCTCCACGTACGCGTACACCACCATTACTCTACCGCGCAAACATAGGGGTTACACTCGTCTGGAGTGAAACGTTCCCTGGGGGGTCCACCGAGGGGCCGAACCGCACAATAACCGAGGGATCGGTGTGGGGCGGCCGAGGGGTGGAGTGGACCGCGGTAGTCGTCGTGGGGTTGCAGACCACCGCGGCTACGACAGGGACGGAGCCTCTCCGTCGTTTCTAGGTCCCCGATTAACGTAACATTCATCACCTTACAGCTTGTTTTTCAAGTAAACCCGATTTGCGTCCTCATAGTGGTGCTACTAGCGCCACTCTAATGTGACTGGCGCAACAATTTAGTAGACATCATTTTTCAGATGCATTAAGACGCCCATCATCTTCCGCTAATGTCACCTAACTCCCACTTGGTGTTATGATTTTTTGCGTCAGCGTTTTGAGTGGTATAAGAGATTTTAATGTTGTGTGTGACTTCGATTAGTCTGTGCTGTAAAGGATCACCATCCTAAGAGGGGAAAGTTTATTTTATTCACGACCTCCTCCTTCGCGATTTGTGTGCGTTGTTCTAAGCGTGACACTGTAGCATGTACACTATTGGCCATTAAAATTGCTGCACCACGAAGATGACGTGCTACAGACATGAAATTTAACCGACAGGAAGAAGATGTTATAATATGCAAATGATCAGCTTTTCAGAGCATTCACACATCGTTGGCGTCGGTGGCGACACCTACAACGTGCTGACATGAGGAAAGTTTCCAACCGATTTCTCATACACAAACAGCAGTTGACCGGCGTTGCCTGCTGAAACGTTGTTGTGATGCCTCGTGTAAGGAGGAGAAATGAGTACCATCACGTTTCCGACTTTGATAAAGGTCGGGTTGTAGCCTATCGCGATTGCGGTTTATCGTATCAAGACATTGCTGCTCGCGTTGGTCGAGATCCAATGACTGTTAGCAGAATATGGAATCGGTGGGTTCAGGAGGATAACACGGAACGCCGTGCTGATCCCAACGGCCTCGTATCACTAATAGTCGAGATGACAGGCATCTTATCCGCATGGCTGTCACGGATCGTGCAGCCACGTCTCGATCCCTGAGTCAACAGATGGGGACGTTTACAAGACAACAACCATCTTCACGAACAGTTCGACAACGTTTGTAGCAGCATGGACTATCAGCTCGGTGACTATGGCTGCGGTTACCCTTGACGCTGCGTCACAGGCAGGAGCACCTGTAACAGATGTGTTACGACCCGTGGCTCTACCCTTCATTAGATCCCTGCGAAACCCTACATTTCAGAAGGATAATGCACGACCGTATGTTGCAGGTCCTGTGCGGGCATTTCTGGATACAGAAAATGTTCGACTGCTACCCTGGCCAGCACATTCTCCAGATCTCTCACCAATTGAAAACGTCTGGTCAATGGTGGCCGAGCAACTGGCTCGTCACAATACGCCAGTCACTACTCTTGATGAACTCAATGCCCAGGCGTATCAAGGCCGTTATTACAGCCAGAGGTGGTTGTTCTGGGTACTGATTTCTCAGGATCTATGCACCCAAATTGGGTGAAAATGTAATCACATGTCAGTTCTAGTATAATATATTCGTCAAACGAATACCCGTTTATCATCTGCATTTCTTCTTGGTGTGGCAATTTTAATGGCCTGTAGTATAGATTCGACTCGCGAGAGCGTGTAGAGTGTAGTGGTTGTTTATATTGTCGATGACGGAGTGACCAAAAGCGACGAATGTGAGACTAAATTTACTTATCGGGCCGAGTTGTGGGGCTGTTAGCAGCAAGTCACAAAAAGGGGTCAAATCATCAGCGTCCAGTAAGCGAGATCCCAGCAGTGGCAGTAGCTTGCGCACTTTCTGCATCTGCACCAGGACATGCCCTATTACTTCTGTTGGTTGTCTCAGTCACTCAATTATTCTTTGACGAATCGCAATGTTCAGCATATCCTGACGCTAGGCAGAACGATTAGACACGTAAAACAATCACTCGGTATATTAAGAAAGACAATCAACTATCAGAAACCAATATGGCAGCTTGCATTAAATATTATTAACTGTCAGTATATTGCAATGTAAGCATCGTGTGAAAGGTGTCAGTAACCTGACTCCTTTGAAAAATCTAGGGCTTCATTGGACATAATATGACTGCTTGCTTTTCTTCTACGGCTCGCATAATGTTTATACGTGTAACTACCAGACAATTATCAAAGGATGGCTCCAATAACCGGAGATTATTCCATAGAATAACTGAGAATAAAAATGTTTAGCATCAGCAGATTCATTTCGTAATCAGGTCATTGCAATGAAGGACCAAAATATCTCGAAATGCACTTTTATACATCGTGTTTCACTTAGTGTACCACAAATGAGAGGCGGCCCTACCATAATACTGACCTGCCTTCACCTAAGCGTCAAATAGTCTGATGTATATGGGTAGACAGCCTTGCAAACACATTCGTCGTATTCCCTGTGCGAAGGTTTAAAACCATCAGTTTTAGCAATAGCCACATCATTGGTCATACGCAAATTCTGTTTTGAAGATGTGTGTCAAGTTTTTGGATCATGCAACTAAGCTAAGCTACATATAACACAGTGAGTAATATCCTGCATAGGATAAAATTTGTGTTCCACTGGTGTGAGCAAGAGAGATACTTACCACCTGCGCCTTCTTGTTCTTCTTCGGCTTCTTCCGGTCGCCGCGGTCGGCTGCACGCCCACGGATGCAAGGGCACAAATACCGCAACATCTGCGTCAAAGAAGATCCATGTCAAGTACTATGCAGTGGTTGACGCTGTGACAATGCCTGCAGTATATCATGCCCTTTTCCCTCCAAACAGCCAAATAAAATGCCACGTCACATGGTATTTACTAGAGAGGAACTCAAGTGCCTCATAATGACTGTCACGTAAGTGGAAGATGATAGACACCAGTTACGTCTGAAACTCAAATGTGCACATCAGTGAGAATACTGAAGTGGTCATAAACAGTGGCGCGAAACTTCTGCGACTGCATATTCATTTCGACGCGCGATGCGTACTCGGTGAATGTCAAACGTGATGGAGTAGCTTATATTACAGAGCTATGAATCAGCTTGCCAACTATGATCTACGAATGTCGACGACTATACAAGAGCTCGGGCGCCGTATGACCTGCACTTTCGCCTTCCCTGCAATTCCTGATGGATTGCTTTCGGCGAGGACAACAAGTGATCTGAAACTACCGATATGAAGACTAAAGTGCTGAATAATATGTTTCACTGACGACGACAACCCGGACACCTCGTCAGTTCGCGTAATTCCGAAGACCATAGGTAGCGGACGACTGAGTTGTATCTTATTTCTCTATTTCTGCAAATATTCCATACAGTTCCGAACATTCGTAGACTACAAGGAATATCGAGATCAGCATGCAAGTTTTGAAGAATTTTGTTAAATATGTAAGTTAGTAATAATTGCAACACATGGTTAAAATAGAAGTAGAGTACATTCCACACAAAGATTCTACAAGTTCTTGTTGTTGTTGTTGTTGTTGTGGTCTTCAGTCCTGAGACTGGTTTGATGCAGCTCTCCATGCTACTCTATCCTGTGCAAGCTTTTCAATCTCCCAGTACCTACCGCAACCTACATCCTTCTGAATCTGCTTAGTGTATTCATCTCTTGGTGTCCCTCTACGATTTTTACCTTCCACGCTGCCCTACAATACTAAATTGGTGATCCCTTGATGCCTCAGAATGTGTCCTACCAACCGATCCCTTCTTCTGGTCAAGTTGTGCCACAAACTTCTCTTGTCCCCAATCCTATTCAATACTTCCTCATTAGTTATGTGATCTACCCATCTAATCTTCAGCATTCTTCTGTAGCACCACATTTCGAAAGCTTCTATTCACTTCTTGTCCAAACTATTTATCGTCCATGTTTCACTTCTATACATTGCTACACTCCATACGAATACTTTCAGAAATGACTTCCTGACACTTAAATCAATACTGGATGTTAACAAATTTCTCTTCTTCAGAAACGCTTTCCTTGCCATTGCCAGCTTACATTTTATATCCTCTCTACTTCGACCATCATCAGTTATTTGGCTCCCCAAATAGCACAACTCCTTTACTACTTTAAGTGCCTCATCTCCTAATCTAATTCCCTCAGCATCACCCGACTTAATTCGACTACATTCCATTATCCTCGTTTTGCTTTTGTTGATGTTCATCTTATATCCTCCCTTCAAGACACCATCCATTCCGTTCAACTACTCTTCCAAGTCCTTTGCTGTCTCTGACAGAATTACAATGTCATCGGCGAACCTCAAAGATTTTATTTCTTCTCCATGGATTCTAATACTTACTCCGAATTTTTCTTTTGTTTCCTTTACTGCTTGCTCGATATACAGATTGAATAACATCGGAGAGAGGTTACAACCCTTTCTTACTCCCTTCCCAACCACTGCTTCCCTTTCATGTCCCTCGACTCTTATAACTGCCATCTTGTTTCTGTACAAATTGTAAATAGCCTTTCGCTCCCTGTATTTTACCCCTGCCACCTTTAGAATTTGAAAGAGAGTATTCCAGTCAACATTGTCAAAAGCTTTCTCTAAGTCTACAAATGCTAGAAACGTAGGTTTGCCATTCCTTAATCTTTCTTCTAAGATAAGTTGTAAGGTCAGTATTGCCTCACGTGTTCCAGTGTTTCTACGGAATCCAAACTGATCATCCCCGAGGTTGGCTTCTACTAGTTTTTCCATTCGTCTGTAAAGAATTGGTGTTAGTATTTTACAGCTGTGACTTATTAAACTGATAGTTCGGTAATTTTCACATCTGTCAACACCTGCTTTCTTTGGGATTGGAATTATTATATTCTTCTTGAAGTCTGAGGGTATTTCGCCTGTTTCATACATCTTGCTCACCAGATGGTAGAGTTTTGTCAGGACTGGCTCTCCCAAGGCCGTCAGTAGTTTCAATGGAATATTGTCTACTCCGGGGGCCTTGTTTCGACTCAGGTCTTTCAGTACTCTGTCAAACTCTTCACGCAGTATCGTATCTCCCATTTCATCTTCATCTACATCCTCTTCCATTTCCATAATATTGTCCTCAAGTACATCGCCCTTGTATAGACCCTCTATATACTCCTTCCACCTTTCTGCTTTCCCTTCTTTGCTTAGAACTGGGTTTCCATCTGAGCTCTTGATATTCATACAAGTCGTTCTCTTATCTCCAAAGGTCTCTTTAATTTTCCTGTAGGCAGTATCTATCTTACCCCTAGTGAGATAGGCCTCTACATCCTTACATTTGTCCTCTACAAGTTCTTAAGGAATGTTATCTGTTCCTCCTTCCGTTATTAATTGCAAGTTTTCAGTAGCTTTGTTACCCTCTGACACTAATACTGAAACCTCTGTGCCTTTCAAATCGATTCCCATTTCTTCCTCTATCACGTCAGTACACAGTTCCTCCCATGTGGACACATTTAACATACCCTTTCCTCTTATAGAGCTCTTTTCTGGGTTCAACAGTCGAATTTCTTCAGCGTTCTTAATGCTGACGCCATTTGCATTTACTCTGACGTATGCACCCGCTGAAACAATCGTTCCGACGGATATTTCCTTTTCGATATCTTCGCATTATTCCTGTGCCTGTTCGTTTTAGATTCCATGAATTCCTGTTCATTTCATTGCTGAATATATTTGTACCTCTTTCATCAGTTACTTCACGTATGTGTCCACAGTCTCAAAGTAGATTCTAAATTATAAAACCACTTTAAACCACAATAATCTGCACCATTTACATGTTTCACTTTACTGCAGAATTTCAGCCCTTGGTCGTTTTGAAATGTGTAACGTAGATTATGTGTGTGTGCGTCATATTTTCAAAAATGGTGGGGGTGGGGAGAGTGTGCACTCTCATACCCTAGCTCGCACTCCGCCGCAGAGAAAGAGTAATACTGGGAACTGCGGTAACATCATTTTTATAGCAGTTCATTTTCAGCTGGATGTTTACATATTTTACGACAGAAGTGCTTGCAAAGACTTCAGAGTCGTTTCATCGAGATTCCATTCATTTTGGGCAAAGTATCTACAAATGTATCATGATAGTTGATAGTTCCGATGTGTTGTAGCGAATGTGCATGCTACGCCCTCGAAATCGTGCCCCACACCTTAGCACCGATGTAGAAGAAATTATGTGTAACTTGACGTTGTAGATAAGTAACTGAAAATGTTACAGATTCGGATTTACCAACTTTATAGCGGCGTCCAATTAACTCACATACACCAATCGAACTTCCGAGATTCCAAGCTGTATGTTGCGAACTACCCACAGAGCATCACTATAGGCTTACTGCGTCTGTTGTCGCACAGTTTCATATCTCAGTCCTCAGAGTCTCAAATAATGACCAACAGCATTATTAGACACTGACACGAAATACAATTGAAACTAACGGTAGTCTCCAACGGAAAAGAGGTACGTAAGTTCCAGAAAGGCTCTTAACGTAAAGTTTAATTCCTCAGACTGATGATATGCAACAGCACACGGTGCCTCCAGGCACTGCCTATTGCTCAGTGCTTCGCTAGTCAGCAATGTTTAGAAGTGAGCAGTTCAGAATGGACACTCTACCACCCACATTTTTAAATGTGACACACACATCACCAATGATATATATTCTAAAATGACAATGAACTGAAACTGATAGTTAATGTGAGTTAAATACATGATATAATAAAGGCATTTTGCATGATAAAACTGGCAGGCTACGGTGGTTTAAAGTAGCTACCTCTTTCTTTCTTTTCTGAACTGAACTATATGTTCCTTTAACCAAGGTTTCTTCAAACTTACCACTCCCGCATTTATATTTCTTGTGTCTTAACTTCCTTTCTTGCCCTTTTGAGAGATGTCCATTCCTCTTCAACAAAACTGCCTGCTTCTGTGTATATCTTCCACTGCAGTATCTGATTTTAAAATCCCTGTCTCACTAGGTTGTAATGTAGGTGCTATCTTCTCATGTCTCCGAGCCTTTTCCAAGTAGAGCTCTTCCACTTGTGATTCTGTAATTGTATATTGCTATTTACAGCTGAAATTTATTTCAGAACTCAAGGTATCTTTATCGTCTCTCATTCCTAATACCGACACCGTATTCTCCCGTGACTCTCTTGTTCCATTCTCTGCTACAGCATACCAGTCCGCCATGGTTATTAGCTTTACGAGTCCCTTTCACTGTCGTCGTACACTTTCCCCGTCTCTTCCTCCTCTGCTCGTGACTTAACATGTATACCTGACTTCCTTTTGTTAGTTATACTTTTCTTTCAGTTTTGACGAAATTAACTTTGCCACTGAGCAGTTCACAGTAATTCCACTGCGTGGCCTTCTCTCCTCTTGGAAATGAATCCCACTCCCGTTACACCATTTTCTGCTGCTTTGGATATTATCCTTCATTATTCAAGCCAGAAATCCTGATTTTCTTTCCATTTTAGCCGGCCGGAGTGGCCGAGCGGTTCTAGGCGCTACAGTCTGGAACCTCGTGACCGCTACGGTCGCAGGTTCGAATCCTGCCTCGGGCATGGATGTGTGTGATGTCCTTAGTTAGGTTTAAGTAGTTCTAAGTTCTAGGGGACTGGCGACCTCAGCAGTTAAGTCCCATAGTGCTCAGAGCCATTTGAACCATTTTTCCCGTTTTACTTCAATGACACAACTATATATGGAGCCTTTCCAGTTCCCTTTTTCGTATCTTTCAGCTCCCCTGCGACGTTCTGACTTCTGACGTTCCACATTCCAATTCGGAGAGTGTAACGGTATTGTGGTGGTTCTATCATTTTCTCATGGCCGCCTACTCTTGGATAGTTCCTTCCTGGATGTTCGAATGAGAGACTGGGTCTGACTATTTTTGCCAACGGAGAGCCATTAACGCTGCTTTTCTCAGACAGAGGCCACACTTCATATGGATAGACATTATTTCTTTTTAACGCAGTGTTTTTCAACGCCTTGAGCACAGTCATACCGCTAGCCACTGGTAATTATTCCTCTTTACGGTCGGTTTCCTATAACATAGGTCAGATGTTGCACAAAACCTCTATCCGCTGCTCTGCCATAACTGACTAGGCTGTTGGAAAATGAGGGTTCCGGAAGTTCTCGGTGCCGTAGTTGAGACTTTTACTCAAAATGTATGCCGTAGCTAGGGTCTAATCCGGCACCTGGAGCTTTTGATCCGTAGTCCAAGAAGCTATCGCTAGACCGACGTGATCTACAACAGATGTTAAGATGGATTATTGCGTGGAAATAGGTCCGAGATCTTCTAGCTACGCGATCAGTGACCAGCCTTTGGTGTTCGTACTATCCTCCCAGAATTAGAAGTTATCTGTACGTGTGTCTAGCCGTGAGAAAGACTGACTGTTGGGGATTTAGCGAAAGGAGTCCAAGTATATGTTAGTGAATTCACGTTCGACGCAGATTGCTTACAAAGCTACTTAGAGTATTTCGTGAATACTGTTCGCTGTCGTGGTCTGTTACAGGGCAGAAGGCAGAAAATATTCAGAGAAGTGTGCAATCTTTACGCTGATAATGCCGTAAACAGTATGAAAGGGAACCAGTGGTTGGGAAGAGAATGAGGCAGGGTTGTAGCCTATCCCCGATTTTATTCAATCTGTATATTGAGCAAGCAGTAAAGGAAACAAAAGAAAAGTTCGGAGCAGGTATTAAAATCCATGGAGAAGAAATAAAAACCTTGAGGTTCGCCGATGACATTGTAATTCTGTCAGAGACAGGAAAGGACTTGGAAGAGCAGTTGAACGGAATGGACAGTGTCTTGAAACTAGGATATAAGATGAACATCAACAAAAGCAAAACGAGAATAATGGAATGTAGTCGAATTAAGTCGGGTGATGCTGAGGGAATTAGATTAGGAAATGAGACACTTAAAGTAGTAAAGGAGTTTTGCTATTTGGGGAGCAAAATAACTGATGATGGTCGAAGTAGAGAGGATATAAAATGTAGACTGGCAATGGCAAGGAAAGCGTTTCTCAAGAAGAAAAATTTGTTAACATCGAGTATAGATTTAAATGGCAGGACGTCGTTTCCGAGAGTATTTGTATGCAGTGTAGCCATGTATGGAAGTGAAACGTGGACGATAAATAGTTTAGACAAAAAGAGAATATAAGCTTTCGAAATGTGGTGCTACAGAAGAATGCTGAAGATTAGATTGGTAGATCACATAACTAATGAGGAGGTATTGATTAGAATTGGGGAGAAGAGGAGCTTGTGGCACAACTTGACTAGAAGAAGGGATCGGTTGGTAGGACATGTTTCTGAGACATCGAGGGATCACCAATTTAGTATTGGAGGGCAGCATGGAGGGTAAAAATCGTAGAGGGAGACCAAGAGATGAATACACTAAGCAGATTCAGAAGGATGTAGGCTGCAGTAGGTACTGGGAGATGAAGAAGCGTGCACAGGATAGAGTAGCATGGAGAGCTGCATCAAACCAGTCTCAGGACTGAGGACCACAACAACAACAGTGGTGGTCTGTTACAGGGCGGAAGGCAGAAAATATTCAGAGAAGTGTGCAATCTTTACGCTGATAATGCCGTTAACAGTACTCCACAAAACCTAATGGGTGACGCTGCAAAAAGTGCGTAGTGCCATACTTTCAGATTTTCGAGTGACCACATTTCACTACGACGTGTAGCTGTAGATTTGACGTCGCTCTGGAAAGCGAAGCATCCTTTTCATAAAAGACCCTCGTTCCCTGCTGCCTCTGATCACTTTCATTTTGTATTTGGTAAGACATGGTGAGAAACATAACTTACTGTTGCTCCTACTTGTTTTCATTCATTTCTGCACATTATGCGTGAAACTGCAGGACAAGGCCAATTCTAGCTATGCACATACATGGAAGAAATATAACTTGTAGCCCACGCGTTATACGACAGAGTAGTATCTCGTAAACCGTATCAGCAGCACACTTCGAGTGAAATTTATGATCTTCAACGGAGCACGGAATGGAGAGCACCTTGCTGGTGGGAATGTGATGAAAACTACAGTAAAAGGTTGCTTAAATAATTCGACGCTGATGTTAGACCAGAATTATTATTACTTTTTGGAAGTTTTCGTCTGGAATTTTCATCCCCTTTGTCACATAGACGAAATTTTGTAGAATATAGAATCTACAGAAAATTATCTTCCATCTGCAATTAAAGCATTCGCATCCTTTCTGCTTCAATAGTGCAGAAATTGATGTGGTTCAATTTGGAAATAATCTTCTCACTTGGATGTTACTTTAAAAAATGACCAAAGGCGAGTAGCACTCGCACACCGACGGTTCCGTATAAACTGATTTAGGTATGTAGACAGCTCATCCAATCCGGAAATCGAGAATCTCGACAATTTTCGCCTGTTATCGACACTGGTACTCCCAAGATATCGGTACCAAGGATTCCAAGAGCCTCGAAAATGTATTCATTTCAAGTCTGAAGTCAGAAAACAAATGAAGATAACAATTTTTTCCTCCGGTATAATTACAGATTTAGAGTTTGCCAATTTTTTTTTTCCTTCTCTTGTACTGTGAAACCTTGTTTCTTGCCAAATTTCATGGTTCTAGACCGACGGGGTGCAACCCATAGGTTTACACGAGTGAGTTCGCGAGAATCGGCATGTGTGACATAAGTGGCCGTACCTTGCGGTTGCATTGGTTAAAATCTTACGTTTACTACACCAGCAAGGGTTCATAGACCTTAGGATGTGACATAATTTTGCAACTTGATAAGTCTACCAGTTCCTGTGAAAAAGGGGGCTTGACAGACGGGTGGATATACAAAGTCTGATAACAAACGAGAAAAAAATCATGTGATATAATTACACATTAACAATTTTCGGATTTTTTTCCCTTTGGTTGTAATGTGAAACTTTTCCTATTTGAAAACTTCATGATTCTAGGCCAACGGGGAATGTGCTATAGGTTTTTACTCGTGAGTTGGCCAGTATCAAAATATTTGACACAAATGGCCGTATCTTTTGGTAGCACTGTTTTAGAACGTACAAGTTCTTACATTGTCAAGAGACCGTTACCGTAGAAAGTGCCACAAGTTTAAATACGTCTGCTATTTCCTAAGGAAAAAGGTTTTTAACAGTCGGCCGCGCTGGGTAGCCGTGCGGTCTCAGGCGATCTGTCACGGTTCGCGCGGCTCCCCCGTCAGAGGTTCGACTCCTTCCTACCTGTCCTACTTGTCCTTACTGTAAGTTAGATTAAGTAGTGCGTAAGCCTAGGGACCGATGACCTCAGCAGTTTGCCCCATAGTCCCGACCACAAAAATTTTTAACAGTCGGACATTGCATTGCATCATGAGAGAAAGACAAATGGACAACAAAGTGACCCTAAATGGGTTCCATTTTTACCTACTGAGGTGCGGAACCCTAAAAATTATACTCTTTTAAAATTTGTCTACAGCAAAGAATGATGAAAGTACATGCTACGTGCAGCATTCCGCTCTTTTTACAGCTTTGTACAAAGATCATCAATCTTCTCTTCCACCTATCATTTTATCTTTCCCTGTTGGGCAGCAAAGATTCATTCAATCCTTCACCTGTTGTGAAAGATAAGAAAGATAAGAAAAGAAAAGAAAAATAAACTGTTCAAGGTGACTCAAGTCCCGTATTGTCTTTCATAGTTTGCGAATTTCGAGACGGCAGACGTGGAGGAACAACACGTCTGCAATAAATTTTCCGTGAAAATCAGGACAGCTTTTACAGAGACACATCAAATGATGCAAGAGTTTAAGCCGTACTCGGTGTTACGAATGGTTGACACGATTTAAAAATTGCAGCACGGAAATCAAAGATGACCCTCGTTTAGGGACGCCTTTCGACTTCTACCGACGACGCTCATGTCAAAAACGTCAAGAAACTCTTCGTCTCAATCGAAGAGTGACAGTGCGAGAGATTGCAGGAGAATGTAACATTGTAATTGGATCATGTCGTGAAATCCTGATACAGCATCTTAGAACACATCGTGTTGCCGCCAAGTTGGTCCTACGGCTCCTGAGTCTAGATCAGAAAGATCTTCGCTTCGCAATCTGTGAAGAGCTTTTGGATCATGCAAATGAGAACGAGATATTCCTTAGGAGAATCACCACTGTTGATGAGACATGGGTCTACGGTTATGATGTTGAGACGCTTAAGAGGAAGACGATTTGTGATGACAGACGAGATAAAAGAAAATTCGCAGACGTCGCTTCGCGCGATCCAGCGAAAGGCGTACCAAGACTGCTTCCGAAAGAGGAAACGGCCTTGGGAGCGGTGTATCGATTGTCGAGGAGGCCGTGCACAATAAGCAAAGGTTTAGCGTAGAAAGATTTTGTGGACGTAGTTCCGGGATTTTTTGAACACACCTCCTAACTTTTCCATACATCTTTATTTCTTTTTCTGTCTTCCCTTTTACATCCTTCCACCCTGAATAAAAATCTCATTCCTTGAGCCTATATTCTACTTTCTTGGTGTCTTGTTGTTGTCCATGCCTCACTTCCATAAGCAGGGGTTGTTAATGCTGTTGTTTTATAAAATTTCAGGTGGGTTTCTTTCCTGGCTTTATTCCTTAAACTTTTACGATGTTTCCACATATGGAAGTAAATTTATATAATTTTTGTCCTCGTTATGGTTATATTCGCATCCTAGACATTTGAAATGTTTATTATTATTCAAGACTTTTAGATATTATTGGTTGTCTGCCCTAAAACACCATAACTTTCGTTTTCTCTACCGACGGTGTTAGGTTATAAAATGAAACTGTCTGTTGCAACTTACAGACGCCTATCTGAGGGTGATTTTCATTCTCTGTAATGAGAGACAGATCATGTGCATACAAAGTTACATCTAGCCTAGTGCTACGATCTAAAGGAACTCCATTTATTCCAACATCTTCCACTTGCTGGTAACTTAATCCATGAATAGAACTTCATTTACATGTATATTGAAGAGTGTTGGAGATATACAGCATCCTTGTCGTATCCGTTTGTTTGCGTTAATTGGCGTTGTTGTTTTGCTTCCTGCACCCATAACAATTTCGGTGTTTGTGTATAGAGTCTTAATAGTATTTATGAGGTGAGATGGATAGCATCTTTCACTCATGATATTCCATAGTGTTGCTCTAATCACAGTATCGAATGCTTTCTCATAATTCACAAAAGCAAGATTGGTTTCCCTATTTAACTCTCGTCTCTTTTCTGTAACTTGTTCCAGTGTAAATACATGGTCAACAGCCGATCGCCCTTTTCTAAAAGCTCATTTTTCATCAGATATTAGCTTTTAGATAGCATTTTTAAGTCCTGCACTAAGGACTTTGGTGTATAATTGATAGCACAGACGAGCGCAAATCGGCTCAATGAGAAACGCTCCAGTTCAGACCGAAAAAGGAGCAGAGCTTGCGCAGTGGCAGAAACTAACCTTATAGCTGCTGGCACAGTCTGCCGTAACTGGAAAAGGGACGCGTATCAAACCACATGTAAACTTTTGACATTGTTGTGGCGTCTAATGTCGCGTTCTATTCAGTATATTAGATTATGGCGCTAAATAAATACGTTTGATTATTTTCCTTTAGTTGCATTAGTCGTAGGAAAAAAAGTAATTACTTTGCCATCTGATAACTAAATACTCCTCTGACTACTACCTATAGTCATGAAAATATAGTAGGCCAACATGAAAGCTTATTTACTATAAAACATAACCAATGAACGACAAACTAACCCTAGGCTAAACCCAGAAATAAATAAATGAATAAATATAACTCACCATACACAAAACCTAGGCTTATGTTTTGTTATATATTTGAAATGTCATTCAGCAGATGATATGGAGGTGTGCGCCTTTTTTCGCTGAACAAGACGATTTACATTTGATGAGATCGATCTCGCACTTGGAATTCGCAGAACTGCATTGAGATATGCGTCAAAGTGGCTCTTCGTGGAGATCTATTTATCGTCATTAGCGAGAAAAGTTCTTACACAGACATGTTGAGCCGAGCATTGATAGCGGTTTGGCAGCCATTTTGTGCATATTTGGGAAATCTGTTCGTAAAAAACGTTCTTATAACTGTGATAGACTAGTTCCTGATTAATATTTAGCCTTCAATTCACTATCACATCGATTTGTTACAGTAGTCGAAAAGGGTGTAGCATGCACTTTCAGATCCATCGACAAATCGTCCAGATCTCTAAATCCGATGGAAAATTCCTTCAAAATGGTCGCAAGAGTACCTGAAAATTTGTGCGATTGATCTTGAGCTAAACTCGACTTCCGCATTGACAGCTTGGGAAAATGGACTAACTCGCCTTTCAACATCGGATGCATCCAAAGCTCCAACATTTGCTTGAAAGTAGTAATACTGTCGGCAAAATTATTATTTAGTCTGTTGCTTCGCTACAATTTAAGATAAAGTTTATTCATATAGGATCTGATGTCGGTGAGAAATACTGACTCATTAAATCTATTTAGGATCAATGACTTCATGAGCGGGACGCCTCTTCATTTCCATGAATAGAACTATTTCGTCCGACAAACCAAAAAATCAGTTCAACATATTACTACTACGCAATATCAACAAATTCACACTCAATATCCTTCAACAGAGCTTTAAATTGTCTGTTCAAAAATGGTTCAAATGGCTCTGAGCACTATGGGACTCAACTGCTGAGGTCATTAGTCCCCTAGAACCTAGAACTAGTTAAACCTAACTAACCTAAGAACATCACAAACATCCACGCCCGAGGCAGGATTCGAACCTGCGACCGTAGCGGTCTTGCGGTTCCAGACCGCAGCGCCTTTAACCGCACGGCCACTTCGGCCGGCCTAAATTGTCTGTGATTCACTCCATGACTCTTAATAAAATTAACTGTTCTCACTACTACAGTCATTACATTCGCCATTGTGACGTTTTTCACGCACAGGATTTGTTGATGAATCAGAAAATGCACAGGTAAGAACCTCACTTCACGTTCCACTCGTTTGCTTATCAGACGATCCATAAGCCTTGCTCTACCTCCGATCATACAGGGTGCTCCATCAGTGCCAACTGAAACGAGCTTTTCCCACGGTAGACCAAACCTGATAAATACGTCTTCCACGCACTGCAGTACGTCGTCACGTGTTGTGGTGACTTTGAGCGAACATAACTCAAAGAGTTCCTCCCATAGTACTAAGTTTGTATCAACACGGGCTGGCCGTCGTGACCGAGTGGTTCTAGGCGCTTCAGTCCGGGACCGCGCTGCTGCTACAATCGCAGGTTCGAATCATGACTCGGGCATGGATGTGTGTGATGTCCTTGCGTTGGTTAGGTTTGAGTAGTTCTAAGTCTAGGGGACTGATGACCTCATATGTTAATTCCCATAGTGCTTAGAGCCATTTGAACCATTTTTGTATCAACACGTCTAATAAATATTGTCTGCTGGTCTGTGTCTGTTAAGTCGGTACCTTCATCTAATGTAGAAGAAAACATCAAGACCTTCGAAAAGACATACATTAATTGTTCGACAATATCACCTGACAAACTTTCGAAACGAAGAGTTATAGTGCGCCGGGCGATCAGCAAAGCCATTCTTTAACTATCACGAACAGCTATATCGGAAGAGGAGCATCACATTGCTGTGTAAGGAATTAACGGATCTGTCATTCCAAAGGAAAATTTGGTTTATTAGGCAATGCAATTACATAGTATCGTCCGTAGGTACTTTATAATACATACACCTACTTTAGTTTCTTCCTCAAGTCTGCAGCTCGTGGTCGTGCGGTAGCGTTCTTGCTTCCCACGCCCGGGTTCCCGGGTTCGATTACCGGCGGGGTCAGGGATTTTCTCTGCCTCGTGATGACGGGGTGTTGTGTGCTGTCCTTAGTTTAGTTAGGTTTAAGTAGTTCTAAGTTCTAGGGGACTGATGACCATAGCTGTTAGGTCCCATAGTGCTCAGAGCCATTTGAACCTTCCTCAAGTAGATAATTTAGTAGATTAAGTCCAAATGATAATTAAATCGACACCCTAGCTGCAAACAGGCGTTTATATACATCATTGGGCACATGTTGAAAATGTGTGGCCCGACCGGGACTCGAACCCGCTCTACCCGACTGAGTCACCAAGGGCACAGAGGGTATTGCGCCTTGTACGCTCCACGTGAGACCCACATTCCCAACTTGTCCACACCACTACATTCGTAGTGTGCCTAATAGATGTTTGCCCATCACACTCATTACTCATGGCAGATTAATCTACCAAGTCCCGTACGACTTGGGGCACAGTGTGTGCGTTCACACAAGAAAGTCAATGGCCGGGTAGCCATATTTTAACTATGTATGAAGGTAGTATCTGTTCCCTGCAGGCACACTATCCTCTGTGCCCTCGGTGGCTCAGACGGATAGCGTGTCTGCCATGCAAGCAGGAGATCCCGGATTCGAGTCCCAGTCGGAGCACACATTTTCAACATGTCCCAAAAGATGTATATAAATGCCTGTTTGCAGCTATGGTGTCGATTTAACTATCGGTCATCAATGGTATCTGTTCTTTCGGGAACAGATACTACCTTCATACACAGATTAAGTCTATTTCACCCTCTACACCTTCATACTGTTGAAGTGAAGTGTTCTGTAGTGACGTTCTAAATTGCACTTTTTATGCCTAATATTTTACCACATGCCAAACATTGTGTTCCTCCTTGGCTTCCGGTAAACAAGTAATGACACTCCCAGCTACAGTTGAACAGTAAAATGGAACACCGCATTGCTTTCGGTAGTTATTTCAACTACACAACGCACTGGACCATAACATAACATACTCTGCCACGCACATGGCTGTAGCTATGCTTGAGCCTTGACTGCACACATCGCCATCTAGTCTTTACAGTGCAAGCTACCAGACAGGCGTCAGCTCTCTAGGCTCCTCCACTCTTCCTGCGCTCAGGCAGATGGCTTCGGGAGCGCCGCTCTCTCGTTGCCTACCTATGGTTTATACGCTCAGACCAGGAGACTTATACCTCAATAGTTGCTCCATTTATTTTTGTATCCATTTTCAAAGGTAGAAATTACTTTGGCTCTCAGCCAGCCTTTTGGTACCTTCTTATTTCTCCAACATTGATTAAATGTGTGTAGAAGACTTCACAGTTCCAGATTGGTATCATCTAAACCAGAGGCTTTCCTTTTTTTTTTAGATTTTAGATTTTAGAGCTTCCTTCAGTTCTCTCATATCAATATCGTCCAGGCCTTTCGTGTAATTTAGTTCAGGTAACGTTTGAATTAAAGTCTCATCATATCACAATTATTTATAATGAGCTATCCATTCGTTCTCTCCTATATTACAAACATGTATACGATAATTTTCTTGTCTGTTGAGTGATTTCATCAACATGTAAGTGATACGTTGTGTGCCTTGTAAATCAGGCTCTATATTGCTAATAAAGCTTTCCCATGATTCTGCATGTGCATTCCGAGTTACGTACTTCAATCTGTTTCCACCTCTGGCGTCCAATTCCTTACTGCTCTGCATTTCCTGTGTTTACTTGTCTTCCCTAGAACCTCATTAGCTATATTCGATACGGCTGTTTTTAAGTTTTTCCATTCTTCTTCCAGTTATTCCATAGTTTCTAAAGTTGCTGAGCAAAGCTAGCGGAGGGAACGTAATGAAATCGTTATTTGGACTCTGGTAACTCACTTATGGTGACACAGAGATCTGCACATCTTCAGTGGGTCAAACGACACAAAATCTTGGCGCTGCCTGGAGGAGTGTAATGTGGTCGGAGGAGTCACGATTTTCCACTTTTCTTACGATTCAATCCGTCGAGTCAAATGGTTCAAAGAGCTCTAAGCACTATGGGACTTAATATCTGAGGTCATCAGTCACCTAGACTTAGAACTACTTAAACCTAACTAAGCTACGGACATCACACACATCCATGCCCGAGGCAGGACTCGAATCTGCGACCGTAGCAGCCGCGTGGTTCTGGACTGAAGCACCTAGAACCGCTCGGCCACAGCAGCCAGCAATCCGTCAAGTCACCTGTGGCCAAACGAGGGTTTCACCCGCAGTGAGTGCAGGGTGCAGTTCAAGCTGGAAGTGGTTCTTCGTACCATGGCTTGGACCCACATGGCTGGTTAACCAAAACAGGAGCGACATCATTTATTTCCTCACTCCAGACGAACAGGTGTTAGCCTCTCTTCTACATCTTCGTGAAGAGTTTTCTACGGACTCTCCCGTCTTCTAAGATGATGACAGCCGTGCTCACAGAGTAGCATGCCTTAACTGCCGTTCTGAGTGACACTATGGCTCCCTATTATACTGCGACTGGCATGAAAAATCATTCGATCACAATCACAGACAAACCGTCTGGAACTGTTTGGAACAGCGGGTGAAATATCCTTGAAATTTGGCACCTCCGTGGGGTGTAACGATCAGTGAATGAGTATAGCTAGATATGGAATGCTGGGAGAAATTTGTGAATTCTTTTTTGCTGCATTGAGAACAATATCAAAGTTAGAAGCATTGCGACTCGGTGTTAGCGTCAACTTTCCTGCAATAGAGTAATTCCTTGTCTAGCATGTCTTATGGCAGTACGCCTGCGCACAGAGGGTGTGCGAGCCGGTAATTTAAAAGAAGCGTTGCTATCGAGCACGCGGCTTCCGAACGACGTATATCGTAAGACGAAAAAACAACGACCGCCCGGTAGTCATGGCGGGAGACGCGGAAATAGTTTAGTGCGTTGCAAAGGAACATCGTGTAAGGTTTATCGTTGTAAACAGGAATGAGTGAAGCCGTTGTAGTCTCGACTCTAGATACTCTTACCTGGCGGAACTTAATTCCTCCATTGTGTAGCGTGCTATCTTGTTTGGATTTCTGTTGGGAATATGGATTGCTGTCAAACAACGATTTCAGGAATTGTCTGAATTGTCATGAACACAGCTGTGTGAAACTTTATAAGAGATGCGCTGTTGGTGATTTCCCATTTCAACTGTACTGCACGCAGTGTCAGATAAGTATGTCGGTAACGAAAACCAGATGGTTCGACAATTGTAGGCCGACCATTGAAGAAAGCATTATTTCAGTCTCGTGGTGGGTAGGGGACTATACCCTGCAAGCGACCAGTCCCGAAACCTGAGTTATCGACAAACACCATTTGTGACTAGTGCGGTATCTGCTTAGAAATCTGCTATGTGATAGTTAAGAACGACTGTGTTCCTATAGATGGACAAATCTAGATAGTTGAAATAGACAAATCACATACAACCACTCGCAAATACAAGAAAGAACGGTAATTAAAAATTAAACTGAACGTACACGAATCTTCGAAGGCACTTAAAGGGATTCCCTGGAGTGATTCATAGTTCGAGTATATTCGACGGACAAGAAAATTTCAGTGTCTCACGAAGCACTTCATCTTGCCAGGAATCAACGTTATAACAGACGGCTTTAAGTCCTAAAATACCTTAAAGAACCTTGAAGAAAGAAGTATTCCACAATGAAATTGTAAATCATTCTGTGTAATTTCTCTCATCGGACGATCCATGTCTCCACACAGAATACAGAGCGCATGTGGAAATCTGTCAAATCGTCGTTTAAAGGAGAAGGGAGAAAGGGACGAGTTGTACCTCTTCCAGTAACTGTTCTGCAACAACTTGCGGGTGTGTGGGAATATTGAACCTTCTGAGACTGCTAACATTCCCCAGAAAAGTACCTAGAATTTACCTGGGAAGCGGGAAAAGAGGACTGCTTCCGGTGGCGTTTGCAAGCCACAGAATAGCCCATGATGAAGACGTGGCTGACGACTAAAGTAAGTAAAATTATTAATTTTCTATGTAATTAATGTTAAGTTAATGATTATTCGTTCTTCGTCGTTGCCATGGTCACCACAATGAACAGTATCCATATTTGCCGCCACGAGAGTCGTGGGGTCGATATAATTTTATATCGGACGGAGCCCGAGCGTCCGACGGGCAAGGCTCCTTGGAAATTACCCGCCAGTCCGTAATATCTTGACAAGCAGAGACAAATTTATACTTTTGCGGTAACTGTTACGTAAAAGGATCATTTAAGAAATGCTCCGCTACGGTCGCAGGTTCGAATCCTGCTTCGTGCATAGATGTGTGTGATGTCCTTAGGTTAGTTAGGATTAAGTAGTTCTAAGTTCAAGGGGACTAATGACCACAGCAGATAAGTCCCATAGTGCTCAGAGCCAACTGAACTATTTTTTTTAGTAATGCTAAAGTAGCCTGAAGGACGTGTCTTTCATTAGACTGTATTATATTTCCTTTTATATCAAAATAAAAAAGTCTGTTGCTTAGCACAACCGTAATCCAACAAAATCGTTACTTCCAGTAAGCATACATTTCTCGTTTGTTAAACAAACACTTTTTCATAATATGTAATCGGCGTAAATTACTAACACATAAACAGAAGTTTAGCTTTTATTAGTCTGTTTAATGTTATTAATTGTGTATTACGTTTCGATTTGCAGTTCTGAAGTTGCCAGGTTATTGCAGTTATATGTTTTCATCAATTAGTTTGTTGACAAACTTTGATAAGGATATCAGAGCACCTCAATCGAAAAAATATTCTGAAACGCTGTTTTCGAGATGCAGCACTCCCTGGGACTTACGTATATACTGCACAAACATTTAAACGATACAGGGAACCTTAATACAGCCTGCTCTAAGAGAAAAAAAATGCTTTGGCATAAAGAGACAGATATCAAGCTCAAGTCTTTGCCCGGCAAACGCTTTTATCAACACAGAACAGATCGGTCTGCTACCACATCCTTAATAAAGTATTCACCTTCGCTGTACTCGCCATCTCAGAGCCACATAATTTCAGAAACACACCACCCTAGCTCGCACTTCGCTACAGAGCGAGAGATTAATTCCGGGAATGTTTGCTGTAATCATTATATTCACAATTTTCCCATGAAACATGGTTTGTAAAAGATGGAGATCTCGAAGTTCATACGTTTTTCGAATGAGGCGCTCAAAAAGACCTGAGGGGTGGGGGGAGGGATTTATCGAGGTTCCATTCATAATGGCCAAATTGTCAGTTTATCCTCTTTCTGATTCTACACAAAAATCAGTGTAGCTCACTTTTTGTACGTACAATGAGGCGAAAAAAGTCGTGGGATCCCTCATAACATTGTGTTGGGTCTCCTTTTGCGATGCGTAGCACAGCAATTCGACGTATCGTGAACTCAGCATGTCGTTGGAAGTCCCACGCAGAAACATTCAACCATGCTGCCTCCTTAGCCGTCCATAACTGCGAAAGCGTTGCCAGTGGAAGAATTTCGTCATGAACTGATCGCTCGATTAAGTTCCATACATGTTCGATAGAATCCGTGTCGGCGAAGTGGGTGGAATAAACACACGCTCGAACTGTCCAGAATGTTTTCATGCCAATCACGTAAATCTGTGGCCATGTGACAATTCCATCGTTGTTTGCGAACATTAAGCCCATGAACGGCTGCAGAGTGTCTCCAGTTATCAGAAAATAACCATTTACAGTCAATGATCAGTTCAATTCGACCTGTGAACACCATTATAGAGCCATCCATTAGCTTGCACAGTGCGTTGTTGGCAACTTGGGTCCATGTTTCAGGGGCCTGCACCACACTCGAATGATACCATCAGCTCTCATCAACCGAAACTGGGACTCATCTGACCACGTCAATCCTTTCGAGTCGTCTAGCGTCGAATCTATATGGTCACAAGCCCAAGAGAGGCGATGCAGACGAAGTCGTGTTGTATACAAAGGCACTCGCGTCGGTCGTTTGCTGCCATAGCTCAATAACGCCAGATTAAGCCACACCATCCTAACGGATACCTTCGTCATACGCCCCACATTGATTTCTGTCGTCGTTTCTAGCAGCGTTGCTTGTGCGTTAGCACTGACTACTCTACGCAAACGCCGCTACTCTCGGGCGTTACATGAAGATCGTCGGCTACTGCGTTGTCTGTGGTGATAGGTAATGCCTGAAATTTGATATTCTCGGCACACACTTGTTCAAATGGTTCAAATGGCTCTGAGCACCATTGGAACTTAACATCTGAGGTCGTCAGTGCCCTAGAACGTAAAACTACTTAAACCTAACTAACCTAAGGACATCACACACATCCATTCCCCTAGGCAGGATTCGAACCTGCGATCGTAGCGGTCGCGCGGTTCCAGACTGAAGCGGCCGGCGCACACACTTGTCACAGGGATCTCGGAGTACTGAATTCCCTAACGATATCCGAAATGGAATGTCATATGTCTCTACTTCCAACTACTATTCTGCGTTCTAAGTCTGTTAAATCCCGTCATGTCTACAATAATCACGACGTAAACCCTTCCACATGCATCATGTTTGCAAATGACAGCTCCGCCAATGCACTGCCCTTTCATACCTTGTCCGCCGTACTACCGCCGTCTGTATATGAGCATGTCGTCATCCCACGACTTCTGTCACCTCAATGCAAAGCATGCTACTGTTAGCTCCGATGCGTTGCAAAGACAATGCCAATATCCTACTACAAATGTACAAGAAATTATACCTGTACAAATTCTTTCTGTTATATGTAAGTAAGCCGGCCGGTGTGGCCGAGCGGTTCTAGGCGTTTCAGTCCGGAACCGCGCGACCGCTACGGTCGCAGCTTCGAATCCTGCCTCGGGCATGGATGTGTGTGATGTCCTTAGATTAGTTAGGTTTAAATAGTTCTAAGCTCTAGGGGAATGAGGAAATCAGATGTTAAGTCCCATAGTGCTCAGAGCCATTTGAACCAAATTCATGGAAGTAACTGAAAATTTTGTGGATTCGTTTTTATCCACATTGTAGCTGCCTCCACTTGACTCATGTACAACTCTCGTTCTGCCGAGATTCTGTATCTTCCGAAATTCCCATAGTGAACCACAGCAGGCCTACACATAAGACTGCGTCTTTTACCGCACTCATTTATGTCTCACTCCTCAGATTGTGAATACCAACAATAACTACAAGTCGGCGGTGTAATTAAAGACAGTTGATACTTACGTTGGAAGCTAAGAGTCTTCACAGGACGAATCAACGGTCAATAAAGCTCCGGTAGGCTCTTTACTCGACAGTTCAAATCCTCAGACTGACGCTACGCAACGGCCGACGGCACCTCCAGCCACTGACTATTGTTGAAGTTTTCGCTCATCGCTATTGTTAGCAGTGAGTGGTGAGCTTCTGTATCCCCAGATACCAACTAATTACTTCAGATGTTACAGGCCATGTGTAGACGTCACCGCTAGATAATACAGTAACGTAGAATTAGGATAATGTTTGAAACGTAAAATCAAGTGTCGCTTGCTTCCTTCTGTTGTAGTCCGTTGTTACTCCTACTTGAGTTAACAGACATAAATGTGGCATTAGATTTGGGAGCACTTCCCTTCCTCAGCAAATTCAGTGGTTCCAGACACATTCAGCATGACTGTGCATCAGATATTCTTTTTATTTTCGATCATCGTTTCATCCTGTTTCGCAGTTCGACAACATATATCCTGAAACAAATATTGCCGAAAATTTAACAAAATTAAACAAAATGATCAAACCATCATGCCTCGAAAATTTGTAGTAACAACTTGAAAAGAATATTGGATGTATATTACCAATCTATGTGCCTGATGCTGTTAGAACAAAGTTAGCCTTCACTGCTGCTCGTAGCTTTTGACACCCAATGGAAAAAAAAAAAAGTACAGCGAAGAATACACGAACAGCGCGAACAAACAGCGTTAAAAGAAGAAGGAACGATGGGGAGCGAAATAGAAATCATAGTGAAAATAAAAAATGTTTTTTTTTGCAACAGCTAGCTACAAGTTCCAGCTATATCTCTACCTCGTTTCCTTTCCGACTTAGACATCTGTCGTAGCGTTGGACTAAGTTTCCTCTACCCTCATCATAGAAGGCAACCTGCTGTGCTTTCCGACAATTTGTTGGATTGCAGGTCGTTGTTTGTGCCAAAATATTCCCTTTGTAACCAGCGCTGAGAGATGAAAATCAGAGGGAACTAAGTCAAGGCTGTATGGTGGCTGGTCAAACAGTTCCCATCGAAAAAACTGCAGAAGTGTCATTGCCACTGCTGTTTGCGGCCGAGAACTGCCTTGAAAAATGAAATGCATGACAGTTACATTATGTGGGGGTCAATGACATCAGGTGAGATCTACGCCGGAGGCACTATTTTCTAGCCATATTTATGTGCCCACTGTGCGCTCAGAACCGAGAAAAGCCATTTGACGCTCAGTAAGGGCAAACTAGAGCAGGACCGGCCACTGCATGCCAAACTTAACGCTTGCAGTGCGTGCGGGTCACGTGCGGGTCACGTGTGGGCCAAGGCCCAGCCTGTCGCTTGGCTTTGCTCTGTCCTTCTTGTAAGTATCCCGAACAGCGCGACATCTCTTTCAGCACTGCAGTGCTTTCGGTCGACACAACTCTCTGAGCTCGACAGAATCGAGGTGTCAGCGTTGTTTAACCTTCACTATTTGTTCGTGGTAAGAAGGACGTTCACGGGTCCATTGGTTTTCGCCCAAAAAGAGGCAGTCTACAGGTTTGTCGTCAAAATCGTTTAAAATAAATGGGGTGGACCGAAGACAGGGAGAAGAATTCTCAATTCGCGTAAGTGACAGATGTTGCTTTCTTGTTGTGAAACGACATTACAGCACCATCAGAAAGAATATAAAGCTTTAGTTGACATTGATAGAGCAAAAAATTGCAAAGATCGACGAACGGGATTCTTTGTTCCGTACATCAAGAAGCACTTGTGCTCAATTTGAACAAGTGAAAAAACTGCTAGTGTGAACAGAATAATTTCTGAAGTCAAGCACATTAGTCCACAGTCAGTCGCAACAGCTTTCAGTAGAACTGAACGAAGAGTATGGAGACTTCATATATTACTTAAAATTACATTGGATTTGATAGATTAGATTAATACTTGTTCCATGGATCATGAATGCGATATTTCGTAATGATGTGCAACCACTCAAATTTTCTAATACATGACATAATTAAGTTAATTTAACAACATAATTAAGTTAATATAACAACTTTTTTATTTTTTGTTTTTTTTAATTTTTTTATAACTTCTTTGTTTGTTTTTCTCTTTTTTTCTTAATTTATATCTAAAAATTCCTCTATGGAGTAGAAGGAGTTGTCATTCAGAAATTCTTTTAATTTCTTCTTAAATACTTGTTGGCTATCTGTCGACTTTTGATACTATTTGGTAAGTGACCAAAGACTTTAGTGGCAGTATGATTCACCCCTTTCTGTACCAAAGTTAGATTTAATCTTGAATAATGAAGATCATCCTTTCTCCTAGTATTGTAGTTACGCACACTGCTATTACTTTTGAATTGGGTTTGGTTGTTAATAACAAATTTCATAAGAGAGTATATATACTGAGAAGCTACTCTGAATATACCCAGATCCTTAAATAAATGTCTGCAGGATGATCTTGGGTGGACTCCAGCTATTATTCTGATTACATGCTTTTGTGCAATAAATACTTTATTCCTCAGTGATGAATTACCCCAAAATATGATGCCATATGCAAGCAATGAGTGAAAATAGGCGTAGTAAGCTAATTTACTACGATGTTTATCACCAAAATTTGCAATAACCCTTATTGCATAAGTAGCTGAACTCAAACGTTTCAGCAGATCATCAATGTGTTTCTTCCAATTTAATCTCTCATCAATGGACACACCTAAAAATTTTGAATATTCTACCTTAGCTATATGCTTCTGATTAAGGTCTATATTTATAAATGGCACTGTACGGAACTGTATGTACTGTGTCTTATCAAAATTCAGTGAGAGTCCGTTTACAAGGAACCACTTAGTAATTTTCTGAAAGATATTATTGACAATTTCATCAGTTAATTCTTGTTTGCCAGGTGTGATTACTATACTTGTATCATCAGCAAAGAGAACTAACTTTGCCTCTTCATGAATATAGAATGCAAGTCATTAATATATATTAAGAACAACAAAAGACCCAAGACCGACCATTGTGGAATCCCATTCTTGATAGTTCCCCAGTTTGAGGAATGTGCTGATCTTTGCATATTATGACAACTGCTTATTTCAACTTTCTGCACTCTTCCAGTTAGGTACGAATTAAACCATTTGTGCACTGTCCCACTCATGCCACAATACTTGAGCTTGTCTAGCAGAATTTCATGATTTATACAATCAAAAGCCTTTGAGAGATCACAAAAAATCCCAATGGGTGGTGTTCAGTTATTCAGATCATTCAAAATTTGATTGGTGTAAGCATATATGGCATTTTCTGTTAAAAACCTTTCTGGAAACCAAACTGACATTTTGTTAGTACTTCATTTTTACAGATATGTGAAGCTACTCTTGAATACATTACTTTCTCAAAAATTTTGGATAAAGCTATTAGAAGGGAGATTGGACGGTAATTGTTGACAATAGATCTATCCCCTTTTTTATGCAAAGGTATAACATAGCGTATTTCAGTCTATCAGGGAAAATGCCCTGTTCCAGAGAGCTGTTAAACAGGTGGCTGAGAATCTTACTTATCTGTTGAGAACAAGCTTTTAGTATTTTGCTGGAAATGCCATCAATTCCATGTGAGCTTTTGCTTTTAAGCAAGTTTATTATTTTCCTAATTTCAGAGGGAGAGGTGGGTGAGATTTCAATTGTATCACATTGCATAGGTATGGCCTCTTCCATTAACTGCCTAGCGTCTTCTAATGAACACCTGGTTCCTACTATATCCACAACATTTAGAAAATGATTATTAAAAATATTTTCTACTTCTGACTTTTTGTTCGTAAAGTTTTCATTCAATTTGATGGTAATACTGTCTTCCTGTGCTCTTGGTTGACCTGCTTCTCTTTTAATAATATTCCAAATTGTTTTAATTTTATTATCAGAGTTGCTGATTTCAGACATGATACACATACTTCTGGATTTCTTTTCTTAACATAGCACAGTAGTTTTTACAATGTTTGATAGTTTCTGGGTCACTACTCTTTCTTGCTGTCAGATACATTTCCCTTTTCCGGTTACAAGATATTTTATACCCTTAGTAAGCCAGGGTTTGTTACATGGTCTCTTACGAGTATATTTAACTATTTTCTTGGGGAAGCAGTTTTCAAATGCATTTACAAAGGTGTCATGATATAAATTATATTTTAAATTTGTATCAGGTTCACGGTACCCCTCCTCCCAGTATAACTGCTGTAGGCTTTCCCTGAAATTTTCAATTGTTAAATCATTGACTGAACGCACTACTTTGGAGGACTATTTAGTACTGCTGAATGGAGATGTGTCATATATTGTAACTAGCTGTGCACCATGATCAGAAAGACCATTCTCAACAAGCTGAGCATTTATGTGGTTAAACTTATCTTGGTCTATAAAGAAGTTATCTATCAGTGAGCTGCTATCCTTTACCACCCGAGTAGGAAAATCAATAACGGGTGTCAAATAGAAAGAACCGAGTAATACTTCAAGGTCATTTTACCTATTACCCTCTTTCAGAGAATCTACATTGAACTCCCCGCAAATAATAATTTGCTTCCCCCTGTCTGACAGATAGCACAACAAGGAGTCCAAATTTTTCAGAAATAGATGAAAATGTCCCAATGGGGACCTATATACAGTTACAGTTATAAATGTGCCTTTATTTAATTTAAGCTCACAGGCACATGCTTCTATATGTTTCTCTACACAAAACTTTTTTGTTTCTATACTTTTTGCACAATGATAACTTTTGACATATATGGCAACTCCTCCTTTGTCCACATTTTCTCTAATTACATGTGCAGAGAGCTTATATCCACTTACATTTACCTTATCCATATCAGGAACAATGTGATGCTCAGACAGGCATAGTATATCTATTTCATCCTCAGCTTCTAAATCTTCTAAACAAACCAGAGCTCATCTATTTTATTCTTTAAACTCCCAATGTTTTGATGAAATATACTTACATTATTTTTAATTGTACTTTTATGAGAACCTTTCCTTATTCTAGCATTTGCAGTACTCTCCTGTCTGAGTTTCTCATTGTGCTTAGACCTAGTTCCTATAGCAGTGGTCACATGGTGTTCAGAGAGGCAGATTATGTCAACTGGGTTTGGTGACTTTAATTCATCAATCCAATTACCTAGGACTGAGATACAACTTGGTGGAGATAAAATTTCTGGTGGTTGGTGAAAATTTATAATTGACAGCTGTGATTGGCGATCCAATGTGCTAGAATTGTTCTCTTTAATTTCTTTCCTAAGTTGAAGATTTGTTTCAATCCTGACCTCTCGTAAAACTTGACATCTTCCTATCATACCTATCCTAAAAAATGTGCTGCTCCAACACCTGTAACCAGTGGTATTTTACCATTCATGGCAGTGCCTCCCCCCCCCCCCCCTTAAATTTCCTGCTTTTACCCCAGCCAGTTTACCCTTCCCTTTCCTGTTGAGATGTAGGCCATGCCTGGTATAGTCCCACCTACTGAGAGAATCAACAGGAACCACACCAATATGAGCCCCCGCACCCGACCCAAGCAGCCGTTCCAACTCCAAATTAACTCTCCCAACAGAAGAGTTCAAATGGGGCCGGTCATGGCGTCTCAGAACAGATACAAATTCAACATTGGTGTGTCTCGATGCTGACGCAATCTTTACCAGGTCACACTCTATACTGTACCCAGGATCTCTGTCGATACTGTTCCCTGGCCCTCCCACAATAACCATGGTGTCTTCCCTGGTAAATCCTTTACAGAGTGAACCTAAATCCTCAGTCACCTGATCCAGACTAGCACTTGGTTTGAAAAAAAATGTGACCTGGTATTCTGGTCCTAATTCCTCCTGCAGAAGTTGGCCTACACCTCTGGCATGAGAACTGCCTAACAACAAAACTTTCTTCCTTTTCGATGACTTTCCTACATTCAATACGAGAATTAGGCCTATAAATAAATGTATATAAGCAAGTTTCTGTTATAAAGTTACGCTGTTTTTCTGAAACCTGTATTAAAACAATGAAGTTATACGCTATTTACGGTAGTTTACTTATCTGTTGCCGAGAAACTAGTCAAATTACCGTGAAACAGGAAACAAACACGTTTACAAAATTTAAGCCTAAACGCGACTTCGGAAAGTTACGATCTTTTCGTGTTATCTGAAAAAATACGCAAAGAAAAGTGAAACCTTTAACGGCAAGACTAAACGATACACTAATGAACGTATTTAATTTGTTGTCGGTGTTAAACTAAATTATATTCCTGTCTAAATCACTTAACTTTCTGGAAATAGTTTCTGGTGTCACTTACACGGCGGCCGTCTTGGATCATCTTCTTGGTTACATCAAGGGGCACACCTGGAACGATTGTTCGATTTAAAACTCGCTATTCGTGAATTTATAACGGAAAAAGGAATGCAGAAACGAAAATTAGAGCATCCAGAATGGGTTGTAGATTTTGCGTTTTAAGTAGACTCGACTGCCCACTACCTACGGTAAGGCACTGCAGGGCAACTTCTTTCTGATTTGTTGGGGATGCATTTAGAACTAGAATAGCGTTGTAGAAGGAACACATTCCGACAAAGACAGTCCAGTTGTCTAAGATCCCTGGCGTTGAAGCAAATGCGAGGTTTCAAGAATTAACCATGGAACCGATATTACAAGGGTATTTTTATAAAGGGCCTGAAGACACTCGCAATCGTACACCTGTATTTGGGCTGTCTCCTGTTTCCGTTGAGAGCACCCCTGTGCATGTGCAGATGTAATTCACTGACCAGTAAGATAATTCAAGTTTCAGTGACACATCTTTTTACGTTAACACTACGTCTACTTTGCTTTCCTCAGGTAGAGTTTTCAAGTCTCTATAATGAAGATGTAAGGGTGTTACAATATTTCGATCGGCGTATTTGTGTCAAAGATCTTTTTTTTTTTTGGATATAAAACTAAATAAGTCACTATTACGTGTCTCCTTGAGTGTAAAACTCAGTCTAATTGTCTGCGTCTGTCTGCATGCTGACAGTTTGCACCAGATAAAAATTATGTCTTCAGATCGCCAAAAATAATTAAATAAAGCTGAAAGTTTCTTATCTTAGTAGTCCATGTTACAACTGTACTGTCATTTAAATGTGGCACGTTCGCAGATTTCCCCTCTTCTCCCTCCCTGCTCTCATACAGCATGGCGTGATAGTGGGAGAAATGTAAACCGAGGATGAGCGCTTTGGCTTTCTTGCTCGGGCACGGCCTACGAGTCGAAATCTTGGCCACCCCAGTTGTAGAGATACTGCCTCACTGTGCAAAAATTCATAGAGTTTGCATTTTATGACTGATCGCTGTTACTCTGGTACCGCGTTCCGCGGAATTTGAATCTCCACCAGACGCCATGGATGTCGAAGACCCATAGAGGTCTCTCCACCATCGCACCGTAAGCTGTGGCGGCGCGCGCCTCCTGGCCCGCTTTTAGTGTGAGGGCGCCACAGTGGAACATGTGGTTCCAGCGGCCAATAGCGGCGCCCCCAATAGAGTACTTAAGCGCCTGCCTCTCGCTCAGCCAGCTCCAAACCTACGCCCTTCCTGTCAATTACATCCGTCTGATGGCCTCCTTCCTCTCCCGCCGCCCCTCCTACGTTACCATCCATAACGCCAATTCCCACACCTTCTACCCCTCTGCAGGTGTGCCCCAGGGCTCTGTCCTTTCCCCTCTCCTCTACCTCCTGTACATGGCAGATATGGCCTAACCCCCCCACCCCTCCTGCACACCTCTTGCAATATGCCGATGACACCACATTCCTTGCCCTCGCTCCTAACCTCCAACGATCCCAACACCTTCTCCAGAATCACCTTCACCTTTTTGCCACATAGTGTAACCAGTGGATCCTGATAATCAATCCTTCCAAGACCCAGGCAATCATCGTAGGTCGTACCACTTGCTCCTTCCAGCTCCTTGATTTCTCCCTTACCGTCTGTGCCCGTCCTGTCTGCCTCACCCCCACCCTCACCTACCTAGGCCTCACCATTGACTGTCACCTCACCTGGACCCCTCATCTGCGCTCCATCCAATCCAAAGCCCACAACTGCCTCCGACTCCTCAAACTCCTCTCTGGCCGGACATGGGGGTTGCAGCCCTCTACCATCCTCCACACCTACAAATCCTTAATCTGTCCCATCCTCTATTATGCCAGTCCTGCCTGGATATCTGCCCCCCCCCCAAATTCTATAAGTCCTTCCAGATCCTTGAGCGTCATGCACTCCGCCTTGCCTTCGTATACGCCTCCCATCCCCCACGCAAATCCTCTGTGGCTTAATTCCTTTCCCCCATCTGCTCCTGTTCCTTGAACATATCTGCATACTCTACACCTCGCGCCGCTGTGATCCGCCACACCCCTGGTTGCTCCTCTCGTCTCCCGTCCCCACCCCCTGCCATGCATTCACTGTTGTGTCCCCCCTACCCTCTATCTCTACACCCTTCATCTCCTTTCCCAAGGTGGCTTCCATCAACTCCCCTCCCGGATGATGCCTTCTCTCCCTCCATCTATCCCTCCTATCAACTCTGATCCCCACCCCCCTCCTTTCCTCTGTCCTTTCCCTGGGCTCCCTCTTCCCCCCCTTCCATCCTGTTTGCTCCCCACCAAACTTCTCCATACCTCCCTTCTCCCCCCCCCCCTGAGTCCTTTTGTCTTCCCCTCCTCTGCCTTCCCCACTCCCTGTCGCATCTGCCCAGCACCCCCCACCCCTCTTATGGGTCCTCATCCTCAATTGGCTCCTTTCCCGCCTCCCCCCCTTCGCTTTTCCTCTCCTTCCCCCCTTTTTTATTTTCCCATGTCCAGTTTCACCCCACCTACTCTCGGCTGTGGTATGTCACATTTGACAAATATTTAGTGCAGTGCTCCAGTGAATGTTCAGTGTTTTTCGTCTTTCTCGTGTTGCGAACAGAAACCATGCTGTCGCTAAGTGTGAATTTTATGTCTTTTGCGAACAGAAACCAGACTGTCGCCGTGTTTTTTAATTGTCTGTCTATTGTTTTTCCTGTCTGCTTCGTATGTATTTTATTAGCATCATCATCCCTATGTTCTATGTTTTAAGTTCCACGATTTTTTTCGCCATGTTACTATTTAAGTCTCCGATTTTATCGCTAGTTTTTATTATTTATTCGCTTCATCTTTTTAACAAAATCTGTAGGCTGAAGAGCGGCATACTAAGCTGCTGCCAGCCCGCCCCCTTCGGGGGGAATCGAAATTCAATAAAGGAAAAAAACAAAAATAAGCTCAGCCAGCCAGTCTAATCTCGCGTACATCTGTGGACACATCGCCTCGAGTTAGACAGCTTACTTACTTCTTGTTTTGTGTACGAGTGGACGTGGTTGTTAGGTTTCCTTGGACTCCGTTGTTCGATCTTGTTGTTGTTCGTTCTGTCCTTCGTTGTTCGTGTCCGTCCTCTCCCGTTGTGTTGTTGTTCGCAGGCCTCTCCGCTGGTTCCGCCACGCTTTCCGTCATTTCAACCCCGCGACCGTCCCGTTCGCACTTACAACAGTTATTCTTCGAATAACTCTCGTATCTTATGGAGCCATAAATACGTACTTCTATATGCGACTTCGTAGGCCTTCCCGGCGTAATAAGTCTTGAAAGTCTCTTCAGGTTTGCTACCGGATCATAAAATCAACTCGATTCTATATTTCGGCGAGCCAACTGTTCGTCATCTTCAGGAGAATGCTGCTTCAGCTGGTGAGTCCCGGTGAGAACTGACGCTAGGCTGCAAATCGTACCGTGCACGGTGCATGCTGCTCCCTCCAAGACTGGGCAGGTGGCGCCATTGGTCAAGAGTGAGCAATCGCGGAACCCAACTTGCGGATAGCTTTCTCATGTCAAAATGTTTATTCATTTGAGATGCCCACAGCACTAGCAATCTCACGCACCTTAACTCTTCTGTCATCCATCACCATATCATGGATTTTATCAATGATTTCTGGAGTCGTAACCTTCACAGGGCGTCCAGATGATTCAGGTCACTTGTGCCCATATGGCCACACAGAAAATTTTGAAATCACTTATAAACTGTTCCAATCGAAGGTGCAGAGTCACCGTAATGTTTATCAAGCTTCTCTTTAGTCTCCTCAGGCGTTTTGCCTTTCATAAAGTAATATCTAATCACCACACTAAATTCTTTTTCGTCCATTTTTTGACAATCACTCAACTTCCTTGGTTCACACAAATGCCAAACACAAATAAATAGACCAATATGACTGAAACTTGGCGTGTGTTTTATCCAAAGATGATACTAACTAAACATGACCTGGATACGCGCCGGTGGTGCCATTTCTCGGACTTTGCACGGACTTTTCAAACGCCCCTCGTAAACGAGGAGTGCTGTTGCAAAACCAGGAAAAAAATCCAGGTACCCATTTTAAGAGCAACTCTTGATAAACGCTAACTTCAGTGACACGCGAACTTGGACGTAAGAGGAGAAAAAGACAATGACGACATATCCACATCTGTGGCTCTAGATGCACTTCAAAACGGGCCGTGCCCGAGACGAGCAGTGCGGAATAAACTATTTTAAAACACAACCCAATAAAATAATGTGTTTCTTCACATTTATCGAGGCTGTGGTGCACATCCAGAAGAAAATGACAGAAGGAAGTCACTTACGTATAATGTACTCGCTACTCCGAACCTTCAAACCTTAAAACAATAAAGGAGCTAAGGAAAATACCGACCAAGGCCGCTGTTTCTTTGTATAATAATTTCTTTCGTTGTAGGACCGGTACCAGGTGAAGTCCATTTTCATTAGCAATGCTTACAGAAGACAAACACATTGTGGAAATGACTAAAATCCAGAGTAAAACATCGTCAAAGTCGATAAATACGGAGGGGAAGGATAAAAAATTATAACAATTATATATCATTATCACGAATGACCATGTCGATAAATAATTACATATTGCATTACTCACATTGTCTGATCAAAAGTATCCGAATATCCCTATGAAGTATGGAACTGACAGTTAGATGTCAGAAGAGTCGGAGCTGCCAGTATAAAAGTTCGCAGGGTGTATTGAGTTGTAAGTAGAAAAGCAGTAATGGAAACGCGTTGCAACAACGACAGCTAAACCACGGCCACACAGATCACACGTAGTGACGGACGGGGTCGTCGAATATTGCGGAGGGATCTTGTAAGAATCTCAACGAAATCAGCCTAAGGAATCAATCGCGAGCTCCAAAGTGCTGCGAGCAGTCCAGATACCACAGTGACTGTGTGTAGCGAGTTAAAAAAGAGTGGAGTACGATGGTCGAGCAGCTCCACAGGGGCCACACACTTCTTTAATCAGTGCTAAGTGATGCTTGAGGTGGTGTAAAACGTGACACCACCGGATCGTGGATGACTGAAAACGAGTGATTTGGAATTATAAGTCCTTCTATACTCTGCAGAAATCCAACGGGAGGATCAGGGTTTGATAAATGCCTGCAGAAAGTAACTTGTCATCATTTATAGTGCCAACAGTGAAGTACAGAATAGGTGGTGTAAAGGTATGGGGGGGGGGGGGGGGTCCATGGCTAGGATGTGTTCCCCTCATTTTCCTTAAGAAATGATAAATTTTGAAGGATATGAACACATTTTATAGCACTGTGTTCTGCGTACAGTAGAGGAATATTTCGGTAGTGATGATTGTTAGTATAATAGATGCCGCGTGGCTAGGGCCTCCAGTCCGGTAGACCGTTCGTCTGGTACAAGTCTTTCGAGTTGACGCAACTTCGGCGACTTGCTCGTCGATGGGGATGAAATGATGATGATAAGGACAACACAACACCCAGATCCTGATCGTAGAAAACCTCCGATCCAGCCGGGAATCGAACCCGGGCCGTTAGGTGTGACATTCAGTTACGCTGACCACTCAGCTACCAGGGGCGGACATTGTTAGCATAGTGAGGTGACAAAAGTCATGGGTTAGCGATATGCACATTATACAGATGGCACTAGTACCGCGTACAAAAGTTATAAAAGGGCAGTACAGTGACAGATGTATCATTTGTATTCAGGTTGTTCATGTGAAAAGGTTTCCGTGTGATTTTGGTCGCACTTCGGTAATTAAGAGACTTTTAACGCGGAATGGTACTTGCAGCTAGACACGTGAGACGTTCCCTTTGGGTAATCATTCGGTAATTCAGTATACCGAGATCCACAGTGTCAATACAGTGCCGAGGACAACAGACTTCAGTCATTAGCTCTCACCACGACAGAGAGCACCGTTGTTTGCGTGGAGTTTTCAGTGCTAACAGACAAGCAACACTGCATGAAATAACAGCAGCAATCAGTGTGGGACGTACGATCGCCTACATCGTCGACAGCGCCCGTCCTGGACTCGTGACTGTATCGATTGGACCCTAGAAGACCGGAAAACCATGACACATCTCCTCCGCGTCCAATCCAACAATTTGGGGATCGTCTCTCCAACTCATTTCTAGCCATCAGCGAAAAATGTACAGGACACCCATTGTGTTGATACAACATTCTGTTCCTTGTTCCTAAAGGTATTTCTTCCAATAACAGCCCTAATGTTTCTTGCATGAATGTGGTGTACTTCCTACCATAAAGATTTCCTTCGATGAAATAGGGGACTATAATTCTGTCCTCCAGAATCCCACACCATACATTCACGACCACAGTTTTTGGTGTGCATCTTGACGCAGCCAACGTGGATTTTCAGTTGCCCAATAATGGATGTTATGCAAATTAACATTTCCATGGTTCGTGAATGTAGCCTCGTCAGTAAATAGAATCAAATTAATAGATGTGTCATCTCTCTGAAGCTGAAGTTGAACCCATCGGCAGAGTTCAGTGCGACGCATACAATCCGTACCAGTTAATTCTTGGTGGAGACTGATGTGGTAAGGATGATACTTATGGCAATGCAGAACACGAACTACACTACTGTGGCTCATGCCAGATTCCCTTGCGATTTGACGCGAACTAACACAAGGATCCCGAACCACAGTGGCAAGAGTATCAATTTCCGTTTCCTCGTCAGTAACTTTCCTTTGCCGGTTATATTTAAATTTCCGACGTGTAGCGTGGGTACGTTGAGGATATCTTTCAGCGTATAAGTCTCTGGTTCTCGCTGAATTTCGTTGGCATTCTCGGTAAATGAGAAGCAAATCGACTTGTTCTTCGAGGGAATACATCATTCGCATTCGCTTGATTCGACGGTACTAGACTTACCTTTCATATTAGTGTTGTATCGCGAAACCGTCGAATGGTGTTTACATGTCAACGGCACGTTAGATAGATTCGCCGTACTCGCGAATATTTACTATTTGCACGATATGCGAGAGAGAATTGTCAGAGCATGTGCTTCGATAAGTGCCGAAGTCATAAGCGATACCACTCAGTCCTTTATAAGAAGATTGCAGCACTGCATTGATTCCAGTGGTCATCAGTTCGAACACCTTCTGTAAATGGACGTTCGTGTCACCTTTTTGACCTTCGTTGAACTTCAAAGACCTTACTGTTACACAACAGTTGATTCGTCTCGATAGCGGCTCTACAGCATCTCATTTAAAAAAACCAAGGTTGCCCTTGTATGCTGTTGAAGTTTAGGCAGGCCAAGAAAACAGTAAGATTCTTCTGTATCAAGATGTATCCACTTGTTCCCAAACGTAAAGTTACCTTCTTTGTAGGTCCACTTCAAAATATTCTGGGAAATGTTGTGCTTCAGATGGCGACCGCATACTGTTTACATTCCTTTACATTCCTTACACCATGCCACTTTGGCCCTGGAGCCATCTCCAATACTTTTTCTCCTGGCTGCCTCACATACAATCTAACAAAACTTTTTCCCCATGTCTCTTTTCCGTTTTTGGACCTGAAAACAATATCCTTACTATATCGCATATTTACTTACATATTATTATTACCATTTTCGTAAACAAATGGTAGCTAATATATACTTACTGGAAAATTCAGATTTGAGATGTCATCAACTTCAGAAATAATCCTTTCCAAATTTCCAACATCTTCATCGGAATCATTAGCTGATTCACTGCCTTCACAAAAAATATAAACATCTCTCTATCATAATCAGATGATATTTCACTTAAGTTCTCGTCTTCATTCAAAATTGCAGGACTATGCAACACGTTTTCTACTGAAAATGTAATTCTACGACAGGCTGAGGCAAAACAGTGATAACCACTGGGGTAATACACAACAAGAGCTGTGGGAAGAAACCCTAACAATGGGTACAGAAAAGCGGGAAATGTTAATTTCATTGCTGCATGTGTTTCGTACAACAGTTGTTCAACGTAACATTCTATTTTCATAATGTTACATTCAAGAAACAAACAAGTAATTTAGAATGGCGTCATACTGAGCCCAGTGTTTCTCAGTGGAGAAATAATGAAAAAAATTTTAATCTCTTGTAAATACAAAACTGAACAAAATATTGCTGGATACATTTGACTCAGAGGAAGATCGTCACATATTTTGAAATTTTTGGTAAGGGCTATGGGACCAAACTGCTGAGGTCATCAGTCTCTAGGCTTACGCTCTACTTAATCCAACTTAAACTAACTTACGGCAAGGACAACACACACACCTATGCCCGAAGGAGGACTCGAACATCGATCATCGACGGGGAGGGGGGGGGGAGAGAGAGAGAGAGAGAGCACCACGAACCGTGACAAGACGTCTCAGACCGCACGGCTACCCCGCGTGGCTATATTTTGAAAATAATAGTTTTAAAAACGAGGTAGAGATGTGTATTTCATACGTGCTTATGTCCACAGTGGAACCAGGAAGTGTTAACAAGAGACATGACACTAGTTAACAACAACACTAACTGCAGAATTAGTTTTGTTTGATTATTTGATTTCTTGTGAATTAGCGTTAACTGTCTCGCTAATTTAAAATTTCTTCCATTATGGTTCATGGGCAACACGTCGATAATGTTGTGGAAGCCGTACAGTATTTCAACAACACAGCTGCTCATCATCTTCAGATACTTATTGATCAAACTGATGTGTTGCTGCCCCCGCCCCCTCTTTATTGTGATTTAATTCCCATGCTCAATGTGGAGAGGCGAGGGCTATCAGCAGCACAATCCGCCGCTCTTCAGCCGAGTGACATGACAGCTAATACAAGAAGAAAATTATACATATAAAGGTGATAAAAAAGGGGGACAAAAACAGAGCAAGGGGAGATAATGGAGGTAAAAATACACTGACATGGAGACATTCATGGAGGGACAATTCAAAAAGTCGACATAAAGTTTAAAAAACAGTTGGCAATTCATAGAGCACACACGCACAAGTGACAGTCACATCCACAAGTTAAAAGTTGGCCACGGTATTAAAAACACTCCAGAATAAAACACTTTAAACCCACTTGAAGAGATGAAGCACACACGATGAAGAATAAAACTGCCAGGAGGGACCTGGCGAGGGAGAGGCCTGTGAGGATAGAAAAGGAGGGGAGAGCAAAGTGCAGCAGGGGTGGGGGCGGGATGAGAGGAGTAGGGGCATCAGGGGGTGCACCAAGAGGCACGAGACAGGTGGGGCAGGAGATGAAAAGGGACAGCAAGGCAGGAGGGAGTGCAGAGACACTTAAGGGGACCACACTAGAGGGAGACGGCGTAGGAGGGGAAAGCCACTCAGGAGAAGGTAGGGGAGGCGAGGGAGCCCTGAGAAGGAGGCAGGAGGAAGGTGGGGTTAGAGTTGGTAGGAAGGGTAGATGTCAGGGCTAAGCTCATCATCCTGGAGGGGTAGTGCTGGAAGTTGCGTTGGGAAAGGAGGTGGAGGGTGTTGAGATGGACAGAGGGTGGGACACAATGGTAAAGGCGCGACAGCGGGCTGGGGTTGGAGAGGAAGGGAGACACCAGGGGGGGAAAGGGGGATCGAGGCGGCATACAATATATAGTGTGTGGATGTGTTCAAGGAAAGGAGAAGCTGGGGGAAGGGGATGAGGTCGTAGAGGATGCGCATGGGGGACAGAAGTCGGATGCGGAATGTGAGGCAGAGTGCATGGCGTTCGAGGATTTGGAGGGCTGTATAGAACCTGAGAGGGGTGGAAATCCAAGCAACACTGGCATAACAAAGGATGGGGCGGATCAAGGATTTGAAGGTGTGAAGGACGGTAGAAGGATGGACGTTTTGCTGCATGTCTCGCCAATATATGCACTGACTCTCTATAAAAGCGCAGTCGCCAAGGGGTGGAGGTATAACATCATCGTAGACGAATCATGGAGCACGGCGACATCCAGTGCCCCCTGCCGGAGAAATCGGGTACGGTTTTCGCATTCGCAACGCGGGAAACTCGCGGCCGCAAATAGCAGCCCAGGGCGCGATCGGGCTCTGTGTTGCCGCCCAGTTTATGCACGCGCACTCTGATTCCCCATCTGTGTTGACTCAGATTCGTTCGTATGCGGCCGACGATGCCTTGGTACCGCCACTGCTGGTTACTGTATCTTGCTGAATTGAAATCCCGTGTCTGAGGTCGTTACTTAAATGTACTTCGACTGCTTCTTTAGTGATGGAGTCCCAGTATGTGGACGTGATGAAAGGATTTTTGTCTCTCCGTAGTGCATGCTGTGTCCCGTGTCAAGACCATGTTCAGTCACAGTAGACTTTCATGGCTGAGCGAGTCTGTTGGGACGTCTATGTTCAGCACATCTATCCTTAACAGTGCGACATATCTGGCCAACATATGATTTCCTATAATGGCATGGGGTTTTGTATATCCCTGATCTCCATAGACCTAGGTTGTGTTTAACAGAACGCAGTGTAGTTTGCACTCGGGACGGAAGACACATTTTATTTGATATTTTTTGAACAGCCTGTCAGTTGTAAAGGACACGCCACCAACATGAGGCGGAAAAACCATTGTCGTGGAGTTCTCCGTTTCTTCTGGCTGTTCTTGAGCTTTTGTGCGTGCAGGTTTCAATGCATTATGGAGCTTTTTGTCAGAGTACCCTTTTTGTACAAACACACAGCGAAGATGCCTAAGCTCTGCTGATAAGCTCCCTGCATCTCAGATATTCTAGCCTTATGAACGAGAGTCCGTAACACGCCACTACATTGAAATGGGTGTTGGCAGCTCGTAGCTCGTAGATATAGCTAAGCGTGAGTCAGTTTACGAAACACACTGTGACCCAAGACACCATCTTCTTTTCTGTGGACCAAGACATCTAAGAATGGGAGGTCTTCATTTTTCTCCATTTCCATCGTGAAGCAAATGCTCGGATGGATGGAGTTATAGTGTTCCAGAAATGCAGGAAGCTTTTCTGACCCGTGTGGCCAAGCTACAAAAGTGTCGTCTACAATTCTCCAGAAATATTTAGATTTCAACGCCACTGACTGAAGTTCTTTTGCCTCAAAGTCTTCCATAAAAAGGTTAGCTACTATGAGAGACAAAGAGCTACTCATAGCAACATCATCAGTCTGCACAAAATATTGTTCGTTAAATAAAGAATAGGCCGAGGTAAGCACGTGTTTACCTCGACTTACTTTCTTCAAACATAGAAGCAGACTAGACAGATTCTAACACACAGAGCGTGTGAAATCTTGAGTTGGTAACTTTTTTGTTAGATTATATGAGTGGTTCATATTAATTTACGTTTAGTATTATTTCTTTGCTTCCACATTCCAACTCATATAAATAGTTTCACATACATATTTCTCTTCTAGAAAATCCCTCCTGTAGCAATATGCCTGACTGTATGCTATACCTGCAAGATGTTCGCGTTTGCTGGGCACAGGAAGAAAATTTCGCCCATTTAAAGAAAGCCTACAAACACTATTTTGGAACAGAACTTCCCTATCAAGATAGGGACGGGGCACCCCATATTTCTTACGCCACTTCTTACGTTAAATTGATAAACTCGTGGAAAGGTAGGAGTAACTGCACATTGTTTGCGATACCAATGGTTTGGAGGGAACACAAGGACTAGATTACAAGCTGTTACTTTTGTTTGATATTTGTTCATAGTTTTACGAATCGGAAACCTAAGATACATACAGTGTACCTCAATGTGCCTTCCGCAATCAGGATGTGTATTACACAAACTTTTAGATAATTTGCGGTCTGCTATTACATTCTAACATGCCAAGCGTGGCATAATGACCAGTAATTATTTAGACTTTACACATCATCATCGGAATGGCGAAAAAATAGCCAAGTTCAGGTTCATGTCTTTATTTGGCTTGAGGTAAAAGTACTCTACTACTCAAACAGTCATATTACAGAAATTAAATTACTAAGAACTTATTACATAAACATAAACAGAGTTCCAGAATGAGATTTTCACTCTGCAGCGGAGTGTGCGCTGATATGAAAGGTTCGCAGAAGAGCTTCTGTAAAGTTTGGAAGGTAGGAGACGAGATACTGACAGAAGTAAAGCTGTGAGTACCGGGCGAGAGTCGTGCTTCGGTAGCTCAGTTGGTAGAGCACTTGCTCGCGAGAGGCAAAGGTCCCGAGTTCGAGTCTCGGTCGGGCACACAGTTTTAATCTGCCAGGAAGTTTCATAAACAGAGTTGGTTAACATGGCTAACCACTCATGCTGATGCTAATCTGTAGTGTATATGTTTATTTTGGCACTCTTTTATGAGATACTCAACAATTTACTTACAACAGCTTTTGTATCTACTCGTATTAACGTGATCATTTATTAGCTGCCTTCAGTATCTACCCAACTGTGTTCTGTACAGAAAAATATCACGTCTGTGATTTATTTTTATTTTATAGAAAATTTTACGTATAAATGTTAATAAACCTGTTGATATTTACTTTATAAGTAAGGTAATAACTTAAGTGAGTTCATCTCTTTACCGCAGTTTCAAAGCTGTCCTTAGATTTTCTAGAGCCTGTTTGGATCTGGTTTTTGTGTTTTTAGCGAATATCTTAAGCTTTAGTTTAGAGCAGTCAGAGCCTGTCCAAACTGCTTAGCACCCATAAGCATGCAGCAGCACAGTTTATCCAGCTGCCATGAAATTTCCAAGTAGCGAGCGCACAGCAACCTGCGGACAGCTATCCCCCCACTCCCCACCTCTTTTCGCAGTTCGCTGCAGCGACTCGAAATGCTCCTCAGCAACTTGTTGCCTTTTTTTTTTTAATTTTTCCTTTATTGAGTTTCGATTCCCCCCGAAGGAGGTGGGCTGGCAGCAGCTTAGTACGCCGCTCTTCAGCCTACAGAATTTGTTTCAAAAAGATGAAGATAATAAATAATAAAGACAGGCGATAAAATCGGTGACTTAAATGGTAAAATGGTGGAAAATCGTGGAACTTAAAACATAAAACAAAGGGTTGATGATGCTAATAAAACAGACAATCAGTTAAAAGAATAGGTGTACAATTAAAAAAAATCATGGCGACAGTCTGGTTTCTGTTCGCAAGAGATATAAAATTTACACCCAGTGACAGTATGGTTTCTGTTTGCAACACTTTGGGAAGACGAACAACACTGAACATTCACTTGAACACTGCACTAAAATTTTTTCACAAATATGATATACCACAGCCAAGGGCAGATGGGGGGGGGGGGAGGAAAGGGGGGAAGGAGAGGAAGAAACAAAGTGGGGGGGAGGAGGGAAAGGAGGCGATGGTGGATGAGGACTCACAAGAGGGGGTGTGGGCACTGGGGAGACGTGGCAGGAAGTGGGGAAAGGCAGAGGAGAGGAATGCAAAAGGACTCAAGGAGGGGGGAGAAGGGCGGCAGGGAGAGGTTAGGTGGGGAGAAAACAGGATGGAAAGGGGGGGAGAGGGAGCCCAGGGAAAGGACGGGAAAGGAGAGGTGTTGAGGATCAGAGTTGATAGGAGGGATAAATGGAGGGAGAGAAGACACCGTCCGGGAAGGGGGAGTTGACAGAAGCCACCTTGGGAAAGCAGATGAAGGGTGTAGAGATGGAGGGTAGGGGAGACACAACAGTAAAGGCGTGGCAGAGGGCAGGGGACGGTGAGGAGAGGAACAACCAGGGGGTGAGGGGGATCAAGGTGGCAGGAGGTGTAGAGTATGTGGATATGTTCGAGGAATAGGAGCAAATGGGGGAAAGGAATGAGGTCGTAGAGGATCTGCGTGGGGGATGGGAGGTGTATACAGAAAGCGAGGTGGAGTGCATGGCGCTCGAGCATCTGGAGGGACTTATAGAATTTACGGGGGGGAGGGGGGCGGATATCCAGGCGGGACTGGCATATCAGAGGATGGGACAGATTAAGGATTTGTAGGTGTGGAGGACGGTAGACGGGTGCAACCCCCACGTCCGGCCAGAGGGGAGTTTGAGGAGTCGGAGGTGGTCCAGTTACCTACTTCCCCCAGCCCCTTCACAACTTGTCAGCCACAAGACGCTCAACCAAGCCCGTCGTTGAAGAATACCCTGAATAGCAGATACATTGCTCATTATGTGTAGCATCCTTATTGCACGAGGGTTGTTCAATAAATAATGCAACGCATTTATTTTTGTGGACCAATTTCGGCTGAAAATGTGCGGAATTTGTTGTGAGTCATTGAAGAATATTCCCACTTCAGTCTCTATAGTTTCATGAAGTTCTGACAGATGGTAGTGCTATACGTAGCCTTCAAAATGGTGTCTGTAAAGGAGGTGCGTTCCAAACAAAGAGCAGTCATTGAGTTTCTTTTGCTGCAAAATCAGAGCATCGCAGGTATTCACAGGCGCTTGCAGAATGTCTACGCAGACGTGGTAGTGAACTAGAGCACGATGAGTCGTTGGGCGCGGCGTCTGTCATCATTACAAAGAGCAAAGCTGTTCAATCTCCCGCATGCCAGGTGGCTGCGCACAGGTGTGACTCCTGCAGTGTTAGAATGTGCGGACGCCCTCATTCGTGGTGATCGACAAATCATTAGCACCTCGAGAGCCGCGCGTGGCTCGTGTTCCCGCCATCAGGTATTTTACGCCCTGTTTTTAACATACTTCTCCCTCACTACGTTAATTTAAAGTACTACTGTCACTGAGTTGCTGCTTTGCCTGACCGTCACCGGCGCTAACAGCGCGTATCGATATATCACCTCTCGTAGTATCTTTGTTCGACTACTATTACTTCCCGGTCGTTGTCTGTCGTAAGGGAGATCGGGTCGCGACTTCGGGCTGCAGTCAGTTGTAATGTGTCTGGAGCGCAGTCCAGACCTGCCAGTTGGGGAGTTGCAATGCAACACTAGTGCTGTCGGGTTGGAGCAGTGAGGCCTGCGTCACCATGTTTCGCCCGACCATTACCGCCATGCATCACTTGAGCCGGGCCACGGTCTTGGTGGATCGTCGGTCGGTCGTCCAACCGGACGACGTGTTTTGGCTCGCCCATCGTTCATGAGTCGGCTGTGTGTGTATCAACTACCGATTTGTCTTGGTGCGTGACTGTTACTGTTGGGCACCGTTCAGGATTTCGTGCAGGTGTTTGTCAGGTTGTGTGCGTAGTTGGCGTATGTCCTCTGACGATTCTGAGTAGTCGGTCGGTCGTTGCGGACGAGGGAAGTTATCTCCGCCCGGTGCAGTCGGCTGGGGCCGCTGGCAGCCCCTGCGCAGTGTCGGAGCGTGTGTGAAGCTGTCAGATCGCTACGAGCTTCGTGGTTCACTGACCCAGGACGTCAAAGTTGAATAGTGGTTTCAACCACCCGAGCCACGTGCATTCATGTTGCGGTGGTTCGTTTCGTAGGTTTGCAGTTGGGGAGGTTACCCTTGAGCAACTTCGAGTGTTTCTACTTCTAAAATTGGTTATACTGCTGACATTTAGCCGCCATGAGGTGCAATTAACTATTTTGGTTGACTACAATTCGAGTGCAGCAGCGGAATTTTCTGCCTTGTGGCCGTTAGTGTTCTGGTTACCTGCCCTGGGCACTGATGTAAATTCAGGCAACGTTCTTTTGGGTGAAGTTAACTATATTACCGTGTTCCAAATTCAGGTGTACCAGCGGAATTTTCTGTCTAGTGGGCGTTAGTGTTCCGCTTACCTGCCATGGCTACTAACGTAATTTCAGGCAGCATCCTTTCCTCACCTGTTGTCGCTGTCCAACATGGTGTCTAATTTTGACAGATAATACATACTCCATTGTGGAGTGTCACGTTTGTAACCTTTCCTGTTTGAGTTCTCATGTACTTATTGACGGGAAGCAAGTCGTTGTGTCGGTCGGTCCATGGCTGTCCCCTGGTTGGATTCCCACGGAGCAAGTGTAGTTGGGCTCACCACCTGTCTCGCATAAGTGAACGAGGGCAGACCGATCTCCTTGGAGGCTTTTGAGTGCCACCGGTGTTTAATTATCTGTTTTCAGCTACTTAATATTTAAGGCGTATGGTTTTTTTTCTTAAAACTTTTGCGAATTCATTCTTATATTTATCTTTCAAGCTTAAACATTGTGACCTTCTGCCTTTAAAATATTATAGTAATATATTTTGAAACTTAATTGTGGCCTTCAGCCATTGGTATTGCACGTTTCATATGTTTGTTCTATCTGCTGTGTGTGTGTGTGTGTGCAGCTCGTGGTCGTGCGGTAGCGTTCTCGCTTCCCACGCCCGGGTTCCCGGGTTCAGTTCCCGGCGGGGTCAGGGATTTTCTCTGCCTCGTGATGACTGGGTGTTGTGTGGTGTCCTGAGGTTAGTTAGGTTTAAGTAGTTCTAAGTTCTAGGGGACTGATGACCATAGATGTTAAGTCCCATAGTGCTCAGAGCCATTTATCTGCTGTGCCTTGATGCTTTCCTCTTAGCCGTGATATGTCTTTATTCATTTATTTATTTTATTTTCCTCTTTAATTGCATTTTTATCTTTTTGATTTTCAAGATTTCTTGTTTTTAAACATTGTGGCCTTCTACCTTTAAAAGTCTATGGCAATACACTATTGGCCATTAAAATTGCTACACCAAGAAGAATTGCAGATGATAAACGGGTATTCATTGGACAAATATATTACACTAGAACTGACATGTGATTACATTTTCACGCAATTTGGGTGCATAGAGACTGAGAAATCAGTACCCAGAACAACCACCTCTGGCCGTAGTAATGGGCTTGGTACGCCTGGGCATTGAGCCAAACAGAGCTTGGATGGCGTGTACAGGTACAGCTGCCCATGTAGCTTCAACACGATACCACAGTTCATCAAGGGTAGTGACTGGCGTGTTGTGACGAGCCAGTTGCTCGACCACCATCGACCAGACGTTTTCAATTGGTGAGAGATCTGGAGAAAGTGCTGGCAAAGGCAGCAGTCGAACATTTTCTGTATCCACAAAGGCCCGTACAGGACCTGCAACATGCGATCGTGCATTATCCTGCTGACATGTACGGTTTCTGAAGGATCGAATGAAGGGTAGAGCTACGGGTCGTAACACATCTGAAATGTAACTTCCACTGTTCAAAGTGTCGCCAATGCGAACAAGAAGTGACCGAGACGTGTAACCAATGGCACCCCATACCATCACGCCGGGTGATACGCCAGTATGGCGATGACGAATACACGTTTCCAATGTGCGTTCACCGCGATGTCGCCAAACACGGGTGTGACCATCATGATGCTGTAAACAGAACTTGGATTCATCCGAAAAAATGACGTTTTTCCATTCGTGCACCCAACTTCGTCGTTGAGTACGCCATCGCAGGCGCTCCTGTCTATCATGCAGCGTCTAGGGTAACCGCAGCCATGGTCTCCGAGCTGATAGTCCATGCTGCTGCAAACGTCGTCGAACTGTTCGTGCAGTTGGTTGTTGTCTTGCAAACGTCCCCATCTGTTGACTCAGGGATCGGGACGTGCCTGCACGATCCGTTACATCCATGCGGATAAGATGCCTGTCATCTGTCCTGCTAATGATACGGGGCCGTTGGGATCCAGCACAGCGTTCCGTATTACCCTCCTGAACCCACCAATTCCATATTCAGCTAACAGTCATTGGATCTGGACCAACGCGAGCAGCAATGTTGCGATACGATAAACCGCAATCGCGATAGGCTACAATCCGACCTTTATCAAAGTCGGAAAAGTGATGGTACGCATTTCTGCTCCTTACACGAAGCAACACAACAACGTTTCGCCAGGCAAAGCCGGTCAACTGCTGTTTGTGTATAAGAAGTCGGCTGGAAACTTTCCTCATGTCAGCACGTTGTAGGTGTCGCCACCGGTGCCAACCTTGTATGAATGCTCTGAAAAGCTTATCATTTGCATGTCACAGCGTATTCTTCCTGTCGGTTAAATTTCGCGTCTGTACCACATCATCTTCGTGGTGTAACAATTTTAATGGCCAGTAGTGTAAATCATAAAATTGTGAAACTTAATTGGGGCCTTCAGCCATTTGTATTGCACCTTGCGTATTTTTGTTCTATGTACTTTGCGGAGATGTTTTTTTAACTGTTATATTGCTATCTTAATTGGATTTGTATCTTGTTGATTTGTTAAGATTTCTTGTTTTGAGGCCTTGAGCCGTGAAAATGTTTCATTCGGTAAAGGTCCGCCGGCCGCGGTGGTCTCGCGGTTCTAGGCGCGCAGTCCGGAACCGCGCGACTGCTACGGTCGCAGGTTCGAATCCTGCCTCGGGCGTAAATGTGTGTGATGTCCTTAGTTTGGTTTAAGTAGCTCTAAATTCTAGGCGACTGATGACCTAAGCAGGGATGGCTAGCGGACAAATGTAAGGATGTAGAGACTTATCTCACTAGGGGTAAGATAGATACTGCCTACAGGAAAATTAAAGAGACCTTTGGAGATAAGAGAACGACTTGTATGAATATCAAGAGCTCAGATGGAAACCCAGTTCTAAGCAAAGAAGGGAAAGCAGAAAGGTGGAAGGAGTATATAGAGGGTCTATACAAGGGCGATGTACTTGAGAACAATATTATTGAAATGGAACAGGACATAGATGAAGGTGAAATGGGAGATACGATACTGCGTGAAGAGTTTGACAGAGCTCTGAAAGACATGAGTGGAAACAAGGCCCCGGGAGTAGACAACATTCCATTGGAACTACTGACGGCCTTGGGAGAGCCAGTCCTGACAAAACTCTACCATCTGGTGAGCAAGATGTATGAAACAGGCGAAATACCCTCAGACTTCAAGAAGAATATAATAATTCCAATCCCAAAGACAGATGTGAAAATTACCGAACAATCAGTTTAATAAGCCACAGCTGCAAAATACTAACACGAATTCTTTACAGACGAATGGAAAAACTAGTAGAAGCCGACCTCGGGGAAGATCAGTTTGGATTCCGTAGAAACACTGGAACACGTGAGGCAATACTGACCTTACGACTTATCTTAGAAGAAAGATTAAGGAAAGGCAAACCTACATTTCTAGCATTTGTAGACTTAGAGAAAGCTTTTGACAATGTTGACTGGAATACTCTCTTTCAAACTCTAAAGGTGGCAGGGGCAAAATACAGGGAGCGGCAGGCTATTTACAATTTGTACAGAAACCAGATGGCAGTTACAAGAGTCGAGGGACATGAAAGGGAAGCTGTGGTTGGGAAGGGAGTAACACAGGGTTGTATTCTCTCCCCGATGTTATTCAATCTGTATATTGAGCAAGCAGTAAAGGAAACAAAAGAAAAATTCGGAGTAGGTATTAAAATCCATGGAGAAGAAATAAAAACTTTGAGGTTCGCCGATGACATTGTAATTCTGTCAGAGACAGCAAAGGACTTGGAAGAGCAGTTGAATGGAATGGACAGTGTCTTGAAAGGAGGATATAAGATGAACATCAACAAAAGGAAAACGAGGATAATGGAATGTAGTCGAATTAAGTTGGGTGATGCTGAGGGAATTAGATTAGGAAATGAGACACTTAAAGTAGTAAAGGAGTTTTGCTATTTGGGGAGTAAAATAACCGATGATGGTCGAGGTAGAGAGAATATAAAATGTAGACTGGCAATGGCAAGGAAAGCTTTCCTGAAGAAGAGAAATTTGTTAACATCGAGTATAGATTTAATTGTCAGGAAGTCATTTCTGAAAGTATTTGTATGGAGTGTAGCCATGTATGGAAGTGAAACATGGACGATAAATAGTTTGGACAAGAAGAGAATAGAAGCTTTCGAAATGTGGTGCTACAGAAGAATGCTGAAGATTGGATGGGTAGACCACATAACTAATGAGGAAGTATTGAATAGGATTGGGGAGAAGAGAAATTTGTGGCACAACTTGACCAGAAGAAGGGATCGGTTGGTAGGACATGTTCTGAGGCATCAAGGGATCACCAATTTAGTATTGTAGGGCAGCGTGGAGGGTAAAAATCGTAGAGGGAGACCAAGAGATGAATACACTAAGCAGATTCAGAAGGATGTAGGTTGCAGTAGGTACTGGGAGGTGAAGAGGCTTGCACAGGATAGAGTGGCATGGAGAGCTGCATCAAACCAGTCTCAGGACTGAAGACCACAACAACAACGACGATGACCTCAGATGTTAAGCCCCATAGTGTTCAGAGCCATTTGAACCATTTTAAGGCCGTCCCATTGAAAAATAAGGTTTCGTAGCAAAAGAGTGGGGAACAATATGGTGTACTGGAATACCGAATAAAGTCAGCCTGCTTTCAGAAAAAATTCTGGCATTGCTTATTGAACTCACCTCGTATACGTACGAAGTTTCAAGAACCAATAGGCCCTTTATGTGAGGAGACCAGGAACAGATGGGAGAACGGGGTAAGCTGACGATGTATAATCAGCTAAGCTTACTTAATAAATTCATTTTTGGAGGCAGTATGTTTTTCTCTACATCTAGATCTACATCTACATGGTTACTCTGCAATTAACAATTAAGTGGCTGGCAGAGGGTTCATCGAATCATTTTCATACTACTTCTCTACCATTCCACTCTCGAATGGCGCATGGGAAAAAGGAACACCTAAATCTTGCCGTTGGAGCTCTTATTTTTTTATGATGATCATTTCTCCCTACGTAGGTGGGTGTCAACAAAATATCTTCGCATTCGGAAGAGAAAGTTGATGATTGAAATTTCGTAAATAGATCTCGCCGCAAAGAAAACCGCCTTTGTTTCAGTGACTACCGCCCCAACTCGCGTATCATATGAGTGACGCTCTGACACCTATTGCGCGATAACACGAAACGAGCTGCCCTTCTTTGCACTTTTTCGATGTCCTCCATCAATCCTACCTGGTAAGTATCCCACACCGCGCAGCAATATTCCAGCAGAGGACGGACAAGTATAATGTAGGCTGTCTCTTTAGTGGGCACGTATTAACAATATGGCCCTTTATTATATTAACTTATTGTCGTAAATGTTTATTTTAATAGAATCAGGGTTGTTTCGGCAGTTTTAAAAGATAATTCAAAAGGGCCGTCCTGCCCCTGAACTGAAGCAAGATGACTTTTACCGATGCACAAGACAACAATACTAAGAAAAGCTGAATACATTTTTATTCTTAGAAATTATAATACAGTAAATTAATTAATTAAACACTCCTATGTATTTCTTATCGGATAGTATTTAAGTAAAGGATTATTAACGAAGTTTGACGCCCTACATCCCGCCATGTGCAGCGTTTGTAACACCCTATCCAATCTTCTCCTGGCCGGCCAACGTACAATCATCCCATGCAAACACTGTAAAGTGCCTTGGTTGCCAGTTTTGTTAATTGTATTAAAAGGTCTTTTTCCGCTTTGTATGCTTCATTATCAACCAACATCGGCTTTTAGATGTAAGTTTGTTCTTTGCCTGCTGTAACTTTTCTTACTCTTTTTGCACATGACTTTCTGTAGCTGAGTGGTCATCGTAGATAGCTGCTATGCGGAAGACCAGAGTTCAGTTCCCGGTGCTGCCAGGGATTTTTCCTTGGTGTGAGAACTGGTACGGGGTGCACTTAGCCTCGTGACGCCAGTTGAGGAGCTGATTTACCGAACGGAAGCGGCTCCACGCTCTTGAAAGTCTGCCAAACTACCGAGAGCGCTGTATGCCGACCATATGCCCTACCGCACAGCACGCGCTTAACGCTGCAAGGCAGAGGGTGACATGGCAGCCGGTAGACACACCTTCGGCCTTCACGGCATGGCGAACAGCTCTTCTTTTCTAGGCAATGGAATAAAATCTAAAAGACCACCGTTTTGGCTTAGTGGGAGCAGCACATGTTGAAGCTCTTGGTTCTTCATTTTATTCCACCTGATATTCGGAAGGCGATTCATCAGGAGTTTCTGTGGATTGGCCGTTATGTGCTGCAGCCTGAGCTGAGGGACTTTCAATTTCAGCATGCCTCGTAACAAGAACGCGATCTGTCCATTTCAAGACACAAAAATCGTGCTCATTAATCACAATGGTACCCATTAACCCATTAACTGTTTTACCGACCGTATTTGGTTTGAAATAAGCAGAGCTCAATGTGTGACAAGGTCCTTGATGTTTCCCCTGTCGACTTCACCCAATCGGCTATATCAAAAGTTTTGAAATTAACAGGAATAAGACATAAATAAATAGTGAGTGTGAAACCAATAAGGTCTATTTAATCATCTATAACAGTGAATAACCAAATAAAAACATTCTAAAGTCGAGGTCGCATAAATATTTCTTCATTTAGAATAACCGCCGGCCGAAGTGGCCGTGCGGTTAAAGGCGCTGCAGTCTGGAACCGCAAGACCGCTACGGTCGCAGGTTCGAATCCTGCCTCGGGCATGGATGTTTGTGATGTCCTTAGGTTAGTTGGGTTTAACTAGTTCTAAGTTCTAGGGGACTAATGACCTCAGCAGTTGAGTCCCATAGTGCTCAGAGCCATTTGAACCATTTAGAATAACCGTTTTCGACACACTGTGCTGTCATCTTCACGCCTTAGAAAGTCTTCATGTATGAAACGTGTTCACTTTAAGTTGTACCTGACGCTAGAGTTACCATGTGGATGAAAGACAGCACATTATAAAATGTTTGTCATTACTAAAATATTTAAAAACATGAACCACCTTGTGCAAACGGCCATGTCCATTTATATATACGTCACATAAACACAGCGCACAGTAGCACATCTGTTTACATAACCTGCACGTATTCTAAATATTGAAAATCCCCCTTAAACGGCGTATAAAGTAGTCTTTCGAACTCGGATATTTTAAATAAGGAAATATTTGTACGATCTTGGCTTTATAATGTTTTTAGCGAGTAAAACAGTTCGCTCCTGTCTTCTCAAAAGGAGAAAATTCAATCGAACAGCCAAACATATTACCAACTACGTTACTTCCAATGTCATGAGACTTACAACACATCATTGAGGAAGAGGGTCGGAACACAATTTTTTTCATAAAGGTCTTGAACGTGTATGTTAATTTTACCCGATAATAAGAGGAAAGAATAAAATTTGTTTATGCGCTGTTTTTCGCTTCTTGATATGTCCTGCTCCTTTCTTATCAGTCAACGTTCTTAGTCATGTTGTCCTTCATCGGGAAAATATGTGACTCTACATACTTCGAGAGAAGAAGGTGCACAGAAACTCCACAATATGGGTGTTCGGTGTTTGTTACCATTGAGCACTCCTTTACGTGTGCTGGCTACTACTAATGATGATTTTCAGTGACAATACCAGTGTCAGGCAAATTTCTTACTTTCCACAAAATCTGACATCTCGCAAGCAATGCATTTTTTGTAGGGACAATGCCTAAGGTGTACTTTTGAAGTTAAACAAACCGTTCTACTCAGTGTGCATGGGTGTAAAGGTGTGATCTACTAGTTACGTAAGCCCATTCACCATGGCAAGGTCATATCACATCGGGTGGGAAAAATCGGTTTTTTAATTTTCCTGCGGCCAAAAACCGCATAAAAATCACCACTCACATCGATTTTTAAGTGTCCTGAGGCCAAAAACCGCATAACGAGCATCAAATCGGATTATTAATTTCCGTGTGACTGGCGCAAAGCATGTTCAGTATGTTGTCACCGTTTTCTGCAACAAGTTCAAATCGAGAAACAGCATGTTCCACAACTGATCGAGGTGTTTCCGGGGTCACCTTCAGAATGTGTTGCGCAATGCGTGCCTTCAATGCAGCTAAGTTTGCAATCGGAACACTGAACACAACTTCTATCTGATAGCCCCACAGCCAGAAGTGACACGGATAAAGATCAGATGATCGGGACGGCCAGGCTGTGTGGAAATAGCGGCTGATAATTCTAGCATTTCCGAAATGGCGCTTCAGCAGCTGCTTAACTGGATTTTCAATGCGCGGAGGTGAGCCACCTTGCATAAAAGTGATCCCATGCACACATCCACGCTGTTGGAGAACTGGAATGACGTGGCTGCGCAAAAGACACTCATAGCGCTTACCAGTGACGGTACAGGTAACAGGACCGGATGCACCTGTCTCTTCGAAAACATATGGCCCTATGATAAATGATGTCGTAAGCCCGCACCATACAGTGACCTTTTTGAGAATGAAGTGGTACTGGTTGATTTGAGTGTGGATTTTCCGTTGCCTGTATTCTACAATTCTGTGTTTTGACGTATCCTGGCAGATGGAAGTGGGCTTCATCTGTCCACAAAATATTCCACGAGCAATCTATCTCCACTTCCATTCGAGCAAGAAATTCTAAAGCAAAGATCTCTCTTGCTGCCAGGTCAACAGGAAGCAACTCGAGCACATGGGTAATTTTGAATGGATAGCAAAAAGGATGTTTCGTAGAATGTTGCGCGCCGTGCTCACGTGTATATCCAATGTTCGGGCAATTCTATGTGCGCTACACGTTTGCACACCACCACTTGTCTCCTCCTCTTCGAGGTACACAGTGGTGTAAAATTTGCTCTTATCTATCCGAATTTAGCTCTTTCTTAAGAGCTATAAGGTGACCACACACTAACCGCGAAAAACAATCCCGTACCATAACACCACCTCCTCTGTACCTCACTGTTGTCCTCCAGACATTCGCCAAATCCAAACCCTTTCATCGTATTGCTACAGGATATAGCGTGCTTCATCAATCCAAATTACCTGTTACTAGTCATCCACTGCCCAGTGGCTCTGCTCATTAAACCATCTCCACCATCGCTACTGCAGAAATGTGTGGCTTTTGAGTTGCTGCTCGATCATTGTACCCCATTCTTTTTAACTCCATAGGCACAGCCATTGTGCTACTTAGACGGCCGGTCGAGCCTGGAACTCACGTGTAATTCATTCAATTGATATCATGAGATTTTTGGCAACCACCATCCACAATGTTCGATGGTCCCTGTCCGTCAATTCAAGAAGTCTGACTGGTCTCAGTTTAACTGTGCTTGACCCTTCTCGTTTCCACTTCACAGTCACATCACCAGTAACACATCTGAGCATTTTTATAAATACTGAAACGTTCCTGATGGACTTGTTACTCGGGTGACATCCAATGACTGGTCCACATTCGACGTCACTGAGCTGTTACTGCTTCTCTACTGGCGAAACAATACTCTGCAAATGAGGTACTGGCGTAAGAGAAGCTGTGAGGACGGGCCGTGAGTCGTGCTTGGGAAGCTCAGTTGGTTGAGAGCATTTTCTTGCGAAAGGCAGAGCTCCCGGTTTCGAGTCCCTGTCCAGCACACAATATTAATGTCTCAGAAAGTTTCGTATCACTGCACATTCCGCTGACGAGTGAAAATTTCGTTCTACCATATTCCCTGCCTCACTTTTTACTGGGGGGCTCACCTCTCGTAATACCTAGCGGTCAATTCCATATTACGTAAGTGTGTACTTCTGCATTTTTTATCAGGTATAATGCAGTGCTGGGAGTGGAGGAAGACAGTACTGAATGTTACACAGCAGCAGATGTAATAAGATGTGCACTGTTGAATAGGTTACCTTATTTGTGGTTATTATCCCTTCATTTGACACCAAAGTCTTGTTTTTGTTTTTTGTTGTTTTTTTTTTTAGTTTCAAATTATTTCTTTTGGTTTCTTTCTGCTGCTCCCCTTGAAACTACACAACTGGCCATTAAAACTGTTACACCAGGAAGATGACGTGCTACAGACGCGAAGTTTAAGTGACAGGAAGAAGATGCTGTGATATGCAAATGATTAGCTTTTCAGAGCATTCACACAAGGTTGTCGCCGGTGGCGACACCTACAACGTGCTGACTTGAGGAAAGTTTCCAACCGATTTCTCATACACAAACAGCAGTTGACCGGCGTTCCCTGGTGAAACGTCGTTGTGATGCCTCGTGTAAGGAGGAGAAATGCGTACCATCACGTTTCCGATTTTTGATAAACGTCGGATTGTAGCCTATCGCGATTGCGGTTTATCGTATCGCAACATTGCTGCTCGCGTTGGTCGGGATCCAATGACTGTTAGCAGAATATGGAATCGGTGGGTTCAGGAGGGTAATACGAGACGCCGTGCTGGATCCCAACGGCCTCGTATCACTAGCAGTCGAGATGACAGGCATCTTATCCACATGGCTGTAACGGATCGTGCAGCCACGTCTCGATCCCTGAGTCAACAGATGGGGACGTTTGCAAGACGACAACCATCTGCACGAACAGTTTGACGACGTTTGCAGCAGCAAGGACTATTAGCTCGGAGACCATGGCTGCGGTTACACTAGACGCTGCATCATAGACAGGATCGCCTGCGATGGTCTGCTCAACGACGGACCTGGGTGCACGAATGGCAAAACGTCATTTTTTCGGATGCATCTAGGTTCTGTTTACAGCATCATGATGGTCGCATCCGTGTTTGGCGGCGTCGCCGTGTACCCACATTGGAAGTGTGTATCTGTCATCGTCATACTGGCGTATCACCCGGCGTGATGGTATGGGGTTACACGTCTCTATCATCTCTTGTTCGCATTGACGGCACTTAGAACAGTGGACGTTACATTTCAGATTTGTTACGACCCGTGGCCCTACCCTTCATTCGATCTCTGCGAAACCCTACATTTCAGGAGGATAATGCACGACCGCCGGCCAGACTGGCCAAACGGTTCTAGGGGCTAAAGTCTGGAACCGCGCGACCGCTACGGTGGCGGGTTCGAATCCTGCCTCGGGCATGGATGTGTGTGTTGTCCTTAGGTTATTTAGGTTTAAGTAGTTCTAAGTGCTAGGGGACTGATGACTCAGCAGTTAAGTCCCATAGTGCTCAGAGCCATTTGAACCATAATGCACGACCTCATGTTCTTGCACGAGCCTTTCTGGATACAGAAGCACATTCTCCAGATCTCTCACCAATTGAAAACGTCTGGTCCGTGGTGGCCGAGCAACTGGCTCGTCACAATATACCAGTCACTACTTGATGAATTGTGGTATCGTGTTGGAGCTGCATGGGCAGCTGTACATGTACACGCCATCCAAGCTCTGTTTGACTCAATGCCCGGGCGTGTCAAGGCCGTTATTATGGCCAGAGGTGGTTGTTCTGGGTACTGATTTCTCAGGATCTATGCAGCCAAATTGCGCGACAATGTAATCACATGTCAGTTCTAGTATAATATATTTGTCAAATGAATACCCGTTTATCATTTGTATTTCTTCTTGGTGTAGCAATTTTAATGGCCAGTAATGTAGATCCACACATCTCCGGTAGACAAGCTGGCGGTGCAAAATATTTTTCAGCAATTTATTACTTGGTATTCGAGATATATTCACAATGCCATGTTCAGTACCTAATTGTGGCCAAATGTTTTTCTTTTTTCGTTTAGATTATATATTCCGAAATCTTTCCTCCCATCCTCGTCTCCTTTACGATCTTCTGTTGTGCATGATTCCATTCTCTTTAGGAACCTCATTTGTTGAGCCCGTATCCCAGTTTCTTGGTCTCTTGTTGTGACCCATGCTTCACTTCCATATTTAAGGGTTGGAGCTGCTATAGTTCTTTAGAACCTCGACTGTGTCTCTTTCCTGGCTTTAACCTGTAAAAGTTTTACAATTGTTCAAGATACGGAAGTGATTGTATTCATTCACTGTCTGATCAAAAGTAACGGGACACCTGGCTGAAAATGACTAACAACTTCGTGGCGTCCTCCATCGCTAATGCTGTAATTCAGTATGGCCCACCCTTAACCTTGATCACAGCTTCCACTCTCGCAGGCATGAGTTCAATCAGGTGCTGGCAGGTTTCTTGGAGAATGGCAGCCCATTCTTCACGGAGTGCTGCACTGAGGAAAGGTATCGATAACGGTCGGCGAAGCCTGGCACGAAGTCGGCGTTCCAAAACATCCCAAAGGTGTTCTGTAGGATTCAGGTCAGGACTCTGCGCAGGCCAATCCATTACAGGGATGTTATTGTGTAACCACTCCGCCACGGGCCCTGCATTATGAACAGGTGCTCTACCGTGTTGAAAGATGCAATCGCCATACCCGAATTGCTCTTCAACAGTGGAAAGCAAGAAGGTGCTTAAGACGTCAATGTAGGCCTGTGGTGTGATAGTGCCCCGCAAAATAACAAGAAGTACAAGTCCTCTCCATAAAAAACACGACTACACCATAACACCACTGCCTCCTAATTTTACTGTTGGCACTGCATGAAATTCACCGGGCATTCGCCATACCCACACCCTGCCATCGGATCGTCACATTGTGTACCGCGATTCGTCACTCCACACAACGTTTGCCCACTGTTCAATCGTCCAATCTTTACGCTCTTTACACCAAGCGAGGCGTCGTTTGGCATTTACCGACGTGTTGTGTGGCTTTTAAGCAGCCGCTCGACCATGAAATCCAAGTTTTCTCAACTCCCGACTAACTATCATAGTACTTGCAGTGGATTCTGATGCTGTTTGGAATTCCTGTGTGACGATCTTGATAGATGTCTGACTATTACACATGTCGACCCTCTTTAAATGTCGGCGGTCACGTCGGCCTGTGCGCTTTTGTGGTGTGCGTGTCCTTTCTCGTTTCCACGTCACTATCACATCGGAAACTGTGGACCTGGGGATGTTTAGGAGTGTGGAAATCTCGCGTAAAGACGTATTACACAAGTGTCACCCAATCACACGACCACGTTCGAAGTCCGTGAGTTCCGCGGAACGCCCCATTCTGCTCTCTCACGATGTCGCATGACTACTGAAGTCGCTGATATGGAGCACCTGGCAGTAGATGGCATCACAATGCACCTAAAATCAAAAAGTATGTTTTTGGGGGTGTCCAAATACTTTTGATCATATACTGTATCTGATGTTTAAAATGTTTTACATACTCCATGGTTTTATTATTCAAGACGACTGAAATGCTCTCTTTCGTTTTACTTACAGACAATTTGAGATTGTATTCTGAGGCTATCTGCTGCAAGTTATAGGTCATATTCGTTCTCTACAGTCGTTGTTAGGTCATCTGCATATAAGAGCGCATTTAGGTTATCGTTGTGATCTAAATATACTCCTTTCGTTACTGTTTTCCAATAACTGATAACTTCCTCTATATACATATTGACTAGTATCGGGGAAATGCAACATTCTCGTCTTACCGCTTTGGGATTCTCAAATCAATACAATTTCGGTGTCTGTGTATACATTTTTAATAGCATTTGTTATGAGGTCATGCAAGGACATCGTCAAGAGTGCCAGGGAAGTGCGATTGCACTGCTATTATTCTCTATATACAGAAATGATTACAGAAATGATCTGACAGGGTGAGCATCAATTTGATGCTGTTTGGTGATAGCGCTGTGGTGCACAGGAAGCTGTCAACGTTGAATGCCTGTAGGATGATGCAAAATGAGTCAGACAAAATTTCTAGTCTGTGTGATGAGTGAAAGTTTGCTCTAAATGTAGAAATAGTAAGCTAACGCAGATGAGTATGGAAAACAATCCCGTTCGAGGAGCATTGATAGCATGCCGCTGGACACCATAATGTCGAATAAATATTTAGACATAATGTTGAAAAGCGGTTTGAAATGGAACGAACACGTATGTGCAGTCGTACGAAAGGTAAAAGGTCAACTTCGGTTTATTGTGAGAATCTTAGAGGGGCTCATTCGAAAGTATGTTTTCCCTCGTTCTGTTTGCGAGTGGAAGAGGAAAGGAAATGATGAGTAGTGGTACAAACTACGCACCTTACGATGCGGAATATGTGTGAAGATGTAGATGTGGATGAACTCTTGAATATCATCATCAGTCCGCTGCCACTGTCCAGCGCCGCTTTCGAATTAAATATCGGAACGTTCAAATACAAGGGATGGTACTTTCAGTTGTATTTCCAGGTGTTATTTTATTTGCGACATTGTAGTGCTAAATTAAGCCATCTTCAGGTCTTTCTATAATACCAGGTGATATGTGGATACAGAGTTATCATCACTATACATCTCATGGAGGGTACAAAATATCGATACACTATGTTGAACCTTTTTCCCTGCTTGCATGAGTATTTTTTTCTATGTTTCATCCTCACTGTATGTAACAATTTTAGATATTTCATCCACATTCGTCCCTTTTAAAACGCACCACGGCGCTGGTACCTCGCTGTTGTGCACCCACAGAGTCAGAACATACACATAGCATACACACACACACACACACACACACACACACACACACACTTCCCTGCTTATGGTGTGAACGCCAGCGCACATCAGCTATACTCTACATTAAGTACCTTCCTTCCGAAACTTTATTCGTATATGGTACGTCAAATTTGTTGAGACTGGTTGTTTATGCAAATGGGAAAGCGGTTGGCTTTCGATAGAGTTACAAGCAGCAGATCCGGGAAACTTATGTCTGTATACCTAAGATACTGACCTCAACACGGAACTAAATATTGCTCACCCACATTATGAGGTGCGTTACCGACGCGAATGAAGGAAATAGTTTATGCAGGGTATTTGACATATGGAAAAGGACAAGTAGAGGACAACAGAACAAACAAGTACTCATAATAAACATTGCTTTGGAAACCAATTGCTTCCCGATACGACATATTACGACTGAGTACATGAACACCTCACAGCAGAGTCCCCGTACGTCCAAACTGAACCTGAGCGCTTGAAGACGACGCATTGTAACATGACCACCGTTCTCCTCATCGATGCCCATACACGTTCCAAGGCCCCAGGTGTTTTCCGAATCCATTAATAGCCATCCACAATGCGCTCCCGAAGTTCACTGGCAGTGTCGACAGGGCTGCTAAACATCAAAGCATTTAAATATCCCCACACACACAAAATCCAGCGGGTCCAACCCGGGGGATCTGGTAGGTCGTGATATTCGCGAGACAATATTGATACCCTTGCTGTGGAAGACTCTTACTACATATTCTCAAACAGCCACGAGAAAGAGTGCCATGCACCATCATGCACTTACCATATAAGCATCCTTTCACCATAAGAAATATCTTCCAAATAGCCGATAAACTTGTCCACAATTACACTTGTGTAGACGTCGTATAAAGAGAACCATTAATTTCCGGGCCTTACTAGAATTATTTCCTTGTTTCATTTTCCTCTACTCGTCCCTTTTATTTGTACCACTAACAATCAAACATCCTCTATTTACAAAAAAAAAAAAAAAAAATGGTTCAAACGGCTCTGAGCACTATGGGACTCAACTGCTGAGGTCATTAGTCCCCTAGAACTTAGAACTGGTTAAACCTAACTAACCTAAGGACATCACAAACATCCATGCCCGAGGCAGGATTCGAACCTGCGACCGTAGCGGTCTTGCGGTTCCAGACTGCAGCGCCTTTAATCGCACGGCCACTTCGGCCGGCCTCTATTTACAGTCATAGCGATTGCAACTGGGTCAATCTTTAATACGTAGTGAAAGGACGTGTGGAAGAAGATGGCCTTTGTGATCGTTTTCACCGAAGATGCAACCTTTTATGCCAGCAATAAGGTAATAAACCAAACATTCACATTTTGGGAGTAGAAAACCCCCACTGTGAGGACCATTTACTGCACGTGACTCTTCCAAAGTGAACGTATCATGTTTCGCTGAATCTACTATTTGCTTTGTTTTATTCTTACCCGCGTAACAACTAATACATGAGATAAAATATGTTGCTACGATAAGAGCCCTGGAATACTTTTTTAGTGATGCTGTGCTGTGACTTTCTTTGGATCATTAATTTTCAACAAAACCAAATATATTATGTTCTTATTATTCTGGATCTGGCTTTCTATTAAAGGAATATTTTTTCGTTACTGTAACTCGCCATAACGTTCAACATATCTTCCTTACTTTACAGCTATTGGAAAGGTTAGTGAAAATTATTTCGTTATCAATATTGATGATACAGTGCGCAATGATTGTTCAACATCAAAATTTTGCAGTGGATTTTTGTTAACAGTAAGGCACCAATAAGTACCACGATTAACACGAGAACATGAGGCTATTATCCAAGAAAAAGATTTTTTTACTAAAGGTTTGCCAGACCAGAACTACGCACAGCAAGATTTCTTTTATGTTATTAAGGTAAATTATCTTTTTGCACTGTTAGTAATATATCATCAGCAGCCGGCGTCAACCTGTAAAACACATCACAAAATCTGCTGCTCTGCTCTGCAATTCCGGAAGCTGAAAAAAATAATTTTAGTTCACTATTACCTGTCCGCTTCTTTGCTGTATGATTGGTTTCATTTAATACAGTTTGAATGCGCCGCGGTAGCGGCTCGTTCGTTCGTAGCGCAGCTCTACACCACGAATGATATTTAAATAACTGAACATGTCTTAAAAGGGATGGAATAAAATGCCAGGCAAGTTTATTACAAATCATAATGCAAGTTTTCACTAAGTAACTCTATTCAAAACATTTAAACAAATTAAGTTATTACACACCTTTCCAAATCAATGACTAATGGCGTCCCTACGCAAGCGTACAATATAACGTCACAAGCTCTTCCTCCTCACGTAACTCCAAGAAGACGACAGAGAAATTAATGTTCGGTCTTTACTATTTATACTAGTCACATATTCTCATCTTTGTTTGATATTTAATAAGTATCGTCTGTGGCGGTTTCAGTACTCGCCGACACAGATATTATTAGAAAAAATCAGTACATAATTCTAGACAAGAACAAAACATGACACATAATGCTTTCTCTTTATTACATAAAGTTCACACAATCGTTGTCCACGCAATTACAATCATCCAGTTCAATTATTCTTCTCTTCTTTTTTTTAACCACATGTAATATGTGTTTTGCTAAGAGACGTTACAGAGCCTGTTACGAGCTAAAATTCGTGTTGCATTAAATCGGAATTACTAGCAGATGTCGCCCCATCTTACTATCTGATCAAAGTCAGCGAGTTTACTACGCACAGACTACTGCAGAGTTGCGACTTGCGGCAAAGATAACATCTGCGGCGCAGCTGGCCACCGCTAGTTTCTAATGGCAGCTGAAATGAAAAATCAACGACTGTTAGAACGGAGAATGAACGTGCTATGTTTGTTCATCGTAAGTGGTTCTTGGATTTTCCGATGAGATATTCAGTTAGTCGTTGTTTGGTGGCAGCCGGACTAACATCAGCCAAAATCGGGACTAGACTCGAGAGAATTCCTTGAGATTGTTATCGGCTTGTTTGAAATATATGTATGCCGGTCTGTGATAATTTTTTCTTCACTTCGTGGGCCGAAAAGTATTAAGTAATTGATTTGTGTGGGAACTTGGAATTTTATGTGAGGAAACAGTAGTGGCTGCGGTATATAGCTTGTAGGACCGATTTCTCGTGGATGGTGATTTTATGCAAAACAGTTACTGAACGAAGTCTAGCCTGAAAACAACTTGTTTTTAGGAGATCAATATCTCTGTTAGATTGGAGATTTTCTGTTTTGTTATGGGAGGTAAGTGACATTATCACATGAAGGCGTTATTTGAATTTGAAGGCGGAGAAAGCACGCACTAAGGAAATAATACCTTTGCGTTTTTGTATTAGTGGGATTGAAGGTGAACGCAAGTACTTAGGAAATAGTGACTTTGCGATGTTTTGTAATGGCTTATTTTGAGATTTCACGATGAGCGTCGATGTATTTCACTTAATGTTTGGAAATCTCTACATAGACACTTGGACAGTGTTATCTTTGTAAGTAGGAGAACGGATAACTTACGGTTGTATGTGCTATAGTGAAAACAAATCTAAGTTAGTTGGATATTTGCTCGCTCGGTCTAGAATTTATTACCTTTTCCTATAAAACCCTAAACGACAAAACAAAAACCATTGTTACTGAGGACACATTAACTGTCTCTCCAATCGTGCGAGTACTGTGTTTTAAATAATTTCAATAGCGGCGCATCTACGGGAAGTCCACATGAAGTATGATTAATTTCATGTCTGTTTTAAAGTTCAAGCAGTCTGAATAATGGCGGTGATACCCAGCCCTTTCTTCCGCTTAGAGGGATTTGTCTGATTGACCACCACTCATAAAATCAAAGATGACTTGTATCTGTACATGAAAGAAAACAGACAATAAAGACAATAAAGACAAAAAAGTTTCTGTTTTAAAAAAATTAAAAAAATGTCCATAGTCTCATTGGCTCTATATTTAGTATTCAAAAATATTTTAAAAGGGAAGTTCAGTTTTATAGCAAACAAATATTTTGCAAACATCGTCAGGTTAAGTATTAAAAGGAGCCAAAGCTTAGATACAGAAAGGGCTGCAACGTTATGAAAATCAAAGATAATAATTACCAAAAAACTGGAAAATATTAGTTCAGAGTTGTTAATTACCAAAGAGAGAAATTGTTTCATATTTCTTAAATTAAAAAAAAAAAAAACAGAGATTATCTCTAGGATTTTATTTAAAGGGGAAGATGATTAGTTCTTGAAAGACTATTTACTTTTTTCTGAGAGTATGAGAATTTTAAAACGAATTAATGCGTTGGAGTTCAAGTTCTGTAAAGATATTACCGTGGTGTGTGGTTGCTGCACACAAAAGTTCTCTCTGGTTAATGAAGTCAATTAAAAAAGAGAATAAATTTTATCTTTGAAAGTGCGATGTAAAATAAATATTATTTAAAACTGCAGATAAGCACACAGCAGTTAGCTGGTTCTACATAATTAGGGTGTAAGTTTCAACTGGAAAGATATTTCTATGGTATTATCGGGACGACAGCTCGTATTCTTTTTAAAAAGTAGCTGAGGATTTCTGTTACGCCGTTGGGGACTAGTGCAGCAGGGGATACAACCACCACCACCTACAGGTGGTGGTGATACAACCCGTCGGCTTTGAACAATGACGTCACAAGTCGCCAGAGAGCATGTATTACAGAGATGAAAGAGCTGAGGAGAATGTTGAGAAACAAAGGAATGCGAGAGAGATAAACATTGATCTTGTCAAAAGCATAAGTGTTTTTCGACTTTAAAAAAAAAAAAAAAATCTCACGAGATAGAATAAACTGATCCTACTTTATTAAGCAGCTCCCTTCAGTACCTAATAAGTGTTTATTGGCTTTTTTTAAAAAAAAAATCTCACGAGATAGAATAAACTGATCCTACTTTATTAAGCAATATCTTGTCAAAAGCCGAGAAGCGATTCTTCTTAGTGTTCTAGCTCCCTTCAGTACGTAATAAGAGTTTTTTGGCTTTTAAAAAAAAAAAATCTCACGAGATAGAATAAACTGATCCTACTTCATTAAGCAATCAGTAAAGAAACGAATCTGAAACATAACAGCAAAAGCTTTTAGATTTATATTCAATTATTTTAATGATAGTGCTTATTAGAACACAGAACTGCTTTATTATCTATGCCTCGAAGTGAAGTCTTTACGATCTATGACTAAGGAATGACGTCATTGTTCAAAGCCGACGGGTTGTATCCCCTGCTGCACTAGACCCCGCCGTTGGATAGCGAGAAGCGTTTTCTCGTAGCAGAGTTACCCACTGGAAGATTTTATGTTGGTGGCGCCGAGTATCTAATTTTCTATCCATCGTATACTAAAGTGCGCAGCATATTCCACTGAAACTGAGATTGTCTTTGATGGTAGTTGTTCGTACGAACCGTGTAGATTTTTTGATAGATGCATTACTAAAATCAAACCACAAATAGCATCTGAGCACATCATCTTCTTAGAGGTATGTAGTGTGTGCTGTATGGAGAGAATAAATAACCAAGTAAAAGTGTCTATGTTGTGATCTGGACACACGGTATTTCCCACAAACAAGTTTACTTCCGCTGGTTATCTTAGGATAGCCTTACTTGTGAAGTCAGGTGATGTTCTTCCACGATAGAGCTAACATAGCAGACTTTTGTCTTGTGCTTCTTGACTGTAGCTGAGTTAAACCAAAGAAATTGATTTCTGAAGTGCAACATTGCACTCCCATCATGTGTCACTATGCCTCTGTAGTGTCTAAATCGTATCATTTCAACTATGGTAGTCGTGTCTGTAGGGTGGCGCAGTACAATTCCTCATGTGTACATCGGATAGAACGTGATTTACAACTGACTACAAAGGTTTAGGAACACATTCTATCACACAAACCAAATCATCCAGCAAGATTAATAACAAATGTGCTTTCAAAGAACTTTATTAATTTTGACTCGAAATACAGCCTCATCACATTACTTTTTGTTCCTAAAGGCCGCAAAAGGTGGAGGCCCACGAAGACAAAGAGGAGGATTAGATGCTTTTTTCTTTGTGCAAAGTTTAGGGAAGGCCTGCTTTCTGGGAGGGCCAGTGAGAAGCACGCCCTGTAGGGGCGATGGTGTAACATCCACTAAAGGCACCAACAGAGATACTTCAGGGGTGATCTTGCTGCCGCCAAAGATGGTGAGGGGCGGCTGCTCTTCATAACCAGTTGTTTCACAGCTCCCCAAGATGGTGCGGAGAGGTGTCTCGTCTTCGACAGTGTTGGCAGCGCCGCTCAAGGTGGTCGGAAGCGGCGGCTCTTCACAAAGGTAGTTGCAGCTGCCAGCAGAGATGGTGGGTGCCAGCAGCTCATCGAAATAACTGATCTTGCCACGGTCCAAGGTAGTGGGGGATGGTGGCTCGTCATCAGCTATGACGTTTCCAGTGCCTGGGGTGGTGGGTGGCAGTGGGTCAACAGGGGCATCAGCGTCACCGCTGCCAAGGTCAGTGGGAGGCAACGGCTCTTCATTACCACTTGAATTACAGATCCCCAAGATGGTGGGGAGCAGTGTCTCATCTGCAATGATGTTAGCAGCACCGCACAAGGTGGTCGGAAGCGGCGGCTCTTCACAAAGGTAGTTGCAGCTGCCAGGAGAGATGGTGGGTGCCAGCAGCTCATCGAAATAACTGATCTTGCCACCGTCCAAGGTAGTGGGGGATGGTGGCTCGTCATCAGCAATGACGTTTCCAGTGCCTGGGGTGGTGGGTGGCAGTGGGTCAATAGGGGCATCAGCGTCACCGCTGCCAAGGATGGTGGGAGGCAACGGCTCTTCATTACCACTTGAATTACAGATCCCCAAGACGGTGGGGAGCAGTGTCTCATCTGCAATGATGTTAGCAGCACCGCACAAGGTGGTCGGAAGCGGCGGCTCTTCACAAAGGAAGTTGCAGCTGCCAGCAGAGATGGTGGGTGCCAGCAGCTCATCGAAATAACTGATCTTGCCACCGTCCAAGGTAGTGGAGGATGGTGGCTCGTCATCAGCAATGACGTTTCCAGTGCCTGGGGTGGTGGGTGGCAGTGGGTCAACAGGGGCATCAGCGTCACCGCTGCCAAGGATGGTGGGAGGCAACGGCTCTTCATTACCACTTGAATTACAGATCCCCAAGACGGTGGGGAGCAGTGTCTCATCTGCAATGATGTTAGCAGCACCGCACAAGGTGGTCGGAAGCGCCGGCTCTTCACAAAGGTAGTTGCAGCTGCCAGCAGAGATAGTGGGTGCCAGCAGCTCATCGAAATAACTGATCTTGCCACCGTCCAAGGTAGTAGGGGACGGTGGCTCTTCATCAGCTATGATGTCACCGGTGCCTGCGGTGGTGAGCGGCAGCGGTTTCTCTTCAGCAGCGATGTTCTCAACGCCTTGGATCGTGGTAGGGAGCAGTGGCGACGGCGATGGCGGTGATGGCAGTGGAGGCGGCAATGGCTGCTCTTCACCAGTGATGGGGTAGCTGCCGCGCATGGTGTCGGTCATATTACAATCCTGGAAACAGAAGGATATTTGGTGTTGTGACTGACATTCTTGTATGTAGTACTGGTTTTATAGAAATCATTCGACTGTTATGTGAAGGGCTTCAAATTTTTTGGATGTACACTGACGGAAAACATCACAAAACCAAAATATAATTAATTCAGAGTATTGAAATTTCGATAGTATATTTTTCTATGTAACATATCTAACTCATAGACATTACAATTCCGTATTTCTGGAATTCTGGGAGGTTTTCGACACTGTACAACACAAGTGCCTTGTAGTGAAATTGCATGCTTATGGAATATCGTCTCAGTTATGTGACTGGATTCGTGGTTTCCTGTCAGAGGGATCACAGTTCGTAGTAACTGATGGGAAGTCGTCGAGTAAAACAGAAGTGATTTCTGGCGTTCCCCAAGGTAGTGTGATGGGCCCTTTGCTGTTCCTTGCCTAAATAAATGATTTGGGAGAAGATCTGAGCACACGTCTTAGGTTGTTTGTAGATGACGCTGTCGTTTATCGACTAGTAAAGTCATCTGTAGGTCAAAAAGAAATAGCAAAACGATTTAGAAGAGGTATCTGTATGGTGCGAAAATTGACAATTCAACCTAAGTAATGAGTGCTAAGAGGAACCTGTTAATCTTTTGTTACACGATAAATCATTCAAATGTATGGGTCTTGAATACAACTAAATACCTTGTAAGGACAATTACGAACAGCTTAAATTGGAGGAAACACGAAGAAAATGTTATGGGGAAGCCTAACTAAAGAACATGTAACAGAGCTTCTAAGGTGATTCCGACACTACACTTGTCCATCCTCTCACAGAATACTGATGCTCGGTGTGCAATCCTCACCAGATAGGATTGTCGAAGTACATCGAAAAAGTCCAAGAAGGTCAGCACGTTTTGTAATGTCGTGAAATACGGGACAGTGTGTCACTACAATGATACGGGATTTGGGATGAACATCATTAAAACAAAGGATTGTTTTCGGAGGAATCTTCTCACAAAGTTGCAATAACCAACAATATTTTGTTGATGCCAAGCTAGATAGGGAGAAACGATCACCATGATAAAATAAGTAAAATCAGAACTCGTTCGGAAAGATGTAGGTGTTTGTTCTTTTCCCGAGCTATACGAGAGAGGAATAATAGAGAATTGCGAAGGTGGTTCGGCTAACCCTCTGCCATTCACTTAAATGTGATTCGCAGAATGTCCATTTAGATGTAGAAGTACAAGATCACAAATTAATGTAAGCATGAACACGCTGTCGGAAATGTTAACTGGTGGTACATTAATAACCAGCGTAATCACCAGAATTTTTATTACAAACATTCAAACGTCCAAGCATTGTGTTGCATGATGCCAGATATCAGTTTTTGGGATGGAGCTCCATGTATGTTGCACGTGGTCAGTCAGTATAGGGATGATTACAGCTAATTGTAGATGACGCTGGAATTGTAGTCCAGTTTTGTCACATATGATCGATTGAGTGCTGTTTGAAATTGCACCCCAGACCGTAACTCCAGGTGTAGTTCCAGCGTGTTTAGCACGCAGGCGGTTTGGTTGCAAGCCCTCAACTGTCCTCCTTCTAACACGGTCACATCGAGCAGGCCAAGGGAACATATCGACTTTCTCACGAGAGTTTTCTGTTACAACGGTGTCATGAGAGTGAGAATTATCTTGTTGGAAAACAAGCTTGGTACGCTGTTAAATGGCAGCACAACATGTCGAATCACCAGACTGACATACAGATCTGTAGTCAGGGTGCGTAAGATAACAATGAGAGTGCTTCGGCTGTCGTACGAAACTGCAGCCCAGACCATAACTTCAGCCGCAGCTGAAGTGTGTTTAGCACTCAAGACAGGTTGCCTGTAGGCCCCCAGCTGCTTCCCTTCTAACCAACACACGGGCATCAATAGCACCGAGGCAGAACCAGGTTTCGTCAGAAAACACAACAGGCCTCCACCCAGCCCTCCAACAATCTGCCCCTAGACACCGCAAATGGAGGTGTTTTGGGGCCATTGGATTGCACGCTACATGTCGTCTGGCTCGGAGCTGTCCTTGAAGTAGCCGAGTTTTAACAGTTTGTTGTGTCACCGTGGTGCCCACTGCTGCTCATATTGCTGCTGAAAATTCAGTAGCACGCGCCAGAGCCATACGACGAACACGATGTCTTCCATCTCGGTAGTGCCACTTGGCATTCCAGAACCCGGTCTTCTTGCGACCGAACATTTTGGTGAGCAACGCAATATCGCAGAAGGAACATCCAGCTTCTAGTAGACCTCTTACACGACCTCGTTCAAACTCAGTGAGGTGTTGATAATTGCATCTTTGCCTTTTAAAGGCATTCTTGACTTACATCAGCTAACCACATCCAGTTTCAAAAATAATTAACATTCACCATTTCCGGGTGGGAAGGAGCGCCGGTCCCCTGCACGAATCCGCCCGGCGGATTTGTGTCGAGGTCCGGTGAGCCGGCCAGTCTGTGGATAGTTTTTAGACGGTTTTCCATCTGCCTCGGCGATTGCTGGCTGGTTCCCCTTATTTCGCCTCAGCTACACTATGTCGGCGATTGCTGCGCAAACACGTTCTCCACGTACGCGTACACCACCATTACTCTACCCCGCAAACATAGGGGTTACACTTATCTGGTGTGAGACGTTCCCTGGGGGGTCCACCGAGGGGCCGAACCGCACAATAACCCTGGGTTCGGTGTGGGGCGGCCGAGGGGTGGAGTGGACCGCGGTAGTCGTCGTGGGGTTGCAGACCACTGCGGCTACGACAGGGACGGAGCCTCTCCGTCGTTTCTAGGTCCCCGATTAACGTAACATTCATCACCTTACAGCTTGTTTTTCAAGTAAACCAGATTTGCGTCCTCATAGTGGTGCTACTAGCGCCACTCTAATGTGACTGGCGCAACAATTTAATAGACATCATTTTTCAGATGCATAAAGACGCCCATCATCTTCCGCTAATGTCACCTAACTCCCACTTGGTGTTATGATTTTTTGCGTCAGCGTTTTGAGCGGTATGAGAGATTTTAATGTTGTGTGTGACTTCGATTAGTCTGTGCTGTAAAGGATCACCATCCTAAGAGGGGAAAGTTTATTTTATTCACGACCACCTCCTTCGCGATTTGTGTGCGTTGTTCTAAGCGTGACACTGTAGCATGTACACTATTGGCCATTAAAATTGCTACACCACGAAGATGACGTGCTACAGACGCGAAATTTAACCGACAGGAAGAAGATGTTATAATATGCAAATGATTAGCTTTTCAGAGCAGTCACACATCGTTGGCGTCGGTGGCGACACCTACAATGTGCTGACATGCGGAAAGTTTCCAACCCATTTCTCATACACAAACAGCAGTTGACCGGCGTTGCCTGCTGAAACGTTGTTGTGATGCCTCGTGTAAGGAGGAGAAATGAGTACCATCACGTTTCCGACTTTGATAAAGGTCGGGTTGTAACCTATCGCGATTGCGGTTTATCGTATCAAGACATTGCTGCTCGCGTTGGTCGAGATCCAATGACTGTTAGCAGAATATGGAATCGGTGGGTTCAGGAGGATAACACGGAACGCCGTGCTGATCCCAATGGCCTCGTATCACTAATAGTCGAGATGACAGGCATCTTATCCGCATGGCTGTCACGGATCGTGCAGCCACGTCTCGATCCCTGAGTCAACAGATGGGGACGTTTACAAGACAACAACCATCTTCACGAACAGTTCGACAACGTTTGCAGCAGCATGGACTATCAGCACGGTGACTATGGCTGCGGTTACCCTCGACGCTGCATCACAGGCAGGAGCGCCTGTAACAGATGTGTTACGACCCGTGACTCTACCCTTCATTCGATCCCTGCGAAACCCTATACTTCAGCAGGATAATGCACGACCGTATGTTGCAGGTCCTGTGCGGGCATTTCTGGATACAGAAAATGTTCGACTGCTACCCTGGCCAGCACATTCTCCAGATCTCTCACCAATTGAAAACGTCTGGTCAATGGTGGCCGAGCAACTGGCTCGTCACAATACGCCAGTCACTACTCTTGATGAACTCAATGCCCAGGCGTATCAAGGCCGTTATTACAGCCAGAGGTGGTTGTTCTGGGTACTGATTTCTCAGGATCTATGCACCGAAATTGGGTGAAAATGTAATCACATGTCAGTTCTAGTATAATATATTCGTCAAACGAATACCCGTTTATCATCTGCATTTCTTCTTGGTGTGGCAATTTTAATGGCCTGTAGTATAGATTCGACTCGCGAGAGCGTGTAGAGTGTAGTGTTTGTTTATATTGTCGATGACGGAGTGACCAAAAGCAACTAATGTGAGACTAAATTTACTTATCGGGCCGAGTTGTGGGGCTGTTAGCAGCAAGTCACAAAAAGGGGTCAAATCATCAGCGTCCAGTAAGCGAGATCCCAGCAGGGGCAGTAGCTTGCGCACTTTCTGCATCTGCACCAGGACATGCCCTATTACTTCTGTTGGTTGGCTCAGTCACTCAATCATTCTTTGATGAATCGCAATGTTCAGCATATCCTGACGCTAGGCAGAACGATTAGACACGTAAAACAATCACTCGGTATATTAAGAAAGACAATCAACTATCAGAAACCAATATGGCAGCTTGCATTAAATATTATTAACTGTCAGTATATCGCAATGTAAGCATCGTGTGAAAGGTGTCAGTAACCTGACTCCTTTGAAAAATCTAGGGCTTCATAGGACATAATATGACTGCCTGCTTTTCTTCTACGGCTCGCATAATGTTTATACGTGTAACTACCAGACAATTATCAAAGGATGGCTCCAATAACCGGAGATTATTCCATAGAATAACTGAGAATAAAAATGTTTAGCATCAGCAGATTCATTTCGTAATCAGGTCATTGCAATGAAGGACCAAAATATCTCGAAATGCACTTTTATACATCGTGTTTCACTTAGTGTACCACAAATGAGAGGCGGCCCTACCATAATACTGACCTGCCTTCACCTAAGCGTCAAATAATCTGATGTATATGGGTAGACAGCCTTGCAAACACATTCGTCGTATTCCCTGTGCGAAGGTTTAAAACCATCAGTTTTAGCAATAGCCACATCATTGGTCATACGCAAATCCTGTTTTAAAGATGTGTGTCAAGTTTATGGATCATGCAACTAAGGTAAGCTACATATAACACAGTGAGTAATATCCTGCGTAGGATAAGATTTGTGTTCCACTGGTGTGACTAGAGAGACACTTACCACCTGCGCCTCCTTGTTCTTCTTCGGCTTCTTCCGGTCGCCGCGGTCGGCTGCACGCCCACGGATGCAAGGGCACAAATACCGCAACATCTGCGTCAAAGAAGATCCATGTCAAGTACTATGCAGTGGTTGACGCTGTGACAATGCCTACAGTATATCATGCCCTTTTCCCTCCAAACAGCCAAATAAAATGCCACGTCACATGGTATTTACTAGAGAGGAACTCAAGTGCCTCATAATGACTGTCACGAAAGTGGAAGATGATAGACGCCAGTTACGTCTGAAACTCCAATGGGCACATCAGTGAGAATACTGAAGTGGTCGTAAACAATGGCGCGAAACTTCTGCGACTGCATATTCATTTCGACGCGCGATGCGTGTTCACTGTATCCAAATGCGTACTCGGTGAATGTCAAACGTGATGGAGTAGCTTATATTACAGAGCTATGAATCAGCTTGCCAACTATGATCTACGAATGTCGACGACTATACAAGAGCTCGGGCGCCGTATGACCTGCACTTTCGCCTTCCCTGCAATTCCTGATGGATTGCTTTCGGCGAGGACAACAAGTGATCTGAAACTACCGAAATGAAGACTAAAGTGCTGAATAATATGTTTCACGGCGACGACAGCCCGGACACCTCGTCAGTTCGCGTAATTCCGAAGACCACAGGTAGCGGAGGACTGAGTTGTATCTTATTTCTCTATTTCTGCAATTATTCCATACAGTTCCGAACATTCGTAGACTACAAGGAATATCGGGATCAGCATGCAAGATTTGAAGAATTTTGTTAAATATGTAAGTTAGTAATAATTGCAACACATGGTTAAAATAGAAGTAGAGTACATTCCACACAAAGATTCTACAAGTTCTTGTTGTTGTTGTTGTTGTGGTCTTCAGTCCTGAGACTGGTTTGATGCAGCTCTCCATGCTACTCTATCCTGTGCAAGCTTTTTCATCTCCCAGTACCTACCGCAACCTACATCCTTCTGAATCTGCTTAGTGTATTCATCTCTTGGTCTACCTCTACGATTTTTACCCTCCACGCTGCCCTCCAATACTAAATTGGTGATCCCTTGATGCCTCAGAATGTGTCCTACCAACCGATCCCTTCTTCTGGTCAAGTTGTGCCACAAACTTCTCTTCTCCCCAATCCTATTCAATAGTTCCTCATTAGTTATGTGATCTACCCATCTAATCTTCAGCATTCTTCTGTAGCACCACATTTCGAAAGCTTCTATTCACTTCTTGTCCAAACTAATTATCGTCCATGTTTCACTTCCATACATGGCTACACTCCATACGAATACTTTCAGAAATGACTTCCTGACACTTAAACCAATACTGGATGTTAACAAATTTCTCTTCTTCAGAAACGCTTTCCTTGCCATTGCCAGCTTACATTTTATATCCTCTCTACTTCGACCATCATCAGCTATTTGGCTCCCCAAATAGCAAAACTCCTTTACTACTTTAAGTGCCTCATTTCCTAATCTAATTCCCTCAGCATCACCCGACTTAATTAGACTACATTCCATTATCCTTGTTTTGCTTTTGTTGATGTTCATCTTATATCCTCCTTTCAAGACACTGTCCATTCCATTCAACTGCTCTTCCAAGTCCTTTGCTGTCTCTGACAGAATTGCAATGTCATTGGCGAACCTCAAAGTTTTTATTTCTTCTCCATGAATTTTAATACCTACTCCGAATTTTTCTTCTGTTTCCTTTACTGCTTGCTCAATATACAGATTCAACAACATCGGGGAGAGGCTACAACCCTGTCTTACTCCCTCCCCAACCACTGCTTCCCTTTCATATCCCTCGACTCTTATAACTGCCACCTGGTTTCTGTACAAATTGTAAATAGCCTTTCGCTCCCTGTATTTTACTCCTGCCACCTTTAGAATTTGAAAGAGAGTATTCCAGTCAACATTGTCAAAAGCTTTCTCTAAGTCTACAAATGCTAGAAACGTAGGTTTGCCATTCCTTAATCTTTCTTCTAAGATAAGTCGTAAGGTCAGTATTGCCTCACGTGTTCCAGTGTTTCTACGGAATCCAAACTGATCATCCCCGAGGTTGTCTTCTACTAGTTTTTCCATTCGTCTGTAAAGAATTCGTGTTAGTATTTTACAGCTGTGACTTATTAAACTGATAGTTCGGTAATTTTCACATCTGTCAACACCTGCTTTCTTTGGGATTGGAATTATTATATTCTTCTTGAAGTCTGAGGGTATTTCGCCTGTTTCATACATCTTGCTCACCAGATGGTAGAGTTCTGTCAGGACTGGCTCTCCCAAGGCCGTCAGTAGTTCCAATGGAATATTGTATACTCCGGGGGCCTTGTTTCGACTCAGGTCTTTCAGTGCTCTGTCAAACTCTTCACGCAGTATCGTATCTCCCATTTCATCTTCATCTACATCCTCTTCCATTTCCATAATATTGTCCTCAAGTACATCGCCCTTGTATAGACCCTCTATATACTCCTTCCACCTTTCTGCTTTCCCTTCTTTGCTTAGAACTGGGTTTCCATCTGAGCTCTTGATATTCATACAAGTCGTTCTCTTATCTCCAAAGGTCTCTTTATAGGCAGTATCTATTTTACCCCTAGTGAGATAGGCCTCTACATCCTTACATTTGTTCTCTACAAGTTCTTAAGGAATGTTATCTGTTCCTCCTTCCGTTATTAATTGCAAGTTTTCAGTAGCTTTGTTACCCTCTGACACTAATACTGAACCCTCTGTGCCTTTCAAATCGATTCCCATTTCTTCCTCTATCACGTCAGTACACAGTTCCTCCCATGTGGACACATTTAACATACCCTTTCCTCTTATAGAGCTCTTTTCTGGGTTCAACAGTCGAATTTCTTCAGCGTTCTTAATGCTGACGCCATTTGCATTTACTCTGACGTATGCACCCGCTGAAACAATCGTTCCGACTGATATTTCCTTTTCGATATCTTCGCATTATTCCTGTGCCTGTTCGTTTTAGATTCCATGAATTCCTGTTCATTTCATTGCTGAATATATTTGTACCTCTTTCATCAGTTACTTCACGTATGTGTCCACAGTCTCAAAGTAGATTCTAAATTATAAAACCACTTTAAACCACAATAATCTGCACCATTTACATGTTTCACTTTACTGGAGAATTTCAGCCCTTGGTCGTTTTGAAATGTGTAACGTAGATTATGTGTGTGTGCGTCATATTTTCAAAACTGGTGGGGGTGGGGAGAGTGTGCACTCTCATACCCTAGCTCGCACTCCGCCGCAGAGAGAGAGTAATTCTGGGAACTGCGGTAACATCATTTTTATCGAAGTTCATTTTCAGCAGGATGTTCATATATTTTACGACAGAAGTGCTTGCAAAGACTTCAGAGTCGTTTCATCGAGATTCCATTCATTTTGGGCAAAGTATCTACAAATGTATCATGATAGTTGATAGTTCCTATGTGTTGTAGCGAATGTGCATGGTACGCCCTCGGAATCGTGCCCCACACCTTAGCACCGATGTAGAAGAAATTATGTGTAACTTGACGTTGTAGATAAGTAACTGAAAATGTTACAGATTCGGATTTACCAACTTTATAGCAGTGTCCAATTAACTCACATACACCAATCGAACTTCCGAGATTCCAAGCTGTATGTTGCGAACTACCCACAGAGCATCACTATAGGCTTACTGCGTCTGTTGTCGCACAGTTTCATATCTCAGTCCTCAGAGTCTCAAGTAATGACCAACAGCATTATTAGACACTGACACGAAATACAATTGAAACTAACGGTAGTCTCCAACGGAAAAGAGGTACGTAAGTTCCAGAAAGGCTCTTAACGTAAAGATTAATTCCTCAGACTGATGCTATGCAACAGCACACGGTGCCTCCAGCCACTGCCTATTGCTCAGTGCTTCGCTAGTCAGCAATGTTTAGAAGTGAGCAGTTCAGAATGGACACTCTACCACCCACATTTTTAAATGTGACACACATCACCATACAGAAGAATGCTGAAGATAGGGTGGGTAGATCACGTAACTAATGAGGAGGTATTGAATAGGATTGGGGAGAAGAGAAGTTTGTGGCACAACTCGACTATAAGAAGGGATCGGTTGGTAGGACATGTTTTGAGGCATCAAGGGATCACAAATTTAGCATTGGAGGGCACCGTGGAGGGTAAAAATCGTAGAGGGAGACCAAGAGATGAATACACTAAGCAGATTCAGAAGGATGAAGGTTGCAGTAAGTACTGGGAGATGAAGAAGCTTCCACAGGATAGAGTAGCATGGAGAGCTGCTGCATCAAACCAGTCTCAGGACTAAAGACCACAGCAACAACAACACATCACCATGCTATATATTCTAAAATGACAATGAACTGAAACTGGTAGTTAATGTGAGTTAAATACATGATATAATAAAGGCAATTTGCATGATAAAACTGGCAGGCTACAGTGGTTTAAAGTAGCTACCTCTTTCTTTCTTTTCTGAACTGAGCTATATCTTCCTTTAACCAAGGTTTCTTCAAACTTACCACTCTCGCATTTATATTTCTTGTGTATTAACTTCCTTTCTTGCCCTTTTGAGAGATGTCCATTCCTCTTCAACAAAACTGCCTGCATCTGTGTATATCTTCCACTGCAGTATCTGATTTTAAAATCCCTGTCTCACTAGGTTGTAATGTAGGTGCTATCTTCTCATGTCTCCGAGCCTTTTCCAAGTAGAGCTCTTCCACTTGTGATTCTGTAATGGTATATTGCTATTTACAGCTGAAATTTATTTCAGAATTCAAGGTATCTTTATCGTCTCTCATTCCTAATACCGACACCGTATTCTCCCGTGACTCTCTTGTTCCTTTCTCTGCTACAGCATACCAGTCCGCCATGGTTAATAGCTTTACGAGTCCCTTTCACTGTCGTCGTACACTTTCCCCGTCTCTTCCTCCTCTGCTCGTGACTTAACATGTATACTTGACTTCCTTTTGTTAGTTATACTTTTCTTTCAGTTTTGACGAAATTAACTTTGCCACTGAGCAGTTCACAGTAATTCCACTGCGTGGCCTTCTCTCCTCTTGGAAATGAATCCCACTACCGTTACACCATTTTCTGCTGCTTTGGATATTATCCTTCATTATTCAAGCCAGAAATCCTGATTTTCTTTCCATTTTAGCCGGCCGGAGTGGCCGAGCGGTTCTAGGCGCTACAGTCTGGAACCTCGTGACCGCTACGGTCGCAGGTTCGAATCCTGCCTCGGGCATGGATGTGTGTGATGTCCGTAGTTAGGTTTAAGTAGTTCTAAGTTCTAGGGGACTGGTGACCTCAGCGGTTAAGTCCCATAGTGCTCAGAGCCATTTGAACCATTTTTCCCGTTTTACTTCAATGACACAACTATATATGGAGCCTTTCCAGTTCCCTTCTTCGTATCTTTCAGCTCCCCTGCGACGTTCTGACTTCTGACGTTCCACATTCCAATTCGTAGAGTGTAACGGTATTGTGGTGGTTCTATCATTTTCTCATGGCCCCCTACTCTTGGATAGTACCTTCCTGGATGTTCGAATGAGAGACTGGGTCTGACTATTTTTGCCAATGGAGAGCCATTAATGCTGCTTTTCTCAGACAGAGGCCACATTTCTTATGGATAGACATTACTTCTTTTTAACGCAGTGTTTTTCAACGCCTTGAGCACATTCATACCGCTAGCCACTGGTAATTATTCCTCTTTACGGTCGGTTTCCTATAACATAGGTCAGATGTTGCACAAAACCTCTATCCGCTGCTCTGCCATAACTGACTAGGCTGTTGGAAAATGAGGGTTCCGGAAGTTCTCGGTGCCGTAGTTGAGACTTTTACTCAAAATGTATGCCGTAGCTAGGGTCTAATCCGGCACCTAGAGCTTTTTGATCCGTAGTCCAAGAAGCTACCGCTAGACCGACGTGATCTACAACAGATGTTAACATGGATTATTGCGTGGAAATAGGTCCGAGATCTTCTAGCTACGCGATCGGTGACCAGCCTTTGGTGTTCGTACTATCCTCCCAGAATTAGAAGTTATCTGTACGTGTGTCTAGCCGTGAGAAAGACTGACTGTTGGGGATTTAGCGAAAGGAGTCCAAGTATATGTTAGTGAATTCACGTTCGACGCAGATTGCTTACAAAGCTACTTAGAGTATTTCGTGAATACTGTTCGCTGTCGTGGTCTGTTACAGGGCAGAAGGCAGAAAATATTCAGAGAAGTGTGCAATCTTTACGCTGATAATGCCGTAAACAGTATGAAAGGGAACCAGTGGTTGGGAAGAAAATGAGGCAGGGTTGTAGGCTATCCCCGATTTTATTCAATCTGTATATTGAGCAAGCAGTAAAGGAAACAAAAGAAAAGTTCGGAGTAGGTATTAAAATCCATGGAGAAGAAATAAAAACCTTGAGGTTCGCCGATGACATTGTAATTCTGTCAGAGACAGGAAAGGACTTGGAAGAGCAGCTGAACGGAATGGACAGTGTCTTGAAACTAGGATATAAGATGAACATCAACAAAAGCAAAACGAGAATAATGGAATGTAGTCGAATTAAGTCGGGTGATGCTGAGCGAATTAGATTAGGAAATGAGACACTTAAAGTAGTAAAGGAGTTTTGCTATTTGGGGAGCAAAATAACTGATGATGGTCGAAGTAGAGAGGATATAAAATGTAGACTGGCAATGGCAAGGAAAGCGTTTCTCAAGAAGAAAAATTTGTTAACATCGAATATAGATTTAAATGGCAGGAAGTCGTTTCCGAGAGTATTTGTATGCAGTGTAGCCATGTATGGAAGTGAAACGTGGACGATAAATAGTTTAGACAAAAAGAGAATATAAGCTTTCGAAATGTGGTGCTACAGAAGAATGCTGAAGATTAGATTGGTAGATCACATAACTAATGAGGAGGTATTGATTAGAATTGGGGAGAAGAGGAGCTTGTGGCACAACTTGACTAGAAGAAGGGATCGATTGGTAGGACATGTTTCTGAGACATCGAGGGATCACCAATTTAGTATTGGAGGGCAGCATGGAGGGTAAAAATCGTAGAGGGAGACCAAGAGATGAATACACTAAGCAGATTCAGAAGTATGTAGGCTGCAGTAGGTACTGGGAGATGAAGAAGCGTGCACAGGATAGAGTAGCATGGAGAGCTGCATCAAACCAGTCTCAGGACTGAAGACCACAACAACAACAGTGGTGGTCTGTTACAGGGCGGAAGGCAGAAAATATTCAGAGAAGTGTGCAATCTTTACGCTGATAATGCCGTTAACAGTACTCCACAAAACCTAATGGGTGACGCTGCAAAAAGTGCGTAGTGCCATACTTTCAGATTTTCGAGTGACCACATTTCACTACGACTTGTAGCTGTAGATTTGACGTCGCTCTGGAAAGCGAAGCGTCCTTTTCATAGAAGACCCTCGTTCCCTGCTGCCTCTGATCACTTTCATTTTGTATTTGGTAAGACATGGTGAGAAACATAACTTACTGTTGCTCCTACTTGTTTTCATTCATTTCTGCACATTATGCGTGAAACTGCAGGACAAGGCCAATTCTAGCTATGCACATACATGGAAGAAATATAACTTGTAGCCCACGCGTTATACGACAGAGTAGTATCTCGTAAACCGTATCAGCGGCACACTTCGAGAAATTTGTGATCTTCAACGGAGCACTGAATGGAGAGCACCTTGCTGGTCGGAATGTGATGAAAACTACAGTAAAAGGTTGCTTAAATAATTCGACGCTGATGTTAGACCAGAATTATTATTACTTCTTGGAAGTTTTCGTCTGGAATTTTCATTCCCTTTGTCACATAGACGAAATTTTGTAGAATATAGAATCTACAGAAAATTATCTTCCATCTGGAATTAAAGCAGTCGCATCCTTTCTGCTTCAATAGTACAGAAATTGATGTGGTTCAATTTGGAAATAATCTTCCCACTTGGATGTTACTTAAAAAAATGACCAAAGGCGAGTAGCACTCGCACACCGACGGTTCCGTGGAAACTGATTTAGGTATGTAGACAGGTCATCCAATCCGGAAATCGAGAATCTCGACAATTTTCGCCTGTTATCGACACTGATACTCCCAAGATATCGGTACCAAGGATTCCAAGAGCCTCGAAAATGTTTTCATTTCAAGTCTGAAGTCAGAAAACAAATGAAGATAACAATTTTTTCCTCCGGTATAATTACAGATTTAGAGTTTGCCAATTTTTTTTCCTTTGCATGTACTGTGAAACCTTGTTTCTTGCCAAATTTCATGGTTCTAGACCAACGGGGTGCAACCCATAGGTTTACACGAGTGAGTCCGCGAGAATCGGCATGTGTGACATAAGTGGCCGTACCTTGCGGTTGCATTGGTTAGAATCTTACGTTTACTACACCAGCAAGGGTTCATAGACCTTAGGATGTGACATAAACTTGCAACCTGATGAGTCTACCTTTTCCTGTGAAAAAGGGGGCTTGACAGACGGGTGGATATACAAAGTCTGATAACTAACGAGAAAAAAATCATGTGGTATAATTACACATTAACAATTTTCGGATTTTTTCCCTTTGGTTGTAATGTGAAACTTTTCTTACTTGAAAACTTCATAATTCGAGGTCAACGGGAAATATGCTATAGGTTTTGATACGTGAGTTTCCGAGTATCAAAATATTTGACACAAATGGCCGTATCTTTTGGTAGCACTGATTTAGAACATTCAAGTTATTACGTTGTCAAGAGACCGTTATCGTAGAAAGTGCCACAAGTTTAAATACATCTACTCGTTCCTAAGGAAAAAGGTTTTTAACAGTCGCCCGCGCTGGGTAGCCGTGCGGTCTCAGACGTCCTGTCACGGTTTGCGCGGCTCCCCCCGTCGGAGGTTCGAGTCCTCCCTCCGTCATGGGTGTGTGTGTGTGTGTGTGTGTGTGTGTGTGTGTGTGTGTGTGTGTGTGTGTGTGTGTGTGTGCGTGTGTTATCCTTACTGTAAGTTACTGCAAGTTAGATTAAGTAGTGCGTAAGGCTAGGGACCGATGACCTCAGCAGTTTGGTCCCATAGTCCTGACCACAAAAATTTTTAACAGTCGGACATTGCATTGCATCATGAGACAAAGACAAACGGACAAAAAAGTGATCCTAAAAGGGTTCCATTTTTACCGATTGAGGTGCGGAACCCTAAAAATTATGCTCTTTAAAAATCTGTCTACAGCAAAGAATGATGAAAGTACATGCTACGTGCAGCATTCCGCTCTTTTTACCGCTTTGTACAAAGATCATCAATCTTCTATTCCATCTATCATTTCATCTTTCCCTGTTGGGCAGCAAAGATTCATTCAATCCTTCACCTGTTGTGAAAGATAAGAAAGATAAGAAAAGGAAAGAAAAATAAACTGTTCAAGGTGACTCAAGTCCCGTATTGTCTTTCATAGTTTGTGAATTTCGAGACGGCAGACGTGAAGGAACAACACGTCTGCAATAAATTTTCCGTGAAAATCAGGACAGCTTTTACAGAGACACATCAAATGATGCAAGAGTTTAAGCCGTACTCGGTGTTACGAATGGTTGACACGATTTAAAAATGGCAGCACGGAAATCAAAGATGACCCTCGTTTAGGGACGCCTTTCGACTTCTACCGACGACGCTCATGTCAAAAACGTCGAGAAACTCTTCGTCTCAATCGAAGAGTGACTGTGCGAGAGATTGCAGGAGAATGTAACATTGTAATTGGATCATGTCGTGAAATCCTGATACAGCATCTTGGAACACATCGTGTTGCCGCCAAGTTGGTCCTGCGGCTACTGAGTCTAGATCAGAAAGATTTTCGCTTCGCAATCTGTGAAGAGCTTTTGGATCATGCAAATGAGAACGAGATATTCCTTAGGAGAATCACCACTGTTGATGAGACATGGGTCTACGGTTATGATGTTGAGACGCTTAAGAGGAAGAAGATTTGTGATGACAGACGAGATAAAAGAAAATTCGCAGACGTCGCTTCGCGCGATCCAGCGAAAGGCGTACCAAGACTGCTTCCGAAAGAGGAAACGGCCTTGGGAGCGGTGTATGGATTGTCGAGGAGGCCGTGCACAATAAGCAAAAGTTTAGCGTAGAAAAATTTTGTGGACGTAGTTCCGGGATTTTTTGAACACACCTCCTAACTTTTCCATACATCTTTATTTCTTTTTCTGCCTTCCCTTGCACATCCTTCCACCCTGAATAAAAATCTCATTCCTTGAGCCTATATTCTACTTTCTTGGTGTCTTGTTGTTGCCCATGCCTCACTTCCATAAGTATGGGTTGGTAATGCTATTTTTTTATAAAATTTCAGGTGGGTTTCTTTCCTGGCTTTATTCCGTAAACTTTTACGATGTTTCCACATATGGAAGTAAATTTATTTAATTTTTGTCCTCGTTATGGTTATATTCGCATTCTAGACATTTGAAATGTTTTACTTGCTCCAAGATATCATTATTCAAGACTTTGAGGTATTATTGGTTGTCTGCCCTGAAACACCATAACTTTCGTTTTCTCTACCGATGGTGTTAGGTTATAAAATGAAACTGTCTGTTGCAACTTACAGACGCCTATCTGAGGGTGATTTTCATTCTCTGTAATCAGAGTCAGATCATGTGCATTCAAAGTTACATCTAGCCTAGTGCTACGATCTAAAGGAACTCCATTTATTCCAACATCTTCCACTTGCTGGTAACTTAATCCATGAATAGAACTTCATTCACATGTATATTGAAGAGTGTTGGAGATATACAGCATCCTTGTCGTATCCGTTTGTTTGCGTTAATTGGCGTTGTTGTTTTGCTTCCTGCACCTATAACAATTTCGGTGTTTGTGTATAGAGTCTTAATAGTATTTATGAGGTGAGATGGATAGCATCTTTCACTCATGATATTCCATAGTGTTGCTCTAATCACAGTATCGAATGCTTTCTCATAATTCACAAAAGCAAGATTGGTTTCCCTATTTAACTCTCGTCTCTTTTCTGTAACTTGTTCCAGTGTAAATACATGGTCAACAGCCGATCGCCCTTTTCTAAAAGCTCATTTTTCATCATATATTAGCTTTTAGATGGCATTTTTAAGTCCTGCACTAAGGACTTTGGTGTATAATTGATAGCACAGACGAGCGCAAATCGGCTCAATGAGAAACGCTCCAGTTCAGACCGAAAAAGGAGCAGAGCTTGCGCAGTGGCAGAAACTAACCTTATAGCTGCTGGCACAGTCTGCCGTAACTGGAAAAGGGACGCGTATCAAACCACATGTTAACTTTTGACATTGTTGTGGCGTCTAATGTCGCATTCTATTCAGTATATTAGATTAAGGCGCTAAATAAATACGTTTGATTATTTTCCTTTAGTTGCATTACTCGTAGGAAAAAAAAGTAATTACTTTGACATCTGATAACTAAATACTCCTCTGACTACTACCTATAGTCATGAAAATATAGTAGGCCAACATGAAAGCTTATTTACCATAAAACATAACCAATGAACGACAAACTAACCCTAGGCTAAACCCAGAAATAAATAAATGAATAAATATAACTCACCATACACAAAACCTAGGCTTATGTTTTGTTATATATTTGAAATGCCATTCAGCAGATGATATGGAGGTGTGCGCCTCTTTTCGCTGAACAAGACGATTTACATTTGATGCGATCGATCTCGCACTTGCAACTTGCAGAACTGCATTGAGATGTGCGTCAAAGTGGCTCTTCGTGGAGATCTATTTATCGTCATTAGCGAGTTCTTACACAGACATGTTGAGCCGAGCATTGATAGCAGTTTGGCAGCCATTTTGTGCATATTTGGGAAATCTGTTCGTAAAAAACGTTCTTATAACTGTGATAGACTTGTTGGTGATTAATATTTAGCCTTCAATTCACTATCACATCGATTTGTTACAGCAGTCGAAAAGGGTACAGCATGCACTTTCAGATCCATCGACAAATCGTCCAGATCTCTAAATCCGATGGAAAATTCCTTCACAATGGTCGTAAGAGTACCTGAAAATTTGTGCGATTGATCTTGAGCTAAACTCGACTACCGCTTTAACAATTTGGGGAAATGGGCTAACTCGCCTTTCGACATCGGATGCATCCAAAGCTCCAACATTTGCTTGAAAGTAGTAATACTGTCGACAAAATGATTATTTAGTCTGTTGCTTCGCTACAATTTAAGATCAAGTTTATTCATATAGGATCTGATGTCGGTGAGAAATACTGACTCATTAAATCCATTTAGGATCAATGACTTCATGAACGGGACGCCTCTTCATTTCCATGAATAGAACTATTTCGCCCAACAAACCAAAAAATCAATTCAACATATTACTACTACTGTGCCAACGAACTTCACAAAAGAACGCAATATCCACAAATTCACACTCAATATCCTTCAGCAGAGCTTTAAATTGTCTGTTCAAAAATGGTTCAAATGGCTCTGAGCACTATGGGACTCAACTGCTGAGGTCATTAGTCCCCTAGAACCTAGAACTAGTTAAACCTAACTAACCTAAGGACATCACAAACATCCATGCCCGAGGCAGGATTCGAACCTGCGACCGTAGCGGTCTTGCGGTTCCCGACTGCAGCGCCTTTAACCGCACGGCCACTTCGGCCGGCCTAAATTGTCTGTGATTCACTCCATGACTCTTAATAAAATTAACTGTTCTCACTACTACAGTCATTACATTCGCCATTGTGACGTTTTTCACGCACAGGATTTGTTGATGAATCAGACAATGCACAGGTAAGAACCTCACTTCACGTTCCACTCGTTTGCTTATCAGACGATCCATAAGCCCTGCTCTACCTCCGATCATACAGGGTGCTCCATCAGTGCCAACTGAAACGAGCTTTTCCCACGGTAGACCAAACCTGATAAATACGTCTTCCACGCACTGCAGTACGACGTCACGTGTTGTGGTGTCGTTGAGCGAACATAACTCAAAGAGTTCCTCCCTTAGTACTAAGTTTGTATCAACACGGGCCGGCCGTCGTGACCAAGTGGTTCTAGGCGCTTCAGTCCGGGACCGCGCTGCTGCTACAATCGCAGGTTCGAATCATGACTCGGGCATGGATGTGTGTGATGTCCTTGCGTTGGTTAGGTTTAAGTAGTCCTAAGTCTAGGGGACTGATGACCTCATATGTTAATTCCCATAGTGCTTAGAGCCATTTCAACCATTTTTGTATCAACACGTCTAATAAATATTGTCTGCTGGTCTGTGTCTGTTAAGTCGGTACCTTCATCTAATGTAGAAGAAAACATCAAGACCTTCGAAAAGACATACATTAATTGTTCGACAATATCACCTGACAAACTTTCGAAACGAAGAGTTGTAGTGCGCCGGGCGATCAGCAAAGCCATTCTTTAACTATCACGAACAGCTATATCGGAAGAGGAGCATCACATTGCTGTGTAAGGAATTAACGGATCTGTCATTCCAAAGGAAAATTTGGTTTATTAGGCAATGCAATTACATAGTATCTTCCCTAGGTACTTTATAATACATACACCTACTTCAGTTTCTTCCTCAAGTCCGCAGCTCGTGGTCGTGCGGTAGCGTTCTCGCTTCCCACGCCCGGGTTCCCGGGTTCAATTACGGGCGGGGTCAGGGATTTTCTTTGCCTCGTGATGACGGGGTGTTGTGTGCTGTCCTTAGTTTAGTTAGGTTTAAGTAGTTCTAAGTTCTAGGGGACTGATGACCATAGCTGTTAGGTCCCATAGTGCTCAGAACCATTTGAACCTTCCTCAAGTAGATTATTTAGTAGATTAAGTCCAAATGATAATTAAATCGACACCCTAGCTGCAAACAGGGTTTATATACATCATTGGGCACATGTTGAAAATGTGTGGCCCGACCGGGACTCGAACCCGCTCTACCCGACTGAGTCACCAAGGGCACAGAGGGTATTGCGCCTTGTACGCTCCACGTGAGACCCACATTCCCAACTTGTCCACGCCACTACATTCGTAGTGTGCCTAATAGATGTTTGCCCATCAAACTCATTACTCATGGCAGATTAATCTACCAAGTCCCGTACGAGTTGCGGCACAGTGTGTGCGTTCACACAAGAAAGTCAATGGCCGGGTAGCCATATTTTAACTATGTATGAAGGTAGTATCTGTTCCCTGCAGGCACACTGTCCTCTGTGCCCTCGGTGGCTCAGACGGATAGAGTGTCTGCCATGCAAGCAGGAGATCCCGGATTCGAGTCCCAGTCGGAGCACACATTTTCAACATGTCCCCAAAGATGTATATAAATGCTTGTTTGCAGCTATGGTGTCGATTTAACTATCGGTCATCAATGGTATCTGTTCTTTCGGGAACAGATACTACCTTCATACACAGATTAAGTCTATTTCACCCTCTACACCTTCATACTGTTGAAGTGAAGTGTTCTGTAGTGAAGTTCTAAATTGCACTTTTTATGCCTAATATTTTACCACATGCCAAACATTGTGTTCCTCCTTGGCTTTCGGTAAACAAGTAATGACACTCCCAGCTACAGTTGAACAGTAAAATGGAACATCGCATTGCTTTCGCTAGTTATTTCAACTACACAACGCACTGGACCATAACATAACATACTCTGCCACGCACATGGCTGTAGCTATGCTTGAGCCTTGACTGCACACATCGCCATCTAGTCTTTACAGCGCAAGCTACCAGACAGGCGTCAGCTCTCTAGGCTCCTCCACTCTTCCTGCGCTCAGGCAGATGGCTTCGGGAGCGCCGCTCTCTCGTTGCCTACCTATGGTTTATAGGCTCAGACCAGGAGACTTATACCTCAATAGTTGCTCCATTTATTTTTGTATCCATTTTCAAAGATAGAAATTACTTTGGCTCTCAGCCAGCCTTTTGGTACCTTCTTATTTCTCCAACATTGATTAAATGTGTGTAGAAGACTTCACAGTTCCAAATTGGTATCATCTAAACCAGAGGCTTTCCTTTTTTTTTAGATTTTAGAGCTTCCTTCAGTTCTCTCATATCAATATCGTCCAGGCCTTTAGTGTAATTTAGTTCAGGTAACGTTTGAATTAAAGTCTCATCATATCACAATTATTTATAATGAGCTATCCATTCGTTCTCTCCTATATTACAAACATGTATACGATAATTTTCTTGTCTGTTGAGTGATTTCATCAACATGTAAGCGATACGTTGTGTGCCTTGTAAATCAGGCTCTATATTGCTAATAAAGCTTTCCCATGGTTCTGCATGTGCATTCCGAGTTACGTACTTCAATCTGTTACCACCTCTGGCGTCCAATTCCTTACTGCTCTGCATTTCCTGTATTTACTTGTCTTCCCTAGAACCTCATTAGCTATATTCGATACGGCTGTTTTTAAGTTTTTCCATTCTTCTTCCAGTTATTCCATAGTTTCTAACGTTGCTGAGCAAAGCTAGCGGAGGGAACGTAATGAAATCGTTATTTGGACTCTGGTAACTCACTTAGGGTGACACAGAGGTCTGGACATCTTCAGTGGGTCAAACGACACAAAATCTTGGCGCTGCCTGGAGGAGTGTAATGTGGTCGGAGGAGTCACGATTTTCCACTTTTCTAACGATTCAATCCGTCGAGTCAAATGGTTCAAAGGGCTCTAAGCACTATGGGACTTAATATCTGAGGTCATCAGTCACCTAGACTTAGAACTACTTAAACCTAACTAAGCTACGGACATCACACACATCCATGCCCGAGGCAGGACTCGAATCTGCGACCGTAGCAGCCGCTTGGTTCTGGACTGAAGCACCTAGAACCGCTCGGTCACAGCAGCCAGCAATCCGTCAAGTCACCTGTGGCCAAACGAGGGTTTCACCCGCAGTGAGTGCAGGGTGCAGTTCAAGCTGGAAGTGGTTCTTCGTACCATGGCTTGGACCCACATGGCTGGTTAACCAAAACAGGAGTGACATCATTTATTTCCTCACTCCAGAAGAACAGGTGTTAGCCTCTCTTCTACATCTTCGCGAAGAGTTTTCTACGGACTCTCCCGTCTTCTAAGATGATGACAGCCGTGCTCACAGAGTAGCATACATTGATTCCCGTTCTGAGTGACACTATGGCTCCCTATTATACTGCGACTGGTATGAAAAATCACTCGATCACAATCACAGACAAACCGTCTGGAACTGTTTGGAACAGCGGGTGAAATATCCTTGAAATTTGGCACCTCCGTGGGGTGTAACGATCAGTGAATGAGTATAGCTAGAAATGGAATGCTGGGAGAAATTTGTGAATTCTTTTTTGCTGCATTGAGAACAATATCAAACTTAGAAGCATTGCGACTCGGTGTTAGCGTCAACTTTCCTGCAATAGAGTAATTCCTTGTCTAGCATGTCTTATGGCAGTACGCCTGCGCACAGAGGGTGTGCGAGCCGGTAATTTAAAAGAAGCGTTGCTATCGAGCACGCGGATTCCGAACGACGTATATCGTAAGACGAAAAAACAACGACCGCCCGGTAGTCATGGCGGGAGACGCGGAAATAGTTTAGTGCGTTGCAAAGGAACATCGTGTAACGTTTATCGTTGTAAACAGGAATGAGTGAAGCCGTTGTAGTCTCGACTCTAGATACTCTTACCTGGCGGAACTTAATCCTCCATTGTGTAGCGTGCTATCTTGTTTGGATTTCTGTTGGGAATATGGATTGCTGTCAAACAACGATTTCAGGAATTGTCTGAATTGTCATGAACACAGCTGTGTGAAACTTTATAAGAGATGCGCTGTTGGTGATTTCCCATTTCAACTGTACTGCACGCAGTGTCAGATAAGGATGTCGGTAACGAAAACCAGATGGTTCGACAATTGTAGGTTGACCATTGAAGAAAGCATTATTTCAGTCTCGTGGTGGGTAGGGGACTATACCCTGCAAGCGACCAGTCCCGAAACCTGAGTTATCGACAAACACCATTTGTGACTAGTGCGGTATCTGCTCAGAAATCTGCTATGTGATAGTTAAGAACGACTGTGTTCCTATAGATGGACAAATCTAGATAGTTGAAATAGACAAATCACATACAACCACTCGTAAATACAAGAAAGAACGGTAATTAAAAATTAAGCTGAACGTACACGAATCTTCGAAGGCACTTAAAGGGATTCCCTGGAGTGATTCATAGTTCGAGTATATTCGACGGACAAGAAAATTTCAGTGTCTCACGAAGCACTTCATCTTGCCAGGAGTCAACGTTATAACAGACGGCTTTAAGTCCTAAAATACCTTAAAGAACCTTGAAGAAAGAAGTATTCCACCATGAAATTGTAAATCATTCTGTGTAATTTCTCTCTTCGGACGATCCATGTCTCCACACAGAATACAGAGCGCATGTGGAAATCTGTCAAATCGTCGTTTAAAGGAGAAGGGAGACAGGGACGAATTGTACCTCTTCCAGTAACTGTTCTGCAACAACTTGCGGGTGTGCGGGAATATTGAACCTTCTGAGACTGCTAACATTCCCCAGAAAAGTACCTAGAATTTACCTGGGAAGCGGGAAAAGAGGACTGCTTCCGGTGGCGTTTGCAAGCCACAGAATAGCCCATGATGAAGACGTGGCTGACGACTAAAGTAAGTAAAATTATTAATTTTCTATGTAATTAATGTTAAGTTAATGATTATTCGTTCTTTGTCGTTGCCATGGTCACCACAATGAACAGTATCCATATTTGCCGCCACGAGAGTCGTGGGGTCGATATAATTTTATATCGGACGGAGCCCGAGCGTCCGACGGGCAAGGCTCCTTGGAAATTACCCGCCAGTCCGTAATATCTTGACAAGCAGAGACAAATTTATACCTTTGCGGTAACTGTTACGTAAAAGGATCATTTAAGAAATGCTCCGCTACGGTCGCAGGTTCGAATCCTGCTCCGTGCATAGATGTGTGTGATGTCCTTAGGTTAGTTAGGTTTAAGTAGTTCTAAGTTCAAGGGGACTGATGACCTCAGCAGATAAGTCCCATAGTGCTCAGAGCCAACTGAACTATTTTTTTTAGTAATGCTAAAGTAGCCTGATGGACGTGTCTTTAATTAGACTGTATTATATTTCCTTTCATATCAAAATAAAAAAGTCTGTTGCTTAGCACAACCGCAATCCAACAAACTCGTTACTTCCAGTGAGCATACATTTCTCGTTTGTTAAACAAACACTTTTTCATAATATGTAATCGGCGTAAATTACTAACACATAAACAGAAGTTTAGCTTTTATTAGTCTGTTTAATGTTATTAATTGTGTATTAGTTTCGATTTGCAGTTCTGAAGTTGCCAGGTTATTGCAGTTATATGTTTTCATCAATTATTTTGTTGACAAACTTTGATCAGGATACCAGAGCACCTCAATCGAAAAAATGTTCTGAAACGCTGTTTTCGAGATGCAGCACTCCCTGGGACTTACGTATATACTGCACAAACACTTAAACGATACAGGGAACCTTAATACAGCCTGCTCTAAGATAAAAAAAAATGCTCTGGCATCAAGAGATAGATATCAAGCTCAAGTCTTTGTCCGGCAAACGCTTTTATCAACACAGAACAGATCGGTCTGCTACCACATCCTTAATAAAGTATTCACCTTCGTTGTACTCGCCATCTCAGAGCCACATAATTTCAGAAACACACCACCCTAGCTCGCACTTCGCTACAGAGCGAGAGATTAATTCCGGGAATGTTTGCTGTAATCATTATATTCACAATTTTCCCATGAAACATGGTTTGTAAAAGATGGAGATCTCGAAGTTCATACGTATTTCGAATGAGGCGCTCAAAAAGAAATGAGGGGTGGGGGGAGGGATTTATCGAGGTTCCATTCATAATAGCCAAATTGTCAGTTTATCCCCTTTCTGATTCTACACAAAAATCAGTGTAGCTCACTTTTTGTACGTACAATGAGGCGAAAAAAGTCGTGGGATCCCTCATAACATTGTGTTGGCTCACCTTTTGCGATGCGTAGCACAGCAATTCGACGTATCGTGAACTCAGCATGTCGTTGGATGTCCCACGCAGAAACATTCAACCATGCTGCCTCCTCAGCTGTCCATAACTGCGAAAGCGTTGCCAGTGGAAGAATTTCGTCATGAACTGATCGCTCGATTAAGTTCCATACATGTTCGATAGAATCCGTATCGACGAAGTGGGTGGAATAAACACACGCTCGAACTGTCCAGAATGTTTTCATGCCAGTCACGTAAATCTGTGGCCATGTGATAATTCCATCGTTGTTTGCGAACATTAAGCCCATGAACGGCTGCAGAGTGTCTCCAGTTATCAGAAAATAACCATTTACAGTCAATGATCAGTTCAACTGGACCTGTGAACACCATTATAGAGCCATCCATTAGCTTGCACAGTGCGTTGTTGGCAACTTAGGTCCATGTTTCAGGGGGCTGCACCACACTCGAATCCTACCATCAGCTCTCATCAACCGAAACTGGGACTCATCTGACCACGTCAATGCTTTCGAGTCGTCTAGCGTCGAATCTATATGGTCACAAGCCCAAGAGAGGCGATGCAGACGAAGTCGTGTTGTATACAAAGGCACTCGCGTCGGTCGTTTGCTGCCATAGCCCAATAACGCCAGATTAAGCCACACCATCCTAACGGATACCTTCGTCATACGCCCCACATTGATTTCTGTCGTCGTTTCTAGCAGCGTTGCTTGTGCGTTAGCACTGACTACTCTACGCAAACACCGCTACTCTCGGGCGTTACATGAAGATCGTCGGCTACTGCGTTGTCTGCGGTGATAGGTAATGCCTGAAATTTGATATTCTCGGCACACACTTGTTCAAATGGTTCAAATGGCTCTGAGCACCATTGGAACTTAACATCTGAGGTCGTCAGTCCCCTAGAACGTAAAACTACTTAAACCTAACTAACCTAAGGACATCACACACATCCATTCCCCTAGGCAGGATTCGAACCTGCGATCGTAGCGGTCGCGCGGTTCCGGACTGAAGCGGCCGGCGCACACACTTGTCACAGGGATCTCGGAGTACTGAATTCCCTAACGATATCCGAAATGGAATGTCATATGTCTCTACTTCCAACTACTATTCCGCGTTCTAAGTCTGTTAATTCCCGTCATGTCTACAATAATCACGACGTAAACCCTTCCACATGCATCATGTTTGCAAATGACAGCTCCGCCAATGCACTGCCCTTTCATACCTTGTCCGCCGTATTACCGCCGTCTGTATATGAGCATGTCGTCATCCCACGACTTCTGTCACCTCAATGCAAAGCATGCTACTGTTAGCTCCGATGCGTTGCAAAGACAATGCCAATATCCTACCACAAATGTACAAGAAATTATACCTGTACAAATTCTTTCCGTTATATGTAAGTAAGCCGGCCGGTGTGGCCGAGCGGTTCTAGGCGTTTCAGTCCGGAACCGCGCGACCGCTACGGTCGCAGGTTCGAATCCTGCCTCGGGCATGGATGTGTGTGATGTCATTAGATTAGTTAGGTTTAAATAGTTCTAAGCTCTAGGGGAATGATGAAATCAGATGTTAAGTCCCATAGTGCTCAGAGCCATTTGAACCAAATTCATGGAAGTAACTGAAAATTTTGTGGATTCGTTTTTATCCACATTGTAGCTGCCTCCACTTGACTCATGTACAACTCTCTTTCTGCCGAGATTCTGTATCTTCCGAAATTCCCATAGTGAACCACAGCAGGCCTACACATAAGACTGCGTCTTTTACCGCACTCATTTATATCTCACTCCTCAGATTGTGAATACCAACAATAACTACAAGTCGGCGGTGTAATTAAAGACACTTGATACTTACGTTGGAAGGTAAGAGTCTTCACAGGACGAATCAACGGTCAATAAAGCTCCGGTAGGCTCTTTACTCGACAGTTCAAATCCTCAGACTGGCGCTACGCAACGGCCGACGGCACCTCTAGCCACTGACTATTGTTGAAGTTTTCGCTCGTCGCTATTGTTAGCAGTGAGTGGTGAGCTTCTGTATCCCCAGATACCAACTAATTACTTCAGATGTTACAGGCCATGTGTAGACGTCACCGCTAGATAATACAGTAACGTAGAATTAGGATAATGTTTGAAACATAAAATCAAGTGTCGCTTGCTTCCATCTATTGTAGTCTGTTGTTACTCCTACTTGAGTTAACAGACATAAATGTGGCATTAGATTTGGGAGCACTTCCCTTCCTCAGCAAATTCAGTGGTTCCACACACATTCAGCATGACTGTGCATCAGATATTCTTTTTATTTTCGATCATCGTTTCATCCTGTTTCGCAGTTCGACAACATATATCCTGAAACAAGTATTGCCGAAAATTTATTTAACAAAATTAAACAAAATGATCAAACCATCATGCCTCGAAAATTTGTAGTAACAACTTGAAAAGAATATTAGACGTATATTACCAATCTATGTGCCTGATACTGTCAGAACAAAGTTAGCCTTCACTGCTGCTCGTAGCTTTTGACACCCAATGGAAAAAAAAAAACCAAGTACAGCGAAGAATACACGAACAGCGCGAACAAACAGCGTTAAAAGAAGAAGGAACGATGGGGAGCGAAATAGAAATCATAGTGAAAATAAAAAATGTTTTTTTTTTTTTGCAACAGCTAGCTACAAGTTCCAGCTATGTCTCTACCTCGTATCCTTTCCGACTTAGACATCTGTCGTAGCGTTGAACTAAGTTTCCTCTACCCTCATCATAGAAGGCAACCCGCTGTGATTTCCGACAATTTGTTGGATTGCAGGTCGTTGTTTGTGCCAAAATATTCTCTTTGTAACCAGCGCTGAGAGATGAAAATCAGAGGGAACTAAGTCAAGGCTGTATGGTGGCTGATCAAACAGTTCCCATCGAAAAAACTGCAGAAGTGTCATTGCCACTGCTGTTTTCGGCCGAGAACTGCCTTGATAAATGAAATGCATGACAGTTACATTATGTGGAGGTCAATGACATCAGGTGAGATCTACGCTGGAGGCACTATTTTCTAGCCATATTTATGTGCCCACTGTGCGCTCAGAACCGAGAAAAGCCACTTGACGCTCAGTAAGAGCAAACTAGAGCAGGACCGGCCACTGCATGCCAAACTTAACGCTTGCAGTGCGTGCGGGTCACGTGCGGGTCACGTGTGGGCCAAGGCCCAGCCTATCGCTTGGCTTTGCTCTGTCCTTCTTGTAAGTATCCCGAACAGCGCGACATTTCTTTCAGCACTGTAGTGCTTCATCTTTCGGTCGACACAACTCTCTGAGCTCGACAGAATCGAGGTGTCAGCGTTGTTTAACCTTCACTATTTGTTCGTGGTAAGAAGGACGTTCACGGGTCCATTGGTTTTCGCCCAAAAAGAGGCAGTCTACAGGTCTGTCGTCAAAATCGTTTAAAATAAATGGGGTGGACCGAAGACAGGGAGAAGAATTCTCAATTCGCGTAAGTGACAGATATTGCTTTCTTGTTGTGAAACGACATTACAGCACCATCAGAAAGAATATAAAGCTTTAGTTGACATTGATAGAGCAAAAAATTGCAAAGATCGACGGACGGGATTCATTGTTCCGTACATCAAGAAGCACTTGTGCTCAATTTGAACAAGTGAAAAAACTGCTAGTGTGAACAGAATAATTTCTGAAGTCAAGCACATTAGTCCACAGTCAGTCGCAACAGCTTTCAGTAGAACTGAACGAGGAGTATGGAGACTTCATATATTACTTAAAATTACATTGGATTTGATAGATTAGATTAGATTAATACTTGTTCCATGGATCATGAATGCGATATTTCGTAATGATGTGGAACGACTCAAATTTTCCAATACATGACATAATTAAGTTAATTTAACAACATAATTAAGTTAATACAACAACTTTTTTATCTGTTGTTTTTTTTTAATTTTTTATAATTTTTTTGTTTTTTTTTTCTTTTTTTTAATTTATATCTAAAAATTCCTCTATGGAGTAGAAGGAGTTGTCATTCAGAAATTCTTTTAATTTCTTCTTAAATACTTGTTGGTTATCTGTCGACTTTTGATACTATTTGGTAAGTGACCAAAGACTTTAGTGGCAGTATGATTCACCCCTTTCTGTACCAAAGTTAGATTTAATCTTGAATAGTGAAGATCATCCTTTCTCCTAGCATTGTAGTTATGCACACTGCTATTACTTTTGAATTGGGTTTGGTTGTTAATAACAAATTTCATAAGAAAGTATATATACTGAGAAGCTACTCTGAATATACCCAGATCCTTAAATAAATGTCTGCAGGATGATCTTGGGTGGACTCCAGCTATTATTCTGATTACATGCTTTTGTGCAATAAATACTTTATTCCTCAGTGATGAATTACCCCAAAATATGATTCCCTATGCAAGCAATGAGTGAAAATAGGCGTAGTAAGCTAATTTACTACGATGTTTATCAGCAAAATTTGCAATAACCCTTATTGCATAAGTAGCTGAACTCAAACGTTTCAGCAGGTCATCAATGTGTTTCTTCCAATTTAATCTCTCATCAATGGACACACCTAAAAATTTTGAATATTCTACCTTAGCTATATGCTTCTGATTAAGGTCTATATTTATTAATGGCACTGTATGGAACTGTATGTACTGTGTCTTATCAAAATTCAGTGAGAGTCCGTTTACAAGGAACCACTTACTAATTTTCTGAAAGATATTATTGACAATTTCATCAGTTAATTCTTCTTTGTCAGTTGTGATTACTATACTTGTATCATCAGCAAAGAGAACTAACTTTGCGTCTTCATGAATATAGAATGCAAGTCATTAATATATATTAAGAACAACAAAAGACCCAAGACCGACCATTGTGGAATCCCATTCTTGATAGTTCCCCAGTTTGAGGAATGTGCTGATCTTTGCATATTATGACAACTGCTTATTTCAACTTTCTGCACTCTTCCAGTTAGGTACAAATTAAACCATTTGTGCACTGTCCCACTCATGCCACAATACTTGAGCTTGTCTAGCAGAATTTCATGATTTATACAATCAAAAGCCTTTGAGAGATCACAAAAAAATCCCAATGGGTGGTGTTCAGTTATTCAGATCTTTCAAAATTTGATTGGTGTAAGCATATATGGCATTTTCTGTTAAAAACCTTTCTGGAAACCAAACTGACATTTTGTTAGTACTTCATTTTTACAGATATGTGAAGCCACTCTTGAATACATTACTTTCTCAAAAATTTTGGATAAAGCTATTAGAAGGGAGATTGGACGGTAATTGTTGACAATAGATCTATCCCCTATTTTATGCAAAGGTATAACATAGCATATTTCAGTCTATCAGGGAAAATGCCCTGTTCCAGAGAGCTGTTAAACAGGTGGCTGAGAATCTTACTTATCTGTTGAGAACAAGCTTTTAGTATTTTGCTGGAAATGCCATCAATTCCATGTGAGCTTTTGCTTTTAAGCAAGTTTATTATTTTCCTAATTTCAGAGGGAGAAGTGGGTGAGATTTCAATTGTATCAAATTGCATAGGTATGGCCTCTTCCATTAACTGCCTAGCATCTTCTAATGAACACCTGGTTCCTACTATATCCACAACATTTAGAAAATGATTATTAAAAATATTTTCTACTTCTGACTTTTTGTTCATAAAGTTTTCATTCAATTTGATGGTAATATTGTCTTCCTGTGCTCTTGGTTGACCTGCTTCTCTTTTAATAATATTCCAAATTGTTTTAATTTTATTATCAGAGTTGCTGATTTCAGACATGATACACATACTTCTGGATTTCTTTTCTTAATGTAGCACAGTAGTTTTTACAATGTTTGATAGTTTCTGGGTCACTACTCTTTCTTGCTGTCAGATACATTTCCCTTTTCTGGTTACAAGATATTTTTATACCCTTAGTAAGCCATGGTTTGTTACATGGTTTCTTACGAGTATATTTAACTATTTTCTTGGGGAAGCAGTTTTCAAATGCATTTACAAAGGTGTCATGAAATAAATTATATTTTAAATTGGTATCAGGTTCACGGTACACCTCCTCCCAGTATAACTGCTGTAGGCTTTCCCTGAAATTTTCAATTGTTAAATCGTTGACTGAACGCACTACTTTGGAGGACTATTTAGTACTGCTGAATGGAGATGTGTCATATATTGTAACTATCTGTGCACCATGATCAGAAAGACCATTCTCAACAGGCTGAGCATTTATGTGGTTAAACTTATCTTGGTCTATAAAGAAGTTATCTATCAGTGAGCTGCTATCCTTTACCACCCGAGTAGGAAAATCAATAACGGGTGTCAAATTGAAAGAACCGAGTAATACTTCAAGGTCATTTTACCTATTACCCTCTTTCAGAGAATCTACATTGAACTCCCCACAAATAATAATTTGCTTCCCCCTGTCTGACAGATAGAACAACAAGGAGTCCAAATTTTTCAGAAATAGATGAAAATTTCCCAATGGGGACCTATATACAGTTACAATTATAAATGTGCCTTTATTTAATTTAAGCTCACAGGCACATGCTTCTATATGTTTCTCTACACAAAACTTTTTTGTTTCTATACTTTTTGCACAATGATAACTTTTGACATATATGGCAACTCCTCCTTAGTCCATATTTTCACTAATTACATGTGCAGAGAGCTTATATCCACTTACATTTACCTTATCCATATCAGGAACAATGTGATGCTCAGACAGGCATAGTATATCGATTTCATCCTCAGCTTCTAAATCTTCTAAACGAACCAGAGCTCATCTATTTTATTCTTTAAACTCCCAATGTTTTGATGAAATATACTTACATTATTTTTAATTGTACTTTTATGAGAACCTTTCCTTATTCTAACATTTGCAGTACTCTCCTGTCTGAGTTTCTCATTGTGCTTAGGCCTAGTTCCTATAGCAGTGGTCACATGGTGTTCAGAGAGGCAGATTATGTCAACTGGGTTTGGTGACTTTAATTCATCAATCCAATTACCTAGGACTGAGATACAACTTGGTGGAGATAAAATTTGGTTGGTGAAAATTTATAATTGACAGCTATGATTGGTGATCCAATGAGCTAGAATTGTTCTGTTTAATTTCTTTCCTAAATTGAAGATTTGTTTCAATCCTGACCTCTCGTAGAACTTGACATCTTTCTATCTTACCTATCCTAAAAAATGTGCTGCTCCAACACATGTAACCACTGGTATTTTACCATTCATGGCAGTGCCTCCCCCCCCCCCCCCCTTCAATTTCCTGCTTTTACCCCAGCCAGTTTACCCACCCCTTTCCTGTTGAGATGTAGGCCATGCCTGGTATAGTCCCACCTACTGAGAGAATCAACAGGAACCACACCAATATGAGCCCCCGCACCCGACCCAAGCAGCCGTTCCAACTCCAAATTAACTCTCCCAACAGAAGAGTTCAAATGGGGCGGGTCATGGCGTCTCAGAACAGATACAAATTCAACATTGGTGTGTCTCGATGCCGACACAATCTTTACCAGGTCACACTCTATACTGTACCCAGGATCTCTGTCAATACTGTTCCCTGGCCCTCCCACAATAACCACGGTGTCTTCCCTGGTAAATCCTTTACAGAGTGAACCTAAATCCTCTGTCACCTGATCCAGACTAGCACTTGGTTTGAAAAAAATTGTGACCTGGTATTCTGGTCCTAATTCCTCCTGCAGAAGTTGGCCTACACCTCTGGCATGAGAACTGTCTAACAACAAAATTTTCTTCCTTTTCGATGACTTTCCTACATTCTTTTTCAAATTCCTATTGAATGTTTGTTGTGTCCCGGCTACACCTACCTCTGCTTGAGGCTCATCAGTTTCTAACTGAAGCAACAGGTCAAACTTATTTTTGACATTCATCACAAAACTGTCAGACTTAGTTATAGGCCTGTTCCTTCTGTTACCTGTTGCCACTTCCCACCTCTCTTTGCCCTTCCCCCTCCTTAACCTGTCCAGATCTTCCCTAGCCTAATCTAGCTCAGCCTGAAGGGCAGCAATTTTCCCCTCCTGTTTCACTATCTTCTTGTCTCTGCAGCAAATCCTACATAACCACTGATGAGCCTGATCCACTTTCCCAACACCCACACCACTGCAGTCCCCAAATGAAAAAAACTACTGCATCCATCACACCAAACCCCGGAACTAACAATTCTACGGCAAGTCAGGCACTTCTCACTCATGGCAAAAATAATACTTTAGCTAGAATAAATCAATTAAATTACCGAAAATCAAAAAAAGACGTTACAAGAATTAAGCCTATTCACAAATGTATATAAGCAAGTTTCTGATTTAAATTCCGTTCTTTTTCTGAGATCTGTATCAAAACAATGAAGGTATACGCTATTTATTATATATTTCACTTGATGGAATGAAAAAAAGGACAATTAAACGAGATACTTTAAGCTTGATTCTCCAGAAACGGTACGAGAATTAGGCCTATAAATAATTGTATATAAGCAATTTTCTGCTATAAAGTTACGCTGTTTTTCTGAAACCTGTATTAAAACAATGAAGTTATACGCTATTTACGGTAGTTTACTTATTTGTTACCGAGAAACTAGTCAAATTACCGTGAAACAAGAAACAAACACGTTTACAAAATATAAGCCTAAACGCGACTTCGGAAAGTTACAATCTTTTCGTGTTATCTGAAAAAATACGCAAAGAAAAGTGAAACCTTTAACGGCAAGACTAAACGATACACTAATGAACGTATTTAATTTGTTGTCGGTGTTAAACTAAATTATATTCCTGTCTAAATCACTTAACTTTCTGGAAATAGTTTCTGGCGTCACTTACACGGCGGCCGTCTTGGATCATCTTCTTGGTTACATCAAGGGGCACACCTGGAACGATTGTTCGATTTAAAACTCGCTATTCGTGAATTTATAACGGAAAAAGGAATGCAGAAACGAAAATTAGAGCATCCAGAATGGGTTGTAGACTTCGCGTTTTAAGTAGACTCGACTGCCCACTACCTACGGTAAGGCACTGCAGGGCAACTTCTTTCTGATTTGTTGGGGATGCATTTAGAACGAGAATAGCGTTGTAGAAGGAACACATTCCGACAAAGACAGTCCAGTTGTCTAAGATCCCTGGCGTTGAAGCAAATGCGGGGTTTCAAGAATTAACCATGGAACCGATATTACAAGGGTATTTTTATAAAGGGCCTGAAGACACTCGCAATCTTGCATCTGTATTTGGGCTGTCTCCTGTTTCAGTTGAAAGCACCCCCGTGCATATGCAGATGTAATTCACTGACCAGTAAGATAATTCAAGTTTCAATGACACATCTTTTTACGTTAACATTACGTCTACTTTGCTTTCCTCAGGTAGAGTTTTCAAGTCTCTATAATGAAGATGTAAGGGTGTTACAATATTTCGATCGGCGTATTTGTGTCAAAGATCTTTTTTTTTTATATAAAACTAAATAAGTCACTATTACGTGTCTCCTTGAGTGTAAAACTCAGTGTAATTGTCTGCGTCTGTCTGCATGCTGACAGTTTGCACCAGATAAAAATTATGTCTTCAGATCACCAAAAATAATTAAATAAATCTGAAAGTTTCTTTTCTTAGTAGTCCATGCTACAACCATACGATCATTTAAATGTGGCACGTTCGCAGATTTCCCCTCTTCTCCCTCCCTGCTCTCATACAGCATGGCGTGATAGTGGGAGAAATGTAAACCGAGGATGAGCGCTTTGGCTTTCTTGCTCGGGCACGGCCTACGAGTCGAAATCTTGGCCACCCCAGTTGTAGAGATACTGCCTCACTGTGCAAAAATTCATAGAGTTTGCATTTTATGACTGATCGCTGTTACTCTGGTAGCGCGTTCCGCGGAATTTGAATCTCCACCAGATGCCATGGATGTCGAAGACCCATAGAGGTCTCTCCACCATCGCACCGTAAGCTGTGGCGGCGTGCGCCTCCTGGCCCGCTTTTAGTGTGAGGGCGCCACAGTGGAACATGTGGTTCCAGCGACCAGTAGCGGCGCCCCCGATAGAGTACTTAAGCGCCTGCCTCTCGCTCAGCCAGCTCCAAACCTACGCCCTTCCTGTCAATTACATCCGTCTGATGGCCTCCTTCCTCTCCCGCCGCCCTCCTACGTTACCATCCATAACGCCAATTCCCACACCTTCTACCCCTCTGCAGGTGTGCCCCAGGGCTCTGTCCTTTCCCCTCTCCTCTACCTCCTGTACACGGCAGATATGGCCTAACCCCCCACACCCCTCCTGCACACCTCTTGCAATATGCCGATGACACCACATTCCTTGCCCTCGCTCCTAACCTCCAACGATCCCAACACCTTCTCCAGAATCACCTTGACCTTTTTGCCACATGGTGTAACCAGTGGATCCTGATAATCAATCCTTCCAAGACCCAGGCAATCATCGTAGGTCGTACCACTCGCTCCTTCCAGCTCCTTGATTTCTCCCTTACTGTCTGCGCCTGTCCTGTCTGCCTCACCCCCACCCTCACCTACCTAGGCCTCACCATTGACCGTCACCTCACCTGGACCCCTCATCTTCGCTCCATCCAATCCAAAGCCCACAACTGCCACGGACTCCTCAAACTCCTCTCTGGCCGGACATCGGGGTTGCAGCCCTCTACTATCCTCCACACCTACAAATCCTTAATCCGTCCCATCCTCTATTATGCCAGTCCTGCCTGGATATCTGCCCCCCCCCCCCCAAATTCTAGAAGTCCTTCCAGATCCTTGAGCTTCATGCACTCCGCCTTGCCTTCGTATACGCCTCCCATCCCCCACGCAAATCCTCTGTGGCTTAATTCCTTTCCCCCATCTGCTCCTGTTCCTTGAACATATCTGCATACTCTACACCTCGCGCCGCTGTGATCCCCCACACCCATGGTTGCTCCTCTTGTCTCCCATCCCCACCCTCTGGCACGCCTTCACTGTTGTGTCCCCCCTACCCTCCATCTCTACACCCTTCATCTCCTTTCCCAAGGTGGCTTCCATCAACTCCCCTCCCGGATGATGCCCTCTCTCCCTCCATCTATCCCTCTTATCAACTCTGATCCCCACCCCCCTCCTTTCCTCTGTCCTTTCCCTGGGCTCCCTCTCCCCCCCCTTCCATCCTGTTTTCTCCCCACCAAACTTCTCCATACCTCCCTTCTCCCCCCCCCTGAGTCCTTTTGTCTTCCCCTCCTCTGCCTGCCCCACTCCCTGTTGCATCTGCCCAGCACCCCCCACCCCTCTTACGGGTCCTCATCCTCAATCGGCTCCTTTCCCGCCTCCCCCCCCTTCGCTTTTCCTCTCCTTCCCCCCTTTTTTATTTTCCCATGTCCAGTTTCACCCCTCCTACTCTCGGCTGTGGTATGTCACATTTGACAAATATTTAGTGCAGTGCTCCAGTGAATATTCAGTGTTTTTCGTCTTTCTCGTGTTGCGAACAGAAACCATGCTAAGTGTGAATTTTATGTCTTTTGCCAACAGAAACCAGACTGTCACCGTGTTTTTTAATTGTCTGTCTATTGTTTTTCCTGTCTGCTTCGTATGTATTTTATTAGCATCATCATCCCTATGTTCTATGTTTTAAGTTCCACGATTTTTTTCGCCATGTTACTATTTAAGTCTCCGATTTTATCGCTAGTTTTTATTATTTATTCGCTTCATCTTTTTAACAAAATCTGTAGGCTGAAGAGCGGCATACTAAGCTGCTGCCAGCCTGCCCCCTTCGGGGGGAATCGAAATTCAATAAAGGAAAAAAACAAAAATAAGCTCAGCCAGCCAGTCTAATCTCGCGTACATCTGTGGACACATCGCCTCGAGTTAGACAGCTTACTTACTTCTTGTTTTGTGTACGAGTGGACGTGGTTGTTAGGTTTCCTTGGACTCCGTTGTTCGATCTTGTTGTTGTTCGTTCTGTCCTTCGTTGTTCGTGTCCGTCCTCTCCCGTTGTGTTGTTGTTCGCAGGCCTCTCCGCTGGTTCCGCCGCGCTTTCCGTCACTTCAACCCCGCGACCGTCCCGTTCGCACTTACAACAGTTATTCTTCAAATAACTCTCGTATCTTATGGAGCCATAAATACGTACTTCTATATGCGACTTCGTAGGCCTTCCCGGCGTAATAAGTCTTGAAAGTCTCTTCAGGTTTGCTACCGGATCATAAAATCAACTCGATTCTATATTTCGGCGAGCCAACTGTTCGTCATCTTCAGGAGATTGCTGCTTCAGCTGGTGAGTCCCGGTGAGAACTGACGCCAGGCTGCAAATCGTACCGTGCACGATGCATGCTGCTCCATCCAAGACTGGGCAGGTGGCGCCATTGGTCAAGAGTGAGCAATCGCGGAACCCAACTTGCGGATAGCTTTCTCATGTCAAAATGTTTATTCATTTGAGATGCCCACAGCACTAGCAATCTCACGCACCTTAACTCTTCTGTCATCCATCACCATATCATGGATTTTATCAATGATTTCTGGAGTCGTAACCTTCACAGAGCGTCCAGATGGTTCAGGTCACTTGTGCCCATATGGCCACACAGAAAATTTTGAAATCACTTATAAACTGTTCCAATCGAAGGTGCAGAGTCACCGTAATGTTTATCAAGCTTCTCTTTAGTCTCCTCAGGCGTTTTGCCTTTCATAAAGTAATATCTAATCACCACACGAAATTCTTTTTCGTCCATTTTTTGACAATCACTCAACTTCCTTGGTTCACACAAATGCCAAACACAAATAAATAGACCAATATGACTGAAACTTGGCGTGTGTTTTATCCAAAGATGATACTAACTAAACATGACCTGGATACGCGCCGGTGGTGCCATTTCTCGGACTTTGCACGGACTTTTCAAACGCCCCTCGTAAACGAGGAGTGGTGTTGCAAAACCAGGAAAAAAATCCAGGTACCCATTTTAAGAGCAACTCTTGATAAACGCTAACTTCAGTGACACGCGAACTTAGACGTAAGAAGAGAAAAAGACAATGACGACATATCCACATCTGTGGCTCTAGATGCACTTCAAAACGGGCCGTGCCCGAGACCAGCAGTGCGGAATAAACTATTTTAAAACACAACCCAATAAAATAATGTGTTTCTTCACATTTACCGAGGCTGTAGTGCACATCCAGAAGAAAATGTACTCGCTACTCCGAACCTTCAAACCTTAAAACAATAAAGGAGCTAAGGAAAATACCGACCAAGGCCGCTGTTTCTTTGTATAATAATTTCTTTCGTTGTAGGACCGGTACCAGGTGAAGTCCATTTTCATTAGCAATGCTTACAGAAGACAAACAGATTGTGGAAATGACTAAAATCCAGAGTCAAAGTCGATAAATACGGAGGGGAAGGATAAAATTTATAACAATTATATATCATTATCACGAATGACCATGTCGATAAATAATTACATATTGCATTATTCACATTGTCTGATCAAAAGTGTCCGAATATCCCTATGAAGTATGGAACTGACAGTTAGATGTCAGAAGGGTCGGAGCTGCCAGTATAAAAGTTCGCAGGGTGTATTGTGTTGTAAGTAGAAAAGCAGTAATGGAAACGCGTTGCAACAACGACAACTAAACCACGGCCACACAGATCACACGTAGTGACGGACGGTGTCGTCGAATATTGCGGAGGGATGTTGTAAGAATCTCCACGAAATCAGCGTAAGGAACCAATCGTGAGCTCCAAAGTGCTGCGAGCAGTCCAGATACCACGGTGACTGTGTGTAGCGAGTTAAAAAAGAGTGGAGTACGATAGTCGACCAGCTCCACGTGGGCCACACATTTCTGTAATCAGTGCTAAGTGATGCTTGAGGTTGTGTAAAACGTGACACCACCGGATCGTGGATGACTGAAAACGAGTGATTTGGAATTATGAGTCATTCTATACTCTGCAGAAATCCAACGGGAGGATCAGGGTTTGATAAATGCATGGAGAAAGTACATGTCATCATGTATAGTGCCAACAGTGAAGTACAGAATAGGTGGTGTTAACGTATGGTGTGGGGGGGGGGGGGGGGGGTCCATCGCTAGGATGTATTCCCCTCATTTTCCTTAAGAAATGATAAATTTTGAAGGATATGAACACATGTTATAGCACTGTGTTCTGCGTACAGTAGAGGAATATTTCGGAAGTGATGATTGTAAGTATAACAAATGCCGCGTGGCTAGGGCCTCCCGTCGGGTAGACCGTTCGCCTGGTGCAAGTCTTTCGAGTTGACGCCACTTCGGAGACTTGTGCGTCGATGGGGATGAAATGATGATGATAAGGACAACACAACACCCAGACCCTGAGCGGAGAAAATCTCCGATCCAGCCGGGAATCGAACCCGGGCCGTCAGGTATGACATTCAGTTGCGCTGACCACTCAGCTACCAGGGGCGGACATTGTTAGCATGTGAGGTGACAAAAGTCATGGGTTAGCGATATGCACATTATACAGATGGCAGTAGTACCGCATACAAAAGTTATAAAAGGGCAGTACAGTGACAGATATATCATTTGTATTCAGGTGGTTCATGTGAAAAGGTTTCCGCGTGATTTAGGCCGCACGACGGTAATTAATAGACTTTTAACGCGGAATGGTACTTGCAGCTAGACGCCTGGGACGTTCCCTTTGGGTAATCGTTCGGGAATTCAGTATACCGAGATCCACAGTGTCAAGCCAGCGCCGAGGATAACAGACTTCAGTCATTAGCTGTCACCACGACAGAGAGCACCGTTGTTTGCGTGGAGTTTTCAGTGCTAACAGACAAGCAACACTGCATGAAATAACAGCAGCAATCAGTGTGGGACGTACGATCGCCGACATCGTCTACAGCGCCCGTCCTGGACTCGTGACTGTATCGATTGGACCCTAGAAGACCGGAAAACCATGACACATCTCCTCCGCGGCCAATCCAACAATTTGGGGATTGTCTCTCAAACTCATTTCTAGCCATCAGCGAAAAATGTACAGGACACCAATCGTGTTGATACAACATTCTGTTCCTTGTTCATAAAGGTATTCCTTCGAATAACAGACCTAATGTTTCTTGCATGAATGTGGTGTACTTCCTACCATAAAGATTTCCTTCGATGATATAGGGGACTATAATTCTGTCGTCCAGAATCCCACACCATACATTCGCCGACCACAGTTTTTGGTGTGCAACTTGTCGCAGCCAACATGGATTTTCAGCTGCCCAATAATGCATGTTACGCAAATTAACATTTCCGTGGTTCGTGAATGTAGCCTCGTCAATAAATAAAATCAAATTAATAAATGTATCGTCTCTCTGAAGTTGAACCCATCGGCAGAATTCAGTGCGACACATACAATCCGTACCAGTCAATTCTTGGTGGAGACTGATATGGTGAAGATGATACTTGTAGCGATGCAGAACACGAACAACACTACTCTGGCTCATGCCAGATTCCCTTGCGATTTGACGCGAACTAACACAAGGATCTCGAACCATAGTGGCAAGAATACCAATTTCCGTTTCCTCGTTAGTAACTTTGCTTTGCCGGATATATTTCCCATGCGTGATATCATATACATATTTAAATGTACGACGTGTAGGGTGGGTACGTTGAGGATATCTTTCAGCGTATAAGTCTCGAGTTCTCGCTGAATTTCGTTGACATTCTCGGTAAATGAGAAGCAAATCGACTTGTTCTCCGAGGGATTCGACAATACTAGTCTCACTAGTCTTACCTAGTCTTACCTTTCCTATTAGTGTTGTATCGCGAAATCGTCGAATGGTGTTTACATGTCAACGGCATGTTAGACAGATTCGCGCGATACCTCTCCTTAAAGAAATGAATGAATTGCTGTGCTGATAAACCTCTTACGTTATTTGATTTTCAAACAGCTGAGCAGAACTGAACGTACTCAGACGTTTCTCTCTTTACTTATTCTTATCAACACTAAACTGACACACAATATTTTTAGCGCAACGCAATCTGACTTTCAATAATCTCTACAAAAGAATGGCCCTGACTATCAATAACCTATACCTTTCATGAATTACTTACCTCACAAAAATCGTTACTCGAACTACTGCTATACAGCGAGCGCCAATACTACCAGCTAAATAAAAGATTCTAACTACTGAAGGCACTAACTACTGATAGGCATAGTTAGCAAATGAAAGATTTTGATAGAGAACAAACAATGTATTTACCTTAATAATATTCAAAAGTCATCATATATATATATATCAGTTCATGATATAAAGTACTACAAATTTCATATATATATATATATATATATATATATATATATATATATATATATATATATCAGTTCATGATATAAAGTACTACAAATTTACTCTTTCTGATGGACACACGTCCATATCGTCCGCTCTCAAAATTCTGCCATCTTGCCATCTCTCTCCCAACATCCACCACTGCTGGCGGCTCACCAACTGTGCAACGCTACGCGCTGTTCACATCCAACTGCCCAACACTGTTGTTGTTGTGGTCTTCAGTCCTGAGACTGGTTTGATGCAGCTCTCCATGTTACTCTATCTTGTGCAAGCTTCTTCATCTCCCAGTACCTACTGCAGCCTACATCCTTCTGAATGTACTTAGTGTATTCATCTCCTGGTCTTCCTCTACGATTTTTACCCTCCACGCTGCCCTCCAATACTAAATTGATGATCCCTCGATATCTCAGAACATGTCCTACCAACCGATCCCTTCTTCTAGTCAAGTTGTACCACAAGCTCCTCTCCTCCCCAATTCTATTCAATACCTCCTTATTAGTTATGTGATCTACCCATCTAATCTTCAGCAAATTTTAAGAGAGGTTAGAACTGAGACAAACCTTCAGTTTGAGAAAGAAATCAAAAAACATAATTCCAGCTTATTACATCAACATAAACAGCCATTGGTTAAGAATTTTCAACTGTCAGCAGATATTTTAACTCCATCCAATTTTAAGTCAGTCAATGTGAAATGTCAGCTATCTTTATTGCATCAAAATATTCGAGGACTGAGAAGTAAAATTAATGAATTAACTATCTGCATAGATGAATTAGAGTCTTCAAACCCAGCTGACATAATCTGCCTCTCTGAACATCATGTGAACACTGGTATAGAACTTTTAAGTGTTACAGGGTTTAGGTTAGCATCTCACTATTGTAGATCAGAAATGGAGAAAGGAGGAGTTGCCACATTCATCAGGAACTGTCATAAATTTAAGAACATAGACATTCATAAATTTTGCCTAGAACAGCATATGGAAGCATGTGCAACAGAATTAGATTTTCACAAAAAATCTTTTATAATATTAAGTGTATATCGAGCACCTGCAGGTAACTTTAATCTGTTTGTAAACCACCTTGAAGCTGTACTGGCCCATTTAACAACCAAAAACAAAGAAATAGTGGTTGCTGGTGATTTCAATGTAGATTTCCTTAAAGACTCTCCCAATAAGAACCTATTTGAGTTAGTAACACTATCATTCAACTTAATTCCCACTAGGATAACCACTTGCTCACAAACAGCCATTGATAATATCTTTATAGAAAAGTCAAATGAACAAAATTATATTACAAAACCAATAGTCAATGGCCTCTCAGACCATGACATGCAGTTCCTTCTGTTAAATGTTAATACTGAACAGGATATAAAATCTGTTAAATCTGAGCTCAAGAGGGTAATCAGTAAGCCAAAAATTGATTATTTTAGGACACTCCTCAGAGACATTCACTGGACTGATGTTTACAGTGCTCATGGCATGAATGAAAAATATAACATTTTTGCTAATAAAGTGCTTACCTTATTTGAACACTGCTTTCCCCCAAAACTTACCAAGGTTAGAGCAAAGTCTACAAAGAAGCCATGGATTACTCGAGGAATAGGGGTATCTTGTAAAACAAAAAGAAAACTGCATCTGTCAATCCGAAACATTTCCAATGTTGATGCTATAGCACATTATAAGAAATACTGCAAAATATTAAAGACTGTAATACGGATGTCAAAGCAAATATATTACAAGGAAAAGATAGTCATATCAGATAACAAAATAAAGACAATATGGGATATAGTGAAGGAGGAGACCGGTAGAACCAGACATGAAGAGGAACAAATAGCATTAAGAGTAAATGATGCATTGGTGACAGATGTGTATAGTGTTGCAGAACTTTTTAACAAACATTTTATAACTGTTACTGAAAAGATGGGGTTGTCAGGTTCGGTAGATGCTGCTATGGATTACCTTAGACCAGACATTTCAAGTAACTTCCATAATATGAATTTGACCCTCACTACCCCAACAGAAATAATGTCCATCATAAAATCTTTAAAATCAAAAACATCTAGTGGGTATGATGAAATATCAACAAAGTTAATTAAAGAATGTGATTCTGAGCTAAGTAACATATTAAGCTATCTGTGTAACCAGTCGTTTATCAGTGGAATATTTCCCGAATGGCTGAAATATGCTGAAGTTAAGCCACTGTTTAAGAAGGGAGATAAAGAAATAGCATCAAATTTCCGTCCAATTTCACTGTTGCCAGCATTCTCAAAAATTTTCGAAAAAGTAATGTACAGTCGTCTTTATAACCATCTTATCTCAAATAACATACTGTCAAAGTCACAGTTTGGATTTCTAAAAGGTTCTGATATTGAGAAGGCTATCTACACTTACAGTGAAAATGTACTTAATTCATTAGACAAAAAATTGCAGGCAACTGGTATATTTTGTGATCTGTCAAAGGCATTTGACTGTGTAAATCACAATATCCTTTTAAGTAAACTAGAATATTATAGTGTAACAGGAAATGCTGCAAAATGGTTCAAATCTTATATCTCAGGCAGGAAACAAAGGGTGTTATTAGGAAAGAGACATGTATCAAGCTATCAGGCATCATCCAACTGGGAACTAATTACATGTGGGGTCCCACAAGGTTCCATTTTGGGGCCCTTACTTTTTCTTGTGTATATCAATGACCTTTCATCAGTAACATTACCAGATGCCAAGTTTGTTTTGTTTGCTGATGATACAAACATTGCAATAAATAGCAAATCAAGTGTAGTCTTAGAAAGATCAGCCAATAAAATATTTGTAGACATTAATCACTGGTTCCTAGCCAATTCTTTGTCACTAAACTTTGAAAAAACACACTACATGCAGTTCAGAACTTGTAAGGGGTGTCCCAAGAGTATATGTCTAACATATGATGACAAGAAGATAGAAGAAGTGGACGGTGTTAAATTCTTGGGATTACAGCTTGATAATAAATTCAACTGGGAGGAGCACACCACAGAACTGCTGAAGCGTCTTAACAAATCTCTGTTTGCAATGCGAATTTTGTCAGACATAGGGGATATAAAAATGAAAAAGCTGGCATACTATGCTTACTTTCATTCCATAATGTCATATGGGATTATTTTCTGGGGTAATTCATCAAGCCAAGCTAAAGTTTTCCGGGCACAAAAACGTGCAGTAAGAATTATATGTGGTGTGAACTCAAGAACATCCTGCAGAAGCCTGTTTAGGGAACTAGGGATACTAACTACAGCTTCCCAATATATTTATTCCTTAATGAAATTTGTCATTAAAAATATATCACTTTTTCAAACCAACAGCTCAATTCATGGAATCAATACTAGAAATAAGAATAATCTTCACAAGGATTTAAAGTCACTTAGTCTTGTACAAAAAGGTGTGCATTATTCAGGAACACACATTTTCAATAACTTGCCAGCAGCAATAAGAAGCTTAACAACCAATGAAATTCAGTTTAAGAGAAGCCTAAAGGATTTATTGGTGGCCAACTCCTTCTACTCCATTGATGAATTTCTGAGGAAAACCAACTGATTTGTATATAAGTACAACATAACTTCTGCACAATTTCAGTGCAGTAATGTGTTCACTGAAAATTTGTGTGTGTGTGTGTGTGTGTGTGTGTGTGTGTGTGTGTGTGTGTGTGTGTGTGTGTGTGTGTGTAAGTATAATCTAACTTCTGCACCATTTCAGTGCAGTAATGTGTTCATTGTAAATAAGTATTACAGTAGTTGTATTACATGTTTCTTACCTTATAAATAAATATAAAACTTTTTTATTTTAAATTCAGTGCAATAGTATTTGTAAAATGACTCTTAGTGTTCATTAAAAAATGACGATCATTCCACTTGGGACCTGTGGAATGGTACATTAGCTTATTTGTTTTAGTTTAAATATTTGTCATGTATTGTTGTTTTTCTGACATGTTCCACATCCTGGAGGACCTCCTCACTACGGATCAATTGGAATGAAAGTAAATCTAATCTAATCTAATCTAATCTATAGCACCAACACTAATGTAGCGATTATTCCAACAATGCCAACCAGCCACAGACTGCACACAGCACAGTCAGTGATTTTCATACAGAGCGCTACGTGGCATTACCAACATAAAAACCTAAACAGCCTACTTACATAGCCTCCATGCTCCCCACAAAAAATTTTACAAATTTTTTTGGGCAGTGGCCAATAATGATTTGCAAAATTTTTCATAATTACAATAACAAAAATATCAAATGCACACACTTATTGATGCAATGTTGGTCAAAAGCAAAAATTGTTCTCATAAAGGCAGTCCTGATCATTCATCACAACAGTAATTACAGGTTTTTTTTCTCAAAGTCTGAGCAGTAAAAGAAAATGCGCACGGAAGTAGTAGATTGCCATGCAGTCTTGAAGAAGTAGGGTTGTCCTTCCAACGGAAAGACAGTGCTTACCCTTCATATGCAGACAGATAATGGGCCACAACAGAGCAAACCCACAGCAGAGTCAGTCTAAGTTTTGAAGACTATTGTTAGGTAGGTCATCACAGAGCAGACCCACTGTAGTCCTGGTAGAGAGTATGGTATTGGTGGGCCATCAAAGGTGAAGACCCACTGCAGTCCTTGTAGAGACGGCCAGCAGCCATCTGTTGTGACTGTGCGGGTGCACAATCACCATCAAAGAGTCTTGTGGACAATATGGCAAGTCCATAAACCACCACTTGTGCACTCACAAACTTTTTGGAATTGTCCTTAGAACCAGCAATGCTGTTAACCAGTCCCTTGCTGAATTATTAACACATGTGCGAGCACTAACAATCCCTTTTTTTTTCACATATTGTGCATATACTATGACCAACAGAAACATGTGCAGTGAAATGAAACTTAATTTGAAGAACTGGTGTCTATACAATTATAAATTTACGACATGAGAATACAATTACAAGAGGTACAAAATACATCATTAAAGAACATAATACCACAGATAACATTTGTAGTAATACAGGTTTTACAAAAGAATAGAAATAAACATATACATCAGAATGAGATTTTCACTCTGCAGTGGAGTGTTCACTGATATGAAACTTCTTGGCAAACTAAAACTGTGTGCCGGACCGAGACTCGAACTTAACATATACATCAGTGTTACAGGAATTATGGCATAAGTAAATAAATAAAATAATGCGAATAGTTCTCGAAACATTAATTTCGCACATGCGTATTAGAACAAAACAGAATAAATAATGTCTAAACATCTTTACAAAGTGAATAACATATTATTAGAAAAATTCTAGAACATAACTCTTATCAGATAAACACATTAAGACAGGAAGAACACAAATACACAATGGTACACAAACACATAGCGAAATAACACAAAAGAAAAGGTCAGGGTTTGTTTTACTGCAGTGTTTTCCAAACAAAACTTTCTTTACTTCTTGGAGATCTCCCTTTGTTCATCATTATTCCCAAAAAGTCCTACCGATACCTGCTTTCTGTATTCTATCCATATCCCCTTTCAAAATATTTATTCTTCATTGTACAGTACCCTTTTTTACAAACTTTTTTCGTACAACTTCTCAATGCATTTCTTCCAATTCACTGAAACTCATTTTCTTGTATAGTCTACCCCCTCTTAAGCTAACTTAAATCTACTGAGCTCAGATGTATATACTAAGGGACGAGGCAATGCAGCAGTGCAATACAATTAACACAAACAGCAATGACAAAAAAATGCAAATTGGGGAAGCAAGCAGCAAAGCAAATGCAACATTACAACTAATATTAGCCAATGTGCATCATCAAGAAAAATAAATCAGTAGTAAAACTGGCTTAATACAATGAAAAATTCAGTAGCACTATGCCTGGCAAACAGCAGCAGCAAATGCAATAACTTATATCTAAACATGACAAACCCAGAAGCAGAAAAAATAGTACACTAAAGACAACAATGCAGATAAGGTAAATGTCTATTCACATCTTAATGTCTATGTCATTAAAGTGGTGCACCACAACAACTTATTCTCCAAAAAAAAATTACCAAGTACTTGAAAAGAAAATTATGTATGCAGTTACTGTTATTAGTCCCTTCTTATTGTTCTTTCCTTTCCAAGTGCTCCTTTTTTGAAGAATGTGGATCATAAAATTATTATTTAATAGATGTGTTGACAGAAAGTGTTCACATTAGCAAATGCATTTAATTTTCTTTTATAAAACCAATGCTTCAACACAGCTGGAAACCAGATATCAAATGAAATAAGCAATTATGTACAAAGCAAAGCATAAAACCATCATGCAATAGCCATGTGCCATTTCATAAGTCAGTAGAAATTCTCTCAACTCTCGTAGGAAGACACATGTCACAATCAGGTGTGCAGTTGTAAGAATATTTGCCATTAAAAATATTTCCTATCAATTCATAAGCATTTCAGTAAGTAGCACAAAGTATGAGCTCCACAGTATAATCATATGTTTCCAAGCAATAGTGTGTCATATTTGCGATGCTTTCTACAAAGGAATGTCAGTAGTGAGGTTAATGGCCTCTTTTTTCTCGACCTAATGCCTTTTTCTCCAGGTGACTGGCACAGCTGGGCGCCCACAACACATTATGTCAAAGTCACTTAGCTTTCTTACCCAAAAATTTACGACACCAGTTTCCGCTACAGTGACAGTCTCATATAAAACATTTTCACAGATCGAAGAATTACAGTATAAATGCGTAGAACGAAATCTCATGAATAGCAGTGTTGTGATATATTCACACATGTATACACGTTTCATAACTCTTAAAGTACGATTCTTGGTTTCCAACATCCTTTTTCACATATCAGCGTCCCTAACCACTACTCATTACTCCTTACCTTATTACACATATACATATTCGTCAACACTTCTTCAATATCTCATCATAATAAATATGTAGCATAATCAAATTCCTCACATACTATCAGCTTATTGAACATAAACATACCTCAACAGCATAATACACGTCATCGTCGTAATAATAACATAATAACACCTCAGTTAAATCTCAAAAACGTCGTAGCTTTCTGCAATAAGTTCAAAACCTAAAAAAAATTCTCTGCTCATTTCAATAGTGTCATCTACCTCAAATGTACTTTAAAAATCATGATCCATACCAAATACATCATTCAAAGCTCTGAAAGTATCAAATGGTCCTGAAAAAATATGAAGAGTTCACAAAGTACAGACAAAACACAATTTCATAAGTGTGAAGCTATCCAACTGTGTAATTGCATAAACATTTGTCACTGACATATTGAAAAAAATGTTTGTCTCTCTCAGTTAAATGATCAGATAGCTGTGTAATTATGTGTTAGAGAAATATGGTACCAGTGTGTAAAGTTGTATAAGCAAATACCATATCAGTTAGAATACCCTCAAGTATGGAATGAAATACATCACCGAAAACTTTCTTTGTATCTATGTGATTCAAAAAACTTTAAAAATAAATGTTTCAAGTACAAAAATTAATCACTCAAATACGTGTACTGTAGCGCTAAACTGTGCATCTTGTTGCAAGATAATCTCTGTCATTACTTAAGGGTAAAAAATGTGCCAAGTGTCGTAATTATCGTCGTCCGTAAGCAAAGTTCTGTAGAAGTCAATGTACTTACCTTGTAATAAACAAAAGTGAAATGCTATGTGTATAGATATTGTAGTTATTTCGCACAGTACTGTGATCAAGAAGGTACTATACTGTAACGTATTGTTGTGTTACGAAAAGACTGTCTCATTGTAGCTATACCACAAAGTTACTACTAAAAGATGTTTTACTTTCCAGAATAATACAGAAAAACTGTGCAGTATAAAACAGATACACCGCAAAAGCAACAATGTAAATTGTGTCACACATTAGTAGCGTCATGATATAATCGTGTAGCTGTCAAAGAAACCAAATACTAAGTCATCTTTAATCTCACAGAAAGTACTTTAAATAAAGAATGTCTTTTCAATTAAACCAAAATGTTACATTAAAATCTCTTTAGCAGTATATGTTCTAAGTATGTAAGCCGTATAGTCGTTACGTAATCTTGCAACTAACAAGCAAGAATGTACAAATAACAACATTGTGTCGCATGTTCACTATAACAATGCATTCATAATTACTGTTTAAATAAGTTCTCTTGGTTCTTGACTGGATAGTTAACTTCAAACATTGTTGCATGTTAACAGTTTCTAAGTCTGACAAAATGTACTAGTAACGTGAAGTGAAAAATTTTATGGCAAAGACTAAGTTAAAAAGCAGATTATCTCTCAATAAACGGTTTTACATATGAAATGTAGTGCAATCTTTTACCCTTTCTAGTGAGCAGAGTTTCAACTTCAAAGCAATTACCATGTTGTATATGTCGGTAAGGAATGATAAAATTTTTCTCAAGGTTAGCGTCTATGTTATTTTTCTCTGAGCCAGCTGGCGCATGTGGCTGCCTGCGGCGTGAGTCATTGTCTGTCTCTTTGTTGGCACGCGTCGTTATTATGATTAGGAGACCTAACTTCTATAAATTCACCTTGCCGAGAGAGTCCTGCCCTGTTTGAATCCTGCCAGTTCTGATGAAATTCAGGTCTGTCGTTATGTCAGTAGTTTCCATAGTTTCTTTTTTGTCGGTCATTTGGTGGAGAATTTCTCCTGGAATCCTAAGTGCGCGGTGGACCGTTGCATCTGAAATTGTTGTCTCCCTTGATAATAATTATTTTGGTTCCCATATTGTCTGTTTCTCTGATTGTCTCTTTCGTAGTCATTACCACAGAGAAGGTGAACTTTCCCTGTGATTATTATTGCTCTGCCAGTGGTTGTCATATGGGTGGTGTCTGTTTTGGTCACTATTTGCGTTGTAAGAATAGCCTTGTCGAGTCCAGTTATTATTTTTGGCATCGCGGGATTGTGACCTGTAATTGTTTTGTTCCTGTTTTCACGTCCCGCGATTGTCAGTGTCAATTTCCAATTCTTGTAACAGTCCCTGAAAAGCTTCAATGTCGTCTTTGCAACGTCCTACCAAAATAATAAGTCGTAAATGTTCAGGCAATTTGATTAAGCAAATGCGGATGAGTTCTGAGGGGCTGTATGGGTTTGACAGACACTGATTCTTATGCAACATGTCTTCAAAATATTCCACAAGACTGGAAAATTCAGATTGTTCGAAACGTTTCATCATTATGATGCTATGTTTTACTCGGTCTTGAGTAGCTTGAGACCAATATGCTGAGAGGAAGGCACGATAAAATTCTCCTTCACTGTGACAATCGCGAATGACCGATCTCATTCTTACAGCTGGTTCATTCTCTAAGTAGCCACACATAAATTCTAATCTATGCTCTAATGACCAGTTGGGAGAAAAACAATGAGAGAATTGATGGAGCCATGCTTGTGGATGAATGTCGTTGCCAGAATTCTTAAATGTTTTGAATTTACGTGTAGTAATGAACAGCTTATAGTCAAAGTCATCGTGTCGACGAGTCGCGGATCGTTCATTATTACATCGTGTCGGCGGTTCCATTTTAAATTCCGTGCACCTTGCCAATTTATTTCATAATTTCCGAATTGCCCTATGTTATTATTTTGTGGCTTTTCCGTATTTCTAAGTCCCTCTTCCCGGGTTGGAGGGCGAGTCTCCTCTGAAATATGTAATTCTTGTATTACTTGTGCCAACTGATCTTGTACTTCCCGGATTTCTCTTTTGTGTTGCGTATTAATTTGATTCCGATTTTGTTTGAATTTCCTAATTTGTTCGCACTCTTCTGTGTCATTAAAGACTACCGGTCTTGTGTCATTCAGATTATCATCTACCTTCGTAGATAAATTATTTAGCTGATCCGAAAGTTCGACTACTTTTTCTGATAATGAACTAATTTCCTCCATGTTTCTTTCTAAACCAATTTTCAGAGTATATACTGTGTCCTTTAAGTTTTCCTGAGTTTTTGCAAGTTGCGTAACCAGATCGGTAGATGCAACTGAGTCAGTTTTAGCCCGCAAGGTCTCGTGATTTTCATGAACAATAGTTTGCAGTTCTTTTATGGCAGCTTCGTGATTCTGTAATGCATTTTCATGCCGCGAAAAAATAGGTTGAAAATACTCACAAATTTGTGTTTTTACGTCATTACAGACTTTTTGACATTTCGATTAGATGTTATGTAACTCAGTAGTTAAATCTTCACGTGTTTGTTGCAGTGTTTCTTTAATTTGTTTCTGATTTTATTCCTTAGTGTCTAACTTTTGAAGCTTTTGTCCCATTTGTTGCATTAATTGTAATAAGAATGCGCTGGTGTCTGAAACATGTTCCTCAGTGCTATTCGGCAGGGCATTTGAACCGGCAATATTTGCATTCTGAAAAGGAGAAAATGTGTCTTGATTTAGTTGAGAAAACTGTGAGGACACAAAACCTGAATCTACAGTATTTGCAAGGTTGTGTCCTGTCATTTCGGAATCCTGAGGCGAGCTGTTGCCGACCGATCGATCGATAATGCTTCCCTGTTCACTAATTGGTTCACTGTCTACACCATTATTTGCCACCCGCTCCATTTCCCTATTCACAATTACCAAATTACTACTTTGAGCCGGCCGGGGTGGCCGAGCGGTTCTAGGCGCTACAGTATGGAACAGCGCGACCGCTACGATCGCAGCTTCGAATCCTGCCTCGGGCATGGATGTGTGTGATGTCCTTAGGTTAGTTAGGTTTAAGTAGTTCTAAGTTCTAGGGGACTGATGACCTCAGCAGTTAAGTACCATAGTGCTCAGAGCCATTTGAACCATTTTGAACCACTTTGAATGTCTGTTAATTCATTACAACCAGGGACGGCCAAGAACGCGGCACGTGTCCATGCACGCGTGCCGAGCTTTCACACGCGTGCGGATCGCTCACTTCTGACGTCACACGTCCCCACTACCGCACCAGCTGACTGCGCGCGCATGCGCGGAACTACGAACACGCCGCATGCGACAGTGCATTCGCGTAAAGAATACCGCCCTGCTAGCATGTAGCTTAGTTTCATATTACGACATTTGATAATATTAAGCTCTGTACAACACATCATGTTGAGCAATACTGAATCTTTGTTGGCTGTTGGTACACCTACAGAAAAATAACAATAACGCTGGGTTTGAAACTGCATTACACCAACAATATCGTGCTTCTCACATCATCACTCGTAAAATTCTTACAACATTTAAGCAGAGATATAGAAACGGACGTAAAAGTAGTCTACAGCATGCAGTATGATGTGGAATAAGTGATTCCAACTACATATGAAACAAGCAAATTTTATTATCTGGAACTACTGTACAGAATTTGCAATAACTACAGTTCTTAACTATTGAAGTTATTAAATGTAGTTATTAACGAAATTAATATCACCATTAATTTAATTATTTTCGGTTCGCTTTAGACATAATAAAGTTCATATCCGGCACAAACTGACGGCACACTGATAAACGTAGACAGCTTCTCGTATTTTCGTCACTCAGATTGCCACGTAATCGTGACTTATTTACTTTCATAATCGAAAAAAACCTTTCGCACATGTATGTCGATCCAAACATTGATATAACTTTTGCAGCCTCATTTTGGAGACGGGGAAACCTTCCCGAGGAAAACCTTCGTAAAAAAATTTGTCCTTTAAACGAGAATTACACTGCAGATCGATCAATTCCATTTGCAAATGCACTGGGGCACTTTCAACTGACACGGAAAAGGGTCTAGAAAATAGTTCAAGAACAGATGTCAGACTGGCAGTGTCCTGAAAACGTTTACAAAATTGTGCCTGTAGTTCCTCCAACACAGAAACGAATTCGTCAGAAGTTGCGTTTTCTCTGACTTTAGAGAGCGTAGGGAAATGAGCGGTATTCCTTGTCATGAGTTGTTCCTTCCACAATGCGAGTTTCTTATTAAATGCATCCACTTTTTTCATCAGATCACAAATAAGCTCCTTCTCACGCTGCAAAGTCTTATTGAGAGCGTTCAAAGTGTGCAGTCAGATCAACTGAAAAGGCGAGGTCTGCAATCCATTTTGGATCTTCTAATTTTGACTCTGCCTTTCCTTTTTCCTTCAGGAGCTCAACAATAGCGAGTCTTAAATTGAAAAATCTCTCGAGGCATGACCCTCGACTTAACCAACGTATTTCCCAGTGGTAAATAACATCTCCGTACTCTTCGTTCAGTTTCATGAGAAACTCTTGAAACTGGCGGTGTACTAAGCCATGCGACATCAAAAAATTTACTATGGTGACTACCAACTTCATCACGTGCTCCAAATTTGCATATTTAGCACAAAGAGCTGCTTGGTGTACAAAACAATGATTCCGTACAAATCTTACGTCGATCGTCCTAGTTTTTTACGCAACAATGCTACAAGCCTATTTTGAGCCCTCCAATTGCTGGCGCTCCACCCGTGGTGACTGAAACTAACATTTTCCAGTTCAGGTCAACGGCTTCAACTGCCTCTTCAACTGCTTTTAGTAAGTCGGTAACCCTCGTTGTGTATTTCATAGGTACTAAAATCTAACCGTTCTTCCGTCACGTGCAAGTTTGCGTCGACTCCAGGAACATAAATCGCTAGTTGTGCTGTGTCTGAAATGTCGATCGACTCGTCCAAAGCAATCGAGAATGCAATAAACTTGCAGGCACTATTAATTAATTGCCTGTAGACATCCGCTATCGTCTGTCTGGAAAGACTAATTTCACTAAACTTCTTTACTTCCAGTGGCGTCAAGAGTTCCGCCACCTGAACAATACACTCCTTGATGAAATCACCATCACTGAAAGGCTTATTCGCGCTTGCAATTTTGAGCGCTATTTTGTAGCTTGCTCTTAAAGACAGGTTCGGTTGCAGGCTAAAAAAAAAAAAAAAAGGAAACAAAAATTGAGTGAACTCTAAATTCGAATTCTAACGACAAATATGTACGAATACAAGCATCAGAAACACAAAGATTTGTAAGGGGTATTCACGTTCGGCCCGTCTCGCTGCATAACACTACGTCTTCTTAATTCCACCAACTTGTTTGTTCTATCAGCCCCAACTAAGTCATTAAGTTCTTTGTGTAAGGTGTTACAATGCCGTTCTATTGCAAATTTGCGGTGCCCGGCGAGTATGCGACTGCATAATAGACATTGAGAATTTTCATCTTCTCTTCGAAAAAATACTGCAATTCCCATTCAGCTCTGAAGGCTCGTGGCGTTGTGTCACTACCCCGCCTCTTTGTGAGTGGGTGTTCCACTGCAACAACCACTGTACAGTACTTAAAAACTTCCTACGAATCGCTAACAAATAGCGAGGAATAAACATGGCTGCCACTACGAATCAACTAACGCACCCTACGCCGGATGAAAAGATGTCGCACCGTACAGCTAGTCCAATGTCGCGCCGTGCCGAGCAGTGCCGCGAAAGACCGAGGAAAGCCGAGTAGTGGCGAGGCAGACCGAGCCCTGGACGGCACGCGTGCAGCACGTCTGTACACGCGCGCAGTATGGTACGCCGTGGCCGTCCCTGCATTACACGGTGGTGCTGATAAGCTACGCTCGTTGTCACTGTCATTTCTCAGTTTACTTTGGAGCCTAGTATTACGTTTTTCACACGCCATAATTTTCACAATATTTCACCCGATAACACAGAAAAGCACAATTTGAAGAGTAAAATAAGAAAACACATTAACATAGCACTGAAAATAATATCTAGTTAATTGCAAGCGCGGCTGCGAATACTTGTTGCAAATCTACATGCATGCCACAACTGTTTTACTGTACAAAAATGAAAAACTACAATTACAAAGGAAATTCTCTCTACAATTACGCTCTAGCAATAAACAATAGCGACGCTAATTACACAAACTACAAGAAAAAATCAGAAGATTTCAGTGACGTATCCTCGGCTAAGGGTCGACATATGAAACCTCCCCTTAGAAAAATGTATGAATTACTGTGCTGCTAAACCTCTTACGTTATTTGATTTTCAAACAGCTGAGCAGAACTGAACGTACTCAGACATTTCTCTCTTTACTCATTCTTATCAACACTAAACTGACACACAATATTTTTAGCGCAACGCAATCTGACTTTCAAAAATCCCTACAAAAGAATGGCCCTGACTAACAATAACCTATACCTTTCATGAATTACTTACCTCACAAAAATCTTCGTTACTCGAACTACTGCTATACAGCGAGCGCCAATACTGCCAGCTAAATAAAAGATTCTAACTAATGAAGGCACTTACTACTGATAGGCATAGTTAGCAAATGAAAGATTTTGATAGAGAACAAACAACGTATTTACCTTAATAATATTCAAAAGTCATCATATATATATATATATATCAGTTCATGATATAAAGTATTACAAATGTACTCTTTGTGATGGACACACGTCCAGATAGTCCACTCTCAAAATTCTGCCATCTCTCTCCCCACATCCACCACTGCTGGCGGCTCACCTCCAACTGCGCAGTGCTACGCGCTGTTCACATCCAACTGCCCAACACTACAATAGCGAATATTCCACAATGCCAACCAGCCACAGACTGCACGCAGAGCAGTCAGTGACTTTCATACAGAGCGCTACGTGGCGTTATCAACATAAAAACCTAAACAGCCTACTTACACGCCGTATTCGCGAATATTTACTATTTGCACGATATACGAGAGAGAATTGTCTGAGCATGTGTTCGATAAATGCCGAAGTGATAAGCGATACCACTCAATCCATTATAAGAAGATTGCAGCACTGCATTGATACCAGTGGTCATCACTTCGAACACCTTCTGTAAATGGACGTTCGTGCCAACTTTTTGACCTTCGTTGACCTTCAAAGACCTTACTGTTACACATCAATGAATTCGTCTCGATAGCCGCTGTCAGAAAATAAGTACTAAACTACAGCATCCCATTACAAAAAAAGAAAAAAAGGTTGTCCTTCATATCTCTGACTCGACCCCACCTAGCAACAAAAAACCAACGTCATATTATGGCCTCCGTTGTCCCATGCAACATTTCTCCCACAAACTTTTCAGCTGCTATCATACTTTAGGAGTTATTGTAGGTGGCAATAGTTAGTGACTCACCCTGTATATCCCTTACAGCAACCGAATTATCAGGGCCACTATTCTGTCGACGTTGCTGTGTATCATCGAACTGAATACAGCGTGATATTTCTGTAAAGCACTTCAAGGCCACAGGACTACTGAAAATAGGAAGGTCTGGTTTTTCGTTCCAAGAATTCACTATTCCCTCATTGTGACCTTTGTACGTTGTTGAAGTTTAAGCAGGCCAAGAAAACAGTAATGTTACCTTCTTTGTAGGTCCACTTCGAAATATTCTGGGAAATGTTGGGCTTCAGATGCCGACTGCATACTGTTTACATTCCTTATACCATGCCACCTTGGCCCCGGAGCCATCTCCAATATGTTTTCTCCTGGCTGCCTCACATGCAATCTAACAGGACTTTTTTTGCCATGTCTCTTTTTCCATTTATGAACCTGAAAACAATGTCGTTACTATATCACATATTTACTTACATATTATTATTATTATTATTACCATTGTCGTAAACAAATGATAGCTAATATATATTTACTGGAAAAATTCAGATTTGAGATGTCATCAACTTCAGAAACAATCCTTTCCAAATCTCTAATATCTTCATCTGAGTCATCAGCTGATTCACTGTCTTCAGAAATAAATTAAATTATTTAATCAATCCCTCTATCATCATCAGATGATATTTCACTGAAGTCCTCGTCTTCATTCGAAATTGCAGGACTATGCGAACGTTTTCTACTGAAAATGTAATTCTATGACAGGCTGAGGCAAAACAGTGATAATCACTGAGGTAATGCACAACAACAGATGAGGGAAGAAACCCTAACAATGGGCACAGAAAGGGGGGAAATGTTATTTTCATTGCTGCATGTGTTTCGTATAACAGTTGTTCAACGTAACATTCTATTTTCATAATGTTACATTCAAGAAACAAACAAGTAATTTAGACTGGCGTCGTACTGAGCCCAGTGATTCTCAGTGGAGAAACAATGAATAAATTTTAATCTCTTCTGAATACAAATCTGAACAAAATATTGCTGGATACATTTGACTCAGAGAAACAACTTCATGTATTTTGCAATTTTTGCTACGGACTATGGGACCAAACTGTTGAAGTCAAAGGTCCCTAGGCTTACGCACTACTTAATCTAACTTAAACTAACTTACACTAAGGACAACACACACACCCATGCCCGAGGGAGCACTCGAACCATCAACGGGGGGAGCCACGCAAACCGTGACAAGACGTCTCAGACAGCAAGGCTACCCCGCGTGGCTATACTTTGAAAATAATAGTTTTAAAAACAAGGAGGAGATGTGTATTTCATACATGCTTATGGGATCATTATGTCCACAGTGGTACCAGGAAGTGTAAGCAAGAGATGTGACACTAGTTAACAACAACACTGACTGCAGAATTAGTTTTGACTGATTATTTGATATCTTGTGAATTAGCGTTAACTGTCTCGCTAATTTAAAATTTCTTTCATTATGGTTCATTGGTTCCTGGGCATCACATCGGATAATGTTGTGGAAGCCGTACAATATTTCAACAAGACAGCTGCTTACTGACGTGTTGCTGTTTTATTTATTTATTTTTTCTTTATTGTGATTTCATTCCGTCACCCCAAATGGGTGAGGGAGAGCCGTCAACGACACAATCCGCCAGTCTTCAGCTGAGTGACATGACAGCTAATACAAGAAGAAAATTATACATACAAACGCAATAAAAATGGGGGACACAAAAACACAGTAAGGGGTGATAATGGAGGTAAAAATACACCAATGTGGAGACATTCATGGGGGGACAATTAAAAAAATCTACATAAAATTAAAAAAAACACACAGCTGGCGATTTGTAGAGCACAGAAAAGACACTGAAGTCACACACACAGGTTAAAAGTTGGCCACAGTATTAAAAACACTCCAGAACAAGACACTTTAAACCCATTGGAAGATATGAAGCACACACGATGAAAAACTGCCAGGAGGGACCTGCCAAGGGAGAGGCCTGAGAGGATGTAAAAGGAGGGGAGAGCAAGGTGCAGCAGGGGAGGAGGCAGCATGAAAAGAGTAGGGGCGTCAGGGTGTGCACCAAGAGGCAGGAGACAGGTGGGGCAGGAGATGAAGAGGGAAGACAAGGCAAGAGGGAGTGCAGAGAAACTGAAGGGGAGCACAGGAGAGGGAGGGGGTGTAGGAGGGAAAAGCCACTCAGGAGAAGGGAAGGAGAGGAGAGGGAGCCCTGAGGAGCACACAGGAGGAAGGTGGGGTTAGAGTCGGTAGGAAGGGTAGATGTCAGGGCGAAGCTCATCATCTGGGAGGGGTAGATGCTGGAAGTTGCGCAAGGGAAAGGAAGTGGAGGGTGTGGAGATGGAGAGAGGGTGGGACACAATGGTAAAGGCGCGACAACAGGCTGGGGTTGGAGAGGAAGGGAGACACTGGGGGGGAGGGGGGGGGATGATCGAGGCAGCGAACAATATAGAGGGTGCAGATGTGTTCAAGGAAAAGGAGAAGGTGGGGGAAGGGGATGAGGTCGTAGAGGATGCACGTGTGGGTATGGGACAGAAGTTGGATGTGGAATATGAGGAGGAGTGCATGGCGTTCGAGGATTTGGAGGGCTTTATAGAACCTGGGAGTGTCAGAAATCCAAGCAACACTGGCATAACAAAGGATGGGGCAGATCAAGGATTTGTAGGTGGGAAAGACGGTGGAAAGATGGACATTTTGCTGCAATGGCTCGCCAAAATATATACACTGACTCGCCAGAAAAGCGCAGTCGCCAAGGGGTGGGGCTATAACGTCATCGTAGAAGAATCATAGAGCACGGTGACATCCAGTGCCCCCTGCTGGACAAACAGGTTACGGTCTTCGCATTCGTGACGCGGGATACTCGCGGCCACAAATGGCGGCCCAGCGCGTGTTCAGGCAGTGTGTTGGCGCACAGTTTATGTGTACGCACTCTGATTCTCCGTTTGTGTTGACTCAGATTCGTTCGTCTGCGGCCGACGATGCCTTAGTACCACCACTGCTGGTTCCCATACCTTGCTGAAATGAAATCCCGTGTCTCAGGTCGTTACTTATATGTACTTCGACTGCTTCTTTAATGATGGAGTCCCAGTATGTGGAAGCGATGAAAGAATTTTTGTTTCTCCGTAGTGCAAGCTGCGTCCCGTGTCAAGGCCGTGTTCAGCCACAGTAGACTTTCGTGGCTGACCCAGTCTGATGTGACGTCTATGTTCGGCACATCTATCCTCAACAGTGCGACACATCTGGCCAACGTATGGTTTCCTATACTAGCACGGGGTTTTATGTATCCCTGGTCTCCATAGACCTAGGTCGTGTTTAACAGAACGCAGCGTGGTTTGCACTCGGGACGGAAGACACATTTTATTTGATATAGGGAATGCAGGTTCCAATGCATTACGGATCTTTTTGTCAGAGTACCCGTTTTGTACAAACACACAGCGAAGACGGATAAGCTCTGCTGATAAGCTCCATGCATCTCAGATATTCTAGCCCTATGAACGAGAGTCCGTAACACGACACTACGTTGAGATGGGTGTTGGCGGCTCGTAGTTCGCAGATATAGCTCAGCGTGAGTCGGTTTACGAAACACCCTGTGACCCAAGGAACCATCTTCTTTTCTGCGGACCAAGACATCTAAGAACGGGAGGTCTCCATTTTTGTCCATTTCTATGGTGCAGCAAATTCTCGGATGGAGGGAGTTATAGTGTTCCAGAAATGCAGGAAGCGTTTCTGACCCCTGTGGCTAAACTACAAAAGTGTCGTCCACATTTCTGCAGAAATATTTAGATTTCAACACCGCTGACTGAAGTTCTTTTGCCTCGAGGTCTTCCATAAAAAGCGTAGCTGCTATGGGAGACAAAGAGCTACTCATAGCGACATCATCAGTCTGCTCAAAATATTGTTCGTTAAATAAAGAATAAGCCGAGGTAAGCACTTCTTCACTTCGACTTACTTTCTTCAACCATAGAAGCAGACTAGACAGATTCTAACTCATAAAGCGTGTGAATTCTTGAGTTTGTAACTTTCTTGTTAAATTACATGAGTGGTTTGTATTAATTTACATTTAGTATTATTTCTTTGTTTCCACATTGCAACTCATATAAATAGTTTCACATAAATATTTCTCTTCTATAAAATCCCTCTTCACAGAACCTGTAGTAATATGCCTGACTGTATGCTATACCTGCAAGATGTTCGCGTTTGCTGTGCACAAGAAGAAAATTTCGTCCTCTTAAAGAAAGTCTACAAACACTATTTTGAAACAGAACTTGCCTATCAAGATAGGGACGGGGTACCTCATATTTCTTGCGCCATTTGTTACGTCAAACTGATAAACGGGTGGAAAGGTAGGAGTAACTCCACATTGTTTGCGATACCAATGGTTTGGACTCTGGAGGGAACAGAAGGACTGTTACTTTTCTTTGACAGTTATTCATTGTTTTAGAGATCGGCAATTTAAGAGACATATAGTGTACGTCAATGTGCCTTCCGCAATCAGGATGTATATTACACATACTTTTAGATAATTTGCAGTCTAATATTACATTATAACACGCTACGCGTCGCAGAATAACCAGTAATTAATTTGACTTTAGACATCATCATCGGAATGGCAAAAAAATAGTCAAGTTCAGGTTCATGTCTTTATTTGGCTTCCCGCTGCAGTACTATACTACTCAAACAGTCATCTCACAGAAATAAAATTACTAAGATCTTATTACACAAACATAAATAGAGTGGGTTAATAGGGATAACCTTCATGCTGATACCAATCTGTAGTGTATATGTTTGTTTTCGCACTCTTTTCTGAGATATTCAACAATTTACTTACAACAGCTTTTGTATCTACTCGTATTAACGTGATCATTTATTATTAGCTGCCTTCAGTATCTACCCAACTGTGTGCTGTACAGAAAAATATCACGTCTGTGATTTATTTTTATTTTATAGAAAATTTTACGTATAAATGTTAATAAACCTGTTGATATTTACTTTATAAATATGGTAGTAACTTTAGTAAGTTCATCTCTTTGCCGCAGTTTCAAATCTGTCCTTAGATTTTCTGTAGCCTGTTTGGATGTGGTTTTTGTGTTTTTAACGAATGTCTGAAGCTTTAGTTTAGAGCAGTCAGTGCCTGGCCAAACTGCTTAGCGCCCATAAGCATGCAGCAGCACAGTTTATCCAGCCGCCATGAAATTTCCAAGTAGCGAGCGCAGAGCAACCTGCAGACAGCTATCCCCCCACTCCCCACCTCTTTTCGCAGTTTGCTGCAGCGACTCGAAATACTCCGCAGCAACCTGTTACCTATTTTTTTTAATTTTTCCTTTATTGAGTTTCTATTCCCTCCGAAGGAGGCGGGATAGCAGCAGCTTAGTACGCCACTCTTCAGCCAACAGAATTTGTTTTAAAAAGATTAAGATAATAAATAGTAAAGACAGGCGATAAAATCGGTGACTTAAATGGTAAAATGGCGGAAAATCGTGGAACTTAAAACATAAAACAAAGGGTTGATAATGCTAATAAAACACGTAAGAAGCAGACAGGTAAAAGAATAAATGTACAATTAAAAAAAGCGCGGCGACAGTCTGGTTTCTGTTCGCAAGAGATATAAAATTTACACCCAGTGACAGCATGGTTTTTGTTCGCAACACTTTGAAAAGACGAACAACACTGAACATTCACTTGAACACCGCACTAAAAAATTTTCACAAATAAGATATACCACAGCCAAGGGCAGATATGGGGGGGGGGAGGGGGGAAAGTAAGGGGGGAAGGAGAGGAAAAAACGAGGTGGGGGGGAGGAGGGAAAGGAGCCGATGGAGGACGAGGACCCATAAGAGGGGGAGCGGGCACTGGGCAGACGTGACAGGGAGTGGGGAAAGGCAGAGGAGAGGAATGCAAAAGGATTCAGGTAGGGGGGAGAAGGGAGGTAAGGAGAGGTTAGGTGGGGAGAAAAAAGGATAGAAAGGGAGTGGGGAAGAGGGAGCCCAGGGAAAGGATAGGGAAGGAGAGGTGTTGAGGATCAGAGTTGATAGCAGGGATAAATGGAGGGAGAGAGGGCACCATCTGGGAGGGGGAATTGACAGAAGCCACCTTGGGAAAGGAGATGAAGGGTGTAGAGATGGAGGGTAGGGGAGACACAACAGTAAAGGCGTGGCAGAGGGCAGGGAACGGAGAGGAGAGGAGCAACCAGGGGGTGAGGGGGATCAAGGCGGCAGGAGGTATAGAGTATGCGGATATGTTCGAGGAAAGAGCAGATGGGGGAAAGGAATAAGGTCATAGAGGATCTGCGTGGGGGATGGGAGGCGTATACAGAAAGTGAGGTGGAGTGCATGGCGCTCGAGGATCTGGAGGGACTTGTACAGTTTGGAGGGGGGGGGGGGGGGGAGGATATCCAGGCGGTACTGGCATGATAGAGGATGGGACGGATTAAGGATATGTAGGCGTGGAGGACAGTAGAGGGGTGCAACCCCCATGTCCAGCCAGAGAGGAGTTTGAGGAGTCGGAGGTGGTCCAGTTTCCTACCTCCCCCAGCCCCTCACAACTTGTCAGCCACAAGACGCTCAACCAAACCCGCCATTGTAAAATACCGTGCATAGCAGACACATTGCTCGTTACGTGTTGCATTCTTATTACACGAGGGTTGTTCAATAAATAATGCAACGCATTTATTTTTGTAGACCAATTTCAGCTGAAAATGTGCGGAATTTGTTGTGGTACATTGTAGAATATTCCCGCTTCAGTCTCTATAGTTTCATGAAGTTCCGATGGATGGTGGCACTTTACATAGCCTTCAGAACGGCGTCTGTAATGGAGGTGCGTTCCAAACAGGGAGCAGTCATTGAGTTCCTTTTGCTGTAAAATCAGAGCGTTGCAGATGTTCACAGCCGCTTGCGGAATGTCTACGTAGACGTGTCAGTGAACTAAAGCACGATGGGTCGTTGGGCGCGGCGTCTGTCACCATAGCAAAGAGCAAAGCTGTTCAGTCTCCTGCATGACGGCTGGCTGCGCAGAGGTGCGACTCCTTCAATGTTAGAACGTGCAGATGCCCTCATTCGTGGTGATCGACGAATCATAAACATCTCGCTGCGCGACTTGTGGTCTCTGTTAGCGGTGCTGACACACTCGTCCGCCAGTTGAGGCACTCAAGGGTATGTGCCCGCTGCGTTTCTCGCCGCTTAACATGACTTGGTGGCCGAAAACTAGAAGCCACGGATGAGAGCCCAGGAATGCATCTTTTATATGGCACCCTGCAGTCTGTATTCAGCAAAAACGACAGTGGATGAGTAACAGTGCCGAAACCATCAGCATACAGGGAGGATGACACTGCAGACCCCACCACTGCAGATAGACCATTGGCAGCCACTAGAAAAAGGGAAACGATACGGATCCCTGCAGGAGCCCATTATCTTGTATATGGGGGTTACTGTGAGGAGCACCACTTGATCTAGAATGTACAGTGTGTCAAGAGATTCTGGACGAAAATCGAGAGCATGCCTCGGAGCCTCCTCTCATGTAGGGTAGTGAGGATGAGATGATGCCATGTAGCGTCATAAGCCTTTTGCAAATTGAAGAATACAGTGATAAGGTGTCCACGCTGGGCAAGACCTGACCAGATACCAGACTGCACACGACCAAATCATCAGTGGAAGAATAGCCTTGGTGAATACTGCCCAGGGATGGAGCCAAACGACCATGAGACACAAGGTACCAACACAGCTGCCGGCCCACCACACATACGAAAAACTTGCAGGGAATGTTAGTGAGACTAACTGGGCGATAGCTGTCCTTCATAAGGAGTGTTTGCCCAGTTTCAGTACTGGGTCAATCAGTCTTTCTCGCCACTGACATGGGAATTCACTCTCACTTCAGATACGGTTGAAACTACCCACTGACCATAAAGAGCAAAGAAGGACCATCTGTGCGGAATTGCCTGAGCGTTACCAGGCTAATTGTGACAATTTTTTCTCCAACATCGTCACAGGCGGTGAGACATGGGTTCATCACTTCGAATTGGAAACAAAACGGCAATCCATGGAATGGCGCCACGCCACCTCTCCTTGGAAGAAAAAGTTCAAAGCCGATCCCTCAATCTGTAAATTCACAGCGACGGTGTTCTAGAGCTCTGAAGGGGTTCTGTTTTATGTCCTTCCGCAACTTTCAACTCTGAAGTTTATTGTGCTACGCTCAGGAAATTGAAGAAGCGACTTCAGTGTGTTCCTAGCCTCGAATATGAAAATGAATTTCACCTTCTCCATGACAACGCAAGGCCTCTCATAAGTCTGCTCACCCGAGAGGCGCTCACAAAACTTCATTGGACTGTTCTACCTCATCCATCCTACAGCGCAGATCTCGCGCCTTCTGACTTCCATCTATTTGGCTCAATGAAGGATGATGCACTCCATGGGAAGCAGTAGGTGGATGATAGGAGATCGTTCATGCAGCAAAATGTTGGCTCTAACATCCACCAGTAGGGTGGTACCATCAGGCATATAGGTACCTCCATCTATTTGGCCAATGAAGGATGATGCACTCCATGGGAAGCAGTAGTTGGTTGATAGGAGGTTGTTGATGCAGCAAGATGTTGGCTCTAACGTCCACCAGTAGGGTGATACCATCAGGCATATAGGTACCTCCATCTATTTGGCCCAACGAAGGATTATGCACTCTGTGGGAAGCAGTAGGTGTATGATAGGAGGTTGTTGATGCAGCAAGATGTTGGCTCTAACGTCCACCAGTAGGGTGGTACCATTGGGCATATAGGTCCTTCCATCTGTTTGGCCCAATGAAGGATGATTAACTCCACAGGAAGCAGTAGGTGGATGGTAGGTTGTTGATGCAGCAAGATGTTGGCTCTCACGTCCACCATTAGGGTGGTACCATCAGGCATACAGGTCATCCCATAAAGTAGGGTAAGGCCGTCCCATTGAAAAATAAGGTTTTGTAGCAAAAGAGTGGGTAATAATGGGGTGTACTGGAATGCCGAATAAAACCAGCCTGCTTTCAGAAAAAATTGTTGCATTACTTATTGAACTCCCCTTGTATATGTACGAGGTTTCAAGAACCAATAGGCCCTTTGTGTGAGGAGACCAGGAACATATGGGAGAACGGGGTAAGCTGACGATTTTATCAGCTAAGCTTACTAAATAAATTCATATTTGGAGGCAGTTTGTTTTTCTCTGCACGTATTAATAATATGGCCTTGTATTATTTTGACTTACTGTCGTAAATGTTTATTTTAATACAATCAGAGTTGTTTCGGCAATTTTAAAAGATAATGTAAAAGGACCATCTTGCCCCTGAACTGAAGCAAGATGACTTTTACCGATGCACAAGACAACAATACTAAGAAAAGTTGAATACATTTTTATTCTTAGAAATTATAAGACAGTACGTTAATTAATTAAACATTGCTATGTATTTCTTATCTGGTAGTATTTAATGAAAGGATTATTAACAAAGTTTGACACCCGACATCCCGCCATGTGCAGCGTTTGTAAAACCCTATCCAATCTTCTCCTGGCCGGCCAACGTACAATCATAGCATGCAAAACACTGTAATCTGCCTTCCTTGGTAGTTTTGTCAGTTGTATTAAAAGTTCTTTTTCCGCTTTGTATGCTTGACTATCAACCAACATCAGCTTTTATATGAAAGTTTGTTCTTTGCGTGCTGTAACTTTTCTTACTCTTTTTGCGCATGGCTTTCTTTGGTTAGCCGTAGCTGAGTGGTCAGCGTAGATGGCTGCCATGTGGAGGACCCGAGTTCAGTGCCCGGTGCTGCTAGGGATTTTTCCTTGATGTGAGAACTGGTACGGGGTGCACTCAGCCTCGTGATGCCAGTTGAGGAGCTAACTGACCGAACCGTTGCGGCTCCACGCGCTTGAAAGTCTGCTAAACCACCGAGAGTGCTGTATGCTGACAATATGCTCTTCCGCACCGCATGCGCTTAACGCCGCAAGGCAGAGGGTCACACGGCAGCCGGTAGACACACCCTCGGCCTTCACGGCAGGCGAGCAGCTCCTCTTCTCTAGGAAATGGAATAAAATCTAAAAGACCACCGTTTTGGCTTAGTGGGAGCAGCATATGTTGAAGCTCTTGGTTCTTCGTTTTATTCCACCTGATATTCGAAAGGCGATTCGTCAGGAGTTTCTGTGGACTGGTCTTTATGTGCTGCAGCCTGAGCTGAGGGTCTTTCAATTTCAGCATGGCCCGTAACAAGAACACGATCTGTCCTTTTCAAGACACAAAAATCGTTCTCATTAAACACAAGGGTACCTATTAACCCACTAACTGTTTTACCGACCGTACCTGCTTTTAAAAAGGGAGAGCTCAATGTGTGACAAGGTCCTTAATGTTTCCCCAGTCAACTTGACCCAGTCAGCTATATCAAAAAGTTTTGAAATTAACAGGAATAAGACATAAATAAATAGTGTTTGTGAAACCAATAAGGTTTATTTAATCATCTTTAACAATGAATAACCAAATAAAAACATTCTAAAGTCGAGGTCACATAAATATTTATTCATTTAGAACAACTGTTTTCGACACACTATGCTGTCATCTTCACATCTTAAAAAGTCTTTTTGCATGACACGTGTTCATTTTAAGTTGCACCTCACGCCAAATTTACCATGTGGGTAAAAGACAGCACATTATAAAATGTTTGTCATAACTAAAATATTTAAAAACATGAGCCACCTTATGCAAACGGCCATGTCCATTTATATATACGTCACATAAACACAGTACACAGAACAACATCTGTTTACATAACCTGCACATATTCTAAGTACTGAAAATCCCCCTTGACCGGCGTATAACGTAGTCTTTCTTTTAAATAAAGAAATATTTTACGATCTTGGCTTTCAAATGTTTTAGCAAGTAAAACAGGTCGCTCCTCCTGTCTTCTCAAAAGGAGAAAATTCAGTCGAACAACCAAACATGTTACCAACTACGTTACTTTTAATGTTATGAGACTTAAAACACATCATTGAGGAAGAGGGTCGGAGCTCAATTTTTTTCATAAAGGTCTTGAACGTGAATGTTAATTTTACCTGATAATAAGAGGAAAGAATAAAATTTGTTTATGCGCTGTTTTTCACTTCTTGATATGTCTTTCTGTTCCTTTCTTACCAGTCAATGAGGATCTTCCAATGTTCTTAGTCATGTTGTTGTCCTTCATCTGGAAAATATGTGACTCTACATACTTCGAGCGAAGAAGGTACACAGAAACTCCACAATCTGGGTGTTCGGTGTTTGGTGTTTGTTACCATTGAGCACTCCTTTACGTGTTCTGGCTACTATTAACGATAATTTTCAGTGACAATACCAGTGACAGGCAAATTTCTTACTTTCCACAAAATCTGACATCTCGCAAGCAATGCATTTTTTGTAGGGACTCGCAATGGACTGTGTAGGCGTCAGGACCCTGAGCCTGTCTCACAACTTCCGGTATACCTTGATGAATGATTAAGCGTTATTCGCTTGTCATGTTGTCTAGTTATCTAAGGCAGCAAATAAAGCCAGGAAGTAAGCAGTTTTAAAAATCTATTGAAAGATCTCCTTACAGCACTACTACACGGATATCTATGCGCCTAGCAATGTCCACGTCGGCAACGGGCCACACCGCATGTTCCAGCTGCAGCCGTTCTACGGACTACTTTGTAGCTTGTTCACAAAATTGTGGTACAACTAGCTAGAAGTCCGTAACTTCTTGCAAACACATTTCGATGACGAGTCTTCTGGTATCTAGAGGTGTATATTGGCGAAGGTAGATCGAACTCCTCTATTCGAGACCGCATCGTTGAAAGCGTGGAGCTCTCTTAATTATACACGGCGGTCAGAAATAGCATGAGAAGCTAGTAAGTCTGATAAAGGGAGGGGGGGGGGCGTGGTGATAAATAACTGTTAAGAAATAAATTAGATACGTTACGTGGTTTCCGAGTTACTTAGCACTGAAATTAGAAAATCATGCGGCCCACCAGAGACGGTGTCGCCAAACGTGAAATTGGACATGGAACGCTAATAAGGATCGAATCTCAGTCAAAGGCTGAGCAGTCTCGTGCTTTGTCGTCTATGCTACGAGAACAGCTGGCACTAATTGTGTCTCACTGTCAACCTGAATTTGCGGGCCAACGTTCTGATTGACTAACTTCGATGCTTATTAACTGGAAAACGACGCATCATATCGAAATTTTTTCTTAAAAATTATTTTTAGAATAACCTACACTCTTCTCAGACTGTTTCTGACCACTCTTTCGATTATAATTAAAGTTAAACTTTCAAACCACAGTAGAAATAACACCTCTGGTCAGAATGACATCAAATTGCAACGGAATATTATCGCAGAAGGGGGGAAAACGTATGGGAGAAGAAAAATAAATAGTCACAAAATGTAGCAATAATGGCGCTGTAAGCATCATAATTTAATAGTGGTCGACTACAAATGACTAATGAATCATACAACAATGCCTAAGGTGTGTAAGTTAAACAAACAGTCTACTCAGTGTCCGTGGGTGTACAGGTGTGATACTATTAGTTAAGTATTAGTTAAGTATGCCTATCCACCACGGCAAGGTCATATCACATCGGATGGGAAAAATCGGTGTTTAATTGTCCCGAGGCCAAAAACCGCACGAAAAGCATTACTCACATCGGTTTTTAATTGTCCTGAGGCCAAAAACCGCATAACGAGCATCAATCAAAATCAAATCGGATAATTAATTTCCGTGTGACTGGCGCAAAACGTGTTCAGTATGCTGTCACCGTTTTCTGCAACAAGTTGAATTCGAGAAACAGCATGTTCCACAAATGATTTTAGGTGTTTCCGGGGTCACGTTCAGAATGTGCTGCGCAATACGTGCCTTCAATGAAGCTACGTTTGCAATCGGAACACTGAACACAACGTTCAGATAGCCCCACAGCCAGAAGTCAAACGGATTAAGATCAGATGATCGGGACGGCCAGGCTGTCTGGAAATGGCGGCTGATAATTCTAGCATTTCCGAAATGGTGCTTCAGCAGCTGCTCAACTGGATTTGCAATGCTCGGAGGTACGCCATCTTGCATAAACATGATCCCATTCACACATCCACGCTGTTGGAGAGCTGGAATGACGTGGTTGCGCAAAAGACACTCATAGCGCTTACCAGTGACGGTACTTGTAACAGGACCGGAAGCGCCTGTCTCTTCGAGAAAATATGGCCCTATGATAAATGATGTAAACCCGCACCACACAGTGGCCTTTTCAGGATGAAGTGGTTCTGGTTGAATTGAGTGTGGATTTTCCGTTGCCCATATTCGACAATTCTGTGTCTTGACATATGCTGTCAGATGGAAGTGGGGTTCGTCTGTCCACAAAATCTTACACGGCCAATCATTCCTCACTTCCATTGGAGCAAGAAATTCTAAAGCAAAGGTCTCTCTTGCTGCCAGGTCAACAGGAAGCAACTCCATCACATTAGTAATTTTGAATGGGTAGCAAAGAAGAATATTTCGTAGAATTTTGCGCGCCGTGCTCACGAGTATATCCAATGTTCGAGCAATTCTCCGTGCACTACACGTTTGCACACCACCACTCGTCTCCTCCTCTTCGAGGTACACTGTGGTGTAAAATGTGCTCTTATCTATCCGAATTTAGCTTTTTCTTAGGGGGGTAGGACGTCAAACGGGCCGTCTTGGAGCAGGAGAGACACCACAGGACATTTTAATTTCCACTGTCTACACTTTTACGAATAAATTCATAAAATTTCGTCAGCATAACCAGGAAGCATTCAGGATTCACAATCATAGCAGTGGAAGTTCAGAAAAATAACAAAATAATTTTTTTTACCTGTGAAAATTCATCATTTTTTCACTTCTATTGGCTGCGTTTGTTGCTATAGGTACACGTTTCTTCGTTGTTGTTGTTGTTGTGGTCTTCAGTCCTGAGACTGGTTTGATGCAGCTCTCCATGCTACTCTATCCTGTGCAAGCTTCTTCATCTCCCAGTACCTACTGCAGCCTACATCCTTCTGTATCTGCTTAGTGTATTCATCTCTTGGTCTCCCTCTACGATTTTTACCCTCTACGCTGCCCTCCAGTACTAAATTGGTGATCCCTTGATGCCTCAGAACATGTCCTACCAACCGATCCCTTCTTCTAGTCAAGTTGTGCCACAAACTTCTCTTCTCCCCAATTCTATTCAATACCTCCTCATCAGTTATGTGATCTACCCATCTAATCTTAAGCATTCTTCTGTAGCACCACAGTTCGAATCCTTCTATTCTCTTCTTGTCCAGACTATTTATCGTCCGTGTTTCACTTCCATACATGGCTACTCTCCATACAAATACTTTCAGAAACGACTTCCTGACACTTAAATCTATACTCGATGTTAACAAATTTCTCTTCTTCAGAAACGCTTTCCTTGCCATTACCAGTCTGCGTTTTATATCCTCTCTACTTCGACCATCATCAGTTATTTGGCTCACCAAATAGCAAAACTCCTTTACTACATTAAGTGTCTCATTTCCTAATCTAATTTCCTCAGCATCACCCGACTTAATTCGACTACATTCCATTATCCTCGTTTTGCTTTTGTTGATGTTCTTCTTATACCCTCCTTTCAAGACACTGTCCATTCCGTTCAACTGCTCTTCCAAGTCCTTTGCTATCTCTGACAGAATTACAATGTCATCGGCGAACCTCAAAGTTTTTATTTCTTCTCCATGGATTTTAATACCTACTCCGAATTTCTCTTTTGTTTCCTTTACTGCTGCTCAATATACAGATTGAATAGCATCGGGTGGAGGCTACAACCCTGTCTCACTCCCTTCCCAACCACTGCTTCCCTTTCATGTCCCTCGACTCTTATAACTGCCATCTGGTTTCTGTACAAATTGTAAATAGCCTTTCGCTCCCTCAATTTTACCCCTGCCACCTTCAGAATTTGAAAGAGAGTATTCCAGTCAACATTGTCAAAAGCTTTCTCTATATCTACAAATGCTAGAAACGTAGGTTTACCTTTCCTTAATCTTTCTTCTAAGATAAGTCGTAGGGTCAGTATTGCCTCATGTGTTCCAACATTTCTACGGAATCCAAACTGATCTTCCTCGAGGTCGGCTTGTACCACTTTTTCCATTTGTCTGTAAAGAATTCGTGTTAGTATTTTGCAGCTGTGACTTATTAAATGATAGTTCGGTAATTTTCACATCTGTCAAGACCTGCTTTCTTTGGGTTTGGGATTATTATATTCTTCTTGAAGTCTGAGAGAATTTCGCCTGTCTCATACATCTTGCTCACCAGATGGTAGAGTTTTGTCAGGACTGGATCTCCCAAGGCTGTCAGTAGTTCTAACGGAATGTTGTCTACTCCCGGGGCCTTGCTTCGTCTTAGGTCTTTCAGTGCTCTGTCAAACTCTTCACGCAGTATCATATCTCCCATTTCATCTTCATCTACCTCCTCCCCCATTTCGATAATATTGTCCTCAAGAACACCGCCCCTGTTTCTTCGTAAGTAAGAGAAACTCTTCGATGAATTTTGCACAGCATAGAAACCATACTTACAGGTGTATGAAACTCTAGAAATCATTTAATTCATGAAAAAATGAATGTGCTGTTACATTTTAAACTTAATGTTTAGAAAAAACTCAAATTTTATAGTTAATTATCTCAATTCTTACCACAATTTTTAATAGATTTGGAAAATTCTGGAGCTTCATAAACCTGTAAGAATGGTTTGTATGCTGTGCAAAATTCATCGAAGAATCTCCCTTACTTATGAAGAAAAGTGTACCTATGGCAACAAATGCAGCCAATGGTTAGTGAAAAAAAGGTGAAATACAAATGTAAAAAAATAAATTATTTTCTTACATTTTTGAACTTCCACCACTATAAGTGTAAATCCTGAATCCTTTCTGTTCATTCTGACAAAGTTTTATGAATTTATTTTTAAATGTATAGAGAGTGGAAATTAAAAATTCCTGTGGTGTCTCTCGTGCTCCAAGTCGTCCCGTTTGACGTCCTAACCCCCTTAAGAGCTATAAGGTGACCACACACTAACCGCGAAAAACACTTCCATACCGTAACACCACCTCCTCCGTACCTCACTGTTGACACTACAGATGATGACAGGTAACGTCCTCCAGACATGCGCCAAATCCAAACCCTTTCATCGGATTGCTACAGGATATAGCGTGCTTCTTCAATTCAAATTACCTGTTACTAGTCATCCACTGCCCAGTGGCTCTGCTCTTTAAACCATCTCTACCATCGCTACTGGAGAAATGTGTGGCTTTTGAGTTGCTGCTCGATCATTGTACCCCATTCTCTTTAACTCCATAGGCACAGTCATTGTGCTACTTAGATGGCCGGTTGCTCTTGGAACTTACGTGTAATTCCTTCAGTTGATATCATGCGATTTTTGGCAACCACCAACCGCAATGGTCGGCGTTCTCTGTTCGACAATACATGAAGTCTGCCTGGTCTCAGTTAAACTGTGGTTGACCCTTCGCGTTTCCACTTCACAGTCAAAATGGTTCAAATGGGTCTGAGCACTATGGGACTTAACATCTGAAGTCATCAGTCCCCTAGAACTTAGAACTACTTAAACCCAACTTTATAAGGACTGAAACGTTCCTGGTGGACTTGTTACTCGGGTGACATCCAATGACTGGTCCACATTCGACGTCACTGAGGTGTTACTGCTTCTCTACAGTCGAAAGAATACTCTGCAAGTGAGGTACTGGCGTAAGAGAAGCTGTGTGGAAGGGCCTTGAGTCATGCTTGGGAAGCTCAGTTGGTAGAGAGCAATTTCTTGCGAAAGGCAGAGCTCCCGGGTTCGAGTCCCGGTCCACCACACAATTTTAATGTGTCAGAAAGTTTCGTATCAGTGTACATTCCGCTGCCGAGTGAAAATTTCGTTCTAGAATTTTCCCTGCGTCGCTTTTTACTGGTGGGCCCACCTCTCGTAATATCTAGCTGTCAATTTCATATTACGTAGGTGTCTACTTCTGCATTTTTGATCAGGCATTATGCAGTGCTGGGAGTGGAGGAAGACAGTACTGAATGTTACCCAGCAGCAGATGTAATAAGATGTGCACTTTTGAATAGGTTACCATTGTTGTGGTTATTATCTCTTCATTTGACGCTAAAGTCTTGTTTTTGTTTTTTTTTAGTTTCAAATTATTTCTTTTAGTTTTTTCCCACTGCTCCCCTTGAAACTACACTACTGGCCATTAACATTGCTACACCATGATGATGACGTGCTACAGACGCGAAATTTAACCGAACAGGAAGAAGATGCTGTGATATGCAAAAGATTAGCTTTTCAGAGCATTCCCACAAGGTTAGCGCCGGTGGCGACACCTGCAACGTGGTGACATGAGGAAAATTTCCAACCAATTCCTCATACACAAACAGCAGTTGACCGGCGTTCCCTGGTGAAACGTTGTTGTGATGCCTCGTGGAAGGAGGAGAAATGCGTACCATCACGTTTCCGACTTTGATAAAGGTCGGATTGTAGCCTATGTAGTGTAACGACGTAAGTTCTGTATAAATGATTTTCTTTTGACACATGACCATGTGCAGACTTCGTCACCTACGTCACTTACAAAACACTTCAAAATTATTTAAATTCTTTTTAAAGTTGTCTCTGAATGGTTCTTGAACGAAACTGTAACTAAAACATCATCATTTGAGTCGTATACGCAGAATTACGTCAGTCAGTCCAATTGGTTTGCGCAAACTTTTTTCAATTTAGATGTCGTTTGTTTCTTCTCAGAAATTATATTAATGCAAGTTATCTGCTTTAATAAATATTAAAACCGCATTTAATAAATTTTTAAGACTCAAACTCGCGATGAACGTTGTCAAAAAGTAATAATCTTGTCAAATAAATCAGTAATACTTCTTCCTCGGAACACGTATTTAAACTTTTGTAGTATACACTAGTTTATTATCTTCATATATACTACATATAGACGTGAACATGAGCCGTGACAAGATAGGACTGAACATTTACAACATGATTAAATTTTCTATGACGTCATTGTTGTAGAAACATTTCAAATTCTTATTTTTTCAGTTTTTAGAACCACGACGCAACAACTCGGTTTCAGGATCTTCTATTGCTCTTTGGCTGTCGACCCGCGACGTATAGTGGCCAGCAATTTTCTCTCTGGTCCCGGCAGTGAAGATGCTGTCTCCGTTCGTTGCGCCGCCCTCTCCGTACATGAAACATAAAAATAAATACAAAACCTTAGATAATTCACAAACATTACAAATATTACAAAATACATAAACAAAACACTAAATTAAACTTATATTCACCTGCAAACTGGGCTGACGCTGGTGTATGGGTGAAGCTTCAATTTCGCGTCCCACTACACCTATCGTGATTGCGGTTTAACGTATCGCGACATTGCTGCTCGCGTTGGTCGAGATCCAATGACTGTTAGCAGAATATGGAATCGGTGGGTTCAGGATGCTAATACGGAACGCCGTGCTAGATCTCAACGGCCTCGTATCACTAGCAGTTGAGATGACAGGCATCTTATCCGCATGCCTGTAACGGATCGTGCAGCCACGTCTCAATCCCTGAGTCAACACATGGGGACGTTTGCAAGACAACAACCATCTGCACGAACAGTTCGACGACGTTTGCAGCACCATGGACTATCAGCTCGGAGACCAAGGCTGGGGTTACCCTTGACGCTGCATCACAGACAGGAGCACCTGCGATGGTGTACTCAACGACGAACCTGGGTGCACGAATGGAAAAACGTCATTTTTTCGGACGAATCCAGGCTCTGTTTGCAGCATCATGATGGTCGAATCCGTGTTTGGTGACATCGCGGTGAACGCACATTGGAAACGTGTATTTGTCATCGCCATACTGGCGTATCACCCGGCGTGATGGTATGTGGTGCCATCGGTTACACGTCTCGGTCACCTTTTGTTGGCATTGACGGCACTTTGAACAATGGACGTTACATTTCAGGTGTGTTACGACCCGTGGCTCTACCCTTCATTCGATCCCTGCGTAACCCTACATTTCAGCAGGATAATGCACGACCGCATGTTGCAGGTCCTGTACGGGCCTTTCTGGATACAGAAAATGTTCGACTGCTGCCCTGGCCAGCACATTCTCCAGATCTCTCACCAATTGAAAACGTCTGGTCAATGGTGGCCGAGCAACTGGCTCGTTACAATATGCCAGTCACTACTCTTGATGAACTGTAGTATGGTATTGAAGCTGCATGGGCAGCTGTATCTGTACACGCCATCCAAGCTTCGTTTGACTCAATGCCCAGGCGTATCTAGGCCGTTATTACGGCCAGAGGTGGTTGTTCTGGGTACTGATTTCTCAGGATCTATGCACCCAAATTGCGTGAAAATGTAATCACATGTCAGTTCTAGTATATTATATTTGTCCAATGAATACCCGTTTGTTGTTGTTGTGGTCTTCAGTCCTGAGACTGGTTTGATGCAGCTCTCCATGCTACTCTATCCTGTGCAAGTCTCTTCATCTCCCAGTACCTACTGCAACCTACATCCTTCTGAATCTGCTTAGTGTATTCATCTCTTGGTCTCCCTCTACGATTTTTACCCTCCACGCTGCCCTCCAATACTAAATTGGTGACCTCTTGATGCCTCAGAACATGTCCTACCAACCGATCCCTTCTTCTAGTCAAGTTGTGCCACAAACTTCTCTTCTCCCCATTCCTATTCAATACTTTCTCATTAGTTATGTGATCTACCCATCTAATCGTCAGCATTCTTCTGTAGCACCACATTTCAAAAGCTTCTATTCTCTTCTTGTTCAAATTATTTATCGTCCATGTTTCACTTCCATACATGGCTACACTCCATACAAATACTTTCAGAAATGACTTCCTGACACTTAAATCTATACTCGATGTTAACAAATTTCTCTTCTTCAGAAACGCTTTCCTTGCCATTGCCGGTCTACATTTTATATCCTCTCTACTTCGACCATCATCAGTTATTTTGCTCCCCAAATAGCAAAACTCATTTACTACTTTAAGTGTCTCATTTCCTAATCTAATTCCCTCAGCATCATCCGACTTAATTCGACTACATGCCATTATCCTCGTTTTGCTTTTGTAATACCCGTTTATCATCTACATTTCTTTTTGGTGTAGCAATTTTAATGGCCAGTAATGTAGATCCACACATATCCAGTAGATATGCTGGCGGTGGAAAACATTTTTGAGCAATTTATTACTTGCTATTGGAGATATATTCACAGTGCCATGCTGAGTACGCAATTGTGGCCATATGGTTGTTTCAAGCCGTAGAAAGCGAGTGCTAGGTAATGGTCTGTGACGAGGCAAACGAAGCGCTCCGTAATGAAGGTTCCCACGGCTAGGGTTAAGTGCTCCCTAGTTCGCTTCGTGCGGCACGGCCCGTTCTGGCAGGAATTCCCCTGAGAAGAGAGACGCAAACAGCAGAACGTCTTCCAGCGCCGGAGATCTTTCTCAGCCGGCAGAGGCGGAGGCGGCAGCAGACATTCATTCTGCTGTCTCGCGTGACGTGGCGCGCACAGTTCCAAGCCATTGACTGCGGTCCTGCGGGAATGCCCTGCGGAGCCGAGTCGAGTAGTGGGGACGGGTGCGGCTGAGGGAGGCTGAGAAGCACGAGGGAGAGTGGCCAGAAGCTGCGGACGGGAGCGAAGGTAAACTTTCGCCACAGAGGAGGGACCCAATTCCTGCTCGCATAAGTTTCAGGGCATGTCAGAGTGACGGAAATGATGCGGATGTCAGTGTTATTCTTTGACGAGAGGATGGGAGTTAATTGTGGAAGCGTTCAGCTGCTATTCTCATGGGCAGTAGACGATTTTATTTTATGCACGGTTGATTTACATAACTGTTGAGGTTTTGTAATATTTTTTTAGAGGGAATGGAAAATATACGGCAATTATCGCTGCTGCGATGGATCGTTCTGCATCTGTTGTAGTTGCCTCAGTTAGAGTCAGACGGTAGTTATAAGAAGCGTTGAAAAAATGGGGGCTAGCGGTAAGCAGAAAGTGTTTTGTCCTCTTCTTCATCATCTATTAGGCAAATTACCTGCTACGGTACTCAATATCCCATATGGCCTTCCTGCATTTCTTCTTCCAGTGCAAACATAATTCAGTGCTTTGCCAGGAGTCTTTCTTCATTCGTATGGTCTACATATTCTTTCCATTCTCTCCTATTCATTTCTTTTTTCGTTTAGAGTACATATTCCAAAATCTGTCCTCCCATCCTCGTCTCCTTTACGATCTTCTGTTGTGCATGCTTCCATTCTTCTTAGGAACCTCATTTCTTGAGTCTGTATCCACTTTCTTGGTCTCTTGATGTCACCCCTGCTTCACTTCCACATTTAAGGGTTGGCACTGCTATAGTTCTTAGGACCTCGATTGGGTCTCTTTCCTGGCTATAACCTGCAAAACTTTTACAATTGTTCCAGATACGGAAGTAAATTTATTTAATTTTTGGTCCACGTTGTGGCTGTATTCATACACTATGTGATCAAAAGTATCCGGACACCTGGCTGAAAATTACTTACAACTTCGTGGCGTCCTCCATCGCTAATGCTGGAATTCAGTATGGTGTTGGCCCACCTTTAGCCTTGATCAATGCTTCCACTCTCGCAGCCATAAGTTCAATGAGGTGCTGGAAGGTTTCTTGGAGAATGGCAGCCCATTCTTCACGTAGAGCTGCACTGAAGAAAGGTATCGATATCGGTCGGTGAGGCCTGGCACGAAGTCGGCGTTCCAAAACATCGCAAAGGTGTTCTATGGGGTTCAGGTCAGGACTCTGCGCAGGCCAGTCCACTACAGGGATGTAATTGTCGTGTAACCACTCCGCCACAGGCCGTGCATTATGAACAGGTGCTCGATCGTGTTGAAAGATGTAATCGGCATACCTGAATTGCTCTTCAACAGTGGGAAGCAAGAAGGTGCTTAAAACATCAATGTAGGCCTGTGCTGTGATAGTGCCACGCAAAATAACAGGGAGTGCAAGCCCCCTCCATAAAAAACACGGCCACACCATAACACCACCGCCTCCGAATTTTACTGTTGACACTACACGCACTGGCAGATGACGTTCGCCGGGCATTCTACATACCCACACCCTGCCATCGGATCGCCACATTGTGTACCGTGATTCGTTACTCCACACATCGTTCTCCACTGTTCAATCGTCCAATGTTTACGCTCCTTACACCAAGCGAGGCGTGATGCGGGCTTATGAGCAGCCGCTCGACCATGAAATTCAAGTTTTCTCAACTCTCGCCTAACTGTGCCGCAGTGGATCCTGATGCAGCTTGGAATTCCCGTGTGATGGTCTGCCTATTACACATTACGACCCTCTTCAATTGTCAGCGGTTTTTGTCAGTCAACAGATGAGGTCAGCCTGTACGCTTTTGAGCTAACATGTCCGTTCACGTTTCAACTTCACTATCACATCGGAAACAGTGGACCTAGGGATGTTTATGAGTGTGGAAATTTCGCGTAAAGACACATGACACAAGTAACATTTAGTCTGACCAAGTTCGAAGTCCGTGAGTTCCGCGGAGCGCCCCATTCTGCTCTTTCAAGATGTCTAATGACTACTGAAGTCGCTGATATGGAGTACCTGGCAATAGATGGCATCACAATGCACCTGAAATCAAAAAGTATGTTTTTGGGGGTGTCCGGATACTCTTGATCATATACTGTCTCTCATGCATAAAATGTTTTACATACTCAATGGTTTTATTATTCAAGACTACTGAAATGCTCTCTTTTGTTTTACTTACAGACAATTTGAGATTGTATTCTGAGGCTATCTGCTGCAAGTTATGGGTCATATTCGTTCTCTACATTCATTGTTAGGTCATCTGCATGTAAGAGCGCATTTAGGCTATCGTTATGATCTAAATATACTCCTTTATTTACTGTTTTCCATTAACTATTCACTTCATCTGTGTACATGTTGACTAGTGTCGGGGATATACAACATTCTCGTCTTACCGCTTTGATTGTATTCATTGGCTTTGGGATTGTCAAGTCAACACAATTTCATTGGTTGTTTATACAGTTTTAATAGCATTTATTATGAGATCAGACAAGGGTATCGTCAGAAGTGCCAGGAAGTGTGATTGCGCTGCAGTTATTCTCTATATACAGAAATGATCTGACACGGTGAGCAGCAATTTGCGGCTGTTTGGTGATAGCGCTGTGGTGTACGGAAAGCTGTCAACATTGAATTCCTGTAGGACGATACAAAATGAGTCAGACAAAATTTCTAGTCGGTGTGATGAGTGAAAGCTTGCTCTAAATGTAGAAAAAGTAAGTTAACGCAGATGAGTAGGGAAAACAATCTCGTGCGAGTAGCATTGATAGCATGCCGCTTGACACCGTGACGTCGATTAAATATTTAAACATAATGTTGCAAAGCGGTTTGAAATGGAACGAACTCGAATTGGCAGTCGTACGAAAGGTAAGAGGACGAGCTCGGTTTATTGGGAGAATCTTAGAGGGGCTCATTCGGAAGTATGTTTTCCCTCGTTCTGTTTGCGAGTGGAAGAGGAAAGGAAATGATGAGTAGTGGTACAAACTACGCACCTTACGATGCGGAGTATGTGTGAAGATGCAGATGTAGATGCAACTCTTGAATATCATCATCAGTCCGCTGCCACTGTCCAGCGCCGCTTTCGAACTAAATACCGGAACGTTCAAATAGAAGGGATAATACTTTCAGCTGTGTTTACAGGTGTTATTTTATTAGCGACATTTTAGTGCTAAATTAAGCCATCTTCAGGTCTTTCTATAATATCAGGTGATATGTTGATACAGAGTTATCATCATTACACATCTCATGGAGGGCACAAAAAATTGATACACTATGTTGAACCTTCTTTCCTGCTTGCATGAGTATCTTTTTCTGTGTGTCATCCTCACTGTATGTAACAATTTTAGAGATTTTATCCACATTCGTTCCTTTCAAAACGCACCACGGCGCTGGTACCTCGCCGTTGTGCACCCACAGAGTCAGAACACACACACACACACACACACACACACACACACACACACACACACACACACACACGCTTCCCTGCTTATGATGTGAACGCTAGTGCACATCAGCTATACTCTACATTAAGTACCTTCCTTCCGAAACTTTATTCGTATATGGTACGGCAAATTTGTTGAGACGGGTTGTTTATGCAAAGGGAAAAGCAGTTGGCGAGTTGGCGTTCCACAGTTAGAAGCAGCAGATCAGGAAAACTTATATCTGTATCCCTAAGAAACCGACTTGAGAAGGCAGCACGGAACTAAATATTGCTCACCCACATTATGATGTGCGTTACCGACGCGAATAAAGGCAAAATGTTTATACGGGGTATTTGACACATGGAAAAGGTCTAGTAGAGGACAACAGAACAAACAAATACTCATAATAAACATTGGTTAGGAAACCAATTGCTTCCGGATGCGACATATTACACGAACACCTCACAACAGAGTCCCCGTACGTCCAAACTGAACCTAAGCGCTTGAAGACGGCTCATTGCAACATGGCCACCGTTCTCCTCATCGATGCCCGTACACGTTCCAAGGCCCCAGGCGTGTTCCGAATCCATTAATAGCCATCCACAATGCACTCCCGAAGTTCATTGGCAGTGTCAACAGGGCTGTAAAACATCAAAGCATTTAAATATCCCCACACACAAAAATCCAGCGGGTTCAGCCCGGGGGATCTGGTAGGCCGTGATATTCGAGAGCCAATATCGATATCCTTGTGGAAGACTCGTGCTACGTATTCTGAAACAGCGCCGAGAAAGAGTGCCATGCACCATCATGCACGCACCATATACACATCCTTTCACCATAAGAAACATCTTCCAGATAGCCGATAAACTTGTGCATAAATACACTTGTGCAGACTCGTATAACGAGAACCATTGATTTCCGGGCCTTTGTTTACTAGAATTATGTGCTTTTTTCATTCTCCTTTACTCGCCCCTTTTATTTGTACCTCTAACAATCAAACATCCTCTACTTACACTCATAGCGCTTACATCTGGGTCAACCTTTAATAGGTAGTGAAAGGACGTGTGGAAGAAGATGGCCTTTGTGATCGTTTTCACCGACGAGCAACCTTTTATGCCAGCAGTAAGATAATAAACAAAACATTCACATTTTGGGAGTAGAAAACCCCCAATACTATGAGGAGCATGTACTGCACGTGACTCTTCCAAAGTGAACATATCATGATCTGTTGTGAAGACGACCTACATGCCTTTCTTCTTCGCTGAACAGATGGCGGCAGAGATGAAACTTCCAGGGACTCGAACGCGGAACCTTGCCTTCCACGGACAATGCTATTTCTTCCTAAGCTATCAGGCACGACCTGATAGTACCTCTCCCCCACTTCCCATTCTACACAGACGTTCTCCTGCATACCGAGCAGGACTGGCACACATGTAAGAACGTATACAGTCTACACTTCAGCATTTACGTTTTAAAGGTTGACAGCCCATGTGGCCTCATCTGTTTTACTGGTTTTATACATCGTCTACAACCAACAGCATAAATATTGCAGGTTACGCTTCTCTGATGACGTTAGGTCGACTGCCCTAACTTGTAAGCAATACCGCAGCACAACAAATATCATCTGATTCAGTCATTGGTTTATGATACGACTTTGCTAAGTTTGATGAGAGAGGCAGTGGGCTGTCAATTTGCGCACTTAGTACCAATAGAAAAATGTATAACATAATAGAGCATGTATAAATTACACGCATTCGTGTTAGATATATGTGTATCTATAAACATGTTAGAGTACCTGTTTTAATCTCCCAGTGCATATTGTATTTTTAAATATTTAATATTGATTTCATCTCTCGGGTTTTCTCGGTGTGATTGATTAATGGCTCACTTGCGGGAGTTCAGCCGAGTTTGTATTTCCATTTCCACACAATAATTCAACGATCGTCTCAGCTGTCTTCTTTAGGTGTCAGGGCCAACACACGTCCACAGCACTGAATATTTCTCAATAATATTGACCGTCTGAGATCGGTTTGACGTTTCGCGCAATATAATGAGGAAGACTGGACAGCTTTAAAAATATATACACTCGCTCAATATACTGTATTGGCCAACCCCAGGGTCGTATTACGCAATATGCGACAGTTCCTACCGAGACCGAAAGAAATTCACGTCACTCCGAATGAATTCTCGCAAATAATTAAAAAAAATAAATGACAGAAGATCATCTAATGGGGTGGAAGGTGGATATGGAAGCACCATGTGCTACTTAGGAGAAATTAAGTTCATAATTGATCACGTAACGCCAGATACATCGTTGTCCACAAAAGCAGAGGAAATTGAAGATAATGATATCGTGACAGTAAGAAAAATGTTTTATTCTACTTGTAGCAGTTCTCAGACTATAGAAATCAGAGCAGGCTAGTTGCCCAGTGAGCTGCATGTTCATTTTTCTTGTAGGGTCATGTAAACTTGTAAGAGCATGCAAACATTCAATCATTAATCAGTAAATAACTGTTTTCTTTAATTATCAAGTTGTTAACATCACAGAAATACATACGAATCAACACATATGTATGATAAACTACGCAGTTAACTTGTTTTAATTTGTAATTAGTTGTTGATGTGGTTTACGAATCGATGTCGCCGTGATTGAATCGCTGGTTCATTAAAATGTTCACAAGACTTTAGACTTGTTTCGCCCGTTCTGCATACTTTCTTCTTTCGTTTTCAAGGCAGGCAACACAATCGCTGTTTATGCAAATACCACGTCATTGGCCTCCAACATGTTCGTTGACGCTTTCCAGCTATAAATACTGAGCAATATTAATTAGCCGTTTTCGGCCTCACACTTCTAGGCAATATATTGACGCAATTTTAGCGTGTCTGTGATACTGAGCGTGTGAGAGACGCTTTATTCTATTATATATATTTGCTGCCTGGAATTAAACCAGCTGAATGGAGGTCAGATAGCGGGTGCACATAAACTCGCAGGACCTGAAGAAGAGGGCAAGGTCGATCGTCGAATTATTGTGCGGAAATGCAAGTACGAACTCGGCTTAACACTTGGGTGTGCACTATTATTTCATTTAGATTACGAAAATGAAGCAAACCGGCTGGTACTAACTGGGGATCTAATACAAACACCCTGAGAACTACATCATAAGCACTTGTGTATCCTGTTGTCCAATACTGTTCTTCTATTTGGAACAGAAACAGCAGTGTCAACGAAATACTAGAACTACGCAGTTTTTTCAGGAGAATGGATTTAAGAAATTTGAAAAAGATGTGACGAAGAAGTTACAAGTACAATGAAAGCCTAAACGAGAAGGAGTGCAATTTTTGTTCACTCAGAGTAAAAAAGTTAAATTTATTAGAGAGAATCCAAAAACACCATGAAATAAGAGCTAAAATAAAGCTGCACAAAGATAATAAAATGTAAGCTGGTTGTTTTTAACGGAAGGGATGCAGTTAATGAGCTCTTCAATAAAGCCCTGCACTGTAAATTAAAGCCAGCTCATGAGTTCCACTAGGCTTACAATGTTAAAGTAGTGTTTGTTTTGTGAACAAAGTGGAAGAAATAGTGGTTCCAGAGGATGTCGTCCTTGCCTCATTACACATGCGACGCCCCAACCGAATACACCTACCTCAGAAACTTTAGAAATTATTGCGAATAATGTGGTAAGAAAGATGTAAATAAGTATGGATGAAGTTCTTGAATTTTTGGGTTTGCTATAGTTAATGTTGGCTTTTAATTTTATTTTTAACGAAAAGTTTTTATACGAAATGAAGGTTTAGCCTTATGAAATTTCCTACCAGACATTTCGACCAAAATTTCTGTGAACAATTTAGAGAACATAGTTTTCAGCTCTTTACACAATATGAAAGAGATGATGATTTATTGCACACGGTACATCGATGATCAAGTTTATTTCTTAAGCGGGAAAAAAATGAAGTAGCGGAAATGACAGAAATACGAAATGAGCAGCATCCAAAACCTCGATTCACATTAGAGAGTGAAAAAACTGAGGAATTAACTTTTTAGATTTGGCCGTAAAGAGGAAAGAAGAATCTCCAGGAAGGACACTTGTTCAGATAGTATTATAACAGTGACCTCGTGCTACCCATTTCACACAAAAGAGCATACTTTTATGCAGTGCGCAACTGAGGCCTCAGACTGCCATTCTTGGAAGACGAATAACAAAGAGAATTAAGACTTGTTAAACATATAGCAACAGCAAATAAATGTAAAACACAAAATGTCACGATTTCATTTTAAAAAATAAAAAAAAGTTTACCAACTCAACTGATGAAAGCAAGAAGGTTACAGTTAAAAAGAAATTTGTCACTTTGACGTCCAATGCGCATGTGTCAGAGAGAATTGACAAATTCTTTCCAGAAAACGTATCTGCGGCAATCAGAGCGAAGGTCAAATGGCAGACAGATTAAGGCATAAAACCAGCATGAAAAAACGATAAAATATAGTAATTCCGATATGTTCAAGATCAAATGTGCTAAGTGTTCTATAGGCCAGAGTGAGTGAACCTTTGAGATACAGTACAAGGAGCATCAGTATAACGGACATCTGGGGCACAGTAAAATGACAACATTTGGAGCACACGTTAAAGTAGCAAAAACTGACTTAGCACAATAGGAGAACAGATGGAGGTAGTACAAGGAGACCAAAAAGTTTTTCTCGAATGTGCTGGAGGAACTTGAGATTTATGTCCACCAGATAAAAACTCCAGAGAAACTGCTGAAGGTACAAAGTGATTTTGCGCACAGCAATTATTACGAATATTTTGAAGAAGTGGTTTAGCATTTGCAGCTGTCGGATGGGGTAGGACGCTTTAACGAACCTATACAGTGGCAGCCCGCCGCACACTTTCAGCAACAAATCTGACACGACAGAGGAAAACTCAGTGTGGCGCCTCTTTTGGTATGGCGCTTACGCAAGCGATCGTCCAATGAGAGGGAAGATAAGGCATATTTTTAAAAAATTTCCAAAAGTTATTTGAGTTTTCGTAGAACCAAATATGTTTGTAAAGCAAGGAAATCCTCATTAACGTTTTGTATACAGTGCCTTGGAAAGTTTTATACAGTGACAGAAAAAAGATCGCAACTCAAAAAAGGAGTCGAGTGACATAAACAAAAGTTGGTAGGCGTGTTTCTACACTATATGATCAAACGTATCCCGACACCTGGCGAAAATGACCTACAGCTTCGTGGCGCCCTCCATCGCTAATACTGGAATTCAGTATGCTGTTGGCCCACCCTTAGCCTTGAACACAGCTTCCACTCTCGCAGGCGCAAGTTCAGTCATGTGCTGGAAGGTTTCTTGGAGAATGGCAGCCCATTCTACACGGAGTGCTGCACTGAGGAAGGTTATCGATGTCGGTCGGTGAGGCCTGGCACGAAGTCGGCGTTCCAAGACATTAAAAGGAGTTCTATAGGATTCTGGTCAGGACTTTGCGCAGGCCAGGGATGTTATTGTCGTGTAACCACTCCGCCACAGGCCGTGCATTATGAACAGGTGCTCGATCGTGTTGAAAGATGTAGTCGCGATCCCCGAATTGCTCTTCAACAGTGGAATGCTAGAAGGTGCTTAAAACATCAATGTAGGGCTGTGCTGTGATAGTGCCACAAAAAATAGCAAGGAGTGCAAGTCTCCTCCATGAAAAACACGACCACACCATAACACCACCGCCTCCGAATTTTACTGTTGGCACTACACACAGTGGCAGATGTTCACCAGGCATTCGCCATACCGGCACCCTGCCACCGGACCGCCACATTGTGTACCACGATTCGTCACTCCACACAACGTTTTTCCACTGTTCAATCGTCCAATGTTTACGCTCCTTACATCAAGCGTGGCGTCGTTTGGCATTTACCGGCGTGATGTGTGGCTTACGAGCAGCCGCTCGACCATGAAATCCATGTTTTCTCAACTCCCACCTAACTGTCATAGTACTTGCAGTGGATCCTGATGCAGCTTGGAATTCCTGTGTGACGGTCTGGATAGATGTCTGCCTATTACACATTACGACCCTCCTCAATTGTCGGCGGTCTCTCTCAGTCAACAGACGAGGGCGGCCTATACGCTTTTGTGCTGTACGTGTCCCTTAACGTCTCCACTTCACTATCAAATGGTTCAAATGGCTCTGAGCACTATGCGACTTAACTTCTGAGGTCATCAGTTACCTAGAACTTAGAAGTAATTAAACCTAACTAACCTAAGGACAGCACACACATCCACGCCCGAGGCAAGATTCGAACCTGCGATCGTAGCGGTCGCTCGGTTCCAGATTGTAGCGGCTAGAACTGCACGGCCACACCGGCCGGCACTTCACTATCACATCGGAAACAGTGAACTTTGGGATGTTTAGGAGCATGGAAATCTCGCGTACACATGTATGTCATAAGTGACACCGTACGACATAAACGGCACCCAGTCACCTAACCACCCAATCACATGATCACGTTCGAAGTCCGTGAGTTCCGCGGAGCGCCCCATTCTGCTTTCTCACGATGTCTCATGACTACTGAAGTCGCTGATATGGAGTATCTGGCAGTAGGTGGCAGCACAATCCACCTAATATGAAAATGGTATGTTTTTGGGGGTGTCCGAATACTTTTGATCACATAGTGTATATCTAAGAGATGGTGTTTATTCAGTTTCGCTCCAGTCGAACAAGAGTGGCGCTGTTAGCGGCAGTATGAGGATACAAATCAGCTATTAATGGTCGTGAGAGTTTCCTTTGAGATTGAATGTAGTAAGTTGATGTCAGTCAAGAATGCCTTTAAGGCGACAAACGTGCCCTTACCAGCGTCTCACTGAGTTTGAACGAGGTCGTGTAATAGGGCTGCGAGAAGCTGGATGTTCCTCCTGAGATACTGCAGAAAGACTCGGCAGGAATTTAGCCACTGTACATGACTGCTGGCAGCGATGGACATAAGAGTATACGAGGGCCAGAACGGCCCGGACGGCTACGTGACACTACCGAGAAGGTAGAGAATCGTGTTCAGTGTATGGCTCTGACGCATGGTACTGCACCTGCAGCAGCGATTCGAGAAGTTGTTGGCACCACAGTGACTCAGCGAACTGTTGCAAATACAATACTGGCCATTAAAATAGCTTCACCAAGAAGAAATGTAGACGATAAACGGGTATTCATTGGACAAATATATTATACTAGAACTCACATGTGATTACATTTTCACGCAATTTGGGTGCATAGATCCTGAGAAATCAGTACCTAGAGCAACCACCTCTGGCCGTAATATCGGCCTTGATACGCCTGGGCGTTGAGTCAAACGAAGCTTGGATGGCGTGTACAGTTACAGCTGCCCATGCAGCTTCAACACGATACCACAGTTCATCAAGAGTAGTGACTGGCGTATTGTGAAGAGCCAGTTGCTCGGCCACCATTGACCAGACGTTTTCAATAGGTGAGAGATCTGGAGAACTCTGTATCCAGAAAGGCCCGCACAGGGCCTGCAACATGCGGCTGTGCATTATCCTGCTGAAATGTTGGGTTTCGCAGGGATCGAATGAAGGGTAGAGCCACGAGTCGTAACACATCTGAAATGTAACGTCCACTGCTCAAAGTGCCGTCAGTGCGAACAAGAGGTGACCGAGGCGTGTAACCAATGGCACCCCATACCATCACGCCGGGTGATACGCCAGTATGGCGATGACGAATACACGCTTCCAATGTGCGATCACCGCGATGTCGCCAAACACGGATGCGACCATCATGATGCTGTAAACAGAACCTGGATTGATCCGAAAAGATGACGTTTTGCCATTCGTGCACCCAGGTTCGTCGTTGAGTACACCATCGCAGGCGCTCATGTCTGTGTCTGTGATGCAGCGTCAAGGGTAACCGCAGCCATGGTTTCCTAGCTGATAGTCCATGGTGCTGCAAACGTCGTCGAACTGTTCGTGCAGATGGTTGTTGTCTTGCAAAAGTCCCCATCTGTTGACTCGGGGATCGAGACGTGACTGCACGATCCATTACAGTCATGCGGATAAGATGCCTGTCATCTCGACTGCTAGGCCGTTGGGATCCAGTACGGCGCTCCGTATTATCCTCCTGAACCCACCGATACCATATTCTGCTAACAGTCATTGGATCTCGACGAACGCGAGCAGCAATGTCGCGATACGATAAACTGCAATCGCGATAGGCTACAATCCGACCTTTATCAAATTCGGAAACGTGATGGTACGCATTTCTCCTCCTTGCACGAGGCATCACAACAACGTTTCACCAGGCAACGCCGGTCAACTGCTGTTTGTGTATGAGAAATCGGTTGTAAACGTTCCTCATGTCAGCATGTTGTAGGTGTCGCCACCGGCGCCAACCTTGTGTGAATGCTCTGAAAAGCTAATCATTTGCATGTCACAGCATCTTCTTCCCGTCGGTTAAATTTCGTGTCTGTAGCACGTCATCATCGTGGTGTAGCAATTTTTATGGCCAGTAGTGTAAGTTAGTTCACGGACATCTCCGAGCCAGACGCCCTGTAGCGTGCACTCCACTGACTCCAAACCACCACCTTTTTCGACTTCATTGGTGTCAAGCGAGAGCTCGTTGGAAGGCGGAATGGAGATGTGTTGTGTTTTCTGATGAAAGCCGTTTCTGCATCTGTGCCAGTGATGGCCGTGTTATCGTTAAGAGGAGATCAGGTGAGCGCCTGCAACCAGCCTGTCTGTGGCCTAGACAGCTGGACCTACACCCGAAGTTATGGTCTGGGGTACGACAGCAGAAGCACTCTAGCGGCTATTCCACGCAGCCTGACTGAAAACTTGTACGTCAGTTTGGTGATTCGACCTGTTGTGCTGGCATTCGTGAACATCATTCCAGGGGGTATTTTCCTACAGAATAACGTTCGTCCCCATACCGCTGTTATAACCCAACGTGCTCTGCAGAGTGTCAACGTGTTGTCTTGGGCTGCTCGATCACCAAATCTGTCTCCAGTTGGGCACTGACCGACAAGCGCAACAGGCACGGAACTCCATCCCACAAACTGACATCCGGCATCTGTACAACACAATGCCTGCACGTCTGCATGCTTGCATTCAACATTTTGATGGTTACACCGGTTAATATTCTACCAACACTTCACACTTGCAAAAGCTTATCTCGGGCTTACATTAACCTGTGATCTTGCAAAGTTAGTCACTTAAATATGTTACCTAGACAAGTGTATTCCCGAAGTTTCGTTACTCTCTATTAATTATTTTTTGTTGTTGCGAGCTTTTCTTAGTCAGTCTATATCTACATAAATTATCTCAATATGGTATTTCATTCCGTTAGTACATCTAGAGAGCATTTTTAACCCTACTGTTGTTATGCACCAATCAAATAGATTTAAAAATTTCAATACATTTTGCTAAGAAATACCCATCAAGGTTTATTTATAATGTTTTGTACGGATTATTTCAGTGTTGCTCTTCTAATCCGACAGTACGGATAGAGGGCACCCTTTGACGCTTCTGACACTGCCACCAATGAAATTTCTATTAAAATCTTGATATAAATCGACAGCAGGCAAGTATGGTTTCAGTATATGAAACTAAACTGGTAAGTCCATTATGATAGGTTAATCAGTAATATGACGTTACTACGTTTTACAACTTTGGTATTGTAATTGGAGTACAAGAATTTTTTTATCTTTGTAAACAAAGAGCAGTTGGACGGAATGGACAGTGACTTAAAGGGAAGATATAAGATGAACATCTACAACAGCAAATCAAGGCTAATGGAATGCAGTCGAATTAAATCAGGTGATGCCGAGGGAATTAGATTAGGAAACGAGACACTTAAAACAGTAGATGAGTTCTGCTGTTTGGGCAGCAGAATAACTGATGGTTGAAGTAGAGACGATATAAAATGCAGACTGACAATGGCAAGAAAAGCATTTCTGAAGAAGAGAAATTTGTTAACATCGAATATAGATTTAAGTGCTAAGAAGTCTTTTCTGAAGGTATTTCTCTGGAGTGTAGCCATGTATGGAAGTGAAACGTGAGCAATACGCAGTTTTGACAAAAAGAGAATACAAGCTTTCAAAATGTGGTGCTACAGAAGAATGCTGAAGATTAGACGGGGCGATCACGTAATTAATGAGGAGGTACTGAACAGCATTGGGGAGACAAGGAATCTGCGACACAACCTGACCAAAAGAAGGGATCGATTGATAGGACACATCCTGAGACATCAAGGGATTCCAATTTAGTAATGGAGGGCAGTGTGGGTGGTAAAAATCGTAGAGAGAGGCGAAGGGATGAATACAGTAAACAGATTCAGAAAGATGTAAGTTACAGTAGTTATTCAGGGATGAACAGGCTCGCACAATATAGAGTAGCTTGAAGAGCTGCATCAAACCAGTCTTCGGACTGAAGACAACAACAACAAACAGAGGATTAGATAAGATTTAAAGTTCCACATTCTGGCCCTAAAGGGGCCCATCGGGCCGGAATGACTGCTGTGTCATCCTTTGCCAACGGTAATATCGGGTGCAGTATGGATAGGCATGTGGACAGCACTTCACTCTCCCGGTTGTTGTAGGTCCCCAGGTTGCTTTACGAGACTGAGTGACCCCATACCAGTTCTCTGAGCAAGGAAAAATCCCTGGCAGCACTGCGAGCCGGAGGTGAGTCCACAGGATGGCAGTCAGCGACGCTGAGCTCTCAGCTACGAAGGCGAACAAACATAAGCTTAGAAACATATGTAATATATTTTGTTGTTTAACAGATCTGGAAGGGTCGACACTGCCCAGAAACGAAAACAGCGATCTTCAGATAAAAAAATAAGCATCTTTCGTATAAATAAAGATGGCGGATAACTCCCTGGACAAAAATGTCCAGTTTTGTTAATAACTTTACTCATTCGCAAGTTGTGGTTGTTTCTATGATCCTTTTCGTATTTTACGGGCTCCATCCTATTGAATGTCAGGGTAGTGGTTCTCAGAAAAACGGCTTGTGATCGTCTTTTTCTCTCCTTTGGTATGTATGTATTACGACGAATGTCAACTGGGCGCTCTCCACTTTTTTCTGCCATGTAATTCTTCCTTCTTTAACGTGCTACTAACTTAGTCCTTTCATTAAAATCATTCGGTAGTCCAAGTCTTCGTCTTCCTCTTTCTCTCTTCCCTGCACTCTGTCTTTCCATTACTCTACTTTGTTGGTAATTTCAAGCAGTTTACGCCCCAGCCAAGGTGTTTTACTCTTTCTTATCGTTTCCACTAGCTTGCTTTCCTCGCCTAATGTTAATACTATTACTTTTATCTATCAGTCCACTCTGCTTTTAGCATTTTTCTCAGCAATCACATTTCAAAACTATCAAAGTACTTCGCATCTTTATTCTCGACTGTTCATGAATCGCTTCCACACAATACTACCCTCCAGACAAAACGTTTGATTTAGCTATTTCTCAATTCTATAGTCTGTCGGAATTTTTATTGCTGCAAACAATAGTGAAAAATCACAAACCTTTCTCCTTATCAAAAGCTCTACTTCTCATTTTTTCTATATACGTTCCATTTTCTGCCACCAAACGTAAAGTGCTTACAAGATTTTTATTTGTTCTAAAGCCTTTCTATCGAATGGTGTTCTAATGGAAACTTCATGTTTGTTAATGATTTTATCTTGGAACTCTTCCATTTGTTCCGTGTTTGCGTAGAAAAACAGTAATATCAGAAATTGGGTCCGCCTTACTGCAGAACACCTTGTTATTCGTTTATTTCTTTATTCTCCCAAACTAGTTTCGGCGACAAATATCACCATCATCAGTGGGGTTTTTTAATCTAAAACATGCAAAAAATAGCATGGTTAGACACACACAGTTGCACATTATTACATTTTTTACTATTCGTTTTTTGAAATATAGTTTACTATGGATACTTTCATAATACCTTATTTATTGTATGTTACAGTACGTTTTAAGCAATTATTGTCGCTGTTTGCGACATATTTTCTGTGCGCTTTTTTTCTGTTGCCGTTTTTTCATGTTTGTTGACTCTCATCTTTTTGTCTTTTCTACACTTTTCATTATTCCATACGTTTTTCTAACTTTTACAGTCTTCTTCACCAATAATTATAACTCTTCCTCTGATTTAGCCAACATGCCTTCATCATCTGCATGGTAGGTTGCGATGTTTACTTTTTTCGGGTTGTTTTACATACAGCCCTTTGTAGAATAACGCTCCTTTTCATAGTGCAGCAGGAGAAGTTCCGAATTGTGAATAAACCAGAGGGGTTGGCAGTCCTGGTACTTATCTGTCAATAAAAGGAAACCTTCCGATAAATTTGGAGGATTGGGATTATTTAAATTTATTTCTAGAACGATGTCATTCTTTATCCAAAACAAAAATTAAAATTTTGTGTGTGTATGAAGCGCACGTGTGTGTGTGTGTGTGTGTGTGTGTGTGTGTGTGTGTTACTGTATGCTTGATGTGATGCTTGCAAGGCATGCTTATATTAGGCGATAACAAGATTTCAGTGGCAAGAATCAATACTTGCTTTGCAATTCCTCTTCAGATAGCTCTGCGAAATATCTCGCCTTCTGTAGGAGATAGTTCCTCGCGGATATTCATGAGAAGCCGAAATGTTAGCAGTTGTGCGGATCTATTGTGTGATGTGCGGGACAAGCAGTTAACCTCAGTTGTGGCAGCCATGGTGGCTGCCGTAATGGTGTGGGATACCACCAGGCATCTCCCCCCTGTTCCTCTCTCCCGGCGCAACTCAGCCGCGTAATGAACCCAACTCCCACTCCCTCCACCACCGCCCCACCATCACACACCCCCTCGCCCCCTTCAGACACACATCCTCACTGCTGTCTCTGTCATACACCACAAAGTTTGCTCCTGCCGTTCAGATGTAACCGATTTCTTACAAGTGTTTGCCGTGCTAGATTTCCACAGACCCAGCAGTCCAGACACAATACTTTACGGCAAGAAGTAAAGTGTACCACTTTGATAGTAGAGCGACTTTGAACAGAAAATATAAATTTCCATTGTAAATCTAAATCAAACGCCCCCGGCGGGTGAACGAAGCTTCCACAGATACGTCGAAATGATTTCACTAGAGTTGTAAATTTACTGTAGGCTACCGTAGACTATATAAGCAAGCGTAAACTACGGTAATTTTCCTAGTAGCGTTGGTCAGTTAAGATCGTAACTAAGTTATCTGTCCTTTAAGTGGGTTGCATACCTATTGTGGGTTACCTCATTTCGATCTCTTTGTTTGCACATGAGATCAGCATCTTACTAGATTCCCCTAGTAAACAGAAGAGGTAAACCGTCTAGAAACTGAGTGAGGTTACGAAACATTTTTGTTCTACATGGTTATCCACCTGTCTGTTACTTGAAAGTAAACAGTATTCGTTACAAAATTGAAACTGTCAATTTTTAATTCGGATTTTATTCGAAAATTGAGGATTGTTGTAGTTAAAATTTAAAAAATACAAATTCAACATATAGCGCTAGAAAAAGCAAATTTCTGGAAAAAAAAAGAAACAGAAACATATCAAACATCGCTTCAATACTTCTTCGAGCCTATATAAAATGTATTTCTGTTATACATAACATTCATATTCATCGACAATAACAGGAAAGCCTTGCCTTCGAACATGATAAGGAATGTTCTACTCAGTACAATACAACAGTAATTATACTGATTTCTTTAGTGTTTGTGCATGTAAACTGTACTTGCATCAAAAGTAATTACTTTGGTTACAGAGAAGCGCAGAAGTTACACGTTCAACCAAGATTTATTAATTATAAAATTCAATTTATGTTTTGTAAGGACATAAAATACGCTATAGACCAACAATGAACGATGTGCGAGTGCGAAAGAAACAAAAAACAAAGAGAAGCTGTCGGTTCGCATTTCTCTCACACGCATTCAATTTTGTTTCTTTCCGTACCGGTGCTAACAGTAGTAACGGTAATCCTACCATTCATTTATGTGGAGTACCAGAACTACTGAATCGTAGTTTTGGTAGAGCGCAACTGCAATCACCCCATTACCCTTAACAGTTTTCGTCTTTCTTAGTGAAGAGGAAAAGAGACACTATAGTCAATCATAATTTTGCTGACTAAACGAGCGTAACTAATAATTTTGGCCCTATACCAGTCTTAAGGGGAGGGGGGGGGGGGGGGGGGGGGGGTAGGACCTCAAACGGGTCGACTTGGCAGGAGAGACACCACAGGACATTTTCATTTCCAGTGTCTATAATTTTGCAAATAAATTCATAAAACTTTTTCGGCATGACCAGGAAGAATTCAGGATTCACACTCACAGCAGTGGAACTTAATAAAACATAACAAAATAATTTTCTTCATGTGAAATTTCATCATTTTTTTCATTACTATTGGCTGCGTTTGTTTCTGTAGGTACACATTTCTTCATAAGTAAGAGAATTTCTTCGATGACTTTTGCATAGCATACAAACCATTCTTACAGGTGTATGAAACTCTAGAATTTATTTTATTTATGAAAAAAAAAGTAAATGAGCTGTTACATTTTAAACTTATTGTTTAGAAAAAACTCAAATTTTATAGTTAATTATCTCAATTTTTACCATAGTTTTTAGTAGATTTGGAAAATTCTACAGTTTTACATTAAGGAGTTTGTGTTTAATAAGCAGTGCAAAATTCATGGAAGAATCTCTCATACTTATGCAGAAAAGTGTACCTATGACAACAAATGCAGCCAATAGTAAGTGAAAAAATGATGAAATTTCACAAGTAAAAAAAATATTTTGTTATGTTTCTGAACTTCCACTACAAAGAGTGTGAATCCTGAATCCTTCTTGGTCATGCCGACAAAGTTTTATGAAATTTTTTGTAAAACTATAGACAGTGGAAATTAAAATGTCCTGTGGTGCCTCTCCGGCTCCAAGTCGGCCCGTTTGACACCCTACCCCTCCTTAAGACGGCACACATTTACTGTGCAATTTACATATTGCATTAGACAGTGAGTAAGCCCCCTTTACGAAATATTAGTCACTCCTTTAAAAGTACACTGGGAGCTTATGAGCGTTGAAGGTGGTGTAGGCCTGATACCAGGCCGTTATACGACTGTCTACTGCTGACGTAAGTTTATTGCCGTAATGTGGTGTGTACGAGGGGTTCTCAGAAAAACCGGAATAACATTGCCGTGGACGGAGCTTGTGTAGTACGCATTTCTGCTGCTGGGCGCGTACAGCCCAGCTCATTGCCAGTTCAGTGCCGCCTGTGTTGTCGACCTTCCTTGTTCTGTTCGTCTGCAGTGATTATTTTTGCTAGCGCTGTTGTGTTCTTTCGTTTTTTATTATGGCAAGTTTACGTGAACAACGTGCAGCTTTGAAATTTTGTTTTCTACTCGGTAAAAATGCTGCTGAAAATGTTTTAATGTTGAAAACAGCTTACCAAAATGACGCTATGGGAAAAGCTCAAGTGTACGAGTTGTTTGCTCGATTTAAAAACGGCGACATCTCGATTGATAACAAACCTCGTTCTGGACGTCCATCAACTGCCCGAATCGAGGAAAATATCGAAAAGTTCGAGAGCTTGTGCTCACAGACCATCGACAGACAATTCATTAACTGTCAGAGATTAGTGAGTTATCTTGGAGCTCGGTTCAGCGAATTTCAACGGGAGATTTGGGAATGAAAAGAGCTGCTGCCAAATTTGTTCCTTGGGTTCCGACTGACAATCAGAAGGAGTGTCAAGCTGAAACATGTCGTGCTTTGAAACAACAGCTTTTTTGAAACTGATCCAGTTTTTCTGTCAAAGGTCATTACTGGTGATGAGTCGTGGTGCTATTGTTATGACCCAGAAACAAAGCAACAGTCAAGCCAATGGAAGACGTCATCATCACCCCCATCCAAAAAATGTCGTCAAGTCAAATCAAACATCAAAACAATGCCGATTTGCTTTTTCGGTGCCAACAGCGTAGTTTCATTTGTTCGCCGATTAGACTGTCAATCAGACCCTTTATTTGGAACTTTTAAGAAGATAGTGCAACAGTGTTTGTCCACAAAAGACCCAGTTTGTGGCAGACAAGAGACTGGTTCTTCCACCACCACAACGCACTCGCACACACAGCCATCTCTGTTGGTTTTGGGTTAAAAATAGCATGGTTCCATGACACCACACACCTTATTCGCCTGACATGGCTCCATGCAACTTTTTCTTATTTCCACGCATGAAAAAGGGCATGAAAGAACACCGATTTAACAACGTTGAAGAAGTCAAGGAAAAACAAAAACGGAGAGGAGCTGTCAGCCATTCCTAACGATTACTACAAAAAGTGTTTCGTAATGTGAAAGCACAGGTGGGACAAATTTCTTAGTTGCAATGGAGAGTATTAAAGGATAGGGTTGTTTTGTAAATGATTTGAGAACATGTGCTTTTAAAAAAATAATTCCAGTTCTTTTTTGGTACCCTCTCGTATGTGCCACCAGTCTGTTGCATGAAAGCAGCATAGCAAGATGGGTCAATGAGGAGACATGTTAGAATGGCAGTAAGGGGTTACCATGTTTGGCCATACCTCTAACCACACTATAAGGAAGAATGTACCATTCACAGTCATGTAACATGGTTTTAGAACACTGGCCCCAAAAAATCCTAACTTAGAGGAACTGGAGATGGACATCACACTTTGTTGATAACAGGCAGTTTCAAACCCTACAGGAATTGCTGTTCTTTGTGAATGTAGGTCCATATCAACCAGTTTCCAAGGCAACACTGTGAAACAAACTGCTTGCAACTGACATTTGGAGTCAGGTACAACACAAAAGGCCACACATAAAGATGAACGTCTTCAGTGGTCCAAACAACACAGAAACTAGACAGTGGCTGGCTGTAGGCATATAGTGTGGTCCAAGGTGTCACAATTTTGTCTATTTTTAGCTGATGCAAGGTGTCAGCACTGACAACCCAATGAAGCCTTTAATCTGAAGCATATACGGGATTTAGTTTAGACCAGAGATGGTATCACGATGTACATTTTAACATTTTCAATGACAAAACACTGCCCTTTTTTCTAAATTCTTATGCTTACGCTGTGGAATGTCCGATCTTCCAAAATGACAACAGCCATATTCACTGACCTTGTGAGATGTCATCCTGTGCCAGACCGTCCTCTCACGTTTTTATCCCTATGTAAATATAAGACCTTCTGTACTTCTGTATCTTGATGCTTTTGGCTCACAGGAACTTCCAACCTCAAGGGAAAATCAACTTTCCCACGTGGCTAAAGCGCTAACAGTGATTCATAAACAGAGTTCACTGTTCCAGAGGAGGAGGAGGAGGAGGATGATATTAGTGTTTAACGTCCTGTCGACAACGAGGTCATTAGAGACGGAGCACAAGCTCGGGTGAGGGAAGGATGGGGACGGAAAGCGGCCGTGCCCTTGCAATGGAACCATCCCGGCATTTGCCTGAAGCGATTTAGGGAAATCACGGAAAACCTAAATCAGGATGGCCGGAGACGGGATTGAACCGTCGTCCTCCCGAATGCGAGTCCAGTGTGCTAACCACTGCGCCACCTCGCTCGGTCGCTGTTCCAGAGGGACTAAACACAACTATGGGCTGACCAACCTAATCCAGGGCTCTGGAAGGACAATAGGGTTGGGTTGGATGGGTGGTCTCAGCGTCCTGTTTCACACAATACAGAATGGAAAGCTTTGGAACATGGAGAGGCGGAAACCTCATAAGTTCCTAACTCGTCACTTGCTAAAATTACTGTTTCATCTTGTTGTTAGACAGCACTCCAAAAGTTTGATATACTGCCACAGCTGCAACTGAGAAAATTTCCACTTCAGTTTTCCCTGGGATACACAGCCTGAATATATAAGGGGCATTCAAAAAGAAACGAGCCAGAGTCTGGAATGCGCAAACCACTGACGGGAGGGTAATATTGTGGCGTGTGTAATGAGGTGTGGTTCTGACCAGAGAATGGAAGTTCACAGCCCATCGCTAGAGGGCCCGTGTGCACATAACTATACACAGCTAGCAGCATCAGTTGTCCACCGTTGCCAGTCGCATTGGAAACAGCCACAGGGAAGTGTCAAAAGAAGAGCAAAGAGGTGTTCATTTTCTGATAGCGGAAGGAGTAGGAGTAACGGACATTCATCGACAAATGTCACAGGTGTACAACGAACACTGCATGTCCCTTGCAAGGGTCAAGGCAAGGCACAAGCTTCAGGGAAGGACAGGCGCCGTTAGCCGATGATCCACAGTCTGGAGCACCACACTGCATTACTGATGACATCATCCAGCTGGTGGATGCACTCATTACCCAGGACCACCAAGTGATAGTGAAAGCCATTGCCACTGTGGTCGAACTGACTGTCCAAAGTGTTCACACCATCATGAAAGAACGACTGCACATGCGCAAATTGTGTGCCCAATGGGTGCCCCACAGTCTTCAACCACACCAGGAAGCATGTTGAATGGCCCACTGTCTTGCTTATATGCAGTGATATGCTCAGGAAGAGAACGCGTTCCTGGCACGAGTGGTGGCTGGATATGAGTCATGGTGTCTCACTTCGAACCAGAATCAAAATGACGAAGTCTCCAGTGAAAGTATCCCGGGTCACCACCACCACAAAACAAGCCAACGCCATCCACACTAGTGCAGGAAAGGTTATACTGACGTTCTTCTTTGACCAAGATGACCCCCTTCTGATTCACTTCCTGCAGCACGGGAAAACAGTGAATGCCCAGTGTTAATCACAAACCTTGACCACCCTGCACGAAGCGATGAAATCAAAATGACCAGGCAATCTCACTCATGGGGTCATTCTGATCCACAACAATGCAAAGCCTCATACGGCCAACACAGTCGCAACACTCCTGCAGAAATTCAAATGGGAGGTTCTTGGCCACCCTTCATACAGTCCAAAGCTCTCTCTCCCTGTGATTACGCCATTTTTGGTTCCCTTAATAAGACTCTGAGGGGGCAAATTATTCACTTTGGATGACGATGTCCAGCTGTACGTGCAGTACTTGTTAACATTGCAGCTCCGGAAATTTTATGAGACAGCCATTCACCACCTTGTGTCACAGTGGAACAAGTGTCTCAACAGCCAGGGTCAATACTTCTAATATACATGTATTGGTTTCTGTAATTATGCCTCTGGCTCGTTTCTTATAGAAAGCCCCTTATACCTAAATTCATAGAAATCCCAGAATACTTTCCTTACTGTAAGAAGGTGGTTTCCAGCCTTTCCCAGGTGCGAAAGCATATTTCCGGATGGCATTCTGGCATCTAAATTGTTGGTTGAGCTCAATTCCGGTTCCCTCATTGGAGACACAATCAGGCTTTTCAGTGAATGGCCAAGTAAAGTGTGCTGAGTGGAGACTCCAAAGGTCTAAGGGAAGTGCGAGAAGTTTCTGCAGGCAGACTCTTGAAGACATGCAAGTGTACTGTCCTGATCTGACAAACACTAAATCCTCTGTTGGCCTGCTAAAACCCATAAAAAATCTGTGGGACTATTTGAAACAGTTGGTGAAATATAGCTATCAACTTCCTCGAATTTTGTAGCCCCATGATCCCATTAAAGGATGTTGTCAAATTTTATGCTTACAGACCAATATTGACATCGTACAATGATACCTCTGGCTGCATAAGGAGAGAGGAGGAAGGGGGCGGGGGGGGGGGGGGGGGGGAGGGATATTAAATGGTCACTCAAAGAGAAACCAAGGTTACTGATAGAAACTTACCACTTATACTAACAAAGAGATAGAGGTGCTGGCCAGTACTTACCTCAGCTCAGTACAGCCGATAGATACACATAAAACAGAACTGAAAATTTACATTCCTAGCTTTCGGAACTATGTTCCTTCATCAGGGAGGAGAGAGGGGAAAAAAGGGAAGAAGGGAAAGTGGATTCAGTTACTCACAACCCAGGTTATGAAGCAACAGGGAAAGGTAAACAGGGAGGGTAGCAAGGATGGAGGCATGGTTGTCAGAGGGAAGCCAAAGATATTCTACTGTAAGTACTGTGCCAGCTTCAAACCAAAGAGGATGCATACAGAAGTAAAGTATAAAGATAAACACAACTATGTAGGATGAAAAGATGCGTGAATGGCTAAAGAGGAAAGGGAAAGAGGAGAAGACTGAAGAGTGAATGGGAGTGAGGTTGTTTAACGTAGGTTCAGTCCAGGGGGATGGCGGGATGAAAGGATGTGTTGGAGTGCAAGTTCCCATCTCCGCAGTTCAGAGGGACTGGTGTTGGGTGGGAGAAGCCAAATGGCACATACGGTGTAGCAGGTTCCTAGGTCCCTAGAATTATGCTGGAGGGCATGCTCCGCTACTGGGTATTGGGCATCTCCTAGGCGGACAGTTCGTCTGTGTCCGTTCATTCGCTCAGCCAGTTTGGTTGTTGTCATGCCGATGTAAAAGGCTGTGCAGTGCAGGCACGTCAGTTGATAAATGACATGTGTAGTTTCACACGTAGCCCTGCCTTGAATTGTGTATGTTTTACCAGTAGCGGGGCATCCGCCCACAACCACCTACTCCAGCCCCGCTACTGGTAAAACATACACAATTCAAGGCAGGGCTACGTGTGAAACTACACATGTCATTTATCAACTGACGTGCCTGCACTGCACAGCCTTTTACATCGGCATGACAACAACCAAACTGGCTGAGCGAATGAACGGACACAGACGAACTGTCCGCCTAGGAGATGCCCAATACCCAGTAGCGGAGCATGCCCTCCAGCATAATTCTAGGGACCTAGGAACCTGCTACACCGTATGTGCCATTTGGCTTCTCCCACCCAACACCAGTCCCTCTGAACTGCGGAGATGGGAACTTGCACTCCAACACATCCTTTCATCCCGCCATCCCCCTGGACTGAACCTACGTTAAACAACCTCACTCCCATTCACTCTTCAGTCTTCTCCTCTTTCCCTTTCCTCTTTAGCCATTCACGCATCTTTTCATCCTACATAGTTGTGTTTATCTTTATACTTTACTTCTGTATGCATCCTCTTTGGTTTGAAGCTGGCACAGTACTTACAGTAGAATATCTTTGGCTTCCCTCTGACAACCATGCCTCCATCCTTGCTACCCTCCCTGTTTACCTTTCCCTGTTGCTTCATAACCTGGGTTGTGAGTAACTGAATCCACTTTCCCTTCTTCCCTTTTTTCCCCTCTCTCCTCCCTGATGAAGGAACAAAGTTCCGAAAGCTAGGAATGTAAATTTTCAGTTCTGTTTTATGTGTATCTATCGGCTGTACTGAGCTGAGGTAAGTACTGGCCAGCACCTCTATCTCTTTGTTAGTATTTGTTTCACATCTTATATGAGATTTTCCATTAATCATTTAAACTTACCACTTACATTTTTTGAACCTACATATTATAAGGTATCACACCAAATATTTTCAAGTGAAAAAGGATATAATGTAATGGAACAATGTGTATTTTTCTGAAGTCTTACACAGTCGTCAATTTTCCATATCTAAGCAGATACTGTGGCCAGTGTCATAGCAGCAGAATCCTATGTTTGTTTTTCTGATTTTGGGGTCCATTTTCTAGGTGTCTTCATACCCTAATATCTGAAATAATGCCAAGTGACCATTTTCAGTTGGACTTTCGTATTAGGCCAATATAATAAAATAGAAACGGTTTTAAATAACAAGACATAATTAATTAATAAGTGTTGCAAAGGAATAGAATGGCAGATTGGTTGGTTGGTTGATTTGGGAAAGGGGACCAAACAGCATGGTCATCAGTCCCATTGGATTACGGGAAGGACGGGGAAGGAAGTTAGCCGTGCCCTTTCAAAGGAACCATTTGCCTGAAGTGATTTAAAGAAATCATGCAGATCATAAATCTGGATGGCCACAGGTTGGTCTGAATCGTCGTTCTCTCAAATTTGTGCCCAGTGCGCTAACCATTGCACCACCACGCTCGGTTAGAATGGTGCTGATAGCTTTCTGTATAAGAAGATTTAGAAGTCAGTTTCATTTGTTGTATTAGGTGTATTTCTTGGAAGTAACTATTATTGGGGTGAACACCTTGGCCATTTTCCCTGACGAGTAGTGTGGCTACTTTTCCCGACCGGATGCCATAATGGCATTAGCAGGAGAATTATCAGGCTGAAATAAATAACAAGAAACTGTATTTGTACGCCAAAAGACGGTTGTTTAAACATTGATACTGAAAAGTTATGACTCTCCATGCAACAGAGGTAAGATGGATAATATGGATGACATATCTTAAACCACACAACTCAAAAACAAAAAAATGTTTACCAAAAAATAAAGGAACAAGCTTCCTCTTTCAATGTCACTGACAACACTGGCAATGTATATTACAACCAGTCTGTCCCCTTCTCGACAGGTAGCAGCACTGTTCAAGGCAAAAAAATATGCAAAGGTCACTTTTCCCATCCAGATCACTTTAACACACCTTACCCTACCGATCTTACAATTAATTGGTGACCTACATAAATTAGTATGTTATATTAATTAATAATAGTAATTGCAATATGAGAGATGATCATTAAATTTTTGAAAGTCTTTTTCTTTTGCTCATTGGATTGTATTGTAACACCCTTAGTTTAATTTCATGTTACACTCCTGAACAAATGTTTGGAACACTATCATAAAATGTATTCTATGGTACTAGAGGTTACATTGACCGAGACACTTTCTATGGTACAAGAGGTTTCATTGACCTAGGCACTTCATGCATTATCCAGTTAGAGCCCATATACTGGTATGCTTTGTGACCGTTTCCCAGTCATATAAACATACCGCTGTCACAGCGGCAAACCGCGAGCAGTACAGTATCAACAACAGCTTCATTCAGTTTGTGTTCAACACTGCAGTAACACGCCATGTAGAGGGATACAACACTTTGATGGAGTCAGGATAGTGGCTTTACTTTCAACAGGTCATATACAGCAAGAAGTCACTCAAGGTGTTGTTTCTAAGGTGTGGAGAAAGCACAGAGAGATGGGAAATGTGAACGATAGACTTTGCAGTGGTTGTCCTTGTATGACAACACCAATGCAGGATCATTTCCTCCAGATGTCAGCTCACAGGTGCCCAACATGAATTGCAAGAAATATTGGAAATCACTTTGCCCAGGCAATAGGAATTCATATCTCAAACCCAGCAGTGCATAGAAGATTTCATCAGGATGATCTTCATTCCAGAAGACCAACGAGAAGTTTTGCCCAGGCAGTAGGAATTCATATCTCAAACCAAACAGTGCATAGAAGATTTCATCTGGGTGATCTTCATTCCAGAAGACCAATGAGAAGTTTTGCACTGAATCAATGGTACTGATGCAATCAAAGGATGTGAGCTCTCACACATCAACATTGGACCATTGCAGAATGGAGTAATGTCTGACGAGACCAGGAGTGGTTTGCAACTGGACACTAGATGTGTTAGAGTTTGGAGAATCACTACATAACACAATGAATTGCAATATGTTCAGGAAGTCCATCCATTTGCAGGTGGAAGTGTAATGTTCCGGGCAGCAATAACAGTGGGATGGCACATGCCTCTGATTCCCATCCACCACAATTTGACTGCTCCCCGAGACCTCCATGAGGTCCTGCAAGCAACTGTATGGTTCTACAGACATGAAGTCAATGAAACCTTCATCCTAGTTGATGACAATGCAAGACTGGACCATATTCTAGCAGTGTCCCTGTATCTTCAAACATGCAACATCAACCAAATGCATTGGTTAGCACAGTCCCCATACAGGAATCCAATTTGATATGCATGGGACCTGTTGAAGGTAGCCATTGCACAGCATCTGAATCCACTTGACAATCGGGACTTCCCTGAAGCTTCCATTGAGGAGTGGGACCTCCTACCCCAGGATAAACTTGTTGGTCTCGCCCAGGGCATGTCTCACAGAGAGGAAGAGCTCACCTGTGTACAGGGAGGACATATTCAGTACTAATGACTGATAATCATCCTCATGAGATAAAGAGTTTCACTGTTTTTGTTTTCAAGATGTACACTTAAAAGAGTGCCTGCTTGGGTTTGTAATGATATTTTATAACTATCCAAAATCATTCTTGTTTTTAGAAGGAATTTTTATTTTGTTAAGAAGATATTGTACAAACCTCAATGGGTGTACTATAAGAAATCATTGTAGTAAACTCTATTATATTCCAAACTTTTGTTGAGTTGAGTGTTTGGTAGAAACATGTACCGCATTTTAAATTTACCACCTCTATAATGCGAATTCTTGACTCCATGTTACTTCTGTTTTACATTTATACCATAACAGCTCATCAGTGTTAGTTGCACATGCATGTGAGTTGTCAAAATTGGAAGACAAGCAACAAAATATTCCACTCTCACTTCTGTTAACCCCACAGTGGCCATGATACCACTAACCACTTTGCCCCATGATGTAAGCAGCAAACATTTGTTAGCTCATGGCTGAATTCACCAATGTTTATCAAAATTGAGTACATCTTAAAATGTTACTGTCTCCCAAGTATTTTTGTTTGTTAGTAACCATGAAACATACACTCTTAAGAAACTCTTGATGTTAGCTGATGTTTCTGGAGTCTGTTGTTTGTTGCTAGAAGCATATCAGTGTAAAATACGGCTGACCCACGGACCACACGAACACTTAATTTGGGCCACAGAGCCACAGTTTGATAACCACTGCTCTATGGAATCTAATTATCAATGAGTCACTTCAGTTGGTTATGGCATACCTGAGGAAACTTGTTGATGACACTAACACACAAAATTCATCAGCAAAAATCAAAGTTTTATTATTTCTTCTCCCTGAATTTTAATTTCATTTCTACATTTCCCCTTGGTTTTCTTTACTGCTTGCTCAGAATTTTGACTGAATAACAGTGTAGCATTTTAGTAATACAGTCTTGTCTAGTTCCCTTTCAACTGCTGCTTCTCCTTCATATTCTTTGACTCTCGTAACTACAGTCTGGTTTCTGTACAAGTTGTAAATATGAGGGTTGGAACTTAAATAGTGGCAACTATTTATTCACAACTGATACAAAAGAGTAACATGTTTGCAACTGTTATGTCTTTCAAAATAGTCACCAGCATTGTGTAGAACCCGTTGCCAGCAATGTGGAAGGCGTAGTATACCGTTAGCATAGCCTGTTCTGTTGATGATGCAAATGGAGTGGTCTACTGCCTGTCAAATCTCTGGAACAGTTCTGAAGCCAATGCCACAAAATGGTTCCTTCATCTCTGGAATCAAATCAAAGTACAAGGACTTAAGTCCGGGGAGTATGGTGGATGGTACAGTACTTCCCAGTCCCATTGATGGAACAGAGCAGCCACAGCTTGCGCTGTATGCGCTAGCGCATTGTCATGCAAAATGATGGTTGGGTTGAGCAGAAAGTGTTGCTGCCTCTTTTGCAAAGCTGGTTGCAGGTGAAAATCCAAAAACAAACAGTAATACTGTGCATTGATGGTCTGCCGTAGAGGAACATAATCCATTAGGATAACACCATCACAGTCGTACACAACAGTCACCATAATTTTCACCATACTGGGGCTCTGACGCACTTTTGACTTTTGCAGCGACCCATAATGATGCCATTCATTGGATTGGCGTTTCAGTTTTGGCTCATACGATGTGGCACATGTCTCATCCATTGTTACGTATGGCGTACGAAAGCCTCTCCTTCACGCTCATAGCACTGCAAGTGTGTCTGAGCAGCGTCATAACACATCCATTTCTGCATTTTCATCAATTCATGAGGAAACCATCATGATGCAATTTTTCGCATGCCCAGGCATTCCTTCAGGATGCGAAGCACAGTTGTAAGTGCTAATCTGGTTTCGTGGGTGAGCTCATGAATCATATGGCATTGATCACTGTCCACTAACAGGGCAACAGCATGCACTTCTTCTTCAGAGACACTAGGATGACCTGCCTGATGCATGTCTGTCACAGTTTTCCAACTTTCATTGAAGGCTTTCACCCAACAAGCCACTGTTCTGTGCAGCAATGCCGATTCTCCGCATGCCTCTTGAAGATCTTGATGAAATGCTGTACGACGTCTGGCACATTTAATCTTGATCCAACTCCACTGTTCTCATTTCAAAAACATAGTGACACCATTATGTTAAACTGCTCATTCACAAGTGACTGTGTTTCTGTCGGTTGTGCATATGCCAGTGATGTGGGATGGGCGAGTCCATTTGCTCAGAGGTAAGGTAGGTATGTCAACAACGTGTGCTATCAGCAACAATAGTAGATTCCATTGCATAGTGTCTCCACAGCAGAGCTGCCATTGTTTAAGTTCCAACCTATGTAACTTTTTGCTCCCTTTGTTTTAACCATGCAGCTTTCAAAATTTCAGTGTGTTTTCCCCAGTTAGAATTGTCAAATGCTTTATCTAAGTTTACAGATGATATAAACTTATGTGACTTATCTTAAATCAGATGATTCAAAAACAAAAAAGCAGATAGTCACACCAGAAGACTGTCACAAATAAAGCTTTTGATCCATAAGGCATTCATCAAAAATAGGCAAATGCCTGAGACTGCAGTCATGTGTGTGAGTTGCGTCTGTGTGAGTGTGTGTCATCTATTTTTGATGAAGGCCTTATGGACTGAAAGCTTTATTTGAGACAGTCTTTTTTGTACCTATCTGCAACTCAGCATTTCTGCTATATGGTGAGTGGAACTTTCCTTTTCATAATATTGTTAAACTGATGGTTTGGTGGTATTCAGATCTGTCAGCACCTTAGTTCTTTAGAAGTGAAAATACTACATTTTCTTTAAACATGTGAGTATTCCATCTGTCTGATTTATCTTGCATACCAGGTCATGGCTGGCTCTCCCAAGGAGCTCAACTACTCTGATGTAGTGACATCTATTCCAGGGGCCATGTTTCTACTCAAGACTTTCAGTTTGTGGAATGCTTCTCACGGTATCATAGCTCACATCTTGGATTTTCTTTCAGTCTCAGTTTTCATATGTCTGTATTACTTTTTGCCTTCTTTATTTGCTGCATATTTATATTTTGCCCTTTCATCTACATCCAAGTTGTACTCTGCAAAGCACTGTGAGTTGCATGGAAGAGGGTACATCCCATTGTAACAGTTATTAGGGTTTCTTCCTGTTCCATTCACATAAGGAGCATGGGGAGAATGACTGTCTGAATGCCTCTGTGCCTGCAGTAATTATACTAATCTCATCCTCACGATTCTTATGTGAGCGATGCATAGGAGGTTGTAGTATATTCCTATACCGATTATTTCAGGTTAGTTCTTGAAACTTTGTTAATAGACTTTCTCAGAACAGTTTACAACTGTCTTCAAGAGTCACCCAGTTCAGTTGCTTCAGTATCTCTGCAATACTCTCCCATGGATGAAACAAATCTGTTACCATTTGTGCTGCCCTTATCTGTATATCTTCAATATCCCCTGTTAGTCCTGTCTGGTATGGGTCTCTCATACTTGAGCAATATTCTATAACTGGTTGCAGAAGTGATTTGTAAGCAATCGCCTTTGTAGACAGATTGTACTTCCCCAGTATTTAACCAATAAACTGAAGTCTATCACCTGCTTTACCCACAACTGATCTATGTGATCATTTCATTTCATACCCCTACAAAGTCTTACACCCAAATATTTGTAAGAGCTAGCTGCCTGGCTGATTCCAACAGTGACTCACTGATATTATAGTCATAGCATACTACATTTTTTCATTCTGTGAAGTGCAAAATTTTACATTTCTGAACATTTAGTGCAAACTGCCAATCTCTACACCATGTTGAAATCTTATCAAGATCTGACTAAATTACCCACCTTCACACTGCACACCTCACTCTGTGTATACTGAAATCATGTGACATTGCTAGTTTCTGCCTCTTCACATGGACAGAGGAATGCTCACCAGTTAAGCTGAGTACTGATACATTGTGTCTAACCCTCACATTATTGTTTATCATCTATAGCCAGTATAATGTCACAGATTTTATGGGTACCTGGAAAGACTTTCCACTGACAACATCTGCAGCAGTCAACTGGCTGGAGTCTTTGAATATCTAAGTATGATGGGAAATGGCCATCTCAAACTCTTTTAGCTATTACCAGTTCTCCAGCTTTCATTATTTCATCTTATTCCACTTTGTAAGTATCAGTTTAATGTATGTACCTGTTGACTATAATTCTGCAAGCCAGTGGTCTGCAAATAAATAAATGCCATAAATAAAAAATATTTGGCAGTTTACTTCAGCAAAATGAAATGATTTAACTGTAAAGGCAACAGGCAATGGTATATCTAACCATAGTGCTCAACTGTTAACATAATATATACTGCCTAATTAGGTACAGATCATGGAAGAAAAGTATTGTATCACAGAATCAAGAATAATGACTTCTACATCAACACCCATTCTATAAAGGCTGGGACAAAGTACATGGAAAACGGTACTTAGCATCATACCACATGTTAGAGTTTCTTCCCATTCCCAATACATGTGTTGTGTGGCAATAATGATTGCTTACATGTCACTGTGAGTGCTGTAATTAGCCTAACCTTATTTTCATGGTTTCAATAGAAGTGATACATAGTGTCCTGAAGGATATTCCTAGATTCTTCTCTTAGTATTGGTACTTGACATTTTTTAAACAGGCTTTCATGGGATAATTTGTGTTGGTCTCCAAGTGTCTGCCATTTCAGGTTTTTCACCATTTCCTGACACTTTCTCATGAGTGAAACAAATCTGTGATCATTTGCACCACACTTCTTTGTTTACATCCAGTCTTATTTGGTACCCCCAAAATCTTAAACAGTATTCCAACATGGGATGCACAAGTGATTGTAAGCAGTCTATCAATTAACCAAAGTCAGTCATCTGTTTTACCTATGACTGACATTATGTGGGCATCCCACTTCATACCCGAACAAATTTTAAGATCCACATGTTTGGATAAGTTGACCAGTCACAATTTTGAGCACTGAACTTGTAGTCATACAATACTATATTTTTTGTTTAGTGCACAGTTTAATGTTACTGAACATTTAAAGCAAGTTACTAATCTTTGCACCAGATCTTACCAAATTATGACTGGATATTTGTGCAGCTTTTATCAAATACTATTTCCCTTACACATAGTGATACCATCTGTGAACAGTCTGATGTTACTATTCACATTGTCTGCATGGGCATTATCTCAAAATGTGAAGAGCACAGATGCCAACACAGTTCCCTGAAGCACCCCTGTAATTGCTCCTACATCTGTCGATGACTCTCCATTCAACATAATGTGCTCTGTCCTCAATGACAGGAAATCCTCATCTAGTCACAAACTTTGCTTGATATCTCATATGATTATATTTTTCGTAATAAGCATAGGCACAGTAATGAGTCAAATGTTTTAAAAATCAAGATATATTGCAGCCACATGATTTCTTGGATCCATGGCTTTCAAAATATCTTGTGAGAAAAGTGCTAGTTGGGGTGATCGACATTTTCACAATCCGTGCTGTGTGGCAAGGGAGCTAACACCACTACAAAGTCTTTATGGACTGACAGAGATCTCATCGGTCATGAACCTTGTATACGTTAAGCCAATGCCACTGACACTAATATCTGCCCCATGAGTCCAAAACATTTTGAAACCGGATTAATAAAAAGTAGAAAAACATTAATATCTTGGTTTTAATTGATCCATATATATCAGATTAGATTAGATTAATTATTCATTCCATAGACCCACAAAAGAGGGGATCCTCCTGGGTGTGGAACATGTCAGATAAAACACATTACAAAAATGTAATTTGAAAAACTTGAGTTTCATTAATTTTAATGATCCTCAGTCAATAAACAGTAAAATTGTCTGAAACTAAACTCTTAATGGTTGCTGCTAACTTATTGAAAATATGTTTTGCTGAATACTGGACTCCTTTATGGGCAAGAGTAAGTGATTTTAAACCTTTATGTATATTGTTCTTATTCCTAGTATTGATAATGTGTACTAAGCAGTTAGTTAGAAAAAGAGATGTATTATTTACAACAAACTTCATTAAGGAATAAATATACTGAGAAGCTGTTGTTAGTATGCCCAATTCTTTGAATAAGTTTTGACATGATGTTCTTGGATTAACACTACACATTAATCTTATTACACGCTTCTGTAACCTAAAAATTTTTCTTGGTTTGTGGAGTTACCCCAAAATATGATACCATATGACATAATGGACTATGTTCTACATAGTCTCTCCCCCCCCCCCCCCCCCCCCAATTGAGTACAATGCACAGAATGTTCATATAACAATGTTAAACTGTCAGAAAAGTGCTTCTTTGCGTTTTTGTTCAACTCGTTCTTCACACTGGCTTGAACGACAGTTATGACATCAAAGCATTAACCTTTCATATGAATTTCAACACTTTGTTGCTTTTTGGTAAGTCTGTATTGATAAGACCAAGTCTCACCACCAGTGATGATTTCTTCGACGAAAGAATTGTCCCTGTTTGACATTTCAGTCAAGTTATGGCAAGCGTCCATACATTGTCATTTTTATTCGGGAGTCAACATTTGTGAGACAAACATTACATACACTTTTCTCTTCAAAACATTCTGAAGAATGTCTAGAATATCTGATTTAGAAATGCTGCTCCATTTCAATTTGTGACACAATACCACTCACACACTATGGTCATGTGTCCAGTACTTAATACTACCCATTCACAACTGACTAGTGGAATTTACAGTTGTTACATCAAACTACCCCCATGAACCATGGACCTTGCCGTTGGTGACGAGGCTTGCGTGCCCCAACGATACAGATGGCCGTACCATAGGTGCAACCACAACAGAGGGGTATCTGTTGAGAGGCCAGACAAACGTGTGGTTCCTGAAGAGGGGCAGCAGCCTTTTCAGTAATTGCAGGGGCAACAGTCTGAATGATTGACTGATCTGGCCTTGTAACACTAACCAAAACGGCCTTGCTGTGCTGGTACTGCGAACGGCTGAAAGCAAGGGGAAACTACAGCCGTAATTTTTACCGAGGGCATGCAGCTTTACTGTATGGTTAAATGATGATGGCGTCCTCTTGGGTAAAATATTCCCGAGGTAAAATAGTCCCCCATTCGGATCTCTGGGCAGGGAATTCTCAGGAGGACGTCATCAGGAGAAAGAAAACTGCTGTTCTATGGATCAGAGCGTGGAATGTCTGATACCTTAATCAGGCAGGTAGGTTAGAAAATTTAAAAAGGGAAATGGATAGTTTGAAGTTAGATATAGTGGGAATTAGTGAAGTTCGGTGGCAGGAGGAACAAGACTTTTGGTCAAGTGAATACAGGGTTATAAATACAAAATCAAATAGGGGTAATGCAAGAGTAGGTTTAATAATGAATAAAAAAATAGGAGTGCGGGTAAGCTACTACCAACAGCATAGTGAACGCATTATTGTGGCCAAGATAGACACGAAGCTCATGCCTCTTACAGTAGTACAAGTTTATATGCCAACTAGCTCTGCAGATGATGAAGAAATTGATGAAATGTATGATGAGATAAAAGAAATTATTCAGGTAGTGAAGGGAGACGAAAATTTAATAGTCATGGGTGACTGGAATTCAAGAGTAGGAAAAGAGAGAGAAGGAAACATAGTGGGTGAATATGGACTGGGGGAGAGAAATGAAAGAGGAAGCCGTCTGGTAGAGTTTTGCACAGAGCATAACTTAATCATAGCTAACACTTGGTTCAAGAATCATAAAAGAAGGTTGTATACATGGAAGAATCCTGGAGATACTAGAAGGTATCAGATAGATTATATAGTGGTAAGACAGGGATTTAGGAACCAGTTTTTAAATTGTAAGACATTTCCAGGGGCAGATGTGGACTCTGACCACAATCTATTGGTTATGAACTGTAGATTAAAACTGAAGAAACTGCAAAATGTGGACATTTAAGGAGATGGGACATGGATAAACTGACTAAACCAGAGGTTGTACAGAGTTTCAGGGAGAGCATAAGGGAACAATTGACAGGAATGGGGGAAAGAAATACAATAGAGGAAGAATGCGTAGCTCTGAGGGATGAAGTAGTGAAGGCAGCAGAGGATCAAGTAGGTAAAAAGACGAGGCCTAGTAGAAATCCTTGGGTGACAGAAGAAATATTGAATTTAATTGATGAAAGGAGAAAATATAAAAATGCAGTAAATGAAGCAGGCAAAAAGGAATACAAAAGTCTCAAAAATGAGATCGACAGGAAGTGCAAAATAGCTAAGCAGGGATGGCTAGAGGACAAATGTGAGGATGTAGAGGCTTATCTCACTAGGGGTAAGATAGACACTGCCTACAGGAAAATTAAAGAGACCTTTGGAGAAAAGAGAGCCACTTGTATGAATATCAAGAGCTCAGATGGAAACCCAGTTCCAAGCAAAGAAGGGAAAGCAGAAAGGTGGAAGGAGTATATAGAGGGTCTATACAAGGGCGATGTACTTGAGGACAACATTATGGAAATGGAAGAGGATGTAGATGAAGATGAAATGGGAGATACGATACTGCGTGAAGAGTTTGACAGAGCACTGAAAGACTTGAGTCGAAACAAGGCCCCGGGAGTAGACAACATTCCATTGGAACTACTGACGGCCTTGGGAGAGCCAGTCCTGACAAAACTCTACCATCTGGTGAGCAAGATGTATGAGACAGGTGAAATACCCTCAGACTTCAAGAAGCATATAATAATTCCAATCCCAAAGAAAGCAGATGTTGATAAATGTGAAAATTACCGAACTATCAGTTTAATAAGTCACAGCTGTAAAATACTAACGCAAATTCTTTACAGACAAATGGAAAAACCGGTAGAAGCCGACCTTGGTAAAGATCAGTTTGGATTCCGCAGAAATGTTGGAACACGTGAGACAATACTGACCCTACATCTTATCTTAGAAAATAGATTAAGGAACGGAGAACCTACCTTTCTAGCATTTGTAGACTTAGAGAAAGCTTTTGACAATGTTGACTGGAATACTCTCTTTCAAATTCTAAAGGTGACAGGGGTAAAATACAGGGAACAAAAGGCTATTTACAATTTGTACAGAAACCAGATGGCAGTTATAAGAGTCGAGGAGCATGAAAGGGAAGCAGCGGTTGGGAAGGGAGTGAGACAGGGTTGTAGCCTGTCCCTAATGTTATTCAAACTGTATATTGAGCAAGCAGTAAAGGAAACAAAAGAAAAATTCAGAGTAGGTATTAAAGTCCATGGAGAAGAAATAAAAACTTTGAGGTTCGCCGATGACATTGTAATTCTGTCAGAGACAGCAAAGGACTTGGAAGAGCAGTTGAACAGAATGGACAGTGTCTTGAAAGGGGGGTATAAGATGAACATCAACAAAACAAAATGAGGATAATGGAATGTAGTCGAATTAAGTCGGGTGATGCTGAGGGAATTAGATTAGGAAATGAGACACTTAAAGTAGTAAAGGAGTTTTGCTATTTGGGGAGCAAAATAACTGATGATGGTCGAAGTAGAGAGGATATAAAATGTAGACTGGCAATGGCAAGGAAATTGTTTCTGAAGAAGAGAAATTTGTTAACATCGAGTATAGATTTAAGTGTCAGGAAGTGGTTTCTGAAAGTATTTGTATGGATTATAGCCATGTATGGAAGTGAAACATGGACGATAAATAGTTTAGAGAAGAAGAGAATAGAAGCTTTCGAAATGTGGTGCTACAGAAGAATGCTGAAGATTAGATGGGTAGATCACATAACTAATGAGGAGGTACTGAATAGAATTGGTGAGAAGAGAAATTTGTGGCACAACTTGACTAGTAGAAGTGATCAGTTGGTAGGGCCTATTCTGAGGCATCAAGTGATCACCAATTTAGTATTGAAGGGCCACGTGGAGGGTAAAAATCATAGAGGGAGACCAAGAGATGAATACCCTAAACAGATTCAGAAGGATGTAGGTTGCAGTAGGTTCTGGGAGATGAAGAAGCTTGCACAGGATAGAGTAGCATGGAGAGCTGCATCAAACCAGTCTCAGGGCTGAAGACCACAACAACAACAACAACAACAACAACAAACTGCTACCATACTTGTATTTGTAGTGATGCAAGAAATAAACTGGGGTTGTACATCACTATCTTTCATAGTACAGGATTTGAAAATGGAGTTCAGTTTTTCTGCTTTCACTTTACTATACTCAATTTCAGTTTTTGTGTCATCCATAAGTCTCTGGGAACTTACTTTGGTCCCAATGACAGCATATATGTTTGACCAGAATATCATTGGGTTCTGTGCGACATCTTTCAAAAAGATTCTGTTATGGTAGGCACTGAAGGCTTCATGCATTGTCCTCTTGAAAGCCACATGCATTTCATTTAGGATCTATCAATCATCCTACGTTTTGTTATATGTCTGTTACGCACAATTCACTGTTTCTTTAGGTTCTTTATAGTGGCTATACACCAAGGATGGTCCCTCCCATCATGAACTATTCTACTAGCTACATGTCTACCTATTGTATGATTAAGTATTACTTAAACTTCATCCATAGCTTTGCTATAAGTTCTTGCCCAGAAGTAAATGATTTGAGTTCCTCTTTGAGATGTGATGTGACTGCCTCTTTATCTAACTCAATAAATATTTATATAATAGAGGGAAACATTCCACGTGGGAAAAATATATCTAAAAACACAGATGATGTGACTTACCGAACGAAAGTGCTGGCAGGTCGATAGACACACAAACAAACACAAACATACACATGAAATTCAAGCTTTCGCAACAAACTGTTGCCTCATCAGGAAAGAGGGAAGGAGAGCGAAAGACGAAAGGATGTGGGTTTTAAGGGAGAGGGTAAGGAGTCATTCCAATCCCAGGAGCGGAAAGACTTACCTTAGGGGGAAAGAAGGGGTATACACTCGCACACACACACATATCCATCCGCACATACACAGACACAAGCAGACATTTGTAAAGGCAAAGAGTTTGGGCAGAGACGTCAGTCGAGGCGGAAGTACAGAGGCAAAGATGTTGTTGAAAGACAGGTGAATGTATGAGCGGCGGCAAATTGAAATTAGCGGAGATTGAGACCTGGCAGGTAAAGAGAAGAGAGGATATACTGAAGGGCAAGTTCCCATCTCCGGAGTTCTGATAGGTTGGTGTTAGTGGGAAGTATCCAGATAACCCGGATGGTGTAACACTGTGCCAAGATGTGCTGGCCGTGCACCAAGGTGGTTTGGGGATTTCCCTACCCTCTGGCTCCTACCCTTGTAACCGCCCCCGGTGTAAAACCTGTCCCATGCACCCTCCCACCACCACCTACTCCAGTCCTGTAACCCGGAAGGTGTACATGATCAAAGGCAGAGCCACATGTGCAAGCACCCATGTGATTTACCAACTGACCTGCCTACACTGTGAAGCTTTCTATGTGGGAATGACCAGCAACAAACTGTCCATTCGCATGAATGGACACAGGCAGACAGTGTTTGTTGGTAATGAGGATCACCCTGTGGCTAAACATGCCTTGGTGCACGGCCAGCACATCTTGGCACAGTGTTACACCGTCCGGGTTATCTGGATACTTCCCACTAACACCAACCTGTCAGAACTCCGGAGATGGGAACTTGCCTTTCAGTATATCCTCTCTTCTTGTTACCCGCCACGCCTCAATCTCCGCTAATTTCAATTTGCCGCCGCTCATACCTCACCTGTCTTTCAACAACATCTTTGCCTCCGTACTTCCGCCTCGACTGACGTCTCTGCCCAAACTCTTTGCCTTTACAAATGTCTGCTTGTGTCTGTGTATGTGCAGATGGATATGTGTGTGTGTGCGAGTGTATACCCCTTCTTTCCCCCTAAGTTAAGTCTTTCTGCTCCTGGGATTGGAATGACTCCTTACCCTCTCCCTTAAAACCCACATCCTTTCGTCTTTCCCTCTCCTTCCCTCTTTCCTGATGAGGCAATAGTTTGTTGCAAAAGCTTGAATTTCATGTGTATGTTTGTGTTTGTTTGTGTGTCTATCGACCTGCCAGCACTTTCGTTCGGTAAGTCACATCATGAATAAATATTTATATACTCCAACTTGATTTAGCTGCCCTTTGCGGTTTAGTAGTTGTTTCTAGAACTGCTTCATGGCCACTGTTACCATTTTTAAAATACAAATTTTCATCATGAGCAGGATCCTGAACTATCTGTTCTAGGCATTTCTCAGAGAATGAGTTTAGTAACATTTTGTAGGAAATAGTGTCACGTCAATCACTTACAAAGCCTTCTCCAGGGATGACAATATGACTGGGGAATATTCATGCTAGCAGAGATTTTCTCAAAAGTTTTCATTTACATCTGGCACGAGTCTGGTGAAGAACAGAGAGATCCAATTACAAGTTTGTGCTTATTCTTGACACTGTCTTGCCTAAACAAACATGTATGCAGCTTTGATTTCTATCTCAGTGGATTTGTATTTCTTGTCTACTGTGACTAATACACCACCTCGATTTCCCATTAGTCTATCCTTTCAATGTCCATCCAGATTCATACCAAAAATCTCACTGCTGTCTGTTTTGAGTTTTAGCCACCTTTCTGTACCTGAGTAGCAGCCTCTGATGTGTAATGCAGTCCTGACTCATTTAAGGGGATCCTACTGTTCTGAAACCCATAATGCAAGCCTGAGAAAGCCGGCAGGTGTGGCCGTGCAGTTCTAGGTGCTACAGTCTGGAACCGCGTCACTGCTACGGTCGCAGGTTCGAATCCTGCTTCGGGCATGGATGTGTGATGTCCTTAGGTTAGTTAGGTTTAAGTAGTTCTAAGTTCTAGGGGACTGATTACCACATATGTTAAGTCCCATAGTGCTCAGAGCCATTTGAACCATTTTTTAAGCCTGAGAAGTCACAGTCTAGTTTGTCACAGAATCTGCAAATTCTCTGCTTCACTCCTTCTACTCAACACAAAACCAGAGGGCCTCAACCAGTTCTGGGAACAATGCCACAATTTGTGAGCTTCGTAGAAGATCTGTGAACAAGGATGGTTTTCTCAACCCTATCTGCCAGTCTCAGGAATGATTTTAAGTGTGATCTCAGGCCCAGGCAACATGTGTCATTCAACCCAACATGCATCACAACATACAGTTGGTTGAATCTTGTTACCTTAATGGCTGCCATAATTGTCTCTGTAACATGCTGAATGAGGGCTATAGGCACATACAGATTGTGCACATTTCTTCCATCCACTGCCTAAGGGCTGCCATTACTCGCCATTCATTTGAAATGTCAGCAAATAACATATGTCTACCCTTCTATTTATGTTTGACTCCCTTTGACACAGGGATAAGCAGATTTCTCAACAGGTGAAGTGTGTTTCACTGACTCAGGCTCAATTTCAGTGAGACATATTGGTTAGTAGTATAGGTGCAATAGCCTGAGTTCTCCTTGATCTTTGCTTCCCTTGTACATGGCCTCTACACCTACTACTGACAAGTCATTCACAGTTTATTGTGTGAGCAGTAATAATCCTGTACCTCCTGCAGAAAGGACAGTGTCCACTGGAGAGTATAATAAACGAGGTACCTTTGGTATCCCTAGAACATTATCTTTTGTGTCCGAGAACAACGTTCTCAATGAGACTGCATTCTTACTGGTGCAATTTTTGTCTGAATGCTCAATAATTAAGTTCATTGATATGGTTCTAGTTTCAGGATGTGTTTTGCTATAAGTATTGAAATTTCTCTTTAAAATCTGAAACTTCAGCGCCCAATAATGAGTAAAATAATGACTAAAAACCTAAGATGAAATTTACAGACGTCTGGATGATAACTTTGTATTTTATGTTGACAGATGTTGACAATTTTTTAAGTCCTCAGTCCTCTAACCTGATGTGGCACAATAAGACTTCCTCTCTTGCACTAACCTCTTCATCTTAGAGCAGCACTTGCACCCTACATCCTCAGTTATTTGCTGGATGTATTCCAGTCTCTGTCTTCCCCTTCCCCTACAGTTTTTAACCTCTACAGTTCCCTCCAGTTCTACAGAGGGTATTCCCTGATGTCTTAACATGTGTCCTATCATCCTGTCCTCCTCATCATCAGTGATTTTCACATATTTCTTTCTTCATCAATTGTGCAGAGAGCCTCCTCATTCCTTATCTTGTCAGTCCACCTAATTTTCAGCTCCCCCCATGAACCATGGACCTTGCCGTTGCTGGGGAGGCTTGCGTGCCTCAGCGATACAGATAGCCGTACCATAGGTGCAACCACAACGGAGGGGTATCTGTTGAGAGGCCAGAGAAACGTGTGGTTCCTGAAGAGGGGTAGCAGCCTTTTCAGTAGTTACAGGGGCAACAGTCTGAATGATTGACTGATCTGGCCGGGTAACACTAACCAAAACAGCCTTGCTGTGCTGAAAGCAGGGGGAACCTGCAGCCATAATTTTTCCCGAGGGCGTGCAGCTTTACTGTATGGTTAAATGGTGATGGCGTCCTCTTGGGTAAAATATTCCAGAGGTAAAATAGTCCCCCAATTGGGATCTCTGGGTGGGGAATTCTCAGGAGGACATCGTTATCAGGAGAAAGAAAACTGGCGTTCTACAGATCGGGCATGGAATGTCAGATCCCTTAATCAGGCAGGTAGGTTAGAAAATTTAAAAAGGGAAATGGATAGATTAAAGTTAGATATAGCGGGAATTAGCGAAGTTCGGTGGCAGGAGGAACAAGACTTTTGGTCAGGTGAATACAGGGTTATAAATACAAAATCAAATAAGGGTAATGCAGGAGTAGATTTAATAATGAATAAAAAAATAGGAGTGTGGGTAAGCTACTGCAAACAGCATAGTGAACGCGTTATTGTGGCCAAGATAGACACAAAGCCCATGCCTACTACAGTAGTACAAGTTTATATGCCAACTAGCTCTGCAGATGATGAAACTGCAAAAAGGTGGGAATTTAAGGAGATGGGACCTGCATAAACTGATTAAACCAGAGGTTGTACAGAGTTTCAGGGAGAACATAAGGGAACAATTGACAGAAATGGAGGAAAGAAATACAGTAGAAGAAGAATGGGTTGCTTTGAGGGATGAAGTAGTGAAGGCAGCAGAGGATCAAGTAGGTAGAAAGACGAGGGCTAGTAGAAATCCTTGAGTAACAGAAGAAATATTGAATTTAATTGATGAAAGGAGAAAATATGAAAATGCAGTAAATGAAGCAGGCAAAAAGGAATACAAACGTCTCAAAAATGAGATTGACAGGAAGTGCAAAATAGCTAAGCAGGGATGGCTAGAGGACAAATGTAAGGATGTAGAGGTTTATCTCACTAGGGGTAAGATAGATACTGCCTACAGGAAAAATAAAGAGACCTTTGGAGAAAAGAGAACCACTTGCATGCATATCGAGAGCTCAGATGGAAACCCAGTTCTAAGCAAAGAAGGGAAAGCAGAAAGTTGTAAGGAGTATATAGAGGGTCTATACAAGGGCGATTTACTTGAGGACAATATTATGGAGATGGAAGAAGATGTAGATAAAGATGAAAAGGGACATATGATACGGCATGAAGAGTTTGACAGAGCACTGAAAGACCTAAGTCAAAACAAGGGCCTGGGAGTAGACAGCACTCTATTAGAACTACTGACAGCCTTGGGAGAGCCAGTCCTGACAAAACTCTACCATCTGGTGAGCAAGATGTATGAGACAGGCAAAATACCCTCAGACTTCAAGAAGAATATAATAATTCCAATCCCAAACAAAGCAGATGTTGATACATGTGAAAATTACCAAACTATCAGTTTAATAAGTCACAGCTGTAAAATACTAACGCAAATTCTTTACAGACGAATGGAAAAACTGGTAGAAGCCAACCTCAGGGAAGACCAGTTTGGACTCCGTAGAAATATTGGAACATGTGAGGCAATACTGACCCTACGACTTATCTTAGAAAATAGGTTAAGGGAAGGCAAACCTACGTTTCTAGCATTTGTAGACTTAGAGAAAGCTTTTGACAGTGTTGACAGGAGTACTCTCTTTCAAATTCTAAACGTGGCAGGAGTAAAATACAGGGAGCGAAAGGCTATTTACAATTTGTGCAGAAATCAGATGGCAGTTATAAGAGTCAAGGGGCATGAAAGGGAAGCAGTGGTTGGGAAGGGAGTGAGACAGGGTTGTAGCCTCTCCCCAACATTATCCAATCTGTATATTGAGCAAACAGTAAAAGAAACAAAAGAAGAATTCGGAGTAAGTATTAAAATCCATGGAGAAGAAATAAAAACTTTGAGGTTCACCGATGACATTGTAATTCAGTCAGAGACAGCAAAGGACTTCGAAGAGCAGTTGAACGGAATGGATAGTGTCTTGAAGGGAGGATATAAGATGAACATCAACAAAAGCAAAACGAGGTTAATGGAATGTAGTCGAATTAAGTTGGGTGATGTTGAGGTAATTAGATTTGGAATGAGACACTTAAAGTAGTGAAGGAGTTTTGCTAGTTGGGGAGCAAAATAACTGATGATGGTTGAAGTAGAGAGGATATAAAACGTAAGCTGGCAATGGCAAGGAAAGCATTTCTGAAGAAGATAAATTTGATAACATCGAGTATAGATTTAAGTGTCAGGAAATAGTGTCTGAAAGTATTTGTATGGAGTGTAACCATGTATGGAAGTGAAACATGGACGATAAATAGTTTATACAAGAAGAGAATAGAAGCTTTCGAAATGTGGTGCTACAGAAGAATGCTGAAGATTAGATGGGTAGATCACATAACTGATGAGGAGGTATTGAATAGAATTGGGGAGTAGAGGAGTTTGTGGCACAACTTAACTAAAAGAAGGGATCGGTTGGTAGGACATGTTCTGAGGCATCAAGGGATCACCAATTTAGTATTGGAGGGCAGTGTGGATGGTAAAAATTGTAGAGGGAGACAAAGAGATGAATACCCTAAGCAGATTCAGAAGGACGTAAGTTGCAGTAGGTACTGGAAGATGATGAATCTCGCACAGGGCAGAGTAGCATGGAGAGCTGCATCAGACCAGTCTCAGAGCTGAAGACCACAACAACAACAACAATTTTCATCTTTCTTCTGTAGCACCACATGTCAAAACCTTTTATTTTCTTCTGCTCCAGTTTTACCACTGTATATGATTCACTGCATGGCTGTGCTCCAAACATACATTCTCAAAAATTTCTTTCTCAAGTTCAGATCTATGTTTGATACCAGCAGATTTCTGTTGGTCATGAATGGCCTCTTTGCCTGTGTTAGTCTGCTTTTAATGTCCTCTTTGCTTTGTCTGACATAGGTTATTTTGCTTTCAGGACAGCAGAATTCCTTAACTTTGTTTACCTCGTGATCACTAATTTTGACGTTATGTTTCTTGCCATTCTCTTTTCTGCTACTTGCCTTTGCTTTTGTCTTATGGGATTACTCTCAATCCATATTCTGCACTCATTAGACTTTTCATTCCGTTCAACAACTCCTGTAATTCTTCCTCACTTCCACTGAAGATAGCAAAGTCATCAGCAAATGATGAATTTAAACCCACTCTTGAACTTTTCTTTTATTTCATTTTTTGCTTCTTTGATATATAGATTGAATGGTAGAAGTGAAAGACTGCATCCTGCCTTATACCTTTTTTAATCTGATAATTCTGTTCTTCGTCTTCCCATCTTATTTTTCTCTATGGTTCTTGTAGGCCCTACATACTGTATATCACCCATCTTTCCTTGATGCTTACTCCTATTTTTCTCATTAAGAATACTTAAATTTTGAAAATATAATGTAACTGGTTGGACAAAATATTTTATCAGCAAACATCCACAACTGAGGAACAGATTTAGGTACTAAAGAAATACACTTCAGTTGACAGTCATTTCTTAATTTATTGCACAATCTTTCGAAGCCTAAAGCTTCATCATCAGGTTCCATCAATTGCAAACATGATGAGGGATTTGTAGTGGACAAATGCTGTGGGGCTGACATACAAAATGAAAGGTAAAGTTGTGAAAAGTGGTATACTCACAAAAATTCCTATCATTACCATATGAAAGTTAAACAACGTGAGATTTTTGTTAGAACACATCCTCTATTCCATGGTCAAAGTGGGAGGCAGCTAACCATAAATTAAATGCATGCTGGTGTGGCAATCACTGAACCTTCACTATCTCCATATCGTAGTTCACTTCTACTGGTAGTTAAATTGGACAGGATGCTAGGGCAATCAATCAAATTATTAGACCTGTGTGAACATGTCTAGAAAGCCAGTAAAAATTCCATGGAGTTAAGTTTCTGTCCAGTATCATTCTCTGAGCTTCCTACTGGCACATTCTGCTTTCAAGGATTCCAGAAAATATACAGCCTTTATATTTGATAGGATATCCTTCCAGCCTAAATACCAGTTCCAGAGTTTTCATCACAACACTTGATAGCATGCATGGACTGAACCTAAAGGGTAAGAATACAGTTTATGTTGATGATCTTCTCATAATCACCTGCACATGGCAGGAACATCTGGAATTGCTGGAAATTGCATTGAAGAAATTTCTAGCTGCTGGTATTAATGCCAACTTACTGAAGTCTTAATTTATTGGAAGTGAAATTAAATTTTTAGGGCATATAATTTCTCCCAAAGGGACAATCCCGTATCCTAATAAGATGAGGATTATAGAAAACTTTCGACTCTGCTGAACAAAAAGACAGTTAAAAGTTTTCACGGGATTATGCTTGTTCTTTAGGCAATCCATCCCACATCAGTTGCTAAACAGTGTTGCCTTATTGAATCTATTAACGCTTTGATACATTCTGAGACATTATACCATCCAAACATGAGAAAAGATTTTTTTATTGCCTCTGACACCTCATTTTCTCTACAGACATATGTAAATGTGTAAGATATTTATGATTGTGATAATAATAATTACCATCAAATAGACATACTGCAACCACTTTTCATTCTTTCTGACACTAATACCATGTATGTATTTTGACCATCTTTGGAATTGATGATGAGTTTTGTTTTACAATCAGCATTATCTAGCTTGGACATGATCTGTTTGGGTGCCATTACAGCTATCTCTTTGAGGTAACTACTAATTGTATTAATTACATAGAGCTTGCTTGCTACATCATGTACAAAGTCTGATTCGCTAGTGTGAACAAGACTGGTGCACTTGATATATTTAAAACTCACAGTTGCACAATAATTAACCAATAATATTTCAAATAATAATATTTTGCGTTCCCAATATTTGGCTTGAACTGCTAGTGCAATGTGGGTCATAAAAAAATGCGTTACAGTATGTACTACATAGTAACAAATGTAACTTGTTCATGCTTAGGGAACGTACTATTGTAGGTAATAGAAAAGATGGAGGAAAGCTACTCTGTAACAAAAAGGTTTATGCATAAATGTAAAAGTTGGAAATCTGTGAGTTAGTATGCCAAGACTGCATGTCAAGGAGTCCTTGGCTACCTTTTGACAAGTGAACATCTCAAGTACTCAGTAAGGCAAGAATTTCTGCGAGATCCTTGGATGAGAATTGTTATCAGCTTCTGAACCTTGGCATACACCAGTTAGCTCTGAAATTTGCAATTCTGGTGCCAAGAAGAAATAATTGAAAATTTTATTTCAAGAGCCATGACTGTATCATACAGCATTGTTTTATCACCACAGAAGACCATCTCTACACCTGCCTTCAGGAAAATTAATGTTTATTTTTGTATAGTCTTGCATTTACCAGTATTTGCTTAAGTTTTCACATTATAAGTGCTTCATCTCAACTGTGTGTCACAGACCTTGATTTTTCCTGAGTCACTTATCTTGTCAGGCCCCTATACTGATTCCACAAATAGTCTGAGCCTCAAAATCGAATGAGGGTCTTGAAATTAATATTGGAAACAACTGAGAGAAGTGTTAAATTTCATGGAGTAAGTAATCTGAATTTGCAAGTCTTTTTTTTTTTTTTTTAAGTACTCCACACAGTACCACATTTTATGCGCTATAACACACACTTTTTTCTTTAAAAAATTACTTCCAAAATTCAGATGCATCTTACATTTGAAATATATATAAAAATATCCAGTGTTTGATTTAAAATTCCTGACAGTCTTAAAAATGGTCATATATTCAATGCTGAGGGAAACTATCTCTATCTGGCAACAATGATATTAACTGGCAGCACCAGTGCGCCAATGCAACAAACATGAGTTGTGAGGTTTCACAAGCTTGCTAACACTGTCTTCCTCCCACCCCACCAACATAAACCTAGAGCACTGTCTAACCTATGATGCATCATTGCAGCCTACAGTTACCGTGAACTTGAATTGAAAGTCATTTGTGCTATCAGTAACAATACAAAATTTTTGTTCTTGCTAGTATCTAGCTTCATAATGGAATAATTGAAAGTAATAGTGTATGAAGAAGAACATGGAAACAGAGCAGATGAGCAACGTTTTGGCCCTCCACCAACAGAAAAAAACCATTCACAGTTGGTGGGCTAGTAAAGAAGAGCTGAGAAAAATGAGGAAGACTAAATGTGCAAATAGAGCACTGAATGCTAAATTGCCAAAGTTACATATTGAAATGGATTCAAGGACACCACCAAAACTGCAGTAGAATTAATACAAAAATCATTGAAATACATGCTTGTAAGCTAATGCTATAGTGGAGCTAAACAGACTTCAATGGTGGAATTGGTTGGTGCTACAGGTTTACAAAGCATCATGGATTTACTATGCATACCAAAACCAAAATATCTCAGAAAATGCCACAAGAGTATGAAGAGAAAATATCATATTTCCATTGCTTTATTGTCTAACACTGAAAGAAAACTAAGCCAAATACTGAATATGGACAAAACTCCCCTGACATATGATGTGCCGAGTGATAGAACTGTTGCGATGAAAGGTTCTAAAACTGTAACTATAAAAACAAGTGGACATGAAAAAATGCACTACATTGTTGTCCTTTCATGTTGTGCTGTTGGTACTAAACTTAATCCAATGATCATTTTCAAGTGCAAAACAATGCCAAAACCTTCTGAAATATTGCCATGTGGTGGTGTTCACATACATGACAATGGCTGGATGGACAAGGCTGATATGAAATAATGGATTAACAGTTTGGGAGAAAAGGAAAGGGGCTTTATTGAAGAAGAGTTTTTGTCTTGTGCTAGATCACTTTAGTAGCCATTTGAAAAAATATATGGAAGAGAAGCTGAGAGCTTGCTGTTAAAATGGAAGGACTTACTTCACAATTGCAACCTCTTGATGTCTTGATAAATAAATCAAGTGTGTATGAGAAAGGAATGGGACAAATGGGTGAGGGGTGAAACCAAACATGAATTCACATCAAAGGGGGCTTTATTAGACCTTCAATGAAACAAGTGTGTCAGTGGATAAAACAGTCATGATCTAGATATAACAACAACAAAAAAATCAATTATTGACAATCTACCGTAAATGGATAGATAAAAAAACCTTTTGGAGGCAGTGGCTCCTTCATCTGGCAGAAGAGATGAAGGTGAAAGAAGGCGGCTGAAGGAAAAGGGCTGGAGAAGTTTAGGGAAAGGGGTACAGTCCAGAAAAGTCACACAGAACCCCGGGTCAGAGGAGATTTACCAGTCGGGATGAGAAGGGAAGACAGACTGTTGGGGACTGCATCAGACAAGATTTGAAAACCTGAGAGCTTAAAGGTGGAAGACAGGGTGCGAGCTAATATCCCAAAGATGTTCAGGCTCACAAGCAGTTCCTCTTCATTGAAACGTCTTGGCTCAAACTTATCTAGGGGTTGAACTGCACGTGTTGCATAACATGCCCTAAATTAGACACTTGTGACCATTTGGTTAAATTGTCTGGCTGATGGCAACTTTGTGAAACGCAAAGGTAATATAACATATAATAACAGTAATAATCATACCTCGAACTAAATTAATGACCCATAAATGACGTTGGCCACACAGTTGCAGTTTGATTCAAATAATGTTTATTCAGAAAGAAAACTAATAGTGAAAGTGGTCATATTTAGAATTACTATTACACTCTAACGCATATCCATTTGACACAGTTCAAATATTCACAATCTTGTCGTGAATTACAAGTCCAATACTCCACCTCGTTAACTACATGAAAAGTTAAAGAGGTTACACCAGGTGTGCAGCTGCTCACCGCTCAGAGACTAAGTCCTGCGATACCACACAACGTGAATTTTCTAAGTCGTTTCACTTCCTAGCTGCCTAAAGACTGACTGACTGCTTTCACGTCTCAACCCGAATTGTTCACTTTGGTGTCTCCAGCCGAACTGTCCATTTTCACATCTCCATCCAAACTGTCCCTTTTAATGTCTTGACCACAACTGCCCTCTGCCCATCTCCGACCGCATTTCACGGGCACCAAACATCTTCGCTCACCTGACTAGTGCAGTTCCGTTTCCTGATTGGCTACAGTGTATTCTACATTACTTTACATTTTGATATATTTAAATAATCAGAGCTTGACCACTTTCACATTCTAAATAAAGAAACGATAATACCCATTATGTAATAAACATTAAATTCTTTTACATAAAACCAATACAATTTCCTTCTTAGCTCTGAATGCCATGGCCTGTAGCCTTTCACCAATGTGCTTTCTGATAAATAAATAAAGAACAAAAGTAACTATTATGCACTAAACTTTACAGCAAATATTCTATTACCTAATGATTCAATAAGGTGTCATGCTGTCATCATTAAATGTGTTTTGTGTGGAGGAAATTATGATCTGATACTTAACTGCAAATATTGATAATTTAAATTTACTATATCTTTTAAACAAATAAAGTTACAGAGTTGATATTTACAACATTTTTCATTTTAATTATGCACTTCTATACTAAATGTCAATTGTTAAGATCAACCAAAGTGTTCAGATTTTAGAATTCAGGTCTTTGATACAAAACTTGTTAATTTCACCTTAACAGTAAATCCTAAACTATTATAGATATGGTCAATATTCAAGTTTTATTTGGATCACCATGAAAATTTATGGAGAATGGCAGATTAAAATTACTGTGGTTTCATTCCCTGGATTACTACAGAATTAAATAGTTTTCATACATGTTTCCCTTTAGGGCCGATCTTAGGTCCGTCATATTTAACACTGCTACATCTCCTTGGCCACAACGGCTTCTACTGGGTTTGCCTACGATGTAAGTTCTCATCTGTCTCACTCACACACCACAGCACTTAGGTCTCAATAGAAAATAGATGCCTGTGAATTTCCCAATCTCGCGGTGAATCTGTGCCCTTTGTGGTCCTCGATGATAGGGTTCATTTCACAATTCCTGTAAGCTGACTCTTTCGGCCAAATGAGAGCACAATGTTCGTTAACTCACAAGGATAATATGCAAGACAGAGATTGCTACTACAACATAGTGCATGAGTTAATAAGAGTGCAAAGCTAAGTGCATTGTATTAAACAGAGATGGGAGGGGGGACGGCAAAAAATGGACAAGCCAGAAAATGAGAGATGTATAAAACTAAAATGGAGTGAAAAAAGGAGTAGTTACTGTGAAGAAGTGCTGAGATAGAAGGAATTAATGTAAATTAAGGCCAGGTGGGCGGCGAGAACCAAGGACATGTTGTAGCATTAGTTCCCCACCTCCGGAGTTTTGAGAAACAGGTGACCGGGGGAAGAAACCAGATGGCACGTGTGGTAAAACAGGCATTGAGGTCATGAGGTCATGACTGTCATGTTGCAGAGCATGCTCTGCAAGAGGATATTGTGTGTTGCCAGTATACACCCTCTGCCTATGCCTGTTCATCCTGACTGATAAGTGGGTGATAGTCATGCTGATGTAAAAGGCCGAACAGCATTTACATAACAGCTGCTATATGATGTGTCATTTGACAGTACATGTTGTGCCAGTTACAGGGCTGGAATAGGGGGTGCTGGAAGGGTGCATAAGGCAAGTCTTGCAGTGAGAATCATCACAGGAGCAGGAGCCATAGGGTAGGGAGATGGGTGCAGGAGCAGCATAGGGTCTGACAAGGATGTTGCAGAGGTTGGGAGGGTGACAGAAAATTACTCTGTATGTAGTGGGCAAACTCTCAGAGAGAATGGATCTCATTTCAGGACATGATTTTAGGATCAGGTTAATGCTGGGTGGCAAGTGGCGTGCTCCAATGTTGTTTTTTGGATTGATAAGCAGTACCAAGATTGGATGTGATCGTCTGAGAAACCTGCTTTTGTACTAGGCTGCTGGGATAATAATGTCCAGTGAAGGCTGAGGTGAGAGGGGTGGTTTATTGCTGTAAAGAGTCTGCATCCGAACAAATACGTTTGACTCAAATGCCAAGGCTGCATGGAAAGGAATGTTTGACATGGAAAGGATGGCAACTGTCACAACGTAAGAACTGTTATTTGTTAGTAGGTGCAACATGGATGGTAGTGTGTAGCTGGCCTTCAGTGAGAATGGGATCAACATCGTGGAAACTGGGAATGGGATTCAGAATAGGACCATGTAAAATTTAATTTGGAGAAGGTATTTAGAGATTCCAGAAATTTCAACAAGTTAACCTCACTATGAGTCCGTACAGAAAAGATGTCATCAATGTAGCTAAACTAAACGAGGGGCTGAATGCTTATAGATCCCAGGAAAGTTCCTTCCAAGCAACCCATAAAAAGATTGGCATAGGAAGGAGCCATTCTAGTTCCCAAGGTCATACCCCTGATCTGTTTGTATATCTGCTCCTCAAAGGTGGAGTAATTTTTGGTAAGTATAAAGTTGGTTAAAGTGAGCGAGAAGGATGTTGTAGATCTGGAATCAGGCGGGCATTGACTGAGGAAATGTTCAGCAACAGACAGACCATGTATGTGGGGATGTTGGTATGGAGGGAGATGGCATCAGTGGTGACAAGCAAGGTGTGTGGTGGGAGTGGGACAGGCACGGATTTCAGGTGATCTAGAAAATGGTTGGTATCTTTAATATAGGAGGCAGGTCTTTGTACTATTGGTTGCAGGTGTTGATCAACTAAGACAGATACAAGTTCAGCAGGTTCTTTGAAGGCACCAACTATAGTATGGCCAGGATGATGGGTTTTTGGATCTTAGGAAGAAGATAAAATGCAGGGGTGTGTGGTTTGGGTGGGGTAAAAAGTTCTACAGAGGTATAAGTCCTTGTAAAGGGCCTGAGGTTTTTAGGAGGGACTGCAAATCAGTTTGAATCACAGGAATGTTATCTCGATGACAGATGCAGTATGTTGAGGTGTCAAACAGCTGGCGTAGACCTTCACTAACACACTCCTGTTGATCAAGAACCACAATGGTAGATCCTTTGTTCATTGGGAGGATACGATGGAGCCATTGGCTTTTAGGGAACATAGAGCCTGGAGTTCTGCAGGGGACAGATTATGGTCATCTTGTAGGGATCTGAGAAAGGGTGTGATAAATTTTTTGAAGGCTTGTAAGTGAAGATTTTAGAGTAGTGGTGGAGGATCGAGTTGGGATAGTGGTCAGAACTGTTCAATGTCAAGTTTGCTGTCATGATCTAGAGTGAGAGAAGACATTATTGTTAAATCTTTCAAGAAGTCCACCACAAGTAAGCTCTTGGTGTTAGTGCAGACCATCTTGTATATGAAGAGGGCAACAGTAATGAATGGGAAGAAGAACAATGAAGTTCAGATGGTGCTGTCACAGATTTTAGAGGTCAGGTCTGTTTAGTAAACTAAGACTTTATTTTAGTCTGGCTTTGCAGTCCAATAATAAAAATGATAAATTTCTTTTTTAATTACTTAAAAATGAAGGTGCATCTTATAGTCCATAGTGTCTTATAGACTGTAAAATAGGTAGTTAAAGATCACAATTTCAGTTAATACTAAAATAATAAACTGACAGAAAAAACTTCATAACATCAAGGAGTTGTGTGACACAAATGAAAGTTGGTAGGCATATTTCTGCATCTGAAAGATGATGTCTATTACATCTCGCACCAGTCACATAAGTGTAGTGCTAGTAGTGCCCCTATGAGGATGCAAATCATGTTTGCTTTAAATACATGCTGTAATGATTACGAGCATTAGTTACCTTTGAGACTGGACACAGTGAGTTGATGTTAGTCAAGAATGCCTTTAAGGGGACAAAGACATGATTAGCAACACCTGACTGAGTTTGGACAAGTTCGTTAAACACAGCTACAAGAAGCTATATATTCCTTCTGAGGAATTCCAGAAAGACTTGGCAAGAGTGTAGCCACTTTATATGATTGCTGGCAGCTGTTGGCATAAAAATGTACGGTTGCAAGAAGGCTGGACTCTAGATGGCCATGTGGTAGTACCAAAAGGGAATATCATCATTTTCAGTGTACGGCTCTGGTGCATCGTACTGCATCTGCAGCAGTAATTCGAGCAACAGTGATGCAACAAATTGTTACAAATCAGTTACTTCAAGGACAGCTCCAAGCCAAAGTCAATGTAGCATGCCTTCCACTGACCCCCAATCACTGACATTTGTGACTTCAGTGACATCAAGCGAGAGGTCATTGGGTGAGGGCAGGGTGGAAATCTGTTGTTTTTACTGATGAAAGCTGGTTCTGTCTCGGTGCCAGTGATGGCGGTGTGCTGGTTAGGAGGAGACAGATTGAGGGCCTGCAATCAATCTGTCTGTGTGCTAGACACGCTGGACCTAGACATGGAATTACGGTCTGGGGTGTGATTTCGTATGACAGCAGGAGTGCTCACTTGATTATCCCATACAACTTGACTGCAAATTTGTACATCAGTCTGGTGATTTGACCCATTGTGCTGTCATTCATGAACAGTATTCCAAGGGTGTTTTCCAATAGGATAATGCTAACCGATATATCGATATTGTAATCCAACATGCTCTACAGAGTGTCCACACATTGGCTTGGCCTGCTCAATCATGAGATCTGTCTCCAATTGAGCACATATTGGACATCATAAGATGACAACCGCAGCATCATCCCCAAACAGCATTAACCATCCGCATATTGACCAATAGGCAATAGGCATGGAACTCCATTCCACAAACCGACAACTGGCACCTGTACAACACAATGTATGAATGCTTGCATTCAACATTTTGGCAGTTACAGTGGTTATTAACATACGAGCATTTCGCATTTGCAATGGCTTAACTTGGACTTATATTAACCTGTGATACTGCAATGTTAACCACTCAAACAATGTAGGAAAAGATAGATTGCTTCTTACCATTAAGATGACACTTTTAGTTGCAGACAGGAACAATTAAGATACTTACACAAGGTTTTCAGCCACAGACTTCATCAGAAAAAGAGAAACACACACCATTCATTAACACAAGTAATCACACCTCAAGCACACATGACTGCCAACTCTGGCAGCTAAGGCCAGGATGGCATTCTGGTGCAAGCTGCTGGAGTTGGCAGTCCTGTGTCCTAGAGAACCACAATGCAAGTGGATTTACACTACAAAAGCAATCCCCATTCACAAAAGGACTCTGGGAAGAGCCAAAGAGCTAAGTGATGTAAAACGCTGTCATTGCTGGCCATAAAAGGACGGGCAGTGACATTTAGCTTTCAGCTGAACACTGCTGCTACCACACTTGGAGTTTGTTAATGTGAAGTCCAGGTACATCCCTACCTATTGTGTAGGAGGGGAGGAATTTGAATTTGCTTGGCCAGAGGCAGCCTGGGTGTGCAGAGCCATTCATAACTTTGACTGAAGTCTGTAAAGTGCCAGTAGATAGGTGTGCTACCACAATACTTTAAAAATCTATGTTTTTGTAGTCAGGGAGATTTCTGAGTCAGATCATTGGGACTCCAACTCCGTGTCACTCGTTGCCAGCTTACTTGGAGTGCTGCTCTTAAAGTTCATACTTAAAATGTTGCTAGTGTGAGGTGCTTCTGTCAATGCTCACTCCACAGGATTAGACACTGACTTTGGTTGTGCAACCACTTGCAACCTATGCTTTTTCTAATATTTAGAACTGGCTTCCAGCGTAGTAGTTAGTTTGATTGCAAATAAACATTGTTAACTAGACCACTGAATATCCTTCAGTTTTCTGCTGCAAGCATCCTATCAAGTCTTAAAATCCGTGCCTCTCGTAGGTGCCTTGTGACAGTGCTTGGTACAAACAAACAAACTGCCTTCACTGGAAGTTTGTCTTTCTGCATTTGATCCTAGCCACTCAGAAACTGCAGAGTGACCTGTAACCTCCATCTTCCCTGTCTCCTGAGTTAGGAAACAACATAAGCAAACATTTTTCAGGTGCCAGGTATGGGGTATCATTTATGATTTTTGATATAGGCAAGTACTTTATACATACTCAGTGGCAGCACAGTCCAGCAGCAGAGGGCACGCAAAGTGTTTGCGAGCTTCAGCAGCAGCAGCAGCAGCAGTGGCAGACAATGAGCAGCCAGCAGCAGACAATGGCTCAGCTCAGCATAGCTCTAGGCAACACGACACCTCGAGCATCGCACGGTCACATCCTGCTCATCTCACCTTAGTGCAACACAGTGCATCACTTTCAATGGCGGTGGTATCTCTGCTTGACTTGCCTCACCTTGTCTCCACATGGCTCATCGGTAACCAAAGTAAGTCATGACCCCAACTAAAAAAGTAGTTGTTGATAGTGGAGCAGCTGCAACTAACATTACTACTAGCACTGCCCTTAAGCTCATTCCACAGGCTGTACTGGTTGACCAGGGGAAACAATATTTATTCATATGGAATTATGAACAGTGCAATGAATTACAACTTTTATGATTCATGAAATATGTATGTAACAATGTCCCAAACACATTTATCATTCAACATAATTGTATTTAAAGACAACATCAATTTATTACATATATTATTCTTTCTTCTATGTTAAAAGTATTAATAACTGTGAAAGAGCTGAATGATTTTGTGCGATTAACTACTCTGGTCTTGATCTAGGATGAGGATAGACATGAGAGACATTAGTGTACTTATGTTGCATTTTTGGTAAATGTATCTGTCCATTTGCTCTTAAAACCTTTATTCAGGTATCTTTAGCATCCCTACAGGTTAGGAAACTAATAATTTATTTGTTCAGAGTATCAAAATACGCAATACAGTTCGAGCCTATGATTGATTATTGTCAGCCATTTGCACAGCTGCAATGTTTCATTTGAATATTGCCAATATTAAGGAGCACAGAGCTGCATAAATAACTTACAAAGTTTGCATTTTAATTATATTATTAACTTCAGTGTCATTTTAATTTATTTGCAAAGATTAATAACAGTTTTCATTAAATTTTGTGGTTGTCACGTAACAGCTATCTTTTATATCAATTACATAAATCCACAGGTGAGGAAATGATCAGTGATAAACATGCCACACAATATTATTTCCTTACGAAAACCCATGACATTAAAGCAGTATTAATTGCAATGAAATTGCAATGTTAAAAGATTCTGAGTATTCTGTTAACATACAAGATAGTATGGTGCCTCACACCACTCTGTACATGTTTCATATTGCAGACATTAAAGTTTCAAATAATATTCCCATAAAAAAAGGATCGTGTAGTTTGCCTGTGATAAGCTGTGTTGTCACTTTAGTGTGTGCGGCGTCATTTGATGAGCAACTGTACATATATGTGCCTACAAATCATACAGTTTAATGAACTGAACATTTACACACAATTAAAGCACATCACTTGACATACAGAATGGAACACAACAACATACACATTAAAAACAACAAAGTGGTGCCCTACTGCATTTGCCAGAAATATTTGTGTGATTAGATTATGTAATATTTGCACTAGTGCCTTGGGGACAGGCAATAAGTGATTTGTGTTTGCACACGTTTTTCTAAAAGTATTTCTTGTTGCTGCTTATACAGGTACTGCAGTGCTGTGGGAGATAGTTTCATTAACAGATTTGTTTCAATAGACAATTAGGGAGTAGGTTTAGTAAGGGGAAAAGATTTTTTATTCAGTTAATTGCAACATTTTCAGTGTCATACTATTTTTGTGTTATATTTGTGTAGGTATGGTGTGTACTTTGTACTCAGTCAGCAAAGATGGGCAGTCTGAAGAGAAAGGATAGTGGAGAAGGTGACAATATTACAGATTTAGATGAGACAGAATATCAGGGAGTTACTGTGTACTGATAAAGATTATATTAGCCCATAATTCTAAGCTTTGGAAACTGAAGAGCCTGAATTAGGGAACTCAATGTCTGGTTCTAATGTTGAGACATTAGAACCACAGACAGGGACCAGACCAGCTGATGCCAAGGTCAATGTCAAACACACAGTAGTCGCGGGAAATGTGAAATCACCTAAGGTCATAGGAAATGACATTCTCTTTACGTTAAGCCATTCTGTAAAGGAAATGCTAGCTGGTAAGGAGCTATAACATGAGGAGAACGAACAGTCTAAGGAAAAGGAACACAAAGGAGAAGCAAGGCTACGAGAAACCGAAAGATACAAGAGGTCAGCAGGACAACTCAATAAAGTCCTAGATGCATGAAGTAAGCAGATCATTGACCACATTAAAGATGAAATAAATAAAATGTGCACCTAGGTCAAAGAACATGTTACACAAAACAAAGATCTGCCTAACAAAGTTAGCAAACTAGACTAATGAGTCACTACCTTAAGGGAAGCACATCATGCACTTGAAGGATAATGACTGATTTGTCTATCAACTTAGATTAAAAAAATTGAAATCGAAGGAGCTGCGACTCTGCAGCATATGGATGTTGCAGCAAGTTGTGAGCAAAACGAACATCGTACATGATTGCCACGGGATGGGCATGAAGTACCACAGCTTATGCCTGGGACAGAGAGTGAGAATAATGACAATAGGTATCGACAAATTACTGAGACTCTACATACATGATATTAATATGGAAATAGTTCAATTAATGCTATGCATTGTGAGAAATTGAACTGTAGTACTGCTGTTACGTACAGCCAGTGTAGCGAAGAATGCGCTGGTGCAACGAGTGTTGGATCTGCGGTGCCAACATTGGCACATATAAAACACGAGTAATCTTTAATAACACACTGCCTGTTCCAAACCTTCTTGAGGAGAAAAAACTGTGCATCCCATGATATTTATTAAGATTTTCCAGAATGTGCTGCCTACATCATGGACTGAAAGACAAAAGATCCTCATTTAGAGCTGGTGATGCAGCTCTGTGGGCAATGGAGATTGCACATAGCTGCCAAACATTTTTCCAATTTGAGAATGCATTCTTGGGTCATCTCTGGTCAATGTGTGTACAAGAATGCTTAAGAAAGCAAGTCCATAATCCTGAGCCTTTTGTACAAGAATGCTTAAGAAAGCAAGTTCATAATCCTGAGCCGCGAAACCCAAAGCGAGGAAACATGTGCATTTACTTTAAGAATAATTCAACAAAATGTGGTACTGGGATAAACTCATGTCTTCATACGATGTGTTAAGAATTTTAAAAGGTTGATTACTGACCACTATATGTGAGAAAATAGTCCATGTCCCTGACACAGACTTTGAATTGTTTATGTCCACAGTTGACTTGCTTGTTCTTATCCAAGAGGATGCAAATTAGAGTGAAGCAGTGAACAGTGGTCAAAACAACTACAATAAAATAAACACCAGAATGTCCACAGTCCACATAAGAATGCTCAAGGGGGACATAATGATTACGATGCATGGAATAATAACAATCAATCAAGCAAACAAATGGACTTGTAAATCAGCCTAATTATAACAACAATCATAGCAACCAATCAAACCGTAAGCATTTCCGCAATCGAAATGGTAATATTAACAGAAAAAGGTGGAATGAAGATGGTTATAATGTCCAGTTTCAACCTAAAAACATGTGTGAGATGTATGACCCTAGACAAAGAACAGGTCCAGCCAGTAAACTGGCAGTTGACTCCACTTTGGGATAGAAACCACCTGGTAAATAATGTCAATGTAATACCAATGCCACCTCCTAACCAGCAATGACAGTGGATACCACCAGTAAACATGATGTCACCGCAAATGCAGCAGCAGTCTCATACCGTTAGGATTGTTGAGGTTGTTGACAAACCCCAGCCCAGCACGCCACAAGTGTCAAACTCCACTGACCCATGTGAGCTCCCCGCATGTGGTCATAGGGACATGTGGGGGAGAGGGGGGGGGGGGAGGGGGGGGCAATTGTCAAATAAATGTATCCACACTCAGATACAACAAGGGGTTGGACCTGAAGGAGGATTTGTGCACTAATACATGCAAATGTGGTAAGTGGAACACTGAACTGGTGCAAGCTGTACTTAAGGGAACTACTCATGGAATGCCTGTCAATATCATTATTGACACTGGTGCAAGCGTATCCTGAAAGACTATGACTTATTCAGGTGCATAAATCAGTTACATAACTTATTGTGATTGGTGGTGCAGAACAGCAAAATTGTCAGTGGTGTACGTGGATGAATGCAATGAATCCAGAACCAGATGCAGGCCGTTATGCAACTAAAAACAGAAGCAATCAAATGCTCACTCCTAGTTGTACAAAACTAGCAGTCGCCTGTATCCTGGGATGGGAATATTTGAGAAAGAGGTGCAAAACTAGACCTTTCTCAGGCTGTCTGTTCACTAAAGTATGAATGCAGAATTCTGGAACTGGCAATGATAAAGGCAACCGCACTACACAGACAATATTGTATGGGGTTAAAGGTTACTTGTGACCGACCAAAGTTAGTGCAAATCACCTGTAATTACATGTGGGAAGACAACCTACCTATATGTAGGAACGCCGAGAGTGAGATAGAAGTCATAATAAAGGACATCGATACCAAGGTCATCGAGTAGAATTATCTCGACAAAAGTCAGGAGCACCAACTTGCACAACTGCTAAATCAGTATACAGTGGAATCCTCAGAGAAACAGGGCATAATAAAAGGATACATTTATGACATGCAAGTTAAACTGCATGAGACATACTGCCGAGCTACATAATCTGTCCCTTGGAACAAGAAAGAGGTTGCATCCAAAGAGATACAACAAATGATAAAGTGGTGGAAAATAGAGACCTTCTTATCCCCCTTATAGCAGCTAGTTGGTCACAGTCCCCAAGTCGGATGGTAGCATTCGTCTTGTGCTTGACATAAACAAGATAATCATTCCTGTGCAAACATGACTGGAAAGTGTGGAGGAACAAACACAGATGTTCCAGGGAGTGAGATACCTTATGAGATCGGAGATAACAAGGCAGGTGATGACAGAAGGAAAGACTGAGCAAGCTTTAATGTCATTAGGCAAATAGGCACAAAACAGAAGTCCCCAACATAACAAACGACAGGGGACTATTCATGACTAGTGAGAGGGTCATCTTGTCTTGCTGACAACTCTCCCAAAAGCCTCTAGTCTAAAAAGAGTCAATAAAAAGTGGCAATTGTTATACACAGGTCCACACTTGATTGTAATGATACCACATGAAGCTTGCTGGCTTCTTGCATACTCAAGTACTTTTAACGATGAAAAGATTATGCCCATGCCATGATTTGAAACCTTTCATTACTGCAGAATGAATGAATATTAATATACCATGTTGTATGACAGAATAAACAAAGTTTTTACTCATTTCAATAGTAGTTTAAGTATGATTTCTGTGTTTTACTAATTGTTACCTACGTATGCATGTCAGTAGCTTTAAGTTATTTCTCTGTGTGTGTGTGTGTGTGTGTGTGTGTGTGTGTGTGTAATGTTTTGTTTGACTTTGAAGTGGTAACTAAAGCCACAGACAGTTCTACCTTTTTGACGTAGGAGGCACAATGGTATTGAAACTGTATCAACAATTTTAAGTTAAAATAAGCCCTCAGTAAGCAACTATTGCATGCTCCAGGAGCACTTTTTGCTTTTATGATTTCGACTTACTAATCAGATCATTCTGATTCTCACCTTGCTTATAATAATGTCTCATACAGGATAAGACTTGTCCTGATTGTGGACGTCTGCATGCTCTATGCATATGTTCTTAACTGCTCACTCATGCACACGAGTTTTCTGCACGTTATAGCAAAGTTTGGCAGGATGCAGCCATTTCCTACATGTGGCAATATTTTGCGGAATGGATCAGTGTGAATGAATATGAAACCACAAGAATTAGTTCAGAATGACAAAATGGTCAAGTTTTCAGCATAAAGGGATGCTACATTACTTCTGATGTGATCAAAAGTAACGAAAGTTTAAAGCATCTTAAATGAAAAAAATGTAACGTGCAAATGGAAGACACATTTTGCGTATATGCTCATGAACTGCAGGAACTTATATACTTATAGTGCTGCTTTTTCATCAAGTACAATGTACAGACTGAATGATGTGGAAGACATCTTAAGTATGAATTTGTGAATATAAATTGTGCTTTAAGTGCAAGAGCGCTCTATTCGAGTGCCAAACTGTGTGTGATGCAGACAGACAAAAACTGCGTAATCACAGAAATCGAGTGACTGATATAGTTATCAGTGAGTTCAATTATTCAGTTAAGTATTTAGTGGAGCAATGGTTCACCAAACACGTCTATACCTACAGAATTGTGCATTACAAAAAAGCAACTGGAACTGTGTCACGCAAGTGGAAACCAGCTATGTTAACTCACAAAGCAGACAGTTTCAGTTAAAAATAATGCATCTCAATGCTGCAATGCCAGGTGCACCAACCATGCACTAAAAGCACTACAACCCTATGAGCCTGTTACGAATACTCACCACAGTGTCTACAGACAGTGCAGGGTATCAGAAGTGCTGTGCCAAAATAAAAAGTGGTGCTTTGTGTATGTTCTTGAAAATAATGATTTCCTACGACCCAAATGTGTACCAAACCTGGACTGAAATACTTCTTCGTATTACATACAAGAACATTTATTCACACACAAGAATAACTGTGGAATGAATGCAGAACAACAGGACTTCTTTACATCTAAACTACTATTGCCGATAAAATATTAATCCAGTATTTGGTGCTATTTCATGTACTTTTGGCAGCATTCACAGCAAAAAACTAGGTGTGTGGAATCAGACTAGCTGACTGTCTCTGGGGACACAGCCAGCTGCAACAGCTGATTTACCGAGGGGGGTGTGATCCTGAACTTGAGCTGTCACACTACACCAGCCAGCCATATACAGGGTGTTTCAAAAATGACCGGTATATTTGAAACGGCAATAAAAACTAAATGAGCAGCGATAGAAATACACCGTTTGTTGCAATATGCTTGGGACAACAGTACATTTTCAGGCAGACAAACTTTCGAAATTACAGTAGTTACAATTTTCAACAACAGATGGCGCTGCAGTCTGGGAAACTCTATAGTACGATATTTTCCACATATCCACCATGCGTAGCAATAATATGGCGTAGTCTCTGAATGAAATTACCCGAAACCTTTGACAACGTGTCTGGCGGAATGGCTTCACATGCAGATGAGCTGTACTGCTTCAGCTGTTCAATTGTTTCTGGATTCTGGCGGTACACCTGGTCTTTCAAGTGTCCCCACAGAAAGAAGTCACAGGGGTTCATGTCTGGCGAATAGGGAGGCCAATCCACGCCGCCTCCTGTATGTTTCGGATAGCCCAAAGCAATCACACGATCATCGAAATATTCATTCAGGAAATTAAAGACGTCGGCCGTGCGATGTGGCCGGCCACCATCTTGCATAAACCACGAGGTGTTCGCAGTGTCGTCTAAGGCAGTTTGTACCGCCACAAATTCACGAAGAATGTCCAGATAGCGTGATGCAGTAATCGTTTCGGATCTGAAAAATGGGCCAATGATTCCTTTGGAAGAAATGGCGGCCCAGACCAGTACTTTTTGAGGATGCAGGGACGATGGGACTGCAACATGGGGCTTTTCGGTTCCCCATATGCGCCAGTTCTGTTTATTGACGAAGCCATCCAGGTAAAAATAAGCTTCGTCAGTAAACCAAATGCTGCCCACATGCATATCGCCGTCATCAATCCTGTGCACTATATCGTTAGCGAATGTCTCTCGTGCAGCAATGGTAGCGGCGCTGAGGGGTTGCCGCGTTTGAATTTTGTATGGATAGAGGTGTAAACTCTGGCGCATGAGACGATACGTGGACGTTAGCGTCATTTGGACCGCAGCTGCAACATGGTGAACGTAAACCCGAGGCCGCTGTTGGATCACCTGCTGCACTAGCTGCGCGTTGCCCTCTGTGGTTGCCGTACGCGGTCGCCCTATCTTTCCAGCACGTTCATCCGTCACGTTCCCAGTCCGTTGAAATTTTTCAAACAGATCCTTTATTGTATCGCTTTTCGGTCCTTTGGTTACATTAAACCTCCGTTGAAAACTTCGTCTTGTTGCAACAACACTGTGTTCTAGGCGGTGGAATTCCAACACCAGAAAAATCCTCTGTTCTAAGGAATAAACCATGTTGTCTACAGCACACTTGCACGTTGTGAACAGCAGACGCTTACAGCAGAAAGACGACGTACAGAATGGCTCACCCACAGACTGCGTTGTCTTCTATATCTTTCACATCACTTGCAGCGCCATCTGTTGTTGAAAATTGTAACTACTGTGATTTCGAAAGTTTGTCCGCCTGAAAATGTACTGTTGTCCCAAGCATATTGCAACAAACGGTGTATTTCTATCGCTGCTCGTTTAGTTTTTATTGCCGTTTCAAATATACCGGTCATTTTTGAAACACCCTGTATCAAACCATGGACTTCTATACCACACCACCACTATCAATGCAACTAATGAAGAATTATTTATGTATTTGCGAAATAAGACTGTAAAAGCTTCATACTTCTGCAAACATTATCAGTATGAACCGTTTATGAAAGCTTTTTTGACAAAGACTTTTGAATTCATTCACGTTCCTGGTATATATAAGACAATCTTGCAAATGACTGTTGTAAAGTTCTTTATATAACAAGTATGCTTTTATAAATTTCATAACCATAATGAAATAATTTTTATTTCTCTCTGAATTCTTAATAATTGGAATAACATAACCTGTAAAGGACTTGATAATTATTATGTAAAGTTCAGTCATTCACAGTCTGAAGACTACGGGCAGTGTTCTTAGTAGTAGTTGGTTGGTTTGGGGGGATTAAAGGGACCAGACTGCCATGGTCATCGGTCCCTTTTTCCAAAGACAAGGAACACCCACAGAGAATAAAAACAAGGAACAGAAGAGATCACAGACGATACAGAACAAGAGATACTGAGACAAAGACAAGACTAAACAAACTAAAACCACACAGAGTGTGACGGTGGTTGGCCGACCATAGACAGAAAAAAGGAAAGGCCAACCACTGAGAAACACATTAAAAAATCAGTGTAAAACCATAGGCCAAAGGCCAGAATCAACACAAAACAATAAAATAAAACAGAAACACTCAGAGTAAATGATAAAATCCCCCTGCCCGAATAAAACGTAAAACTAAGTCAGCCATAGTGGAGTCATCTGTTAAAAGGGCAGGGAGCGTATCAGGCAGCGCAAATGTCTGCCTGACCACAGCTAAAAGGGGGCAGGCCAGCAAAATGTGGGCCACTGTCAAAGCTGCCCCACAGCGACATAGAGGAGGGTCCTCCCGGCGCAGTAAATAACTGTGTGTCAGCCGGGAGTGGCCAATGCGGAGCCGGCAAAGAACTACTGAGTCCCTGTGAGTGGCTCGCAGGGATGACCGCCACACAGCCGTAGTCTCCTTGACAGCACGGAGTTTATTGCGCATTGGCAGTTCGCGCCATTCATCGTCCCATAGCGCCAAGATTTTGCGGCGGAAGACTGCCCGCAAATCAGTCTCTGGGAGGCCAACGTCCAGAGATGGCTTACTGGTGGCCTCTTTCGCCAGGCGGTCAACATGTTCGTTACCCGGGATACCGACATGACCGGGGGTCCACACAAAGACCACAGAGCGGCCGCAACAGGCGAGAGTATGCAGAGACTCGTGGATAGCCATCACCAAACGAGAACGAGGGAAACACTGGTCGAGGGCTCGTAAACCGCTCAGGGAATCGCTACAGATAACGAAGGACTCACCTGAGCAGGAGCGGATATACTCTAGGGCACGAAAGATGGCGACCAGTTCAGCAGTGTAAACGCTGCAGCCATCCGGCAAGGAACGTTGTTCGGAAAGGTCCCCTAGAGTGAGCGCATATCCGACACGACCAGCAACCATCGAACCGTCAGTGTAAACAACACCAGAGCCCTGATACGTGGCCAGGATGGAATAAAAGCGGCGGCGGAAGGCCTCTGGAGGGACTGAGTCCTTAGGGCCCTGTGCCAAGTCGAGCCGAAGGCTAGGGCGACGAACACACCATGGGGGTGTATGCAAAGTAGCCCGGAAAGGAGGTGGAACAGTGAAACCCTGGAGCCCAGAGAGAAGCTCTTTGACGCGGACCGCTATTGTACAACCAGACCAGGGACGACGTTCTGGCAGACGGACGACCGACCGCGGGAACAGGAGGCGACAGTTTGGATGCCCGGGCGAGCTGAGAACATGGGCAGCATAAGCGGCCAGCAAACGTTGGCGTCGGAACCGCAGTGGAGGTACACCTGCCTCCACTAGTACGCTGTCCACAGGGCTGGTGCGGAAAGCACCAGTGGCAAGGTGTATCCCGCTGTGGAGAATCGGGTCCAGCACCCGTAACGCAGATGGGGATGCTGAGCCATAAGCCAGGCTCCCATAATCCAGACGGGACTGGATTAACGCCTGGTAGAGCCGCAACAGTGTAGAGCGGTCGGCGCCCCAGCGGGTGTGGCTCAAGCATCTCAGAGCGTTTAGATGCCGCCAACACGTCTGTTTGAGCTGCCGGATATGAGGCAGCCAAGTCAACCGGGCATCGAAAACCACCCCCAAAAACCGGTGTGATTCCACCACCGAAAGAAGTTCGCCGTTAAGAGAAAGCTGCGGCTCCGGGTGGACAGTACGTCGCCGGCAGAAATGCATAACGCAGGTCTTGGCAGCCGAAAACTGAAACCCATGCGCTACAGCCCAAGACTGCGCCCTACGGATAGCGCCCTGTAGCTGACGTTCAACAGCTGCAATGCCGGGAGAGCTGTAATAAAGGCAGAAGTCGTCAGCATACAGGGAAGCGGAGACAGAGTTTCCCACGGCCGCAGCAAGACCGTTAATGGCTATTAAAAACAGACAGACACTTAAAACGGAACCCTGTGGCACACCGTTCTCCTGGACGTGGGAGGAACTATACGAGGCCGCGACTTGCACGCGGAAGGTACGACACGACAGAAAATTGCGGATAAAAATCGGCAGAGGACCCCGAAGACCCCATCCATGAAGCGTAGAAAGAATGTGATGACGCCACGTCGTATCGTACGCCTTCCGCATGTCGAAAAAGACAGCGACCAGGTGCTGACGGCGGGAAAAGGCAGTACGGATGGCCGACTCCAGGCTCACCAGATTGTCGGCGGCGGAGCGGCCTTTACGGAACCCACCCTGAGATGGAGCCAGAAGGCCCCGAGACTCCACTACCCAATTCAAGCGACGGCTCACCATCCGTTCAAGCAACTTGCAAAGAACGTTGGTGAGGCTAATGGGACGGTAGCTGTCCACCTCCAGAGGGTTCTTTCCAGGTTTCAAAACGGGGATGACAATGCCTTCCCGCCATTGCGACGGAAACTCCCCCTCGACCCAAATACGGTTGTAAAGATCGAGAAGGCGCCGCTGGCAGTCCACTGAAAGGTGTTTCAGCATCTGACAGTGGATGCCATCTGGCCCAGGAGCGGTATCAGGGCAAGCACTCACTGAATGGAGCATTGTAAGATTCCGGGTGGTTGGTGCGAAACGAAAGGCTCCGACGTTCCATCCGCTCTTTAATGGAGCGGAAGGCCTGGGGGTAATTCGCAGAAGCGGAACTCATAGCAAAATGCTCTGCTAAGCGATTTGCAATGACGTCGGAGTCAGTACAAACTGCTCCATTCAGTGAGAGCGCAGGGACGCTGACAGGTGGCCGATAGCCGTAGACGCGTCGAATCTTGGCCCAGACCTGCGATGGAGTGACATGGAGGCCAATTGTGGACACATACCGCTCCCAGCACTCCTTCTTGCCTTGGCGGATAAGGAGGCCGGCCCGCGCACGCAGCCGTTTGAAGGCGATAAGGTGGTCGAGGGAGGGATGTCGCTTGTGACGCTGGAGCGCCCGCCGGCGATCTTTAATCGCTTCAGCGATCTCAGGCGACCACCAAGGCACAGCCTTCTGCCGAGGGGACCCACAGGAATGGGGAATGGCAGATTCGGCGGCAGTAACGATGCCGGTGGTGACCGATTGAACCACCGCATCAATGTCATCGGTAGAGAGAGGCTCAAAAGCGGCAGTGGAGGAGAACAAGTCCCAGTCAGCCTTATTCAGAGCCCATCTGCTAGGGCGCCCAGAAGAGTGGCGCTGTGGTAGTGACAAAAAGATCGGAAAGTGGTCACTACCACACAGGTCGTCATGCACACTCCATTGGACAGACGGTAAGAGGCTATGGCTACAGATTGAAAGGTCAATGGCAGAGTAGGTGCCATGCGCCACACTGAAGTGTGTGAAGGCACCATCATTTAACAGCGAGAGATCGAGCTGCGACAATAAATGCTCAACGATGGCGCCTCGACCTGTTGCCACTGACCCACCCCACAGAGGGTTATGAGCGTTGAAGTCGCCCAATAGCAAGAAAGGTGGCGGCAATTGGGCGACCAGTGCAGCCAGGACATGCTGCGAGACATCACCATCCGGTGGAATGTAAAGACTGCAGACGGTAACAGCCTGCGGCGTCCACACGCGTACAGCGACAGCCTCTAAAGGCGTCTGGAGAGGGACAGACTCGCTGTGCAGAGTGTGAAGGACATATATGCAGACGCCACCAGACACCCTTTCATAAGCTGCTCGGTTCTTATAATAACCCCGATAGCCACGGAGGGCGGGGGTTCGCATTGCTGGAAACCAAGTTTCCTGGAGAGCAATGCAGAAGAAAGGGTGAAGGCTGATAAGGTGGCGGAGCTCAGCTAGATGGTGGAAGAAACCGCTGCAGTTCCACTGGAGGATGGTGTAGTCCATGGCTGGGAAAGGCGTGACGGGACTGGGAAGGCAGATTACGCCACTGGGTCACCTGCTGCCTCCGATGGAGCATCCGTGCAAATGCCATCCATTGCGTCCGCGGGACCGGCAAGAGCGAGGTCCTCAGCAGACGCCAGAATCTCCACCTCGTCCTCAGAGGCTGAGCTTGTAGGAAGCGGCGGGATCGGTGCCACCGCATTACCGTTGGTCTTGGGGACTTTCTTCTTTTTGTGCTTGTCACGCTGTGCCTTCGGCGCTTCAGGCTGCATGGGCTTCACTGGGTCAGTCTCAGGGACATACGACGATCGCGAGGCCCGACGACCAGGGACTGGCGGTTGTTTCAACCACTTGCGGGCGTCCGCTTTTCCACTGATCGGAACTTGCGAAGGGAGGTCCCCAAGGGATCCCTTCCTGGCGAGAGCAGCCGAAGAAGTCTTACGCTTCTCCGGCTGGGAAGGGGGAGCTGATGTCCCCGAAGGTTGGGAGGGTGTTGCTCCTGAAGAAGATGGAGCAGGAGCAACAGGGTGAGAAGTACCCCCCACAAGCAAGGGGGCCGGTGGATGCTGACCGATCTTAGAGCCGATTCGTGATGACGGGAGAACCGTCGTTGCAGCAGCGGCGTAGGTTGACGGCATTGCCACAGGATGGAGCCTCTCATATTTCCGTCTAGCCTCGGGGTAGGTAAGCCGGTCCAAGGTCTTATATTCCATTATCTTCCGTTCTTTCTGCAATATCCTACAGTCCGGCGAGCAGGGGGAATGGTGTTCTCCGCAGTTAACACAGATAGGAGGCGGGGCACATGGAGTATCGGGATGCGAAGGACGTCCGCAATCCCGACACGTGATGCTGGAAGTACAGCGAGATGACATGTGCCCGAACTTCCAGCATCTAAAACACCGCATCGGAGGAGGGATATATGGTTTCACATCACAACGGTAAACCATCACCTTAACCTTTTCGGGTAAGACATCACCCTCAAAGGCCAAGATGAAGGCACCGGTGGCCACCTGATTATCCCTCGGACCCCGATGGACGCGCCGGACGAAGTGAACACCTCGTCGTTCGAGGTTGGCGCGTAATTCATCGTCGGACTGCAGAAGAAGATCCCGGTGGAATATAATACCCTGGACCATGTTCAGACTCTTATGCGGCGTGATGCTAACGGAAACATCCCCCAACTTGTCACAATTGAGCAACCTCCGTGACTGGGCAGAGGATGCCGTTTTTATCAACACCGATCCAGACCGCATCTTGGACAAGCCCTCCACCTCACCGAACTTGTCCTCTAAATGCTCTACAAAGAACTGAGGCTTCACGGATAGAAAAGATTCCCCATCAGCTCTGGTACAGACAAGATATCTGGGCGAATACGTCTCAGTGTCACGCAATGCCTGTCGTTCCTCCCATGGTGTGGCGAGGGAGGGGAACGATTTGGGGTCATAAACGTTACCTTTAAAATGGGCTCTCGAACGCTTAGAGACTGCTGACGGCTGGCCGCCAGCGACAGATGATGTACCACGCTTCATTGCGGGTCATCCGCCCTGATGCCACCTACTCCGACCAAGGGCCCTCCCCACGGGCGCCACCCAGCCACAGCAAAGGCCACCTGGCAGGATGGCCATTGCCGGGAGTCCTGATGCCCCAGGGAGATGGGCATCTACTCCTTGGCATATGTGGGGAGTGAACGGCGCAGGCATCAGTAGAGCGATCCCTGTGTTGTCAGGGGGCTACAACCAAGAGGGTACATGGCGACCCCACCACAACGGACTGGCTACCGTGCTGGATCTTAGGTGCAAAAATGGCCAAGGTCGTCGTCACAGTTAAAAGAAACACTGCAGAGTGCAGCGTGGTAATCGCCCAAGAGATCGAAAACGAGCGGGACACCATTGCAACGACGAGAAAGACGGCTAAAGGTCTAATTGCACGACGGATACAGTGCACCATGTAAGGCGCCCTTCCCCAATTGGCTCGCTCTTCGGAATAATTTAGAAAGATGGAGGTCAAACCCGAGAGGGGACCATCACATAAGGCCGAAACGTTTGAGACTCCTTTTAGTCACCTCTTACGACAGGCAGGAATACCGCGGGCCTATTCTTACCCCCGAACCCGCAGGGGGGTCTTAGTAGTACCTGGTTTTTCCTGTTGCCTATAACCTGAATGGGGAAGTCAGTCAATGCCTTTCCACTGAATGTAAATTTGTCAGACTGTTTTCGTTAATTGTAAAGTATAAGGAGACCAAAAGTCAAGAATATAGTGCCCATGTAAACACAAATAATTAAGCAAAGAATGTATATAACAAGTAATATCCATCATCATCTGCTATTTAAAAACTTTGAACACCCAATTAATGTAATCATTCTTAACTAATGATGAACATTCTGAAAAAGAAATGATACACACTGTAATAATGAACTCAAACTAAAGTAAAGTGTCTCTTTCACAAGTACGAACAAGGTGATCAATTGTGACAGTGCAGAACCAGTACTAGTGGAATTACTGTCCACAAAAATGATGTGAATTCATGGCACAATAATCCCAGGGGGCCATGGCACTGGTTGCCTTGGGGAAAACAATATTTATTCATATCAAATTACAGTGCAGTGAATTAAGACTTTTATCATTCTTGAAAGACGTGGGTAAAAATGTACAGAAAAAAACATCACTCATTCAACATAATTGTACTGAAAAAAATAGTGATTTATTTCATATGTTATTCTTTGTTTTACGTTAAAAATATTAATAACTGTGAAACAGTTGAATGATTTTATGTGATTAACTGCTCTGGTCTTGATCTTGGATGAGGATAGATGTCAGTCACTGTAAGTGTACTTACGTTGCATTTTTGGTTAAATGTATGTATATTTTTGCTCTTAAAACCTTTATTAGGTATTTAGCATACCTACATGTCAGGAAACTAATCATTTACTTGTTCAGAGTATCAGGACATGCAGTACAGTGTGAGCCTATGATTGATTGTTGTTGGCCAGTTGCACGGCCGCAGTGTTTTATTTGAATATTGCCAATATTGAGCAGCACACAGCTGCAGAAATAACGTACAAAGTTGCATTTTAATTATATTATTTAACTTCAGTGTCATTTTAATTTATTTGCAAAGATTAATAGCAGTTTTTCTTAAATTCTTGTGGTTGTTGCATAACAGTTATCTTTTATCTCAGCTACGTACATTCACAGAAATTAACTTACTCAGAAATGATTACTAATAAACATGCCACGCAGTAATATTTCTCTGCACAAACACATGACAGTAAAGCAGTATTAATTTCAATGAAATTGTAATGCAAAAAGAAACTGAGCTATTTTGTTGATATAAGAGCTAGTACAGGGCCTCACACCATTCTTTACATGTTTCATATTTCCATAAAACAAAAGACTGTGTAATTTGCCCATGATAAGTTGTGTTGCCACTTTAGTGTTTGCGGCATCATTTGATGTTTGATATACATATATGTGCCTACAGATCATACAGTATAATGAATTGCACATGTACACACAATTAAATCACACCACTTGAAGGTACAGAATGGAACACAACAACATACATAGTACGAACAACACAAGACATTTGATGGTACAAAATCTGCATTAAATGAGCTTGTAAACAATGTGGACGTAGCTTTGAACTAGTGCATAAAGCACACAATCCAATATTATAATGGTTTTAAAAACCCATACTCAGCGTCTCACATGAAGGAAACTGCTCTTCCATAAGAAGTAAGAAATTTCTTGGAAAATTAAGCGTATAAGTGTGCTTTTGACTTCTATGCATGTAAAATTTTTCAAGTAGATGATCACAGGGAAAACTGATTGCAGACGGTGTCAGTAAAGTAGATTCATTTCAACATAAATTTCCTGTGGTTGCCCATGTTGTGATGCTAGCATCAGAGCTGGTGGTATCTTTGTCATTAATAAAAAAATTAAGCAGAGCAGTATTCATTCAAAAACATCACCCTAGTTGAGGCTGTTCAGATAGCTTCAGTGGAAGGGGCAGCAATTATGGCCACCAAAGAAAAAGGATTTGGTGAAAAAATCATCAGGGCAAAACAGGAAAGATTACCCTTAAGTTTATCTCACGTGGAAGTACAGGATAGAAGAAGTAAAGTTAAGTGTAAAACCTGTAACAAATCAAAACATTTAATGAGGGACTGCAGACTTGATAAAAGAATTCATAAAGTAGAATCGGTTCAATCATGTCGAGAGTTGGAGGCCAAAAACCAGCAGGTGAGAAAGTCGCTATTTATTGAAACACAGACAGCCCTGTAAGAAAGTGAAGCCAGCTGTGTGTTTCGCTTGTCATAGCCCAGGGCATATGGCTAGAGAGTGTACTGAGAATGCAGAGTAATCTGAAAAACCAGAAGCAGGGAAATTGAAAAACATAACATTATAGTCACCTTTATACTGAATTGGAAAAAATATTTTAAGCCGACTGTGAAAGTAAAAATGAGTTTGTAGAATTGAACTCCTCACAGAGCACATAAAGTCTATTAAAATTGCTTTTAGGTAATGGAGCATAGATTAGCTTGTTCATTATGAAGTACCTTTCAAGCCAGATCATGAATAGACCTGAAGAAAGTATAAAGTTTAAAGGTATTACAAGTCTGGTCATATGCACGTATGGGACAACAGTTTTAGATGTTGGAATAGATCAGAAATCAAGAGAGAAACACAAGTTTCATCTGTTAGGAGGGGAATTGGGTGTTCCCTATGGTTATTTATTTGGTAGAGGCTTCTTTATAAAGCATGGTGCAACAATTGATTACGCCAAGGTAACCCTGTGAATTGGGGGCAGGCCCATTAAATTATGTATGGAGACAGAAGCACAAGGCCCAAGTACACAGGAGCAGGAGCTTAGAAAATCAGGTTTTGAAACTGCAAAATGTGAATACAGTAGAGTTCACGGTTCTCTGAGTAACTCTGAGAGGCCGGCAGACCAAAGTATGAGAAAGAAATTATGAAGTACTGGTAGACAGATGTGTCCCTGACAGGAAACAACACTACAAAGCCTAAGGTAGGCCAGATGGATAGAATAAAGTTAGGTCCTTGTGAGGAGAGTATTTATAAGATAAAGATTTTGCATACTGCTAGCCCAAGAGAAGGAACTGTTGAAAAAAAGAGTTGCAGGAAGGTATGTACCTACCAAAGCACTGGTGGGAGTACAAAAAAGCCCTTGTTTAATACTATGTTAAACACACAAGAGAAGGTGGTTTCTACTGAGTTGCCTTGCATTAGGGTGGCAGAAGTTGTGCAGTTTAACCCATGTCCAACGTAGGATGCGTGCAAGGTAGACACGGTCTCAAGTGAGCAAAAATTGAGTCAGTTTATTAAATGAAAATTTGCAGTTAGGTCATTTAAATTCCATAGAAAAACAATCCATACCAGAAGTGTGTTCTGTGCATAATGATATCTTTCTTTTGCCAGGAGATAAGTTGAATATACGGACATAATTTGGCATCAAATAAAACGAGGGACAAGTAATTTGCTCTCATCCTTACAGAATACCAGACGTGAAGAAGGAAACATTACAGCAGGAGATAAATCAGATTTGGAGGATGATATAAGAGTACCTTCAAAAATCACTTGGAATTTCCTGTTAGTCATGATTCCCAAAAACATGGATGCATCTGGTAAAAAGAAATAGAGATTGGTAGCTAATTACAAAAGACTAAATGACATTCCTGTCAACAGTCTTCCCACTCCTATATATACCAATAAAATTTTGGATAGATTAGGCAAAGCAAAATATTTTTAACACTTGATTTGGCCAAAGGCATCGCATCAAGTGTTATTAGATGAAAAGGAATGAGAACTTACAGCTTTTAGTACACCATATGCCCATGGCCAAAGAATGCCAATGTAACTCCATTCTACACTTTCCGCATTTCAAAAATTGATATGTTCAGTTCCAATGGGTTTACAGGGTTCTTTATTTAAACAATGTAGTAATTTTGGTCCATCACTGGAAGAACACAATGTCCATTTGGGCGAGGCTTTTGAGAGGTTATGGCAACACAATTTGAAATTACAGGTGGAAAAATGCGAATTTTTAAGGAAAGAGGGCACATATATGGGACATGGCTTAACTGAGTTTGGATTAAAGTCAGATTCAAAGAAGTTAAAAGCAGTGTTGGAATATTCCCAGCCCAATACAATATATGCATTTTCTAAGTGGCTTTAGTAAAGTGACAAAACCACTTCATGAGTTGTTGAAGAAAGGTGTTAAGTATGAGCGAGGTGCCAAGCAGGAAGATGCATTCCAAATTCTAAAAGAGAAGTGCTCATCCCCCTACATTGTGGTACACATATTTTTTTTTTTTTAAAAAGTTTATGATCATGACTGATATGAACCAGGATGCTATTGGTGCGGTTCTTAGCCAAGGGGAGGTAGGTAAAGACCTTCCAGTTGCACATGCATTCAAAACTCTGAACAAGGCAGAGCGAAACTATATCACAAGAAGAGAGAGTTACTGGCCATAGTTTGGGCAGTTACATAACGTGTGTTTGGTTCTAAGTTTACCATTTGTACAGATCAAAAACCATTGCAGTGGGTCAGAAATAATAGCAATCTGTCCTCACATTTAATGATGTTCTGACTGAAATTAGATGAGTATTATTATGACATTGTATACAAAAAGAACATGAACAACAGTGTAGCAGAGGCACTGTCCACGATAATGGAAAAACAATCAGTTGATATCAAAACTGGGGCAAATGAAAGTGGGGAATGGCTGATAGTCAAGGAAGATGAACAGCAGGAGATAACTGCTGAAGAAAAGGTGGATATTTTGCAGGAATTATATGATGCACCCATAGGTGGTCGTCAGGGAAAAGTGAGAATTTAAAATCGAATTAGGAAATACCAAACGTGGTTCAGTACGAAGAAGGCTGTTGAGGACTACATCAGATAATGTATTAGGTGTCACAAAGAAGATAAAGCAAATATTTTAAAAAATGTTTTGGTTATAACACCAACACTAGATGTGTGTTTGAATGGTGCAATATTGATATCGTTAGTCCCCTGGCTGTATCAGACAGAAATAAGAGACATATACTAACATTCCAGGATGTTTTAACGAAGTTCACTGCAGCAGAACCAACAGAAAAGCAGGCCACAGATACAGTGGCACATGACATAGTGAACAGAATCATTCTAAAGTTTGAGATACCCTCACTAACACTCAGTGACAATGGTAGAAATGTTTTGAGTGACACACTAAAGATAGTGTGCAGATTGTTAAGGATTGACAGGTTACAGGCCTCCTACCACCACCACCACCACCACCACCACCACCACCAGCACCACCACCACCACCTATGAAATGGAGAATTGGAAATATCACAGCGAACTATTACAGAATTCCTGAGACACTATATTAACAGGGCTCAATTAAACTGGGATGAATGGTTCCATTCATAGACTTGTGTATAATACCACACCCCATAGCACCATAAATTATACACCACGAGTTTTCTTTTTCTTTTTTTTTTTTTTTTTTCTGTTACAGCTTGTAATATACCAGGGAAAGAGATCCTCAGATGTTACATACAATTATGCTGATTATGTACTCAAATTAAAGAAGAAATGAGATAGATGCACCATTGTAACAGAGATTATAATAAACAGTATAAGGGGAAGAACAAACAGTACTATGATAGAGACCAGAATGTGAAAGATTTTAAAATGATGATGATGATGTGATTCTTCAAGCTTTCCCAACAGATATGTTGTAAATAGTCTTCACGGGCTTGCCGCTGGTGGCAAGCCTGTGAAGACTATTTACAATGATGATGATGATAATGATGATGTTGGTTTGTGGGGCACTCAACATTGTGGCCATCAGCACCCATACAAGTTCCCAATCTTTCCAGTTCCAATCTTGTCATTTCCCGAATGATGATGAGACAATGAGGGCAGCACAAACACCCTGTCCCCGAGGAGAGAAAATCCCCGACCCGGCTGAGAATCAAACCCAGGACCCCTCGATCCAGAGGTAGCAATGCTAGCCACTAGATCACGAGCTGTGGATGATTTTAAAACAGGTGCAAGTTCTGTTGTATGATGGAAGCATTGGAAGGGGCAGAAGCCATAAGCTAGACATGCAGTGGCATGGCTCATACACTGCTATAAGGACAAAAGGCCCAAATGTGGTCATTTGTTTAAAGAGTAACAAATTTTTTAATGATGAATGCCAATAGGTTAAGGTAGTTCTACTGAAAAATAACTTTTTCTTGAGTTTCAGATGTGGAAACTGACATGACTGTTGCACCCGGTGAGCTGTACTGCAGCAGTGTACACACTTGAACAATTTCAAGGCTTATATTATGATAGTACTAGCAAGGTACAAATCTATGCTATATTAATGTGGGAGAACTTCAAGGAAAAGCTGATGAGACTAAAAGATTGTTTGGGATAAGCAATAAGGAGTGTACTGCTGCAGAGCAAGCTTTAGAATGGCATATCAAGAAGATCCAGAAATTGCAAGGTCTAATTGGACAATTAACAAGACATGAGACCTGTAGGAAAAGATGTCTTAAATTTTGTGGGTGAAATTAGTAAAATATTGTTCAGGATACCTCCTATTTCAAATCAATAATTGATCCAATTGAAAATGAACAGAAACAATTGCTTAAGTTGACCAAAGAGCAAGTAAAAGTACAAAAAGAACTTAGAAAAGTTTCAGTCACCCAGTAGTTAGCCTTTCACATAAAGAGGAAATGACACTTAAAAACATAGAAAATCTCCATAGATACATGAATGAATATGCTAATAGCACTGATCAGAAGATACAGCACTTAGCTGTGATCACCACTGTTAATGAACAGTTAATACAGTTGGTATCGATTTACACTGAGTTTTAAAGACAATATGATATGCTAATTTCTGCTATAGTAAATGCACAAAAAGGAATACAGTGGAGCTTTGAGTTTTCGTTCTCTGATTTTACGTTTTTCACAATTCTACACCGTAAATTCATAGCCCCTCTGAAAAACCCATAAGACCAATACTAAAAATTCTCTGCTTTTATATTTCTTCCTGGTAATGTTTACTCAGTTATACTTTCTTACTCAATATCTCACCTGACTTCGTTCCATTTTCTCCCTATTGACATTTGAGGTGACTGAATGAGTTACAAGTGACAAAAACACAGACGGTTCACATCATGGGTGATGGGGGAGTTAAGGAAATATTTTAGGCTGTTGTGGGGGGGAGGGGGGGGGAGACCTCAACGGCAGCAAAGGCGGAGAAGATGGACTTCGGTATGGTAGAGCTGGCGGAAGAGACACCTTTTCTCTTTGGGTACAAAAAGAGTACAAGTAGTGACTGAACCCCAGAGGGGTAACTACAGACAGCGTCTGACTCATGGTGAATGGCTGACTTTAGGCTGGGCATCCTCCTGCCTATGTGGAAAGTAACGGGAAGCTACCACATTACATTCCCAAGCAGTACATGGTATGTCTCTCCATGTGAAAGATTCCGGAGTTAAAACTTCCCCGCATTTGGATCTCCAGGAGGGGAACACATTGAGAGTAGATGTATTTGAAAGGAAGAAAGGGACAGTGAAGGGAGGAAAGACAAAGACTGGAACATGGAATGTGAGGACACTACTGCAAACAGGAAAGCTAGAGAATGTAAAACAGGAGATGAAAAGGAACAGATTAGATGCTCTCAGTTTGTGTGAAATGAGATGGGGAGAGAATGGGGAGATAAAAGTGGAGATTAGAAGCTCTTTTACTCAGGGGAAATCAAGAGTGGTGAAAATGGAGTGGGAATATTGATAGGGCAAAAGTCGAAAAATAAGGTAATGAAGGTACAATATATTGATGGAAGACTGATGATGATATGACTGAAGTGTAGTTAAAAAGATTTGGTATTAATACAGGTATATGTGCAAACCAGCCAGCATAGAGATTTGGAAGTGGAAGAATATTATGAGAAAATACAAGAACTCATCGAGAAAGAAAATAGAAATGCCTGTGTTATCATTATGGGGGACTGGAATGCAGTGGTGGGTGAAGGAAGAGATGAAGATGCAGTAGGAAAATTTGGATTAGGAATAAGAAATGAGAGAGGTGAATGACTAGTTTCTGTAAAGAAAGTGCATTAGCAGTGAGTAACACATTATTTGAACAGCACAAAAGGAGACGTTACACATGGATATCAAATTTGAATAGGGAAAGATATCAGTTGGACTACATCCTGATACAAGAAAGGTTTAGGAACTGTTTGAAGGCTAAAGCTTATCCAGGAGTGGATATAAATTCAGACCACAATCTAGTAATGGGAGAAATACAAGTGAAGTTGAAAAAGTCTGGAGAGGTAAAGCAAAGGAAAGACTAAATATAGAAAGACTCAAAGAGGTAGGAAAGGCAACAAATCTGGAGAGCAGATTTATGGAAAAATGGCAAAGAGGTAGTGTTGATGAAAGTATTAATGACAAATGGATAAAACTGAGGGAAGGACTCATGGGCTCTGACAAAGAAGGTACAGGAAACTGAGTAATGAGTTAAGAAGAGAAACTGAAGAAGCAAGAGAAAAATGGATGAAACAGAAATGCGACGAAATAGAGAAAATGGAGAAAGAGGGAAAGTATGAAATGATATATAGACTGGTTAGTGAGATAGTTTTTGAACATAAAAGAAAGAGGAATAACATGGAAATAGAAAGAGCGGATGGTACTCTAGCAGAAAAACCACAGGAGGTTTTGAACAGATGGCAAGAATATATTGAATGTCTGTATAAGGTGGATGAAACGCAAAGCAAAATTAAGGTCGAAGAGGAGCAATATGTGCCAGAAGATGGAAGCAGAAGCAGAAGTAGAAAAGGAGATGAAGAATAGGAAGACATGTGGAATTGATGATTTGCCAGCAGAACTGTTGAAGAGTCTGGGAAACGAGGCAAGAAAAGAAATAGTCTACCTCTGTAATGAGATATACGACAAAGGGGAATGGCCAGAGGACTTCCTTGCAACAGTTATTGTACCAATAGAGAAAAAGAGAAACACTAAAAAATGTGAAGAGCACCGGACCATCAGTGTAATTTCTCATGCAGCTAAAGTCTTGCTGAGAGTGTTGAATAGAAAGCTATATGGCAAGCTGGATAGAGGGATTGCAGAGGAGCAGTTCGGATTTAGAAGAGGAAAAGAAACAAGAGATGCTATTGGCCTGTTAAGAACTATGGGGGAAAGATATATGGAAAAAGGTACAGAAATCTTTGCTGTTTTTATAGATTTAGAAAAGGCTTTTGACAGAGTTCAGTGGAACAAGCTGATGGATATTTTTTAAGAGGAAAGGAGTAGATTAGAAAGAGAGACGACGGATACAGAATCTATATTTACACCAGAAAGTAAGGATAAGGATTGAAAATGAAAAGCCAGAAGGAAGCAGCATTGGACGAGGTGTTAGACAAGGCTGTTGCCTTTCCCTGCTGTTGTTTATCGTATACCTTGAAGAGATTATTGCAAAAAATTTAGATGGGAAAAGAGGAATATGGATTGGTGGAAAGAGAATAGAAAGTGTAAGATTTGCTGATGACATGGTATCAGTGGCAGAAAGTAAGTGGACAGTGAATAACATGCTGAAACATCTGAATGAAGCTTGTGTGGAATATGGGATGCAAATACACAGCAAAAACAAAGAGTATGGTCATCAGTACAAGATGCAGACAGTCCAATATTAAAATAGGACAATCTACCATTAGCCAAGTATGTGCATTTAAATATCTTGGAAGTACAATAACTGAAGACGTGAGATGTCACCAAGGTGAAAACTCGAACTGCCATAGCGAAGGAGGCATTCAATAGAAAGATGAGACTCTTATGTGGCAAATTAGATAAAGAACTAAGGAAAAGGCTTGGCAAATGTTTTGTCTGGAGTGTGGCACTATATGGGGCAGAAACATGGATGCTGAGACGAGAGGATGAAAAAAGGTAAGAAGCATTTGAGATGTGGATGTGGAGGAGACTGGAGAGAATAAGCTGCATGGAAAGAGTGAGTAATGAAAGAGTATTGAAAAGGGTTGGTGAGAGAAGATGTCTGCTGAAGGTTGTAAGAGAAAGGAAAAAGAACTGGTTGGGACATTCATTGAGAAGGGAATGCTTGCTAGCAGATGCTTTGGAAGGATTGGTTTGTGGGAGAAGACTGAGAGGAAGAAGGAGATACAAGATGATAGACGACATAAAGGGAAGAGGAAATTATGCAGACCTGAAGAGGATGGCAGAAGACCAGACAGCCTGAATAACTACCATGTGAAAACCTGCCTTTTGGCACAACACTGATGATGACGATGATAATGGGGGGGAGGGAGGGGGGGGAGACATGAGAGAGGAAATGCTGACATAATCCACAGCTGGCGCTGCCAACACAACTTGCAACGTTTAGCTTCGCCACTCAATGATGAAGGGTTGAGTATATTTCAGACTACTTTTTGCAGGAACTGACATAATCGTGACGTGGTGGTACTGTGAAGGTGACCAGGAATGAGACTATAGATTTGTCAAGTTGATACATATTACGGATATGTTAGTGAGAGGAGAATCTTAGCTGTAGCAAGTACTATTTAGGGGAATATGTCTGTGGTTGTACAAAGTGCGAAATACACTCCTGGAAATTGAAATAAGAACACCATGAATTCATTGTCCCAGGAAGGGGAAACTTTATTTACACATTCCTGGGGTCAGATACATCACATGATCACACTGACAGAACCACAGGCACATAGACACAGGCAACGGAGCATGCACAATGTCGGCACTAGTACAGTGTATATCCACCTTTCGCAGCAATGCAGGCTGCTATTCTCCCATGGAGACGATCGTAGAGATGCTGGATGTAGTCCTGTGGAACGGCTTGCCATGCCATTTCCACCTGGCGCCTCAGTTGGACCAGCGTTCGTGCTGGACGTGCAGACCGCGTGAGACGACGCTTCATCCAGTCCCAAACATGCTCAATGGGGGACAGATCCGGAGATCTTGCTGGCCAGGGTAGTTGACTTACACCTTCTAGAGCACGTTGGGTGGCACGGGATACATACGGATGTGCATTGTCCTGTTGGAACAGCAAGTTCCCTTGCCGGTCTAGGAATGGTAGAACGATGGGTTCGATGACGGTTTGGATGTACCGTGCACTATTCAGTGTCCCCTCGACGATCACCAGTGGTGTACGGCCAGTGTAGGAGATCGCTCCCCACACCATGATGCCGGGTGTTGGCCCTGTGTGCCTCGGTCGTATGCAGTCCTGATTGTGGCGCTCACCTGCACGGCGCCAAACACGCATACGACCATCATTGGCACCAAGGCAGAAGCGACTCTCATCGCTGAAGACGACACGTCTCCATTCGTCCCTCCATTCACGCCTGTCGCGACACCACTGGAAGCGGGCTGCACGATGTTGGGGCGTGAGCGGAAGACGGCCTAACGGTGTGCGGGACCGTAGCCCAGCTTCATGGAGACGGTTGCGAATGGTCCTCGCCAATACCCCAGGAGCAACAGTGTCCCTAATTTGCTGGGAAGTGGCGGTGCGGTCCCCTACGGCACTGCGTAGGATCCTCCGGTCTTGGCGTGCATCCGTGCGTCGCTGCGGTCCGGTCCCAGGTCGACGGGCACGTGCACCTTCCGCCGACCACTGGCGACAACATCGATGTACTGTGGAGACCTCACGCCCCACGTGTTGAGCAATTCGGCGGTACGTCCACCCGGCCTCCCGCATGCCCACTATACGCCCTCGCTCAAAGTCCGTCAACTGCACATACGGTTCACGTCCACGCTGTCGCGGCATGCTACCAGTGTTAAAGACTGAGATGGAGCTCCGTATGCCACGGCAAACTGGCTGACACTGACGGCGGCGGTGCACAAATGCTGCGCAGCTAGCGCCATTCGACGGCCAACACCGCGGTTCCTGGTGTGTCCGCTGTGCCGTGCGTGTGATCATTGCTTGTACAGCCCTCTCGCAGTGTCCGGAGCAAGTATGGTGGGTCTGACACACCGGTGTCAATGTGTTCTTTTTTCCATTTCCAGGAGTGTATTTGTGACATTGCTCATCTTTTCACTTGCAGCAATTTAAGCTGTTGTCTTAGGTTACCTGCCTAACCACACACTAGGAAACCACGATATATTCAGAAATAAACAGTGAAGTATTTGTGACAAGGAAGACTATGAATTTTATTGCTGCTCATTTCACTTGCATAAATTTACCTAATTACACAGTCTGAAATGACCACACGTTCAGAAATAAACAGGCAAATATTTATTTCATCCTTCATTCTCTAACCAGACAGAGATGTTTAGCAACATCGAATATTGCAGAACATATTGTGTTATAATAATACTGAATGTGATAGCAACGCTAAGAGGGGGGGAAAAATGAATAAAAGTTGGCATGCATCGATTTGTGCACCTGTAACCTCCAACTCAGGTAATCATGACGTTATCCACTACATTAAAGCTTACTCCTGTGAATTTCAGGCATTGTGCATTAGTTACCATAAATCTCTTGAAGCCTCACATCATTAATGCTTTAATGACTGACATTTAATGATAGTGTGATGTTTGTGATATATGCAACATTGTTTTGAAATGGCATACTGCACACACTACGAAAGAAATGAATAATTGAAATGCACAAAGTTCACAGGGTTCATTACCAAGCACTGGCAAAAGTTGATAGTCAGAAGCCTACTAGTGACATCACCACTGCAGAAAGCAGTGTGAAGCCGCCTCAACACTGACGCTGAAAACATGTTTCTGTTGGAAACATTATTCCCTACAGTGTTTTGCATTTGTTTACTACTTAGTTTTTTTTGTCTTTATTTCTGTCCATGCTGGCAGCAAACATTTCTCAGTATATTCACATTGTTTGCAACACTATTTGCTGTATTGTTTTGGTATTGTCTGCCATGTCATGTCTAGAGAAAAGGGAAACTGTAATATATGCTGCTCCCTTATTAATACTTGAAGGCTCACTCAAACAAAATGAAAGACATTATCGTCCATTTTTTAAAATATATTTATAGTGACTTGTGACCTGAAGGCCATAAGCATCTATCATCGTTTTATAGTTTCACAGCTTAAGGTTGTGTTTATCAAAGAATTTCAGAGTAGATTTAAAAACTATGATATTATTTTGATGGAGAGTTTGTAGAGCAGCTGGTGATGCATGATAAAATCAGATTAGTTGTAGTATGAAACTGATTTGATGGTTTGCATATAGTCGTCTTTGGTGAGTGAAAACATACTGTAAAACAACTAGGGGGGAAAATCTTGCTACATGTAGAAACTGAATATGGAAGACAGCTCCAGTGCCCGTAATATGACTTGGATATCATCTAATGAATTTGAATTTCTGGCAAATACTGGCAATCACTGTCTCTTTAAAAAGAAAAGATAGGCATTTCATTTCAGGAAAGCAATTACAACACAACATGCTGTTAGCCTTACTTTTTTGTCAATTCCAGAGCCTTGAGTATTTATTTCACATTTCAAAGCAAGCTACAAGAAACGACTTTATTTTTCTTTTCTATGCAGTCTTTCTCAGTATTCTACTAAATGTAGCGGCAGTTTTCTGCAGAGCGTCTTGTTCTATTACTGTTCTTGTACTACTTGCTTCATATATTCCGCAAGCAGCTGTCAGGCTGGTACAATGATAACAACTCGACAGTCTGCTGCCTCTTCCACTGCACTTTTTATCCCAGAAAAACTTAATACAACATACGAAAACAAAACACCTAAAGACCTCTATATAGCAGATGACACAATGCAACACACATACATACACTTGCACTGGGCAGTGGTGACATGTCGTAGCTGGCCTGAAACATAGTTTCCTTTGACCTACACGGACACTGCTAGGGATAGATGTTTCCATGTTTTAAAAGATATTTCCAAATGGTGTCCACATCATGAAGCCAGACATATGTTTGGAAAACATGTTTCAAGCCTTGTGTGTATGTGGCTTGAAGTCTGCTCAACCCAATTAAACTGGCATTGGCTACTGAAGGAAAACACACACTCCACATGATAGACTACTTTAAATGATGTAGCCGACAGGTGCACATTTGCGTTTCACAGTTCTTTACTTTCACTGTTCACCTGTGTAGGTTTGGTGATGACATATATTTGTAGCAGGTGGCCTCTTCAGTCAAGCACTGGAAATAGTGAAGAGAGAGATGAAAGCTCCATTATATTTGAACACAATGAGGAAAGAGCCCCGTTGTAAGTGTACTGTCATATCGCTGGTTTAGTTGTGGAGTATCTTTGCAGGCACCTGCGTCTAGAGTCGAGCGCAGGACACGGAACTGTTACATTGTGTAGTGTGTAGATCTGCATGTGAGAGGCATTGTTAGTATGGAAGTTGAAGTGATGCTATTACAGTAAAGTGATAAAATAAGCAAATGATTCAGAGGAAAGTGCGTCAATAAGTAATTTAAAAATGAGCAGTGCTGCTGCTAACGTATTTGTGTATCCTCTTGTTGCGTGTCATACCGTACAGTATCAATCATCCACACCGTGTTCGGTCTTCAAGAATGAACTAATGTGAATCAGTAATACTATTTACCACAAAAGAGAGCATTTAAGTGCCAGTGTCTTGTTGCGAGCGTAAGAACGTGCGTTCGATCATCGCGTTCCAAATCATCAACAATCAGCCGCACTGCGATGGTTACGCGCACGCTCATACAAGTGAGAACTGAAAAATTAACTTTACAAACAGTGCCATATCATTACTAGTTTCAAGGAGGACTGGTACCAAATATCCGTGTATGCGTGATGAGCGTAAGAACTTTCATGCGATCATTCGGCTTCCGCATCGCCAACAATCACCCGCGTCATGTCGGTTACGCGTGCGTTCGTCCAAATGATATTGTGGACTGTTAATCAACCATTCATTGGGCTAACACTTCTGAATTAGAATGTAAACAGTGCAACCAGTGACTTTCTTTTATCGTCTCAGAATATAGTTGTTCATTCCAGACGTCGGACAGTGTTGTGTTTTAATGTTGAGAGGCTCCCCTAAACCCGCTTGTATATTTCGATAGATAATTTCAGGCAAGCCAGCAGCAGTGTGGAGCAGAACAGTACGACCGCCGCGGGATTACCAGGTACGTGGTGTGGACAGAGCGCACAGTCAAGGAATGACAAACAGAATAAAGTACCCCCCCACCCATTAGTACTCCCGGGCGTGTTACACCGTTACCTGTGCCAGCTCCACACAGAGATCAAAGATAATCCAAAGCACTGCAAAAGTCCCTTACTAGGTAGCAAATTACTATTGCGAATCACATAAGGAAAATGTAAACAAGGATCTTGTGTATTCTTTCTCCGATTTATTATTGTAATGATGATATGTAATGTTCTGTGCAAAAGTGTTTATGTACGTGTAATGTGAAGAAAAATAAATAAATAAATATTGATGTGTGTATGAAATGTGAAAAAAAAAACAGAAAAAATATTTTACTTTTGTTGTGTACGAGGTGCGACTTTGCAAGATTTGGCAATCCTGCAGGCTTGCATAGGCACATCATCTTTGACCTTGGTCTATAAGCAGATACTAGTCCAAGTGGCACATCGATGCAACTGCGAGTTGTGCTGCAATAAGTTAACACGTCTTTGCATCTCTCGTCACGGAAATGGAACTCCATAATACTGCACAATGGTTCGCCATTTCTTTTTGCATTAAATTGGGTGAAAATGCGACGACAACTTACGGTAAGCTTCAGAAGGCTTTTGGAGAGGAGGTTACGTCAAGAGCTCAAGTTTTTCGTTAGCATAAAATGTTTAGTGAAGGCAGAACAAATTTTGAAGACGAAGACCGCAGTGGACGACCTCACGGTTGGATGTCAACTTGGCCAGGGTGCGTGAACTCATACGATCTGATCAAAGATTATCCGTGAAAATGATTGCAGAAGAACTGAACATCAATCGAGAAACAGTTCGTCTAATAATAACTGAGTATCTTGGTATGAGAAAGATTTGTGTGAAAATAGTCCCCAAAAATCTCACACCACAACAGCGAGAAACACTGAAAAATGTGGCAGCCGATCAGTTAGAGCAAACAGAAATCAATCCAGAATTGTCGAGCTGTGTTATCACTGGCGATGAAAGTTGGTTTTTTCAGTACAATCCAGAGACAAAATGCCAAAGTTCCCAATGGTGCTCAAAGGAATCACCCAGGCCAAATAAAGCTAACATGTCAAAGTCAAAAGTGAAATGCATGCTTGTGTGCTTCTTTGATTCCAAGGGAATTGTTTGTAAAGAGTGCATGCTTCCTGGACAAACAGTTAACCAATATTACTACAAAGAAATTTTATAAAGACTTCATAGAAGAGTTCTTTGTGTCCGTGCCAACATTGCTGATAATTGGATTCTGGATCACGATAATGTGCCATCCCATACTGCTCTGTCAGTACAGCAATTTTTAACCTCAAAACAAATTTCAGTACTACCACAGCCTCAAAACGGCAGTCAAGGGACACCATTTTCAAACAACACAAGATATCCAAAAAGCTGTGACGAGGGTCTTGGAGGATATTACAGAAGATGAAATCCAGAAATGTTATCATCAATGCCAGAAGCACTGGAAAAAGTGTATGCAATCAGAAGGGAACTACTTTGAAGGAGACAACACTAAACTTGACTAAACCAGTAAGCAACATTTTTTTCACATCAGTCTCATTACTTTATTGTCGCACCTCGTATATTACGCATCTGTGATATGAAGAAACAAGTTATTTAGCCAATGATTTAAACTGAGGTTTCAATGTATTTGTGAAATAAAGGGAAAAATGAAAATGTTTTATACTGATGTATACATGATGTGTGCAAAAGTGCAGTGAAAAATTAACTTTGCGAAGTGCAAAATGTAAAAATGACTAAAGTGATTAACCAAGAATGTATGTAATATTTTTAGAACTAAACAATGCAAAATCCAGGACGCAATGTAACAATGTTATAAAAAGGAAAGTTGTGGGAAAGACATCTTAGTTCTAAAAATATTATGAAAAAGAAAACTGACACTCACCATATAGTGGAGATGCTGAGTGGCAGGCAGCCGCAACAAAAAGATTGTCACAAGTATGGCCTTTGTCAAAAATAGAACAACAAACACACACGCACATGCACGCAAGTGCTCACTCGCGTGCCTATAAACGCAAATCACACAGACACGACTGCGGTCTCTGGTAATTGAAGCCTGGCAATGTATTGATGCGTGGATTCAGTTGCCAGAGACTGCAGTCGTGCCTGAGCTAGTTGCATTTGCGCGTGAGTGAGTGAGTGAGTGAGTGAGCGAGTGTGTGTGTGTGTGTGTGTGTGTGTGTGTGTGTGTGTGTGTGTGTGTGTTGTCTATTTTTGATAAAGGCCATACTGGCCGGAAGCTAATTTGTGATCCTGTTTTGGGGAGGCCTACCTGCCACTCAGCATCTCCACTGCATGGTGAGTGGCAACTTTCTTTTTCATAATATTTTTAGAACTAATGTGTCTTTCCCACAACAGAAGCCAGATTAAAAATTTGTTGCCAAGTAACCGTCATTAAATTTTTCACGTAGGGGAGATATATATTGCCGATGTAATAACTTGCACAGTGTTAAGATTGCTGGAAGCAACCAACAACATACCAAGGTAAAGTACAGATCAGGCAAAAGTGGTAGGTTATTGGAGATCAACAATAACTGCAAACCACAGACATTCTGGGCAGCTGTCCCAGGGGAGAAATTTCTCTTAAAATGATTACTCATAACTCCTTCCACTGCCTAGATGCTGTTGTAGAGTGCTACAGTAGCAGTCCTCATTGACAAAAGGCCACTGGGCAGTGCCAAGAGATGTAAAACACAGTTGTTTCTGGCCATGAGAGGAAGGACAGTGACGCTAAAGTTGACAATGTAACAATATATAGTTGGTAACTCTTAAAACACAAATATAAATTTCAAACTCTTGGCAGTGTAAAACTGATTACAGTATGGGGAAAACCTTCTTAGAGTGGATACTTTAAAAAATTACTTATTACTACCATTATAGGTATGGACTAGGGGGATAAATGATGCCTACATGTAAATGCGATCCATGAGTAGTAAAATAGAATCTTGGAACTACTTTCTGATCTGTCATGATGTCTCTTTATCATGTCTGAACGGAAAGACACAATAGTCACAACAGTCTTTGCTGTTACCTAGTGTGCCTCACATAAATAAATTTGCTACGTCGTAAGGGAGTTTTGCAGTGTTTTTCCATTATCTTTGATCTCTGTGTGGAGCTGGCAGAGGTAATCGAGGCTCTTTCTTCACTGTGTTCAAACACAATGGAGCTTTCATCTCACTCTTCACTATTTCCTGTGAAAGTGCTTGGCACTACTGCAAACAATCAATGTGCCTTCACTAGAAGTTTGTCTTTCTGAATTTGCTCCTAACCACTGGGAAACTGCAGATTGACTTGGAACCCCATCTTCCTTCTCTCCTGAATTAGAACATGACATTGCTTGAAATACCTTTTGGCAAACCAAATCATTAGCTATCCTGCGAAGAACACAGGAAGTTGCAGCAAATTTGGTGGAGCATGTACTCCCAATTCTTTTATAGTCACTGCAGTGCTGTAGTTTGCAAAAAAGTATTTTCAACTTACTGTTACACTCAGATAAATAGTTTATCACTTTGAGATCTATTGGGCTTGCTCTCCCTTGGTTCAGCTTTACTTCAGCCTTAAATTACTTTTGTGTAATAGGGGCTGGGGACTGTCTCTATTGTGCATTACCATATACTTGTACTCCATGACAACAGATTTCATTCTTCCAATACTTAGCTCATGCTGGAGACGAAATAGTACATGATCAGTTAAAAAATCCTGGTCAAGGGATAGCATTCTAGGGTGGGATTACTAAGTTAATATCCCCCTATAGTGTTATAAGGCCTTGGCACATTTCTATAGCAAACAAATACCGTGTTCTCTCTAAATCAATGGTTAAACACCATTTATGACATTCTCTATGCACCTTTCTACTCATTTAGTTTGTGTTATTCTCGTCCTCAAATGACTTTGTCATGAGCAAAATGCGAACTGAATAGCTTATTATTTGTAGACACATTCATACTATAACAGGAATGTTTAAATAACCTTAAGGCAGAGTTCAAGCATATTTTAAATCCTGAAGGTGCTACTGCACATCCTTGGCATTACACATCGATCACTGAAATCTCTCTAGATAGCTATATAAAGTCTGTCAGCTTGAACATAAGCAACTCATTAACACACTAACGTTGTAGTCCACAATTTACGAAGGGGAGAGTTATCATAAGCCTTGTTAAAGTCAGTGGAAACCATATGGGTCTCCAGATTCCTGGTCAGTCTTTTTTCCACTAGGTGTTTTACACAAAATACTTTGAAATTTTAAGCATTTTGTTTCACATCTGGAAGTCCTCTGTTACCAAGACAGGGGAAGTGTGATAAGTCTCATAACGTATTAATTACGAAAAACAAACAAGAAAATTTGACACTATACAGTTTTGACTGTGAGGAATATTTGCCAAGTTCCATCACACTCCACTTCTGTAGTCAAACACACGCTCTATTAGGGGGTGTGCTGAGATGATCTATATGTCTAGTGATGCGTATTGCCAAAGTTTTATTAAAATTTTCTTCATGGTGATGGTGAGGCACACTAGGTAGCGACAAAGACTGTTATGACTATCATGTCTTTCTGTTCAGACATGATAAGGAGACATCACAACAGACCTGAAAATAGTTCTAAGATTCTATTTTACTACTCATGGATCACATTTACATGTAGGGATCATTTACCCCTCTAGTCCACACTACAATGGTAGTAATAAGTAATTTTTTTTTAATTTTTTTAACAGTTGTTAACTTTATATTGTTACATTGTCAACTTTAGCCTTCAGTTCCAAGAAACAGAATACAGTTATGTTTTTACACTGGGAATACCTTTCAAGGCCTCTTCAGTTGACCATTTACTATGTAACATATTCAAGTATGTGTAATTGTGCATGTAAGTTAACTTTATTTGTAATTCAGTTTTCTAGTTTTTAATTATGTCCCTTTTCTTTCTTTTTTAAAAGATTACCTGATGACAACTTGCTAATGAGGTGAAACCTGTAATTATACCACTTAGGTGACCTGAGGCTATAATAATAATCATTTATTATTATTACTATTATTATTACTAATATTATTAATTACACAACAGTCACAGTATTTCCTTATTGCAGTGGGCCTAGTTGGTTCAAAGATTAAAACATTAATACAAGATAGGAACTGTACCATGATCATGTCTTTAACAGTGACCTAATGCAAAACTAGTGACACGTTTAATGGGACTTGACACTGATATTACACATCTACTGTTTACAACAATGAAATAATGTTATCTTTAACACATACCTAAAATTTTTTTTAATCAACTGATGAAGCTTGTTAATCAAGATTTACAAAATTTGGTGCCTAAGAAAAGCAAGCAACAATTCTTTTTCTGTACTATTTATTGAGCAATGTAAATACAGCTCTGATTACAGAAAGCAAGTGCTCTTTCCTCGATAAATCTTTTTAAATACATTATTTCTGCCTAAGTCTACACTGCACTCAAAAAATACTGAACAATTGTACACATCATATGCGTGAATCACCTCTGTACTAAAGAATAACTGGAGTAATAATACTAGCAAACGAAGCAGATTTCAATGGCAAAAAATTAAATGTGGAGAGTAGACACCAATTTTAGCTCACTAGCAGAGTAAGTCTTGATTGGCTAGCTAATACTACAAGATACTGAGCCATGTTTGCCAGCCATATACAAACTTTCACTGTCAAGTGAGTTATGACTAAATTCTCCTTTCCACAGTTATGATACTACTGTAACATAATACTTCATACCTCAAACAACTAATTAACAGCCATCATGATTAAAACAGATAATAATGTAAAAAGATCAGCCTTAAAATGCATATGCGTGAAATGTTTTAAAGAAAGTAATTTACAAATACATATATTTTATATACATCTCTTTTTACACATTACTGCTGAATTGTCAGGGAAAGCTTTAAAAGGTAGACAAAATTGAGAATGACTGGTACAAGTAGAAATAGCAATTAAGAAAAGAAATTAACCCAAACTGGCTTCTTAAAAGTGGGCAGAGTTCATTGGATCAGGAACAACTAAAGCAGCACATGTTAAATTTCTAGCTATTGGAAGTTTCTAAAATTATTTCATTGAATAAAGACGAAAAACAGGAAAGAAAAGGGTGTTTGCAGAGGTGTTGAAGTCAAAAGTAACTTTAAACAGTGGCTGTGCTGCTTTTGATGCAGACTTGATGGTGGTTAAATGTGGAAAAAACCTGACAGATTTAATTTGTTGTCTGTGTGGATTCATTCTAGTACTATCTTGTAAAGCACAGATCTATTTGGGCACTTTGCTCACAATGTGTTGTTAAGAGTTGAATGGAAAAACTGGAACACTGATGTCTCAAACTTTTTCCACAATGCCTTGATTTCAAAACATGATATATTAGACTAAAACAAAATGCCCATTCATGTTTAAAAAAATCAAACTGTAAATAAAAGAACATCACACAATTGGATGACAAAACTATGCTCAATAAACAGCAAGATCTAGATAAACATATTGACTAATGTCTGTTCTTAGAGTGCTTTACAAGAAAGAGGAGTTATGCAGAAGCAACTGACTCTAGTAAGATGCACTTAGATTGTTTATACATGAATCCTGATCGAATGGACTTTTATTTAACATGGGCTAAGCACCTGCAATCACACCATTTCACATTTACAAAAGTCTCACCACTTTGATCTCTCTATGTCTTCTTGACAAAATCGTGTGACTCATGCTTGTAGTTTTTCCAACATTCAATCTCCTAACAACCATGTAAACACATTCCCCCATCCATACACAAATTACAACCTTTCTTTACATTTAGGTTGTTAAGTTCTTTTATAATTATTTTCTTCTTTCAACTTGCATGTCATCTACTCTGATTTGTTTCTTTTCTTTTAACAGACAAAGTTTGAACAAATAAGTGTGCACCAGCCAACATCAAATCTTAGTTTGACATAATTTGAAAAATTTAAATTGTATACTAACATGTCATATCACAGTTACGTCTCTACTAATTTCTCTTCCGTTTATTGCTCGGATGTTTTTTCTTTCAGTGTGCCCAGCACAATGCACCATTAAATCGGAACACATTTAATGGACAGAATTATATAATAATGATGAACATTCCTATTATTTTACAAAGAGAATACTAATATTTATCACAAGAAGTAGGATATTTACCCTTTAATGTGAGAGAGGAAACTTCCTACTTAAAATACAGTCACACACTTTCAGTCACAGCATCAAAAACTATTTAAAAAGTGATCTTATGTATAAAATATTATTTCTGGAATCTGGCCGTCTTCAACTGAAGTTCCATTATTGTTCCCAGCAGCATAGGAAAACTGAAATGTAACTTTGCCGCCACTTGGACAGTCAAGCACCAGCTTCCTCAAACCTTTTGTGCCGTAGTGAGATTCTGGACCCTGGAAAGATTGAAGAAATTATGGTAAACACATAGAGAAAATACAAAGCAACAGTTCAAATGACAACTATATCAGCAGGTGGAGTTTTTCCAATACTTTGGTAATTCCTGGCAACTACACAGAACTGTCTATGGCTCAAATTAATAACTGAGTGATTGACAGATTGCAGTAGCCGGAGGCAGTGTTACTGGTGTGCAGCCAGCTACATCTTGGCAAGGCTCTGAAGATACCTACCAAACAGGCAACCGGATGAACACATTGCACTTGGCTGGCAGTTTGCTGGTGGCTCACTTCTATCACTCTGATGTCAATCACAAAGTTATTTATTACATCCATTAATGTAGCTTTTACACCCATCAACAATATTACACAGTCGCACTTCTGTTTTGCATCATAGGATGCAAATGTAATGTATCACACACGCATCTGTGTAATTTCGCTGCCTGGTTTTCCAGAGTGTTTATGTCTAGTTCCCCTGGTGCTTCAATATGACTTAGCCTAAAACTGGATCACTGTTGCTGTCTTCATTATCTGTCAACTGACTTGGTTCTTCTCACTGAAGACACAAATAAATCACAGACATAATGTTATCAGCTAGTATCTGTTAACCTTCCTCCATAACAAAATGAAACATTGTGAAACTACTTGAAGAAAGTGCAAGTGTATCCACTTGACAATAAAATTCTACAATATTGTGCCATGAATCTACCTTAATTACCACTTTTTTTTCCCTTGTCCATGCAAAATGGCTCTGAGCACTATGGGACTCAATTGCTGAGGTCATTAGTCCCCTAGAACTTAGAACTAGTTAAACCTAACTAACCTAAGGACATCACACACATCCATGCCCGAGGCAGGATTCGAACCTGCGACCGTAGCGGTCTCGCAGTTCCAGACTGCAGCGCCTAGAACCGCTTGGCCACCGTGGCTGGCCCTTGTCCATGCACCACCACAGCAAAACTGTTTAGGAAATTAATCAGCAAATACATCTGGTTAACAGTATCTATTTGTACAATGTAAAAAGGATAGACTGTTACACACCATAAAGACAACACATTGCATTTCAGACAGGCACAATAAAGAAGACTGTTACACATTGATCTTACGGCCAAAGCCTTCTTTGGAAAGCAAAAGACACACACACACACACACACACACACACACACACACACACACACACACACAAACTAAGCACACCTCACGCATACATGACCACTATCTCCGCTACTCCACCCAGAATGCAACTGCAGCTTGTTGAATAGAAGCAGCAATATGAAGTGGGGTGGGGAAGGGGCAGAGATATCTGGGTATTGGGGGGAGAGTGGCGGGGGGGGGGGGGGGAGGAGAGAAGGGAACATAAAATGAGGAGAGAAGGGGGCAGAAAAGGAGAGGAGCAGAATAGTGAAACAGACCGGTGGGAGAAATAGCAGAGAATGGTGCACAACAAGGGTGACAGGTACAGACTGTGAGGAGGTGATAAGGGGTTGGAGGGTGTGGTGTCAATATGTTACCATAGGTTGAGGTCAGGATAATTTTGAGAGTGGAGAATGTACTGTAAAAGTAACTCCCATCTGCGCAGTTCAGGAATGCTGGTGGTTGAGGGGAGGATCCAGATGGCTCAGGTTGTGGAGCAGCCACTCAAATCAAGCATGATATGGTGCCCTCTTGCCCCTCCAACCCAAGAACCTCACTCGCAGCCTCCCGACTCTTTGCCTGGCAGCCTTGTTCTGCCATCATCTACTTTCTGCACACTCTGACAGGCAATGCCGACTCCTCTCCCCCCCACCTGTACCCCACTATCTCTCCCCTCCTCCCCTTTCTCTGCCCTATTTATGACTCCTGCTTCCGTTTGACACAACCCAGTTGTATTCTGGCCAGAGCAGCCACAGGTAGGGTCCTGAGTGCATGAGATGTGTTTGTGTGTGTGTGTGTGTGTGTGTGTGTGTGTGTTTTCCTTTCTACAATGAAATTTTCACTTTGCAACAGAGTGTCTCTACAATGAAATTTTCACTTTGCAACAGAGTGCCTCTACAATGAAATTTTCACTTTGCAACATAGTGCCTCTGATATGAAACTTTCTGGCGGATTACAACTGTGTGCTGGACCAAGGCACAAACTCTACACCTTTGCCTTTCACAGGCTAGTGCTCTACCGGTAGAGCTTGTTATGTTTACCTGGTTTGCAGTTATTTCTGATGGGAACAATCCTGTTATTAACCTGTTCACAGTAACTCAGTATCTGCCCCACCTTCCTACTCATAGTGAATCCTACTGCTGGTGTACCAATTTCCACTGCTGTTATTACCACATATTCCTACAGCCAGATAGATTTATCTTCTTTCCATTTCGCAACACTGTCCCATACTATATCTACTCTGAGACCTGGAATTTCCCTTCTCATATTTTCTAGTTCCTTTATGATGTTCAAACTTCTGACATTCCCCACTCCAACTCACATTATAATACCCTTTTGTTACTTATTCAATCTTTTTCTCATGATTTCCTCCTCCTTGGTAGTCCACTATGGAGATATAAATGGGGGCTTATCCCTAATCTTCATGGCACTTTTGAACTACATGCGACAAGTCTTGTGGATAGACATGTTTTCCTTTTAATGCCATGGTTTCCACCATCTTCTGTATCCTCACTGATCATTGCTGATTCTTCAACCTTTTAGGGGCAGTTCATCACCCCTAGGGCATGACATTGCTCTGAAATTCCATCTCTCCCTCAACACTCTTGAACAGGGCTGTAGGCAGAACCAGAGTGACTCCTTATACCATAAGTCTAAGCAATGGCCGAGTTCAAAGGTGGGAACCAGAATGTTTTTAATATTATTCAGAGACACTATCGCACAATCAGCATAACAGCTAATTCATCCAAGCTGCTGACAAGAATAATATACACAAGAACGGAAAGATAACTGACGATCTGTTACACAACAATCAGTCTAGCTTTAGACAAAGAAAAGGCATCAGACGAGCAGTTCTGACACTGTGCTTGTTAAAGCAAGATCGATGGAAAACTAACACACTATCACTGGCTTCGTTGAGCTACAAAAACCTTTTGACAGTGTGAAATGACGTAAGATGTTCAAATTCTGAGACATATGAGAGTAAGCTATAGGGAAAGACAGATAACATACAATGTGTACTAGAGGCAAGAGGGAACAGTAAGACTGGAAGAACGAAGTGTTCAGATTAAAAAGGGACTAATACAGAAATGCAGTCTTTCTTTCCTACTGATCAGTCTCTACGCTGAAGAAGTTAAGTTGGAAATACAAGAAAGATTCAACAGTGGGATTAAAATCCATGGTTAAAGGCTATAATAATATAATTCACTAACAACATTGCTATCCTCAGTGACAGGGGGACAAGAAGTACAGAATCTGTTGAATGAAATGAAAAGTTTAATTAGTGCAGAATATGGATTGAGTGTAAACAAGGAAAAGATAAAAGTAATGAGAAATAGAAGAAACAAGAATAGCGAGAAACTGAACATCAAAATTGGTGATCACGAAGAAGAAGTTGTGAAGGAACTCTGCTAACCTGGAATTAAAATAACACATGACGGATGAAGCAAGGATGACAAAAGATGGACTACAATGGCATTCCTAGCAAAGAAATGTCTACTGGCACACACAACACTTAATTTTATGGAGAAATTTCTGAGAACATACATTTGCAGCATAGAATTGTATGGGTAATAAATCATGGACAGTGAGGACACTGGTACAGGATTTGAGATATGGTGCTACAAAAGAACACTGAAAATTAGGTGGACTGATAAGATAAGGACTGAGGAGGTCCTTGCGGACTCAGGGAAGAAAGAACCATGTGGAAAATGCTGACAAGAAGAAGGGACAGGATGATACAACATGTGTTAAAGACATTAGAGAAAAGCCTCCATGATACTAGAGGGAGCTGGAGAAGGTTAAAAACTGGAGGAGAGAGAGAGAGAGAGAGAGAGAGAGAGAAAGAGAGAGAGAGAGAGAGAGAGAGAGAGAGAGAGGGGGGGGGGGGGATAAATCCAGCAAATAATTGAGGAGGTAGGGTGAAACTGCTACTTGGAGGTGAAGAGGTTAGCACATAAAAGAAATTCGTGGCACGCCAGAAATGTGACTTGGTACCTCACTGTTTCTACATTTCTATATCATGATCATCCGGATCATAAACCCTGCACCTAAATAGAGAACGTATCAACCAGTCTCACATTTACATCTATGTGATTACTCTGGTATTCACAATAAAGTGCCTGGCAGAGGTTTCAATGAACCACCTTCAAGCTGTCTCTGGCAAACTGTCAGTGCCTCGGCGATAATGTGGCAGCCCCACCAAGGCAATCGGAAGTGGTGGGCCAATCATCCGCCCTTCTTAAATAACCTGATTACTGAAACTGAGATGCGAATACAAAACCGGATGGATACACTGGTAATGACCTTTGGCATGAAAAGGAAAACGAAAATTGGCTTTTGGAATATACAAACCTTGCGGGAGAGTAGCAAGCTGAAACAAGTGAGGATGGCTTTGGATTGGAACCCTCAAGGAGTTAGAAAATGTGGTCATGACAAACAGACATGGAAAAGGACGATCGAGAGAGAAGCTGCAGAGGATGGGAAAAACCTGGAGTGAAGAGACTTGCTAGAAATCGTACCAGGCCCTACGTTTCAGAGGGAATGGCAAGGACTAAGCAAGCAATTCATTCCACAGAGCACCGCAGCTAATTGGCTTTTGCATCACAACACTACTGTGTTCACACAGCACCTTTCGGCCAAAACCCAACTGAAAATGCCTGCTCCCCCACCATCCTCACCTCACATGGCCCCCAGTGACTTCCTTTATTAAGAAGAATAAAAATAAACCCAATGAAGATGCATTCTCAAATGCTGATGGAGGCACTAAATAGTATAACTTCCACTAATGTTAAAAACGCTAGGATAAGTGTATTATGTCTTATGGACAATATTTTGGTGTTTTAAGTTTTAAAAATGTTCCATCAATACATAATTTCTTTTACACAGTTCTCATTATTTTTGGGTCTTCCCTCACATACAGAGACTACTTGGGCCACTGGTTTTAGGATTATGACATTGTTATTTTTAAAGCAATCTGTAAATGAAATATATCTGTCTTAAGATAGAACTCCCACCCCAAAACACATACAATTTATATAAAATAAAAATGTTTCTGCATTTTATTTCAATATTTTTGACATACATACCTTCAATGTGACTGATGCAATGTAACTTGTATTGGGAAGTATTTCAACAGGTTCTTTGAACATTACTCTGAAAGTTGAACTGGATCCATCTGAACTAAAACTGGTAGTATTAGTGCCCAGAAGATCACCAGAACCAGTATGTATTATCTGTATATTAACACTGTACTCTGTTGGATTACGAATTGAGCCATAAAGACCAAATCCAACAACAAATATTTGACGATCAACTGTGAACCTGGAAAAATTTACAGAATTTTAATTTCAGTGAACTGCTTGTATATTAAAAGGTAGTGACTTAAGAAAAACATCTTGTTGTTCAAAACATTAAATGCCCTAGTAACATTGCGTAATGGGTTTTAAGGCATGACTGCCACATTTTTATCTGTGGAGAACGTTTGAGTACAGTCCGCCTCATTCACAGTGATGTACCAGAGAGAGAGAGAGAGAGAGAGAGAGAGAGAGAGAGAGAGAGAGAGAGCAGGGGAAGGGAGAGAGAGAGAGAGAGAGAGAGAGAGAGAGAGAGAGAGAGAGAGAGAGAGCAGGGGAGAGGAGGGGAGGGAGAGCAGGAAAGAGGAGGGGAGGAAGAGCAGGAGAGAGGAGGGGAGGAAGAGCAGGAGAGAGGAGGGGAGGAAGAGCAGGAGAGAGGAGGGGATGGAGAGCAGGAGAGAGGAGGGGAGGGAGAGTAGGAGAGAGGAGGGGAGGGAGAGCAGGAGAGAGGAGGGGAGGGAGAGCAGGAGAGAGGAGGGGAGGGAGAGCAAGAGAGAGGAGGGGAGGGAGAGCAGGAGAGAGGAGGGGAGGGAGAGCAGGAGATGGATTATGCATCGCTTCCTATGCTAGTGAATGGTCAGTTGTAAACAGTGCTACAGTATCACAATAGTAATTACGTATCTTACATATCTAATAATGACTATGTCACCTGGAAGCACTGCATTCATGTAGCTAAATGAATGTATTGCTTATATTCTGCCTTATAGTGCTGGGCGTGTGGATGTACGAGGGGCGTTTGAAAAGTCCGTGCAAAAATAAAAACTACTTATGTGTTTGGAGTAAACCTCTCTTATTTTTTGACATTGTCTCCTTTCAGACTTATACATTTCGTCCAATGCTGTTCTAATTTGTTGATCCCTTCCAAATAATAGGAATTGTCCAAGACTGCAAAATAGCTATTAGTTTCTGCAATCGCTTCCTCGTTTGAATAAAACCTTTGTCCCGCCAGCCATTGCTTCAAATTGGGGAACAAGTAGTAGTCTGAGGGAGCCAAGTCTGGAAAATAGGGGGGATGTGAAACGAGTTGGAATCCTATTTCCATTAATTTTGTGATCACAACTGCTGAGGTGTGTGCTGGTGCATTGTCGTGATGGAAAAGGACTTTTTTGTGGTCCAATCTCCGGGGGTTTTCTTGCAGCTCGGTTTTCAAACTGTCCAATAACAATGAATAATATGCACCTGCAATAGTTATACCTTTTCCAGATAGTCGATGAGGATTATCTCTTGCGAATCCCAAAAAAAAAGTTGCCATAACCTTTCCGGCTGAAGGAATGGTTTTCGCCTTTTTTTGTGCAGATTCTCCCTTGGTAACCCATTGTTTAGATTTTGTTTGGTCTCAGGAGTATAGTAATGTATTCATGTTTCACCCACAGTGACGAAACAATGCTTAAAGTCCTACAGATTCTTCCTGAACAGCTCCAAACCATGCTTGCAACACTTCACATGGTTCCATTTTTGGTCAAGTGTGAGCAATTGCAGAACCCTTCTTGTGGATAGCTTTCTCATGTCCAAATGTTTATGCAAAATATTATGCACCCATTCATTCGACATGCCCACAGCACTAGCAATCCCACACACCTTAACTCTTCTGTCATCCATCACCATGTCATGGATTTTATCAATGATTTCTAAAGTCGTAATCTCCACATGGCATCCAGAACGTTCAGCATCACATGTGCCCATATGGCCACTCTGAAAATTTTGAAATCACTTATAAACTGTTCTAATCGAAGGTGCAGAGTCACCGTGATGTTTATCAAGCTTCTCTTTAGTCTCCTGAGCGTTTTGCCTTTCATAAAGTAATGTTTAATCATCACACAAAATTCTTTTTCGTCCATTTTTTGAGAATCACTCGCCTTCCTTGATTCACACAAATGCCAAACACAAAGAAATTGACCAATATGGCTGAAACTTGGTGTGCATTCCTTTCAAATATACTACTAATTAAACATGACCTTGATACAAGCCAGTGGTGCCATCTCTCGGACTTTGCACGGACTTTTCAAATGACCCTTGTAATGCACATTTTATTCATTTTTCTGTGGTTTAGAACATAATATGAAAACTCAGAAGTAAGTCAGCAATAAAGATCACTTGGGGACTAAAATCAACCTGACAGCCAAGGAAGCAGAAACAGAGACTAATAACACACAAAAGTGAATAATGGAAACAACAGCAAGGCTTACAATTGGAGAAGTGGAAAGTACCATATAGGCAAACACATTATGAACCAAGCAGAAACCGCTGTTGCATAAAGAGGAAAGAATGCAATGAAAAAGTAAATGTTACTGAGGATATTTCCACTTCTCAAGCTCAATGATCCATCCCAAGACAAACTAGCTGACCATCGCATATCGAAGTTATTGTAAAGTCAAGAAAGTTTGATGTGAATATTATAGAAGAGTGTTCAGTGATGATACTTGAAATAAAGTAAATTATCACAAGATCCTTCTCCAATTTAGCAGGCAGACCTCAAAGTATTAAAATAAGGAGGAAAATGGAACTAGGAAGCCATTCAAGCTCAGTCCTAAAATGTTTAACAACACGCAATCAGATGTCCAGAAATGAGTGATGGTCAGCCAAAACAGAGTCACTGCGTAGTCAGTTTGAATACCAGGCCTTTCTGTTATGAACAAGAGTAAAGCAACGAAGAGTAGGAAGTTAGCAAAGGTAAAGAATTGGAAAGATAAAACCTCTACAGTAGCAATTTTATCCAGTTAACAACTTAAAGAATACTCAAGAAAACTGCGATATCTCCATACAATATGTGGCGTTTGTCTGTGTGAAGCAAAACAAGACACTCAGAATTTTGAGACCTGAGGTGAATTATGAACCCAAATTTAACACAACAGAAAAATAATGATCTTAATGGTAAAAGTAACAGTAACAGTAATAATAATAATAATAATAATAATAATAATAATCTCTTCTTTAACTGTCAAATCTAGACGATCAGAGTAGTCCAAATAGTCTAAGGCCACTGTGCATGAACAATCCAGCAAGCCAAATAGTACTCTGCCAAACCAAATTTTGCTGTGTGTAAGGAAACACATGGACTTTGGTGGCTCAGCCAGTCCAGTTGAATTTCCGGCAGGTTCAAAAGCTCTGCACCTTTCTAGTGTGAAAAAATCTGCTGCAGTGAGCCATGGCAGTCCACCTAAGATTCCCTCACACATGGCACGTTCTTGCTCGGTCATGGCACGTTCTTGCTCGGTGTGATGCAATTTGGCAAATTTGAAGTCGTGTCTGGTGATCTACAGTAGTGATGTCCAGTGGAAGCATAAACTTACCTTTTTTTTTGTATTATTTGTATTAAAGTACAAAGTCATTTATGGATGGTAAGTAACTGTTATCTGTGGCCACCTATTTTATTAATTTACTTTAATCTACAAGATGTACTTGTGCCTAGGCCATGTTTATATAAGTGCTAGTCATGCTTATATTTGCTGCTTGTTAGGTATTATGAAACGGAAGGAGCAGGCAAGAAACAGACACAACCATTCACATGATTTGAATTAATACTGCCTTGATTGGAACAGTGTCCTACAAATAGCCATGTCATTTAAATAAATACACATTAATAAAAATAACAAAAGGTTTTATTTAAAAGTAGTTAGAGACTGGATAAATACAAGCAACCAGCTGCGTACATGATCAAATGTCCAGCCTGTTCCATGTTGTAAAATGGTAAACATGTAGATTATTTAACATACATGACCACGAGCACACAGTGTGCTGTTACATACAACTTCAGAGGAATGCTACCTACCCTACATATTCTTAGGAATGGAAAATATTTGTAAATGAAAACTATAAAACAAGTTGTGATAGAGGAAAGCACAAATATTGTGTGAATTTGTCATATTATCTGCATGTGGAGAGCCACACCAAGGAACAATGAGTGTCCTCCAAATGGGATAGATACCACAGTAACTTCATGAGCAGAGGTACCAGCACAGACGCGAATGTATGAGATCCTTGCATTACTGGCCTACAGTGGACAAGTGCAATGTCCTCTGACAACAGTTATTAGGAAATTCAAACAAATGAACACACTGTCATTCTGAATCCTTCATTCTTTGTGTAAACTTGTATGCAGTGGTTTAGAGTTAGACAATCTCATTGGACATTTCATGTTATATGAGGGTTACTTCGCTGCTGCTGGCAGTACCAGTGGCAGTTGCACTACAATGACAAGTTATCACTGAGTTGTGATGGTGCAGTAATTTTACATCACTATGCTGCATGCTGCACAAGAGAGCTTGCTGAGCTGTATTTACATCAAAACATTATTTGTTACAATTTTATTTTATTTATTTATCTTTTTCTGAGCATTGCAGATAAAGTGAAGATGGAGTTTGGCTTTTAGCAGAAGTTTAAGAAAGAGCTGATGACTGTTGTTAAATGAGAGTGGCGTTAAATTTTTATTTTCATTGTGATTCTTTGCCAGTAATAACCAGAAAGACAGAAGTAGTACATATTGTATCCCAGTTCCATTAGGACTGTGGCTATGTAAAATAAGAGTCATGAATCACATTCCCCAATACAGAGCTGAAATCGTTTCAAAAGTGTTCTGAAATAGTCACTCTAGTTCTTTATTGGAGCTGCAATGCGATTTTCTTGGATGTCTTTGACTGCACCATAATGGCGTCCTTTTAGTGCCAACTTCAATTTGGAGGAATGATCATAAGTTGGCTAGGAGCATATCCAGCGAATACAATGGGTGATCCAGGACTGCGATCTGTTTGCTGGCCAAAAATTCACACACAATCTTCACTTTGTGGGCTGAGACATTGTTGAAGAGCAACCAGGAACCTGCCACTTGGTATTCCTTTTGAATTCGAAGAACTCTCACCCACAAGCGATGGAGGTCTCAAAAAACTTGGTGTTACCTTACCGTGCCACCATCATTTTCTGATAAGTGTCATACTTACTGCAATGTTCACAGCCAGTATGCCTGCTGCACTTTGACCTTCTACATGGCTGTTGAAACTTCAAGGATCATAATTCAGGCCTACATTAAGTAATATATGAAATATGAGTCAATATGTGCATCCTGAGAAGGGCACTGCGATACACTTTATACCACTGACATGATCTGGTTAAAATGATTTGCCATATGATTATTCCACCTCTAGAAACAGTGATTAACCTCTGATTTGGATTTACAGTGAGTGACACAAAACTGAATCATAATAAGACAGATACCCTTATATACATCCATATGGTGGAATAACTACTTTTTAAGCAAGAAATTATTTCCATACATTTTTAATTTTTTAAATTTATGATCTGGACATGCTGGCCATATATTATTTAATTCATAATAATAAATGTTTTTTTTTTTGCCTTTACAAATGTCTGCTTGTGTCTGTGTATGTGCGGATGGATGTGTGTGTGTGTGTGTGTGTGTGTGTGTGTGTGTGTGTGTGTGTGTGTGCGCGCGCGCAAGTGTATACCTGTCCTTTTTTCCCCCTAAGGTAAGTCTTTCCGCTCCCGGGATTGGAATGACTCTTTACCCTCTCCCTTAAAACCCACATCCTTTCGTCCTTCCCTCTCCTTCCCTCTTTCCTGATGAAGCAACCGTTTGTTGCGAAAGCTTAAATTTTGTGTGCATGTTTGTGTTTGTTTGTGTGTCTATCGACCTGCCAGCACTTTTGTTTGTAAGTCTAATCTTCTTTGTTTTTAGATATATTTTTCCCACGTGGAATGTTTCCCTCTGTTATATTCATATCATTAAATGTTTCTTTTGTCATACTTATATTTTGTGTCAACAGAATTAGGTCACAGTTTGATCAAAATTTTTTCCCCATTATTATGAAGATAATTAGTATCATTTCTTTTTGAAGATGTCAGCACTATCACACTGATGAGGGAAAAAATAGGTACTATAGTTGCCACCGTAACCATGACTGCAATGTTGGTTTCTCCAGTATAGAGTTTTAGGGTGCAATTGTGAAATACTCAGTAGTGATTGCCGAGAATTTGTGATTTGCAGGCATGCAAACAACTGACACAGTGAAGCCATATGAATAACTGATTGCATCAAGAAAGACATATGAAAAGAACCATCTGTTGAAGTGCATTCAGGGGAATAGTTTCATTAGATATTTAATACTTATTCAGTAAGTAACTGTAGAAACATTCAACAAAGGTATTTAAATGTACGGAAATAGCACTGCAACTGCTTATTTATTTGTTTCAGAATCTTGAATTATTTATTGCAGAAATACATAACAGCACTACATACTGAGCCTTTACAACAAAGTATTTTACTCCATTCAGATTTGTAGATAACTTCCAACACTGTGAAAAGTGAAATTCAATGAGTATATGAACAGTATTTTTTCCGTGTACATAAGGTGTAATAAAATTCACCAATTCATTGAAAGATACAGTTATCAGTTTTGTTGAGTTGGATGCCAGTAATGTTTAATGCTTTTTTAAGGAAGTGCCTGAAATCTGTCGGGCATCTTGTCAATGTGTTTTATCATGTCCTTACTAAAATTTCTAGTGTTTTCTTAATGTATTTTTGTTTGTTCATTGGTATGATATTTTCTTTGCCAGCTTTTAGAAGCATAACATTGTTAATTTTTATTTTGTCATTAATAGCATTTATGTCTTTGGTTTGACTGATCAGCTGATGGTTATTGCATTGTTTATTATAATGATTTTTGATTATTTTGGATATTTCAGTAAGAACATTGTTTTGCTCTACTCTTGGAAGTTTTGCTGCATCATTGCAATTTTTACACATTCCATCATTTCTACTGTACTACTATGGGATGGTTTTTGTTCAGTGATATTAAGTTAAACCTTTCTGTAATAAGTTGTTTCATTGTCATTAAAATAAAATTTATTAAAATTTGACGATCTTTTGCAAAAATGAAATTCTGAATTGCAATTTGTTCCTGGTTTCATGGGGTAGCTAGCAGAGTTTCTATTTCCTGCTATGTCAATGTCTAATCTTTCTCCTGTCCATTTCTGTCATAAGCAGCAATAATGGTCATCATAATCACAATACTGGTTCCGTAGTAGTTTTCCTTTTTTTAGGTGTGTTACATATAACCAGGGACTCCTACGATACGACTTGGCAAACAAATGGTAATGAAATGGGGAGCTATTAATATCAATGGGGGCTACTCTGGGAAGAAGGTAGAGCTAGCAGAGGCTGCAAGTATGATGGGGCTGGACGTTTTAGCTGTTAGTGACATTCGGGTAAGGGGTGAGAAAGGAGAGGAAGTGGGAAAATACAAGGTCTACCTGTCAGGAGTCAAAGCAGGAATAGCACAATGGGGTGTAGGGCTTTACATCAGGAAAGAAATGGAACCCAGCGTAGTTGCAGTAAGGAACGTAAATGAATGACTGATGTGGATAGACCTGACAGTGTCTAGCAAGAAAATTAGGATTGTGTCAGTATATTCGCATTGTGAAGGGACAGATCAAGATAAGATGGATAGTTTTTATGAGGCACTCAGAGATGTAGTTGTTAAGAGTAAAGGACAAGGACAGTGTTCTGCTCATGGGTGATTTTAACGCCAGGATTGGAAATCGAACAGAAGGGTATGAAAAGTTTATGGGTAAATTTGGAGAGGATATGGAGGCCAACAGGAACGGGAAACAACTCTTGGATTTCTGCGCCAGTATGGGCTTAGTAATCACAAACTCCTTTTTTAAACATAAGAACATTCACTGGTATACTTGGGAAGGCAGGGGAATCAGATCTGTCATTGACTATATAATAACAGATCAGGAATTCAGGAAGGCTGTGAGGGACACACGTGTATTCAGGGGATTCTTTGATGACACTGATCATTATTTAATCTGTAGTGAAATTGGGATTGTGAGGCCGAAAGTGCAGGAGGTCAGGTCCATATGTAGGAGGATAAGAGTGGAGAAACTTCAGGATAAGGAAATCAGGCACAAGTACATAACAGTGATCTCAGAAAGGTACCAGTTAGTTGAATGTAGTCAATTACAGTCATTGGAAAAGGAACAGACAAGGTACAGGGACACAGTACTAGAAGTGGCTAAAGAATGTCTTTGAACAGTAGTGTGTGAAAGTAGGATGAAGCAAACAGCTTGGTGGAATGAGACAGTCAAGGCAGCCTGTAAAAGGAAAAAGAAGGCGTATCAAAAATGGCTACATACTAGAACTCAGGTAGACAGAGAAAGTTACGTTGAAGAAAGAAACAAAGCCAAACAGATAATTGCAGCATCCAAGAAGAAATCTTGGGAAGACTTTGGAAACAGGTTGGAGACTATGGGTCAAGCTGCTGGAAAACCATTCTGGAGTGTAATTAGCAGTCTTCGAAAGGGAGGTAAGAAGGAAATGACAAGTATTTTGGACAGGTCAGGAAAACTGCTGGTGAATCGTGTGGATGCCTTGGGCAGATGGAGGGAATATTTTGAAGAGTTGCTCAACGTAGGTGAAAATACGATCAGTAATGTTTCAGATTTCAATGTACAATGGGACAGGAATGATGATGGAAATAGGATCACATTTGAGGAAGTGGAGAAAATGGTCAATAGATTGCAGTGCAATAAAGCAACTGAGGTGGATGAAATTAAGTCGGAACTCATCAAATACAGTGGAATGTCAGGTCTTAAATGGCTACACAGGATAATTGAAATGGCCTGGGAGTTGGGACAGGTTCCATTAGATTGGACAAAAGCAGTAATCACACCAATCTTTAAACATGGAAACAGAAAAGATTGTAACAACTACAGAGGTATCTCTTTAATCAGCGTTGTGGGTAAAATCTTCTCAGGTATTGTTGAAAGGAAAGAGCGAGTATTAGTTGAGGACCAATTGGAAGAAAATCAGTGTGGATTTAGGCCTCTTAGAGGTTGTCAGGACCAGATCTTTAGCTTACGGCAAATAATGGAGAAGTGTTATGAGTGGAACAGGGAATTGTATCTATGCTTTATAGATCTAGAAAAGGCATATGACCGGGTTCTTAGGAGGAAGTTATTGTCTGTTCTACGAGATTATGGAATAGGAGGCAAACTTTTGCAAGTAATTAAAGGTCTTTACATGGACAGTCAGGCAGCAGTTAGAGTTGACGGTAAATTGAGTTCATGGTTCAGAGTAGTTTCAGGGGTAAGACAAGGCTGCAACCTGTCTCCACTGTTGTTCATATTATTTATGGATCATATGTTAAAAACAATAGACTGGCTGGGTGAGATTAAGATATGTGAACACAAAATAAGCAGTCTTGTATATGCAGATGACTTAGTTGTGATGGCAGATTCGATTGAAAGTTTGCAAAGTAATACTTCAGAGCTAGATCAGAAATGTAAGGACTATGGTATGAAGATTAGCATCTCGAACACAAAAGTAATGTCAGTGGGAAAGAAATATAAACGGATTGAGTGCAAAATAGGAGGAACAAAGTTAGAACAGGTGGACGGTTTCAAGTACTTAGGGTGCATATTCTCACAGGATGGCAACATAGTGAAAGAACTGGAAGCGAGGTGTAGCAAAGATAATGCAGTGAGCGCTCAGCTACGATCTACTCTCTTCTGCAAGAAGGAAGTCAGTACCAAGACTAAATTATCTGTGCACCTTTCAATCTTTCGACCAACTTTGTTGTATGGGAGCGAAAGCTGGGTGGATTCAGGTTACCTTATCAACAAGGTTGAGGTTACGGATATGAAAGTAGCTAGGATGATTGCAGGTACTAGTAGATGGGAACAATGGCAGGAGGGTGTCCACAATGAGGAAATCAAAGAAAAACTGGGAATGAACTCTATAGATGTAGCAGTCAGGGCGAACAGGCTTAGATGGTGGGGTCATGTTACACGCATGGGAGAAGCAAGGTTACCCAAGAGACTCATGGGTTCAGCAGTAGAGGGTAGGAGGAGTCAGGGCAGACCAAGGAGAAGGTACCTGGATTCGGTTAAGAATGATTTTGAAGTAATAGGTTTAACATCAGAAGAGGCACCAATGTTAGCACTGAATAGGGGATCATGGAGGAATTTTATAAGGGGGGCTATGCTCCAGACTGAATGCTGAAAGGCATAATCAGTCTTAAATGATGATGATGATGATGATGATAATAACATATAATTTAGTATTCAGAGACCTATTTTTTCTTGAGCACCAGATTTACAAATGTTTTGTACTCAATGTGTCTTGCAACTTTCAAATGGTTCACAAACAACTCTTATTTGTTTATAAAGACAAGGCTGCTTGCTTTTTATATTTTTTAATTTAATGGACTGGTATCTGGCATATGCTCGTTATCAGCAGTCTTATAGAAGATACATAAAAATAATGTATGACATTATTATGAAAAGTTGCAGATAGACACAACAAAATGACTGTCAAACAAAGCTTATTCTGCCCTGGATTTTCCATTGTTTAAAAAATAATACACGATACATGCTATATAGGTGATAGGTTACATAAGTTGGAATATGTTTATAAGCAGAAATGTTTCAGGAAGAAGAAGATCATGAAGAATCAAAAACATAATAAACAATGCAATAACAAACTTCCTGGCAGATTAAAACCTTATGCCAGACCAAGATTTGAACTCAGGTCCTTTACCTTTCATGGACAAATGCTCTACCGAAAGCATACTCTGCTGCAGAGTGAAAATCTCATTCTGGAAACATCCCTCATGCTGTGGCTAAGCCATGTTTGTGCAATAACCTTTCTTCCAGGTGTGCTGGCCTTTCAGTTTCAGCACGAGAGCTTCTGTGAAGTTTAGAAGGTAAGAGATGAGGTACTGATGGAAGTACAGCTGTGAGGACGGGTCGTAAGTTGCGCTTGGGTAGCTCAATCAGTAGTGCACTTGCCTGCGAAAGGCAAAGATTCTGAGTCCAAGTCTCGGTCTTCCAGGAAGTTTCATGTCCGTGCACACTCCACTGCAAAGTGGAAAGCTCATTCTAGAATACAGTAACAGTCCTCGGACCAGTGAAACTGAAACCATAAATGCTATTAATGAGAAAACAAAAAAGAACAATGCTTCTACAAGCAGACAAAGGAAATACTGTCATACTAATCAGAAAACAAGAATACATTAATAAAACATTAGTACTTCTAGTAAGAACAAAATGAAATGTACTGGCAAGAGACACCAATAGACAGATTTCAGCACTCATTTAAAAATCTTCGAACAAGACTGGCACCCTATTCAACAAAACTGTTAAGCAATGGTGTGTAACAATGATGGGTTCATGCCTAAACTATGCGCACAAATAAAAGAGAGACAAAAAAAAAAAAAAAAAAAAAAAAAAAAAAGAACATACTGACCAAGTCTCTCTCTCTCTCTCTCTCTCTCTCTCTCTCTCTCTCTCTCTCTCTCTCTCTCTCTCTCTCTCTCCCTCCTGTAATGGCTCCATGATATTTGCTTCAGTGTGCATGCACTAATATCATCTGAACCACTATGGGAGTGAATAATTTATGAGTAGGGGGTTAATGGACAAGTGATGCCATTTTGCAGCATGTGGTAAGTTGGAAATTTGGGTCGGTCACGGGCCGTGTTCAGATGGCTGAAGTGGTTAAGTCATCTGCTCATGAGAAAGGGTTAACCTAGGTTTGAGTGCCAGTCTGGCACAAATTTTCAACTTTCATCAACGCATTTCCAAAATGCCCTATGCAACTGGAAGTCACTGTTTCCCAACCACCATTTCCCATTCGTTTATTTTGTATACAAAATTATGTTTGTAACAAACAATAAACAATCAAAAGTTCAACAGACTTTATTCATCAAATTAAAGACATAAAATCACAGAAAATTCTAAATTATTTTCCCTAGACATTACCAAACAATCCATGTCCCAGTCAATGAAACTGTTCACAATACTGAAGAAAACTTTTGTGGCAGGGCCAAGCTAGATGAATTTGGTGGCAGGGCCAAGGTAGATGAATTTATCTCACTACTTAAACTTAGTTGATTTTATTTTTACCAACCAATGAATGCAACAGACAAGACAAGGGCCTTGCAATCGGAAACTATCTTGCTGGCACTCTAGCAAATATATTCCTTGACAAAATTGAAAATGCTATCTTGAACGGGCACGCAGAAAGGCACAATAATATACAGTACTACTGAAGGTATGTTGATAACACTAGTCACAATAAGTGGAACTAAACAAGAAAGATACACATTCAGCTTGTAATTCAGTTACCTACACTCCAAATCACGTTCTCAATAGAACACGAGGAGAGCAACAAAATAAATTTTCTAGACCTAGAAACACGTAAAGAAAATTCAGCACATACCTTCAACATTTTCAAAAAAGCTACAATTGCAGATACAGTTACAAACCACTTAGCTGTTTGTAGATGACAAGCTGTAAATCGTGTAGAAGATTTAAAGCTACCAGCACAAACAACCAACCATGTCAGGCATCTATATAAATGTATACATCCACTTGATTTCCAAATCTATTATGAAACTAGTACCTTTACACATATCACAAATAAACAATACAGAATGCCTCAACTCAGTGATATATGTCTCAATTCTATGCTGTATGCAAATGAATGTAAGATATTTGTCAACAATTGCTCATTTCATCAATGTAAATATTTTGAACCAAAAGTTTCCTTAGAGGTTAACATGTGACAACGAAGAAAGCAAACTAATAAACTCACTGATGATAGTGCAAAAAGTGCTGAAACATATTTGGGTGAAAACAAAACTACAAAACTGTGTCTTTCATTAAGCAGAATTCCTCTCCATTTTTTCTTAGCTAGCACAGAAGTAAGAACTGCAGCAGTCATAAGATGATTATTTCTATGCCGAGGCAGGTCCTTTCTTCGCAGCTCTTCAACAAATTCCACAATATATCAATCAAATTTCAGAAAACTATGCTTAACCCTTTCGCTGCTGTGGATGTATATGCATATCCTGCTCTGGCATTCCCCAGGTGCTGTGGAAGTGTATATGCGTGCCGTTTGGGATTTCCTACAGTGCAACTGACTGTGATAATCACCCTGAGCCACTGTCCACTCAATGCTGTGGATGACTTACATCCATATCTTGGTGAATAAAAAGATTCACATATTTGTCACACAGCATATGTCCCTCTTTGCATGCTATCAGCTGCAAAAATATTCATTTCAATATCTCCAATGGTGAATAAAATATGACACATAATTCCTGACCTGCAGGGATGGTAATGGATTTCTTGTGCACGACTGTTCATTGGATATAAAAATCAACAACTGGGGAACAAAATGAGATATTGTTCTGCTCTGAATTTTAAATAAAATTTAGATATCTTATCTACATGCAGCAATGTATATGGTAAAAGCAACAAAGCAAAGTTTAAGGAATGTGTTTTTACCTCTGTAAACTCTTTAAAATAGCATGTAATGTTTTACTTAATTTGATGGAATACAGTAACTAGGAAGAATAACAAAAAGAAATTCAGTCCTTTACTGAGCAAAGTAATCAGAGTGTAAGATGTACAAAAATCAATTTTTTCAGCAAACAGTTTTCTTAATATTGGGTGATAAGTATTTCATAAGAGCCGGGATGCCATCTCTCACCACATTTCCTTATGGTGGCAAGCAAAACAGCCACAACAAAGCTGCACTCAGCATGGAATGCAGACAGCCTGTTTGTAGTAGCCAATGGGTTGATATAACATTCAATAAAGTATGTTTGGCCTAAAAGTAATACCCAGTTATGTAATCACAACTGTAAACAACATGCCATCTGCAGCACAACAGACAAGACATAAAGCTGAAATCATATGGATAAAGCAAGAAGTCCGGTCTCTGTATTCCGAAGAACAAGCATTTAACACTGAACTATACATACTGCTTATAGGAGCTAGCAACTCATATAAAGTATACACCAGTTTTGATGAATTAATGCACAGGTTTAGAACATACACAGATACTGTAATAGAAAGAAAACAAATAATCCCGCAAAAGAAACACCAAAATTATAATTCACACAATTGCTCATCAATCACAACATCAATATAACAAACACACTTTTCACAAAAGAGTGATTAATCTAACAGATAAATTTCTCTGAACAAGAAAGCAGTCTGACTGAAAAGGATCCCAAACATAACAAACACAATGGTCCCACAGAACAACAAAGAATCTCATAACAGAAACTGAACACATCATACAGCAACAGTGACTGAACACACCTGAATTAAATGCAAATGTAACAAAAGAACTAGTCACTGAGGAAATAAAACACAAAGAGAACATAATCACCATAACAGAAAATGCAATGACAAAAAATATATAGAAAAAAAAATTAATACAGGAAAACGCCATTACCACAAAATCTGTCAAGGGTAATTAAATTTTATTTTAAAAGAAAAGGAATACACTGACAAAACATTAGAATTCATCCAAAGCAACATCACAGAATTAACAAGTGACCCAACAAAGCAACACCAAATAAATCTACCAAAAACTTTGAAAAACAGAAACAATTTTCAAAGACACAGAGATAAAAGAATGATACAGAAACATCCCAAGGCTCCCACTCTAAAATCATTGCCTAAAATTCATGAACCAGATATACCACTATGCCCAATAATAAACTCTCCCAATGCACCAATATACTACTTAGCCAAACAGACACGTTGCTACAAACAATATGCAAACACACTGAAAACAGATGCCTAAAGAACTCAAATGACTTAACAGAAAAAAATAAGAAATGAAAAAATACCAAACACAGCAACATTAATTTCATTTGACATAATTACCATGTACACACACATTCCAACAGGAGAAACCATCAACATCATAGAAATCTGCAACTACAAGGAAACATACCTGCAACAAACATACAAGAAATATCAGCCATACTGAAGCTCATCATAGAGCAAAACTACTTCACATTCAGCAAGAAGTTTTACTCTCAAGAAGGACTACCTATGGGATGCCTAATCAGTGGCCTCTTAGCTGACATTTCCATCAATCACATAGAAAATCAAATCTTCGACAAAATAGTTAAACCAAAGCAATACAAAATAAAATATTGGTACAGATATGCAGATGATATAATTTGTCTAACAGATGAATCACAGTTTCGTATTAAAGAAGTTCGTGAGGACATAACACTATCCAACCATAAATACAGTTAACTATTAAAACACAAACAGATGAAAAACTAAATTTCTTGGATCTCACCATATATGAGAGAAACCCCAAACATGACTTCATGATTTCTAGGAATCACAAGCACCAACATTCGTAAGTCATAAGTTATGGATAATGACCAATCCAATCAGCCCATAACTCATAAGGAGGCCAGTTTCAGATAGTTACTACACAGACTGAACATAACACCTACGAATAAACATGACTACACACAGAAGAACTGAACACTACAAAATGAATTTCACAGAAGAATAGGTGTGATGCAAATACAGTAAAAATAAACAATAAAATACGAAAGCAGGCAACATTTAACCAGGAAACACACACACACACACACACACACACACACACACACAATAAATCAGCACACAGTAATTTTTACTCACATGAAAGACTATCCAAGTGGTAATCTAAATGAACAAACAGACCTAAAAACTAAACATTTTATCAAAAATTTACAGATATCTTCATCCTATAATGAAGCAATCTTTTAAACAAAACTAAACAGACTTTACATAATTTATTTTTACACTACCTATATTTTTATATATTTGTTAGCAATGGGCAAAACACAGATCATATACATAACCAAAACAAAAATGAAGTACACAAGAATTGTTACCTTCAACAACAAAAGATGTCAGTGATATAAAGTACAATGAGGCTCATTTAAGCTCACATGATAATGTGGTAGAAACTGTATAATATTCATATACGATCAGCAAAAACTAATATGAAGAATTAAAAGCAAAATATATGTAAGTACTACAGCATCTAACATAACATTATAAACAGACTCCAATTCTCATAGCATATATCCTACAACATGTATTACATACTATTTTTAGGTATCTTCTACTGGTCTGATAAGTGTATGCTGGATACTGGTCCAAAATATTATATAATAATATACAAAAAAGTCATTATAAACTATATGTAGGCCTTCTCAATATAACAAAGTTTATCAATAATAATGCGGCCTTAATTAATCTTTGACTCACCTGATGCGGTCACTTGTGCCACTGTAGCCCCAACGACTCTCAACCACCTGGAAACGATTGACTACCTGCTCCTTGCCTGTCATGCAGCAGCGAGGTGCTTCAAGGAATCCAACTGCTGGTTTTGGGTTAAGCGTAAAATAAAGGAATAGTGATACCACCTGAGAAAAACAGTGATCAAAATCACACACGTCACAGAAAACTATGTTAATATGGTCTATTAATCTAATCATACTTTTCATCTTCAATAAATGTTGAATACACTGTTTCCTGGAATTACAAACACTGAAGATGTACACATGAGATTCAAATGCATGAAAGTAAATAGTACAAGCTGTACCATATCATTTGCAACCTGTTACCATCATTATATCAAAGAACAAGCAAATGAGTGTGTTTAGGTTTTGCCTCGAGAATTGAAAGCCAAAATATCAATAATGCCAAATAGTATAAGGGGTGATCAGAAAGTTTCCATTTGAAGTCTTTACAGTATAGGATCATTATGCCAAGCAGGAAAATCACCATGAGCACTGAGGCAATAATCCTACCAATGTCCCAGGTTGAAGATACCCATTTGCTGTAACGCTGTATCCTTCTGGATGAAGAAGTCCGTAACTGCCTGCTGCACATCCTTGTCTAACAGGAATTGTTGAGCCTTCAAGGCCTTTTGTAACGGCCCGAAGGCACGATAATCACATGGGGAGAGATCAGAAATTTAGGGCAAGTGCTCGAGGGTCTCCTAGTTGAGTTAGTGTAACTTCTGCATTATGAAATTTGTGGTATGGGGACATGCATTATCATGAAGCACAAGCACCACTTGTCACAGTTTTCCCACATATTTCATCCTAATTGTACACAATGATTATACCAGCTTTACATATCCCTGTTCCCTAGTAAGGAGAAACAGATTCCCTGAAATCAATATGCAATGGGTACTGGTAATCAAAGAACAGGTGAGTGTCACCTTTCCAGCAGGTGGCTGTCTTTTGGGAGGGTGGGAAGGGGGGGGGGGGGGGGGGGGGGGATGGATGACACAACTACATCTTCAAAGCTTATGACTCCAGATCTCAAGTGGTGGCACCAGCTTTCACTGCTGCAACAATTCGCTCACTCAGGAAATGTGTTGCCTTCAACACAGCTGCAGCTACTGAACAACTTAAGTTTTCCAGATATTCTATTTGATGGGTGGTTTTAAGTAACTGGCTTTTCAGGCTTGCCCTGTCTTGCTGTGAGCTAGTGTAACAAACCTACAAATCTATTTTCTGTGCTTGAGTTTAAAAACATTTACGGTACTTAGGTTTTCAAACATTTAAATTCCATCGTTAATTCACTGATTGCACACTTCTTTTAACTCTTTGGAAGATTACCAAACTTAAATTCACCTTCTTTATTGGAGGACTGATTCTTGTTCTTGGTTGTTGTGTAATTTAATTTAGGAATCTTTACTTAATTCCATTGTTATACTTGTGTGGGCTTTATTTAAGGGCCTTACAGCCATTTAAAATTTTGGGTTACTTCAACTTGTTGTCTACCAAGTTTTAAAAGTAGCCTCTGCAGGGGTAAGGGTGGCTTCAGCCTGCTTATTGTGATAAACAGTAGTTATTTCTATTATTGTTTCTCCCTTTTAAATTTGCCTGTGTAAGTGAAGCTTGTCATTTAAATTGATATTTGTCTTGTTTTAAAAGACTGCTTATGAAAGAGAAACTTTCTGTTCATTATTATATATCAGGTTCAAGAGAAGGCTGTGTGGTTTGAATTCTTATTCTGAGCGTTGGCATATTTTGAAACTAATTTGTAATTTCTTAAGGAAAAATGATGTGCTCAACCTGGGTTTGCCCTTCCACGTCTCCTATCCTTTGTCCCTCTTATGTTTGGACATTTCAGTAACCATTACAATGCCACTGGAGGAGGGTAGTACAAGATGTGGGTGGATGTCAAATGGGCCAAAATCCATCATTGTGCTGAGTCACTGTCCATCACCGGTAAGGATGGAGTGACCTCCTTGAGTGTAAGATCAGACCCTGATTGAGATGGAGGGGACAATATCCTCTGGAACGTCAAAGGGGGAAGAGGGGCGGGGGGGGGGGGGGGGGGGGGGAGAGGGATTTCATCCGTGCCTTACACATCTCCTTCTTCTCCTCCTTTGAGGGGCTAGAAGAATTAACTTGCAGCAATATCCGGACCTGAAACAGAATGAGTGGCCTTGAGACCCACAGAGAAAGATTCCCATTCTGACTCCGAACAGGTTGGTTGGTTGAATTAAAAGGGGGAGGGGGGGGGGGGGGGAAGGGACCAAACTACGAGGTCATCAGTCCCTTGTTCCAAATAAAACAATGTCTCAAGTGTGAGAAAAAAACAAACAAGGCTGACAACACAAAACGGAATGAAAGGAAAACTCACAAGAACGATGAAGGGCAACAAACATGTAAATGGACAAAAGGGGGACAAGAAAACCACACAAACGCAAGAAATGGGATGAAGAGAGTAAAACAACAAAGCAGATGCCCATGGCTGTCCACGAGAATAAAAAGGAGAAGCCAGCCACTCTGCAACACATTGATAACTCCACCCTAAAAGCACTAGGTTGGAAGACACACAGGGACAAAGGACATGCGCTAAAACTTAGATCAAATGATAAAACCCACCCTCATGAATAAAACGTAAAACTAAATCAACCAATGAGGCATTGTCAGATAAAATTAGTGGAAATGAGCCCGGTAACCCAAGATTCCGTTGCTGGGCAGTCAACATGGGACAGTGCACGAGAAGACGGGCCACTGTCAACCGGGCGCCGCACCGACACTGAGGCGGGTCTTCACGGCGCAGGAGGTAACCGTGGGTCGCTCAAGCGTGGCTAATGCGGAGCCAGCAGAGGACAACTGATTCCCTGCAAGAGGCCCGCATGGAAGACTTCCATACATTCGTAGTCTCCTTAATGATGCACAGTTTGTTGTGCGTACTGTTATGCCATTCCATCTCCCAAAACCGAAAAACCCTACGGTGTAAGTCAGAACGCAGGTCAGGTTCAGAGATGCCCATCTCCAGAAGCAGTTTCCGCGTAGACTGTTTGGCCAGCCTGTCAGCGAGTTTGTTGCCTGGGATTCCAACGTGACCTGGGGTCCAAACAAACACCACTGAACAACTGGACCGTTCCAGGGCATTGATGGACTCCTGGATGGTCATTACCAAAGGATGACAAGGGTAGCACTGGTCGATAGCTAAAGGAGTCAGTACACAGGAGAAATGGCTCGCCTGGGCATGAGCGGATGTGCTCAAGAGCACGAAATATGCCCGCCAGCACTGCAGTGAAAACACTGCAGCCATCGGGCAAGGAGTGCTGTTCTACATGTCCTCCATGAACATAAGCAAAGCCAACGTGACCACCGGCCATCAAGCCATCAGTGTAAACCACTTCATGGCCCCGGTACATGTCGAGAACCGAGAGGAAGTGACAGTGGAGAGTCGTGGGGTTAACTGAGTCCTTAGGGCCATGTGAATGGTCCAGGCAAGGCCGCGGCCTAGGTGTACACTATGGAGGTGTACGTGAATGGACCTCAAGTATAGGGTGTAAAGGGAAGGACTCCAGTCTAGACAGTAGGGATCGCACACAAACCGCAATCATTAGCCCTGAGCTGGGCCTCCGATGCGGGAGATGGGCTGCCATGGGTGGGAAAAGGAGATGGTAATTCGGATGCACAGGAGAGTTATGAAAGTGTGCAACATAACTGGCAAGCAGTTGTGCACGCCTAACCTTCAATGCAGGGACTCCGGCCTCCACCACGACACTGTCACTGGACTCGTTCTAAAAGAACCTGTCGTTAGGCAAACACCACAGTGGTGCACTGCGTCGAGTAAACACAACGCCGAGGGTGCCACCGAACCATAAACCACACTCCCATAGTCAAGGCAGGATTGAACAAGAGCTCTGTAGAGGTGCGGCAGCATAGAGCAATCTGCACCCCAGTTGGTGTTGCTCAGGCAGCGGAGGACACTGAGGTGCTGCCAGCATTCTCACTTAAGCTGATGAAGGTAAGATAGCCAAGTCAACTGGGCACCGAAAATCAGTCCTAAGAATCAATATGCCTCCACTACAGTGAGTGGATCATCATTAAGATGAAGTTCTGGTTCTAGATGAACGGTACGACTCCGACAGAAGTGTATGACACATGACTTCACAGCAGAAAACTGGAAGCTGTGGGCTAGAACCCACGACTCTGCCTTGTGAATGTCTCCCCACAGGCGCCGCTCAGCAACACCAGTACTGGAGGAGCAGTAAGAAATGCAGAAGTCATCCGCATACAGAGAAGGTGAGACAGATGGCCCTACAGCTGCTGCAAGACCGTTAATGGCCACTAAAAATAGAGAGACACTCAATACAGAGCCCTGTAGGACTCAATTCTCCTGGATTTGGATGGACCTATGGGAGGCATCAACTTGGACATTGAAAGTACGAAGCAACAGGAAATTTTGGATAAAAATCAGGAGCGGGCCTCGGAGACCCCACTCGTATAATGTGGCAAGGATATGATGTCGCCAGGTCGTGTCATACACTTTTCGTAAATAAAAAAAGATGGCAACCAAGTGTTGGCATCTGGAAAAGGCTGTGCGGATGGCAGACTTGAGGGACACAAGATTATCAGTGGAAGCCGCCCTAACATGGAGCCAGTAGGCCATGTGACTTCACGACCCAAACCAACCGCCAACACACCATATGTTCCAGCAGCTTACAAAGAACGTTGGTGAGTCTGACGGGCCAATAGCTATCCATCAGGCGGGTTTTTACCAGGTCTGAGCACCGTAATAATGGTGCTCTCCCACCACGGTGATGTAAAGATGCCATCATACCAGATCCGGTTGAAGATGACAAGGAGATGTCACTTATAGTCAGATGAGAGATGTTTAATCATATGACTGTGGATCCGATGGCCCAGGAGATGTGCCGGGGCAATGAGGAGCTCCCACTCTGTAAATGGGGCATGTAGTGAACGACATCACTTTCCCTTCCAGCCACCATTTGAGAGTGCAAAACGCTGGGAGGTAATTCTCCGATGCAGAGGCTCGAGCATAGTGCTCAGCAAAGTGCTCAGCAATCGCATTTTTGTCGGTAGATAACATGCCATTTATGTTAACACCGGGAACATCTGTTGGGGTCTGGTACCCGAAAACACGTTTTATCATTGCCAAGACTTGGGAAGGTGACGTATGGCACCCAATGGCCAAGACGTATCTCTACCAACACTCCTGCTTCCATCGTTTGAAAGGTGGCGAACGCGGACACAGAGCTGTTTAGAAGCTATGAGGTGTTCCAGGGAAGGGTGCTGCTCATGTCACTGTAGAGCTTGTCAATGCTCCTTAATTGCTTCAGCGAATACGGGCGACCACCAACGGACTGCCTTTCGCCGTGGGCACCCTACAGAGCAAGGGATCACGTTTTCTGACACAGAAATGATAGTTGTAGTCACCTGCTCAAGCATCACATCGATGTTACCAGGTGCCAGAGATTCAATGGTGACAGCAGAGGTGATAGTTTCCCAGTCCGCCTCGTTTAAAACCCATCTGGGCAGGCGCCGATGGGCCTGACGCTAGGGCAGTGACAGGAAGATGGGGAAGTGATCACTATCACACAGGTTGTCATGTGCTCTCCAGCGGACAGATGGGAGAAGGCCAAGACTGCAAACAGAGAGATAAATGGCCAAATATGTGCCATGTGCCATACTGAAATTTGTGGGGGTACCTGTATTTAAGAGGCAGAGATCGAGTAGTGACAGTAAATTTTTGACACATCTGCCTCTGCCAGTAAGCACAGTGCCACTCAACAAGGCTTTATGAGTGTTAAAATCTCCCAAAAGTATGAAAGGTTTAGGGAGTTGACCAATCAGTGCAGCTCCCGAGGTAGGTGGTGTGGGAGCAACAGGGAGGTAAGTCCCTCAGACCATCAAGTGGGCAGGTGTAGTCCTCTGGCTTGGAGAGTCGATGAGAATTCGCAGAACAGATGGGGCTACAACTGTTCTCGTAGTGGCGGTGTAAGAGGAGGTCACAGCCACAAGATGTAGGCGCTCAGATTCCCTCTTAGCCTCAGGGTAGGTCAGTCGGTCCAGGGTCTTGTATTCCATGATTTTCCTTTCGCGCTGTAAAATCCTGCAGTCTGGCGAGCAAGGGGAACGATGCACTTGGCAGCTGACACAGATGGGAGGTGGGGCACATGGACTATTGGGATGTGACGGACGACCACAATCTCGACAAGTGATGCTGGGAATACTGTGGGAAGACATATGGCCAGCACTTAAAGCACTGCATAGGGAGAGGATACATGGCTTTACATCACAGTGGTAGACCATCACCTTGACCTTCTCGGGCAATGTGTCATCCTCGAAGGCCAGGATGGAGGCACTGGTAGCAACCCATCGGACCCCAATGGATGCGCCGGACAAAATGAAAAAGCCTCATCACTCTAAGTTTATGCACAGCTCACTGTCAGAATGCAAAAGAAGGTCCCTGTGGAATGTAATACCCTGGACCATATTAAAGCTCTTATGGGGCATGATGATAACATAAACATCCCCCAGCTTGTCACAAGCAAGTAACGCCCGTGATTGGGCAAAGGATGCTGTTTTTATCAAGACTGGCCCTGATCACATCATACTGGACAAGCTCCCCCCCCCCCCCCCCCCCCCCCACCCCCCAAACGTGTCCTCTACATGGTCTCTACAAAAAACAGTGGCTTCATCGAAACAAAAGAGTCCATCATTTCTCGTACATACGAGGTACCGCAGTGAATGTTCGCTGCCATGCTTAGCCTGGCGTTCCTCCCATTGGTGTGGCCTGGGAGGGGAATGATTTAGGGTCGTACTTACTTGCATTGTACTGAGTCTTCGAACGCTTAGAGACTGCCGGTGTTTGATCACCAGCAAGTGATGATGTGGTACGCTTCATTGCACATCATCCATCCTGATGCCACCCACTCTGACCAGGGGACCTCCCCACGGGTGCCACCCACTTGCAGCAAAGGCCACCTGGCAGGATGGCCATTGCCGGGAGTCCCGATGTCCTAGGGTGACAGGCATCTACTCCTTGGCATACTTGGGGAGTTAACGGCACAGGCAACAGCAGAGCGCTCCCTGTGTTGTCAGAGGGCTACAACCAACAGGGTACATGGTGGCCCCACTACAACGGACTGGCTACCGTGCTGGAGTCAGGTGCATCGTTGGCGCATAAAGCAACACTGCAGAGTGCATGGTGGAAAATGCACCCAGGAAGGTGTGCTCGCCCAAGAGATGGAGAATGAAGGGACTGAATTGTGACAATGAGAAAGCGGGCCACAGATCTCAAGGCACGATGGACATGATGCACCATGTAAGGCGCCCTTCCCCAATTGGCTTGCTCTTTGGAAAAATTTTGAAGAATGTAGTTCAAACCCTACAGGGGACCATCACATAAAGGCCGAAACGTGTGAGACTCCTTTTAGTCGCCTCTTACAACAGGCAGGAATACCTCGGGCCTGTTCTTACTCCCGGACCCGCAGAATTAATATGCATATTATTGGCGGAAGTAAAGCCGTGAGGACGGGGCGTGAGTCGTGCTTGGGTAGCTCAGTTGGTAGAGCACTTGCCGTGAAAGGCAAAGGTCCCGAGTTCGAGTCTCGGTCCGGCACACAGTTTTAATCTGCCAGGAAGTTTCATATCAGCGCACACTCCGCTGCAGAGTGAAAATCTCATTCTGGGAATATGCTTATTGTTCTGGAGACACCTGGGAGGGGGACTTCTTGAGGGAGACAAATCCCTGGCAGGTGTCAGAGAAGAGGGTTTCTTCTGAGGAGGAGCAGTTCCATGAGGAGAGGGAATGGGAACCACTCAGGGGGAGGAAAGGGAAGAGGGAAGACGTATGGGGTATAGGAGACAGAACGACGATGACAACGTGGATGCAGTGTAGCAGCAGCCGCCGAGCCGAGAGGACGTGCAGCAGAGCAGCGGCAGCACTTGTGTTGTAAACTGTAAATTAATTTAGTCTTTGGTTTTTGTTCATGTGATTCTGCAAAGAAATGACCTGTACGTGTGTACTTTACTGTGTTAGAAAATTAATCATAGTTTTTGTTTCTGTGTAAGTCTTGTGAATATCCTTGTGCAGGGCGGCTTCCTAGTTTAAATTTTCCATGTAGAGAAATTTATTTCTGTTTAATAGCTTGCAGTCTCAGAGAACAGCGAGAAATCTACACATCAAATTTTAGTGTTGCTTTATTCTCCTTTGGTATATTTTCAAAGTCAGTAGCACCATTTGAGACCTTATATCTATTTTATACACAGTACAATATGGCTAGGGACTGTGCTTGTTGTGAGCAGACACAAGGAGAGTTGGCTGCCGTCCATAAACAGCTGGAAGCTGCATTGGCTACCATTGACAAGCTTCTAGTTAATGCTCGAAGTTGCAGTGACATCGGGGTGCCAGTGACAAGACCTGTGACACCTTTGGTGTCACTGGAATCCCCTGGTGACCCAGATGTTGTTGCGGCTTCTGATACACAACATCTCACCGGCCTGTCCTCACTCCAGAGTGGGTGGCAGACAGTGGAGGGTTTGCGTGTCACTGGGCAGAAGGTGAAAGTGGGAACAGACTGGCTCCCTACATCTTAGCAACAAGTACAAGTGCTTCCCAGCGTTGTTGATAACTCTGAGCCAGCACGGGATGCCTCTCCTGTTGGTTCAGTGGTCGATTTTCCTGCCATTCCAGACAAGTACAGAGGGTGGGTATGCTAGTCATTGGGAGCTACAATGTTAGGCAGGTAAAGGAGCACCACAGGGAGATAGCAGGCAAGGTGGGAAAGATTCCCAGTGTGCATTCAGTACACTTGCCGGGAGGTCTCATCTGTGATGTGGAGGAGGCCCTGCTGGTGGCTATCAAGCACACTGGGTGCAACCGGCTGCATGTAGTTGCACATGTCGGCAGGAATGACACCTGCCACTTGAGTTCTGAGGCCATCCTCGGCTCCTTTCGGCAGCTGGCTGATTTGGTGAAGGCAACTAACAACGCACATAGGTTGTAGGCTAAACTGTCTATTTGTAGCATCGTACCCAGGGTTGATTGCGGTCCTCTAGTTTAGAGCAGAGCTCTAAACCAGAGGCTCAGATGGCTCTGCAATTGTAACAGATGCGAATTTCTCAACCTCCGCTATCGGCTGCAGAGTTTTAGGGTTCCCCTTAAAAGGTCAGGTGTGCACTACACGCAGGAAGTGCAGTACGTGTGACATGCACTTGGGGCTTTTTTAGGCTAGAGGACTCCTCCCTTGGAGCAAAGATGATTTGCCTACTAATTCAGCCTAAGTGACCTCAGAGAATCTCGGTTCTTGCAGGTCAGAGATAAAATAGATTAATATGATTTTAGTAAACTACAGGAGCATCCAAGAAATGGCCCCAGAATTAGTATCGCTTACTGAAGGTTATAATGCACAGATAGTATTAGGAACAGAAAGCTGGTTGAAGCCAGACAACGAAATCCTAAGTCCAGATGGGATTGTTTATGGTAAGGACAGGTTAGTCGCCATAGGTGGCGGCGTGTTTATTGCAGTAAAAAGTTAGACAAAATCTAGTGAGGTTATCATGGATTCCAAGTGTGAATTAATCTGGGTGAAATTGATTATCACGGATTCCAAATGCGAATTAAGCTGGGTGAAATTGAATATCAAAGAATGGTCAAAAATGGTGATCGAATGCTTTCACAGACCACCTGGGTTAGGATCTGTAGTTGTAGAGTGCTTCAGACAGAACTTTCAGAATATCATTAGTAATTTTCCTGACCATGTAGTTGTAATAGGGAGTGACTTCAACTTGCCAGGTATAGATTGGGAGTATTATATACCATCAAAACTGGTGCCAGAAACAGGGAATCGTGTGGCATTGTTCTGGATGTCTTGTACGAAAATCACCTTGAGCAGATAGATAGAGAACCAACTCGTGAGGGTAATGTCTTAGACCTCCAAGGAACAAAAAGACCTGAACTTGTTGAATCACTTAACGTAGTAGAAGGTATCAGTGATCATAAGGCCGTGACAGCATCTATGATAACAGGTCCTACAAAGAATGTTGAGAAATGTAGGAAGATAGATTTGCTCAGCAAGGGTGACAAGATACAAATTTCAGAATCTCTCAGCAGTCAGCACCAAATATTCAATGATGAGGATGAAGATGTGGAGAACAAGTGGAAAAAATTCAAAGGCATCATTCAATATGCCCTCGACAAGCATGTTCCGGGTAAAGTTGTAAGGGATGGGATAGATCCACCATGGTTTAATGGCAGTGTTAGAAAAGCGTTACATAAACAAAGAGCCTTTCATTTCAGACTCAAGATAAGTAAAACCCTAGCTGACAAACAAAAGTTGAACAAAGCAAAAATGAGTGTAAGGAGAGACGCGCTCAATGATTTTGAAAGTAAGACGTTATCAACCAACCTGAGTAAAAACCATAAGAGATATTGGCGTACGTAAAATCAGTAAGTGGGTCAAAATCATCTATTCATTCTTTCAGCAAACACACTGGCACCAAAATGAAAGAGAGAAGGCCAAAATACTGAATTCGGTCTTCCGAAGTTGTTTCACTGCGGAAAATTGCATACTGTCCCTCCTTTCAATCGTCGTGTGAACATCAAAATGGTAGATATTGAAATAACCAAATGCAGAATTGAAAAGCAGCTACAATTTCTTAGTAGTGGAAAGGCTTTAGGGACCAGATGAGATACCTATTAGATTCTATAAAGATTATGCAAAAGAACTTGCTCCCCTTCTAGCAGTAATTTATCATAGATCGCTTGAGCAACGAATGGCACCTAACGACTGGAAAAAAGCGCAGGTCATTCCCATTTTTAAGAAAGGCCGTAAGTCAGATCCACACAATTATAGACCTATATCGTTGATGTCAATCTGTTGTAGAATTATGGAACATGTTTTACGCTCAAGAATTGGGGCGTTCTTGGAAAATGAACATCTCCTCTATAAAAATCAACATGGATTCTACAAACAGAGATCCTGCGGAACTCAGCTTGCTATATCCTTGATTTCAAGTAAGGCATCTGACAATGTCCCACATTGCCATTTAATGAAAAAAAAAAAAAAAAAAAAAAAAAAAAAACGAGCTTACAGAGTATCAGAGCAGACCTGCGACTGGATTCAGGACTTTCTTGCAGATAGAACTTAACATGTCACTCTTAATGGAACTAAATTGACAGATGTAAAGGTAGTATCCGGAGTACCACATGGAAGTTTGATAGGACCACTGCTGTTTACAATATATATAAATGATCTAGTAGAAAGCATCAAATGCTCTTTAAGGCTATTCGCAGATGATGAAGTTGTTTATACCAAAGTAGCAATGCCAGAAGATAGTAAGAATTTGCATAACAACCTGCAGAGAATTGATGAATGGTGCAGACTCTGGCAGTTGACCCCGAATGTAAATAAATGTAACATATTGCGCATACATAGGAAAGACAAACACTTGGAGACAGCACCTGCTGTAAAATATCTAGTCATAACCATCCAGAGCGACCTTAAGTGGAATGACCATATAAAACAGATAGTGGGAAAAGCAGACACCACACTCAGATTCATCATAAGAATCTTAAGTAAATGTAAATCATCCATGAAAGAAGTGACTTATAAGGCACTTTCCCACCAGATTCTTGAGTATTGTTCATCTATCTGGGATCCCTATCACATAGGACCGATAGAGGAGATAGAGAAGATCCAACGAAGAGTGGCGTGTTTTGTTACGGGATCGTTTAGCTGGCGAGAGAGTGTTAGAGAGATGCTAAACAAACTCCACTGGCAGAAATTACAAGAGAGGCGTTGTACATCACGGAGCGATTTATTATTGAAATTTCCAGACAGCACTTTTCAGGAGTCAGACAACATATTACTTACCCCCACATACATCTTGCATATTGACCACAAGGAGAAAATTCTCGAAATGCAGAGGCTTACTGACAATCATTCTTCCCATGCACTATTTGCGAGTGGAACAGGGTAGGTGGGATCAGATAGTAGTACTGAAAGTACGCTCCGCCACACACCATTAGGTGGCTTCGGAGTATGATGTAGATGTAGATGCAACAAAAGAGAAGGGTGACATTAAAGACACTGGGTCGGAGTAAGATGGACAGTCAAGAGTTTTCTATTCTGAATCTTCCTTTCCATTTCATTGCTCAGGCAATCCAGAGAGTGAGGAGAGTAAAAGTCAGATCAGTTCATGCATTTGGATGGTGGGGTGCGAGGCTCTCCATGTGGAGAGTGCACCCACAATTGCCTCATCACATTGCGAAGACGTGTGACCAAAACAGAGATGCTGGTAACAGCATATTGAGGTGGATAAAGGGTTTCACGTCACAATGGTAAACCATAAACTCTATTTCTTTCGGATGGTATCCCCCTCAAAAGCCAGAATGAAAGTGTCAGTATCAACACAATTGTCCTTAGAACCTCTGGACTCGCCAGATGAAATGAATGTCGTGCAGTGCCGGGTTAGTCCTTGGTTCCTAACCAGACTGAAGGACGAGATCCGCATGGAAGATAATAACCTGGATCATATTTAAGGACTAGTGAGGAGTGATGACCACCAGGATGTCTTAAGTGCCCACAAACACAAAGAGAGGCTGACTTACTGGCAGAACCTCATTTAATCAGTAGGGAACCACATCGCATCTTACTGAGTGAGTCTACTTCACTAAACTTATCTTCTGTGTGTTCGACAAAAAAGAGGAGTTTAATAGTGGTGAAAATTTCGCCATCTGTCCTGGAACAAACCAGGTAAGGGGAAAAGGGTTTCACCCCGATCTGGAGGACCTGGCCTTCCTCCTAGAGGATGGCCAGCGATGAGAAGGCAGAGGAACCAAGAGTAGGGCCAGGCAGAGAACTGTTCCTTTCTGATGAGATGGTCCGAGACAAGTGGCCAGAAGTGTGGAACTTAACACGCTACATGTGCAGAGCATCTGGCCTGGTACAACCCACTATGATCAGGAGTCACCCCATGGGTGCCACCCAGTCGCAGCCAGGGCTACCTGGCACGGTGGTACTTGCCTGGCTGGGGGAGCAACCCACACTGGAGATGATAGGGAGCGAGTTCTTCCCCAAGTGGCTCACACTACAGAAACAATTTAGAAAGGGGGGGTCAAACACCAAGGGCAACCTGAAAAAGACAAAACAAAAAAATAAAAGGGAGAGTGAATAAGCAAGACAAGAGCATAAAGGAATGGCTGGGTTGTCATACAGGGAAACACCAAGGAAGATAGAGGGGTTGGAGAGGGAGGAGCTAGCATGGAAAGCAGTGGACATCGGGATGGGAAAGCAGCCTGGGAGAGAAGAAAGGTTGCAACAACTCAGAACCCTATGTGCACCACACACATAGCCACAAAAGAGATTACGGGACAGGGATGGGAGGAGGGGGGGATAGACGGCAGAGGGAGGGGGGGAGGGGAGGTGAGGCATATCACATTCACAAGATTGGAGGCAGACCCACGACTTGCCAGAAGATTTCTGCACCACGAAAATGAGCATACGGAGAGCAACAAGACATCTGTTCAATGACTTTGAAGGGGTTTTGGTCTTACATAAAACCGGTAAATGGTTCTAAATCATCTATTGAGTTCCTCAGTGACCACAAAGGCACCAAAATGGAAGATAACAGAGGTAAGACCGGATACGGAATTTGATCTTCCATAGTTGTTTCACCGTGGAAGATCGTAATATGGCCCATCCCTTCAATCATCATATAAATGTCAAAATGGCAGATACTGAGATAATCAAACACAGAATAGTAAAACAACTACAATCGGTCAGTAGTAGAAAGGCATCAGAGTTAGATGAGATACCTGCAAGATCCCACAAAGATTATGTGAAAGACATGCTCCTCTTACAGCAGCAGTTTATCATACAACAGGGGAGAAATGAAGGGAACCTAGAGATTGAAAAAAATAGCAGAGGTCATTCCTTTTTTTCAAGAAGGGTCGTAGGACAGATTCGCATAATTACAGGCCTATATCATTGAAATCAATAAGCTGTAAAATTATGGAACCAGTTTTGTGCTCAAGAATTATTACATTTTTAGAGAACAAAAATCTCCTCTATAAAAATCAACATGAATTCTCCAAAAATATATCATGAAAAACTCAGCTCATTCTGTTCTTCCATAAGATGCTTAATGTTGTAGACAATAATGCTCAGGTTGGTGCCATGTTCCTTGACTTTGGGACGGCATTTGACACCATCCCGCACCACTGTTTTATGAAAAAGAGAAAGAGAGAGAGAGAGAGAGAGAGAGAGAGATGGAAAGGTAATTTCCAGAGTACCCTAAGGAACTATGACAGGACCACTACTGTTTACAATGTACATAAATAAACTAGCAGGAAGTGTCAGAAGCTCATTAAGACTGTTTGCAGATGATTCAGTTGTCTATAAGAAAGTAGCTTTGCCAGAGGACGGTATCAATTTACAGAATGAGCAACAGAGGATTGATGAACTGTGCAGATTCTGGCAGTTAACCCTGAATTGAAATAAATGTAACATATTGAGCATACATATGAAAAGAAATCCCCTACTGCACAACTACTGACGGCAAGACGGCAAATTGCTTGAAACAGTATCTATCATAAAATATCTAGAAGTAACTATCCAGAGTGACCTTAAGTGGAATGACCACGTAAAACAAATAGTAAGAAAAGCAAATGTAAGACAGAGTCTCATAGGAAGAATCTTCAAGAAATGCAACTCACCCACAAAAGCTTACCTGGCACTTGTTCGACCGATTCGTGAGTATTATTCATCCATCTGGGACTCATACCAGGTAGGAGTGATAGAAGAGAGAAAATAAGATACAATGAAGAGTAGCGCGTTACATCACAGGATCATTCAGTCGGCACAGAGATACTCAACAAACTCCAGTATTATACGCTACAAGAGAGCACTGTCCAATGCAGAGGGGTTTATTATCGAAATTTCAAAACTCTGGGAAGAATCGGACAACATATTACTTCCTCCCACTTACATCACACAAAATGACTGTGATGAGAAAATTTGAGATATTAGAGCTAAAACAGGGTCTTACAAACAATTAATCTTCCCACGTGCCTTTCGCAAGCAGAACAAGAAAGGGAGGAATCACTTAGTGGTATCAGAAGTACCCCCGCCACACACTGTCAGCTGGCTTGTGGAGTACTGATGTAGAGTTAGACAGAGCATTAAAAACTTACACTTAGAAAGGTGTTCCATATCCCCAAATGCATCACAAACACAACAATGCAAGGATGTAACAATGACCTTCAATACTGCAACCAATATCCACAAGGTGTCATATCCAAACTCTTGAATGGCAATGAGACTTGGCCCCACTACTATGAGCCAGAGAGCAAAGGCCAATGAATGCACTGTAGGCGTACAGCCAGGATCAGCTGAAGTAGTTCTGTACAGCACCTTCAGAAGGAAAACACATAGCCACAGCCTTTTGGAACAAGGATGGAAACAGGGACCACTGTTAACAGAATGCTGTAAGTTGAGACTCTTCGGAGGCTGCACTGTGCAGTTCAAAAGTAACTGCCAAGGAAATGGATGAAAGAAGTGCTCCTGCAACAAGATAATGCTCTTCCCCATACAAGTTGGAGAACAATGGCTGCCACTGCAAACAGTGGTTTCCCCATACTGTCACTTTCATCGTATTCTCCTGAGTTGGCCCTTTCTGACTGTCACTACTGATTGTGGCTATGAGGAAAATATGGAACAGACATCATTTCGCAGATGTCCTGGAACTGCGAGTAGCTGTCCTGCGGTGGGTATGATGTACTCCAAAAAACTGGTTAGAGGAGGGTCAACAGAGGTTACAAGATTGTTGTAACATAATGGCGATTGTGTTGAGAAAGAGCATGTATATGCCATGGGATACAGGATCTTAATGAGAGAGAGAGAGAGAGAGAGAGAGAGAGAGAGAGAGAGAGAGAGAGAGGCCTTTAAGTAGAATATCATGATAATGTTTTGAAAGAAGTGTACCATGCGAAGTTTCAAAGGAAGACATCAGAATATTTTGGAGAATGTAACACTAGCAAAAAAAAATTCACAAATATTAAAAATTTCACAAGCCGAGAACTTTCAATAGTCAGAAGAAATTTATCTGGACACCATACACAACAGCACTCTACTTGCTGGAATGACAAACAGAAGATGAAAGTTGAAAAGTTAAATGTATCCTTTTTTAACCTTTTTTTGAACTTTATCTCCATATTTACAGCACTCACTCAATGTTTTTACTCATAATTAAATACTGTGTCCCAGACTTTAGAATCTGCTCAGTGTCATAGATTGTTGTTCACTCTACCACAGGGCAGGCAACTGACCAATGTCAATTCTAATTAGCTATCTGCCAATTCATAATAAATAAGACCTTGAAGATGCTATCAACCAGAAATTGAAAAGACTCACAAGCAGCAAAGAATGAAAACATTTCTAAAAACATGTAGAAGGTAATTTTATTAATGAATGATACCACTACAGAAACGCAATTTTTTTTTTTTTTTTTTTTTTTTTTTTACTGTCTGTTCATCATATGGCACATATTTAGTTATTATTATGAAATCCAGAAACATGTGATGTGGAGTATTACTTTCAACCTAGATTCCCGAAAGGAAGTGCACTACCCACAACTAAGTGCATAAAAATAAAATTTAACACTTGTTTTCACATTGTTACTGTTGTTATGGTCTTCAATCGAGAGACTTGTCTGATGCATCACTCCATCCTACTCTATCCTGTGCAAGCTTCTTCACCTTCGAGTTACTGCTGCAACCTACATCCTTCTTAATCTGCTTTGTGTATTAATCTCTTGGTCTCCCTCTATGATTTTTACCCTCCACGCTTCCCTCCAATACTAAATTGGTGACCCCCTGATGCCTCAAAGTGTCCTATCAACCGATCCCTTCTTCTAGTCAAGTTGTGCCACAAATTCCTCTTCTCCCCAATTCCATTCAGTACCTCCTCATTAGTTTCATGATCTACCCATCTTCTTAGTACCACATTTCAAAAGCTTCGTGTTCTTCATGTGTAAACTATTTATTGTCCATGTTTCACTTCCATACATGGCTACACTCCAAATACTTTCAGGAAAGACTTCTTGACCTTTAAATCTATACTCGATGTTAACAAATTTCTCTTCTTCAGAAACGGTTTCCTTGCCATTACCAGTCTGCGTTTTATATCCTCTCTACTTCGACCATCATCAGTTATTTTGCTCACCAAATAGCAAAACTCCTTTACTACATTAAGTGTCTCATTTCCTAATCTAATTTCCTCAGCATCACCCGACTTAATTCGACTACATTCCATTATCCTCGTCTTGCTTTTGTTGATGTTCATCTTATATCCTCCTTTCAAGACACTGTCCATTCCGTTCAACTGCTCTTCCAAGTCCTTTGCTATCTCTGACAGAATTACAATGTCATCGGCGAACCTCAAAGTTTTTATTTCTTCTCCATGGATTTTAATACCTACTCTGAATTTCTCTTTTGTTTCCTTTACTGCTTGCTCAATATACAGATTGAATAGCATCGGGGGGAGGCTACAACCCTGTCTCACTTCCTTCCCAACCACTGCTTCCCTTTCATGTCCCTCGACTCTTATAACTGCCATCTGGTTTCTGTACAAATTGTAAATAGCCTTTCGCTCCCTGAATTTTACCCCTGCCACCTTCAGAATTTGAAAGAGAGTATTCCAATCAACATTGTCAAAAGCTTTCTCTATATCCACAAATGCTAGAAACGTAGGTTTGCCTTTCCTTAATCTTTCTTCTAAGATAAGTCGTAGGGTCAGTATTGCCTCATGTGTTCCAACATTTCTACGAAATCCAAACTGATCTTCCTCGAGGTCGGCTTGTACCACTTTTTCCATTTGTCTGTAAAGAATTCGTGTTAGTATTTTGCAGCCGTGGCTTATGAAACGGATAGTTCGGTAATTTTCACATCTGTCAACATCTGCTTTCTTTGGAATTGGAATTATTATATTCTTCTTGAAGTCTGAGGGTATTTCACCTGTCTCATACATCTTGCTCACTAGATGGTAAAGTTTTGTTAGACCTGGCTCTCCCAAGGCTGTCAGTAGTTCTAATGGAATGTTGTCTACTCCCGGGGCCTTATTTCGACTTAGGTCTTCCAGTGCTCTGTCAAACTCTTCACGCACTATCATATCTCCCGTTTCATCTTCATCTTCACCTACATTCTGTTCCATTTCTATAATATTGTCCTTAAGAATATCGCCCTTGTATAGACCCTCTATATACTCCTTCCACCTTTCTGCTTTCCCTTCTTTGCTTAGAACTGGTTTCCACCTGAGCTCTTGATATGCATGCAAGTGGTTCTCTTTTCTCCAAAGGTCTCTTTAACTTTCCTGTAGGCACTATCTATCTTACCCCTAGTGATACATGTCTCTACATCCTTACATTTGTCCTCTACCCATCCCTGCCTAGCCATTTTGCACTTCCTGTCGATCCTGGTTTTGAGGCGTTTGTTTCCTTTCACCTGCTTCTTTTACTTCATTTTTATATTTTCTCCTTTTATCAATTAAATTCAATATCTCTTCTGTTATCCAAGGATTTCTACTAGCCCTTGCCTTTTTACAGACTTGCTCCTCTGCTGGCTTCACTATTTCATCTCTCAAAGCTATCCATTTTCTTCTACTGTCTTTCTTTCCCTAATACTCTCACTGAATCTCTCTACAACCTCTGGTTCTTTCAGGTCCCATCTCTTTCAGTTCCTACCTTTTTGCACTTTCTTCAGTTTTAATCTACAGTTCATAACCAATAAACTGTGGTCAGAGTTCACATATGCCCCTGGAAATGTCTTACAATTTAAAACATGTTTCCTAAATCTCTGTCTTACCATTATATAATCTATCTGAAACCTTCCAGTGTCTCAGGCCTCTTCACATATACAACGTTGTTTCATAACTCTTAAACCAAGTGTTAGCTATGATTAGATTATGCTCTGCCCAAAATTCTAACAGGCAGCTTCCTCTTTTATTCCTTATCCCTAGTCCATATTCACCAATTACTTTTTCTTCTCTTCCTTTTCCTACTATCGAATTTCAGTCCCCCATGACTGTTAAATTTTTGGCTCCCTTAACTATCTGAATAATTCCTTTTATCACATCATGGGTGTGGGCTCGTGTCTATCTTGACTACAATAATGCTTTCACTATGCTATTCATAGTAGCTTACCCACTTTCCTATTTTTTTCTTATTCATTATTAAACCAACTCCTGCATTGTCCCTATTTGATTTTGTATTTATAATCTTGTATTCACCTGACCAGAAGTCTTGTTCCTCCTGTAACTGAACTTCACTAATTCCCACTATATCTAACTGTAACCTATCCATTTCCCTTTTTAAATTTTCTCACCTACCTGCCCAATTAAGGGATCTGACATTCCACGTTCCGATGCATAGAACACCAGTTTTCTTTCTCCTGATAATGACGTCCTCCTGAGTAGTCCCTGTCTGGAGATCCGAATGAGGGACTATTTACCTCCAGAATATTTTACTCAAGAGGACACCATTATCACTTAACGATACAGTAAACCTGCATACCCTCAGGAAAAATTACGGCTGTAGTTTCCCCTTGCTTTCAGCCATTCACAATACCACTACAGCAAGGCCGTTTTGGTTGATGTTACAAGGCAAGATCAATCATCCAGACTGTTACCCCTGCAACTACTGAAAAGGCTGCTGCCCCTCTTCAGGTACCTCATGTTTGTTTGGCCCCTCAAAAGATACACCTCAATTGTGGTTGCACCTATGGTACAGCTATCTGTATTGCTGAGGCATGCAAGCCTCCCCACCAACGGCAAGGTCAATGGTTCATGGGGGGTTTTCACATTAGTTATCAGGTAATAAGTCCGAAGTTAAACAAATAGCCTATGAATACGTATCAGAGCATAACAGAATAAAATTAAACTACTCACCTCTCTGTCAGTAAGCAATCCTGACTGGGCAGCCCCAATGGCAAACTCTTCCACTGTCATAAGAGGAAAGCGTACCAATGACAGAGCACGGCCAAGTACAGATCGCTGATTTTCTGGGGTGATAGGCAGCTGTTGTCTTGCACATTCACATTCAGACCACCTGTCACATTTTAAGTAATGGTTAATTTTGAACTCAGAGAGTAGAATTATAAGCATCTACATTACGAAACATTACATATAAAGGTCAGCAACACCGAGTACATAAACTGTAAATATATAAACAATTCATCCACCCTCCCTCCACCCCCCCCCCCATCTTACATATATACTACCTTTTATGGAAATGAAGCTCCAATGAAACATCACAACATATCGTAACTCCTATTACAGAAAGTAAATGAAACCTTCAAACATGTGATACGATTAGCGACATGTAATAAATTAATATTGAACATAAAAGAAAGAAACAGTATGCATTTCAGCATAAGGAGAGAAAAACAACTCTGTCACATTAAGCATATATGAAAAAATTATAAACTGTTTAACAAACTTGAAGTTTCAGGAATGAGCTAGTCAACTAACATGGGATGAGAATACAAAGATACTGGCAAAAATAACATCATCAGCTTGTTATGCTCTCAGGGTCTTAGAATCCATTTGCAAAAGCCAATATCTTGTAACATACTAAGCCTATGTACACTCAGTCCTCAGTTATGGGATTCTTTTTTGGATATCAAAGACACAAAACATGAACACAGCTTTAGAACTGTGTAAAAGAGCCACATGAATAATAACTAGAAGTTGTACTTGGACTCATTGTAAATAGCTGTTTAAAATATTGGGCAACCTTGTTGCGCCAAGTTATTGCACCCTCCAGTCTGTGGCGCACAGCATAAAAAATCTTACCAATTATTTAACTAATAGTTCTATATATAACGATGGAACAAGAGACAGTGTGGACTTACCTAGGAAGAACAACCAAAAAAGAAAAAAAAAACTCTAAACAGCATTTTCTATCGTAGAACAAAATTATGAACAAACATCCAAAGGGAATGAAAAAGATTACTAAAATACATCTGTTAAAAAAGGCAGCTAAAACATTCTTCATAACCAATGCACACTACACAATTGAAGTTTACTTAGAGGTCTCAGAGAAAGCAGTAAACCATGATCATATATTGAAATGTGACAGGGTATTGTAATTATGCCCTTTCATTACTAATCCCTGTATCATTGTGAAATTATGACTGGATGAGTAAAGGCAGATAAATACATAAATAATTAAATAAATTCCTTTGTATGTTTTTGGTTAACCTGCACAGTACTGAGGTCCCCTTGCAGGGCCATAGAACCTTAATACTTTGGTACTTACTTTTACTGTATTTTGCAAACGTTCTTTGTGTATTATAAAAAATCAGCACAATGAAACAAAGCACAATGAAAACAAATCACAAGGGTTATGCTGACGGTTGTAATTGTCATCTGCAGAGTGATCTGACAATGGCAAACAAAACTGATGTCACTAAGCTCATTCTCTGGTTGGTCATTGTAACAGTAGCTCTTTTGTTAACAACTACCTGTCAATCACTATGCTGTTCATTTGCATTTTCATACAATTTAGTACTCTGTGTTATCCCTCCAAATCAGTGCGCAAATATTACAGCTCAACTGAATCATTACAAAGGCTATTCAGTTACATCACCTCTCTCTCTTTGGTTGCCTGTTATAACAAGACCACTGGGTGCATTACAATGCCGCCACCACCTCTCTCAACTACATTAATTAAAGATTCATATTCTCATGACTGATAATTTAATAAAGTAGATAATGACAGGTTTGACTAAAGAAATATCTTTACGTGCGATGATTTAGGATCTCCACAACGTGGCACATGAAAAGTTGGCATTCCATCCAGATTACAGCCTTTTTCATGCAGCATACTAAGAATTACTTCAATCCTGTTGTGCATAAGCTAGAAACCCTTTCATAATTTCCCTTCAAGGTGCTAGTCTCATGGCACTATTGAAGAGTCTCTACAGAATTCATAAAGAAAAGTATAAATCATGTGGTCAAGTGTGCTGCTACAATAGAGCAATACTTTACATGGGAGAATGCTGGTAACCTTCAACAAGTTGGAGACATTGCGCTACTATGGAAAATGCTCTCTCTATCTCCCCCCCCCCCCCCCCCCCCGCCGCATCCCCAAGGATCAGCCCACAGACACGTTGACCAGACCTCTCATATTTGGTGTCGCACGCAAAACGACAATAGGAGGGGGTGCCTGCTTCATATGATGAGTGTACCCGGTGGCACACCGGCAGTGCCGGCTTCATTCTTGTGCAACAGCTGTGCTAGGTGAAGGGTCATCTCACAGACTGCGGAAGTTGCCTGTCATTATAGGATGACATAGCACGTGATCAGACTCTACTTGGACTTGTATTCTGCAATTAATGTTCTCTGTTGCTTGTGTAGTACTGTGCTCAGCTCACTTCTGTGTTGTTAATAAAGAACTGCATTTACTACAAAAAAATGTACCTAAAATAATTCTGTAAACCACAGTATGCCAGGATAGCAGTTGGTAATAATGAGGTTATTGATGTTGGCTGCCATGACCACCAATAGCTGCTGTCAATCATTGTCACTCCGCTGTCACTATCACACCTGCAAACGAAATCACCATTTCCAATGCAATTGATGACTATATGCCAACTGCACCATTACCAGATGATACCACCAGAGCAACATGACAATGTTTTATTAAGTTTCGGCTCTGGCACTACCTACAGCATCCACAACACCCCTCTTCCACACACCTACTCTTTAGTTTACAGCTGAGAGGCAGAGGCAGCTAGGGAAACAATAGAAAAGGAAGGGAGCACAATGTAAAATAGTGGGTTTGGTGAGGGCAGGAGCACACGACAGGACAAGACTATGGAGACAGCAGAAAGGAAAGTATTACCGTTTAATGGAGTGAAGAGGGAGTTATATCTTACATCCAACTCCACCCCTGTCACCATGCCTCCCAAGTCACTTGATTAACCCATTCACACTATTCCCTCCGAAGTCTTTCTTGTCCTCTGTTCTACCTTTCCCCACCTCCCTTCCCAACCCATTCCTCTACTTCAAGTGCCATACCCAACTTCCCCCGCATTTTGTGACTGGGTAGAAACACCAATGTCCCATTCCAGTCTCATTCCTTGCTGACACTGCCTCCTCGACATCATACTCCAATTCCCTCCATCCCTTCCACATTTCTTGTTCCACTCACTCACTCCACAGATCAGTGACATACTTCGCAGGTTTATATACTAAATGAGTACTTGCATGAAACACTATTCATATAAATAACTGTCATAAGCAAATAACTGCAGGGGTATAATAGTTATATTAATAATTAAAAGTGCACAGATGTGCAGACAAATACTTTCATAAAGGATTCCGAAATGTTTAAATTTATATTCAATGTTAACCTATTCCTTGTTTAAAAGCTTTTCTTGCAACTAAATGTCTGCATTTTAAATCTTCTCTACTTCAGCTATTGTCAATTATTTTGCTCCCCTAATAGCAAAGCTCCTCTACTAATTTAAGTGTCGCATCCCGATATAATTCACTTAGGATTTCCCAATTTAATCTGACTACATTTCATTACTTGCGGTTTAGAGCTCCATGTCTTCATAAAATACATGATTAGTTCCCCTCGCTTTCAGCAGCATCACAGTTCCTACTGAACACCATAAATATTATAAGTACAAACCACAGATATCAATATGCACAGTCTAATGTAATTGGATGCATAAAAATATCTACTCACCAAGTGGCAGCAGGACAACACACACATAAAAAAAGGTTTTACTTACGCAAGGTTTTGGAACTGGTGGCCCTTCTTCTGGCAGAAGAGTTGACGGGGAAGGAAGAAGGGTGAAGGGAAAGAACTGGCGAGTTCTAGGAAAAGGGGTAGAGTTCAGAAAAATCACCCAGAACCTCAGGTCATTGGAGACTTACCAGACGGGAGAAGAAGGAAAGACTAATTGTTAGAAATCAGGCTTTCCTTCTCATCCCATGTGGTAAAGTCTCCCATGATCCGGGGTTCGGGATGAGTTTTCCGAACTCTACACCTTTTCTTAAACCTCTTCTGTTCCTTTCTCTTCAACCCTTATGCTGGAAGAATGAGCTACTGGCTCCAAAACCTTGTGTAAGTAAAATATTTTTATGTGTGCGATGTCCCGCCACCACTTGGTGAGTAGGTTTTTTATCTATCCAATTTTATTGTCAAAAATTGATTATTTTCATTGTTATAATATGCACAGTCTGTCACTTCAGTTGCGGAAGCTGACATTTTGGGTTTATAAGTTGGACCTTCAGCTCATCAACACAAAGCACAGAGATATTTTCACAAGCATCAATTCATTAGTTCAGTACTGATTTACATAAAAGTTTTTTCTAAACAAATTAAGACATTAGAGAAAAGACAGCTGTGTGCGTCACAAATATTAACAAATAAAAATAGTAAAACAAATAATAACAAATAAAAATAGTAAAACAAACATGGAGTCAGTATTTGAAGTCTCTTGGGAATAATTTTTTACCCATCCCAAGTAGGACAATAACTGATGATCTCTGGAGCACCAATCCCACGATGAGTAATTTCTGTTCAGTAGAGGAGAGGTGTTTGAACTATACTACAATAATCTGATCTTGACAGTTTTAGACAAAAAACAACAGGTGAAGTGTTTCGTCCATTTTTCAAAGTGTTCCATTTGTAATGGGACATCCTCCTCTAGCATTACTTTTCCTCAACATTAGTTGTCGATATCAAGTGTTACTTTTCGAATTTTGGACAGGTCAATATCAGTTCAATTGTTTTTCTGAAAACTTTCATACAATTTTACACACAGTATGTTATATTTCAAGCTAAAATTTATGAAAAGGAATTATTTTGTAAAATATTTTAGATTCAATGTTGTAATTGATAAGTACTAGTTCTGAATGTACAGTTCAATTTTTTTTAAATATTTGGAATTACAAATTATTTGCACACTTAAAACTTCTATTACATGATCCTGTACTATTTACTATGTTTATTTCTGGATGCATTTATGAAATAATAATTGAAATTAATAATGTAATGAAAACTAGTAGGAATTCATTTGTTAAGAAAAATTGTAAACCCTTTGGAATATTGATATTTCTGTGAAGTGTGAGAGTCTTAAGCTTGCCTCTGATGTGATCAGATGTACATTTGTGTAATAGATGTGAAGAATGTAATTTCAGCTTAGTTAATGTGAAAAATCAAAATACTGTATGATATTCTAAAATGTGAGCAAATCAATGAAAAATATATCAACATAAAAAATTTCACAACAACGATCTTCCAATTTATTTAGTTCAAACCAACTGTGAGGACCTGATGTTAGATTTTCATCTTCAAGAATCAGACCCCTAGGTCAGCAAAACAAGCTAAGTAACTTGAAAGTTTATTGTAGTCTTGACTCGTCTCAGATCTTCATAAAAGACTTTGCTTATTAATGACTTGGACTGGGCATTGCTTAATGTGGACAATAACAGGAAGAAGGAAGGAAGGGGGGAGATTACACTTGTTACAATAGTCTCATACAGAAGTGCATTTTGACATACAATCCTTCTGAAAATACAATAAATGAAGAAATATGTCCATGGATGACCATGTAAGATTTTGTGTACATGAAAGACCACATAAACATGATAAGGCTGCACACTGTGCTGGACTAAGTAGTGACTATGTAATAAATTTTGAGGCACGAGTTGAAGGAGATTCTCAAACAACGCCTGATAAATTGTCGTGAGGTTGGTGTCTGCTCATAAACTACTGAACAAAGTCATACTGATTCTTCATACTGATTCTTCAGTTTCTCCTGCATATTTTTTGATAAAACAGTCCACAAGTGTACTGCTGAGAGAGGGACCTGGGTTTGTTGTCAGAACTGTTGCAAAGACAATGCTACTGATGTTCTCTCCCACAAGGACTACACTGAGAGGATCCAGTGCCTGCTAAATGACTCTTACAGGAAGATAAATGCTGACACCACCAAGAAGATGGAGAACAGGACGAGAGCACTTCTCATGAACATGGATTTATCAGAGAAGATCACCAAGCATTTGTTACCCAAAGAAGCCATTCCACCACAATTTTATGGGCTGCCTAAGATCCACAAAGATGGAGTACTATTATGCCCCAATGTCAGCAATATCAGGGCTTCCACATATTTGCTGGCAAAACACCCAACAGAAATACTAAGCCCTTTTGTGGGTAAATGGCCACATCACATCTGCAATACTGTCGATTTTCTGAATGACCTCAAACTTTAGGCTGAAGGACTCGAAGATATCCTGGTGAGCTTTAATGTCATTTCATTATACACCATGATGCCTGAAGACACTACCCCTTTCAAGCATGTGCTAACCTCCATGTATTTTCTATTTGCTGTAGAATGCTATGAACAAACAGAGTAATGGGCAGCCCACTCTCAACTGTGACTGTGCTTCGATGAAGAAACCCTGATGTCATCCAAATGGAAATCCACCTGCTTTTCCCATTATGTGGATGACATATATGTCATCTGACCCCATGGACGAGACAAACTTCTTGAATTCTTTGCACATCTGAACACCACACATCCCAACATCAAATTCACAAAAGAGACTGAAGCAGAAGGAAGATTACCATCCACGAATGTTATGGTCAAGAGAAGAACTGATGGCAACCTAGGCCACAGTGTATATTGGAAGAGCACTGACCTGTATTTGCAGGCAGACAACTGTCACAATCCTGCACAGAAGACTGGCATTCTACACAGAGTGCACACCATCTCTGATGCAGAGTGTCTGCCCCAGGAACTGGAACACCTAAGAAAATTGTTCCGAAAAAAAAAAAAAATGGTTACTCAGAATGGCAGATTAGGCATGCTCTCCGTTCCATCACTATGGAGATGGAAGAAGCGACACAGAAAGAGGTAACCACTGCCTTTATACACAGTACATTTGTGCACTATTTGGAAAAATGCATTATCAGACAGTGTCAAAGATGACCTCTGTTTGTGGAAGGCCAGAATATATCAGATTCCAAGCCAATGTGCCAAGAGATACATTGGACAAACAGTGCTCACCATCGAAGATCAATGCCAAAACACCAGCAGCACACTCAACTAATGTACCCCAACAAGCCACCAGCTGCAGAGAACTGTTTCTTCAAGAAACGTGATGGAATGCGAATGTACCATGATTTTAGCACATACTACAAAATACTGGGGCAGTGTTGGTAGACAAGCCATCAAAATTCACACCAGGGGCAATCTCAACTGGGACTGTGGCTACAATCTCAGCAAGTCTTGGGAGCCAGCACTGCATCCAATTAAGAAGACATTCAGCAAACACAATGATCTGGTGGCCAGGGTGGACACAGTACCTACACCTACAATACCTCAGGCACTGGATCCATCGCCTCCACGGTTGCCAACATGCACCCTTGGCATGGACAACGTAGGGAATGGCTCGCAGTGGGAGGGGATATACATCGGCTGCATGCCCCCAGGAGCTCAGATCATCAGCCAACCTGATGATGGTGACATGTCTGACCACCACAGTATTTTACTTGCTGGACATTGTGAACAACAGTACACACATGGAGCATTTAAAAAAAAAAAAAAAAAGCTCACCAGATTTGAGCCAACTTCACAGTTCTTCAAGCATATGGCTCAAGATGGGACATAAGCCGCGGGTACTGTAAGCAAATTAAGGAGATCGATCTCCAAAGATTTAGTCAACTAATATGAAAAAACATGAAATCATCTAAAGATGTAATATCAATGTGCTGGCAATGAAACGGAGTAACAATAATATTTCACATTCATTACCCAGAAGGTAAAATGTGTCATTTGGAACATACAAATGAAGATAGTTGTGCTAAAGCCACTTCAATTATTAAATCAGTCCAGCAAACATTGCATGGTACCATTATGTTCCAAAAAGCCAAGCAAAATTTTTCAGGGGGTCATATCTTGGCTTGTATTGGTCACAGATATAAGGGATCAAGAGTATTTGATAGCCCTTAGCCTTGTGACTATTTGCATACTGACTGGAAGAATGGGAATACTGCAGCTACCCTAAGTACAGGATCAAAATTTAAACATTACACACTTGCTCCAGGCAAACTGAGCAAATCAGTTGGTTGTTCTGCGTTACAATGGTCTAAGTTGGACCTTAGGCACCTTTTGTTCATGGGCAGTTTCTGAGAAAAGTGGATATAGCCACATTTTTAATTTATATTCATGGCAAATCGTCAAAATTTTTGCGTATACTCTTAAGATGATCTCAGGGAACCCTGAACCTTTTTCCAAAACCACTATCCATTACCAAGATTAAGAGGTTCAAAGTTACTGTACTAATGCACATAATATTCAGTTTTAATTGATATAATGAACACAAGGTAAGGATTCTGAGGTCACCAAACTATGTTTTCAATTTCCAATTCTTCAAAATAAATAAATAAATCTATACGACAAGTACTTCATGTGTATACAGTCTGTCTTGGCATTGAAATTGTTTGAGGGCATCACCAACCAGCAGAGTGATGTGAATTTGTTTGTAATTAGTCTAAAGTGAACTTATTGGATGGAAGACCTGTGCTCACTTTAAACTAGAGGAAGCATCTATTTTGTAGAGTGGTCACTTTACACAGTACATTTGTAGCACTGCTTTAATTTTTTTTCCTCAGGTGGAGGTTTTTTAGTATTTGGATGAAAATATAGAGATTCCCATTTAGACAAAAAGAACTCCTGTGTTCTTTGTTAATATTCTATTCTGTGTACTTATTTGTTGTTTATATGTAACAAAGTACATAATGTGCCGACTTAGTGGGTGCTGTTTGAAGTGGTCATTGTAGCAAGTATATATCTACTAATACCAGTATTGCTGGCCCCTGCTTCGATCACAAGCGAGGTAGATTATTCCTACACATCAGTCAGGGGCCTGAAGATAGTGTAATAAAGTACTGAAACTGGTTGCCTAATAAAATAAGGTTGAAATTTGATGTCTGGAAGGTGTTTAACTTGACATCATCCACTGAAGATGATGTGCAACAAGTAACTAGTAGAACTGTAAAAATTAAAACTGTTGTAATGTGAACACAGATGCACTGTCGGCAACACATATCATCCATAACTGAAAGTATGCTTCTCATGGCTCTTAAAGAAACGATATCAATGACAGCAATGAGGTTTTGCTTAGAGTACTAAAGATATGTTTTTCAACAGCGACAACATAAACAATACAATTTTGTGTTAAGAACTGATATGAAGCTCACCCTAAGTGCAAAGAAATAAAATGCTTGTATTTAAAAATGCACTTCCTTTAATTTTTTACATTATACAATTTTCAAAAATAGCATCACTGATTACATCATTATTTTCAAAATCTTGTTACTGTATTACAGTCACTTCTACAGAATGCAAAAGCAAACAAAAGAAGTGCTGAAAACAGCAGATTATTTGCAAAAAATGTAACCCGTGACGCAAGACCACCTATTTGAAAATTGTTAAAACTGTAGTATCTACAACCTTGTATTACCAGCCAGTGTCCAGATATTAATTGTTGTCTACTACCTTGTATTACCAGTCAGTGTCCAGATATTAATTATTGTTTTTTTTTAAGTAACCCATTTGCGTGTGTCAGAGAAAAGAGAAGGGAGGTGGGCGAAGAGGGGATAGAGAAACTATTTGCAAAGGAAAATCTCACATTCCAAATAGGTTCTGAGCATACTGTCCCTAATTTTCCCGTATTTGGAATAATCTGGCCCATTCCACCTTTCTACTTTGACAGAAATATAAAATAAAACTGAAAAAATAAAGTGGTTGATAGATACTAATACAGTGCAAACCAGCTGTAAATAACTGAACAGAAAACATGTTTTACTTACCTGACTACATGTTGGAACAGTTTAGCTTCCCGAATGCGAAGTGTGTCTCTTTCGAGAACAACACTGAGTGTGTCAAGATCAATATCTGTAAAACCATCAGCGGCTAAAGCCTCTGCTGTATTTTTGTCAATCATCTCTAAGCAGAGAGCAGTCAACTGTGGTTCATCAAAGAGGCGTGCTTGTGTGAGTAACATAAATGCATTATCGCTTCCTAAATTCCGCTTCAAGAAGTCAACACAGTGGCGTTCAAGTGCAGGTACAGCATACTTCTTGGCAGTATAAAGAGTGGTCATAACAGTTTCAGGTCCAATTTGCACTTCATCTGAGTACAGGAACCTACAAAAAATAAAACAGTAAGTTTATTTTAGTAATATAAGCAGCTGACAAAAGAGTATAATCTTTTGCTACTAAAAGCTTATATTTTAGTTTTCCATGAAATTTGGTATGCGTCTACAGCACACTTTACCTTTGCCAAAACATAGGGAAGTTCAGTCAGCACAGATGCACATTATGATAGCAAATTACTAAATACGCAAAAAAGTTTTTCATGTAAGTTTCATTTGTCACATGGTTGAACTGATACCTTTAAGAGATACAGACTATTAAGCATGACTATTCTGTAATACGATGATGAATAAGGTTTGAAGTGCTTTACTTCAAAATAAATAAAAACGCTTCTGGAGTAAATGAAGCTGTAAGCATCCACTACATATCGAGTAAATTAATTAAATTTCTTGAGGGACGTCATTTTCCTGTGTAGGCTGCTGTTTTATTTTGAAACAACCACTTTATTTCCTAATTTAATGATCAGCTAATTTTTCCCACTTGGACATTATCAAACTAATATATTAGACATGAAATCTGTAAGTAAAATGCAACCCTTATATGGGTTTTGTCACTGTGCCATCATTCAAAACATTAAAATATGTTAGTGTAATGTAATGTAACGCAGTGTAGTGTAGTGTAGTTATAAAATCCATGTAAGTGTTAGATAGTCAGTCTCCTGCAGCATGTATCATTTGTATAATTATTAAAATTATGTGGAATGAGTCATTTTACCTTCAAATTACACATTAATATGAAAATATGGCTACATACTCATTATCTACCATTTTTCTAAGTACAGTTGTGAGTTAGTAAATCCTAACTGTCGCCTTATGAAATAAAGTGGTCACTTAAAAATAAAACAATAGCCCACAGAGGCAAACGACTTCCCTCATGAAATTCACAGCTATTGTTCACCCATATATACAAAATACTACCAATGTAACAAAAGATGGCACAGGTCCACCCTGGCTTTAATGATGCTTTTCTGAGAATGTTGGTAAAACAATGACTGTAGAGAAATTGATAAAGAAAACTTCATAGTATCTCATTCATCTATGAGAAAGGCTACGGATGTAGCCTACAATAGTTTGAGTTTGCAGTCAGATGGTACAAAAAAAGTTCTGTTAGGAAATCTTAGGATGTTTTTGCCACATGTAAAGTCAACAGATAGATCCTCACAAGGGAAACTCCCCATCTCACCCCCCCCCCCCCCCACCTCCGATTTAATGGTAAGATGGCCTGCCCAGTGGATAGTTCATTAAAAACTGAACACAAATCAAGCATGAAAACAGGTAGACGGCGTACTGAACTATGGAAAAAGAAGCGTAATAGAAACAATGAACACTCCAAGCTCAAGAGTGCTAGCCACAGCATCGTGGTTATGTGGTCAAAGTACTAGACTGCAACGGGAGAGACGAGAGATCCACGTTCAAACCTCCCATGTGAGGCCGCCCCCCCCCCCCCCCACCCCCCCAAGAGATTCATTACACAAATACATTAAGACAGAACTCAACTCTTGTGAGCACTCTTTAATCAATGTTGTTGATATTTTATCATAGCCAATAGGCTATTTAGATTTTAAGGATTTTATGATGGATGCTACTTCTTTGGAAGACATGAGTGTTATTTCCTTTTTACTGAAGTTAATTGTAAAGACTGGCCCCAGGTACTCCACTGCACTGTTTACCATACCTGATAAAATTGGAGATTTGTGGTAAGATCTTATGAGACCAAACTGCTGAGGTCATCGGTCTCTACTACTTAATCTAACTTAAACTAATGCTAAGGACAACACACACACCCAAGCCCGAGGGAGGACTCGAGCCTCCGATGGGAGGATCTGCACGAGCCATGAAAAGACGCCTCAATCCACGAGGCTACCCCGCGCGGCCCAAACCTGATAACCCCAAGCTTTAAGTACTAAAAGCAAAGCACTTGTTTAAGAGGTTTGCAACACTACATACACTTGTTACCAATGTCTCATTTATTTTTGGCCCTATCTGTCTCTGTCTTCACTAAATTCCATATAGCTTTTATTTTGTTGCCTGATGTAATAATTCTTTTCTCATAACAAAGCCGCTTAGCCTTCTGGATTACTTGTTTCAGTATTTTGCAGTATTCTTTGCAATGCACTACTATGTTCCTACATAGTAGGTCCCACATGATATATTTATTCCTTGTTTAATCCATGGTTTATTTTTAGCCTTCTGTTTGATTTGAGTTACCTTTAGGTGAAAACAATTTTCAAAAGAGGAAGCTAAACATCTATCCAGTTCACATCATTGAACAATCTCCTAAAATTTTCAATTTTTTACTGTTTATTGCCATCCTGTACTCAGATTTAATAGATTTTTTTTATTCTGACAAGTTTCAACATTTAACACAAGATGCTGCATGTCAAAATCAGATAATCCATTTACCGCTAGTTTTGTTACATGATTTTTTTCCTAGATTTGTCTACAACAATATTACCAATAGCAGTCTCTGAGCATTTACATACCCTAGTTGCAAAGATGATGGAGGAGCGGACAGAGGTTCGGGGCACACACACTTGTCCTTGGGATGGGAAACTGCCCCTAAAGGTGGAAGAATCACCAATGGTCAATACATGAGAATGCAGAGGGCAGTGGAAACCACTGCATTAAAGACACGTAACATGTCTCCACAGGACTTGTGGCTTGTAACTGAAAAAGTGTCATGATGATCTCTCCACTGGCAAAAGGTTACGGCATAGTCCCCCATTTGGACCTCCGGCATGGGACAGCCAATGAGTAAAAGTCTGAATAACCGATGAAAGGATAATGTATTACAAGTTGAGGCACGGAATGTCAGAAGCTTGAATGTAGTACAGAAGTTATAAAATGTTAAAATGGAAATGCAAAAGCTCAATCCAGATACAGTAGGGATCAGTGAAGCGAAATGGAAAGCAGACAAGGATTTCTGATCACAACAGCATAGGGTAATATCAACGGTAGCAGAAAATGATATAATGGGCATAGGATTCATTACAAATAGGAAGAAAGGGCTGAGTGTTTTTTACTGAGAATGGTTCAGTGACAGGTTTTTTTGTAATAACTTCAAGTTGAACTAATATATTTCAAGGAAGACACAATACATGAAAGTCACAGATCAAGTAAACAGAGTAAGACATGTGTACACTTTAACAGTAAAATCATAACTGAGTCCGAGTCTAACGGCTGCTGGCTGGCTGGCTGCTTAGGTGGCGCTGCTGCTGCTGCTGCATGGCTGGCAGACAGCACCGCATGTAGAGGATGCACGTAACTGCACAGCGGCACTTTGAAAGATCGGCGAGTCACAACTCTTTTCCCCCCCCTTTGAATTTTTTGCACAGGTCTTGATGGAGGTGGCCTGTAGATTGCTAACGTTCATAGGTATTGTTTGACTGGCTGTAAAGTCTCGAGGAGGAGGCTTTCCGTACGGACGGAAGTGTCCCCGATGATAATGGGTCAAGATGACAGGAGACGTGGGGATAGAATCTGCTGTCACCAATCTGCCCGTTGCGTCAAGTCCAGTTGTTATAACAGGAGACATGGGCGATGTGCCCACGTCCGTAGGAGAAGGAGGCGAGTAGAATTGCTCCGACAGATGATGGTCATCTGGTTCCTGCAAAGGTACGTCTCCTGGTGGTGTCAGTTCTCGTGCTGGCACCGATATGATGGTGTTGTGAGTAATGAGAGATTCCAGTGTCCCGAGCATCAGGTAGAGCCAAAGGTGGTGTAACGGCATCCGGAACAAGCATTGCCGGCACACGAGGCTGAAGCTGGTCCGAATGACGCACTGCAACACCCGTGTCCGTCTGGATTTCATACAGGTGTTGGCCACGGTTTCGTAAGATGCGGCCAGAACTCCATTTTGGCCACCTGCCATATACCCGTACCCATACAAGATCGACGGTGGTGAAATGGCCAAGCAAAGGGACCCGCGGCCGTGAGGCGGAAGGCCGCAGAAGATGAAGTAGCATGCATGGCTGTCGACCATGTAAGAGCTCAGCCGGGCTATGATCGCCCATGGGGATGAAACGGTAAGAAGCCATAAATTGGAGAAGCGCATCGTCAGCAGAAGAAGTCAGGAGTTTCCTCATCTGAGCCTTAAATGTGTGGACCAGTCGTTCAGCCTCACCGTTTGACTGTGGATGGAACGGAGGAGCTGTGACATGCATGACGCCGTGACAGGCACAAAAATCCGCAAAATCGGAAGAGGCAAACTGCGGACCATTATCAGTAACAAGAGTAGAGGGAAGGCCTTCCAAAGAGAAAATGCGAGAGAGCATTGGTGGTTGCCACGGTGGTAGGCGACGTGCAACGGACAATGAAGGGAAAGTCGGAGTAGGCATCAAATAACGAGGAGCCAATAAGTACCTAAAAAAGGTCCCGCGAAGTCAGTACCAATACGCTCCCAAGGCTTCTCAGGTGAAGGCCACGGTGACAAAGATGACTTTGGGGCGGCGGCCTGTGATGCACAAGGGCCGCAGGCAGCGACCATGTGTGCGATTTCAGTCGATGCCAGGCCAGTACACATGACAACGCGAAAGAGATTTTGTGCGAGAGACACCCCAGTGCCCTTGGTGAAGGAGGCGCAAGACCGAAGCACACAAAGATGCAGGTACCACAACACGCGGCGAAGCATTTTCGGTGGAAAGTAGGATAACACCATCCCTAGCCGTGACGCGGTAACGCAGAGTGTAGTAGTTCCGCAACGGATCAGAAGTCTTAGCGGACGGACGATCTGGCCAACCCTTCTGAATACAGCGTAAAACCCGGGAGAGGGTAGGGTCAGAACCCGTAGCAGCCGCCAGCCGGTCCCCGGTGATGGGGAACCCGACCACAACCCGCTGCTCGGCAACATGCAGGTGGAAACACAAAAGTTCGTCCCTATCGAATGCCAGATCAGGACCCATGGGAAGGCGAGACAGTGCATCAGTGTTCACATGTTGAGACATTGGCCGGAAATGAATCTAATAACTGAAACAAGACAAGTAAAGAGCCCAACACTGGAGGCGGTGTGCAGCCATTTCGGGAACTGACGTTGATGGATGAAACAAGGAAACAAGTGGTTTGTGATCCGTAACAAGATGAAATTTGGATCCATAGAGAAAAACACCAAACTTATGAAGAGCATAAATAATGGTCAAAGCTTGTTTTTCAATTTGAGAATATTTGTGTTGGGCATCCACGAGCGTTTTGGGGGCACAAGCAATGGGTTGTTCGGAACCGTCAGAAAAACGGTGCACAAGGATTGCACTGACCCCGTATTGAGAGGCGTCCGTGACAAGAACAAGATGTTGGCCAGGGCAATAAGTAGCCAGGCACGAGGCCTGTTTCAGCATAGTCTTCAATTTTTGGAAAGCCGCATCGCACGACGCGGACCAGTGAAAAGGCACGTTTTTATGCAACAGGCGATGCAACGGCGGAGCCACCGAAGCAGCAGATGGTAAAAAATTGTGATAGTATGCTATTTTCTCCAAGAAGGCCTGCAGTTCCTTAACAGATGTAGGGTGAGGAAGGGCATCGATCGCAGCGACAGTTTGCTGAAGCGGACGAATACCATCCCGAGAGAGTTGATTTCTGAAGATTACACTTAAGACCGGCAGTCTGTAAGACATGAAAAAGTGTGCGGAGATTTTGAAGATGTTCGTCAGTGGTGGAGCCAGTGACAACAATGTCGTCCTGGTAATTTATACATCCAGGGACAGTGAGCAATAATAGTTCCAAGAATCGCTGAAAGAGAGCAGGGGCGCTGGCAATCCTGAATGGCAATAGTTGGTATTGATAGAGGCCGAAAGGCGTGTTAAGGACCAGAAACTGCTGGGAAGCAGCGTCGAGAGGAAGTTGATGATAAGCTTCTGACAGGTCAAGTTTAGAAAAATACTGGCCTCCAGCAAGTTTAGTGAACAATTCTTCAGGTCAAGGCATAGGGTAAGTGTCGATAAGGCACTGAGCATTTACAGTGGCTTTGAAATCGCCACAGAGATGAATATCACCATTTGGTTTAACAATGACAACAGGAGAGGACCACTCACTGGAAGTGACAGGAAGCAAGACCCCTGAAGCAGTGAGACGATCCAGCTCCCGTTTGACCTGATCATGAAGGGCCACAGGAATGGGGCGAGCCCGAAAAAACTTAGGCAGAGCAGTGGGTTTGAGCGTGATATGAGCTTCAAAGTCATTTGCACGGCCTAACCCAGGAGAAAAAAGGGACGAAAATGTCGTCGACAAGGAATCCAATTGAGCATAAGGAATAGCATCAGAGATGATATTGACAGAGTCATCTATAGAGAACCCAAAAATGTGAAAGGCATCGAAACCAAGAAGATTCTCCGCGTTACTATGGTCGACCACAAATATGGGAACAGTGCGAATGACAGATTTGTAAGATACCTCAGCATCAAATTGTCCCAAGAGAGAAATCTTCTGTTTATTGTAAGTCCGTAATTGCCTAGTGACAGGTGACAGGACTGGAGAAGCCAACTGAAGATACATCTGAGAATTGATGATAGTGGCAGCAGAACCAGTATCCACCTGCATGCGAACATCTCAACCAAGTATTTCGACAGTGAGGAATAACTTCCCTGAAAGGGAAGAAGTACAATTGACAGACAACACATAACCAGAATCAGCGTCATGTTCATGAACATCATGTATGCAGTCGGATTTGCAAACGGATGACACATGACCCTTTTTTTTTTTGCATTTGTGACACACGGCCCAAAGTTGTGGACAATCTTCTCATGAATGTTTCGTAAAACACCGCGGACATGAAGGAAGTTGCCGTGGGTTTTGCTGTAGTTTCTTAGAGGTTTGTTTATGGTTAGGCCGAGGCTGCGCTTGGAAGCGTACTGCGGCCATGTCGGCCGGCAGGGACACGCCACATGCTTCGTCAACATCACACAGAGGTTGTATTTCCCCGGCGTCGCCCCATGCCTCTATTTGCACTCCAGCGGCACAAGAAATTTCAAAAGACTGAGCGATGGATAAGACCTGATCTAGAATCAGAGTTGCCAACTGAAGGGCACGTTGCCTAACTTCTTTATCGGGCGCCGATCGGATAATAGCATCCCGTACCACGAAATCGGAGTAGGATTCTTTGTGAACTTCAGTAACAAATTGACACTTTCTACTGAGGCCATGAAGTTCAGCAGCCCAAGTGCGATACGAATGACTGTTGTTTTTGACAACAATAAAAGGCAACACGAGAGGCTACCACACACGTTTGCTTTTGAAAATAGATGGACAGAAGTGAGCACATTTCAGCAAAGGACAAAGACACAGGATCCTTCAAAGGAGCCAATTGCGACAACAACCATTACATTTGAGGTGAAATCCATGGAAGGAACAGAGACTTACGTTTGTTCGTCCACGACATGAAATGGCAAAAAGTGCTGTCGAAGACGTTTTTCGTAATCGGACCAGTCTTCCGCCATCTCGTTGTAAGGAGAAAAAGTAGGTAGAGACAACGATGAGAGACGCCCCACATTTGATGCCGCGACGAAATCACGAATCACATTTGTGAGAAGCGTTTGCTGTTCTGTGAGACCTTGCAATAGTTGCTCTAAAGTAGCCATGGAAACATGTGGGTCAACGATGGAAAAGAAAAATCACTACCTCGTCGCCAATTGTAATAACTTGAAGTTGAACAAATATATTTCAAGGAAGACGCAATACATGAAAGTCACAGATCAAGTAAACAGAGTAAGACGTGTGTACACTTTAACAGTCAAATCATAACTGAGTCCAAGTCTAGCGGCCGCTGGCTGGCTGGCCGCTTAGGTGGCGCTGCTGCTGCATGGCTGGCAGACAACGCCGCATGTAGAGGACGTGCGTAACTGCATGGCGGCACTTTGAAAGATTGGCGAGTCACAACATTTTTCTTATCAGAATCGACAGCGAACCAACATCGACAATGATAGTTCAAGTACACATGCAGACATTGCACGCTCAAAATTAAAAGAAGAGAAAATATATGATATTGAAATGGTAATACAGTACAAAAATGGAGATGAAAATCTAATAGTCATGGGGAACTGGAATGCAGTTGTAAGGGAAGGAGTAGAAGAAAAAGTTACAGGAGAGTATGGGCTTCGGACAAGGAACAAGAGAGGAGAAAGACTAACTGAGTCCTGTAATAAATTTCAGCTAGTAATAGTGAATACTCTGTTCAAGAATCACAAGAGCAGGAGGTATACATGGATGAGGCCACGTGATACAGGAAGATTTCAGTTAGATTACGTCATGGTCAGACAGAGATTCTGAAACCAGATACTGGATTGTAAGGCGTACCCAGGAGCAGATGTAGACCCAGTTCACAATGTAGTAGTGATGAAGAGTAGGCTGAAGTTTAAGAGATTAGTCAGGAAGAATCAGAACACAAAGAAGTGGGATATAAAAGTACTAAGGAATGATGAGATGCACTTTAAGTTCTCTAGAGCTATAGATACAGCAATAAGGAACAGTTCAGTAGGCAGTATGGTTGAGGAGGAATGGACATCTCTAAAATGGGCAATCACAGAAGATTGAAAGTAAAACATAGGCACAAAGAAGGTAACCACGAAGTAACTATGGATAACAAAAGAAATACTTCACTTAATCGATGAACGAAGGAAAACTTAGGAATAGTGAAGTACAAGTCATTGAGGAAAGAACTAAATAGGAAGTGCAGGGAAAAGGTAGAGAAATCGAAATAGAAATGACTGTCAGAAGGACTGACTCAGCCTATAGGAAATTAAAAGCAAGGGTGGTAATATTAAGAGCGCAATGGGAATTCCACTGTTAAATGCTGAGGAGAGAGCAGATAGATGGGAAGAGTACACTGAAGGCCTCTATGAAGGGAAAGATTTGTCTGATGTAATAGAAGAAGAAAGACATGTAGATTTCCAGGAGATGGGGGAGTCAGTATTAGAATCAGGATTTAAAAGAGCTCTGAAGGACTTAAGGTCAATAAGGCAGAAGGAATAGATAACATTCCAACAGAATTTCTAAAATCATTGAGGGAAATGGTAACAAAATGACTGTTCGCATTGGTGTGTAGAATATACGAGCTTGGCAACATACCATCAATTTTCGGAAAAATATCACCCACACAATTCCAAAGACTGCAAGAGCTGACAAGTACAAGAATTATCACACAATCAGCTTGATAGCTCATGCATCCATGTTGCTTACAGGAACAATATACAGAAGAATGGAAAAACAAATTGAGGATGTGCTATATGACGATCAGTTTGGCTTTAGAAAAGGTAAAGATGCAAAAGGCAGTTCTGACATTGCGGTTGATAATGGAAGCAAGACTAAACAAAAATCAAGACACGTTCACATGATTTGTCGACCTGGAAAAAGCATTCAACAATGTAAAATGGCGCAAGATGTTCAAAATTCTGAGAAAAATAGGGTTAAGCTATAAGGAGAGATGGATCCTATACAATATGTACAAGAGCCAAGAGGATGACCAAGACTGGATGACCAAGAACAAAATGTTTGGATTAAAAAGAGTGTGAGACTGGGATGTAGTATTTCGCCAATACTATTCAATCTGTACACTGAAGAAGAAATGATAGTAATAAAGGAAAGGTTCAGGAGAGGAATTAAAATTCAAGGTGAAAGGATACTGATGATATGATGCACTGACGACATTGCTATCCTGAGTGAAAGTGAGAAAGAAGTATGTGATCTGCTGGAAGGAAATGAACAGTCGGACTGAGAGTAAATAAAAGAAAAACTAAAGTAATGAGAAGTAACAGAAATGAGAACAGCAAGAAACTTAACATCAGGATTGATGGTCATGAAGTAGATGAAGTTAAGGAATTAAAATACTTAGGCAGAAAAATAACCAATGACAGATGGAGTGAGGAGGACATCAAAAGCAGACTACCACTGGCAAAAGGGGTTTTCCTGGCCAAGAGAAGTCTACTGGTATCAAACAGAGGCCTTAATTTGAGGAAGAAATTTCTGGGAAAGTACATTTGGAGCACAGCTTCATATGGTAGTGAAACATGGACTGTGGGAAAAATGGAACAGAAGAGAACAGAAGCATTTGAGATGCAGAGTTACAGACGAATGTTGAATATTATGTGAACTGATAAAATAAGGAATGAGGTGCTTCTGTGCAGAATTGGGGAGGAAAGGAATATGCACTTCTGTGCAGAATTGGGGAGGAAAGGAATATGCAGAAAACAATGACAAGGAGAAGAGATAGGATGATAGAACATGTTATGACATCAGGGAATGACTTCCATGGTACTCAAGGGAGCTGTAGAGGGCAAAAGCTGTAAAGGAAGACACAGATTGGAATACATACAGCAAATAATTCAGGATATAGTTTGCAAGTGCTACTCTGAGATGAAGAGGATGGCACAGGAGAAGAATTTGAGGTGGGCCACATCAAACTAGTCAAAAGACTGAAGACTTGAGAAAAATTGCGAAGTTCACAGTAGGAATTAAATTGAATGGCAGAATTACTCATTCAGTAATTGTTCACTGGCAGATATTTTCAATAAATCTACATTAAAAGCACCAGCAACCACTATTTCCTTATTTTCTACTGTGAGGTAGAACAGCAAAGCTTCCAGATTTTTTATGAAGAGGTTAAAGTTGTGCTCTGTATATATTTACCACTATAAAGGACTTATTGTGAAATACTACTATTGTTGCACAAGCTTGTAAGTGCTGCTCTGAGCAAAATTTATTAATATTCTTGACATGAAAACAGATTGTGACAAATGTGGCAATTCCTCCTTTCTGCATGTATTCTCTACAGAAGCCAACTCGAATCCTGTAACATTTTGCATATCTATACCAGTGCTCAGATGATGTTCACTTAAGTTGATTATATTAACTGTTTTGCTCAAATCTAATTCTTAAACATAAATAAGCAACTTGTTAAACTTACCCCTTAGTCCTTGGATATTCTGATGCAATACGGATAACCGATTTTGTGCACTGGCTGAATTACAACGGGATGAAAACTAATTTTTCTGTCAATTTTTGAATACCTCCAGTTTCAATCAGAGGCTGTCTGCGTAAATTGTGTACATTAAAATTTGTTTTCTGGCTACCTGTTTTATCAGTGTGAATGTCATTTTCAGCCTGTCTCTGAACATCTTTTGTTCTGCCCTCCCTACCCCAAAAAACTGCTATTTTGTCACTTAACAACTGATACTTTACCACTTGTGATAGTGCCCCACTTAAGTTATTTGCTGTTAGCCCCGACAGTTTTTGCTCCCCTTTCCTGCTGACGTGAAGGCCATGCCTAGTATAGTCCACACCAATGTGAGACCCCATACCTGATCCAAGGATATGGATATGATGATCAAGATCAATAGCGCGAGGTTGCGGGTGGACATGATGTCCTCGATTAAGTTCCTGCAAATGTTTGGATTGATAGCAAAGATTGTCAAATGTAGCATCTGCCGAGAAAATATGAGGTTGGCAAGAGTTCTGGTGTCTCAGACCAGGGACACGTACATGTGGCAGTGTCTAAAGGACAACCTTTTGTGCTGCATTAGACACAGTACCTGGTTTGAGAAACTAGGTTGGCCATGAGAGAGAGTGTTTTGATGACTTACTTTTGTTATATGTCCTCTATTAGTTTTTGTGAACAACAGACTGGAGTGAATGAGAGAACAGTGTTAGATTGGTTTTCTTTTTGTAGGGAAGTGTGTTCTGAGTATGTGAAGTATAGGGACAAGTTGGGTGGGCTGGGGGTGATGGTTGAGACAGACGAATCATGGATTGGGAAGAGGAAGTATGGGAGGGGTAAGTCTCCGGTTGGTTTTTGGGTGTGGGGGGTTGTTATTTCGGGGGTTGTGTATGCTGATAGTGTTTTCAGAGATTTGGAGGGGAGTTTTAAGAGTGAATTGGTGGGTTTAATTGAAGAGTATACTGCGGAGGGGAATACTGTAGTTTCAGATGCTCTTTCATCATACAGGAGTTTGAGGAAGAAGGGTTATGATCATTTAGTTGTAAACCATAGTTTTGAGGTTAAAAATTATGAAACTGGGGCTTGTACTAATACAATACAGGGCTTTGGGAGGCGGTTTAATGAGTCATAGGGAGGGTGAAGAGGCACTGTTCTAACTGTTTCAGTTGTAGGTGTTTGTGTTTTGGTGTCATCAGCTGTAGCTGACCTATATAGGTTAAGGAAAGTACCCGATTCCAATTTTTATTGTTTTAGGTGTTGGGCTTGTGGTATCGATGGTTGTGGTTGAGCTACGAGGGTCACTCCAAAAGAATTGCACTTTTTTTTTTTTTTTTTTTTTTTTTTTTTTTTTTTTTTTTTTTAAATCCATCTTTTATTCTACATGTTTGAAATTTGTACAGTGTGTAGATACATCCTTTACAAGCAATATTTTCATTTCTCCACATAATTTCCATCCCTCTCAACTGGCTTACACTATCTTGGAACCAGCGCCTGTATACCCGCATGGTAAAATTCTGGACTAACCTGTTGGAGCCATTGTTTGGCAGCGTGCACAAGGGAGTCATCATCTTCAAACCTTGTTCCATGAAGAGAGTCTTTCAGTTTCCCAAAGAGATTATAGTCACATGGAGCCAGGTCCATCTGAGTTTTGTCATTGCTTCCATGGTTTTTTGACTGGCATATGGCCGTGCATTGTCATGCAACAGCAAACATCCTGCTTTTGCTGATGTGGCCAAACACAACTCAGTCGAGCTTGAAGTTTCTTCAGTGTCGTCACATATGCATCAGAATTTATGGTGGTTCCACTTGGCACGATGTGCACAAGCAAGAGTCCTTCGAAATCGAAAAACACCATAGCCATAATGTTTCCAGCAGAAGGTGTGGTTTTGAATTTTTTTTTCCTTGGGTGAATTTGCATGATGCCACTCCACTGATTGCCTCTTTGTCTCTGGTGAAAAATGATGGAGTCATGTTTCATCACCTGTCACAATTCTTCCAAGAAATTAATCTCCACCATTCTTATACTTTTCCGAAAGATCACTGCAAACCATTTTTCTTGTTTCTTTGTGAGCCACTGTCAACATCCTGGGAACCCACCTGGCACAAACCTATTTAACGCCAACACTTTCAGTATTCTGCAAACACTTCCTTCCCCTATCCCAACGTAGTGTGACAATTCATTCACTGTGATGCGTCCGTGAGCAGTCACGAATTCCTTAACTTTCTGCACACCGTCTGGAGTGTGTACGAGGCCTGCCGCTACGAGGCCAATCCTCCATATTACTGTGCCCACTTTCATCACATAACCTGCTTGCCCACTGACTAACTGTATTGTGATTGACAGCAGCATCTCTATACACCTTTTTCAACCTTTTGTGGATGTTTCCCACTGTCTCATTTTCACAGTACAGGAATTCTATGACAGCACATTGCTTCTGACGAACGTCAAGTGTAGCAGCCATCTTGAGGACATGCTGTGATGGCGCCACTCACAGGAACAGGTTGAACTAAGTTTGAAAACAAGGGGGAAGGAAAACTGTTTTTTTTTCCTTTTTTTTTTTTCCAAAAACAGTGTGCATTTCTTTTGGAGTGACCCTCGTATATACGTCAAGGGAAGTCTCCGATCCCAATTTTTGTATTTTTAGGTGTTTTTTTTTTTTTGTGGTATTGACACTAGCAGTTGAGCTATATAGGTGAGGGGGAAAGCCTGTGGATTTTGTGGGTGTAGCGGAAAGTGGGAATATTGCGGTTTTTTTTTCTTTTTTTAATTGTGGTGTGTGTCTTTTTATGTTTATATTTAGTTAGTCCCCATCCTAAAACTCCCAATTCCCAATGCGCTTATCCCATTAGTTTCATTATATTTTTGGAGGGAGACGATATTGCACTTATATGCATTTTCATGTTTGTTGCCGTGTTGTGTAGTGACGTCAAAGGCGCCATATTGGAGACGCTGAGAATGGTCATTTCTGCCATATTGATGACATCACGGGTCAAAGCAGACAGGTGGAATCGGATGCTCCTGTAATCCCCTATGCACTGAGAATCCGCATAAGATCATAGCTCCTGATGATAAAGAGCAGGACTGAACATCCATGGTATTTTGTACCCCAGTCTAGAGAAGGGTGAAATTGTATTTAACATAACCATAAAAGTTAAGAAGTCTGAATCTCTTGTGTAATTTTGTGGACTTTATCTAAAACTACCCTTAACTTGCAAATAACTTACCTTGTTGTTTTGGTTGCTGAAATCAACAAACAAAACAATCCTTACTTGCTACTCACAGTAGCCCTTTATAAGAGTGTAAAATTGCCATGTAATGCAATGACATCTTTGGAAGGGTAAAGGCAAAAGCCATGGTTTGTAGTTAAATTATGTATGTACCTGATGGCAAGCAGCAGTTCATTATCCTTCTCACACAAGCAGAAAATATGTATAGGAAAAAATCGAGATTAGAATTTAACAAGGTCATTACAAACTTAGCATGAGCTCAATAGGTCAGAACTGGGAGGGAAATCAACTATCTGGCTTTTCAAAGGAGAAAATCTGACTTCTGCCTTAAGGCATATGACAAAAAAAATTGGATTGCCAAACAAGGATATTAAATGCACCCTCCCAAACACAATCCTAGTGCTTTAAACCAATCACATCAAATGACGATATGTAGTCGCAGAGGAGAAAGCAGTAAATACACATGGCAATGTAAAAGAGTGGGTTTGCTCTACGTTTAGAAAACTGTATTTAGGTCTATCATACCCAACAATCATAGTTGCCGATAAGTATTAAATCTGACTTCACAGTAACCAGCAGGATATTTAAATACAATATTATTACGTAAAGTACCACTAAATCTCACTCTGCACAGTCCAGAAGTACCACTGTTGACAATTTCATTCGCTCATCATGGACAGCAGCACAAATATCTGACATACCCACAAAACAAGAATTCATTCATAACATATTTAATGTGTTTCAAAGATTCTATTGCACAAATACATAACAAGCTTAAAAAATGTTAACAGGAGTTTAAAAACTACTGTAAATTCAACATTCCGCATAGAAACTTTTATCTTATATTCATGCTATAAGGTTCATCATACTCACTTCAACAAGGCAAGGAAAGCTGCAGGCTCCACATCAGGTAATTCAATCTCATCAGCTTTTGTGGCCAATGTACCATTGAACATGGCATCGAATACAGCACTTCCCACAGAAAGAACGAATTTGTGCGCTGGGATACGCTGTTGCTGTATATCACGTCCAACTATAAAGTGGACATCACAAAGAATTTCATTATTAAACATAAAAGCAAATCGCTCTTTCACCGTTGTTTTCGTTGCCTGCCAATTGTAAACAGTATGACTATTTGAACTGTGGGCCGACGTATTCGTTAGGCTTTGTGCTACTGACATTCCATTTGATGCGCTACCGTTACTATTGACACTGCCATGCCTTGCACATGCAGAAAAACCGTTTACATTGCATGGAGAACTGTCTCGTTCCGCAGAATTTGAGTGAAGGTGATTCTGTGGGCCTGAAGCTCCAAGAGTTAACATATTCTGAGGGACGTCTGCATGCTCAGTATAACCGTCCGATTCATCCATTCTTACGTTTCTGGCAGGTCTTTCTAATGGATTGAGAATGTTGTATAAATCCTTCGTTGAAACTCCCGGCGACATACTGCAAAATGACACACCAGCTAAGTGACAAATACAAATTATTGATAATGTTTCATAATTACCAACATATGGGCGTTGCCAAATAACAAATCACAAAACAAACGCATCACCTGCCAATGGTACCCTTCTAATTTCTTCAAATATGATCCTCCACAAACTTTAACTTACAAGAGACGGGGTTTGAATGAACAAATTTACAGGGATTCGCTAACCATACAGACTGTACAGCTTCGAAAGCTGTAGTTCAGTTGAAGAACTAAGGCACGCCGAGTTCTATCTTGTAGTTTTTCAATAGTTCAGAGCTGTAGAACATTTGCTTCATGAAGCAGCATACTTCAATTTTCGTAATAGTAACATTAACGAATTAACACAGTTTTCTTGATAACGTATTCGTTTCATTCAACTGAAAGCCAATAAGCTTCCTTCACCACCAAAAGTGTACAATTGTTTGTACAACATTAATACCGACACTCTTTGGTTCACTCACAAACACCACCCACTTGACAATCACGAAACAAAACATTACATGCAAAGATATTATGCGTACAATAAATGGCAGTACACCAATCAAAGGTGATAAAAGTTACGACTCATGGAGGTAAGAATAAGGGGAGATGGCGCTACGTATCCCAGCCGTACTACGTTTTGAAGCCATGGGGGCGTGGCTCGCTGCCATGACACTTTGACCAAAACATTGCCAGTGTGCTATAGCGCTGCGTGTATTACAGTCGCTAATTGCACCATATACGCATGTAACGTCATCAGATTGGTTGTTTCAAAGTTTTTCTTTAAAATAAAATCTCGCAAATGCGAAATTACGCGTTTCTTCGGATTAAAAATAGTTTTTAATGTAATATTACGAATAGCTAGCCTTCAATGTAAACGATACAATTTTGTTAATTCAGTAATAAACGTGTATCACTGAAAACTGAAAACCAAGTTAGCTATACCCTCCCTCCAAAGCCCTATAAATACATCTTGTTTGTAATACGTACTGGGACATTTGAGTTACGTTACACTACTGGGAAACACTGTTCATTACCACCAATATTTACTGAAATACGGTACACAGAATGGCAAATCTACACAGTGTCCTGTTTAGGCCTATACTTTACGCCAGTTAATGTAGTGTTAGCTTTTAATTTGGTACATTATGAAGACAAAGAGAGCTACTCAACACTTCGATTATCGGCGATACGTACGTATTATACTGAAACGTGAACTTGAAAACTAAGAATTTAATTCTTTGAATCAACATACCTTTTGCAAATGTTTTGGGTGTGTAGGGAAAACTGATGCTACAGCATTTTCTCGGAGCCTTACTGTTGAAAGGGAAGTTCGGTCTATGTCCTCTTCTCGGAAATGCTGAGAACATACAGAACTCCATTTAGACGCAAGCCAATTGTTCCTCCTCACGGTATTCTCCCACAGAGCTTTCCGACTTTCATTTTTAGGAAATCTATAAAATCATACAGGAGAAAAACACGCTATAGTACAAGTACCGCTGTAACACACGTTCATTCACAATGAAGTTGTAAAATCACACTTAACGAGACAACTTACACATGAAATATTATTCCCTTCGATTTCGCATCACAATCAGAACGATTCGTACATCCGAACACCACCCAAGTCACCATAATAGCGCAAAATCCTTCCAAAAGCGAGCGACAAGCATATGCACACACGCTTACAGCAGCAATGTTTTGGTCGGATTGAGATGGCTACCCTCGGCTTCACATAGCTTCACAGCTGTGACGTCATGGCGTCGCCCCCATTTTCTTACCTCCATGTTACGACTGGTGTCGGTTACCAATGGTCTTGTAAAACATTTATGTATTCGTTAATTCAATATCTGTCAACAAAGGCTACTGATAAAGTCATTCATGAAAGAATAAAAGATCATCAACGATTGACCATTTCGTGACCTGCAATTAAACAAAGTTCGCCTATTAGCATTTTTCACTCTCGTGAATTCATGCATTCTATACTATTCTGAAACTATAATAAGTATAATGAGTGAAACGGTACCAAACAATACATAGATACAGCAAAAAATGCTTTCTACTTCTGTTGTTGTTGTTGTGGTCTTCAGTCCTGAGACTGGTTTGATGCAGCTCTCTATGCTACTCCATCCTGTGCAAGCTTCTTCATCTCCCAGTACCTACTGCAACCTACATCCTCCTGAATCTGCTTGGTGTATTCATCTCTTGGTCTCCCTCTACGATTTTTACCCTCCACGCTGTCCTCCAATACTAAATTGGTGATCCCTTGATGCCTCAGAACATGCCCTACCAACCGATCCCTTCTTCTTGTCAAGTTGTGCCACAAACTCCTCTCCTCCCCAATTCTATTCAATACTTCCTCATTAGTTATGTGATCTACCCATCTAATCTTCAGCATTCTTCTGTAGCACCACATTTCGAAAGCTTCTATTCTCTTCTTGTCTAAACTATTTATCGTCCATGTTTCACTTCCATACATGGCTACACTCCATACAAATACTTTCAGAAACGACTTCCTAACACTTAAATCAATACTCGATGTTAACAAATTTCTCTTCTTCAGAAACGCTTTCCTTCCCATTGTCAGTCTACATTTTATATACACTCTACTTCGACCATCATCAGTTATTTTGCTCACCAAATAGCAAAACTCCTTTACTACTTTAAGTGTTTCATTTCCTAATCTAATACCCTCAACATCACCCGACTTAATTCGACTACATTCCATTATCCTCGTTTTGCTTTTGTTGATGTTCATCTTATATCCTCCCTTCAAGACACCATCCATTCCGTTTTACTGCTCTTCCAAGTCCTTTGCTGTCTCTGACAGAATTACAATGTCATCGGCGAACCTCAAACTTTTTATTTCTTCTCCATGGATTTTAATACCTACACCGAATTTTTCTTTTGTTTCCTTCACTGCTTGCTCAATATAGAGATTGAATAACATTGGGGACAGGCTACAGCCCTGCCTCACTCCCTTCCCAACCACTGCTTCCCTTTCATGCCCCTTATCTCTTATAACTGCCATTTGGTATCTATACAAATTGTAAATAGCCTTTCGCTCCCTATATTTTGCCCCTGCCACCTTCAGAATTTGAAAGAGAGTATTCCAGTCAACATTGTTAAAAGCTTTCTCTAAGTCTACAAATGCTAGAAACGTAGGTTTGCCTTTCCTTAATCTATTTTCTAAGATAAGCTGTAGGGTCAGTATTGCCTCACGTGTTCCAATATTTCTACGGAATCCAAACTGATCTTCCCTGAGGTTGGCTTCTACTAGTTTTTCCATTCATCTGTAAAGAATTTGCGTTAGTATTTTGCAGCCGTGACTTATTAAACTGATAGTTCAGTAATTTTCACATCTGTCAGCACCTGCTTTCTTTGGGATTGGGATTATTATATTCTTCTTGAAGTCTGAGGGTATGTCGCCTGTCTCATAAATCTTGCTCACCAGATGGTAGAGTTTTGTCAGGACTGGCTCTCCCAAGGCCGTCAGTAGTTCTAATGGAATGTTGTCTACTCCGGAGGCCTTGTTTCGACTCAGGTCTTTCAGTGCTCTGTTGAACTCTTCATGCAGTATTATATCTCCTATTTCATCGTCATCTACATCCTCTTCCATTTCCATAATATTGTCCTCAAGTACATCGCCCTTGTATAGACCCTCTATGTACTCCTTTCACCTTTCTGCTTTCCCTTCTTAGCTTAGAACTGGGTTTCCATCTGAGCTCTACTTCTATAGTATAATATATAGTATAATGCTATAAAGTATTAAAAGTATGAGGCAGACGGTTATGTACGAATTTTTATTTTATTTTGCATCAGTGTTTCTACAGTTTAGCCAAGTATTTATTTTTATTATATAAATATTTAAGGTTTCTGTCCATTATATTTACAGATAGTTCACGTGAAAATCACTGCTCATACACTTAATTTTATTTTCACGATCTTTGTGCCTACAGGGGACTTCAGATTATTCATAAGTTCAGCTCCGAAACCAGCTTGTCGGAGTTACCTAAGAGAGTTATCGTGAAAATTATGATATACTACTTTACTGTCTGTTATTAAGACCTTCAACAACTTCATTAAACTCTCATACTTGCCACATAAGCTTCAATCATTTTGTACTTCCCTTTATCTATAAGTTCAATTTACATTGTCATATCAGTATAATATGGTCCACATACACATGAGAAGCATTCAATTATGGTCTGTACAAGAGTTCTGTAAGCAAACTCGTTTGCAGACAAACCGCAGTTAGTCATTAGCCTATCGATGGAACAAAACTTGAGAACTTTTTACAAAAAATTGAACTTATATATTGCTTTCACATCATAACTCAACCGATTGTTACTCTCTAAATACCGAAAAACTGGGTGAATAGAAACAGCATGGTGAATAGAAACAAAACTTCATATACACAATTACTTTGAATACTATAAGGTTGTACTGGACATCAACTATTACCATTTGTGGGTTGGCAACACTTCAGACTAACAAGGAAATTATGTTTTGTTTGGTTGACAGCATTGTAGGTTGATGTTTATCCTTTTGTCTGTGTCAATAGTTCTTAAGTTGTGTTCCTAACTACTTTGAATTTCTCTGGTAAGTAAACATGTATTCTACATTTATTTATTTATTATGATCCCAATGATCACATTTGTGATATAGGATTTGTCAAGATACATTTCAACAAATATATAATATCTTTACAAAATGTTTTTCTATGCTGAATTCATATGAATCTATCTTATGTTAAATGCAATATACAACTAATAAGTGATTTTATAACATAATTTCTTATGTGCTTGACAGACCTATTCCATGATGTTGTGATTTCATTTGTCACATTTATCATATCATATATTCTTATACAGTTGAGCAGAGCTATTCACTCATACTGTAGTGACATTTGTTAAGCATGTGGTTCTTAATCTTCTTATGTGCTTGAGAGACATATTCATTGATGTAATTTCATTTTTCTCATTAATTTAAACATTTATTCTTATACAGTTGCACAGAGATATTCACTTATGCTGTAATAACATTTGTCAAGCATGTGGCTCTTTATATTCTAATACAGTTGAGCATAGAAATTCACTTACACTGTAGTAACATTTGTCGAGCATATAATTCTTTATAACAGCTTTAAATTTATCCTCATTTTCCAGCACTTTGAAATATTTTGGTAGTGCATTAAAAAGTTTGATGTCTTGATCTGACTTTGGGTCCTTGAAACAGCTTGTAAGTGGAGATCTTTACATTACTGTGTATTATAATTATGGTACATCTACATCTACATCTACATCTACATTGATACTCCGCAAGCCACCCAACGGTGTGTGGCGGAGGGCACTTTACGTGCCACTGTCATTACCTCCCTTTCCTGTTCCAGTCGCGTATGGTTCGCGGGAAGAACGACTGCCTGAAAGCCTCCGTGCGCGCTCTAATCTCTCTAATTTTACATTCGTGATCTCCTCGGGAAGTATAAGTAGGGGGAAGCAATATATTCGATACCTCATCTAGAAACGCACCCTCTCGAAACCTGGCGAGCAAGCTACACCGCGATGCAGAGCGCCTCTGCCACTTGAGTTTATTAAACATCTCCGTAACGCTATCACGGTTATCAAATAACCCGGTGACGAAACGCGCCGCTCTTCTTTGGATCTTCTCTATCTCCTCCGTCAACCCGACCTGGTATGGATCCCACACTGATGAGCAATACTCAAGTATAGGTCGAACGAGTGTTTTGTAAGCCACCTCCTTTGTTGATGGACTACATTTTCTAAGCACTCTCCCAATGAATCTCAACCTGGTACCCGCCTTACCAACAATTAATTTTATATGATCATTCCACTTCAAATCGTTCCGTACGCATACTCCCAGATATTTTACAGAAGTAACTGCTACTAGTGTTTGTTCCGCTATCATATAATCATACAATAAAGGATCCTTCTTTCTATGTATTCGCAATACATTACATTTGTCTATGTTAAGGGTCAGTTGCCACTCCCTGCACCAAGTGCCTATCCGCTGCAGATCTTCCTGTATTTCGCTACAATTTTCTAATGCAGCAACTTCTCTGTATACTACAGCATCATCCGCAAAAAGCCGCATGGAACTTCCGACACTATCTACTAAGTCATTTATATATATTGTGAAAAGCAATGGTCCCATAACACTCCCCTGTGGCACGCCAGAGGTTACCTTAACGTCTATAGACGTCTCTCCGTTGATAACAACATGCTGTGTTCTGTTTGCTAAAAACTCTTCAATCCAGCCACACAGCTGGTCTGATATTCCGTAGGCTCTTACTTTGTTTATCAGGCGACAGTGTGGAACTGTATCGAACGCCTTCCGGAAGTCAAGAAAAATAGCATCTACCTGGGAGCCTGTATCTAATATTTTCTGGGTCTCATGAACAAATAAGGCGAGTTGGGTCTCACACGATCGCTGTTTCCGGAATCCATGTTGATTCCTACATAGTAGATTCTGGGTTTCCAGAAATGACATGATACGCGAGCAAAAAACATGTTCTAAAATTCTACAAGAGATCGACGTAAGAGATATAGGTCTATAGTTTTGCATATCTGCTCGACGACCCTTCTTGAAGACTGGGACTATCTGTGCTCTTTTCCAATCATTTGGAACCCTCCGTTCCTCTAGAGACTTGCGGTACACGGCTGTTAGAAGGGGGGCAAGTTCTTTCGCGTACTCTGTGTAGAATCGAATTGGTATCCCGTCAGGTCCAGTGGACTTTCCTCTATTGAGTGATTCCAGTTGCTTTTCTATTCCTTGGACACTTATTTCGATGTCAGCCATTTTTTCGTTTGTGCGGGGATTTAGAGAAGGAACTGCAGTGCGGTCTTCCTCTGTGAAACAGCTTTGGAAAAAGGTGTTTAGTATTTCAGCTTTACGCGTGTCATCCTCTGTTTCAATGCCATCATCATCCCGTAGTGTCTGGATATGCTGTTTCGAGCCACTTACTGATTTAACGTAAGACCAGAACTTCCTAGGATTTTCTGTCAAGTCGGTACATAGAATTTTACTTTCGAATTCAATGAACGCTTCACGCATAGCCCTCCTTACGCTAACTTTGACATCGTTTAGCTTCTGTTTGTCTGAGAGGTTTTGGCTGCGTTTAAACTTGGAGTGGAGCTCTCTTTGCTTTCGCAGTAGTTTCCTAACTTTGTTGTTGTACCACGGTGGGTTTTTCCCGTCCCTCACAGTTTTACTCGGCACATACCTGTCTAAAACGCATTTTACGATTGCCTTGAACTTTTTCCATAAACACTCAACATTGTCAGTGTCGGAACAGAAATTTTCGTTTTGATCTGTTAGGTAGTCTGAAATCTGCCTTCTATTACTCTTGCTAAACAGATAAACCTTCCTCCCTTTTTTTATATTCCTATTAACTTCCATATTCAGGGATGCTGCAACGGCCTTATGATCACTGATTCCCTGTTCTGTACATACAGAGTCGAAAAGTTCGGGTCTGTTTGTTATCAGTAGGTCCAATATGTTATCTCCACGAGTCGGTTCTCTGTTTAATTGCTCGAGGTAATTTTCGGATAGTGCATTCAGTATAATGTCACTCGATGCTCTGTCCCTACTACCCGTCCTAAACATCTGAGTGTCCCAGTCTATATCCGGTAAATTGAAATCTCCACCTAAGACTATAACATGCTGAGAAAATTTATGTGCAATGTATTCCAAATTTACTCTCAGTTGTTCTGCCACTAATGCTGCTGAGTCGGGAGGTCGGTAAAAGGAGCCAATTATTAACCTAGTTCGGTTGTTTAGTGTAACCTCCACCCATAATAATTCACAGGAACTATCCACTTCTACTTCACTACAGGATAAACTACTACTAACAGCGATGAACACTCCACCACCGGTTGCATGCAATCTATCCCTTCTAAACACCGTCTGTACCTTTGTAAAAATTTCGGCAGAATTTATCTCTGGCTTAAGCCAGCTTTCTGTACCTATAACGATTTCAGCTTCGGTGCTTTCTATCAGCGCTTGAAGTTCCGGTACTTTACCAACGCAGCTTCGACAGTTGACAATTACAATACCGATTGCTGCTTGGTCCCCGCATGTCCTGACTTTGCCCTGCACCCGTTGAGGCTGTTGCCCTTTCTGTACTTGCCCAAGGCCATCTAACCTAAAAAACCGCCCAGCCCACGCCACACAACCCCTGCTACCCGTGTAGCCGCTTGTTGCGTGTAGTGGACTCCTGACCTATCCAGCGGAACCCGAAACCCCACCACCCTATGGCGCAAGTCGAGGAATCTGCAGCCCACACGGTCGCAGAACCGTCTCAGCCTCTGATTCAGACCCTCCACTCGGCTCTGTACCAAAGGTCCGCAGTCAGTCCTGTCGACGATGCTGCAGATGGTGAGCTCTGCTTTCATCCCGCTAGCGAGACTGGCAGTCTTCACCAAATCAGATAGCCGCCGGAAGCCAGAGAGGATTTCCTCCGATCCATAGCGACACACATCATTGGTGCCGACATGAGCGACCACCTGCAGATGGGTGCACCCTGTACCCTTCATGGCATCCGGAAGGACCCTTTCCACATCTGGAATGACTCCCCCCGGTATGCACACGGAGTGCACATTGGTTTTCTTCCCCTCTCTTGCTGCCATTTCCCTAAGGGGCCCCATTACGCGCCTGACGTTGGTCTGTGTTGGTTTTCATTTTGTCCTGATTTCTTTTGATCACCAACAGACATTTCAGAATGTATAATGATGGAATTGTTAAACTTTCAATGCTTTAAAAAGGGGCCTACAATGTGTTTGAGGTGGGCTCTGGGTCATTATCCGAATAGCGCACTTTTGTAATTTGAAAATCTCATTTAGACGACAATTTTTTTCCCCACAATACTATCCCATAGAATGCAATGGACTGAAAATAGCCAAAATATACTAATCTGGTACAGTCATTACTACAAACTCTTGAAATTATTCTAAGTACAAATAATGCTGAATTTAGTTTTAGTGCTAAACTCACCACATGGTCCCTCCAGTTTATCTTCCCATCAATGTGGATACCCAGGAAATTTGCACACTGTACACTTTCTAGTTGTTTGCTCTCCATGGTGGGATTGAGGTCGTCATGTTCACTTATTTTTCCATATTGCACAGAATTAGTTTTTTTTGAATTCAGTGTTAACGTGTTTCACCTAAACCATTTTTGTATATCTTGTAGGACATGGTCCACAGTACTTTGAAATTACTGCTTCATATCACTAACTATATAACTAGTATCATCAGTAAATAACAAGAGTCTAGCTTTTTTCTCTGACACCTGAATATCATTAATGTAAATGAGCAAGGGGCCTAATACACTTCCTTGGGGTATTCTTACTGTGACGTCCCTTAGATCTGATCTTAGTTTAATTTTTTGGTTAATATTTGATACTGTAATTTCATCCACCTGCATCCTCTTTTCCAGATACGACTCAAACCACTTTTTTACTGGTCCTCTGATACCTATAGCTTCAAGCTTTTTCAAAAGTTTTCTGTGGTCAACAGTGTCAAAGGCTTTTGACAGATCTAGATTTATCGCAACTACACTTTTTCCCTCTTCCAATTAATTGGTTATTTCTTTTGTGTATTCCAGTACAGCTGTTTCGGAACTTCTCCCAGCTTGAAATCCATGCTGATTACTGTTTATCAGATTGTGGATATTAAGATAATGTGTGACTATATTTCATTAATATCTCTGAAACCTTAGAGAAAATTGGGAGAAGTGAGACAGGTCTGTAGTTTCTATTTTAAGCTTATCACCTTTTTTCAACAGGGGAACGACTTTAGACATTTTTCAGTTTCTGTGGAAACACGCCCTCAGCCATTCACCAGTTTGCTACGTGCGATAATTGTTTCACTATTTGATTAGCTGTTTTCTTTACTAGTATTATTGGCACCTCATCTACTCCAGCTGACATCTTGGACTTCAGACTTTTAATCACTTTTAAAACTTCCTTTTCGTTTGTTGGGACTGCCATCATACTGCTGGCTGCCTAGGGTGCTGCTCTCTTAATCTGCTCCCCAAAATTCCTGCTTATTGTCTGGGATATATTTAAAAAGTAATTATTTATATAATTAGGCATGGGATATTTATATACCATTTAATTCTCCTCATATTTTAGAATAATTTCCTTATTTTGATGGGGTACCCCAGTTTCTTTTCTCACAATTTCCCATGGTATTTTAGTTTTATTTCTAGACTGTTTTATTTCCATGTCATTACTTAGTAACTTTTGATTTGCAGTTACTCTGCGGTATATTTTCCTATACCTTTTTACATATTCCACATATGACAGTTAATGGCATTGTAAGTAGTAAATATAACAGCTATACAAAACAGTTAAGGCTGGTTTTTCTTTCACTTTCAATGAAATCAGGTCTGTGAATTTTCAAACGTTTTAGGTTATGTTTATAAACTTTGTGGGGTGAATAGAAACATATGAATTATGGTGTTTCTATTTACCCCACAATAACAAAATCTAAAAATTCTATTAGTATGCCATATTAATACTACATAATTCTCTAGTTATGTTACATGCATATGTTACATCATATCTTCCTTGTTTCAGAGTTTTTGTTTAAATATGTCATGAAGATACAAACCCGCCATCGGAGATGGTTACAAAAACACAGACCTAATCGTTTAAACAGTGCCTGCTCTGGCATCAAATCGGGGGTTAGCTTGCAGAAAGCAGCTGAAAAACATGGGATTCATTTTACTGCACTACAGACACCTAAAAAGAGGCGCTAACATTAACCCTCAGGGTGGACAAACTGCTTTGTCTTTTGAAGAAGAGAAGCTGTTTGTGGATAGATTGTAGATATGCTGTGAATGGGGTTATCCTATTGACTTTACTACCTTAAGACTTCTAGTAAAGGATTCTCTGGACAGAAGGGGGAAGGAAGTGAGAAGGTTTACGAATAATCTCCCTGGTCATGGTTTTGTGGAATCATTTATGAGGCGACAAAATGATCAATTAGCAGTGCCAATGTGCCAAACATAAAACGCTCCAGAGCTGGTGTTACACCAGAAACTATCAACAATTACTTCGTTGAACTTTCTAAGAAATTGGAGAACGTGCTGCCGTCTAATACATTAAATTATGATGAGACAAGCCTTACAAATGACCCAGGAAAACGAAAGGTAGTCACACGGAGGGGAACTAAATATCTTGAAAGGGTCATGCACTCCTCAAAGGCATCAATCTCTGTAATGTTTGCAGCTGCTGCAGATGGCACTATACTACCTCCATATGTCATGTATAAGGCTTTGCTTTCCATTTATATCGAAGCTGGACCAAAGGTGGGCCAAAATATGCAAGATGCAATCAGACAAAATCTGGCTGGTTCGATTCGTTCTGCTTCAATGATTCGGTCATTACATTTGCTGTCCCACACATAAAAAAGCTGGAAGGTAAGAAATTTCTCATTGGAGACAATTTATCTTCGCATCTGTGCACAGAATCAGTTAAGTTTTGTCAGGACAATGACATAAGATTTATATTCCTACCAGAAAATTCAACATACCTGACACAACAATTGGATGTGGCATATTTTCGGTCTCTTAAAACTACTTGGCGCCAAATATTAGAAGACTGGAATAAAGCCCCAAGAAAAAATGAGGCAACAGTTCCTAAAGATAAATTTCCTCTGCTTCTGAAAATGTTGTGTGACTCCTTGAAGCAAAAAATGTTGTTGTCGGTTTTAGGAAAAAAATACCAAGAAAAACAGAAAACTTCTTGAAACTTCCTGGCAGATTGAAACTGTGTACCAAATCGAGACTCGAACTCGGGACCTTTGCCTTTCGAAGGCAAGTGTTCTACCAACTGAGCTATCCAAGCATGAGTCATGCCCCGTCCTCACAGCTTTACTTCTGCCAGTACCTCGTCTCCTACCTTCCAAACTTCACAGAAGCTTTCCTGCGAACCTTGCAGAACTAGCACTCCTGAAAGAAAGGATATTGTGGAGATATGGCTTAGACACAGCCTCAGGGATGTTTCCAGAATGTGATTCTCACTCTGCAGTTTTAATCTGCCAGGAAGTTTCATATAAGCGCACACCCCATTGCAGAGTGAAAATCTCATTCTGGAAACATCCTCGAGGCTGTGGCTAAGCCATGTCTCCACAATATCCTTTCTTTCAGGTGTGCTAGTACTGCAAGGTTTGCAGGAGAGCTTCTGTAAAGTTTGGAAGGTAGGAGACGAGGTACTGGCAAAAGTAAAGCTTTCGAGTCTCGGTCCGGCACACAGTTTTAATCTGCTAGGAAGTTTCATATCAGCGCACACTCCGCTGCATGGTGAAAATCTCATTCAGAAAACTTCCTGATTCATCATCAAAGGATGAAGATGCCTATTCCGTGCAGGACAGTGATGAAGACTTCATTTTGTCCTCATCAGATTCTAAGGATCAAGATGAAAATACTGGTATCTCCATAAGCCAAGGTGACTATATGGTGGTCAAAGTGTATGGTAAAACATCATCTTTTCGATGTTATGTTTGCAAAGTTTATTACCTTATTGACAATGATTTAGTTGGAACATTTTTAAAAAGAGTTCCTCAAACCAAAAAGTTCACAGTGGCTGAAGAAGAATCTTTTGTCTCAAGAAACAATGTCGTCCTAAAATTGTTGTCGCAGGCTCTCAGTTCAAGTGCTCGTTTCAAAGACATGCTATTTTTTGAGGATGAGCTGTCTGATTTAACAATTTATTAATAATACAATACCAGACACGTGGTAAACAGCTGTGTTCTGTTTGTTCCCTTTAAGTTTGCATACATTAGCTATGTGACACAAACATTTTTGTATATTTTACTTACTTTTAAAATTAATAAACCATTATCTTTTGAAATAAATGTTTATCTGCTTATTTTATAATAGAAAAAATATTTCATAGCTTTTATCAATCTCTCGTTGCTTTTAAAAGAAACAATGAAAGTTTTATAACACTGTTTTTATTCACCCTTTGTACAGGGTGATTAGAAACAGCATGCTTAATTTTTTTTATTTATTGAAAGAAAAAAATTGATAATAATATCAAAAGCTGATAAGAGCAATACAGACCAGAGGTTTGGGTAGCATTTTTTTGTTTAAACTTGACAAACAATAAGTAAATTTTTCAACTTAAGTTCAAATTTGTTGCTATACACCTCGTTATACGGTACTTGTGTGATGTAGCAGACATTAGTTGTGGTTTATACACTACGTTTACATGAGACACATTTTCCGAAAGACGAAAACCGAATTTGGGAAACTGGTTTTCGCTGTCGTTTTTACATGTTAAGGTTTAAAGCGAATTTTCTAACCCACTTACGGTGCCTGAAAAACAGCCACAAAAGTTTCTGATTTTGTCAGCACTATCACTATTTCTCTTCAGTTAAACGAGGTGTAAACAGCTTCAGTCTAATATTTTTACTTATCCTTCACAGTTCAAAGAGCCACTCCATACATATTAGCCAATTTTTTTAAAATAAAAACGACAAGACGTGATGACTCAAGCCCATTTCAAAACCAGTTGCGTTTACATGGAGGCGGAAATCGATTGTAGAATTGGAAAACCGGTAACTAGAAGCGAATTTACAGACTTGAATTAGAGGTATTTACATGACTAACCAAAAGCAGTATTAGGAAATCGGTTTACGAGATTCGGTTTTGGGAGCCCCATGTAAATGGGGCGATTGAAACTGTAGGCAAGGACTACCAAGTTTTTATGTTTTGACAAGTGCATCATTTTGTGTCACTCTGTATTAAGATTTAGATGCTGCTGTCTCTCAAAGCTGATAATTAGCTCTCTGCTAAATCATTAATATGCAGCTCCAGACATGGTCAATAATGTAAGAAAGTAGCAGGTAATGCCAGAAGCTCCATGATGCTGTTTTCAAAGATGTTGTCTTGTGTAGGAAATCTTCAATGCCAGAAGACTAGCACATGGAGCAAAATGCAGCAGACCTGTGGAAATTCAGTGACTGGTACAGCAGCTGGCAGCTGACTCTGAACGACATATTGTGTGTAAATAGGCGACAGCATCTGTAACTGTTTGATTACACTGATGGTGATCAATCACCGACAACAGTAACAATGGTAAAATAGCTTCCAGTAACTGCATGGAATGACCTAAATTGGAATGGCTACAAAAAACTAGTTGTAGGAAAGCAGATGAAGCTTGTGATTTAGTGGAAGAATGTTAAAGAAATGTAAGACGTCAATGACAGAAATTGCTTATAAACCCATTGTATGACACATTTTTCAGTATTGTTCATCAGTCTGGGACCTGTAATGGGGTGGATTATGGATGAGATACAGTAAATCCGATAAAGAGCGACACATTTCGTCATTGGATCGTTTAGTAAGCATGAGAGCGCTATGGAGATGCTCCTCAAACTCTAGTAGCAAACATTGTACAAGAAAGATACTGTTCATAACGGATATTTTGATATTGAATCTCTGTGAGTGTACGTTCTAAGAAGAGTTGGGCAGCACATTATGCCCTCGCACATGTACCTCGCAAAATGACCATAAAGACAAAATCAGAAAACCTGAACTCCATTTGGAGGTTTCTCGAAAGTTGTTCTTATCACACATTATACACAAATGGAAAGGGAAGCTCTGAAATGATAGTAGTACCAAAAGTAACCTCACATCACAAACTGCAAGCAAAGTTTTTGAGTACTGACCTAAATATAGATACTCTTTCCCCTATCCCAGCGAAACAGTGGTATATTATAGTTTTATACAGTCTTTATGAATAATACAACAATTATAATGTGTCATAAGTGGCTTTAGTAAACAGCGGCGAGACAATAATGAATGAGAAGACCAACAATGCAACAGACGCTAATGAAGTGTCAGAATGATGAGAAATCAAGAAATTAAAATAACATTGCAACCTGTCATGTGACAACAATGTAAAATGTGAGCAATCATATAGTTAACCATGTTAATCTGTGTTTCAATGCCATCACTAAATCTTTGGAGGCAAAATCTTGGGTTTAAATTTTGCAGTGCTTCATTTAGATACACACAAAGCCCTTTTTCTTTTAGAGATTGTATTCTTATTTAACATGGTGTGTTTGTGAGCATGAGTCTAAAAAAATCACCAATTACTTATTCTTTTGTTCTCAGCTCATGGCTGATCAGCTGCAATTCCTGTTCTCCATCTTCGCCATCGTCTACATTTCTATTCAGTTCCAAGTGTGTTGTCAGTTTCGGATTTTCTTTTATCTGCCTGATGCAATGAAGTGTTGGTCTCTTCATGCACTCTTCCCAGGCATTTCTATTTTATTAATTTCGCAATGAGACACAATGCCTATGTAGGTATCCAAAGCACTGGTCCCTCTGTTCCTTGACAATTCCCCATCAAGACTTTTTTCTACTTTGTTTTTGAAAATTTGTTAGCTGGTCATTCTCTTTGTTCATGAAATCTACAGGACTCTTCTCTAACACTATGCCTCAAAATCCCATAGATTTTTCCGTTCTGGTTCTACTACTTTACACGTCTCTAAGTAGTAAACAGCAGCACTCCAAACAAAACTTTTTGTGTACTGCGCATTGAAACTAAAATTTTTACATATTAGTAACTTCTCTTTTATTGAATGCCATTTTAGCATGTGCGCTTCTGGATTTAATCACTTGGCATGATCTACCATCCTCTGTTAATTTAATACCAAGGTACAGGACTTAAAGCCAGTCATTTGCTTCAGATAATCTTAATTCATAGACAGGTTTGCTGCTATTGGAGCTTTACTACATATGAGGTTTTTGATTTTCTTCTACCTTATTTTCATATATCCCTCAAAATACACTGTTTGATACGTCTATAGCATTTTGAAGATTATGATATTGCAATGGTTGTGTTTGTAAAAATTGTGATACAGTTTGCCTGCATGAGTGTCCAAAGTAACACGCTCTGTGGCGACTACAATTGTTATGAAATACAGGGAATGAATTCACAGTTATGAATATAGGCAACTTCCAATGTAGAATGGAATGACGTCAGTGAATATTTGTGCCAGAGCAGGACTTGAACCCACTTGTTACAAGCAGCCCCCTTAATCATTTCAGCTATCCATACATGCTTCACAGGCACTCCCAAACATCCATACATCATCATACATGTGTCATTAATCTTCACTCTTATACCTCCTGTAATTCCTGCACAGGGAAGATGTTTAAGCGAAAGTCGCTAGCCTGGTATCGGCAGATAAATACTATTCTACAGTGCTTGTGTTTGTAAGAAATGCAACATAATGTTGCTTTGAACATGCTTGCCACAGACTAAATGCATGGATGCACGTGAGGAACATAGAATCACACTTCTTATAATCTGTAATATAGTATTTATCTGCCAATGTGTGGCTAGTGACTTTTGATGAAAGATTTCCCCTGAACAGAAATTATATTATGTGTATGAATGCAGATTAATACAACATGGGTGACAATATCGACATATAGAAGTTTGGATCTGGCCGTGAAGCATGCATGGGTAACGAAAATGATTAAGGCAACCGCCTATGACAAGTGGGAGATCTGGGATCAAGTCCTCGACCATCACAAATTTTCAGTGTCATTATTCTACTTTACAGTTGGAGGTTGCCTGTACTCACAACTGAAAATGCATATCCTGTATTTTAGAAATCCTTTTCAGATTTAGCTACTACTGTTGTACCATATGTGAATCTAAGCATTTTTATATTTTCTTACATGTAGCTATTACCTCAACATACAGACTTTTCTGTTTGTTTACTGCATTCTCACAGTATATGTTGAAGAGTAATGGGGAAAGGCTACATCCCTGCCACCCACCTTATTTATTTTTACTTATTAAGCATCTATTCATCATATTTTTGATATATGATACAGGTTAATTTATGTTAAAAGATATTCATTTACACGGAATAGCACCTGCCTTGCACTGTGTTTTAGAGCTGCTTCGAATTTTTGCATTTCTTTTATTGTTTTGGTGTAGTAAGGAGGTTAATTGTAGAGTTTTTTTACCAGTTTGCGGTGGTCCTTTTTGTCTGAGTGACATGCTTGCATACTCACTGTGAAAGTCCAGTTTTTGCCTTGTATCATATGTGTGGACTGCTTGATTTGTACAAACTAAGTTATTTTTAGCCTCTGAAATTGTCTTTATGCAAGTAACTATCTCAGGAGTATACAGGCGTGGTAGTAGTAGTTATGAGGTGCTTTAAAAAGCAGTTTGCAAGATTGTATAGGTGTAGTATTTTCAGTTACTCTTAAGATTCTCTTCTGTGCTATGAAGCAGCTTTTGCTTACTGGTGAGTTGCCTTAAAAAAGTAACCTATATCATAGCAGTTAATCCCCTTTGGCATGATAGACATATTTTAATGTTTCTTTTTTTCCACATCTTGAAAATATTTTTCTGTCATTACATATTCTTCTTAGCTCCTTGTTTATGTATTTGAAGCATGTGTGCCACCTCATGTTGTCCTGAATCCATGTTCCTAGAAATTTTGTTGAGTTTACTAGTTCTAATTGTTTATTAAATAGATGTATGGTGGGTGCTAATGGATGTTTCATTTGTGGTAATGAAGGTGTATTGCAAAAGTTTCCTGTGTTAACTATAAGACTGCTAGTGATGAACCATTCCACAAAGTGTCTGGTACAATTCTGTATTTCATATTGTAGTTCTGCTGCAGGTTTGTCTTTTATGAACACATGTTATTAGCAGCAACTGTCTGAAGACATGCTTTGTTGGTGCTGCACAGTTTAGCGATTTTGAGTGAGATTAACTCAAGCTGCAGTGTTCCTCTTCTGCAAGCCAGTGTAGCATTGTGCACAAAAACAGCTAAGTGAAAAATCCGTGCAAGAGGTACATTTATTTATACATATATAAAATCTGACTTCAGAATTTCCTTTGTGTCTGACCATGTGTACAAGATTCGTGTGCTGATTTGAAACCCTAGATTCATATATATTACTATTCATGTCGCTTCTGCATAATCTGCCATTGATTGCGCCAATACCCATTTGTATTGTAATGTATTCTGAAATTTCGAACATTCGCGAGTATAAACTTATATTGTTGCTTTTAGTTTTAGACTTTAACTTAATTTTGATGTTTTAAAATTTTGAGAACAGTAGGCCTACCATCATTCAAAACAGTCATTCCCTAATTTCATTGTATAATTACATGAGAAATAGATTTTTTTTACAAAGCTTACCAATATGACTGTTATGAACATGTAACCCATTTTGTAGCAAATCAGCTGTTCACAGTTGCTACCAAAGAATACATCACATCTGAAATTCATTGTATACCAAAACATATAAACGTGCATTTCTGAGAATTTTCAGAAGCTGTCATTGTCCATTGCATAATTTATGAGTAATTTGTAGTAAATCGGCGCCTGTGATTTAGTTACTGTAGCAGATATTCTAGCTAACACATTGTGTTACATCTATTTTTCCCTTAAAGAGGAGTAGCCCTATATATTATTTACATTTATCGTAAATTAACTTTGTTTTTGAGTTTGCTAAAAACTAAAATTAACTCAAAATATTTTAGGAAACTTGTAATTTTAATCATAGATTTTTGTATTGCATTAACAGAAATCTCGTTTTGTGAATTTTCTTCAATTCATACAGGGAATTAGCAACTTTTTAGCTCAACAGATTAAATGATAATCAGTGGACTTAATTTAAGGCCCTTTAATACACTGTACCAGCTAAAGCGCAGCTCCACTATGAATGCTGTTCTCAAACATGGGATGAGTTGGTTGTCGTTCGTACGCAGCTGGAAATTGCTCTGACTACTGTCAAACGATTGGCAGTTGCTACGAATTGATGTGTTGGAAGTGTTCCCGATTGTCATGTACTGTGATACTCGTACCAGAGGTACCTCGAGTACTATCCCTTCCTGTGGATCATATATCCTCTGCAGAAAGTTCAGGATATGCCATTACTCATGCACTTCACTGCAAGCTGTGTGCGAATGGTAGATCTAGGCGTCCTCTACAGGGAAGGATGGAGGCCTGGAAGGACTCAGGGTGTCATACTGATCTCCATATGTAATAAGTTTCAGGTGCTGTCTTGAACTAAAACTGCAACCGAGGCAGTGGGACTCTCTTCACATGTTTTGGAGAAACCTGTTTTGTCTGGTGTCAGGAGGAGGCAAAAAGCAAAAGTATAGCGGTCTATTAATCGTCAGAAGTTCAAACGTGTTGAAGAGGCTATTCCGACAGCCATCGAGGAAACAGTTTGTAACCAACTGCAGATTGTGGTGAACATTGGAACAAATGAATCCTGTTGTCTGGGCTCCGAAATTCTTAGTTAATTCCAGCGACTGTCAGAGAAGGTTGAGAAGACCAGCCTTGTGTGTAGAGTTTCAACGAAGCTCGCAATTTGCAGTATTGTCCTCAAAACTGATTGTGGCTTTTTGGTTCTGAGTTGAGCAGAAGATCTGAACCAGAAACTTCAAAGGTTCTATGACAAGCTACACTGCGACTTCCTTGACTTGCGCCAAAGGGTTGAGAATTCTAGGGCTCCCGAAATGGGTCAGGAGTGCACTACATGTCAGAGGTTGCTACTGTGAAACATTACTAAATGCCTTCTCTGAAAACTACATAGAACAGTAGGAATCCCCCTTCATGATGGAAATCTATTTGATATAGTGGCAACAACTAGACTCTTTGAGGAGGTCCTCATCAAAACTGGTGTCAGTGAACATGATGTGGTTATGCCAACAGTGATTATCAAAGTACAAATTACAACTACCACAAGCAGAAAGATATACAAGGTGATTTTTTCCACCATCTACAAACTCTAGGGATTGATCAGTAAGAGGATATATGATACAAAAAAGGTCTAATGAACTTATGTCTGGAAATGCATGGTTTCCATGCTAGAGACCATTTACTCAATCACACTTTGTTACAGAGAATGCGGTCTGATATGTTCTGTACCACGCAACCACAGTTAAATTATGCATGGTAAAGAGTGGTACTGTTCCTCATACATCATACCCTAGCGCCTCTACTGCCATTGTAATTGGTAATGTTGTGTCTGATTCACATCTTTTGCCAACTAACCTAGTAGTAGCTGTGATACAGCGTTGTACACGTTGGTTCCATATTGTAATCGAGATCTTACTCATCTGTGGAATAGTAGGCAGAACCCCAGTGTATGGTGACAGGGAATCATTAGCATCAGTGCAGCGAGAATGTGTGGTCAGGAATGATTGGCGACCATACTCTTGGGCCAGTCTTCCTTCCACGTCGCCTAACAGGCCGGAACCATCGGCGTTTCTTACAGGTGACTTTTCCTCCTCTGCTGGAAGAAGTACCATTGATGATTCGAAGGATTATGTGTTTTTGCTACATGATGGTGCTCCAGCCCACTTTGTCATTAATGTCTGGACACATCTCAATCGTCTTTTCCCTGGTCGATGGATCGGACAAGGGGTTCCAGTTGCATGGCCTACTTGCTCACTAGCACATGGAAACCATTTTCAACACATGCAATAACTGTAGCTGTGTAGTACCATGCATGGTAGACTGCAGTCTATATAACAATGTTGTTGTTGATGTGTTTTTCAGTCCTGAGACTGGTTTGATGCTGCTCTCCATGCTACTCCATCCTGTGCAAGCTTCTTCATCTCCCAGTACCTACTGCAACCTACATCCTTCTGAATCTGTTTAGTGTATTCATCTCTTAATCTCCCTCTACGATTTTTACCCTCCACACTGCCCTCCAATACTAAATTGGTGATCTCTTGATGCCTCAGAACATGTCCTACCAACCGATCGCTTCTTCTAGTCAAGTTGTGTCACAAACTCCTCTTCTCCCCAATCCTATTCAATACCTCCTCATTAGTTATATGATCTACCATCTAATCTTCAGCATTCTTCTGTAGCACCAAATGTCGAAAGCTTCTATTCTCTTCTTGTCCAAACGAGTTATCGTCCATGTTTCACTTCCATACATGGCTACACTCCATACAAATACTTTCAGAAACGACTTCCTGACACTTAAATCTATACTCGATGTTAACAAATTTCTCTTCTTCAGAAACGCTTTCCTTGCCATTGCCAGTCTACATTTGATATCCTCTCTACTTCGACCATCATCAGTTATTTTGTTCCCCAAATAGCACAACTTCTTTACTACTTTAAGTGTCTCATTTCCTAGTCTAATTCCCTCAGCATCACCTGACTTAATTAGACTACATTCCATTATCCTCGTTTTGCTTTTGTTTATGTTCATCTTATACCCTCCTTTCATGACACTATCCATTCCATTCAACTGCTCTTCCAAGTCCTTTGCTGTTTCTGACAGAATTACAATGTCATCGGCGAACCTCAAACTTTTTATTTCTTCTCCATGGATTTTAATACCTTCTCCGAATTTTTCTTTTGTTTCCTTCACTGCTTGCTCAATATACAGATTGAATAACATAAGGGAGAGGCTACAACTCTGTCTCACTCCCTTCCCAACCACTGCTCATCTTTCATGCCCCTCGACTCTTATAACTGCCATCTGGTTTCTGTACAAACTGTAAATAGCCTTTTGCTCCCAGTATTTTACCCTTGCCACCCTCAGAATTTGAAAGAGAGTATTCCAGTCCACATTGTCAAAAGCTTTCTCTAAGTCTACAAATGTCAGAAACGTAGGTTTGCCTTTCCTTAATGTAGCTTCTAAGATAAGTCGTAGGGTCAGTATTGCCTCACGTATTCCAATATTTCCACGGAATCCAAACTGATCTTCCCCGAGATCAGCTTCTACCAGTTTTTCCATTCGTCTGTAGAGAATACGCATTAGTACACTCCTGGAAATGGAAAAAAGAACACATTGACACCGGTGTGTCAGACCCACCATACTTGCTCCGGACACTGCGAGAGGGCTGTACAAGCAATGATCACACGCACGGCACAGCGGACACACCAGGAACCGCGGTGTTGGCCGTCGAATGGCGCTAGCTGCGCAGCATTTGTGCACCGCCGCCGTCAGTGTCAGCCAGTTTGCCGTGGCATACGGAGCTCCATCGCAGTCTTTAACACTGGTAGCATGCCGCGACAGCATGGACGTGAACCGTATATGCAGTTGACGGACTTTGAGCGAGGGCATATAGTGGGCATGTGGGAGGCCGGGTGGACATACCGCCGAATTGCTCAACACGTGGGGCGTGAGGTCTCCACAGTACATCGATGTTGTCGCCAGTGGTCGGCGGAAGGTGCACGTGCCCGTCGACCTGGGACCGGACCGCAGCGACGCACGGATGCACGCCAAGACCGTAGGATCCTACGCAGTGCCGTAGGGGACCGCACCGCCACTTCCCAGCAAATTAGGGACACTGTTGCTCCTGGGGTATCGGCGAGGACCATTCGCAACCGTCTCCATGAAGCTGGGCTACGGTCCCGCACACCGTTAGGCCGTCTTCCGCTCACGCCCCAACATCGTGCAGCCCGCCTCCAGTGGTGTCGCGACAGGCGTGAATGGAGGGACGAATGGAGACGTGTCGTCTTCAGCGATGAGAGTCGCTTCTGCCTTGGTTCCAATGATGGTCGTATGCGTGTTTGGCGCCGTGCAGGTGAGCACCACAATCAGGATTGCATACGACCGAGGCAGACAGGGCCAACACCCGGCATCATGGTGTGGGGAGCGATCTCCTACACTGGCCGTACACCACTGGTGATCGTCGAGGGGACACTGAATAGTGCACGGTACATCCAAACCGTCATCGAACCAATCGTTCTACCATTCCTAGACCGGCAAGGGAACTTGCTGTTCTAACAGGACAATGCACGTCCGCATGTATCCCGTGCCACCCAACGTGCTCTAGAAGGTGTAAGTCAACTACCCTGGCCAGCAAGATCTCCGGATCTGTCCCTCATTGAGCATGTTTGGAACTGGATGAAACGTCGTCTCACGCGGTCTGCACGTCCAGCACGAACGCTGGTCCAACTGAGGCGCCAGGTGGAAATGGCATGGCAAGCCGTTCAACAGGACTACATCCAGCATCTCTACGATCGTCTCCATGGGAGAATAGCAGCCTGCATTGCTGCGAAAGGTGGATATACACTGTACTAGTGCCGACATTGTGCATGCTCTGTTGCCTGTGTCTATGTGCCTGTGGTTCTGTCAGTGTGATCATGTGATGTATCTGACCCCAGGAATGTGTCAATAAAGTTTCCCCTTCCTGGGACAATGAATTCACGGTGTTCTTATTTCAATTTCCAGGAGTGTATTTTGCATCCGTGACTTATTAAACTGATAGTTCGGTAATTTTCACATTTGTCAGCACCTGCTTTCTTTGGGATAGGAATTATTATATTCTTCTTGAAGTCTGAGGGTATTTCGCCTGTCTCATACATCTTGCTCAACAGATGATAGAGTTTTGTCAGGACTGGCTCTCCCAAGGCCGTCAGTAGTTCTAATGGAATGTTGTCTACTCCCGGGGCCATGTTTCGACTCAGGTCTTTCAGTGCTCTGTCAAACTCTTCACGCAGTATCTTATCTCCCATTTCATCTCCATCTACATCCTCTTCCATTTCCATAATTTTGTCCTCAAGTACATTGCCCTTGTATAGACCCTCTATATACTCCCTCCACCTTTCCGCTTTTTCTTCTTTGCTTAGAGCTGGGTTTTCATCTGAGCTCTTGATATTCAAACAAGTGGCTCTCTTCTCTCCAAAGGTCTCTTTAATTTTCCTGTAGGCAGTATTTATCTTACCCCTAGTGAGATAAGCCTCTACATCCTTACATTTGTCCTCTAGCCATCCCTGCTTAGCCATTTTGCACTTCCTGTCAGTCTCATTTTTGAAACGTTTGTATTCCTTTTTGCCTTCTTCATTTACTGCATTTTTATATTTTCTCCTCTCATCAGTTAAATTCAATATTTCTTCTGTTACCCAAGGATTTCTATTAACCCTCGTCTTTTTACCTACTTGATTTTCTGCTGCCTTCACTACTTCATCCCTCAGAGCTACCCATTCTTCTTCTACTGTATTTCTTTCCCCCATTCCTGTCAATTGTTCCCTGAAACTCTGTACAATCTCTGGTTTAGTCAGTTTATCCAGGTCCCATCTCCTTAAATTCCCACCTTTTTGCAGTTTGTTCAGTTTTAGTCTACAGTTCATAACCAATAGATTGTGATCAGAGTCCACATCTGCCACTGGAAATGTCTTACAAAAATTAAAACCTGGTTCCTAAATCTCTGTCTTACCATTATGTAATCTATCTGAAACCTGTCAGTATCTCCAGGCTTCTTCCATATAGACAACCTTCTTTTATGATTCTTGAACCAAGTGTTAGCTATGATTAAGTTGTGCTCTGTGCAAAATTCTATCAGGTGACTTCCTCTTTCATTTCTTAGCCCCAATTCATATTCATCTACTACATTTCTTTCTCTCCCTTTTCCTACCTCAAGTTCTAGTCACCCATGACTATTAAATTTTCGTCTCCATTCACTACCTGAATAATTTCTTTTATTTCATCATACATTTCTTCAATTTCTTCGTCATCTTCAGAGCTAGTTGGCATATAAACTTGTACTACTGTAGTAGGCGTGGGCTTTGTGTCTAATGTGTAACAATGTATGATTCAATAAATGGTCTTCAGTGAGGAAACTGTCCACTTCCAGACAGAAGTTCATAAGATTTTTCTTGTTCTGTATTCTAGTATCTATCAGTCCTTAGAGTCTGTACATTGTGGAACGAATCACCCTGTTTATGTTCAGTGAACTAGACAAAAGATCAGTAGTGTCATACCTCAATGAAGAACTTGAAACTTTCATCCCAGGGCAGTAGCATGTAGGGGTACAATGGCTCAAGCTTAAAAGAATAGTTGATCATGTGCTGGGTTGATTTGTACCCAATAGAGTAGTTCAGAATGGGAGGGACCCTCCAAGGTATACAATCACTGTAAAGAAATTTCTAAGGAAATAGAGATAACTGCATAATAGATGTAAAATGAAGTGTAGGACTATAGGTAGAGAGATTCTGCATGAAACACGTTTGACTGTCGAGAGTGCAATTCATGATGCCTTCAATAACTACAAAAGGAAAATATTGTGAAATGATATATCACAAACCCAAAGAAAATCAGATTTTATGTAAAGGCTGTTAGTGGCGCCAAAGTTAGTGTCCAGTTTCAGGGGGATGAGACACGAACTGATATTGAGGATAGCAAACCAAAAGCTGAAATATTTAACTCGGTTTTATAATGTTCTTTTACAAAGGAAAACCCCAATTTAATTTTTATGCCACTGAAAAGATGAATGAAATGCGTATTAGTATCAGTGGTGTCGAGAAACAGCTGAAATCATTGAAACTGAACAAAGTTCCAGGACCTGGTGGAATCCCTGTAAGACTGTATACTGAATTTTCGGCTGAATTAGCCCCTCTTCTAACTATAATCTGTTGTAGATCCGTCGAACAAAAATTCATGCCCAGGTCTTGGAAAATCACGGATCACACCCATCTACAAGAAGGATGGTAGAAGTGAACCACACAACTACCGTGCAATACCCTTGACATCGATTTGTTGTGGAATCCTAGAACATATTCTAACCTGAGACATAATGAAATATCTTAAACAGCATGTACTCCTCAATGCCAAACAGCACAGATACAAAAAACATCATTCATGTGAAACCCAACTGGCACTTTTCTCACATGATATGGTGAAAGTTTTGAATCAAGGCATTCAGGTAGATGCAGTATTTCTTGATTTCTGAAAAGCATTTGACTAAGTACCACACATATGCTTATGTCAAAAGTACGATCATATGGAGTATCAAGTGAAATTTGTGACTGGACTGAGGACTTTGTGCTAGAGAGGGTGCAGCATATTATCTTGGATAGAGAGTCATCCTCAGATGTAGAAGTAACTTCAGGTGTGCCCCATGGAAGTGTGTTGGGACCCTTGCTGTTCATGTTGTATATCAGTGACCTTGCAGGCAATATTAATAGTAATCTCAGATTTTTCAGATGGTGTGGGTATGTATGAAGAAGTACTGTCTGAAAGAAGCTGCACAAATAGTCAGTCAGATCTTGATAAGATGTCAAAGTACTGCAAAGATTAGCAACTTGCTTTAAATGTTCAAAAATGTAAAACTGTGCACTTCACAAAATGAAAAACGACTATAATATAAGTGAGTCACTGTTAAAGTTGCCCAACTCATATAAGATTCTGGGTGTTACATTTTGTAGGAATATGAAATGGAATGGTCACATATGCTCAGTTGTGGGTAAAGCAGGTGGTAGGCTTCAGCTTGTTGATAGAATACTGGGAGAATGCAATCAGTCTACATAGGAGATTGTTTACAAATCTCTTATGTGACCAGTTCCAGAATATTGCTCAAGTGTGTGGGATCCATGCCAAATAGGACTAACAGGAGATATTGAACACATACAGAGAAAGGCAACATCAATGGTCACATGTTTGTTTGAGCCATGGGAGAGTGTCACAGAGATACTGAAGGAATTGAACTGGAAGGCTTCAGAAGATAGATGTAATCTATCCTGAGAAAGTCTGTTAATAAAGTCTCAAAAACTGGCTCTAAATCATGACACTAGGAATATACTAAGACCTCCTACATACTGCTCACATAGGGATCATGAAGATAAGATAAGAATAATTACTGCACCTGTACAGGCATTCAAACAATCATTCTTCCCATGCTCCATACATGAATGGAATAGGGAGAAACCCTAATAACTGATACAATAGGATGTACCATCTGCCATGCACCTCATGGTGGTTTACAGAGTATAGCTGCAGATATTGATGAATGTGTACACTTGTGTCATCTGCAATTTATATATATTTTATGGAGTTACTGGATGACTCTAGGTCATTGATAAATATGAAGAACAACACTTGACCCAAAATAGAATCTTGGAACACAACATACTTAATTTCGTTTTTCAGATTTGTAAGCGTACATAATTATTTCTTCCGTGGTTCATCATTCCTACCATCTGCTTTCTGTTTTTCAGGTAAGATGTCAATCATTCGTCTGCCAAGCCCTTACTTCCTACTTATTCCAGTTTTTGAGGCAGTAAGTTGCGGTCTATCAGATCAAAGCTTTTGTGAGGTCCAGAAATATTGTCAGTACATGTGATTTCTTGTCTATAGTAGTCAAGGCTTAACTAACAAAATCACAAACGGCAGTTTCTATTAACTTAAGTTTTCTGAATCCATTTTGAATACTTCACACAAAATTATTTTTCTGTATGAATTAAGTAAGTCTTTTGTAAAATACTTTTTCCAGTATTTTAGAAAAACCAGAGCGCAGAGACATTGGTTGGTAATTCTTTTCATATGTCTTGTCTCCATTCCTCAACAGGAGCCTTATGTTGGCTATTTTTTGTTTTTCTGGAAAAACACCACCAGATAATGAAGAGTTGCAAAGATGAGTTAGGGGCTTAGTCAGTACTCTTGCACATTTTTTTAAAATATGTAATCAAGAATCCTGTCTCTGCCTGAAGAAAATTTTGACTTTAATTCTTTCATAGTATTCAGTATTTTCTTTCATCTGTTGAACACAAAAAATTGTTTCTTCATTTAAATAGATTTTTTTTGCATCTGTTTTCAGAAGATGCTTTTTGGTATTTGCCTTTCAAATTGTCTGCTATTTCCATGCAATATAGATTAAATACATCAGATAATCTATGTGGATACTTATTTTGTCTCTACTTTCAAATATATTAATGTTACAGGGTTTTTCCAGTGTTTTGCTAGTTTCTCTTCTGATAACAGACCACATTGCTTTCTTTTTATTTGTAGCTCTGAATACTAATTAGGAGTGATGCCAGCTGGCTGAATGAAATATGCTTGATGTCTCTAATCAATTTAATTCATTTTTTACTGTTGACTTAAATAAAAGTGTTACAACAAAATTTTGAGACCGGCTTTGTTTTAACATATTGTAATCCTAGTGATGTGCTACACAACTTAATCCTGGGGGAAAGATTCTCGCAAATTCATAATGTAAGTTGTCCACTTCTTGGAAAGAATTTATCAGAAATTGTGGTGACTAAATCTCGAATTCAAAACCGAAGATACTGAAAGCACCAAGTCAAAAACATTTTTGGATTTTATGTATTTATTTAATCATTTGTCATTTACAAAGGCAGTCATCAGAAAATGTATTAACTGAATTACAATATACCTTACATGTGTTCTTATAATAGTATACAAAATTATAAATGTTCTTGAGGCACTCTATGGCAGTATCAGAGAGTCTGTATAAGTCTGTCAGTGTACCCCATAGCTTGTCAACATCCGACAAAGGACTTTACCGCCTCTCTCAGAAGTTATTCCTGAGTAGTAGGTCAGAGATGCTAGTTCTTGAAGATTTAGTTTCCACTCTCACTAAGTATTATGAGGATGAGGTACAGGCTGCTGCAGTTCATTACAAGTTCTTTCGATTGTGGGAAAAAACCAGAACAGACACACCATCAGTGGGTCACAGAACTCCAGAGTTTGGCACGACAGTGCCGTTTTCAATGCAGCACTGGACAGTACTATAGTTACACAATGATTCGTGATGCAGTTATGTACAATGTGCCAGACAGTTGGATTTGTTAATAAATTCTCAGAGATTTTGATGCTGTTTTGAAACAAGAGTTACAAATTATTGAACACTAGGACTCGTGTGAGGTAACGTTGAAGCAGTTCCAATTTTCAGTGCAACACAACATGACAAAGAGGTATGACCTTGTGACCGACCGCTTTGCGCAAACATGTCACCGCGCCCTGGACAGAGTAAACAAGTGTCAATGCATGTGTCTGCTGTGAAATCATGTACACGCTGCTTTTTCACACGTAAAAGAAAGAATTTCCCTTCACGGAATGCAACTTGCTTTGCCTGTGGAGAGCCAGGTCATGTATAGTCTGTGTGCTTGCAACAGAAAAAGAACTCTACCTACGCTTCACTCTCACAAGCACAGAGCACGTTCTCATCCAGTGAATGTAGTTTTTACGAAGCCGGCTGCCGGCACTAGTAGTGACGAAATTCAGGATGTGCCTTCACCCTGTCCAAGTGCCGTGCAACAACTGTTTGTGAACTTAGTCGTTGCAAGATGCTGTGTGCGACTTCAATTACACATTGGCATTTCTGTTACATTCCTTAATCGTACCATTTATGAACAATTGGGCTCACCACAATTGCCAAAATCTTGCACGTAACTTACTGCGAATAATGGTCAGGACATTCTAGTGCTTGGTACGTATAATTTGCTTGCCACATTCCAGTCTCATACTAGAGACATTTATAATCTTGCGTTCGTGAAACTGTGAAAATATTTTGGGGTTAGATTCATTTGATGTGTTTGGTCTTCGTGTACAGGGCAATGTAATTTCTGTTTCTGCTTTCAACCTAAAAGATAGTGTTACTCATTTGGTTGAGGTTTTTCTTGACTTATTTTCTGAAGGACTCAGCAGAACGAATAATTTTATGGCGTATATTACAATGAAAATGCTCACCCTAAGTTCTTTTGGGCGCGTCCCGTGCCTCATGCAATTAGAGACAGAGTTGCAAGTGAACGTAAGGGATGGCAATGGTGTTATTGCTGCTATCCAGACTAGTCCATGTGCTTCTCCTTAGTAATGTTACCAAAACCTTTTGTAAGACTTCGTCTTCGTGTTGACTTTAAAGCCACTGTGACTCCACAAACAATAACTGATATTTATCCGTTGCCTCGCCCTGAGGACAGGGGCTTGGTACAGGCCGCTATTTTTCAAAAATTGAGTTACGTGATGTGCATTTGCAAATAGCGACAGATGAGGAGTCTCAAAAATAGTTTGTGATCAACACACATTTAGGAATGTTCAAATTTTTGTGCTTACCCTTGGCAGCGCTTCTGCGCTTGCCATATTCCAATGCTACTTACAAGGGAATGATCCAACAAGACATTTCGAAACGTACCCTGTAATTTTTTACACAGGAAGAAGACAACGAAAAAATGCACTACCAAATTTTAGCTGCTAAGAGGCACTGGCAGTGTTAACAATATAGCTGAAAATTGCGAAATTCGTGCAAGGCGGCGGTAGACATGTACAAACCTACTGTGGCTGTAGCAACGGCGCATGCGCAACTAGGCGCGCGCGCACACACACACACACCCACACACACACAGCCGAGGTCGGCGGCTCATTTGTAAACAGGAAACACGACACAATTTGATCGTAATTTGTGAAGGACGTTTCATGTTACTGTTCGTTGGCAGTTCCTCTCACACTACAGTACACATTACTGTTCTTTCGAATAAGCCACCCAAGTAAGATCTATTACAAATTATCAGTTGCTTTTAGCACTATTGGAAAGTATTGACAATACAGATAAAGCTGAATTAATATTTATTGTGCTTTCGTAAGGCATGCCTGCTAATAGTACCTTTTTTTTCTTCCAGTTTCGCAGTAATGTGGAATCCAATTAACGTTCTCAATTTAGCAATGATGAAATATGAAGAACGTGGTTCCAGCCAAAATCACCCACTTCTTCTGAGGACGTACATATGTGTCATTTGTTAGTTGATTTCCTTGACATCCATTCGGATGATATCGACATTTCGTTTGAAATTGTGGATGAGTTAGAAGAAATAGGAAATAACTGTGACCACCCCATTAATTGTGGTTTGGACCACATCAGTTGTGTCAGCAACAGTTCTGAATAAGAATACCTATACCTTCTAAGACTAAAAGAAAACGTACTGCAACAGCTTTCAGCGACAAAAAAGGCAGTGAAATATTGATTAAACAAAGGAAGGGAAAAACATTTGAAGTTACGGAGTGTGCAAAGGCGTTTTCGTTTCGTAAAATCGGAGAATGAGCTGTACAAATGGAAGAATGAATTACATAAAGTAAGAAATATGCGCCAAATGGAAACCCGAAACCATATGAATCAAAAACTGTTTGAGAGATTTCGAACTGCTCGTGAGAGGCTACTCACCTTTACCAATTAGGATCTACGAGACTGAGCCCTCCGATTTGCGTCTGACATAAACATTGCTAATTTCCTAGCGTCGGCGGCCTGGCTATGCAGGTTGAAGAAATTGTACAGAGTAGGAAGTCCCAAAATTATGAAGTTTACGTCACGTAAACGTGTAGAGCAGCTGCCAGTGATAGACAATGCTATAGAGAAATTCATAGCTGACATAGACATTTGCTGCTATGCCAGCAACTGCTGTTTATAACGCTGATCAGTCAGATTTCGTGAAAGAAATCCGTGCACACCGCATTTTATCATTTTGGGGTGTAAAAAAGACGGAGTCGCTTGCCCAGTCAATGAATGCAATCACTCATTTATATACGATAATGCCAGTGATAAACATGAGTGGCTTACTGCTTCCGCAGCTGTATATCTGTCTCCAAAAACCGCAAGGCAAATTAGGGCCAAAAAATAAAAAGTGGACTATTTAGTTGCAAAAAATCTTGTAATCAACGTATCAAAATCTGGAAAAATGGGAAAGAAAGTTTTCAACCTTTCGTTCGAAACGTATGCCTGCCAGCTGCAGAAATTAATTCACTGCTTTTGTTGGATTCATGGTCTGGGCATAATGACGCCTCTGTTTTTGTGGAGGACGATGTAGAATCTATAGATTTAATGTGGATTCCGCCTGGAACTACTAGCACGATTCAACCTCTCGATAAACAATTTTTTCGATAATGGACAGCATTTTCAGGAAATTATCAGACAACGTCATTTCCGGTAACTCTCTCTCATTTCAGGTTTATCAGCGGAACAGTATTCTTAAGCTTCAGTCATTCGTGCTTTACCAGTTTCTTCGCCACGCTTTACGAATTCGATCAAGTATGCCTGGTATGTAGTGCAATATGCAGAACAGCAGCCAGGAGCATTTCTGACTCCATCCCAGTTCTGTCTAAGTAAAAGTAGTGGTTACTGCGAAGTGCCTGACTGCATCAATTTTTCCTCTTTCTGGAGGGCCTGGTGCAAGAAAAATGTTTGTTTTTGTCATTCACTGGACACCTCACATTTTTATGAGGACTACAAAGAATAAACAAAGAACTGTTTCACTGTTAGTCAAATGTACAACATTCAAACATTATTATAAGGAATGGCCTACAGAAATTATTATAAAATCTAATACTGCAAGACCCATTTCATTTCAAAGAATTACAAGTCCTCATTGATGGAAGTCGTCTGTGACATCAAACAATGCCATGATTTTATTTTCTCTGCTAGCAACTTTAATCAGAATTACATGTCCAAGAATTAAACTGCGATATGAAGTTATTCAAAAAGTTTGTATTGTTTAAGTCAGGTTTTCACCGGAGCAAGCAAGTTAACAAGCATGAGCAAAAGGAAATTCTGTATGGTGCACGCTATAGGCCTCTTGCAGGTCTTTCAACCTTCCCCAGTAACCTAATCGGAAAATAGAGACCTGCAGTTTAATGTGGAATCCGAACTACATGTCTTTCGTGGCCACTCCAACATCTGTGAGAAGTGGATGCTCGGTAAAAACTCATAGTGAAAAAGTTGTGGTCTGAATGGGATTTGATCCCACGCCGTCTGGATCATGAAGTGCATGCTTTGCCACTAGACCAGTTTTGGTCCAGAAAAAAAAATGCCGTTAGACCTTATACGTTTAGTGGAAACGCTGGCTGTCATCTCTCGAGATGCTCGACGTCGGTAATTAATGTTCTGTTTATAAATTTCACCTCAATGGTAATGAGAAGCCAGGGAAAAGTGGGAGCCGACATACAAGGGAAATTTTGGACCAGTGCTAAGGAGAGATGTAGATGCAATTCCGTGTAAAGTGCACGATCTCCACGCACGTCATACTTCCATTCAAATTGAGACACTTAAATTTTTCCTTCCCTGTATCATTATGCATCCTCCGTCAAGAACAGTGCGCTCGCCATGTAAAATAATCCTCACTGAATAACAAAGTTTTGTTCAAATGGTTCAAATGGTTCTAACCACTATGGGCCTTAACGTCTGAGGTCATCAGTCCCCTAGACTTAGACCTGCTTAAACCTAATTAACCTAAGGACATCACACACATTCATGTTCGCGGCAGGATTCGAAAATGCGACCGTAGTAGCCGTGCGGCACCGGACTGAAGCGCCTAGAACCGTTCGGCCACAGCGGCCGGCAAAGTTCTGTACTGTGGCTCTAACACGATAGAGTTGTATTCTCTATGCCAAATAGTAACTCCAAAAACTAAAAACTAATAACACAGCGTTCATAACAAATGTTCACTACCTCGTGTTCTCTTCCGTTCCCTCTAGCATAAACGAATCTACCCACATACAAGCGAATGGTAGTGAATTTTATGCAAATGCTCATTCGCACGTGTTCGCTTCCATTCGCCCCATTGTAAACCAGGCTAAATTGGTGTCTGTGAACTCCGGATAGTTCCGCTACGCGTCGCTGCGTAAGTGATTCGTCTAAAGCTCTGTATAAAGGAAAGAATGGGCTTCGTTTTCCCCATCTAGAGGGTTGGAACCCCTCCTTCGAAAGCGTCAGATTGCAAAGCCTGGGCTACTCTCAGGGAGGAATCTCCGTCTTCAAAGATTGTGTCTGTCTGTCTGTCTGTCTGTCTGCTGTCCGCCCGCCTGCCGCTTGCTGCTGTAGCTGTTCGTCCGTCCGCCTGCTTGCTCGCTGTCCATCGCCGTCGCCGTAACCGCTGCCGCCGCCGCCGCTGCTGCTTGCTGTCCGTCCGTCTGTTCATCGCCGACCATCGCCGCCACCGCCGCCGCCGCCGCCACCTGCTGCCCGTCCGTCTGTCCGTCGCCGTTCGTCTGCAATGAGTACTCCCACCTCCACTGTCATCTACACTCCCCCACCCCCTCTACCGCAGTCACTTCCTGGAGTGCCGCCCCTGGCCTCCCTCCTTACACCTCCCCTCCCCTTCTCTTACCCATCCCCCTATCTCCTGCCCTGCTGTATACCCACACCTCTACACCCTTCCTCCAGCCTCCACACCTCAACGGTTCCCACTACTACCCCCGCCCTCACGTACGCCCCTGCTGCCGCGCCTCAGGTAACCACCTCGCTCACCCACTCCGTCGCTTCATCATCTGCATCTCCCACACGCATCACGTCGCGCCGAGCCACCATCGCCACCACTGAACCGGCTGCTTCTCCTGGCGCCTCCACTACACCACAAGGATCTGCCACCCGCCACCTCCCTCTCCTCCCTGTCCCTCTCCCCTCCTTCCAGCCTCCAGTCTCCAAAAACCCCAAAAGCGCGTCAATACCGACTCTGCTCCCGCCACTTCCCACAAAAAGTCAACACCACCTCCCCCTCCCCATGCCGTCTCTATGGACACCACCCCTCCTCCTGCCACCCATACCTCGGCCCCCACCCTCCACACTTTTGTCCTGTCAACTCCCGATCCTAAGTTCCTCGACGCTCGTACCCTCACCATGGAGATACGAAAGTACTTACCTGGTGTTCCCATTTCCCAACTCATTCCCCGCAGGGACTCAGTCCTTATCAAGTCTCCGTCCCCATCCTTTCACACTGACCTCCTGCGAAAACTCCCACGAGTTATGTTTGGTCCCCATGCCTCTCTGACACCCTTCCTTTCCGCTTCCACTCCTCGTCAGCCCCAGCCTCCCCATCGCCCCCCCAACCTACACCACTGTGATCACCGACCTCAGCCCAGTGATCACAGAGGATGAAGTGTTGGCAGAACTGAACTCCCACCTGGACTTGGAAATCCGCTCTGACCGCTGTATCCACAATGCCTCTGGGCCCAACTACCTTATGCGGGTGTTCTCTGAGTCTGCCCCATCCATTGACCATCTCCTCACCCAGGGTGCCCTGATATACCACTGTCGCCATCCTGTCGAATCCTCCAAATCCCCTCCCCAATCCTACCATTGCCAGCGATGCCTGATGTACAATGACCACCTGACTCCCAACTGCAAACCCCCCCCCCCACCTGTCCCCATTGCAAGGCCTCCTACTTTCTTAAGAACTGCCCCAACCTCGCTGCTCCTCCTTCCTGTAATATCTGCAATGGCCCCCATCCCACCTACTCCCACAAGTGTAAAGCTAAACCCCCTCCAGCCACCCCTGAGCTTACAGTCCCAGTTTGTCCCGTCGATCCCCCTGTCTGTCCCAACAATTCCCTCCGTCCACCCCCCATGGCCGAGGACATCATGCGGTTCCTTACCTTTGTACTCCAAAACATTCACCCGTTTCAGCACCCCCACACCTTCCAACAAATCTCCCTTGCTGCTCGCTCCATTTTCCACCTGAACACCTTCGCCACTTACTCCCACAACCAAGCCCACTTCACCTTCACCTGCCTCGACACCCTAGTTTAAGTCTCTTCCCTTCCATCTCTTCCCCCCCTCCTTCCCGCCATGGCGTGGAACGAGTATCGCATCCTCTTCCAGAACATTCACTCCTTCCGCTCCAACAAATACCTCCTCATGCACACCCTCTCCCACCACCAGATCGACACCTTCCTCTTGAACGAAACCTTTCTCCAGCCCCACCATTCTATCCGCACCTCTCCCTATATCCTCCACCGCACTGACGCTCCTGGTCCTCGTGTGCAGGGTGGAGTCGCGATTGGCCACCTTAAGCATATCCCCATCTGGCCACAACCTCTCCTCAATTACCCCAATGAACACCTTATCCTTAGCGTCTTCTTCCCCTCCCTCACCATTACCTGTGCCACCATCTATGTCTGCTCCCCTGCTCCTCTTCCTTATGACTTCATCTCGCACATTGACCGCACCTTCTCCACCTATGTGATTGCCACCGACCTCAACATCCATAGCTGCACTCCTGCTGCCCTTCGGTGGTGGCATCAGTTCCTCTCCACAATCCAAGGTGACCTTGTTCCCCTTCCCCAGCACACCCGACCTGAAAGTGACACCACCCCCGATGTTGTCATTGCCTCCGCCAACCTCCTTGGGCATATTGCTGTCGCCGTCCTTGACCCCACAGGTAGCGATCACCTCCCTGTCCTTCTCACCATAACGTCTGCTCACCGCCCCCCTTCGGCCCTGCACCCTGCACCCCCTCCCAAGGTCGTCCATGACTATCACCGTGCCAACTGGGATGCCTACCAGGACTCCATCTCCACCCAGGTCGAAAGCCACCCTCTTACCTATCGCCATCCTGACGACATCATCCATGCCTTGTCCTTCCTTCAGAGGGTAATTACTGACACTGTGGCGGCCCATGTTCCTACTAAAACCATCCACCCACACTGTCCCACTCTCCCTCCGCGGGCTGTTCTCCTCCTCCGTGAATCCCGCCGCCTCTATCGCTCCTTCCTGCGCACTCGTGACAGGGATACACTCCAATGCCACCGGCAAATACAGCGACACGTACGGAACCTTATTACAGCAACGAAACGCCGAGACTGGCGCCAGACCTGCACACGACTCAACGCTACCCTCCCTATCAACTCCTCCAAGTACTGGTCTGCCTTCCATCGCCTTACTGGTTCCCATTCCGCTCCCCACTACCACCTTCTCCCTAACGATCGCCCCCTTCCTGACAACCTCAGTAAGGCCAACCACTTCGCTTCCCACCTTTCCGAGGTCTTCTCCATCCCCGATGATCCCCACTTCGATTATTCTCTTTTCCCCACCGTCATGAAACGTGCCGATACCTTGGTCACTCCACTTGCTCCTAGTCTCCAGTACTTGGGGCAGTTGCCCCCCTCCAACACAAACACTCCCATCACAGCACAAGACATTAAACTTATCCTCCAGTCCAAAAGCAACACGGCCCCTGGTCACAACTGTGTCACCTGCCGTTACCCTTGAGAAAGCCCCTATTCCTCCCTGACTGTCCTCGCCCATCTCTATAGTCATCCTCTCTACTGGCTTCTACCCTGACCTGTGGAAGACCTCCCGCATCCTCTTATTCCCCAAACCCAACAAACCCCCTTCTGCCACCTCTTCCTATCGTCCCATCTGCCTCACCTCCGTCTTCAGTAAGGTCCTTGAATCCATCCTCTCCCACGGTATCCTCAGCACCTTGCTCAACACCACCTCCTCCCCCTTATCTAGTGTTGCTTCCGACCCTCCTTCTCTGCTGAAGACCAACTCCTCAACCTTGTTCACATTCTGTCCCTCCAGCTCAACTCCTGTCGCTCTGCCATTTTTGTTTGCCTTGACCTCCAAAACGCCTATGACCGTGTATGGCATCCCGGTCTCCTCTTTAAACTCCAAACCTACCCCCTGCCCATCAATTTTGTCCATCTGGTCGCTTCCTTCCTCTCACACCGTCCTTCCTATGTCACCCTCCACAACACCAACTCCCGTATCTTATATCCCACGGCAGGCGTCCCCCTGGGTTCTGTCCTCACCCCTCTGCTTTATCTCTTGTATACAGCTGATATGCCCAAGCCACCCCCACCAGTCCACCTTCTCCAGTATGCTGATGACACCGCCTTCCTGGCTCTCTATCCTACCCTTGAACGGTCTCAATGTACCCTCCAAACCCACCTAAACCAGTTCACCACTTGGTGTAACCAGTGGTTCCTCTGCCTCAACCCCTCCAAAACCCAAGCAATCATCATAGGCTGCACCACTAGCTCCTTTTGCCTCCATGATTTCTACCTCACCCTTTATGGTCGTCCCATCCAGCTCACCCCCACCCTGAAATACCTTGGCCTCACCCTCGACCGACACCTCACCTGGACCCCTCGTCTCCAGACCGTCCACCAGAAAGCCCATTCCCACCTCCGCCTTCTGAAACTTCTGTCTGGCCGGACATGGGGATTGCATCCTTCTACCATCCTCCACACCTACAAATCCCTCATCCGTCCTATCCTCTGTTATGCCAGCGTTGCCTGGATCTCTTCCCCCACCCGCTTTTACAAGGCCCTCCAAATCCTTGAACGCCATGCGCTCCGCCTTGCCTTCCGTATCTGCCTTCCTTTCCCCACATGGCTCCTGTATGAACTGATCCCCTTCCCCCACCTCCTCCTGTCCTCCAACATCTTCGCATCCTTTACATTGTCCACAGGCTTGATCCCCCCACCCTCTGGTTTCCTCCTTCCTCTCCATCCACCTGTTGCCGCACCTCTATCGCTGTATCCCTCCCCCTCTCCACCTCCACACCCTCCATCTCCTTCATCAGGGCAATTTCCAACGCCTCCCCCTCCCAGATGACGAACTTCGCTGTAACATCTACCCTTCCTTCCAACTATAACCTGGCCTTGTTCCCCCCCCCCCCCCTCCGCAGGGCCCCCTTTTTCCTCTTCCCTCCTTCTCCCAGAGCGGATTTTCCTCCTTCCCCCCCCCCCCTCTCCTGAGACCCTGCACCCCATACTTGCCTCTTTCCTTCCCACATCCCTCCCTACCTGGCCCTCTTCAGCGCACCACCCGCTCATCTCCCCCTCTCTTCCCCTCCCTCCCTCCTTCCTGTCTCCCTCATCTCCTTGCGCCTGGCAGATCCTCTGTTTTGATCATCGTCAGTGTACCACATCAGTGTTGTGTTTAGTGCTGTTTCTCCTGTGTGTCAAGAGGTGTGCTTTTAATTGTGTACTGCCTTGAGGTTCGCCGTCAGTGTTTGTTATGTGCTACACCATCCGTCGATACCTTTTATGCTCCAGTCATACTGTGCCTTGTGTTCTTTTAATTGTCGCAGTGTGTGGCTTTTTGTGTGTGCTACTTTTCAACAGTTTTAACAGTTTTTTATCTCCATTTTACAGTCACCCCGTTTTTTGTCTATTGCCTTCCATGATGTTCCCCCTTTTTATATCTATGTTCACCATATTCTCTCCTTTGTTATTTTTAAATGTCTTCTATTGTTTGTTCTATGTCTTTCAGCTGAAGAGCAGCGCATATGTTGCTGCCATCCCGCCCCGTTGGGGAATTGAAATACAATAAAGAAAAAAAAATCGTTTTCCCCTGCATTCGTCGCTGCCCGCAGTTTAGGATTGGCTGAAACTGCGTCACGTGACATTAGCAGCCATTGTGAGCCCAAGCGTTACGTGTGAAGCATAGGAAGTGTGTGTCTTCGAAGTTTTAAGTAGAATAATGCCTCAGTGCTGTGCTTTTGGCTGTTCATTTCGAGGAAAAGATGGAGGAAAACTGTACAGAATTCCATCCGAAGGGAGAGGTGCAACAGGAAGGAGAATACTGGTCACAAAAGGAAAGGTTGCAAGAACTCGACTTAACCATTCAGTTTATTTTATTCATTTCTGGCGTTTTGTCTTTGTCTCCTTTTTACATTTCTGTTACTTAGTTCCCAATCCATTCGAACAGCAAAAAAAGGTCATAAGAGCTAAAGTTTAATGGTGATTTAATTACAAAATAGAAATCTTAGAGATAAAACTGCCACTGTTAACACATAAAACGAAAAATAGTCACTGGTAAAAAATTTCACCTGCTTGACTGTACAGTATGGTTTAAACTTATATTTACGATGCTCACAATAATAAGTTGTACTTTGTTCCACACAGTATAATGTACAAAAAAAATTGTTTGCACTAGGCAAATACCAAACCTGCTACTTTTCATTCAGTAACCACTAATGTTAATAACAGACTATCATTACTTTGCAACCTGCTTGCTAATCTAAACTATATTAATAGGAATACAGTTGAAACTTCCTGGCAGATTAAAACTGTGTGCCGGACCGAGACTCAAGTCTCAAGTCCCGAGTTCGAGTCTCGGTCCGGCACACAATTTTAATCTGCCAGGAAGTTCCATATCAGCACACACTCCGCTGCAGAGTGAAAATCTCATTCTGGAGGAATACAGTTGTTACTGTTTCCTACAGCCTACTTTTTTATCGTTGGCCTAGTTTTATCCCAACACATTTTAAAGATATTGTATTCTGTTGTAATTTCGAAATCATTCTCCTAATGTCATAGAACAATTTCCAGACAAAATTTTATGGGACAGATCTGAAATATATATATATATATATATATATATATATATATATATATATATATATATATATATATATAAAGCATGTGTAATCATATGGGCATGTTTATCAGTTCTCTTTACAAAGGTACCGCGCATATATATTTGAATCGAAAGCTTTATTTCGTATGACAAAATAGACATGGGGTGAATTTTCGTAATACGGAGTAGGAGGAACAAGAAGTAAGTCGATATAGAGCTTTAAATTAGTGATGGATTTTTCCTTGCACTTGCAGGTTAATATTGGATCCCTTTTGTCCTGCTGACTATTGGATAGAACCAATTTAACGCTAAAAGTGTTCAATCTCGATACCGCAACAAAGACTGCGAAATCTGCTTTCGCTATTAATAAAGGATAGCAGGGAAAAAATTGTGTTTCATGCTCACCACAACAAATGCTTTTCGACTCATTTAGCTTAAATTTGTTGAGACTTTTTTGTTGCTTAATATCCGGCATGTTCCGTTTGAAGCCACTGATAAGTTTTAGCAGTGCATTAGACGGCTGAGTGCACTTCTTTAATATACATGGCTAAACATGCTGCAGAGGTCAATGTATCACCAGCGGTGCAGTGGGCCCAAAATGGAGGCCACTGGAAAGTTAGCCGTACTTTCCCTATACAGAGTTTTAGATTCGCTAGGTGGGAAGGGCTGTACAAACCGCTGGTATAAGCTGTTCTTCGAGCAGCACAAATGTGTAACTTCGACATTTAATATAAAATACTTGCAGTGTCTCTTAGCAGCTTTAATTATTTCTTTTGTTGTCTTCTTCTTGAGTAAAATATTTCGGGGTAGGTTTCGACATGTCTTGTTGGACCATTCACTTGTAAGAACAGCTTACTGCAAAAGTTCCATTCTGTTCAAATTACTTGGACGATATTGTGGTGTCAGGACGTACACCAGAGGAATATATAAGTAACCTTAGTATGCTTTTATAAATAGTTTCAACTGCAGATTTGAAGTGTCACCTGGACAAATGTGCCTTTTTTCAGACCAAAATTCAGTACTTAGAGTGTGTTGTTAATAGCCAAGGCGTTCATCCCCTTTAATCACATTTGCTGGCCATCCAGGACCTCCCAGCCCCACGAAACGGACGGAATTGCAGTCAGATTTTGGGAAGATTACATATAATATCCGGTTTATACCCAACACAATCCAGATCGTGACTCTGTAGCATCATTTGACCTGGAAGAATGTGTCTTTTGTTTGGAACATAGTGTGTCAGGATGCATTCCAGAAACTTAGATTAGATTAGATTAGATTAATACTAGTTCCATGGATCATGAATACGATATTTCGTAATGATGTGGAACGAGTCGAATTTTCCAATGCATGACATAATTAGATTAATTTAACAACATACTTAAGTTAATATAACAACTTTATTTTTTTGTGTTTTTTTGTTTTTCTTTATTTTTTATTTTTATTTTTTTATTTTATTTTTTTATTTTTTTAATATTTTTGTTTTTTTTCTTAATTTATATCTAAAAATTCCTCTATGGAGTAGAAGGAGTTGTCATTCAGAAATTCTTTTAATTTCTTCTTAAATACTTGTTGGTTATCTGTCAGACTTTTGATACTATTTGGTAAGTGACTAAAGACTTTAGTGCCAGTATAATTCACCCCTTTCTGTGCCAAAGTTAGATTTAATCTTGAATAGTGAAGATCGTCCTTTCTCCTAGTATTGTAGTTATGCACACTGCTATTACTTTTGAATTGGGTTTGGTTTTTAATAACAAATTTCATAAGAGAGTATATATACTGAGAAGCTACTGTGAATATCCCTAGATCCTTAAATAAATGTCTGCAGGAAGATCTTGGGTGGACTCCAGCTATTATTCTGATTACACGCTTTTGTGCAATAAATACTTTATTCCTCAGTGATGAATTACCCCAAAATATTATGCCATATGAAAGCAATGAGTGAAAATAGGCATAGTAAGCTAATTTACTAAGATGTTTATCACCAAAATTTGCAATGACCCTTATTGCATAAGTAGCTGAACTCAAACGTTTCAGCAGATCATCAATGTGTTTCTTCCAATTTAATCTCTCATCAATGGACATACCTAAAAATTTGGAATATTCTACCTTAGCTATATGATTCTGATTAAGGTCTATATTTATTAATGGCGTCATACCATTCACTGTACGGAACTGTATGTACTGTGTCTTATCAAAATTCAGAGAGAGTCCGTTTACAAGGAACCACTTAGTAATTTTCTGAAAGACAGTATTGGCAATTTCATCAGATAATTCTTGTTTCTCAGGTGTGATTACTATACTTGTATCATCAGCGAAGAGAACTAACTTTGCCTCTTCATGAATATAGAATGGCAAGTCATTAATATATAATAAGAACAACAAAGGACCCAAGACTGACCCTTGTGGAACCCCATTCTTGATAGTCCCCCAGTTTGAGGAATGTGCTGATCTTTGCATGTTACGAGAACTACTTATTTCAACTTTCTGCACTCTTCCAGTTAGGTACGAATTAAACCATTTGTGCACTGTCCCACTCATGCCACAATACTTGAGCTTGTCTAGCAGAATTTCATGATTTACACAATCAAAAGCCTTTGAGAGATCACAAAAAATCCCAATGGGTGGTGTTCGGTTATTCAGATCATTCAAAATTTGACTGGTGAAAGCATATATGGCATTTTCTGTTGAAAAACCTTTCTGGAAACCAAACTGACATTTTGTTAGTACTTCATTTTTACAGATATGTGAAGCTACTCTTGAATACATTACTTTCTCAAAAATTTTGGATAAAGCTGTTAGAAGGGAGATTGGACGGTAATTGTTGACATCAGATCTATCCCCCTTTTTATGCAAAGGTATAACAATAGCATATTTCAGTCTATCAGGGAAAATGCCCTGTTCCAGAGAGCTATTACACAGGTGGCTGAGAATCTTACTTATCTGTTGAGAACAAGCTTTTAGTATTTTGCTGGAAATGCCATCAATTCCATGTGAGTTTTTGCTTTTAAGCAAGTTTATTATTTTCCTAATTTCAGAGGGAGAAGTGGGTGAGATTTCAATTGTATCAAATTGCATAGGTATGGCCTCTTCCATTAACAGCCTAGCATCTTCTAATGAACACCTGGATCCTACTATATCCACAACATTTAGAAAATGATTATTAAAAATATTTTCAACTTCTGACTTTTTGTTCGTAAAGTTTTCATTCAATTTGATGGTAATACTGTCTTCCTCTGCTCTTGGTTGACCTGTTTCTCTTTTAATAATATTCCAAATTGTTTTAATTTTATTATCAGAGTTGCTGATTTCAGACATGATACACATATTCCTGGATTTTTCAATAACTTTTCTTAATATAACACAGTAGTTTTTATAATTTTTGATAGTTTCTGGGTCACTACTCTTTCTTGCTGTCAGATACATTTTCCTTTTCCGGTTACAAGATATTTTTATACCCTTAGTAAGCCATGGTTTGTTACAAGGTTTCTTACGAGTATATTTAACTATTTTCTTGGGGAAGCAGTTTTCAAATGCATTTACAAAAATGTCATGAAATAAATTATATTTTAAATTGGCATCAGGTTCACGGTACACCTCATCCCAGTCTAACTGCTGTAGGCTTTCCCTGAAATTTGCAATTGTTAAATTGTTGACTGAACGTACTACTTTGGAGGACTGTTTAGTATTGCTGAATGGAGCTATGTCATATATTGTAACTAGCTGTGCACCATGATCGGAAAGACCATTCTCAACAGGCTGAGCATTTATCTGGTTAAACTTATCTTGGTCTATAAAGAAGTTATCTATCAGTGAGCTGCTATCCTTTACCACCCGAGTAGGAAAATCAATAACGGGTGTCAAATTGAAAGAACCGAGTAATACTTCAAGGTCATTTTTCCTATTACCCTCTTTCAGAGAATCTACATTGAAGTCCCCACAAATAATAATTTGCTTCCCCCTGTCTGACAGATAGCACAACAAGGAGTCCAAATTTTTCAGAAATAGATGGAAATTTCCTGATGGGGACCTATATACAGTTACAATTATAAAAGTGCCTTTATTTAATTTAAGCTCACAGGCACATGCTTCTATATGTTTCTCTACACAAAACTTTTTTGTTTCTATACTTTTTGCACAATGATAACTTTTGACATATATGGCCACTCCTCCTTTCTCCATATTTTCTCTCATTACATGTGCAGAGAGCTTATAACCACTTACATTTACCTTATCCATATCAGTAACAATGTGATGCTCAGACAGGCATAGTATATCTATTTCATTCTCAGCTTCTAAATCTTCCAAACAAACCAGAAGCTCATCTACTTTATTCTTTAAACTCCCAATATTTTGATGAAATATACTTACATTATTTTTAATTATACTTTTATGAGAACCTTTCCTTATTCTAACATTTGCAGTACTCTCCTGTCTGAGTTTCTCATTGTGCTTAGGCCTAGTTCCTATACCAGTGGTCACATGGTGTTCAGAGAGGCAGATTATGTCAATTGGGTTGGGTGACTTTAGTTCATCAATGCAATTACCTAGGACTGAGATACAACTTGGTGGAGATAAAATTTCTGGTGATTGGTGAAAATTTATAATTGATAGCTGTGATTGGTGATCCAATGTGCTAGAATTGTGCTGTTGAATTTCTTTCCTAAACTGAAGATTTGTTTCAATCCTGACCTCTCGTAAAACTTGACATCTTTCTGTCTTACCTATCCTAAAAAAGGTGCTGCTCCAACACCTGTAACCACTGGTATTTTACCATTCATGGCAGTGCCTCCCCCCCTTAAATTTCCTGCTATTACCCCAGCCAGTTTCCCCTTCCCTTTCCTGTTGAGATGTAGGCCGTGCCTGGTATAGTCCCACCTACTGAGATAATCAACAGGAACCACACCAATATGAGCCCCCGCACCCGACACAAGCAGCCGTTCCAACTCCAAATTAACTCTCCCAACAGAAGAGTTCAAATGAGGCCGGTCATGGCGTCTCAGGACAGATACAAATTCAACATTGGTGTGTCTCGATGCCGACGCAATCTTTACCAGGTCACACTCTATACTGTACCCAGGATCTCTGTTGATGCTGTTCCCTGGCCCTCCCACAATAACCACGGTGTCTTCCCTGGTAAATCCTTTACAGAGTGAACCTAAATCCTCTGTCACCTGATCCAGACTAGCACTTGGTTTGAAAAAATTTGTGACCTGGTATTCTGGTCCCAATTCCTCCTGCAGAAGTTGGCCTACACCTCTGGCATGAGAACTGCCTAACAACAAAACTTTCTTCCTTTTCGATGACTTTCCTACATTCTTTTTCAATTTCCTATTGAAAGTTTGTTGTGTCCTGTCTAAACCTACCTCTGCTTGAGGCTCATCAGTTTCTAACTGAAGCAACAGGTCAAACTTATTTTTGACATTCACCACAAAACTGTCAGACTTAGTTCTAGGCCTGTTCCTTCTGCTACCTGTTGCCACTTCCCACCTCTCTTTGCCCTTCTCCCTCCTTAACCTGTCCAGATCTTCCCTAGCCTGATCTAGCTCAGCCTGAAGGGCAGCAATTTTCCCCTCCTGTTCCACTATCTTCCTATCTCTGCTGCAAATCCTACATAACCACTGATGAGCCTGATCCACTTTCCCAACACCCACGCCACTGCAGTCCCCCCAGTGAAAAAAACTACTGCATCCATCACACCAAACCCCGGAACTAACAATTCTACGGCAAGTCAGGCACTTCTCACTCATGGCAAAAAATAATACTTAAGCTAGAATAAATCAATTAAATTACCGAAAATCAAAAAAAGACGTTACAAGAATTAAGCCTATTCACAAATGTATATAAGCAAGTTTCTGATTTAAAATTCCGCTGGTTTTCTGAGATATGTATTAAAACAACGAAGGTATACGCTATTTATTATATATTTCACTCGATGGAATGAAAAAAGGGCAATTAAATGAGATACTTTAACTTTGATTCTCCAAAAACGTTACGAGAATAGGCCTATAAACAAATGTATATAGGCAAGTTTCTGATATAAAGTTACGCTGTTTTTCTGAAATCTGTATTAAAACAGTGAAGTTATACGCTATTTACGGTAGTTTACTTATTTGTTACCGAGAAACTAGTTAAATTACCTTGAAACAAGAAACAAACACGTTTACAAAATTTAAGCCTAAGCACGACTTCGCGAAGTTACGATCTTTTCGTGTTTTCTGAAAAAATACGCAAATAAAAGTCAAACCTTTAACGGCAAGACTAAACGATACACTAATGCACGTATTTAATTTGTTGTCAGCGTTAAACTAAATTATATTTCTGTCTAAATCACTTAACTTTCTGGAAATGGTTTCTGGCGTCACTTACTCGGCGGCCATCTTGGAATGTCTTGTTGAGTGACACATGTCTTGTTCATTTCGGTCCCACAAAGCCTGTGGTTTTGGCAGTGGATGCTTCTTCATACATGATTGGGACTGTGCTCTCGCACAGATTTGGTTCACAGGGTAGGCTGACTGCTTTCGCTTCCAAGTTATTGACCACGACTCAATGTAACTATTCCCATATCGAGAAGGAAGTTCTCGCTATTATCTATGGGGTGACAAAGTTTGTAACACTGAAAATGCAGGATGCATGGCACCTGCTACCGATATATAATTTTTTTTGCTGAATAGTATGTAAATATTTGCAATTTAAATGCTTTCTTTTAATAAGTAAGGACATTGCTTCACTGTATGTGTAAATTTAGGTAGAAGTCTGTTGACATTTCATTGTATTTATTTGTGTCTTACTGTGAAACTTATAAGCTCTGGGGAAAAGCCAAAAGAATTGTTATTTGCATCGACTAGCAACGATAATAGCTGTGCTTGTGCACCGTAAAATCTTTGGGTAGGGAGTTGTTGCGCGGACCGCGCTGAGAGAGAGAGAGAGAGAGAGAGAGAGAGAGAGGTTCCAGAGCTAGTAGTCTGTGGTGTTAACACTCTCACCATTTCGACGGCATCATGTACGCGCGCCGGCCAGATGTCTAGTAGCAGGAGTAAGGACACTGGACGGGCGGAAGACGCTATATTAATTACGATTGCCCATTCCTGTAATTAGCTGTGCTCCACAAGATGCTACCGTCTTCAACAACAGCAGCAGTTCCAGCAACACAGATTCGTCGTTGGCTCCGAGGTTCGTCGTATGCACAGCATTGAAATAAGACTGTTCATTGGTAGAAAGTATTAACGGCTAACGGAGCAGCGCAACTGAATGTAATTTGATTGATAAAAATTTATTTAAACAATTATCAGTTAAATTCAGGGCGATTGTGTCCTCATTGACCTCTGACATTGTTACCAAGCTGGATCCTTGTTCCTTTTTTTCCTTATATCCTAACTGAGTGTCGTGAGAAACAAATTGAATAGTTACATCCAGTTTATTAATGAATGATTTCACTTTTAAGGATTTTAGCCTCAGTCTACTTTCAATTAACTGTTGTACAACTGATGCTTCATTATGAATAAAGTAAAGCAATTTCATTTTTCAAGTTTGAGACTCAATCACTGGAAAAAATGTAGATATAAAGAAATGCACAAATTAAGATTGCGGAAGTTTCATTTATTTTACATACAGCTGGGAGCACATGGCTGTTTGGTTTGGTAAGTATTCTGTTATTTATTTCTGTTTAAGTCAGGAAAAAAGGCTCGGTTGTTAAGACAATAATTTGAAATCGAATTTGCAAAATAAGTAACTGCAAAGTAAAATGTGCTTGGTTTTTTTCTAAATTTCTTTGATGACGTTACATTGAGGTCACTGAAAGTCACTGTTCACATAACGAAGCTCAGTACTAACATACAGTTTAATTGCATATTTTCAAATCATTACTCGATTTTGTTTTCAAAATTTAATGACAAACATAACGTAAGAGAAATTTCTCAGTTTTATTTATCATTATGTACTCACTATAATTAGCGTAAAAAAAGTGACAACCTTCAGTTGCCATGTCAGTGTTTAATAATACATGTTTTTCTTTCCCATCATCTTGTACATGATTTTGGATGTAAACTGCCCTAGTGGGCTGGCGACTGTTAATTATTTCCTTTTCGTTCATTAATGTAACTTTTGGATTCATGATCAGTGGTACCCCTTTTCTGTCCAGTGTTGTTCGTGACTGAGTGCACAAAATAAATTTCATTTTTCCAAATTTTAACCATGTTCGGTTTAACTACCTTTTATTTATAGTAGACTTTTCCACCAGAAGGGTCTGTTGTACACTTTCCTCCTACTTATCGGTAATATTTCTTCGGGAAAGATAGGCTTATCCAATTAGTAAAAATCCATTAGGCATACACGCGATCTATGGTCTTATTTTATATCGCAAGCAGGATAGGCCGATTAGCAAGGGGGAGTTACAAGTTCCACCATTATTTGTTTGGTCGGAAGTTTAACCTAGTGACAGACCATAAGCCACTTCAGTCTTTGTTTCATGCGTCCAAACCTTTTCTACCACACACGGCTCTGAAGCTGCAACGTTGCGCTTGGTTACTGTCACAGTATCAGCGCAAAATACTGTACCAGCCCACGTCGAATCGTGTATATGCTGACGCCCCTTATCGCGCTCCTGTTGGTCCTGATTCTGAATTCGATGTTACTGCTGCTTGTTGTCGTCAGATCGATGGGCAGGACACTCAACTTCTACAGACTTCCACTGCACTATTGGAAAATTGTACAGGTCATACAAGCAGACCCTAATTTGAACCATTTGTTGCACTACAGCTGTACTGCTTGACCTCGTTCAGTGAAAACCATTCAGCACTCTTTTGTGCGCCAATAGTTTGCTCGTCTATACGGTCTCTCCATGCAGCATCGTGTGATTTTATTGCAAAATGTCTCTGGAGAATCACGTGTGCTTGTTCATAAAGTGTTACAAAAAGATTTGCTACGATTGCTCCAGCAAGGACATTGGGAAATTGTAAGCACAAAACAATTACTGTGTCGGCACTTTACTTGACCGGGCATGGACGCCCACATTGAACAGATGACGTCACAGTGTCGCACTTGTGCTGAAAATTTATTGGTGCTGCCGCAAAGGTTTTCATCTTGGCCGAAGTCTAAATCGCAGTGGCGATAAGTACATGTTGACTTTGCTGGTCCCTTTTGGAACACTCGTTGGCTTATTGTTCTGGACTCTTTTAGTAAATATCAGTCTGCAGTGCCATCAATTCGACTACATCTCGTAGTACCATTCACGCTTTGTCATCTATTTTTTGCTTGGAAGGTTTGCCTGAAGTGTTGGTTACAGACAATGAACCACACTTTATGGCTCAGGACTTCGAACAGTTTTGTACAGCCAGTGGTATTACTCACCTTAGCAGTGCTCCATTTCATCCTCAGTCGAACGGAGAAGCTGAATGATTTGTGCATACGTTCAAGCAATAGATGAACAAACTACATGCCTGCCACACATGGGAGCAAGCACTCCTTACTCCTTCTTCCCGACAACGCACTGCTCCCAGCCCTGCGATGGTCGTCGCTGGTGGAGCTTCTATATGCCCAGCGCCACACATGATGCTCCAGTTGCTGTACGCGCCGCATCGCATGGCGCCTCCCACATTCCTCAGGCACTGCTTTGCGCCTAATGGTTCTATGCTTTCCAGAATTTTGCTCACATCAGGACCTGGGAGAGAGGGACGATTCTTCGAAATTTGGGCACTTGCATGTATTTAATTCAAGGTCCTGCTGGGTTGCTGCAGTACCATCAGAAGCAGATTTGTGCGTGTCGATTGCGAGATTCTTCCATAGATTTTCTATCCCCAGATTTGCCCCTACTGGGATGTTGCGGCGGGCGTGGACACACTCGGTTGCCTGTTCGGCACTGCCTGCAGGACCAGTGGAGCTGAACCTGTCGCCTTCACTACTGCAGAAGTTAAACTTCCCGGCCCTCGTCCCCGTCGCCCACCGTGCCGTCGTCGTCGTCGTCGTCGTCGTCGTCGCCGCCGCCGCCTCCCTCCTTATCGCCATCCTCTGTTTTTCGTTGGACTGGCTCAGGAAGAGGTGGGCCCCTTTCCAGGGGTTTTCGCGACCAATGTTCTCCTTGGAGCGCAGCCAGGTGTTGCGACTACCAGCTCCTCACGCCACACAGCTTCATGCCTCCACCTCCCCCCCCCCCCCCCCCCATGTTGTCGTAAGATGGCTCCCTACACTACAACAGTGTGGCGTTTTGGGGAGCAGGGCGGATTGCGCGGTCATAAGGCATCAACTGCATCCTGGCCAGTACAGCACCGCGAAATGGCAACAAGAAGGCACTGATCCGGCGCCAGTGGAAAGAGCGGGCAGTGCCACACCTCCAGGAAGACAGAGTTCAGCACCCCCTGTCAACGCTGTCTTAACCAGCTTCCCATCAGTGGTCAGGCCCAATTTGGTTGCAGACTTCGAGAACATCAGTAATGAATAATAGGAAGACGATACTTAGCTTGTGTTCTGCAGGTAGTAATGGTGTGTAACATAATTGCATGCAGGAGACACAGGGAGCACATCAAGCCATTTCATAATGAGAAGGTATGTTTCTTTCCTTTTCAGAACTAAGAAGTTCTATTAAAACTGAGAACTTCTATTAATCTGCAAGCGTATATACAGATCATTTTGGGTTCCTACCACCAGACATCGCAACTTTTCTCCATCCTTGTTTGTGTCTGCTGAATCTCACAGTAGCCAACACAATACTTCCTTTTACTCCTTCCCCTAATACTGTATTCCAAGACCCCTGTCTATTAAATTTTCATCTCCCATTATGTTAAGGAGCACCTGTTCAGAATCTTCATCACTGTCTCTGTCTCTTCATTTGTAAGTGATGTCACCATGTGCACCTGAACTACTGTTGTTTGCACTGGTTTGCTATCGATTCTGATGAGAACAAACTCATCACTAAATTTTTCACAGCAACTCAATTCCTACCATAGTTTCCCATTCACGACGTGTCCTACTTGTGTTACACCATTTTCTGCTGCTGTTGATATTACCGTATATGTACAGGGTCGCTCAGGGAAACGGGAAATTTTGAATGTTACAGTTGGCAGCACTGTAGCGCCGACAGATGTTCGAAACTTTGCACAATTGATGTGAACGCATTGCCATTTAGTAATCATGGAGAATTGGACTGGTGCGGAACGTGCAGTAGCTGTGAGAGCGTTTTACAAAAATGGTGATAGAGCGACTGCCGCGCAGAGAACATTTCGACAGCATTACCAACTTGGACGTCATGGACCTGTCCCATCTGCGCATGCGATTACAACGTGGGTGCGTAATTTTGAAGAAACAGGATCTGCCTTGAAAAAGAAACCTCCAGGTGGCATTCCAACGGTACGTACCCCAGAGAACATTCCAGCTGCTAGAGCTGCAATCGAGGGAAGTCCTCGCCGCTCCGTTCGAAAGCATGTATCTTCGCTAGGGATTAAGCGACGAAGCTTACAAAGAATACTGCACGAATTAGACTTCCATCCCTATAAGTTGGAGATTGTGCAACACTTACATGAACGAGACCCAGCGTCACGTATGGAGTTTAGTAGCCAGATATTGGCTAAAATCAACGAGGACGCGAATTTCCTTGGTTACTTATGGATATCAGACGAAGCCCATTTCCACCTGAACGGATTCGTGAACAAACAGAATGTTCGTTATTGGGCACAGGACAATCCTTGTGAGTTTCACCAGCGACCACTACATAGCGCCAAGGTCACAATATGGTGTGCTGTATCATGTCATGGTGTTATCGGCCCATATTTTTTTGAACGTGAGGATGGTAGTGCAGTGACAGTAACATCCGCTCGATATGTTGAAATGCTTCAAACATTCTTTACACAGAGACTGTACGAGCTTAATCTTAACGTCGAAAACATGTGGTTTCAGCAGGACAGAGCCACGTCACACACTGCTCGACAATCGATGGCAGCAGTTCGTCAATTGTTTGGAAGACGCATTATTTCACGTAACGGTGACATTGCATGGCCTGCGAGATCCCCTGATCTTAGTGTGTGCGACTTCTTCCTGTGGGGATATCTTAAAGGCAAGGTGTACCGTACACGTCCTGGAACAATCCATGAACTGAAGGAGAACACTGAAAACGAAATCACTGCCATTCCCCAAGATTTGCTACACCGCGCATTCCAGAGTTTTCATAACAGGCTGTTAGAGTGAGAACGCCGAATGGGAGCACATCTTTCCGATGTCATCTTTAAAAAGTAAAGAGACACTTTTGGACATTTTGATTGTAAAGACATACTGAATAATGGCACACTGAATACATTCACTTTCGTTAATTAAATTACTAGTTTTATGAATTTATTCATGGAAATGACGTTATTTCGAAATTTCCCGTTTCCCTGCGCCACCCTGTATAACCAGAAATCATTGTTTTCTTTCCATTTCACTTCACTGACCACTCCACTGTATCTGACTTGAGCCCCAGCATTGCCGTTTTCAGACTTTCTAGTGTCCTACCATGTGCAAACTTCTGACATTCCACTCCCTGACTCATGTAATGTGATACTTACATTGATTATTCACTCTTTTTCTCATGGTCACCTCCCCCTTAGCAGTCCCCTCCCGAATGTCTGAGTGAGGGACTAGTCTGGAATTTTTTGTCAATGGAGAGATCATCATGACACTTTTTCATTTAAAGCCACAAGTCCTGTGGAAACAAATTATGTGTCTATAATGCAGTGGTTTCCATTGCCTTTAGCATCCTCATTCCGTAGCTCATTGCTGTTTGTTCCACCTTTTAGAGGTATTGTATCCCATGTGCAAAAGAGTGCCCTGAACCTGTACCCTCTCATCCGCCCTCTTTGGCAGGGCCGTTGGTAGAACGAGGATGAATTCTTACGCTGGAAATGTTCAGCCACCAATGCTGATGATATTTATTCAATATTTTAACAGTGACAGGGTTCGAACCTGGGACCGGTGACGTTTGGTTACCAGTCAAAGGTGCTGTCCTTAGACCACTACTGCATACTGTCTACTAACTGCGTCCTAAATAAACAAAACACATGCGAAGTGAGCAGTTTGTTTAGATAAGGGGAGATAGGGCAATTGGGTAGCATGCTTAGTTATGAGTGTAATGGGGTCTTTCTTGCAAAATCGGCCTACAACCACTATTGAAAAGTGGGCTGAAGTTCAAGAGACTAGTCAGGTATAATCATTGTGTAAAGAAGTGGGTTTCAGAAGTAATGAGGAATGAAGTCTGTAGATACTGCGATAATGAGTAGCTCAGCAGGCAGTCCAGTTAAAAGGAATGGACATCTCTAAAAGAGGCAATCACCAAAGTTGGAAGCAAAGACGTAGGTACAAGGAAATAACTGCGGAGACACAACTGATAACAAAAAAAGTACTTCCGTTGATCGACGAAAGAAGGAAGTATAAAAGTGTTCTGGGAAATTTAGCAATACAGAAATACAAGTCACTTAGAAACGAAGTAAAGAGAAAGTGCAGAGAACCTGAGGTGAAATGCTTCATTTAAAATGTGAAGAAATCGGAAAAGAAATGATTCTCGGAACGATTGACTCAGCATACAGAAAAGTCAGTACAACGTTTGGTGAAATTAAACACGAGGTCGATAACATTAAGAATGCAATGGGAATGTCACTGTTAAATGCAGGAAAGAGAGCGGATAGGTGAGAGTGTGCACTGAAGTTAGTTTAGTTACATGTTTCATGAATCATTTTGTACGATATATCATAATTAAGTGGAACACACTACAGCAACAGCATTTCTTCTGCAGGTTAGGAGTTGTCAAGGAGAAACTCTCTCAGTTTGTTATCAAATTTCACTTTGCTGTCTGTGAGACTTTTATATCACAGTGTAAGTGATCAAAAATTTTTGTTGCAGCATTGTGCACCCCTTTTTGTGCCAAGGAAATCCTTAATGTGGAGTAATTAATGTCATTTTTCCTTCTGGTACATAAAAACTGTAGAGGAAGACAGAGATTGGAATACATCCAGCAAATACATGAGGACATAGGTTGCAAATGCTACTCTGAACTCTGAGATGAAAAGGATAGCAGAGGCGAGGAATTCGTGGCAGGATGCATCAGACCAGTCTTGAAGATTAATGACTTCAAAAAAATAAATACTGGATGCTAACTGTGGTTGCCTAATTTCAGGGTGGCTATGTTTGCTAGAACAGGAAGTGAGGCACATGGGTCAGCCTTGAGTGTTCCAGAGATTATCAGCATTGTCTTCTTTAGTTGGATGTTCACTTTAGCTATGTTTGCACATGTCATCCAGAGTAGCTACCAGACGCATTAATCCCTCCCAGTCCATACGAAGCAAAACAAGCAATATTTTTGAATGTGGAATTGTTAAAACTATGAATCGGAGCTATGACGCAACTTGGGTAAAACAGTCTTCACAGTAAACTGAAACTTGTCAGGATAGATGGCTGTCATACACGGTTAAATGCTGTTGAACACTCGATTGTAGTGCAATACCCAAATGCATTCCACCCAGTAGATCCTGTAATTACTTCTCGGTTTTAAAGAGCATATCAGTGTAATCAACGAATCATATCATTGTAGTCTTTTCACCTTGGATTTTAATCCCACATCTGAACCTTTATTGCCTTCCACTGATTCCTTGAGGTTAACGATAGAGCAAAAAGACTATATCACTGCCTCATTCCCTTTTCAATCTGAGTAACTTCTCTCTTAGCCTTCCTCTATGACATGGATGACTTGTCTGATGATGTGATAGAAGGAGAAACAGGAGTCGTCAGGGAAGAGAGACTGGCTACAATATTTGAATCAGAGTTTAAAAGAGCTTTGGTCGACTTAAGATCAAAAAATACAGAAGGGAAAGACAGTACCTTCACCCTCACAACTCTGAAGATAGCAAGACAACTGCGAGAATATCGCCCAATTAGCTTAGCAGCTCATGCATCTAAGTTGCTCACAAGAACAATGTACAGAAGAACTGAAAAGGAAATTGAGGATCTATTTGGGTTTATGGAAAGTAAAGGCGCCATAGAGGCAGTTATGGCATTGTGATTGATAATGGAAGTAAGACTAAAGAAAAATCATGACATCTTCATGGGATTTGTCGACCTGAAAAAAGCGTTCGACAATATAAAATGGTGCAAGATGTTCGAAATTCTGAGAAAAATAGGGGTAAGCTATAGAGAAAGACGGCTAATTACAATATGTACAAGAACGAAGAGGAAATAATAAGAGTGGAAAACCAAGGACGAAGTGCTCGGATTAATAAGGGTGTGAGACAGGGTCATAGCCTTCCTTTTACACTGCTCAATCAATATGTCGAAGAAGCAATGACGCAAATAAAAGAAACGTTCCAGAGTGGCATTAAAATTGAAGGTGAAAGGATATCAATGATAACATTCACTGATGATATTGCTATTCTCAGTGAATGTGAAGAAGAATTAAGGGATCTGTTGAATGGAATGAATCGTCTAATGAGTACAGAATATGGATTAAGAGTAAATCAAATAAAGACGAAAATAATTTGAAATAGCAGAAATGAGAGCAGTGAGAGACTTTTCTTCCTAGGCAGCAAAATAATCCGTGATGGACAAGGTAAGGAGGACGTAAAAAGAGGATTAGCACTACAAGAAGGACTTTCCTGGCCAAGATAAGTCTACTAGTATCAAACATAGGCCTTAATTTGAGGAAGACATTTATAGGAATGTACGTTTGGAGAGCAGCACTGTATGTTAGTGAAACATGGACTGTGGGAAAACAGAGGAGAATCGAAGAATTTGAGATGTGGTGCTAGCAGAAGCACAGATAAGAAACAGGGACGGAATAATAAACATTTCTTAACGCACCGGGAAGTAACTTCCATAGTAATAAATAAAGCTATAGAGGGTAAAAACTGTAGAGGAAGACAGAGATTGGAATACTTTCAGCAGATATATGAGGACGTAGGTTGCAAATGCTACTCTGAACTCTGAGATGAAAAGGATAGCAGAGGAGAAGAATTCGTGGCAGCATGCATCAGACCAGTCTTAAAGACCAATGACTTAAAAAAAAAAAAGAATACTGTATGCTATTGTGGCTAACTGTGGTCGCCTAATTTCAGGGGTCCCTATATTTGCTAGAACGGGAAGTGAGGCACATTGGTTAGCCCTGAGCATTCCAGAGATTATCAGCATTGTCTTCTTTAATTGGATAACCACTTTAGCCAAAGTTTCACTCTAGCTATGTTTGCACATGTCATCCAGAGTGGCTACCAGGCACATTAATGCCTCCCAGTCCATACGAAGCAAAACAATCGATATTTTTAAATGTGGAATTGTTAAAACTATGAATGTGAGATATGACGCAACTTGGGTAAAACAGTCTTCACAATAACCTGAAAGTTGTCAGGATAGATAGCTGTCATATACGATTAAATGCTGTTGAGCTCTCGATTGCAGTGGAATACCCAAATGCATTCCACCCAGTACGTCCTGTAGTTACTACTCGTTTTTAAAGAGCATATCAGTGTAATCAGCGAATCATATCATTGGACTCCTTTCATCTTGAGTTTTAATCCTACATCTGAACCTTTATTGCCTTCCATTGGTTTCTCGATATACAGATTAACTATAGAGCAAAAAGACTATATCACTGCCTTATTCCTTTTTCAATCCGAGCAACTTCTCTCTTAGCCTTCCGTTCTTATTGTCTCTTCTTGGTTATATAGATATTTTACACTGAAGAGCCACATAAACTGGTACACTTGCCTAATTTCTTGTAGGGCCCCTGGGAGCACGCAGAAGTGCAGCAACGCGACATGGCATGGGCTCGGCTAATGTCTGAAGTAGTGCTGGAGGGAATTGATGGCATGAGTCCTGCAGGGCTGTCCGTAAATCTGTAAGAGGAGGAGGGGGTGGAGATCCCTTCTGAACAGTGCGTTGCAAGACTGCTAAATAATTTTCATGTCTGGAGAGTTTGGTGGCCAGCAGAAGTGTTTAAACTCATAAGAGTGTTCATGGAGCCACTCTGTAGAAATTCTGGGCATGTGGGGTGTCGCATTATCCTACTGGAATTGCCCAATTCCGTCAGAATGCACAATGTACATGAATGGATGTAGATGATCAGACAGGATGCTTGCGTACGTGTCACAAGTCAGAGTCGTATCTAGACGTATCAGGCATCCCATATCACTCCAACTGCACACGCTCCACGCCATTACAGAACTTCACCAGCTTGAACAGACCCCTGTTGACATGCAGGGTCCATGGATTTATGAGGTTGTCTTCATACCCATACATGTCCATCCCCTTGATACAATTTGAAACAAGAGTAATCTGATCAGGCAACATGTTTCCATTCATCAACAGTCCAATGTCGGTGTTGACGGGCCCAGGCGAGGCATAAAGCTTTGTGTTGTGGAGTCATGAAGGCTACAAGAGTGACCTTCGACTCCAAAAGCCCATATCGATGATGTTTCGATGAATGCTTCGCACACTGACACTTGTTGATAGCCCAGCATTGTAACCTGCAGCTGTTTGCTGATGGGTTGCACTTCTGTCACGTTGAACTATTCTCTTCAGTTGTCGTTGGTTCCATTCTTGCGGGATCTTTTTCCGGGCGCAGCGATGTCGGTGATTTGGTATTTGACTGTATTCCTGATATTCACGGTACACTCGTGATATGGTCGAACGGAAAAATCCCCACTCCATCGCTACCCCAGTGATGCTGTGTTCCATCGCTCGTGCGCCGACTATAACACTATGTTCAAACTCATTTAAATCTGCCATTCGAACAACCGTAACCGATCTGACAACTGCGCCAGACACTTGTTGTCTTATATAGGTTTTGCCGACCGCAGCGCCATATTCTGCCTGTTTACATATTTCTGCATTTGAATACGCATGCCTATAGCAGTTTCTTTGACGCTTCAGTGTACATTAGTTGTCATTTGCTATGCTATACTACTATTTCACTGAGGATTTCGGATCATTTTTCTCCTCTTTCTGTTATTACAGTCTTTTTCTAGGTTGACAGCGCTATGATTGTGTCTTGACTGTTCTTAATTCTTGCTTTCATTATCAACTGTAGAGTCAGAACTGTATTTTTCTTTCTCGATGTCAAACAACACGTAAAGTAACAGACCTTCGATTTTATTTCCTATTTTACTAGGTGTTTTCCTAGTCAGTGCATATATTAGTTCTCATGTTTGTATGCCCTTGCTATCATTGGACTGTGTCGATGATATTCGTCAGTAAATTTGAATGTATGTCACCAATGTCATAGGTTTTATGCAGAAACATGAGCGAAAGTTTGGTTACCACTTTCCACACTTATTTTAGAAGTTCAAAAGTGTTCTGCCTTGTCAGACAGTAACTCCTCCAAAATTCTGTCAAATTCTAATACTCTGATAGTTATACAGATAGACATGCATTTCTGTAATGACTTCTGATGTACTCTGTCCATCAGTCCACTTTCTCCTCTGCTTTTAACCATGGCATATTAGCCAATTCTTAATGTTTGTGTCTGTACGTTTAAATCCTCTGAAAGTTATTTTAATTGTTTTAAATGATGAATATCTTCTTCAACAACCATTTCTTTGTCTATTTCTTCATAATTTTACCTGTTTTACTTCTCTGCTCTACTTGCTGATTTCAATGTTAAGATTTTTTTGCTATATTCCTTTTGTTTCTTTGATTTTTTGTATTGTTTCTTCCATTGGTCAATTGTATTTCTTCTGTAACCCTTGGTTTCTTCACTGTTTTTTATACTTCCATTTGTCTGTTGAACATCTATGACTACTCCTTACCTTAACTGAACTATCTGCTATGGTATTCGCTATCAGAGTATCTACATTGGTAACCTTGAATGAATACCATTATACCACAGTGTTATACTATCTAGCACCCTGATTTTTGTCTGATGATTCTCTAATGGGGTCACACGTGACCAAATTCGATTTTCTAAAGGTTTTAGCTCTTTGGAATCTTGTTTGCACATTTTCCAAAGGATTTTCGTAAAAAAGAGTAACATTAGTTCCTACAATTTGAATTTGTGTGATCATCTCCTGAGCTCACTTTTGTTGTTACACTAAGATTTTGCAACACAAATACACACAAAACTTTGCACTTGCTGCACATTAAGTAATCGTTTCATTTTTTCTTGTTTGTAATAAAATGATTCACATTAATCTTAAATATGTGTTTAAAGTATTTCATATCATAAAATTGTTTACCTTGAAAAATCTAACTGTGAATATGTTGTTTTCACTGGTACCTTGTTCAGATGAGATAGATCAGACTTGCATTATATAATTAATGTCTGAGAAACAGAGTAGATAGATAGGGGAACTATATACCTCAAGGGAAGTTAGAAAGGTGGAGGAGCATTCAGAGTGCAGAAAAAAGTCAGACAGTAGCACTTACACTGAGCAGATGTGTATGATGCTCCCATGCACACAGAAGTCTTTATGATGAAGTGGATGGAATGGCGCAGTCTCTAAGTTTCAGAGCTCTGCAATGGTTGAAAAGATGTTGCCACTATAAAATATCACTGACATCGCCAAACATATCTGTGTGTGAGCAAGTGGCAAATGCTGCATCTACACCTGCCACCCATAACTGCAGCCAATAGGACCAGCGAATTTTATTTTACTTAACTTCTCCAAATCGATTTCTAATCGGAATCTTAGCACCTATGTGAAGTCCTTTACCTAATCTTTAAGTGCACTGGCAATCTATATCATTAACATTTCTGATGGAAGATACATACTTCAAACAATTTAGTGACAGTGATAACTGCTGTGTGTAATTCTGTCTTTTGCTCAATTTAATAATGAGTCTGTAACAAACTGAAACTTTCAGATACTGCTGTTGTACATATGTTCATTATACATAAAGATACATTTGTCATATCTTTCTGATCTGGGGTGAAACTGCATTGTATCAACCAGGATTGTTCCTGATATCATTAGTAATGAATAAAAATGATGTGGTTCATGCAAAAGGATGTGTTGGCAGCTTCAAACAGTGTAGGTTACTATAAGGTGTTGTTGAATGGAATAGGATGTTCAGTTTAATAATAACATTTTAATTGTAAAATGACATAGTTATTCCAGACTGACCAAGGAATATTTTGTTTTTCAGAAAATTTTTTTTCTCCTGTGTCAGTAATGCAGTGCTACTCTTGGTTATCTTTTAATATTCTTTGCTTACAGTAAAGCACAATAGTAGTAATTTCAGAATACTTATGAAATTAATTTCCCATTATTCTGAATTGGCGAGCAACCATTTTACATTGAGATTGGGTAAAATTATTTCTCCAAGTTTATGTATGGTGTATGGTTTTGTGATATATCATAATTTCTGCACAGTCTGTTTGCATGTATAGTTTGCAGTCGCCTTGGCTTGTCAATTTTACCTTCTTGCACTTAAAATCCGTTATAGAAGTAATTGCTGCATCAATATTGTGGCTTCAGACTCCTTTTCCTCTAGTGCAATTCCTATGTCTGCCTGAAAGGCTACTAAGAAAACAGCTACTTCTCAATGATCTTTTACTCTTCTTCTTTGCAATAGATATATTAATCTCCAGTTACAACATATACACTGCATTTAACAGTTGCTTACAACTTCCAACTGTACAGCATTACCACGTCTTTTGTACAACAGGGCTGTCAAGCAGTGGTCGACTTCAGTTCATAGAGATGTCTCCAACTCCTGGGGGTTTCATGAACCAGATCATTTTTCATAGACAGGATGTCAGCAGCATGGAGTAATCAGTAATTGCAGCAAATGCCAAATGCATTGTAATATTGCTGTCCGATAGCCCGTTTTTCAGGTATGCTGAGTTCACCTCAGCAAGTAGTACATGAACAAAGAAAACCAAAAATTCCGCAAACAGAAGGCAGGTCGCAAATTTCTACTAAACTACCAAGAAAATTCCTTTTAAAGATTGCAAATATCAGTCAAAGATCAAGAAATACACATTACTTCATATCAAAGCAATCTGTTACACTTCAGCCTGACTGCTCCTTTCGATCTTTGTACTTTGCCATTGCACTGATTTAACCTTAACCTTAGATAAAATCACGATACAATATCAACACAGTCAATAAACAAAAACGGTAAGGAGCATTACACTTCGAGTTTGCTTTTTGCTTACTCTTAATTTAGGCTATTTCGTGTCATTTACAATCATTAAGGTTAATCTGGAACAACATGTTTGGAAAGCTCAATTGTTTCACCCTCAGAGTCTGTCACAATGGACACAGAAATCAGGATGTTCGTACTTAGCGGTACTGTTTCTGTCAGGCCTAGGATTACTTAGTTCTCACTAAAGATGATCGTTTGGTTAAAAATCAAATAGAAAATCTGTGAAGGTATAAGAACAAACAATTGGGAGAAATAGGAAAAATGTAGAGGATATAGAGAAGGACAAGTGGACAATGTTTGTTCATTAATCTTTTGCAGATGAAAGGCCATGTTATTACCTTTACCCAACTGATGATGCAACATAGTGCAGTTCAATAGAACCAAAGTGACAGCAGAATAACATTCAGATAGAAATAGTCTTCCTGCAGTTATATATGGCGCAATAAAACGCGTATTAGATATATAGTGAACTATGAGTTGCTGGAAAACTGTTTACACAGGCAGGCACAAAGTTCAAAGGATTTGGCACTATAGTCCCAAAATTGTATTTCTAGATATGATAATATTAAAATGTCCTTAATGCTTTTCTGACAAATAACAGTGGGAAGTTGGGGTATACAAAACTAAGGTATTATTTCTCAGGACAATATGGTCTTGGATTCAAAATGGTTCAAATGGCTCTGAGCACTATGGGACTTAACATCTGAGGTCATCAGTCCCCTAGAACTTAGAACTACTTAAACCTAACCAACCTAAGGACATCATACACATCCATGCCTGAGGCAGGATTCGAAACTGCGACCGTAGCAGTCGCGTTGTTCTGGACTGAAGCGCCTAGAACCGCTCGGCCACCGCGGCTGGCATGGTCTTGGGTCTTCACCAATGTAACAACAGGAGTGTTGAATTGTGACAGGTCTTATCTTTTGAAGGAAGCAGTAAAAGATTGTGTATATGATGTATTGTAAATGATTTTGTAGCAACTGAACTAACATGATTTTCTTTATGTGCTGTATTTTACATTTATCTAGTCTGTTGAACAGCATTTTGCCACCTATGTGTGTATTTGTATACAATAAGCTGTCTAATCACCATATATGTATTAGTAAATATCACTTAATTGATATTAATAATTAATTTTACTTATGAGTGATTCAAAATTCTTAAAACATGTGTTAAAATGTGTATGACATAAATTTTCATATTTTACTGTTACAGTTTTCTTATGAGGAATCAGTTGGACAAATTGTATAAATAATTGATAATGCTCCAGTTGTAGGAGGAGAAAACATACCAGAAATCATACAAAACCTGAAAATAATTTTAATATGAGTTGAGTCAAAGTTGATTATGGGAAAGATAGACTTCCTGTCACCTCCAGAAGTTATTACTGTTATTAAAATCATTATTAATAAAAAACAAAAAGAGAAACATAGAGAATAAAAGATAAAGAAAATTATATTTCCATTCATGAGAACAACCATGACTATTTATATCATGACAGTTGATTCATCATGTTTGTTCATTCATTGATTATGTCATTTAGAGCAGTAGAAAAGGAACAGAAAATGATTAAAAATCAGATCAAGCACAGAGTGAGGTACATGTCGTGGAAAGAACAGTAGCTCTATTTGTGATGCACAAGTAACAGTAATTACTTACATATCTTGCAGTATAGCACTTAACCGTCTGAATGAAACAATGGTCTGAGATTCCACCGTAATTCATGTTAACAACGCTGACAGCACTGTATGGTGCCCAAAGGAGGGGAGAAGCTGAGTAATCCTCAGCCAGGTCTCGAATGGCAGCTGGTCAACAGCTCATAGTCGCTGCATTCATTGTTTTCCAGTAAGTAGATTTTTTGTTACATATTGTCGGTCTGTGAGACTGTGTTCCAAAAACGTGCATTCTCTTCCTGGTCTGACAGACTGGGTGTTCCTAGAAGTGTCAATTTTTTACCAGTTTCTCTGACCGTGTGCACCCAAAAGTGTCAAGTATTTGTAGGTCGTTTTCACTGGTGTTTCTCTCTTCCAAGAGTTTTGTTTTCTTTGTTGGCACATTTCATCAATTTGATTGGAAGTTTTGCTTCCACACTATGGTTAATATTTTTCATAGCGGGATAAAAATTGAACAACTCCTATTTTAAGTTTTCATTTAAATTATCCCATTATTCGCACACATAATCCAATTTACTATACAAACTTGTTACAGCAATAGAAATATCTCCATTAAAATTCGTTAAAATACATCTTTCCTTTTCGCCATACAAATTTACAATGGAAGCCCCGAAATATGTTTCAAGTCGGTCGAAAAAATATTGTAGCCCTTGCACTCTCTCAGGATTACTTCGGAGAATCCGACTCAGGAGTGGATTCAGATGAGTCCAAATGAGGACCTCACTATCCTAGATCCTCATAATGAATCAGATAATGATGATGACTCTCCCAATGATGATGATTGTGGTGATGAAACTATTCGAAAAATATTTGAATTAGAAAATATCCCACTCCACGAAGAAATTGGACAACAATGACAGCCTGACACAGTTTATAGAGGAAGCAGACTTATCGCTCCATAGCTGCCTACTGATGCTTCTAGCTCATATGCGCGTTCAGACCATGGGAATCAAGATGAGAATTGTCTTCCAGTTTCTTACCACAGAAGAAATAAATATTTCACATGGTCATCAGTTCCTGTATGTTCTAGGATGCGAGCAGCAGCATCCATCATCATAAAAGTATGGGCATCCAAGATACAAGGTCCTACCTTCAATGTGGGGAAAAACCCAATGCCAGGAGAAGTTTGGCGTCTTTTCTTTACCAATGGTGTGATTGAGATGATTGTAATTCATACCAATAAAAAGTTGGCGAAAATGCTTCTGCTGTTGAACTAAAGGAAAGTATAGCGTGCAAAGACACTAATGTGCATGAAGTTAACGCTGTGATTTGACTCACAGTTCTTTGCAGCATATTCAAATCTGCGAGGGAGCCTATGACCTCGCTGTTTTCCACTTTGGTCTTGGGGAGGTCAATTTTTCGATCAATTATAACAGAAAAGCGGTCAGGAATAATACTTAGAGCATTTAGATAGGATGAATCGGGTACAAGGAAGCAGAGGGAGAAAAATGATCCATCTGCTGCTGTTACGAACATATTTAACAAATTTATTTGGAACTGTCAGCAAATTTCAAGCCCTGGAGCGCATTTGACAGCTGATGAAACTTTGGTGCCTTTCAGAGGGCGGGTTAAATTCTATGTATATATGTGCGAAAAAATACCGCAAAATATGACATCAAAGTCATTCGCCTGGTAGCTGCTCATAATGCATCTAGTTACAACACCTACATCTACTCCAGCAAAGGATGTGGTGGAGCCACACTTTCTGTAGCAGAAAATAAATTTAGCATTCCCACTCAATCTTTATTCTGTCTATCTAAAGGGTTGTGTGTTACAAACAGGAATATCAGTTGCAACAACTGATTTTGTTCTTTAGAACTTGCTCTGGAGCTACTAGCTCGCAATTTGACATTAGTTGGGACAGTTAAAAGGAACAAACCCCAAACACCAGATGAACTCCAAGCAACAGTCGCCCATGTAATTGGATCTAGCCTTCATGGCTTCACAAAAGACATAACCCTGCTTTCTTCTGTACCAAAAAAAGGTTAGTCCTACTTCTGTCAACAAGGCATCATTCCAATTCCATTGATGTTGCAAATGGTAAACCTGAAATCATATCTTTTTATAATGCCACAAAAAGTGGAATAGACACATTAGATATGAAGTGCAGTGTTTATTCTGCTAATTGTAAAACAAGAAAGTGAACGATGTCAATTTTTTACCATAGGGTGGTCATGGCTGGATCAAACACAAGTATTCTTTAGGGACTTTTCAAGAAACAAAAACCATATCACGTTTTGATTTCCTGAAAAGAGTTTCTCTGTATATGGTCCACGATTTCGTGAAATCTCGACTGGCAACCTCCAACTTGCCTAAAGAGCTATGAAATATTAATTCATTTGAAGAGGAAGAGGTAGAAAAAGAAAAACAAATCGTTAGCCAACGCAATACATTTTTAGTTCGAGTTGATGACATGTCATGTCCAACGGACAAGCTTGAAAAAAGAGAAATTTATCGATTTCGTCCATATAAAAAAAGAGGAAAACTGCACACAAGTGTATTTTTTGCGAAGAGCTAACACGCTTGGAGTGTACACGAAAAGTGTGCAAAACTTGTGCCATGAAAATAAACCTTAAATTTTGTTGTTGTATTACTTGTGGGTATTTAATGTCTTTACATGTAATTGTCATAATGTAAAAACAAACAATTTCTAAACGAGTGAAATGTAAACAACCAAATACTGCAGATGGAAGTTCTTTCTAGCAATAATTTTGTATTTGTTGATAATATAATAAAGGTTATAGTTTAAAAACTTAGTATTATGTTTATTAATACCTTAAAGACCGATGATAACGATCTAGAACCACAGAAAAGTGAAACAGGGGGAGAAAAGTGTAGTATAAAAATCCTAACGGTGTAGGAGACCGATGTTCTGTCTAACTGCCGAATAAAAGATGTTTCAGTTAGAGGGTTAAGGAAAAAAGTACAGTGATACACTCCATTGTAGAAAATTTGTCAATATCTTTTTTATAGACTGACATGATAGTTAACTCTGGGAATCATACCAAACTTTCATGATTTGAAGTGGCAAAAACAAATAACTGTCTCTGAATACTATGAACCTCTGTTTCCAACAAAAATTGAAGGGTTACATTGATTTCTTAGATAATCTATATTGATACATCTGATTTCACAAAAAAGAGTAAAATCTACATATAAACATATAATTAGAAACACCAAAACATAACATTCATGAAATTTTTTTCCATCACTTTCTGATTTAATTAAGAATAATAACGTATTAAAAGTGTTAAAAAACAGCTAAAACCCATCTCTGTGAATGAAACTGAATATTGTTATTGGAATAAATTTATTTTGGATCTAAAGCAAAATATTGTAGTCTGATGTTCTCATGAAGATCCCACCAACTCAATCAAAAAATGACTGGGAATCAAGTACATGAAGAATGGAAGCTGTCAATCAGCAACTACAAACTTTCTAACATTGCTAATGGGTGCCTAAAACTAATTATACAAAATCCTCTGTCGATTAAACATGAAATGGGAACATGGACCAGATCAGTTTGTGGTAAGATTGTTACTACAAGAAATGAGATATTAACAGTCATTAATTGATGATGGAACCTCTATATTAATTTTGAAGAAATATCGCCAAAATATGACAACATTATAACAGTCACAAATAGTTTTGCCTTATAATTAAGTATTTTTATTGTGTCACAAAAATTCTCAATAGGTAATATGAATAAAATTAGATTCCCAATGCTATATTAAACTTTTTCAGAACAATATTAGTAAAACATTGGTAAGATCAGTATATTATCTAAATCACAGCTTGGGTTTACAATTAAGGACTGAACATACTTATAAATATGTATAGATAATAACATTATTTCATGCCATTGATACTGAACAGCTTATGGAAATACACTTACCTTCATTAGATACTTTTTTTAAAAAAATGATCATACAGTTTCTCACTACAGTATTATAACATTATGGTGTAATAAGCTTTTCATACAGCTGTACTAATTCATTCCTTCAAAGCAGAAAAAAGTTATGTGAATGAGGTTCACACATACATGCAAAGGAACCAGCAAAATCCTATCAAGGAAGTACTGTCAAATGTTGTAAGCAATCATGATCTGGTAATGGGTCAGATTCCAGAATGAGCTTTTTCCTCTGCAGCAGACTGTGTGCTGATGTGAACCATCCTGCCAGATCAAAACTGTGAGGTGGACTGAGACTCAAACTCAGGATCTTTTGCCTTTTGCACTACTCCCTGAGCTGACATTGCATTACCCACATGATGTCCTGACAGTTTCACTTCTACCAGTGCCTCATGGGTCATATTCCTTACCTCCTGTGCCTTAATGAACTATGACTAAGTAAGTATAGCCTCAATATCGTAAAGTGTAGTCATGATTTGTTAATGAATTCTACATAACTGGGAGACAAGAAAGGCTACACAATAGCCTGTAATCTGTCATGGAGGAATTGAAAATCTGAACATAAAAGTTAATAACAAACACAAGCATATGTGAATAAACATACAATATTTTCATAAAAAGTTCTAAAGCCAGTTTGTTTTGTATCAATCTACCAGCAGGAAGGAGCCTAGAAACAAAATATTTCAGAGTATGGCTGCATACTGAGATTAAATGTATGAAGTATGATGAGTATGTGAATGATGAACTAAATACTGATTGCTGCATTTTAAGATCCATAAACACATTATCAGTATGAAAACAGGTGTAAGTGTTATTACAGATACTTTTAGTGAACACAAATTATATAGCTATTTTCTGAAGAAGCTCTCTAGCTTCTCTACAAATTTAAAATCCAATAGAGAGCCAGATATGATACCACTTTAATATTAATGCCCCACCAAGTGTTTACATCAATAGGAACCGAAATTTCTGTACAGGGTTTACATATAACCATAAAGTTCTTCATCTATATGTTTGAGGAAAAAATGTTCTAAAATCTCATCTAAGGCTACAACAGTGGTAAACTTTGATACATTTTGTTGTACAAGGACAGAATGTACTTGTAGTTCAAACTATCACACATAATTTTGTTTATCTTTTCTGGAAATTTATTATAAACTCTTCATTGTACATCTGCTGCTACAAAACTAAAACGAAGTAATTACATATATAAAACTATTTTGTACACTTAGAAACATCTTTCTTAATTTACCAACCTGACCATCTTCATCTGAATTGAAGACAGCATTAACATTGGCAACATTATGAAATGACTATTTCTCAATATATGTCTTGTGTTGGCTTCTGGAAAATGGAGAAGCAGTGGTTTTAGTAGACAGGTCTGGCAAAAGCACCGTAGCTGTCCCCATATATGCCAATACCAGTAGATGCATACTTGCTGTATGGCCCAGAGAGCGGTTGCTTCTGCAGTTGTAGAGTAGACTCTTCAGCACGTGCATGCTCCAGGTCACGCACCACCTGGCACATGCTGACTGTGCAGAACCACAGGTAGAAGAGGTACACTGCAACAACAACATGGCACACTAGCAACTCTCAGTCTTCAATCAGACTCACTTTCTCTCTGGCCTACCATCTATACATAATCTACATTAGTATTGTTCTATAAAATACCACAAATGCAGACATATCCCGTAATTCTTCTCTTCTGACATTTTGACTGAGGACCGTCAGCTATCTTCTGAGCCATAAGAAAGACGGTGCTGCTCTCCCACCTGCCTTGCAAACACGTCACTCGCGCTATCACAACTGCAGACACAGACCATCAAAGCAGCAGAAATGCTACTTGGGTGGCAGAGAGGTATACTGCCGTGACAAACCGCACCACAAATGCAGACATATCCCGTAATTCTTCTCTTCTGACATTTTGACTGAGGACCGTCAGCTATCTTCTGAGCCATAAGAAAGACGGTGCTGCTCTCCCACCTGCCTTGCAAACACGTCACTCGCGCTATCACAACTGCAGACACAGACCATCAAAGCAGCAGAAATGATACTTGGGTGGCAGAGAGGTATACTGCCGTGACAAACCGCACCGATGTTCTAGCTTATAAACATTATACAACAGCGGGAGGGGTATTGTGACACTATGTTTAAGAGCTGACTGTTTCGAGTGCCAGATAAAAGTTTTATCCATGTTAAAATCGTGATCGCAATTAAGTATATCCTTCATCAGACAGTTCCCAATGGATTTCTTAATCACCAGGCCCCAGGCAGATAATGTTAGAATCTTGACATTTTCATAATTCCTGGAATGGACTGTCTCAGTGCAATGTTTGGCAATTGCTGATTTTTCAGAGTGTAGCGTCGATGCTCTACAGAGCATTCTTGAATGGTTTGTGTTATCTGCTCGATAAACGAAAGTCCATTGTGAGAAGGGGATCTTGTATACACCTGTCTTGCATAGCACTTCTGATCCTTCACACCAACGACGAGAGTGGCTGTTCTTCAGTAAAACAGTACTGGAATAATGATTTAATATTTCGGTATTCTCTTTGTCATCCTCTGTATCAATTCCAGCTAGTCACTGATTTACTCTAACCAAAGCATTTGTTAAGTGAATAACACTAATACAAATCTTTGTATTTACGATATACTGCTTGTTCTACAAAGATACGGGCATGCTGCCTAAAAATACAAGATGCAGCCTCATCCAATAACTTTACTGTGCGAATATTTCGGCTGAGAACCGTAGAACCGTCTTCTGAGCCGGAAAATCGACGGTACAGAGTGGATCCGACCTAATTTAGAAAGACTTCTTCTTTACAATAGAAGCCCACGGATCTAAAACTTTCCTCCTCAGACTTAGTTCCAGGACATTCACATTTTGTTAAATGATTTTGGCCGTTGGTGCAACATAAGTGCGACGTGCTTATCAGGCAGGCGGTAAGGCTGTATCGTCGATTTTCCGGCTCAGAAGACGATTCTACGGTTCTCAGCCGAAATATTCGCACAGGAAAGTTATTGGATGAGGCTGCATCTTGTATTTTTAGGCTGCATGTCCGTATCTTTGTAGAACAACCAGTATATCGTAAATACAAAGATTTGTATTAGTGTTATTCACTTAACAAATGCTTTGGTTAGAGTAACTCAGTGACTAGCTGGTACTGATACAGAGGATGACAAAGAGAATACCGAAATATTAAATTCATTATTCCGGTACTGTTTTACTGAAGAAGGTTGTCCTGGAATTCTTTCTTCCAGTCATCGCAGGAACGTGGGACAGAGCAAAGACTGCTGGTACTGGTACTAAAGATGCTCGTACACCTACACGATTCTATAAACATATGGGAATGAACCTGCTCATCTTCTAGCAACTATCTGTCGTAAGCTGTGCAGCAATGAGGAGTTCAAGTGATTGGAAAAATGCTTAGGTTCATTCCCATTTTTACAAAGGATCGTCGAACAAATGCACACACCTGCTTGCCTATGTTGCTGTTGTCAGTCTGTCATAGACTGGTGTGCATCTCGATGACACAAGCGGAGGATGGAGAGAAAGGAATTATATGAGGCTACTGACTGGATAATTCAGTGTATAAAGAGAGATGGGGGACTGAGACATGGTATTAGGGAAACAAATAGAATAAGTAATCATGGGAGAAAATTTTATTAATAATAGGAATGAGATGAGAAAAACTAAATTCTGAAATAAATATCAGTTAGTTGTACCAAATGCACTGTTCAAAAATTCCGAACAGAAGTATACTTTTAAAAGGCCCAGAGACACGGAAAGATTCCAGTTGGATTACGTCATGGTGAGACAGAGATTCTGGACTCAGAAATTGTATTATAAGGTGTACCCAAGAGCAAATATAGACCTGTATCTCAATTTAGTAATGATGAAGAACAGATTGAAGTTGCAGGGGATCGTCTGGAGGACTCAATGTGTTACGATTTGGAATAGTGAAGTCCTGAGATGGATTTGTAGTTCTTAATGCTATAGATATTACGATATTAAATACCACAGCAAGCAAGCACGTCAGTTAAAGAGTAATGGTCATTTCTGAAAATGACATTCATGGAGGTTGGACAGAGAAATATAGCTAAATGGAGGGAAACTGCGAGGAAACTTTGTATAACAGAACAAATACTAAAGCTGATTGAAGAAAGAAGGAAGTACTAAAATGTTCAGGGAATGACAGGAATATAGCAATATGAGTCACTTAGGATTGAAATAAATGGGAAGTGCAAGGAAACCAAGGCAAAATTACTGCAGGCCGAATGTAAAGTAATGGAGACCGTTTATCATGAGTCACGCCCAGAACCCGATGATTCCGAGTTGCAAAATGACAGCACGACATGGTTGATGGGGGATTGTACATATTACACAACAACATATCAGGCATTTTCTAGAAGATTTCTTTATGATTCAGCTGACCCATTAATATAGAAACAAACAGTGGTATTTATAAAAAAAAAAACTTGAACAGCATCATAACGAACTAATTTACGATATACATTGTATTCATTCTGAATAGAAAAAAGAAAAACAGAAAAAGAAACGGTGAAGAAACAGTTCATCAGTAAATGATTTTCTCCTTATACTGTTTCCTGGATTTGTCTTCTGATATTATGTTTTTTCTCTCATTATATTTGTATCATTCCACAAATATACAATCCCATCTATGTTATCATGAATGTTGTGAAATTTTGAAACTATTTTTGTATCTCTCATGTTACTGGAGTAAAGATGAACTTGCATTATATGTAATCATTAGTCCTCTAGTATTAAAAGACTACCAATTACATGTTATCGAACTTCATCTGACACTTCAGTGACATGAGAGATACAAAAATAGTTTGAAAATTTCATAACATTCGTAATACCATAGATGGAAATGTATATTCATGGGATGAAGCAAATACAATCAGAAGAAAGACATAAGATGAGAACACAAAGATAGGAAGCACATAAGGAGAAACTCATTTATTGAAGAAGTGCTTTTTAATGTTTTTTTTCTTTCCTCTATTCTGGAGTGTCAAATGAGCTTCCATAATCAGTAGTCTTCTAGTGTTAGAGGGCTAACGATTACACATTACAGAAGCCCATCTTATCAATAATACGAGAGTGCCCTCAGTTCGATAAAAAACAAAAAAGTAACTGTTATTGGTATACCACATAGGCATGACCTCATATCTGCTTCATGTGTGAACGCCGAAATTAAGGAAGCAAATAAACAGATACAAACAGCGTGTAAAGTGTACGCAAACATAAGATTTCTATCAATCGATTTCCTGGATAGATGCAGCTTTACAAAACATGGCATGCACCTGAATAGAAAAGGCAAGTCATCTCTGTGCAAAGCAATTTACGAAACGTTAGAACCACATAAAAAACAAAGTATCTATGAGTCAGTACCAGCCATTGTAATGAACTACCAATACATTACTGGAAGCAACCATGGAGGAAGTGAATCTGTCTTGGAGACAACAACTAAAGCAGCTGCAGAACCACAAATTGCTACAGCAGCACGATCAAATTCAGTAACAACTGCAGCACCAGCAAAACCAGCAACATCTGAACCAGCTCAAGCAACAAGACCAATAACAGCAGCAGCACAAGCAACAGAAGCAGAAATGGTGTCAGCAACTGTAGCAGTTCCACTACAGTCACTGGCAGAAAAGAGGAAGGAAACCACAGGCATCAGTAATTACAGGGCAAAACCAACAGATACTACAACAACAGATCCACCACCAACAGAAACAGTGCCAATAAAAGAATCAAAGGCAGCAACAGCACGAAGAATCCTGTCAGCACCACCACCACATCCACTACCACTACCACCACCACCACCACCACCACCACCACCTCCGGCCACAGAAGCACCAGCAGCAACAACAGCAGCAGCAACTGAACCAACAACAACAGTAGCAGCAGCAACAAAACCATCAACAACAGTTGCAGCAACACAACACTGCCTAAGGAGGAGTCAAAGACAAGGTAAATCTACATCATTAAATAAGGATTTTTTATGGCTTCAGACAAAGAAATGGAAAAGATTGTGACAAATCAGCCAGAAAATTTGCAGATAAGTCACAAATACTATGGAAAAAGCAGCACATTACCAGGTAATGACAAAAGAAAAAATACTTGCAAAACAGTTAGGATAATGAGTCAGAATATTCAATGCCTCAGAAACAAAGTACTAGATCTAGAAGTAGCTTTAAATAATCTTGCTGATGTCTCTTGTATTTGTTTATATGAACACTGGTGCAAGGCTAGTGAATTAAGTCTCATAAATATAAGCAAGTTTAATTTAGCAACACATTATTGCCGAAGTGTTTTTAAAAATGGTGGGGTATGTATTTACTCTAGAGTAGGACTGCAGTTCAAAGTGAAAACAGAATTGGACCATCTAAATATAGAAAAACATTTTGAATCATGTGCCATAGAGTTAAAAACTGAGGAGAAGAGTGAAAAACTAGTTGTCATTACAGTATATAGATCTCCACTGGGTGACAAAAACATATTCTTCAAAAAAATAGAAGCAGCATTAAACACTTTTTATAGTAATGAAGTGAAATTATTTTTATGTGGAGATTTTAATATTAACCTGTTAATTGAAAGTGATGAAAAAAGACAGCTTTTGAGTATACTCAGCAGCTTCCACATGAAACCACTCTTTACAGATGCCACCAGAATAACAGAACTGTCATCTTCTCTTTTAGACAATATTTTCTCAAATATGGAGAATGGTATCACTGAGCCACTAAACGTAAACTTAGGTCTTTCGGATCACAATACACTATTAACATACATAAATTACTCTATCCCCAAGGCAGTAAATTATAAGTGGGGATACAAAAGGCACTTCTATACAGAAAAAGTAAATAGTTTCATCCAGTTGTTAGCTAATGAAACCTGGGAAGATGTCTTTGCACAAACAACAACCGAGGAATCTTTCAATGCTTTTTCTAGTACATTCATGTCCCTATTTGAGATGTGTTTCCCAAAAAAGCTCACAAAGATCAATGTCATGCCTAGGAACACAAGCCAGTGGATAACACCTGCTATTAGAGTATCTAGTCAAACACTAAAACATATCAGTCAACTCAAAAAAGATAACAAAGATGAACACTTCACAGATTATGTTAAGACATACAAGAAAATTTACAGGAAGGTGATCAAAAAAGCCAAGACAATGCACAATGACAGTGTAATTGCTGGGTCAGCAAACAAATCAAAAGCTATATGGAATGTAGTAAAAAAAGAAATATGCACAAGCAAAAATATTAGAAATCCAGAGGACTTTGTTTTAAAAGATGATGAAGGTGTGCTAGTCAGAAATCGTACCTTAGCAAATTACATTAATGACTGCTTCATAAATAGTCCAATCAATCTGCATAAAAATTGTTCTAAGATTAGTAGAACATCAATCCCAGAAGAACAAAGTGTTAATTCATTATTGTTACCTCCCACAAACAAATTGGAAGTGAATCGAATAATAAAAACAATGAAGAATAAAATGTCCTCAGGGATTGACGAGATACCTTGCTCAGTCATCATGAGATGTGCTAGTGTCATATCAGACCCACTCTCACACATCATAAACATATCATTTTCAGAAGGTGTCTTTCCACAACGATTAAAAATTGCAAAAGTAAAACCATTGTCTAAAAAGGGCAATATACATGAAGTGGGAAACTATAGACCAATAGCTTTATTATCGGTATTTTCAAAAGTAATAGAGACAGTCATGAAAAACAGAATTACAAATTACCTCAAGAAATTCAATCTATTGTCTGGAAACCAACACGGCTTTCGCAGAGGAATGAGTACAGAGTCAGCCATCACCCAATTCATTGAAAATATCGTAACGGGGGTAGATAAGAACAACAGTACAATAGGAATAAATTTGGACCTCTCAAAGGCATTCGATACTGTCCAACATCATATCCTGCTAGACAAATTAGAATATATCGGTATACGAGGAGTAGCTAAAAAGTGGTTTCAGTCATATCTCCATAATAGGAAACAGGTAGTAGAAATTGCAGCAACAAACAGTAAAAACCAAAGTATTGTTTACAGATCGGATATTCAGACTGTGCCAATAGGGGTACCACAGGGGAGTGTTCTAGGACCTCTCCTATTTCTTCTTTACATAAATGATATCAAGATTCCAGTAAATGGTACTCATATAACCCTGTTTGCGGATGACACAAACATTGTAGTAACTGACATAAATCGGGTATAGCCAACATCTGCAACCAGAGTTATAGAATATTTGCAAAATTGGTTTGAAGTGAACAAATTAACCATAAATATCTCTAAAACTAATTATATCCATTACAGGAAAGCAAAGTCACACTCTGATCTAGATCTTAGAATACAAAATAAGGAAATTGTGAGAGTTGCTACCACAAAATTCTTAGGTGTACATAGAGATGAAAATTTAGACTGGAAATCCCATATCCTGTATCTCTCGCATAAGTTAAGCTCTGCTTGCTTTGCTTTACGCGTTATTAGCTTTGTATGTAGTAGGGAATGTAGCAGAGCTGTTTACTTTGCTTATATACATTCTGCTATTACCTATGGCCTCATCTTCTGGGGTCATAGTAAGAAAAATCTCAAAACCATCTTCAATCTACAAAAACGAGCTGTTAGAATAATTACCAACAGTCCAAGGCTAACTCCTTCAAAGCAATTATTTAAACAGCTGAATATTCTACCCCTACCATGCCTCTATATACAGAAAAGCGTAATTAATGTAAAACGAAATATTAACAATTTCCAATCCAACTCGGATCTACATACTTACAACACAAGAAAGTGCAATGACATTCATATAAAAAGGGTTAACAAGGCTTTGGCGCAGAAACAAACAAACATACAAGGAAGCAGATTGTATAACAAACTACCGGTAAAGATAAAAGAAATAAAAAAATTGTCTTCATTTAAAGAAGCAGTATTCATATTTTTAATGACCAACTGCTATTATAGTGTAAAAGAATACCTGGAATAGCTTCATACTAAACAATTATATTGATGTACTCTGTGCCAATAGTAATTTTTATCTGACTGTTGCTATGATCTAAATAAATAATATGTGCAACAGTGCTAGAATTGTATGTGTTATATCTAAATGTCAACTGTGTATTCCATGTAAAAAGTCTTTCTCATACATCAATGTAAATAATCAAAGTTGTACATGCTATTTCAATGTGGTCTGATGTTATGTAGTCCACTATGCACATCTGTATTTTGTAAAGTATTGTTCACCCTATATGTGTGTATATATATACTATGTATTTTTTGACGAAATCCATGCAATGTAAATTGTCTCTGGATGAATAAACTGCTACTACTAGTACTACTACTACTACTACTACTACTAATAGTTTAAAAATTTCATAAAGTTTGTAATACAATAGATTGGAATGTATATTTGTGGGATGAAACAAATATAATCAAAGGAAATGCATAGCATGGGAACACAAAGATAGGAAGCAGCATAAGAAGATAATCATTTATTCATGAAGTGTTTTTTCAGTGTTTTCTTTTTCCTATTTTTTTCTTTTCTCTATTCAAAGTTAATACAACTTCTTATTGCATAAATTAGTTCTTTATGATGCTATTAAGGATGATTTTTTTTAATAAATGCCATTGTTAGTTTCTATGTGAAAGTCTCAGGTGAATTAAAAAGATATTTCATAGAAAATGGTTGAGGTGGCAGCTTGTGCTAAACAAATGTGGACTTAAATCCTGGTCTGGTAGAAAATATCAGCTGACATTACCAGTTAATTATAATTATTAAGCTCTGGCAAGGTTCTGAATGCATGTATCTGTACATCCATGTATTTGACTCATTTCTTCACTTATATTAAACCCTTGGAGGCTTTTTAGAGATTGTCTTGTGTCATAGTATTACTGTCATACTTTGCACATACTTTGGTTGTCAAAATACCAAGCTTTTTGAGATGACCTGTGCAGAATGTCCTAGATCTAACATCGGATATAATTCTTATGACACCTTCTGTATTCTGAAAATATCATGCTTGTAATTTAAGTTTACCCAAAGAGATTTCATAACTCATTATTGAATGGAAATTTATAGAACAAACTAGTTCCTCACTCTGAAATCACATATAGCAGTAAACCTGTGTTCTATCACTGAAACAAAGCATTTCATTTATTTTACGATGGCGATTTTTTTCCAATTAAGGTTGGTTCCATATGTATTGCTAAAAAGCTTAATACTACCCACTTCTGTATTTCACTGCTTGAGTATACTATTTTCATAACTTGCAGATGTTTATCAGAAGTGCTGAAATTTTTGCACCTCATCCTGTCAAAATTTGATGTTAATCCATCTATTGTGAACCATGTGTTTATGCTTTCAAATATTGCATTAGTTACCTTATCAGTGAGACTGGTGTGCTTTTCATTTCTATACCATTATTATCTAGATGAAGGATAAAATTTGTACCTTCTGCGAAGTAGTAGATCATTTATGAATACTGAAAACAACAGAATGATAAAAATGTAACATAATGTCTGATTGCCTCCATTTCAAAGTACCTATATGAGCGATATGGAACTAATACAGTACACATCCATAAACATCATGTTCAGACCAATGATTTTGAAACTCTAGACAACTTCTGTAAATGGATTATTTTATATAGTTTGAATTACAGGTGTGAGCTCTTTCAATTGCGATGGTATTTTAAACTGCTGCAACAGACATGTGAAGACTGATGAAAATCTATACACCATATTTATCTCTAATCACCAGCGAAGGTCCTCTGTCATCTTGGAGGCCAGAACTGTACAATTTCAAGTAACAGGACTTTATTTAACGCCACTCAATTTCCATAGCGCACCTTTGCTGGTGTTTATCCGAGAGGTGGTGCCACAGCTGTTGGAGGTTGTATCTCTTGCCACCCGAGAGAGGACGTGGTTTGAACACGAAGGCGCACCACTACACTTACAGCTATCCTCATCGTTGGATTGGAAGCGGAGCTCTAGTCCACTACTGCTGCGATCACTGGGTCTTTTTTTATTTTCAAATTGTATTACGTGAAGTAGCAGCTGTATGAAATCTCAGTAAAAACTCAAGAGGAATTGTATAGTACGGTCCTAACTGCCTGTATCGTACAAGAAACGACAAGCATAGGCGAGAGAGTGCAGAAATCTTTGTTGCTGTTGTGATGCATGAAAGGAGACTCGTAGTTAACACTGTGAGCTTAGGTTATTGCTATGAGTTGTAATAAGATTATGTCAATAAAAAACTGAATACGCATTTGTGAATGCAGGTTACTTATTTCAAGAGCAATCAAATTATGGTCCTCTACCACCTACAAGATTATGAGCAAAAAATTTGGAACTACTTGTATATAAACCGCGTCACTGAGTTTATCATCCATCAAGTGATTCGCATATATCATCGAAAGTTATTTTCACATGATATCTGAGTGCACTTTCACATCTAATGATTTCCCTTCACCGAGAATGAAGTGTTGGTTTAGCTTTTGCAAAGAGGGCTTCAATACAGTTGCAACACACGTCAGATATTGTTCGGCGAATTTGTATTTTGCACGGTAAATGCCAGTATAGAGCTGTATTGAATGGGACTCCGAAACCAAGGAGCATCTGTTGTCGTCCGAGTGCCATCTACGTACTGGTCACAATCCCGTGTCTTGTGGAGTCAACGTTCGTTCCTCCAAAAGAGGATGGTCATAACAAGCTAGAAAAACACCACTGATAAATTCTACAACATATTGACGCCAGTAATAAAGTACTGTAGCTGCAACTTCCTGTTCGAAGACTTCTTGGCGTCGAATATTGGGTCAACGTCGGATTTTTCTTTTTCTCTCACTTGCAACAGTGGTAGATGAAAACTTGCACGATGCCAATGCATTAGTACTATTCATCCTCCCTCGCATTTGATAATGAAGAGTAAAGGAAGTTTTATTCGATTTAGGCTGCAAAATCGAAATATGACGCGTTCACCGTTCATTTATATCGTATACCTGTTACGGAGATAGAAGGTCAAAAGATGATGGAAGTCTGAGGACACGAACGAACCCTAACTTTTTTTTGTCCTTAAACCCTAATTTCTTTGGTCCATAACGATGATAAGTAATCTATCCAGAAGGGCAACCGCTTCCCATCACGAATTTCTATGCAAATACACACATAAGAAAACTAAAACGCCTGTTGCATCCGTACCCATACACATATGTAAGTGCATAATCGTATACCCATCTTTATTCGTACTGTAGGAATCTTTGGACAACTCAAATTCAGAAGGGTGTTTTTAGAATCCGAGAAGGGCACGAGCAGCAACTCACGCAGGATGAAGCCGCCCGCGACACTGCAACCAATGAGGATGCCCAAGTTGTAGACGTTCGCCTTGAGCACCGTCATCGCCATCACGAAGACCACGGACATGGACACCAGCCGTCCCAAATCCAGCGCCACGAACGGGTACATCAGTTTCAGGTTACACTGAAAGGAAACAAGTATCAGCTCGAGTGACACACAACTCTTACAATGTGGTATGTACCGATTTAATGCTGACCTATGATAACGTATTGGCCACGACATTTTACAGGTTAGTACATATCATGAATGTGCAGATAATTTAAAACCTTTCCCAGACTAGGATTTGAATCCAGATCTCCTGCTTGTTGGAAGCAATCGCCTTAATCATTGCATGCACAGTCTAGGCCTACCTCAAACGTTCATTGTCACTGGTGTATGTGTTCCGATAGCCGCTTGTTTCGATGACAACTTTGGACAGTCCATCCCCAGAAGGAGAAAGTTAGCTGAACTACTCTCTACGATAAAGAGGAAAAAAAAAAACATTACTGGAACAGATGGATGATGTATTCAAGAGAAATATCTTCACAAATTAAGCAAGAGAGTAACGCTTTGGTCCACCTCTGGCCGTTATGCAAGCAGTTGTTCGGTATGGCATTAAGTTGACAGAATTGTTGGATGTCCTCCTGAGGGATATAGCGTGAAATTCTGTCCAATTGGCACGTTAGATCGTCAAATTCCCGAGCTGGATGGGGGGCCCTACCCATAATGCTCTGAACGTTCTCATTTGGGGAGAGAGCCAGAAAACTCTCTGGCCAAGGTAGGGTTTGGCAAGCACGAAGACAAGCAGTAGAAACTCTCGTCGTGTGCGAGCGGACTTTATATTGCTGAAATGTAAGCCCAGGGTGACTTGCCATGGGCAACAAAATGGGGCATAGAATATCGTCGAGGTACCGTTGTGCTGGAAGGGTGCCCCAGATGGCAACGAATGGGGTCCAGGTATGGAATAAATTAGCACTCCAGACTTCCAGTCCTGGTTGTTGGACCATACGGAGGGTGACAGTCAGATCCCATCACGGATTTGGACGTCTCCAATCACATCTTCGTCCTGGAGGAATTCCACTGACCAGAGTAGAACTGTCTTTAGTGATGAATCCCGCCACATCGGAATGAACTCCGACGAACAGCGAAGAAGTGTACGGAGATACTCTGGACAACAGTGCGATACCAACCTGTCTCTGGCCCACCATAAGGCACAACAACCAGGAGTGTTGGCCTGGAGTGCCATTTCATAGCAGGACCCCTTTGGTCTACTGCGGCGCTCTTACAGCACAGCGGTACGTCGACGACATTCTATACCCTGTTTTGTTGCCCATTATCAAAAGGCACCCTGGGTACATGTTTCAGCAAGACAATGCCCGCCCACACATGGCGAGAGTTTCTACTGCTTGCCTTCATGATATCCAAACCCTGCCTTGGCCAAAAAGGTCGCCAGATCTCTCCCCAATTAAGCCCTTTTAAAAATTGCTTTTATTTTAAGTGGTAGTAGACTATCTGCTGCTAGGACCACGGTAGTGGAATATGGTCAAATCAAATCAGACAATGCCGTGGAAATCAGATTAGGAACTGAGTCAATAAGAGTGGTAGACAAGTTTTGTTACCTTGCGGCAAAACAACTGATGATAACCAACGTAGACAGGATAAAAACGCAGTCTGGCAATAGAAAGGAGAATATTTCTGAAAAAAAATTGTTAACATTTAATTTTCTTCAAAATGGGAGCTCGCAGTGGATGACCTCGTCGACGACCTGATCTATAGCGCATAATTGTCTTGTCGTAATGTTAATTATTATTCGAGTCTGTAGCAGAGACTTTTTTCTGTCACAGTTATTATGCAAATTCCCCGAATCTCTGCATTTGAAATCATCCGTTGAAGATGTAGATCGTGTTGTATCACATATATGTCTGATGGCAACGAAACTAATAACCTACTGATAGGATAAAAGATGACTTTTACATTGGTTTGCTCAAAAGTTTTCTTTTTGGATAAAGGTAAGATGAACCATTGAAACAGATACATAGCTGAAATTTAAAATGTTGTTATTCAAAATAGGAAGCTTCAGTAAGAAACGTGCTGGATACATAAAAAGTCGCAAAAGACGCATTATAACTGCAAATTGTATTACTTCTACTAAATATTGCAGCCATAATAACAAAATCATTACCTTGTAGGCACCGTAAATTAGGCCCAAACACGAAAGGGCGTACGCAGTGTACAGAATGATGAGACTAAGCAAAAACGATTCCGAATCTGAAACACACAGAAACAGCCAAGTTATAGTGCTTACACTATTACACTACTGGCCATTAAAATTGCTTCACCAAGAAGAAATGCAGATGATGAACTGGTATTCATTGGACAAATATATTATACTAGAACTGACATGTGATTACATTTTCACGCAATTTGGGTGCATAGATCCTGAGAAATCAGTACCCAGAACAACCACCTCTGGCCGTAATAACGGCCTTGATAGGCCTGGGCATTGAGTCAAACAGAGCTTGGATGACGTGTACAGGTACAGCTGCCCACGCAGCTTCAACACGATACCACAGTTCATCACGAGTAGTGACTGGCGTATTATGACGAGCCAGTTGCTCGGCCACCATTGACCAGACGCTTTCAATTGGTGAGAGATCTGGAGAATGTGCTGGCCAGGGCAGCAGTCGAACATTTTCTGTATCCAGTAAGGCCCATATACGACCTGCAACATGCGGTCGTGCATTATCCTGCTGAAATGTAGGGTTTCGCAGGGATCGAATGAAGGGTAGAGCCACGGGTCGTAACACATCTGAAACGTAACGTCCACTGTTCAAAGTGCCGTCAATGCGAACAAGAGGTGACCGAGACTTGTAACCAATGGCACCCCATATCATCACGCCGGGTGATACGCCAGTATGGCGATGACGAATACACGCTTCCAATGTGCGTTCATCGCGATGTCGCCAAACCCGGATGTTCCCATCATGATGCTGTAAACAGAACCTGGATTCATCCGAAAAAATGACTTTTTGCCATTCGTGCACTCAGGTTCGTCTTTGAGTACACCATTGCAGACGCTCCTGTCTGTGATGCAGCGTCAAGGGTAACCGCAGAAATGGTCTCCGAGCTGGTAGTCCATGCTGCTGCAAACGTCGTCGAACAGTTCGTGCAGATGATTGTTATCTTGCAAACGTCGCCATCAGTTGACTCAGCGATCGAGACGTGGCTGCACGATCCGTTACAGCCATGCGGATAAGATGCCTGTCATGTCGACTGCTAGTGATACGAGGCCGTTGGGATCCAGCACGGCGTTCCGTATTACCCTCCTGAACCCACTGAATCCATATTCTGCTAACAGTCATTGGATCTCGACCAACGCGAGCAGCAATGTCGCGATACGATAAACCGCAATCGCGATTGGCTACAATCCGACCTTTATCAAAGTCGGGAATGTGATGGTACGCATTTCTCCTTCTTACACGAGGCATCACAACAACGTTTCACCAGGCAACGCCGGTCAACTGCTGTTTGTGTACGAGAAATCGGTTGGAAACTTTCCTCATGTCAGCACGTTGTAGGGTTCGCCACCGGCGCCAACCTTGTGTGAATGCTCTGAAAAGCTAATCGTTTGCATATCACAGCATCTTCTTCCTGTCGGTTAAATTTCGCGTCTGTAGCACGTCATCTTCGTGGTGTAGCAATTTTAATGGCCAGTAGTGTAGATAAACTGAAATATGGATGACAACTGAGAGAGATTAAATATATATACAAACTAGCAGTTAACTCAGCGATTAGAGGATGGGACTGTTGTCATACTGTTGCATTCTTTTTGCGCGCGAAATCGAACCTCCACACTATGTTATCAAAAGTATGCGGACACCACTATATAAAGCGGGATTGACCACTAAATGTCACGGTAGGCGGATCCGCCAGTACAAAAGAAGGTCTGTCAGAAGAAAAGCAGTAGCAGCAGAATGAGTCAGTCAGCACTTCAAGCGTGGACCAGTCACTGGATATTACCTGAGAACAAATCCATCATGGATATTTCAACCCTTCTAAAGCTGTCCAGGTTAATTATTGGTGATGTGATTGTGAAGTGGAAACGCGAAAGAAGAAACACAGCAAATCCAAGACTAGCACACGTTATGTTCTGATGGCCTGGGACATCAAGCATTGTGGAGGGAGGTTTTGAAAAAAAAAATTAATGGAAGGAATCACTCGTGAGTTTCAAAGTGCTCCCAACAGTCCAACTAGTACAATAACTGCCCATAGGGAGTTAAAAACAATGGGTTAAATTGATTGAGCAGCTCCTCATAAGCATGTGTTTCTACAGTCTGTGCTATGCGACACTTGAGATGGTGTAAAGAGAGATGCCACTTGACATTGGATGACTGGAAAACAGTGATCTGAAATGATGAATCAAGCCACACCCTTTGGCAATCAGTTGGAGGGGCTTGGGTTTGGCAAAAGCCTGGAGAACGTCACATAAAGTACCATCATGTGCCCAGACTCCAGCGTCCAACACCACTACCTTTCCTGGGTTCAGTCCTTGAGGAAGAACTGGTTGCCATTCCTCCGCAGACATTCAGACACCTCACTGAAAGTGTCCCCAGCGGAGTTCAAGCCATCATAAAGGCGAAGAGTGAACACATCCCATGTTAATAACCAATAGCTGTCTGGGATCTTTTGACCGAATAGGGTGTGCCTTCTAGATCAGCGACAAACAAGACGCTAGCGTACATAAAATGTATTCCAACATATGTACATTGACGGGAACAAAATCTCAACACAAAAAAAAAAAAAAAACAAAGATTAATTTAGAGCAATGAAACTTCGAGGATATATATGTCTAGGTAACATTGTAAGGTGGGCATATTATTCAGATTTTTGTAAGTTATCGATATGCACGTCAGAGAGAGCAAGTTATATTTCTGTTAAACAATCTTTGGTCCTGTCGTAGCACTGTGTTTGCCTCTACACAGTCTGATACATTTTTAGTTGAAGTGTGGTAGGTGATGGAAGTATTCAGTAGTGCTGTGATGACTTGTGATTGTATCTATTAAAAGATTAATTGTAAATGACAGCAAGGATGAATACGATGTACATATTGAAAGCCGAAAAAAATATAAATTTTGAATAATATTATTATTTTGGAAGAGAAGAAGTTTAAGGTAAGATTGCAGCACTACGCAACTGAGTTTGTCGGAATGACAACTTTTTTCACTTGATCAGAGCTGACAGAAAGAGCATGCATATGTTTTGTTCCCGTCAATGCATTAACTACAGCTGAATAAACTGTCTGGTTTCTATAGAAATCTCTGTTAGCATTGTTCCCTTTTTAAATCATTGTTCACTTTCTTAAGCACTGTATTGTTCAGACCAGCGTTATGTGTCAAGATCACGCAAAGTTTTATTTATTTATTTATTTTTCAATACATACTCAATTTTAAAATTGTTGTTTTGGAATATCATTTCTTAGGAATAGTGACTCTACCCATCCCACAGTTTAAAGAAGGTTTATCATTATGCATTACCAATCTGCAGCAGTTGGTATACAACAGTTTGAATATTTCCAGAATGAGATTTTCACTCTGCAGGAGTGTACGCTTATAAGAAACTTCCTGGCAGATTAAAACTGTGTGCCGGACCGAGGCTCTTAGCAGGAGAGCTTCTGTAAAGTTTGGAAGGTAGGAGACGAGGTACTGGCAGAAGTAAAGCTGTGAGGACGGGATGTGAGTCGTACTTGGGTAGCTCAGTTGGTAGAGCACGTGCCCGCGAAAGGCAAAGGTCCCGAGTTCAAGTCTCGGTCCGGCACACAGTTTTAATCTGCCAGGAAGTTTCAGTTTGAATATTGTTTGGAAATTTTATTTTAAAAAAGAAATCTAGCGTAGCCACTGACTGCTCGCTGTTTACTGTTGTGCTTTCGAGAAATCTGTGACAGTGTTGTCTAGATACGAGGTAAGTGGAAATTTTGATTAGAGCCAGGTAATTCTTTTCCTTCAGTTGCGCATTTAATATCAAGACAAGTTGTATTCATACGAGTTACAGTTCTTTTCAAATAAGGTTCTGTTTAGTGAAAGGCTTACATACCAGTGTAAGTTGGATAAAATATTGTGGGTGTGTAGTTTTGGGTAACACAGACATTTCATAGAGTAGGAAGTAAATTTAGGCTACATTTCATACAAAAACACATAGTGGGGAACTAAAACATATTTCATTGATTAACATTGCAAGATCACAGGTTAATGTAAGTGTGAAATGCTGGTACATTAATAACCCGTGTAAACGCCAGAATCTTGAATGCAAGCTTGCAAACGTGCACGCATTTTGCTGTGCAGGTGCCGCATGTCAACTTGTGGGACGGAGTTCTATGCCTGTTCCACACGGTCTTTGGTCGGTTCAAATGGCTCTGTGCACTATGGGACTTAACATCTGAGGTCATCAGTCTCCTAGAACTTCACACGGTCATTCAGTACAGGGACGGTTGATTCTGTTTGTGGATGACACTGCAGGTGTCGTCCAATGATGTCCCATATGTCCGCGATTGGTTACAGATCTGGTGATCGAGCAGGTCAACCCAACATTTTGATACACTTTAGAGTATGTTGGATTACAATAGCGATATATGGGTAAGCATTATCCTGTTGGAAAACACCCTTGGAATACTGTTCATGAATGGCAGCACAATGGGTCGAGTCACCAGACTGATGTACAAATTTGCAGTCAGGATGCACGGGATAACCAAGAGGGTGCTCCTGGTGTCATACGAAATCGCACCCCAGACCATAACTCCAGGTGTGGTTCCAGTGTGTCTAGCACGCAGACAGGTTGGTTGCATGCCCTCAACTGACCTCCTTCATATCAACACACGACCATCATTGACACTGAGCCAGAACCAGCTTCCATCAGAAAACACAACAGATATCTGCCCTGCCCTCCAATGAGCTCTAGCTTGACACCGTTGAAGTCGCAGATAGCGGTAGTTTGGTGGCAGTGGAATGATCGCTACAGGGCCTCTGTCCCGAAAGTGTCTTTCAAGTAACCGATTTGTAACAGTTCATTCTGTCACTGTGGTGCCAAATGCTGCTCTGACCGCTGCTGTAAAAGCAGTACATTGTGCCCGAGCCATTCGCCGAACACGATGGTCTTCCCTCTCGATAGTGCCACCTGGCGTCCGGAGCCCGGACTTCTTGTGATCGTACGTTCTCTTGACCACCACTGCCAGCAATCATGTACAGTGGCTACATTCCTGCCAAATCTTTCTGCAATATCGCAGAAGCAATTTTCAGATTCTCGTAGCCCAATTATACGATCTCGTTCCAATTCAGTGAGCTGTCGATAAAGGCATCTTTTTTCCTTTAAAGGCTTTCTTGACTAACATCAACCCACCACTTGCAATCTGAAAGGTAACTAACGTTCACAACTGTTACAGCGTGTATTTAGAGCAAACCTGATTTGCATCCTCAAAACGGAGCTGCTAGCGCGACTGTTATGCGACTGGCACTAAATCTGAACAGTCATCATCTTTCAGGTGTAGAAACACGCCCAGCAACATTCGTTTATGTCGCACAGCTCCTTCTTGGTGCTGCGATTTTTTTCACGTCAGTAAATTTCCTTGTAGGACTACTTCTTGTCGTTTCTTCTATGACGGATTTCCAGGATTTTCAAGGTTCATATTCCAGATTTACTTGAACAAGTATTTTTTGCATGCAAAAGCAGGTTGTACTGTATAAGTTTTCATACCTGCAAGTATCTTTTGAGTTGTCGTGTCACTTATTAATGATTATTCCTAGTTGAACTACAACGAAACAAGATATATACATAAAAATGAAGATTTTGTTCTTGTTAAGGAAATTGTGTTCAATTTTTATGCTTTGTAACACAGTTGCAGTAGAAAAATGTAAAATGTTTCATAATAAACTTCATTTACACTGAGAGAACTCAAACTAGATGCAAAGTCTGCATTATTTTATCATTCAGATATGTTAAATTTAGTCTAAAGTCAATACAGAAGAGTCCACATAATGTCATGGTATCAATAATTGTAATCACCAATTTTCAGGTACTTGTAATGCTTTTATATACTTCTAAATGAATTGCCAATAATTCTTTAACGCTGTGTCACCAGGTAAAAGATATACTGTAAGGAAGTCAAACTTCGACGCAGTAAATTAAATTTTTGCAGTGTCAAAAGTCTGAGCAGATACCAAGCACATTGTGTTATTTTTTCCATAGCGACTGCCGTTTGAGTGACGTGCTACAGAAAATAGTACATATATCTTAAAATGTATAACGAAATGTCGGAAAGAATGGACGCTTCACATATAAATATCACAAAATACCTTCACATAAGCATAGGGTAATAGTAATCTAATTTCAAATGTAGGACTCTCTAATATGTTATAACCTTTTCTGTGACTGGTTAAGTACAAGTCTTAATCATCGAAAATTTAATTTTCTACTGTCTCAAATATTTCATTACTTATTGAATTCCTTGAGTCTCTTTTTTGGGCATATACAAATCTGCTACACATTTTGCATCCAACTCTTTTACTTCGAGTAGTAACCGTCTCTTTTTTTTTTTTTTTGCGTCCCCTGTGTCGCAGTAGCCTGTCCCTGATGACCACGTTCTGTATCTGGAATGTAAGAAGATGTACAAAGAACGTCGGTTTCTTAAAGTGAGAGGAAGACATGTTATTAGGTGTACATTCCTTGTCCCTCCTTGTTGCATGGTATACTTGACGGCGTGCGACAAATTAGTCCTCTCCCTCAATCTCAAACGGGAACTCTGCGTTGGCAGAGAAACCTCATTTTTTTTAACGAAACATATGAAGTTTGCTAACCTCTGTCCTTATCGTTTACCCAGAAATGATCAAATCATTTTCCTGCGCAACTGTACGTTCTCAAGTAGTCAGTTCTTCGGGTAAGTTTAAAGCTCTTGCTGCCCCTGGAAATTCCATCGTTACCGTCGTCCTTCATCATTCTGTGCCCTGTCGTGTCGTTGGTGATAGCCTCAAGTGATGATGATCAGGTCCCATACTCCGAGCAGCGTAGGGGACGATGCTGGAGACCCACACCGCCGACTACGCAAGGTCTTAGCGGAAATGATTTGCCATTGCCTTCCTCCGACCGTAATGGGGATGAATAATGATGATGAAGACGACACAACAACACCCACTCACCTCGAGGCAGGGAAAATCCCTGACCCCGCCGGGAATCGAACCCGGGACCCCGCGCGCGGAAAGCGAGAACGCTACCGCAAGACCACGAGCTGCGGACAAACTCAACTATTATAACACAAATCCTCGCAGGAACACGCTTCGAACTATCGTCACTAGACTATTATAGCAATAGAGCTTGATAGTGAAGACGTGTTACGTTCGAATTCGCATGATCTTCAGTCTGTGGTCATTGTTAACTTGAAGTGTGACGCTGCGACCAAGTCAGGAAAGTACTACTTTGCACTGATTTTCGTAAAAAAAGATGCTATTTTGCCAAATAATGACATTTGTGGAGGACTGTGGCTTAATGTGACGTATAATGTATGCAGTGCACAACAGCAACCAATCACAGTTAGCTTTTGTTTACTTTATTAAAAAAATAATTGCAACCGGTCTCGAAACGATAGGATCATCTCGTCAGGCTTTCTTACATCCTTATATCTCAGTCAAAACAAGTGATGCGTCGAGATATATTGCGTTTCAACGAACCGAACTTGGATAGTAACGAAGACTGCAGTGAGTGTATGTGTAAATACGAACGCCGGCCGCTGTGGTCGAGCGGTTCTAGGCCATTCAGTCTGGAACCGAGCGACCGCTACGGTTGCAGGTTCGAATCCTGTTTCGCGTATGGATGTGTGTGATGTCCTTAGGTTAGTTAGGTTTAAGTAGTTCTAAGTTCTAGGGGACTGATGACCTCAGATGTTAAGTCCCGTAGTGCTCAGAGCCTTTTTTTTTTTTTTTTTTTTTTTTTTTTTTTTTTTTTTTTTTTTTTTGTAAATACGAAGAATAACATAAGCAATATTCGTTCTAGAGAAACGATAAAAGCAGTTGCTTCTGGTGCTCATTTCACGGCAACTCATCTTCAGAACGGCGTCCATATGTTTTGAAAAAAATCTTGTACTGCAAAAAGTGGTAACACTAAGACCAACGCAAGGCATCTAGAGTACATTGGCACTGTTTCAACTGAAAGCTGGAATAAAATTCGAGTACCTAGCGTCTTTATTGAAGACCCCAGTAGTAAAGACAGCCCTAATGAAAACGACCAGATGAGTCAGACGAATGGGACTGGAGGCCAATGTCCTGCTAAAGTTGAAATTCAGTTAAAGTTATCAAAAAAAGAAAATAGTTATAGCTGGCGATAAAAAAGTTTCCGTTCGAAGGCTATACAGTCCACGTTCTAACCCCACGCAGGGAAAATCGGTGTGAGCATTGAGGCAATCATCCAACCAACCCTTCAGTTTGACGATACCCGCTGGGTAAAAGACCGTGTCCTGCTGGGTGAAGAAGTCCGTAACTGCATTCTGCACATCTTCGTTCGACAGGAACCGACGACTCTTCACGGCCTTTATAACGGATAGAAGGGGTGATAATCGCGTGGGGAGAGATCGGGAATATACGGCTGGTGCTTGAGTGTCTCCCACTTGAGTGAGGCTGGCCTCCCAAATCGACCTGCATCTTGTGTCAAATCGCGACCAGCACAGAACTTGGCGCACTATTCCACAACGTTCGTTTTAGACAGACATGCTGCCCCAAACACATTCTCCATCCTCCAATGAATGTCTACTGGTGTGCGTCCTTTGGCAAGCCGCGCGGGATTAACCGAGCAGTCTAGGGCGCTGCAGTCATGGACTGTGCGGCTGATCCCGGCGGAGGTTCGAGTCCTCCCTCGGGCATGGGTGTGTGTGTTTGTCCTTAGGATAATTTAGATTGCTTAGTGTGTAAGCTTAGGGACTGATGACCTTAGTAGTTAAGTCCCATAAGATTTCACACACATTTTTTGTCCTTTGGCAGCCAAGAAAAGAGCAGCTCATTGGTCTTGTTTGAACGCATTTGGTAATAACGTCGCCATGTTTCATGTTGCCGCATTTACCGCACGCACATAGGAAAGACACGAATGCCACACTAATCCCTTGACTACATGTCGGTGCTTATAAACCCTCATCGGAGCTGTGGTACGTTGCATATACGCTGCAGCAACGCCCTCAAATGGAAACTTTTTTATCAGACCTTCTATAACTGGAAGTCCAGCCTTCAAAGAAGGCAGTACTTCCGGAAAACTTCACAAAAACTAAAAAAAAAAACTCTACTCCCTTATATACTGATTCTCCACTAAACAAAAATTGTGTATATAACAATGCGCCATCTTTTTTTCTTCCTCGTAGACGGTTTTAACAGAAAACCTGTACATTAGGAAAGTTTTATTTATGGATTATTGGCTTATGAGCAGTATTCTACTCTGCAGTCTAAATCGCTCAAAAATTTGTAATGTTACCCGCTTCCTGCAAAATAACTTAATGTACTACCCTTACACACCCAGCAGCTAGAGAGGTCTCTCTCGTACCCTGTATACCAGTGTCTCCAATTGAATTACCTATTCAGTTTAGGCGAATCATGGTTTCGTTTGCAGTACCAATAAAGGAGGCTTACCCATTCAGTTTAGGTGTACAAAGGTACCGTTCGCAGTAAAAATAAAGAAGGCTCAGGGTCTGACATTCAAATTTTCAGAAAATGATTTACGATCAAAGTGTTTTTACCACGGTCAATCGTATGTTTGCATTTCACGAACTAGTAGATCAGAAAAACAGTTCGCACTCTTGCCACATACTACCCAAAAAACGAAAAATGTTGTATATTCTGAAGTCATGTAATTGTCACAGAGAAATTTGTAACGCGGGCAGCCACAGCCTGTAAATTTCCTAATGAATGGAAGTAAAATGAACCGCAAGAGAGCTGTTCAAATGGTTCAAATGGCTCTAAGCACTATGGGACTGAACAACTGAGGTCATCAGTCCCCTGGACTTGGAACTACACTACTTGCCATTAAAATTGCTACAACACGAAGATGACGTGCTACAGACGCGAAATTTAACCGACAGGAAGAAGATGCTGTAATATGCAAATGATTAGCTTTTCAGAGCATTCACACAAGGTTGGCCAGGTGGTGACACTTACAACTTGCTGACATGAGGAAAGTTTCCAACCGATTTCTCATACACAAACAGCAGTTGACCGGCGTTGCCTGGTGAAACGTTGTTGTGATGCCTCGTGTAAGGAGGAGAAATGCGTACCATCACATTTCCGACTTTGATAAAGGTCGGATTGTAGCCTATCGCGATTGCGGTTTATCGTATCGCGACATTGCTGCTCGCGTTGGTCGAGATCCAATGACTTAGCAGAATACGGAATCGGTGGGTTCAGGAGGGTAATACGGAACGCCGTGCTGGATCCCAACGGCCTCGTATCACTAGCAGTCGAGATGACAGGCATCTCATCCGCATGGCTGTAACGGATCGTGCAGCCACGTCTCGATCCCTGAGTCAACAGATGGGGACGTTTGCAAGACAACAACCATCTGCACGAACAGTTCGACGACGTTTGCAGCAGCATAGACCACCAGCTCGGAGACCATGGCTGCGGTTACCCTTGCCGCTGCATCACAGACAGGAGCACCTGCAATGGTGTACTCAAAGACGAACCTCACTGCACGAACGGCAAAAAGTCATTTTTTCGGATGAATCCAAGATCTGTTTACAGCATCATGATGGTCGCATCCGTGTTTGGCGACATCGCGGTGAACGCACATTGGAAGTGTTTATTCGTCATCGCCATACTGGCGTATCACCTGGCGTGATGGTATGGGGTGCCATTGGTTACAAGTCTCGGTCACCTCTTGTTCGCATTGACGGCACTTTGAACAGTGGACGTTACATTTCAGATGTGTTACGACCCGTGGCTCTACCCTTCATTCGATCCCTGCGAAACCCTACATTTAGCAGGATAATGCACGACCGCATGTTGCAGGTCCTGTACTGGCCTTTCCGGATACAGAAAGTATTCGACTGCTGCCATGGCCAGCACATTCTCTAGATGTCTCAGCAATTGAAAACGTCTGGTCAATGGTGGCGAGCAACTGGCTACTCACAATACGCCAGTCACTACTCTTGATGAACTGTGGTATCGTGTTGAAGCTGCATGGGGAGCTGTACCTGTGCACGCCACCCAATCTCTGTTTGACTCAATGCCCAGGCGTATCAAGAACGTTATTACGGGCAGAGGTGGTTGTTCTGGATAGTGATTTCTCAGGATCTATGCACCCAAATTGCGTGAAAATGTAATCACATGTCAGTTCTAGTATAATATATTTGTCCAATGAATACCCGTTTATGATCTGCATTTCTTCTTGGTGTAGCAATTTTAATGGCCAGTAGTGTACTTAAACCTAACTAACCTAAGGTTATCACACGCATCCATGCACGAGGCAGGATTCGAACCTGTGACCGTAGCCGCAGCGCAGTTCCGGACTGAAGCGCCTGGAACAACTCGGCCACTGCAGCCGGCCAAGGCAGCTGTAATTTTTTTATTATCACAACCGGTTTCGCTGTATTAAACCAGCATCCCCAAGAGAAACAGTGTTGCAATCCTGCACCAAGACGCCCCAACGTTCTTTCCATGAAGAGGGGAAGTCGTCAAACTAAATAAAACAGGAGATCGGGGCGAACAGTCTTCCGTGCTACACCGTTGTAACCATCACAGGTGCGCCACCGAACAAATCGCCCCGATCTCCTGTTTTATTTAGTTTGACGACTTCTACTCTTCAGGGGTTTGATTTTTGACTCCGAACGTTGGGGACGTCTTGGTGCGCTAATGTGACACTGTTTTCCAGAGGATGCTGTTTCAACGCAGCGAAACCGGTTGTGACAGTAAGGAAATCATCAGTTACAATTGTTTTGCGATTGATTTTAGTTCCATTGATTATTTTATAATTTTATTGTGTAGAAAAAAATTAAAAAATTCTTAAAAACAATGAAAACAAAAAACGAAAACAAAATAGTGTTTCTCATTGATCTTCTGTATGATTTATTGTAATTTTTGTAATTTCGAGATCCATAGAGTCGAAGTGAGCGTGATCGCAACGAACAGCCGAAATCTGCATCGTGACACGATTCCCAGCGTTACTCCGGATTTGGACGTATAACGGAATCCCATAGTACATATTTAGCAGTTGTGAATCATTTTCGGGTTCGCTAGTAACTTTGTAATGACGAACGTGGTCGGAACCGCAGTTGCAAGAGCACAAGGAAAACATTCACATTAGACCTCCGACTTCACAGCGTACCTTAAGGAACCACGCTTGTAGAAGTACTTGTAAATATAAAGCACGGTTTAATCAGACAGGATGAGTGGGGAGCTAACGTCGGCCAGAGCTCAACCGTAAGGCCAGCAGAAGAACTGAACATGATTTGAACCTGCCCTTTTGCAGTTTCTACTGTTCCGACAGGAAGGAAGATGTACATAAGCTTTCCACAACAAGCTTTTACCCACCTGCATGTCTTGGAAGTATTGTCACTGTGGGAAACATAACCTAATCATGCCGCTAATAGGGTAACAGAATGTGCGAAAGCTAAACATCGGGAACACAAATGCGAAGTGAAGTGCAGATATCACTTAGCCACACTGTAGCAGCATCCTCATAGTTCGGAAACGAACTATTCTCGTTCCGTATATTTGCTTTAGTCAAGCTACACTGTTTCACAACACACTTTTACTGCATAATCGACACGTAACTGACGTGCATATACGTGTGTTTCTATCTCTACTCTGAATAAACTCGGAATACTCTTCGTAGTGTTCGAACTCATAGTTCCTCAGAGCAACTCAGCATTAAATGTGTGTGTACCATCAGGAGCGTCGTTAAATACGAGGGGACTTCAAAAACTGCGTTACATATTACAGTGGCAGGGCAAGCAACTTTTATCGAATGCTGCACTACACTTCACGATGACACAGATACGTGAAGCCATTTTTTTACTTAGTGTCTGTAAACAATGGTCGTAATGTTCTACCAATCGTTCAGTTCCTCAACGTTAGGAAACTGCTCCTTGTTCACAGGGCCTTGCGAGAACCTCTGTATTAACTAACTGATGATGATGTTCCCATAAGTTGTATCCTAGGGCATTACCACGCACCTTGAAAGGTATTTTGAATTCCCTTCCCGTTTGGCCGATTTAGCTACATTCACACGATGCCGAAATGTATCGGATGAAATGTGGGTCTTGTGAATGTTACTACATCGGACAAAGGCAAAGGACTTCAAAATAATTTTTCAAGGAGAGAAAGTTAGGAAGAATTGCAGGATCTGAGACCTGAGTTTCTCCTGGCGTATACAACATTCAAATAACTTCCGGGAATTCAGCCAGGTAGCACTTTCAGCGACCGCCGATAATTCGGTGGGAGAACACCCCGCCATTTTCAAGGCAAACTGCAACGGACAGGCGACGTACAGATGTGTGGGGTGTGATGAAAGGTGTAGGAACCTCACAGGAGAGAGATACTACAGCAAACTGTAGAGTGTAGAAGCTGTAAGGGAAGACAGAGATTGGAACATATCCAACAAATAAATGAGGATGTTGGGTGTGATGGCAGATCTGAGATGAAGATGTTGGCACCAGTCAGAAGATTGGTGGCCAAAAGTAAAGGTTAATAGTGGAGTGGTCTTCAATCATCTCGATGTCGACTGATCGCCACAGACTTATCTAAACAGTAGATGGCCCGTATGTCCTCGTTAAACTTCTATACCTCGGCGTCTTCGTTTTCGTCACTCTTCTCTTTAAGCACGTTGAATTACCTGTGAATGACTGCGACGTGAACTGTAATCTGCACGAAGCAGAACTTTCCATTTTGCACGTACTGCGCAGACACCATAATTTTTACTGTATCATGTCAAGAACGTGCGTGTTGGCCGTGGCGGCGTGCATGTTTGTGCTTATCCTCTGACGATCTCCTGACGGACAACAGTCACGCTCGCTCATTTCGAGATATCGACCCCAAAGGTTAGCTAATTCACCGCTGCTGGAAGTGGCAAGGCCTTCAGGACTGGTGATAAGCTCTCAGGCTACACAGCAGATTTAGAAATCTCGGCCACGTTAAAAGTTTTTCAAGGAGAGGGGTTTATGCAATGTTTTACACAACTATTCTTGGCTCAGATTGGATTATGGTAGCCTTCTTATCCAGAGTCATGCAAAATATTTCTGTGAAATCAAATAAAACCTGAACGTAAAATAAAGGTATGCATAAGCTTTTAATATTGCATAGTTCCACTGTAAGCAGTTGATGAGTATTTTTAGAGATTTTGCGTTTATGTGCATAGAGTAATCAAGGAATTAATTCAAAACAGCAATAATTTTCAGAAATAATTCGAAACTGGTTGCTGTTACACCCTGCCACAACGGAACAGAAAAAAATTTATAATAAAGGAATATCGTTTTCTCCTCAATTGAGGTTTAACCTCCAAAGCTTTTGCCACTTCCATGTACGACTGTACTCAACAACAGAACTGTTTCTCGGCGTACTTTTGACGTTATGTTTTCCATACAGCTAGGGACGATAATAAAGTAGTGAACAAGCTTTCGAGAAGAGTACATTGTATATTTAAGCACTCCTCTTCAATTCGTTGTATAGTTATTGGGCAGGGGAAGTAAAAATATCGAATATTTTTTCTTTGAGTCTATCATCCTTTTTGCTTAATTCTAAGCCAAACACGCGAAAGAGATCTTCAGTTTATCGATAAAAGTTGAAAGGAAAATATTACTCAAGGTCAAGATTTGTGAAAGTACGTTCCACTGAGATAGCTCTTAATGTATAGCAAAAGCCTCCAGATGGCACAGCGACCGTTGTAGATACACTATGTGATGAAAAGTATCCGAACACCCCCGCCCCTGCCCCCCCCCCCCCCCCCCCAAAAAAAATACGTTTTCCATATTAGGTGCACTGTGCTGCCACCTGCTGCCAGGTACTACATATCTGCGACTTCAGTAGTCATTAGACAGCAGAGAGAGCAGAATGGAGCGCTCCGCGGAACTCACATCCCTGTAATGGACTGGCCTACACAGAGTCTTGACGTGAGTCCTATAGAACACGCTTGGAATGTTTTGGAACGCCGACTTCGCGCCAGGCCTCGCCGACCGATATCTATACCTCTCCTCAGTGCAGCACTCCGTGATTGGGTGTCACTTGTGTCATACGTCTGTACGCACTCCTAAACATTCCTAGGTCCACTGTTTCCGATGTGATAGTGATGGGGAAACGTGAAGGGACATGTGCAGCACAAAAACCTACAGGCCGATTCGACTGTTGACTGACAGAGACCGCTGACAGTTGAAGAGGGTCGTAATGTGTAATAGGCAGACATCTATCCAGACCATCACACAGGAATTCTAAATTGCATCAGGATCCACTGCAAGTGCTATAACAGTTTGGTGGGAGGTGAGAAAACTTGGATTTCATGGTCGAGCAGCTGCTCATAAGCCACATATATATTGGCCACGATATCTTGGTAGATGATTGTTGCAGTGTCTGTGTGTTTACGGGTTGCATTTTTTCATATGACTTGTCAAGCCAATGGCAGCACGGCACCTCTTGCCGCAGTTGTCACAAGTGTATCTGGTTGCCAGCCGGTGTGGCCGAGCGGTTCTAGGCGCTTCAGTCTGGAACCGCGCGACCGCTACGGTCGCAGGTTCGAATCCTGCCTCGGGCATGGATGTGTGTGATGTCCTTAGGTTAGTTAGATTTAATTAGTTCGAAGTTCTAGGGGACTTATGACCTCAACTGTTAAGTCCCATAGTGCTCAGAGCCATTTGAACCATTTTTTGTATCTGGCTGCTGAGGCAGGAGCAGGGGCAGCACTGCGAAGGTTTTTCTGCCTTAATCTGTCTAACAAGCCTTCATCATGCTTCGACATTCCAGATGATATATCATCACGCCACTCTGGTCTCATGTTAGCCCGTGCCTCCCATCTGTTTGTGTCAATTCCAAAGCTCTCCATATCTCGTTTACAGGAGTCCTTGAACCTCAATACAGGACGTCCAACAGGTCTTTTGGCTATAGAAATCTCTCCAAGCATCACCTCACGTGGTGATCTGTCAGGATCCATACGGTGGACGTGTCCCAGCCAGCGGAGTTGTCTCTGCTTCAAGATAGCTGAAATACTGTTGCAGTTAGTTTTAGATAGCACTGCTTCGTAGGTCACTCGGTCCTTCCACGTTACTCCGAGGATGGATCTCAGGCACCGCATGTGGAAAGCATTAAGGCGGCGTTCTTGTTTGGCATAGGTAATCCATGTTTCCGATGCATACAAAAGGATGCTGAGGACGCAAGTTTGATATACAAGAATTTTGGTGGTCAAAGAGAGTTCGTTGTTTTTCCAAACACGTGTAGAGAGTTTGCCAAAAGTTGTCGCAGCTCTTCCAATGCGAGCATCAATTTCCTTATGGACAGACATGTTTGATTCTATAGTAGATCCAAGATAGCAGAAGTTATCTACGACTTGCAGAGTAGTGCCATCTAGCGTGATATTCAGCTTTGTGTTAGCACCCTGAACCATAATTACGGTCTTACTACTATGTACACTCATTCAGAATAGGTGGCATGCGTGACTAAATCTTGATACTAGCTCTTGCAGCTCTTCTGCGGAGTTCGCAACAATTGCAGCATCATCAGCATACAGGAGTTCACGAGCGACTATCTCGTAGCGCTTTGTCTTACTCTTCAGAAGACTGACATTGAAAAGCCTTCCATATTTCCTAGTATGCAGATGTACTCCAACATTGCAATTCTCGAAAGCCACTTGGAGCAGACCCGAGAGGAAATTTCCAAAAAGTGTAGGTGCCAACACAGCCTTGTCTTACGCCACAGTTCATACTGAATGGTTTACATGTACTGCCACGTATCATACTAGTAAATGCCAAACGACGCCCGCTTGGTGTAATGAGCGTAAACATTGGACGACTGAACAGTGGAAAAACGTTGTGTGGAGTGACAAATCACGGTACAGAATGTGGCGATCCGATGGCAGGGTGTGGGTATGGCGAATGCCCGCTGAGCGTCATCTGCCAGCGTGTGTAGTGCCAACAGTAAAACTCGGAGTTGGTGGTATTATGGTGTGGTCGTGTTTTGCTTGGAGGGGGCTTGCACCCCTTGTTATTTTGCGTGACACTATCACAGCACACACTGAAGTTTTAAGCACCCAATTGCTTCCCACTGTTGAAGAGCAATTCGGGTATGGCGACTGCATCCTTCAACACGATGGAGCACCTGTTCATAATACACGGCCTGTGACGGAGTGGTTACACAACAATAACATCCTTGCAATGGACTGGGCTGCAGAGTTCCGACCTTTGGGATGTTTTGGAACGCAGACTTTGTGCCAGGCCGCACCGACTGACATCGATACCTCTCCTCAGTGCAGCACCCAGTGAAGAATGGGCTGGCATTTCCCAAGAAACCTTCCAGCACCTGATTGAATGTATGCCTGCCAAAGTGGAAGCTGTCATCAAGGTTAAGGGTGGGCCAACACCACACTGAATTCCAGCATTACCGATGAGGGCACCACGAACTTTTAAATCATTTTCAGCCAGGTGACAGTATACTTTTGAACACATAGTGTACACTGTCTGACCCAAAAAGGGGAGAAATCTCGGACACAGTAAAAGTTTTTATTCTATCTGTCACGCACCTATTCTTGGCTCACACCGTATGTTGTGGTAAATCTCAAATCCAGGCACATGCAAAATATTTTTATGAAATTAAGTAAAAACTGAACGTAAAATGAAGATACACATCCGCTTTTAACATTGCACACATACATTGCAGGCCGTTGATAAGTGCTTTTACTTATTTATTACTGATTATAAAAACTTTTGGAAGATTTTGAAAAAAATAAATAAATTGAGGAAACGAAATGAAATTTCACGCATCGAGAGGGAATGTAAAGTTATTGCACTGATTACAATATTGCGTAAAATTTACAAATAACTTGAGAATGTGAGCCCTCTTAACAGTATGACGCTGCATACCTCTGTCCCGGATGCATGCACTGATTCAGTTAGCCTTTGTATCCTCTCCTGAGGCAAGCTGTCCCACAACTGTTGTAACTGGTCCTTGCCGTTCTGGATACTGGCAATGGGAAGAACTAGACGTCTGAGCTATACCCACACAAGTTCTATTGGGGACAGATCTCTTGATCTTGTCGGCCACGGGAAAAATCACGCAAACATACCATAGAGACACATACGATGTTTATTGGAGAATTATCCAGTCGAAAAATGGCACCACGATACTGCAGCGTATAAAGTAACACACGAGAAAGCAGGATGCCAGTGAAGTACCGTTGTGCCACCTGAATACCCTCAAGCAATATCAGGCATGACCTGACGTCATACTCGATGACTCCCCACACCGTGACATTAGGGGTAACACCTGTGTGCCTCTCCAAGACAAGAATGGGATTTCGCCCAAAGTCGTCGCTATACTTGTTAATGATGATCATCGGAAATAGTGCAGAAACACGAATCATCGCTGAACACAGTGAGACGCCATTCAGCTCCAGTCCATGCTTCCTTGTCACGGTTGTTGTTGTTGTGGTCTTCAGTCCTGAGACTGGTTTGATGCAGCTCTACGTGCTACCCTATCCTGTGCAAGCTTCTTCATCTCCCAGTACTTACTGTAACCTACATCCTTCTGAATCTGCTTAGTGTATTCGTCTCTTGGTCTCCCTCTACGACTTTTACCCTCCACGCTGCCCTCCAATGCTAAATTAGTGATCCCTTGATGCCTCAGAACATGTCCTACCAACCGGTCCCTTCTTCTTGTCAAGTTGTGCCACAAACTCCTCTTCTCCCCAATTCTATTCAGTACCTCCTCATTACCTATGTGATCTACCCATCTAATCTTCAGCATTCTTCTTGTCCAAACTATTTATCGTCCATGTTTCACTTCCATACATGGCTATACTCCATACAAATACTTTCAGAAACGACTTCCTGACACTTAAATCTATACTAGATGTTAACAAATTTCTCTTCTTCAGAAACGCTTTCCTTGCCATTGCCAGTCTACATTTTATATCTTCTTCACTTCGACCATCCTCAGGTATTTTGCTCCCCAAATAGCAAAACTCCTTTACTACGTTAAGTGTCACATTTCCTAATCTAATTCCCTCACCATCACCCGACTTAATTCGATTACATTCCATTATCCTCGTTTTACTTTTGTTGATGTTCATCATATATTATCCTTTCAAGACACTGTCCTTTCCGTTCAACTGCTCTTCCAAGTCCTTTGCTATCTCTGACAGAATTGAAATGTCATCGGCAAACCTCAAAGTTTTTATTTCTTCTCCATGGATTTTAATACCACCTCCGAAATTTTCTTTTGCTTATAACTGCCATCTGGTTTCTGTACAAATTGTAAATAGCCTTTCACTCCCTGTATTTTACCCCTGCCACCTTTGGAATTTGAAAGAGAGTATTCCAGTCAACATTGTCAAAAGCTTTCTCTAAGTCTACAAATGCTAGAAACTTAGGTTTGCCTTTCCTTAATCTTTCTTCTAAGATAAGTCATAAGGTCAGTATTGCCTCACGTTTTCCAATATTTCTACGGAATCCAAACTGATCTTCCCCGAGGTCGGTTTCTACCAGTTTTTCCATTTGTCTGTAAAGAATTCGTGTTAGTATTTTGCAGCTGTGATTTATAAAACTGATAGTTCGGTAATTTTCACTTCCGTCAGCACCTGCTTTCTTTGGGATTGGAATTATTATATTCTTCTTGAAGTCTGAGGGTATTTCACCTGTCTCATACATCTTGCTCACCAGATGGTAGAGTTTTGCAGGACTGGCTCTCCCAAGGCCGTCAGTAGTTCTAATGGAATGTTGTCTACTCCCGGGACCTTGTTTCGACTCAGGTCTTTCAGTGCTCTGTCAAACTCTTCACGCAGTATCGTATCTCCCATTTCATCTTCATCTACATCCTCTTCCGTTTCCGTAATATTGTCCTTAAGAACATCGCCCTTGTATAGGCCCTCTATATACTCCTTTCATCTTTCTGCTTTCTCTTCTTGGCTTAGAACTGGGTTTCCATCAACGCTCTTGATGTTCATACAAGTGGTTCTCTTCTCTCCAAAGGTCTCTTTAATTTTCCTGTAAGCAGTATCTATTTTCCCCTAGTGAGATAAGCCTCCACATCCATACATTTGTCCTCTAGCCCTCCCTACTTAGCCATTTTGCACTTCCTGTCGATCTCATTTTTGAGACGTTTGTATTTCTTTTTGCCTGCTTCATTTACTGCCTTTTTATATTTTCTCCTTTCATCAATTAAATTCAATATTTCTTCTGTTACCCAAAGATTTCTACTAGCCCGCCGGAAGTTCGAGTCCTCCCTCGGGCATGGGTGTGTGTGGTTTTCTTAGTATAAGTTAGTTTAAGCATTGTGTAAGTCTAGGGACCGATGACCTCAGCAGCTGGTCCCTTAGGAATCCGCACACATTTGAACATGTTTTAACATAACACAAACGACTGAGTTTTCGAGTGGTGCACGGCCATTCCGCTCTGTTTGTGATGTTAACGGCACCCGACGCATGGGGCGATAATATATCAGTCTGGCTGTTGATAGTACCCGACTAATGGTGCAGATTTACACAGAATATCAGTGATTAATGGGAGGCACCACAGATGAATTATTACACAAATTATTGTGTCACGATCGCTGAACACACCAGACTAGGCTGTCGAGACAGTCTTTCCACGGGAAATGGTCTGTCGTATAGCCATGCTTCCATGCTTCCACCAGGTGGTCGTCAGAATGTTTTTCACAATTTTTTTCATATTTTTTCTCTAACGTTATACAGGGTGATTCACGATATGCAAATGTTTTAATATGTTATTCTACAAGTAAAACTAAAGAAAAAAGTTCATATAAATATATGACCGCAAATGATTAGTTACGGAGATAGAGCTAATAAAAGATTTTGCCTGAAATTTAACAACTTCGCAAAACTGTACGAGGTTAAAGTATTGCACGATTTCCATGTTTTTTTTTGTTATTGATCTGATGAATATAATAAAAAATGTCCCAGACGTGTATCTGCAGTAGTTTTCCAGAGCACCCAGAGAAGCAAAGAAGTAATTTCGTAAAATTTTTACTTTATTACCTACTTGGTCCAATTTTTTTTTTAAATTTCAGACAATTGCACAAAGTTTTCAATAAAAGTTATCGAGAATTTAAATTTGGAAAAATGATGGTAAAACGTTAACTCGAACCGTATGAGTGTCAGATAATCTGCCTTTAATACCATAGCACACGTGAATTCACGTTAAACCGGAAAAAACGAAGCTCAGTATTAAGGAAGTTCTGCAGTGTACATACAATTTCACAATACATTGACAATAATTGTCCAAAAATGTCTCCGCCGAGTTCACTGCGTTTAGCTGCAGGGGTATGAACAGATTTTGTTGCTCGTTTCAGGTTCACAGGGTTTTCTTAATTTCGTCTATTGTATTCATAACGCGAGCAAGTAATGCCTCATATGTATTGACTATGTCCTCATAAACTGTCTTTCGTGCTTTACTTTAACCTCGTACAGTTTTGCGATGGCTTCATATTAGCGAAGTTGCTAAATTTCAGGCAAAATCTTTTATTAGCCATAACTCCGTAACTAAACATTTGCAGACCTATGTTTATATGACGTATGTTTATACGAAAATATTTGCATATCTTCGTGAATCACCCTGTATGTGACCACAAAACCATTTGCATCATGATACTGACACAACTCTGTCAAGATTTATTATAAGACTGTTGGCTGTGTGAGTTGCTTATTTTATTCGTTAATATTCTTATGTTGTTTAACTGCAGACAACCTGACGAAGCAGCGCGGGGTTAGCCCAGCGGTCTGAAGGCGCTGCAGTCATGGACTGTGCGGCTGGTCCCGGCGGAGGTTCGAGTCCTCCCTCGGGCATGGGTGTGTGTGTTTGTCCTTAGGATGAATTAGGTTAAGTAGTGTGTAAGCTTAGGGACTGATGATCTTAGCAGTTAAGTCCCATAAGATTTCACACACGTTTGAAAATTTGAACAACCAGATGACGTTGGAAGAACTAAACTGTTCGTGACGCAATTCATTATGTAATAATACAGCTGGTGTGATTTCCATTAATCATTGATATTGGTATGAATCAGCTGCGGTACTCAACATGATCGACACTACGCAATGCGCAGGTAGTCCATTATTCGTTCTCGGGCAGCAGACGCACATGAAAAGGGTTACAATGCGCTTGGCGCATAATATGCCGGTCCTGTCTTGTCGTTGTCAGATGTGGTCGACCGAACCTTCGTAACGAGAATGGCTGCCTTCACGTTCCCACGTAGTCAAACATATCCGAATACGACACATGTCTGAATATTGCACGATTTGTCCATCAGGTGAAACGGGGAGCCACAATGCGACCCTTTTCGAGCTCTGTCAAGAGCTGATAACGATGTCTCATATGAGTACGCATCATCTTCGTGTCCACCATAGTGATCACTCAACACCTGACGCTTTTCATGTCCCTTATATGCCCAACCAGGCATGGTAACAGGACTAAATACGAACAACAAAAATTAATTCCGGAGGTGTTTCCACCTTACACATAGAACTGCAATTCTGATCGTGTGTGTGCGTGTGTGTGTGTGTGTGTGTGTGTGTGTGTGTGTGTGTGTGTGTGTGTGTGTGGAGTTTACGAACGCTCAACGGCGAGGTTATCAGAGCTCTTACAAAAATAAAATAAACGAATGGGAAGAAAACGTGTAAAAACGTTGTCATGCCGTGAGGAGTAAACCTACAAAACGATACTCAAACACTCTAATCTTTTACACACGTGCCGATGGTGTGTTCCTGTACGAAGTTACCTTGACTTCCGGCCATATCTTGTGGGTGCTTCAAATTTTTTTATCAGGCAGTGTAATACACAGATAAAAAAGTCACAAGCTGCATAGAATCTGATTTCTAAAATTAATTTGTGTGCGACTTGTGGCTGTATATATCCTACGCTAGTCGTAAAATGATTCATGTAGAACGTAGCACACTAAAATAGTAACATTATGTACCAGGTAGATTTTAAATTAGAATTTTATTTCGCAGGCCTTTAATATTTATATATAAATTTGTGTATCCTCTGCTGAAATGTGAGAGCAGTGGTGTACACTGTTAGACTCTTGAGGGCCTAGATTCTTATTTCTAAAAATTGGTATAACTGAACCAGTTCATGCGCAGCTTAGTATTACGAGAAGTACAGGGTTATTACAAATGATTGAAGCGATTTCACAGCTCTACAATAACTTTATTATTTGAGATATTTTCACAATGCTTTGCACACACATACAAAAACTCAAAGAGTTTTTTTAGGCATTCACAAATGTTCGATATGTGCCCCTTTAGTGATTCGGCAGACATCAGGCCGATAATCAAGTTCCTCCCACACTCAGTGCAGCATGTCCCCATCAATGAGTTCGAAAGCATTGTTGATGCGAGCTCGCAGTTCTGGCATGTTTCTTGGTAGAGGAGGTTTAAACACTGAATCTTTCACATCACTATGCGTGAAACTTGCCCGCACGCGTTCAACCGTTTCTTCGATCATTGCAGGCCGACCCGTTGATTTCCCCTTACAGAGGCATCCAGAAGCTTTAAACTGCGCATACCATCGCCGAATGGAGTTAGCAGTTGGTGGATCTTTGTTGAACCTCGTCCTGAAGTGTCGTTGCACTGTTATGACTGACTGATGTGAGTGCATTTCAAGCACGACATAAGCTTTCTCGGCTCCTGTCGCCATTTTGTCTCACTGCGCTCTCGAGCGCTCTGGCGGCAGAAACCTGAAGTGCGGTTTCAGCCGAACAAAACTTTATGAGTTTTTCTACGTATCTGTAGTGTGTCGTGACCATATGTCAATGAATGGAGCTACAGTGAATTTATGAAATCGCTTCAATCATTTGTAATAGCCCTGTATTGTAGAAAGTGTATTAAACGCTTTTTCGTCAGTCTCTCCCTCTAAAGAAACACCCTTTCTGTTCGTTTTCCGCGTGTAGTGTTGCCACTTTTAAAAACGCTGACCTTTCAAGATGGCCAATGTACGTCAGAAATGTTCAGTTTTTCGTCATGATGTATAGGTCTGAGCCTTTAAAATACCTTGTCACCGTGCAATCGGTCATCTCTTCTTCTTTTGTCGGTCGAATTTTACTTAGCCCTTTGACCTGTCAGCATGCTGACCATTGCAACACGCAGCGTTAATAATCATGATATGAGAAGGTAATCCAGCTAACTATAAATATCTCGTCTCAGTTCCATTACTGGAGCATTGCTTCTTAAATCGAAGGCACGCGAGGTGCCGCAACCTTTCCGCCAGATATAGGATTTCATTTGTTTTTGATTACCTATAATTTAGTGACAAGCTACATACAGTAGTAAGTTCACTTACTAGTTTTGAAGCTATTCATTTATTTTCACGTCTAGAAACGTAGTAAAAAATTGAGGAGCTAGTCCCCATGGTCATGGAACGAACAGTAAATTACATCAGAAAAGTTAACAACAAATAAAATAAGATCTACACGAATCTAATGCAGATGACAAGCTGCTGAGTATGATTATTGTTGCACAGCAGAATAATTTTATTACACAGGCTTAAAACTTTGTTAAAGTTTCACCCAAGCGAGCTCGGAACAGAATAGGTTAGCGCTCCACTGGTGTGTCAGTTATTATGTCAAAAAGAAATACCGCCAATGCAACGGACCTCGGAACAGAGCAGACAGAAACGCAGGCACTTAACAAGGCATTGTGAGGTAACACCATGCAACATCACCAGTCCAACGCCGCTACAAAATCAAGCGTATACAGAAAGGATCGGCGATACAGAATAATTAGTGAAGTTACCACAGCGAAGCAAGGGGCGCTGACGGGTCCGATAAATGAGGACAAATGAGCTCATACATCCGGAGTCACTACGTCAAATGCGCGGACTCGACCCATTAAACAGAGAGGATTTCGGGGCTCAAGATCACATTGTTGTGCTGCCATTCTGTCCGCGTCGCTAGAACCAGAGAGAATGACAGTTTAAGCGGGGCCGCTCGATCCGGTCGATTTTCGACCGCAAAACTTGATATCTGTCCGCTTTCCGTGACCGTTGGGCAGGCTGCTCCTGTGGCGAGAGAGTCCTGCTATGGCAAGCGCAGAGCGGCGGTTGGTCTGAATCGACAGCGTGCTCTTGTGTGTGTGGAGCTTCTCGGTAAGTGATTGGTTGTTTGGGATGTGTGGTACCCTCTGTTGTTGGTGTCTACTTTGAACGTGGCCGTGGTTAAGAACCGGAGGTGGGAGACCTCTCTGATGGCGGAACTAGAAAATCCGCTTTTTCGTTGCATTGCGCCGCTAAAATACTGAATTTATTGTTAGTGTTTGCCTGATAGCAAAGTATTCTGCACTCCTGCAACCAATAGTAAATTCACTGTAGTCCAGATGTAAGGACATGCTTCAGTGTGCAAACCATATCAGAAGAATAACTGACACTTTGAGGAAACATCGGGTAAATGCCGAAGTTCAAAGTGCGAGTCTAATAGACGAAGCAGAGACAATTGCCAACGATCTTGAGATTGATTTTAGAACGCCACGGAACACAAAACGGCTGACACGTCGCGCACATCCTCCGGCACAAACTGCTAGCGAGTTTTGGAAGCGATCTTTAATTATTTCCTACCTACATTATTTAATTATGTCTCTAGATCAACGTTTTTCCAAGCATAATTTACTTGCGTTGTCATTGCTTACATTGCACCCTCACATAATGCTTCAATTGTCGTATCAAGTCTTCGAACTGTTGTTGTTTATAGGTCCCCTACTCTGACTTCAGAGATTTCTGCTCAAACTAGAGAAGGTTCTTGGTTCACTTTGTAGGAAGTACTAGAAATTAGCTATATGTGGTGACTTCAACATAAATTTTGTATATGATGGTGCAAGAAAAAGGATGTTTGTAGATCTCCTAAATTCATATGATATGATGCAGACGGTGTTTTTTTCCAACTAGGGTGCAAGGGAACAGTAGTACTGCCATAGATAATATTTTTATTCAGTCTTCATTACTAGATGGGCATTCTGTTAATAAAAGGGTGAATGGCCTTTCAGACCACGACGCAGAAACAGTAACACGAAAAGGCTTTTGTACTCAAACAAATGTCACATATAATTACAAACTATGTAGGAAAGTTAATTCAACAGCAATAGAGAGTTTTTTAAATCTTGTCAAGGAACAAAAGTGGCAGGATGTTCATAGTCCCGATAACATAGATGATAAATATAATGCTTTCCTTAACACATTTCTCATGCTTCCCATTAGAACGTTCTGAACGGGGTACTAGCAGTAATAGGCAGCCTGGGTGGCTGACTAGTGGGATAAGCATATCATGTAGAACAAAGCGGGAATTATATCAAAATGTTAGGAATAATCACAATCAGGCTACAGTAGCCCATTACAAACAGTATTGTAAGGTGCTTCAAAATGTTATTAGGAAGCATAGAGTATATGTTATGCAAATAGAATAGCTAATTCACAGGACAAAATTAAAACCATTTGGTCAGTTGTGAAGGAAGTGTCTGGTCAGTAGCACAAGGTCGGCGATATAGTCAGTTCATTGTAAAAATATTTCTGTTACTGATAAATCAGATATATGTACAGTATTTAATAATCATTTTCTGAGCATTGCCGGTGAATTAAATAAAAAGTTAGTTTCTACAGGGAATCATATAAATTCCTTGGCAAATGCCTTTCCTAAACTGGTGTCTGAAATACTCCTCTGTATACGGACAAGGGAGAGACTGAGTCAATAATTAAATCACTGAAGACTAAGGACTCTCGTGGACATGCTGGAGTACCTAGCAGAATATTAAAGTACTGTGCTGCACATGTTAGCCCTGTATTCAGCCATATTTGTAATTTTTCCTTCAGGAAAGGTCAGTTTCCTGAAGGATTGAAGAACTCAGTAGTAAAGCCGCTTTATAAAAAGGGATAATGTAGACAATTTTAGACCTATTTCTATGCCATCAGTGCCGCGCGGGATTAGTCGAGCGGTCTAGGGCGCTGCAGTCATGGACTGTGCGGCTGGTCCCGGCGGAGGTTCAAGTCCTCCCTCGGGCATGGGTATGTGTGTTTGTCCTTAGGATAATTTAGGTTAAGTAGTGTGTAAGCTTAGGGACTGATGACCTAAGCAGTTAAGTCCCATAAGATCTCACACACATTTGAACATTTTTGAACATGCCACCACTGTTTGCTAAAGTTATTGAAAAGGCTGTGTATGTAAGGACAATTGATCATTTTATATTGCACGATTTGCTATCAAAAGTACAGTTCGGCTTTAGAAGTCGTTTAACAACTGAAAATGCTATATTCTCGTTTCTCTGTGCTGGATGGGTTAAAAGAAGGGTTTCAAATGTTAGGCATATTTTTTTGATTTAACCAAGGCGTTTTATTGTGTTGATCACAAAATATTGCTCCAGAAGTTGGACCATTACGGAATATGGGGAGTGGCTCACAATTGGTTCACATCTTACAACGACAGCAAAAGATCATTATTCATGATGTTGAGAATGGCTGTGATGTGGGGTCTGAGTGTGGTACGGTCAAGTGGGGGTGCCCCAGGGATAAGTGTCGGGGCCACTCCTGTTCCTTATTTATATAAATGATACGCCCTCTAGTATTATAAGTAAATCTAAAACATTTGGTAGTAGAGGATGTTGTGTGCAACATTGGCTCTGTTTCAAATAGTGCACTTCATGACCTAAGTTCATGGCTTCTAGAGAATAAACTTACGCTGTATCACAGCAAGACACCGTTCTACAATTTCTAACACACAATTCAACAAAACCTGACGATTTCTTTTCACAGAATGGGCATATCATTAGTGAAACTGAACACTTAAAATTTCTAGGTGTTCAGATAGATAGTAAACTGTCATGGAAAGCCCACATTCAGGATATTGTTCAAAGACTTAATGCTGCCATTTTTACTATTCGAAAGGTATCTGAAGTGAGTGATCGTTCGATACGAAAATTAGTCTATTTTGCTTATTTCCATTCACTTATGTCGTATGGTATTATATTTTGGGTAACTCTTCCCATTCTGAAAGGATATTTTTGGCTCAGAAACGGGCGGTTTGGGCAATAAGTGGTGTAAGTCCACGAACCTCTTGTCGACGACCTCTGTTCACGAATCTGGGTATTTTGACATTGGCCTATCAATGTATATATTCCTTACTGTCATTTTTTGTTAACAATATCAGCTTATTCCCAAGAATAAGCAACTTTCACTCCGTTAATACTCGGCAGAAAGCAAACCTGCATTTGGATCGGACTTCCTTAATTCTTGCGCAGAAAAGTGTGCAGTATACTGTTGCATCCATTTTCAATAAGCTACCACTCGAATTCAAAAATCTTAGCAGTTATCCATGCGCTTTCAAACCGAAACTGAAGATTTTTCTCGTGGGTCACTTCTGCTATTCTTTGCTTGGAGCAAAACTGAGTCAGTTGGGGGCGCAGTCAAAGGGTTCCAAAGTGCAGGAATAACGCCCTTTTGCAAAGACATTGTTCCCTAGGGGAAATTTGCACCTTCAACGTTATTCGAGGCTGCTGCCCCTTCAATCTCCGCCAGTCAAGCTATACTAACAGCATTATGGGAGAAGAACCCTTAGCTTCAAAAGATGTAACTGAAGAACACGGCAAATCCGTAACGCCAGGGTCCAGTACCATTTCTCAGCACGATGCTGTCACGGACATTTTGCCAAGTCCAGAGAAAAAATTATCACCTCGGAAGAGGAAAACACAGATATCAGCTAGACTCGCTTCAGATGGAAACCTGGTAAACTTCCGCAGCGAGAAAAAACTTTTTCAACTGGGCACAAGGAAAGCAATGAACAAATGCAACAAGAACAATAAACAGAAATGTACGTTTTTGAGTAATGATGAAAGTAGTGTACCAAGCTTCAAATAGCCAGCAAACAACGAGAATAATTGTGGATTTTGCTTATTGAATTTTTATAGTGCAGAATCAGTAACTAAGGGTGATTGGATTCGCTGCCAAAAATGCAATGTTTGGTACCACGGAGTATGCGTTGGTGCCGAGGGATAAAGAGCTTTTTATGTGGAAGATGCCAGTGATCAAAATTGTACCAGGAAGTGATCACAATTTACGTAGTATGGTACAATTTCGATCGACTTTTCTCAATTCTGTAAACTTTTTTGTGTTTATATCAACATTAGTAACTGTCTAATATTTGTGTTACATATTCACTAAACATCCAAGAACAAGTGCCATAGTTAAAATTATTGCATTTCTCAATATATTTGCAGTTACAATACCATTTGTCCGAGATTATCGCAATTGTACCACCTTACCCTACTATCCCATAGGGGCATCGACATCGGCTTTCTAGGTATACTAGTTCTTTTCCATATATCGTGGTTAACGTTTTTCACATGTGGCTGAACACTTCCTGTTTCCTTAAATAACGTAACTATCCGGCGAATGGTCCGGACATTTGGATGATGTCGTCCAGGATACCGAGCAGCATACATAGCTCACGCCCGTTGGGCATTTTGATCACAATAGCTATACATCAACACGATATCGACCTTTTCCGCAATTGGTAATGTGGTGTCACCGCCAGACACCACACTTGCTAGGTGGTAGCTTAAATCGGCCGCGGTCCATTTAGTACATGTCGGACCCGCGTGTCGCCACTGTGTGATCGCAGACCTAGCGCCACCACAAGGCAGGTCTCGAGAGACGATATAGCACTCGCCCCAGTTGTACGAGGAGATTGCTAGCGACCATACGGACGAAGCCTTCCTCTCATTTGCCGAGAGCCAGTTAGAATAGCCTTCTGCTAAGTCCATGGCTACGACCTAGCAAGGCGCCATTAGCCTTACCTACTTTGAGAGATAGTATAAATGTCTCAAGAAGAATGCTGTAGTCATCAACTAATAGTATAAAGTAAGTATAAAGCAGCTACGTACTTTTCTTGCTACCATTCAATAGTTATCCTGTTCCAGAATTGACACCCGTCGGCGTGAGTGTGTACGCGTGCCTTTCTATCGGCTACCCGTCACTGTGGACTGGCTGCCTTGTCAGTCCACTTCAGGTAAACGGTCCATTTTAACACGGGTAATGTATCACGAAGCAAATACCGTCCGCACTGGCGGAATGTTACGTGATACCACGTTTGTGACTATTACAGCGCCATCTATCACAAAGCGAAATAAGTGATCCAACTAAAACATTCATATTTCTTTACGTACTACACGAATATGTAATAAAAATGGGGGTTCCTATTTAAAAAAAAAAAAAAAAACGCAGTTGATATCCGCTTGACCTATGGCAGCGCCATCTTGCGGGCCAACCATAGCGCCATCTGGTTTCCCCCTTCAAGCTAGACGAGTTTCGTTCTTTGTAGTTTTTTCGTTTGACGCTTATTTCGTGAGATATTTGGCCCGGTCACGATCAAAAAGCGAAATTCGCGCACTCGGGCTTCGCAGCGCGTCTCCTCACATGCCAGCGATAAAAAAACGTCTCTCCCAAAATTTCGTCTGCGAAGCCCGAGTGCGCGAATTTCGCTTCACCCTGTATATACATAATGTGTGTGTTAATGGTACTACAGATTGTGCCAAATTCAAAAAGTGACTAGTTGTTTATCATATCTACATGAAGCGCTAAGCCGGCCGAAATGGCCGTGCGGTTAAAGGCGCTGCAGTCTGGAACCGCAAGACCGCTACGGTCGCAGGTTCGAATCCTGCCTCGGGCGTGGATGTTTGTGATGTCCTTAGGTTAGTTAGGTTTAACTAGTTCTAAGTTCTAGGGGACTAATGACCTCAGCAGTTGGGTCCCATAGTGCTCAGAGCCATTTGAACCATTTTTTTTGAAGCGCTAAATTGTAGTTACAGTTTATCGTCCATAGTGGACATAATGAAAATATTACAGCATATAGAACTGAGCAACTGTTTTTCTATTGGACTCATTACTTGGCAAGTTTCTTGGGTAACATTTCCGACTTTAGAGGCCATAATAGCCTACTCCTGGCTTCACTTTATAGTTTGGTTGAAACTGCATTTGCTCGGGTGAGAGAAAAGGAGTGGGACCACTAGTTCGATGAGACATTGTGCAAGTTTAATAGTCGGTTGATCTGATTGGCTGCCACATGAGGAGCCAGAGTTTCAAAGCTCTAATTTTCATTTAGTAATATTTTTTTGTGTAACTCAGAATAACTGTCTAAAATAGCCTGTCAATGCTAGGATATAGAACTTAAAATGTAATTTTAGTAACAACTTTCAGTAACATTATAACAACGATATACAGACGAAGCACTTCGTGCATCATCGGCTCCCACCAAAAATGCGAGTGAAGCGAAGTGATTCGTTTTAACAAAGGCAGTCGAGCCCAGTATAATGGATCATACAGTACTGCTCGCTATAGAGGGGACACACTATTAAGATTTGAGTTGTGTGTAGTACGGGATAATGTTAAATAATAGCATCTCTGCATTCATGGTCATACAGTACTGCTCGCTATAGAGGGGACACACTATTCATATTTGAGTTGTGTGTAGTACGGGATAATGTTAAATAATAGCATCTCTGCATTCATTGCAGAGAAGATCAAAGTAGGGAATGTGTAAATTGTCTGTGAATGTAATTTCTGCAATGTATTCAATGTACCAGAGTGAGACGTGGGACTTGGGGAAAGGCAGATTTCTGTCTGGACGGGGCCTTACTCAGTTACCGTTGGTTGCTCATTTTTTTTTTTTTTTAGATCATGTACACATTATTTGGAACCAATTGCATATATGGTTGACAATAAGGAACAATTATCAAATTTGACTGTTAAGACGATATCTAATTAAAAATTCCTTAGACAAATTTCATTCACAGCTGAAGGCCTCATTGACAAGAGATTCAAATTATTTGTTGGCTGAAGGCCCCAATAGTAATTACTGAAAACAATTTGACGGCTGAAAGCCTAGATAGCAAATTCTTACTAAAATATTATAAAAAAGAGGAAAATCATATTAAGAGACAATATCTAATTCAAAATTCTGAAGACAAATTGCATTCATGGCTGAAGGCCTTATTGACAAGAGATTCAAATTATTTGTCAGCTGAAGGATCCAATAGTTATTACTCAAAACTAATTTGACAGCTGAAGGCCTAGGTAACAAATTCTTACTAAAATGTTATAAAAAAGGACAACCATATTAAGAGACAATATCTAATTAAAAATTCTTAAGACAAATTGCATTCACAGCTACATCTACATCTACATTTATTCTCCGCTGAAGGCCTTATTGACAAACATCACAATCTGACCAAATCAAGAGAGAAGTGGGCCTCAGTCAGTGCTCCAAGGATCGACCTGGGAAAGTCGTTCATTTCCGTAAACGATGAGACAGGCAGCCAAGAGTTGTCTTCACTTAACTGGATGGCAACTCAAAATAGTGACAGTTTAAACGCAGACCAACACTCTTGCAAAACCTACCTAACGTCTGGTAACGAACAAAACGATGGACTAACCCAGGCAAGGCGGAACCGGCGGAAACCACTGCGTCTTCAGAATCCGGCGTTTATAACATCCAGAAGCAGAAGGAACCACTATGACCAAGTTAGTCCAAAAGAACAAACTATCCAAACTGCAATCAAGGAGGCTGTCGAACAACACGCCTTACCAGACAGCAGCGGCAAAACGATGAAAAGTACACTGCCGCGAAAATACGCTAACCTCCAGGGCAAGTAACTATCCTTCCAAAGATAGTACCACTGTACTAGATATCGATAAACGCTGCTGCTGCCACTCACAGACAGACAACGCTAGCAAACGTAGTGGCGCCAGTAAACACAAGAAGAAAACGAGAAGACACTATCCTTATTACACGATGCCAACCTACCGGCTCACAGAGTTATAGGAGTTCATTACTGTGGTATGTAGGACTTTGTAGGCGTACATTTGTAACATGCAGTGTTGGCAGTTTGTAGCTTTGTCTGATATTTGATTCGTATTTGATTCGTATGTAGTTAAAGAAAATTTGAGTATTTTGTAGCGTTGGGAGCTTTAGCCAATTCACATGATAATTTATTACAGCCTCACCTGAAGAATAACAGACTTGTGACATAAGATCCACATCCATGCAGGGACAAGGACATGAGGATGGTGGAAAATTACAGAATCTCAGCGTTTTGTATTGATGCAGCAGAGTATAAAATGATCCTTCACATGTCCTGCATTTCCAGCACAAATGGGAGTAGTTACATGTTATATGTGCTAACACGGAGGAGGGAATGAATGAATGTGCAGAGTGTGTGCTGCACATGACTCTGACTGCATTCGTTACTTTCACTTGCTACTAGCAGAGTGCGTGCAGAATAACATGGCCAGTAGATGCCAATCGGCAATGCAAGTATGGGGAGACTGGTAGTTGTGGGAGTTGCGGGCAGGCGGGCAGCGCTCTATAGGTTAAATGCCGATCGCTGGATAAGAAGTGTTGTTCTAAACTGAAGTCTACGCTCACATTTTTTGTACTCGTAAATATTATGTGAACACCTCCATGGCCATACTTGCATGGTGATTATTCGAACCTTTGCTTTGTTTAGTATCTAGAAAGAATCCCACTGAAAATGCAACAAAAGCAGCAATTTATTTTCTCTTCGATTGTTAACCATTTGTAGTTTTCAGAGAAACATCATGAACGGCGAATTTGGAGTAAAACGTACACTTCCCCAGCCATGTAGAAACTTGCTTCTTGTGGCAAAACACACCGGAGTCTTGCCTCACTAACTTGTTGTGCAGACGCTTTTGCGAGAGAATTCTGAAACAATGGTTAACCAAGTGAGGAACTGAGGAAAATCAAGGTCAATAGCTTGTGAAAAAGCACGTCCTCGTGGCTTGTGAAAAAGCACATCTTCGGTACAAAGACAAACCTGTAATATTTTTCACTTATAATGTTGCAAAACTCACAGCATTTCTCGTTTCACCGGCTATCGATGGGCCTTAAAAATTACATTCTTTCATCGATAAAGTCTGGAATAACTTTGTGGATAACGAAGCTTTACATAATAACCATAGGGACTCTTTCCGTGCCATCATTTGCCAAAATCTCACATTGCATCTCAAACCGTTTATGAAACGTGACGAGTGTTGTGAAAATTTCATTCTGGCTTCAACGCTTGGCACGAGCCATTGCAAATGAGTGTGCTACATAAAAACAATTTTCTCGAGATTGGTGACAGACAGAGACCTCCACCCAAGCCTGAAGAGAAATTAAATTAAATTACTATACTCCGTGACTACTTCAGTAGCAATGGTGCAGCAACCTTAACGTATCTTTAGAACAGAAAAAACGGTCTCAGTTGCACAAGATAGCTTTGTTTAACCTTCACGTGGCCAACAAAGGCAAGAAACTGAATTTATTGGAAGAGCTTGAACTTTCTAAGCGCTTCTTTTTCAAATTTCCGAATCTAATGAATAAACAAGTCTTTTCGATATATCAGACACTTTTTGATATTATGATGCGTATGTTGAAATAATGGTTGCCACCTATATTACCACCTATACTACTTACCGATTATTTTATTTAGCTGAACCATTAGTTAAGTTTTAGCGCGCCACTTTGTGAGCCTTTTCTCACTATGGCTCCACAGGGCTTTGACACTTGTTTTGCAGTCGAGTTGCCGTCACGGCAGAGCGTGCTCACAATATTGTAAACGGACCACATTTTTGTTCAAGGGGCGGTTTCTTCAGGGCTGAGTCATCATCGCTACAATTAGCGTTGCTTCTTGCTTCGTTGCTTCATATTTTACTAAATTTTAGCTGGTTCTTTATTCTCATTAGTGCCCAGTTATGTGCCAAGGGTGTATTAGCCTAGCCATTATGTGGGTGCACTTTGCCCTCATGAGTTTTTCTGTTCACTGAATATGCCTAGTTGCGTAGGTTAGATAACCCTCGCAAGCTTTAGTAGCTTTCCTTTTCCTGCTGTCACTATACTTTTTCGTGTTGCTTCTATTTGATGTAATGAAGCATTGATAGTGACTATTAGGCTGTTACTTCCCAGTTCTTTGGGACTCTTAATCACGTTTGACCCTTGGTCACGAGCAGGAAGAATTTTATTGGTGATGTTATGAAGCATTGACGGTATCTATCTGGCTGTTACCTCCCAGTTATATGGGATTTTTAATTACGTTCGATGCTTCGGTTACGATTAGCAAGAACTTTTATCGGCAAGCTCAGTTATGGTGCATCCCCTGAAACACAAATCTGGCCTTGTACTCCATAGTCTAGTCGGTGTATGTCTTTACCTTGTTAGGTTTAATTTATTTTCTTATGATTGCCTTCAATTGCAATTTATACTTGCATCAGTTTATAATTTCCCCAAATTGTCTGATGGTGCCTAGAACAGGCGAAACGCGTCACTTGTGAGGATTAAATAAATCTATATTGTGCAACCAGGACTGTTTTTTCTGCTCTAACAATTCAATATGTTAGCTAAATTTCATATGCAGCAACATACTGTATTATGTAATATCCACTGAACGTAAAATCGTAGTGACCCTTATTCAATTTCGCGCAGTGTATTACTTAATTGCAGGTAGCACAACAGCTATGATCATTAACGAAATGATGGGCTCGTCATCATGAAACTGATATATCAAGTTACGAATAAAGCAAAAGCCATTTTTTTTAACGAATAGCTTCTGTAAAATCGTTTGAGAAGGATTGCAGAGCAAGCATCGAAACATGTCGCCAACCGGCTGAAAGCGTGCAAACAATGTTGGTTTCCTCTTCCAAAGAAACAAATGTACTCGCCCATCGCTTTGGTCACTACGCATCGGACTCAGTTTATTTCACAAACGTCGTCTTTTATTGTTTCATTACATCGCCCTGCTTGTCCGCATGCAGTGTCTTCCACTGAGACGACGCGCACAGCAGATCCCGTCGGCGTGCAGACTTACCGTCTCGGATGGCAGCAACCGCGCTCTTGAGTGACCTCAGTTTGTAAGCGTCCAGCCAGTGGGAGAAGCGGTCCCTGACGCGCTGCGGGTGGTTGTAGCCATCACCAACCAGCCCCAGCACCACCAGCGCCTGCACCTGTCCTCAGCACAACACAAACTGGCGCCTCAGTGCTGTAGTACTGCACGTGGTACGAAAAGTAATAACTGACCTTGAACAACATACAAGTACTAAAAGCTCCGTTACATTGTGGTCACATGACAAATCATAAAAGTTAAAAAAGTTGTCAATTCAGCGAAATACCTTTGGATTACAATTCTGAGCAATTTAAACGGGGATATTAAAAACAATGCTGTAGAAAAAGGGAGCCAAACAACGCGTTTTACTGGCAGAACACTACAAGATGCAACATATGAGGTGCGACAATAAAGTAATGAGACTGATGTGAAAAAAATGTTGCTTACCGTTTTATTCAAGTTTAGTGTTGCCTCGTTCAAAGTAGTTCCCTTTTGATTCCACACACTTTTTTCAGCGCTTCTGCCATTGATGGTAACATTTCTGGAACTCATCTTCTGTAATGTCCTCCAAGACCCTCGTCACAGCTTTTTGGACATCTTGTGTTGTTTGAAAGTGGTGTCCCTCGACCGCCGTTTTGACTCTTGGAAACAGAAAAAAGCCGCATGGAGCGATATCTGGTGAATAAGGTGGTATGGGATGGCGCATTATCGTGATGCAGAATCCAATTATCAGCAATGTAGGCACGGACACGAAGAACTGTTTTATGAAGTCGTTCTAAAATTTCTTTGTAGTAACATTGGTTAACTGCTTGTCCAGGAGGCACCCACTCTTTATGAACAATTCCCTTGGAATCAAAGAAGCAGACGAGCATGCATTTCACTTTTGACATTGACATGCGAACTTTTTTTGGTCTGAGTGATCCCTTTGAGCACCATTGCGAACTTTGCCGTTTTGTCTCTGGATCATACTGAAAAGAACCAACTTTCATCACCAGTGATAACACGGCACAACAATTCTGGATTGATTTCCGTTTGCTCTAACAGATCGGCTGCCACATTTTTCCGTGTTTCTTGCTGTTGTGGTGTGAGATTTTTTGGAACCATTTTTGCACAAATCTTTCTCATACCAAGATCATCAGTTATTATTAGACGAACCGTTTCTTGATTGATGTTCAGTTCTTCTGCAATCATTTTCACGGATAATCTTCGATCAGATCGTACGAGTTCACCCACCCTGGCCAAGCTGACATCCGTCTGTGAGGTTGATGGTCGTCCACTGCGATCTTCATCTTCAACATTCGTTCTGCCTTCACTAAACATTTTACGCCAACGAAAAACTTGAGCCCTTGACATAACCTCCTCTCCAAAAGCCTTCTGAAGCTTACCGTAAGTTGTCGTCGCGTTTTCACCCAATTTCACGTAAAAAGAAATAGCATACCGTTGCGCAATATTATGCGGTTCCATTTCTATGACGAGAAACACAAACTAGCGTACACTTATTACAGGACAATTCACGACTGAGCAGTTGCATCGATGTGCCGGTTGGACTAGAAGCAACTTATAGACCAACGTCAAAGATATTGTGCCTATGCAGGCCTGCAGGGTTGCCACATCTTGCAAAGAAAATCAGTCTCATTACTTTATTGTCACACCTCGTACACTTTAAGATAACGACACACCACGAAGGAATTATCTGAATAGGACAGAAATTGGTAAATGTGATGTACAATTACAGACAAACAAATGATTACAATTTCAGAAAGAGGAACTTCATAAACTGAGTAGATCAGTAACACACTGGACCATCTCTGGCCCTTAAGAAAGCAGTTATTCGGCTTGACATTGATCGACAGAGTTGTCGGACGTCCTTCTAACTGATATCATGCCAGATTCTGTCCAATTGGCAGGTTAGGTTGAAATCCAGAGATGGCTGGAGGGCCCTGACCACCATGCTCCAAACGTTCTCAATTGGAGAGAGATTCAATGATCTTGATAGCTGAGGTAGGGTTTGGGAAGCACAAAGACCTTCGACGTGTCTGGCCGGGAATTATCTTGCTTAAATGTGAGCCCACGATGGCTTTCCATGAAGGGCAACAAATCGGGGCGCAGAATATCGTCGACGTCTTGCTGTGCTGAAGGGATGCCGCGGATGACAACGAAAGGGATCCTTCTATGAAAAGAAATGGCACCGCGGACCATCACTTCTGGTTATCGGGTTGAATGGCGGGCAACAGTCAGGTTATTATCCATCTGCTGACCGGGACGTCTTCACACACGCGTCAGCTGGTCATCGGGGCTCAGTTCGAAGTGGGACTCGTCACTGAAGACAATGCTACTCCAGTAAGTGAGATTCCATGCCGAGGACGTGTCTGTTGACGCCTCAAATAGCAGTGGGATGCCAATCTGACTATCGCCCGCCATACTGCCAGACAACCAGAAGTGATGGTCTGTGCCATTTATTTTCATAGCAGGACAACTTTGGTTGTCATCTGCGGCACCCTTACAGCACAGCAGTACGTCGGTGATATTCTACACCCTATTTTGTTATCCTTCAAGGCAAGCCACCCTGAGCTTACAGTTCAGCAAGATAATGGCCCATCGCACAAGGTGAGAGTTTCTACTGCTTGTCTTGATGTTTACAAAAAGGTCGCAGGACTTCTTCCCAATTGAGCAAGATGGTCAGAGCCCTCCAACTATTTCGGGATTTTGACGATCTAACACACCAGTTGGACAGAATTTGGAACGATATCTCTCAGGATGACATTCAACAACTCTGTTAATCAGTGATAAGTCAAATAACTGCTTGCATAAGGGACAGAGGTGGACCAATGCGTTATTGACTTGCGCATTTTGTGTTCTTTCTCTTGAGTAAACCATCCACTTTTTATGAAATAAACTCATTTGTTTGTCTGCACATGTAGATTTCTAGACTTTCGAAGGCGTTCGACTCAGTTCTGCACTGTCGCTTGCTCCGAAAAGTGCGCGCTTACGGCTAACAGACAGGGAGCAGTATGTCGTCCTGAATGGGGTGACTCCAACAGAAACAAGCGTAACTTCAGGTGTGCTCCAGGGCAGCGTAATAGGTCCGCTGCTTTTTATGATTTACATACACGATCTGGTTGATGGTATTGACAGCGGCATTAGACTGTTTGCCGATGATGCTGTAGTCTACAGGAAATTAGTATCAGACGAAAGTTGTGAACAAATCAATGAGGATTTGCAGAAAATAAATGCGTGGTGTAATGACTGGCTGTTATCTCTCTATATTAGTAAGTGTAACCAACTGCGCATAACAAGACGAAAATCCCCATTAATGTAAGAGTACAAAATAAATGCCCAGTCTTTGGGAGTGGTAACAACCGTCAAGTATCTGGGCGTGACTATTCGAAAAGATCTCAAATGGAATGATCAGATTACACAAGTAACGGGCAAGGCGAACTCTAGATTGTGGTTTATTAATAGAATCCTGAAGTGATGCAGTCCTTCAACAAAGGATATAGCTTACAATACGTTACTTCGTTCAGTCTTAGAGTACTGTTCGTCTGTATGGGACCCTTACCAGTTGGGTCTGATTCAAGTGATTGAGAAGGTCCAAATAAGAGTGGCAAGATTCGTGAATATTACATTTAGCCATCCCGAGAGCGTTAGAAATCTCATAGAAAGTTTGAAGCGGGACACACTTGCAGATAGACGACGTGCTAAACGAGAGGGGCTGCTCACTAAATTCCAAAATCCGATCTTCGCCGAGAATGTAGAGCATATATTACTACCACCAACTTTCAAATCACGCAATGATCACCATTTAAAGATAAGGGAAATTAGAGCTCGTACTGAGGCGTTCAGACAGTCGTTTTTCCCTCGCGGGATCTTCGAATGGAACTGGGGGGGGGGGGGGGGGGGGAATATGACTTTGGTGCGAATTGTGCCCTCCGCCAAACACCGCTTGGTGGCTAGTGGAGTATATATGTAGGTGTAGATGTAGATGTAGACGTAGATGTAGATCACATACATCGATTTCCGTCCCGTTTGGGTAATTCCTTCGTGATGCGAGTATGCGAATGTATCTATTAACAAGACTCGTCTAGTGTATTCCTGCATGTTATGGGATCTTTACCAGATAGGACTGATGGGAGACATTAAAAAAGTTCGAAGAAGGGCTGCTCCCCGTTTTGCGTTATCACTCAATCGGGAATAGACTTCCGTGGCTATGATAAGCAAATTTGTGTGACAATCGTTAAATCGAAGGAATTTTTAATTTCGAAGAGATATTTCCATGAAATTTCAATGACCAGCTTTCGGCTCCGAATGCCAAAATATATTGAGATTCCCAACTATATACGGATAAATAAATTTCGTGATAAAATGAGAGAAATCGGAGCTCTTTTAGGTACTCACGTTTCCTGCGAAACGTTAGAGAGTAGAATGGTAGCGAAATAGTTTTTGAAAATGAGTCTATGTACTCTCTGCCAAACGCATAAGTGTGAATTGAAGGGTAATCGTGTAGATGTAAGCGTTCTCCCAAATTCAGTTTTGCCAATATCGCTTCTAGTTGATCATGTAAACACTATGACACCGATTCCGGAGGTGTGGGTTTAGTTGCCAGATTCCAATTTCCAAAATCGTTTTATGCCCCATACAAACGCTTTACCGTACTTGAATCGTAGCTGAATTGTCAAACTGCGACTTGCTTTTGCAAAATGTCGCTTAATGTGAACGAAGTGATTTTGCGTGGAGTGGAGGAAAAGAAGTATTCGACTGATCACATTGCAATTCATTTACTTTATTTAATGAATGAAAAACGTATTTTAGGAGGTGGAATGAGATATATAAATGTAGATATATATATATTTTATTTTATAAAATGTAAGTGCTGAGCAATAATCCTCCGAGGAGTAATCGTATTATTATAACTTTGAAAAAATAAAGTTCTGGATTTAAAGTTAAATGACGAGTAAACTGTTTCTTGTTCTACTGATTTTTGTTTATTTCTAACTAGTTTTCGGCTCGTTGGACCATCTACAGGAAACAACTGACTAGCGTCCTCAAGGGGCACTAGATCTTAGGTAACCAAACATTGTAAACAAAGATACAATAAATACACCAGCACGGAATGCTGTGCACCGATCTTTTTTTTTTAGCGTTGTAAATCACACTTTACATAATGGACCACATTAAACGCAATAAATAATTAAACAACATAATATTAGGGTATTATAGGTTAAATGGTTATAAATATAAGTTTGTGACGTCATGCCAATAGTTGAGAAACTGTCAAACTGAACACTCTCCACTAATGCTATGCATCAAACACGTTTTTTAACATCGTAAATAACACATTAGGCAATGGACAATATTAGACACAATAAATAATTAAAATGCATACCGTTACAGTACAACAGGTTATATGATGCCATAGTTTGTAAGGTCGCGACATCGGTTGAGAACTGTCTGACAGCACTAGTCACTTACGTCGTGCAGGAAATATGTTTTACATTGTAAATTACACTTTACGCAATTGTCAATATTACACACACTACATGTTTAAAATACACAATACTGCAGTATTACAAGTTATATTGTTTCAGTATTAAAGTCTATGAGATAAGCAAGGTAAGGAATAGGACATTCTATTATGTTTTAATTTTGTGTAGGAGTATGTGTGATTGTAACGGTCTGTGGGTATGTGTTTGTCTGACTGCATCATGTGAAGCTTAAAAGTATTCTACCAAGAAGTGACAGAAGAATCCAGAAATAATATTCTGGATTTTGTTTTCTTTGGATTGTCACAGTGTTTGTTCTTTCAAACATGCATGTAAATATTTATTTGCTTATTTGCTTGTCAGTACAAACATTTCTGCAGTCCTGATACACGTTGAAATCGGCGTGGTACAGTAGTACCGTAGCACATCGCTGGAGAAGCAAAAACAAAACTGCGTAGCCCATTCATATATTGAAGTATCGTGCGGTGATCCTTCTTTTACATTTGAAGGGGAACAACGCAGCCACAATTAATGATGAGTTGGTGAAAATGTACTGCAATAGTGCACCATTATATGACACAGTGGTTAGATGGCGCAGACACTTCCATTGTGGCCAGCCGAGTCGGAATGACGTGGCAGACCACCTCTCAGTGCAGAACAGGAAATTACAAGAGGAGGTGTGAGGTGCTGGTTGAGCTGTTTAGCTAAGATGCTACAAGTCTGATCTCCGGTAATCTACAGGACAGAGGAGGTCCAGTAAGATCACATAAATTTAAGAGAAACAATGTCGTGCAATGTATAACATCTCACTGGAAAGGAATTATTAAACGTGGCCCCATAAAGCATGAAAATACACTCCTGGAAATTGAAATAAGAACACCGTGAATTCATTGTCCCAGGAAGGGGAAACTTTATTGACACATTCCTGGGGTCAGATACATCACATGATCACACTGACAGAACCACAGGCACATAGACACAGGCAACAGGGCATGCACAATGTCGGCACTAGTACAGTGTATATCCACCTTTCGCAGCAATGCAGGCTGCTATTCTCCCAAGGAGACGATCGTAGAGATGCTGGATGTAGTCCTGTGGAACGGCTTGCCATGCCATTTCCACCTGGCGCCTCAGTTGGACCAGCGTTCGTGCTGGACGTGCAGACCGCGTGAGACGACGCTTCATCCAGTCCCAAACATGCTCAATGGGGGACAGATCCGGAGATCTTGCTGGCCAGGGTAGTTGACTTACACCTTCTAGAGCGCGTTGGGTGGCACGGGATACATGCGGACGTGCATTGTCCTGTTGGAACAGCAAGTTCCCTTGCCGGTCTAGGAATGGTAGAACGATGGGTTCGATGACGGTTTGGATGTACCGTGCACTATTCAGTGTCCCCTCGACGATCACCAGTGGTGTACGGCCAGTGAAGGAGATCGCTCCCCACACCATGATGCCGGGTGTTGGCCCTGTGTGCCTCGGTCGTATGCAGTCCTGATTGTGGCGCTCACCTGCACGGCGCCAAACACGCATACGACCATCATTGGCACCAAGGCAGAAGCGACTCTCATCGCTGAAGACGACACGTCTCCATTCGTCCCTCCATTCACGCCTGTCGCGACACCACTGGAGGCGGGCTGCACGATGTTGGGGCGTGAGCGGAAGACGGCCTAACGGTGTGCGGGACCGTAGCCCAGCTTCATGGAGACGGTTGCGAATGGTCCTCGCCGATACCCCAGGAGCAACAGTGTCCCTAATTTGCTGGGAAGTGGCGGTGCGGTCCCCTACGGCACTGCGTAGGATCCTACGGTCTTGGCGTGCATCCGTGCGTCGCTGCGGTCCGGTCCCAGGTCGACGGGCACGTGCACCTTCCGCCGACCACTGGCGACAACATCGATGTACTGTGGAGACCTCACGCCCCACGTGTTGAGCAATTCGGCGGTACGTCCACCCGGCCTCCCGCATGCCCACTACACGCCCTCGCTCAAAGTCCGTCAACTGCACATACGGTTCACGTCCACGCTGTCGCGGCATGCTACCAGTGTTAAAGACTGCGATGGAGCTCCGTATGCCACGGCAAACTGGCTGACACTGACGGCGGCGGTGCACAAATGCTGTGCAGCTAGCGCCATTCGACGGCAAACAACGCGGTTCCTGGTGTGTCCGCTGTGCCGTGCGTGTGATCATTGCTTGTACAGCCCTCTCGCAGTGTCCGGAGCAAGTATGGTGGGTCTGACACACCGGTGTCAATGTGTTCTTTTTTCCATTTCCAGGAGTGTATGAGTACCATACATCACAAGGATGTATTATTGAAGGGTCACATCTAAGTAAGCTAGTGGTCACTATAACAAGTTTATTGCAGTAACGCAACAGTGATTTACCCACTGAATCAAGCTTATAACCACAGAATAAGTGGACAAAAGGTTGTAGTTATGAGCTACAGCTTTGGCGCAGGTAGGTAGACACATGGCAGATTAATTTGAAACTATATCACGGATATGGCCAATAACTGCGCAAATGGTTAGTGATTTAAAGAAAGAGCCCTGGAAAAGCAAGAACGAACATCAATAGATTCACCAAAGTGCAAGGTGGGTGCAATTAGCTGACTGCGAATTTAAACCCTAATACAATTTAACTAGCTTTGATCCCTATCTCCTCGGTGATTGCATTGACAGCTCATGCTTACCACTACTAAACGGCGTAAGTGGGGAAGACGGCTCTGGCAGCGGCTGGAAATTGTAAGTCGGCTTGACCACTGTACTCTGCTCTAAGTCAGAGACATCCTTCTGTACAACTCTCAGCGACGAACTGGAGCAAGTGTTCCCTACGACCTCTCTACGGCAAGTGTGTTGTTTTACTCTTCGAAACCCGGCTAATTCTACTAGTGTAGGAATCTTGCTGGCCAGATCTCGTGAGTTCTGACTAATAATAATATTATAAAAAAAGTTTTAAAAAAAATTCCTACTCTGACGTATTTTGTTGTGATTAACCAATAACTGTGTGGTATGATGAGGAAGGCAGAGAATCTCTCAAATTACGTGACAGCTTTCCAAGTATAGCCAGTTAAGACCATAGCCCCGTGACATGGCTCGCAAAACGCTCCTTCTACCGAAATAATTACTGTGAAAGAACTACAGAACCTCTTACTTGGATTTAAACGAACATCCCCGTGCAAATATGACCAACGGCCAGATACGTGGTCTCAAGCTCTGAGTTTTTGACATGGCTTTCAGATATTTTCTCGCCAACAAGGATTTATTCTAGTGTGTCGCACAATGCAGTTTTTATGGATCGCAGGTTGCCCTTTTACGCATGTGCTGTGGGAACATGGGACACTGTGATTTCCCTGTTCTGTACGCGCTTGAGGGCAGCTTTCAATGTCAAGCAAGTTTGTGACACTCAGGTCTTTTTAAGTTAACACCCGTGCCATGAGCCAACTAAAGAAAGAGCCCAAGCCTGCTGCAAAATAATAGGTCTCCCTCACGATAGTAAAAGGATACGAAAAGAAGAAGTAACTAGCAGTGAAATCATTGGCAGTAGTGAATATTGTCTGCCGGTTCCTCGCAGCGGTAAAAGATGACTATACTCAGTACTGGAATGTGCGTATTACATTATAAAAATAATTAGCGTGACATTTTGAGCGTAAACTGTAGTGTAACAGATGTGCTTGTGATGGACAACCAGCTTGTCGGAAGGTAGAAGCAGAAAAACTGAGACTCAGTCATGGATCGGTTTTCAGTATCTTATAAAACATTTTCAATCTGACGAAGGCCACCACCTGCTGGCTTTCACAACTGATCACAAACATCCAAAAAGTCCAGCGAACTAACAAGGCAGTGAGAATGTTCAATATATGTAAGGCCGATCCTGATTACTTCTTTAGCCAGTTAATCTCATGGGGTAGTATCGCTACGACCCCAAGACAAGGGAACAATCCAACCAATGGACACATATGGATTTATCACCATCAGAAAGGTGAAAATCCAACCATCATGGGGGACAGTGATACTTTTTCTTTATTGTCATGGTGTGCTGCTAACAGATTATGCTTCTAAGAAGCAGACGTCACAGGAGCATACTAATGAAATCTGATGACAGGGTTATGGAAGACTGTCAAGCTGAAGTGTTTTGGGGTGCAATCGGCTATTTCTGCTGAGTACACAGTCGAATATGTTTAAGTTTTGCCATCCACCCTCCCCACTCGATTATCTCCTGACATGACTTCTCCCTCATTCTTTAGATGAAGCAACTATTGAGTGACAAGCACTTTTAAAGTAATTACGAGATGATTTTCGAGGTGAAAGGTTTCCTGAACAACCAAAATGTGGACTTTTACAACTAGAGTCTCTGCAGAGTTATCCTGTCGTTGCGAAAAATGTGTCACATTGAAGGACGAATATGCACAGAAAGACTAACATGAGGTTTCATGGTCACATCTTGATTATTTCGAGGTAGTAATTAAAGCTTTATGTCTATCCCTCCTATTTCAGTCAGATATTTTCTGCGTCTGGTGTTTCGTGAAAGAGACGAGATGTGTTAAGTGTGTAGTTGGGCACTCACCAGCGACACGGCGCCTACGATGATGGAGCCCAGCCGGACGGAGAACCAGAAGCAGAAGCTGTACATGACGGGCATGGCGCCGGCCCGCGGTCACGGGCGCCAGCCCGCTGGAGCACACGTTGCAGATCCTGGAAGAACAAACAGTAGTGTTGCTGGTAAAAGGACTCCTGTTCCGTAGGTCCCATAGGTTGAGTGGATAAACTGTATTGGCATCTGATCCCGAGATAGCCATTCGCATATCGGAAATAATATTTATGGAATTTGTGTGACGGAGTAGGTGTCATACAATGTATGCTTTCACGGCCGGCATTGTCTTCACTTAAAACTTCCGGGCTGACAGGCCGTGGTCAAAGTATAAAACTCTCTCCTGACGTTTCGTCTCGGACTGCGGGGGACATCCTCGGAGGTAAAGCGGCGAACTGCGAAGAGAACTCGAGGAAGCGCTGATTATATAGGCAGTAAAGAGGGCGCCACTGTCGATCACGTGGCGTTGGCTATGAGATTGTCTCTGGTAATGCCAACATTCTCGATTGAAAGTAATCGATCGTCACGCTTGCGGTGCAACGCTGACATCCAAATTTTATCCAATTTAACACCTTCGTCTTTCCTGTTAAAATTATTAAGATGTTTATCAATCTCGATAGCCTCTCTATACAAGCGTGCATAATAATGCAAGGTTTTTGATATGACGCTCGTCTCGCAGAATTTTATTTCATGATCACCTTCCTGGTAAACATGTTCCACTACGGCTGATTTATCCGTGTAACCCAGGCGGCAGTTCCTCTTAGGTTCAACAAGACGGGTGTTCACACTTCTCTTTGTGGTACCGATGTAAACCTGTCCACAACTATATACCCCCGGTGCAGCCAAAGAGTGTCGTGCATGTTTTGCTGACCTTAAAAATTCTTTTAATTTCCCAATGTGATCTGTGACCTTACTAATGAACGGAAGAAAAACTTTGCCCTTGGGCGACTGTTGTTCGTCGTTACTCCTGATTCTCGGCCTTGAGCGAAGTGCTCGATCTATATCCTTGCTAGAATAGCCATTCTTCACGAACGTTGACCGTAAATGTTCAATCTCATCTCTTAAATAAACAGGTTCACAAAGTTTGTACGCCCTGTCTACCAAAGTTTTCATTACACCTCTTTTTTGTCTAGGGTGGTGGTTTGAATCTTTATGTAGATAACGATCAGTATGTGTGGGTTTTCTATACAACTTATGGCCCAACGTTCCGTCTCGTCGTTTAATCACAGACACATCCAGGAAATTCAATTGCCCATTCCTTTCCGTCTCCATAGTGAATTGGATTTTCGGATTAATGCTGTTTAAATGTGTCAGGAAGGCATCCAGCTCCTCTGCTCCGTGTGTCCATACTACGAACGTGTCATTGACATAGCGATACCATCTGGCTGGTCTCTTACTGGCAGTCTGCAACGCCCGTTGCTCAAAAGTCTCCATAAATAAGCTAGCCACAGCAGGACTGAGAGGACTGCCCATAGCCACCCCGTCAATCTGTTCATAAAAGTTATTATTGTATTGAAAGTAGGTTGTGGTGAGGCAGTGTCGGAATAATTCCACAATATAGGTAGAAAAAATATCCGCTATGCATAAGATAGCTTCGTTTACCGGAATCGTGTTAAATAACTGACGAGGATATCATCCAGGCCCACGCTCGTTTCCTTTAACTTGTCAGTTTTGACGTTGTGTTAACAGCATTAGTGAAATACCTTTTCCTTTGCTTGCGTATAAGTTTTTTTTTAACCTGACACTGAACATTGTTTTACCTGTTCTAGACTTTGATTTGATGGTGGCTGCAGTATCTGGCCTCTCGCCTGACCACATACCACCACGGAACACATATACGGCTGGCGGGTTGCCACACTCTGAGGCGCCCCCTACCAAAGCCTGGGGTAAACAGAGACTGGTCGTACGCACCGCGCTGTGTACGAGGGTTATTCCAAAAGTAAGGTCCGATTGATTGCCAAATTGAAACCACAGTGAACATCAGAAATGTTTTACTTGTAACAATTAGCTACACCTTTCAGCTACTTCTCTACGTAGTCGCCGTTCTGACTTAGACTTTTGTCATAGCGTTGTACCAACTTTTCAATAGCCTCATCATAGAAGGCAGCCGCCAGTGCTTTCCGCCAATTCTCCACGCTGGCCTACACCTCGTTGTCTGTGTCAAAATGTTGTCTTCAAAGACAGCGGTTCATGTGACCAGAGATGAAACTCAGGGGGAGACAATTGCGGACTGTATTGTGGGTAATCTAACATTTCCATTTGAAAACGATGCAGGAGCATCTTCATTGCCCCTGCAGAATGCGGCCGAGAATTGTCGTGAAGACGAAACAGCACGACAGTTATGTAATGTTGGCTGCATAGCTTCAGGCGAAATTTCTCACCAGGCCCTCGTACTTGGCGGCAGACACTATTTTCTAGACATCTTTACGCACTCACTGCGAGCTCAGAAATGAGAAGAGCGACGTGATGCTAACTGGGGTTATACTAGAGACACTACCCAACACATCTGTGCAAAGCTTTATCGGATTTTCATAGTCGTTTCCATTTCGCGACCGATCGGACCTTACTTTTGGAATAACCCTCGTACATGCCAGGCCACAACAGCAACCTTTCCATCTGTATACTCGAAGAACAACAGCAACATAAACTTTAAAGTTAAAATCTTCTGGGTTGTTAGGCCATGTCATATTTCTTTCTAAAATAATCGACGTTTCGACCCCTCTACTGGAATCTCCTTCAGGATGTTTTGGTGTCCACTCCTGAAGAAGAACGCAGCAGAGGAGTCGAAACGGCGATTGTTTTAGAAATAAATATGACTCGGTCTTACAATCCAGGAGATTTTAACTTTAGTGTCAACGGTTACGAAAGCCCGCAGGCTTACATAACATAAACTTTCTTCTGTGTACAGGTGAGACTCCTGTGGACTCCGCGAGAGGCGTCATCATCGCCTCATCGCCAGCCAGCAGAGCGATCAACTAGCATCACTACATTTCGTTCACGCGTCACGTGACCCGTATAGAAATCCATCCGCCTGATTACGCCATCTGCTGCCATCTCCGGCAACATCAACGGCCATGAGACCGGATACATCGCCAACCATCTCACCAACCTGACTTCCACCCTACACCGATCAAGACTCTTATATGGACCATCGTGAGAATCTTTAGTTCTACCAGAAGTGGCTTTACTTCGCTACATTCCCCGTTTCGCCCCATCTCATTTTTATCTGTCTCCAGAACTTTAAGATTACTTTGATAGTGATGGAGGAATGTAGGCGGAAGTGAGGTTGTGTCTTGGTCAACAAACATTAAACAGTGATGGTATCAGCAAACGGTGGTCTCATTGGGAGAAATGTGTTCGTTGCCAGGGTGACTGTGTTGAGAAATAAATACGTAGACATGAAAAATAAAGGTGTAGAATGTTAATAGCGTTTGTTTGATTTAAAAAGCTTTGACAGTTGTAGCATAGAAAATTTGGATGCATTACTTTTCAGCACGCCATCGGACACAGGTTTGCTGTAGTTTTCTAAAGATATCTAGAACATGTCATCATAGAGGTCTGATAATACTTTGTAACCTCTATTCCTTTTACGGGTTTTTCCTGCTTTACAGCATTAATGCGAGCTGTACTTTTTGTAGCACAAAAAATAAGTACGCTATGTCTTTTCAAAACATTTAGTATATTTTCGGAGAATCAGTAATCTTCTTTCTTCTTTTTCCTGATCGTATCACACATCTTCACGGAATCGGAATGTTAGTCTGGATTTGTCAGTGTTAGTGCTAGAGGGAGGCCGGATGCTCTCCCTATCGTCACCTCTCCCCCCCCCCCCCTCTCTCCCTCTCCCCTGGATGCAATTTCTGAACCCCATCTGTCTGCATCTGGTGTGAACGTGTAAGAACGTATTCTAAATGTTTGTTAATGGTGTAATGAGGCGGGACGTGGGTACTAGCCTGATATTTACCTAGTCGGATGTGGGAAACCACCTAAAAATAACATCCAGCCTGCCGAGTGGGTTCGATCCGGGTCCGACAAGCCACCCCGAATCTCGGAAAAGGCATGTTGACGCGAGTGGCAGTCTGGGCGGTTCAGAATCAATATCCTTCTAAAGAGCATTTTCGAGAGGTTCCGTTAATACCTTTTTGTAATACTATTTGTGGACTCAATCGAATGAGCTGATCCTGCTAGTGCTCCACACAGTGTGGGAGATGGTTCCACTCCACAAACAAGCAAAGGCCCTTTAATCGAAACTTGGAGACCATTTTTGTAGTATGTCTTTTCGTTACTTGAACAACATAGCTTTTCCACTAACTAAAAATTAACTGAAAACGTAATTTATCACCAATAACACAGAAATGTAAGTTTTACGTCAGAATTTTATGTCAGAATTGACACACTCAAATGCCTCCAATAATTCATAACAACATCTAGTCTCTGGATTTCAGAAATTAATCTTGCGTAGTATTGTGTTCAAGTTTGGATTTCAACACGTCACGACTTCTACGAGTCTCACAACTCTACTGGACGAGAAGGAACTGTACATAACAATTTCCCACGAAATCAGTACCTTTAACAAAATCGGAAAACATGAACGCATCACCACTTTCTGGACAGTATTTCTGTTTTATCTCCGCCGTATGATAGGAAAGTCACACGCTGCCTTATGGATAAGAGACTTCAGATTGTACACGACAACAGGTCATCCTGCGGGGAGATATTGCCTATCTGCGTGCGCCTGAGAGGTATTTTTCACGACACAAACACGGTCCTGACGAGATCCGAGATTGCAGCGAAGCGATAGAGGAAATAACGAGCAAGGGTGGAGTAAGTATTACGCTGAGAGAAACGAGGCGATGCATCGCTTGTCACGTTATCGACCGGCCAGCCCGCTTGTATGGCAGTTTTTCAGAGCTTAGTAAACGTACGTTACGTATGAGAGTTTTAAGAGTTATAGCAAATTACGTCGTCTGCTTTTGTGTAAACAATAGGATACTTGAAATTTTACAGACTGCTTCATTTTAGGAAATCATTCTCCTCACCAACAAGTGAAATTATGCATAATGAATTTCGCTATTAATACCCTACTTCGAGCAACTACAAGTATCGGGATAACTTCTTTAAAAAATTTTCTTCTCTACTTCCGAGTACCTTCTGCTTGCACCACTTAAATAATCCAAGTTTTTCTTCCACTGTCTGCAACTTTGCCTAATTTCTCTTCAGTAATGTCGTTCGTTTCCGAAACGTGCCCGGCCAATTTTCCTTTCCTCTAGTAAATCGCAACCAATATATAATACCTTCTTCTTTTCCACATCTTTTTAGTAGCTCTTCACTTACCATCTTCTCCATCCACTTCAGTTTTTCAGTTTCCTCCCAGCAGCATTTCATAAAACTGTCCAAGTTTTTAATTTGCTCTTCGTCTCCGTTTAAGCTAGAGAGCACCGCATTGTGAAGGCATAGCATTTTATTTGCGAGCAGCAACAGATACAAGTCAAACACCTTTAATGTTTCTCAGTTTACGAGCATATCTTTTAACCTACGTTGCGTGAGAAAATATGGTATCTGTATTTGAAGATCTGGAGGCCAAAAAGGTGGTAACAGACTTTTGATTCTATGCTGTGTAGTTGTTCTATTTGAGATACGAAGAGAAACTATCCATAAGACGCGTTCTAAGATTCAGAGGATGACTTTGGTTGTTTAAATTCTGTAAATTTTCACTGGATCAGAGTTGAATCCACTATCACCTAATCTAGTAAAATAACAGCGGAGACTTTAAACCGTCTACTTCGTATTCTTCTCATCACTTCGACTCAGATGATCTCGTTGTCAACGGAATGTTGACGTTGCTCATTTTTCTCGTTGATAGATATTTGGCAGACTCGTAATATCGGTACCTAATAACCGAATCACTCCAAACATATGACTGTTTTGAAAAGAAATTTAGTAGATGAACAACTAATCCGTTACTGTTGGCTGTAGCTGCTATGCATCATGTATACTTCCACCAACGTACTATTGTGTAGACTTTACGATTGCGGCTTTATGTGTCCTTCCAGAAATGTTATTAAGCTTTTCGTGGAATTTTAGCTACTTTTCAACATTATTTGCACAGTCCGTTGTTTTTTACTTTTCACCGAATTTTTAGATCATTGTAGGATTAATTGTGAACGGAGATTTTTTGTGGCCAATGCAGTATTTTCCTGATTGGCGACTCCATAGAGTGCTGTGTGCACAATGACCATGTACGTGAAATTAAAGAGAAGGTTAGCGTTGGCCGTAACTGAACTCATAGGCACTGGTGTCACGTTATTATCAGTAACCAAAGCTTATGAAACGATCACAATAACTGAACTATTATTATTCAGATATTGTGATCGTTTCATAAGCTTTGGTAACTGATAATCACTTGACACCAGTGCCTGTGAGTTTGATTTGCACACCACAGCACTGAAGATGATCACTATGTGATTGAAAATCGATTTTGCTGTCAATAAACCATCAATATTACGGCCAACGCTGACCTTCTCTCTAATTGCAGTATTTTCCGTTGTTTTTGTATGCCTAAGCCGCTGACCATTACCGAATCTTCCACGATTAGACAGCTTCTACATCAAATGCAAGATGATGGAAACTTCATTTATCTATTTCACGGCCTGTATTTTTTCCGGCAGTAATATTCCGAACCTTTTATCAAAAACAGCATTTTTCTTGTGACAAAGTCTTCATCAGATATTTTAACTCGCCAGGAAGTCACAAGACCGCAAAAACTCCTCGAAAGGGTACAATATTGATGGAGAATTTCTTATCCTAATACTATATCCATGAGAAGTCACAAATTTTTATGCATAAGGTATTCTCCAAGAATCTTTTATTTACGCAGGTAGCCCACATATTTGAAACATTTCTGAAACGCTCTCCAAAAGTATCCGCAACCCTTATCTATAAAATATTTCCTTGATTAACTCAAAATAGAGCTCCCAGAAACAGAAATAATAAACAAGATATGTTCTAACACGTGAAGAACTGAAGATTCGTCCAATGTGAAAAAGAAATGATAAAGAACGTGATTGTAATCACCTGTCTGCTGTCTGCCCCGAAGTAGGAGTGAGGAGGGGGGGTGGGGCAGTAATGGATTGGCGCGATGCCTGCTATGCTGAGCACTGAGACGCCTTTCCTTTTGTATCAAGATGACACGAAAGCAAAGCCGTCGCTTGAAATACTCCGATGGCTACGTCGATATCTGCAACGTGACAAGAGTGAAGTCTACAGAGAATGGCAACCGGATTACTCAGCTCTGGCACTTTCTGATGGAACGCTTCCCGTTCAAATTCACGTCGAAGCTGGCGCTGACATCACCTAAAAGCGAAGTTATTACTCTAAGTAGTTCGGCAATGCAGATAGGGTAAGGTATTAATTGTAGCGCAGACGGCAGTCAAATTTGGCATACCGTAGAAAGAAATTAAACAATTCAAGGAAATAGTTTCTTAATGTTCGTAGGGAGTCCTTGACATAAAATTAGTGGTATTTTATTAATTTTATTTTCCGTTAGTATCACTTGACAGAAACTATGTTGCCTTCACATTATTTTACCTGGTCCACATGTAGCGTTCACACTAATTTTTTCTTTCTTATCGTCACGAGTCTCCTGGCTCATTTGATGTGGCTCGCCACAATTCCTCTCCTGTGTCATCCTTTTCATCTCAGGTTAGCACTTATCCCCAACGTTCTCCATTATTTGTTGGATACATATAATCTCTGTTACACTTTATAGTTTTGGCCTTCTCTGGTTCCCTTTAGTACCTTGGAAGTTATTCCCTGACATCTCAACTCACAAAATACCTTGACATGATCTCTGTACACAATATTTGATACAGATAGAAACTTAGTAGCACATTATCACCTCAGTAATAATGTTGTAACTAAGTCTGTATCGGCACTGCACCAGTAGTGTGTCGATGGTTCCACGAACAAGACTGTTTATTAATATGGCATATTTCAATATGGTGTCTCTCTATAGTCCAATGCACTTGCTGGTAATTTCGTAACTGCGACAGTTGATTGCAGAACACGACTGTTGACAGGAGGGTGCGACCGACTACAGCCCTTGGGCCGCATTTCATAATACTGTGCAGATGGTTACATTGGATCACCGTGATTGGCTGTCGCTACGGGAGATAATAAGCTCGTTCCTCGTTGGCCCTCCTCGCTAGCTGATCTCATTGTCCTCCCTGGCTGGTGTCTGTGGGAGGTGTGGCAAAGTAGTTCCTTCGCAGAACGTGACCTCTGTTGAACAGCCATCAAGACTTGACCTATTGCGCAGGCAACCTGGAACACAGCGATGTGGGAAGGGATGTATCCGGCTGTCCAAACAGCAAAACACACATCTCACTTCCTAATCTGATTCCTTCTGTCAGCTTTGCCAAATTTAATTCGACTACATTCAGTTACTTTCTTTTACTTTTGTTGATAATCATCTATAACGTTTCTACAAAAGGCTAATTAATTCGTTCAACTGATTTTCAGGTCCTTTTATGTTCTTGACAGATTTACTATGTCGTCAGCAAGCATCATAGTTTTTATTTCTTCTCTCAGAACTTTAATTCCTTTTCCAAATTTCTCCTTGATTTCCTTTATTGCTTGCTCAATGAACACACTTAATAACATCAGACTGACTCACTCCTTTCTCAACAAATGCTTCCTCTTCACGTTGTTCGACACTGCTGCCTGATTTCTGCATAACTTGTGAATAACTGTATACTCCCTGAATTAAATCCCAGCTGTTGAAGAATCACAAGAAGAGGAGGTATACTTGAAACAGACCGGGAAATACGGGAAGATTCCAGTTACCAGAATGAGATTTTCACTCTGCAGCGGAGTGTGCGCTGATACGAAACTTCCTGGCAGATTAAAACTGTGTGTCCGACCGAGACTCGAACTCGGGACCTTTGCCTTTCGCGGGCAAGTGCTCTACCAACTGAGCTACCGAAGCACGACTCACGCCCGGTCCTTACAGCTTTACTTCTGCCAGTATCTCGTCTCCTACCTTCCAAACTTTGCAGAAGCTCTCCTGCGAACCTTGCAGAACTAGCACTCCTGAAAGAAAGGATACTGCGGAGACATGGCTTAGCCACAGCCTGGGGGATGTTTCCAGAATGAAATTTTCACTCTGAAGCGGAGTGTGCGCTGATATGAAACTTCCTGGCAGATTAAAACTGTGTGCCCGACCGAGACTCGAACTCGGGAGTCCCGAGGGTAGGAGACTAGTCAGGAAGAGCCAGTGCGCAAAGAAGTGGGATAGGGAAGTATTAAGGAATGAAGAGATAATTTTTCAGTTATCCGAGGCTATAGCTACTGCGATAATTAATAGCTCAGTAGGCGGTTCAGTTGAAGAATAATGGGCATCTCTAAAAGAAGCAATCACATAAGTTCGAAAGAAAAACATACGTGCAAGGAAGGTAACTGCGAGAAACCATTGGAAACAGAAGAAATACTTAAGTTATTGACGAAAGAAGGAAGTATAAAAATCTTAAAGGAAATTCAGGTGCACAGAAATATACGCCACTTAGGAATAAAATAAACAGGAAGTGCAGTGAAGCTAAGACGAAATGGTTGCACAAAAATGTGAAGAAATTGAAAAAGTAATGACTGTCAGGACTGACTCAGCATATAGAATAGACAAAACAAACTTTGGTAAAATTAAAAGCAAGGGCAGTAAAATTAAGAGTGCAATAGGAATTCCACTGTTAAATGTACGGGAGAGAGCGGATCGGTGGAAAGAGGACATTGAAGACCTTTAGAGGCGGAGAACTTGTCTGATGACGTGATGCAAGAAGAAATAGGAGTCGACAGGGAAGAGATAGGAGATCCCGTATTAGAACCATAATTCAAAAGAGCTTTGGACTACATCAGATCAAGTAATGCAGAAGGGATGTATAACATTCCATCGGAATTTCTAAAACCGTTGGGAAAAGCGGCAACAAACGACTACTCACGTCGGTGTGTAAGATATATGAGACTGGCGATATACCATCAAACTTCCGGAAAAAACATTATCCACACAGTTTCGAAGATAGCAACAGCCGACAAGTACGAGAATTATCCTACAGTCATTTTAACAGCCCATGCATCAAAGTTACTGACAAGGATGTTATACAGAATAATAGAAAAGAAAATTGAGGATGTGTTAGATGACGATCAGTTTGACTTTAGCAAAGACAAAGGCACCAGACAAGTAGTTCTGACGTTGTGGTTAGATAATGGAGCAAGACTGAAGAAAAATACGTTCGTAGGATTTATCGACATGGAAAAAGCTTTAGACAATATGAAATCGTACAACATGTTCGAAATTATGATTAAATAGGAAAAGAAGGGTGACGTACAATATGTACAAGAACCAAGAGGGAGCAATAAGACTGGAAGACGAAGAACGAAGTGCTCGGACTAAAAAGGGTGTAAAACAGAAATGTATCCTCGCCCCTATTGTTCAATCTAGACTCGAAGAAGCAATGACGGAAATAAAATAATCGAAATTTGAGATTAAAATTAAAGGCGAAAGAATATCAATGATAAGATTCGCTGATGTCATGGCTATTTTGAATGAAAGTGAAGAAGAACTACAGGCTTTGTTGAATGGAATGAACAGTCTGATGAGTACAGAATATAGACTGAGTGTAAAGCGAAAAAAAACGAAAGTAACGAGAAGCAACAGAAAAATTACCCACGATGGAAGGAGCAAGGAGGGTATAAAAAGCAGACTAGCACTGGCAAAAAGGGCATTCTTGGCCAGGAGAAGTCTACTGGTATCAAATATAGGCCTTAATCTGAGGGAGAAATTTCTGAGACTGTACATTTGAAGCACATCATTGTATGGTAGTGAAATATGGATTGTGGGAAAACCGGAACAGAAGACAATCAAAGCATTTGAGATGTAGCGCTACAGACGAGTGTTGCCTGATAAGGTAAGGAATGAGGTTTTCTGCAGAATCGGCGAGGAAAGGAATATACGGAAAACGCTGAGAAGAAGGAGGGAAGTAGGGACTGAATGATAGGACATCTGTTAAGACATCAGGGAATAACCTCTATTGTACTCGGGGGGAGGGGGGGCTGTAGAGCGCAAAAAGTGTAGATGAAAAAAGAGCTTCAGAATTTCAAAGAATGAAGTCCAGTCAACATCGTCGAAAGTTTTATCTAAATCTACAAAAACTAAAAACGTAGCTTTGTGTTTTTCTAACCTACCTCCTAAGATATTTTTCAGGGTTAATATTGCCTAGCGTGTTCCCCCATTTCTTTGGTACCCAAAATGAGCTTCCCTGAGGTCGATCTCTAGTATTTTTCTGTCTTCTGTTTATAATTTGTGCCAGTATTTTGTGAGAATGACTTAAAAATGAGAGAGTTTGGTAATATTCGCTTCTGCTAGTATCTTCCTTTTTGGGCTTGGAGATATAATAAGCTTCATGATATCTGACGGTATTTCACGTACCTTATACATAATCCCTAGGAATAGCTTCGTTATGGGTGTCACTGTCAATGATCTCAGTAATTCTGAGGGAATATCGACTACTCCAGGGGTCTTGTTGAGATTCAGGAACTTACCTTTCTACAACACTGGTTTCATGTTCCTATGATAGTTCCTCTATAGAGGGTGTAATTGCAGATATTTATAATGTGGTACCTTTATATGCAAACTCATTAGTGTGCTGGTTGTTTTTTCTTTGTGTCGAACAGAATTCCTACAAATGTGTCACTGATTTTAAGACCTGATGTTTTATGCACAGTAGCACTACGCCTGTCGGTGTAGATTAACTGTTTTGCGTCCATTCTTCTACATATGACCTGTTGCCCAGGTGAAAGTAAGCATTAATGGCTTGCTCTTGCCGTATATACTTGGAGGTAGTAATCAAACTAAAAATGTACAACACGTAATGGCTATAATTATTAGTCTGCAGATGATGTTAATATTGATGTAATATTGTTCAGTACATCACTCACCAACAGACCCTGCACTTACAACTTGGAGTACAAACCAAACTAAAAACATATGATATGTAATTTCTATAATAACTATTATTAGTCCGGAAATGACGTAAATACTGGTGTAATGTTTTTCAGTACACTGTCCTCACTCAGCATTAAAAATTTCTGCACTTATACCCGTTATATTCCCCATATTCTTTCCACTTTTAAGCTTACACTTCTTTGCTTAGTACTGGCTTGGCTTGCCATCTGCGTTATTGACATTTGCGGCTGTTTCTCTTTTCTCCAAAGGTCTCTCTAATTTTCCTATAGACAGCATCAATCTTTCTCCTTATTATGCGTGCTTCTGCAGCCTTCTATTAGTCCTCCAACCGTAACGTCGTAACTGTTTTGCACTTTCTGTCAATCTCATTTTTAGATTTCTTAATAGCCTTTTGTTGTTCCCTTTACAAAATTTTCATATTTTCTCCCTTCATCAAGTGAAAGTAGTATCTCCAGTGTTATCAAATGGTGGCACTTCATCTCGTCTTATTGCCTACTTGTTTCCTTGCTGCTTACCTATTCGTCTTCTACCCTATTTCTTTCCCTCGTTTCAGTCAAGCGTTGCATAATGCTTCCTTAGAACTCCCAACAACTTATTGGTCTTTCAATTCATTATGGACCTATTTCTTTAATTTCCTAACTTTCTGTAATTTCTTCTGTTCATGTCAATGAATTATGAGCAGCGTCCACATCTGTTCCTGGAAATGTTTTACAGCTTAAAAAATGATTTCGAACTCGCTGTCTTACCATTATACCATCTATTTGAAACCGGCCTGTGTCTCCAAGTCTCTTCCACGTATACAACCTCCTTTTAGTATTATTAAACCAAGTATTAGCAATGATTAAATTGTACTCTGAGCAACATTTTAGCAGCTGATTTCCCCTTTAACTCCTCTCTCCCAGTCCTTGTTCTCCTGCTGTTTTTCCTTGCCTTTTTCCTCTTCCTCACGTTCCCATTCGAACTTAAATAACTATCTGAATAATTTCTATTATCTTTTCATACATTTTGTCAATCTCTGCAAATGGCTCTGAGCACTATGGGACTTAAGATCTGAGGTCATCAGTCTCCTAGAACTAAGAACTACTTAAACATAAGGACATTACACACATCCATGGCCGAGGCAGGATTCGAACCTGGGACCGTAGCGGTCGTGCATTTCCAGACTATCAATCTCTTCATCATCTTCGTAGCTAGTTGGCATACAATTTTCAGTAGTATTGTGGGTCTTGGCTTCGTGTCTGTCTTGGCTGCTATAACGCATTCACTATGCTGTTCATAGAAGCTTACACACATTCCTATTTTTATTTATTATTAGACCTACACCTGAATTACTCCTCTTTCATTTAGGATTTATAACCCTATATTCACCTGACCAGAAGTCCTGTTTTTCCCATCTCCGAACTGCAGTGATTCGCATTGTATCTAACTTCAACTTATCCATTTCTCCTTTTATATTACCAATCCAGTTAAGGGGCCTAATATTCCTCGCTCTGGCCCGTAGAATGCGTTTTGTTTTTCCTGATGACGCCGCCCTCCTGAGTAGCCCCAGTCCGAAGATACGAATAGGGAACTATTTTAACTTTGGAATATTTTACCCAAGAGAATCCCAGAAAGTCGTGCAGTAGTACTGCATACCCTTGTGAAAAATAATAGCTATTATTTCCTCTTCCTTTCAGGTATTCTCAGTATCAGCAGAGCAAGGCCAAGTGAACTAGAAGTTACAAGACCAGATCAGACTGTTGCCCCCAGCCATCCCCATTCCTCCCCCCACACACCGCCTTGCCTTCACGGTTGCATATGTATTGTTGGGGCGTACAAGCCACCTCGCCTTGGTAAAATCCATGGTTCACTGGGAGTTGTGTGATAGGTGGGGGTGGAAACATAGTTCTACATTCTAACCCTATTGCATCTAAGGAAACGTTAAATGCGCAAGGATATGAACACATTTCTCACCATCGTGTATTGCGTACTTTAGAGGAACGGTCTGGAGACTGTGGTTGTTTGTATCAGCATGACAATGCACCCCGTCAAAAAGCAGCATCTGTCAGGCAATCGTTTGCGAAACTTAACATTGCTGAAATTAACTGAACTGCCCACAGTCCTGAGCTAGCCCAATAGAACGCCTTTCAGATGAGTTGCGTCGATTTCGTTCCAGAACTCAGCGTCCAACATGATTCCTCCTCTGGTTTCGGCTCTTGAGCAATATGGTCTTACTGTTGCTCATCATTCTGCGAACTGTCGTCTTCGATCGCGAAAAATGTGGGAATCAACGTCCCAAAAGAAATATTGGTTTCATTGACGCCATTTATGCCACCCCATGAGGCATTCTAAGCGGCGGGCAACCATAAGAAGACAGCGTGATTTGAACGATGGTATCGCGGTTCTGACCTCCATCAAAGAGGCGTCAAAAGAGGGTAAGAGGAGCTGTGACGACCTTCCTACCATATGACACATCCACGCTGGCGTTCGTAAGGTACCTCTTATTTACGGAAAAAAGCACATTTTACATTATTTCCTGTTTAGCTATTTCACATAAGTGAACTGAATGTAGCGGCCATTTGGTACTGTGAAGAGTAAGGAGCGAGCGGTAGGTTCTCACGCTGGCTAGCAGAGGCGGTTGGGCATCTGGTGCTTTCAGAGCCAGTGGGATAAGGTGCCGATGCAGAAATCTCTAGCGACGTCAGCAAAGAGATACATAGGAAGAGAACATTTATTCTGGCGTGAATCAAGTAATTTAATAATTTTGTTCGTAATGCGAGGCCGCAATCATAATATATTTCTTCAAAGTCAGTACCGCCATTAGACTTGTTTATTGACAGTGTTACATTTACGCTTACACAATCATGATTTCGGCTTCAAACTGCCATTATCAAGTGTTTTAAGTGTTATAAATTGCCTAAGATGGCATACTATCGCATTAAAATACACTACTAGACACATTGTCTAAGAGTCGATATTTATGGCAGAACCTATTGCTTTGTTTCATTACTGAGAACACCATCTTGACTTTAAAGAAAGCAAGTAATTGTTATTAATAAATATTTGCTAACAAAAGTTGCCTTTTGCCATTCAGACATTAGTAGGAGTCTACAGTTCATGTATACTATCTTTCAGTAATTTTGCTATGCCAGGGAACATTGTTATTAATAAATAAATGAATAGGTTTGGCGTAACAGAAGATGTGCGATCTCCTACGAGTTATATCGATTGTACACTCTGGTTACAGACTGTGTGGCATAGTTGGCAGCCGTCGATAGGATGCCTTTCGATCAAGTCATGCGGTAGACCAAGCTGTTGTATCGATAATAGCTTATAATCAGTTTGAACAAGTTGATTTTACGATCTTTCTTAAACAAATGCACCATAATAGGATCCCGGTAAAATTATTTGCGTAAAAAAACTTCTTCCCGCTTCATTGCGTAAAAACTTAGACAGTAGTACTGCACTCTCAGAACCCGACGGCGCTGCTACGTCTCTGCAAGGGGACATAAGACTACGGGAGCATCTCCACATAAGAAGTAGAACGGAATGGCTTAATTATCCCAAATCTTTGGTGGGAAAGAGTGGTCGATTATACTGTACGCCCGTTATACCACCATCTACGGACTCAGGCAAAACTGAGACCTTTCTGGAGGTTTAGTGCGAGTGGGGGGTTCTTGCATGTAGGGCAGAATTGTGGTGAAATTTGGTGCCGATGTGACATCACTGAACTCACTTTACACGTCACATGAACTTCTGAGCTCCGGCCTTTTTTTTTCGCAAGAGTGGACAACTTGCTGTTCGACACGTCGCGATCCAGACGGTGACTTTGAAGGGTGACACGGTTGTGCAACAGTACAGAGGAACTCAAATACCCAACAGCAGTAAATTTATGGAATTATTTTATTACGCTACCGGTTTCGGTGGGTCATTGGCACCATCTTCAGGCTCCTAGACACGAAACTTCAGGAATCATTATTTAGATTTCTCCACAACTGACGTGCACATTTCAAACACCTAACGACGAGGGTGTTGTCGTTATAAGTGTGAAATGTCCACGTCTATTGTCAAACTATCTACGGAAATCAGTTTGATGTAGGGATCCCTGTGGTAAGCACAAACGACTGACAGCTTATCTGTTTCGTATATAGGTACCTGAAGATGGTGCTAATGAGGCGCCAAAACTGGTAGCGTAATAAAATTATTTCCTAAGTTTACTGCTGTTGGATATATATTTTCTGCAAGTCGTCGACCAGCCGCAGTTCCGTTGTTCTATTTATACAATATAAAATTACAGAGGAAGGTTGTAGGCACCTTTTAGCCAAATTCCAAACATCGTCGGAATGGAACACAGTTGCAGCGTTTCGAAAAGGTGATCCTCTAATTCTGTTGCGCAGTGTAGGTGCTCAAATACTTTTGATCAGATAGCGTATATACATGTTGTTACAGGTCCAGTTTAATAAGGAATAGGCAGGTACTCGGCTGTGGCTTTATGGTAGGAACTGAAGGAAGTATCTTCAGGCATTGGATTATCTCAGGAGTGCCGCAGTCAAGTATTGTGGAAGCTTTGAACAGAAAAGTGTCGATCTCCTTTAGGATACCAAGAAGGGCCCAAACATTTGACAGTGCACGGGAAGGAGCAACACATTATTCAACGTTACTCAGCAGCAGATTTGTAACGATGTGCATTTTCGTAGAGATTGCCTTTATTTTGGAGACTGTTCTGCTTTTATTAAAGTTGTTTTAGTTAGTAAAACTGTTTAGTTACTAAAGCATTTTTTTCAGATTCACGAGTCTTATTTTTCATTCCTTGCTCCTCTTGCAGATAAACTCACTCACGACCGCTATAAGCAAATGATACAAAGATTATTATCGAGCGCAATGGTTTAAATTAAATGACACTGTCAGTACATGTGCTGAAGAGATAATTGGATGACGGGGAGTAACACAGAAAGAGCGATGAATTTAAGGCCTACCTTAGCATCTGATGGATGAAAGAAAGATGGAAAGCAATAGTGTCAATAAATTAAAGATCAAGAAGAACTTCGGCATCTAGACAAAAATATGCCGAGTTAGACCGTCGAGTCAAAAGAAGCCGTAGAGAGGACAAAAAAAAAAAAAAAAAAAGAAATGGTCTGAACGGAAAGGAAGAGAGGTGCGGAGTGCTAAATCTCGAATTGAAACCAGTACATTATACCGTACTGTTCGAGAATTAACTGCAGTCCATAGGTTTTCAAACGGTCCCGTAAAGGTTAAAGATGGCTAATTTCTGAACATCAAAGATGAACAAGCTGCAGGATGGGTTCAGTACTTCAAAGAAACCTTAAACTAGCCCAACCCACTCATTGCTTACGACTTCCAAAATGACCCAAAAATACAAGAGCTTACGGTAAAAAGATGTGAGATCAGAGATTTAATGGGTGCACAGCAATAAAAACAGTTAAAAACGATGGGTTGGATGAAATCTCAGAGCAAATTCTAAAATATAAAGGTTCGGTCTTAATTCATCACCTTCTATACTGACAATACCTGTCAGAAAACAAGGCACGTTTCAGAAGGCTGGAGGCGAGGCAACATTGTTAAACTACAGAAAAAAGGAAATCTAGCCAAATGTGCAAAACCTGAGAGGCATCACGCATTTTTCGGTGGCAGGCAAAGTCTTATCATCGTTCTTCCAAAAAGGATACGAGAAGCCGCAGATTGTTGATTACGAGAAGAACTGGCTGGATTTCATAGTGGAAGATCCAGCTCTGAGCAAATATTTATTCTGCGAAACGTAATAGACCAATGCATTGAATTCAACTGTCCACTGCACCTACATTTCGTTGATTTTAAAAAAGTGACAGAACACACCGAGAATTATTGTGCAATGTTCTAGGCCTACATGGAATTCCTCACTATCTCACTGATGTTTCCAGAAATCGATACCTAGATTCGAGTTTCTGTACACGAACAGTAGGTGGGAACATACCTTTCTTTGGTATTCTGACGGGTTACACAAGGACGCATTTTCACACCATTACTTTTTCATATTAGTCGTAGATTTCATAATGAGAAAAACTATAGACAACTCCTATCTGCGCATACGTTTGTAAGATCTTAATCTAAGCTTACGGATCTAAATGGCATCGATCTTCTGGCAGACACACCACAAAGTTTACAACTAATGGAAGTTGGATGGAATGGCCAGATCCGTAGGCCTAAAAATAAACAGTGATAAAACAAAAACAATGTGCATGAAAAGTTAATCAACTCAAATTATAGCGTAACTGGAGGAACTACAAGATGTTGACCTATTTACATATCTCGGCAGCTTTAACTGTAATAACGGAAACTTAAGCCTCGCGTTGTAGCCGCCCGGTGTTGGGCGATTTGTCACGGTACGCGCGGCTCTCCCCGTAGGAGATTCGATTCCTCCTTCGGGCATGTCCTTAGCGTAAGTTAGTCTAAGTTAGGTTAAGTAGTGTGTAAGCTTAGGGACCGATGACCTCAGCGTTTGGTCCCATAAGGTCTTACCACAAACTTCCAAATTACCATAGATGCAGACATCACCAGCAGAAGTGGGAAAGCTTATGCTTAAACGAATGCGATCCATAAGGCAACTAGACTCCATAAGTAAGTCCACAAAACATCCTACCGATAGTCGTGTGAGATAACAGACTCATTGTTTTTCAGCAAAGATGCTTAAGGCGAATTTTGAAGATCAGCTTACGTGACCATGTTTCCAAAGATGAAGGGAGCGAAGAAGTAGTATACGCAGCTTGCATAAAATCGTTGCTGAAAGAAGACTAGAGCTTGCGGTGCATCTTCTACGCTTGAAAAATAGAAGAACCCCCAAACCAGAACTGTTGTGGAAACCGTTAGATAGATTTAGAGGTAGAGGAATACGTCGTAACACGTGGAAATGAATTGTTGTAAAGCATCTTCAATGCACGGACTCAGTGAGGAAGCTGAAAATCTGGCAGCTTGTCGAGTTCGCTAGAGGAAACTTGTTGACTGATATGCTACCTAGCGTCAGAGGAACTAGGACTAAATAAGTAAGTTCGTTATCAGTCGGCTAGATAGCCCGTTATTACAAAAGCATTCGATAAATAGGATGAACTGTTCAGTTGTTGAGACTTCGGTAATTGCACGGAACGATTGGTCAGGTAAAGCTCTTTAAAAAAGAAAAGAGGGAGGAAAGGAAAATTTCAATAGAAAGAGAACGGCTGGCCAGGGTGGCCGAGCGGTTCTAGGCGCTACAGTCTGGAACCGCGCGACCGCTACGCTCGCAGGTTCGAATCCTGCCTCGGGCATGGATGTGTGTGATGTCCTTAGGTGTAAGTAATTCTATGTTCTAGGGGACTGATAACCTTAGAAGTTAAGTCCCAAGTGCTCAGAGCCATTTGAGCCATTTGAAAGAGAACGGAAACTATCAGATTTTGGGCACAGATAACCCTTTGATAATTTCAGGAATATTGTATGCACAATGAATGAAGAATTGCTGGGGATTTTGGATTCTAAGTAGATCATATTTATGTGACGATGATACAGCAACTACATTAGCAGTGAATGGTGAACAGTGTTGTTGTATACTTATGACAATATAAGACAATATCTCAGTTATCAAAATATATTTACTTTCCACTTATCGTTTAGATCTGATTTGGTATTGTGAAAATGAAATGAATTTTCAACAGCGAAATGCACCCATTTTCTGTCCTTGCATATGAGAGAAACAACATAACCCAGTGAACTTACATTCGCGAGAGGGAGGTTCTCGCCACCCGCATTTAGGTTTTTCTTTATTTACGTAAATCGCCAAACTCCTGGTCGGAGACGGCCGGATCCTTGTCCCATTCTTCATTTCAATCTTGAGCTACTTCTCAAATGACTCTCCCTTGTCTGGAGTATAACCTCTAGTTTTCCTCGCATCGCCAGCACTTTCTTGTAAGAACATTTACGTAAAACATGGTTACACTTGGTGGCTATGGTGTATTCGTCGAATTGCGAATGGAAAATAAGAATCTCGTGACTGGTGCAGGACTTGAAAGAGATTCGTTGTCTGCCTCATTTCTCGTACCAATGACGTAGATGTAGTATCTAGACCTCTAAACCTCTTTCTTAGCGCGTTTCTGAAATTTTGGGTGTCTACTAACAGGTCACTGTCAATTCCCGAACTCACGACAGAGAGTCGATGTATCATTCATGAAACACTGGCCTCTTTTAAGCGGAAAAGCAGGAAAACTTTGATAGTAGAAGTGAAATGCGGCATCAGACTGGTGAATGTCTTTTAGTAGTAAATTTGTGGGGGTATCAAGAGCTTAAAATCCAGGGTTTGAGTTAGAGAACAGAGGGTAGACAACCCATGTTATTTTCGAGGTTAATGACGAAATAATTTTGAGATTTCACGACGAATGGGTCTAGGTACACATTCATTAGATGTTCTGACTTTCTTAAAATTGATACTAAATAAATGCGTCCTTTTCATTGTTTCAGTATGAAACGTAAAAGAAATATGATTTTAGAACATACCAGCTTCAGAGTCCTCAGTTCTGTCGCAATGCTACTAAATTGGATTCAAAAAAGTCGTTGCTCTTTCTTCCTTGAACATTTCTAACACACAACAAGCAAATGAATTTCATTTGTATCACGTTTTAAGCGAATCGCTGAGTTTCAGAGTCGTGGAAGTCCATTTTTTTATATTTTGTTTTTCACATAAAGAAAGATACCCAATGTTTGTGTTACGGTTAGAAAATCTATGACAGATAACTTCAGTACACATGGAGCTGCACGCAGGTCGAATGACCCACCATGTCGTGTTGTGTAGGTAGCATGTACTGGATGCAAACGAGGACCGTTGTATGTCAGCAGTTGTCTGTTTACACATCACTGACGTCCAAACATGCAGCAAGGGTACAGGTGACACTCCTTTTTTCCGGAAGGAACCTAAGAACATGATCTAGAAATAGCAAAGTATCTCTTACGCTATCATACTGTATTCACTATTTTATTCTTAAAGTAGCACTTTATTTGCAAAAGAATGGAAAAACTGATAGAAGCAGACCTCGGGTAGATCGGTTTTGGTCCCGGAGAAACGATGAAACGCCTGAGGCAGTGCTGACACTACGACTTGTCTTAGAAGATACGAAAAACAAACCTACACTTATAGCTTTCATAGTTTTGGAGAAGGCTTTTGACACTGTCGAGTGGAGTACCCTCTTTGGTTTTTTGACTGTAGCATGGGAACAATAGAGGAGCGATAAGTTATATACAACTTGTACAGAACACAAGATGACAGAATATACCAGCTACAGTGAGAACGCGATAAGCTGTCCGCTGACAACCTCCCCCCTCTCCTCCCCCCTACACAGACACCCGAAAGTACTGATAGTTAAAAATCAGCGCCATTCGGAACACTTCGTGTCGACTGTCCTCTGTTTCAAATTGCTGCCACGCTCAGAGACCTCGAACCTGTGAACCTGTAATGGCCTGAACATGTACTATATTACTTGTATGGATGGTCGATTAACTGCATAATAAACATAGTTATATTTAGAAGCATTATGCAGCATGAGATACGATCGCAAATGTTTATAATTACATCTTTTCTATTCGTTGTGTTTAACCGGGTGGTTATAATTAAAGTTTCGCTATTTAACACGTTATAAGGCGAAAACTACACTACTGGCCATTAAAATTGCTACACCAAGAAGAAATGCAGATGATAAACGGGTATTCATTGGACAAATATATTATACTAGAACTGACATGAGATTACATTTTCACGCAATTTGGGTGCATAGATCCTGAGAAATCAGTACCCAGAACAACCACCTCTGGCCGTAATAACGGCCTTGATACGCCTGGGCATTGAGTCAAACAGAGCTTGCATGGACTGTACAGGTACAGCTCCCCATGCTGCTTCAACACCATACCACAGTTCATCAAGAGTAGTGACTGGCGTATTAAGACGAGCCAGTTGCTCGATCACCATTGACCAGACGTTTTCAATTGGTGAGAGACCTGGAGAATGTACTGGCTAGGGCAGCAGTCGAACATTTTCTGTATCCAGAAAGGCCCGTACAGGACCTGCAACATGCGGACGTGCATTGTCCTGCTGAAATGTAGGGTTTCGCAGGGATCGAATGAAGGGTAGAGCCACGGGTTGTAACACATCTGAAATGTAACGTCCACTGTTCAAAGTGCCGTCAGTGCGGACAAGAGGTGACCGAGACGTGTAACCAATGGAACCCCATACCATCACGCCGTGTGATACGCCAGTATGGCGATGACGAATACACACTTCCAATATGCGTTCACCGCGATTTCGCCAAACACGGATACGAACATCGTGATGCTGTAAACAGAACCTGGATTCATCCGAAAAAATGAGGTTTTGCCATTCGTGCACCCCGGTTCATCGTTGAGTACGCCATCGCAGGCGCTCCTGTTTGTGATGCAGCGTCAAGGGAAACCGCAGCCATGGTCTTCGAGCTGATAGTCCACGCTGCTGCAAACGTCGTCGAACTGTTTCTGCGGATGGTTGTTGTCTTGCAAACGTCCCTATCTGTTGACTCAGGGATCGAGACGTGGCTGCACGATCCGTTACAGCCATGTGGATAAGATGCCTGTCATCTCGACTGCTAATGATACGAGGCCGTTGGGATTTAGCACGGCGTTCCGTATTACCCTCCTGAACCCACCGATTCCATATTCTGCTAACAGTCATTGGATCTCGACCAACGCTAGCAGCAATGTCGAGATATGATAAACCGCAATCGGGATAGGCTACAATCCGACCTTTATCAAAGTCAGATACGTGATGGTACGCATTTCTCCTCCTTACACGAGGCATCACAACAACGTTTCACCATGCAACGCCGGTCAACTGCTGTTTGTTTATGAGAAATCGGTTGGAAACTTTCCTCATGTCAGCACGTTTTAAGTGTCGCCACCGGCGCCAACGTTGTGTGAATGCTCTGAAAAGCTAATCATTTGCATATCACAGCAACTTATTCCTGTCGGTTAAATTTCGCGTCTGTAGCACGTCATCTTCGTGGTGTAGCAATTTTAATGGCCAGTAGCGTAAGTACTGTACGAGGACCGTATTTGTTAGCATTAATGTCAACAACATGGGGAAGACAAATAATGCAGAATCCATTCTGAACTGAAACACTATTAATGTGCTGTTACGGTACATCATACCATTATTGCTACAAAACGGACTCAATATGGCGCCCATCAGTGTTCAGAAGAGTCTGAAAGCGCAGGATTTCATTCTGCACAGCAGAACTAAACATGTCCATAGGTATGCTGGCTAACTCTCTTAGTATGCTGCGCCTCAGATCAGCACATGTTTGAATGTTCTCCTGGTGAACCCTGTCCTGCAGGTCCTCCACTACCAGAAATCACAGGGAGCGAGATCAGGTGATCGTGTCGACTAAGCATTTGGAAACGATCGTTTGATAATTCGATCGTTTCCAAATGTGTTTCGGAGAAGCAGGTGAACTTCACGAGCGACGTGCGGTGGGGCCCCATCTTGCATGAAAACTGTTGAGTTCATTGCATCTCCCTTCTGTAGGCCAGGTATGACATGCTGGCGAAGCATATCGCAGTAACGCTGTCACACTGCACGCCTTTGGTCCTTGAGCGCCAACCTGTTCCAAAAAGGATGGGTCAATGATAAACGAAGACGTGAAGCCATACCATACTTTGACAAGTTCACCATATAGAGGAACTTCATGCGCAGTAGCTGGAGGTGAAGATCCCCACGCTCGGCAATCCTGTGTGTTCAGCTCACCCGTCAGAAAAAAAAAAGAGATTCGTCTATTCATAGGATGGTCCAGGTCCAGCACTCGTCAACTTCAATCCTTGCGAGAAACTGGAGAGGGAAGTCAAGACGTCGTTGTGCGTCATGTAGTGCAAGCTGCTGTACGACATGGATCTTCTACGGATACGATTTGAGAATGGTTCGAAGCACCGTCCGCGCAGTGGATCACGGGATGTTCAACTGCCATGGCACAGTACGCACACTGCCTGACGATCGGGAATTGTGCTCACCGTTGTCTGCCATAGCAACAGCGATTTCATCAACCACCTGTGGTGCAAGCAGTCATCGACCTCTTCCTGGTGCGACGCCCAATTCTCCAGTTGATTTGAACTTCATCATGCTTTGCATAGCGGGTGGAGAACGAGGACCCTTCTGTAATCCTTTCATCCGGCGATATTCTCGAAGTGCAGCTGCAGCGTTACTATTGTTTCGATAATAGAGCTTCATCCATAATGCCGAAGCTGTCAACAGGTGCACTGCGATGGGTCAAGTGTGTGAGACTTTGAATCACGATGACTGACCACGGCACCTGGTGACCATAGTTAGAACTGGACGGTGGTGCTATGACGCATGGAAATCATGCACCCCATACTCTGGACATTAATGCTACCAAGTCTCCGTGTTATGACGTGTTAAATAGGAAAATTTTAAATATGACCATCCAGTACTATAACATCCTTAATTTAATTTCACATTCCTCGCTAGATACATGTGCTATATTTGAAGATGACCATCCTTATAATGCACATTCACAAATCCATTATATTCCACTGAAATTAATATCATAAAATATCATCGGTACGAGGCACATACTCCTGTGAGTAGTCAGTGCAGGTAGACAGGGCCGCAGTTTGACGACCACTGGTGCCCCTGACTCTAACGTGAACAAGCCGGCCGGGGTGGCCGAGCGGTTATAGGCGCTACAGTCTGGAACCGCGCGACTGCTACGGTCGCAGATTCGAATCCTGCCTCGGGCATGGGTGTGTGTGATGTCCTTAGGTTAGTTAGGTTTAAGTAGTTCTAAGTTCTAGGGGACTGATGATCTCAGAAGTTAAGTTCCATAGTGCTCAGAGCCATTTTCTAACGTGAACAATTTTCGTAGCTTGTTCCAACAATTTACTCGTTTATTATCTTTTTATTAACTACAGGCCTCTTGTTGTGAGTGCTATGGTGTTGGCTGTACTGCTACATTTGGACTCGTTTGGACAAGAGAAGAGGGTCGCGGAGGCAAAACAAAAGCCAAATTTAGGCTTTCAATGCACATTACTATTCTGATTTTAGAGTTCTTTATCAATTGTCATATGACAGAATTCCAGATAGGTGATTACTCTACTGAAGTTTGTGTATTGTAGAACCCCATTATTAATGTGATGCTGTTGTGAAGAAAGTGTTACGTAACGTGGTCATCGCTATGGCGGCTTGAGGCAGGCAAAACCACCTAACACATAATTTTAAGAACGAAAACCAGAAAAGAACTGCTACATAAACCAGATTTAGTCACCTCACCAGAACACCAGAAATGAAACACAAAAAGAAATACCGAGAAAACACACACACGCACAAAAGCACGCACGCACGGACATACACACACACGCGCGCGCGCGCGAGTCAAAAGTCATGGAATAACGATATGCACATATACAGATGGATGTAGTATCAGGTACACAAGGTATAAAAGGGTAGTGCGTTGGCGAAACTGTCTTTTGTATTCAGGTAATTCATGTGAAAAGGCTTCCGATTTGATTATGGCCACAAGACTTTGAACGCTGAATTGTAGTTGGACATTCCTTTGCGGAAATTGATAGGGCGTGCAGTGTTCGGATGTCCACAGTGTCAAGACAGGCTTCATTTCTCACCACAGACAACGCAGTCGCCGACGACCTTCACTTAGCGAGAGCAGCACCGTCTGAGTGGAGTTGCCAGTGCTGACAGACAAGCAACACTGCCTGAAATAACCGCAGAAGTCAATGTGGGACGTACTATGAACGTATCTGTTAGAACAGTGCAACGAAATTTGGTGTTAATGGGCCTTGGCAGCAGACGACCGACGCGAGAGCCTTTGCTAACAGCACGAGATCGCTTCCATCGCTTCTCCTGGACTCGTCACCACGTCAGTTAGACCCCAGACGACTGGAAAACCGTAGCCTGATCAGATAAGTCCCAATTTCAGTTGATGAGAGCTGATGGTCGTGTTCTTGTGTGGCGCAGTCCCACGAAGCTACGTACCCACAAGATGATAACATGGCACTGGTGGTTTCGTAATGGTGTGGCCTGTGTTTACATGGAATGGACTGGGTCCTTTGCTCCAACTGCACCGATCATTGACTGGAAATGGTTATATTGGGTTACTTGATTTGCAGCCATTCATAGACTAAACGTTCCCGAACAAAAATAAAATTTTTATGAATGACAATCTGCCATGTCACCGGGCCACAATATTCAGGACAGTTCAAGCAAATGATTTGTACACCCGGTTAGCCCGACATGAATACCGTCGAACATTTATGGGACGTAATCGAGTGCTCAGTTCGTGCTCAAAATCCTGCGGTGGCAACACTTTAGGATTCGTGGACGGCTATAGAGGCAGCTTGGCTCAATATTTCTGCAGGGGCTTCCAATGACTTGAGTCCATGCTACGTGGAGTTGCTGTACTAAGGCCGCAAAAGGAAGTCCGACACGATTTTAGGAGGTATCTCTTTCATTTTCAAAAATGTCATCAAGCCTAAAATTTCTAAAGTGTCACGTAGTTTCCACTGCTGATACTGATCTGCATCTCGAATTTCAATTGTACTCGCACAGAGATAGCATAGAATTGGGTCAGTTGTTGCAAATAATGTGACTGCGTAAAAAGGGAATGTATCTAGTGGTGGTCAGAATGTAAAGAATAATTATGAAACATAGCAAAATAAGTATTAGACGACATACTGGTTACATTTACGGAACATTTCGTTGGTGCTTGGAGGAATACAGACATATTTAAAAACTGAAATACTCAGTATTGAGGTTCCAAAATAATATTTATTTCGTAGTTCATTGTCAATCAGCTCTCGGCCTTCAAGACCGCCTAGAAATCTGAAATCCGGTTCATTTTTTCTTTAGTCATCAGTCTTCTGACTGACTTGATGCGGCCCACCACGAATTCCTCGCCTGTGCCAACCTCTTCATCTCAGTATAGCACTTGCAACTTACGTCCCCAATTATTTGCTAGTTGTATTCCAATTTCTGTCTTCCTTTAGAGTTTTTATACTCTACAACTCCCTCTAGTATCATGGAAGTTATTCTACTACACCGAAGTGCCAAATAAACTGGTATAGGCACGTGTATTCAAATGCAGAGATATGTAAATAGGCAGAATACGGCGCTGGGGTCGGCAACGCCTATATAAGACAACGAGTGTCTGGTGAAGTTGTTAGATCGGTTATTGCTGCTACAATGGCAGGTTATGAAAATTTGAGTGAGTTTGATCGTGATGTTATAGTCGGCGCACGAGCGGTGGGACGCAGCATCTCCGAGGTAGCGATGAAGTGGGGATTTCCCCATACGACCATTTCACTAGTGTACCACGAATATCAGGAATATGGCAAAACATCAAATTTCCGACGACTGAAAGAATCGCTCAACGTGAGAGATACGTACCGCAAATTGCTGCAGATTTCAGTGCTGGGCTATCAACAAGTATCAGCGCTCGAACCATTCAACGAAACATCATCGATATGGGCTTTCGGAGCCGAAGGCCCACTCGTTGATCCTTGATGACTGCACGACACAAAGCTTTACGCCTCGCCTGGGCCTATCAAGATCGACATTGGACTGTTGATGACTGGAAACATGTCGGCTGGTCGGACGAGTATCGTTTCAAATTGTTTCGAGCGGATTGACGTGTACGAGTATGGAGACAACCTCACGAATCCATGGTCCCTGCATGTAAGTGGGGGAGTGTTCAAGCTGGTGGAGGGTCTGTAATGGTGTGTTTCAAATGGCTCTAAGCACTATGGGACTTAACATCTGAGGTCATCAGTCTCCTAGACCTATAACTATTTAAACCTAACTAACCTAAGGGCATCACACACATCCATGCCCGAGGCCGGATTCGAACCTGCGACCGTAGCAGCAGCGCAGTTCCGGACTGAAGCGCCTAGAACCGCTCAGCCATGTAATGGTGTGGAGCGTGTGCAGTTGGAGTGATATGGGACCCCTGATACGCCTAGATACGACTCTGACATGTGACACATACATAAGAACACTGTCTGATCACCTACGTTTATTCATGACCACTGTGAACTCTGACGAACTTAGACAATTCTGGCAGGACAATGCGACACCCCACACATCCAAAATTGCTACAGAGTAGTTCTAGACACACTCTTCTGAGTTTAAACACTTCCGCTGACTTCCAAACTCCCCAGACATGAACATTATTGAGCATATTTGGGATGCCTTGCAACGTACTCTTACGGATTTATGGACAGCACTGCAGGGTTCATGGTGTTAGTTCCCTCCAGCGCTACTTCAGACATTAGTCGAGTCCATGCCACGTCGTGCATGCGGGGGGCCTACACGATAATAGGCTGGTGTATCAGTTTCTTTGGCTCTTCAGTGTATGTCTTAACAGATGTCCTATCATCCTGTCCCTTCTTCTTGTCAGTATTTTCCATATATTTCTTTCCACTCCGACTCTGCGCAGTACCTCCTCATTCCTTACCTTATCACTCCACCTAATAGTCATCATTCGTCTGTAGCACCTCATCTCAAATGTTTCGATTCTCTTCTCTTCCGGTTTTCCCATAATCCATTTTTCATTGCCATACAAGCTGTGTTCTTCCTCAAATTAAGGTCTATGTTTGATACTAGTAGACTTCTCTTGCCGGGGACTGACCTCTTTGCCAGTGCTAATCTGCTTTAGATGTCCACCTTGCTCCGTCCGTCATGGGCTATTTTGCTGTCTAGGTAGTAGAATCCCTTAATTTTATGAACTCCGTGACCATCAGTCCGGATGTTAAGTCTTTCGCTGTTCTCATTTCTACTGCTTTTCATTACTTTCGTCTTTCTTCGATTTACTCTCAGTCCGTATTCTGCATTCACCAGTGTGTTCATTCCATTCAGTAAACCCTGTAATTCTTCACTCCTTCAGAGGACAGCAATGTCATCAGTGAATCTTATTATTCATATCATTGCACACTGAGTTTTAATTCCACTCTCGAATCTTTCTTTTATTTCCATCGCTGCTTCTTCGATTTGCAGGCTGAACAGTAGGGGCGAAAGACTACATCCCTGTCTTAAACCCTTTTTAATCCGAGCACTTCTGTCTTGGCCTTGCAGACTTATTATTCCCTCTCGGCTCTTTTACATGTCTTACTTTACCCGCCTCTCCCTACTGCTTACCCCGATTTTCCTCACTGTTTTCGAAATTATTGCATCTTTGTACATTATCGAACGGATTTTCCACATCGACAAATTCTATGAACGTGTATTTATTTTCTTTAGTCTTGCATCCATTATCAACCTCAACGTCAGAACTGCTTCTTTGGTGCTTTACCTTTCCTAAAGCCAAACTGAAAGCCATCTAACACAACTGTAATTTTCTTTTCCACTGTTCTGTATATTATTCTTGTCAGCAACTTGTACGCATGAGCTATTAAGCTGATTGTATTGTAATTCTCGCACTTGCATTGATTTTTAGTCTTCGGAATTGTGTGGATGATGTTTTTCCGAAAGTGAGATACTATGTCGCCAGACTTAGTCATTTTGCTGGCATTTCCGGCAATGATTTTAGAAATCCTGATGGAATGTTATCCATCCCTACTGCCTTATTTGATTTTAAATCTTCCAAAGCTCTTTTAAATTGTGGTTCTCATAGTGGATCCCCTACCATTTCGCGCGCTGGATAGCCGTGCGGTCTAAGGGCGTCTTGTAACGGTTCGCGCGGCTCCCCCCCCCCCCCCTCCCCCCTTCGGAGGTTTCGAGTCCTTCCTCGGGTGTCCTTAGCGTAAGTTAGTTAGATTAAGTAGTGCGTAAGCGTAGGGAGCGATGATCTCAGCAGTTTCGTCCCATGGTCCTTACCATCTATTTCCAAATTTCCCTATCATTTCTATATCGACTCCTGTTTCTCCTCCTACCATATCAGACAAGTCTTAACCGTCACAGAGGCCTTAAATGTACTCATTCCACCTATCCGCTCTGTCACCTGCATTCAACACTGGAATGCCCATTGCACTCTTGAAGTTACCACCCTTGCTTTTAATTTCCTATATGCTGAGTCAGTTTTACTACCAACCATTTCTTTTTCGATTTCTTCACAATTTTCGTGCATCCATTTCGCCTTAGCTTCCCTGTATTTTCTATTTATTTCATTTCTAAACCACGTGTATTTCTATATTTTGAATTTCCATGGATATTTTTGTACTTCCTTCTTTCAAAGACTAATTGAATTATTTCTTCTCTTACCTATGGTTTTTTCGCAGTTACCTTCTTTGTACCAATGTTTTCATTTCCAGCTACTAGGATTCATCTTCTTAGAATTATCCATTCCTCTTTAACTGAATTGCCTACTGAGTTTTTCCTTGTCGCAATATCTACAGCCAGAGAGAACTGAAGGAGTATCTCTTCATTCCTTAGTATCTCCGTATCCGACTTCTTTGCGTTTTGATTCTTCCTGACTAGTCCCTTAAATTTTAGTTTACTCTTCATCACTACTAAATTTTGGTCTGAGTCTGTATGTGCTCCTGGGTACGCCTTACAATCCAGTGTCTGATTTCGAAATCTCTGCCTGACCATGATGTAATCTAACTGAAATCTTTCCGTGTCTCCCGGCCTTTTCCAAGTATACCTCTTTCTTTTTTGATTCCTGAACAGAGTATTCGCAATTACTAGCTGAAATTTATTGCAGAACTGAATTAGTGTTTCCCCTCTCTCTTTCCTATATTCCCATTACCGAACTAATATTCTCCTGCAACCCTTTCTTCTACTCCTTATTCTACAATTACATCCTGGTCACCCATGGCCATTATTAACAATAATAACATATTATGTTTCGTGTAAGCAGAAGAAACATCTACAAGCATGTGTGGGAATTCTGCAGCAGCTGGACTTTGTTCTACCGAGACTGTGGTTTATCTTTCTGTAATGTTGCTGCTCACACCAAACTGAGTACCTCGACTTTCATGTAAATGTGGGCTCTATGGGTTCAGGGGGGCCTTACTCAACGTTATGCTGGCTCTCTCAACAGCCTCAAGCGACTAGCGCCTGAGAGAATCGTACGACCAGGGCACGTATAATGAGTCAGAAAATGGACTTTTTTGTAACAAAATAAATATCCCCACGGACATTTCGACGACATTGGGAGTGTCACAAACTGTCATGTGAGCAAACATAGGCAAGCCAAAGGTGATGCGTCGGTGACAACACTGAACATAGGAATATTATCACATCATCTTTTCAGATTACCGCTCTGCGTGCAGCATTCCTTTGGATGATGTATCCACGTGTGGTGGAGGTAAAAATTAACAGCAAACGTTACATTTCTGAAATGTTAAGGCTGATGGTTTCGCCCTACCGTCGAGGTCTCTATGATATTATCTTTCCACAACATACTTCAGGGCCACCTGTTGTCCGAGCTATCCTGATATATCTAGATACAGAGGGTGTTCGCCGCTTCTCTGGCCGACACATCCTCCAGGTACGTCACCTACTGAAAACATCTGGTCATAAGCTACTGAGAGACAAGCATGCCATCACTCATCAGTCACTATGACTGATAACCCTGGTATAGAGTTAAGCAGCATATTATTCAAACACAGTTCGACTCAATGTCCAGTGAGGTTAGAGCTACTGTTACAGCCAGAGGTGGTAGCTCTGTATACTAAATTTTATACCCACTATATATTGGAGCAATGTAGCTGTTTCTTTCCACCAAACCAGGCAGTGCTGTGATTAGTTCAACGGAAAAACTGGCAGAGGTCAAAAATTTGCTAACTGAATATATGAACTTTTGTGTGAGTTTCCTAGATCGATTATGGTGACTGCCAAGACAGTTCCTTTGAAGAGAGTAGGGTAGATTTTCTTCGCAATTCTCGTCCTATTCAGTTTGTGTCCTATCTCAAATGACTTTTTAATCATCTAGACGTTAAATCTTGATCTTTCTTCCCTTTCATAAATATTTCTGGGTCACCTAGTAGATGTCCCATTGACGTCTTGTGGTATGGCTATTCTATAGACTTCCCTTGCCAATGTATTTCTAACGCATCTTCAGTTTGTCCTTTGTGCCCATTCAACACCTCATACCACATATTCACAGTTTCTTATATCTTATTTTCCCATGAATGTCACTCTCATACAATATTACACTAAAGCCACACAGTTTCAAAAACTTTTTTCGCAACAGCTTGCCATCATTTGGTACCAGTAAACACTCCATTGCACAAAGCAGTATTCGCGTGACCTACTCTGCTTCTGATGCCTCTTTTGTTTTGATTGTCTCATGTAATTTACATCTAAATCTACACCCGTACACCTTACGGTGTATGTCAGAAGATAGTAGTACATTAGAAACTATTTAGGACACCAATGACCTTGAGAAGTGCCAGGAAGTCGATAGGTCTATTACATATGACATCACAAGCAAAGCCACGTGCCTTATCTATCATGCGACAAACCACACCCTCACGTTATCTATGACATCATCACAGTCCAAGAAACCACGCCTCATTTCTTGTGATAGTAGTGGTCATTAAAATAATGAAATAACCAATCACATCCCAAAACATTACAGACCATTAAAATGAAACAGCCAGCCGCAATACAGCAGCACAGCAGCCATCTTGGTCATGCTCAAAAGTATCTAAACGATTTGAACTTTTTTGCGTCGTGTTCAAAAGCATTTATCTAAAAAGTTATATAAAGGGTGCATGTTGGCACAACATACACACACAAAATGTTTATCCTGTGGTGAATCTTTAAGTAAAACAGCATTTTAACGCTCAAAGTTAGTTTATTACACCACACTTGGTATAACGCACAAAGACGCTCAAATTAAATATTTTTCACATCTAAATTGTTTCGTGACACTTTTCAATTGTCACAGTTTTCTTTCTATTTCTACAATGTTCCCAAAACTCACGTTAAGTGTTACAATGTTACTTTACACACACGCGCGCACACACACACACACACACACACACACACACACACACACACACACACACACACATCCAAAAAATTCCTGAACTTCGTCCACAAAATTTTTCTACTCTTACCTCTTACTTATTGTGCATGGTCTTCATCGAAACACACTTCTCCACAATTGATACACCGTTCCCAAGGCCGTTTCCACTTCCGGAAGCAGTGTTGGTACGCCTCTTGTAGGAATGCGCGAAGCGCCATCTGCGAATTTTCTTTTATGTCGTCTTTCGTTGCTAATCTTCGACCTTTCAATGGGGTTTTCTACTTTTTAAATAAAAGAAAAAGTCCGCGGGGGCCAGGTCTGGAGAGTACGAAGGAGGAGGCAGCACACTGATTTCGTTTTTTGTGCTCTTTCCAGATTGCGGGGCAAAGGTCTTTCTGGTCTTGACTCATGAGCCGCGGTGTGTCGGGATTTCATGACATGATCCAACTGAAATATTATATTCTTCTGCAATCTCTCGGACAGTCGATCTTCGATTGGCACGCACAATTTCGTTAGCGTTCCTGACATGAGCGTGGTCGGTAGACGTCGAAAGGTGTCCTGAACGAAGGTCACCTTTAACTGCCATCTGGACATTTTTAAACCGTGTGAACCATTCCTAACATCGAGTACGGCTTAAGCACTCATCACCATAAGCCTCCTGCAGCATTTGGTGTGTCTCTGTAAAGGTGTTCTTGAATTTCACGCAAAATTTAATGCAGACGCATTGCTCCTCTATCACTGCCATCTCGAAATTCGCAAACTGCGTGACACAAAGTTCTACTAAATATAGTACTGAACAATAACAAACAGACAAACAACAACCTTCCGGTAGTTACACATTAAACACATCGTGTGCAAGGATGCCAACAGCATTTCAGTCCAAAATACCACTGGCGCAAAATTACGAATGTTCCGCAATTTTTTGGTGTCAAACTGGTGCCTAAAACGTGATTGTGAACACTCAAATTAAATGTCATAGCGCCATTTTCATGCCTGCATGGTTACAAACTCCATATGACTAAAAAATAAATGCTAAACAGATATTTGGCACTCCGTGTTAGGCCTAAATGAGGCAATGTAGCAAAACTAAACTGATCAAGACTATAACCACATAAAACATATGTTGGGTAGTATGTTCAACAGGAAGGCAAACAAACAAGTAGGCAGTCTGAATCACAGCCAGCTACTGGAAAAATGCAATTAATTCCATTTTTACTACTGCTCTTAGTTTAATTCGTAATGGACTCTCAAATTAAAAATTTCCACATCTTAAATGTTCTACAGTGCTTGTCCATGGTTATAATTATATATCCACGCCTAAAATATGTAAAGGGTGTTGGTATTTCAACCTGATGCTACGTAATTGGTGGTTCATAGAACGAACTGTCTTCACGTGACATTTTTACAATTTTTCAATAATGTTTCACCTTTTCAAGCACCATTTTACGGGAGAAGGAGATGATCCATCTTTTTCTGCACTAGAAAAATATATTCACTGATACTGATTGGCATTTATTGCCATGATGATTCTGGCCTAATCGAGGTTATGTAGTAAAATATCAAATTCAAGGAAGACTCCAATATTTACTAACCACAGCTATGGTGCCATTGCTCTATTCCATAACTACTACACAACTCCAAAAATCTAATCACAATAAGCAATATAATACCGCACAAGACAGCCACAGAAAGAAACACTGACGAAACCCAATTTTAGGAAGTAAGAAGGTGTTCTGACGAGATTTTTATTTTGGCATATTACTTAAACTGCATATTTCTGTAAAATACATAAAGAACTTCATGATGCGAAATGTTTACATACTACGCAACATTACCATAGACGATGGTGGAACAAGATAGAAATATAGGTCTGTATCTTGGAAAGACAATTTTTGTCATTGCGCCATGAAGTATAAACACTCTGGATGTAAGAACCACACATTTATAGACAAGTGGTTTTCGATGTTCTGTTGATAACTGTTAACTTTTTTCTTGTCTAGTTCTAAATCTTAGTGCGATCTCTACAAACAAAGGTATGTTCTAGCATGTCTATCAGTTGGCAGCGAGTACAAAATGGGTCAGATTTCAATTGAATCTTGTGCAGGTTTCTCCCCTTAGAACTTTCTCACTGACAATATCATACCATCTAGATTTTGCGCCTGAAGTGCGAATATTATTGTTTATGTTTTTCAAATATTTTTCCAATTTCTGACTGGGCGTTTCAGCTCCATATGGTTTTGTATTTGTCGCCTAGGCAGTGAGATCTATATCCTGGAAGTGGCGTAATGGTGAGGGGCTTCTTGATGATGACTCAGTTCCATACAATATTTGCAGACTCTTGCTAGATGGGCATTAATGGGTCCCACGTTAACTGGCGCCACACTGTCTTCTGGGGTTAAGATAGTGAACAGGGTTTTATTTATTCCTATGTGGTTTCTCTGCAACACTTAAGTGTTTCTGCTCATAAAATTTGTCATACACAGTGGGCGGATATCCTTGACACGTGAGCTGCCACCAGAGCGAGCCAAAGTCATTATCTGAAGTGAGATTTTGGAAATATTGACTCACCATACATAAAAAGATTTTATGCGTTATTATCAGATAGAGTAGGTAGCGCCACCACCGTGTGGTATGTCTTGTTGAGGAACTTGCCAACGATCGAACGACTGGTCCTGGTGCTCTTTTAGCGTGGCTCTTAAAGTACTGAACTTAGGTTCACAGTTTAACTTAGACATGTCATGCAGATTCGGTATTAGGAGCATACCCAACTGGTTTACCTTGTCAGTCCTCTGTAACCAAGATGTTTCCATATGCTCGCTCTTGGATCCTATGGGTACAATCATGGACTTACGTTCGTTTAACTTCGCATCGCAGGCCTTGGCCTAAGCCGTAATTATCTCTCGAACTGTTTCTATCTCTTGATTGATCTTTATGGGAATGCTGGTGCCACTTGCGTGACAGATCTTTTTGATGATGAAAACTTATAATCCTTTTACAATTAAGTGCAGATATAAAAGTAGCGGATCCATGGCTATGCTATACAGACACACAAGTAAAGGACAGCCTTCTCGAACAGACTCATTGATGGGCATGGGGTTTGTTGACGCTTTGAGCCCTAGTGGTTTCTGCCTGAAACCACCATTTTATGTATTTTTTTAAGTATCAGTGCCTTTCGCATCAAACCACCGACGCTACTGCAAGACAGTGACTTCTAGTGGCACACTGCGGTACTTCTACAAATGCAGCGTACTGTAGGAGTCACTTAACAGCGTTCGAAGCAACAGTCGACGCGGAGATTGCGCGATGTGGTTGTAACAGATTCTGGCATACGGTTTTTTTTATAGTGACCTACTGAGGAGATCGTTGGCAGTAAAAGAAAGTATATCTACGTTAATGTAATGTAAATTGGAGTTCGTACTACTGCTTTTATGAGTATTATTGAAATGAAACCACTGGGAGGGTATGTATTTATTAAATTTTAGGCTTATTTTTGCTTTTTATTTAGAAGTCAGTTATAATTCGTTTTAGTAGTTATCAGTTCATGGACGTATCGAAATGTCTAGCAAAACTCCGAATTTACTTTCAAATATATCACATAAAATGATGTGTGGTTGATAACTATATGTCCCAGTGGTTCCAAAGTGAAACCACCACCTTAAAACAACTGATTATTTACCTTTTGCCAATTTCATCTTATTTTAGTTGCTTATGATGATAATAAACATCAATTTTGGAAAAAAAATTGTATTTATATTCCGAAGTGTGACCTCCTTCTTAAAACAATTGATTGTTTACTTTTTGCCAATTTCTTCTTGTATTTGTTGCTTACTATGACAATAAAGGTTAATTAGGTGAAAAATTTCAAAATTATGTTTTTTTCATGTCGTTGGGACTCAAAGAGTTAAATGACCATTGTGTTTAATTCTGGCGTGTGTTTCGACCATGTATTTTTGTATCAAATGTGAGCCCATTCTACGCATCACGCTGAATAAAAATTTGGGGTGAATTCTGTCAAAATTTTTTTGAAATATTGAAACATCTTTGCAATTAGACATTTACGTAACTAAGTTAAATACAAAATTTCTCTATATTCGGATCAAACATTAGCCATTGGTCTCCCTGTACCAGCTCTTGTTTGGTATGGTCCAAGTATCTTCCCGAAGAGTAACTTCATGATGGTGTTTATCCCGTAGGTTAAAATTTTGAAGTTAGCGTTGAGGAGATCAGCCGGTTGAAAATCTTCCCTCGTGATGTTTTGTGCCTTTTTTGGGATGAGCAGCACCTTACCTTCAATGGATTCTGACGGAAAGTCATTATCTTCCAGCAGTTCATTACACACTGTAGTTATTTCGTGTCCAATAACGTTTCAAAATCGTGCGTAATACTCTACTGGTGAGCTATCTACGCCGACAGCTCTTCCCACAGTGACCCCACAATTATTATTTTATTTCTTCGAGAAATTTCATAGAAGCTCTTCGTCATCTCCGAGACTGACAGATGTACTTTGATCATCGTTGTTATTACTATGAAATAGTATTCCAGCGACTGTTTCCGCCAGTAAGCCTGTGTTTGAGCAAATTGAATAAGACATTTTCTTACCTGAGGGTTTTCAGCTTGAATCTACCAGATAATATGCCTTGGGTACGTTGACTGGCTCCTACGCATCGCCTCCATGTCTCTGTGACAGCTTGGTGCAGTTCCACGTCATCCAAATCCCTCGCCCCAGGAAGCATTGCTGCTTGATCTAGTGAGCCGTGATGTGGCAGGCACAATGATCCGAAAAAGTAACTGGTCATATCTTGCAGTCAGCTACATTATGCAGAAAATGTTTCTTGGAGGAACTACTGATGTACGTATAACCTAGGGAGTGCGGGTGGAGGTGGATGGATCGACGTGTGTATTAAGTCTAATTTGGTCACTAAAACAATGAACACTTCACAGAAAAAATTAGAGCACTGATATTCCTTAAGCAAGACACGATTAAAGTCTCCCGAAATCAGATTAACTCGAATGTCCATTAGCAAATTCCCTATTTAGTCCAGAAAGAAGGCGCATCTGTCACTTTGGCCTGGAGCAACTCGAGGCATATACTTGTAAAAGCAGGTGGTCTATTTTTGTTGCAGTCCCTCTGCCACTTTCGAGTCTAGATTGTGGTTGGCATCGTATGTCTGCCTTAATGCTTTCCAGCAACCCTTTCCCATATTCTTGATATCATCGTATCCAATGATTACTTCTTGAGGCATAGTTACGTCCACATTAGCTGTACGTAAACAATCCCGCTGACCTATATCCCCTAGTCGTATTCGATACTGTTAATATCAAGAGGAACCTCTGACTTGTCTTTTTCGCTTGTATTAATGATTACCATTCTCCCTGAACGCACTCGTTACCCTTGTACATCCTCGTTTCCAACCAGCTCTTCCTCATTTCCTACTGTTCTTAGCTGGTGCAGTCTCCTTAAATTTCCTTTCCCCGCAACTCGCTACATAGGAAAACATCTATTTTGTACACCTACAAATTCTTTTTATATCTGCCTCCGTCATTATGGTTATCATAGGCATTATTATTATTATTATTACTATCATCACTGTTCATAGCACCAGCAGCAGTAGTACAAGTACTGCCAGTATTAACTTTAGGGTAGTTCATACTCAATATTACTTCCTCACATAGACATTATAAAGGCTCAAATCACTTTTATAGCATTGATCATATTAAAACTGTTTTTTCCTTGATAACTACAGTCTAAAGAAGGTACTGTACGTGTGAAACCCTGTTCTTAATGTAACAGAGGGCCTGATGGCTCTAATCATATCAGGTTAACTAAATAAATAATTAACATCCTCAGCTCGGTTGGGGTGCTGTGTTTTGCCAGTATTTTACACGTGTGAGCCTTTTTTCTGTCTTTCTTGGGTGTCTTCTTGTAAGGTGTCAGGCAAATCCAACACCTTCCATGAAAACCCTGACATGATAAGCAAATCCGGCAGTATATCACATAGCTCCGAATAAATCCTGACATTAAATTAACCAAAGTAATACGATCAATGAGTGAGCAAATGGAATACCACAGACTAACACAAGTACGCCTAAATGTATGTCATACCTTCCCCCCACGAAACAGACGCAGTTCCGAGGGAAGAAACGAGAACAGAAGCCGAGAGCAGAACCGTGTTAAGCTAGAAGGCCCTACGATAAGGGACGGACACCCACGTCGCCAGCCAACCACCAGGACCACCCCCCAGCCCATGTTAAAAGATAGAGCCCTCCAGAAGAACAGTATAGATCTTACGATAACACTAAAAGGGCCACACCAGCTGCAAGTTTTAGCGTGAGACTTTTTCGCGTCTCTGTTACGTTGCAAACGTTAAAAACATTCCCCCCCCCCCCCCCAAAAGTAACCGCCAGGACCACCACCCGGCCCATGTTAAAAGATAGAGACAGTATAGATCTTACGATAACACTAAAAGGGCCACACCACCTGCAAGTTTTGGTGTGAGACTTTTTCGCGTCTCTGTTACGTTGCAAACGTTAAAAACATTGCCCCACCACGAAAAGTATAACGTTTCTCATTGGATAGACAGAATTTTTGTAGGCAGAGCTTAAGGTTAACATTGAGACCCTGATTGGTCAGATGAAAACACAGCCAGATAGTTTTTTTTAAACCAACTTCGGTAAATTGTAGTAAGGAGAAGTTAGGAGAGAGTTGCTTCCGAGATGGCGAGGTGCATGGAGCTGTGCCCCCCGCCGCCCCCTGATGAACACCGACAAGGTAATGAACGCACGCGATGTCGCATTTTTGAGTGCATAAGGCTTCACTCAGAACTGCAGAAGTCTCATCTGTTACATCCCCTTTTTACGTAATACTAGCGTCGATCGTCAATTGAAGCTCATCGTATTCACATTTGCTACATAAGTTAAAATCTGAAATGCGATGATTTTCTGTTATATAATTATTGAGAAGCCACATCAGCCACTGTAATTTACAACAAGTTAGATAAGTAATTAAAGATAATTGAGGGTCACTGTAGACCATTTTGATAGTTTTCTCTTTTGTGAAACATAATTTAAACCTATATTATAGATGTGATATGGCATAGGTCATCCTTCGATACATTGTAGAACTTGGAAACCCACTCAGGGAATATTCAAACCCACTCAGGGAATATTCGTTCACATTTTTGTTGAACGCAGTTGGTTTTTATCATCCTGTATTAAAATATTTCCTTTTATCAATAGTGCAATTTATAAACAATGTTTTGTGAGTAGAATCAAATTTCCAATGGTAAACTTAACTGCTTTTTCGACGTTATTTTACCAGCTAACTAAAAATAGGAAAGCCTTGAACCCCTTCCACTAAATTTAGTTAGTATTAAGATTCTTTTACGGGGAGTGCAGTGGAGCTGACGCTGAAATCATTAAGTATTTGGTTATATCATCGCTAGTCTCACTGAACTCTTCTGAACTCTACATGTCATGTGTGGTCTGGCGTCTCCTTACCAGCAACAGGTCCCAGGTTCAAACTAGTCAATTCCCTAGCAAACACGCTCAGAGTGTCATTGCCTGAAAGTGGTAGGGAGACATGACTTTGAACAAACAGACACCATGCAGAATGTTAGAGAATGGCGACCCTGCCAGGATGGTAAAATACCACGATTGGAGGTCGACCACATGCCTAACTAGGTCAGAAAAATATCTTGTTGAAAAATTTTTGTAACAAAATTTTTTTTTCCTATTATAAATAGTCGAAAACAGTAGCTGCAGCGATAGATAGCAAGAAAGTATTCAATAGAAAGTGAGACATTCTAGCAGAGACAATAGCATAATAAAGTTATGAATTTTAATATTGTTAGAATTAAGTTTTCTCTCCAATGCAAGCGCACAGGTGGCGGATACACCGTTGACAAGTTGGTTCTGACCCAACAAGTAAGTGAATGGATTGTCAACTCGTGTGTGCAAAAGTTTATGAAACGTGTGAGATCATGTGAGCGCATGTTGACACGAAGTAGGGCGCGTGAATTGCTTTTAAAACAGAAAATAAGGGATTCGGAAAGATTAGCAATGGCAGATCGAGACATTGACCGAATTGAGGTAGATACCCAGCATGAAGACAGACAGAGAATAGAGGACAATACAACAGACGATGCAGTATCGCGAGAAATAGGACGGATAACGCACCATAAAGAGGATAATGTACGTCAAGGCACAGAAAACATAAGTCAGCATACGACAGAGGAGCAGGAAAGTAGAGACACAGCCGATGAGGAATCTAACTTGCGTCTTGAATACGTAGAACCCATAGTACAAGTAATCAGAGCTCCCTCACCACAGAGTACAAGGAACTCGAGCAGAAACGTGTCACCGTACAGTTCAATGCAATCGGTTGCAAACCAACACTTGGGCGAAAACACAGAGCTTAGGACGTCGGAAGAAAACGCAATAGAATCCACCAATCTGGTACAATTATTACAATTAATAACGGAAACCATGACAAGACAAATAAAGAAATTGCGAACCAAATTAAAATTCAGAATGCAGAAACGACGAACCAAATTGCAGAAACCACGAGACAAATGCGTGAGATTAAAGAACAAAACAAAAAAAATTAGTTACACCTAAGTCATACTGAAGACGAGGCAAAAGATTCTCGAGAAGTGATAGGAAACAGGTCACAATCAATTCTCTAACATTCTGCGTGGTGTCTGCTTGTTCTATGTCGTGTCTCCCTACCACTTTCGCGCAACGACGCTCTAAGCGTGTTTTATAGGGATTTGACTAGTTTGAACCTGGGACCTGTTGCTGGTAAGGAGACGCCAGACCACACATGACATGTAGAGTTCAGAAGAGTTCAGTGAGACTAGCGATGATATAACCAAATACTTAATGATTTCAGCATCAGCTCCACTGCACTCCCTGTAAAAGAATCGTAATACTAACTAAATTTAGTGGAGGGGGTTCAAGGCTTTCCTATTTTTAGTTAGCTGGTAAAATAACGTCGAAAAAGCAGTTAAGTTTACCATTGGAAATTTTATTCTACTCACAAAACATTGTTTATAAATTGCACTATTGATAAAAGGAAATATTTTAATAAAGGATGATAAAAACCAACTGCATTCAACAAAAATGTGAACGAATATTCCCTGAGTGGGTTTCCAAGTTCTACTATGGATCGAAGGATGACCTATGCCATATCACATCTATAATCTAGGTTTACATTAAGTTTCACAAAAGAGAAAACTATCAAAATGGTCTACAGTGACCCTCAATTATCTTTAATTACTTATCTAACTTGTCGTAAATTACAGTGGCTGATGTGGCTTCTCAATAATTATATAACAGAAAAATCATCGCGTTTCAGATTTTAACTTATGTAGCAAATGTGAATAACATGAGCTTCAATTAACGATCGACACTAGTATTACGTAAAAAGGGGATGTAACAGATGAGACTTCTGCAGTTCTGAGTGAAGCCTTATGCACTCAAAAATGCGGCATCGCGTGTGTTCATTACCTTGTCGGTGTTCGTCAGGGGCCGGCGGGCGGCACAGCTCCATGCACCTCTCCATCTCGGAAGCAACTCTCTCCTAACTTCTCCTTACTACAATTTACCGAACTTGGTTTAAAAAAACGATCTGGCTGTGTTTTCATCTGACCAATCAGGGTCTCAATGTTAACCTTAAGCTCCACCTACAAAAATTCTGTCTATCCAATGAGAAACGTTATACTTTTCGTGGTGGGGCAATGTTTTTAACATTTGCAACGTAACAGAGATGCGAAAAAAAACAATGTAGATATTAGACATATGTTAGATGAATATAAGTAAAACTTTTTGTAGAACCAGTGTAAAAACTCCAGCAACAACCAGATGCAATGACCCACAAGTTGCAACGCGAGAAGTAGCAAGAGAGAAAAGGACGTAATTAGCAAGACACAATTCCTACAAGACAGCAGCGTTGAGAGAAGGGAAAGGTCAGCGAGACCTACAGAGGGCCCTTGTATCCGATGTGGGCAGTAAATCTGCCCGCTAAGCGGAACCCTGCTGTGACAGAACACGGAAGGCCAAGAGGGTCTTGGGATGCCCCGACTCAGTGGAGCGAGCAAAAAACGGCCCGACGAGAGGACCGCTTGGGCAAGCCACCACTGGAAAAAAAAATGTGTAAAAGTCACACTACTGCTATTAAACAGCACGCTGATGCACGAAACTGAAGAAAACTTCCACAAAGTAGAAATGACATGTCCAAACAATTTATCAAACTGTTACTAAGAGGAGAACTTCAAAGCGACTAGTTATCATTAAATATTCCCATATCCTCGCCAGAGAAGAACCAAGAAACAAGTAAGAAGCAGAGAAAAAGCAGGAAGAACAGAAGTTGAAGATTCGCAAGATTGAGACCAAGAAAGAAGATAGGTGAAGAATAGACGACATACCTTCCCAAACCCCTATCCTATTGTAAACTAGTCGTCTGCGAAGTATTACAAGGAAAAACGACCGCTTTCAGCGACACATAACGATGACTTTCACGCATACAAAGCCAGTAAACCACGAGATTCTGCACTCACAGATCCATTCCATTATGGGACCTCCACAACAGCAACACACACTTGCAAAGCCAACAAGGAACGACGAACAAAGCTGTACATCAAATACTTGCCCACATCCATCTCACTCAAGTCCATCACCTTCGTGCAAAAACATTCGCCAACCTCATGCTTAAACATTCATAGGATTGTGTGAATGTGTGAAATCAAATTATGTGATGTAGGAATTGTGCAAAAGAAATGTGTGAAAAACTAAATAAGTTAAGCACACCAGACAGCTAATAAACTACAAAATAACAGTCATTCACTATGGACTTAAGTAAAAAATAGACTATCGATAAAAATAAGGCATTAGTTCTGAAATGGACAGTATATAAAGAATAAAAGTAAGGCATAATAAACACTAAAAGTATATGCCACTTATTTTCTCCACATAAAAATAAACGAATAACTATATTTTACTTATTTTCTTCTTATAAAAACAAAGAATAAAAAATTATCTTGTTGGATATTATCCCTTTTTTTTAAGATTTGTACCATATGTCAGGATAATATCTCAATACTTGTGTATGTATATTTCTTTGTCAAAGCAATTCTTGGAAATAATTCTTATTTGTTAGTGTAACAATGTTGACATGAGTGGCTAGAAACAAAAATATTTTAATTGTACATGATATTTAGAAAATGTGTTAGGAATAGATTTTTCTTAATTACTACATTTATAAAAAAAATATTTCTAAGAAAATCGATGTGAAAGACTCCTCACTTTCGATAACAAACTTCTTAAAAAACAAACTTCACACTTAAATAAAGAAAGAAAATAATTAAAAAATAATAATTATAGTATTCTTCTCTTGTCAATATAACATATTCTTGAGAATTATGTGGATGAATATAAAAATATAAATTAGTAATACAAACTAGCATAGAACCAGGATAATGTGGCTGAACAGTAGGCAACAAAATTTATATAAAGGAATAATTTTTGACTGACTTAGACAACGATTCAATCATTGCCTAGCGTCAGTGCAAAAATTAAGTTCAAAGGGTGGTGATGTGTAAGGTGTCAGGCAAATCCAACACCTTCCATGAAAACCCTGACATGATAAGCAAATCCGGCAGTATGTCGCATAGCTCCAAATAAATCCTGACATTAAATTAACCAAGTAATATGATCAACGAGTGAGCAAATGGAATACCACAGACTAACACAAGAACGTCTAAATGCATGTCATACCTTCCCACCGTGAAACAGACGCAATTCCGAGGGAAGAAACGAGAACAGAAGCCGAGAGCAGAACCGTGTTAAGCTAGAAGACTCTATGATAAGGGACGGACACCCATGTCGCCAGCCAACCACCAGGACCACCTCCCAGCCCACGTTAAAAGATAGAGCCTTTCAGAAGAACAGTATAGATCTTACGATAACACTAAAAGGGCCACCACACCTGCAAGTTTTAGCGTGAGACTTTTTGCGTCTCTGTTACGTTGCAAACGTTAAAAACATTGCCCCACCACGAAAAGTATAACGTTTCTCATTGGATAGACAGAATTTTTGTAGGCGGAGCTTAAGGTTAACATTGAGACCCTAATTGGTCAGATGAAAACACAGCCAGATAGTTTTTTTTAAACCAACTTCAGTAAATTGTAGTAAGGAGAAGTTAGGAGGAGTTGCTTCCGAGACGGCAAGGTGTGTGAAGCTGTGCCGCCCGCCGCCCCCTGACAAACACCGACAAGGTAATGAACACTCGCGATGCCGCATTTTTGAGTGCATAAGGCTTCACTCAGAACTGCAGAAGTCTCATCTGTTACATCCCCTTTTTACGTAATACTAGTGTCGATCGTCAATTGAAGCTCATGGTATTCACATCTGCTACATAAGTTAAAATCTGAAACGCGATGATTTTTCTGTTATATAATTATTGAGAAGCCACATCAGCCACTGTAATTTACGACAAGTTAGATAAGTAATTAAAGATAATTGAGGGTCACTGTAGACCATTATGATAGTTTTCTCTTTTGTGAAACTTAATGTAAACCTAGATTATAGACGTGATATGGCATAGGTCATCCTTCGATCCATAGTAGAACTTGGAAACCCACTCAGGGAATATTCGTTCACATTTTTGTTGAATGCAGTTGGTTTTTATCATCCTTTATTAAAATATTTCCTTTTATCAATAGTGCAATTTATAAACAATGTTTTGTGAGTAGAATAAAATTTCCAATGGTAAACTTAACTGCTTTTTCGACGTTATTTTACCAGCTAACTAAAAATAGGAAAGCCTTGAACCCCTTCCACTAAATTTAGTTAGTATTACGATTCTTTTACAGGGAGTGCAGTGGAGCTGACGCCGAAATCATTAAGTATTTGATTATGTTATCGCTAGTCTCACTGAACTCTTCTGAAGTCTACATGTCGTCTGGTCTGGCGTCTCCTTACCAGCAACAGGTCCCAGGTTCAAACTAGTCAATTCCCTAAAAAACACGCTCAGAGCGCCGTTGCGCGAAAGTGGTAGGGAGACACGACTTAGAACAAACAGACACCACGCTGAATGTTAGATTCTTCATGCGTTCTAGTTTCTTTGCTATCACTAGTGTTTCATCGGTTTGTGCATCCACGCCATCCGTTTGGCATCCGCACGCTGGTACCTATGATGATCTTTGTCAGTGGTCGGCATTCCTATTGACGTGTTGTCGTTTTTGGTCTCTTTGTCACCTTCTTCGGGACTCTCGGTTACACTTGATGGCGTCGCTGCACAAGTTTCCGTGTGAGTACTCAGTGTCTCAAAATTGCTGTGGGTCATATTGTGATCAACTTCCTTCTCCTTGGATGTTTACGTACGGTGTATAGCAAGCCTGTGTCCTGAGTCTTCAAAAATGTTCAAATGTGTGTGAAATCTTATGGGACTTAACTGCTAAGGTCATCAGTCCCTGAACTTACACACTACTTAACCTAATTTATCCTAAGGACAAACACACACACCCATGCTCGAAGGAGGACTCGAACCTCCGCCGGGACCAGCCGCACAGTCCATGACTGCAGCGCCCTAGACCGCTCGGCTAATCCCATGCGGCCTGAGTCTTCAGAATGAAATTGGTGTTTGTCAGATTCTTCCCTCTGTCTACGAGGGCGTGCTGAGAAGTATTACCTCCGAAATTTTTGTGTGAATGCCTTTAAATCTTTTTAAATCAAACAAATTTTATCGGTGTTCTACATGTTTATTCTTCACGTGCTCATATTTATTTTTCAACACTGTCGCCATAGTGACGAACATATATCTCTCAACGAGAGATCATGTTGTTGATACCGTCACGGTAGAATGTTTGACTTTGTTAACAGAGCCACAAATTCACCTTTGCATCGCTTCATCATCGTCAAAGTGAAGTCTACGTATCCTTAAGATTTGGAAACAGGTAAAAATCGGATGGGACCAAGTCGGGACAGTATGGAAGATGATCGATGAAAGTGAACCCAAGGCATCGGACTGTTGTACATTTCGGAGCCCTTGTGTGTGGTCACGCATTCTCACTGTGAAGGAAAGGATGCTCCATACGTGGACGAATTCTTCGAAATAGAAATTCGATTGTAACACTATGTTTCCCACGCACCGACATAGTTACGTTACACATCGCCATGTTACACGCTAGAATTCGCAGCCTTCTAGTGACAGAGTTGCATGTTGCGTCAGCGTAGCGGGGAAGTTGACCGAGTAATATGCATGACAATTAATACGTAAACCGATATTGAGAACAGAATAAAAAGTTCGGAGGCATAACTTTTCAGAACGCCATCGTACTTGAATTTTGTTAGAGGCAGGATGCTCGCGATTTACTTATGTTGTTTACTGGCGTACCGAGTTCCGCTAGCGCCGCTGTACTCGCCCCGGCAACTCTTCGCTTGGTGACGGCGGACGTACTAGCAGGTACAAGTGTAATGTTCTTCCTGCTTCATTGTGTCGCTCATGAAGTTGCGGTCTGATACGCGGACATCCGCTTTTTAGATGTCCTATGAAGCCACAAATGACGCACGTCCGCGGTGGCTCGTATTCCACGAGCACCTTGACGCCTTGTTATCATACAAAGGAAGGCACAAGTTTCTTTAAATCTATTTTCACATTCGTGACAGCATTTTCGACGTTAAGTGTTTGTATTCTTGCTATTTATAGGCTGTCATTTATACGGGGTGTATCAAAAAGAATCATCCGATTTGGCAAGTCTATATTTCTGAAACTAATAAACATATACAAAGAACTTTGTTTTTTGATGAACGGGAAACTCAAAAAGTTTTTTTCATACCTTTTTCCCCTTGAGATGCACGGCATATGCCAATGCGGCATTAAAATTGTTTCCACACTGCAGCTTCCACAGCTGCTGTTACGCGATGTCTCAGTTCATTCATTGTTGTTGGTAACGGAGGCACATAAACAAAGTCTTTTATAAACCCCCACAAGAAACAATCACATACAGTCAGGTCTGGTGAGCTTGGAGGCCAGTAACGTAACGCTGAATCATTTGGTCCAGTGCTTTCTGTTGTCCAGACGCCATTTTTACTAGAAGTGAAGTGGGCACACACTGCTGCTAGCAAACAGGAAACATTCAAAACTCGATAGTTTGCTGATTCCAACAGTACGTTGTTCACGCGCATGTCTCAAATACCATAATAGTTACGATTTTTTAAAAATCGGATGATTCTTTTTGATACACTCTGTATAATCGTGCCGACCGGCGCTAGGGTCCGTCGAATGTTCGAATTTCATTTCAAATGGGAAATTCAATACTCTAACTGAACGCAGACCTAACTGAGCATAGCAGATTTCAATGTTGTCTCCTCCACCTCCAGAATTACGTCACTTCGCTGAACTCCTTTCTGCATCATTATTCGATTACAAGTTTCGTTGCAGATACAGCATTACCGACAAAATCGGAAAGGTAACCAAGAATTTCGTTATGTCTCAAATCAAGTATATCATGGGCACGAAATTTACCCTGAAACTTGCCTTTCCGTATGGATATGAACAACCAAACTTGATCGAAACTCTCAACAGGTTTTATAAACCTGTTGAGAGTTTCGATCAAGTTTGGTTGTTCATATCCATACGGAAAGGCAAGTTTCAGGGTAAATTTCGTGCCCAATTTTTTAAAATTTCGTGCCCATAGTGTGACTGTAAGACCAGTACCCATAAGTTTCTCCTGCTAGCGAGCGTCAGCACAAAAGAGCGGAACGGTCACAGTGGTGCGACCGCGTACAACCACTGCCGAAAGCGGATTCAAGATGACGTATTTCTGTTGTTCCATCTGGCAACAGGTGCGGGCAGAGTACTCTGTTATTATGTTTCGCAATAAGATTTATAATCAACTGGTTCAACAATGCACCTCAGCAGTTTGGCTTTTTAATTATGGCTATTAGCATATTTCTGATCATGGGTGCATGAGACATGCCAACAGGCTTTTCAAGTCGGTGTCAATCTCCTTAAAATCCTTCTAGGACTATTGACGCATCATCTTATACGATAATTAACAGCCGGCCGCTGTGACCAAGCGGTTCTAGGCGCTTCAGTCCGGAACCGCGCTGGCGCTGCGGCCGCAGGTTCGAATCCTGCCTCGGGCATGGATGTGTGCGATGTCCTCAGGTTAGTTAGGTTTAAGTAGTTCTAAGTTCTATGGGATTGATGACATCAGATGTTAAGTTCCATAGTGCTTAGAGCCATTTGATAATTAAAATGCTAAGGTATCCGACGTTTCGACTGCTTTCATCGGGTGTAGAAAAATTTAGCTGGGGCTGGGTGCTTCAGTATATTGATTCTTAACGGCATCATGTGACCACAGTAGTCCGCAATTTAGATTTTATTGGCCCTAAAAACGACTAGTAGGTGTTGAGAGAGGGAGGGGACGTGTAGCCGGCCGGGGTGGCCGAGTGGTTCTAGGCGCTGCACTCTGGACACGCGCGACCGCTACGGTCGCAGGTTCGAATCCTGCCTCGGGAATGGATGTGTGTGATGTCCTTAGGTTAGTTAGGTTTAAGTAGTTCTAAGTTCTAGGGGACTGATTTCCTCAGATGTTAAGTCCCATAGTGCTCAGAGCCATTTGAACCATTTTTGAGCTTGTTGTGTCGCGTAAACTCGAAACCAGTTCTGCATGTGATTTTGGTTTGTCCGGTCGCAGCAGAGTCCGATGAGGATTTAAGATCCTGAAGCAGCCTAACAGCATCGGTAGAGAGGACGGCTACACGCCCCCGATTGCACGGCTGACAGCAATCCCAGTATGACGTGCCGAGCGTGATAACAGGTCAGCGGCTTCAGCGGGCACTGTCGCTACGAGCTAAACAAACAGCCACTGCAGAACTGGCGTCGATTTTCTGCGACTAACGGCGGGGAAACACGGTTCCCCACAACCTGTCGCTGATTCATTTCCCTACGAGTTATCAGCAGGCCGTGTAACCCACGAATAGCCTGCAAAGCATCACCTCCCTCAATCCTAACACCGACCAGTTTATTACGGATGGGAAAAACCGACCGGCTAAAACCTATACCGGTATTTTAATTCTGAATAACCGGTATTTTTCGGCATTTGTTTGGTTTCAGTTCTAATACGGGCCGCGCGGAGTGGTCGCGCGGTCTGAGGCGTCGTGTCACGGGCTGCGCGGCCACTCCCGCCGGAGGTTCGAGTCCTCCCTAGGTCATGGGTGTTTGTGTGTTATTCCTCGCATAAGTTAGTTTAACTTAATTTGAGTAGTGCGTAAGCCCACACCTACCACAGTAGTACAAGTTTATATGCCAACTAGCTCCACACATGACGAAGAGATTGATGAAATTTATGATGAGATAAAAGAAATTATTCAGATAGTGAAGGGAGACGAAAATTTAATAGTCATGGGGGACTGGAATTCGATAGTAGGAAAAGGGAGAGAAGGAAATGTAGTAGGTGAATGTGGTGTGGTACCTTCAGTACACACCCCATCAAATTATTTGACATGTCGCTCTAACTAAGTAGGCGAGTGTCAGCAATATGTCTCGTGGTCTTATCGTGGAGTGTTTATCTTCTACCATTAGGTCAGACAATAGAAATGCCACTAGCATGCTTAGAGTAGCAGATCCACGGTGACCAACTTTAAACAGAACTTGATTAATTTTCACACACATTTATTAAAATAATAACAAGCATAAAAATTACTCAACTTGGTTCTGGATGCTATTTACAATTGACAATCTGAAGTTCCTTTGGTATTGGTACGTTAATCTTATTCTCACATACACTCCTGGAAATGGAAAAAAAGAACACATTGACACCGGTGTGTCAGACCCACCATACTTGCTCCGGACACTGCGAGAGGGCTGTACAAGCAATGATCACACGCACGGCACAGCGGACACACCAGGAACCGCGGTGTTGGCCGTCGAATGGCGCTAGCTGCGCAGCATTTGTGCACCGCCGCCGTCAGTGTCAGCCAGTTTGCCGTGGCATACGGAGCTCCATCGCAGTCTTTAACACTGGTAGCATGCCGCGACAGCGTGGACGTGAACCGTATGTGCAGTTGACGGACTTTGAGCGAGGGCGTATAGTGGGCATGCGGGAGGCCGGGTGGACGTACCGCCGAATTGCTCAACACGTGGGGCGTGAGGTCTCCACAGTACATCGATGTTGTCGCCAGTGGTCGGCGGAAGGTGCACGTGCCCGTCGACCTGGGACCGGACCGCAGCGACGCACGGATGCACGCCAAGACCGTAGGATCCTACGCAGTGCCGTAGGGGACCGCACCGCCACTTCCCAGCAAATTAGGGACACTGTTGCTCCTGGGGTATCGGCGAGGACCATTCGCAACCGTCTCCATGAAGCTGGGCTACGGTCCCGCACACCGTTAGGCCGTCTTCCGCTCACGCCCCAACATCGTGCAGCCCGCCTCCAGTGGTGTCGCGACAGGCGTGAACGGAGGGACGAATGGAGACGTGTCGTCTTCAGCGATGAGAGTCGCTTCTGCCTTGGTGCCAGTGATGGTCGTATGCGTGTTTGGCGCCGTGCAGGTGAGCGCCACAACCAGGACTGCATACGACCGAGACACACAGGGCCAACACCCGGCATCGTGGTGTGGGGAGCGATCTCCTACACTGGCCGTACACCACTGGTGATCGCCGAGGGGACACTGAATAGTGCACGGTACATCCAAACCGTCATCGAACCCATCGTTCTACCATTCCTAGACCGGCAAGGGAACTTGCTGTTCCAACAGGACAATGCACGTCCGCATGTATCCCGTGCCACCCAATGTGCTCTAGAAGGTGTAAGTCAACTACCCTGGCCAGCAAGATCTCCGGATCTGTCCCCCATTGAGCATGTTTGGGACTGGATGAAGCGTCGTCACACGCGGTCTGCACGTCCAGCACGAACGCTGGTCCAACTGAGGCGCCAGGTGGAAATGGCATGGCAAGCCGTTCCACAGGACTACATCCAGCATCTCTACGATCGTCTCCATGGGAGAATAGCAGCCTGCATTGCTGCGAAAGGTGGATATACACTGTACTAGTGCCGACATTGTGCATGCTCTGTTGCCTGTGTCTATGTGCCTGTGGTTCTGTCAGTGTGATCATGTGATGTATCTGACCCCAGGAATGTGTCAATAAAGTTTCCCCTTCCTGGGACAATGAATTCACGGTGTTCTTATTTCAATTTCCAGGAGTGTATATCTCTGATACTTGACAAATGTGTCTCTACATTGGCTATGTACAAGAATATGATAATCTTATCAGGCGCAGACTGAAACTTGACTATAGACTGGTACAAACTGGTGCACACAAATGCAGACTGGTACAGACTCAAGCAGACTGACTAATCGGAGGTCTGTACACTCGTTATAATACCTCGCGCGTTCATGTATCACTGCGCGAGTGTGATCCGCGAGGAGAAAAGGTTCTGCGTTAGTAGCAATCTCATTGGCTGCGTTACATATTAATAAGCGGATCGGCGGAAGCAGAATTTGATCTGTCTCTATGGCAGCGCCATCTCGTAGTGAGGAGACGGATGAGCGCTGCACCTGCGATGTTGTGCTTAGTGGGGCGCGCTCTAGTGGGAAAGTTGTGTATGCGCTGACTACGCGGAACTATGTACACAACAGTGAATATGGATTGCGGGGAAGAAATGAAAGAGGAAGCCAACTGGTAGAATTTTACACAGAGCATAACTTAATCATAGCAAAAACTTGGTCCAAGAATTGTAAAAGAAGGTTGTATACATGGAAGAAGCCTGGAGATACTGACAGGTTTCAGATAGATTATATAATGGTAAGAAAGAGACTTAGGAACCAGGTTTTAAATTGTAAGTCTTTTCCAGGGGCGGATGGGGACTCTGACCACAATCTATTGGTTATGAACTGTAGATTAAAACTGAAGAAACAGCAAAAAGGTGGGAATTTGAGGAGATGGGACCTGGATAAACTGAAAGAACCAGAGGTTTTAGAAAGCTTCAGGGAGAGCATTAGGGAACGATTGACGGGAATGGGGGAAAGAAATACAGCAGAAGGAGAATGGGTAGCTTTAAGAGATGAAATATTTAAGGTAGCAGAGGATGAAGTAGGTAAAGTAGAAATTCTAGGGTAACGGAAGATATATTGAATTTAACTGATGAAAGGAGAAAACCTAAAAAAGCAGTAAATGAAGCGGGTAAAAAGGAATACAAACGTCTCAAAAATGAGATCGACAGGAAGTGCAAAATGGCTAAGCAGGGATGGCTAGAGGACAAATGTAAGGATGTAGAGGCTTATCTCACTAGGGGTAAGATAGATACTGCCTACAGGAAAATTAAAGAGACCTTTGGAGAAAGCCGGCCGGAGTGGCCATGCGGTTCTAGGCGCTACAGTGTGGAGCCGAACGACCGCTACGCTCGCAGGGTCGAATCCTGCCTCGGGCATGGATGTGTGTTATGTCCTTAGGTTAGTTAGGTTTAAGTAGTTCTACGTTATAGGCGACTGATGACCTAAGAAGTTAAGTCGCATAGTGCTCAGAGCCATTTGAACCAACCTTTGGAGAAAAGAGAACAACTTGCATGAATATCAAGAGCTCAGATGGAAATCCAGTTCTAAGCAAAGAAGGGAAAGCAGTCAGATGGAAGAGTATATAGAGAGTCTATTTACGGGCGATGTTCTTGAGGACAATATTGTAGAAATGGAAGAGAATGTAGATGAAGATGAAATGGGATTTATGATACTGCGTGAAGAGTTTGACAGAGCACTGAAGTACCTAAGTCGAAACAAGGCCCCAGGAGTAGACAACATTCCATTAGAACTACTGACAGCCTTGGGAGAGCCAGGCCTAACAAAACTCTACCATCTGGTGAAGATGTATGAGACAGGCGAAATACCCTCAGACTTCAAGAAGAATATAATAATTCCAGTACCAAAGAAAGCAGGTGTTGACAGATGTGAAAATTACCGAACTATTTGTTTAATAGGCCACTGCTGCAAAATACTAACACGAATTCTTTACAGACGAATGGAAAAACTGGTAGAAGCCGACCTCGGGGAAGATCAATTTGGGTTCCGTAGAAATGTTGGAACACGTGAGGCAATACTGACCCTACGACTCATCTTAGAAGCTAGATTAAGGAAAGGCGAATTTACGTTTCTAGCATTAGTAGACTTAGAGAAAGCTTTTGATATTGTTGACTGGAATACTCTCTTTCAAATTCTGAAGGTGGCAAGGGTAAAATACAGTGAGCGGAAGGCTATTTACAATAACTACAGAAACCAAATGGCAGTTATAAGAGTCGAGGGGAATGAAACGGAAGCAGTGGTTGGGAAGGGAGTGAGACAGGGTTGTAGCCTATCCCCGATGTTATTCAATCTGTATATTGAGCAAGCAGTAAAGGAAACAAAAGAGAAATTTGGAGTAGGAATTAAAATCCATGGAGAAGAAATAAAAACTTTGAGGTTCGCCGATGACATTGTAATTCTGTCAGAAACAGCAAATGACCTGGAAGAGCAGCTGAACGGAATGTACAAGGTCTTGAAAGGAGGATATAAGATGAATGTCAACAAAAGCAAAACCAGAATAACGGGATGTTGTCGAATTAAATCGGGTGACGCTGCGGGAATTAGATTAGAAAATGAGACGCTTAAAGTAGTAAATGACTTTTGCTATTTGGAGAGCAAAATAACTGATGATGGTCGAAGTAGAGCGGATATAAAATGTAGACTGACAATGGCAAGGAAACTGTTTCTGAAGAAGAGAAATTTGTTAACATCGTTTACAGATTTAAGTGTCAGGAAGTCATTTCTGAAAGTATTTGTATGGAGTGTAGCCTTGTATGGAAGTGGAACATGGACGATAAATAGTTTAGACAAGAAGAGAATAGAAGCTTTCGAAATGTGGTGCTACAGAAGAATGCTGAAGATTATATGGGTAGATCACATAACTAATGAGGAGGTATAGAATAGAATTGGGGAGAAGAGAAATTTGTGGCACACCTTGACTAGAAGAAGGGATCGGTTGGTAGGGCATATTCTGAGGCATAAATGGATCATCAATTTAGTATTGGAGGGCTGCGTGGAGTGTAAAAATTGTAGAGGGAGACCAAGAGATGAATACACTAAACAGATTCAGAAGGATGTAGGTTGCAGCAGTTACTGGGAGATGAAGAACCTTTCACAGGAGAGAGTAGCATGGAGAGCTGTATCAAACCAGTCTCTGGACTGAAGATCACAACAACAACAACAACAAAGTCTAGGGACCGATCACCTATGCAGTTTGGTCCCTTATGAATTCACACACATTTGAACATTTCTAATACGGTGTTTATTTTTTATTTATAACTGGGCAAAAAACCGGGAGATCAAGTATACATAGAAGCAGTGCTAAAAGTTTTGGTTTTTAAATAATACATTTTGAAGAAACGAGTAATCTTTAACCCTAAAATTTTCATTGCTTGACAGATTAGGTTACTGTAGAAAATTTGAACAGTAATAAGTGGCATTTCAATAACAATGCTAACAGAAACGAGCAACAAACACATGGCATAAAATTGGTACAGATTTGCTGAGACAATAATGTACCTCTTAGCACGTGGCGCGGCCTACTGAACGGTACGCACGTACATGTAGAGTGTCGTCGGACATAAGTTGTAATACAGAATGGCACCGTACCTATTCTGCCAGTATTTTAAAAAGTGCGGTATCTATGAAGTACAATGCCCCGTTTGCCTTAAAAGATTAAAAATGGGACGAGCCAGAATAAGCTTGAAACATCAAAATGGTTCAACATGGCTGTGAGCACTATGGGACTGAACATCTGAGGTCATCAGTCCCCTAGAACTTAGAACTAATTAAACCTAACTAACCTAAGGAGATCACACACATCCATACCCGAGGTATGATTCGAACCTGCGACCGTAGCGGTCGCGCGGTTCCAGACTGAAGCGCCTAGAACCGCTCGGCCACACAGGCCGGCTTGCAACATCATACAAGGAGAAAAACTTAACAATTCACGTAGTTTAAACTAAAAGTAGAAAGTAGTTGAACTGTTTCCTGTGTCTACATAATATGCCTTTATCTGCTTAAGCTTTAGAAAACGGACGAATTAACATGATAAATATACACTGAAGAGCCAAAGAAACTGGTACACCTGCCTAATATCGTGTAGAGCCCCCGTGAGCACGCAGAAGAGCCACAACACGACGTGGCGTGGACTCGACTAATATTTGAAGTAGTGCTGGAGAGAACTGACTCCATGAATCCTGCAGGGCTGTTCATAAATCCGTAAGAGTACGAGGGAGTGCAGATCTCTACTGAACAGCACGTTGCAAGGCATCCCAGATATGCTCAATAATGTTCATGTCTGGGGAGCTTGGTGGCCAGCGGGATTGTTTAAACTCTGTAGCAATTCTGGACGTGTGGGATGTGGCATTGTCCTGCTGGAATTTAGCAAGTCCGGCGGAATACACAATGGACATGAATGGATGCAGGATGCTTACATAGGTGTCACCTGTCAGAGTCTTATCTAGACGTATCAGGGGTCCCATATCACTCCAACTGCACACGCCTTACGCCATTACGGAGCCTCCACCAGCTTGTAAAGTCCCGTGCTAATATGCAGGGTCCATGGATTCATGAGGTTGTCTCCATACTCGCACACGTCCATCCGCTCGATACAATTTGAAACGAGACTCGTCGGACAAGGCAATGTGGTTCCAGCCATCAACAAACCAACATCGGTGTTGACGGACCCAAACGGGGCGTAAAGCTTTGTGTCGTGCAGTCATCAAGGGTACACGAGTGGGCCTTCGGCTCCGGAAGCCCTTACTGATGATGTTTCGCTGAACGGTTCGCACGCTGACACTTGTGGATGGCCCAACATTGAAATCTACAGCAATTTAAGGAAGGGTTGCACTTCTGTCACGTTGAACGATTCTCTTCAGTCGTCGCTGGTCCCGTTCTTGCAGGATCTTTTTCCGGCCGCAGCGACGTTGGGGGTCCAAGGCGCTGCAGTCATGCACTGTGCGGCTGGTCCTGGCGGAGGTTCGTGTCCTCCCTCGGATCCTCGGACATGGGTGTGTATGTTCGTCCTTAGGATAATTTAGGTTAAGTAGTTTGTAAGCTTAGGGACTGATCACCTTAGCAGTTAAGTCCCATAAGATTTCACACACATTTGAACATTTTTTTGAACTTGTTACCTTATATAGGCGTTTCCGATCGCAGCGCCGTATTTTGCCTGTTTACATATTTCTGTACTTGAATACGCAAGCCTATACCAGTTTCTTTCGCGCTTTAGTGTAGTTCTTCAGCCTCGGTTTTCACCCTTTAGCATTGGCTATACGTAACACGCAAATAGTGGTACGATCCTCGATTATAATATGATTTTTGAGCAGAGTTTCAAAAAATTAAAAAATTAGACACAGTGGGAGAATACCGGTGATTTTTTTCTAGTATTCTATTTATCACTTTCAAAGAAAAGCAGCATATGGTGGACGGACAGGGGTTCCTTTTATTTACCTATTTAATTTAATATCTTCATTCTACGTATCTTGAAGTTGAGGGAGTCAGAATTTTTCAGTCATTGTTCGATTTCTACGTTTAATACAGGAAATATCGGAAATAAAGAACCGAAAATTGGTTATTTCAGAAACCGGTTATTTTCAGAGGTTTCAGCACTCAGGATAAACCGGCGTTGAAAAAAAAAAAATGATATAACGGTTGTTTCAGCGATACCGGTGGTCCTTTAGGGCCAGATAATCTAAGAATATTGTCGTTGGTGGTCTTATGACACCGCTAGGAACGTAAGTACGACCATATGGGATATCAAACGAAATTTGTGACTGGACTGAGAATATCATGGTAGGAAGGAAGCAGCAAGATATCTTGTATGGTGAATCATCAACAGACGTAGAAGCAACTTCAAGCGTGCCCAAGGGAAGTGTGATGGCGCCCTTCCTGTTCATACTTTTTATTAATGACCATGTGCCGACTGCTGTGGCCGAGCGGTTCTAGGCTCTTCAGTCTGGAACCGCATGACCGCTACGGTCGCAGGTTCAAATGGCTCTGAGCACTATGGGACTTAACATCTATGGTCATCAGTCCCCTAGAACTTAGAACTACTTAAACCTTACTAACCTAAGGATATCACACACATCCATGCCCGAGGCAGGATTCTAACCTGCGACCGTAGCAGTCGCGCGGCTCCGGACTGAGCGCCTAGAACCGCTAGACCACCGCGGCCAGCGGTCGCAGGTTCGAATCCTGCCTCGGGCATGGATGTGTGTGATGTCCTTAGGTTAGTTGGGTTTACGTAGTTGTTGTAGGGGACTGATGACCTCAGATGTTAAGTCCCATAGTGCTCAGAGCCATTCGAACCACTTGAATGACCAGGTAAATAATATTAATAGTAACCTCAGACTTCTCGCAGATGATGCAGCTATTTATAATGAAGTACTGTCAGAAGAAAGCTTCACAAATATTCAGTCAGATCTTGATGAGATTTTAAAGTCGTGCAAAAACTGAATACTTGCTTTAAACGTTCAAAAAAGTAAAACAGTGCATTTTACAAGGCAAAAAACTGTAATATCCTATGAATTCAAAGTCAGTGAGTCACAATTGGAATCGGCCAACCCGTACGAATAACTGAATGCATTAATTTGTAGAGGATGTGAAATGGAACGATTACATAGGCTAAGGCGTATGTAAAACAGTGTTCAGTCTACGACAGATTTGTAGAATACAGAGAAAATGCAACCAGTCCACACAGGAAACAGCTTACAGGACACTCGTGCGACGCTTCCGAGGATACTGCTGAAGTGTGACGCCAAAGTAGACGCCAATTAACCTGTGTAACACAGCTTAATAAATCCTGACGGAGCCCGAGTAGAACCCGGGCAGCGGCAGATGGTGAGGCGTATGGCGCCCGAGTCTTGCTCGCGCTGTGTGTAACAATTCGTAGCTGACATTGCGCCTCCGGTTAGAGATGGCAAAAACCGACCGGTTAAAACCGAACCGGTATTGTAGTTCTGAATAACCACTATTTTTTTGTATTTGTTTGGTCTCGGTTATGACAGTTCCTTTTTTCATTTTTTTCTAGAAACTGGGTAAAAAACCGGCATATCAATTATCTAGTTCTAAAATATTTTACTTTTAAATAAAACTATTTTTACAAACGAATAACATTTATTTATGACATTTCCACTGCTTTGAGATATTGGGTCTTAATACGAAAATGGGAAAAGCGATAAGTGATATTTTAATAACATCGTAAACAGTTAGAAACAAGCAACAAACACATGAAATAAGAATCGAAATAGCACTGCTGAAACAATGTAGACAGTACGCGTGTACGTGCGATGTATAATACTTGCCCCCAACTGGTCCGTATGACAGTTTATCACTGTCGTCCTCGGACATTGGTTGCATTGCAGAATGGCACCGTTCCTAGTTTGGAAGTATTTTATGAAGAGTGGTAGCAGTGAAATATTTACAACGATCCATTTCCTTTAGAAGAATAAAACTGGGAGGAGGCACAACAAACTTGCGACGTCATACAAGGAGAGAAAACATCGACTACGTCCCTTGGATGAGAAGATAAATTTGTTTGGTATACCCATAAACATTATTTGGAATAATAACTGAACCCTTATTTTAGTGCTTGCTTCAATGTGAAAAACTGATACCATTCAAAAGTGACGATGCAGGAGAGTCACGAACTTGCGACATTTCGCCGACGCCGTCGCTCCGCCTTCTCCTTCATCTTCGCCAACTTTACTGGATACACTGAAACCGATTTCTGCTACAGACTCAACTTCACATTGATCGAGATCTTCTTGTGCTTCACCTTCGTTAGAAGTTTTCAATCTTTGTTTGGAGTCTACGTTTACTGGCGGAAATACAGTGGAATCTGGCTATAACAGCATTATATTCACTCTTAAACTTATATGAATAGAGTACTCAGGGTGATCCATTGATAGTGAGCGAGCCAAATATCTCACGAAATAAGCATCAAACGGAAAAACTACAAAGAACGAAACTCGTCTAGCCTGAAGGGGGATGGCGCAATGGTTGGCCTGCTAGATGGCGCTGCCATAGGTCAAACGGATATCAACTGAGTTTTTAAAAAAAATAGGAAACCCCATTTTTATTACATATTAGTGTAGTAAAGAAATATGAATGTTTTAGTTGGACCACTTTTTTCGCTTTTTGATAGATGGCGCTGTAATAGTCACAAACGTATAAGTACGTGGTATCACGTAACGTTCCAGTCAGTGCGGACGGTATTTGCTACGTGATACATTACCCGTGTTAAAATGGACGGTTTACCAATTGCGGAAAAGGTCGACATCACGTTGATGTATGGCTATTGCGATCAGAATGCCCAACGGACGTGTGCTATGTATGCTGCTCGGTATCCTGGACGACATCATTCAAGTGTCCGGACCGTTCGCCGGATAGTTACGTTATTTAAGGAAACAGGAAGTGTTTAGCTGGCTCTGAGCACTATGGGACTCAACTGCTGAGGTCATTAGTCCCCTAGAACTTAGAACTAGTTAAACCTAACTAACCTAAGGACATCACAAACATCCATGCCCGAGGCAGGATTCGAACCTGCGACCGTAGCGGTCTTGCGGTTCCAGACTGCAGCGCCTTCAACCGCACGGCCACTTCGGCCGGCTCAGGAAGTGTTTAGCCACATGTGAAACGTCAATCACGACCTGCAACAAATGATGATGCCCAAGTAGGTGTTTTAGCTGCTGTCGCGGCTAATCCGCACATCAGTAGCAGACAAATTGCGCGAGTATCGGGAATCTCAAAAACGTCGGTGTTGAGAATGCTACATCAACATCGATTGCACCCGTACCATATCTCTATGCACCAGGAATTGCATGACGACGACTTTGAACGTCGGGAACAGTTCTGCCACTGGGCACAAGAGAAATTACGGGACGATGGCAGACTTTTTTCACGCGTTCTATTTCGCGACGAAGCGTCATTCACCAACAGCGGTAACGTAAATCGGCATAATAGTCTATGCACTATTGGGCAACGAAAATCCACGATGGCTGCGACAAGTGGAACATCAGCGACCTTGGCGGGTTAATGTATGGTGCGGAATTATGGGAGGAAGGATAACTGGCCCCCATTTTATCGATGGCAGTCTAAATGGTACAATGTATGCTGATTTCCTACGTAATGTTCTACCGATGTTACTACAAGATGTTTGACGGCATGACAGAATGGCGATGTACTTCCAACATGATGGATGTCCGGCGCATAGCTCGAGTGCGGTTGAAGCGATATTGAATAGCATATTTCATGACAGGTGCATTGGTCGTCGAAGCAGCACGTTCACCGTATTTATTTCTGTGGGGAAAGTTGAAGGATATTTCTATCGCAACCGACCGACAACGCCTGCCAACATGCGGCAGGGAACATTACGAAAGGCGAACTACTCGCTGTTGAGAGGAATGTCGTTACACGTATTGACAAATGCAGTGAGGTTGACGGACATCATTTTGAGCATTTATTACATTAATGTGGTATTTACAGGTAATCACGCTGTAACAGCATGCGTTCTCAGAAATGATAAGTTCACAAAGGTACATGTATCACATTGGAACAACCGAAATAAAATGTTCAAACGTACCTACGTTCTGTATTTTAATTTAAAAAACCTACCTGTTACTAACTGTTCGTCTAAAATTGTGAGCCATATGTTTGTGACTATTACTGCGCCATCTATCGCAAAGCGAAAATAGTGGTCCAACTAAAACATTCATATTTCTTTACGTACTACACGAATATGTAATAAAAAATAGGGGTTCCTATTTTAAAAATACGCAGTTGATATCCGTTTGACCAATGGCAGCGCCATCTAGCGGGCCAACCATAGCGCCATCTGGTTTCCCCCTTCAAGCTAAACAAGTTTCGTTCTTTGTAGGTTTTTCGTTTGATGCTTATTTCGTGAGATATTTGGCCCGGTCACGATCAATGGACCACCTTGTATGTAGCAGTATGTCGAGGACGCACCAAACTTCTTTATTTGGGAGTGAAGCAATCAGTGATTTTACTCTGATGTCTATTTATCCAATGCACACTTTAAAATTACGTGAAATGTTAATTATTTCATATGCAGTTTCACTGCTCCTTCCCCTAGCTTCATAGCACATGTTCACAATTCTAATTTCTTCTAAAGCGTAACTCACAGTAGGGATAAGCACTTTATTTCTTTCTTCTTCATCTTCTTCGCTCACATCATGATCACTATGGCCTTGATTCTTCATTTCATGTACAATCTCGTCTTTAGTTTGCGCTTCGGTTGTAACAATGTCATCAAATATTGTTGCATGCTTTTCATAGTCGCACTGATTGAGAATATCTCAGTTACTGCAATTTCTGGCAGCAATGCAGTGTCATCGAACCTGTCTTCAGTTCCGGCAGCATTTACTCTTTCAGTCGTGATTCCAGCATGACAGATGGTCTGGGCAGTGACGCGGCTCCAAGCCTTGGTAATGCGTCCGATCGCATCCATCAGTGTAACAGAATAATCCTGCTTTTTCTCAATCCATTGTATCATTTTCAGTAACATAAGTTTACGATAGTGGCATCTCAGACCCCTAATTACCCCTTGGTGCATGGGCTGCAAAAACCTCGTCGTATTTGCAGGAAGAAAATCAAGCTTAATGTTCTCCTCGCCAGTGCAGGATATGCTGGACAGTTGTCAACACGAACCAGTATCTTCCTTTTCTGACTTCTAAGCTCCCGATCCCAACGCCTTATTTCAGCTTTAATGAGTTCGGAGGTCTCCAGGACTTTTTATTAGCACTGTAGTGCACTATCAGATTTTTCACATGCTTAAAACACCTAGGATTTTTTTATTTAATTATCACGAGCAATTTTTTCTTTCCGTCTGCGTTAGCACAAATCAGAACTGTTATTCGTTCTTTTGATAACTTCCCACTACCACATTGGTCGCCCTTTAATTTCAGAGGTTCGTAAAGTGTCAGTTTAAAGAAAATTACAGTCTCGTTGCGTTAAAGATGTCACAGTCTGCATATCCGTGACGAATTGTAGGCGACACGGTAGTGAGCCATTGTCGGATTGTTTCAGTGTTCACACTGTAGGCTTCATCGTTCACTTTACCAAAACTAATGCCCTGACGTTTATTTATTTATTTATTTATTTATGTAACCTGATCAGATGAACGGCATCAGGTACTCTCTTACATCGGACCAGTGTTCCACACAAGCAGCATTTTTCACATCATAGTTACATCATGACAGTAGTTTGAATAAGAAAAATAGCTTAATCTAGTGACAATATGAATAGATAATGATGACTAAGACCTAATAAAGTAAATACTGGCAGTATTTTTACGACTCATGCTATACATAAAAATTACGATAAAAGCAATAATAATACTGGTATCAGTAAAAGGAAAAATGAAATAGTAATGGTAAACATGAGAAAAATTGGCAATTGCAATGAAGATTTGTGCAGATGTACATTAATATATTGGTGTATAAGGTAGCTGTTTACTGGTACAGCGAGTTTTGGGGCAGGGAGATTTAAGAAGGCCGCATCAGTTAAGAAAAAACTGGGAACTGAAGAAGATCTAGTAGGAAAGAAGGAAGTAATGGGGTGAAGTGCATTCATGTGCTTAAGCAGATACGTCATTAACTGTTTTCTGAAGCCGGACGTGGTTTTAAGCTCTTTAATATAACGAGGGAGGTTATTCCACAGTCGGGTTACTACTACTGTAAAGAACTTCGAGAAGGTGACTGAGCGATGTAGTGGAACAGAGAGGATTTTATTATGATGGGAACGTGTGTTTCTGTCATGTTGTTCAGATGTGAGCGTTAAGGACGAGGACAGATATGAGGGACAGCGTACATTTATAAGACAGTAGATGAGACAGAGTGTATGGAAATCTCTGTGTTTGTCTGCACGCAGCCAGGGCATTTGTGCATATGCTGGTGAGATATGATCAAAAAGTCGAACGTCACAGATATATCGGATGCAGGCATTCATGGTCACCGAAGTCGCGAATTTTCCTGAGAGAGACCTTGTAGATAATATCGCTTTAGTCAAATTTCAATTTACCAGATATAGACTGGGACACTCAGATGTTTAGGACGGGTGGTAGGGACAGAGCATCGAGTGACATTATACTGAGTGCACTATCCGAAAATTACCTCGAGCAATTAAACAGAGAACCGACTCGTGGAGATAACATCTTGGACCTACTGATAACAAACAGACCCGAACTTTTCGACTCTGTATGTACAGAACAGGGAATCAGTGATCATAAGGCCGTTGCAGCATCCCTGAATATGGAAGTTAATAGGAATATAAAAAAAGGGAGGAAGGTTTATCTGTTTAGCAAGAGTAATAGAAGGCAGATTTCAGACTACCTAACAGATCAAAACGAAAATTTCTGTTCCGACACTGACAATGTTGAGTGTTTATGGAAAAAGTTCAAGGCAATCGTAAAATGCGTTTTAGACAGGTACGTGCCGAGTAAAACTGTGAGGGACGGGAAAAACCCACCGTGGTACAACAACAAAGTTAGGAAACTACTGCGAAAGCAAAGAGAGCTCCACTCCAAGTTTAAACGCAGCCAAAACCTCTCAGACAAACAGAAGCTAAACGATGTCAAAGTTAGCGTAAGGAGGGCTATGCGTGAAGCGTTCATTGAATTCGAAAGTAAAATTCTATGTACCGACTTGACAGAAAATCCTAGGAAGTTCTGGTCTTACGTTAAATCAGTAAGTGGCTCGAAACAGCATATCCAGACACTACGGGATGATGATGGCATTGAAACAGAGGATGACACGCGTAAAGCTGAAATACTAAACACCTTTTTCCAAAGCTGTTTCACAGAGGAAGACCGCACTGCAGTTCCTTCTCTAAATCCTCGCACAAACGAAAAAATGGCTGACATCGAAATAAGTGTCCAAGGAATAGAAAAGCAACTGGAATCACTCAATAGAGGAAAGTCCACTGGACCTGACGGGATACCAATTCGATTCTACACAGAGTACGCGAAAGAATTTGCCCCCCTTCTAACAGCCGTGTACCGCAAGTCTCTAGAGGAACGGAGGGTTCCAAATGATTGGAAAAGAGCACAGATAGTCCCAGTCTTCAAGAAGGGTCGTCGAGCAGATGCGCAAAACTATAGACCTATATCTCTTACGTTGATCTCTTGTAGAATTTTAGAACATGTTTTTTGCTCGCGTATCATTTCATTTCTGGAAACCCAGAATCTACTATGTAGGAATCAACATGGATTCCGGAAACAGCGATCGTGTGAGACCCAACTCGCCTTATTTGTTCATGAGACCCAGAAAATATTAGATACAGGCTCCCAGGTAGATGCTATTTTTCTTGACTTCCGGAAGGCGTTCGATACAGTTCCGCACTGTCGCCTGATAAACAAAGTAAGAGCCTACGGAATATCAGACCAGCTGTGTGGCTGGATTGAAGAGTTTTTAGCAAACAGAACACAGCATGTTGTTATCAATGGAGAGACGTCTACAGACGTTAAGTAACCTCTGGCGTGCCACAGGGGAGTGTTATGGGACCATTGCTTTTCACAATATATATGAATGACTTGGTAGATAGTGTCGGAAGTTCCATGCGGCTTTTCGCGGATGATGCTGTAGTATACAGAGAAGTTGCTGCATTAGAAAATTGTAGCGAAATACAGGAATATCTGCAGCGGATAGGCACTTGGTGCAGGGAGTGGCAACTGACCCTTAACATAGACAAATGTAATGTATTGCGAATACATAGAAAGAAGGATCCTTTATTGTATGATTATATGATAGCGGAACAAACACTGGTAGCAGTTACTTCTGTAAAATATCTGAGAGTGTGCGTACGGAACGATTTGAAGTGGAATGATCATATAAAATTAATTGTTGGTAAGGCGGGTACCAGGTTGAGATTCATTGGGAGAGTGCTTAGAAAATGTAGTCCATCAACAAAGGAGGTGGCTTACAAAACACTCGTTCGACCTATACTTGAGTATTGCTCATCAGTGTGGGATCCGTACCAGGTCGGGTTGACGGAGGAGATAGAGAAGATCCAAAGAAGAGCGGCGCGTTTCGTCACCGGGTTATTTGGTAACCGTGATAGCGTTACGGAGATGTTTAATAAACTCAAGTGGCAGACTCTGCAAGAGAGGCGCTCTGCATCGCGGTGTAGCTTGCTCGCCAGGTTTCGAGAGGGTGCGTTTCTGGATGAGGTATCGAATATATTGCTTCCCCCTACTTATACCTCCCGAGGAGATCACGAATGTAAAATTAGAGAGATTAGAGCGCGCACGGAGGCTTTCAGACAGTCGTTCTTCCCGCGAATCATACGCGACTGGAACAGGAAAGGGAGGTAATGACAGTGGCACGTAAAGTGCCCTCCGCCACACACCGTTGGGTGGCTTGCGGAGTATCAATGTAGATGTAGATGTAGATGTAGATTGGGAGTATAAGCGTCTGTACTAATTTCTTTTACAGATCGAAAGGGAAGAGTTTTTATATTTTTGAAGAGCATGAAGGGATGCTGATGCTTGTTTGCGAACTGCAGTTACGTGCTCTGTCGAATTTAGATTTTCGTCTATTATTACTCTCAAACTCTTTGCTGAGGGAGAGAAGTTGATATTTGTTCCATTTAGGAGTAGAGATGGTACGGATTCCCGATTTTTTGGGCTAATGATCTTAGAGTGACCAACAAGTACCGCTCGGGTTTTAGATGGGTTGAGTTTAAGTCCTATGTTCTGTGCTCATTTTGAAAGTGCGTCGTAGTGAGGGAAATGCAATAAAAATTAGGGCAATTGCTGGTAATGCTGTTCAAATAGTTTCAATTAAGTGACATGAAGTATATTTCGGTTTGTGCAAGCAATAAATAGTATACAGGGTGGTCCCGAATTCATGGTACAAACTTTAATGGTAGCTACAGGACATTGTAACAAGGATTTATTGTATAGGAATGTATAGTCGCAGGTGACGCGGTGAGGCGTAAACAGGGGAAAGAGAAATGGAGTGATCGGTTGGTGTCACTGCCGGTAGAGGGCAGTAGATGAACATGATGTATCGCAGTAGGGACAAGCGCCATTCACAATTGTGCTGCCGTAGACGATGGGTGACTTTACGTATGCAGAAAAAGCAGACATGCATTACATGTACGGCCGTGCAAATGGTAACGCCAGAGCTGCGTTACGAATGTATCGCGCGGAGTATCCTAATCGACGAATGCCGGATCATAGAATTTTTCAACGGTTACATCGTCAACTTTGTGAAACAGGTACGTTCGACGTCAACAGACATGACGCTGGTCGATTAAGAGCTGTACGCACTCCAAGACTGGAAGAACGCATCTTGAACATAGTGGCTGATAGACCCGAGTCAAGCACAAGAACTGTTGCGCGTGACGTACATGTGAGTCATCAGACTGTATGCAGAGTGTTAAATGAAAATCGCTTACACCCCTTCCATTTTCAAAAAGTACAAGCATTGAATCCGGCAGATTATCCTCTTCGCGTGAACTTCTGCCAGTGGTTGTTGCAGCAATGTGCGTTGCAGCCGGATTTCGTAGGTCATGTGCTATTTACAGATGAAGCGACATTTTCACGCGAGGGTGTCTTTAATGCGCACAATTCCCATGTGTGGGCAACAGATAATCCACATGCAACGCGTCCACATGCGTATCAACAACGTTTCGGTATTAATGTGTGGGCTGGTATTGTGAACGACTTTTTGATTGGGCCATACTTACTACCCACGCGACTCTGTGGCGAAAGCTATCTTATTTTTCTGCAAGAAGTGTTACCAGAACTGCTGCAAGATGTTCCGCTCGCCATTCGTAACCGCATGTGGTTTCAGCACGATGGAGCGCCAGCACACTTCAGCACTGCTGTACGGAATTACCTGAATGCCACGTTTGGTGCTAGATGGATTGGGCGTGGTGGACCAGTCCCTTGGCCACCCCGATCTCCTGATTTCTCTTGCCTCGATTACTTTTTATGGGGACATCTTAAGAGTCTTGTTTATGAGACTCCAGTTGACTCAGATGAGGATCTCGTTGCTCGCATATCTGTAGCTGCTGCAAGTGTGCGTGAAATACCAGGCATCTTTGAACGTGTACGCCAATCGCTGCACCGACGCTGTCAAGCATGTATCGCTCATGGTGGACGCAATTTTGAACACTTACTGTAAACATGACACTTGTCAACAACGATTTCAATAAAATCTTTCGTTTTCCTTTCGGCCGTTATTTCCCCTGTTTACGCCTCACCGCGTCACCTGGGACTATACATTCCTATACAATATATCCTTGTTACAATGTCCTGCACCTACCATTAAAGTTTGTACCATGAATTCGGGACCACCCTGTATATCTTAGGGATTAGCCTTAGAATATGTAGTCCATGACCAGCTCACCAACTACCTAACTACTAACAACCTACTAGACTAATACCAATCGGGTTTCCGTAAACATCGAAGCACAAAATCCGCATTGATGAAGGTGTCATATGACCTGAAACTTGGCATGGATAGACAAGCAGCGACCATCATTTGCTTCTTAGATGTCAGCAAAGCATTTGATACTGTCGACTTCAACATCTCAAGTTGCTTGAATCTGTCAGTCCAAATTCCTCATCTTTTAATATATTGGCGAATTCTTCTGCTTTCACCATAAGGAGAGAGCCACTAATGGGTGCACTGATGCTCCTATGTTGTGTAAACCACTTAAGCAGCGCTTCATCCACGTCGCTCTGTTCAGCTTTTGGTAACCACTTATTTTTAGATCCATTTTGTTCAAACGCAGTAACAACTTTATCCTTGTTCTCCCAATCGCTTCGAGAGTGGAATTTACGAGGCCAAATTGACGACACGCATCAACTTCTTTAGCTCCATTCTCGATTTCATGACTCACATTCACTTTTTCTTCCACCGTTAAAACTTTCCTTTTATTGTACATGCTATTCTAGAATGCGTGCACTTCGTAACAATTTCTTATGGAAAACAACATAACGTGTGCTGCTGAGGAGTTTTGTGATTGTCACCGCTACTGCAGTATGGCTGTCGTAAGGCAACAACGATGTGAGGAGTCTATACTTATTGTTGCCAAGTTGCCATATTACAACAGATCTCTTTCTGCAGTAACCTCATTCTGATAAATCTTGTTGCTAACTGAAGTTGAAAATGACATTATATATGAGGTACACACATATACATTTGTCGCTAACATGAGAAGTATGTTTCTTACGAGGAATATGACCATACCACAGAAATCACGACGGTGTACACGAGCTGTCCCACTGTAATATTATGGTAATATGGTAATATTATAAGGAAGTTCAACTATAACATCAGTAAAAAAAACAAAAATTTGTTATTTCATTAATCGATTTTTTAACAGTTTTAACAGTCGGGCAAAACTGGAGACAAAAAACGATGTAATTTAAAACAGGTTGTTTCAGCTATAACGGCCTTCTCTACATCCTGCCCTCTGTCGGTAGCCATGTAGTCTGCACAAGGAAGGGTCTTTGCATAGTCTTCACAACGCAGTTTTCAAATTTCTTGGTTATCTGTACTCCACAACAGCGCTTTGCATGCTTCTGCTGTGTGCTGAGTCCCATACTACTTCCGTCTGCTACCTGTATCTAGGTTGTCCCTCTGCTCGGCATTGGGAATTTAGATGATAGCGATGTTCTTCAACGTCCTGGAAGAATAACTCCGCGATTCTAGTTCAGGAGGAGAAGTTGATGAGTCTGATACTGATCCAGGCCGAATGCTCAGGTAAGTAATACATAAAAGAAAATTATGTGGTGGAGGATTTAAAACACTGTATCGGCTAAATGAATATTCGTAAAACAACTATTGGAATAACAAGTACCATAAAAAAGTCACACCCAACATGTGTCTCCAAAGCGTGTTCCGATATCAGTAAAAAGGGAACGTGCCGAAACGATACATCATAGTGGTGTCCAAATTGAGATGTAGCTTTTTGTATTCCAGACTGTTTCAAAACATACCACGCTTTGTCAAATTATGTGTAAGAACGGCGTATACAAGTTTTTCTTTGGAATAAAAACATGAACCAGTAAAATATTTTGTATGTCTGCTACTGTTAATATTTCACAATAAGTTTTTTAAGATTATAGAAACCAGTTTCCACCGTTTCAAATGGTTCAAATGGCTCTGAGCACTATGGGACTTAACATCTGAGGTCATCAGTCCCCTAGAACTTAGAACTACCTAAACCTAACTAACCTAAGGACATTACACACGTCCATGCCCGAGGCAGGATTCGAACCTGCGACCGAAGCGGTCGCGCGGTTCCAGAATTAAACGCCTAGAACCACTTCGGCCGGCCCGTTTCAAATGAAACGACATGTTCTATTGCATTAACAGTTACAGAGATACGATTTTCCAAAAATCTATTAAAAACAACAGTAAAAACTGCCCCATCCCAGGTGACTGAGGTCAGTCTCGAACGTAAGTTCCAAGAGCCAGTATTGAGCGAGGAATTCAGGAACATTGTACAACACATCTACGAATCGCTGTTGTACGGACAGCGAAGACAAGGTTAAGTTACTTACAACACGCACGGAGGTATTTAAACAGTCATTCATCCCACCCTGGATCCTTTAATGGAACGGGAAGAAGCCCCAGTAAGTGGTACCATGGCAAGTACTGTTTGCATTGCATTTCACCTTGCTTTGCATTGTTGAGATGTACAAGGATAATCCCAAAAGTAAGGTCTTCTATTGTTTTATAAGTACATAGACCTGTTTATTTCTACAATGGTTTACATCAGTTTACAGCTTGAACATTTAGCTATTTTTCGACATAATCACCATTTCTGTCGATGCATTTTTGTAGACGCTGTGGCAGTTTTTGTATGCCCATGTCATGCGCTGCTCAGAAAGTTATGAACTTCTTCTTTCACCTCGTCATCGGAGCTGAATCGCTGGGACCACAATTAAGGCTGACAGGTACTGTGAGACTCTGAAAAAAGTCAAGTCAAACGGGCAATTCAGAACCGGAGAAGAGGAATGTTGAGCGTACCCATTCTCCGTGACAACGCTCGCCCACACATTGCTTGGCAAACCGTTGTTCTCCTGCAACAGTTTCAGTGAAACTTAATCACCCACCCACCCCATAGTCCTGACTTGGAGCCCAGTGACTATCACCTGTTTTCTAAGTTAAAAGAACATTTGACCGGAAAGCTATTCAGCTCCGACGAGGAGGTGAAAGAAGAGGTTCATAACGTTCTGAACCGCATGACGGCGAGCTGGTATGACATGGACATACAAAAACTGCCACAGCGTCTACAAAAATGCATAGACAGAAATGGTGATCATGTCGAAAAATAGCTAATGTTGAATCTGTAAGCTGTTGCAAATCATTGTAGAAATAAACAGGTCTATGTACTTATAAAAAATAGGAGACCTTACTTTTGGGATTACCCTCGTGTGTGTGGTTAAACTGGAGCACCCACTCCCCGACTAAATTAATCTACAACATGAGGAAGGCCGCTGCAAAACGGCCGAAACATCGGATATTTTAGTATTTCAGCATTTTAAGTATAAGATGACGCGGCAGTTCACGCAGAGTATTTCTAATGAGGTCTCTGCAAGTTTTTCGACATCGGTACGACACCTCCACGCGTTCTTCAACAACGAGGTACGGCGGAACTCGGACATTTCCGGAGTAGAATTCGCATGAGCGCTGTGGTTAAACGCCGTAGGTAGCTCACCTGGTAGGCTGAGTGCGCGGCGTGCACCTGCGGTGACGGTAGCTCGCAATCCACTGACGAAGGTGGCTGTTCCGTTTGTAGTTACGCGCGGGATGGCGCGCATGCGCATCGACTTCTGCGCGTTCGCTGGTAGTTGCTGTGTGTTTCGCACGCCACGATTTCCGCCTTGCGGCAAATCACTCTGTGCCGTGACTGCTTTTTCACAGGTTCCGCCCACGTGCCAGATCCGGCAGCTAGATATTGACAGTCCGACTTCATTACTTACCATTTTCATCTACAAGAGAGTGTGTCAAATTCACAAATCTTTAACATAATGCAGCGCTTCAGCAACCATGAATTGTTCAGGCAATAAGAAATTCAACCTTCAGTTGCAAGATAAAAAAAAAAAAAAATAATTTTTGTAAAGTATCACGATTTTCCTTATTATGAAATCATTAGATTGGTGATGTATTTCAATGTATGTCAGTATGGGTTAATTTATAGCTTCTGAATAAGATACCATTATTGGCATCTAAACCTAGGTAAACTAAAAAAATTTTACCTTGCAACTGAAGGCTGAATTTCTTATTGCCTGTGTCAAATTCGTTTCTAGAATTAGTTTTCTAATTAACACTGTACCTTTTATACATATAAAAAATTCTGTTTTCCAGTTCCTGTGATTTTTCATGTAGACTTGTCATTCGATTTTTTTAAAAAAGTATTCCCTAATCGTTTTTGTTTTTATATAAGATAACATTGGAGATGAAACAAATACCTTTTTTATGCAGGGTGAGTCAGGAGGAAACGTACATGCTTTGAGGGGTGGTAGTACTCGTGATGCTGAATAGAAAACTTCATTTGGAGTTAAGCCCTATTCCGAATGTTTTCCGAGACAGAACACATTTAATAATCATTGGTATTTACTTTCTGTACTTTCAAACATTGTCACTGTTTACAACATACCATAGTAGTGTACAGCAAGTTGAGAGCAGTTTGATACGGGACACTTGTTGTCCATCAAGTCGGGAAACTACCTCAGATTGGCCAACAAAAACTACGTAACACACAGCGCATGCGCGTCGCGCAAGTTTTTCAACATTCTCACGCTCTCTTCGCACAAACTGTTAGTTCTAGAGAAAAAATTAATGGGAAATTTTTGTAGGAAATTTAATGTAGTTTACTTTTGTACTGCGACACGTCTTCGTTGGAGATTGCGGTTTTCGAGTTATTCAGGAGAAACGTAAAAAAGTGATATTAAATGTGTTGTATCTCGGAAACCGTTCGAAATAGGGCATACGTCCATAAAAAGTTGTTTGTTCAGTATCACGAGTACTGTCGCCCCTCAAAGCATGTAACTTTCCTCCTGACTCATCCTGTATACAGGGTGGCCATTGATAGTGACCGGGCCTAATATCTCACGAAATAAGCATCGAACGAAAACACTACAAAGAACGAAACTTGTCTAGCTTGAAGGGGGAAACCAGATGGCGCTATAGTTGGCCCGCTAGATGGCGCTGCCATAGGTCAAATGGATATCAACTGCGTTTTTTTTAATAGGAACCACCATTTTTTATTACATATTCGTGTAGTACGTAAAGAAATATGAATGTTTTAGTTGGACCACTTTTTTCGCTTTGTGATACATGGTGCTGTAATAGTCACAAACGTATAAGTACGTGGTATCACATAACATTCCGCCAGTGCGGACGGTAATTGCATCGTGATACAATACCCGTGTTAAAATGGACAGTTTACCAATTGCGGAAAAGATGACATCATGTTGATGTATGGCTATTGTGATCAAAATGCCCAACGGGCGTGTGCTATGTATGCTGCTCGGTATCCTGGACGACATCATCCAAGTGTCCGGACCGTTCGCCGGATAGTTACGTTACTTAAGGAAACAGGACTTATTCAGCCACGTGTGAAACGTCAACACGACCTGCAACAAATGGTGATGCCCAAGTAGGTGTTTTAGCTGCTGTCGCGGCTAATCTGCACATCAGTAGCAGACAAATTGCGCGAGAAACGGGAATCTCAAAAACTTCGGTGTTGAGAATGCTACATCAACATCGATTGCAACCGTACTATATTTCTATGCACCAGAAATAGCATGGCGACGACTTTGAACGTCGTGTTCAGTTCTGCCACCGGGCACAAGAGAAATTATGGGACGATGATAGATTTTTTGTACGCGTTCTATTTAGCGACGAAGCGTCATTCACCAACAGCGGTAACGTAAACCGGCATAATATGTACTATTGGGCAACGGAAAATCCACGACGGCTGTGGCAAGTGGAACATCAGCGACCTTGGTGGGTTAATGTATGGTGCGTCATTATGGGAGGAAGGATAATTGGCCCCCATTTTATCGATGGTAATCTAAATGATGCAATGTATACTGATTTCCTACGCAATGTTCTACCGATGTTACTACAAGATGTTTCACTGCATGTCAGAATGGCGATGTGCTTCCAACGTGATGGATGTCCGGCACATAGCTCGCGTGCGGTTGAAGCGGTATTGAATAGCATATTTCATGAGACCTGAGTTTCTCCTGGCGTATACAACTTTCAAATAACTTCCGGGAATTCAGCCAGGTAACACTTTCAGCGACCGCCGATATTTCGGCGGGAGAACACCCCGCCATTTTCAAGGCAAACTGCAACGGACAGGCGGCGTACATGCAAATTTAATACCTCGGTTCTCGGACCCAAGCAGGAAAGATAACACACACACACTGAACACTAGTGCCACCAAAGATGGCCAAAGTCAGAGCTATCGATAGTGAGACTATGAATTCGCAAGTGAGGTAGCATTGAGTCTGTCCCTCTGTTTCTTGACAAGGGAGAGAGCCGGATTCCAAACAGAGTTTAAACAGAAACCTCCATCCGTGTTAACAAGGTTGCTCGCTAATTTAATCTCAACTGCCTCCCGAATCACACTGTTCCAATAGCTGTTCCGTCAAGGATGATCTTGGACTGCGTAAGGCGGCTGTATATCGTGTCCCTTGTAGCTGCGGCATGGCATATATTGGTCAAACTATCAGGACCGTGGAGGACAGATGTACTGAGCATAAATGGCACACACGATTACAGGAGCCAAATAGATCTGCTATTGCCGAACATTGCTTGGATACTGGTCACCCCATGTTATATAATAACACCGAGATATTGGCATGCACGTCCAGCTATTGGGACAGTGTGATTCGGGAGGCAGTTGAGATTAAATTAGCGAGCAACCTTGTTAACAGGGATGGAGGTTTCTGTTTAAACTCTGTTTGGAATCCGGCTCTCTCCCTTGTCAAGAAACAGAGGGACAGACTCAATGCTACCTCACCTGCGAATTCATAGTCTCACTATCGATAGCTCTGAATTTGGCCATCTTTGGTGGCACTAGTGTTCAGTGTGTGTGTGTTATCTTTCCTGCTTGGGTCTGAGAACCGAGGTATTAAATTTGCATGTACGCCTCCTGTCCGTTGCAGTTTGCCTTGAAAATGGCGGGGTGTTCTCCCGCCGAAATATCGGCGGTCGCTGAAAGTGTTACCTGGCTGAATTCCCGGAAGTTATTTGAAAGTTGTATACGCCAGGAGAAACTCAGGTCTCACATTGTTTACCTCTACGGGGAGGAAATGTATCGGTGTTTACGTAAGTTGGATAAACTACGTAGCTGTCGAGTTACACTGCAATGTGCTTTGTCGTTTTTATTGAGGTGTCGTAATGAAAATCATGTCCCAACATTTGCTAAGGTTGTGCACCATATTAATTCTCCTGCCGCCAATCGAATTAAGCAACGTGCTGGCTTGGCTCTTGTTCGCGAAAGGATTCGTTTTACTCGTCGACGTTTGGATTCTGTTTCCAAAGAATTGTATCGTTTTCATTTAATGGTTGCATCTGAAGTATCTGATTTCACTTGGGATTGGTTGGACGGTGCCTCATGGACCCAAGCTGACTGGGAATACAACTCCGTTACTGCCCGGCGTTTGGCAAAGTTTGAACGTTTTCATCGCGCGGAGTCGGATGTTATATCTCGACGTTCTGTGATAAATCTCACAGAGAAATCTTTTGACGACGCAACCTTATCCGTGCCAGGGAAGGGATTAAATTTTGCACCCACTCCGAAGAATTTGCCGGTAGTTGATTTTATTAGTTCAATTGAACAGGCAGTTTGCAAACTACCTCCTGACGCTGCAGAGGAAGTTAGGAGGGAGGCATGCCGTGTTTTGACTAGGGCTCGTCCACCCAAGAGTAATGTAACAGCAGCAGAGAGGGCTGCTTTACGCTCTCTCAAAGTTGATCCCAGTATTGTTATTTTACCTGCTGACAAGGGCAATGCCACCGTTGTTTTAAATAAACATGATTATGTACAAAAGATGCAACGTTTACTATCTGATTCAACGTATCGCAGAATCGATGCTGACCCCACGAAAAGTGTTGAGAGAAAGACCAACAGCCTCCTGAAGAAAAGTGGTTTGTCGCAGGACACAATCAAGAGGCTTAACACCTATAGTGCGGTTCCCCCTAGGTTATATGGCCTTCCAAAGGTTCATAAGGAAGGGGTTCCTTTCCGTCCTATAGTGAGTAACATCGGCGCCCCGACATATTGTGTATCCAAGCATCTTGCTTCTCTGTTGAGTCCACAAGTAGGACGGGGTGAACATCATATCAGGAACTCAGCTGATTTTTTACGTCGTTTGGAGGGACTGAGGCTGAATGACTCTGATATTTTAGTGAGTTTCGATGTGGTCTCTCTCTTCACTCGTGTTCCTCTGTCTGATTCGTTGCGGTTAATTGAAGCCAGGTTTGGTGCTGATTTAACTAATCTCTTTAGGCATGTGTTGACATCCACTTACTTTTTATTTAATGACCAGTATTACGAGCAGACAGATGGAGTTGCGATGGGTAGTCCGTTGTCTCCTGTGACCGCAAATTTGTTTATGGAAGACTTCGAGGAACGTGCATTGGAGTCGGCGCCTTTAAAACCCGCCTGTTTCTATAGATACGTTGACGATACCTTCGTTGTTTGGCCTCACAGTAGGGAGAATTTGAAAGTCTTTCTAGAACATCTGAACTCTATCCACCCGAACATTCGTTTTACGATGGAGGTGGAAAAGGATGGTTGCCTTCCCTTTCTCGACGTGTTGGTTAGGAGGAAGGATGATGGATCATTGGGACATGCAGTCTACAGGAAACGTACTCACACCGACTTGTAATTACAAGCTAATAGTTGTCACCATTCGGCTCAGCGTGAAGGGGTACTTCGTACCTTGGTACACAGGGCACATATCGTTTCTGACGCTGAGACTTTGCCAGCTGAGCTGTCCCATCTTGAAGTTACATTTCGTCAAAATGGTTACAGTGATAGACAGATTGAACGTGCGTTGCGCTATCGACCAACTGTACATCAGGTGATTGATGATAATTCTGAGTCAACACCTAAGTCTACTGCCTTCTTGCCTTACGTAGGAAACACGTCCAATAAGATCGGTCGTATTTTACGGAATTACGATGTGAAATGTGTTTTCCGACCTCCAACTAAAATTAGAGCACTTTTGAGTTCCGTTAAGGATGATCTTGGACTGCGTAAGGCGGGTGTATATCGTGTCCCTTGTAGCTGCGGCATGGCATATATTGGTCAAACTATCAGGACCGTGGAGGACAGATGTACTGAGCATAAACGGCACACACGATTACAGGAGCCAAATAGATCTGCTATTGCCGAACATTGCTTGGATACTGGTCACCCCATGTTATATAATAACACCGAGATATTGGCATGCACGTCCAGCTATTGGGACAGTGTGATTCGGGAGGCAGTTGAGATTAAATTAGCGAGCAACCTTGTTAACAGGGATGGAGGTTTCTGTTTAAACTCTGTTTGGAATCCGGCTCTCTCCCTTGTCAAGAAACAGAGGGACAGACTCAATGCTACCTCACCTGCGAATTCATAGTCTCACTATCGATAGCTCTGACTTTGGCCATCTTTGGTGGCACTAGTGTTCAGTGTGTGTGTGTTATCTTTCCTGCTTGGGTCCGAGAACCGAGGTATTAAATTTGCATGTACGCCGCCTGTCCGTTGCAGTTTGCCTTGAAAATGGCGGGGTGTTCTCCCGCCGAAATATCGGCGGTCGCTGAAAGTGTTACCTGGCTGAATTCCCGAAGTTATTTGAAAGCATATTTCATGACAGGTGGATTGGTCGTCGAAGCACCATAGCATGGCCCGCACGTTCACCGGATCTGACGTCCCCGGATTTCTTTCTGTGGGGAAAGTTGAAGGATAATTTGCTATCGTGATCCACCGACAACGCCTGACAACATGCTTCAGCTCATTGTCAATGCATGTGCGAACATTACGGAAGGCGAACTACTCGCTGTTGAGAGGAATGTCGTTACACGTATTGCCAAATGCATTGAGGTTGACGGACATCATTTTGAGCATTTATTGCATTAATGTGGTATTTACAGGTAATCACGCTGTAACAGCGTAGGTACATGTATCACATTGGAACAACCGAAATAAAATGTTCAAACGTACCTACGTTCTGTATTTTAATTTTAAAACCTACCTGTTACCAACTAATCGTCTAAAATTGTGAGCCATATGTTTGTGACTATTACAGCGCCATTTATCACAAAGCGACAAAAGTGGTCCAACTAAAACAGTCAGATTTCTTTACGTACTACACGAATATGTAATAAAAATGGGGGTTCCTATTTTAAAAAACGCAGTTGATATCGGTTTGACCTATGGCAGCGCCATCTAGCGAGCCAACCATAGCGCCATCTGGTTTCACCCTTCAAGCTAGACAAGTTTCGTTCTTTGTAGTTCTTTTCGTTTGACGCTTATTTGGTGAGATATTTGGCCCGGTCACGATCAATGGACCACCCTGTATATTCGATGACGAACTATATTTCAAATTCTGAAACTGATTCCTGAAATTCAACTTAACTGTGATACTATCTAAAGCGTCATATAAAAATTTTTACCCAGGCAGGTACTACAACTCGGATTTTTCGCTTATCGCGGGCGGTCGAGTTATCGCTTGGGCTACCCAGCACGTTCCGCGGACCGACTCCAACTTCCATGTGTCACACATTACCTATTTATTTTCACAATCAAATGATTCAAATGGCTCTGAGCACTATGGAACTTAACTTCTAAGGTCATCAGTCCCCTACTACTTAAACCTAACTAACCTAAGGACATCACACACATCCATGCCCGAGGCAGGATTCGAACCTGCGACCGTAGCGGTCGCGCGGTTCCAGACTGTAGCGCCTAGAACCGCTCGGCCACCTCGACTGGCATTTATTTTCATAATAGGGTACAATATATGAGCAGAAATAGATAGGTGTGTGATATTTGGAGGTTTGATCAGCCTGGGCAACGTGCTCGGATAGCCTAAGTTGAAGGCGGCAGTTCGCGAGAAATCATTCGAGTACCGATTCATCACAAATTTTCATATGTCGCTTTAGATAGTACATCTATACCTAATACAGTTAAGCTGAATATCAAATACCTGTTTGTCGCATACCGGATGTCTTACCATCGTGTAAGTCGGGTGGCTGGACATTCGCCACGGAGCAGGTCGTACGTAAAGTAACGTTAAGGTCTGAGAGAGCCCGCAGAAGTCGCGCGTGGAGTAGCGTGCGGATGTAGGTAAATTCGGGCATCGTCTTCCATGAGTGAAGCGAGCGATTGACATATTTATTGATTGATTTCACTGTTTGATTTATTGGGAATTGCGATCAGTTTGAAAGGTTGTTATTTGAAGGTTACTACTGAAAATATTTTGTCAGTTTGCAAGGTGACTTACGAAAAATGTTGTAGGTAAAGAAAAGATCTTCTTGGGAATATTTTGCTATTAGCAACGACAATAATACGTTTGCCATTTCTTTGTTGTGACGTGTTACAAATTTCTCGTGGCGGAAAGAAAAAGCATGTGGGCCTATGTAACAGAGCCTTACCTTGTCTTTTATGCCTTTGTTTTGAATTGTTTTATTACACTCATCAACAAGGTGTTTGTAGGTACCTTTTATCGAATTCTCGGATTAATTAAACTTGTTTGTGAAGTGTAGTTATAAAAAAGCATTTAAACTAGTAGAAAATACCTAACCTAACTTATCCAACAAATTTTTTTTCGGCTGACAAGTATTTCAGCTACGAAAAATCATTTCAAAACGGATCATCGAGATAAATTCCAACCAGTTAGTGGAAGTACAGTCGCTGCCGTGCCTACACCACCTTTAACCATCCCAGTTACAAGTTCAACATCTATGGAAAAGCAACTGACAGTCAGAGACGTTTGGGAAGTGAACGATGCAAAAGCCAAAAAATGTCACTACTTAATAGGAGAAATAGTTGTACTAGACAACGATCCATTGCTTATCGTGGAAAGGATCGGATTTACAAGAATTCTAGAACAAGCTTTACTCCACTACAAAATCCCAATCCGTACATAGGTTTAGCAAAAGATGGTTCCTGACATCTGTGACAGAATTTGTAAAAAGATCGGAAGACTTTCTAGGTTCTCACACTGGAGAAAATAGAGCAAGGGAACTTAATACTGTCGCAGATCGCTGGGATATTGACCAAAGTAAAATACACATACTCATTCGTTACAGGGTTGGTCTATATCCGCTGTCACTTTGCTGTTGCGCCCTGCTGACAACCTGAGAAGGATGGGGTTACAGGAAGACAACAAGAGAGGCATATTTTGTTTTGCGCTGTTGCAGATTTTTGGAGGAATAGCACCAGCGCTTTAACCTCTGCCAAACCAGAGGATGGTGCCACCCCAGCATAGTTTCCATCTGCTTCATGACTGTGGCGCTAAGAGGTGAAACGTATTCGTGTAGCTGACTAAGATTCTCCCATCTGTTTCATCCATTCTCCTCAGAGGGTTGTAACTGAATCATTGGAGGTCCAGCCTGAAATAGCAGGAATGATCTTTACTGGTAGACGGCTCATAACCTACTTTGATCATTCGAGTTTAACTCAAGAAAAACTGTCGGCGATTCAAAGGAACTTTCATTCATCGGAGAATCAGTTCGTGCAAAATATCAACACGGGGTGGAATTCCACCTTTTATATGTGGCGCACCTGTTGGAACTAAAAAGGCTATGTCGCTATATGTGTCTGACACGATACGCTAACCAACTTGACGGATTCAGTAGTGTTTGATGTAGCAGTACGTTAAGCTCTTGAAGACCTTTGAAGAAATAACTGGTCCCTCCTGCATATCCGAAGGAATTCCACATGATGCGGCATATACTTATTTAAGTATTTAGACTTGTGTGAGACAGCACTAAGAGCCTCTGACTCAACACGCATGAGAGAGTCGTTGAAATCTCAATTAGAAAGTCGTTTCAGCTCCTTAAATGAAGATCCAGTATACCTGATTGCAAGCTTTTTGGAGCCAAGATTCAAGACAGACTAATTGGGGATTATTGAAGCTGAAAGAGCTCGACAGACTGTCCTACTGGAATTTTGAAAAGAATTTTCCTTTGCTAAAAGAAATAGAGAAGACTGAAACAACCGTGACACCCGAAGCTCACGACACGTTTTGGAATCGCCATAATGAGATGACAAATGAAAACAATAATAGTCAGTGTGTAAGGTGGGCACGTTATTTTGAGATTTGTAAGTTATCGATGTGCACGTCAGAGAGAGAGAGTATGTTATGTTACTGTTGAAGTGTGGCAGGTGATGGACGTATTCAGTAGTGTTGTGTTGACTTGTCATTTTATCTGTTCGATGAAGAAAGGATGAATATGAATATATACTTGAAGGAGAAAAAGATATAAATTTTGAATATTGTTAATTGTTTTGGGTGAAGGCGTTCAAGGTAAGACTGCGCAGCTAGTTAACTTGCTCACAGCTGAGAGAAAGACCACAACACTTCCCTGAACCATACATTAAGGTATCAACTGATGAAGCTCTAGTTTTTATAGAAGTTGTCTGTTAACATCGTACCTTTTCCGAATCATTATTCACTTTGTTAAGCGTAGTATTGTTCAGACCAGTGTTACGTGTGAAGATCACGCGAAGTTTTACTCTGTCTTTTTTAATACATACTTCATTTTAAAATCTTTGCCTTGGAATATCATTTTATAGGAATAGTTACTCTCCCAAATTCACTGTTTAAAGAAGGTTTACCATTACGCATTGCCACACTGAACCACTTGGGATGCAACACTTTGAATATTGTTTGGAAATTTTATTTAAAAAAATAGAAATCTAGCTTAGCCGCTGCCAGCTTGCTTGTTGCGGTTGTGGTTTCGAGAAATCTGCAACAATGTTGTCAAGACGTGAGGTAAGTGAAAATTTTGATTAGGGCCAGATAATTGTTCTTCAGTTGCACATTTAATATAAAGACAAGATGTATTTAAACCATTTACAGTTCAGTTCAAATTAGATTCCGTTTAGTCAAAGGTTTTCATACGAGTTTCAGCTGGGTAAAAGTTTGTCGGTATATAGTTTTTGTTATACGTAGATTTTTTTATAGAGTGGCAGGTAAATTTGGGCTAAATTTCATACAGAAACATATAGTGGGGAGCTTACAAATGTGACGGGCGAGAAACGTGATGACATGCAAAATTGACTATTATTTAAGGGCAGTTCTATTCGATTCTAATTGCGACTCTTGTATTTGGCGGTCAGCAAGCGATACAGTACCCGAATTTGAGAAAATGTACCGGAATTTACCTCTCAGCGCCTCTGCATCTGGCCATGGTTACGAAGACAAGCGAAATCGCCTACTAACTCTGAACATAGAGAAATTGGTGTTCACTCACCTTAATGTTTACTTTCTTGTTAAATGAGTAATAAATTGTGTTTTGATCTGAAGACATTGTGGTTTCATTTGTGTTCAGAGTATCTTACACGTGATTTAACCAAAGTCGATTTTGTAAAATTTTCATAATTTATTGAAAATCCGCTACCTGCCGGATGTTGACCTACTGTCCGGTATATGGCAGGATAGTAAGAGTAGGACAGGTAAGGCGGGGCGGATACTGTATAATTGCCAGCTATCTGTTTCTAGTTAACATCTCAGCTTTGTAATGAACGCCTTACCTTATCATTGTTTATCACTGTCATTGTGTACTATCACTGCACACGTGCCTGAATCGCAAATGTATTCAAAAAGTGTTATATCGAGCAACTTATCATTAGCTAATTTTAGGCCATGCGTGCATACGAAATGTTGCTGAATGTTCGAAAAAAATTTTAAACTTGAACGGGTAGTGATGAATATCTCCATTAGAGAAATTGGCTTGCATACATGTTAAGAGTTTTTTGCTCTCAGACAGTTTGGTACTCTCAGATACTACTCATAGAATTGCTTACACTAAATGCAAATTTTCGCTGATGGTGACTGTCTGATGGTTATGAGTACTTTTTTCAGTATCTGAGAGTCTTGTCAGAGCACATGCCAGCAGCGTTTACACACAGCAGGGTAATACAGACTGAGAGACCTGAGAAAAGACTCACTGCAAGATTTATCAGTCGTAATTCTGTGGAGGAAGGAAGAGGTTGCAATGAAAGAGCATCGCGATGCAGCTACATTTCTAATACTTTTAGCACCAAAGAAAAAATCCGTAAGCTACTGTATTCTTGTTGGATAAGAGAATGAATTAGGCGGTGGAATGATTTTGGAGCATACAAAAATCTCATTGTAGAGCTTGCGATGGAAAATCCACAACAAGATAGAAATTTTGTGAGAATTCCAGCGGCGGAGAGGGCAGAAATACTCATTCTAATTGGACCCAAAATTGACAAGCAAGACACTACTATGCGTCAGTCCATTAGTGTTAAAGACAGACTGCTTGTGACACTAAGATTTCTAGCATCAGGTGCGTTTATTCTATTTAGTATCTGGTAAATAATAATTACGACAAAATGACATTACAAAGGTTTTCATCTCGATGCCCATACTTCTCCAAAAGCCAAACAGGGGGGATAAAGAAATTAAATTGTTATGTTTTCTTAGTTTAATCAACCTGTACTAATAGCCTTTCATAAAATATCGATGACTGAGAATCTATATTTGAAATGAAAACAGGAATTTCGCGAACAATATGTAATTAAAAGCAAGAAGACGTGCATTATTCATAAAAAATGATGATGAATTTTACAATTACGAGGTGTAGGTATTTCATATTAAAGGAGAAAACATTTGACACTGACTAGGCTTGAACCAGCGACCTACGAAATGCTTCAAGTTGTCAAACTACTAGCACTACGGATTCCATTATATTTCGAATGTGCGTTTAGGGGCAACTGTATCTAATACAGTGCCTCAGAAAACTATAAAGCCGATTATTTCTGTAAATTTGTGAAAAACATTAAGAACAACCTACTTCTCGGCACTTGTTAACCGTGGTCCACACCCGTGTTTCACTATGGAGCAGGAAGCAGCCTCAGCCATTTCAGCCATTTTCATACTGCCGTATTAACAGCGTGACAATCAGAGCACAACAATGCAGAGGATGTGACTGTACACGATTTTTGAAATAAAAACTACATAGCTAAAGCGTGATTAAGGAAAATGCTGATGGCTATTAATACATTAGAATATCTTAAAGTGTCATTCAACGTAACTTAGTAACAATACCACCAGGATCGGTGGCATTGGGGGGGGGGGGGGGGGGGGGGGGAGGGCTATGGCCCCCACCATGGATAAAATGACTTCAGAAATCAACAAATATGTTAGTCCAACGGATTCAATCTTTTTTTTAAATAATTATGTAGCAATATAGGTTACAATGTACTTCAAACACATATTAACAAAAGAATAAGAGTGGAAAATAGCTTACTATCTAAACCAATGAATATCATTTAACTTAAAATAGGCGTCTTATTATTTATTAAAACAAATTTTTTCCCTGAACTCCAAAACAGTTACCAAAAACTACTTTAAGCAACCCTAAATGTTACCAGTTTGTCGGTAGAAGACCCAAACGCTCCTTTTGTTAAGCGATATTCCATTCCCCCAAACCCCCTCTCACCCCCCCCCCCCCCCAACCAATTAGTCCCCCCGCCCACTTGACCGACTTCTAGAATCGCCCCTGATATATCTAATACATAAGTATGACCTACTTCCAAGAGCGTAACAGCACCAGCGTAGGTGTGCTGCGGCTCCTGACCAATCATCGCGTTTTTGTTTGTTTACGTCAGGTTTATTCTTATGATGAACGGAGTACACCACCACAGGTCCAATGCAACGGCAGGAGGTCTCCTGTTGCATAATACTGCTCCAACCTGTGGCTCGCTGCACGTTACGAGCCGCCGTACACCTCGATGATGGCGTTTGTGGAGACGACCATCGACCTAGTTAGCTAAAATGTGATTCTCTCGAAGTGCCGACATGTTTCGATTGATGGTCGAATCCCGATGGTCCCGTGCCCACTGCAATCGTAATTTACGATGCCTTCGGGTCAACATGTGAACATGTAAGGGTGGTCTGCTGCAGAGCTCCATGTTCAACAATGCACGATGAACGATGTACTGTGAAGCACGTGTGCGTGAACCAGCGTTGTGCTCTTTCGGCATAGATGTCATTGATCATCATCTATCCTACTTTACAGAGCAGATAAGAGTCCGAACGCCACATTCTGCGAAGAGTCGTGGAAATCCAACCATTTAGCGCCTAGTGGTAGTTTCACTGTCCTCCCACCTCTTTCCCAAGATGCTCATGGCAGTAGTAAGTGTACATTCGACCTGCTTTGCCGTTTTCGATATACTCATTCACAGGCTCTGCGTAATAATACTCTACCCTTTGTCAAAGTCGCTCATCTCAATGGATTACCCCATTGCAGCCCGTATCTTTGCTATGGTGATCCCCCGTCCGTGTTTGCTCCGTTTAATACTTTTATCACCACGTCACGTGCCCGTAACGCCACTAGGTGACATCCAACGTCGTGATGGGCAGTGTTCATAATGTTTTGGCTTATCAGTATATGTAGACGACAATATTATGATCTACAGTGGAATAATGCAGGAGCAAAGAGCAAGAAAATGGGAAGATAAAGTACTGTGCTATGAATATGTAAATGAACGCATTGTAATAGTAGGAATTAAAGGTCCAAGATGAATCCTAACAATAATAGCAACTTATGCCGTAGAAGAAGGAAAAACCGACGAGCTCAGGGCCTTCTTTTACAAGCAGTAACAAGTATGTAATGAAACGGAAAAATACTCTTAAGATTTTGCTGCCTTTAATCATTTAAAAATTACTGATGGTCTCTTTAAGACGAAAGACATATACAAATTTATCTGACCAGCAAGAGGTAGATCTCTTATATAATAATAAATGAGGGATTTCCTCAACAGATTATACCAGAGTTTATCGAGGAGTGGATATTGGATCAAATCACTTCTTATTGGTGTCAGTAACTGATATATGCAAAATGGTGAAAACCAAAGAAAACAATTAAGGATCAAAAGGAAGAACAAGTTCTTAAAGTTTACCTTTTAAAAAATAGCAGCGTAAAAGATCGCTGTCTAAAGCAAGTTTAGAAACTTGGAAGAAGACTCTGATTACAAAGAATGAAGATGACCTCCTGATGGGGGTCTGTGAGGTGCAGTAGCCAGCCTCAAATTACTACATAACATTGTCGGTAGATACAACAAAAGTGATGGCATTTGAGGCCAGATAACCAGTAAGATCTAAAATTGTCTCGAGCAACAGATACTTGGAGCAAGTAAATCATTATAAATATCTAGGAAGCGACATCACTTACAAATATTATCATGATGTGAACCAAAAATTAAATAAATTTACTTCCATACGTGGAAAAATCGTAAAAAGTTTGCAGAATAAAGCCAGAAGAGAAACCCAGCAGAATTTTTATAAAACAATAGCAGTACCAACCCTTACTTGTGGAAGTGAAGCATGGGCAAGACGTCATCACGAAAGTAGAACACAGGCTCAAGAAATGAGATTTCTAAGAAGAGTGGAAGGATGTACAAGAGCAGGTCAAAAAAAAATGAAGATATAGGGAAACATTTAGGAATACATCATCTAAACGAGAAAGTAAAGGAAAACAGGGGAAAATGGAAGTAATATGTAGATCGTATAGTTGGAGAAAGATTCTCAGTAAAGGCTCTAAATTATAAATGCACTTGAAGAAGAAATGCTGAAAGACCTGGCAAGAGATGGCTACTGTAACAAGCAGTTTGCTAATCAAGAAGTGAGAAAGAAGAGGAAGAAGATGAACTTCTATTGCATGACTGTTACAAGTTTTGACGAGCTGCACTGTCGGTTGATGAAACATCTATGGACTTTATGAAGAAAAGCGAAGTGCACCAAAGTTTGGCGAAAGAAGAATCGTTTGTTCTCCGAATTGAATCTAAATTAGGACAATACGGCAAAGTTTTACGTAGTACGTTTAAACTAACGAGTAGGTAATGTTAATAAATACATAATTGTTTCCCCCTACTGTTTAGAGTCTCAAATTACACTGAAGACAAAAAATATAGCAACACCAAGGAGTTGTGCAACATAAACGAAACCTCGTAGGCATGTTTCTACATTTGAAAGGTGATGTCTATTCAAACTTCGTGCCAGTAACGTAAGAGTGGCGCTAGTAGCGTCAATGTAAGGATGCAAATCGGGTTTGCCTTAAATGCGAGCTGCAACGGCCATGGGTGTAGTTACCTCTGAGACTTGACGTGATGACTCAATGTTAGTCAAGAATACCTTAAAGCGATAAAGAAGCCATTATCTACACCTCACTGAGTTTGAAGGGGTCGTGTAATAGGGCTATGAGAAGCTGGACGTTCCTTCTGAGATTTGCAGAAAAAATTGGCAGGACTGTAATCGCTGCACATGATTTCTGGCAGCGGTGGTCACAAGAATGTATGGTTGCAAGAAGATGAGCTCCTAACGCCACTACCGTGAGGGACGACTCATCCTGTTCGGCTCATACCTCTGGCGTATCATACTGCATTTGCAGCAGAAATTTGAGCAGTAGTTTGGCACCACAGTGACACAATGTTCTTTTACAAATCGATTACTTCAAGGACAGCTCCAAATGTGCTGTAGCGTGCATCCCACTGACCCCAAACAACCGCCATTTGTAACTTCAGTGGTGTCAAGCAAGAGCTCATTGGAGGGCAGGGTGGAGGTCTCTTGTGTTATCTGATGATTGGTGGCAGTAATGGCCATGTATTGGTTAGGAGTAGTCCAGATGAGTGCCTGCAGCCAACTTGTCTACATGCTAGACATACTAGACCTACATCTGGAGTTATGGTCTAGGGTGCAATTTCGCATGACAGCAGGAGCATTCTCGTGGTTATCCTACACAGCTTGACTGAAAATTTGTACACCAATCCGTTGATTCAACATGTTGTACTGCCGTTCATGAACAGCATTCCAGGGGGTGTTTTCCAACAGGATAACGCTCGCCCACATACTACTCTTGTAACCCAACATGCTCTACATGGTGTTGACATGTTGCCTTGGCCTGCTCATTACCAGATCTGTCTCCAGTCGAGCACATATGGGACATCATCATCAGACGACAACTCCAGCGTCATCCCTGTAGTGACTGACCAAATGTGACAGGCATGGAAATCCATCCCACAAACAGACTTCTGGCACATGTAAAACACAATGCAATCACGTTTGCATGCTTGCATTCAACATTCTGGCAGTTACACCTGTTATTTATGTTCCAGCATTTCACATTTGTAATGGCTTGTCTCACGTTTACATTAACCTGTGATTTTGCAATGTTAATCACTTAAATATGTTACACACACAAATATATTCCCGAAATTTCATAACCCTACACTAATTTTTTATTTGTTTTGCAACTTTTTTTTCCATCAGTGTTTTGTTAAGAGTTATACATAATTCAGGTATTCATTTTGGCAATGCTTTATTTGTATATGTCTGTATTGTAGCATAGAGCCTTCCTGCACCAAAGTAACTAACGCCTCTGCATCAATTTCAATATCCATTTGCACACAAAAGTGACACATGCACAATAAATAAAATAAATGGTAGCTGCTCGCCATCAGGCTGCATTGTGATAAGACCGTCACTGCTACTGGTAGTTTTGCCATATGCCAGCTGGCCTCAGCAACAAACTATACATTCGCCACAAGGCAGCAGCTGTCTTCTGGCCACTTGTCACAGTGAGTAAAAATCCTCTTTAACACTGTGAGCTACTGAAAAGCTGGTGAACACTATAACGTGAACAGGCTAAAAGCAGCTCCAAGCAGGTAATAATTAGGCTTCTGCCACAGACAGACACCAGAATGATAATCTATCACTGCTACTTTGGGTCAGTTATTCGTTATGGCATTATCTTCTGGGGAATTTCAGCAAATGTCATGAGGCTCCTAGCATTATATAAGAAAGTAATTAGGAAAGTTTGTCATGTAAAAAATTAAAAATACTGTAATCCCCTCTCTTTACAGATATAAGGTGTTGATTTTCTTATGTAAAAAGTAACGTATGTATGCTTGACTTTTCTGATCCCACCACAACTATGGTACTCAACAAAGAGAATTTTGAACTTCTGACCCACCATTTAAAATGCTATGCCCAAACACATGGCAAAATATTAGAATGAAATAAAAGGTAGTTGTATAAATTTAACATGGAGACTGGTTTACTGAAAGATTGCTCTTTACTCACCTCTAGTGTTCTATTGAAGAATTTACTGACAGCAGTTTCACAGTTTGAATGAGAGAATTACGTAATTTATTTTATTTATTAAAATAATTTAAACTTTTGTATTTTTCTTCAAAATGTTCTTATTTTAAATGGTGACATGTCTCCCATACACCAAATCAAATTATTTGACAATTTTATGTAATGAAATGAATAAATCACTGTTGCCAAGTGTACACGGGGATGAAGGTGGTGCAGAGTAAAGGCAAGCAGATGATATTTCAAAGGAACATCACCAAAAAATGTTGCTCACTGCCATGAAAATAACTGAAAAAGTAATTAATCTCTACATTTATTAACTAAAACAGTGTAATTCTCTTTATTCATGACAATGCAAGTTTCAATGTTTAATATGACAAATTTGCATTAAACATAAATTAATAATTATATTCTTTATAAATAAAACACATATTATTGATTCTATAGATGTTTCATTGTTGATTACACTTACCACTGTGTAGGGCTTATATAAGATCTTTGTATACTGTAAGAATATCAAATTCAATTTATTCTTTTCTAGGTTCTTTGCATTGCAACAGCAACCCCAAATATCTCTTTTGAATTTGAAATTCATTTAGGCACTTTGAAAGTGTCATACAAACCATGTATGGTGAAACCTGCAATAATCCATTCCTCCATTTTTGGAGCAAACTGTGTGATACATGCACATAAAACTACTGTAGTGCCTGGGGTGAGTGGAGTCACTACTATGCTGAGGTAATGGAGTGACAAGGTGTTGGGACAGTATTGGTGGTTAGTGGTGGCTCATAAAACACAGCTGCAAGGTAAAACATCTTTATTCAGTCTTGTGTTACAATGAATGAAGTGCTAAAATGTCATAGACATGCCCCCTACTGGCCACCTACTGGCTGTACCATCAGCTGTGGAAGGCTGTGACAGCATGCTGGATGTGTGACAGCCAAGTGCTGCTCTGCTGGCATTGTTTACTTCACTCAGCTGCATGTGCCCCAGTTAGCACTAAGGGCCATGAGTTACGATGCCAGTGATGTGAATTTCTGCCTAGATTCTGACTGAGGTCCACTGCTGCCTACACCCTGGTACAGGTGGATGGTGGTGAAATCACCCTGGCTGTGATTCACTGACCTCCAAGGCAGAAGTTTGGCCACTGCTGTAGAGCCTGGAGATGGCTCAACCACTGTATTGTTCCGAGTCCATAGGTGCGGACTTAACCCCATGAGCTAGTCTGATAGAGATGGCTGCTCAGACCAGCATCATCTGCTCACTGGCCCATAACATGGTGAAAACATCAATGGGCCTGGTGGCATGAAAGTGCTGCTAGACTGAGCATAATTTTGCTAGAATCAAAAGGTATTTATAATGGTTAGTGCCACATTTGTTGTGCCAACACAGTGCTTCCAGGCACAAACATCCAACACCTTCATGACCCAATGGTGCTGAAGCATCCTTCAGGCTGGTTTATAATTGCACTGCTTTTCTGCGATGTTGCCAAGATTGTGCAATTTGGTATGGCCAACTTGTGGTAAGTAAACAGATTTGTTTATGAAACCACAGAGGAGTGCCCCTGCGCCTGCTTGCTTGTCATACATACTGCTGCAATGAAGCTGCTTCTCTCACAGTAATGCCCAAAATTAATTATGGCATTACACTACTTAGCAAACAGCATGGGACAGATGGAAGATGTACTATCCTTAATTCACTCTGTTGTATAGCAAATGTGCCACAAAACCTAAGAATTGTGTGTGGGATGTGAATCATACTGACTATTTCTGAGGAACTACTGAATCTAAAAGTATGAGAGCCTGTGTCTTCCCTTCTGTGCTGTTAAAGGCCAGAATTTTGTAATTAATTTTTATTGAGGAAACAGAAGTTACTCTGTATGGTGAGAACATTACTAGCACCATGTATTTACTAGTTATTTAAAGACAGTGTGCTCCTATTTTCAAGTATCATAAATTTAACTACAATAATAACAATAAAAACTAATTCAGTTTTTACTTTAACATTTGTTTTACTTGTTTTCTATGAATAAGTGTTCCAGTTAGAGCTTCAAGGTAATGTGAAACACTGGAAAACACACAGCATATATGAATAGATATATCCAGTGATTATAATAATTCTCTTCATTTTGTCATTATCATAAAGTCAGGTACATTGTGTTAAGACATTAATACTTTTAACTCACTGCTTTTATGGTAACATATATTTATTACATCATTAGTAGGATACATGAATTTAAAACTCATGGGAACTGGATACAGAAGAGTCTCATACAAAGTAAAAATAAATAAACAGTAAGGGTTAACTAGACTGTATTCAGCATCATGTTCTGTAAAAATAGATGTGCTCCCAGAATTCGTCATGAAAAAGTTGTATTGATTACTCGATTCCTTCTGCTTCCTCACCTTTTACTGAGTTTGAATTTCAGAGGTCCATCTGGAGCATACATGAACGTTACTTTGTATTCCAGTGGTTGATGATGATATTCCAGTTTATATGATCGAATTAGCTGTTGACAAAAATGTAGTTATTTTATTTCAGTAAAACTTAAGATTTAGTTGCTGTCTATGACTCAAAGAATAAAGCTATAGAATTAAGCAGTGATTACAAATTGCATCTGTGCGCTACATTAACATTTACCATTTATCTAATTCAGAACTGAATTGAGAAAAATGAATCATAACTTTTAAAATAACTTCATGCAGAGAAAAGGGAAAGATAAAAAAAAGCATATGTAAGTGGTGAAAAAGCTGATGCATTCACCAGAGTGAAAAGCTAAGGGGGGGGGGGGGGGGGGGGGCAGGGGCTTGTAAAATACATTGTTACTTCCACTTTCTTTCTTGTATCTTGTAATTTCCTGTTTTACTGAATAACATACTACAATGACCAATGCAGTGAATTTCCAACCTGGAAGATTTAAGTTTTCTGTGTCTTCACTAAAAAAAAGGGATAGTCCTTTTGAGAAGGACATGACAAATTTCCTTCTCAAATCTGAGCTTATACTCTGTCTCTAATGATCTCATTGTCAACAGGATGTTAAATCTTAATCTCTCTTCCTTCCATTATCTCTTGACTTGAGTCTTTCCCACCAGCATTTGCTTATTTTACCTCATAAATTTCTCCGGTTTTTATCTCTCATTTTCTCTCAATAGTGGAATTTATGAAAACCAAAGATTTAACTCTGTTGTTAACCTACTATTGCAGTGATTTCTGTTTCTCAATTTTAGCTTGTGTGTTTCATAATGTTTCCCTGTTCCTTATGCATTTCAAATGGAGCTCTTTGACGTTGATGAGCTATTTTGTTTTTCATAATTTTATATTACATTATTGGAGAACAGCGATCTTATTGCGATAAAATTATTTAAAAACAATCTTGATAAATTATTTAAAAACAATCTTGATCGCAGCCACTTTTAACTTCTGACCAGTTTCAGCCTTTTAATTATGGACCATCATCAGAGTTTGCACTGTAATAGCAAAATTAACAGTGCTATATTACATAGAGAAGCCAATGTTGTAAAAGTATACTCTACAATGTATCATTACCAATCTAGATGACAACGATGGTGCCTGACCTGCTGTGGATGCCTCAGTCACTGTAACTGAGGCTGATGGCTAAGCAGCCATGAGTTACATAGGTTAGAGAGGGGGCACTCCAGAGCTTAAAGCATAGCTGTCAGCCAATTGGGAACAAGTTACATATCGTTTTGAGTCTTCAATCTTAAATACATATCTTTTAAATTTAACTAATCATGAAACAAATTTATATTCATTTATGGTTCATAATCTGTCTTACAGCCAGCCTCATAAAATGCATGACAGTCAACTGTATGAGGTCCAGAGCTTCATGTGGATGAAATAATTAGCACTATAAGATCATTAGCTCTACAGGTACTGCTATTTATTCGGGTAATGAAACCAAAAGTATGGCATATTAACATGACAATTATACATACTGATTATTTCTATTAGTAGTCAGCTATTTAAAGTCTTAAAAAACATTAGAAAAAATGTACAGCATATTAATATAAAAATTATAGATATTGACTTATTTCTATTAGTATTCAGTTATTTAAAGTCTTGAAAAACACTAGAAAAAGTGTTTTTTTACAACTTTAAATGATATGTAAGTTATTCCCCATTGGCTGACAGCAATGCCTGAAGCTCTCGAGTGCTCTCTCTCTAACCTGTATAACTGGTGGCTGCTTAGCCATCAGCGTAACTTACAGTGACTGAGGCATCCACAGCAAGTCAGGTGCCATCGCTGTCATCCAGATACGTAATGATACATCATTTTAGAGTATACTTTTAAAACATTGGCTTCTCTATGTAATATAGCACTGTTAATTTTGTTATTACAGTGCAAACTCTGATGATGCACTGAAGTCGGTCAGAAGTTAACATCGACTGCAAACAAGACAGCTATTAAATAATTCTAGTTTCTTTTGTCTAGAGTCACCTGCAAGACATCTTGGAGGCCTGGACACTAAGAAAGTTGAGTTGCTGAATTGATATTCTTGTCAACCGCTAAAAGTACTGAGATAAATTTATAAGTCCAATGAATTCATGTCTCTTTGGGAACTCTGAACTGGTTCCAATTGCTATGTTCCAATGCTTCAGTTTCAAGCAGTTTCACTCCCTTTGGCATTATTTGAACAATACCAGAATTGTGCAAATACATACAACACAACTTTGTGTGTCAATGTGTTAGAACAACTAGTAAAATACAATGTTTTGGTGCATGATTCAAAGAGTGGCAGCAGGAAAAAGAAGCCAACAGAGAGTTGTCTAGGCAACTATATTCAGATAGAATTAATACCAGTAATAGAAAATTTTCACTGCACAACCAAATAAAACACTTTGGGTTGTGGGCCAAGAGCTACAAAAATGGTTTTAAAGATTGAGTCTCATATGAACAATGTAAAAATATCATGAAATCAACTAAGAAATGCCATAATAATACTGAAGAGTTATTGAAAAAAAAACATTTAAAAATGTTTCAATAAAAAGAAGAATTTCATTACAAACACGTGCTCAAGGCCAGGAGTACTTTTTCCGTGTGAGACATCAAAATCATATTGTTTTCGAGTCGGGGTCTGTGTGATATTATGGATGGAGCTGAATCACTTGAAAACTGATACATAGAAGAAAAGAGTTGTATTTATTTCATATTTCTGAATCATTTTGCTTATGTGGTCAGTAACCTAGAGACGAACAGTAACCTTACAGAAGGGGAAGGTAGTTCTTCACTCTTCTTATTAACATAGTTAATACTATTTCATTTGAAAGCCATCTCTATGGATAAACCATCATAGATGCCGGCCTTGGGTACCTCCTTTAAGAAATGCTGCTGTGATTCCAAGTTGCTATTGTAACTGATACTGAAATAGTATTAACTGTGGAATAAAGAACAAATTGCAAGACTTTTTTGGCCACAAAATAGGCGTACCTGATCACCTCTACACCTCAGAAATCTATGAAATGGTGTGTGGCTGTGGCAAAGTGTGTATAGGTGAAACCAGGAAGCCAGTGAGAGAATGGACTGAGAGAATGGATTGATGGGCACAAATATCAAAGATGTGTAAAACAAAGGGTGAACTCTGCAGTAGCACAACATCACAATAATTGTAAAAAAAAAAAAAAAAGTAAGATTTCTAATAACAGAAGCAATTTCAATAGAGAAGATGGCCATGGGCTTCCAGTTAGTAGCTCCCCATCATCAAGGAAGTAAACAGCCAGCCACAGTGCATGAGGAATACAAACAACAACAATGAAACTCATCTCTACAGAATGAAAATAATATTTTGATAACATTCCCCCTAACTTTCCCTGCCTGTTACTTATACATATCCAACGACAATGGTCAACAAATAGTAGTCAGATAAATTTTATTCAATAACTTTACATCTTCAGAACAAGCAAGTGAAAACTCCATTTTATAAGTGAACATTACACTGGTCTTTCACAGTGTTCAGCTAATTGGAGACGCCTGAAGGTCCTGAAGACAATCCCAGAAGAGTGGCTCAAATGTCAATCATGTGACCTAGCAACCTAGAAGACTTTATCTTCAAACTGAATACTCTTCAAATATATGGCAACACCATTAAATTGGAAGACATTACCTTGGCAAGTAGTATCTGCATTTCCAAATCAGCAAATCTGCGACCCAGACACATCCGTGGACCATGGCCATACGGCAGTGAAGCAAATGGGTGTACATGCAGCCCTGAGCCACCATCATTCGCTTTTAGCCATCTCTCTGGTAAGAACTGCTTTGCATTTTTCACATACTTCTCCATGCTTCCTGTAACTATTGTCGGGAATACAAGCTGTACCTGCAAATATTTGACACCAACTGTTAGATAGTAAATACAGAAGTATAAACCATTACTGATATATTTCACATTAATGAAATAATTATCTCTTTTTATCTAATTTTTATTTAGTTCATCCTCTTTGAAATGACACTAAGTAATAAAGTACATCAGAATACATCCATATGTTCTTAAAATAAAAAAGAAGAATGAAAAAAATAAAACATTAAAATAAGAAATTATTAAATGAGAAATAACAATAAAAACAAGGATAATAGTAAAAAATATACAACATAAAAATATGACCTGCTGTAGCTCAACACACAATATGCTAGCTTACAATATAAGGAGGTGAGGCAGCATTGGAATTAATCTGCACACCCTACTATTAATTTTTGGTCTGGTACAATGGATGGTCTGAAGATTTTTTAGGAAGTTTCCCACGTTCATTTAGTAGAGGACAGAGAAGAAAGAGAGACTATTGGATGTGTTGGTGAAACAGAAGGCTGTGCAGTGCTAGAGTGGGAGCAGGGAAGTGGATAGGTGGATGAAGGACAAGTTCTAGCAAATATTGAGGCCAGGGGGGGAGGGGGGGGTTGCAAAAATGTAAGATGTATTGCAGGCAGAGATACCACCTGTGTTGTTCAGGGTGTAGGGAGTGTTCAAGTGATATGGGCTCTGAAGCAGTCATTGAAGTGAAAGCACATTGTGTTTGTTCAGTAACGGAGTGGTCCAGCTGACTATTGGCCACATTTTGTTAGTGGCCATTCATGCCGACAGACAGCTTGTTAGTTGTCCTAACCCATGCAGAATGCAGCCCAGTGGTTGCAAATTAGTTTGTAGATCACATGACTGTTTTCACAGGTAGCCCTGCCTTTGACAGGATAGGTGATGCTACTGACCAGTGGTGGTGGTCAGAAAATGTATGTACAATAAAGCTCTTACCCCTAGGTCTATTACAACAGAAGGTTCCATGGGCGATGGAATATCACTGTTGGAGGAGTGGGAAGGATAGTGGATGGGATACTCCCCTTTTCAGGGCACGATGAGAGATAGTCAAAATGCTGGCATAGAATGTGATTCACTTGCTCCAGTCCTGGGTTGTACTGAGTCATGAGGGGAGTATTCATTTGTGGCCAGACTGTGTCAGTGTGGGAGATGGTAGCTGACTGGAGAGACAAGACACAGGAGACCTGCTTCTGTACAAAGTTGGATTGTAATGTTGTCTGTGAAGGCCCCAGGGAGACCCTTGGTATATTTGGAGAGGGACTTTTTGTCACTACAGATGCAGCAACCACAGATGGCTAGGTTATGTGGAAGGAACTTCTTGGTATGGAATGGGTGGCAGCTGTCAATGTGGAGGTATTATTGGTGGTTGGTAGGTTTGATATGGATGGAGATATTGATGTACCCTTCTTTGAGGAAGTTGGATTGTTGGCTTGCCAGGTTGAGGAGGACCAAGGGAATCAAATGGGGAAAAAGGTGTTGAGGTTCTGAAGAAATGTGGGTAGGGTGACCTCATCCTTAGTCCAGATCACAAAGATGTCATCAGTGAATCTGAACCATGTGAGAGGTTTGATATTCTGAGTGGTTATGAAGGGTTCCTCTAGATGGTTCATGGCATAGGATGGTGCCATGTCAGTGCCCATTGCTGTCCATGGATTTGTTTGTAGGTGATGCCTTCAAAAGTGAGTAATTGTGGGTTAGGATATAATTGATCATGGTGACCAGGAAGGAGATTGTAGATTTTGAATCAATTGGGCATTGGAAAAGGTAGTGTTCAAATCACAGCAAGGCCAGGGGTATTAGGGATGTTAGTGTAGAGGGAGGTGGCATCAGTGGTGATGAGCACAGTATCATGTGGGAAGGAATCTATGGAGAGTTAGTCAGAAATGGTTGCTGTCATTGATATAGGCAGGGTAACATGCTGCAGGTGACGGTACATGAGTGAAGAGATTCTCTATGTGGGGGCACAGTAACTGTCTGCAATGGGACATCTTGATGATTTGTTTTATGGACTGTAGGAAGCATGTAGAAGGTGAGAGTGTGGAGAGTTTTAGGGGTGAGGGAAGATATAGGGGACAGGTTCTGAGATGGTCTTAAGGATTTGAGGAGCGACTGGAGATCGTGTTGTATGTCTGGAATGAGGTCACTGTGGCAGGGTTTGTAGGTGGATGAATGTGACAGCTGGTGGAGTCCTTCCACCAAGCAATCCCTGTGGTGGATCCTTTGTTGGTAGGTAGGATTATAAGGTCTTTCCTCGTCCCCACCACAGCCCAGCCTCCTCGTTACCCCTGTCACATCAGCTGCCGTTGCTCACAGTCCATGCACATTGGCCAGAGACAGTGAGAGTTGTGCTTTCATGAATGTGTGTTTGTTGTCTATATTAGGCATTTTGGCTAAAAGCCTGCACGTGTGCATGTCTCCGACTCTGTATCTCATGTATATGATGAGCAAGAATCTATACTTTTCATATAATTGATGTCACTTTTTGTCACACCAAGAATGTTCTCCTATACTCACTTCTTTACAAGAGAAATTGTAAACAAAATTTTTAAAATACATAGCTGCAGAGATCAGTTACTAATTATTATTATTATTATTATTATTATTATTATTATTATTATGAACAGAGGTTTCATTGCATTTTACCCCTTTTGGTATGTGATAACCACCAATGATCGTGTCCTGCTGGAGTGTCCTTCCATTACCAATCACTGTTGAGTACATCCTAAAAAGATATAAGAATGAAATTACTAGATGAGTAATGCAAATAACAAAGAAAAAAGAATGAGCCATAGATGCACTGATACATCAATATTGTTAAAAATATATAATGATCGTCATCATCATCATCATCATCATCATCATCATCATCATCAAGACTGATTATGCCTTTCAGCATTCAGTCTGGAGCATAGCCCCCTTATAAAATTCCTCCACGATCCCCTATTCAGTGCTAACATTGGTGCCTCTTCTGATGTTAAACCTATTACTTCAAAATCATTCTTAACCGAATCCAGGTACCTTCTCCTTGGTCTGCCCCGACTCCTCCTACCCTCTACTGCTGAACCCATGAGTCTCTTGGGTAACCTTGCTTCTCCCATGCGTGTAACATGACCCCACCATCTAAGCCTGTTCACCCTGACTGCTACATCTATAGAGTTCATTCCCAGTTTTTCTTTGATTTCCTCATTGTGGACACCCTCCTGCCATTGTTCCCATCTACTAGTACCTGCAATCATCCTAGCTACTTTCATATCCGTAACCTCAACCTTGTTGATAAGGTAACCTGAATCCACCCAGCTTTCGCTCCCATACAACAAAGTTGGTCGAAAGATTGAACGGTGCACACATAACTTAGTCATGGTACTGACTTCCTTCTTGCAGAAGAGAGTAGATCGTAGCTGAGTGCTCACTGCATTAGCTTTGCTACACCTCGCTTCCAGTTCTTTCACTATGTTGCCATCCTGTGAGAATATGCATCCTAAGTACTTGAAACTGTCCACCTGATCTAACTTTGTTCCTCCTATTTGGCACTCAATCCGTTTATATTTCTTTCCCACTGACATTACTTTCGTTTTGGAGATGCTAATCTTCATACCATAGCCCTTACATTTCTGATCTAGCTCTGAAATATTACTTTGCAAACTTTCAATCGAATCTGCCATCACAACTAAGTCATCCGCATATGCAAGACTGCTTATTTTGTGTTCACATATCTTAATCTCACCCAGCCAGTCTATTGTTTTCAACATATGATCCATAAATAATATGAACAACAATGGAGACAGGTTTCAACCTTGTCTTACCCCAGAATCTACTCTGAACCATGAACTCAATTTACCGTCAACTCTAACTGCTGCCTGACCACCCATGTAAAGACCTTTAATTGCGTGCAAAAGTTTGCCTCCTATTCCATAATCTCGTAGAACAGACAATAACTTCCTCCTAGGAACCCGGTCATATGCCTTTTTTAGATCTATAAAGCATAGATACAATTCCCTGTTCCACTCATAACACTTCTCCATTATTTGCCGTAAGCTAAAGATCTGGTCCTGACAACTTCTAAGAGGCCTAAACCCACACTGATTTTCATCCAATTGGTCCTCAACTAATACTCGCACTTTCCTTTCAACAATACCTGAGAAGATTTTACCCACAACGCTGATTAAAGAGATACCTCTGTAGTTGTTACAATCTTTTCTGTTTCCATGTTTAAAGATTGGTGTGATTACTGCTTTTGTCCAGTCTGATGGAACCTGTCCTGGCTCCCAAGCCATTTCAATTATCCTGTGTAGCCGTTTAAGACCTGACATTCCACTGTATTTGATGAGTTCCGACTTAATTTCATCCACCCCAGCTGCTTTATTGCACTGCAATCTATTGACCATTTTCTCCACTTCCTCAAATGTGATCCTATTTCCATCATCATTCCTGTCCCACTGTACACTGAAATCTGAAACATTACTGATCGTGTTTTCACCTACATTGAGCAACTCTTCAAAATATTCCCTCCATCTTCCCAAGGCATCCACAGGATTCACCAGCAGTTTTCCTGACCTGTCCAAAATACTTGTCATTTTCTTCTTACCTCCCTTTCGAAGACTGCTAATTACACTCCATTATGGTTTTCCAACAGCTTGACCCATAGTCTTGAACCTGTTTCCAAAGTCTTCCCAAGATTTCTTCTTGGATGCTGCAATTATCTGTTTGGCTTTGTTTCTTTCTTCAACATAACTTTCTCTGTCTACCTGAGTTCTAGTATGTAGCCATTTTTGATACGCCTTCTTTTTCCTTTTACAGGCTGCCTTGACTGTGTCATTCCACCAAGCTGTTTGCTTCATTCTACTTTTACACACTACTGTTCCAAGACATTCTTTAGCCACTTCTAGTACTGTGTCCCTGTACCTTGTCCATTCCTTTTCCAATGACTGTAACTGACTACATTCAACTAACTGGTACCTTTCTGAGATCGCTGTTATGTACTTGTGCCTGATTTCCTTATCCTGAAGTTTCTCCACTCTTATCCTCCTACATATGGACCTGACCTCCTGCACTTTCTGCTCACAATCCCATTTTCACTGCAGATTAAATAATGATCAGTGTCATCAAAGAATCCCCTGAATACGTGTGTGTCCCTCACAGCGTTCCTGAATTCCTGAGCTGTTATTATATAGTCAATGACAGATCTGGTTCCCCTGCCTTCCCAAATATACCGGTGAATGTTCTTATGTTTAAAAAAGGAGTTTGTGATTACTAAGCCCATACTGGCACAGAAATCCAGGAGTTGTTTCCCGTTCCTGTTGGCCTCCATATCCTCTTCAAATTTACCCATAACCTTTTCATACCCTTCTGTTCGATTTCCAATCCTGGCGTTAAAATCACCCATGAGCAGAACACTGTCCTTGTCCTTTACTCTAACGACTACATCACTGAGTGCCTCATAAAAACTATCCATCCTATCTTGATCTGTCCCTTCACAATGCGAATATACTGACACAATCCTAATTTTCTTGCTAGACACTGTCAAATACATCCACATCAGTCGTTCATTTACATACCTTATTGCAACTACACTGGGTTCCATTTCTTTCCTGATGTAAAGCTGTACATCCCATTGTGCTATTCCTGCTTTGTCTGCTGACAGGTAGACCTTGTATTCTCCCATTTCCTCTTCTTTCTCACCCCTTACCCGAATGTCACTAACAGCTAAAACGTCCAGCCCCATCTTACTTGCAGCCTCTGCCAGCTCTACCTTCTTCCCAGAGTAGCCCCCATTGATATTAGTAGCTCCCCATTGCATTACCATTTGTTTGCCAAGTCGTATCTTAGGAGTCCCTGGTTTGTCAGTTAGAGATGGGACTCCGTCACCTCCAAAGGTCCGAGGCATTTTGCTCTGATTGTTGCCAGCATCATATTTAAAGTACCAGAGAAGCAGGTTGCTAGCCTTACTTGCCCCGAGTCCCATTGGGTTTTACCCCTAATGGTTGAGGGACTAACTGGCAGATTTGGTAGTATTTGCCGTATGAACACAAAGGTGACCACGACTCAGAATATGTCCGAGATGCCCAGCCTTATTCCAAAGTAACTGGTATCCCGACTGTCGGGACCACTTACTTGGCCACTCATATGTTGCCTGTGGTTCATGAACTAGGACATGACGACAGAAACTCACACCATGAAGCACAAAAATACATAATGATTAAAATAATTTTAAATCGGGAAAAGCTGAACACTGAACTTATGGTAGGAAAAATACGAATACAAATACAAAATATATAATGATTAAAATAATTTTAAATCAGGAAAAGCTGAACACTGAACTTATGGTAGGAAAAATACAAAGCCTGCAGTAATAGAGCAGATAGATACAGCAGTGACACTTTTTGTAGACAAAAATAAGTGTACAGCCTAAACAGTAGCTAGAGGTACACAATTAGAATGACAACAGCTGAGTACATCCTGAAATATTCATTAATCATACATCTAGAAAAGTAGCAGCATTACATATGAATAGTGTTTAAGTTTAGTTGTGCATGTATGTGTGTGTGCATGTGTGATCCATGATTTTGACTTTAATTTATCTGACATCTGATTTCAGTCTCCAGATAGAAATTCACATCTCTCATCTCTCAATGTTTCTCAAACTTGCATTATGTCTTCTACACAGTCTTTTTAGCTCAATCTGCTCTTCGTCATTACTAGGCTGTAATTGAAGTCTGAATACACATGAAATTCACATTACAATAATGATTTATAAACCTCTGTGTGCACATGACATACTAAACCTAATTATCTTGTGATATCATCCAGATCCATTATGCTTTCTCCTTTGTTACCTTTTATGAAAAGTTTACTACTCATACAGGTAAGTGGAGGATTCCAAAGAACACTTGAAGACTACTTCCTCTTTGTTTGTACAAAAATATCCAACAGCTACTAGATTATAAAGCGCGAAATGTTAGATTTTGGCAAGAAAGTCTGCTGTGCCCTTTCAAAGGAACTATCACAGTTTTCGTCTGAAGCAATTTAAGGAAATCATGGAAAACCTAAATCAGGCTGGTCAGAAGCAAGTTTTAACCATCATCCTCCCAACTGCAAGTCCAGAAGGCTAACAACTGCACCACTTCAGTCGGTTCTTTATGTTGGTGTGTATAATGTGTGAGCCTGGCAATATAGCATCTGACTTTTGGAAAAAACATCATCCACACAATTTCATAGATTGCAAATACTGACAAGTGCAAGAATTATTGCACAATCAACTTAAGGGCTCATACATCCAAGTTGCTACTAAGAATAATATATAGAAGAACGTAATAGAAAATTGAGGATGAGTTAGCTGACAATCAGTTTGGCTTTAGGAAAGATAAAGACACTAGAGAGTCAATTCTGACATCAAGGTTGACATTGGAAGACAGACTAAAGAAAAATCAAAACACATTCATAGGATTTGTTCAACAATGAAAAATGATGCAAGATGTTTGAAATTCTGAGAAAAATAGGGGTAAACTATAGAGAAAGATGAGTAACATACAATATTTACATGAGCCAAGAAGGACTAATAAGAGCAGCAGTCCAAGGATGAAGTATTCAGATTAAAAAAAGACAGACAGGGATGTAGTCTTTCACTCCTACTGTTCCATCTATACATCAAAGACACAGTTACAGAAATAAAAGAAAGATTTAGGATCTGAATTAAAATTCAAGGTGAAAGGGTGCTAATGACAAGATACATTGATATCTTTGTTGTCCTTGTGAAAATGAAGAAGACCTATATGATCTGCTGAATTGAGTTAACAATATAATGAGTACAGAGTAGGGACTGAGAGTAAATCAAAGAGAGATGAAAATAATCAGAAGTAGTGGAAATGAGAACTGTGAGAAATTACTATAATTACAAAATAGATGTAGTAAAGGAATTCTTCTACCTAAGCAGCAAAATAAACCATGATGGACAGCCCAAGGAGGACATAAAAAGCAGACTAGCACTGCCAAAAAGGTCATTGCTGGCTAAGAAAAGTCTACTCGTATGAAATATACGCCTTAATTTGAGGAAGAAATTTCTGAGAATGTACATTTGGAGCACAGCCTTGTATGATGCCAAAATATGGACTGTGGGAAAACCATAAAAGAAGAGAATCAAAGCATTTGAGATGTGGTGCAATAGAAGAATGTTGAAAATTTGGCAGACTGGTAAGGTAAGGAATGAGGAGGTTCTCTGGACAATTGGTGAGGAAAGGAATATATAGAAAACACTGACGAGGAGAAGGAACAGGTATTGAGATATCAGACTAGAGGGAGTTGTAGAGGGTAAAAACTGTAGAGGAAAACAAAGATTGGAATTGGAATACATTCAGAAAATAATTGAGGACATAGGTTGCAAGTGATACCCTGGGATGAAGAGGTGACTGATGACTCAAACAATGTCACTGTTTCTATAAGCTTTTTTGTGTTTATGAGTGCTAGCTACCACTGTGTGATGTGAATGCCATCTTGTTGTCATCATCTTTGTCTCATAGCATACCGTACATTGTGAAGGGCAACAGACGCATTTTAACTTCCAAGGACACAAAAAACTCAGTATTTTTACTGAGACTGTTTTGTTAGACCTTAATATAGATCAACAACTTTGTACCCTAGAAAAAATATTTCTGAATTCACAGGCTTGAGTAGTTGCAGGACAATAGTACAGTGTTAACATGTATCTCAAAAGTTTGTTGTGATAAGAGTTTTGGATTCATTTAAGAAGTTCTATCTTTTTATGACAATTCTGTATTGCTTACCAGTTGCAATTTTTTATCGTATTTTGTGTGGCTATATTGTCTGTAATTAATTTATAATTATTGAAGGTATTTCAAGGTATACATTCAGTAACAATTTTCCTGTTGTTCAGATTCTTTACTTCTATTCATTCATACAGTATTTTCATCCCATACTTTGCCTTGTTCCCTATAAATTTTTTATTCCTCTTTTTCTCTAGCTATATATTTTTACACTTGATTTGTCTATATAACTTGAAGTAACAAAATTTTATAATTTTACCTTGTGCTATTTATGCATATTTTGTTCTAACATCTCATTTACCAAGTGAACAGTTTTTGATGAGGTTACTTAAAATCAGTGACTGTTCATTCATATTTAAGTTTTCTAGTGGGTCCCTAAATCCCTTCAGAAAATTTATGCAGTGATGCCATCACCATGATTTTACAGTTTGTTTGTTATATTCAAAAATTGTTCATAAATAATTATGTTTGATCTGGATCTGGTTATGAGAGAAATAGTTGCAAACATAAATGAAAAACATGTATGAAGAACAGTGACCTGATCGGAAATTATATCTAAGAAAGGAGGCTGACTGTTAGCTACTGAGACAGATGAAACAGCAAAAGGTATGACAAAATAAATAAATAAATAAATAAAAGCTCAAGATGTTAGGCTTGTTCAGCAGCAAAAAAAAAACCACTTGACTGTGGGTAAGAGTAAGAAAATACAGGAAATTTGGATTGTAAGAGTTGAAAATAAAATTATAGACTACTGATAAAGAGCTGCTGTGAACCATTACCTCAGAAGTAAATTTAGCTATTTGGAAATAGAAGAAGAAAAGTTAGTGTCTGAAGTGTTCTCAACACAGATATCTACATCTACATTTACATCTGTACTCAGCAAACAACTGTGATGAACACGGCAGAGGATATGTCTCCTTGTACCAGTTACTAGAGTTTCTTCCCATTCCATCCACATATGGAGCATGGGAAGAATGATTGTTTGAATGCCTCTGTGCATGCAGTAATTATTCTAATACTATCCTCATGATCCCTATGAGCATGATACATAGCGGACTGTAGTATATTGCTAGAGTCATCATTTAAAGCTACTTCTTGAAATTTTGTTAATAGACTTTCTCAGGATAGTTTATGTCTATCTTCAAAAGTCTTCCTGTTCAGTTTCTTCAATATCTCTGTGACACTCTCTCATGGATTAGACAGACCTGTGATCATTTGTGCTGCCCTTCTCTGTATATGCTCAATATCTCTTGTTAATCCTTTTTGGTACAGATCCCAACACTTACACAATATTCTAGAACCAGTTACATGAGTTATTTGTAAGCGATCTCCTCAGTAGATTGATTGCAGTTCCCCAATATTCAACCAATAAACCAAAGTCTACCACCTACTTTACTCACAACTGATCATTCGATTTTGAATCCCTACCAATTGTTACATCCAGGTGTTTGTATGAGTTGGCCGATTCCAACAGTGGCTGATTCATATTGTAGACTTAGGATGTTATGTTTTTTGAAGTGCACAATTCTACATTTCTGAACATTTAAAGTAAGTTGCCAGTCCTTGCACCATTTTGAAATCTTATCGAGATCTGACTTAATATTTGTTCAGTTTCGTGCAGATAGTGATTCATTAGAGATAGCTGCATCATCTGTGAAAATCCTGATGTTACTATTGATAATGTCTGAAAGATCATCAGTATACAACACAAATAGCAAGGATCCCAACATGCAGCATCCTTCCTACCAAAAAGTCCTCAATCAAGTCACAAATTTCACTTGATCCCCCATATGATCATATTTTTGCCAACAATAATAGGTGTGATACTGAGTAAAACGTTTTTTGGAAATCAGGAAATACTGCCTCTACTTGACTGCTTTATTTCATAGCTTAAAGTATGTCATGTGAGAAAAGTGAGAGTGGGTTTCACATGAACTCTGTTTTTGGGATCCTTGCTGGTTGGCAGTGAGGAGGTCCTTCTGTTCAAGGTACCTCATTATATTTGAACTCAAAATGGAATAAGATTCAGCAACAAATTAATGTCAAGGATATTGCACAGTAGTTTTGTGGATCACTTCTACTATCCTTCTTGTAGATGGGTGGACCTGTGCCTTTTTTTCCAAGAACTGGGCACAGTTAGAACAGTTTGAAGACAGGCTAACTCAGGTGAAAATTCAGTATAGAATCTGACAGGGATTGCATCAGGCCCAGTAGCTTTGTTCAGTCTTAGTATAAGTGGCATTGAGAAACAATTGAAATCAAGCCAATCAGCCAAGTAAATAAGTTGTGCCCTCCATCGGAATGCCTAGACAAGGATTTCACCTCCACACTCTTTGAAAGCAAATCAAGCATGTTAGCCACAGTACTGACATACTACACCAAAAAAATTGAGAAGCATTGATAGAGTACATTTGTTAATAAATGTCCAAGCAAAAAAAATGTAAAATGCTAATAGTAGTAAAAAGATTAGGAAAAGGATAAAAGGAAGGGTCATCTGAGAAATGTTCAAAAAGGCAACAAGAAGTACAGGGAAAAGGAGAAAAGGGAATAAAGAAATGTCAGGAGAGCTATAAGTGAAGTTGGGTGATGAGCATTACACAATTGCTCTGAGAGACCAGTATACATGTTTAGTTGTTGAAGACTGTTGTTGGACCCTACTCCCAAATACTAAAGCAGTGATTCTATGAAAAATTATCCTGTCTGTATGAGAGGCAACCTAAAGTCGTTATAGGAAAAGGGGCCAAAGTACTGATTACCCAGGTTCAAGGAACAGTGCATGCCAAGCAGTATTGCACATGCATGTGTGTTCCGCTGTCTAGAAGGTGAAAATGAGAATTTTTAGCAAGGTCACTCAAGTGTATAAACTGTACTAGAGTGTTGTGTTGGGCTGATGTACAGTAGCGTGGGTACCATGTGATACTCCAGCTAATAGCATCATTCTGCATTCCTGTCTGTAGTTTGTGTGCACATAAAATGATTACTACTAATTTTCATGTTAGTTTAGGTATGGTGTGGCACATTATGTGTTGTGCAGCAGCAGCAGCAGTTTTCTGAGGCACATAAATTTTTCTAGGGACAAAATCAGTGTTCTAATACTGCCAGTTAGGAGGGCAGGTAATGGCATAGGATGGAGACAAAGAGCACAATGCTAATGCTGCAAAGTATTCTCCACCTCTGTATGTGCAGAACACAGCATGTACCTACCTTCTTACTTGTACACTTTAACCAATGCTAAAAAATGTAAGTATACAGAGTTTTGATAATTGATTTCTTTCAAACAACATGAAATATAGATGACATTCATGCTCAAAATGAATGTTTTCAGTAACTAAACAATGTTATTGATATCAGACCGATGGTCAAATTGTAGCTGTCAGTATGCAGGGAGCGACAACTGCAAACAATGTTTTGACAGTTTTTTGTGCTACTTTCAGTGTACTTTGTCTTTACTCTGTGAGGTCTCTACAGGGTACAAGTGAAGAGCTGTTAGCTCTACATACCATGGTAGTTACTGAATAGTACCTATTTGACATATCCTTTGGACAAATACAATATCATGCAAAATGAACCTGACATATTCCCACAGGTAAATTTTTCTACCTTGCCAACACCCCCCTTCCATCCACAACCAAATGGAGAAGCCTAGAGAATGGTCCACACTTTCAAAACTCAGATGAAAAGATATCTCCAGGATCACTCCACCAATGCATCACTAACTTTATTTTTTGGGCAGTTACAGGTCCACACCCATGGGAGACAAAAATTATGCGGAACTTCTCTTAGGATGGCTGCCCTGAACCCTCTTGAGCCTACTCATGCCAACGCCACAGCCAGCACCATCAGTGTCTGCTTTCAAGTTCCACCCCAACACCTTGGCATGGACGAAAGGAGTGGCCAGCAACCAGCCTGGATTCTGGGAAAAATTGTTCAGCACTGGGACCAGAAGGTTTTTACGGTGCAGCTTTCAGGCTTATACATGCCTTTTGCCTCACAGCCAGCTGACCAACACCATACCCCAACAAGAGCGACTTATCCTAGATTTCATACAGCCGCAGAGGCTGCCTTTGCCAGACTATGAGATGCCACCCAGTCACCAACCATGAGTAATTCCAGATGAAGATGAAGACATACTGCTGGCTTCTCCTGCTCCACCTGCTCTGCTGCCAGAGTCCACACCATGCAACCTTAGCCTCTGGCCAGGATGTTTTCATCCGTATACATGGAAGAACCCTGGAGATACTAAAAGGTATCAGATAGATTATATAATGGTAAGACAGAGATTTAGGAACCAGGTTTTAAATTGTAAGACATTTCCAGGGGCAGATGTGGACTCTGACCACAATCTATTGGTTATGACCTGTAGATTAAAACTGAAGAAACTGCAAAAAGGTGGGAATTTAAGGAGATGGGACCTGGATAAACTAAAAGAACCAGAGGTTGTACAGAGATTCAGGGAGAGCATAAGGGAGCAATTGACAGGAATGGGGGAAAGAAATACAGTAGAAGAAGAATGGGTAGCTTTGAGGGATGAAGTAGTGGAGGCAGCAGAGGATCAAGTAGGTAAAAAGACGAGGGCTAGTAGAAATCCTTGGGTAACAGAAGAAATATTGAATTTAATTGATGAAAGGAGAAAATATAAAAATGCAGTAAGTGAAACAGGCAAAAAGGAATACAAACGTCTCAAAAATGAGATCGACAGGAAGTGCAAAATGGCTAAGCAGGGATGGCTAGAGGACAAATGTAAGGATGTAGAGGCCTATCTCACTAGGGGTAAGATAGATACCGCCTACAGGAAAATTAAAGAGACCTTTGGAGACAAGAGAACGACTTGTATGAATATCAAGAGCTCAGATGGAAACCCAGTTCTAAGCAAAGAAGGGAAAGCAGAAAGGTGGAAGGAGTATATAGAGGGTCTATACAAGGGCGATGTACTTGAGGGCAATATTATGGAAATGGAAGAGGATGTAGATGAAGATGAAATGGGAGATACGATACTGCGTGAAGAGTTTGACAGAGCACTGAAAGACCTGAGTCGAAACAAGGCCCCCGGAGTAGACAATATTCCATTGGAACTATTGACGGCCGTGGGAGAGCCAGTCCTGACAAAACTCTACCATCTGGTGAGCAAGATGTATGAAACAGGCGAAATACCATCAGACTTCAAGAAGAATATAATAATTCCAATCCCAAAGAAAGCAGGTGTTGACAGATGTGAAAATTACCAAACTATCAGCTTAATAAGTCACAGCTGCAAAATACTAACACGAATTCTTTACAGACGAATGGAAAAACTAGTAGAAGCCAACCTCGGGGAAGATCAGTTTGGATTCCGTAGAAACACTGGAACACGTGAGGCAATACTGACCTTACGACTTATCTTAGAAGAAAGATTAAGGAAAGGCAAACCTACGTTTCTAGCATTTGTAGACTTAGAGAAAGCTTTTGACAATGTTGACTGGAATACTCTCTCTCAAATTCTAAAGGTGGCAGGGGTAAAATACAGGGAGCGAAAGGCTATTTACAATTTGTACAGAAACCAGATGGCAGTTATAAGAGTCGAGGGACATGAAAGGGAAGCAGTGGTTGGGAAGGGAGTAAGACAGGGTTGTAGCCTCTCCCCGATGTTGTTCAATCTGTATATTGAGCAAGCAGTAAAGGAAACAAAAGAAAAATTCGGAGTAGGTATTAAAATTCATGGAGAAGAAATAAAAATTTTGAGGTTCGCCGATGACATTGTAATTCTGTCAGAGACAGCAAAGGACTTGGAAGAGCAGTTGAATGGAATGGACAGTGTCTTGAAAGGAGGATATAAGATGAACATCAACAAAAGCAAAACAAGGATAATGGAATGTAGTCTAATTAAGTCGGGTGATGCTGAGGGAATTAGATTAGGAAATGAGGTACTTAAAGTAGTAAAGGAGTTTTGCTATTTGGGGAGCAAAATAACTGATGATGGTCGAAGTAGAGAGGATATAAAATGTAGGCTGGCAATGGCAAGGAAAGCGTTTCTGAAGAAGAGAAATTTGTTAACATCCAGTATTGATTTAAGTGTCAGGAAGTCATTTCTGAAAGTATTCGTATGGAGTGTACCCATGTATGGAAGTGAAACATGGACGATAAATAGTTTGGACAAGAAGAGAATAGAAGCTTTCGAAATGTGGTGCTACAGAAGAATGCTGAAGATTAGATGGGTAGATCACGTAACTAATGAGGAAGTATTGAATAGGATTGGGGAGAAGAGAAGTTTGTGGCACAACTTGACCAGAAGAAGGGATCGGTTGGTAGGACATGTCCTGAGGCATCAAGGGATCACCAATTTAGTATTGGAGGGCAGCGTGGAGGGTAAAAATCGTAGAGGGAGACCAAGAGATGAATACACTAAGCAGATTCAGAAGGATGTAGGTTGCAGTAGGTACTGGGAGATGAAAAAGCTTGCACAGGATAGAGTAGCATGGAGAGCTGCATCAAGCCAGTCTCAGGACTGAAGACTGCAACAACAACAACAACTTCTGTGTCCCAAGTCAACAGTGATGCTGAGGTCTTGGAGGAGGATCCCATGTATATGGTGTTCATTCACAGCAGATACTTTCCTGTTCCCCAAGGGGGAAGGGGTGTGGTATCCACCACTACTAAATCTCTGCACTGAGCAGTGGCCCACTATTATGCACAGACAAAAATTCCTTGTTGGTTGCACTTCTCTGTGCGCAGCCCGCTGCTAGCATTGCAGGCCTCCTTCACGTGCACATGTTTCAAACCACAGTGATTGGCCACTCATAACATTCAGCGAATGGCTGCCCAGAATGTACAATGACCCCAACCGCCGGTTCCCTTAATTATGGTGCCTTATTTAACGCCGCTACTGGCGTCTACAAGCCAGTTCTCATTGTGTGATGTTCTACTCCACAACTAGGAAGTGCTATGCTGTGGTGGACCTGCTGTTCAATGTTGATTTGTCTGTGGTCTGGACTTAGAATCCAAATGATTTACTGGAACTTGGACTTAAACGTTCACTATTTAACCACCATCAATATATATAATTTCCACAAGTGTTCATCTACAACTCAGAACCTGGCAACGAAATTGTATCAGTGTTGTCCCAATAAACTATAGAAATGTGCTGACAAGATGTGGTACTTTTAAAGAAACACATATCCCCCCTCCACACCAACACCCAACCACCCACTCGCATGCATGCACCACACGCACACACGTGCACACACACACACACACACACACACACACACACACACACACACACACACACACTCTCTCTCTCTCTCTCTCTCTCTCTACTTTCTACTTTCTAATCCCTGTTACATCACTTCCTTGTCCACATGTATGCAGGGATTTACAGGAGCCCAGAAAACACAATTTTAACATACAATACTACTTAATTTATATTACATCTCACCCAACTGTGAACTCATTGTTGCCATGAACTTACCTTAGCATGCAGTGGTTGTATGATCTACACTTTCCACTTTGCAGTCTTTGGGATTTGCTAGACATCTTACTGTCTTCTTTCATTTTGAGCGTACGTTGATATCAGATTTTTCTGATGGTTATGTGAAATATTGCAAGATATAAGAACTGACATTTGGACTTATTACTGTTCATGATCACCAAGGTCTTTGGTTATGCACAGGTAGAATAGTACTACCAGTTTCATATTCATCCATAGCACTGTTGTTGCAGTCTTCAGTCCAAAGACTGATTTGAAGCAGATCTTACAATAGGACTGCATGCCCTTGGGTAATATAGTGGTTACAGCTTTCTCTGCTTCCAGCAGTTCACAGTCTCAACATAGAAAGGTCATGTTCACTAATGTTATTGTCTGCCATATTGGCAGTTGTCCCTGCAACTACTGAAAATGCTGCTGTCCCCTTCAGGAATGATGTGATTGTCTGGCCTCTCCACAGATATTCCTCTTTTGTAGTTGGTCCTTCTATATGGCTATCTGCACAATTAAAGCAGGAAAAACCACCCCACTGTGGCAAGGTTCATGGTTCTTTGGGGAATTATTCAGAACACTGATATTTATTTGGTATGTTTGTGGCTAACTTGCAAACCCTTTACATAATTGTCAGTGACCCTGTTTAAGGCTGCCATATTTCCAGTATCATATCAGAGCAAGCTGGAATTACTGAAACAGAATCATCACTTCAGCAGCTTTTGATGCACTGTCTTGTACTCATATAGCACCTATAACTCATGTGACATCCGTAACTGGTTGAGAAAATATTGCACTACACTGCTGCAAGCAATGACAACTGAATTTCAGTTTGTTCTAAAGATACTCACTAAATTTTCCTTTGCATTGTTCATTTAATTTGAATCAAATAGTTCTTATGAAAGACATTACTGTTTAGCATTATTATATGGCTGAAGAGTACATACCTGAACACTTCCTTTATAAAAGCACGCAAATAATGCATTTGGTCTAGATGGGTGGAGGTTATATGTGTCTCAGCAGATGGCAGTAAATTCATCAGTTCTTGATGTATTTTCTCTTGTTCAGCAGGACGTGTTGCCAGCTGGTATAGAATGGAGCATACAGCCATAGAAATCTGTAAATATAAAAACAGTTTACTACATAACTCTAACAGAGAAACAAAGACAGTTTTAAGATTACTTTTAACAAAGCTTATAAACTGAACAGTTTACTACATAACTCTAACAGAGAAACAAAGACAATTTTAAGATTACTTTTAACAAAGCTTATAAACTGCTATGCTATTTTTGAAATACAGACAGTGAAATGATTCAGCAGCAAAACAATCACATAAACATTAAACATTATGATGTTGAAACAAGAATTACTGTCATTCTGAACAAAATGGCCATAAGAACGGATCCTGAGAGAAGAACTAAGTTACTCAAAAACTTTAAAGAATAAAATATTTGGAAGAATGGAATAATGATGAAGTTTGAAAGACAAGAAGTACATCGAGAGGAAAAATGCAATAATACTTACAAAAACTGGAATAGGCTCCTCATACAAGAAATGTAAAAATGAATGACAGTGACTGACTCATCCTTTTATAGTCCCATGATCAATCAACCTTATCTTTCCGCTAAAGAATTTCACTTAACTTTCCTCTGTACATTTCTATTCACTTTTCTTGAATGTCTTAGAAGCAGACTATATGTACCTATATTTTTCACATTATTTTAAAAGTTTTAACCACCTAAAATACCTATAAAAATGATACACAGTATCTTGTCTCTTTATAGTCCATTCTATAACAGAATCAGTACCCAAGTGACCAGTTCAGCACAGTAGAAGGTAAACAGTTCTACAACACATGGAATTAGTGACACTAATATATACACCTGCCCAGGTAACCGAGCCCATTAAAGTACCTTCTTCTAGAACACAGGAAGATGTGACAGCCTGGAATCAGATCCACCTCACAGACTAATAATAGTGGTGGCCCATCTGCTGGCCAGCCGGTGTGTGGTTTTTTAGGCACTTTCCCACATTCACACCAATATCCACACCCCATCTCAGATATGCAAATCCTTTGGAAAACGATATCATATTTGCCCATGTGATTACACCAGATGCAGATGGAAGTGGAACTGAGGGGGAGGGGGGGAAGGAGGTGTTTGAGGGGGGGGGGGGGGGAAGCTGGCAGTAGCTTTGATATGCAAAGTCAAACTGCCTACAGCAGTGAAACACTTGATGGTTTTACAGAATGGAGTAGGAAAAGTGAACAGATGCACTGTATTGGTTTTAATATGTATGTTTCTCAGCTATACTGCGTAGCTATAATGTATTCCTTTTGATGTATTACTTATACCATTGTTTCATTCCAAAAATCTGAATATGGGATTCTCCCAAAATGCTTTTTAAATGACATTATTTTGGTGATCAACCTGAATGTTTTGCCATTAAGTGCAAGTACACTCACAGATCTCCTTACACAATCTTCATCTAAAGTGATAAAATTACGATATTTGGACAGCCTATCAGCATCATTAGATGCAAAGAAAACTATTCACTGAATAGTGACAGTATTGAGTTTTTGACACACACACACACACACACACACACACACACACACACACACACACACACACACACAGTGTAGCTGTTTGTATATGCACCCCAGTATGCTGGTTAACTACTCAATGCTTCCACTATTTGATGAGTAATTTCCTTTACTCCCATATTTCCACAGGTATCTGCAAAGGAAGTGTGTGTGTGTGGGGGGGGGGGGGGGGGGGGTTGGGCAGGAAAGAGTGGGCATTTCATTTGTCCCCACTTGGAGTGTGTGGAGGTACAGACTTTTCATTCATAACATAATTCTCATCCACTTATAACAATGACTGACTGCAAATCTACTGAACTGCAGATCTAATGATACTGAGCAATGCAAATAGCTTTTCCTTTCTCTCTCTCTCCCTCCTTTCTTTTTTTTTTATTTTTTATTTTTTTTTTTAGTGGTGGCAGATTCTGCATCATTCTACAGTGAAGGTGAGTAGTGGAACAGTATGGAAACTTAGTCCCCAATCATCTCTCTCTTGCCCTTATCAGGCTGCAGAAAGGAACTGTTTTGTCTGTCAAAGAAAGACCGATGATGGTTTGTGATTATACTTTCAGTGTTACAGGACAGAGTGATTTCAGTACACTCTGAACAACAGGAACATCCTATACTGTAAGAGTACACATCCTTACTTATTCTACAAACTCAAATACCAAATACCATTGTCTCTGCTAGAAGAGAGAAAAAAGTGTAAAATTTCAAAGAAGTCTTCTTCAGGAGTTGGGAGCTTCTCATACTCCATGTAGTGCAGTACAATGCAAATACAGTCATAGACCTATGAGTCTGGCAGTTGAGCTGTGCTGGTATGGCTAATCAATAATGTGACAAAGTAGAGAGACAAGGAGTGCCTTGGTTCAATCCAAGGGTGTCAAAAGTCAATTGTACTAGAAAATTTTAGGGTGGCTTTCAGACAGTTTCTACCTTCATGTAGTCATATACTAACCCTGAATTATATTTCACATAGCTTTCAAAATTCATTTTGCTGAATGTTAATTGAGCAGTCACTATTAAAAAATAGATAACGTGAATGTAATGCAATACATCCATTAATGTGGTAATGTAAGGGAACAAATTGTTACAGATGGCATCAAAGCTGAATAAGCATTATTTAAAGGTTGCCTGTTTCTCCACTTTGAGAGGTGTTAATATGACAATTTTTGTTGGCACTTTTTGTTTATGTCCAACCAGATCTTCTCAACAAAAAGCACTCATATTCATATTAATGATATATGAAGCTCTATTTACCCTATTTTGTTGAAATTTGCTCAATATTTAAGTATCAAAAGTGAATCTACCAATCATTTCAGATGCAATATTTTATGTGTATTGTTCTTCAGTTCATGAAGCATGACTTGTTTTGCAGACCTGCTGAATCAGTTATATCAAGAATTTCAGTTTTAGAATCTTGGCTTCTCTTGGATAAATTTCTGTGTATGCCCATGTTACATGTAATGGGACACCCTTTTCTAAAATAACCTTTTTTTTATAGAAGTAGCCAATACCAGGACTAATCCTGAATCTGGTATAGGTGAACATTCTCAGCTGTTTCACTGAAAGAATTTCATTTTATTTTGCATATGATGTATTAAATTTCAGACTAAAATGTATAAAAAGAAATTAATTTGTTACACTCTATATGTGTCAATAAAATTCTTCTCTTAAAAATATTTGAAAATTATGAAATTTCTGGCATACTTAAAATTCACATCATTATTTATGCAACCTAATGCTAATTATTAAATTTATTTCTAGACTCTTTTACAAAATAATGATATATTTTAGTGAAGATTCTTCTTTTGTCGAGAAAGTTTGTAAACTCTGTTGCTTTGTGAACTCTTTGGAATATTGTGAGTACTGCAGAAATGTTAGTAGTAGTGGGCATCCCTCTGATAGAAATGCATGTGTTTTTTAATTTTGTCTACAACAACGTGATTGATTGTTGTATGAAAATGGAAATCATGAAGTCAGTGTGATATTGAAGAATGGGATAAAATAAAAGAAATATACAGGCAAATCTTCATCAGTTATTTAGTCATCAGGAGCCCACAACGTTAAATCAAAATTTCAGCCACAAGAATGTACCCCTAAACGCAAGACTTGGAGCCAACAAGAAGAGAAAACGAACATAATTAAAAGTGTTTCTTTTGTATAGCTTACGTCTCTCGAAGCTTTTGAAAATAATGAACACACTATGAAAAATTTAATAGCGGTGCATGGGAGAGTAAGGTTACAAACTCCTAAATAATTTACGTTCTGCTTGAAGTTTCCATATCATATTAAAACTTTTTAGAAAGTAATATATGTAGGTATGGGACACCCAGGGTCTAGAGGTAGTGTCTGTGTGTGATATTCAAAATATCCTTAGTCCCAGGTTTGAACATCACCTCACTTAAATTTCAAATGAAAATCATCAGCAATGGCAGCCAAAGACTTCCAGTGTAAGACGTTACCCTCATACAGCCAATGGCCTTGCCAAAGAGGTAGGATGAGCCGATGGAGATTCAAAGCACTCTCTTGCCCTTTGGGGGTGGGCGGGGGGGGGGGGGGGGGGGGGGGGGGGAACTACCCCTAAAGGCTGAAGAATTAGCCAATGATCAATGACATGAGGATGCAGAAGGCAGTGGGAAACACTACATTAAAAACACATAATGTGTGTCCACAGGACATGCAGCCTGTAGTTCAGAAATATTATGATGATCTCTCCATTGACAAAAGGTTCCAGACTAGTCTCCCTTTCTTATCTGTGGGAGGGGACTGACGAGGGGGAGGTGACCACAAGAAAAAGATTGAATAATCAACAAAAGGATAATGTTCTGTGGGTCAGGGGTTCAAATGTCAGACATCTGAACATAGTAAGAAAGCTAGAAAATCTGAGATGGGAAATGCTAAGGCTCAGGCTAAATATAATGTGGGTCAGTGAAATGAAATAGAGATAAGACAATGGTCAGGTGAGTATAGACTAATATCAACAGGAGTAGACAATGGTAAAATGGGAGTAGGATTCGTTATGAATAGGAAGATAGGACAGAAAGTTAGTTACTGTAAACAGTTCAATGATAGGATTGTTCTCATCACAATAGACAGCGAACTAACACCAACAACAATAGTTCAGGTATGCATACCAGTCACAAGCTGAAGATGAAGAGATAGAGAAATTATGTGAGGGTATAGAACAAGTAATACAATACGTAAAGGGAGATGAAAATCTAATGGTCATGTGGGACTGGAAAGTGGTTATAGGGGAAGGGCAGAAGAAAAGCTTACAGGAGAACATGGGGTTGGTACTAGGAATGAGAGAGGAGAAAGACTAATTGAGTTCTGCAATAAATTGCAGCTAGTAATAGTGAATAATCTGTTCAAGAATTGCAAGAGAAGGTTGGAAGATACGGGAAGATTTCAGTTAGATTACATCATGGTCACACAAAGAGTCAGGAATCAGATACTGGATTGTAAGGCATATCTAGGATCAGATATAGAGTCAGATCACAATTTACTAGTAATGAAGAGTAGGTTGAAGTTTAAGAGACTAGCCAGGAGGAATCAATGTACCAAGAAGAAGGACACATAAGCACTAAGACATGAGGAGTTGTGCTTGAAGTTCTCGGAGGCTATAGATATTGTAATATGGAATAGCTCAGTAGGCAGTTCAGTTGAAGAGGAATGGATATCTCTAAAAAATGCTATCACAGAAGTTGGTAAGAAAAATATAGGTACAAGGAAGGTAGCTGCAAAGGAACCATGGGAACAGAAGAAATACTTCAGTTGACTGATGAAAGAAGAAAGTACAAAAATGTTCAGGGAAATTCAGAAATGCAGGTCACTTAGGAATAACATCAGTAGGAAGTGCAGGGAAACTAAGATGAACTGGCTGCATGAAATATACATGAAGAAATTGAAAAGAAATGATTGTCAGAAGAACTGATTCAGCTCTCTCTCTCTTTTTTGATCTGTCAGTCCTCTGACCGGCTTGATGTGGCCCACCACAAATTCCTTTCCTGTGTCAACCTCTTCATCTCAGATCCAATCTCTGTCTTCTCTAATGTTTTCCCTCTCTACAGCTCCCCCTAGCACCATGGAAGTCATTCCCTGATGTCTTAACAGATGTCCTATCACCCTGTCTCTTTTCCTTATCAGTGTTTTCCACATATTCCTTTCCTCTCCAATTCTGCACAGAACCTGCTCATACCTTACTTTATCAGTCCACCTAATTTTCAACGTTCGCCTGTAGCAACACATCTCAAATGCTTCAGCTCTCTTCTGTTCTGGTTTTCCCACAGTCCATTTTTCACTACCATACAAAGGCCTATGTTTGGTACTAGTAAACTTTTCTGGGCTAGGAATGCCCTTTTTGCCAGAGCTAGTCTGCTATTGATGTCCTCCTTGCTCCATCCATCATTGGTTGTTTTGCTGCCTGGGTAGCAAAATAACTTAACTTTGTCTGCTTTCTGACCATCAATTCTGATGTTAAGTTTCTTGATGTTCTCATTTCACCTATTTCTCATTACTTCCGTCTTTCTTTGATTTACTCTCAGTCCATATTCTGTAGTCATTAGAATGTTAATTCAATTCAGAAGATCCTGAAATTCTTTTTCACTTTCATTGAGGACAGCAATGTCATCAGTGAACTTTATCACTGATATTTTTTCACCTTGAATTTTAGCTCCACTCTTGAACCTTTATATCATTTCCACCATTGATTCTTCAGCAGTAGAGTGAAACGATTACATCCCTACCTTACATCCTTTTTAATCTGAGTACTTCATTCCCAGTCTTCTACTCTTATTATTCCCTCTTGGCTCTTGTACATTGTATATATTGCCCATTTCTGCCTATAGATTAACCCTATTTTCCTCAGAGTTTTGAACATCTTGCACCATTTTACATGGTCAAATGCTTGTTCCAGGTTGACAAATCCTATGACTGTGTCTTGTTTTCTCTTTAATCTTATTTCCATTAGCAACTGCAAAGTCAGAACTGCTTCTCTGTTGCCTTTACCTTTCCTAAAGCCAAATTGATTGTCATCTAATTGATTGTCACCTAACACATACTCAGTTTTCTTTTCCATTCTTCAGCATGTTATTCTTATCAGCAATCTGGTTGCATGAGCTGTTAAGCTGAATGTGTGATAATTCTTGCACTTGCAGTCTTCAGAATTGTGTGGATGACATTTTTCTGAAAGTCAGGTGTTATGTTGCTAGACTCATAGAGTCTACACCCCAATGTGATTAGTCATTTTGCTGCCACTTCCTCCCAATCATTTTAGAAATTCTGATGGAGTGTTATCTGATCCCTTCTACCTTATTTGATCTTAAGTCCTCCAAAGCTCTCTTAAATTCTGATTCTAATACCAGATCCCCTCTCTCTTCTAAACTGTCTCCTGTTTCTTCTTCTATCACATCAGATAAATCTTCCCCCTATAGAGGCCTTCAGTGTACTCTTTCCACCTATCCACTCTCTCCTCTGCATTTCTACATTTATCAGTGGAATTTCCATTGCATTCTTAATGTTACCACCCTTGCATTTAATTTCACCAAAGGTTGTTTTGACTTTCCTATATGTTGAGTCAGTCCTGCCAACAATCTTTTCTTTTTCGATTTCTTCACATTTTTCATGCAACCAATTTGTCTTAGCTTCCCTGCACTTCCTATTTATTTCATTCCTCAGCAACTTTTATTTCCATGCACCTGAATTTCCCTCAACATTTTTGTAGTTTCTTTCTTCATTGATTAAGTGAAGTATTTCTTCTGTTACGTGTGGTTACTTTGCAATTACCTTCTTTGTGCCTACGATTTTCTTTCCCTCTTCTGTGATTACCTTTTCAGAGATGTCCATTCCTCTTCAACTGTACTGCCTACTGGACCATTCTTAATTGCTGTATCTGCACTTTTGCACTTCTGTATCCTGCTTCTTTGTGTATTGATTCTTCCAGATTAATCTCTTGAACTTCAGCCTACTCTCCATCACCACTACATAGTGATGTGAGTCTATATCGCTCCTGAATGTGAATTACAATCCAGTATCTGATTTTGGAATCGCTGTCTGGCCATGATGTAATTCAACCAAAATCTTCCCATATCACCCAGCCTTTTCCAAGTATACCTCCTCCTCTTGTAATTCTTGAACAGAGTATTCACTATTATTAGCTGAAATTTATTACAGAAGTCATTAATCTTTCTCCCCTCTCATTTGTAGTACATAGCCCATATTCTACTGCAACTTTTTCTTCAACTCCTTCTCCTATAACTGCATTCCAGTCCCCCTGATTTTCACCTCCCTTTACATACTCATATCTTCATATACTTTATCTCTCTCTTCAACTTCAACTTACGATGTCGGCATGTGTATCTGAATTGTTGTTGTTGGTGTTGGTTTGCTGACAATTCTTATAAGAACAACCCTGTCATTGAACTATTAACAGTACCACACTCTCTGGCCAACCTTTCTATTCATCATGAATCCTACTCCCATTATACTATTTTCTGCTGCTGTTGATAGTAACCTATACTCATCAGACCAGACATCCTTGTCTTCGTTCCATTTCACTTCACTGACCCCTGCTATATCTAGATTGAGTCTTTGCATTTGCCTTTTCAGATACTGCACCATGATTCACAGAATGCTATCCTGTTGTTGGTTATACAATCTTTTTCTCATGGTCACCTCCCCTGTGGCAGTCCTCTCACTGAGATCTGAATGGAGGCTAATCTAGAATCTTTTGCCAATAATGATACTTTTTCAATTACAGGCCACATGTCCTGTGGATGCACACTATGTGTCTTTAATGCAGTGCCTTTAATGCCTTCAATCATTGCTGTTTCTTCTGCCTTTAGGGGCAGTTTCCACCCCAATGACAAGAGTGTGACCTGAACCTTTGTCGACTCTTCTGCCCTCTTTGACAAGGCCATTGGCAGAATGAGGGTGACTTCTTATACCAGAAATCTTCAGTAACCAATGCTGATTATTAATCAGGATTTAAATGGTGGCAGGTTTCAAACCCTTGACTGAGAACATTTTGATTACTTATCAATGATGCTACCGCTAGACCATGGGTGCATCCACTTAGAATAAAGAAAAGTCAGAACAACCTAATATTAAAAGCAAGGGTGTAAATATTAAGAGTGCAGTGGGAATTCAACTGTGAAATGTAGAGGAGACAGAGGATAGGTGGACAGAGTACATTTAAGGTCTCTATGAGGAGTAAGATGGGTCTGATGATGTGTCAGAAGAAGATACAGGAGTTGATACAGAAGAAATAGGGGGTCTAGTATTAGAATTGGAATTTAAAAGAGCTTTTGGAGGCTTAAGATCAGATAAGGCAGAAGGGATGGACAATACTCCCTCATAATTTCTAAATTAATTGGGATAAGTCACAACAAATCAACTATTCATGTTAGTATGTGGAATTATGAGTCTGGCAATATACCATCTGACTTCCAGAAAAATTTAATCCAACAAATTCTGAAGACTTTAAGAACTGACAAGTGTAAGAATGTTCGCATAGTCAGCTTAGCAGCTTATGCATCCAAGTTGGTGACAAAAATAAAATGCAGAAGAATAGAAAAGAAAATTAAGGATGTGTAGATGACGATCAGTTTGGCTTTAGTAAAGATAAAGGCACCAGAGAGGCAGTTCTGACTTTTGCTAATGGAAGCAAGATTAAAGAAAAAACAAGACACAGTCATAGGATTTGTCAACATGGAACAAATGTTTGACTAAGTAGAATGGTGCAGTGTTGATCTGTTGATGCAGTGAAACATTGTGCACTTGGAAAGTTTTGACAGTGGAGTGCTCAAGCGAAAGCTCAACCGGTGAAACAGTGAGCTGGGCTAATATGTAGGGCACTTGGAGAAGGAGTTTAGGAGGTGTCTTGTATAGGCAGCATGGAAGGGGCAGTGCTGAATGAGCCTGGAATTAATGCACCAGATGCATGGTGTAGCAGTGAAGCTGACAGCACACTGGGTGAAAGTACTGTATATCTAAGGAAGTCAATGACGAGCACCAATTTTTCAACATCAGTGATGTGAAATGTCTATGGGAAATGCAGTTCATACTTTAGATGGACCTGTAGATCCACAGCACTGAGGGCTTTGATACAAGAGTTTTTTGCCAAATACAATGTCAGTTTTGTTGGGAATGTACAAGGCAGGGCCAGTACCGTAGGTATAACACTAGCCTCTGCACCAGTATCAATGAGAAACTGGATGCTTGACATGCTGTCTGTAATGTAAAGATGACCCCCAGAAGATAGGGAAGCGTTTGTTGACTATTGTTTGGCTAGGCCTAGTGTAGGAGAAGTGCAGGCCAGGCTGCCAAAACTGCTCCACATGCAGAGTTTACTGTGGAGGGTGGGCAGCAGTTTTGAACAAAATCTCCAAATGTATGTGGAACCAGCAGAGGGGGTACACAGGGTGGGGAGTAAGCTGTGCTTCATGCATCACTTCTGTTGGATTCTGCAGAGACGTGTCCTTCTATTCCACTGTATCTTAAGTAGAGGCTGGAAGCGATTGGAGAGTTGGTGTGGTTAGTGCTCTGAAGTTACTTCCAAATGGCTGAGTGTCATTCCAGAAAACTGTGCAAACTCTCATACAGACTCTAACAACCGAGTGAAGTGTAGGGTGGGGACCAGGGGGTGGGGGCTGTTGCCCATAGTGCCAACATTATCACCTGAACAACCATTCACACTAGCAAGAACATATCTGTGGCCAGGATGCTATATGCTTAATCCACATGGTATAAATCAGTTTCCAGTGGATCAAAATCACGTGACAATAATTATAATTGCAATTCATATGGGGATTTGATCAGTCACAATGTTCACAACACAGTGTCTGGTATGAAGTTGACATCCACCAAAGCATGAAGGTGCCACCAAAATTGGGATGGAAACCTAGAGCCTAAGTTCTCGTTGTGGATAATATGATGCAAGACCTCAGAAGGGGGATGGAACAAATGTTCAATAACAGTAGTTTTAGCCACAGAATATTTCTGACGGGCAAATTCAGAGAGGATCAAGTCACTGATAAAGTCTGTATGGTCGTGCAAATAACCGTCTATGCAAATAAAACTGAAATCTTTGTCCATAATACCATAAAGGTCAAAGATGTTATCTACTAAGGTGAACCACATATGTGGATTGTCCTTCAGTAACAGCAGCATTTTAGGAAACCTGCTGCATAAAACCATTTGCATAGGTATTGGCATAGGAGGTAGAGCTGTTGTGACCGGTGAAGGCAGTACAGCATTGGCAGTAGCGAAATCTTGGTTGACGGTTGCTAGTGTCCACGTGAGATGTTGCCCAAGCACAATATTGTAGGCATAAGAATGTGGTAAGACCGGTGTGGCAGGGATGACCAAGGTCATCAAAGGTAGCATTGCAGGAATATGTTGTTGTTGTTGTAGTTGTTGTTGTGGTCTTCAGTCCTGAGACTGGTTTGATGCAGCTCTCCATGCTAATCTATCCTGTGCAAGCTCCTTCATCTCCCAGTACCTACTGCAACCTACATCCTTCTGAATCTGCTTAGTGTATTCATCTCTTGGTCTCCCTCTACGAGTTTTACACTCCACACTGCCCTCCAATGCTAAATTTGTGATCCCTTAATGCCTCAGGACATGTCCTACCAACCGATTCCTTCTTCTAGTCAAGTTGTGCCACAAACTTCTCTTCTCCCCAATCCTATTCAATACCTCCTCATTAGTTACATGATCTACCCACCTAATCTTCAACATTCTTCTGTAGCACCACATTTCGAAAGCTTCTATTCTCTTCTCGTCCAAACTATTTATTGTCCATGTTTCACTTCCATACATGGCTACACTCCATACAAATACTTTCAGAAACGACTTCCTGACACTTAAATCTATACTCGATGTTAACAAATTTCTCTTCTTCAGAAACGCTTTCCTTACCATTGCCAGTCTACATTTTATATCCTCTCTACTTCGACCATCATCAGTTATTTTGCTCCCCAAACAGCAAAACTCCTTTACTACTTTAAGTGTCTCATTTTCTAATCTAATTCCCTCAGCATCACACGACTTAATTCGACTACATTCCATTATCCTCGTTTTGCTTTTGTTGATGTTCATCCTATATCCCTATATCTGCCTTTCAAGACACTGTCCATTCTGTTCAACTGATATATATATATATATATATATATATATATATATATATATATATATATATATATCAGAAAACAGAGATGATGTGACTTACCAAACGAAAGCGCTGGCAGGTCGAAAGACACACAAACAAACACAAACATACACACAAAATTCAAGCTTTCGCAACAAACTGTTGCCTCATCAGGAAAGACGGAAGGAGAGGGAAAGACGAAAGGATGTGGGTTTTAAGGGAGAGGGTAAGGAGTCATTCCAATCCCGGGAGCGGAAAGACTTACCTTACGGGGAGAAAAGGACAGGTATACACTCGCACACACACACATATCCATCCACACATATACAGACACAATCAGACATATTTAAAGACAAAGAGTTTGGGCAGAGATGTCAGTCGAGGCGGAAGTGCAGAGGCAAAGATGTTGTTGAATGACAGGTGAGGTATGAGTGGCAGCAACTTGAAATTAGCGGAGATTGAGACCTGGTGGGTAACGGGAAGAGAGGATATATTGAAGAGCAAGTTCCCATCTCCGAAGTTCGGATAGGTTGGTGTGGGTGGGAAGTATCCAGATAACCCGGACGGTGTAACACTGTGCCAAGATGTGCTGGCCATGCACCAAGGCATGTTTAGCCACAGGGTGATCCTCATTACCAACAAACACTGTATGCCTGTGTCCATTCATGCGAATGGACAGTTTGTTGCTGGTCATTCCCACATAGAATGCATCACAGTGTAGGCAGGTCAGTTGGTAAATCACGTGGGTGCTTTCACACGTGGCTCTGCCTTTGGTCGTGTACACCTTCCGGGTTACAGGACTGGAGTAGGTGGTGGTGGGAGGGTGCATGGGACAGGTTTTACACCAGGGGCGGTTACAAGGATAGGAGCCAGAGGGTAGGGAAGGTGGTTTGGGGATTTCATAGGGATGAACTAACAGGTTACGAAGGTTAGGTGGACGGCGGAAAGACAGTCTTGGAGGAGTGGGGAGGATTTCATGAAGGATGGATCTCATTTCAGGGCAGGATTTGAGGAAGTCGTATCCCTGCTGGAGAGCCACATTCAGAGTCTGGTCCAGTAACCCACTTCCAAACCATAACCAAAAAAAATTTTTTTTGCCGCTTTCAACACTACCGCTGCTATAAAATCCACCGTTTCTAGTTCACAAACAGTTCCTTTCACCTTTTAAACAACCATTTCGGCCATTTCTAATAACTTTCGCTTTATTTCCATTTCCGTTTTTCCCACATCACTGATAATTTTTAGCCGCTTCCCACAGGTTTTAACGTCATTATTTCTTCGTCAGACAATTGTTAGCCTCATTTTCATAATCTACCACCACAAAACCACTCCTTTTAATACATTATACGTAGTTTTTTCGAAATTTTCCCGAATTTCTCCGTCCTTTAACGTGTTTTTGTGGCAACACAACCACCTAACCTTTGTGCACATCGTTGTCTACCAACCCAAGTCCAACATAGCCCAGCTGTAACCAACACCTTTCCGCCTTTTTCACACAAGATCTCCAGTTACTTTCCAGTTCACCTTTATCTCTCCCCATATATTTTTATTTTCATTTTCATTTCAGCCTCATGGTACACTTTCCACCTTCTAATACCATGTCATCCTCACAACACCCCCACAACGACCCCATTAAGTTTTATTTACATTCCCTCCACAAACATGCCTTCGCCCTAGCCAGATTACGCTCCCATATTCTATTTTCTCAGGCTTGTGTAGCATTTGGCATCACCCCCAAAGGCCTCACACTTAAAGTTCCCATCTCTGGCTGCAACCCTTCCTTCCATCAGTCCCTATACCAGTTCCAAACTGAACAATCCATTGCCCTCACCCACATAATCCTTCACCTACACATCAACTTAGCCAATGAACACACCCGTCAACTCCTATCCTTAATAAAAGTCCTTAATCTTTCCTCTCCCACATCCACACCGGCTGTTCAGAGCATCCTCCTACAGGCCAACGGCAAATTAGAACAGCATGCCACCCTCCACCTCAAGAAACTATCCAATCTCCTGGTTTCCCACCTCCAGAAAGGCAACTCACTCACCCTTCACAACCTTTCCAGCAAACCTCAACCTCCTCTCATTGCACACAAACCCAGTCTCTCCCATCTACTCAGTCTCCCACTTCCAGCTCCACTCCCTCCAAAACCGCAAAATTCCAATCAACACAATCTGGAACCACAACACCCTAATTCAGTAGTTAACCTTTCCTCCAAACCTCTCTCCCAATCCGAAACCTCTGTCCTATCCAAAGGCCTGACCTTCAGCCCCACTCCCAGATTCAACCAAACAGCCCTCGTCAAAGATTTACTGCCCTACTCTTGTACTCTCTGCTGGAAATATCACTTTGCCACGAAGAAAAATGATCCTAATCCTACTCCCAATGATCCAACTCCCCAGGACACTACCCAAATTGAACCCTGCCTGGAACAGTTCCGTCCTCCATCACAGCAGGACCCACCTCCTCTTCCTCAAAATCACCCTCTCCAAACCTTCCAGGAATTTCTGACTTCCAGCCTTGCATCTCAATCCTTCTTAAAAAACCTTAATCCTACTCCCAACATCACCACTGCTGAAGCCCAGGCTATCCGTGACCTGAGGGCTGACCGATCCATCGTCATTCTTCCGGCGGACAAGGGTTCGACGAACGTGGTACTTGATCGTCAGGAGTATGTGGCTGAGGGACTGCGTCAGCTTTCAGACAACACCACATACAAAGTTTGCCAAGGTAATCCCATTCCCGATGTCCAGGCGGAGCTTCAAGGAATCCTCAGAACCTTAGGCCCCCTGCAAAACCTTTCACCTGACTCCATCAACCCCCTGACACCACCGACACCCCGCACCCCTACCTTCTACCTTCTTCCTAAAATTCACAAACCCAATCATCCCAGCCGCCCCATTGTAGCTGGTTACCAAGCCCCCATAGAATGTATCTCTGCCTACGTAGATCAACACCTTCAACCCATTATAAGCAGTCTCCCATCCTTCATCAAAGACACCAACCACTTTCTCGAACGCCTGGAATCCTTACCCAATCTGTTACCCCCGGAAACCATCCTTGTAACCATCGATGCCACTTCCTTATACACAAATATTCCGCATGTCCAGGGCCTCGCTGCGATGGAGCATTTCCTTGGACGCCGATCACCTGCCACCCTACCTGAAACCTCTTTCCTCATTACCTTAGCCAGCTTCATCCTGACCCACAACTTCTTCACTTTTGAAGGCCAGACATACCAACAATTAAAGGGAACAGCCATGGGTACCAGGATGGTTCCCTCGTACGCCAACCTATTCTGGGTCGCCTAGAGGAAGCCTTCTTGGTTACCCAGGCCTGCCAACCCAAAGTTTGGTACAGATTTATTGATGACATCTTCATGATCTGGACTCACAGTGAAGAAGAACTCCTGAATTTCCTCTCCAACCCCAACTCCTTTGGTTCCATCAGATTCACCTGGTCCTACTCCAAATCCCACGCCACTTTCCTTGACGTTGACCTCCATCTGTCCAATGGCCAGCTTCACACGTCCGTCCACATCAAACCCACAAACAAGCAACAGTACCTGCATTATGACAGCTGCCACCCATTCCACATCAAACGGTCCCTTCCCTACAGTCTAGGTCTTCGTGGCAAACGAATCTGCTCCAGTCCGGAATCCCTGAACCATTACACCAACAACCTGACAACAGCTTTTGCATCCCGTAACTACCCTCCCGACCTGGTACAGAAGCAAATAACCAGAGCCACTTCCTTATCCCCTCAAACCCAGAACCTCCAACAGAAGAACCACAAAAATGCCCCACTTGTGACAGAATACTTTCCGGGACTGGACCAGACTCTGAATGTGGCTCTCCAGCAGGGATACGACTTCCTCAAATCCTGCCCTGAAATGAGATCCATCCTTCATGAAACCCTCCCCACTCCTCCAAGAGTGTCATTCCGCCGTCCACCTAACCTTCGTAACCTGTTAGTTCATCCCTATGAAATCCCCAAACCACCTTCCCTACCCTCTGGCTCCTATCTTTGTAACTGCCCCCGGTGTAAAACCTGTCCCATGCACCCTCCCACCACCACCTACTCCAGTCCTGTAACCCGGAAGGTGTACACGACCAAAGGCAGAGCCACGTGTGAAAGCACCCACGTGATTTACCAACTGACCTGCCTACACTGTGATGCATTCTATGTGGGAATGACCAGCAACAAACTGTCCATTCGCATGAATGGACACAGGCAGACAGTGTTTGTTGGTAATGAGGACCACCCTGTGGCTAAACATGCCTTGGTGCATGGCCAGCACATCTTGGCACAGTGTTACACCGTCCGGGTTATCTGGATACTTCCCACCAACACCAACCTTTCTGAACTCTGGAGATGGGAACTTGCTCTTCAATATATCCTCTCTTCCTGTTACCCACCAGGTCTCAATCTCCGCTAATTTCAAGTTGCCGCCACTCATACCTCACCTGTCATTCAACAACATCTTTGCCTCTGCACTTCCACCTCGACTGACATCTCTGCCCAAACTCTTTGTCTTTAAATATGTCTGATTGTGTCTGTATATGTGTGGATGGATATGTGTGTGTGTTCGAGTGTATACCCGTCCTTTTTTCCCCCTAAGGTAAGTCTTTCCGCTCCCGGGATTGGAATGACTCCTTACCCTCTTCGTTAAAACCCACATCCTTTCGTCTTTCCCTCTGCTTCCCTCTTTCCTGATGAGGCAACAGTTTGTTGCGAAAGCTTGAATTTTGTGTGTGTGTCTATATATATATATATATATATATATATATATATATATATATATATATATATATATATATATAGGGAAACATTCCACGTGGGAAAAATATATCTAAAAACAAAGATGATGAGACTTACCCAACAAAAGCGCTGGCAGGTCGATAGACACACAAACAAACACAAACATACACACAAAATTCAAGCTTTCACAACAAACGGTTGCTTCATCAGGAAAGAGGGAAGGAGAGCGAAAGACGAAAGGATGTGGGTTTTAGGGGAGAGGGTCAGGAGTCATTCCAATCCCGGGAGTGTAAAGACTTACCTTAGGGGGAAAAAAGGACAGGTATACACTCGCACACAGACACACACACACACACACACACACACACACACACACACACACACACAGATATATCCTTTACAAATGTCTGCTTGTGTCTGTGTATGTGCGGATGGATGTGTGTGTGTGTGTGCGCGAGTGTATACCCGTCCTTTTTTCCCCCTAAGGTAAGTCTTTCCGCTCCCGGGATTGGAATGACTCCTTACCCTCTCCCTTAAAACCCACATCCTTTCGTCTTTCCCTCTCCTTCCGTCTTTCCTGATGAGGCAACAGTTTGTTGCGAAAGCTTGAATTTTGTGTGTATGTTTGTGTGTCTTTCGACCTGCCAGCGCTTTCGTTTGGTAAGTCACATCATCTCTGTTTTTTTTAATATATATATATATATATATATATATATATATATATATATATATATATATATATATATATATATATATATATATATCAGTTGAACAGAATGGACAGTGTCTTGAAAGGCAGATATAGGATGAACATCAACAAAAGCAATGAGGATCACCCTGTGGCTAAACATGCCTTGGTGCATGGCCAGCACATCTTGGCACAGTGTTACAATGTCCGGGTTATCTGGATACTTCCCACCAACACCAACCTATCTGAACTCTGGAGATGGGAACTTGATCTTCAATATATCCTCTCTTCCCGTTACCCACCAGGTCTCAATCTCCGCTAATTTCAAGTTGCCGCCACTCATACCTCACCTGTCATTCAACAACATCTTTGCCTCTGCACTTCCGCCTCGACTGACATCTCTGCCCAAACTCTTTGTCTTTAAATATGTCTGATTGTGTCTGTATATGTGTGGATGGATATGTGTGTGTGTGCGAGTGTGTACCTGTCCTTTTTTCCCCCTAAGGTATGTCTCTCCGCTCCCGGGATTGGAATGACTCCTTACCCTCTCCCTTAAAACCCACATCCTTTCGTCTTTCCCTCTCCTTCCATCTTTCCTGATGAAGTAACCATTGGTTGCAAAAGCTAGAATTTTGTGTGTATGTATGTGTTTGTTTGTGTTTCTATCGACCTGCCAGTGCTTTTGTATGGTAAGTCACATCATCGTTGTTTTTAAATAAATTTTTTCCGCATGGAATGTTTCCCTATTCTATATATATATATATATATATATATATATATATATATATATAAAAGACATATGTGGTGCGTTGCATAGCCCAAGGGATGCATAGCCCAAGGCCCATGTGGGGGACTCTGAGGATGCATGATAGGGAGTCATGAAAACACAGTTGACCATTGCAGGAGGTACACCCATCACTGCAGAATGCAAAAATGGAGGAGTCAGAATATATGGAGCCAAAGAGCAGATGGTACCTGTAGAACGCAAGTATTAATGCACAGATCCCAGGCTGCTGAGCAGCAGTGGCTAAGTATATTGCACATTGCAAAGTAATATAATTCAAAACATACATTGCCAAAGTTGACCTTACTGTGTGAAAGCAGTGTAGAAGGTGCACTTTCTGAGTGCCATTGTGCAGCTGGTAAGGTTAGAGCAGTCATTTGAGTAGCATAAGGGTGGAATTGTTCCTCTTCCAGTTTTCACAAAGTGATGGGGTATCACAGAGTTCAATATGTTGTATGTTTTGGGATTCATAGTTAGTAATGTGCACATACACAAATAAACAAGCATCAGAATAATGTAGAACAGGATGTAGACAGATCCAGGGCTATACACACTTGGGTAAAAAAAAATACACACTAATCATACTTCCAGCACACTCCATCCAGATGAAGTGAGTTGTAGAACTGGCAACTGCAGAAGTCCAACAAAAGATAGCAACCTTGTCAGTCCATAGCAAAGTGGAATTCAGTACTGTAGGCATTGCAAATGATGTTTGTGAGCATTGCTGTCCTAATAGTGAAACATGATAAAGGGTGAAAATCACCGCAACAAGCAATTCATTATCAAAATCTTTAATGAAACGTAGAAGCACAATACAACTGAATAGCTCATAATGGCATACAGACACAAAGACAAAGAGAGGAGAATCAAATATCTTAACATCATCAAAGATGATAGTGTTTAGTGGTTGATAGTCATCACACTATTATTAGGTATGATTCAATCTATGCTATTAATGCCAAGAAAGTTTGGTTACACATAGCAGATTTTGTGTCCTACACAAACAATCACTGGGTATAGCAAAGGACACTTTTTGTGGTTCAGCTTTGCCAGCAATTAATTTGTCAGGTGATTGGGTTTGGATTTCTATGTAAAGAATTCTTTCTGATAGACCAAGCGAGAGCCAATGATTACAACCATAACTTGAGGGTGTATTAATCAAGGAAACACAAGATGCTCTTCTAGAAACATCATTGTAGCCAGAAGAATTATCACCTTTTATATAATAATAATTTTTTCATCTCTCAGATGCCATATTTTTGAAAACAGTGTCTATTGAGAGTGTGTACAATGTATGCTATAGTAGGGAGGGGTTGCTTCTCTTGTTGCAAGATACTTCAGTCCCATAAATTATGTATGCTTCTGTAAAACTGTGATGTAATTGCTTTCAGGTGAAATCAGGGCTCAGTGTGGTGATGGGATATGTTTCCTAAATTTTTCACTTGCACCATCTGGCTTTATTAATCTCTTACCAGTAGTCCATCAAAACAGTGAATCTGAATCATTTGTTATAGATCCCAAAAGTAAACATCAATAGCTCTGTGTCCTCAGTTAGTACTGCCAGTCCAAAATTAATGTTACATCTCTACAAGTTTTAGGTCTGTAGCTATATCTTAATCTAGATAATGGATTCTGCAGGAATTCTGTCAAGTGATACTACAGATCATCTCATACTTACTGTATCAATGCCCACAAGGATGAGATCAAGTGCCATGATGCAGGCAGTCTTGGGGTCTGGTTCGTTGGCAAGGACACGCTCCAAGAGTGATAGGTCACTCTCATGCATGGAACTCTTTGTTTTCAGTCTTTCCAGTGCTTGGTCTATATACTTTGTGCACACCCTAAAATAAAACAAAACTTTGTTGCACAAAATCTATATGTGTTTCTGAATATGTATAACATCACTATACACTTGATACTAAAGTTGAGGAAAAACATTTATCATACTAAGATAATAGTTTGGTAGCAAGAATAAGAGAACAGTATTAATAATAATAGAGAAGAAGATAATGATGATGAAATGAACTGGTCTGGATTAAGGTGCTTGTTTCATGCAATTAACCATGATTATAGTTGATCAGCTTACTGTAGTTTGGACAAACTGTTCATTTTTAATGTGTTGTGTACTACTCAACAGAGAGACTGTGTATTTCAGCTGTGGACATGGCTCAGAGTAGATTGCCGTTGTAAATAACTAATGCTTCACTGCTGGTAACTGTCTTAATCACTGTTTATACTTTGTTATTTTGTGCTTTGTTATTGAGTTTGACTGATCATGGGGCAGGACTAAATAATCAGTTATATTGGTAAACATTTCACAACTATGCAAGTCAGATGTTATCTTTAGCTAGGGAATATTTTTGTTTATATGTCTTTTTAAAATAGTCATGTGTCTTTTTCACTCTAAAAAATATACTGAAACACCATTTTGTCATAAAATTCTCTGTTGTGAACAATTTAAGCACCAACTGAAACTGATTGAAAGATAGGCCTAATGGGAGTTTGTAAGGAATCTGCTCCTTCATTTAGAATGAAAGTGTGGCTGAGTTCAAATGTGGCAGTACTTCTCTTTAACATGGTTTTCATAAAAAAACATCCCCACACATTCACCACAGATGAATACATCAACAAATCTTTGTGTGAGACTGGTCCCGTATTTCTTAGATGATAACCAAAAGCAAACAGGTAGATGAACTAATTTCTCAGTAGTATTTGGACGGTTCTTTAAAAAATTGAACTCAATTTGTGGATTGGTTTATGACAGCAGATGAGAAGTAGGTTCAACTTTTCAAGCCAGAATGAAGCATCAGTTAAAGGAGGAGGTAGAAGCTAGTGACAGGAACATTTAAGGCTGCTATTTTCTAAAATGGGAAAGAGATTATTGTTATTTATTATCTTGAAAAAGGCAAAACATTAGCTAATGCATATTACTAAATTGTTGTGGACTAACTGGTTGCAAAATATACACAAGAAGAATCTGGACTGTAAAAAAGTCATCTTTTATCAAAGAAATGCACCTGCTTGTATCAGTGCTTTGGTGATGAGAAAGAGGGATGATATCAATTATGAATTGTCATAAAAGCCACTGTATCTGTTAGATTTGGTATAATACTTCGTAATGGTACTTGAATTACGTAACCATTACGGCTCCTCAACTTAACCTCTTGATACCAGCAATATTCTACTGTGCTTCTGTAAAGTAGTTAACATATTTCTGAGACAACATTCAGATTTGATTTCATTCATGTAGAGGTACTTTGATACATCGATGTGTTTCTATTGCAATGATATTATTTGTATGTGTATTCTTTCTTTTGTCACTATGACTGATGACCATAGATGTTAAGTCCCATAGTGCTCAGAGCCATTTTTTTGTCACTATGATCTTTGACGTACTTGTAACTCTTGATTTTTGGTCTCGTAAGCAGTTTGTTAGAGAGTTAGAGACTGTAAAGTCAAGTGTTGGACGTAACGTTGGAAAGAACATATTGTAGTCAGCTTATAAAATGCGAACTTTAACAGTGAGGAAGATGTTTTCAAGTATGTTTTGTACTGTGAAGTGATGTTTTGTGTGTTACGTGATATTGCAAGAAAAGCAATAAAAAGGAAGTGTAACTTAAATTCGGAGTGCTGATTACTTTTTTTACATCACCATTGTGCTACCTTTCAAAGGTTTAATCTTCAAGAATGGTTTGTGAAACACATCTTTAAAACTTTTGAATATTGCAGAATAAAACCTAGGCCTCTTTGCATCCGAGCTTGGAATCATCACCATCTAGATTTTCGACGATTGAGCCATGATTTTACAACGAGACCAGCATGGGAAACACAAAAAGATGAGTGCCTAGTTTATTCATTACTACATGAAATGACTTTAACTGTGCTCTAATGACACCTGCCACATAATAACTTTGTTGTTGCCCAAAAATGCAGTATTTAGCAGTGTGAGCAACACCACAATCATTATTAAATTTTGACCTTTGTTGTGGTAGGGTTGTTAGAACTTCTAGATCTGACCATGAGATAAACATCTGAACATTTGACTAAGTGGATTGACCTGAAGGAAGATTTAATTTAAAAATGTAGCCTTTTACTGCCTAGATTACCCCATTACCCTAATGACCTCTAATACATTCTCTGCTGTGTGTTACTAATTTTAGATGCAAAAGTGTGTGATTCAACATTTATTTAAGCCAAACATAAAGAGTTTGTGCCATTCTTTACTCTGGTGTGAGAATATGAATTCTGCCTGATATTCAGAATATAATCTCTGTTAGGATATAAATTAAATACTGCACTCAAGTAGATAAAGTAAAGTTATTAGAAAAATCATAAAACTACACTTTTCTATTAATTCTGTAAAGAGTCATCATTATGACATAAGCATTTTATGAGATGGTAAATTCCCACTTCATTAAGCTGTGGTGCAGAAGACTGACAGTGTCCAGAAATTCATCATCTTATTGAAACATTGGGAACCAAGCCACTTTCCTTCATGTGCTTGTAGGGACATAGTTAAAGAGACTGTAGGTTGAATGTTCTAAAATATGCCATGTGAACCACCACAATAATTCTTGTAACTTCTTGGCAGATTAAAATTGTATGTGGGATGGGGCCTTGAACATGTCCCATGGCAGTGAAAAGTGAGATGTTAGATCTTTATCAGCTACTGTTGGCAGAAATGAGTTGCAGCCATATCTGGCTTGGATATTTAGGGCCAGTTTGAGAACATTTTTTCACACAAGTGACATAAAATTTGCTGCCCTCTCCCCTACTATCTTCATATATTAACTGCTTTTCCTTGTTCTGCTGGCACTCATTAAAAAAAAAAAAAGAGCCAGAGTTTTTTGAAGGCGAGGTCAACAGCCATTTTATTTCGACTCTTTCATTGTACTTTAATTTTCGAATAAATAATGCTTTGTTGAAATACCTGGTTAGTTCTGGATGCCCCGAAAAAGTTAGAATCTTTATTTTGAAAATATACAGGTTCCTAATGAATCAAAATTTTGCGATTTCTTTCTGTAAGATTTTCAAGCAAAAAGTCAGCAGGATCGTGTGATATTTCTTCTGGGTTGGAAAACTGTTGCTGAACTGACACAGTTACTGGTGATGGTAAAGTCACCGAAATTATAGCACTGTCGTCATAGGGACGGTTGCTTTCTGATTCAACCTCTTTTCCTAAACTGGTAGAAATCTGAAATTGCCATAGAACATGAACATTCAGATCGACATGAATCATCTTGTGGAAGATTTATTATTTGACTGTTACTGACAGAAGTTGCTCCAGTAGTAATAGTAGTAGTAGTAGTAAAATATGCTGTTAATTTTGGTAACTTTTCAATTACTTCCTTCTGATGTACAGATTTTTTCCTCTCTGCAGATCCACTAGGATATGACCGTTTCGGCATTTTATGTTATAATTCAGTATTTATTTTTACACCGAAAATAATCGCTAACACAAAACAAAAAAGGAAACGATGATTTAATCAACGAATACCTCAGAGCACCGTCACTAACAACCACAAACAAAACAAACATCACAATACCGCAGACAAATACAGGGGAATTCCTGATCGTCTAGTTGGTTTATCTAAGTCGGTCGTCAAGTTTAATTTTACGTCGCTATTCGGAGCGAATAGAACTGTGCATTGCGCAAAGCTAATAAGCAAGTAGGTACTGTAGTCAAGTCATTAGCGTTCGATTTTTTAGAAATAAATTTGTCTTTCAGCAACAAATATCGGTTATCGTTTGGTGATCTGGTAGGAACTAGGGGATCCCTATCAATCGCGGGGGTTCCGGGCACGTACCCAGATTGCCCAGTGGAAAAGAGGGGTCTGATCCTAGGCTCTTAAGAGTCTGTTGTTGTGGAAAATTTGTGGTTTTTTGGGAGGTTTCCCACATCAATCTCGCCAAATGCTGGCCTGGGTTGCACTTCACCCGAGTAATTCCAAAATGTAGCTTTCAAAACACGTTTTATTGAAAATCAATTAGCCCAGATGACTTCAAAAGATGTAAGGCATGAAAACAAGGCAGTAAATCCATTTACGTGGTCATATACGAAGTTTTATAAGCAAACAAAGGTTTATATATTGAATAAGCCTTTTTAATATTTATTTATGGTTTTTTTAAGTTTGAGGCTTATTAATCCGTGACATTTTTCCTGGTTCCTGTTGTATATAATCAGTAGGAATTTCTCAAATTTTCTGATATAAAAAATGCAATTTTAGAATCTTGAGATCTCTTGCACAAATTTCTGTGGGCACCGATGATCACAGCGTAGGATTGTTCCACCATGCCATGTCACCTGAATGAAGGAGACTACCTAACTATGATGCCATGTGCAAACTGCCAAGTGCAGTTTTCCCTGATCGCATACACCGCTCAACGCATTGTAATGACAGCTTCCTGCTGCTGTACATAGAATGCTTCGATTGACAGTAAAGTAATGATCACTACAAGAGCTAGAAATGTTACATGTTGTTTTGTGGGAAGCTTACTCTACGAAGAAGTTCATGTTGTTGACGTAGCGCGTCCAGAGCGCTGACGGGAAGTAGCGCCAGAAGGGCATCTTGAGCTCCAAGATGGCGACGTTGCGCAGGGCGAACTTGGCCGCATCGATGATCTGCTGCGGCTCAGAGCTCGCTGGCAGGTCTGGGCGGAGACAGCCGAGGCGGACGTCCAGCGCCACACGGCCAATGCCTGCCGACACACAAGCAGCGCACGATTTAGAGGGTTTACTTGGGATTTTGGTGTTGGAAACCAAAACAGGATGGGATACGTACAAAAAGGGTAATATTTGAAATAACACAATCTGTTCATTATGTAAGGCAGTTTTGTAGCATTGTAAAATTAGAGATTCGATTTTTTGTTTGAAGAGAACTAAGTTGGCAGACCTGCACTCAGCAGCCATTGCATCATCCAACTTCTTATTCAGTAGCGAGTCAAAAGTTGTTTCGGTTTCACAGAAATTACCCAAATGAAAGCACTGAAACCAATGTATCGGCAGTGCCAAATAAATAAATAAATAAAACTGAAAACCAAGTTTAATAATCAATGACGTAAAGTTTATTTCTGGCTTAACAAATATACAGTTGATTTTAAATGAAACTCTCAAGGAAGTTTATGATTGGTCAATAAGTAATAAAGTAACATTGAACATAAAGAAAACTAATGCCATGAATTTCAGTTTGAAGAGGAAGAATGACAATGTTAAATTAAATGTAAATGGCACCTCTTTAGACTGTGTAACAGCTGCAAAATTTCTCCGAATGAATATTGATTCTCAGCTGAAGTGTTGTGAACACACAAAGGTACTTGCAAACAGAATGTCATCAGCATGTTATGCTCTTAGAATCCTATCACCAGTGTGTAACATGCAGTGTCTTTTAGTTACATATTATTCGTATGTATATTCAATTCTTAGGACATTCAAGATGGCGCCGATAGAGAAAGTACGTGTAGGTTCGGCTCCCAGTTATGAAGATAAAAGTAATAGTAATTGTAAATTGTGTATCAGAAAAGTTCGTAATGGAATTCAGTGTAGAACCTGCAAGTACTGGTTTCATGAAAATTGTTGCAAGATCAACTTAAAACTGGTAACTGATGACTGTTTGTGGACCTGTGAGCCGTGCATAGCAGCCGCGTGTGAAAGTAAATTTTCAAACATTATCAAAAATAACGACGAAATAATCAGAATAGTGAAAAGTGAAATATGCTGTCCTCCAAGACCGATATACAGCTCTACAAAACAGTAGTGCTTCGACAGTGTGTGCAGATCGGTGTTATGTACGTCGTGAAAACGTAACCGTCGACGACGCCACATTTATATACAAGAAAGGAAACCCACAAGTGAATAAAGAAGTCTCAACAGTGGACGAAGTTCAGTGCTTTATAAACAGTGATAATTCAAATAACAAAAACAGTGCATCTAAAATTGTAGTAGACGGCAACACGTGTACACAAAACACGCGTGGTTGCGTAAGAAAAAGTTCCGATCGCGTTCGTAAACAAACACAACGGAAAAATAACGTAAAAATATTTGGAGACAGTCATCCTCGCAATATTTCGACATGCATGTCGAACTCTGCTCAAGATGGTTCGTGTATATCAGCAATTGTTAAACCAGGAGCAAAATTCGTGAATGTGGTAGAAGACATACACACAGAATGTGCTAAATTCACGGAAAAAGACTGTGTTGCGATAATCGCAGGAGCAAACGATGTTTATTGCAACGAGGCCAGCACTTTCATTAAAAAGCTACTCGTATTGCTGCAGTTATTACAGCATACAAACATAATACTAACAACTGTGCCCACGAGATATGACCTGGCAGACTGGTCTTGTGTGAACGGAGAAATTCGCCTAACGAATAGTAAACTGAAACACTTTTGCACTAAGTTTACGAATGTGACACTACTGGATACAGACAGGTATGAGAGACACTGCTTCACAAAGCATGGACTACATCTAAATCAGTTTGGCAAAAATAAACTAGCAGCAGACATTGGAAAAGCTTTTCATGAAATAATAGGCCGAAACAATAACGATCATGAAAGCAGACCAGTCATAGCCGTAACTAACGAGGGAAACTAGTGAGCTGGGCCAACTCTAGCAGGATTTGGTCCAGTAACAAAAATCTGCAACAAGTAATTAATACACAAACGAAAGTTCACTCAAACAGCATTACAATTAAAGACAAACAATAGTTAACAGTGTTTCATCAGAACATAAGAGGCCCATACTGCAAGCTGGATCAGTTCACAGCAAATATAGAAGACACAAAAGGTATAAACAGTGCCCACATTCTGTGTCTAACAGAACACCACATCACTGCTGGTATTGAAGTGGTTCCTATTCCCAATTATGTTTTGGCAACGTCTTATTGCAGGAACTATATGGACAAAGGAGGAGTAGCTGTATATGTAAAAAGCAACGTCTTGTTCACGGCAATAGATGTACAAAGATTCTGCTTTATGCTACATTTTGAAGTATGTGCTATAGAGGTGCCAGACACTGTCTCCAGATTAACAGTTGTGGCAGTTTACAGGGCACCATCTGGTAATTTTAAAGTGTTTGTTAAACAATTAGATACTCTTTTGTTGTACTTAAGTAGAAAAAATAGGGGAATGGTACTTGTTGGGGATTTTAACATAGATTTCTTGGTTAATTCTCCCTGCAAGGTGGAGTTTGAAAATCTCATGGGCACGTACAACCTTGTTCCCGTGGTTAGCTCGCCCACCAGAACCACAACCTCTTCCAGTACTCTCATTGATAACGTTTTTGTTGATCAGAGTAAAGTCAACCATATTAATATTGAAATGGTTATAAATGGTCTGTCTGACCATGACGGACAACGAGTTACTTTCAACAGCTTGGGAATTCCTCTGAGTGACACCTCACTTAGATGGAAAACAGTAAGGAAAATAAGTGAGGAAGCTATTCAAACGTTCAGATCATGTCTTCAGCATACTGACTGGACACCTGTTTATCTAGCAGAAACTGCTAATTCAAAATACAATTTATTCACAAATGAGATAGCAGGTACCTTTGAAAGTGTATTTCCAAAAAAGTCATACAAACCTGCTAGGTCTGCAAAAAAACCATGGCTCACTAAGGGCATCATAGCTTCCTGTCAGAGAAAAAGACAACTCTACATAGCATCAAAGACTTCTAACAACCCTGCTCAGCTAAAACATTATAAACTCTACTGTAAAATTCTTGCCAAAGTAATTAAAAACTCTAAAAGTATGTGTATAGCATCTGAAATTACTAATTCTTAAAATAAAATTAAAACAATCTGGAATGTGATAAAGAGAGAAACAGGGACTGTAAACTACACCAAAGACAAAAATATTGTTTTAACTGTTGACAAATCAGAGATAACTAACAGTGAGGAAATTGCTGAAATCTTTAACCAACATTTTTTAACTGTCCCAACACAGATAGGTTGCCATGGTTCTGTAGATAAAGCTTCCTGTATAATGAAAAATAATTTTCCAGAACCTTTCAGTCAAATAAGTGTGCTTCCCATTACTGCCAATGAAATCAAAAAAATCATACAGTCTTTGAAAAATAAACATTCTGCTGGTATCGACGATATTTCAAGCAAGCTGTTGAAGGCTTGCTGTAGTGAAGTGGCCGAAGTTTTGTCTCACATCTGCAACACATCCATGCAACAAGGAGTGTTTCCAGACAGAATGAAATACTCTGTTGTCAGGCCCCTGTACAAAGCAGGGGATGCTACAAATGTGTCAAACTATCGCCCTATCTCTCTATTAACAACATTTTCAAAAGTCCTAGAAAAAGCTCTGTACAACAGGATTGTTGCACACCTTGGTGACCTGAACATCATTAACAGTCAGCAGTTTGGTTTTCAAAAGGGAGTTTCAATAGATAACGCAATTTTCTCATTCACAAATGATGTTCTACAGTCTATAAACAGCAAGAGGCTGCCAATTGGTGTCTTATGCGACCTATCAAAGGCGTTCGACTGTGTAGATCACCAGATACTCTTCAAGAAGGCCTGTCATTATGGAATTACAGGACCTGTAGGAAACTGGTTAAAATCGTACCTCGAAAATAGGAAGCAGAAGATTATTCTAGATGTTTCAGATAGTGTATCACAATATATAGTGGACTCTGAGTGGGGAATTGTGCAGCATGGAGTGCCACAGGGATCAGTGCTTGGGCCCTTGCTGTTCCTCATATATGTTAATGACCTGCCTTTATCCATCAATAAGCAGTGTAAATTTACAATGTTCGCTGATGATACGAGCATTGTGGTGGATAATGTGTCAACTACTGGCTTAGAATCCGAGGTCAATGATATCCTTAAAGAAGTTCTGGGTTGGTTTAGTATTAACTCCCTTTCAATAAACCTGAAAAAAAAACCAATTTTATCCAGTTCCAGACAACCCACAAAAACCCAAAAGAAATAATTATCACACAGAATGATCAGATGATAAAGCAAGTGTACTTATCAAAATTCCTAGGCGTATACATGGACAGTAGGCTGAACTGGGAACATCACGTTCTACAAACACTAAAACGGCTGACGTCGGCAACATTTGCTTTACGAATTTTGTCACGCTTCAATGACATTACCATCTCAAAGTCAGCTTACTTTGACTATTTTCATTCAGTCATGTCTTATGGCATCATCTTCTGGGGCAATACACCTGCCGCAAAGAAAATCCTCACAGCACAAAAAAGAGCAATAAGAATCATTTGTGGTGCACCCCCACGAACCTCATGTCGAAATCTTTTTAAACGACTTGAAATACTGACAGCAACATCTCAGTACATATATTCACTGATGTGCTTCATAATAAATAACCCCACTCTGTATGAAACGAATTGCCTACATCATGAACATAACACCAGAAGAAAAGAGGATTTTCACTGTGAATTAAAGAACTTGACACTTATTCAGAAAGGGGTAAAGTACGGTGGAACGAAAATTTTCAATTCCCTACCCAACAGCATCAAAAGTATAAGGAGTAGTACATCAGTATTTAAACGTAGCTTGAACAATTATTTACTTGAGACCTCACTTTATTCACTAGAGGAATTCTTTCAGAGAAATAAGTAAAACCCAGATTGGAAAGATGTTTTTAAAATTTTTGACACTGTTTACTGTTAAACTAATGTAATAATGCCCTAATGTAAAAATTCCTGTTTTTCTCATTTCCATTTTTGGGTCACTTTTAAACCCAAAGTGGGAAGTTTTGATTACTGTTCAAGGTTAAAATGAATTCAATAATGCCCTAAATATGAAACTGCTATTTTCACATTTATGTTGACTAGTTTTTAAGCTAAAAAGTATGACTTTTGTGCACTGTTATTAATACTATAACAATGTCTTTATTCTATGTATTTTATTATGTATATTGACACGTTCCACATCTGAGTGACTTGCTCACATGTACAGATCTATGGAACAAGTATATAAATAAAATAAATAAATAAAAAATTAGCTATGGCATTCTTTTTTGGGGAACAAATGCACAAAATATGATCACAGTTTTCAAACTCCAGAAAAGAGCCATAAAAATAATAACCAAAAATACTAGTCGAGCTCATTGTAAAGATCTGTTCAGAACACTGGGGATTTTTACTGCTCCATGTGAATACATTTACCAGTCAGCTGTACACATAAAAAATGACATTGGTAATTGCTACACAAACAGCTCTGTCCATGACCATGCAACCAGAGATAGACTCAACTTACATTTACCAAGAAAAAAATAAACATAAAACTCAAATCAGCATTTTCTACTAAGGAATAAAACTGTACAATAAATTACCAAAAGAGATTATTTAAAAAGGCAGCTAAAAAGTACCCATTATGCAATACATTTTGTACATTGAATGGTTACTTAGCTAAAACAGAGTAGGGGTTTGATAAAAAATGTTATACAAATAAATAATAATAATAATGATTGTAAAATATCCAACATAATTACCAAAAGAGATTATTTAAAAAGGCAGCTAAAAAGTACCCATTATGCAATACATTTTGTACATTGAATGGTTACTTAGCTAAAACAGAGTAGGGGTTTGATAAAAAATGTTATACAAATAAATAATAATAATAATGATTGTAAAATATCCAACATTCCACGTAACACCTTCACTTTATGTTTTTTCCTTCTTTTTTCCTTTCTAGAAATACCTACCCCCAAGCTATGCATGGCACAGTACTAACACCTCTTCCTCTTTGTGATCTCAACATCTCATTCATTATGGCGGGATGCTGAGTCAGTTTTTCAGGATAGCAAATGGGAAGTTGCGGTACAGAAAGTGGTCTGGAGATCACCAGTGTGTGTGTGTGTGTGTGTGTGTGTGTGTGTGTGTGTGTGTGTGTGTGTGTGCGTGTGTGTGTGTGTGTGTGTGTAGTGAGTGAAGTGTTCTGAAACAATGTGTGTATAGTGTGTGCAGTGACTGATAGTGAGATATGTGAACAATGTGGCATTACATTATTTAATAAGTTATTTGTAAAAAAGTATTGTATACCTGGAGCAAATCTAATAATTGTCTCTAACTAGAAGTCTGTAAGTATATGTGTATACGAATTAGCTTATTTTAAATTCATCTAAATTTGTAAATACTTTGACATGTCCTATATCTATGGATGAATAAATCTGCTACTGCTGCTACTAAAATGCTAACTTCTCTGAGCCCCCCTTGCACACTGATGAGCCAAACTGTTTTGACCACTGCCCACCGCGAGATTGTGCAAGCATGTGATAAGGGAAGAAAATCATATAAGCAGAGCAGAGACGAATGGGGAATTTTACACCATGGTATCATTTACATTAACACCAGTAATTTAACTGTAACATAAAATCCTCAAACAAGATTTAAAAATCATTAATATTTTCCACCTATGTGTTTTTTACAAAAAAGAATCGTTCATTGTCATTTGTTTTCATATGATGACAATTATTGAACTACATGAAAGAAACGTAAAATAGTTACGAACTGCAGTGTGTACACACTTTATTCAACATGTAAACGTCACTACAGATATTCGGATTTAGGTTAGTCATGTTCGATATGCCTGCTGTCGTTGGCGATGGTGTGGCACAGACGAACAACATGAGCCACTGAAGTCTTGAAACATCGACACCGTCGCTGAGCTCATGAACAGCTATTTTCAGCTCAGCCACGATTTTGGTGTTATTGCTGTACACCTTGCCTTTAATATAGCCCCCCAAAAAGGAGTAGCATGTATTCAGATCTAAAGAAATTGGTGGCCAACCGAGACCCATGTCAATGACCTCTGGGTACCCCAGAGCCAGAACGCGGTCCCCAGAGTGCTCCTCCAGGACATCAAACACTCTCCTGCTTCGATAAAGTCGAGATCCGTGCTGTATGAAGCACATCTTGTCGAAATCAGGGTCACTTTTGACATTTTGGCAGAATTTCAGTTTTCGATGTCTACGCATGTCATAGAGAATATATCATCAGAGTTTCAATATGAAATCATATGCTTGGTGTTACCACTCATGACGGCTACATATACATATGATTTTTTTTGTGCAGATGTGTAGCAAAGTATCTTTTGAATTATGTAAGTTTCATTGGCCTCCTTGGATAATTAATATTAAAAATCGGTGCTTCAGTTTTCCTGTTCATGTTTCAATATTATGATTTGACTCACAAGGTGTATGTGTAAACAATTCGCGAAAAAACACGTACTAGCTACAACTATAAGCTCTCGCTCTGCTTGAAATTTAGCAATTTCGTGAAACACAAAACGAATCCTGCCACAGTACGAAATGTGACTGTGTTTGAACAAGTCTGAAATAGAATTGTCTTATGGTATGTATTTCTATAAATTATTGGCCCTCAAAACTATAATCCATGATGACGGCATGCAACAAATGCCAAATTGGCAAGAAGTTTACTACATGCTTCGATATGTAAAAGAGATTTAGAAAGCAGATGTTAAACTGTAAAACATTTTCCGGGGCTATGGTGGATTCCGGCTATAATTTTTTGGGTATGAACTGCAGATTAAAACTGAAGAAATTGCAGGAAGGTAATAAATTAAGGAGATAGGACCTCGGATAAATTGAAAGAACCACAGGCTGTTGAAAGTTTCAAAGGGAACTTTAGACAACTATTTACTGAAACAGGGAAAAGGAATACAATAGAAGATGAAGTGTTAAGATGAAATAGTGAAGGCATCAGAGGGTGATATAGGCAGAAAGACAAGTCCCAGTACAATAACATAGAATTTAAGGGACAAAAGGAGAAATTATAAAAATGCATCAAATCAAGCATGTAAAAGGGAATACGCATGTCTAAAAATGAGACTGGGAGAAAGTGCGAACTGGCTCACTGGGAATGACTAGAGAAGTTTGGAGGAAAGAGAGGTAGCTGTATGAAAATCAACACCTCAAATGGCAAGCCAGTACCAGGCAAAGAACAGAAAGGAGGAAGGAATATACACAGTGCTTTAGAGGTGGAAGTGCAGATATTGTGATATTGATACCTTAGTATGTACCCAATTCAGTGAGTTAGTTGATTTTTTTTTTCTCTGCATCTAACAGTGTTCCTCAAACCCGCCACATCATTCACTGTCAAATGTTTTATGCACGGTCGTAACTGCACCACTAAATGGGCCATGCCTGTCAGTATAGAATAACCGTTTTTGTTCACGCGTCCGAACTTCAGCAGCTGACCTTCTGCCCACGGGAAAATAAATATTAATGGCTTGCTCTTACCACATGTGCTTGGAGGTACTAACAAATCTAAAAATATACTGACATCTATAATTACTAGTCTTCAAATGAAGTAAATACTGATGCAATGTTGTTTTGTACACTGTCCTCAGGCAGCAATAAAAATATCTGCACTTAGATCCCTAAGTCCCTTATGTTTAAGGTCTATACAAGGGAACTGAACAGATCGCTAACTCCCTGTATGTAGAAGGTCTATACAAGGGAAATGAATTTAAGGCAGTATTAAGGAAACAGAAGAGGAACTAGATGAAGAGGAGATGGGAGATAATACGATACTGCGATAGTAATTTGTCAAAGTACTAGGAGACCTAACTTGGAACAAATCCCTTGTATAAAAGAAATTCCCTCTGAATTATTAAGATCTTTTAGAGAGCTTGTCATTACGAAACTGTTCCACCTGGAGTGCAAGAGAACATTACATGTGGAATACCCTCAGATTTCAAGAATATGGTAATAATGACAATTCCAAACAAGGTAGGTGTGATTATTACGAAAATATCCATTTTCTAAGAAATAGTTACAGAATCCAGATTCTAATTATTTATAGGATAATGGATAAACTAGTGGCAATCGACATCGGGTATATCAGTCTGGCTTTCAGAGAAATGTAGGAACACGAGAAGCAGTGCTGGCCCTACGAATTATCTTAGGAAATAGGTTGAAGAAAGACAAATTTACGTTCATAGAATTTGTAGATTTAAAGAAATTCGACGATGTAGACAGGAATACTCTATCCCAAATTCTAAAGGAAGCGAAGATAAAAGGCAGGGAGTAAAACGTTACGTACAACTTGAAGGGGGGGGGGGGGGGGTTGATTTGGTGGTAGAGACCAAACAGCGAGGTCATCGGTCTCATTGGATTAGGGAAGGAAGTCGGCCGTGCCCTTTCAAATGAACCATCCCGGCATTTGCCTGAAGCGATTTAGGGAAATCACGGAAAACCTAAGTCAGGATGGCCGGACGCGGGATTGAACCGTCGTCCTCCCGAACGCGAGTCCAGTGTGCTAGCCACTGCGCCACCTCGCTCGGTCGTACAACTTGTACAGAAAGCATACTGCAGTTATGGAGAGTCGAAGGATATGAAAGGAAGGCAGTAGTTGAGACAGGAAAGAGACAGGTGTTTAACCTATCTCTGACGTTACTCAATCAATACTCTGAGTAAGTAGTAAAGAAAAACAAGGAGAAATATGAAAAAGAAATTAAAGCTCAGAAATTTGCTGATGAGACTGTAATTCCTTCAGAAGCAAAAGAGGTCTTGTATAAGCAGCTGAACAGACTGGATAGTGTACTGAAAAGTGTTTGTAAAACGAACATCAACAAAAGTAAAACAAGTGTAATGGAATGTAATCGAATTAAATCAGGGAATGCTTAGATATGGAAATGAGACACTAAAAGTAGTAGATGAGTTTTGCTATAGGGGCAAAAAGGAGCTGATGATGGCTGAAGAAGAGAGGAAATAAAATGCAAACAGAAAGAAAATCAACTCAGAAAAAGGTCAATATGCTCAAATACATTAAACGACACATTAATAAGGAAATGGGAGAGTAAAATTTTCTAAGTTAGAACAGCTGTCATTACTCAATTACGTGAAAGTAGAGCCTGCACAGAAGGTGCGCAGACAGCAGCGCACACGTGGGGAGAGCGGTAGTGGTGGGGGTTTGGGGAAGGTGCTGTAGGGGAAGTATCGAGCTCTGGAAGGGAAGTGCCGGTCTAAACTGAATTCTACATTCACATTTTTTGTAAATATTAAGTGGGCCCCCTCCACGACCGCACTTCCATGGTAACCATTCTGGAAGATCTGTCATCTCTGCTTTGGTTAGTGTTTAAAAAGGAATTCTGCTGAAAATGCAGCGATTTATTTACGCCTGGCTTGTTAATCATTTGTAAGTTTCAAAGAAGCGCCATGAGTGGCGCAAATGCTGTAGAGTATTTTCTATAAATATAACGGGATATGTCAGAATGATTAAACTAGTTGAATCAGGATATCAAACTTAAGGAGCTGATGTGACATAAGCAGTGATCAGAGCTTCACTGGGAGATAGACTAATACATCCTTTTCCTAGCAAAAGACAGTAACTGACATTGTATTTCTTCTACATAAATTTCTTTGCTTTGTTGTCCAGCGGAGAAGGACAGTTACTGTAGAATTAGGGGAATGGAAAAAATTGCGTATCTATTTCTTTGGCTATAAACAAAGTTGGACCTATTTGAATGTCTTGCTGACACAATACTGCTCCCAAGACTCTCCCAGCTGCTTTTATGAATTAAACGTGAAGAGAGTTTAGAACACACATTTTTCCGTATTTTAACAAAAACTCAAAATTCTTAGAAGATATGACTATATCGAATGAAAATGTTGAAAGTGGAAAAAATTCAGAACAAAAATTAAACATCTTCAGGTTTTACAAGAAAATGACAAAAAGAAGAACGAGAACAACAGAATGTCTAGACAGCAGAAAAGAAAACAGAGCTAAACAAGAGGATAACGCTGGGAGGGAAGGAAAAAAATGCCAAAATAAAGAATACCAGTAAATCATGAATATTCTGAAAACCAGTGCTTCTCGGAGACAAAATATATTCTGCTGCTCTCTCTCATTCTAATCTCAGTGTTCTGACCAAAGTTGTTAAGTAGTTTCCCTTGATTATTGTGTATTACGTTGGTGAATAAGTTGGCAGCGTTTTTGTTTTGCATGTTGCTATTCCGGATGGTATTAGTTTATTTATGGACTGTCCGCCCCGATAGCTGAGTAGTTAGCGTGACGGGTCGGAAATTTTCTCCGCTCAGGGACTGGGTGTCGTGTTGTCTTCATCATAATTTCATCCCCATCCGGCGCGCAGGTCGCCCAATGTGGCGTCTTATGTAATAAGACCTGCACCAAGGCGGCCGGGCCTGCCCCGCAAGGGGCCTCCCGGCCAATGACGCCAAACGCTCATTTCCATTTCCATTTATGGACTGCCATTTTTTATTTGTAGTTCACTGTTACTATTTGAGTTGATATATTGTCAGTTTGTCATTTGGAGATAGTAAGTGGAGCTGCGGAAGCTAGAAAGACGGAACATTTCCGACATATTCTTCTGTTTGAATTCAAGAGGGGGTACAGCAGCGGAGATGGCCAGAAACATTTCCACCATCTTTAGGGATAATAAAATTGCATAGAGCACGGCAAGGATTAAGGAGGGTCGTTTTGATATTAGTGACTCTCCACGTTAAGAAGACTTTCCGTGTTTGATGAAGGTCGTTTAAAGGCATTAATCCATAATAACCCACGTCAGTGTTCTCGAAAACTGGCAAACGTGATGAACTGTGATCATTTCACCACTTCACGAAATAGTGAAGTTTCAACCATCTGGTGTACGGGTAACGCATGGTCTGTGCCAAAATCATAAAAATCAGCGGGTGGCCTTATTTGCGTCTTTGCTTGCTCGTTATCATTTGGCTCATGAACAACACCTCAGTGGCGAAAGTAGTAACACCTTCCCAAATTTTCGCAAATGGAAGCTAGTTTGCCTGCTCCCGGCTCTCTGAGGTTTGTTTGAAAAGAACTACTGTTCAATCGATATATCGAAGAAGCAATGATGGAAATGAAAGAAAGGTTCAAGAGCGGAATTAAAATTCGAGGTGAAAGGATATCAATGATGGGATTCGCTGATGACATTGCTATCCTCAGTGAAAGTGAAGAAGAATTAACAGATGTGCTGAATGGAATGAAAAGTCTACTTAGTACAGAATATGAATTGACAGTAAATCAAAGAAAGACGAAAGTAATGAGAAGGAGCAGACATGAGAACAGCGAGAAACTTAACATTAGGATTGATGGTCACGAAATAGATGAAGTAAAGGAATTCTGCTAGCTAGGTAGCAAAATAACCGATGGCGGGCAGAGCAAGGACACCAAAAGCAGACTAGTATTGGCAAAATTGGCATTCCTGTCCACTAGAAGTCTACTATTATCAAACAATGGGCTTAATTTGAGGAAGAAAGTCCTGAGAATGTACCTTTGGAGAACAGCATTGTGTGGTAGTGAAATACAGACGGCGGAAAAACCAGGACAAAGAGAATCGAAGTATTTGAGATGTTGTGCTACAGACGAATGTTGAAAATTCGATTGACTGATAAGGTAAGGAATGAGGAAGTAGTGCGCAGAATAGGAGAGGAAAGGAATATATGTAAAACATCGAAAAGAAGAAGGGACAGAATGGTAGGACATCTGTTAAGACATCAGGGAATAACTTCCGTGATACTAGAGGGAGCTGCACAGGGCGAAAACTGCGGAGGAAGACAGAGATTCGAATACATCCGGCAAATAACAGAGGTCGTATGTTGCAGGTGCTCGGGTGCTACTCTGAGGTAAAGAAGCTGGCACAGGAGAGGAATTTATGGAGGGCTGCATCAAACCAGTCAGAAGACTGATGATTAAAAAAGAACATAGCTGAATCCAATGATTTTGTTTTAATCAACTTCGTAAACTATACAAGTAATATGTCTACACAAAAAAAACTGCGTGATCATACCGAACAAGAAGGTTTAGGGGGACTTCACATGCGGGAGATTGGTACAGAAACAGCAAGAATATTATAGAATAGAAACCCAAAATACGAAATATTGTGTTGTTCACTATTTTCTACTGTAAAATATACTACAAGATTATTTCACTGAGAGAACTGTATCTCGGGAAAGAAGCGGTGTACGAGTATTTTGGAAAAGTTAGTTGTAGAGTACGCCTAGGCTGTCTCATTTCCTTATTCTTTTGCTCTGTTCGTTGTTGTTGCTGTTGTTGTGGTCTTCAGTCGACGATTGGTTAGATACAGCTCTCCATCCTACATCATCCTGTGCAAGCCTCTAAATACCCGAGTAACTACTGCAACCTATATCCTTGCGAATTTGCTTACTGTATTCATCTCTCGATCTCCCTCTACGGTTTTTACCCCCCACCCCCCCAGCCTCCCCACACACACACACACACACAAACTTCCCCCCAGATTTACATTGGTGATTGCTTGATGTCTCAGAATACATCCCACCAACCGTTCCCTTCTTCTAGTCAGGTTGTGTCACAAATTTTTTTTCTCTCTATTTCTATTCAGTATCTCCTGATTAGTTACGTGATCTACCTATGTAATCTTTAGTATTCTTCTGTAGCACTACATTTCGAAAGCTTCTATTCTCTTTTTGTCTAAATTGTTTATCCTTCATGCTACACTCCCCTACATTGCTACACACCAGATTAATACTTTAAGAAAAGGCTTCTTAACACTAAACCAACGATGTTAAAAAGTTTCTCTTCACCAGAGAAGCTTTTCTTACCATAGCCGGTCTACATTTTATATCCTCTCTACTTCGACCATCATCAGTTACATCTACATCTACATCTATACTCCGCGAGCCACCTTACGGTGTGTGGCGGAGGGTACTTATTGTACCACTATCTGATCCCCCCTTCCCTGTTCCATTCACGAATTGTGCGTGGGAAGAACGACTGCTTGTAAGTCTCCGTATTTGCTCTAATTTCTCGGATCTTTTCGTTGTGATCATAACGCGAGATATATGTGGGCGGTAGTAATATGTTGCCCATCTCTTCCCGGAATGTGCTCTCTCGTAATTTCGATAATAAACCTCTCCGTATTGCGTAACGCCTTTCTTGAAGTGTCCGCCACTGGAGCTTGTTCAGCATCTCCGTAACGCTCTCGCGCTGACTAAATGTCCCCATGACGAATCGCGCTGCTTTTCGCTGGATCATGTCTATCTCTTCTATTAATCCAACCTGGTAAGGGTCCCATACTGATGAGCAATACTCAAGAATCGGACGAACAAGCGTTTTGTAAGCTACTTCTTTCGTCGATGAGTCACATTTTTTTAGAATTCTTCCTATGAATCTCAACCTGGCGCCTGCTTTTCCCACTATTTGTTTTATGTGATCATTCCACTTCAGATCGCTCCGGATAGTAACTCCTAAGTATTTTACGGTCGTTACCGCTTCCAATGATTTACCACCTATGGCATAATCGTACTGGAATGGATTTCTGCCCCTATGTATGCGCATTATGTTACATTTATCTACGTTTAGGGAAAGCTGCCAGCTGTCGCACCATGCATTAATCCTCTGCAGGTCCTCCTGGAGTACGTACGAGTCTTCTGATGTTGCTACTTTCTTGTAGACAACCGTGTCATCTGCAAATAGCCTCACGGAGCTACCGATGTTGTCAACTAAGTCATTTATGTATATTGTAAACAATAAAGGTCCTATCACGCTTCCCTGCGGTACTCCCGAAATTACCTCTACATCTGCAGATTTTGAACCGTTAAGAATGACATGTTGTGTTCTTTCTTCTAGGAAATCCTGAATCCAATCACAAACCTGGTCCGATATTCCGTAAGCTCGTATTTTTTTCACTAAACGTAAGTGCGGAACCGTATCAAATGCCTTCCTGAAGTCCAGGAATACGGCATCAATCTGCTCGCCAGTGTCTACGGCACTGTGAATTTCTTGGGCAAATAGGGCGAGCTGAGTTTCACATGATCTCTGTTTGCGGAATCCATGTTGGTTATGATGAAGGAGATTTGTATTATCTAAGAACGTCATAATACGAGAACACAAAACATGTTCCATTATTCTACAACAGATTGACGTAAGCGAAATAGGCCTATAATTATTCGCATCTGAGTTATGACCCTTCTTGAAAATGGGAACGACCTGCGCTTTCTTCCAGTCGCTAGGTACTTTACGTTCTTCCAGCGATCTACGATAAATTGCTGATAGAAAGGGGGCAAGTTCTTTAGCATAATCACTGTAGAATCTTAAGGGTATCTCGTCTGGTCCGGATGCTTTTCCGCTACTAAGTGATAGCAGTTGTTTTTCAATTCCGATATCGTTTATTTCAATATTTTCCATTTTGGCGTCCGTGCGACGGCTGAAGTCAGGGACCGTGTTACGATTTTCCGCAGTGAAACAGTTTCGGAACACTGAATTCAGTATTTCTGCCTTTCTTCGGTCGTCCAAATAGCAAACCTTATGTACTACTTTTACTGTCTCATTTCCTAATCTTATCCACTCAGAACCACTTCATCTAATTCTACTACATTCCATTATCCTCGTTTTGCTTTTGTTGATATTCATCTTATATCCTCCTTTCAAGACGCCGTCCATTTCGTTCAACTAGTCGTTCAAGTCCCCCAAGTCCTTCGCTGTGTCTGACAGAATTAAAATGTCAAAGGCAAACATCAAAGTTTTTATTTTTTCTCCATGGACTTTTAAGTCATTCTCCAAAATTTTCTTTGCTTTCCTTTACAGCTTGCTCAATGTACAGATGAATAACGGCGGGGATAGTCTACAACCCTGTCTCACTACCTTCTCAGCCACTGCTTCCCTTTCATGCTCCTCGACTTTTATAATTGCAGTCTGGTTTCTGCAAAAGTTGTAAATACCCTTTCGCTCCCTATATGCTACCCCTCCTACCCTCAGAATCTCAAAGAGTGTACTCCAGTCAACATTGTCTAAAGCTTTCTCTAAGTCTACAAATGCTGTAACCGTAGGTTTGCCCTTCCTTAACCTGTATTCAGTGAGAAGTCGTAGGGTCAGTATTTCTACATTTCTTCGGAATCCAAACAGATCTTCATCGAGGTCGGCTTCTATCGGTTTTTCCATAATCCTGTAAAGAATTGCCGGCCGGTGTGGCCGAGCGGTTCTAGGCGCTTCAGTCTGAACCGCGCGACCACTACGGTCGCAGGTTCGAATCCTGCCTCGGGCATGGATGTGTGATGTCCTTAGGTTAGTTAGGTTTAAGTAGTTCTAAGTTGTAGGGGACTGATGACCTCAGATGTTAAGTCCCTTAGTGCTCAGAGCCATTTGAACCATTTTTTTGTAAAGAATTCATGTTGGTATTTTGCAACCATGTCTTATTAAACTGATTGTTAGGTAATTTTCACACCTGTCAGCACTTTCTTTCTTTGGAACTGGAATTATTGTAGAAGTCTGAGGGTATTTCGCGTGTGTCATACATGTTGCTCACCAGATAGAAGAGTTTTGTCATGGCTATTTCTCCCAAGGCTATCAGCATTTCTAGTGAAATATTATCTACTCCCGGGGCCTTCTTTCGGCTTGGGTCTTGCAGTGCTCTGTCAAGTTCTTCACGTAGTATCATATCTCCCATCTCATCTTCTTCTGCATCTTCTTCCATTTCTATAACACTGCCCTCAAGCACATCTCCCTCGTATAGACCCTCTACATTCTCCTCTCATCTTTCAGCTTTCCCTTCTTCCTTTCTCCAAAGGTCTCTTTAATTTTCCTGGCGGTATCTGTCTTACCTCTAGTGTTATATGTTTCTAAGTCTTACATTTGTCCTGTGGCCATTCCTGCTTAGTTACTTTGCACTTACTGTCAATCTCATTTTTTTAGACGTTTGTATTTCCTTTCGCCTGCCTTTTTATCTTTTCTCCTTTCATCAATTAAATTCAATACCTCTGGTGTTATCCAAGGATTTCTAGTAGCCTTCGTCTTTTACCTATTTGGTCCTCTGCTGCCTTCACTATTTCATCTCTTAAAGCTATCCATTCGTCTTCTACTGCATTCCTTTCCCCGTCCTTGTCAGTCGTTGTCTAATGCTCCATCTGCAATTCTCAAGAACCTCTTGTTCTTTCAGCTTATCCTGATCCCATCTCCTTAATTTCCTACCTTTTTGCAATTTCATCAGTTTTAATCTACGTTCATAATGAATAAAGTGTGGTCAGAGTCCACAACTGCCCCTGGAAATGTCTTACAATTTAAATTCTGGTTCCGAAATGTCTATCTTAAACATCACATAACTAAACTGAAACCTTCCGGTATCTCCAGGTCTCTTTCACGTACACGACCTTCTTTCAAGATTCTTAAACCAAATGTTAGCGATGATTAAATTATGCTCTGTGCAAAATTCTGCCAGGCGCCTCCCTCTTTCAATTTTCCCCGAGTCCATATTCACCTACTATTTTTCCTTCTATTCCTTTTCCTACTATCGAATTCCAGTCCCGATCACAATTAAATTTTCGTCTCGCTTAGCTATTTCCCTTCTCATCATATATTTCTTCAATCTCTTCATCATCTGCAGGGCTTGCTGACATATGAACTTGTACTACTGTAGTGAGTGTGGGCTGTCTTGGCTATGATAACGAATTTACTATAGTATTCATAGTATCTTACCCGCATTCTATGCCGGCCGCTGTGATGAGCGGATGTATGTGCTTCAGTCCGGAACCGCGCTGCTGCTACGATCGCAGTTTCGAATCCTGCCTCGGGTATCGATGTGTGTGATGCTCTTAGGTTAGTTAGGTTTAAGTAGTTCTAAGTCTAGGGGACTGATGACCTTAGAGGTCAGTCCCACAGTGCTTAGAGCCATTTGAATCGCATTCCATTTTCTTATTCGTTATCAAATCTACTTCTGCATTACCCCTATTTGATTTTGTACGTATTCTTGTATTCACCTCAGCGGAAGCCCTGTTTCTCCTGCCACCGAAATTCACTAATTCCCACTACATCTAACTTTAACCTACCTATTTCCCTTTTTAATTTTTCTAACTTACCTAATTAAGGGATCCGACATTCCACGCACTGGTCCGTAGGACGACAGATTTGTCTCTCCTCAAGACGACATTCTCCTGAGAAGTCCCCGCCCGGAGATCCGAATGGGGGACTGTTTTACCTTTGAATATTTTACCCAAGAGAATGTCATCATTTAACCATACAGCCGTTCGCAGAACCAGCACAGCAAGGCCGTTTTGGTTGATGTTACAAGGCCAGATCAGCCATTCATCGAAACTGTTGCCGCTGCAACTATTGAAAAGAACCCCTTTAAGAACCACACGTTCGTCTGGCTTCCTAACAGATACCCCTTTGTTGTGGTTGCATCTACGGTACGGCTATCTGTATCGCTGAGACATGGAAGCCTCCCCACCAACGGTAAGGTCCATGGTTAATGGTGGTGGTGGTGTTGGAGGGGGGGGGGGGACCTCTTCGTACAAAATAAATAATAATATCGATTGCGAAAGTTTACATTTAATATATTTTTTCTCGTTTTCCCTAAAAGCAAGATCAGTGCCATTCGTACAAAGTAAATAATAATATCGATTGCGAAAGTTTACATTCAGTACATTTTTTCTCATTTTTCCCTAAAAGCAAGATCAGCGCCATTTGTTTCCCTAAGAAACGCCACACTAAACAGTTTTCACACTCTTCTTGCTTACTTGGATTATAGCTAAGATAGTAATAAATAATAGTAATAATAATAATAATAATAATAATAATAATAATAATAATAATAATAACAGTTTAAATCGTCAAATTCAGTTGATTTTTCTGGAAGCGGAAACACCTGGTACGACATATTTTACGAGATTATAGCATTTAAAAACAATATGCTTAGCATAATTCTTGAGAAATAAAGTCGAACTCACAATGTAGTATGGCAGCAGAGAACAAAAATGTGATATAAGAAGTCTACGTGGTGTCATTTTAAAACCCTTTTTTCGCCTGATCCGTATGATTATTAATTTAAAAATTGCGACAAATTATATCTTGATGACAACCCCATTTAGACCTGTGAGAAACTCTGGAATATTATTGAAACAGATACATGTCTCCTGTAAACGTATACCCAAAATTAAATTTAAGATTTCTTCTACATATAAGGGGCAGTCAAATGCAAACGAGACCGTTAGAAAAAACAAGTAAATTGTTTATTACTTAAAAAGTAATTACCATAACTATTAATACTTTTATCCCACTATGAGACAAGACGGTCATATCTTCGTGGAAAAATGTTGACGGTTGGCAATGAAACCATGATCGTACCGAGGAGGGCATCTCTTTGTCCGAAGCAAATCGACGTCACGAATGTCTTTTTTCAGGTATCCTAAAACTATGGAACTCGAATGGGTAGCGATCAGGACTGTACGGATTGCGGGTTCACATGTTACGAAGGTTGTCTCGAGTACGCCTCAGAAGTTTTGCTAGGAAGTTCTCACACATCCCCAATACAGTCTCGATCTCTACTCACGCGATTTCCATATTTTTGGAAGCAAGAAGAAAGACGTTCGCGGCCGTCGATTTGTTCTGGACTAAGCGACGCACACTTCGGTACAATCATGGTTCCGTAGGCAACATCGACCAATTTTCCATTAATCATTGTCCATCTCAGTGGAGATAACTTCTGAAATAATAATTTTCTATCCGTCTCATTTTAATTTCACTGCCTCTGGTACAATGATAAGGTTTTAACACACCCAAACGATATAGCCGTTAATGATTATGAGTGTTTGTGTTTGTTTGTTTGTTTGTTCGTTTGTGTGTGTGTGTTTTTTGGCGTCAGAGTGTGAGGGGCATCTAGTAGTTGAGAATGATGGAGCTGGGGAGAAACTGTGTGAAAAATTGGTAAGGAATAGGGGTCTGAAGCCGAAAAAGAAGGGAGAGAGGGAGGGAGGAATAGGCGTTTATGGAGTAAGGGAGAGGTGGGCCAGAAAGAGCGAGAGAGAACCTGTGAGGTGTTCTAGAAGGGAAGAGAAGTTATTGTTCAACTATTGTGGATGTCGAGGTCATTACGGGCAGAGTTAGACTGAGTTGGAAAAATACTGGAATGGAAATCAGCAGCGGTGTAATGAAAGGAATCATCTCAGTTTTGACATAATCTAATTTAAACTAAATCCAGTTGACCACACAGTGAATTTTACCTCGCTCTTCGAAAGTTCAGTGTCTTTGGGCAACATTAGGCCGTTTCAGCCATTGTGAACACATTTGATCTGCCAGGGAGACAACTGCAATGCCAACTGACCTGGCAGAAGAAATCGGAGGAGCCGAGAGTGGACGCCTTGTAGGTATGCCACCCAGTACACCGCTGTGACACACAGGTAAAGGAAAACGGGCGGACTCCAGCGCTACTCCCATTAACCTGTTTTGTATTTATTTATTTATTTTGTATCCGAGGGACTAACGTATTCCGCAGGAAGACCATAATCGGGGTTCTTCAATACGTATGGTAGTGTGAAAAAGAGACCGCTAGTTGCCGAGGGAAAAATTACTGCAGAGGATCGAGACACAAAATCGGTTCGTTGTGACTTCTAGTTTCGACCACAGAAAACTGTAGCTAATTCACCAAATACTTGAAACTGATATACTTGATGCACAAAATTAAATTAGAGTATGCCGCTATTTACAGATTTTACCAGTTGTGTAGGAAGCGCTTTATATAGGTTTCATTTAGCATAGCCACCCTTCTAGTCAAGAGTTTTTCCAGTCGTTGGTCGTTTCGTCGCATCGATCAGCTGCTCACCCAAATTAAAACCTACGTGTCTTTCGTGGTCTAAGTTTTATCCTGATCGGCGGCATTCACTATGAGTCTTCTGTACTTGGTATTTCTGACCAAACATGTTGGTAACTTAAGCGCACAAAAAATTATTGTGATCGAAAAAACTGGTCCAAATGGTGCTTCCTACCACAGCCATGTTCCTGATTTATATATTTTCCGTACAGTAGATTATAATCCGATCTCTTTAAACGTCAACCATCTGAAATGATGAAATAATTAAATCCGGCGATGACTTTGTTAATCCCTGCAAGTCATTCAGAACGCAAGCCACTAAGAATATGTAATGACGTCGAATTTTAATTGAAAAGTATCGCTTTAAAATTTTTCTTTCCTTTAATTCTTCACATGAAGATTATATGGGGACTGTAACGCAGCACTGGAACAGTGTAATACATTAAAAACATGTGTTTCAAAAAAACACATTTAAACCAAACTCTGTTCTTTAGCCAATAGCCGCAACGCAAATCATTACTACACAACAGAAATGGCTCACTGTGGTTAGAATTAATAAACTGCAGTATAAAATATTATTATAATAAGAAACAACTAAACTGACATCACCACCGCGTGATAGGGAAGTAAGGAATGTAGAGTTACAGAACTAATCAGTTTGTGCAGATTGCAACAAGGAGAATGCATGTGTCTGAAATAGTCATTATACCACAAACTAGCTACATTAAAATGCACATATAATCAGGATAGCAGAATGTGAGAATTCGGTATGATGCAGATTGTGTGTGCGCTGCAATCAGTGTTTCTAACCCTCATGGCATGGATTCAATGACGACCTGGAAGTGTTATGTCTCTCTGCACTTGTTAGTGGTACATTGTTTAATGTTTCCCCTGGCTTCAGATTTATTCAGGCCATTCTGGGTGTTGCAATTTTGACAAACGTCGGTATACCTAATAGCATAATTAGCTCATAACATTGACCAGAACTGCTATCAATAGTGGATGCAAAACACAGGGTAACGTACATTCAAGCGACCATTTGTGGATCTCGTTATCGAAGTCTTCAGGCATCTCACCATTCTTGTCTCTCATCTCACACATTCTGTAACAAAGGAAGAAAATAAAATATTAGTCACATGTTAGCGGCATTATTTTTATTGTGAGTCATATTTTCAGTACCTTTCTGAATCGAAAAGGATACATGGTGAACAAATAAATCACATATTTTGAATGACTGTGAAGCAGTTAATGTGCCAGTCAGGAGGGAAATGTTAGTTCCCCAATCCTTTCATTTCCTTCTACTCTAGCAGCTAATGGGAACATTTCATTAGGCTCGTGATAGTAAATTCGCACTATAGTCGTAGTGCAGATCAGAAGCTTTTCCCATTGTCATAAAGTATTTCATTCAGCAGACGGATATGTTAAGCTCGGCGGTCCCGTGATTCTGTTCAAGAGGAGTGGCCTATGTGACGTCATTGGGCTGCACACTCTATCTTGTACATTCCACAAGCACTCATCATACTCACCTAAAATAGTCATATTTAAGAAACAAAACTCATGCTTTGCAAAGGAAATGTTGGCGGCTAAACCTTAGAGAGTAATTCAGCCAATATTATGACATACGAAGTGATCCGTGTGAAGTTCAGAGCGTGTCCAAGCCTTAGCCCCTGACGGTTCGGTTGCTATAGAGTTGCCTGAGAGTTCGATTCATGGCCATGGTGTTCAGCACCACGTATGATATTTCCACGTCATTGTCAAGTGTCATACTGGATCATCCTATTTTCCGTGCCGACAACAGCTTTATCCCTCCTACACGGTTGTTACATCTATATGAATTTCTCATATCTACTTACATTAATGCATTTTGTGGGCAGCGATATTGTGTAAGAGGGTATATGGTATACCACCGTTACTCTAGCAGTGTCCTTCTCCTTTCGAGAACGGTTAGCCGGAAGAATAATCGTGGTTACTACTGAAATTCTCTGATTTTATCGCCATGGGCCGTTGGACGTTAGGCGAGAATTGTAAGAGGGTGGGATGGGCGGATAAGGAGTAGTAAAAATAATCTTCTTTAACGTGGGTTTTCTGGCTATGAATAGCAAACATGTAGTAATATATAAGAAACTATCAGCATAGATTGCGGTAATGAAACCAATCTTTACCTAGGTTTGAGCCCAAATAATTGAGCCTTCTTCAGAAAATATAACTGAATCTATAATTTTTCTAAGAGGGCATGGTCTAGAAATAAAACTGAAACAGCCGAGGCCCATCGCACGGCGTCCATGGAGACGAGGCGCACGCCAGAGCTTAAGTCTTGGTGTTGACTTAGTACTTATGTACCGCATCTTTAAAATGTGACTACGCCTATTCAAGCTGTTTAGTTTTATTTCTAGACCATGTCCTTTTAGACAAATTATAGATTCAGGTATATCTTCTGAAGAAGGCTCAATTATTTGGGCTGAAACCCAGGTAAAGGTTGGTTTCATTACCGCAATCTAGGCTGATAGTTTCTTATATATTAGATTATCACGTTTGCTGACTGTGTTGCAATGTTGAAAGTACAAAAAACATTTAGTAATGTCCAACACTCTTCTTACAGTGACTCTTACTGTGACACTCTTGCAGCGACTATCCTATCCCGCGGCGAAAGGTAATTTTATTACAACATGAAATTGTCTTCAGTTTTACTGTTTAGGAGTTCTATCATCCTTTTCTGAAATTGGGGCAGCATCTAGTTTCCCTATCACATGGAACATTATTTTTTCAGTGACCTGCGATAAACTACTGCAATAATTGGGTCTATTTCATGTAAAAAGTACAATCTAGTATTTAGTACAGTGGCCTTTCCCCTTTATAAAGATTTTGGTTTCTTTTAGATTCCTCATTTAGTTATCACCGTTATTTTTGCACCCTATGCTACGATGAAATCTTCTTCAGAGGAATAGTTTTGGAAATTCGAACTTATGAGTCTTTATTCTGTCCACAGATTGCTTTGGGATTAAGAAAATGCATGTTTCTATAATATCATTTCGCATTCATGCGAGCATCACAGAGAAGAATTGTAATGTAGTCTTTTTCAGGAGAACAATTTTACAAGAACAATTTTTATCTAAGTCTTCCGTTTCGTAATCAATACTATCTAATAACGACTGGACAACTAGGACAACTAAATTTCGATCCATGCACTGATTCTGCCTAGAACACAATTTCTCTAGGGTTCCTCAAAATTTAGCATACCATAAAATGGTTTTGAAATTCACGGATTGCCTCTTATATAGCTCGATTTAACTTCACTTTCTTTGTTCGTTAGTAAGCTTTGGGGTTCGTTTGAATCCGTGGTAAAGCTTTCTCTGCTTTCATGGCAGCTTTCTGACGTTGGTTCTGAACGTTAGATCGTTGTTAGTTCAGATGTTTGGAAAATTTATTCGTTGATGTACAGAGTTTGGCTTTTGCCTTTAACCTATGATGCAGTTAGGGAAATGGAGAAACAAAAGCGAGACAATGTCAATTTCTTGCTTATGCCTTAAAGCGAATTCTGTTATGCTGGATTTTGAAGTGTAACACTGAAGTCCTTCTGTTTTAAGGTTGCAACATTTCATTATAAAAAACACCACACGATTCACTGTATGGAAGAAAACAATGCAAGAACACGACGAGCTGCTGTAATCGACATCTTTGAAGAACCGTTAGTAGTGACAACAAGTCACTCAATTTTATTATCTACGAGGGGAGTCAAATGAAAACTTTAAATATTTTAATTTTTTTTTATTGCCCGACAGTGGAACATAAGTGTATAATTTTTTGACCAGTTTCCCTGTCATTCAACTCACTTCTTCAAACGTGTGGGAAAAAAATTACTTTGGTGTGTGTGTGTGTGTGTGTGTGTGTGTGTGTGTGTGTGTGTGTGTGTGCAGCCATTCTTGCACCACCTGCTGCACATATTCATCGGAACGAAATTTCTTTCCTCCCATCGCCCCTCTGAGTGGTCAAAACATGTGGAAATCCTTCGGTGCGAGGTCTGGTGAGTATAGCGCTTTGGTAGAGTGTCGAGGTGCAGTCATCGATGGTTGGAATTGTTGCACGGCCAGTAGGAGACCGAGTATTGCCATGTTGCAAAACGACACCTGCAGTCAGAAGCCCACGTCACTTGTTCTTATTGCAAGCCGAAGTTGATTTTTTTAACATGTTGCAATATGATGCTGTGGTGATGGTGTTTCCCTTAGTTGTGTAGTGCTTCACGATAACACCTTGTTCATCCCAAAAGAGAGCCAGCAAAACCATCCCAGCAGGTGACTGCGTCCTGAACATCTTGGAGTTTGGTGATGAGGAATGGCGCCATTCCTTGCTTCTTCTCTTTGTTCCAGGCTGGTAGTAGTATACCCAGGTCTCCAGTAACGATTCTCGAGAAGAAACCATCACCTTCTGCTTCAAAGCACTGCAGAAGTTCTTCGCAGACGTCAACATGTCGCCGTTTCAGTTCTGGAGTGAGCTGGCGTGACACCCATATTGTAGACGCTTTATGAATGATGTCATTTGTTGAGCCATGATTAATGTACAGATCCGCGGCTATCTCATCCACCGCCAAGCGGCGATTTTACATCAGAATGGCTTCGACTGCGGCGTTGGACTCCAGTGTCACAGCATGGCGTGCCTGGCCCAGGCGCTGAGCCTCTGACACATAAGGCACTCCATTCCCGAACTTTGTATTCTACTCACACACTTGCTGCAGTGATAGACACACATCGCCATACTGGATCTTCATTCGACGACGGATTTAAATAGGTTTCATACCTTCACTGCTCAGAAAACGTGTGACAGAACGCTGTTCCTCCTTGTTGTATGTCGCCAGCAGGGTACCCATTTGGAACTGGTATTGTGGCCACGTTTCACTTGTCATCAGTAGTATGCTGCAACCTGTAGGGCATTCCTTACATCATTGGTTACAGTACTACCAACATGTAGGTCAATGGCGAGAGATGTAGCTTTTTAATTACACTTTTAAGGCTTTCATTTGAACCCCCCTCCCCCGTCGCATTTACACAAGAAAAACATGAACATAAAATCAGGCATCTACAGAACATCTCACCGGAGTGGCCAGAGAAAACAACTCACCTCTGTATGAACATCTCGGTCACCTCCTCGATGGGCCGTATGTACTTCTTGATGGTCTGCAGCTGCAGGATCGGCTTCTGCACCTTCGTCCGGAATATTCGCCATGGTTCTCCATGCCTGTAGGGAAAATAACATTGGACTTCTATATTGTATGAATACCACAAAAAATTTTAAAAATTATATGTATGAAGAATCTGTATCAATTTTACGCGTTCATTTGTTTGAATCTTAGGTTAGTATGATCTTTGTAGTTTACAAATGATGTACACCAAAAGTCATGAGACATATTTACTTATTTTTTCACGTGATCAACCATTATGTTATAAGGAACCACTCCATAACGGAAAAATTTAGTAAAAAACCCATTCATAAGCGATCTGAGTCAGTCTTTCGCTATACGGAATACAGATGGCCACATGTACCATCTACATGTAATTGCCTACTGGTCTTCCACAAGAAGACCTTGAACGGAAGAAAAGTTTCTGAATAACAATTAAAGGCTATGAGATTTCAAATGTCTTTTCAAATCAATCGCTTTAGTTTCCATTTAAAAAAATGAGTTCGTTTCTTTCATAGGCACCTCTTATAGCTATTTGTTCTCTGATTAATAAAAGGCTACTGCAGAATAAGAACACCCAGTGAGGCTAAATTAAGCCAGAGCCGTCGATTAGCTATCCATAGAACAAAGTTACCGCAGTACAATCACGAGTGCCTGTACGAAAATGAGAAAGTTCATCTACGAATTTTGGAACTGCCTATAACACTCCTGTGATTTTCCTCAATCACTTAAAGCGAATGTCGTGGTGGCTCCTTTGAAGGTCGCGGACGATATCTTTACCTATCCTACTCCAGTTCAAGCTTGTGCTCCATCTCTAATGGCCTTCCCTTCTTTTGGTAAAGTTCCGTGTCCTTGTAACGTTGGACTTGCCTTGTTTCCACCACGAGGTTTCGCAGTATTTCCGAGTTCAGTGCAGCCTGAGGCCTTTTTAGCGCTGGTGATGCAGAATGATTGGCTTGTATCGCACTCAAGAGCATTTACATTGGTTAAGCCTCTCTGCAGCTAAAGAGGTCGCTTTATTCAGTCTCGGTTTGCCGGAAATAAAATCTTTGAATTATTATTTTCAATATGTAGATACAATCAAGAATGTATCAAATTAACAGCAGTACAATCGTTTTCAGAAGAAAGGTCTTTTGTACTTTTATGTTATATTGCTTCACAGCGAAATCATTTATAAATCAGGGACCGCTCATTTGTTGTGTATTCTGCAGAACTCAGAGTCAAAAACTACATGTTTTGTAATTCTATTTGTGCAATGGGCATTTCTCACTGTGCTACATAATGCACCGTTTCTAATGTACCATTTTCAGGCATATGTGCAGTTCGTTTATCCCTTTAGCTGGTGTAGCGTATGGTTTGTAACAGTTGATGCGAGACCTTTATTTCCTCCTTTTTTTGTTGATCACTTAGTAGGCACTACGAACTCTGCAATGACAGTGACTCGCAACTTCTTCAAATTCATTCTGCCTACTAAATATAGTCGGTGAAGATTATTATGACATTAGCTGAAGCCACATCAATAAAATGATTCACTATGCGGCGCCTCCGTTTCACTTTTATTATCACAGAGATTACTAACTTCACATCACTTGTTAATTCGCCCTTTAGCTGACGCAGCATGTCACTGGTTATGTCGTTAGCACGAAGATTCCGCGATTAAATTGCTGAGAAGAGGAGATGGCTTGACCCTTGCTGCATTGTGCTCTCGGGATTGTTGTAGTGAAACTGAAACCACACACTATTGTCTTATTTAGCACGAAAGCTGAATTGTGGTACTGACTTGCCTGTCGCAAAACGTAGTTAAAAACACACATTAACCATCAACAAAAATTTAAGTTTCCTGAGCTTTATTACCACAAATTAGAAACAACATACAGAAAGAGGTGCCCCAGGAAGAGTGAGCTGCAGCGGTAATCAGAAAGCAGGACAAAGCGGGAAATGTGTGACATTCAAGATCGAGTACTGGAGACGGTTGTTGGTAGTCAATAGTTATCAGCAAATGTCATGGTTCAGGTGCCACACCACTGGTAAGCTATGTACTCAACCTGAAAAAAAAAAAAAAGCTGGCTTCACATAGTAACAGCCCGTAAATGTGTTAAGTGCTGCCGGTTCTCCAGCTTGGCAGAATCAGTCGTAACTAAAGACAAGAAAAATACCGTGACGTCACAGGAAACTCTCTGAAGCGTGATCGTACCACTAAGCAGCTCCGAAACCCCACCAAAGCATTCCCTGTGCGAAGGGCAACGTCAAAGACAGTATGTTGAGATGTACGGAACCTCTTCTGAAAATGGGGTGCAGCCTCCAGCTCGCATAAATAATTACGACGGCGTCTCCCGCAGCACCGTACTTAGCGGATATTCAAAAAGAAATCACTATCGAGATTAAAAGCCGTAACGAATAATTGCTTCTCCTGTTGTGACAGGACGGTCTGTATGTCACCTTTAGGCGTTGCGAGCAGAACATCTCTCTGTTATAAGGTTAAAGCTGAAATTTGATGTGGGTATGTGTCCTATGCCAGGGACACCTGCATTGGGCTTGGCTTATTGAAGAAGCCATTGGAAAAAAGAAAATTCCAATGAACTAACACTAAAGTTCAGAAGTCACTACACAAGAAGTGCGTAGGTGATGCAGAGGAACAGCGCAAAAATTAAATCCTATGAAAGGTATGAGTGCTGGGTTGAGCCGAGATGCGAAAATGCTAACTTCCACATCACAAATGGACCATCACAGGCCGAAAGTTTTGCAAAAAAACGTGATGTTTCATAGGCTAGGATCTCTCTTGTCCACCTTGTCCTGAAGTGGGGACACGCGGTCAGTGGCGCGCCGAAATTCCGAGAGCATCACGGGAATGTCCAAATATACGAAGTCCGTTAGACTTACCTCCATTTTATAAAGACAATTAACAGTAGCGAGGGTGGAGAAAGTGACTGTAGCTAGTTCTCCCTTGCGGGAATGGGACCCCAATGCTTTTGAGCCCAAGTCTAGAAGAATTCTGGGTAATGAGTTCGTACAAGTGGAAGGTAGCAACCACTTTCTTACAACAGGCCTGATACAACTGTGTCGCTGGAAACCTAAAGGCGACCAACAAAGGCCTATCGATTATGACACCAGTTGTCTTTATCAGCTCGGGCGGGCGACCCAATCGGTCAGTTACAGAGAAGAAACTGTTCTTATTGGAACCCGCAGAAATGGCGTTTGCGTTGCCCTCTTCGTTCATCCCTCTCAGTTCACGCTTCTACACTGAAGCGCCAAAGAAACTTGTTTAGGCATGTCTAATCAAATAAAAAGATATGTAAATAGGTTGAATACGGCACTGCGGTCGGCAACACTTATATAAGACAACAAGTGTCTGGCGCAGTTGTTAGTTCGGTTACTGCTGCTACAATGGCAGTTTATCAAGAGTTAAGTGAGTTTCAATGTGGTGTTATAGTCGGCGCACGAGGGATGGGACACAGCATCTCCGAGGTAGTGATGAAGTGGGGATTTTCCCGTACTACCATTTCATGAGTGTATCGTATCAGAACTCCCGTAAAACATGAAATCTCTGACATCACTGCGGCCGGAAAAATATCCTGGAAGAACAGGACCAACTACGAGAGAAGGGAATCGTTCAACGTGACAGAAGTGCAATGCTTCCGCATATTGCTGGAGATTTCAATGCTGGACCATCAACAATTGTCAGCGTGCGAACCATTCAACGAAACATCATCGGTATGGGCTTTCGGAACCGAAAGCCCTCTCGTGTACCCTTGACGACTGCACGACCAAAACCTTTACGCCTCGTCTGGGCCCGTCAACACCGACATTGGACTGTTGGTAACTGGAAATATATGGCCTGGTCGGACGACTCTCGTTTCAAATTGTGGCTCTAAGTACTATGGGACCTAAGGTCTGAGGTCATCAGTCCCCTAGACGTAGAACTACTTAAACCTAACTAACCTAAGGACATCACACACATTCTCGAGGCAGGATTCGAATCTGCGACCGTAGCAGCAGCGCGGTTCCGCACTGAAGCGCCCAGAACCGTTCGGCCACAGCGGCCGGCGTTTCAAATTGTATCGAGCGGATACCGGTATGGAGAGAACCTCATGAATCCATGAACCCTGCATGTCAGCAGAGGACTGTTCAAGGTGGCGGAGGCTCGTCAATGCTATGGGGCGTGTGCAGCTAGAGCGATAGGGAATCCCTGATAATCTACATACGACTCTGACAGGTGACAAGTATGTAAGCATCCTGTCTGATCACGTGCATCCATTTATGTCCATTATGCATATCGACGGACTTGGGTAATTCCAGAAGGAGAATGCAACACCCCACACGTCCAGAATTACTACAGAGTGGTCCCAGGACCAATCTTCTGAGTTTAAACACTTCCGCTTACCGCCAAACTCCTCAGATATGAACATTATTGAGCATATCAGGAATGCCTTGCAACGTGCTGTTCAGAAGAGATCTCCACCCCCTCCGTGCCACTTCGTGTTGCGGCACTTCTGCGTGCTCGCGGGGGCCCTACACGATATTAGACAAGTGTACCAGTTTTTTTGGCTCTTCAGCGTAGTTTCATCCACAATAACACTGGGAGCTGCTATCTCAGATCACAATATTCCAACATGCCGCCCTTACCGAACTGACAAATATAAATTACGATACAAAACGGAGTTGTCATTGGCCATCTCAACAGCATCATGTCGGCGAATTAGCCTCTGTGATTTATTTAACGAAAGTTGAGCCGTAAAGTGATGTGTGACGAAATATTCGTTGGCAGACAACCATAATTAGCCCTTATTGTACATAACTTTGTACGTCTGTAGCTACACAACGTTGTCTCGAAATTTCAAAAGTCTTCTACCCCAAACTGACAGATGAAGATAATAAGTACTGAAATGATATGGTAGGCAAAAATGTAAATTGTGATTCAATTAAGATCTTTGCTTTTGAGGCCAAACGCAACTCAGAAATGCGAGAACGTCTCTTCAGAATTAAACTGCCCTTGTCGTGCTGTTCTGCTGCATAATTATCCAAAGTTACGATGGAACTTAGCAACCGACTATAACTGTCATCCATTCCAAACGAAGGTGAATTTTACAGGGAAAACATATCCAGCGTTAAGCGAAGGTCCTAGTTTGAATCCCGATCAGGCTCACAGATGTAATAGATAACAACGAACCATTTTCACGCACGGCTGGCTGAGAAATGAATGCTAGTGCGATACGGGGCTGTTTGCTTTCCACTGTCCCTTGTTAATGATGCTCGCGTCGAAAAATATCTCAACAGAACAATGTGCCCGTTCTTTTCCTGATTCTAGGTCTACATCTACACCACTAATATGTAATTCAAACCCAAGAATTCGCAAAGGGTGCACAGAACTACTTTAAATTTCTCACTCGTTCTACTCTCAGATAGCACGTGGGAAAAATGGGCACCTAAATCTTTCCGTGCGAGTTCTCATTTAAATGGTCATTTCTCGCTATGTGAGTGGAAGTCAACAAAACATGCCACACCATCTTGCGTATCATATCCGGGACACTCTCTCCCCGTCTCACGATAGTGCAAAATGAGTTGCCCTGCTTTGAACTTTTTCGATACCCTCCGTCAATACTACCTCGTTAGGATCCCATACAGCGCAACAACACTCTAGCAGACGACGAACAAGTGTACTGTTGGTGATGTCTTCAGGAGAGTCTACCATATGCTGTTTCATTTGTGGAGTTTCCTAAAGTCTGTGAAATAAATGTGTGTGTTTTATAAGAACTGGACAGTATTACTGAATATAAGAGTTAGTAAAAGAGCTAATAAATTAACATTAACTGTCATACGAAACGTGCACCTTAATTTCGCTATCTTCCCAAGAATAAATAAATGAAATAAAGTGAAAAATGTAGTTCTAGAAGTTGTATTAACTCATTTTAAGGAAGGAAAATTGGAACGTTAAAATAAGTAAACAGTTTATGGTTTCATTAGATTTCTTTTGCTGATATTCTCATATCTCATGGTCGGTAACGGACATCATCTATTAGGTGTCAGCACAAAATGTAATTAACAGGCTATTGATGTTACGACAATCGACCGGCTGAATGAGAATCCTAACTTCCTAAAAAAAGGAGTTCGTGTAAACAAGTGCAGCTTTGGATTCTGAAATAAGCAGAAAGCTTAAATATGCAGATTTTCAGGCAGAAAATCTTCTTGTATTTTACTCAGCATCGTAGATCTGATGTGCCCAATTTTTCGGTGGTAATCGGATTGAAATACTCGCGTGGCATCCTGGGGACGTGTTCGACATGTTTGTTGCGAAAACCGGTTGTGAAAGGTGGATAAAAATGCCGATTGAGGTCAGTGTACTGACCGCGTGAGAGGCAAGTTAAAGAGTCGTCTCTCCACCACAGATCCGTGAAAGGCAGGCCTCTACCTTGCGTGATGCGATTAGACTGACGTTTTATTTCCGTAGTTGGTATTTCATAAATTGAACACGCAGACTGTAGACTGGTATGAGTTTCACTAATCGTTCTACTTAACCAACAGTAAAATTTCAATTATTTACATCTTTATGAAAGTAGTTTACTCTGCGATCCATTAGCCTTTCTGTTTCGGCTATTAACGACAGCCACTCACTACGTTACATGCCTTTCCGTAACACAACAATCAAAATATGGAAACAGATTTTCCCCGCCCTGCTTACGTGTAAAACCAAAACTGACTTTATTATCCTGATTAAATTCGGCTTTCCATGCATAGTTGCTTTACGCAAATGGTGTCTGTGTAACAGCTGTTCCGATTTCGTCAGTACGTTAAACGAGGTTATCATTAGCTTCATAACTTTTTTTTCAATGTAGAGAGAGTACGGTTTCCTTATGGATGTTAGTGAACTTTTAAGGCAGAGGAGTGGGAAATGGTTAAAAAAAGCATGATTAAAAATCTTATTCATGACAATTAATGTTTGCGAAGTTTCTTTATTACATCCAACTAGGTCACGTGCGCTGTGCGAAAAGTACGAAGCAAATAATTGTCCGAATATTTTACCATTCGAACGGCTGGGAGACGTGGAACGTCTAGAAAATATCCTAATGAGTAAATAAACATTCTTAATCCTTTTGTTCTACAATATTACTTTTATTGTTAACCGGCTTTCGGCTTACAAGGCCATCTTCAGACATTTGCTGAGTATTATTTTAGTGATAATACTCAGTAAATGTTTGAAGATGGCCTTGTAAGCCGAAAACCGATTAACAATAAAAGTAATATTGTAGAACAAAAGCGAACTGATGCTTTTCCTTTATTATAATGTTGTTCCACCAAGAACCGACGAAAGATTCTGTTAATATGATTCTTAATCCTGTTGCATAGAATTGGAAAATATTTTCTCGACAGAGATTGACTGTGTACGAGAGCCTTTTCTATATAAGCAAGTATAGAAATTTACAAATTAGCCTGCTACCCTGAATAACACGTCAGTCCAAGAAGTTTCGAGACTGTATTAATAAAAAAAAAAATGGTTCAAATGGCTCTGAGCACTATGGGACTTAACATCTATGGTCATCAGTCCCCTAGAACTTAGAACTACTTAAACCTAACTAACCTAAGGACATCACACAACACCCAGCCATCACGAGGCAGAGAAAATCCCTGACCCCGCCGGGAATCGAACCCGGGAACCCGGGCGGGGGAAGCGAGAACGCTACCGCACGACCACGAGATGCGGGCTATTAATAAAAGATATAGAAACATTGAGATGGTTATTTTAATGCTTCATATGTTCTACGTAGTATCACTCCACTTGAGTACAACAAATATATTATTCGTACAACCATGTGAAACTATCAGAAAAATCCTTCTTTGGGATGTCGTTCAACTTGCGCGTCGCACTGGCTTGAATGTCGATTAAGCCGTAAAAGCGTTAAGCCTTCGTGTATTGTTCGTACTTTGTCGTATTGTGTCGTATTGTGGCAATGATAACACCAAGTCTCATCGCCTGTGACACTGTTTTCCAGCAAATAATTATCCGTGTATTGTGTTTCAAACAAGTCGACGCAGGCGACCACGCGACGTCGTTTTTGTTCGTTAGTAAAGAAATGCGGGACAAACTTTAAACACACTTTTCTCTTATTGAAAACATTCTGGAAAATGTCTTGAATACTTGGTTAAGAGGCGTAGCACCCTTGGGATTTGTGAGACAACAATAGTGACACACTAGGGTCTCACGTCCACTACTTAACACTGACTACTCACAACTGACTGGACGAATGCACATCTGTTGTTTACACTTATTAGTTCAAGATGCCACCATAGTTACTGCGCTGGCGTCGCTTATACACCAGGAATAAAATCAGTCTTGGAATTTTGTGGACGGACGGAGTGTAGGGTTGTTGGCCAGCAGTTTGATTTTCTAATTAAGTAAATATATCTGCATTCGTGTATTTCTTTCTATCTCACAAAAAAGAAAAAATGATTTGTATCCGAGACGTTGATAACCTGAGAGACTCCTACATCAGGCCATTTTACTTTGAGGCTTCTTCGAATAACATATCTTTTTTCTATTCATTATCTCTGCACCTTTACACTGGACTGACGCCACTAGAACACATCATTTGAAAAGAGTCACCAAGATTCCAAATGTGTATTAACATTTCAATACCCGTATGGGCCACATTTATTGTTTCTTAATTGTGATTCTTGCGTTTGTGTCTTGGTGTCCAACACAAACAAACCTAATTGCAGTCTCATGAACTATCCTGTCCACTTTACCTTATCCAGCATTTCTTCTCAGTTCTTGTTATTAACGTCATCTTTCGCTTCACCGGGCGCAGGATTTGCCTAAGGGTTGATGATCGTCGTAGAATACGGAGGCGGCCGGATACATCTCAGTCACACAGGTTCAACAGGGAAGCGAATACATGCAGTTTTGGGTCGATATCATGTACGGATATCGAACGCCTCTATCGGGGGTAATTTGATGGCCATGCGTTATTGGGATTATATTCTCAAATACCCTGACCAGCCCTACAGATAACATTTCGGAGATGGGTTCGCCTTTCAAGGCGCCTACCACCACGAGGCTGGAGTCAACCGAACGGAAGATTCAGCGATATCTGCTGACATGAACCCTGCTGAGCATACCTTGGACTAGCTGAAGGTTGCAGTGCTTCTTCACAGGAACAATCCTCGCATACTGGAAGACGAGGAGGACTGGCTTCGAAGAATGACTCAGAGGCTGCGCCGCAAGGCCAAGGAAGATACAAGCATGATATGAAGCACGGGGTGGGCAAAATGGTTATGAATGTTACAAAACAGCGGATTTTAATTTCACAAGTCTTTTTTTTATTTCATGGTCAAATTATTTTGTAGTTCGATAAGGCTTATTCTCTCATTCCCTGCTCGTCTTGAATCTAAGATCACACAAGTATGCATGCATGCAGGTAGTGCAAAATGTGATTTGAACGGTTATTGCGCGTAGTGCGCACATTTTCCTAAAAGCGGCTTGTCCTTCTGCAATTAATTACTGTATAGAATTTTTTATTCGTGGTGACCACAGTCATTTAGAACTCTTTGAAAGATATTTCCGCCATTTGACTATAAATCACTATTCATTTATTTCAAACAATCACTATTTCGGTTTTTAGCCATTCTCATGTATAAGTTAAAATGTCACAAAATGTCCAACATGCCTAAATGACATATCATCGTCGAAAAAATGTAAATCTTGACTTATACAGGGTGGTCAGAAACAGTTTGAAAAGCTTGTAAGGGTGTTGCAGGGTGTGGTTCAAATGGTTCTGAGCACTATGGGACTTAACATCTGGGGTCATCAGTCCCCTAGAACTTAGAACTACTTAAACCTAACTCACCTACGGACATCACACACGTCCATACCTGAGGCAGGATTCGAACCTGCGACCGTAGCGGCCACGCGGTTTCAGACTGAAGCGCCTAGAACCGCTCGGCCACACCGGACGGCTTGTTGCAGGGTATGTTGTGCTGAGAACTAACTGTTAAGAACAAAGTTCGATACGTTGCACCGTTTCTGAGTTAATTAGCTCTGCAGCTAGCCAATCAGGCAGTTGTGCGCGCAAGTTTAAGAGGCCCGATAGATGCGAAAGTTGAAGTGGCCCACACGATACAGTTCCTTTCCGTTGTTCTCATAGTTTAGATTATAGCGCACGACACTGCTCAGCCTTTGACTCGACTTAGATCTTTACTACCGCCCCGTCCAGTTTTTGCACCTCTCTTGTTTGGTTTTAGGAAACCAAAAGGAAGAAAACGTTCGGGTGACACCGAGAGCGACAGGCAGTTTGAATCTACGCGCGCAACGGCCTTATTGGTTAACTTCAGTGCTAATTAATTCGGAAACGGTGCAACGTATTAATTTTTTTCTTAACAATTGTTTCTCAGTACAACCTACCCTGCATCATAGTTACAAACTTTTGAGAATATTTCTGACCAACCGGTATATACGACGACTGGTTTATAAGGCGTCACTTAGGCACGTGACACATTTTGTGGCATTTCACCTTGCACTTGAAAATGGCTATAAAGCCTAAATAGTTATTTTGAGAAGTAAGTAAATAGTATTTTACAGAAAATGGCAGAAATATCTCTGAAGAAATGGTGTACGGAAGTTTTTAGTATTTGAACTGAAAATGCTTCGCGTAATGAGCCTATATAGAATGCACTTAGGTTGCTATTCATCCGTAATTACTGGTCTTTGATCTACCACCTCTGTTTCAGAGGGCGATTACAATTTCTCTATCATACTTAAAAAAGCATTGGCAAAGGGATCAGAAGCGAAGGCATTTTGTGAAAAACCGGTCAGCCGGCCGGAGTGGCCGAGCGATTCTAGGCGCTATAGTCTGGAACCGCGCGACCGCTACGGTCGCATGTTCGAATCCTGCCTCGGGCATGGCTGTGTGTGATGTCCTTAGGTTAGTTAGGTTTAAGTAGTTCTAAGTTCTAGGGGACTGATGACCTAAGAAGTTAAGTCCCATAGTGCTCAGAGCCATTTGAACCATTTGAAGAACCGGTCGTCTGCCTCTAGAGAGAAGAACAGAAAAACGTTCGCAGTTGTGTAACGCGAAGCTGGTGTCACGATGATGTGCGTCTTGTGATTCTACGCTAGTGGACAAACGCTAGACATCAACTGTCCCCTGCAGGAAGTTTACCGATTACAACTGCACACCTGTGTTGCTTAACTGAAGAAGGGAAGGGCACGCATCGCTGAGTCTGCGTGGTTGCCTCCCCTCCAGGCTCCAGTCTGCTAATAACAAGGCCCGAATGCGGATAATACACTGATGATCCAGAATATTATGATCACAACGAGACTGAAAACTGCCTGGTGGAGTTGCGGGCACGTGACGCGATAAGAAAAGCATAATACTGAGGCGTCATGAATGGGGAATCAGAAGTTTGGACGTGTTGACTACCAAAAATCAAGACACCGAGGTATTATTGACGTTAGCTGTGGTTGGCATTGATTTAAAACGATGTGGAAAGTTGAGAATTTGTGCCGGACCATAATTTGAACTTGGTCTCCTACTTACTAGGCAGATGTGCTGCCCACTTCGCCATCCAAACACAGCGGTCATCGTAACTGCACGGACTACCCGAGCTCGCCTCCCGTCGGAAGCAAATTCTCAACTTATCCACACACAAATGAAATGAAATTTCGTATGGCGAGGGCCTCTCGGCGGGTAGACCTTATCGCCTGGTGCTAGTCTTTTAAGGACGAGCGACTTACTCGTCCATGAGGATGAAAATGGGGATGATGAAGACGACACAAACACCCAGTCCCAGAACGGAGAAAATCTTCAAGCCAGCCGGGAATCGTACCCCCCCCCCCCCCCCCGGCAATGCAAAATGCAAGATAGCGCGCTGTCAACCCATCTACGGTGGCGAACGACACACTACTACTGATTAGTGCCTTTTGCCCCTTGCCCATTATCTTCATTAATCGTGACATTTCGCCAATTCCCGTAACCGTTCGAGGGTGGTATGCATCCGCACTGAAGTGATTAATTGTCGACCTCGCCTTCATTAAGTACGCGGTATCAGTTCTTTCGGAGAGGTCCGAAAGAACAGGTACCTCATATATTATCAAAAATGTCAGAGCTGAGCTCCACCGAATCACAGCCAACGACCTATGTTCCGATTAGCAGCCTGTCACTATGAAGCTTCAGCGAGTCACGATTCCTACTCCGAGCTCCCAGAAAATGACGATAAATTGGAATCACTATAGAAGATACCTATCCAGTCGCGACAGATCAACGATGGAAATCAACACAGCAGAAACAGTGGAAACGACTTTTTACGTACAGCAGCACAAAAATTAAAGAGGCAGCAAAAGAACACAATTATAGTGTCATGCCAATAAGTCCTCTAATTCCTCCTCTCTCTGTTGCACAGAACTCTATAGGTGGTACTGCTTGCTGTTACCACGCTTCCTAACATATCCTTCAGCCCTTCGTCGCATTGAACCATGCATTTCTTCAACTATACATGGCTCCGTTCGGATTGCGGCACATGCATTCGTCACGCACCCCAGTAACATCTATACATTGCCAATGGGTTTGGAATAAATCAATGCTTCTAGATATTCCAGCCAGATATTCAACGGATTCAGGTCTCTCGAATAGGGAGGCCATGCTACTTGACCTTCCTGAGTAATCCATAGTACATGAAACGTTGCGCTGAGGTACTGCCGCACGATTCGTAGAAAGTGACGTCATATCTCGTCGTCCATAAGCTACAGTCGATGTATTTTTGCGATGATATTGTTCTGCAATAGCGCTTATAATTCATCGCGCAGAGATCGGTGGTACACTGCACTCGCCCATCTGCAATACGCAGACCTCACGGGAGAGTGTGACCGATGCATGTGACGAAATCCGAATAGAGCCAGGTAAATCTGGAAATATGTGATAAAGCCTTATGGGACCAAACTGCTGAGGCCAACGGTCCCTAAGTTTACGCACTACTTACTCTAACTTAAACTAACTTACGCTAAGGACAACACACACAGCCATGCCCGAGGGAGGACTCGAACCTCCTACGGGAGGAACCGCGCGGATCGTGACAAGACGCGTCAGACCCGGCGGCTACCCCGCTGGAGCCAGGTGTATTTGAAAGAGTGCCTGGCTCACTGGGAAGGACTGAAGGATGTGCCAGGATGCGGGGTAACCACGTGCAGCACTGCTTACAGACAGACTGGAGTGAGAGGAAGGATTGGCACATGCCTCAAAAGGTATTGCTTTCCAGACATAAAGGAATTTTTCTTGTAACGGTGACAAATACTACCTCCTGTAGCAACATATGACACTATTTTAAACACCCTGTGTATATCTAAAAAAAGAGCCAGACAAGCGCAAGTGGGACTCTCGCTTTAAAGGTTCCGTTCAAATTTGATTATGTTTAGAGATAATGTCTTAAGAGCCATTATTGTCAATTTTAAAGTTCTGACATATATACCGTTTGTGGGCTTCACTAATATAGTAATGTAATTTTTATATTTTGGCTGTATATGCCACTGTGCGTAATTCTCTCGGCGTAAGCGCCACCTGCCTTTTTGATGTGTAACTACATTAATTGTACCATTGCTCCCATACTGTTATAACGGGAGTGTTAAACGCTTTCCTTCTTTTTATTGTTACTTTATCTAAGGACGTTATTAATACTGATAATTTACACGTTGCCTTTGTACGCCAATTAGCACATGGTTCGCGCCATGAGCGCCACCTGCCCTCGTCGCAGAATAACTACGCTCGCCGATTACACTCAGTCGGTTGTGAGCTCTGCAAAATCCATGTACTAATTTATATTTACGTGACAAACCCTAATACTAGGGCTATATTTCAATTTTGACAAATGGATCTATGCCGACATTTGTAACAACGGCGATGGTACATTAGTCCTTACTAATGTAGAATTGTAAGTACCAGTCGTCGTTCTCATATTTCTGTAATGCAAGAGCTCTCTAATTTGTGTTAAAATCTATTCTTGACTTAAGTTTCATACTTTTCTAATGTAAGCTATGATGTTCATTGTCCTTAGGCCACCTTCTGAAGATGACAAATTTATATTTGTCGAAACCTAGGTAAAGAATTCTTTATCCATTGCAACTGGTCGGCTGTTTATAATTTTATTACGTGGAACCGTTGCTGTTGTGCAGCTATGTTTAAAATAATAATAATAATAATAATTTCATGTGGCTCAACGGCCTGGTGCAAGTCTATTGGAGTCCACTTAGGCGATTTGCTGAGAGGTGAAGGCTAAGTTCAAACGAAGACTGAAAACTTTCGTCCCACGGGGATCCGATTCCGAGACATTGTGGTGTTCAAGCACGTGCTTTACTGCTAGACATTCAGGTCCGGCATGCATCTCAGCAGTTCATCTATAGGTTTGGCTCAGTAAGTTTTGCGAGTATCAAAATATATGATGTAAATGGTCGCATCTTTTGACTACATTGACTTAGAAGCTTACATTTTCATACCGCCGACGAACCTTAGCATTTGACATAAATGTTAAATTAATATCTCTAGCCGTTTCTGAGAAAAAGGCACCTTAAAAGACAGACAGACAGATCGACAACAAATAAGAAAAATACTTTTTATGTGGTATGATTACAAACTGACAGTTTTAGGATTTTTTCCTTTACTTGTACTGTGAAACCTTTTTTCTTGCCGAATTTCACGATTCTATGTCAGTGGGAAGAATCTTTCACGATTTTACGAGTCAGTTTGCAGTTATAGAAATATGTGAACTAAATAGCTGCCTATTTTGATTACATTGACTTTCAGGCTTAAAATTTTCACACGATCAAGGGACCGTAGACTTTAGTATGAGACATAAATTTAAACTTGATACATCTACCTGCTTCTGAGAGAAATGGGTCTTCATTGTAGGACAGACAGAGAAATAGACGCATAAAAAAGTGATACTAAAAGAGTTCCGTTTTTACCGATTGAAGTAAGGAGCCTTAAAGAAGATGAAAAAATATTTATATGGCTACATGCAGGTAATTTACAGGCTTTTTCCCTGAAAAAATGTGTAATAACTTCTGTTCAAGAATTAATCTACCACATAGACGGAGCTATAGGAGGAACATCTTTTTCTACTTTTGAAAACACTTCCGCTGTGTGCCAGACATTTTATTTCCATGATCAGATTGTCAAACAATTTTTATGGCTGCATGTTTCACCCCTTTTTGTGCCACTTTAGATTCATTAAAGGGTGTTGCAGATCATTTGTCCATCTAGTGTAGCGAAAATTTCTGTTACTCTAAACTCAGATGGATTGCTGATAACAGATTTCATAAAGTGAGGCGGTGGTTAATATTCTCATTAATTCACTATGCAATGTATACTTTTCTTCTAAGGGGGCATCAATGAATGGCAATCTGCGAAATGTCAACTTACTGACTTCTATATCGCCAACGTTGGCAATTTTCTCATGACCAAAGAAGCTGAGCCTCAATGTTTCAGCAGGTCTACTGTATGGTTTTTCCAGTTTAAGTTTTCACCAAGGTGTGGACCTTATAATTTGGAACATTTTACCTTGTTTATTGTTTCTTGTTGGTGTCCGCCCCGATAGCTGAGTGGTCAGCGTGACGGATTGCCGTCCTACAGGCCCGGGTTCGATTCCTGGATGGGTTAGGGATTTTCTCCGCTCAGGGACTGGATGTTGTCTTCATCATCATTTCATCCCTAGCAGGCGCGTAGGTCGTTCAATGTGGCGTCGAATGTAATAAGACCTGCACCAAGGCGGCCGGACTTGCCCCGCAAGGGGCCTCCCGGCCAATGACTCCAAACGCTCATTTCCCACTTCTTGTTGGTACACTAGGTTAAGACACTTGGCAAATTTTTGACAGTGAAAAATGTGGCAGCCACGCACCGTTCATGCTGCAGGTATTAAAAGCAGTGCACAGGACTTACACGCCGACGACGCCGGGCAGATCGCCGAAGAAGTCCCTCCTGACGACGCTCTTGTAGTGGACGAGGCACGGCATGGAGGGCCGGAAGGGCGTGGAGCCCTCGTGGCGGTAGACGCGCTCGATCTCGTCGGCGTCGTAGACGAAGAGCAGGTCGGGCCGCCCGACGAGCCCCGCCAGCCGCACCACGTCGCCGTACTGGTCGTGGAGGTCGCGCGACACGCGCGCCAGGTCGGCCACGCTGAACTGGCCCACCACCGGCAGCACGCGCCACGTGTTGCCTACAACACGAATGGCCCGTCCCGGCTACTGAACTAGTATCTAAATACACCTCACATCTCTCATCCAAATGGGCAACTTGTCAATGCTCCTAATTCCATTAGCACGGAAGCGACGAGGCCTTCGTAGTTCACTGGAGGGAGTTGGCACCACATCTTCACACACAAGTCACCTAATTATAGTAAATTCCAGAGAGTATCACGAAGAGCTGTGTCGCCAAGTCCAATCCCATCCCAGATGTGTTCGATCGGGTTCATATCTGCGAGTTGGGAGGTCAGCACATCAACTGGAATTCGTCACTGTGTCCCACCGCATTCCTGACTTTGTGAAATTGTGCATTATCTTGTTGAAAAATGCCAGTGCCGTCTGGAAACATGACTGTCATGAAAGGGTGCAAGTGGTCTGTAACAAGTGTACCATACTGCTTGGCCGTCATGGTCCCTTGCACGAGCTCGACTGGATCGATGGATGCCAACGTGAACGTTCCCCAGAGCATTATGGAACTATAGCCAGCTTGTCCACGATCCACAGTACAGGTTCAAATAGCTGTTCCCCTGGAAGACGACGGATCCACGCCCTCTCATCGGCATAATGAAGAATGTATCAGGATTCATCAGACCACTCAACACACTGCCACTGTGACAACTTCCAGTATCGATGGTTACGTGTCCATTTCAGTCGTAGCTGCCGATGCCGTCAGGTTAACATTGGCACATGTATAGGTCGTCGGCTGCGGAGGCCCATCGTTAGGAGTGTTTGACGCACTGTGTGTGCAGACATACTTGTACACTGCCCAGCATTAAAATCTGATGTTAGTTCAGCCACATGTCACCGCCTGTCGTGTTCTACCCGTGTGCCCAGCTTACGATGTCCGACGTCTGTAATGAGGGGTGGCCGCCTAATCACACGACGTCTGAACGTGGTTTAACCTTGATTTCGCCACGTGTTGAAGACACTCACCAGCGCACTCCTCGAACACCCGACAAATCGTGCAGCTTCCGAAATGCTCATGCTGAGACTCCGGTTCAAATGGTTCAAATGGCTCTGAGCACTATGGGACTTAACTGCTGAGGTCATCAGTCCCACAGAACTTAGAACTACTTAAACCTAACTAACCTAAGAACATCACACAGATCCACGCCCGAGGCAGGATTCGAACATGCGACCGTAGCGGTCGCACGGTTCCAGACTGCATGAGACTCCGGACTGTCACGATCTGCCCTCGGTCAAAATCAGATAGATTGCGCGCCTTCCCCATTCTACACATACATAGCACACTCACTGATGCAGCGTGCGTGTGTCTGACTAGCAGTCATTCCTCGCCAGGTAATGCTGCTATCGCTTGGACGGTAGTAGGTCGCTGGTCATAATTTTCTAGCTGATCAGTGTACAAATCAATTCCTTACTTCACTATTTAAGGCGTCTCGTGTGGTGGGAATACAGTCTGGAGTTAAAGTTAAGCTCGACATTGCTCATACTTTAATCAAAGGGAGCGGATGAGGAGTCTGCTGCTTCGCCAGCGAGGAGAGACGCTGGCTGGGATTTCGGTTTTCGGCGATGGAGAGGGTGGCTGGTCGTTCGCTCGGTGATGAAAGCCCTGAGAACACTGGGCTCAGAGAATCTGTCCCGTTCTCGGAAATGTTTGCCAAAACGCCTTGAGACCCTTGGAGTCGCTGTGGAACCCTGTCGGCTCTGGGAAGTCAGAAGCTGTTTTGGAAACCCGGAATGGAGGTGTGTCGGCGGCTGCCAAGTGTGACTTTCTCGTGGACAGTAACAGCTGTGTTTCTCCCGGCACCGAGGATTTCATCTGGAAGGAGCAAGAGAGGCCAATGACAGCCTGTCTCTGAGGTTGATTATGAGAGAACCAATCACAAGAGGGCAGAGACCAAGAGTGGTGTATCAGAGTACAGGAGTGAAAAGAGTAGTGAAGGCATTGAATGTTGGTCCGGAGTTGGAGCCTTTAGTGGAATGGTGAAATGTTTACAGCGGCATGAGGAGATGAAGGAGTCAGGAGGTCGAGGAAGCAGTTCAGCAAGGACCAGAGGAGAACGGAGACGCGCAGCGTTCGTTATCAGAAGCAAAGCGCCGTAGTGAACTTTCTGTTGTTTCATTTACGGGTGGGAGCCAATAATTATGATCAGTCTAAGACCAGAGGAACGGTAGTTTGTAGGTTTCGCTAAGTGTCAGGAAGGATTGAAGGTCTCTAAATTTGTAACAGAGGCTAGTTTAAACCTTATTTGTCACAGTGTAAAGAATGAGCGTTTATTAGACCGTATAAATACAGAGTCTAGAGATGACTTAACTTGTCAAAGAGTAAAAGGATGGAAATGGATAGCCGGCCGCGGTGGCCGATCGGTTCTAGGCGCTTCTGTCCGGAAACGCGTGACTGCTACGGTAGCAGGTTCGAATCCTGCCTCGGGCATGGATGTGTGTGGTGTCCTTAAGTTAGTTTAAGTAGTTCTAAGTTCTAGGGGACTGATGACCTCAGATGTTAAGTCCCATAGTGTTCAGAGCCATTTTAACCATGGAAATGGATAAAAGGATGCGAGTAGACACTCTTTTCAGTTTTACAAATAAAATGACACAGTTTCAGAGACTCTACTGGCCTCATACACATATCGACTATATATATAAAATCAAATCTATATGAGACCAATAAAGTCTCTGAAACTGTGCCATTACATGTGTATAAGTACCTACTCCTGGGTTTCAGACTGGATCCCCCATTCACGTTGGATGCTGAGGTGCTGTTCCAGAGCATGGAGAGCAGAGGCAATTATGTTCGTGTGTAAGGGGGAATTTAGAGTAGACTGTGGCGGCAGTGAGGATTTGGATCGCAGGGGGAGGCATTCCAGGGTAATCCGTGCAGTTGTGTGAACCGCTGTGCCAAAGGTGGCTTGGTGGCTAACACACCTGCCTAGTAAGCAGGAGACTCGCATTCGATTCCCGGCCTTGGTACAAATTTTCACTCTCCGTTTCGGTCTATGTACATAAAACATTTTCAGTTTTGGTTTATATTACCATATCTCTTTAACAGTTAGCCTTTACAATTATAAGTGTTAAACGTCCTATGTGCCGTCATTCCTTTTCCAGTGTCCATTTAGTGTGATGATAGGCTAGGCTTGTGCGTAGTGTCTGTATTTCTGCACTGCTTTCCATAGGGTTCGACAATCCTTATGAATGGACGCTGGCTCTTCGCGACTGTCAGATGGGCCACTGATCTCTGTTTAGAATAATTCTACTTGTCTCACGGCATGAGGCTCGCGACCCAAAATATTTGGAGTTATCGGTCTTGTCGAGAGCAGGTGGCTTAATTAAATAATACAACTAAGGGAGTGATCATTGCGGATTCAGGTAAGGTTGCGTTCACAGTGACAGCGACACCAGTCGCGAAGCCGTCGCGTAGGGCAACCCGATAACATCAGACGGCAGCTTGGTCGTAGTGCGCCAGATATCCGTCGTCAGCTTTTGGCGAGATCAAGGACGTTAGGTTAGGTTAGTTGAGAATCGGTTCTATCAAGGAGGCTATATTTTAACCTCCTTGGGAGGGATGGACACTACGATGCCTCTGTGCATGGGAAAAGTGCTCCATTGAGGCTTTGCTATTAAAAAAGACGCCGAATGCATGTCAATGATCTGTATCTGTCTCGAAAAGAAAGTGGCGAATACTACACTCTTTTCCTCAGTTATTGGAATAACTAGGCAAGCTTTTCGAATACGACAGATAATGAGAGAAAACTATTATATACAGTATCGAAATGAGTCGTGATGGTACTGAAAAGAAAAAGTACAAACACTCTACAACCATGTCAAATAAATTCATCAAAACATACGTCCATTAACTTTCAGTAACTGCTACTCAGCATACGTGTGAAACACAAACATAACTTTTAGAATAAGATACTCGGAACACCTGAATCACTGAATAGTGGAAAAACATTCACCACAGGTGCAAACCACCTACTGGTGTAATCAGGAATAATAATTTGTAAGGAGCTAATGCCCACCTGCGATGACCCAAGAAGGATCCACTACAGTAATTCTAAGCATAAAATACGCCACCTTTAACACCTGAACAAATTATTTTTTTGAGATTATAGCCACGCCTAAAATTTCCGATGATTTTTACCTACTTGTGGTTTCCAATAAAGCTGCGATTTCAATCCAGAGATGCCGAGCTACATCCCGATGATGACATTTTTCATCCTCAGGGCGCCAGAAACACCTTTTTTCTTGGGCTAAACTTATCAGTTGTCAGAGTCCATACTTTGTGTGTGAAAACGTTGGCCGATTCCACCAAAGACAACAAACTGATCTGAATTTCACTGATGGCCGTCCTAAGTCCGTACGTTCGAGTGACGTGACTGTGACCGTGACCATAGTGGGGTACTATTTTGGAAAGATCGGCCGGATTCGGCTAATGTCGGTCGTCGGTGCCACTGTAACCACAGCATAAGCTGTTCATCTCAGACTCTCTCCTCAATCGTTTAAAATATCGTAATTCTGTTTTGACCCAAACGAATACTGAAGAAGTCTCCGCTAAATGACGTTTAGACTCTTCTTTTCAGAGCTGTATTAATTTACAGAGATGCCGGTATTAACTTCGCTTTGTCAAATGTAACTATTCTTGGAGATGTGGTCCGTCTACAAAACTGAATGAAAGGCTGTTCGTTTTGTGCCACACGCGTTTCTCTTCTTTTTATTTATGAATACTTTTCAGTGGCCTCGAATACACTGATACAAACAATTGCAACACATTCAATGATAAGGTCATTTTATTCTAAGGAATGTGACTGATAGTACATCATTGTAGGCGTCTATGATAATAAATTCGGAGTAAATGAAACACGCGTCACAATAAAAGGTGCCTAAACAGTCGCATCAATACACAGGCGCGTATTCTTGCATTTTGAATGGCATCCTACGATAAATTGTCCCAAGGTTCTTGTACCTTTTGTTTTTATTCGGCAATGTTTTTTTTGCGGCTCTGAAGAAGAAGTAAGTTCCCGTTGCCCCATATTCCGCAATTGGTGACAAATCTGGAGATCTTGCTGGTAAGGGCAGTTGTCGTACATCACAAAGAGAAAGTTGCACAATAGCAGCCGTTTATGAACGTGCATTGTCCTTCTGGAAAAAGCGAGTCGCCTTCCTGTCGAAAGCCGGCCGCGGTGGTCTCGCGGTTCTAGGCGCGCAGTCCGGAACCGTGTGACTGCTACGGTCGCAGGTTCGAATCCTGCCTCGGGCATGGATGTGTGTGATGTCCTTAGGTTAGTTAGGTTAAGTAGTTCTAAGTTCTAGGGGACTGATGACCACAGCTGTTAAGTCCCATAGTGCTCAATGCCATTTTTTTTTTCCTGTCGAAGAAATGGTAGCAGCACGAGGATAACAATGTTGTTGTTACTGGACACCGTAGAAACATCGAAGGGGACCGCGAGCGCGAGTTGTAGCTGCTGCCGCACTCCCCCCCTCCCCTCCCCTCCCCCCATACACTATGAAACCTTGGGATGGGACCTGTGGGTCGTGGGCGAATTCACCCCGGAACAGGCGACTCACCAGCTCTTCACCGAACACGTGTACGTACATCGCTCGCCTACAGACAGAACGTAGGCTCATCGCTGAAGACAACAGAATGCCATTTCAGTCTCCATTGTGCCGTGCGTGGAGGTGTCGTGATGCCAGTGGAAGCCTGCTCAGGGGCCCAAGTGACCTTAATCCTGCTTAAAGTAGATGGTTCCCGATGTCACAGTAAGTGTATAAATGTTCCCGGATTTCATCCCTGAATAATGTTCGATCGACCACCGCATCTCGCAGAATGCGTCGATGTTGACGTGCGTCTTCACTACTCCGATGTCCAGAACCCCTTACCTCATCTACGTCTGCAGGAATGTTCTACAGGCCACTGCTGGAAGCACCGACATACGACAGATACATTGCGCCAAACATATGCATCAATCCCTCTAAACGTCCATCCAGCTTCCCGCAGGCCCACAATGCGACCCCTTTGTTCAACAGGAGTACATACTCGTCCGTGGGACATGTCTGTATCACAGAATGAATGTCGAGAACACTGTTACTGCCTGCAGTTGTTACTGCCTGTAGAGAGAAAACTGGTGGCACACAGACACGCCACCTGAGCGCCATCTGATCGCCGATGACCGTGACAAATGAATCGCTAACACTGGAACTCTCAGTATGTACATAATATACTTGGTGCCATTGAACACGGTCCTTGAGGGTGTCGCATTTTCTTCCGGAGTGTACATGTTTGTTTTATGTATATAATAATTGCATAATACAATGGTTCCAGAAAAATTACTGTTATTTGTTTTTGGAGCGCATGTTTCGTAAGGTTAAACTACTATTTAGTTCTGTTTACGATTTGATCTTAATATTGCATATGTCTCGCTCTGCAGTTGCAGGTAGTTGGTCTGCGATAGACCAGGATGCCCGATTTTCAGTATTTTCTAACACAATGAAATTGAACACTTCACCTTCGCACTCTGTTGGTTGTGTTTGTTAACTATATGTAGTACTGGGAACTGTTCCCATGTGTTTTTCTTTCGTCTTTTATTTGCTTTGTGGTATTTGTATCTAGTTTGATATTCGTTTGTTTCTTACATGTGTGCGTGTATGGTGGAGCCTGCTCTGTGGGATCATAAGTTACTATTTAGTCTTGTTCAACATCTCCGCTTGCGTGTTCGTTGTATCTAAATTTGGGTCTTTGTCGTGACAATGTCCGTTTGCAACAGCGAGGTGTAAGGAGGGACCTTCAACGTACGTACACTTTTCTTTCTTTCCTAGCGTTTATCCCGACTGTTATGGTTAACCAGATTTGGCGTGTTAATTTTAAGGGATGGTCGGATGCCCTTCCTGTCGCCACCCCGTATCGCCCCCCCCCCCCCCCCCCCCGGGACGGAATAAGTGTGTACCCAACTGTCTGTGTCTAGTGGAAGCCATGGACAGCCCCAAAAACATACTTTTTCGATATAAGGTGCATTACGCTGCCACCTACTGCCAGGTACTCCATATCAGCGACCTCAGTAGTCATTAGACATCGTAAGAGAGCAGAATGGGACGCTCCGCGCTGACGGACTTCGAGCGTGGTCAGATGATTGGGTGTCACTTGTGTCATACATCTGTATGCGAGATTTCCACACTCCTAAACATCCCTAGCTCCACTGTTTCCGATGTGATAGTGAAGTGGAAACGTGAAGGGACACGTACAGCATAAAAGCGTACAGGCCGACCTCGTCTGCTGACTGACAGAGACCGCCGACAGTTGAAGAGGGTCGTAATGTGTAATAGGCAGACATCTATCCAGACCATCACACAGGAATTCCAAACTTCATCAGGATCTACTGCAAGTACTATGCCAGTTAGGCAGGAGGTGAGAAAACTTGGATTTCATTGTCGAGCGGTTGCTCAAAAGCCACACATCACGCCGGTAAATGCCAAACGACGCCTCGCTTGGTGTAAGGAGCCTAAAAATTGGACGATTGAACAGTGGGAAAACGTTGTGTGGAGTGACGAATCACGGTACACAAAGTGGCGATCCGATGGCAGGGTGTGGGTATGGTGAATGCCCGGTGAACTTCCATCTGCCAGTGTGTGTAGAGCCAACAGTAAAATTCGGAGGTGGTGGTGTGATGGTGTGGTCGTGTTTTTCACGAAGGGAGCTTGCACCCCTTGTTGTTTTGCATGGCATTATAACAGCACAGGCCTACACTGATGTTTTAAGGACCACCTTTCTTCCCACTGTTGAAGAGCAATTCGGCGAAGGCGACTGCATCTTTCGACACGATCGAGCACCTTTCATAATGCACGACCTGTGGTGGAGTGGTTACACGACGATAACATCCCAGTAATGGGCTGGTCTGGACAGAGTCCTGACCTGAATCCTATAGAACACCTTTGGGACGTTTTGGAACGCCGACTTCGTGCTAGGCCTCACCGACCGACATCGAAACCTCTCCCCAGTGCAGCACTCTGTGAAGAATGGGCTTCCATTCCCCAAGAAGCGTTCCAGCACCTGATTTAACGTATGCCTGCGAGAGTGGAAGCTGTCATCAAGGCTAGGGGTGGGCCAACACCATACTGAATTCCGGCATTACCGTTGGAGGGCGCCACGAACTTGTAAGCATTTTCAGCCAGGTGTCCGGATACTTTTGATCACATAGTGTACCTCCTATTTGTTCAACACAAGTACCCGTCTTATGACTCTTACATTCCGTTTTGGAAGTTTTGGTTCTTCGATCCCATTTTTGTAACATAGTTCACACCCGTTTATTTGTTGTTTTATTTCCGTGAAAGGTCTATGCGGCATCTCGCCTGCTCTCACTATCCATCACATTTTCTTGTGACGGTAAAACGAGGGTTGGAACTTCAATAGTAGCAAATATTTATTTATGGCTCGTACAAAATAGATACGTATTTCAAAGTCTTACTGACCTTCAAAGTAGTCACGAGCATTGTGTATAACCCGTTGCCAGCGATGTGGAAGTCGTAGGATACTCTTAGCAGTGCAAGTTGTGTTGACAGTTCGAGCGGCGCGGTCTATTGCCCGACGAATTTGTAGCAGTTCTGAAGCGAATGTCGTGACGTGTTTCCTTCAGTTTAGAAATCGAGTTGAAATTACGAGGCCTTAAGTCAGTGAAGTGCAGTAGGTGGTATAGCACTTAGCAGCCCCATCAGTCAAACAAATCAGTATCAGCTTGCACTGTACGTGCTAGAATATTGTGCTGCAAAATGATGGTCAGGTCCTGCAGAAAGTGTCATCACTTTTATCTCTAAGCTGGTCGTAGGTTGTATTCCAGGAATGAACAGCATAGAGACAGAAGTAGGTCTTTGCAATAGTGTAAAGTAATTTCGTGCAAAAATGTTGAGCCACTAGATAAGTTGTCGAATTGATTACGTTCCTAATGATGCGTAGTAGGATCTTGGGTAAGATAAATTCTAGATGATACACATATCTTGGGAATGAGGCTCCTCGCAGCATAATACTGTAGCTTTTAGCTGTGAAGTAGTCGGTCTCAGAATCCTTAGTCGGAAGAAACCAACGAAAGAATTGCATTAGTAAGTAAGGGCATGATTTTCGCCATGAAACCTTCCAAGATTCCGATGGAAGAAATCATCTGAGGAGTGGATTTGCAGCATATTCTAGGTGCCAAATCTGACAATTGTCAGGAGAACGAGAAAAAATAACTGTGTAACTCTGTTTGTGCATAACTGATTTGTATCCAAAAAGTGAGAAGGTATTCTGATACCACAGAGTTATGCGACTCGTCGTATCGCCATGAAAATAATGAACAAATTAGAAAGAAAATACCTTTTCTAGAACGTCAAAGTGCCATATCAGGCAACTGACTGGTTCTAGAGCCAATAAGAAAGTTTATACAAGTTGATTCTTCCAAAGAAGGAAGCAGCGAACAGCTATTGTTAATAATGCTATTTTATTTACTGAAATAGCGCCGTTTGTGGTTTCGAACCGACAGGTTCATCTTCAGACGGTTGCTCACGTTTATATTATTTCTGCTGTTATATACATTAGTTGTTCGCTGTTTTTTTTTTCGAGCAGCTAATGTAAATAACAACAAATGTAATATAAACGTGAACGACCCTCTGAAGTTGAGCCTGTCGAACCGAAACAGGTAACGACACCATTTATGTAATTAAATAATAACAGTGGCTAGTTGTTGTTTTCATCTTTGCAAACTACAATTGTAGTTTGTACATGATTACCATCTCAAAAAAGTCAATTTTGGACCAAAGCAGGTAGAAAGTTTTTGTTTCAAACGTTGTCACTACGTTTTATTTGTGACAGTTCAAGTACAAAAATACAGCAGCAGCTTTTTCGTTACCGTAGTAGAACTGTAGCCAACAGAAATAACTTCTTTTAAATTTTAGAACTCCAGAGGGAAGCAGAGCTTGGCACAAAAATCTTACCCTATCCACTAACGCATGTTTGACTTTCCCCATGGCTGGGCACCTAGATCAAATCTAGGAACATGAAATACAGTAGCAAGAACACAACAGCGCTGAACATGCGTTTCCTGAAAAAATTGTTCTTAGAATGTTTCCTGTTACCACTCTCACTCTCTTGAAAGGAATAACATTCCAGAGCAGAAGCAGAGGCGACAAAAGACAACGTTTTACGAGCTCTCTCTACAGCACTCCAGCTCTCTCTACAGCACTCATTTACAAAGACCACCAAAGACGAAATTAAAGCGCCCTTCGAACTACAGAACAGAATCTTTATCACAGCCGCCGATAAGGAAACGGCACTGTAGTCATGGATGTGGTAATACACAATAGTAAGATGCTTGAACTATTGTCAGTTACTGTGTGCTCCTAGCTAAATGTCGACCGTACCTCCAGCGTTACACGTCTCTAACTCTGTTGTCGTTATTGTTATGGTAACTACGTTGATCATTTTGTACAACCGTCTGATGTTCTGAGAAACCTTCTTACAGTCATTTTGACATTACTTGCCATAAAAGCAGTTTTTTTCGTTCCATACAGTTAACTGAGGATGTTAATAGGGGATGGTGACTGGAAGTCGTATTTACTTGTAGATGACCTTTAGTAATTATCACTTTGACAATGAGACATGGACGGCGAAGTGCAAGGTAACACTAGGTAGCCCTGGACTGCATCTCCTCAGAGCAGTAGTTCGTAACTGTTTAGCCTCTTGTTGGCACATATTTGCCAACACAAGCCTGTGTGCGAAGTGCTGACTACATTGACAGAGATGGTAAGTGAAATGCGGTATGAAAGCATGACTCGGCTAAAATGAGGGGGCTGATTGCACAGGATAAGTGTGGTTCTATATAAAGGAAGTTGTAATGATAGATGAAACGCTGGAAAGATTGCACGATAACAAGTGATGTTTTAATGAATAACATTCAACACTAGATCGCTACATTGATCAAAAGTATCCGTACACATATCAGAGTACATTAATATGGGTGTCTCCGCTCTTCCCCTTTAACAGTTTGAATCCTGGGGACACTTTCCGTGAGGTATCTCTTTGTCGGTGGAAGAATGGCAGACCATTCTTCCTTAAGAGCCGAAACCAGAGAAGGTAGTAATGTTGGACTATGGGGTCTTTAGTGCAGTCGACGTTACAACTCATCCCAAAGGTGTTCCAAAAGGGTGTCAATTAGATATTTTGGAAGAGTTACAAATTTTTATACGCCAGTCTCGTGACCCATTTTCAGTGTTGAGTGAGTAGCTGATTTTTGGATGTGCTTGCACCACTTTCCTTCATTCTACCTAAATTTTGTGCTATCCTTTTTGCCCTATGTTATTTTAGGCAGATGTATTATTCATGAGCACACTTTTTCATACATTTCTTTCTTGAGATTTTGAGTCCCTGACAGCTTTGTATTTAATTTACTTATTACTTTTTCTACGCTATGCACAGTATTTCACTTATTACTTATTTTAACGTTCTTACTTGTCCGATCTCCCTCACACTGTCCTATGTATGTCACATTTTTATGTTTAATTATGCGGAAGCAGGAGCTTCTTACGTACTGCATTTAATGTGTTTTCTGAGGGTTTGAGTCCCTGACATCCTTTAAATCTAAAATTTTTTGCTTATTTATTATATTTTGTTGTGTTAACGCTTACACATTTCGAAAGCATTATTACGCCCTCCATACTGCTTTGTATTCCTGGGGCTTTGTTACATTATTTCATGTATTTCACCTTTATCTTGATTTATTTTTCCATTTCCTGATCCTGCGAGTGCAGGTATTTGTGTTTATGCTGCGATTATGTTTTTCTTGTTTTCTTTTTTTTTTCGTTGGAATTTCATGTATTTTATTGTATATCACTATGTGGTATGGTTCACACTTTTTGTCAACACGTCATTAGTGCATAATTTTGATTTTGTTTGGATGGTTTGTATACTTTACGCATATTATTTTACATATTAGTTCTACTGATGGCACTTTATACCACTGTAAAAATTATTTTACGGCGTATTGTTTAACTTCCTTGCTTTGTATAACTTTCTCAAAGTTATGTATTACAATTTTGATGTATTAAATTTTGCATTCCGTTTTCACCGCCATGTGGCACCACCTATGTATGCTTCACCGCCCTCTGGTGGCCTAAATTGTTTACCTAGAAAGCATTATGAAGTTTTGATGTTAGTCTGCCATGACAGCTGTATCAGTTACAAAGTGTCTTTACGCATTTGAACACCCAGATTGTCATGATGTGTGCGTCAATATGACGAAACTTTGCAATGTTTGTTCTCCTGTCATGTTGCTCTGTATACCTTTGCATATTTTCTGTCATTTGTATTTTGGTTTCCAGACTGTCTGTTCATGGGTACCTCTCGAAACGTGTAAAATAAACTCATTGGTTTTGTAACTAGTGACCATTTAGGGACCAGTTCAGCAATTTTGCAGCGCTCATGTTGATTTGCAGTACAGTTACGTTCTCCCTGCGTGACTTTATGTCATAATTACAATGTTCCGTCGGGTTCAGGTCGGGACTGGGCAGGCCGTTCCATTTCGTGACCGTTCTTGTCCACATACCATTGCTTCACCGATGCCATGCCATGCCATGCCGATACAAACAGTTATCGCCTCCGGACTCTTCCGCTACTATATGTAGTACACACTGCTGTAGAATTTGTTTATATCGTTCCGCTTTTAGCATTTTCTTAAGCTCGATGAGCGGACCACAGGCTAACCACAGGGAACGCCCCAAACCATCACACCGTCTTTTTTCACTACAAATCACTCGTGTCCAGTCATTCGATGTCCAGTGACGTCACCCCTTACACCACCTCAGAGGTCGCTCAGCACTGAGTACGGAAATATATGGCTTAGGAGGAGCTGTATGCCCATTGTATCCCAATGTTTTTAACCCTCTATGCGCAGGTAATGTGCTGGCTGGACTGCTGGTAGCTCTTTGGAACTCACGAGTGAGTCCTTCAGTTGATTTCGTGGAGTTTTTATAACCCCGTTTCACAATGCTGGACGGTCTCGACCTGTCCCAATTTGTTATTCAGATAACATCAAATGGCAAGTCCATGTTCGAAGTCACTGAGGCCTCCTGTCCAACCCATTCTATTCTTAGAGTCTTCCTTCTGAAAAAATAATACTTCCTGCCTCATTTTATAAGAGGCGTTCAAGAAGAAAGGAGCCGGAGGCATAATTACAGAAACCAGTACCTGTATGTTAGAAGTATTGCCCTGCCTGTTAAGAAACTTGTAACACCGTGACACAAGGCGGTGAATGGCTGTCTCATAAAATTTCCGGGGTTGCGATGTTAACCAGTTCCGCACGTACAGCTGGAAGTCGTCGTCCGAAGTGAATAGTGCGCCCCTCAGAGCCTTTTCAAGGGGACCAAAAATTCATTCCTTCTGATTCACTTCCTGCAGTACGAGACAACAGCGTTACCCGCAAAATTTGACCACCCTTCGCCAAGCTATCAAATCAAAACGACCAGGCAGTCTCACCCGTGGGGTCATTCTGCTCCAACACAATGCAAAGCCTCATACGGCCAACACAGTCGCGGCACTCCTGCAGGAATTCAAGTGGGAGGTTCTCGGCCACCATCCACACAGTCCGGACCTCTCTCCCTGTGATTACGAGATTTTTGGTCCCCTCAAAAAGGCTCTGAGGGGCAGAAGATTCACCTCGGACGACGACGTCCAGCTGTACGTGCGGAACTGGTTCACATCACAGCCCCGGGAATTTTATGAGACAGCGAATCACCGCCTTGTGTCACAGTGGGACAAGTGTCTCAACAGCCAGGGTCAATACTTCTAACATACAGGTACTGGTTTCGGTAATTATGCCTCCGGCTCGTTTGTTTTTGAACGCCCCTTATACACTGGTGGCTCTACCCCTCGTGACATTTAATGGCGAATTCCGCATTATATAGTGGTGTCGTGATACTTTTTTTTGATCAGAGTTCCTTTTCTGTAGGCAGAGAGCTTATAATGACGCCTGTCGTGTTAGGTACCTGTACTCAGGCACGGTTCTGGAGGGGGAGAGGGTTAAACAGCTTTCTTTGCTAGGTCATGTCAGAAAGAGAGCCTTCTTTTGTTCGTAGATTTCTTTCTCTTTCTTATAGCCTCTTCAGGTGATTTTATTATTATATTACTAATTTCTTTCAATTCCCCATTTATGTTTACGTTTACTTTTTAATATTTTAACATTTGATTTATTTCCCTTTGATATAAATGTCTCAATCTGAAATCTTACGGAATGAGTATTCTGAAGCCTTCCTCTGCCAATGTACATGTTTTAAAGTCTGCACTGTACTGTGGCTAATTTATTTTGCGAGAGGTGTTCAAAAGAAAAGTTACAAATCAACACTGTGAACGTAATTGAAGCCTTTATTGAAAGGTGAGTGAAGTTCGGTGGCAGGAGGAACAAGACTTCTGGTCAGGTGACTACAGGGTTATAAAAACAAAGTCAAATGGGGGTAATGCAGGAGTAGGTTTAATAATGAATAGGAAAATAGGAATGCGGGTAAGCTACTACAAACAGCATAGTGAACGCATTATTGTGGCCAAGATAGACACAAAGCCCATGCCTACTACAGTAGTACAAGTTTATATGCCAACTAGCTCTGCAGATGACGAAGAAATTGAAGAAATGTATGATGAAATAAAAGAAATTATTCAGATAGTGAAGGGAGACGAAAATTTAATAGTCATGGGTGACTGGAATTCGAGTGTAGGAAAAGGGAGAGAAGGAAACGTAGTAGGTGAATATGGATTGGGGCTAAGAAATGAAAGAGGAAGCCACCTGGTAGAATTTTGCACAGATCTCAACTTAATCATAGCTAACACTTGGTTTAAGAATCATGATAGAAGGTTGTATACATGGAAGAACCCTGGAGATACTAAAAGGTATCAGATAGATTATATAATGGTAAGACAGAGATTTAGGAACCAGGTTTTAAATTGTAAGACATTTCCAGGGGCAGATGTGGACTCTGACCACAATCTATTGGTTATGACCTGTAGATTAAAACTGAAGAAACTGCAAAAAGGTGGGAATTTAAGGAGATGGGACCTGGATAAACTGAAAGAACCAGAGGTTGTACAGAGTTTCAGCGAGAGCATAAGGGAACAATTGACAGGAATGGGGGAAAGAAATACAGTAGAAGAAGAATGGGTAGCTTTGAGGGATGAAGTAGCGAAGGCAGCAGAGGATCAAGTAGGTAAAAAGACGAGGGCTAGTAGAAATCCTTGGGTAACAGAAGAAATATTGAATTTAATTGATGAAAGGAGAAAATATAAAAATGCAGTAAATGAAGCAGGCAAAAAGGAGTACAAACGTCTCAAAAATGAGATCGACAGGAAGTGCAAAATGGCTAAGCAGCGATGGCTAGAGGACAAATGTAAGGATGTAGAGGCTTATCTCACTAGGGGTAAGATAGATACTGCCTACACGAAAATTAAAGAGACCTTTGGAGATAAGAGAACCACTTGTATGAACATCAAGAGCTCAGATGGAAACCCAGTTCTAAGCAAAGAAGGGAAAGCAGAAAGGTGGAAGGAGTATATAGAGGGTCTATACAAAGGCGATGCACTTGAGGACAATATTATGGAAATGGAAGAGGATGTAGATGAAGATGAAATGGGAGATACGATACTGCGTGAAGAGTTTGACAGAGCACTGAAAGACCTGAGTCGAAACAAGGCCCCCGGAGTAGACAACATTCCATTGGAACTACTGACGGCCTTGGGAGAGCCAGTCCTGACAAAACTCTACCATCTGGTGAGCAAGATGTATGAAACAGGCGAAATACCTTCAGACTTCAAGAAGAATATAATAATTCCAATCCCAAAGAAAGCAGGTGTTGACAGATGTGAAAATTACCGAACTATCAGTTTAATAAGTCACAGCTGCAAAATACTAACTCGAATTCTTTACAGACGAATGGAAAAACTAGTAGAAGCCGACCTTGTGGAAGATCAGTTTGGATTCCGTAGAAATACAGGAACACGTGAGGCAATACTGACCTTACGACTTATCTTAGAAGAAAGATTAAGGAAAGGCAAACCTACGTTTCTAGCATTTGTAGACTTAGAGAAATCTTTTGACAATGTTGACTGGAATAGTCTCTTTCAAATTCTAAAGGTGGCAGGGGTAAAATACAGGGAGCGAAAGGCTATTTACAATTTGTACAGAAACCAGATGGCAGTTATAAGAGTCGAGGGACAAGAAAGGGAAGCAGTGGTTGGGAAGGGAGTGAGACAGGGTTGTAGCCTCTCCCCGATGTTATTCAATCTGTATATCGAGCAAGCAGTAAAGGAAACAAAAGAAAAATTCTGAGTAGGTATTAAAATCCATGGAGAAGAAATAAAAATGTTGAGGTTCGCCGATGACATTGTAATTCTGTCAGAGACAGCAAAGGACTTGGAAGAGCAGTTGAACGGAATGGATGGTGTCTTGAAGGGAGGATATAAGATGAACATCAACAAAAGCAAAACGAGGATAATGGAATGTAGTCGAATTAAGTCGGGTGATGTTGAGGGTATTAGATTAGGAAATGAGACACTTAAAGTAGTAAAGGAGTTTTGCTATTTGGGGAGCAAAATAACTGATGATGGTCGAAGTAGAGAGGATATCAAATGTAGACTGGCAATGGCAAGGAAAGCGTTTCTGAAGAAGAAAAATTTGTTAACATCGAGTATAGATTTAAGTGTCAGGAAGTCATTTCTGAAAGTATTTGTATGGAGTGTAGCCATGTATGGAAGTGAAACATGGACGGTAAATAGTTTGGACAAGAAGAGAATAGAAGCTTTCGAAATATGGTGTTACAGAAGAATGCTGAAGATTAGATGGGTAGATCACATAACTAATGAGGAAGTATTGAATAGGATTGGGGAGAAGAGAAGTTTGTGGCACAACTTGACCAGAAGAAGGGATCGGTTGGTAGGACATGTTCTGAGACATCAAGGGATCACCAATTTAGTATTGGAGGGCAGCGTGGAGGGTAAAAATCGTAGGGGGAGACCAAGAGATGAATACACTAAGCAGATTCAGAAGGATATAGGTTGCAGTAGGTACTGGGAGATGAAGAAGCTTGCACAGGATAGAGTAGCATGGAGAGCTGCATCAAACCAGTCTCAGGACTGAAGACCAGAACAACAACAACAATCATCAGAGACCTTGTGGCTGTGACGGAAACCAGTCCTCCAGTGTGTCCTCCATTTCTTTGTTCAAGTTGAAGCGCTGCCCTTTGAATTTTTATTTATTTATTTATTTATTTATTGCGTACCAAACACAAGGAAGTCGCAGGGCGACATGTTACAGCTATAGGGCGGATGCTCATGCTGTTACCACTTTAACTTTGTGTGACCTTGGATGCGATTCACTCCTTCCGTGAGTAGCCCAAGCCTTTCGCTCTTGATAGACATGCGTAGGCTACGGAGCGTCTCACAATACACGCCATTATTAGTGGTTTTATCCGTGCTCGAGGAATTCGATACGTATCGGACCTCGGACGTCGAAAAAGGCTTGCTGAAGCCACAGCTCTGAATCTTTTAGGGGGAGGTGACACATGCGCACAGCCATGCTGGACACTATATTCGCGGTTTTAGCTGTCTCGCTACGTTATCCTAAAGGGGCATACGCAAATTTCAACCGGTTTGATGGTAACGAGGTTTCGTACCTTTTCACCACCAGGAAGTGCTCCCAATGTATGTCATACCCTATTTGTACTCCAATATCTTGTACTAAAGGTGGGGTTTTGTAATTTATATCACTGACTGACCTGAAATTTCCTGGCAAATTAAAACTTTGTGCCGGGCGCGGATTCGAACCCTGCCTTTCGTGAGCATGTGCTCTACCGACCTTTCCGAGCGCAGTACGCCCTCGCCGTCACAGAATCACTTATGGCAGTCCCTGATTTCAGTGCACATTCCGATGCAGATTGGAAATTCTTTCTGGAATGACTGAACTGCCCCCCCCCCCCCCCCCTTTCCTTGTCAAGTACATTTACCGATATTTTTATGTCGATAAAACAATTTTTTATCCTCAGATAATTAAACATTGCGAGGTCTCTTAGCTGTTCACCATACCAATTCTTATACTTTTCTCCATTAGTTCCAACTATCCTTTTGCAGGCGTATTTGCTGCCCTTGCGTTATATTGGCGAAAAGCACAGCAAGAGGTTAGCAATTAAGCTGTGTAATGGAACTTATGTCTGTTTTAAAAACGGGGGATTACAAAAATGGGACGAATATCGGTAAATATGATGTACATGTAGGGAAAAATATTGTAATTTCAGAAAAAATGGATGATTTATTCAAGAGAAAGAGCTTCACAAATTGAGCAAGTCAGTAACTCATTGTTCCATCTCTAGTCCTCATGCAAGCATTTGTTCGGCTTGGCATTGACTGATTGTGGTGTTGGATGTCCTCCTTAGCGATAACGTGCCAAATTCTGTACAACTGGCACATTAGATCGTCAAAGTCCCAAGCATGTTGGAAGGCCCTGCCCATAATGCTCCAAAAGTTCTCAATCTGGGAGAGATCTGGGGATCTTGATGGCCAAGGTTGGGATAGGCAAACATGAAGATAGGCAGTAGAAACTGTCGCCTTGTGACTTCGAGCATTATCTTGGTGAAATGTGAGCCCAGAGTGGCTTGCCATGAACGGCAAGAATGTCGTAAAGGTACCGTTGTGCGGTAAGCGTGCTACGGATGACATCCAAATCGTTCCTGCTATGAAATGAAATGGCACTCAGATCGCCACTCCTGATTGTCGGGTCGTATAACACTTGTCTAGCAGACGACAGTCAGACTGATATCCCACCACTGTCTGGGTCGTTTTCAGACACGTATTCTGCCTGGAGTCTCATTGACTGGAGAAGAATTGTCTTCAGTGATGAGTCCCGCTTCGAACTGAATCCAGTTGACCAGCGAAGAAGTGCCTGGAGACACCCGAGACAGTGGTGCGATACCAACCTGAGTGACACTCGCCATATGGCGAGACAACCAGAAGTGATGGTCTTGGATTAATTTCTCTTTACAGCAGGACCTTCTGATTGTCACAGCGGTGGGTCGATGATATTCTGCGCCCCATGTTGGTGCCCTTCGTGACAAGTCATCCTGGGATTGCATTTCAGAATGTTAATGTCCGTCTGCATATGACGAGAGTCTCTACTGCTTGTCTTCTTGCTTGTCAAAGCCTACGTTGGCTAGCAAGGTCCCTGGATCTCTCCCAAACTGGGAACGTTTGGGTCTTCCAACTAGCCAGGGATTCTGACGCTCTAACGCGCCAGTTGGACAGCAGTTGGCACGATATCCCACAGAAGGACATCGAACAATACTGTCAATCAATGCCAAGCCAAATAACTACTTGCTTAAAGACTAGAGATGGACCAATGCCTTATTGACTTGCTCTCTTGAACAAATCAACCATTTTTTTGTGAAATGGTGGTCATTCGCTTGTATGCACATTCGTCTTCCGTCCCATTAGGATAACATCTCTGTGGTGCGCCCTTTTCTTTCATAATGGACTGCTATTGACGTACATCACTGATTAATAATGTAGAAACAAAATAATATTACACCTCGGCTGAATTATGACAAGAGCAAAACACATATCTGGATCGTCTTCTATCAAACATGGGACCCGAAGGTTCCTTTGTTTCTACTCTTTACTTCATTATGCTGAAGAGTCCAAGGAGACGCCGCGTCTTACCTATAATGGGCAGCGGCTTGGGCCCCGGCACCTCGCTGTAGGGGCGAGGGCGGTTCAGGGCAGCGCTGGCGTGCGGACACTCTGCGGGGGCTGTGGCGGCGGTGACTGGGGGCGGCGGAGGCGGTGGCGGGGGTGGCGGGGGCGGAGTGGACAGCTGGCGGCACCAGGTGGCGCGCGCGGCGCTCCAGCTGCGACAGGCCATCTCTGCAGGCTACGCGACTGCGTCCCACTGCAAGCACAACACACGTCACTGCTGACTCCGGCAGTCTCCATAGAAACATGGTATTCAGAAACAGTGCTGCACTTCTTATTAATAATCTCTCTCTCTCTCTCTCTCTCTCTCTCTCTCTCTCTTTCTCATCCACCTGATTAGCCGAGTGCGTTACACGTCGCTTCTGGGACTCTGGGAGACAAGCCTGATACATATCGAATCTTCTTTGGGAACGAGGGATGGTGGGCCGGCCATCCTGTACGTGGATTTTACGCGGGCTGAATACACGGCAAGTATCCACGTGTTGCCTCAAATATATGCTACGCAAGCGTTTGTACATAGGATTAGTTCTCTACGCATGTAGAAGGGGTACACAGAATTCGTCCTGTGACTGTGTGAGAGACTGATGATCGTAGCTGTTAGACTCTTCAAATTCTTAATCGGCAGCAACTGTAACTAATCTTCCTGAGGTATAAAGGTCGCAATACCACCTGTAACATTTGCAACGTGGTAGGAAGAAGCTTTTGAGTTTTACATTTAACTGCTTCATTACAGTCACAGTGGGAAAACTAATTCTACAGGAAAAGGATGGCGAAAGAAGTTGGCCATATCCTTCTGAAGAATCTATCCTGTCATTTACATAAAACGGTTTACGGAGGCCTCTAAGTAAAACGATATTAAAATACACTCCTGGAAATGGAAAAAAGAACACATTGACACCGGTGTGTCAGACCCACCATACTTGCTCCGGACACTGCGAGAGGGCTGTACAAGCAATGATCACACGCACGGCACAGCGGACACACCAGGAACCGCGGTGTTGGCCGTCGAATGGCGCTAGCTACGCAGCATTTGTGCACCGCCGCCGTCAGTGTCAGCCAGTTTGCCGTGGCATACGGAGCTCCATCGCAGTCTTTAACACTGGTAGCATGCCGCGACAGCGTGGACGTGAACCGTATGTGCAGTTGACGGACTTTGAGCGAGGGCGTATAGTGGGCATGCGGGAGGCCGGGTGGACGTACCGCCGAATTGCTCAACACGTGGGGCGTGAGGTCTCCACAGTACATCGATGTTGTCGCCAGTGGTCGGCGGGAGGTGCACGTGCCCGTCGACCTGGGACCGGACCGCAGCAACGCACGGATGCACGCCAAGACCGTAGGATCCTACGCAGTGCCGTAGGGGACCGCACCGCAACTTCCCAGCAAATTAGAGACACTGTTGCTCCTGGGGTATCGGCGAGGACCATTCGCAACCGTCTCCATGAAGCTGGGCTACGGTCCCGCACACCGTTAGGCCGTCTTCCGCTCACGCCCCAACATCGTGCAGCCCGCCTCCAGTGGTGTCGCGACAGGCGTGAATGGAGGGACGAATGGAGACGTGTCGTCTTCAGCGATGAGAGTCGCTTCTGCCTTTGTGCCAATGATGGTCGTATGCGTGTTTGGCGCCGTGCAGGTGAGCGCCACAATCAGGACTGCATACGACCGAGGCACACAGGGCCAACACCCGGCATCATGGTGTGGGGAGCGGTCTCCTACACTGGCCGTACACCACTGGTGATCGTCGAGGGGACACTGAATAGTGCACGGTACATCCAAACCGTCATCGAACCCATCGTTCTACCATTCCTAGACCAGCAAGGGAACTTGCTGTTCATACAGGACAATGCACGTCCGTATGTATCCCGTGCCACCCAACGTGCTCTGGAAGGTGTAAGTCAACTACCCTGGCCAGCAAGATCTCCGGATCTGTCCCCCATTGAGCATGTTTGGGACTGGATGAAGCGTCGTCTCACGCGGTCTGCACGTCCAGCACGAACGCTGGTCCAACTGAGGCGCCAGGTGGAAATGGCATGGCAAGCCGTTCCACAGGCCTACATCCAGCATCTCTACGATCGTCTCCATGGGAGAATAGCAGCCTGCATTGCTGCGAAAGGTGGATATACACTGTACTAGTGCCGACATTGTGCATGCTCTGTTGCCTGTGTCTATGTGCCTGTGGTTCTGTCAGTGTGATCATGTGATGTATCTGACCCCAGGAATGTGTCAATAAAGTTTCCCCTTCCTGGGACAATGAATTCACGGTGTTCTTATTTCAATTTCCAGGAGTGTAGTTGCCAGGACACCCTTTTTATTTCTACACGCACATCCAAACATACCATTTAATCGCCACCTGTTATATTAGCAACATCGGGTTCGGAACTGGTTGCACTACGTAAATTATGGTAAGAAGGAAGATTGGGTTTAACGTCCCGTCGACATCGAGGTCATTAGAGGCGGAGCAGAAGCTCGGATCGTGTTAAGGATGGGGAAGGAAATCGGCCATGCCATTCAAAAGGACCATTTCGGAATTTCCCCGGAGTGATTTAGGGAAATCACAGAAAACCTTAATCTGGATGGCCGGAAACGGCTTCGAACCGTCGACCTCCCGAATTAAAGTCCAGTGTGCTAACCACTGCGCCACCTCGCTCGTTACCTAAATTATAATGATCATAATAGTAATTTGAAAAGAAATCCTATTTCGGACTGCTCAGAAGAAACTGTAGCGAGTAACGGTGAAAGGATTCATCGCTAGCAATACAATTGCAAACACAACATTCATACAGTTCGTGGCCAGCCATCTCACGAAACTAAACTGAGTCTGCTAGAGCTCAGTGAACCCGGCAAATTTCAGAGAGAAAAACAGAGAGAGAGAGAGAGAGAGAGAGGGAGAGAGAGAGAGAGAGAGAAGAGAGAGAGAGAGATTGTGTACTTGAAATGCCCAGCTGTTTGAAAAGGTGCAGGCCAGGTGGCTGTGCATGCTTTCATCGACACTGCTCGCTTTTCCGCAAACTTCTTCGTAGGTGACAAATTACGTAAAAAAAAAAGAAAAAAAGCCTCAGTGAGCGTAGAAATGAAAAAAGTTCGGATGTTTATTTGTTTGTTTCCTAAAATAGCCGTTAAATGAACTGAAAAAATGATGAACTTGGCTGTTCCTTTGAGTTGAAAATTTCATCAACATATACCTCCAAAAAATTTGGGGCATGCTTGTTATTTACTGACTCTTGTTGATCAGCGATATTAATATATGATGTAAGTTCGTTAGAAAAAGTATATGTTGTAACCTATAGTAGCAAATTTATTTTTTCTATCGGCTACGGGTTTTAGTGGCCAGTACCGTACTCAAGCATCTTCTTGCAGGCAGACGTCACCTTCGCTTCGTAAATAGGTAGCCAGCAGGCAAAATAAATAAATTGCGACTATAGGCTACACCCCACAACTTTTCAGTACTGTATTGGTCGCTGTTCCACCAACAGCACGTCGGGAATATGTAGTAAATACGTGTGTTGTAGAGAACTGAATAAACACTTTTTTCCAAATTCATGGAGAGTCCATTTGCAGAGAGGCACTTACTAATAATTTGAAAAACATTTTAACAATTTCTTTTGCTGTAAAATTAGTTAAACCTGAAAATACTGCCACCTCTGCTGTAAGCATGTTCAGCGGAAGGTATTCACACACATATGGAATAAGATTAAACCAAAACTTGAACCCCGTCGGACTCCACTCTCGATTTACTAAAACTTTCCCCTCTCTCAGCATAGATTGAATTATTCGGCCCTGCTTTTACATTTTTTGTTTTTGAAAATAATTCGGACAAAGTGTATGTAACACCACTAATTCCTCTAAATTTAAGCTCTTCTGAAAGACAGAGATGATTTGGACAGATCAAAAGAAACACCAAAACTCCAGCCACTTATTGAAAACTACTTATTTAAGTCTTGTAATGTTTGATGAATAAAAATGCAACTGCCATTCTGAGTCCAGTAGCCTGGAGACTGGCGTGACGAACGTTTTCTAGGAGGCAAACAAACTTAACGATGTGCTGGGTGAGAGTGGCGGAAGGCACAGTGTAGAGCAAGTTTCCTCAGCGTGCAGCGACCACGAGCTCTACTTTCCAGGCTCTCTTTCTCTTTTACTGCCGCTCGATGTCTAATCTGCTATTGCATCGTAGTGAAAGTAGCTGCATTCTGCATATCAATGAATATGACCTGCGTGAACTGTACGTGCTTATTCAGCACAGATAAGAAGTCCTGGAAAATAAATGTAACGGAATACATATCGAAAGGTGAGCTGCCGGTTCATAGTGTACAACGGGCACTATATTTCGGCAATCGGACATGTCGCCATCGTCAGATGCGCTGACGGTCTGAGCTCCTGGGGGGCGTGGCCGACTTATATCCCCTCTCCCAGCGAGCTGCTCCCTCCGGGGTCCGCGCCCGCGGCTGCGCGTCGGCGGTCGCGGAGACAATAGCGTCGGCTGTGATGGCGTTGATGTAGGTGCTCTGTCCCCCCTGGTCGCCAGATCGTCTTGCTTGTTGAAAGTCTTCTTAATTAAACTCTTTTCAAGCCTTCCTAAGATTATGGCCGCACTCTCGGTTGATGAGATCGTCCGTCGTGCGGATTTCTATGGTCTCTCAACGACGCTGTCCTAGTATTTGGAAGTCTGCGCCAAGATCATAGTATGTTCGTATCCCATCGCGTAATTCTCGGACAAACATTGTCTGCGATCGCTGACTTTTATGGATATGTGAGTCAAGTGTGCCTCTGGTGTTCTCGGCAACGATCGTCGACTGTGCGCACTTTCTGTCCAATATATATCTTTCCACAGTGACATCTTTACACATCGACACGGAATCCGGAGTACGCCGGCCTTCCGCAAACCGAGATCATCTCTGACGCTTATCAGTAACTGCCGTGTTTTATTGTACGGGCAAAAGACAGGTTTTGTTCGGTGTTTATTCGATATGCGTCCGATTTAATGAAATATTGTCAGCATAATGCTTACCGTCATGTAATTGTGATTTTTTAGCTCTTCTTTTACAAAAAGTATAAAAGTCAATACGAAATGAAAATATTACAAACCTGTCATAAACCCTAACAACCAGGGGAGCAAGGCCGAATATTTTTCTCTTTTACGTATAGTGATCGTGCACTTCTGGTGCATTACGGTATGGGTGACTGGATGACAATAGCATGTCGCTTTACAAGTGACCATACGGACCACACTTAGCACACGTTATGAATATACTCGATGTCTTCTGTTCGTTCACTCTGATACTTATATCATACAATAGAGCAGTGTTCAAGTATGGGCCATACACTTTTTTAATTTTTAGGGTACCTCAGTTGATAAACACGGAACCCGTATAGCATCCCTTTGTTGTCTGTACGTCTTTTGTCTTTCTGTCCGGCTGTTAGAACCCATTTTTTCTCAGGAACTAGGCGTATCAAGTTGAAATTTCTGTCATGTACTAAGGTCTACGGTGGCTTGTCGGTCTAAAAAATTGAACCCTCTTAATGCAGCACTGAAAGACCTGAGTCGAAACAAGGCCCCGGGAGTAGACAACATTCCATTAGAACTACTGACGGCCTTGGGAGAGCCAGTCCTGACAAAACTCTACCATCTGGTGAGCAAGATGTATGAGACAGTTGAAATACCCTCAGACTTCAAGAAGAATATAATAATTCCAATTCCAAAGAAAGCGGGTGTTGACAGATGTGAAAATTACCGAACTATCAGTTTAATAAGTCACAGCTGCAAAATACTAACGCGAATTCTTTACAGACGAATGGAAAAACTGGTAGAAGCCGACCTCGGTGAAGATCAGTTTGGATTCCGCAGAAATGTTGGAACACGTGAGGCAATACTGACTTATCTTAGAAGAAAGATTAAGGAAAGGCAAACCTACATTTCTAGCATTTGTAGACTTAGAGAAAGCTTTTGACAACGTTAACTGGAATACTTGAAACGTCCCCTTAGAACAATTTATACAGGACTGTGCTTAAACTGACACACAATATTTTGTTAGCGCAACGCAATCTGACTTTCAATAATCCCTACAAAAGAATGGGCCCTGACTAACAGTAAACTATACCTTTCACAAATCACTTACCTCACAAAAAGCTTCGCTACTCAAGCTACTGCAATACAGCGAGCGCCACTACTGCCAGCTAAATAAAAGATTCAAACTACTGAAGGCACTAACTACTGATAGGGATAGTTAGCAAATGAAAGATTTTAATAGAGAACAAACAATGTATTTACCTTGATATCATCATATATAAATATAGCAATTCATGACAAATTTCAAAACTCCGCCATCTCTCTCCCCACATCCACCACTGCTGGCGGCTCACCTCCAACTGCGCAACGCTACGCGCTGTTCACAGCCAGCTGCCTAACACTACAATGGCGAGTATTACAACAATGCAAAGCAGCCACAGACTGCACACAGCACAGCCAGTGATTTTCATACAGAGGTAGCGTTACCAATAAAAAAACCTAAACAGCCGACTTACATACTCTCTTTCTAATTCTAAAGGAGGGAGGGGTAAAATACAGGGAGCGAAAGGCTATTTACAATTTGTACAGAAACCAGATGGCAGTTATAAGAATCGAGGGACATGAAAGGGAAGCAGTGGTTGGGAAGGGAGTGAGACAGGGTTGTAGCCTCTCCCCGATGTTATTCAATCTGTATATTGAGTAAGCAGTAAAGGAAACAAAAGAAAAATTCGGAGTAGGTATTAAAATCCATGGAGAAGAAATAAAAACTTTGAGGTTCGCCGATGACATTGTAATTCTGTCAGAAACAGCAAAGGACTTGGAAGAGCAGTTGAACGGAATGGACAGTGTCTTGAAAGGAGGATATAAGATGGACATCAACAAAAGCAAAACGAGGATAATGGAATGTAGTCAAAATAAGTCGGGTGATGCTGAGGGAATTAGATTAGGAAATGAGTCACTGAAAGTAGTAAAGGAGTTTTGCTATTTGGGGAGCAAAATAACTGATGATGGTCGAAGTAGAGAGGATATAAAATGTAGACCGGCAATGGCAATGAAAGCGTTTCTGAAGAAGAAAAATTTGCTAACATCGAGTATAGATTTAAGTGTCAGGAAGTCATTTCTGAAAGTATTTGTATGGAGTGTAGCCATGTATGGAAGTGAAACATGGACGATAAATAGTTTGGACAAGAAGAGAATAGAAGCTTTCGAAATGTGGTGCTACAGAAGATGCTGAAGATTAAATGGGTAGATCACATAACTAATGAAGAGGTGTTGAATAGAATTGGGGAGAAGAGGAGTTTGTTTCACAACTTGACAAGAAGAAGGGGCCGGTTGGTAGGGCATGTTCTGAGGCATCAAGGGATCACAAATTTAGCATTGGAGGGCAGCGTGGATGGTAAAAATCGTAGAGGGAGACCAAGAGATGAATACACTAAGCAGATTCAGAAGGATGTAGGTTGCAGTAAGTACTGGGAGATGAAGAAGCTTGCACAGGATAGAGTAGCATGGAGAGCTGCATCAAATCAGTCTCAGGACTGAAGACGACAACAACAACAACTCAATGCAGTCAAAAGACGCGATCATTTGTTTCCAATGTTTTGATACTTGCAAATTCACTCATCAAAACCTAAAATTGATGAAATTTGACAAGAAGCAAGGTTTCACAATCCAACTAAAGAAAAACTCCGAAAATTGTTAATTTGTAATTTGTAATTATATAATCGTTTTGTCATTTGTTATACGACTATCTGTCTGTGCCTTCGTCTGTTAAGATGACTTTGTCTCAGGATTGGGTAGAGGTATCGAGTTGAAGCCTACGTCACATACTGAGGCCTGCGGTCCCTTGGCGGTGCAATAAATGTAAGCTTCTGAGTCAGTGCAGTGAAAAGGTACGGCTATTTATGTCACATGTTTTGATAATCGTAAACTCACTCATCAAAAGCCATAGGTTAGTTCCCTTTGATCTAGAATCACGAAATGTGGCAAGAAGCAAGGTTTCGTAGTGCAAATAAAGGAAAACTTTCGAAAATAGTTAATTTATAATTATATCACACAAAAATATTTGTTTAGTCGTTTGTCATCCGGCGCCAGACATAAAATTAATATATTATCGGAAGTCTTGGATTTCCCTGGACCGGTACCTTGCCAGTATCAATGTGGATAACAGACGAAAATCGTCGGGTATGTCGATTCCTGGGACTGATGAACGGTCTAAATACATCATTAAATTTTTACGGAACCCTAAGAGCGTGTGTCGTATTCGCACCTGGCAAATTTTGTTTGGTATGTAAACTGGTTCGTCCGCCTCTTTAGCTCCGTGGTCAGCGTACTTGGCAGTTATGCAGAGGACTCGGGTTCAATTCCCTATTGTGCCAGTGATTTTTCCCTAGTAGGAATTCAGGATTGGGGTGCAGTCAGTCTCGCGATGCCAATTGAGGAACTACTTGAGTGAGAAGTAGCGGCTTCAAGGTAAAAAAAGGCGTCAACGACCGGGAGTGCAACATGCTGACGCCACGCCCCTTCAGAACGCGTCCGTGTGCCATCATTGGCAGAGGATGACATGGCGGCCGATAGGTCCCGATTGGCCCATCTAGTACTAATCGCGGAGCTCTGCTTTTGCTTTGCGATCTTTTCTGTAAGCTACCCACAGTGCAAGACGAGCGCAATTCGGGAGAGAAACGTCGCGTCTGTGAACGAGCCCTAGATGCCCCGCGTGCGTGAAATGAAAGGAGCTCCTCTTTTTTTTCGCCGACTCTGCTGCCGCCAGAAGAAGCCGCAAAGTGGCCGCGTTTCTCTCGTCCGCGACGAGCCGCCCGGCGTGCCAGCGCGCTCTGGCCACCTGCGCTTCCTAGCCGTGGCCGCGGGGTCATTAGGACCACGCCACTTTCTCCCGTCTTCGCTTAGCGTCGGAATCGGTTGTAAACACGTCCTATAAGCCTTCGGTTGCGTGGTGGTCCGACAAATAAGTTGACAGTACGTCATGCTTAGAGTTGTAAAACTACTATAGACTATAGTAGACTGTCATAAGTAAGCGTATACACTCCTGGAAATGGAAAAAAGAACACATTGACACCGGTGTGTCAGACCCACCATACTTGCTCCGGACACTGCGTTAGGGCTGTACAAGCAATGATCACACGCACGGCACAGCGGTCACACCAGGAACCGCGGTGTTGGCCGTCGAATGGCGCTAGCTGCGCAGCATTTGTGCACCGCCGCCGTCAGTGTCAGCCAGTTTGCCGTGGCATACGGAGCTCCATCGCAGTCTTTAACACTGGTAGCATGCCGCGACAGCGTGGACGTGAACCGTATATGCAGTTGACGGACTTTGAGCGAGGGCGTATAGTGGGCATGCTGGAGGCCGGGTGGACGTACCGCCGAATTGCTCAACACGTGGGGCGTGAGGTCTCCACAGTACATCGATGTTGTCGCCAGTGGTTGGCGGAAGGTGCACGTGCCCGTCGACCTGGGACCGGACGGATGCACGGATGCACGCCAAGACCGTAGGATCCTACGCAGTGCCGTAGGGGACCGCACCGCCACTTCCCAGCAAATTAGGGACACTGTTGCTCCTGGGGTATCGGCGAGGACCATTCGCAACCGTCTCCATGAAGCTGGGCTACGGTCCCGCACACCGTTAGGCCGTCTTCCGCTCACGCCCCAACATCGTGCAGCCCGCCTCCAGTGGTGTCGCGACAGGCGTGAATGGAGGGACGAATGGAGACGTGTCGTCTTCAGCGATGAGAGTCGCTTCTGCCTTGGTGCCAATGATGGTCGTATGCGTGTTTGGCGCCGTGCAGGTGAGCGCCACAATCAGGACTGCATACGACCGAGGCACACAGGGCCAACACCCGGCATCATGGTGTGGGGAGCGATCTCCTACACTGGCCGTACACCACTGGTGATCGTCGAGGGGACACTGAATAGTGCACGGTACATCCAAACCGTCATCGAACCCATCGTTCTACCATTCCTAGACCGGCAAGGGAACTTGCTGTTCCAACAGGACAATGCACGTCCGCATGTATCCCGTGCCACCCAACGTGCTCTAGAAGGTGTAAGTCAACTACCCTGGCCAGCAAGATCTCCGGATCTGTCCCCCATTGAGCATGTTTGGGACTGGATGAAGCGTCGTCTCACGCGGTCTGCACGTCCAGCACGAACGCTGGTCCAACTGAGGCGCCAGGTGGAAATGGCATGGCAAGCCGTTCCACAGGACTACATCCAGCATCTCTACGATCGTCTCCATGGGAGAATAGCAGCCTGCATTGCTGCGAAAGGTGGATATACACTGTACTAGTGCCGACATTGTGCATGCTCTGTTGCCTGTGTCTATGTGCCTGTGGATCTGTCAGTGTGATCATGTGATGTATCTGACCCCAGGAATGTGTCAATAAAGTTTCCCCTTCCTGGGACAATGAATTCACGGTGTTCTTATTTCAATTTCCAGGAGTGTACTACGGTAGTTTGCCTTGCAGCCTTGGTCAGTTAAGGTCGTTCCGGCATTACTTGTACGTTAGGTGTGTTGCCTACCTACCGGGCGTTACCTCATTTTGAGCTTGTTTGCGTATGCTATCAGTCTCTTACTAGATCCCCCTAGAAACCGGAATCGATGAATCACTGGTAAACTGAGTGAAGAATATAAAGACCCATGTAACTTTCGGAATATTTTTGTGCTGAATAGTTACCCTCCTTCCAGCAATTTTCGGGTTCGCAGGCGGATCCCATCAACATTCTGCCACGATATTTCGGTCCAGAGATGTCCGGCCATCCTCAGGCGAGTAGACGAAGTACTGAAAGGACCTGATGCAGCCATGGTATATGTAGCGTATCCCGCGCACGCGAATCGTACTGGCGGTTTACGGTGCATTTCAGAAGTCACAGTTACCCTCCTGTCTGTTACTTAGAAACAAACAGTATTTACAGCAAAATTGGCATGTCAATTGCTAAAAACCATTCGACAGCAAAGATCACATAAAATATTTCTTTATTCAAGACAAACGGATTCAACAGACTGTGCTGTCGTCTTCAGGTCTTAACATCTTTCGTTGTAAAACATGTTCATTTTACGCAGAACCTTATACACAAGATGCCAAGTGGATAAAAACCAACACATCATAAAAGGTTTGACATCGTTAAAATAATTAAAAACATAAAGTACATGGTCTTTGCACAAGGTGCTTTATGTTTATCGAATATTTTAGCGATTATAAATATTTTATGATGTGCTTGTTTTTATCCACTTCATATTTTGTGCGTGGGTTTTAACGTTTTAAACAAAAGATTTAAAGACCTGAAGATGACAGCATAGTCTGTTGAAACCGGCTGTCTTGGATAAAGAAATATTTTATACGATCCTGGATGCTGAACGATTGTTTAAAATGAGTGACATTGTCAATGTTTAACTTAGGTTTTATTCGATATTTGTTAATCTGTAACTTGAAACAAAGCGACGTGTATTAAAAATTAAAAAAATACAGGTTTATTATATAGCGAAAGAAAACGCGATTTCACCAAAAAAGATAATCTTTTTTCTAAAGAAAGCAAAACAAAAACATGTCTAACATCGCTTCAACAGTTCACTGAGATTATATAAAACATCCCCCTGTGATTCATAAACAACTTTTGTAATTATCAATAACAACAGGAAACTATTGCCTTTGATCATGATAAATAACAACAATAATTATACAGATTTTTTTATTTTTATGCTTGTAACATATACTTACATCAAAAGTATTGCGTTGGTAACATAACAGCGCACAAGTTACGTTATCAACTAATTTTTATTACCTGTAAAGTACAATTCATATTCCGTGATATTATAAAATACACAAACGGAGTAAGAATGAGCGATGAGGGTTCTAATTATATGCAAAAAAAAAAAAAAAAACCAAGGAGAAGTCGTCGGGTCCCAGTTTCTCTCACACATTCATTTATATTTTTTTCGTCACCACTGGTAGCAATAATACCGGTATTCCTACCGTTAACTACGTCATATATGTACTCTACCAAAACTACCGAACCGTAGTCATGCAGGTTGTCTAGCTAGAGAGTACTGAACTCATACTTTCCAAATTAAAACTATGTGCTGTACAGGGACCCGAAATTGAGTTTTGCTCTGTTTTACCCTACTGGAAAGTTTCAGATCAGCGCATTCAAGATCAGCACACACCCCACTGTAGAGCATAAATTAATTCTAGTGCCATTCTCCCCCCTCCTTTATTTTCTCTTCTATTAATCCATTTAATTAAAAAAGGTATAATTTTTTCTTAATGTTCTGACAGTAATATTTCAGGAGGATCTCTGCCTTAAACCTGATTTACATTTGTATAACGAAAAGCTCGTCTTCATCTTCAAGTGAATAGTGCGGAAGACATTTTGCAAAGAAGTGAGTTTGTCTGCCTTGTAGAGGAGTGTCATTTAACAATGTCTTATAGACAATATCTGATATGAAACTAAGACGGTAAATCACATCTTGACCTACAACAATACACTGGTCGTAGTAGCCTCGCCCACGCAGGATGCTCAGGGTCTAAGCGCAAATATTTCTATTGATGACTGAGGACATTGTACTGAACAACATTACATAAATATTTACTTCATTTTCAGACTAATAATTACAGCTATAGTGACTAGTACATTTTAGGTTGGTTAGTACCTTCAAGAAGTCGTTGCACAAGCAAGTCATTAATGTTTATTTTCCCCTGGGCAGCAGATAAGGTATTGATGAGTGGCTGCATGGAAGAAAAGCAGATAATCGACCCTGACAGACATAGTCCACTTCATAGCACAATTACAACTGTGCAGGAAACATCAGGTAGCAAACGATGTAAGGTGTTTGTGGGAAGACTGTTAAACACAGAGAAAAAACAACTAATACACTGAAGTAGATACATGTTAATGTACCAATTATCACAATATCTGTGCTTACAGCTCTGACACTCCATATGATCACACTGGGCACATTATGACGCTGCCTTCAGTTATGTTATGGTGTTCATTAAGGGTATCACAGACGTATTTACTTACTGAATGACTTCTGCATTTTTTTTTCGCACTCAGGCTGTAATTTACTTAAACTTTGTTTCACAACCGGTTTTGTCTTTTTAAGATATTATCCAGTGATTATTTGTGTGGAAAAGCACACTATACTACCACTAATTTATTTTTATATCATTGTTCCCATTTTGCAGCTAATTTTCTTTCACACAGGCGGAAACATATTGTGTTACTAAATGCAGATAATCACTGGATAATGGCTTAAAGGGCCAAAATTGGAAGTGAAATTAAGTTATAGCCCATGTGGAGAAAAATTCCGTATTCATCCAGTTGTTAAAAATGGCTATCTAGATATTACTGTTAAAGCCACAGTGATATTTACAGGAGTTTTCATTGTGATAGAGCACATTGTCAATTTTAAATTGGTGCTGGACTTGTTTGCGAAGTTTTCTGATCACTCCCGGCCAAAATAGCCAGATAGTGAGATGTAAATACAATATGCTACATGTACACACAGTCGACTGGTATGTAATTGCTTAGAATTTCAGTTTTCTGTGACAGATAGAGCGTGCAGTGAACAGTGTCAGATGTTGACACACTGGACTCGCATTCGGGAGGACGACGGTACAATCCCGCGTCCGGCCATCCTATTTAGATTTTCCGTGATTTCCCTAAATCGCATCAGGCAAATGCCGGGATGGTTCCTTTGACAGGGCACCACCGACTTCCTTCCCCATCCTTTCCTAATCCGATGAGACCGATGACCTCGCTGTTTGGTCTCTTCCCCCAAATCCCCCCCCCCCCCTTAGATTTTGAACGAGCAGTAATGTAAAACAGTGTTATCAACAGAGTTTGAAAGGGGCCTCTTTGTGGGTCTTCATTTGGCGGTGTGATCGAATCCAGATTTTTGGGGCGTTCGGATGTGACAGTGGCTCGATATTGTAGTACATTGTAACGTGAGGGCAAGGAGTACTCGTCGATCCCGGTCGAACACGTCTGACCACCGCAAGGGAGGATCGCTGTATAGTGCACCAAAGAACACCGTAACATCTTCACATCTGCGTCTGCCATCCTAGAACAATGAACAGACTCCCTGTAACATACTGTTTCATCCCGCACTATTAGTTAGAGACTAGTGGTCCTACACTGCCCCGGATGACTATCGTCAGTGAGTATGGTGGTGACCTTTGGAGAGGCATCTTCCAATGATTTGCAGAGGGACAGCTGTGTTACACCTGGCGTTACGATGTGGGGAGCCATCGTGTGTGACCTCAGGTGACCGCTGGTACTAATTGAGAAAACTCTGAAGGCATAACGCTACATCACGGAGATCCTGTGTGTGGGGACATTTTCAACAGGACAACGCCGGTCCACGTATGGCAAGTGTTTCTAAGAAATGGCCGGCAGTATCCCCAGATCTGTCCCCGAGAGAACACGTGTGGGACGAGCTCGGAAATCCGTCTCAGTGTCAGTACTCAGAATGTCAAGGAACAGTTACAATAGTTTTGTTTCAGTTTGCCTCAGAGAGGATACAGTGACACCCTACTAACCGAATCAGTGCATGCATCCAGACCAGGGGGTGTATACCATTTCCCCTTCAGGGTGTTTCATTTTTTTAGGTGCTTCGTGTCAAATACCTTATTGTACAAAAAGTAAACTGTAAAAAGGGGGCGAAGAAGAATGTAGTCACGTCGAAATGATTTTTCACAACGAACTTCACGTGAGAGTTAGCTTAGTGTGAGGCTATTGTTAACAGTTACTTACAAGAATGCCGAGTATGCACACCAGGTTAAGACCCATGCAGAACGTTTCTGTATAGTGAATACTTTGTGTCTGTGCACGGAACTACCCCACAAAATTATTGTATATGACATCAGGGAAAGGAAGTATGCAAAATGCATAAATTTTTTTATGCTTTCGTTACCGGGCTCAGCATTTACAAGTTGGCGTTCGTGTGTGCGACACCCATCGGCAAGCTGCACACGTTAAGGGAGCATGTGACAAAATCCGAGGGCAGTCAGGTGTGTTGGCACGAGTTCAAAACTCTTTGAGGAGGAGTGCTGAAGGACATATAATAATGGCCCATATTTCAATAAAAATTTATGATTTGTCCCTAATGGACCAATGGACATATAATAAAGCGCATTTTCAGAGTTTTCTTGTAGCTTTTCCTTGTGCCTGTACTACTTTCAACCTCTCAGTACGAGCCCTTCTCCTAATTCCAGACAAGTTGTTTCGGTATTTTTCGGTTTTCCTGTCGCACCATCTGTTCAGCCGTGAATTATCCGCCTAAACAGTTTTCTGGCTTCTTTGGCTGTTGTTAGTGTTTACCGTTTTAGTGTTTCAATTTCAGCTGTACTGTGACATTCGTAGAATTCCAGAATCTGCACAATTAATATGGTTGCTTCCATTCTTTTAATATGGCCATAGAATTTTAGCGTGCGTTTCTTCGTATCGTATCCAATAAATGTTGGCATCATTTAGAATGTCTTTGTTTGCTCTCAGTCTGTACGTTCGTTTTTCAACATAATGTGGACTTAAAAATTAGTTGATTGCTCCATGCTCTGCGGTGGTAGGTAGCACACAGCATCTTGTACTCGTCCACCGCGGCGCTCGGGGTCACAGCATCAAGTTACGACAGCTGAAGATGGGCGTATAAAAGCCCGAAAGCGGTCGTGTGTTAAATAAAGGAGTTTAAATCTGTAGCTGTATTTTCAATCTCTTACTGATTTTCGTTGTATCTTTTGGATATCTTTAATGACTTAGTTATTGTGAATGTTTCTGTCCCCATAAAGACAATCTGTTATGAAGAATATCTTGTACAGTCGCAGTTTTTTTGTATTTGTAGATGAATTTTACTTCTACGTATCATTTTAGATTTTGAAGGCTGTTTTCATTTTATGTCATCGAATTTCATATCCATTTTTTTACAGGGCAGTCTCTCGAATGGTTCCGCCTAAATATCTGAACTGAGAAACTCTCTCCACTTCCCCGTATTCTTGTATTAGAATTTTGGATGTCAGATTCTTGACAGGCATGTTTTCATAATGATATTTTAGCAGCTACTGTGTCTGCCGTTTTTTTAATAATTCCTATTTGTTTTTGTGCTGTTTGAGTGTCCGACACACAATCAGCGAGTCTTCTGCAAAAGCTAAACAGTTTACACTAAGTTTGTTTCTTCCGAATTTGATTGGTTCGTCAATTTAAAACTTTGATTTTAATTTACGCCACTCCTGAATCGTTTTTTCTACGCCGTTGAAACGTAATGGAGAGAATCCATCACCTTGTCTCACTCCTGTTTTAATTTCAGAATGTTCCGAAATGTCTTCCCTGAACTTTGTCTTACATTGCAACATTTAATGTTTCAGCAATAACTGCATTGGTTTTAAGATCTAAATTTATTTTTTTTCGGGATTTGGAATTGAAACTTATTGTCCACTGAACCAAAAACTTTTTCACAAATCTACAAAGATACATCCTATTTTGTTTCAAATTGTTTGCTTGCTGAGTTATAATTTTCAGGACCAAAACGTATTCTAGGAAAAATCAGTTTGATCTGAAACCTGCTCCATGTTTGCCAATTTTTCATTTAAGTTGTTGTTATTGTTATGTGAATAGGATTATTTCTGGTTTTGAGTTTTGACCAGTATATTCTGCTACGAGAATAAGGGGCCTCTTACACACACACACACACACACACACACACACACACATATATATATATATATATATATATATATATATATATATATATATATATATGAATGAAGCACAGCATCGCTCTTACATTACAAAGAGGCGACTCCACGTGCCTGTGCTTGTAGCAAGGGAGTTGCACACTCGGCGAGGAAATAGGATTCTGTGTTTCTGCAGTGTCTGCATTTGTATGTGCGGAAGAATTTCACCCTCATTGGCCTGTAATCACGACACACTGTAGCACCTGGTTTTCCCATGCACGGGGAAAGTTCAGGATGCCGTGCGACAATAGCGGTACATCGTCTCATCTCTCAGCTCGAGAGACAATGGATGTGTGACGGAAGGAGCAAAAAGAAAAAGAGGGCAACTTAGTTCACCAAAGGCGGAACAGTAACCTCGAGTTCGAGATTCTGAGCAGACCGGTCCTCTATCATAGCTTGTGTCATTTTGACAGGAAACGTATGTGGTATGGCGAATTACGTCTTTCGAGACGGCATCTCTGCATAGCGTAGTCTTCTCGGTTCCCTAGTTGACAAAAAACTAAGTTTTCGGAAATTTTCTGAGTGTCCCTTTGTCAGGAGCAAGCAGCTGACTGGCTCTTTCTGTGGCCAATAGGCAACTGTAAATCCACTGATTAACGTCATTATTCCATCATTGTTCAACGAATGACACTGTACAAACAAAATAGTAACCGAATTGATGAACTTACATCAGGGCTCTGAAAAAGAGGCAGACATGCAGCCTTTCAGTCGGTAAAAACACTATTAAGCCTAATACGAGGTGCATTCAAGTTCTAAGGCCTCCGATTTTTTCTCCCGACTGGAAAGAGATAGAAACATGCGCATTGTTTTAAAATGAGGCCGCGTTCATTGTCAATACGTCCCAGATATGGCAGCACCGTACGGCAGATGGAATTTTACCGCCAGCGGCGAGAATGAGAACTGTTTTAAATACTTAAAATGGCGACGTTTTCCTTACTTGAACAGCGTGCAATCATTCGTTTTCTGAATTTGCATGGTGTGAAACCAATTGAAATTCATCGACAGTTGAAGGAGACATGTGGTGATAGAGTTACGGATGTGTCGAATGTGCATTCGTGGGTGCGACAGTTTAATGAAGGCAGAACATCGTGTGACAACAAACCGAAACAACCTTGGGCTCGCACAAGCCGGTCTGACGACATGATCGAGAAAGTGGAGAGAATTGTTTTGGGGGATCGCCGAATGACTGTTGAACGGATCGCCTCCAGAGTTGGCATTTCTGTGGGTTCTGTGCACACAATCCTGCATGACGACCTGAAAATGCGAAAAGTGTCATCCAGGTGGGTGCCACGAATGCTGACGGACGACCACATGGCTGCCTGTGTGGCATGTTGCCAAGCAATGTTGCCAAGCAATGTTGACGCGCAACGACAGCATGAATGGGACTTTCTTTTTCGTCGGTTGTGACAATGGATGAGACGTGGATGCCATTTTTACATCCAGAAACAAAGCGCCAGTCAGCTCAATGGAAGCACACAGATTCACCGCCACCAAAAAAATTTAGGGTAACCACCAGTGCTGAAAAAATGATGGTGTCCATGTTCTAGGACAGCGAGGGCGTAATCCTTACCCATTGCGTTCCAAATGGCACTACGGTAACAGGTGCATCCTACGAAAATGTTTTGAAGAACAAATTCCTTCCTGCACTGCAACAAAAACGTCCGGGAAGGGCTGCGTGTGTGCTGTTTCACCAAGACAACGCACCCGCACATCGAGCTAACGTTAGGCAACAGTTTCTTCGTGATAACAACTTTGAAGTGATTCCTCATGCTCCCTACTCACCTGACCTGTCTCCTCGTGACTTTTGGCTTTTTCCAAAAATGAAAGACACTCTCCGTGGCCGCACATTCACCAGCAGTGCTGCTATTGCCTCAGCGATTTTCCAGTGGTCAAAACAGACTCCTAAAGAAGCCTTCGCCACTGCCATGGAATCATGGCGTCAGCGTTGTGAAAAATGTGTACGTCTGCAGGGCGATTACGTCGAGAAATAACGCCAGTTTCATCGATTTCGGGTGAGTAGTTAATTAGAAAAAAAATCGGAGGCCTTAGAACTTGAATGCACCTCGTATATTCCTTCCATCCAACTGAAAAACAGCAAATGTAGCACGTCAAACTCGAAATTATAAGGGTTTTGTTTCTGAATGACAATCTGTCATACTGGCTGTTGCTGAATGGATCGTAATGTCCTTTTATTCTGCATTCACTACTACTGCACATTCTCACATGGGCTGTCTATCTCTAGATAGTCTGGAATATATACCAGGGGTAACATAGCTACATTACAAAACATAAAAAAATACTCTATATTTAGTCGAAGGATGAAAAATAAAAGCTACGAGTGCGTGTTAAAATTTAATTTAAGTTGTAGCGTGTAACATGATAGTGTAAAACGTAACTATGTCGGGGTGTGAGAAACTCTCAGCAAAATGGGAGCACCAATTTCAAGAGTTCGTCCACGCATGGACGCCCTCTTCTTCAGCATGACAATATCAGACCGCACACGAGTGCTGCGACATTTTCAACAGTACGACGCCTTTGGTTCACTGTCATCGATCACCCCCCATACACACCGAGCGAGGTGGCGCAGTGGTTAGCACACTGGACTCGCATTCGGGAGGACGACGGTTCAATCCCGTCTCCAGCCATCCTGATTTAGGTTTTCCGTGATTTCCCTAAATCGTTTCAGGCAAATGCCGGGATGGTTCCTTTGAAAGGGCACGGCCGATTTCCTTCCCAATCCTTCCCTAACCCGAGCTTGCGCTCCGTCTCTAATGACCTCGTTGTCGACGGGACGTTAAACACTAACCACCACCACCACCACCACCCCCCATACAGTCCCGACTTGATGCCATCCGATTTTCGTCTGTTTCCAGAACATGAAGAACAGCTTCGAGGACTTCACTATAATAGTGATGAAGCCCTGCAAGCACAGATGATGCTGTGGCTCCGTCAACAAAGTCAAACACTGTACAGTTACGCTGTCAACAAACTGGTCTCACTCGATTATTTGTACCATGTATTCCAGTCTCTGACTTCCTCTACAGTTTTTACCCTGAACAGCTCCCTCTGGTACCATGGAGGTTATTCCCAGAAGTCCTAATAGGTGTTCTATCATTCTGTCCCTTCTTCCTGTCAGTGGGCATGGGTATGTGTCTTGTCCTTAGCGTAAGTTACTTTAAATTAGACTAAGTAGTGAGTAAGCCTAGGGACCGATGACCTCAGCAGTTTGGTCCCATAAGACCTTACCACAAATTTCAATTTTTTTTTTCCTGTCAGTGTTTTTCGTATGTTCTTTTCTTTGCCGATTCCTTATCTTACTTCTTCATCTAATTTTTCAACATTCTTCTGTAACACCCCATCTCAAACTCTTCCATTCTCTTCTGTTACTCTTTTCCCACTCCCACTATCCATTATTCTCTACCACGCAGTGCTGTGTACGTACATTCTCATAAATTTATTTCTCAAATTTAGGCCTATGATAACAGTAGACTTCTCTTGTGCAGCCTAGCAACGATGAATACCAAGGATTTTACATTATCATCGCTCGTTTTCGATTACTTTCACATTTCACTCCCTTCACACACGCACACCATTCCAAGGATGCCAGAAATGTTATCTCTATATGTACATCAATCACTGGCACAAATTGTATATCTATCAGCATATATTAAAGCATTAACCAATGCATTACCCCACCCTTTAGGCAGCTAATATATGTAACATGTAATCTTAAACCCCTTGCCATGTAAAGTTTGCTCTCATAGAATCACTCTTTCCACCCTCTCTCTCTCTCTCTCTCTCTCTCTCTCTCTCTCTCTCTCACTCACTCTCTTTCTCTCCTTCTGCCTCCAGCCTCTCACGTCTGTCTATTAATCCCAATCAAATATTGGCATAATGAATGAATAATTTTACTGCTTTAGTCAATATGATTATTGTACTTAAAGTCTGTAAAATTTCGCCTGATTGTTGTTAACAACTATGAAGTTTAAGCCGTTTTAACATTTCACCTGATTGTATAAAGGAGTATGAAGGTTAAGCTGTTTTAACTCGTCAAAATCGGGTTTTTATGCCACCTGAAGTACACACACACATGTATTTGACACCTCAAAACAAACACCTCCAAATCCTTTCAATAATTATTCTGTAATAATTTTGTTACGTTGTATATTCTTTGTTCTTTGTGATTATATCTTCTCTTCTGCTATACGAACCTTGCACCCAGCAGATTCCAGACGCCATATTTGTTTACAAGAGATAGTATACATGTGATGCGTTACGACAGCGAAATTGAACCTGTGACCACTGGAGGTACTCTATTTTACTTATTTTATGTTTACCATTAGATATCAGTTTAATTTTTTGTCAGAAGAAATCCAAAACCATTTTCTGAAATAGTGCCTTGTTTCTCCACTAGACAGTGCAACAAGTTCCTCCAAAAATCGTGACACAACACACACACGCAAATATCATACTAACTAATGTAAATCCACCCGATGATGGAGGTTTAAACCTTTGAAACGCGTCGTGGAAATAAATAAAACGGTGACTGGTAACAGTAAACTTGTTGTTTCATTTAATGTCAATAACAGTCACGGTAAAGCCTAACCTAAAATGTTCGCATTTAAAGTTAATCTCAACAGTACTTTTCTGCAGATAATAGGTCACATACGTACCGACACTGGCTAAAATTTTTTCAGCAACCTAGAGATATGCTTGCATGTCACCACAAAGTAGCACTTCATGTTGTAAAGCGCCAGTTGGTTTTTAGACTTCGTCGTCGGCCACGCGTTTCTTCAAGCCGCTGGAAGGCGTCGTGTTGAGACGCTTGTGCAGAGACGCACATACCCGTCAGTCCAACTCACGGATGATTCGTTCCGCTGATTTTATGGAATTTTTGTAAAAAATTAGAAAAAAAATTTAGATTGTGTTTTAATACGTCCAGTGTCCTAAATAGTCTGCTCCCACTTGAGTACAATGCGAAGTGCGTTCAAACAACTGTGAGAAACTCTACAAAATTCCTTCTTCGGGATGTCACCTCGTGCGTGTCATTGACTTGAATGTCGTCAAAGCGTTGACCCTTCATGTGAATTTCTGCACTTTGCCGTTTTATGAAGGTGCGTATTGATAACACAAAGACTCATCATCCGTGACGATTTTTTCTAGAAAAAAAAAAACTGTCCGCGGATTTGCACTTCAACGTCTCGGCAGACGCCCCTGCGTCGTTGTTTTTGTCCGGAGGTGAAGGAGTGAAGAACAGCCTTTGCGCACTCTTTTCCCTTCTTCAGAACATTCTATATTTTCACATTTGGTTTTTTCACACTGACCACCCTCTTTCATAATTTTGAAAGAAATTAATGCAAAGTTTGGACCGAGAATTCGAGAATCTTTTTTTGAGCCCCCAAATGCTTTATGACAGTTTCGAAATCTGTTAAAATAACGTCTGACAATGTCGACAGTTATTTTAAAGAAGTTTTATTTCCCCGTCTGGAAGAAAAATCTGTATTACCGTTAGATTCTTGCGACGGTCAAATTCGAAAGAACCGTTTAGAGCATCGTACTTGAAGACAAGGATCTTGTTCATCTGGTGATCGCAAAATCCTCGGCGACACAGTTACAGCCGTGAGACGTATACGGTTTTCGATGTTGGAAGAATTTTGTGAGAAATTTTCGGATCTAGATCTGTTGAATGATTATGTTGTCACTCTACGTTTGAGAAACTATAGAAGCAAGCTGCATCCACTAGTACGTTATCAATTGTCTTCGCCAAATTTTTTTGATGAACTGAAATATGCCTAGTACAGATCAATATATTTACAGGATAACCCGCGACAATCCTGCTGAATTTTGTTTTACTCGTATATTATGTTGTTCAAATGGCTGTAAGGACTATGGGACTTAACATGTGAGGTCATCAGTCCCATATACTTAGAACTACGTAAACCTAACTAACCTAAGGACATCACACATATCCATTCCCGAGGCAGGATTCGAACCTGCGATCGTAGCAGCAGCGCGGTTCCGGACTGAAGCGCCTACAACCGCTCGGCCACAGTGGCCGACATATAATGTTGTCCGTCGTCTGTATTATGTAAAGAATTCCGTTCGTGTAAAGCATTTCTTCTCAGATTATCAGTATATTAATTATTTTCTATCACAATAACGAGTTACGTATTATTTGTAATTAAGAAAATAAACTTATGTGAAACGATAAATTAAAAAAACAAAGACAAAAAGTGAATGTCAAACGTAAAATAACTAACAATTTAAATCATAAAAACAATATAAGTAAAATAAGTATTTTGAATAATAATTAACTTTTAGATATTTTAATTCGATATGTTGCAAATTTCCCGACAGCACAATGTGTATATCTAATTTCCCTGAAATGATATTTCAGAAACCTGCTTTGTTATACGAAGATTGGAACTTAAATAGTAGCCACTATTTATTCACAACCGATACAAAAGAGTTAGCACCTTTTACTGTCCTTCAAAGTAGTCACCAGCATCGTGTAGAACCCGTTGCCAGCGATGTGGAGGGCGTAGTATACCGTTAGCAGAGCCTGATCTGTTGATGGTGCGAATCGAGCGGTCTACTGCGTTTCGAATCTCTGGAACAGTTCTAAAGCGAATGCCACGAAGTAGTTCCTTCATCTTCGGAATCAAATCAAAGTCTCAAGGACTTAAGTCCGGGGAGTATGGTGGGTGGTACAGTACTTCCCAGTCCCATCGACCGAACAGAGCAGCCAACCTTGCGCTGCAAGCGCCCACGCATTGTCGTGCAAAATGATGGATGGGTTGCGCAAAAAGTGTCGCCGCTTCTTTCGCAAAGCTGATCGCAGGTGATCCTCCAAAAACGAACAGTAATACTGTGCATTGACGGTCTGCCGTGGAGGAACATAATTCGTTAGGATAACACCATCACAGTCGTGCACGAGAATCACCATAACTTTCACCACACTGGGGCTCTGACGCACTTTCGACATCCGCGGCGACCCATAGAGACGCGATTCGTTGGATTGGCGTTTCAGTTTTGCCTCGTACGATGTGGCCCATGTCTCATCCAGTGTAACGATACGGCGTAAGATTCGACAGGCAGTAGACCGCTCCATTCGCACCATCAACAGAACAGGCTCTGCTAACGGTATAATACGCCTTCCACATGGCTGGCAACGGGTTCCATACAGCGCTGGTGACTACTTTGAAGTACAGGTGTAAACACGTAACTCTTTTGTATCAGGTGTGAATAAATAGTTGCCTATTTAAGTTCCTACCCTCGTACATAGATGTACGTGGCGTGAAAGCTTCTTTAATTTATGTGATAACAAAAGTCTTCATTTTTCAATATTAATTAATGGTGGAGATATTTGTCAAAAGTTTCAGATTATTACAAAAGTTGATTACACAATTTTCAAGAATGTTAATTACACTTTAACCTTTATGTGAAACAAATTGTTCATGCATTATGGTCTCGAAGATATTCCCTTTAATCCTAATATGGCAAGTTACTTGTCGGGGTGTGTTTTACCCCCTTAAACGTGAAATTGGGCAAAAACGAAAAAATACTTAAATACTTATTGACTGTTTTGTCCTGTCCACATACTTATCAAGTTTCATCAAGATCGTTGATTTACACCTGGGATGTCCCATTGTTGTTGCTACCCGTGCGATGCCGGGTCGGGTCGTTAGTTATGTAAAAAAGGAAAAAAAAAGTTCAGTAGATTTCTATTCAGAAATAGCATTCGCATGTTCTACAGCTACATCTACGTTTATACTCCGCAAGCCACCCAACGGTGTGTGGCGGAGGGCACTTTACGTGCCACTGTCATTACCTCCCTTTCCTGTTCCAGTCACGTATGGTTCGCGGGAAGAACGACTGCCGGAAAGCCTCCGTGGGCGCTCAAATCTCTCAAATTTTACATTCGTGATCTCCTCGAGAGGTGTAAATAATGGGGAGCAATATATTCGATACCTCATCCAGAAACGCACCCTCTCGAAACCTGGACAGCAAGCTACACCGCGATGCAGAGCGCCTCTCTTGCAGAGTCTGCTACTTGTGTTTGCTAAACGTCTCCATAACGCTATCACGCTCACCAAATAACCCTGTGACGAAACGCGCCGCTCTTCTTTGGACCTTCTCTATCTCCTCTGTCAACCCGACCTGGTACGGATCCCACACTGATGAGCAATACTCAATTATAGGTCGAACGAGTGTTTTGTAAGCCACCTCCTTTGTTGATGGACTACATTTTCTGAGGACTTTCCCAATGAATCGAAACCTGGCACCCTCCTTAATTAATTTTATACGATCATTCCACTCCAAATCGTTCCGTAAGCACACTTCCAGATATTTTATAGAAGTAACTGCTACCAGTGTTTGTTCCGCTATCATATAATCATACAATAAAGGATCCTTCTTTCTATGTATTCGCAATACATTACATTTGTCTATGTTAAGGGTCAGTTGCCACTCCATGCACCAAGTGCCTATCCGCTGCAGATCTTCCTGCATTTCGCTGCAATTTTCTAATGCTGCAACTTCTCTGTATACTACAGCATCACCCGCGAAAAGCCGACACTGTCTACTAGGTCATTAATATATATTGTGAAAAGCAATGGTCCCATAACACTTCCCTGCGGCATGCCAGAGGTTACTTTAAGGTCTGTAGGCGTCTCTCCACTGAGAACAACATGCTGTGTTCTGTTAAAAACTCTTCAATCCAGCCACACAGCTGGATTGATATTCCGTAGGCTCTTACTTTGTTTATCAGGTGGCAGTGCGGAACTGTATCGAACGCCTTCCGGAAGTCAAGGAAAATGGCATCTACCTGGGAGCCTGTATCTACTATTTTCTGGGTTTTCAAATGGTTCAAATGGCTCTGAGCACTATGGGACTCAACTGCTGTGGTCATTAGTCCCCTAGAACTTAGAACTAGTTAAACCTAACTAACCTAAGGACATCACAAACATCCATGCCCGAGGCAGGATTCGAACCTGCGACCGTAGCGGTCTTGCGGTTCCAGACTGCAGCGCCTTTAACCGCACGGCCACTTCGGCCGGCTTTCTGGGTTTCATGAAATAATAAAGCGAGTTGGGTCTCACACGATCGCTGTTACCGGAATCCATGTTGATTCCTACAGAGTAGATTCTGGGTTTCCAGAAACGACATGATACGCGAGCAAAAAACATGTTCTAAAATTCTACAACAAATCGACGTCAGAGATATAGGTCTATAGTTTTGCGCATCTGCTCGACGACCCTTCTTGAAGACTGGGACTACCTGTGCTCTTTTCAAATCATTTGGAAACTTCCGTTCCTCTAGAGACTTCCGGTACACGGCTGTTAGAAGGGGGGCAAGTTCATTCGCGTACTCTGTGCCGAATCGAATTGGTATCCTGTCAGGTCCAGTGGACTTTCCTCTGTTGAGTGATTTCAGTTGCATTTCTATTCCTTGGACATTTATTTCGATGTCAGCCATTTTTTCGTTCGTGCGAGGATTTAGAGAACGAACTGCAGTGCGGTCTTCCTCTGCGAAACAGCTTTGGAAAAAGGTGTTTAGTATTTCAGCTTTACGCCTGTCATCCTCTGTTTCCATGCCATTATCCTCCCAGTGTCTGGATATGCTGTTTCGATCCACTTACTGGATCGAGTAACACACGTGTGTCCCTCTAAAACATTGCAAGATTGGGACCTCTCCGCAGACCGTCGCCACGCTCGCCACAATGGTCATCCTGAGTAGCACATCGAGCGAGGTGGCGCAGTAGTTAGCGCACCGAACTCGCATTCGGGAGGATGACGGTTCAAAACCCGATGGTCATCCTGATTTAGGTTTTCCGCGATTTCCCTAAATCGATTCATGCAAGTGTCGAGACGGTTCCTTTGAAAGGGCACGGCTGACTTCCTTCCCCATCCTACCCTAATCCGATGAGACCGATGACCTCTCTGTTTGGTTCAATATGGTTCAAATGGCTCTGAGCACTATGGGACTCAACTGCTGTGGTCATCAGTCCCCTAGAACTTAGAACTACTTAAACCTAACTAACCTAAGGACATCAAACACACCCATACCTGAGGCAGGATTCGAACCTGCGACCGTAGCAGCAGCGCGGCTCCGGACTGGAGCGCCTAGAACCGCACGGCCACCGGGGCCGGCCGCTCTTTGGTCCACTCCCATTTAAATCAACAAACCAACCTGAGCAGCACAGAACCGCGATTCATCGCTGAACACAAAGCAATTCCTTGTATCTGCTCTCCAAGGTTCTCGTTACCTCACCAAACTCAGCTGTTGTGTTGTGGTGTTAACACAATCCACGCATGGTTTGGGATGAGACAAAATGTTGTAGGAAGTCCATTACTTGTTTTGAGATAGCTGGCGCAGATGTGAAAGGGTTACAATTGAGCCGTGTTGCGGCTCGCGTTGGTGACGTTCGTAGGTTGACATCGTCTGATAGGGATAGTGGCTTCTCGTTTTCTTCTCGTGTTTACTGGCGCCACTACTTTTGCTAGCGTTGTCTGACCGTGAGTGGCATAAGCAGCGATTATCGATATCGATATCTAGTACCCTAATACTACCTTTGGAAGGGCGTTAAGTTTTTTCCAGGTCGGAGTGTATCGGGTAGTTCGGTTGGGATACAGCAGGAGTGAGGTCCGGTAGCACGAGGACATGCCGAGACTGCTGTTGGCACGCAGGCACTGCTGGATCGACGGGCTGTAGTTGCGAGTGCGACAACCTCGTTCTCCACCGGACCCAGGACGTTTTGAGTTGAGTGAACATTAACCCAGTAGCGAAACCTCCACTGTTTAGACATCACACATTTGTTCGCGCGTTGCTGCTCACAGGGTCGCTGAGACAAATAGCAGTGAGTGGAGTGTTTGGAGTTGGCGAAAGTAATTAGCCACCCTCCACCTTTCATTATTAATCATTGAACTCCTTGTGTTTATTGATGAAGTTCAACCAGCGGTATTTTTCTGCCTAGTGGCCGCTAACGCCCCAGTTACCTGTCCTGTAGGTTAGCGTATTTTCGCGTCAGTGTACTTCCCTCGCCTTGCTGCTGCTGTCTGGTAAGGCGTGTAGTTCGACAGCCTCCTTGATTGTGGTTCGAATATTTGTTTCTTTTTCACTACTTTGGTCGTAGTGGTTTCTTCTGCTTCTGGATGTTCTAAACACCGGATTCTGAAGACGCAATGCTGTCCGTCATTTCCGCTTTGCCTAGGCTATTGCATCGTTGTGTTGGTTACCAGACGTCAGGTAGATTTTGCAAGAGTGTTCGCCTGCGTTTAAACTGTCACTAGTTTGAGTTGCCGTCTGGTTAAGTGAATACAACTCTTGGCTGCCTGTCTCATCGTTTACGAAGTTGAGCGACTTTCCCAGACCGAACCTTGGAGCACTGTCTGAGGCCCACTCCTCTCTTGATTTGGTCAGATTGTGATGATTGTCACTAAGGCCTTCAGCCATGAATGCAATTTGTCTTACGGATTTTTAATTTGATATTGTCTCTTAATTGTGAAAATATGATGATTGTCCTTTTTTATAATATTTTAGTACCTCTTGGAGAAGTTTAATGCGTTCTTAAGAATTTGCTATCCAGGCCTTCAGCCGTCAAATTGTTTTCTAAGTTATTACTATTGGGGCTTTCAGCCGACAAATAAGTTGAATTTCTTTCCAATAAGGCCTTCAGATGTGAGTGCAACTTGCTTAAGAAATTTTTTATTATACATTGTGTCTTAACAGTCAAATCTGATAATTGTTCCTTATTGTCAACCTTATTTGAAATTGTTTTCAAATATACATGATTTAGTAAAAAACTGAGCAACCAACGGCAATTGAGTACGGCCCCATCCACACTGAATCCTGCTTTTCCATAAGTACCACGTCTCAACAATGTACTTGGTACCCTGTACAGCGATCCTCCTTTGTGTTGATCAGGCATGGTCGACCGCAATCATGATAATTATGCCTGCCCTCTCTTTTGCATGCAGTCCAGTATCGGACCACTGTGACTTCAGAAAATCTCGCTATTCCACGATTGGACCAGCCTACCTAATGGAGACCCACAAGAGGCCCCTTTCCAACCTCTGTCAGGTTCTGATAACGCTGTCTCACACGAGTACGTGGCATCTACGTGTCACGCCCCTTATATACCTTGTTAGTCCTGGTAACCACACTAAACACGAACAACTCTGCTGCGCTCTGGTGGTCGTTTGAACCGCTATCCTTCCGAATATGAATCCGGTACCTTGCGTCTGGGCCACGTCGGTAGGTACACTGTATGGGAAGCAATATACAGGTATTGAAACAAGAAATCGACCACTAACGAGTTTGCACGATTTTCAGGAAAACCGAATACTCGATAAAAATAACTGCCAGACCGATTATGACAAAGCTTCACCAGGTGCGGCTCCAAACATCACGGAATCAAGCGAAGAAAGGACAAAAATATGGCTGCGATATGTTAAAAAGCACAGACTCCATGGGAACACTGAAACAAGGTGACGAGCTTAAGAAATATTTCTTGGCGTCTAGCAGAGAAACACTCGCGAAAAGTGTGTGAGGCAGACGCATGTGAATGTGGGTATCACATTCCTGAATGGCCTTTTGAGAACAATGGAGAAAGGTTCTTAACTCACTCTGTTCTGGGTTATTATCTGAGCGATTGGCATTGGCTTTCTCCTCTGCTCTGCAACCAGTTGCTGAACAACAGCGCACGGTAGACGGCTTGTCGGTGGGACGGAAGACGCGCCTGACACTCTCACGCATTCACATTTTTGCCGCTCTAGTTACTCCGCCCTAGCTATTCGCTCGCACGCTACAATACGGACTCTCTTCTCGACTGGTCGTTGTTTTGAGCAACACTCGCAAAGTAAGACGGGGAACACACTGCAGGCCATTAAAATTGCAGCACACTGAAGGACAGAAAAAACGAAATTTTACGTATTTTGCCTATACAGCATAGTTGTTGTACAAGAAGAAAATACACTCGTCATTACGATGGTGGGTTCTTTGATTTGCTGCTGGATACTACATTTGTGTCCAAAATTAATGCAGCAAACCGCTATTTCCTCGTCTTGTCTCTAATTCACCCAGTAACCATACAAATGGTACGGTGAGCCACTAGGTCAGGTCAAGGATGGTAGTGGTTGAAGGAGCTCTGACTGTGCTATGGTGCGTCATGGACTTACTGCATCCTCTTGTTACCTCTCAAGCCACAGTGCTGTGCTGCCGTTTTTCAACAGAACAGTACAGGCCCACCCATGGCAGATGTATCTGCGAAGTGGCTGCGTGGTGTGAGGTACTTCCGTGGACAGGAATGTCAGTAGATCTGTCCTCGATGAAGCATGTGTCGGATCAGCTCGGATGCCATCTCCGGTCCAGCGTCAGTATCCGGGATATCAAGGACCAGTTACAACAGCTGCGATCCAGTTTACCTCAAGAGAGGATATTACGGCTTTATAACATCGTACCAAACCGATTAAGTACATGCATCCAGACCACACGGAATGCAACGCCATACTTATAAAAGGGCTCATACTACCTAGTGCTTTGTAAATTTGACTAGATTTTGTAATCACCTCAGTAACATCACATACCACCTCAACCCGTGAAGTTAACTTTGTTTCCTCTTCCCCTTTTGTATGCTTCACTTTTATTTGGCCAGGTAGTGTAAGAAAAGCCATTTCGTGTTGGGAATAGTTAGAGGACGTCACGGTGACATCCTCGTATGGCTGAGATACGAAATAACACACGTGCATGATGTAAATAATAATAAATAATAATAAATGATAATGAATGTTAATAAATGATAATCAATAATAATGAATAATAATAAAGACAAGTACGGTTTGGCATGCATTATCCTGTTGGAATTCGAACTACCCGCCATTTTTTCTTCTGGAGGGTTAGGTTAGTGGGCATAGCAGAATTGGTCTGTTTTCCAGCCAAAATTCAAAATTCCTGCCATTTTTTCTGAAGGTTAGGTTAGTGGACATAGCACAATTGGCCTACTTTCCCGCCAAAATCCGCCATCTTGGATGACGTCATGCACTGTTGCCCAGTCTACATGCCGCCATCTTGGATGACGTCATCGCCGCCATCTTGAAAAAATTTGGCAACATTGGAAAGTGGGGTGGTACGAACCTTCCTCTACTCTTGTCATTGAAGCAGTAGCCATCTGAAAGTGTTCGTAACAGGCGCGTTTTCCAAATCGGTTTGCCGTTGGGGACCCACACGATATAGCCCAAGATAGATTTGACATCCCATCAATCTTATGATTTGAAAAAGATGGCGGCAATCGATTTGTCCTTTTCAAAGGAACCATCCGAGAATCCGCCTCAGTTGATCAAGCGAAATACTGGGAAACTTAAAGGCTGGACTGGGGTTTCGAACTCCGTTCTTCAAGAAGAATGGGTGCCCATTCTGCGATCTGTTTGATCTCCTCGCTCCATTTCAGCTTGTTCACTTCTACCAGTGGGTGTTTTACAAGTTTAGCTCTATTCACTATACAGGGTGCGGCGCTTAAATCTGGACATATTTCAGTTTAAATTTCCCGCCATATCGTAGATCCGCCGGAAGTCGCAATTGCCGTTCTTGAAAGCCATTGGCATTGTGTAAACAGTCAGAACTTCAAAATGCCAGAACCTCAAAGTGGCCGAGATGTTACGGCGAAGTGCGGAGTACAATCGAAGAGCCGCGATTATCGAAAGTCTTCGCGCTGGGTGTTTCCTCACTGAAATAGATAGATTCTTTGGGTATCCGAGATCAACTGTTTACGATATTGTGGCCAAGTATAATGCTTTAGAGAAGTCTGCGGAAGGTTCCGATAACCCGTCGAGGAAACCTCATTCGAGGAAACGCGTGTCACGAACTACGGCTGTCACCGAAAAGGTTCAGGCGCTGATTTCAGAGGACGCGGAGCAATCGCTGAAGAAACTGGCATCAGTACTGAATGTCAGAGAGCGAACAATGAATCGGATGACAGACGAAGACCTCATACGAGCCATTTGGTCCAAAACTGGCACTCGGATAATATTGACGTGTTGTAGTAGCGCTTCTGGCCCCCGAATAGCCCAGATTTGAACTCCCTTGAGTACTATGTTTGGAACGTAGTCGAAAGAGTTGCCAATAACATGAGGCACCCTAATGCCACATCTCTACGCACCGCTATCGAGGCAGTATTCGCAAATACTGAGAGCGCTGTTTTAAAGAGCGCGCTCCGACTGACCGTGGGATTGCCCCGTTGCCGATCGTTGGTTGACGGGCAGCGCTATGGTTGTCGGAACGCGTGGCGCCAAGCTGCCGTAGTTTAAAATGGTGTGTTGTTGACCTGCACAACATTAGTAATTTAGTTTCCTACTGGCATCAACTATCTAGGGTTAAAATTTCGTAACACGATTTTTCTCCACCCTGTATATCATAGGAGAATTGGCTGACGAATGTGGGCTGTCAACATCTGTACATAAATCAAAAGTGAAGCCATTTATGGGGAAAAATATGATAAGCTCCAAAACTGAGATAAATGGCAAAATATTCGAGCAGGTATCTTCACCTACGATGGACGCGAAATGTCCGAATATTGCAACATATAAACTTTACGGAAGCAGGGAGCTGAGCCCAAAATAATTACTTGTGGACTGACCGAGTATACAATACGAGGTCAAATTCATTGACCAAATTACGCAATAGTGACACTTAGTATAAATAGCGTAACCAGTACAAAATACTGATATAAGAATGACTAACAAGATAAAGCTTCAAAAAAAGTACTGTTGTAGCAAAATCTTATCAGAGGAGTTTGCAGCCTTAGTCTGCATAATATAATTTCTGATAATCAAAGACTTAACAGGATATTATTAAGAGAAGAATGTTTAAAAACAACAAATCCAAATATTGTACTTTATAAAAGGATAATACAGTCATCTTAATTTATCCAATTTAACTAACAAACCATAATGATGGAACCTCTTCATCTTTCGATCCAGGCTATAACCCTTTTACAGCATCATTTACAGAAATCTAAAATGAATACGAAACAATGCTTCACACCTAATTATAGCACGCCTGAACAGCTGCCACTATCCTATACATTAGCTAATCAACATAGAACATGTATGTGGTCTGCTTCCTTTCTACAGAAGCAACATTACATGGAGTTCATAGGCACAGACCGTGTCCTCATATACACGGGACTTAGATATTGATTTCATTATCCTGAAACAGGCATATGTTACACACTGGAAACAACGACATTTCATCAGCTTAACAAATAATACGCAAGCATTCGTAATGGCGTCAGACTGCTACATAAACTGTTACAGAAACACCTGTCTATTTCTGTGGCGCCTTATAAGGATGCCTTTAGTGTTCCTTTTAAAATATCATTGAGACATTGCAAAGGACTGACCTCTAGTAAATTCAGCACCTTGTCTCCGAACCACAAATAGTTATGTTATGTTAACCGGAGACCTAGAAACGACGGAGAGGCTCCGTCCCCGTAGCAGCAGCAGTGGTCCACAACCCCACGACGACTACCGCAGTCCACTTCAACCCTCCGCCGCCCCACACCGAACCCAGGGCTATTGTGCGGTTGGGCCCCCGGCGGATCCCCCCAGGGATCCGCCGGGGGAATAAGGGGCGGAATAAGGGGAACCAGCCCGCATTCGCCGAGGCAGATGGAAAACCGCCTAAAAACCATCCACAGACTGGCCAGCTCACCGGACCTCGACACAAGTCCGCCGGGCGGATTCGTGCCGGGGACCAGGCGCTCCTTCCCGCTCTGGAAAGCCGTGCGTTAGACCGCAGTTCCAAGAGGCCACTTCAGTAAATTCTCAGCAGAGGCACAGTACAATCATACATTACGTTTGCATGCGACACATCTTCCGCAAGACGAAAACCGAATTTGGGAAATCATTTTTCGCTGTTATGTATACATGTTAAGGTCTGAAGCGGATTTGCTATCCCAGTTAATTATGGTGCCTAGAAAACAGGTGTTACACTTTCTGATTTAGTCATCACAATCGCTGTTTCTCATCAATTAGACGAGGTGTTAACAGCGTCAGTATAATATTTCTACTTATCTTTCACTGTACGAAAAGCCACTCCGTCCATATTAGCCAAACAATATATATCTATAAATAAAAACAGACAAGACCTGACAGCGCAAGCACGTTTCAAAACCGGTCGCAGAATTGGAAAACCGGCTATTAGAAGCGGATTTCCGGAGTCAATTATTGAAGTGTTTACGTGAGCACCCAGAAACGGTAGTGGTAAATCGGTTTACGAAATTCGGTTCTGGAAGACACCATGTAAACGGGGTGACACGTTAGCCAAGCTCTCGGCCCACCACTCATGCCTCGCCCCTCCCCGAGTTTCCGGCTCGCATCACTCCAGTCAACCAACAACCACTTCACCTGCGGCTGGACGCCGCGCCAGAGAACCTCCGGCGATTCCCGGTCCGAAGAGAGGTCATTTCCCCTTGATGCTATAATGGATAAGTCACTACATGTCACAAAACAAAACTTCTAAAATTTAAGTACGTGTGTGGAAGAATTCATGGAACTCTCGAATATAAAACCAGGAAAGGAACTATGGTTCAAATGGTTCAAATGGCTCTGAGCACTATGGGACTTAACTTCTGAGGTAATCAGTCCCCTAGAACTTAGAACTACTTAAACCTAACTAACCGAAGGACATCACACACACCCATGCCCGAGGCAGGATTCGAACCTGCGACCGTAGCGGTCGCGCGGTTCCACTGTAGCGCCTAGAACCGCTCGGCCACCTCGGCCGGCAAAGGAACTATGCTGAAGCTTTATAACACAATGACGGCTCTGGTAGTATTATGTGGAAATGAGACGTAGTTACTCTCGAAGAACGAAGCAAAATTTTCAGCTGAGATAAAATTTCTCAGGGCGGTTAGAGGCTTCACACTAATGGACAAAATACGTAACGCAGAAGTAAGATAAGAGCTACAGCTTTTCGATTTGGGAAGCAAAATTAAAAAAATATAAGGTAACTTAGTGTAACCAGTTACAAAGAAAGCAGAAAGATTGTCTCCTGTGAATCGCCATGATCTACAAACCCACTGGACAGCGAAGTGTCGGGACGTACGAGGACACGTTAGTTTCCGGAATAGGCTGTACAGCTTAACTGCATAAAGTGAATATGATGGTTCAAATGGCTCTGAGCACTATGGGAATTAACTTCTGAGGTGTTCAGTCCCCTAGAACTTAGAACTAAGTAAACCTAACTAACCTAAGGGCATCACACACATCCATGCCCGAGGCAGGATTCGAACCTGCCACCGTAGCGGTCGCTCGGTTCCAGACTGTAGCGCCTAGAACCGATCGACCACTCCGGTCGGCCTGAATATGAGGAGAATGGTATAAAATCACACATATCCGTGATCATATTAGTACTAATTAACACAATTTTCCTTCTATAGGACTTTTTAATTAACTGACTAACTTTATTATTTTATTAATTTAAAAACAAATAACGGAAAATTATTTTAATTACGTGTATTACATTCTAATGTCGCACTTTTTTATCTTGGTACTCTGTTTCGTTCACCGAGTCACAAATGATTGTGCATAAATACGCTGAATGAAGCATTGTTGCATGGTTGCACGATTGCAGAAAATCACTGGAAGCAGTCACACCCATAAAATATTTAGGAGTATGCGTAGAGCGCGATGTAAAGTGAAAGGACATTAAACATAAAGGAAAGGCAGAAAACCCAAAGAAGAACAGATTGATCCGTTACAGATTCATTTAGTAAGTGCGAAAGTGTCACGGAGATGTTCAGCCATTTCGAGTGACAGCCACGACGTGAGAGGTGTTCTGCATGACGGAGTGGCTTTCGCCGAAAGACCGTGAAAGTAAATTAGAGATATTCGAGCTTAGACGGAAGCTTACCAGTAATTGGTCTTTCTCTCGAACCATTCGTGACCGACACAAAAAAGGGGAAGTGATAATCATACAATAAGTACCCTCCGTCTCACACACCGTAGTGTTGCTTGCGGAGTACAGAGGGAGGCAGAAGAAGAAATCGTATATAGGCGCTGCGCACAGCATGTGTAAAAGACTCGTTGATCCACAACTGTAGTGATTTGTAGATACTCAGTACTCAAATGAAGCCCAGTATCTGTATACGTGAGAGCAACAGTATACAATAACAGAAGGCATTTCACTAAGTGTAATGATAGTAGTAGTAGTAGTAGTAGCCCGCCCGGCTAGCCATGGAGTCTAACGCGCTGCTTCCCAAGCAGGAAGGTGTGCCGATCCCCGGCACGAAGCCGCCGGCGGATTAGTGTCGAGGTGCGGTGTGCCGGCCAGCCTGTGGATGGTGTTTTAGGCGGTTTTCCATCTGCATCAGCAAATGCGGGCTGGTTCCCCTTATTCCACCTCAGTTACACTACGTCGGCGATTGCCGCGCAAACACTGTCTCCACGTACGCTACACCATACTTACTCTACCACGCAAATATTTGGGGTTACACTCGTCTGGAAGTAGAACCAACGTTCCCGGACACCAAAGATTTGGACCTCTGTAACTTGTCCATCTTCCCGCAACAGTATGGCGAACATAATCTTCAGTAAGGACACATCTGTGATGATAGTTCGATAGGAGAAGAATCGACGATTCAATACACTTCAATCCAGTGGTTCCCAATTTTCTTAGACCATTACTCCTCTAAAAAAAAAAAAAAATGGTTCAAATGGCTCTGAGCACTATGGGACTTAACATTTGAGGTCATCAGTCCTCTAGGCTTAGAACTACTTAAACCTAACTAATCTAAGGACATCACATACATCCATGCCCGAGGCAGGATTCGAACCTGCGACCGTCGCAGCAGCATGGTTCCAGACTGAAGGGGCCTAGAACCACTCGGCCACTCCGGCCGGCTCATTACTCCTCTACGCAATCAGAAATTAGCTTGCATCCGCCCCCTCCCTGCCTGCCTCCCCCCCCCCCCCCCAACATTATTTTCGGCTTTAGCACCTAGCAAAACATTAAAATGGCAGACTTTTGTTGGAACACTTTTGTCCTTAAAAAGATGAAACATTAATGACATCTAGTTAGTGTGTGTGGTGGTGGGGGATGGGAGGGGAGGGTGGGGGGGGGGTATAGAATGATTGACGAACCAATTCATGGTGCATCACAAATGCTACCCACAACTTCTTTTCAGATAAGGAAGCTAACTATCCACTGTGAGGGATGAACATACTCCCCCTGCATTACTCTTCTCCATTCCCTCCCCCCCCCCCCAACCCCACCCTTTTGCTTGACCTGTTCACTTTAACTCCATTTAAAATTAACCAGGATAAAATGTGTGCACATGTTTATTGTTCGTAAACCACTTGATTGTTGCACTCCTTACTTCTGAACTGGCAGAAATTGGACAACTTCAGGCCGTTAATGCTTAGTGACTGACTACAGCCACTAATAGTAATAGTAATAATAATAATAATAATAATAGTAATAGTAATACTGTGTACATCACTATGGTGGCCCTTATATAGTTACGCTGTATCGTACTGTCGATTAATTCAATTTTCTGTTTCAAAGCGAGTAATGAAGCAATTTCTGGACCACTGTGGGTACTATCTACAAATCGGAGAAGACAAGGCACAACTTGTGTGTGTAGTGGGTGGACTAAGTGACTATTACAGCACCATCTATCACAAAGTGAAAAAAGTGGTCCAACTAAAACATACATATTTCTTTACGTACTAAACGAATATGTAATAAAAAATGGGGGTTCCTATTTTAAAAAAACGCAGTTTATATCCATTTGACCTATGGCAGCGCTATCTAGTGGGCCAACCATAGCGCCATCTGGTTTCCCCCTTCAAGCTAGACAAGTTTCGATCTTTGTAGTTTTTTCGTTTGACTCTTATTTCGTGAGATATTTGGCTTGGTCACTATCAATAGAGCACCCTGTATAATCAATATTAAAGTCTTACAAAATTGTAATAATAGTAATGATTTTTCGAAAATAATTTAGTTTCGTGACTGAAACAGAATCGAATCCTTTTGTTCTTACCCCTTAGAAAATTTCATTTTACCGCTCAGGGGGAAATTACCACCAGGTTTGGTACCACTGCTTAAATCTATACGTAGCGGGGAATCACGGTCTCAAAACATTATTTACTCATTACCCGCTTCGGTCTTTGAACGGTAAGTTCGATTCAAAAAAATGGCTCTGAGCGCTATGGGACTTAACATCTGAGGTCATCAGTCTCCTAGAACTACTGAAACCTAACTAACCTAAGGACGTCACACACTCCCATGCCCAAGGCAGGATTCGAACCTGCGACCGTAGCGGTCGAGCGGCCCAAGACTGAAGCGCCTAGAACCGCTCGACCACAACGGCCGGCTAAGTTCGATTCACCTGGCATATATAGTCAAAGAGCAATACGTGACTTGCTGTCTCAGTGTCAACGCAAACCCAAGTCGAGTCCCCCCACCACCTCATTCTAACCCCCTACTCCTACCCCTCCACCCTAATGGTGCCCCGTACCATCGCTCCCGGGGGCGCTAACTCCCGAGAGCGCGGAACGGTTAGCGGAGCGGGCGCTGCCCAAGCGGATGCACTGGCGGCTGTCTTCTTGCTAGCTAGCGGCTGTCTGACCTGCAGAACTGCTGCTGAAGGTGGCTGCTGCCGCTGCTGCTGCTGCGACTGCTGAGGCGGAGGTTGTGCGCGGTTCGGCGTCTGGCCGCCTTCTGCGCTCCCCACCAGCTTGCGTTGGGCCCACCGGTCGCGCTAGTCTCGGAACCACGCGGGGCCTGTTTCGCCTTGCAGCCTCTGCGCGGACGACAGCCAAGCGGCTCCGCGTAAATTTTAGCGCCAAATCCGCTGTAGTAAAGCTGCACTGTTGATCTACATCTACATCTACATGATTACTCTGCAATTCACATTTAAGTGCTTGGCAGAGGGTTCATCGAACCACAATCATACTATCTCTCTACCATTCCACTCCCGAACAGCGCGCGGGAAAAACGAACACCTAAGCCTTTCTGTTCGAGCTCTGATTTCTCTTATTTTATTTTGATGATCATTCCTACCTATGTAGGTTGGGCTCAACAAAATATTTTCCCATTCGGAAGAGAAAGTTTGAAATTTCGTAAATAGATCTCGCCGCGACGAAAAACGTCTTTGCTTTAATGACTTCCATCCCAACTCGCGTATCATATCTGCCACACTCTCTCCCCTATTACGTGATAATACAAAACGAACTGCCCTTTTTTGCAACCTTTCGATGTCCTCCGTCAATCCCACCTGGTAAGGATTCTACACCGCGCAGCAATATTCTAACAGAGGACGAACGAGTGTAGTGTAAGCTGTCTCTTTAGTGGACTTGTTGCATCTTCTAAGTGTCCTGCCAATGAAACGCAACCTTTGGCTCGCCTTCCCCACAATATTATCTATGTGGTCTTTCCAACTGAAGTTGTTCGTAATTTTAACACCCAGGTACTTAATTGAATTGACAGCCTTGAGAATTGTGCTATTTATCAAGTAATCGAATTCCAACGGATTTCTTTTGGAACTCATGAGGATCACCTCACACTTTTCGTTATTTAGCGTCAACTGCCACCTGCCACACCATACAGCAATCTTTTCCAAATCGCTTTGCAACTGATACTGGTCTTCGGATGACCTTACTAGACGGTAAATTACAGCATCATCTGCGAACAACCTAAGAGAACTGCTAAGATTGTCACCCAGGTCATTTATATAGATCAGGAACAGCAGCGGTCCCAGGACGCTTCCCTGGGGAACATCTGATATCACTTCAGTTTTACTCGATGATTTGCCGTCTATTACTACGAACTGCGACCTTCCTGGCAGGAAATCACGAATCCAGTCGCACAACTGAGACGATACCCCATAGGCCCGCAGCTTGATTAGAAGTCGCCTGTGAGGAACGGTGTCAAAAGCTTTCCGGAAATCTAGAAATACGGAATCAACTTGAGATCCCCTGTCGATAGCGGCCATTACTTCGTGCGAATAAAGAGCTAGCTGCGTTGCACAAGAACGATGTTTTCTGAAACCATGCTTATTACGTATCAATAGATCGTTCCCTTCGAAGTGATTCACAATGTTTGAATACAGTATATGCTCCAAAACCCTACTGCAAACCGACGTCAAAAGATATAAGTCTGTAGTTCGATAGATTACTCCTACTACCCTTCTTAAACACTGGTGCGACCTGCGCAATTTTCCAATCTGTAGGTACACATCTATCGGTGAGCGAGCGGTTGTACATGATTTTTAAGTAGGGAGCTATTGTATCAGCGTAATCTGAAAGGAACCTAATCGGTATACAATCCGGTTTCGTAACCGGACAGTGTGATGACTGTCTGGGCAAGAACTCGTATTTCTCTTCGCATTTTGGATCTTGAAATAAAAATCCAGCAACCACTTCCATTCAGAATCGAATCCAGGATTTTGGTCTGGGAGGCAGGGGAGTGGGGTTGGGTGGGGTGGTGATTGAGTGGGGGGGGGGGAGAAGTTGATGGGAGAGGGTGCTGAGCTGAAACTGTGGGTCATCATGCTCTCTGTAAATTCTCTAGCGCAAACGAAGTCTTTCTTAATCTATTATACGAGGGACGTCTCATAAATAACGCACACTAATGTTTTCATTTGCACGTTTATTTATTTATTTAGTTTAATATCTCTTTGAAGTCCTTCAGTATTGTCTCCCTGCCTCCCTACCGTCTCGGAAGCTCTGATATTCCATCCAGGCCACCACTTCTTTTCATCGATTGGCTCGGGTAACAATGCTACGAGGGTCACTCCAAAAGAAATGCACACTATTTTGGTAAAAATACGGTTTTCATTCAGCATGTGTGAAAGTTTCACAGTGTGTAGATACTTCCTTCCCGATTGTTTTCAAACTTAGTTCAACCTGTTCCCGTGAGTGGCACCGTCACAGCATGTCTTCAAGATGGCTGCTGCACTTCACGTTCGTCAGAAGCAACGTGCTGTCATAGAATTCCTGTGCTGTGAAAACGAGGCAGTGGGAAACATCCACAAGAGGTTGAATAAGGTGTATGGAGATGCTGCTGTCGATCGCAGTACAGTTAGTCGGTGGGCAAGCAGGTTACGTGATGAAAGCGGGCACGGCAATATTGAGGATTGTCCTCGCAGCGGCAGGCCTCGTACTGCACACACTCCAGACAATGTGCAGAGAGTTAACGAATTTGTGGAACCATCATAAATTCTGATGCATATGTGACGACACTGAAGAAACTTCAAGCTCGACTGAGTCGTGTTTGACCACATCGGCAAAAGCAAGATGTTTTGCTGTTGCACGACAATGCACGGCCACATGTCAGTCAAAAAACCATGGAAGCAATCACAAAACTCGGATGGACAACGCAGAAACACCCGCCTTACAATCCCGACCTGGCTCCATGTGACTATTGTTCCTTTGGGAAACAGAAAGACTCTCTTCGTGGAACAAGGTTTGAAGATGATGACTCCCTTGTGCACGCTGCCAAACAGTGGCTCCAACAGGTTGGTCCAGAATTTTACCGTGCGGGTATACAGGCGCTGGTTCCAAGATGGCGTAAGGCAGTTAAGAGGGATGGAAATTACGTGGAGAAACGAAAATATTGTTCGTGGAGGATGTATCTACACAGTGTAAAACTTTCAAACATGTAGAATGAAAGATGGATTTTTTAAAAAAATAGTGTGCATTTCTTTTGGAGTGTCCCTCGTAGAAGGCTCTTCCAGGGAAAGATAACGACCACTACGCACAGGTTTTTTCAACTTCGGGAACAAGTCGAAGTCCAATGGACTCGTGTCCGGGCTGTAGGGAGGTGCAACAACACTTTTCATACGCATTCGGGCAATTTTTGGGCTACAGCATTGCCGATATACGGGCGAGCATTGTCGTAGAGAATAAGTGACACATCCTCCAGCAACTGAGGTCGGGTTTTGTTCATTTTTGTGCGCAGGTTTTGCGTGAAGTGACTATAATACGAGGGTGATCTCAATTATAAGTACATAGACCTGTTTATTTCTACAATGGTTTACATCAGCTTACAGCTTGAACATTTAGCTATTTTTCGACGCATTTTTGTAGACGCTGTGGCAGTTTTTGTATGCCCATGTCATACCATCTCGCTGCCATGCTGTTTAGAAAGTTATGAACCTCTTCATTCACCTCGTTGTCGGAGCCGAATCGCTTTCGGGCCAAATGTTCTTTTAACATAGGGAGCAGGTGATAGTCACTGGGCGCCAAGTCAGGACTACAGGGTGTGTGTGTGATTATGTTCCACTAAAACTATTGCAGGAGAGGAACGGTTTGCCGAGCGTTGTGTGGGTGAGCGTTGTCATGGAGAATATGTACGCCCTTGCTCAACATTCCTCTTCTCCGGTTCAGAATTGCCCGTTTGAGATTTTTCAGAGTCTCGCAGTACCTGTGAGCGTTAATTGTGGTTCCAGCGATTCAGCTCCGAAGACGAGGTGAAGAAGAGGTTCATACCTTTCTAAACATGGAGGCGAACTGGTGTGACATGGGCATACAAAAACTGCCACAGCGTCTACAAAAATGAATCGACAGAAATTGTGATTATGTCGAAAAATAGCTAAATGTTCAAACTGTAAACTGATGTAAACCATTGTAGAAATAAACAGGTTATGTACTTATAAAAAATAGGAGACCTTACTTTTGGAATTACCCTCGTACATTGCTGTGACTTATTGTTTATTCCATATAGAACTCTTTATCTGTCATGATGATGCCTTGGTGATCATAAGCAGAAATTATCATTTGCACGAGCTTTGACTGAACGGGTCAAAAATTTGTTTGTTCGTGGAGTATCTGAAGGTCTCACTCACTGGACTGTCATTTCAATTCAGGTTCAAAGTCTCCAATCCACGTTTCATCTATAGAGACAATTCGACAAAAGTCGCAGTCGAATCGTTGTTTGAACAAGTTTGCAATGTCCAGGCGTTTCTGCTTCACTTCAGCAGTCAAATAGTGTGAGATACGTCTCGCAGAAATTTTTATCTTCTTCAAATAATTTGTCAGAATACGGAATACTGACGTCGAGGAATACCTGTGGCTTCAGAGTGTTCCTCACGAGTCGCACTACGATCTTCTCCAAGAGAATCTGCGACAAGTTTCACACTTCGTTCATCTGTTGACATTGTTGGCCTTCTGGGTTTTGGCTTATCATCTAAGCTCATACGACCGCCACGAAGACGGTTAACCCAACGTGGAACTATACTACGGTCCACTGTAAACTCACCAAAACTTCACTTAACGCACTGTGGATTTCTAACGGGCTTTTACCGCGTGAAGTTTCGATCTTGATGTACGACCTTTTGTCTTCAACATAGTAACAGTGTCCGAGATCCCTACACGGTCCATTTCTATTCGCCAATTTTATATCGAAGTACACAACGAAAAAACAAAAATATGTGCTTCTTCCTTAAGCTCCCAACTACATCTTACGTAATTTTCATTGTTGTTTCATCAAATAATCCACATTAATACCAACCTGTGAATTATCTATTAAATGACCCTCGTAATACGAACTACAACAGCGAGAAAATTTTAGATATTGTTTTATCTGAAATCAAGAAGAAACAGATGCAGTTCTGTGGGGGAGGGGGCTGCAGATTCCCCATGTCGCCGCCCCCCCCCCCCCCCATGTGTACTTCCTTTCTCCGGTATGTCAAGCTCTGCAGCTAATTTCGCTTGCTCATCATTGACGATATCCAGCGAATTGGTTCCGTTGTTACGACTCTCGTAGTAAGGAATAGGAATGCTCATTTCCATACACAGGTGTACAAGTTTTCCTTGGTTGTATGAACCATTTCGTGCGAGTACTAGAAAAAAAGGGGTCCCGCTGATGACGCCACAGATGATTTTCTTTCCCATTCTCTTCGATTCGATCACTGCTCAATCTCTAACTTGTGGTCAATGAGACGAATTGCGCTGTGTTCGTGGAGTCCCCATATCGCTAGATCAAAACAGCGTATAGTGTGTTGTACATTGAATGCTTATTGGTGCATGTTTGCTTCTGCGTTTGTCTGTCTGTGTATCTTCCATTTCCTACGCCATTCTCCCAGATCACATCTGTCGCAGCATGCTCAATTCTGCCATATGGAAGACCAGCCGTGTACTGTGTACTGTTGTTCTGGTGACAATCACTTAGTCCACTGCAACTCACATAAAGGCTTTCTGTAAGCATTGTTTACATTTCCTTTTTGACTTCCAACGGACAACAGGTTACTAACCAAAATTACAATTCCAACAAGGCCTTTTTTCCTCCTGCTTTTCTGTGGGTGCTAATAATGAGTACTTTTCGCATCAAGTCTTGGTAGCACATTTATTTATTTTAATTACCTGGAGGTCTTTCCTGTAGCCATGAATGTCAGTTACAATAAGAGGAAATCTGTGAATCTAGTAAAATTTATTATTCAGAATGTATTTGTATTTAACAGTTTGTGTGTCTGAGGAAGAGACTGAGCATCAGCCCCGGTTTTTCCCAGACAGAAATGGAAAACCGACTAAAATCATACTTAAACTGTCGTATGCACTAGGCCAACGGCTATTAATCCGACAAGCGGCTCTGGTTCATCTCTCCTACACGCCAGCGAGCCGCTTGCAGAATAAGGTGTGCGTGTAGGTTTCTTTCAGTTATTATTGCGACACGAATTAGACCCTTATTCTCCCACTGCAGTACATGTCTGACTGATTGTTGTAGGTGTTTATACTGATGTTCCATTGATTTAAAGGTATGGGGAGCTAAGTTTATCTGCAGAACTGGTCAGTGATAGACATGGTAAGCGGCGCTGTTGTTGTCAGACATTATGCCGACATTGTGGCTGAGGATGTGATTTGTTGACTAGACCTTCATTTGCTCAAGTTGTGCCATAAACTACTTTCACTGAATATTCGACTGAGTAGAATCACTTTTCAAGACAGCATCCAATTCATTCAGCTGATCTTCATAGTTCTTTCTTATCTCTGGCACTACAACAATATCATTTAAAAACCTTAAAAGTTTTATTTTTTATCCTTGAACATTAATTTATTTCCAGTTTTAATTTCGTTGGAACACTGCAGACCGTTTTACGCATTTTGAAAGGCAACCCGTCTGGCGCACATCTGTCTCTCCAGTTCATCATAGGTAAACTGGGCTGAGCTTTGAAGGCTCTATTTTCCTTCGCATCACGATGCAGTAGTCCTTGCATTGTAAACAGAAACATTATCAGGCTAATACAGAAGAGGTCCAACCCAATGTTACCACAGTGTGAGAACTATACTATTACTGAAAATGTTTACATTTTGCTGTCATTTTCCATAAACCAAAACATATGGACGTGACCAAACCATGAAAGACAGTTCTAAATCAGTACGCCGCCACAACTGGCATTCATCGTTGCGACAACAGACTCAATTAAACACTGTTGGCCAGATCCAAACACGCTAATCTGAGTGTAACATTAGGTATCTTTCCATGACGTAAATGAAAGGTAGCGTTCTTTGCTTTACCTTACACGAGAACCTTATAGGCAGCGGAATCTCAAAGTGCCGTTCCCTAAAGACTGATTTTTCTTTTCCTGGACTTTGAGGATGGGCTCCAAAGCAAGTTATCTCCAATAGTTGACAACAGGGTGCAGTTGGACTGCACTGTACCATCTGGCACCCCTTATAGGTTACTTATTGAACCCATCAGGGAGATGGTGAAGTCCTTTTCACTCCTGACGTTACCCTGTCAAAGAACCATCTCCTGGGCGCATTTTTTTCCATGACTCTCTTTTAAGGAAAGCTCGAAGCTTCTGCAGTCATGGTCTGATCGAACGGCTGAATCATTCTGTCAGAAAACACATCTGTGTTATGGATTGATCACGAGTATGCTTTTAGTAAAACATACAGTTATGGCTGATAGTACAGGCCCGTTTGTTCTTGGTGGGAATATTAACTTATCGAGATGAGGCTAGCAATGCTAAGTTTAAGGTAAAATTCGACAATGTGAATACGAATGTACCTGACAATGTCTAACACTGTACTCAAGGCAGTGATTCCTTGCTCATGTCACACAAAACTCATTTCACTAGTAAAAATGTTGAATTACGAGCTCAGTTTCAGTTAGATTGTAGCCTAGTAATGATGTATTCTCGTTTGAGTAAGTTAACGTTTCCTGCAGCTTTTTTAAGCCTATGTGTTATGGCTGATCTCAGACACTACTTTAGGGATTTTTATACGGTTTTCACAATTAGACTTTCATGAGGAAGGATTTTTTTACGTAATTTATTGTTTGTATAATGATGAGTAAATAATTTATGTATTGTTATCTGCTCTATGCTTAATTGGCGTTTGGAGTGACCTGGCGGGAAAAACAAAAGTAACAGACGCCGCAGCAACGAAACATCACCATAGTCTGTATGTATTCCAAATTAAAGTCCCCACCGTGTTTTTCTGTCTCTATATGAAATTCATTCTCAGGAACTTCTCTATGGATTTTGAGTAATAAACAGGTTGGTTCACACACAAGGTTTGTGTTCATCGCTACATGTTATAAACAAGTCGACTGATCATAGATACTAGTGTTACCCGTGCGAATCCGCGGCAAGTAGATAGTTTGAACACAAAACAGTCAGTAATACAAAATCTAATTAGACATATAAGAATATTTGAATTCTACGTACGTATCGCACATTTGAATTTAAATTTTCCGTTTACACAGACAATGAAAAATCAAATACACTTAGTAACGGAATTACTCAATAAATTAAGAGGTAATGTAAGAGAAAATTAATCAGTACTTTTTTAGGATACTGTACAGTTTACTTGATAGCTGATGTCTATTTTTATCACATTTTATTAAAATATGTGTAATTTCCTTTTAAACGAGCAGAGGAGAACGTTAATTTTAACAGGTATCTCGTTTTTTTAGTACCGATTCGAAATGCTCTTCGTCTGTTAAGACTACTACTTTTCTCGTGAGGTCAGAGATAGGCCAACTGTGCCGCGTAACGCATGATGTACCACTCAGTACCAAAAGCCTCTGTACTTACAGTCCTGGCACACTAACATACTCCACTGGGTCACTTTTTATTTATTCATTTGAAATTGTCGTTTGAAACGCGCCATATGGTAGGAGCACTTCGGTAAGATGTAGGTAGGTGTGTACTTTTCGCAACATCTGGTCGGCGCGTTCGTTGTCTCTCATATCAGCATGACCTGGTATCCATAGTAGATGAATCAGTTTATGCTACTCCTCTCAGTGAGTCGTGTGCCATAGGGCTTGCTGTTTTGCCTTTGGCTCTTAAGACACAGCAGAGCACTTATCGAGTCCTTCAACTTGTACATGGGTTGTACGTGCGGTGCCGGCCGGTGTGGCCGAGCGTTTCTAGGCGCTTCAGTCTGGAACCACGCGACCGCTACGGTCGCAGGTTCGAATCCGGCCTCGGGCATGGATGTGTGTGATGTCCTTCGGTTGGTTACGTTTAAGTAGTTCTAAGTTCTAGGGGACTGATGACCACAGATGTTAAGTCCCATAGTGCTCCGAGCCATTTGAACCATTTTTTTTTTTTTTTTTGTACGTGCGGTGCAATAGCATGGCCTGCTTTAAATACTAGACAACGTATTTAACTGTTGACCGATTGTATCTGCCCTGGTACGCCCTCAGAAACTTAGACTAGGCTTAGGCGGCTTGTGGTCAGTGCAGTGTCCAAAAGAGTTTTGTCTGCATACTTGTGGCACGTATACCAGCTTACGTTAATCATTTCTTTTATAGCTGATACCATTGCACAGTCACTGATTCTCCGTTTGCTGGCGTTTATCTCAGCGTATGGAGGTCGCTGTTTACGTGGTTTGGCAAATTTGTTTAATTAACTTTGTGACCAGATATCTGTGATGTCGTCATTGCCGTCAGTTAACATAAGGGAGGAAAGACGTGTGCTTCGTTACACTGCCACGCGCATTCGATCCGAGTCTGGCTCGCTTCCTCGCCGCACAAGCTAGCGCTCTGCGCGTCGAGCTGGTTGATCATTGAACAAATATATTAATGCGTACTTAAACTAAAACTTGTAACAAATCGCAAATACTCGTATTGTGCGATGGGAATCGTATCGGTCTGATATAGATGAGAGATTAGAAAAAGTCGCTTACACACATAGCAGTGTCTTTCCGTGGAAATTACACCTTGTTCATGTTCTGCATCATACATTGAGAACATACTGCCGGACCGCCTGCATACTCCTTTCCGGGTCACCAGACAGGTTTGATGGAGCCAACCACAGCTTCCTGTCCTGAGCCACTCTTTTCATCTCAGAGTGGCAACTTAACGTCATTAGTTATTTGTTGGATATACTCTATATCTGTCCTCTCCTGCTGTTTTTACCCTCTGCAACTTCCTCTAATACCATGAAAGTTACTCCCACATGTGATATTATTCTGTCACTTCCTCTTGTCAATCTTTGTTGCATATTTCTTTCCTCGCAAATTCTGCAGAGCAATTCCTCCTTTCTTATCAGTCCATCTAATTTTCAACATCATCCTATAGCACCACGTCGTAAATGCTTCGATTCTCTTCTTTCCTGATTTCCCCACAGTCCTTGGTTCACTTCCGTACAACGCTGGAGACTTGTATGTTGTATACAAATCCTCATGGTGTCTTTGATGACGGCTCGTAGCTGCTGGAGTTTAATGTCCTCTCTTGACCTTCAGTTGAGAAACATACGAGCCGTGAAATGTATGTCGTCGTTCGAAAGTTGTCGCATTTTATTGCCCTGAAGTTTCTCCTTTCGTGCGTGTTTCGTAGTGTACAGTTTATGCTCACAGTGAAATGAGTTCAGATTTAACATTTACGATTCCGAAGCATTGGAGTACTTTCCACAAGATTACATACTAAATTGTTTGTGCTGACTTCAGCTTCTTCGAAAGCCGTGTGTAGAGAACTGCGAACATATTAGGATGTTTTCGCACAAGTTATGAGAACAGTTGAATCACATGCGTCGTTCATTTAAATAATATTGTAATTTAGATTACAAATACGAAAAGCACAAAGACTATTAACTTTTATGTTGTTGAAGAACCCATTTACCACTTCAAATGGCAAAAATGGTTCAAATGGCTCTGAGCACTATGGGACTCAACTGCTGTGGTTATCAGTCCCCTAGAACTTAGAACTACTTAAACCTAACTAACCTAAGGGCATCATTCACATCCATGCCCGAGGCAGGATTCGAACCTGCGACCGTAGCGGTCACGCGGTTCCAGACTGTAGCGCCTAGAACCGCACGGCCATTTACCACTTCAGACAGAACACCAACGCCATGACACAATAACAACCGCAATAACATAAACACCAGTCAACTACTAGGCCACTGGACTATTCCGACTAGTCGACTGCTGTTTATAAAGCAGTACGAGCAGCGATCTACGAGCGTGAGACATGTCATCAATATGTCGCCAGTCCCTCCAGCCGTTTTTACAAATGGGGCAATCCTTGTGGTGCCGGTGCCTTACTTCTTGATTCAAGCAGCTCCTCATTTAGTCTCACGAGGCTGAGTGGGCCCCGTTACAGACTTCTCTACCTCATAAAAATATCTGAGGACATACCGAGAATGAAAGTCAGGTCGTTCCACACTAAGAAACCCACTACGTAGGTGGCCAACAATGACAATAATAACTACACCGCGGGCTACTTAAGAATACGCTAATTTTCTTAGTCTAAGTAGAGTAGTGATGAAGTTGGAACAGAGGATGAGCTTTCACGTCACATACTCTACGCATACTTTGTACAACGCACGTTAAAATTTCGATGTTTTGCGAACGACATACTTTTTTTTCCAAAGCAAAGGCAATGTTACTTCAGCTTGTAATATTATTGGGCTTTTCGTCGTATGAAAGCTGTGAGTACCCTTGGAAAGGCATTCACCTAGCTGTGTATTAAATGATCAACTTATGAGATGGGACCTATTCTTTGAAAGACATTTGTTTTACATAATTTACGTAACTGCAAAGATGCGCATCTAGCGCGAACGCTAATACATCGATTGCGCACTCAAAGAAACATTTTAACAGAAGCTGAACTGAGCGTTCCGCTTCAATATGAATAACAAATATGACGGTAAAAAACCTTCAGATTTTGTCGTACCTCTTCTTGTGATGTGAAAGCGTAAAGAAGGTCGTCTTTAAGCCATAAAATTGAGCGGTCTTGCCAGCGTGCTAACAACAGTTATTAATTAATAAAATTCAAGTAATTTATGTTCGATACTGCAAATCGGCAAGTTATTGTTATGAAGATATTGAACGGTGCAAGAATTGTCTCGAAGGAAGGAGAAAGTAATGACTGTAATTTGTGATAAAAACATGAACCAAGAAGTTATCACAGGGCAGGCTGAAATCTGATCGCACCATACAGTCAGAAAATTACTTACGTAAGTTATACTGTTTATAAATAAGCCCTAATTGCTTGTGAGCATTATTTGAATATTTTTAGTGTTTACCAGATTTCTTATTCTATTCTTTTCCTTTATTTTTTTCTTACCTCCATGTCATATTATTTTTATAAATGTCAAACAGCCTTTACTACAGCAGAGAACACTGCGGCATCCTGCTCGTAGACAGAAAGCCGCTCCTTATCTTTTATACAACTCATAGCTGCCCCATTTATTAATGATTTCATTTGCAAATGCATTTTTTTAATTGTTCATTGTTAAAGGTCCCTTAGGTAATTATAAAATTCGTACTGATTACGTAAATAAATCCGGGTTGTTCTTTTCCAAATAATCGAAGCCCTTCATCATCATCATCTTGGATAGTTTCCAGCCACTGGCTGGGTCTGTCGGGAACACAAGCCTCTCCATCGTGTTCTGTCTTTCCACCATTCCCCCTCTTCCGCCTTCGTCCAGTTCTCTCCTCTTCTCGCCACACATTCCTTCACTCCCTTCACCCATCTATCTCTTGGTCTTCCCCTGGGCCTCTTCCCCTCCAGTTGCAGATCAAACATCCTCTTTGGAATTCTTCCCTCATCCATTCTCTTCATGTGTCCATACCACTGCAGTCTTGATTTTTCTATCCTGTCCTGTACTGGTTCCTCCTTTAGTCTTTCCCTCACATGCACATTTCGCAATCTGTCTCGTCTTGTTACACTCAACCTGCTCCTCTGGAACTTCATTTCCCTAGCTTGTATTCTACTTTTGTCGCTTTTGTACATTAACCATGTCTCACTTCCGTATGCCAATATGGGGACAAAGTAGGTTCGGTATATAATTCCCTTGGATTTCTGTGGCACCTCCTTGCTCCAAATATGCCCCCTAATGCATTTGAAGAACTGCCCTGCTTTTCTGCACCTTTCATTTATTTCCATTGCGTTTCCCCCCTTACTTTCAATCATGCTTCCCAGGTACTTGAAGTTCTCTACCACTTGTAGTTTTTCCCCTCCACAAGTTATATCCACATTTGGCCTATTCTTCTTCCTTGTTGTGACAATTATTTCACTTTTCTTTGCAGAGAAATGCATTCCATATTGTGCTGCCGTTGCCTCCCATACATCCAACTGCTCTTGCACCTCCTTCTCGCAATTTCCCCATAACATCAGGTCATCGGCAAAAAGCACTGCTTTCATTTTATGATCTCCAATTGCATCTGATACTTGCTGCAGGATTTCATGCATAACAATAATAAACAATAAAGGCGAAAGTGCACTTCCCTGTCGCAGCCCATTTTCCAGCTTGAACCATGCAGTACGTTCCCTCCCCACTTTCACACAACTCTCACTTCCCTCATACATTTTTCTGACTTTTCGTGTTATCTCTTCATCTATCCCTTTTGCGTTCAGCACATCCCAGAGCTTGTCCCTGCGTAATCAAAAACTAGCCTCCTTCTGACAACGATCAGGAGCCGACCAGAAGACGGACGTCTTCGACCGCTTTCGTGTCTCCTGTGGCAAAGTTGTGCCAAACTGGGAATAAGATATATATATATATATATATATATATATATATATATATATATATATATATATATATGCTCCTGTATCAGCCTCAAAGCCAGTGAGTTTTTCCGTGGATTTGGTTTTGGAACGATTACCACAGATATCAATAAGCGACATACTTTTTTCTGAAAGCGGGTTGCTTTTATTCAGCATTCCAATACATCGTATTATTCCCCACCCTGTTTTTTCCCAGCATGTTGACCGTTCAATGTGACGGCCTTACGCTGTCTTACTGAGAGGGCTTGTTGATTGGCGGCGCAGCTGCACCAATAATCTTCCCGTCACACACGTACTGCTTTCCACAGAGCACATCCTTCATTGGGCCAACCAGATGCTATTCATGGTCGTTTTTTAGGCTGCGAGGAACCCAGCTGGCAAGCACCTTTAAGTTCTCCAGTTGATGGATGTGTCAGTATTACCAATAGAGACGTTCCACTGAGTAGTGCTGTGTTTGATTCTGTTCCAGCATTGCAAGAGGTCACAGCTGTGTGCGGCCGGCAGGCGCGCCACAGATCCGGCAGGTTTGCGCGACCTTGTTGCGATGAAGACAGACGCCTCGCCCGGCAACTCACCGTGCTTTTGTTCACTCCCATGTTTCCGTAGGCATTCTGCAAGCGCCTGTGAATATTTACCATACTCTGTTTTTCCGCCAAAACAAACTCAATCGCATCTCTCTGATTGGAACGTACCACCATTACAGACGCCATTTTGAAGGCTATATATAGCGCCGCCCCCTCTCGGAATTTCATGAAACTATAGGGGCCGAAGAGGGAATATTCCAGTATGTTCCACAACAAACTTTTAATTTTCTCCAACCGAAATTGGCCGTGAAAAAAAATGTATTGCATTACTTATTGAACCCTCATCGTAAAAGAGGCGATCAAAAAGTTTCCGTTCGAAGGCCGTGCAGTCCAGAATCGATAAGCTAATCCGGCAAAATCACCATGAGCACCTCCAACGCATATCTGTCAACATCTACATCTACAAGGATACTCTGCAAATCACATTTAAGTGCCTGGCACAGGTTTCATCGAACCACCTTCACAATTCTCTATTACTCCAATCTCGTATAGCGCGCGGAAAAAATGAACACCTATATCTTTCCGTACGAGCTCTGATTACCATTATTTTATCTTTGTGATCGTTCCTCCCTATGTAAGTCGGTGTCAACAAAATATTTTCGCATTCGGAGGAGAAAGCTGGTGATTGGAATTTCGTGAGAAGATTCTGTCACAACGAAAAACGCCTTTTTTTTAATGACGTCCATCCCAAATCCTGTATCATTTCTGTGACACTCTCTCCCATATTTCGCGATAATACAAAACGTCCTGCCTTTCTTTGAACTTTTTCGATGTACTCAGTCAGTCCTATCTGGTAGGGATCCCGCACCGCGCAACAGTATTCTAAAAGAGGACGGACAAGCGTAGTGTAGGCAGTCTGCTTAGTAGGTCTGTTGCATTTTCTAAGTGTCCTGCCAATGAAACGCAGTCTTTGGTTAGCCTTCACCACAATATTTTCTATGTGTTCCTTCCAATTTAAATTGTTCGTAATTATAATGCCTAGTTATTTAATTCAATTTACGGCTTTTAGATTAGACTGATTTATCGTGTAACCGAAGTTTAACGTGTTCCTTTTAGCACTCATGTGGATGACCTCACACTTTTCGTTATTTAAGGTCAACTGCCGCTTTTCGCACCATTCCGGTGTTTCTTCTAAATCGTTTTGCAGTTTGTTTTGAGCTTCTGATGACTTTACCAGTCGATAAACGACAGCGTCATCGGCAAACAACCGAAGACGGCTGCTCAAATTGTCTCCCAAATCTTTAAAATAGATAAGGAACAGCAAAGGGTCTATAACACTACCTTGGGGAACTCCAGAAATCACTTCTGTTTTACTCGATGACTTTCCGTCAATTACAACGAACTGTGACCTCTCTGACAGGAAATCACAGATCCAGTCACATAACTGAGACGATATTCCATAAGCACGCAATTTCACTACGAGCCGCTTGTGTGGTACAGTGTCAAAAGCCTTCCGGAAATCCAGAAACACGGAAGCGATCTGAAATCCCTTGTCAATAGCACTCAGCACTTCATGTGAATAAAGAGTTAGTTGTGTTTCACAGGAACGATGTTTTCTAAACCCATGTTGACTGTGTGTCAATAGACAGTTTTCTTCGAAGTAATTCATAATGTTTGAACACAATCTATGTTCCAAAATCCTGCTGCATGTCGACGTTAACGATATGGGCCTGTAATTTAGTGGATTACTCCTACAACCTTTCTTGAATATTGGTGTGACGTGTGCAACGTTCCAGTCTTTAGGTACGGTTCTTTCGTCGAGCGAACGGTTGTATATGATTGTTAAGTATGGAGCTAATGCATCAGCATACTCCGAAAGGAACGTAATTGGTATACAGTCTGGACCAGAAGAGTTGCTTTTATTAAGTGATATAAGTTGGTTCACTACTCCGAGGATGTTTACTTCTACGTTACCAGGTTGAACGTAACTGTTTGATAAAACAGCGTGTCCCGCTGCGTGAAGAAGCCCGTAACAACTTTCTACACATCCAAGTCTGAGAGGAATCTTCGACCCTTTTTTTTACGGGATTGAAGTCGTGATAATCGCTTGTGGAGAGATCAGGATTATAGGGCAGGCGCTCGAGTACTTCCGACTTGAGTTGGCGTAACTTTCCATTACGACATTTGCTATATGGGGACCTGCGTTATCATGAAGCAGCAGCACCCTTCTCATACTTTCGCCAAACGGTTGTTTTCGACAGGCATGCTGTCTCACACACATTCTTCATTCTACCATGGATGTCTACCGGAGTTCGTCCTTCGACAACAAAGAAAAGAATAGCTACACGTTGATACCGTTTGGACGCATTGAGTAATAACGTCGTCATAGTTCACGTTTCCGCATTTACTGCTCGGAAAGAGACGAGAGTGCCGCACTAATCCCTTGCCTACCTACATGTCGGTGCTTACATGCAAGCGTCGGAGTCACGCAACCTTGCATAATACACTACTGGTCAATAAAATTACTACACCACGAAGATGACGTGTTACAGACGCGAAATTTAACCGACAGGAAGAAGATGCTGTGATATGCAAATGATTAGCTTTTCAGAGCATTCACACAAGGTTGGCGCCGGTGGCGACACCTTCAACCTGCTGACATGAAAGTTTCCAACCGATTTCTCATGCACAAACAGCAGTTGACCGGCGTTGCCTGGTGAAACGTTGTTGTGATGCCTCGTGTAAGGAGGAGAAATGCGTACCATCACGTTTCCGACGTGGATAAAGGTCGGATTGTAGCCAACGCGATTGCGGTTTATCGTATCGCGACATTGCTGCTCGCGTTGTTCGAGATCCAATGACTGTTAGCAGAATATGGAATCGGTGGGTTCAGGAGGGTAATACGGAACGCCGTGCTAAATCCCAACGGCCTCGTATCATTAGCAGTCGAGATGACAGGCATCTTATCCACATGGCTGTAACGGATCGTGCAGCCACGTCTCGATCCCTGAGTCAACAGATAGGGACGTTTGCAAGACAACAACCATCCGCAGAAACAATTCGACGACGTTTGCAGCAGCGTGGACTATCAGCTCGGAGACCGTGGCTGCGCTTACCCTTGACGCTGGATCATAGACAGGAGCGCCTACGATGGTGTACTCAACGACGAACCTGGGTGCACGAATGCCATCTTTTCGGATGAATCCAGGTTCTGTTTACAGCATCATGATGGTCGCATCCCTGTTTGGCGACATCGCGGTGAACGCACATTGGAAGCGTGTATTCGTCATCGCCATACTGCCGCCGTGATGGTATGGGGTGCCACTAGTTACACGTCTCGGTCACCTCTTGTTCGTATTGACAGCACTTTGAACAGTGGGCGTTACACTTCAGATGTGTTACGACCCGTGGCTCTACCCTTCATTCGATCCCTGCGAAACCCTACATTTCAGTAGGATAATGCACGACCGCATTTTGCAGGTCCTGTACGGGCCTTTCTGGATAGAGAAAATGTTCGACTGCTGCCCTGGCCAGCACATTCTCCAGCTCTCTTACCAATTGAAAACATCTGGTCAATGGTGGCCGAGCAACTGGCTCGTCACAATGCGCCAGTCACTACTCTCGATGAACTGTGGTATCGTGTTGAAGCTGCATGGGCAGCTGTACCTGTACATGCCATCCAAGATCTGTTTGACTCAATGCCAAGGCATATCAAGGCCGTTACTACGGCCAGAGGTGGTTGTTCTGGGTACTGATTTCTCAGGATCTATGCACCCAAATTGCGTGAAAATGTAATCACATGTCAGTTCTAGCATAACATATTTGTCCAATGAATACCCGTTTATCATCTGCATTTCTTCTTGGTGTAGCAATTTTAATGGCCAGTAGTGTAGCTGCAGCAGCTCCCTCAAACGGCAACTTTTAGATTGACCTTACAGTATATTCGAGTTGCTATCGGGATCCCACACACGACTTTAAACAGGCGTCTGACACAAATACCGTTAACTGCTATGACAGCTATACAGTTTTGACAAATGATCTCTTACAAAATAAGTTAGAACAATACGAACATATGACAACAAACCCTTAATAAAGCAGTGTAAGACGAGACTGAAATGTTGACAAAATAAATTGCATTATTTTGATCACGATGGCTTGAGAACACCGCAGCTGATTTCTGTTATATCACTGAATAATGAAATTTTACTTAATCACAGTTATTGAATGAATAATTATTTTCAACAATAAAAAATCTTTCATTAAAAATTGTGGCTGGATTCAAATTTATTCCTCAGTTATAGTTGAAAAAGCACAAGAACTATTTTCAAAATTTCAGTCTCTTCCAATTTTTACAAGTAGTCGTTTCATTTGAAATAAGACTGCGAGAAAGCTACAAATAATGATCGCCAGTTTTTTCTTAATTGCAACAAAAACACATCATTATTTCTTCAACAACCGACAGCGAAAATGAGCCGCAAATCACTTACTATTTGCAGCGAGTCTGTTGCAAAGAAATGTAGTAACGTTTCGTATCGATGCAGGACTCATCAAATCATAGTATGCTGTATCTGTGTACCTTCTGTCAGTTACGTTCAAAAGGGGTGTTATTCTGAAGAACGTTTGTTGAGCTCAGTTCGTCGTATTTGTATGGAAGACCCATATGACTGACTGCAGCCGAAGTCTGACCAACATACAAGGTCTAGGAAACAGTCAAAAATTTTTCATGTGGAGCATGTGCTTCTCACATCATATAGTGACAACCATGAAATAACAACCATGGCGAATCAGAAACAGCCTTATGTTAAACCAGTGAAAATAATCAAAAACAACACCCAAGAAATTATTCTGACATCTCACGTGAGCCTACGCCACACCAGAAGCAAGTATCAAAGTAATTTTTTTTCTGAATAGTAAATTGCGCTGAACTACGGCAGCTCGTTTCAGTTAGTGCATTACAAACCAAGGAGCCAATACTTTGAAAAACAGATTGTTAGAAAGAGGTATAATGATATCAAAAATTTAGCCCTGGAAAAAGATATATTGAACAGCTTAAGCATCTGAGCCTTCTCTGATTATATTCTTTCTGAACATGGGCATTCTTCTGACTTCCTTGCATTTTTAAGAACAGAATGTGATTAGCGGGCGATTGCAAAAAAATGGCTCTGAGCACTATGGGACTTAACTTCTGTGGTCATCAGTCCCCTAGAACTTAGAACTACTTAAACCTAACTAACCTAAGGACATCACACACATCCATGCCCGAGGCAGGATTCGAACCTGCGACCGAGCAGTCGCGTGGTTCCGGACTGAGCGCCTTAACCGCGAGACCACCGCGGCCGGCGGGCGATTGCAGTTGGAGTGATGTGGGACCACTGTTACGTCTAGATACGACTCTGACAGGTGACACGTACGTAAGCATCCCGTCTGATCACCTGCATCCATTCATGTCCATTTTGCATTCCGACAGACTTGGGCAATTCCAGCAGGGGAATGCGACACCCCACACGTCCAGAATTGCTACAGAGTGGCTCCAGGAACGCTCTTCTGAGTTTACACACTTCCGCTGGCCAGCAAACTCCCCATACATGAACATTATTGAGAATATCTTTGATGCCTTGCAACGTGCTGTTCAGAAGAGAGCTCCACTCCTTCGTACTCCTACGGATTTATGGACATCCCTGCAGGATTCATGGTGTGAATTCCCTCCAACACTATTTCAGACATTATTATGTCGTGTTGCTGCACTTCTGAGTGCTCGCGGGGGCCCTACAAGGTATTAGACAGGTATACCAGTTTCTTTGACTCTTCAGTGTATATACTCCTGAAGCTGGAATGTATATGACATAATGTCTGTTAGAAAATATAATAATAGAATTATAGAAATACCATTACAGTGCCTCCTTCAGCTTGAACAGTGCCCTACTGACATGCAGGTTGCACGGATTCATGAGGTTGTCTCCATACCCATACACGTCCATCCGCTCGATACAATTTGAAACGAGACTCATCCAATCAGGCAACATGTTTCCAGTCATCAACGGTTCAATGTCAGTGTTGACGGGCCCAGACGAGGCGTAAAGCTTTGTGTCGTGCAGACATCAAGGGTACACGAGTGGGCCTTCGGCTCCGAAAGCCCATATCGATGATGTTTCATCGAATGGTTCGCACGCTGAAACTTGACGAGGGCCCATCATTGCAACTTGCAGCAATTTACTGATGGATTGCACTTCTGTCACGTTGAACGATTCTCTTCAGTTGGTATTCGTCCCGTTTTTGCAGGATTTTTTTCTACTCATTTGGAGGTATAATCTTATACGCAAATACCCGGACTCTATTCATCCAGTATTTGAAAATTAGAGCGCTTAGGGCTTCCAACGAATTTAACACGTTATTCCAAAACGTTTACGAAACTTTTTCTCGCTGAAACCTCCGATAAAATTGTGAAACAAAAAAGTTTATTTCTTGTTACATTTTCGCAGTTCACGTAGTCAAACTCCAACATCAGACATGACACTTTAATTTATTACTTCTTTACTACCGACTTTTTGTGGAATACTGCATTCGCGTATGCCACTGAACGTACATGCAAAATTTTATTAGTGTAAGAAACATAATTCACGTAATATGACGTCATAAACATTGATAAACATGAAAAACAAGGTTTCGTTTAAAATAGAGCGTAAATTACCGAGGCCACATTTATGAAATTTTTCATAATTTGCGTACTTGGCAGCTTCCCACAAACTTTAAGCACTCTTTCAAATCTTTCCTGAACTTTTCATCGCATACGTAATTGAAGACAAGTATTTAAATCATTAACCCATTTGCAAACAGACGTTTGAAGCTTTTTTCTATATGGGATTTCTATTTTTTTAAAGAATCGGAGGTTTAATGGATAATATAACATTACAAAGTGTTTGTTTTGTGTTTTCTTTGTTGCATGAGAGGTGCAGAGATCGGGAGAAAGCTGACGGCTGCTCTCCTCGCGGCACGAGAGTTTTACCGGGTCGACAGCCATCTACCGCAAGAAGAATCCCAAAGCCGTGCGAAATCTCCTGCGGTTATTATTACTGATACTGAAACAATGTATGAATGATTGATTATCAACGTTGCAATCAGTTTACGGTCAGGTCACGACAGAGTCCTCATATATTTTTTACATTACTGTAAGTTTCTTAATACATGGCGTAACTTTGTACTCTATGGTGGAAAATAAACCAATGAAGTATTTATGAAGATAAAAAATATTGTTCGAGTTGTAATAAGTTTTGGAAGTATGTATAAGAAGTCACTTTAAATTGTTCATGTTTGAATGATGGCTCAAATAAGTAATGTCATCGAAATCAAATTTGACAACCCCCAAGTATTGAGTAATGTGATTAGAACAACGATATTTTTGGTTTTGAAATAGATCAAAAAAACTATTTTAAATGAGTAATAAGTGTTTGTAACATCCGTGTAATCCACTAGTGGAAGGTGAAAGAAAAATATTCAGTTGTCACGAAAAGTAACTACGAAGACGACAGTTGGAATATATTAGTGTTTATCTTGAAATGACAGCGCAAAATCCATAAATGCTGTCCAATTAGGTGAGCGCCGTGGATGTTATTATACCTCTCATCAGTGAAACACAATCGCTGGTCTATGCAACTAGCAATCAAGAACCACATTAGAAGCACTTCAGTAAAAAAAAAAAAAAAAAAAAAAAAAAAAAAAAAAAAAAAAAAAAAAAAAAGGTAACAAGAAGTCAGTATACGTTCTCACTCCTATTCTACTTGAAGAAGAGGAACCTGTAAACATTTAAATATAATTAAGTGTTGGTGTACGCATGACTCAAAGCGGTTGACGAAAACATTTTTAAGTATTACCATCATAACGAACTATCAATGCTTCGTACAGTATCACTGCACGCGTCGATTGACGGTTTGATTTCGTTAAGGGGTCAGTAATTCCTATTGAATTCAAACGAAGTTTACATATTAAAATATGTCTCCTATGTCCACCCACCTGGTCGATCACGCCCACACAAAAATATTATGAAAAGACTAAAATTGATACAGTCACCTTAAAATGGACGACATATGTCTCCAAGAGAGAGACGTGATATTATTTTGTAATTTTATAAACAAAGCACAGTCTAGAACAGCACGTATTTTAATGACAATTGCCAATGTCGCCAATGACCCATCTTCAGATTAGATTCTAATTCGGTTATAACCAGTCACTGCTATAAAAATATAGGTCTAGTCTCTGCTTTGTTTAAAAATTGATAATTCCTTTTCGGGAAATTCCAATCAATCAGATTTTTGTTATGCATTACTTTACGCAGGAAGCAAATTTTTCCATGAAGAAATGTAACTTAGACAGGACTTTTCGTTTTATTTTGCTTCCTGTCTATAACACACGTAAAACGGAATTTTTGTATTTCATTATAATCATAACATTCTCCCACATTCATTGGTACTGATTATTCGAAAAGATAAAACTCGAAATAATATATAGTGTGTTCTACAGGTCCTTACTTTTACTATTTCATAACACGTTTCTCTCGTATAATATATTTTTACTGCAAGATGCATGCCGTAATGAGTTCTTGATATCCTCTTCAGCAATTGTAACCGTGCAAATCAGTGGCCCTGTTGCGACTGACGATTTTGTGTACCACTTAAGATTGTTATAAGACCACGATCTTCATTAATCTATTCTATCACAGACACAGTCTCTTTGGCTGTTCAGAGATCTCACTAAACCCGCTCAAAAATGTAAACAACCATGCATGAGCAGCGCCTATTAGACGGAGGGGGTCCCACAGCCGATCAGTTCCAGTCATTCCACCAGGAAGGAGGTACACGGCTCGTGTTGTCTACAATTCAACCTTGCCTAGAGGGTCAATACCGCAGTTCGATCGCGACCGCATTGTTTCTTTGTGCCACGAAGGGCTCTCAACAAGAGATGTGTCAAGGCGTCTCGGAGTGAACCAAAGCGATGTTGTTCGGACTTGAAGGAGATACAGAGAGAGACAGGAACAGTCGATGACATGCCTCGCTCAGGCCGCCAAAAGACTACTACTGCAGTGGATGATCGCTATCTACGGATTATGGCTCGGAGGAACCCTGACAGCAACGCCACCATGTTGAATAACGCTTTTCATGCAGCCACAGGACATCGTGTTACGACTCAAACTGTGCGCAATAGGCTGCATGAGGCGCAGCTTCACTCCCGACGTCCATGGCGAGGTGCAGATGGGTCCAACAAAATTCCGAATGGTGCCGGCCGAAGTGGCCGTGCGGTTAAAGGCGCTGCAGTCTGGAACCGCAAGACCGCTACGGTCGCAGGTTCGAATCCTGCCTCGGGCATGGATGTTTGTAATGTCCTTAGGTTAGTTAGGTTTAACTAGTTCTAAGTTCTAGGGGACTAATGACCTCAGCAGTTGAGTCCCATAGTGCTCAGAGCCATTTTTTGAAAATTCCGAATGGACCGCTTAGGATTTTTTCTTTATTTACAGCGCTTGAGGAAAAATGCGAGGCAACTACGACTACACAGTAACCGAATAAGCTTCATAGATACCTTACGGTTCTGCAGATGAACAGCACTTATTTTCAAGGCAGGGAAGTGAACCCGTGACAAACTGAATTTTCGTGCGCTGTCAAAAGACTCCAGTCTCGTTCACCGAACCAGGTAGCGTGACATTAGACATATTGGTCACAGACATAAAGGTGCATAAAATGTACAGTAGGTAAATACAGAACTCAAGAGTACAAGTTTCACACACCGATGACGTAAAAGCTTCGTTAAAAAAAAATGGTTCAAATGGCTCTGAGCACTATGGGATTTAACTGCTGTGGTCATCAGTCCCCTAGAACTTAGAACTACTTAAACCTAACTAACCTAAGGACATCAAACACATCCATGCCCGACGCAGGAATCGAACCTGCGACCGTAGCAGTCGCGCGGTTCCAGACTGTAGCGCCTAGAACCGCTCGGCCACAGCGGCCAAGCTTCGTTCACCAGTAAAGATGCAGTATCAGGGATATCCAGCAGTCAACGGCAGAATCGGTGTATAGTGAGGTTCCGTACCTCGCATCCCAGTATGATAGGAAGCGCAGCAGGAGCAGTACTTACGTTGTCGGTGCGAGACGTCGCAGTGGTGTGAAACGGAAGGTCCGCTGCCTGCGGCTGTTATACACATCACCGCGGGTGCTAAACACGGTGCCCTTGGCCCGCATCGCACGACCGTCGACCATGCTCATACATTCCAGGACCATTCATTTCTCTAACGACAACCGTTATTTTGCAGGCGTCAGTATCACTATTGCTCATGATCACCCCTTCTAATAATGTGTTTGAGTGCGTGGGCTTTGCCTACACTTGAATCAGTTTCATTGCAATTATATTCGCTCCTTGGTAAGCTGTTCTGCATTTCTCTCTGTCCATCGCTTCAGAGACGGAATCAGCGTATCGACAGTAGTCACTTGGTAGCCACTCTCACACAGGTTTGTGCGACAGGAGTCAAGCACGCGACTGATACATTATTCCCAGGTGACTTAATTTTGTGACATTATCTCAGAGAACTCCGTCATCAGACTGCCACACGTGCATTGACAGAAGGTATTATTGTTATTATTACTATCAGTAATAATAATAATAATAATCATACAATCAACATATTGGATAACCACAGCGACTGCATAGAAGCGATGGAAAAAACAGATGCCTATAAATATCTAGGATACAGACAAAAAATAGGAATAGATAATACAAATATTAAAGTAGAACTAAAAGAAAAATATAGACAAAGACTAACACAAATACTGAAAACAGAATTGACAGCAAGAAACAAGACAAAAGCTATAAATACTTATGCTATACCAATATTGACCTACTCATCTGGAGTAGTGAAATGGAGTAACACAGACCTAGAAGCACTCAATACACTTACACGATCACAATGCCACAAACATAGAATATATCACATACATTCAGCAACAGAAAGATTCACATTAAGCAGAAAGGAAGGAGGAAGAGGATTTATCGACATAAAAAACCTACATTATGGACAGGTAGACAATTTCAGAAAATTCTTTATAGAACGAGCAGAAACTAGCAAAATACACAAAGCAATCACTCATGTAAATACATCGGCTACACCATTGCAATTTCATAAGCACTTCTATAACCCTTTAGATCACATAACATCAACAGATACGAAGAAAGTAAATTCGAAAAAGAAAACATCACATGGCAAGCACCAGTATCATCTAACACAGCCACACGTCGATCAAGACGCATCCAACACATGGCTAAGAAAAGGCAATATGTACAGTGAGACGGAAGGATTCATGATTGCAGTACAGGATCAAACGATAAACACCAGATATTACAGCAAGCATATTATTAAAGATCCCAATACCACAACAGATAAATGCAGACTTTGCAAACAACAAATAGAAACAGTAGATCACATCACAAGCGGATGTACAATACTATCAAATACAGAATACACTAGAAGACATGACAATGTAGCAAAAATAATACATCAACAACTTGCCATACAACATAAACTAATAAAACAACACGTTCCCACATATATGTATGCACCACAAAATGTACTGGAGAATGATGAATACAAATTATACTGGAACATAACCATTATAACAGATAAAACAACACCACATAACAAACCTGACATCATACTCACCAATAAAAAGAAGAAATTAACACAACTAATCGAAATAGCCATACGAAATACAACAAATATACAGAAGAAAACAGGAGAGAAAATTGAAAAACACATCCAACTGGCTGAGGAAGTCAAGGACATGTGGCATCAGGATAAAGTTGACATTATACCAATTATACTATCAACTACAGGAGTCATACCACACAATATCCACCAGTACATCAACGCAATGCAGCTACATCCAAACGTATATATACAACTACAGAAATCTGTAATTATTGATACATGTTCAATTACTCGAAAGTTCCTAAATGCAATGTAAAATATACCGTACAATTAAAAGGAAGTCACGCTTGATCAAGGTCCGCGTCACTTTCCATTTTTAACCAGACATAACGTCTGAGAAAGGAAAGAAATAATAATCAAGATAAGAATGAACCACGTTTCTACGTAACAGATGATCTTAAAAGATACAGATGGAAAAGAAATAAAAAGACTATCCACTGCTAGCGAATGCAGTTTGATTGCACTGCAAAATGCCCATTCAATTTCTTAATGAGATGAGCATTACATCACCTCCAGCCATACTCTGAAGGGCGCGATACATTTTCGTGTTGCAACACGTAGAAGAACAGTCTCGTCTATCCAGTATTGTAATATAGCAAATTGTTACGAGTTGTCAACTTTCTTGAAATCTTCGCTTGCCGTGGAGTCGGGAGGAGAGCAGATTTTGGTTCTCGCGCTGACGCAGTTTGACGCTGGCTGCTGGGCCGAGCCAGCCTTGTACTTGCCTAACGCTGGTCTGCAATACGTTACACATACTCTCTATGAATATGAAGAAACACTATTAAACATTAATCGATCTTTTTTATACTTAGTATATCAAATCCTACGAATAACACAACTATACTGTTAAAATTTCAAATCACCAACTTTAATACATTCTGAGACCCAAATTTTGACTTAAAACACAATAACCGCACTGGCATTGTGAAACTGAGTTAAGAGCTGTACTGTATCCATCTATAGTATCAACTGAAACTACAACCAAGACGATGAGTTAATATGATCAAATTATATCGAATTTTCTATAGTTTCATGATCACGGATTTCTGACGCAATTAAAAGTACTTCAGAAAATTATTATTTCATCGTGTTTTAGCTGTGTGAGTGTTTTAGAGAGACTGAGAGAGTGAATGGAGGACATACGAAAAGTGAGAATGTGATATTTTATTAAAACTATTTGAATGTATGTGTGAGAAACTTGTGGTGCAGTAGGGGAATTTGTGATGTATGTCCGAGCGAGCTTGATTTTGTAAAATGCAGCCGGAAGGGACGTTGAATTTAAATTTAATAGAGGAAAGGAATGGTATTTAGTTTTCATTAAATGTTATATAATTTCGGAATTACGAGATTTCTAGTCTTAATTTACTCTTGGAAATCTGATAGGCTGATATTATAAACATAGCGACTATAGAAGTGCTCGAGATAATCTGACTGAATGGTTAACATACTAGCCAATAGGAATTCAGCATTTCCCGTGCTGGTGTGCCTCAACTCTGTGAGTTACGATAGTGCTCGGGAGCCTATGTGGAACCTCGCTGATCAAATTTGTACCAAAATGAAGAAATTACCGCGTTTGATCAGTTCTCGTGTCGTTGAGGAAAAGCGGCTGCAGTATTGAGTATCTTGTGAAAGTTTGAGCTTTGTGAGTGATTTAATTTTGGAGATATTCGCGTGTGAGCATTTCATGTCGTACATCAACTCCGCGTGATGTGCTTCGTGTAGATTACGAGACTTTATGGAGAGCACTACTTTGCAACAAGCCTACTGAGCGACTGAATGTTTTAACTCGCATGCGTCATTAACTGTTTAGGACGTTCAGAATATCGGGTCGGATTAAATATCTGTAACAGAGAGATTGCATAATTGATATCGGGGTATTAACTGCGGACTTAATAGCCATTTCCGTGCTTTAAGGACAATAAACCAAACTAAAACATGTTTTAGACTTTTTTTTTTTTCAAACGAGTCATGTAAAAATTCCGAACGCTCGATAGTTTAACTAACTTTCAACTACTGTCCATGGACTGGAGTTATGCGCCCTTTGCGTGGTAGGTATTTAGTCGAATTTTCGTCAACGCTGCTTTTATTGGCTAAACCAGTATCTACTATCGGAGAGTAAAGGGACAGACAACCTGAAACCTATGAAGGTAGGAGGATTAATAGTGTAAAGGATGGTCAGAGACCAAACCGCCCCGCCGCAGAACAACCCGGTCCTCTAAATCTGGTGTAGCAGCAGTCCACCGCCTCCATGCACGTTCGTCTGACTGAAGGGACCCACGATCTCACAAACACCCAAAAAAGGCTCGAAAATCTGTTGTGATATCGTTGGTGTCTGTGAGGGTACTTGTTTTGGTATAGCCGTGATGCCTCTCGACCGTTTCCATCCGCTTGACCGTAGAAAATCTCGGCTTGTTGCCGACGTGAAAACCGGACAGTTCTGCTGCTTACAGTACGCTGCGTCAATCACACAACCTGCAAAATACGAGGAACACACGGCACATGATTAGTGAAACTTTCATTCGTCAGTGCATCTACTTTGACAACGATGCACTTCCCGACACATGTTCATAGGACCTTCTTTTCCTCCATTTCCAGTCCGGAATCCGTCCCTGTCATTTGTCGGTTTTATTAATGTTCACCCTACATGTTAACTGCCAACGGCCTTAGCGCAGTGGTACACCAGTTCACATCAGATCACCTAAGTTAAGCGCTGTTTGGCTTGGCTAGCACTTGGATGGGTGACCATCCGCTCAGCCGAGCGCTGTTGGCAAGCAGGGTGCATTCAGCCCTTGTGAGGCAAATTAAGGAGCTACTTGAAAACTGACAACGGCCGCGAGAGCGGTGTGCTGACCTCACGCCCCTCTGTATTCGCGTCCAATGGCGGCTATAATCTGAGGATGACACGATGATCGGTCAGGACCGTTAGGGTCTCCCGATACCTGTTCGGACGGAGGTTTTAGTCCTGTATGTTACGTAATGTTAAATTTTGACTACCGTGCCATTTAGGAAGCCCTAAACGACTTTCATGTAGCCATCCACTGAAACTGATCATGTATACATGATTTGGGTACTGACATAGTCCACATTATTTGGATGAAAAGGAGTCGTTAAAATGTCCTAGGGAACATGTAACTGGCGTCGCAGAGTATACTGGGCCTGATCACTGAGATATTTTTTAGTTGTATATCTCCTTCTATAGCCTCACACCTGATAGCATAACTGTATTACAGTACAGCCGCTCATCACGCCGGCGTTTCAGATAAGATAGCTTGCTTGAGCGTCGCTAGAAAAAATCTCGTAGAAAACACAGGTCGTTATGAAAGTTTCAGCACTCCTCTCTCCCATCTTTTTTTTTCTTTTTTTCTTTTTTAGTACTAGAGCTATAATCAGTGACTGCAGAAGTTTCTGCTCTGATGCAATGCCTTTCTAAATTAATAAATCGTTGCTCAACTAATAATGGAGGAACGTGAGCTCTGCATTTCACTGCTTTTAGGAAAGGTGCGTCAGATCGCTTTCACAAACTCGAATAGCGGGAGCAACGGCCCAGATGAGTCAACTGACTTGCTGGCCCATTAGCGTGTTAACCATATTACATAAGGTACCGGTACGTGTAAGTTAGAGAAATCGGATAAGACGCCTTCCTTTCACGGTTTTAGAATCACTCGATCATAGTTCACTTGCACCATTCGAGGAAGCTGGTAATAAACACATACAGAAGGACATAAGGTATAATAAGTAAAATCACAAAACAGAAGAACATAAATTAAACTGGAAGAGACAGCTGGAACGAATGGAAGAAGCAGGCGTTCCAAAGATTACCTTACAATACAAACTCAAAGGAAAGAGGACCGTAGGACGGCCAGTTAAAAGACGAAACTGAGACCAGAACAGGACGATAGACCTTAACCGTAAAAAGCTGATCTACATCTACATCTACGTGATTACTCTGCTTTATTGTGAAAAGTGTCTGGCAGAGGGTTCAATGAACCACCTTCAAGCTGTCTCTCTACCGTTCCACTCTCGAACGGCACGCGGGAAGAAAGAGCACTTAAATTTTTCCGTGCGAGCCCTGAGCTGGGTGCCAACAGAATGTTTTCGCAATCGGAAGAGAAAACTGGTGATTGAAATTTCATGAGAAGATCCCGTCGCAACGAAAAACGCCTTTGTTTTAATGAATGTCACTCCAATTCACGTATCATGTCTGTGACACTATCTCCCCTATTTCGCGATAGTACAAAACGAGCTGCCCTTCTTTGTACTTATTCGATGTCATCCGTCAGTCCCATCTGATGCGGATCCCACACCGCACAGCAATACCCCAGAATAGGGTGGACAAGCGTGGTGTAAGCAGTCTCTTTAGTAGATGTGTTGCACCTTCTAAGTGTTCTGCCAATGAATCGCGGTTTTTGGTTTTCTCTACCCACAATATTATCTATGTGATCGTTTCAATTTAGGTTATTTGTCATTGTAATCCCTAAGTATTTAGTTGAATTTACAGCCTTCAGATTTCTGTGACTTATCGCGTAATCGAAATTTAGATGATTTCTTTTAGTACTCATGTGAACAACTTCACACTTCCCCTTATTTAGGGTCAATTGTCACTTTCCGCACCATGAATATAATAAGCAGCATACCAAAAGCAATTAAGGAAGCAAAAATATATTGACGAAAGACAGAATACGAAATGAATATATATGCCAGTCATCCAACACTGACTGCCTGTATCATAAAATCCTACTGTAGAGCTAATTAGAACCTAAACGACTGTTTATCTTCACCTCTAATGCAACAGACCTACGTGTGACAAACGGTACCTCTGTCATCAACCTAAATTAAATCACTTTTGAGAACTTTCTGCGAAATCTCCTTACTGTTGTACATGCAATATTGCTAATTTCTATCATACCTGATGAATGTCAGCATTGCTTCTAAATGTGTTGTAATAAATCCCTATCCAAAAACGATATAAGAATCTGATCGTCTGATGACAGGTCCACTTACACGTATATTAGTGCCATTGTTATAGGGGAGGGGGGGAGGGCAAGGGGGGGGGAGTCCAGTATTAGAGTTAGAATTTAAAAGAGCTGTGGAAGACTTAAGGTAAAAGAAAGCAGAGGGGGTAGATAAATTCCGGAATGTCTAAAAATGTTGGGAGATGTGGTAGCCAAACGATTATTCAAGTTGGTATGTAGAATCTAAGAAACTGGCGACCTACCATTAGATCTCAGGAAAACATCATCCACACAGAACCGAAGATAGTAAGAGCTGACAGGTGCGAGAACTGTCGCACTTTCGCCATAACAACCAAGTTCCAGAGAAGAATAATGTACAGAAGAATAGAAAAGAAAACTGAGTATCTGTTAGATGACAATCAGTTTGGCTCTAGGAGAGGTGGAAGCACCGGGGGGGACAGTTCTGACTCTGCATTTGATACTGGAAGCAAGACTGAAGAAAAATAGGATTTGTCGACCTGAAAAAAAAGTTCGATAACGTAAAATGATGAAGGTGTCCAAACTTCTGAGAAAAAATAGGAATAACCTATAGGAAAAGACGTCCTATAATGCATTTGCATACTACACACTCCAAAAATTTCACTGAGATATAAATTATGAAAAGGTATTTTTTTATTTTTGTGAATACGGAAAATTTAGAACCAAGCGTTGCAATAAAAGTTACATTTATTTGTATTCGCTATGTGTTTGATTATTCCTTTTAATTGGTTATGCAGGATGTCATCATCTAAATTTATCAGGCCTTAGCCACAAATAAATAGCTTTTTAAGATGTGAAATTAATTACACGTGTCGTTGCAAAAATAGTAGTACCTGCCACGCAGAAGAGCACTTCCTTTCTTTGATCAAGAATACAAAATGATAGTTACATGTTATTATGAGTATAAACTCCAAGAATAATGTTCTAATGCACATGTTCGGATTTGAGGCCTTTTTGGCGACATTTAAGCATAAAAAGATACTGAATTGTCCGCTACCTGGCCATTCTCGTCATTACGTCCACAGTTAGCCCAAGATAGGCGAAATTTTACAGAAGCTCGAAATTCAGTGTGATCTTCAATGCGAAATGCTTTTAACAGTTTCCACGACGAACTCTTCAAATGGTTCAAATGGCTCTGAGCACTATGGGACTCAACTGCTGAGGTCATTAGTCCCCTAGAACTTAGAACTAGTTAAACCTAACTAACCTAAGGACATCACACACATCCATGCCCGAGGCAGGATTCGAACCTGCGACCGTAGCGGTCTCGCGGTTCCAGACTGCAGCGCCAGAACCGCGCGGCCACTTCGGCCGGCACGACGAACTCTGTCTCGAAATCTGGCAGAAAGCCCAAAGAGATTATGGTTGTATGTAAAGTACACTAGCGGCAAGAAAGTAATCAATACTATCACTGCACGATAACAATGATAATGTTACTGATGACAGCGCCACTAAAAGTGAGTTACTCATCATAGTTTTCGGAAATTCCTTCACCAAAGACGATGAAGTAAATAATCCAGAATTCGAATCAACAACAGCTGCCAACACGATTATTTTAGAAGTAGATATACTTGGTGTATCGAAGTAGCTTAAATCACATAATGAAGACAAGACCTCCGGTCATGACTGTATAGCAGTCATTTTCCTTTCAGAGTATGCTGATATAATAGATCCACACTTAGAAATCTCGCTCGTCGGAAGATCCATACTTAAAGACTGGACTATTGCTCAGATCATACCAATACCCATGAAATTAAACAGGAGTAATCCGCTGAATTACTGACCCATTTCCCTAACGTCGATTTGCAGTAGTACTTTGGAACATACGCTGTACTCGAACAATATATGGAATACATCGAAGAAAACAATTTATTGACAAACTACCAACACCGCTTCCGAAAATATCGTTCCTATGAAACACAACTAGCAATTTATTGTTGCGAATTGATGTGCGTTATCGAAACGGAATATCAAAATGAGTCCATACTTCAGATTTCCAGAAGCATGTGACACGGTTCCTCACAAGTGACTTCTCAGCAAATTGCGTGTCTATGGAGTATCGTCTCTGTTGTGTGACTGAATTCGTGATTTCCTGTCAGGAACTGACTGGAAGTCATCGAGTAAAACAGAAGTAATGTCTGGCGTTCACGAAGTAAGTGTTATAGGCCCTCCGCTGTTCCTGATCTATGTATACATTAACGATTTAGATTTTTTGCAGATGATACTGTCATTTACCGTCTTGTAAAGTCATCAGATGCTCAAAAACAATTGCAAAATGATTTAGACAAGATATGTATAAGGAGCAAATAGTGGCAATTGACTAATTCACTCTAAATAACGAAAATGTGAAGTCATCCACATGGGTATTAGAAGAAATCTGCTAAATTTCGGTTACACTATAAATCACACAAATATAAAGGCTGTGTATTCAGCTAAATATTTAGGGATTACAATTATGAATAATTTCAGTTTGAGCGATCACACAGATAATGTTGTGGGTAAAGCAAACAAAAGACTGCGATTTATTGGTAGAACACTTAGAAAATGCAACAGATCGACTAAAAAATTGCGTACACTATGCTTGTCCGCCCTCTTCTTGAGAGTTGCTGGGCGGTGTGGGATCCGCATCAGCTGGGACTGACGGAGGACATCGAAAAAGTTCACAGGAGGACAGCTCGTTTTGTACTACCGCGAAGTAGGGAAGAGAGTACGGAAATGATGAGTGAAATAGGATAGCAGTTATTAAAGCAAAGGCGTTTTTCGTTGCGGCAGAATCTTCTCGCGAAATTTCAGTCACCAACTAGTTCCTCTGAAAGGGAAAATATTTTTTTGGCTCCCGTCCATAGCGAGGAATGATCATCATGATAAAATAAGAGAAATCAGAGCTCGCACAGAAAGATTTAAATGCTGGTTTTCCCCGCGCGCTGTTAGAGTGTGGAACCGTAGAGAAATAGCTCGAAGGTGCTTCGATGAACACTTTGCCAGGCACTTAACTGTGAATTGCAGAATAATCACGTTGATGTAGAAGTAGACGTTGGTACCAAAGGAAACCCGCAGCTATTCTTGATCCGATTCATACCCTGGTGTTGGAAGAAAATTCCCCCACTCATATTCTTCTAGCAAAGAAACAGAGTCGCTTCTGACAGTTCCTGAAACCCAGACTATGCACCAATATACTGAATGTCTCCGAGGTGTCAGACATTACGGTGGGAATGGTGTCATCGATCCCATTAATCCTGTTGGAGAGGAGCATCATATGTATGGCATCAGGATTGTGACGCTCCCTTCCTTTTATTGCCTTCACCAAAGAAGAAGAATTCCAATCAAGAACAACTGCCAAGATGAAAAACATAGAAGTAGATATCCTCGGTGTAACAAAGCAGCTTAAATCACTTAATAAAGGCAAGGCCTCCGGTCCAGATTGTATATCAGTCAGGTTCCTCTCAGAGTATGCTGATAAAATAGCTCCATATTTAGCAATTATATACAACCACTCGCTCACAGAAAGATCCGTACCTAAAGACTGGAAAATTGCTCAAGTCACACCAACACCCAAACAGGGAAGTAGGAGTAATCCGTCGAATTAGAGGCCCATATCACTAACATTGATTTGCAGTAAGGTTTTGGAACATATACTGTATTCGAACATTATGAAGTACCTCGAAGAAAATGATTTATTGACACATAGTCAGCACAGATTCAGAAAATATCGTTCTTGTAAAACACAACTAGCTCTTTATACTCATGAAGTAATAAGTGCTATCGACAGGGGACGTCAAATTGATTCCATATTTTTAGATTTCCAGAAGGCTTTCGACGCCGTTCCTCACAAGCGCCTTCTAACCGAACTGCGTGCCTACGGAGTATCGCCTCAGTTGTGCGACTGGATCCGTGAAAGGTCTCAGTTCGTAGTAATACACGGAAAGTCATCGAGTAAAACAGAAGTAATATCCGGCGTTCCCCAAGGAAGTGTTATAGGCCCTCTATTGTTCCTGATCTATATCAATGACATAGGAGACAATCTGAGTAGCCGTCTTAGATTATTTGCAGATGAAGCTGTTATTAACCGTCTTGTAAAGTCATTAGATGATCAAAACGACTTGCAAAATGATTTAGATAAGATATCTGTATGGTGCGAAAAGTGGCAATTGACCCTGAATAAAGAAAAGTGTGAAGTTATTCACATAAGTACTAAAAGAAATCAGCTAAATTTCGATTACGCGATAAGTCACACGAAACTGAAGGCTGTAACTTCAGCTAAATACTTGGGGATTACAATTACAAATAACCTAAATTGGAGCGATCACATAGATGATACTGTGGGTAGAGAAACCCAAAGACTGCGATTCATTGGCAGAACACTTAGAAAGTGCAACAGGTCTACTAAAGAGACTGGTTACACCTCGCTTGTCCATCCTCTTCTGGAGTATTGTTGTGGGGTATGGGATCCGCATCAGGTGGGACTGACGGATGACATCGAAAAAGTACAAAGAAGAGCAGCTCGTTTTGTATTATCACGAAGTAGTGTAGATAGTGTCACAGACATGATACGTGAATTGGAGTGGCAATCATTAAAACACAGGCGTTTTTCATTGCGACGGGATCTTCTCACGAAATTTCAATCACCTGTTTTCTCCTCCGATTGCGGAAACCTTCTGTTGGCACCCACCTACATAGGGAGAAATGATCATCATGATAAAATAAGAGAAATCAGGGCCGCACAGAAAAATTTAAGTGCTCGTTTTTCCCGTGTGCCGTTCGAGAGTAGAACGATAAGAGAGACAGCATGAAGGCGGTTCATTGAACCCTCTGCCACGCACTTTATTGTGAATAGCAAAGTAATCACGTAGATGTAGATAACATCATAAGCGCAGCACTCACCAATCGCAACCATGCACACGACGCAGGCACACACTTGAGGAAATGAGTCTTCGCTACTGAGAATAAGCCACGAAAGAATTTCGCAACGTCCTGATCCGTATCAGTGATGAGGCAGTCTATTTTGCAAATGGCTCAGAGCAAGTAGGTGAGAGTGGAGAAAAGTAGTCAGGCTAAGGTATTCCATATTTAGATTAAAGTTCAGTCTTGATCACGTTATGTCTGTTTTAATGAGTAACCGGTTTCGGTTTTTTCTATAAAACTATCATCAGACCCAAGGGAGCCAATGGGTCTGATGATGGTTTTATAGAAAAAACCGAAACCGGTTACTCATTAAAACAGACATAACGTGATCAAGACTGAACTTTATTCTAAATATAACAATTAATTGATCACTGTATTCCAAAAATGTTTACCAAAATTGTGTAAGGTATTCCAATTTTGAAGTAGAGCAGCAATAGATGGAAATGCATAGAAGTGAGTGATTGTAACCTGCAACTACTGATGTATAATATCGAATAATTTCATCACTTTAGAACCAAATTAAGTACTTAAAACATTCCAGTTTACACAAAGCGGCAAAACAGTTGCTTTGCTCTACATGAGCAGGCAAAGTGGTCACTTAGTTTTAAACTCAAAATAGGGACAAAAAACTGTTTCAGTAAAGATTTCATTTTGAAACATGATTCGAATTAAATGATTTACGTTTTAGACACATAAAAGCCAAACTGAATTCGTCAACTCCTGTGCAGAGTTCGTGGGACCGAGGGAGACAGTTAGTACTAAATCCAGTGCTCTCCTGGCTTTGAATTTCAAAATTTTTCTTCGGAGTACAAGCATTCTGTGACTGCATCGTTGTCGTCGAAATGAGCTCTTCTAGGGCTCGCTTTCCTGCTCTTCGCTCTCTTCTTTTTGCTGCTTTTCTTTTCTTCAGTTGCTTTCCGTTTTTCCTTTTTTTATTTTCTTTTTCTTCTCTTCCCTTCTGTGTAGCTTAGAGGGCAGTCTTTTAAGGACTTGCTGCAAGTATTGCCGTGGTGCCCTCCTTTCGGCCGCTGCTTTTATACTTTCTCCCTATAGAATTAGCAGCGAGCAGGCAAAACGGCCAGAAACCACGGCCGAAATGGCAAATTTGACCGCATTGACGCTTCTGGCCACTTTGCCCGCATTGACGCTCTTACACAAAACCTGTATACTCTGTAATAGCATAACCGAACTTTCAATAACTAAAACAGGATTACGCAGTCAGCAAATGACACTTTCAAAATTGGAAATTTGTGGTAAGGACTATGGGACAAAACTGCTGAGGTCATCGGTCCCTAGGCTTACTTACTACTTAACCTAACTTATGCTAAGGACAACACACACCTATGCCCGAGGGAGAACTCGAACCTCCGACGGGGGGAGCCGTGCGAACCGTGACAAGACGCCTAGGACGCACGGCTACCCCGCGCAGCTGACACTATCACTCCAATTTCATTAAAAAGACGTAAGTACACTCTAAGACAGAAAAAACGACGTGCCATGAAGGAATTATCCGAATGGGACGGAAATGTAAGCCCAAGACGGCTTGCCATCAAGGGTAACAAAACAGGACGCAGAATATCTTTGACGTATCACTGTGCTGCAGTGATGCCGTAGATGACAATCAAAGAGGTCCTGCTGTGAAAAGAAGTGGCGCCCAGATCACACGTGATTACAGGGCCGTATGGCGGGCGACATTCAGGTTGGTTGATGTTGGTGTGGTCTTCAGTCCTGAGACTGGTTTGATGCAGCTCTCCATGCTACTCTATCCTGTGCAAGCTTCTTCATCTCCCAGTACCTACTGCAGCCTACATCCTTCTGAATCTGCTTAGTGTATTCATCTCTTGGTCTCTCTCTACGATTTTTGTCCTCCACGCTGCCCTCCAATACTAAATTGGTGATCCCTTGATGCCTCAGAACATATCCTACCAACCGATCCCTTCTTCTAGTCAAGTTGTGCCACAAACTCCTCTTCTCCCCAATTTTATTCAATACCTCCTCATTAGTTATGTGATCTACCCATCTAATTTTCAGCGTTCTTCTGTAGTAGCACATTTCGAAAGCTTCTATTCTGTTCTTGTCTAAACTATTTATCGTCCATGTTTCACTTCCATACATGGCTACACTCCACACAAACACTTTCTGACACTTAAATCTATACTCGATGTTAACAAATTTCTCTTCTTCAGAAACGCTTTCCTTGCCATTGCCTGTCTACATTTTATATCCTCTCTACTTCGACCATCATCAGTTATTTTGCTCCCCAAATAGCAAAACTCCTCTACTACTTTAAGTGTCTCATTTCCTAATCCAATTCCCTCAGCATCACCCGACTTAATTCGACTACATTCCATTATCCTCGTTTTGCTTTTGTTGATGTTCATCTTATATCCTCCTTTCAAGACACTGTCCATTCCATTCAACTGCTCTTCCAAGTCCTTTGCTGTCTCTGACAGAATTACAATGTCATCGGCGAAACTCAAAGTTTTTATTTCTTCTCCATGGATTTTAATACCTACTCCGAATTTTTCTTTTGTTTCCTTTACTGCTTGCTCAATATACAGATTGAATAACATCGGGGAGAGGCTACAACCCTGTCTCACTCCCTTCCCAACCACTGCTTCCCTTTCATGTCCCTCGACTCTTATAACTGCCATCTGGTTTCTGTACAAGTTGTAAATAGCCTTTCGCTCCCTGTATTTTAAACCTGCCACCTTCAGAATTTGAAAGAGAGTAATCCAGTCAAGATTGTCAAAAGATTTCTCTAAGTCTACAAATGCTAGAGACGTAGGTTTGCCTTTTTCTTAATCTAGCTTCTAAGATTAGCCGTAGGGTCATTATTGCCTCACGTATTCCAATATTTCTACGGAATCCAAACTGATCTTCCCCGAGGTTGGTATCCCACCACTATCCGGGGCTAATCGCTGGCCATGAGGGCTAATTCGAAGAGGAACTCATCACTGAAGACAATTCTTCTCCAGGCCGAAGACGGAATTCATCATTGAAGACAATTCTTCTCCAGTCAATGAGATTCCAGGCCGAAGACTTGTCTGGAGACGCCCAAGACTGTCGCCATCCATACTTCCCGACAATTAGCAGTGATGGTCTGTGGTGCCTTTTTTTCATTTTTTATAGCAGGACTCCTTTGGTTGTCATCTGCGGCAGCCATATAGCACAGCGGTACGTCGACGCTATTCTATGCCCAGTTTTGTTGCCCTCCATGGTAATCTATTCCAGGCGCACATTTCAGCAAATGCCCTCCCGCACACGGCGAGTTTTCTAATGCTTGTCTTCGTAATTGCCAAACCCTACCTTGGACAGCAAGGTCGCCGGCTGTCTTCGAATTTGAGAATGTTTGTAACATTATGGGCAGGGCCTTTCGATCATCTCGGCATTCTGACAATCTAACGCTTCAGTAGGACAGAATTTGACACGATATACCTCAGAAGGACCTCCAATAACTATATACTTATAGGGATATGGTGTCTGTTCTTTCGAACATGTCCGAAAGAACAGACACCATTGATGACCTGCAGCCATCTAGAACGAAATTAGAATTATATTAATACCTTCAGCTGCTGACGGGCGTTGATATATATCAACGGGGACAGGTGAAAATGTGGGCCCCGACAAGGACTCGAGTCCGGGATCTCCTGCTTACATGGGAGACGCTCTATCCATCTGAGCCACCGAGGGCACGGAAGACAGTGCGACTGCAGGGACTGTCTCGCGCACGCCTCCCGCGAGACCCACATTCTCACCTTGTATGTACCCAATGGTGTAAATCAACACCCGTCAGCAGCTGAAGGTATTAATATAATTCTAATCTCGTTGGAGACGGCTGCAGGTCATCAATGGTGTCACCATATCCATGTAAGTATATAAGTATATAGTTCTGGCAATACCGGCCATGACCTTCTTCTTCTGTGCGGATGCACACATATTACCCGAACTCTTACGGGACTTGGTAAGAATGTCTTCCACGAGTAATGAGTGTGTTGGGGTGAGACACTACGAACGTAGTGTGTGGACGTACAAGGTGAGAATGTGGGTCTCGCTGGATGCGTGCGCGAGACAGTACCTGCAGTCGCACTATCCTCCATGCCCTCGGTGGCTTAGATGGATAGAGCGTCTGCCGTGTAAGCAGAAGATCCCGGGTTCGAGTCCCAGGCAGGAACACATTTTCACCTGTCCCCCTTGATGTATATCAACGCCCGTCAGCAGCTGAAGGTATTAATATAATTCTAATTTCCTCCAACAACTATGTCAGTCTATAGCAAACCGGATAACAGCTTGCACAAGGGCCAGAGGTGGAAGGAACAACACGTAACTGACTTGTTCGATTTGTGAAGCTGTTTCTCTTGAATAAATCATCCAGTTTTTCTGAAATTGTAATCACTTGTCTGTCTGTACACGCTCATCTTCTCTACCAATTTTCGTTCGATTCCGTTCATTTCCTCGGGGTGCATCTGTTTTTCTCATTTTTCTGAGTTTACATTTCCCCTAAATAATAAATATAAACTTACCACTTACCTTACATCAGGATAATTGAAACCTACAAAAATTATTATAACTCTGAGGATCTCACAGCACACAGATTAGACTTCATGGGGTGAATGTGCTGTCCAGAGAGAATAAGTTAAGGTATTTCCCGCGCGATGCCAACACCTCGCAGGCCCCGGGACCACCATGGGCACTTTGTCCGCCATGGTCACTTTTCCCGGCTCTTCCCTACATATGACTTGCCAGTCGTGGAGAAGGTGGATAGAAAGTAATTTGCCTGTGTGAAACCGCGGCCAACCCGTGAGACAGGCTCCCTACGCCCGCTGGGTGATTCGCAGAACTAATTGGCTGATCGCAAGTTCGCTACACCTCCGGATTCGCCGCTCCCCTGCACGATTTGAAGAATGGGGAAGCTTTCTCCAACATTCTTCCGACTCTCCAAGTTTTTTTCTGTTTGTAATTGTATCTGAGGGCAGACGCGAGGCTCGCAGAGGAAAAGCAAAAGCAAGACGACGTAATCATTAGACAGCAAGAGCTTGGGAAAGATGGGGAGCAAATCTGTTGCGTCCTTTTCGAGGGAACCATACCAGTATTTGCCTCACGTCATTCAAACCACGGGAAACTTAAATCCGGTTGGACGTTTGAGATTTGAATCTCTCTCGTCTGGAATTCCAGTCCATTGTGTCGTAATTCATGCACTACCTCTCCAGGTTACGAGGCTTTTGTCGAAACCTGAAGGCATGTTGGCTACAATAAATGCAAAAGAAACAGATAAAATTTATCTTATGCTATACAAATAAACAGGCTACCTTCTCACCTTTATTTAGCAAGAAAGTTTGATAACATGAGCGTGTTGTAAGTAATCATATGCATTAACTTCCAGATCAGGAGTTTCAGCAAACAATAAATATTTTCAGCACTTCGCTATCTTCAACACGCTGAGAAGTAATTAATTTCTTCAGGTGTAGGAAGAGATGATAGTTATTACCTGCACGATCGGGTAGCTGAGAAACGTGTTCCCTCAACCGAAAAATATCGTACAGTGTATAATGCAATAGGCTTCCATCCAATGAAACACTGAACTGATCATTGTCCAGATTTACGCTTTTTCTATTTTCCTTTACTCGCTTAGGTCAAACACTGGGATCGTTCCTAATTCATCCTTCTCCCTTTCGACTTGTGCTGCATTCTAATGTCCTTAAACACAAAGCTTTCTTCTTTCTTCGTTTCCAGACATCAGTGTCATGGATAAGAACACCACATATCTAAATAACGCGTCGTCGATTCTCAGTGGCAAAAAGAAACAGATAGAGCTTCTCAGACGTTTCTCTCTCCATAAATCTCTGCGAACCAGTTTTTGATTGCAAATCAGTTAATCGGGAATTTCCTGAGGACTGTGTCTCAACGAACTTTTTCGGTTTGGGAGAATTTGTTGACGATTGCGTATCAACTGCCGATTAAAAAAAGATTTTTCTCTGTCCCTCCTGTGTTGGTCTAAAAATACTATTCATTACCTTCTGTAGAAATATCTGAAAATATTTGATATAGATACTGCACACTGCTCCTTGGCGAAAATTGATTACAATGTTCACCAGAGACATCAAAAAAGTGATTAATTGTAATGCTTAACTTTTTCGAGACTTATTTATTATTATTCTTATTATTAATCTTAGCGTTGCCTTCTGCTTGAAGATTGGCCGAAACACGTTTGATAATAGTGTGCATTCCTTTTTAATTTCATTTAAGTTTCTTAATCATCAGTCCTCTCCTGCGTCAACAACTTTATCTCAGAGCAGCACTTGCATCCGATACCCTCAGTTATCTCTGGCTTCCCCTACAGTTCTTACCGTGGTCCAGCTTCTCGCCGATTCTGCGGACAACCTCTTCATTTCTTATCAGTCCACCTGATTTTCAACATTTTGTAGCACCATATCTCTAACACTTCGGTTTTCTTTTCTGGTTTTCCCACAGTCCACAATTCACCATACATTTGAATCACATTATGCCCTTTGCGTTGGGATCTCAGATAACCAATTGTAGTTCCGACAAGGTGGATTAGTAATCCTTTTTTTATTTCTTTTTGTTTTAAATTTTTAATGTTATTCCAACTGCAGTTCCGGCTAAAATACTTCTCATACGAGAGATTCATCGTAGTAGGAGAGTAATTTTTGCAGTGGAATACCTAGCTTTGAACCGTCGAATCTCCCCCACCAATGAAGTCCATTAGGGGACATATACTGCAGATTTTCCTGGATTTCGCATGTCATGAATAACTGGATGTGAAAATAATATTTTGTGGCACACTGATGAATAGTTTTAACAGCAGATGAATTTTCCGTAACCACTTACAAAGATGTTTACACATAAACTGTTTTCTACCAACAAAAACAAACTCTGCGTTATCACATTGGCTATTGACTTCAAGTACTTTGCACCGTTCAGTATATACCATATTTTAACAATGTATGTTTTTGGTCTATTGTAAAAAGCAATTACATTTACTGATTTATAATGAAAAGTTAATGATTTACAATAAACTGTTAGTACAATTTTAAAGACAATAAATGATGATTCATTCTGAATATATTTTTAAATATTGTTCTTTTGACTTTTGTGTAGAAATTTGGTTATCAAGTAATAATAACGACACCTATCGTAAAATCATTAATGTATCTTCATTTCACGTTGTATTTTATTCCTGACATTAATCGAGGTACTGTACAAAATGTCAAAACGGAATTTCAGGTTAAAGTTCTGTATGATAAATTCGTATTATCAAAATGACTGAAAATCAATGGTGTTTACATCACAATGTCCGAGATGCGTTAAACAACAGTTAATTACGAGTGATCTAATTGGTTTTTCGTTATTGACATGATACATAAAGTGTACAAGTCACATTAAATAAATCAGATGACTGATAAATGTTGTAAAAGTCTCTTTTTATTAGTTTAATGACAACATAGATATTTCTCCTAATATTCCTCTGGGAATGTAATAATGCAATCTTGAGAATGAAGTTATAACTTTTGTTGAAATTTACGACAGTATGTTAATTCACATCAGGTTTTCTAAGTAATTATAACTTCCTGTTATTTACAGTTAAATGATCTGAAATAATGTTAAATACGTTAATTCGGTATATAAGTGAACTATACAGTTTAATTTGCTAATAGAAATTAAGAAAAACCATACTTTCTAACTTTTATCCATTACATATTAAAGATCGGGTAATACAGAATCTGTTAAACGTTTAGTGGTATCGAAGAATCCATTAACTACCCTATATAACTAGTCCTATCACGAAAGCCAGAGTAAGATGTATCGGGTGTCTCTCCTAAGAGTCGTCAGGCACATTTTCTCTGGTGTTCCCGCAGATACCTGCAATTTAGTTTTCGGTAAGTGTAACTGGAGTTAGGTTAGACAAACACAGCTTATCACGCCTTTTATATGACGTCCAGCGTGGGCGGAAAGAGTCGGTTTGTTTCCCGTTACAAACAAAATGATTTTTAAAGCAGAATTTTACGTGACCACTCGACAGAGCGGTCGCAGATTAGTCTAGTGCGATGTTTATTTTACCGATATGAATTAACAGGGACAGCAAAACATGAACAATAACAAGTACTCCAGCAGTGATAAAATAAATAACGCACTAGCATAATTTGGGACCGCTTTATCGAATGAGCACGTAAAATTCCGCCTTAAAAACCATTTTGTTTGCAACGGGAGGAAACCGACGCTTTACAACCGGCCATCACACGAAAGACGTGGTGAGTTGTATTTGTTTGGGTTGATTCTAATTACATACTGCAAAAGCGAAACTGGAAATACCTGCCTAAACGCAAGAGAAAATGCACCTGACGACTCTTAGGACAAGTACCCTGTATAAAGCTGCAAGAGCAAGTAGCAGTTTAAATAATTGCGCGTTGGTAATATGTATAGATTTGGAACAATACAGGACTATACCTCTAGTTTCTCTCAAATTAATCTCTCAGCAGAGGAACCGTGCATACTGACCGGTACACTCATACCTCCTCTCAGACCATGATCTCATTTTTAAACAGTAGCTCTCCGCGGCGTACGTGCTGTCCAGCAGTGTGGGGGTATTCGGCTGAAGATGACTGTGCGCTACAGTAACGTACTTACTAGGCTGCCGCTAACAACTTGTGTGCAGTCAGCGAGGACGTCTCGCTTGTTTCGTTTGGCGTCAAGGTTACGCTTCGTGTGCTTGGTGCCCTGCTTCTCCGTCACCTACTTAACTGCCGAATAGTGATACTCCGTCTCGGTCTTTCCTCATGTCACTTTTTTTCGAAGATATTGAAACGTGAGGTAAAGCCGTCGGTATTGCCTCAATGGAATTGTTAATAACAAAAAGTCATAGCAACCACAAAGAGAGCTGTCATCCATTCTCTTCTGTTATTATTTCTTCCTGAGAAACCACAGTTTGTCGTACATTATCTATTCAACTATAAATTGAAACTGTTGCTCATTAAGACCATGTGCATGTTGGAATCTTAAGAGGGGTAGGACGTCAAACGGGCCGACTTGGAGCAGAGAGGCATCACAGGACATTTTAATTTCCAGTGTCTATACTTTTACAAATAAACTCATAAAACTTTGTCAGCATCACCAGGAAGGATTCAGGATTCACACTCATTGCAGTGGAAGTTCGAAAACATAACAAAATAATTTTTTTTTTGTGTGCGTGAAAATTCATCATTTTTTCACTTACTAATGGCGGTATTTGTTGCTATAGGTACACTTTTCTTCATAAGTTAGAGAGGTTCTTCGATGAATTTTGCACAGCATACATACCATACTTACAGGTGCATGAAACTCTCGAATTTATTTAATTTATGAAAAAACGAATGAGCTGTTGTATTTTAAACTTAATGTTTAGAAAAAAAACACAAATTTTGTAGTTAATTACCTCAATTTTTACCACAGTTTTTAATAGATTTGGAAAATTCTAGAGTTTCATACACCTTTAAGTATGGTTTGTATGCTGTGCAAAATTCACCGAAGAATCTCTCTTATTTATGAAGAAAAGTGTACCTATAGCAACAAATGCTGCCATTAGTAAGTGAAAAAAATGATGAAATTTCACATGTAAAAAAAATTATTTCGTTATGTTTTACAACTTCCACTGCCAAGAGTGTGAATTCTGAATCCTTTCTGGTCATGCTGACAAAGTTTTATAAATTTATTTGTAAAAGTATAGACAGTGGAAATTGAAATGTCCTGTGATGCCTCTCCTGCTCCGAGTCGGGCCGTTTGACGTCCTACCCCCCTTAACCTCTTGTTGCATCTGCTGTTTCCTTTATGGGAGATAAGGCCATCAGGCAGAAGCCAATAGAAAGAAGATTTGAGAAAAACGAAGACATTGATATAAGATACTGAGTACCCAGCGTTGTCCTCCGTCCCCCTGTGTCCATCTCCTCATCTCCACTCTCTTTGTCCATCTCCGTCCCCCCCTTCTTTCCATCCATCTCGTCCTGTTTCCCTTCCTCTTTCCATTTCTTCCTCCTTCTTCTCTTCCTGTACACCTCCTCCCATCCCTCCACCCCCCGCCCCGTATGGCACCATCTCCCTTTTTGTCCATCTCCTCCTCCCCTCCTCCAAGCTATCACACACCCCTCTCCCCCACCCCGCCCCCACCCAATACCAGGCTGGTGGTTCTCACCCCCACAGTATTTCTTCCCAGATAGTAAGTTATCATTCTACCCAGCTTAGATGAAATCGTCCCAACGGTTTCGGAGGCGCTTTTTTTTCGCAGCTTTGCCAGAGTTCCCACAGTGACATATATTTTACATATTTTTAACACGTATTTGTACACATTTTTCATCTGTATCTGTAGCGAATTTCGCCCTGCAGTTTCTTTTTCGCGCAGCTCAATATTTATTATGTCATCTTCTGAGCAATATCTCGTACAAATATATAACTTTCATGGTGAATGTGAAAATTACCGAACAATCAGTTTAATAAGCCACAGCTGCAAAATACTAACACGAATTCTTTACAGACGAATGGAAAAACTAGTACAAGCCGACCTCGGGGAAGATCAGTTTAGATTCCGTAGAAACACTGGAACACGTGAGGCAATACTGACCTTACGACTTATCTTAGAAGAAAGATTAAGGAAAGGCAAACCTACGTTTCTAGCATTTGTAGACTTAGAGAAAGCTTTTGACAATGTTGACTGGAATACTCTCTTTCAAATTCTAAAGGTGGCAGGGGTGAAATACAGCGAGCGAAAGTCTATTTACAATTTGTACAGAAACCAGATGGCAGTTATAAGAGTCGAGGGACATGAAAGGGAAGCAGTGGTTGAGAAGGGAGTAAGACAGGGTTGTAGCCTATCCCCGATGTTATTCAATCTGTATATTGAGCAAGCAGTAAAGGAAACAAAAGAAAAATTCGGAGTAGGTATTAAAATTTATGGAGAAGAAGTAAAAACTTTGAGGTTCGCCGATGACATTGTAATTCTGTCAGAGACAGCAAAGGACTTTGAAGAGCAGTTGAATGGAATGGACAGTGTCTTGAAAGGAGGATATAAGATGAACATCAACAAAAGCAAAACGAGGATAATGGAATGTAGTCGAATTAAGTCGGGTGATGCTGAGGGAATTAGATTAGGAAATGAGACACTTAAAGTAGTAAAGGAGTTTTGCAATTTAGGGAGCAAAATAACTGATGATGGTCGAAGTAGAGAGGATATAAAATGTAGACTGGCAATGGCAAGGAAAGCGTTTCTGAAGAAGAGAAATTTGTTAACATCGAGTATAGATTTAAGTGTCAGGAAGTCATTTCTGAAAGTATTTGTATGGAGTTTAGCCATGTATGGAAGTGAAACATGGACGATAAATAGTTTGGACAAGAAGAGAATAGAAGCTTTCGAAATGTGGTGCTACAGAAGAATGCTGAAGATTAGATGGGTAGATCACATAACTAATGAGGAAGTATAGGATTGGGGAGAAGAGAAGTTTGTGGCACAACTTGACCAGAAGAAGGGATCGGTTGGTAGGACATGTTCTGAGACATCAAGGGATCACCAATTTAGTATTAGAGGGCAGCGTGGAGGGTAAAAATCGTAGAGGGAGACCAAGAGATGAATACACTAAGCATATTCAGAAGGATATAGGTTGCAGTAGGTACTGGGAGATGAAGAAGCTGGATAGAGTAGCATGGAGAGCTGCATCAAACCAGTCTCAGGACTGAAGACCACAACAACAACAACATGGTGAATTCATTTGTACATTTGTAAACTGTCAGCGAAATTTTTTTGCAAATAGTGTTAGTAGTAAAAAGGTAATGAATTAAAACATCATACATGATGCGACATTTTTTCACGCATCTTAATGTTTATCACATCCTATCTGTTGAACTATGTGTCGTACAATGATATATTTGTGTAGGTACTTTCAGCGGCATATGTGGAAAGTCTGCGAGATTTTTTGCGAATATAATTAGTACCACAGATGTAATAAATGTAAACGCCATGCATAGTGCAGAAGTTTTTCATGCATCTCATCGGTTGTTGCGTGACAGTAAGGAATATGTGTAACAAGTTTGGTTAAAATCGATCCAGTGATTTAGAAGGAGATGTGGAACAGACAAAGTGTGTGGATGTAGACTTAGTAGACGCGTTCGGCAATATTGGTCGTGGAAGTTTGAAATCCTTAGAAAAATAGGAATACGCTATGGAGAAAGACAGGTAGTAAGCAGTAGGTAGAAGAACCAAGAGGGAACGTGGGAGAAGCACTCGGATAAAGAAGGGTGTAATGCATGGATAGACTCTTTCTCTCTCTACAATTTAATGTGTATGCAGGAGCGACGACGAAAGATTTCAGAAGAGGGGCTAAAATTCATTATGGAAGAGTAACAACTGTAAGATTCTCTAATGATACTGCTACTCTCCGAGAAAGTGAGGAATAATTACAGCACTACTGAAATGGTGTGAACAGTCTACTGAGCACAAAATAGACTTCAGCGTAAACCAAAGAAAGGTGAACGCATTAAGGAGCAGAAGAAACAAGATTAGTGAAAAACTTTGTGAGCCGTGTTGGCTCACATCGATAAAGGCTGTCCATTATTGTCTATGGTCGTTACCCAGCAACAGGTTCCACCGCATCCCGTGGAAGGGTGCAACCTGTCCGCCTGCGAGGCTTTTACACGACTTGCCATGCGGACTGGAATTGAATCCGTTTTGGCGTTCGGACGGGAAACTTTGTTAGCCTTTCTGGCTCGCATCGAGAGTGGTTTGGTTGTCCATTACTATCTGTGCTCGTTATTCAGCAACAGATCTGACCGCATCGTATGGAAGGCAGCGGCTATCGAGGCCCGTGTGGCAGGGCTGTACAGACTACAAGAGAAAGTGGAGGTTCTGGCAGAACTCTGTCCTGCGAAAATATGTGGCGCTACTAGGGCACCGATTAGTGAAGGCAGACGCTGAATAGACTGAGGAACTTTCTGTTGCTGTCTCGATCCCATTCGTCTGCTGCCATCACCAGGGGAGTTAAAATTGTATGCCCATTTACTGTAGAAACTGGTTACTGGGGTTTACTCCTGATTGTATCGATTATCAAACTGTTCTAAAAGTGTTTTGGTGAATCTTGAGAATGATGTGTTTTTTATAGTAAACCTTTCAGCAACTGTTAGCGATTCTTATTTGATTAATGCAGTGCTGGACCAAGAAAATAAGGTTTTGCTTTGTTTTGGGTAATGAGTTTTCGTGGCGTAGCAACTTCCATTCCCAGGTCCTCGCTCTGTACCTTTCAGTGGTAGCGGAGCATTTTCCTGTGGAAGCACGGCAAATAATATTAATTAGGGAAAAGGCACCATGAAAAAGTTAAGTTCTTGGATATGAAGAGCTGATATTTATTGTGTACAGAGTCTATTGCAGAGTCCATCCTCGTACGTCTGTGTTTTAGGAACACAACGGCAGTGTTATTTGCCAAGGAACCAAGAACTGTGTTGGGGATCTCTTATTTAAAAAGAAGCAGCTGCAATACGAGCTGTGCATACACAGACAGCCAAGGGTAGGGACATCGCCGAGCTTTGCGTGCGGCTTCGTGGGGCCTTGGGCTGTCCGTTACAAATCACTGCAAACAATGTTGGCGACATAAGTGCTTCCCTGAGTGTTTGTTCTGCCACACTTGTTCGTGTGCTGGAAAATATTGACTTCCCGGTGTATAGTAATCCTTCCCGTGCTGTGATTTATCGACTGCAGGTTTCAATTAATCATTTCTGCAGCTGAGTTCAGGACTTAAAGCCAGTGGGTACGAATAAGGAGTAGGTGCCAGTAATCGACGAATTACGGAATGAAGTCATGCAACTGCAAATGAGACTCACTGTATTAGAATAGTAGGGCATGTCATTCGACAATAAGGAGGAAATCTCCCATGAGTACAAGGGCTAGTCAGAGGCTGTCGAGCCGGACGATGTGGCCGTGCAGTTCTAGGCGCTTCAGTCTGGAACCGTGTGACCGCTACAGTCGCAGGTTCGAATCCTGCCTCGGGCGTGGATGTGTGTGATGTCCTTAGGTTAGTTGGGTTTAAGTAGTTCTAAGTTCTAGGGGACTGTTGAAAAAAAGAATGGCTCTGAGCACTGTGGGACTTAACATCTATGGTCATCAGTCCCCTAGAACTTAGAACTACTTAAACCTAACTAATCTAAGGGACTGTTGACCTAAGATGTTAAGTCCCATAGTGCTCAGAGCCATTTGAACCATTTCTGAACAGGCTGTCGAAAGATGGTGATGGTGAGGTATCTCAACAATTCAGTAAGTTACCCAACCCCATTCTGGCGATACTTCAAGGCATCTGTGGTTTGTCTGTTGAGAATGATCTAGAAATTGTTAAACATATGTGGTTCTTTGTTCAATTAGAACAGCATCTGGATATACTTAAGACTAGTCATTTACTCATTCTTCAAACGATGTATCTTTTAACTCGGGGCTAGTCGAATATAGTGGTCGACAGTTTTGAATAATGGAGGTTCATAAAAGGATCTTTAGGAGAAGGTTGTGTAATTATTTTGAACTGTTGGTTCAGCATCCCACTAGAAGTGTAAATGGTCGCAAAGATATACTTGACCTCTTAGGAACAAGTAATTCTGAGAAAATATGGAGCATCATGACGGAAACAGGGATTAGTGGCCGCTGGGTTGTTGTAGCGAGAATGGTTACCGCAAAATTCAAACAACAAAAAATAAACGCAAAATACATCTATTTAAAAAAGAAGATAAAAATTCTCGTGACATCTTCCTAAGAGACAGTCTCCATCACTTTCAATCTGACAATGTAAGACAAGATGAGGTTTAAATTCAAAGAAGTAATATCGGCGGCAGTTGTGAGATATATACCAAATAAATTAATAATAGGTGGTAGGGTCTTCCGTCGTACGTCAAACAGGTCAAAAAGCATGCCAAATTTAAAACTATGCAAAACCCCCAAGACTAACAGCAATTCCAAAGAGATTCTGGTCGTACACCAGTGGCAAGACGTAATCAGTGCCTTCACTGCGCAAATGGCTCAAATGGCTCTGAGCACTATGGGACTTAACTTCTGAGGTCATCAGTCCCCTAGAACTTAGAACTACTTAAACCTAACTAACCTAAGGACATCACACACATCCATACCTTAGGCAGGATTCGAACCTGCGACCGTAGAGGCCGCGCGGTTTCAGACTGTAGCGCCTAGAACCGCTTGGCCACCTCGGCCGGCTTCACTGCGCAACAACAATGGTGATGTTACTAATGGCAATGCCACTACAGCAGACTTACTGAACACGGTTTTCCGAAATTCCTTCACCAAAGAAGACGAAGTAAATATTCTTGAATTCGAATCAAGAACAACTGCTAACATGAGGAACTTGGAAGTAGATATCCTCGGTGTAGTGAAGCAGCTTAAATCACTTCATAAAGGCAAGACCTCCAGTCTAAACCGCATACCAGTCAGGTTCCTTTCCTAGTATGCTGATACATCTCCCTACTTAGCAATCATGTACAACCGCTCGTTGGTCTAAAGATCCATAAGGAAAGACTGGATAGTTGCACAAGTCACATCAGTACGCAAGAAAGAAAATAGGAGTAATCGTCTGATTTCCAGGCCTTATGACTAACGTCGATTTGCTGTGGATCTTGGAATGTGTACTGTTTTAGAACATTATGAATTACCTCGGAAAACACGATTGACAAAGAACCGACACGATCCAGGAAATATCGTGCTTGTGAAACACTATTAGCTCTTTATTCTCACTAAGTAAAGAATGCTATCGACAGGGAACGCCAAATTGATTCCATATTTTTAAATTTCCGGAAGCTTTTGACACCGTTCTTCGAAAGCGACTTCTAATGAAATTGCGCGCCTACGGAGAATCGTCTCAGTTGTGCGACTGGATTCGTCATTTCCTGTCAGAGTGGTCACAATCCGTAGTTACTGACCGAAAGGCATGGAGTAAAAGAAAACTAACATCTGATGTTCCCCAATTAAGTGTTCTAGGCCGTCTGCTCTTTCTGATCTACACAAACGATTTAGGAGGCAATCTGAGCATCTCTTAGATTGTTTACTCTCTTGCAAAGTCATTATATGATAAAACAAACAGCAATATGATTAAACAAGATATATGTATAGGCGAAAAGTGGCAATTGACCTAATAACGGAAAATTGGAAGTCATCCTCAAGAGTGGTAAAAGGAATCCGTTAAATTTCGGTTACACGACGTAAATTCAAAAAATTAGTTAGGAATTACTATTAAGAATAATTTAAATTGGAACGAACATATAGGAAATTTTATAGGGGAAGCGAACCAAAGACTGCGATTTATCGACAGAACACTTAGAAAAAGGAAGAGGTCTACTAAAGGGATTGATTACGCTACGCTTTCCGCCTTCTTATGGAGTATTGCTTTGTGGTGTGGGATTCGCGTTATATAGGATTAAAGGCACACTTCGAGAAAGTTGAAAGAAGGGCAGCTCGTTTTGTATTATCGCGGAATTTCGTCTGATAACTCGGTCAGCAGGCAGCTTGTCAATAACCTGACCCAACTCTCTCATCTTTGCAGGGAATAGCCTGTACGGCGGTTGGCAAACTTTTATCAGTCATCCGTATTTGATAGTAAATCTTATCCGCAACTCCCAACCCGTCGGTCAATACATCACAAAACTGTTTAAGCACCCTCAAAAGCAATTCAGCTTCCCTTTGCTCCAAGTGACGAACATTAAATTCAACAGAATTGTTAGAGGTGTTGTTAATGCCTTGGGTACAGCTTTGACCACATAACTGATAAATCTGATCTGGCTGTAATCTAAAATAAAACTGCATAGGTGGAATACTCAAGAATCAAGGTAGTCCCTTAAATAAAGTCACAACGTAGCAGAGATGAGTAGCCAAGGCACTGGCAACCACCAGATTTACTGGCCATGACGACCCCTGAATTCTCACGTTACCCTGCAGGTGGCGTATTAACCTCAATATCTGTTTGTTTACGGTGCACTAATTGTGATTGACCTGTTGTAACAGAGAAAACTTTGAGATATCGCAGTACTCACATGCCTGTCGTAATCTAGGATGAATACACTGCTTCTTGAGGCTCACGAGACGCATACAGATTCACGATTAAGAGCTGAGCTCACAAATGGGAGTTTTTACCTTATAAGTGTCCTGACCTTATAAAACACTTTTGGCGGGAACGTGGTCTTGTATTGACTTGTGTTTCTAGGCGTAAGCTCTCCAGAATTTCTCTCCTCTCGTTGGACATTCTCGAATTAAACGTCCTGGGCTTCCACAACAATAATTTCTGTTGGGCAGGGTTACGCGCACTTGGTATGGCACATTCTGAGACATCAAGGGACCTCTAATTTAGTATTGGAGTGCGGCCCCTCCCGCCGGAGGTTCGAGTCCTCCCTCGAGCATGGGTGTGAGAGTTATCTTTAGCGTTAAGTTAGTTTAAGTAGTGTATAAGTCTAGGGACCGATGACCTCAGCTGTTCGGTCCCTTAGGAATTCACACACATTTGAACATTTTAGTATTGCAGGGAAATTTGGGGAGTAAAAATTGTATAGGGAGACCAAGAGGTGTGTACAGCAAGCAGATTCAGAAGGATGAAGGTTGCAGTAGTTACTTCGAGATGAAGAGGGTTGCACAGGATCTAGCGTGGAGAGCTGCATCAAACTAGTGCTCGGACTGAAGACCACAACAAAAATAACTTTACAGTAGGAGGAACACGTAAGTAATTTAAGGGCATACAGAATGTGCAGTTATTTTACTACATAGCTGACAGCTACATGACTTTAACCATACTGCACAGCGAGTCAAACTCAGCTTGAGTGATACATATGACGGACGTTCAAAAGACAAGTACGAAACAACTCTATGGGTATAAGTGTAGTCTTATTCAAAAGTAGTCACCAGAGACCTGAGCGCAACTATCCCACTGTTTACGAGCCGAAGGACAGGAGCAGTCTTCAAGTGTGTTCTTCAGTTGTTCTTTCAAGTTGAAGCGCTTCCCTTTGAGATGTTACTTTAGCGGACAAAACACATGGCAATCGCAGGACGACATGCCCAGGCTATATGGAGGATAGTCAAGCTGCTCCCACTCGGACTTGGCCATTACACTTTGTGTGGTCTTGGTGAAGTGTGAACGTGCATTACTGTGGAGCAGAATCACTCCTTTCGTGAGCAGCCCCGGCCGTTTGCCCTTTACGGATTTGCCTAGGCTATTGATTGCCTCACAGTATCTTTCACTGTTAATGGATTTTCCGTGCTCGACAATTCGTTGAATATCAGGCATCGGACGTCGATAGTAACGGTGAGCGTTGCCTTACCTCCTGAGGGCACAGCTTTGAATTTTTTAGGGGTGGAGTGGAGTGGGGGGGAGCTGACAAGGCTTCTTTCGTGCCTTTAGATGTCTTACTACGTTACACCAAAGCAGCATATGTGAATTTCAATCGGTTTGGTTTTTACTACGTTTCTTACTTATTCATTTGAACACCCATGATATGAATACAATATTCCTTGCTGCTACTACTCTGTGCCAGACTTCATTAACCAGAGCGGCTGGCGTGTGATGGTGTGGGAGTCACTCAGCAACCTATGACCTGTTATTTTCAATGAGTGACGGATCTGCAGAATGAGCTGGCCATGGCGGCAGTCGAATACCTTTGTTATCGAGGGAGGGTAGGACAGAATAGGCAAGACGCGATCTTGCGTTATCTTCTTGAAAGGTAACACTATGCAATCTCGAAGACAGGGCAATGCCTTCGGTCTTAACTGGCCAGAAACGTAATTGCTGGTGTCTAAATTAGCGGCTAAATGCTAAACGCACTAGATGTGATACAGTTGTGCACCCGATGGTACCCCATATCATCAGGCAAGTGTTTGCCTGTATGAAAACGAATTCAATCTGGCCAACGCTCGTTGCCCTCGGAGTCTCCACACAGGGATATGTTCATCGTGCTGCTGTACGCACGAACGGGATGGCTCTGAAAAGATGACGTGGCGTCACTATTGTGTCCAGCATTCTCCTTGCGCACTTTCCTGTCAGACCGGCTCTCTATGCTGTCAAGTTAAAGACAGCCGCAACAGTGGTCATCTTGGTTACGGTTCGTGATGTTCTGGACGTTGTCGTACTGTTTACTTGGATACTTATTCAAAAAAGGACATTTCCTGACTCCAGTCTCGTGATGCTTTTCGATCCCACACTTCAGCATGAGCAATATGTCTGTCCTCTCGGGCGCTACTCACGTGAAGCCATTGAAATCTCTCCTGGCAATAAGTGTTGCCTTTCTCATGATCTTGAGACCCAGACCAGCGCTGTCCATATTGCAGAACGATAGACTGGTCACGATAGCCCACGATTCCGCTGCTGTCGACTTCAGAAATGATCGAGGTTATTCCATAATGCATTCACACATGTCCTGTCATCGTGCCCCTTCTTCTCAAACGGTTTGAGTCTCTTCTGTAGTGTACAATAGGCCTTAATCTAAGGAAGAAATTTCTGAAAATGTACGTTCGGAGATCAGTATTGTATCGTAGTATAGACTGTGAGCAAACCAGAACAGGTGTGGTAGAAGAATGTTGAAAATCAGGTGGACTGGTTCGATAAGGAAGAAACAGAAAGTGTTGTGTGAAATTATCTTTGAAACAGATACCGGTAATGGTTAATTATGTTTTATCACAGATCGTCTTAAATTTTTTAACTGTAAAAATGTTAAGACAGGCTTATTACATGCAACACATCAGTGCGCTAAGTAACTGATAATAATTATATCTTTTTATTGAAGTTACAGTATCGTGCAGATACGTTATTGCACGCCAAAACAAAAGCAACATATGAACATAATCTCTTTTGGTCGCAGGGGTTGAAAGTTTAGGATTCCTTTGTATGTGTATTTATTAACAGCACACTGGTTTGTCAACTTTTATTGCATGAAGCATATTTAGTTACAGCTTTATCTCTAATGGTGCCTAACTGAAAAATAACATACTAGATCTTTGTGGCCCAGTCCGCCAAGGGTTACACAGGAAAATGAAAATAATGACGAAGACGTATGAATGCGTACCACATTAATGCACCTTGCTGACCTTTTTACAGAGAATTACAGCTCTTTTGAAAAAAGCATATATGTGCCATCAACTATACAGTCTATGTTTATCCTCTACCGGCTTCGATTATTACAATCATCTTGGGAGGAGAAAAAATCGAAACCGGTAGAGATTAAACATACAATTGAACAGCTAATAGCACAAATTCGCTTTCTTTTTAAAATTATCTAACAGCTGTAGACAGTCACATACGAAAAGCTCTAGTTGCAGATCTAATTATTTACATACCCACAAATGGCATGTAAGTGTACAAGGTTACATTGAGACCAGATCATGTCTTCTGGGTGCTTCACTGTTTTTGTCGACCAGTGTATGTTGCTAAATACGACTAGCAGGTCGCCATCTGACGCCTTCCAGTGTCAGCAGAAATTTGATTTTCCGTATTCGTATAATTATCGACCAAATTAAGAACTTGAAAATACTGTCATAATCTCCTCATTAAGAGGTATAATCTTACATTAAAGATTTAACGTAATAATTCAAGCACCGGTATTAATCTCTGTACACGGAGCCGCGCAGGGTTAGCCGAGCGGTCTAGGGCGCTGCAGTCATGGACTGTGCGGCTGATCCCGGCTGAGGTTCGAGACCTCCCTCGGGCATGGGTGTGTGTGTGTTTGTCCTTAGGATAATTTAGGTTAAGTAGTGTGTAAGCTTAGGGACTGATGACCTTAGCAGTTAAGTCCCATAAGATTTCACACACATTTGAACATATTTTTTTGTACACAGAGTGAATCAGCTGCCCCTATCTATGTCGTTTTATGCAACCCACAATGTTATATTTAGCCTTCAAAAATCATGCGCGAGATTTTCATATTCTCTCACTCGCTACAAGGTAACTATTAGTCCTACATAAAAAATGGACAGAACCTTTTTGTAAGAAAGTTAATGTAGTTCAATTTTGTGATGGGATACGGTATGACTAGAGGCCGCAATTTTCATGTTATTCGAGAAAAACTAACAAAAGTGACCTTCAGACGCACCCTTACTTCCGCATCTAGACCCCACCGATAAGGCTTTATAGTATGTTATTCATGGCACTCCATCCTACTTCTGTTCTAAAAATTTCTGCTGCGCGAATTATTTCCCCCATTCGATCTTTTTTGACCTGCATAGACTGGCACTATTATGCCAGAGACTTAGTCAAGCACTTAAAAATTGTTAATTTGACCTATTGTAAATTTCTCCTAACAATTCTCTGAATCGCCGGCCGCGGTGGTCTAGCGGTTCTAGGCGCTCAGCCCGGAACCGCGGGAGTGCTACGGTCGCAGGTTCGAATCCTGCCTCGGGCATGGATGTGTGTGTTGTCCTTAGGTTAGTTAGGTTTAAGTAGTTCTAAGTTCTAGGGGACTGATGACCTCAGCAGTTAAGTCCCATAGTGCTCTTAGCCATTTGAACTATTTGAATTCTCTGAATCTGAACAACATAGAATAAACAATTATATCGTTGTACTCGCCAGACTCTCAGACTACGAAACTGCTGTGCTTCTAAGGTTTACGTTTGGATCGAATTTTTAACTAAATTAATTTTAGTGTAATGTTTACAACAGTTGTTTTCCTTTCATCTCCCTAGCGAGCACGTTCCAAATAATAATGTTATGCCGAGGGCGTTATAGCCCAATCAATGTAGACTAAAAAGGTCGAATATCGGACATTTTTGTGCAGTGATAGAACGGAGTGTCACGAACATTATACTAGGCATGCTGACTCGTGAGGGGTGAGTGTGAGGGGGGAGGTGTGTTTGCAGGTCACTTTTCCAAGTTTTCTTGAATAATCCGAAGACTGTGGCTTCTAATGAAAACGTATCTTAGTAAAAAATTAACTACATTAAATTTCCTACAAGAAGGTCCAATTCTTCTTCTTTTTTATGTAGGGGTAATAGTTTCCACGTAGCGAGCAAGGAAATATGAAAATCTCGCGCGTGATTTCTGGAGGCTTTGTTTAACATCGTGGGTTACATAAAGCGACTTCGATAGGGGCATTTGAATCACCCTGTGTGCCTTGGGACATCGTAAGTCACGGTGCATAAATTACTCAAATTGTATTAATTGTTGTTTTTGTTTTGGCCTTCAGTCCTGAGACTGGTTTGATGCAGCTCTCCATGCTACTCTGTCCTGTACAAGCTTCTTCATCTCCCAGTACCTACTGCAACCATACATCCTTCTGAATCTGCTTAGTGTATTCATCTCTTGGTCTCTCTCTACGATTTTTACTCTCCACGCTGCCCTCCAATACTAAATTGGTGATCCCTTGATGCCTCAGAAGATGTCCTCCCAACCGATCCCTTCTTCTGGTCAAGTTGTGCCACAAACTTCTCTTCTCCCCAATCCTATTCAATACTTCCTCATTAGTTATGTGATCTACCCATCTAATCTTCAGCATTCTTCTGTAGCACCACATTTCGAAAGCTTCTTTTCTCTTCTTGTCCAAACTAGTTATCGTCCATGTTTCACTTCCATACCTGGCTAAACTCCATGCAAATGCTTTCAGAAACGACTTCCTGACACTTAAATCTATACTCGGTGTTAACAAATTTCTCTTCTTCAGAAACGCTTTCCTTGCCATTGCCAGTCTACATTTTATATCCTCTCTACTTCGACCATCATCAGTTATTTTGCTCCTTTACTCTTTTACTACTTTAAGTGTCTCATTTCCTAATCTCATTCCCTCAGCATCACTCGACTTAATTCGACTACATTCCATTATCCTCGTTTTGCTTTTGTTGATGTTCATCTTATATCCTCCTTTCAAGACACTGTCCATTCCATTCAACTGCTCTTCAAAGTCCTTTGCTGTCTCTGACAGAATTACAATGTCATCGGCGAACCTCAAAGTTTTTATTTCTTCTCCATGAATTTTAATACCTACTCCGAATTTTTCTTTTGTTTCCTTCACTGCTTGCTCAATATACAGATTGAATAACATCGGGGATAGGCTACAACCCTGTCTCACTCCCTTCCCAACCACTGCTTCCCTTTAATGTCCCTCAACTCTTATAACTGCCATCTGGTTTCTGTACAAATTGTAATTAGCCTTTCGCTCGCTGTATTTTACCCCTGCCACCTTCAGAATTTGAAAGAGAGTGTTCCAGTCAACATTGTCAAACGCTTTCTCTAAGTCTACAAATACTAGAAACGTAGGTTTGCCCTTCTTTAATCTAGCTTCTAAGATAAGTCGTAGGGTCAGTATTGCCTCACGTGTTCCAACATTTCTACGGAATCCAAACTGATCTTCCCCGAGGTGGGCTTCTACTAGTTTCTCCATCCGTCTGTAAAGAATTCTCGTTAGTATTTTGCAGCTGTGACTTATTAAACTGATAGTTCGGCAATTTTCACATCTGTCAACACCTGCTTTCTTTGGGATTGGAATTATTATATTCTTCTTGAAGTCTGAGGATATTTCGCCTGCTTCATACATCTTGCTCACCAGATGGTAGAGTTTTGTCAGGACTGGTTCTCGCAAGGCTGTCAGTAGTTCCAATGGAATGTTGTCTACTCCGGGGGCCTCGTTTCGACTCAGGTCTTTCAGTGCTCTGTCAAACTCTTCACGCAGTATCGTATCTCCCATTTCATCTTCATCTACACCCTCTTCCATTTCCATAATATTGTCCTCAAGTACATCGCCCTTGTATAGACCCTCTATATACTCCTTCCACCTTTCTGCTTTCCCTTCTTTGCTTAGAACTGGGTTTCCGTCTGAGCTCTTGATGTTCATAGAAGTGTATTAATAGTTTATGCTAATCGATTATTGAGAATGGGAGGGCTTAGCGACTCAACAAAATTTGCACATAATTTCCAAAGTTTTTGAACTTTTTGTCGTTTGCACCTTCAACAAAATAATAAAAGAGGAAAGTTTTTGCTTGCTACATTTTGCCTGTTCATGCAACAGAACTTCATTACAAGGCCTGACGTTTTAATTTCCTAGTTGTTTATTATTAACTCTTGTCGCATCACATGTTTCAAAATCATACCTTTGTATGAAACACAATGCAGGAAATATGACGTCACAAAAATTGAGGTGCACCTTTGATTGTAAGGATTTTTAAGTAATTAACGTCAAATACTTAACACATTAAGCCATTAGTAATGTAATCCGATTTTTGAAGCTGTTTAGTACATCTGAGTACATTCCTTGAAAGGATTAGAGATGTGGAAGGGATTTAGTGGTACTTAAACAAGGTGAAAAGTCTTCATTGGAAGACCAGAAAAGACAGTCTTGAGTCAACAGTCTGAAATTAAAATGGTTCAAATGGCTCTGAGCACTATGGGACTCAACTGCTGAGGTCACTAGTCCCCTAGAAATTAGAACTAGTTAAACCTAACTAACCTAAGGACATCACAAACATCCATGCCCAAGGCAGGATTCGAACCTGCGACCGTAGCCGTCTTGCGGTTCCAGACTGCAGCGCCTTTAACCGCACGGCCACCTCGGCCGGCAGTCTGAAATTAGGTCGTGTGCTAAAATAACGAAGTGAGGAGTTAGAACCGACTGAAATCGAGAACAAGGGAAACTTCTATCACCTGTAAGTCTAGAGGACATCACAATTGCCGGCCGGTGTGGCCGTGCGGTTCTAGGCGCTACAGTCTGGAACCGAGCGATCGCTACGGTCGCAGGTTCGAATCCTGCCTCGGGCATGGGTGTGTGTGATGTCCTTAGGTTAGTTAGGTTTAATTAGTTCTAAGTTCTAGGCGACTGATGACCTCAGAAGTTACGTCGCATAGTGCTCAGAGCCATTTGAACCATTTGAACATCACAATTAATGCCAGGCAGAGTGTGGTTGTAAAGACACGTCTTCTACCTTTTTTTTCTGACGCTGCGTAATACGTGTTGCGTAGCCAGTTGCGGTGAAACAATAGATGACCTCAAAATGACCATGTTAACAGCACTTTATTAGTTGTAGGGGAACATTAATTACACCAAGGAAAAAAAGTTATGTAATGAATGGTCGTAGTCACATTATCGAAATTTTATTGCAGTGTGAAAGTCAATAAAATTCTGCGGACTCTTCCATTATGATCAGCCTATCGAATGTGTAGAAAGTTAGCAGTCATATAAAGCGCAGCAAAGTGATGTAAAAATAGATGAGCCACCACTTGGCGATGTAGAAGTTCCTTCATAGCGCTTTGCAACGAAGTCCTTTTTGAAACTAGTATAAAGAAATATCAACATTCAGGGTCGTGGTCGTAAAGGTGAGGCGTGCAATGGTAACTGGATCGAATAATACAGGTGAAGAAAATTTTCATCCACTAGGATTTCCATGGAAGTGTCAGAAGTAGTGATCGTGTACAATTTGTAATTAGTAGACTAACGTCAATTTACTGAGTTAAATTCCAGGTCCATCCGATGTGACTAATGGGATAAGTGCATGTCATACTGTTGACGGTGATACCTGCATCGAGTGGGGACATTAATCTCAGCGGCACCGTTTGTGGTATTCGAGAGGAGTCAGCTGTTTGTCGGAAACGATTTTCATCCTCTATCTTATTTTGATTTCATTATTAATCCATCTAAGAATATTCATACGGATAAGAGTGAGGACAGCTCTTGTTACTTTCCTCCAGAATGCTCGGACAGACCTGGCGAACGCTACAAGCGCTGGGACTAACGGATGGGGGCGCTACTTGCGCATGACTTGTGGAGAATTTGGGTTCGACGGGAAGTGTGTGCAGAGGGCCAAGACAGATGGCACGGTAGTTCAGCGTGCTCGGTCAAAGAATTGGCTGCTCTTTGTAATAAAAAGACCTGAGAGAAAGGATCAGCAATGAACTTGAACGGGCGTCATGTGCCCACCAAATGCTACGAACAATAACGAACAAAAAAATAAAAATAAAAAGGCAGTTAAGGCAACCGTTCTAGAGAAACAGAGTATTCGGGTTCGAGTCCCGCTCCGGCAGAAATTGTTAAACTTCAGCTTTGATTTATGTCAATGCCTTAGGTGGCTGAAGTCTTGATTTCTGATAATACAATATCGGTACTTATCACAGACACGTATATAACACACAGACCGTCACAAGACATCGCTAAACATTTCCTAGGAGAACGGACTGTGCCACTTTGCCGACTTGATAGTCAGTCTGTTAGTCACTCAGTACAAACAGCTTTCCATTTAGGCGTCAATAATGACTTTATCTACGTATTTATCTACGTATCTGACGTATTCCTGTTGCAATCTAGGGAGACATGTAAGACAGCTCTGTCAAAATGTTATGAAACAGGAAGAGGAAAACCAGATGTCTGACACGACATATATATACACGGGCAAAATGGGGTAACATAACAGAGCAGGTAACACTGTTAAAGTTGATTCTATCGGACGAGTCGCTGGGCTAGATCGAGCTTCGAATTCCTGCCTTGCTCAGGCAGTATGATACCGTTTCGTCATTAGGAGACGCCGGCCGAATGGACTCGGCGTTTCAACTCGTGACGGGCTGCTACACTTTCCCTCCAAAGTCGGTCTGCGAGCTATACTCAGATTGGTAGGGAATGCCCCTGAATGGTACCCGATTCAGCACATAGTTGTCACATGTAGCAACACACACTGTGGACAATGAGGCTTACTCCCTCGGTGGTAAAATTTTTAATGAGTTTATAAGATATACAATGCATGCCAGTTAAAGTAAGACGGCTTTGGATATCTTTGAATGAATACATAAAGTATTTTTCTAGCTGTGGGTTTACATTATGATGCGTTACTTATGTTGACAAGATATTCTTCCAGCCGACGGAGATCATTTCTGCGTTGGCTCCGTAAATGTTTGTAGACTACTTCATTTTACATGTTATTTTGAGAATATGCTTTAAGCATGTTGGCATGTATTTGTAAGTACACTCATGAAGATATACACTGTTATACAGGGTGTTTGGAAATTTGCGTTACAAACTTCTAGGACTCGTAGATGGGAGTGAGTAGATAATTTTCTGAATAGGAACCCACGTCCGGGAACATCATCCAACGGCGCTGTAGAGTGCCAAATTTATATGCTCCGGCATCTGTAAATGTATGTATATACAGGGTGATCCCGTGATTACAAACTATCTAAGATGGTGGAGAAGGATAAATGTGTGAATTTGAGGTAAGGGTCCCTATACCGGAAACGAACGAGTCGGAAACTATAAGCGAAAACCGTTCTGATACCTCTGACAGTGGAATACATGTGGTGGTACTGTTGTTCCTAAGATTGTAGGTGGTATTATGGACCAAAACAAGGAAAAAAGTTTGGTAAACGTGGGCGCTAAAATGCATACCTTAAGAGTTATGAGCACTTGTTCAGTGTAGGAGATGTATTTCACAGTAGCGAAGTTCCTCAAGTACGCATTTTTTCCCTTGTTTTGGTCCACACTACCACCCCTGAAAGTTGCCTGCACTGCAGTATCATCAACTACAGTACCAGCACATGCGTTCCACTGTCACTCGCTTATAACTTGCGATTCGTTCGTTCCAGCGCAGGGACCCTTGCCTCAAACTGATACGTTCATCCTACTCTATCATCCTACAAACTTTGTAAAGTCACCACGGAAATACCATATACACTCCTGGAAATGGAAAAAAGAACACATTGACACCGGTGTGTCATACTTTCTCCGGACACTGCGAGAGGGCTGTACAAGCAATGATCACACGCACGGCACAGCGGACACACCAGGAACCACGGTGTTGGCCGTCGAATGGCGCTAGCTGCGCAGCATTTGTGCACCGCCGCCGTCAGTGTCAGCCAGTTTGCCGTGGCATACGGAGCTCCATCGCAGTCTTTAACACTGGTAGCATGCCGCGACAGCGTGGACGTGAACCGTATGTGCAGTTGACGGACTTTGAGCGAGGGCGTATAGTGGGCATGCGGGAGGCCGGGTGGACGTACCGCCGAATTGCTCAACACGTGGGGCGTGAGGTCTCCACAGTACATCAATGTTGTCGCCAGTGGTCGGCGGAAGGTGCACGTGCCCGTCGACCTGGGACCGGACCGCAGCGACGCACGGATGCACGCCAAGACCGTAGGATCCTACGCAGTGCCGTAGGGGACTGCACCGCCACTTCCCAGCAAATTAGGGACACTGTTGCTCCTGGGGTATCGGCGAGGACCATTCGCAACCGTCTCCATGAAGCTGGGCTACGGTCCCGCACACCTTTAGGCCATCTTCCGCTCACGCCCCAACATCGTGCAGCCCGCCTCCAGTGGTGTCGCGACAGGCGTGAATGGAGGGACGAATGGAGACGTGTCGTCTTCAGCGATGAGAGTCGCTTCTGCCTTGGTGCCAATGATGGTAGTATGCGTGTTTGGCGCCGTGCAGGTGAGCGCCACAATCAGGACTGCATACGACCGAGGCACACAGGGCCAACACCCGGCATCATGGTGTGGGGAGCGATCTCCTACGCTGGCCGTACACCACTGGTGATCGTCGAGGGGACACTGAATAGTGCACGGTACATCCAAACCGTCATCGAACCCATCGTTATACCATTCCTAGACCGGCAAGGGAACTTGCTGTTCCAACAGGACAATGCACGTCCGCATGTATCCTGTGCCACCCAACGTGCTCTAGAAGGTGTAAGTCAACTACCCTGGCCAGCAAGATCTCCGGATCTGTCCCCCATTGAACATGTTTGGGACTGGATGAAGCGTCGTCTCACGCGGTCTGCACGTCCAGCACGAACGCTGGTCCAACTGAGGCGCCAGGTGGAAATGGCATGGCAAGCCGTTCCACAGGACTACATCCAGCATCTCTACGATCGTCTCCATGGGAGAATAGCAGCCTGCATTGCTGCGAAAGGTGGATATACACTGTACTAGTGCCGACACTGTGCATGCTCTGTTGCCTGTGTCTATGTGCCTGTGGTTCTGTCAGTGTGATCATGTGATGTATCTGACCCCAGGAATGTGTCAATAAAGTTTCTCCTTCCTGGGACGATACATACATTAGAAGCCGCCGGCGCCCGCGTCTATAACTTTGACGCTTTGTAGCGTCGTTGGATGACTTTTCCGTACATGGGTTCCTGTTGAAAATATTGTGCTGTAATTCCCTTCTAGAAGCTCTAGAAGTTTGTAACGGCAATTTCCGAACACCCTGAATTTTCGAATCTTTTAATGTGTAAGAGATCGTTACTGACACTCAAAGGCAACAAGCTGCTGCGATGATTTGCGATCACTCCCGTATCTAGACGTCAAGTCTTTCAGTGAAGTATTACTCAATGCTACAAAAGAATGGAATTTTAAGTTTTTTTAAAATTTGCTCTACCTGTAACGTTGTTAAAAACACAGTGATTATTAAAAAACCAGTTTTTTCATAACGCATATCGTGGGGCATATTAGGAAGTCCAAATAGATACACAGTGCCTCATGACATACTTACTGAATACCTTGATCATTATAGTTACATGTTTGGTGAACTTCTAGGTACATTCAATCATCATGAACCACCTACAAATGGAAATTCGTTTCAGCATCCTGAAGGAAACATATGACTTACGAAGTCAACAGTGAAAGGAAATGTTTGAGCTTACTGCACTACATGTCTTTGATACTTTTATTTGTGAATATCAGTGATGATCAGTGAAAGAATTTATGTGTATGATATGTAAGTATTGTTCGAATAAAGGGACACGGACATATACCTGTGAACATGCAACTGCAAATTCAAATGTATTTACAGTTTGTTTAAATTAATGTGTAAATTGTTGTAATTTGATAATATTTTCGGATTAAATCAGAAATGAGAAACAAGGAATTCAAAAGTATGCTGTGGCGGGTAAGCACCCGAGAAGATGAATTCACAGTGTTAGAAATTTATTGTTCGTTAGTTAAAAAAAAGTTTTGAGGCTGATTTTTATTTATTGCTAAATTCTCGTGCACAATCATCGCCGGGGTAACTATTCATATCATTTCACATTGTCGTAGTATGTAAAGTATTGCCGGCCGTGGTGGCCAAGCGGTTAAAGGCGCTACAGTCTGGAACCGCGCGGCCGCTACGGTCGCAGGTTCGAATCCTGCCTCGGGCATGGATGTGTGTGATGTCCTTAGGTTAGTTAGGTTTAAGTAGTTCTAAGTTCTAGGGGACTGATGACCTTAGAAGTTGAGTCCCATAGTGCTCAGAGCCATATGTAAAGTATACTTTCTCGTTTTTTCTCTTGTGAGTGGCTTAAGGAGAGACAGGTAATTTAATTGTACATATGTCGTAAGTTTTTGTAGTTATTGAATAAAAATTCTTGATGTTCTACGACATTGCGCGTGGGTCATGTACTGTACTTGTTGAAACTGGGAGCCAGAGGTTCTAAGCTCTCACCGGAAAGATACCTGCATTTGGTACAATAACGCTTTGGTCGCGCAGATACCACTATGACCACGATGTGAGAGTGATTTGCACTGTATGCCTTTTGATGACGTAGTTGCATTACGGTCACAAAAAAGTCATGTCGTCCGCCTGCTTGTCCGGGGACTAGATGTTGTGTTGTCCTCATCATCATTTCATCCTCATCACTGGCGCGCAAGTCGCCCAGTGTGGCGTCGCATGCAATAAGACTTGCACTTGTGGCTGAACTTCCCCAAATAGGAGCCTCCCGGCCAACGGTGCCATACGCTCGTTTCCATTTCCATAGTCATGTTGATAGGTTTCCGTGACTCAATCGGTAAAAACGGAGTCCTTATAGGTCCTTTTGTTTTCCATCTGTTTGTTTGTCCGACTGTTAAGATATATTTTTCTCGGGAATAGGCAGAGAGACCACGTTGAAATTTATGTCATTTACTAAGATCTATGGTCTCTTGGTGTGAAAACTGAGCTTTTGAATCAATGCAATAAATAGAGCCGACAATCTATGTCACATATTTCGATACTTGCAAACCCTCGCATCAAAACCTATACGGCACTTCCTATTGATCTAGAATCACGAAATTGGCAGGAAGAGAAGTTTCACGGTACAAGTTATAACAAAAAATCTGAAAATAGTTAATTTGTAATGAAATCATATAAAAAAATGATTTTTTGTGATTTACTATCTGTCTGCTTGTATGTTAAAATCCCCTTTTCTCAGAAGCGGGCAGAGGTACCACGTTGAAATTTATATCAAAGACTAAGGTCTACGATCCCTTGGCGAAGTAAGAAGATTAAGGCTTAAGCCACTGCAGTCAAAGGCTATGGCCATCTATAAAGACCCTATTTTGTCAGGAACGGATGGAGGTATAAAGGTGAAAAAATATGGAATACTGAGATCTAAGGTCTCTTGGCGGTGTAGTATAATTTAAGATTATGAGTGAATGCAAGCAAAGATACGGCTACATATATCGCACATATTTCTACCCGCAAACGCACTCACGAACACCTGCAGAACTATTTATGGAGGTTTCGGTCATGGTGGTCTATCAGTAAAGCGCGTGGATGAAAGTCGAGAGGTCGCGGTATCGAGTCACTATCAACTCAGCGATTTTTCCGTAGGCCTATTCGTTTTCAACCAGCCTGCACCTCTCAGCGATGTGAGGTGTCGTCACAAACAACACGTTATTCGTGTTCCACTTTAAACTGTAGATCCCCTTTCCCCAGTTGGGTAACTGGGGTAGGTTGGGACGCGCAAGTCGTCTAACTAGCGCCCTACAGAAAAACTGAACCACAAATTGTATCTGGCGGGCCGCTTGAAATGGCGAGCGCTGAAACAGCTCAACGTATCGAATTTCTTTAACAATTATTTCCCAACGCAATCTACCCAGCAACATCCTTACAAGCTTTTCAGACTGTTTCTATACACATAATTAGGTTTTTTTCATTTACTGTTTGAGCCACTGCTTCGTTTTTTTGTCACTTCTTATGTGCCGGATCTCGAGAACCGCAGCCATGGTTGCAAAACTGTTGCTAGAAAGGTTACGGCAAGCAGCAACGGCACCTAGACGAGTCTCACGAGAGCAGTGAACCCCGCGATAGTTTCTTTTCTTTGGCGAGAAACTAGCTAGTTACATAACTCGCTCTCTTCTAACCCGTTATAAGCAACTGCAGATGGCGTGGATTTTTTGTGTTGGGCGCACAGACTGCGCTGACGTCAGACTGCAGTTATAACGCAAGCCGTTTCTGTTTCTAGACCAAAAACTGGCGACACGCAATACTAAGAGGCGGTTTCTTAACCCTGTAGAACAGAGCAGCATCCAAGCGAAATGTTTCTGGCAACGTCTCTGGTTATCAGGTCATCGAAGCCAGAAATCGCTACCGTTTTTCTGTGTTCTTCAGTGCCTCCACTCGCAATAATTACAATGTAGTTTCATGTTCACTTTCTTTATAGTGAATCACTTTTTTAGTATCAGCACGACATAAGTTTCAGGGAAGCAATGAAGTCCGTAGACATGCGGTGCAGCGAAATAATGGGTACTTCCGGGGATATTTACAACCGCCTTTAACAGATCCTTGTAGAGGCCCAGAGTTTCTGCTCGGTTCCAACACTAACGTGCAGGAATGGCAACAAAAATTATGTTAACAGCACGAGAAATGCATACTTTAACACGAATTGTGGCGGAACCGGTGACTTTAATTACTTATAAATGATATATTCAGGTAGATCAAAAAAATATAAAACCAGTTACCTATTGTCAGCTTAACAATTCGTTTGATCTCAGAAATGATTATCCCTGCTAATATTTGTCATTTTGCTAAAGAAATCTCCACTTGACGTTGTGTAGAAATGTTGTCTGTAAAGTCGTGAGAGTGGCACTAAATTGCATATCATTTATCAGATTTTACACAACTGTTACTTAAAATGGAAGCACTTTTCTCTCGCAAAGGGAACATTTAGTCACAAAATACTACCCGCGCGCAACACTGACGTATGTCTCCTATTAAAATATTTCATGTAAATCGTCCGAAATAATTAGGCTTCATACATCAGCAAATAAGAAACTGATATTACGTAACGTGCTGTGAGTACTGTATTTAAGCCCGCCCGGTTGTCCGTGCGGTCTAACGCACGGCTTTCCGAGCGGGAAGGAGCGCCTGGCCCCGGGCACGAATCCGCCCGGCGGTTTTGTGTCGGCAATTGCTGCGCAAACAAGTTCTCCACGTACGCGTACACCACCATTGCTCTACCACGCAAACACAGGGGTTACACTCGTCTGGTGTGAGACGTTTCCTGGTTGGTCCATTGGGGGCCGAACCGCACAATAACCCAGGTTTCGGTGTGGGGCGGCGGAGGGGTGAAGTGGACTGCGGTAGTCGTCGTGGGGTTGTGGACCACTGTGGCTGCGGCGGGGACGGAGCCTCTCCGTCGTTGCTAGGTCTCCGGTTAACATACAATACAATACAATACTGTATTTAAGGATACCATCTGAGTTGAATTGTGTCTTTTAAAGTAGATTCGGGACAACAAGTGCACATTTACTTCCATTCGCTTATATCTAACAACATCTATGTTTGTTAAAATTCTCGATTCATAACTGCCGCGGAGATATTTTTGCTAAGATGGCGGCAGGCAGACGACAGTCAATTTGTCTATTGTTATTCTCGATTTATTTTGTATTAAGGTAATATATTTAGATAAAACTCTTTAAGCCTTTTATCTCTATTCTTTAGCATTTAAAATCATTTTCAATGATAAATACCTTCATATTTTTTATACCAGCTACCAGTAAACCCCGCCTTAAGTTACTAGCGCTAACGGCTGCGCTCCTAATTGCGTAGCTGAAAATTAACACATAAAAACATTAATTAGATTGGATTACAATTGAAATAAATACAAATCCACGTCTAGACAATAGCGACTCTATTTTCCAATAATAATTAACAATACATATAGTTACAGGTTTTGTCTTTACAGACCTCACACGTCTCACGTCCGAACAGTTCATCGGTTAGCACGGGAAGAACAACTGAACGACAGTTATCACAGATAACAAAAAAAAAAAAAAGATTATAATTGTCGTTGACCATGAGTGTAGCTCTCTGATAATAGTTTTAATTCACACAGAAATTAAATTATTACAGAAATAATGAAATAATTATCGTCGTTTTTACACGATGCGGTCTTTTTTAAACGTAGTATCGATAATATTTGTTGTAGTTTGTACACTTAGTTCATTTTAACATCTTGTGGCTGGAACATATTGCCGCGGATATTACAGAATGCAGATGCTAGCTAAACCTGCAGGTTGGCGCTGTTGTATTTGACTACGAACGGCATCTGTGGTTATGTCCTCAATAAGCTGCAACAGTCAGTCGTCGTCAGAGTAGTGTTCTGTGTAGTTGTGAGCTCATTATATTGGAGGTAATTGAATTGGAACGTGAGTGAATTGTTGGCACTCGTATGGTGGGTGCTTCGGTAACCAAGACAGCACGAGTAATTCCTGTTTCAGGAGGCACCTCATCGAAGATTTATACAGCATAAAGGGAAAGCCGAAAAACCTCAACCGCTAAGCCACAAACGAACTACAGTATATTATACACTACTGGCCATTAAAATTGCGATACCAAGAAGAAATGCAGATGATAAACGGGTATCCATTGGACAAATCTATTAGACTAGAACTGAATTGTGATTACATTTTCACGCAATTTGGGTGCATAGATCCTGAGAAATCAGTACCCAGAACAACCACCTCTGGCCGTAATAACAGCCTTGATACGCCTGGGCATTGAGTCAAACAGAGCTCGGATGGCGTGTACAGGTACAGCTGCCCATGGAGCTTCAACACGATACCACAGTTCATCAAGAGTAGTGACTGCCGTATTGTGACGAGTCAGTTGCTCGGCCACCATTGACCAGACGTTTTCAGTTGGTGAGAGATCTGGATAATGTGCTAGCCAGGGCAGCAGTCGAACATTTTCTGTATCCAGAAAGGCCCGTACAGGACCTGCAACATGCGGTCGTGCATTATCCTGACGAAATATAGGGATTTGCAGGGCTCGAATGAAGGGTAGAGCCACGGGTCGTAACACATCTGAAATGTAACGTCCACTGTTCAAAGTGCCGTCAATGAGAATAAGAGGTGACCGAGACGTGTAACCAATGGCACCCCATACCATCACGCCGGGTGATACGCCAGTATGGCGATGACGAATGCGCGCTTCCAATGTGCGTTCACCGCGATGCCGTCAAACACGAATGCGACCATCGTGATGCTGTAAACAGAACCTGGATTCATCCGAAAAAATGACGTTTTGCCATTCGTGCATCCAGGTTCGTCGTTGAGTACACCATCGCAGACGCTCCTGTCTGTGATGCAGCGTCAACGGTAACCGCAGCCATGGTCTCTGAGCTGATAGTCCATGCTGCTGCAAACGTCGTATAACTGTTCGTGCAGATGATTGTTGTCTTGCAAACGTCCTCATCTGTTGACTCAGGGATCGAGACGTGGCTGCACGATCCGTTACAGCCATGCGGATAAGATGCCAGTCATCTCGACTGCTAGTGATACGAGGCTGTTGGGATCCAGCACTGCGTTCCGTATTACCCTCCTGAATCCACCGATTCCGTATTGTGCTAACAGTCGTTGAATATCGACCATCGCGAGCAGCATCGTCGCTGTACGATAAACCACAATCGCAATAGGCTAAAATCCGACCTTTATCAAAGTCGGAAACGTGATGGTACGCATTTCTCCTCCTTACACGAGGCATCACAACAACGTTTCACCAGGCAACGCCGGTCAACTACTGTTTGTGTATGAGAAATCGGTTGGAAACTTTATTCATGTCAGCACGTTGTAGGTGTCGCCACCGGCGCCAACCTTGTGTGAATGCTCTGAAAAGCTAATCATTTGCATATCACAGCATCTTCTTCCTGTCGGTTAAAGTTCACGTCTGTAGCACCTCATTTTCGTGGTGTAACAATTTTAATGGCCAGTAGTATTATATATATATATATATATATATATATATATATATATATATATATAAAACCTATTAATGCATGTGTTGTTGAATGGAGTGTGAATGTGGGGTTTTATTACTTAATTTAATTTATATTTTTTTATTCTTCATTTGATTTTGGTTTCACTGCAAAGATAATGCGAAGGCACGGATCGTTCTTAGATTTTATTGACATAAAAATGTAGCGTGGGATCTTGCATGATTATTGAAGTTACTTAGACGAATTCGTGCTCAAAAGCAGCTAATCATTGTAGGCTATACACACACACAAAAAAGTATCTCACAGTTTTCAATGCGTAAGTACCTACGTGTGATTTAATTATGTCGTAATGCGCGCCAGGTTTGTGTCTCACTGCACGTAAAATAAATCGCCTGAAAACATCGTGAAGTACTTCAAAAATGTTAGTTTCCTATAGATCATGAATGAAAGAAATAATATCGCCGATCCCAAGCGTCGCCAGTGGAAAGAACGGGATAGTAATTATGATAATTTGAAATTGTCGCTTAATGGCGGCCATTGTCGCCATCCAACGACGTTCAACTTGTTTCCGGCGCAGCGTCTGAAATTCTTTTAAAAATGATGGGACAAGCAAAGGGAATATGTGGTGCAGGTTACAGTCAAAATTAACAACAGCTATAATTTAGACGTATACTGGAGCTCACTGCTCAAATAATAAAACATGCACACAACTTATTACATAGATTGCGCACCATGGCGTCCGGTCCGAACAAGAAAAAGCAAGAGAGAGTCTGGCGCTTTTTGTTTCAAGCCGAGACCAAAAAGAATAAAGATAATAATAATAATACTTATGTAACAGATAATAGTTTTTCTTTATAATCTCATTATTCCTTTACTTTCAGTAGAATTTCTTCTAGATATGACAAATATAATTGCTTCATACCGTGGAAAATATATTTAATAATTTGTAGTTCTCCTAATATGCGCCATGGGATGTCATAACATCTTGAGTGATCTTGAGGAATGGTCATTAAAGAGAACTGTGACGAAAATTAAGAGGAAGACAGCTGCAAAAGCCACTGAAGAACTGAATGTCGCACTCATGAACCATTCAGCACCAAAACAACACTTAGGGAGCTCCAGAAGCTGCGGACTGCAATGCGTGTTGGTTTTCAGAATGAGATTTTCACTCTGCAGCGGAGTGTGCGCTGATATGAAACTTCCTGGCAGATTAAAACTGTGTGCCGGACCGAGACTCGAACTCGGGACCTTTGCCTTTCGCGGGCAAGTGCTCTACCAACTGAGCTACCCAAGCACGACTCACGTCCCGTCCTCACAGCTTTACTTCCGCCAGTACCTCGTCTCCTACTTTCCAAACCTCACAGAAGCTCTCCTGCGAACCTTGCAGAAGTAGCACTCCTGGAAGAAAGGAGCACTTGCCCGTGAAAGGCAAAGGTCCCGAGTTCGAGCCTCCATCCGGCACACAGTTTTAATCTGCCAGGATATTTCATATCAGCGCACACTCCGCTGGAGAGTGAAAATCTCATTCTGGAAACATCCCCCAGGCTGTGGCTAAGCCATGTCTCCGCAATATCCTTTCTTCCAGGAGTACTAGTTCTGCAAGGTTCGCAGGATAGCTTCTGTGAGGTTCGCACTACTCCCAGCTTCAGGCTGAGTTTATGGTTGGCGTACTCGCTCCCAAACCTACGGTACAGACTGTTTCTGCCAAGAGCGAGACATGGCGGCGATTCGGTGATGATTTGGGCAACCATGTCGTGGTATTCCATGATCTCCATTGTTACTCTGCAATGCCGCGTTACTGCCAAGGATTATGTTACCATTATGGTTGATCAAGTCCGTCCCAGGGTACAATATTTGTTCACCAACGTTCCAAGGTGACAAGTCCCCTTTTCACGCAGCTCGCAAAGACCAGGACTGGTTTTGTGAGAGAGAGGACAAATTGCCTCAACTCCCCTGTGCCACCACTGCCACCAAGTCCCAATGTTATTGTTACACTGTGGTCAACTTTGGAGAAAAGGGTGCGAGATCGCTATCTACCTCCGTCATTGTTACCTGAACTTTTCGCTATTTTTGAGGAAGAATGGTACAAGATTCACATGAAAATCGCACAGGATCTGTATTTATCCATTCCAAGATGACTGGAAGCTGCTTTGAATGCCAACGGATTTCCTACACCGTGTTCGGCATTGTATTGTGTTGTGTTTTTGCCATCTCCACATTTTTATGCATCACCTGCTGATTGTCTCGTTATGAGGCAGGTTTCGCAGCCAATGACAGGAAACGTGAAAGGGAATATTTTCACTACCGTAACTGTCTGTCACAGGTGGAAAAGCACTTATCACGTGGAGGTACAGAAAACAAAGTCTGACACCGGATGAAATTTGTCGAAAGTGATCTAGCTTCCGGCATTCCTTTAGGGTTTGTCGTTACGTTGGTAACTGTGTTGATATTTTGAGACCCCTCCCTTTGGTTTGCTAATATTGATGCCTGACTGGAGAAAATTTCAGAGGTTTCTCACTAAATAGTAAACACAAAACTACGCGTGTTACCGGCTAATAAACAATTTGCTTACTAGCTAAGTCGTCATTATCTGATGCAGTGTCCCCGTCTCAAAAATAATTTTCTGTTGCTTGAGACTTTCCAGACGGGCTAGTTATAAATATGAAATTACAATGAAATCTAGATCGTTAGCTGTTTATAGACATTGATCAATATCAACGGGGACAGTTGAAAAAATGTGCGCCCACCAGAACTCGAACTCGGGATCTCCCGCTTACAGGCCAGACGCTCTATCCGACTGAGCCATTGAGAACACAAAGGATAGGGGGACTCCAGGGACTTATCTCAGAGACGCTTCCCGTGAGACCCACATCTCCAACTTACTGTCCACACTCTACATTTGTAGTGCCCCTGTCCAATATACTCATTACTCGCTGCAGGCAATCTACTAATTCCCGTAGGAGGTTGAGCAATGTGAGTGCATCCGCACCGAAGAAGATCAATGGCCGGTAAGCCTTTATCTATATGAAGATAGTATCTGTTCTTTCGGACATGTCAGAAAGAACAGATACCATCTGCATATAGTTATAAATATGGTTCCCGAGCGAGATGTCGAATGTCGTCATTCGTTGAGAAGACTCCACGCAGTGTCGTCGCCGCATCTGACTGACATCTTCAGATGCAGCGAATACACTGTTCAGGCTGTGACCGACCTCTCCTATTTATGACAATGGGAAAACAAACAGCGCAGGCGTGAATGCGCCAAATTATGGTGACCAATAGCGCAGATGTGCACATCTGTAACGAGAGAGACTGCTACGTCACCTTTCAGGATGATGAACACACACGCAGGGGTTGTCAGTCATACGAGTACTGTGAGCTCCTGTAGGCCGGCTCAGCACCCTCTGTCGGGAGCCGCCTGCCGAAATACTTGTCCGCCCTGGCATGTTCCAGTACTCGCTTTCGTTAACCAGATACCTATACTATGTGATCAAAAGTATCCGGACACCCCCTAAAACATACGATTTTCATACTAGGTGCTTTGTGCTGCCACCTGCTACCAGGTACTTCATATCAGCACCTCAGCAGTCATTAGACATAGTGAGAGCAGAATGGGGCTCTCCGCGGAACTCACGGACTTCGAACGCGGTAAGGTGACTGGGTGTCACTTGTGTCATACGTCTGTACACGAGATTTCCACACTCCTAAACATCCCTAGGTCCACTGCTTCCGATGTGACACTGAAGCGGAAACGTGAAGGGACATGTACAGCACAATAGCGTACAGGCCGACATCGGCTGTTGACTGACAGAGACAGCCGACAGTTGAAGAGGGTCGTAATGTGTAATAGGCAGACATTTATCCAGATCATCACACAGGAATTCCAAACTGCATCAGGATCCACTGCAAATACTATGACAGTTAGGCGGGAAGTGAAAAGAACTTGGATTTTATGGTCGAGCGGCTGCTCATAAGCCACGCGGCACTCCGGTAAATAGCAGACAACGCCTCGTATGGTGCAAGGAGCCTAAAAATTGGAAGATTGCGCAGTGGAAAAACGTTGTGTGGAGAGACGAATCAGGGTGCACAATGTGGCGATCAGATGGCAGGGTGTCGGTATGGCTAAGGCCCGGTGAACGTCATCTGCCAGCGTGTGTAGTTACAACAGTAAAATTCGGAGGTGGTCGTATTAAGGTGTGGTCGTGTTTTTCATGGAGGGGGCTTGCACCCCTCGTTGTTTTGCGTGGCACAATCACAACACAGGCCTAAATTGACGTTTTAAGCAACTTCTTCCTTCCCACTGTTGAAGAGTACTGGATGGCGATTGGATCTTTCAACACGATTGAGGACCTGTTCATAATGCACGGCCTTTGGCGGAGTGGTTACCGACAGTAACATTCCTGTAATGGAGTGGCCTGCACAGAGTCCTGACCTGAATCCTACAGAACACCTTTGGGATGTTTTGGAACGCCGACTTCGTGCAGGCCTCACCGACCGACATCGATACCTCTCCTCAGTGCAGCACTCCGTGAAGAATGGGCTGCCATTCCCCAAGAAACCTTCCAGCACCTGACTGAACGTATGCCTGCGAGAATAGAAGCTGTCATCAGGGCTAAGGTTGGGCCAACACCATATTGAATTCCAGCATTACCGATGAAGGGCGTCACGAACTTGTTTTTAAGCCAGGTGTCCGAATTCTTTTGATCACTTGTCGCACCGTAGAGGACAGACGTGTTGAGCATCGACGACACACACCAGCCGGAGAAATCTGCAGTGGCCGAGTATTGCCTCACTACAGCACATAAAGGGTGGCGCACGAAATGCGTTACCAATTGTTTCTTTCACAATTTACGACGCACATTAGATATCTCGCTGGGATCTCTACAGCAGTACCAGCAGAGCTTGGAAAAACAAATGAGTTACGAAATGACGTGTAATTCACGATACTGCCGCTAGGAGACTAGTAAGCAGCAGTGGCTGACAATGTAAGACTGACGACACAGCAACGATCGACAATAGTGTTGCTTTTTCATGAAACGAAAAGCCTTGTGACTAAGAGGCGTTTTCGGCAACAGTTTGACACACATGGGTCCCTTGCAAGAAGACCATCCACAGGTTGTACGAACGTGGTACAGGAAGGAACAGTATTGGAAGTGAAGCGACCTCGGCCTAAGCCTGTTTGTTCACCGGAGAATATTGAAGTGGTACGAGTTGCTGTAGAGAGAAGTCCCGGGAAATCGTGTAGAAAGGCAGCAGTGCAACTGGGAATATCCAGATGCTCCGTTCAACGCATTCTTAAAAGTGTCCTCCATATGTACCCATACAAGATGACCTGTGCACAGAAGCTCACTGAAGAACACAAGAAGCAGAGACTACTGTTTGCTCAGTGGGCGGACGATGGGAAAGAAATTCTCAACAACGTTTGGTTTTCAGACGAGGCGAATTTTCATTTAGACGGTGTGGTCAACAAACAAAATGTACGCTTTTGGGCCACTGAAAACCCACAAGTGCTGCATAAACTACAACATTATGCGCCGAGGATTACAGTGTGGGCAGCAATTTCCAGTCACGGACTTATTGGACCCTTTCTCTTTGAAGAAACTGTGAACAGCTAGCGTTATTTAAGGATGCTTCGCAATAGCTTCATTCCACAGCTTCTTGCTACTGCCTTGCCCTTCAACACGCAGTGGTTCATGCGTGATGGAGCAAGGCCACATACTGCAAACACTGTGTTGGAGTTTTTACACAAGCATTTCGGCATGCGGATCATTTCACTCAGGTTTCCAGGTCGCTTCAATGACGGACAAAATTGGCCCCCCAATAGTCCAGACCTCATTCCGTGTGACTTTTTTCTTTGGGGGTACCTAAAGGAAAAAAATTTACCCGGTCCACGTGATTTAATGGAGCTCAGAAGACTTATCCTTCAAGCTTGCAGTGAAATTACGGAAGACATGTGCTGTAGGGTAATCATTAACTTCGGTGTTCGTTTGAAGGAAGTTAGGAAACGAAATGGTGGACATATTGAGCATGTGCTGAGTTAGAATAAATCTCCATGGACGGCTCTTCATTGTAGGATATGTTCCCTTCAGATTGTATTGACAATGAAGTTTATATTCAAAAACGAAATGGTAACACATTTCGTGCGCCACCCTGTAGTTTGGAATTCAAAAACACAGAAAAATACAAAAACACAAAAAAACTGTTGGTCGTGCGACGGATGACGATGCGGCGCCTACATAGATATTTGGTTGATAACGTCGAGGACGGACGTATGTTTCGGCTCGGCAGGCAACTTTCGACAGAGGACGCTGGGCGGCCGACGGCAGCGCCTGGTACCCATGACTGACAGCCCCTGCAGATGTGTTCAGCGTCATGACAGATGGCGTAGCTATCTCTGACTTTTTTTTTTTTTTTTTTTTTGAGTCATCAGTCTTCTGAGTGGTTTGATGCGGCCTGCCACGAGTTACTCTCCTGTGCCAATCTTTTCATCTCAGAGTAGCACTTGCAATGAAAGTTCTTAATTATCTGCTGTATGTATTCCACCCTCTGTCTTCCTTTACAGTTTTTGCTCTCTGCAGTTCCCTCTAGTATCATGGAAGTCATTCCCTGATGTCTTAACAGAGGTCCAACCATCCTGCCCTTTCTCCTTGTAGGTGTTTTCCACATATTCCTCTCCTCTCTGATTCTGCACAGAACCTTCTCATTCCTTACCTTATCTGTCCAGCTAATTTTCAAAATTCTTCTATAGCGCAGTATCTCAAATGCTTCAGTTCTTTACTGTTCCGATTTTCCCACAGTCCCTGCTTTGCAACCATACAATGCTGTGCTACAAATGTACATTATCAGAAGTTTCTTCTTCAAATTAACGTTTATGACCTGGTAGACTTCTCTTGGCCAGAAAGCCTTTTTACCATTGCTAGTCTACTTTTGATGTCCTTCTCGCTCCGTTCCTCATTGGTTTACTTTACCGCCTACGTAGCAGAATTCCTTAACTTCATCTATTTCGTGACCATCAATCCCGATGTTAAGTTTCTCGCTGTTCTCATTCCTAGTACTTCTCATTACTTTTGTCTTTCTTTGATTTACTCTCAGTCAATATCCTTTACTCATTAGACTGTTTATTCCTTTCAGCAGATGGTGGAATTCTTCTTCACTTTCAGCGAATCGTACCATTGACATCTTTTCACCTTTAATTTTAATACTACCTTTGAACTTTTATTTTATTTCCGTCATTACTTCTTCGACGTCCAGATTGACCAGTAGGGGCGAAAGGCTACATCTCTGTCTTGCAACCTCTTTAATCCGAGCACTCTTATTATTCCCTCTTGGCTCTTGTACATGGTATACATTACCTATTTCTGCTTATAGATTAACCCTATTTTCCTCTGAGTTTTGAACACCTTGCACCATTTTACATAGTCAAACGCTTGTTCCAGGTTGACAAATCCTATGAATGTGTCTTCTTTTTTCTTTAATCTTGCTTCTATTAGCAGCTGCAAAGTCAGAACTGCTTCTATGGTGCCTTTACCTTTCCTAAAGCCAAACGGGCTGTCATCTAACGCCGGCGCTTCATTCTGGAACCGCGCGGCCGCTACGGTCGCAGGTTGGCATACTGCACGGGAATGGATGTGTGTGATGTCCTCAGGTTAGTTAGATTTAAGTAGTTCTAGGGGACTGATGACCGCAGATGTTAAGTCCCATAGTGCTCAGAGCCATTTGAACCATTTTGTCATCTAACACATCCTCAATTTTTTTTTCCATTCTTCTGTGTATTCTTGTCAGCCACTTGGATGCTACCGATCTGCGTATCTGTGCTATTAGGCACCGAAATTTGTCTGGTTCACGTCTGCGCAATCTCTGTTCTGTTTGTCATAAAACTTGAGCGGTGTGTTTGCCGCACCAGAAGATGTAGATCAGTTGCGCCGACGAAATATTGTGGGATTTGCATGACATCCGACATCTCGCCCAAGAACCATATTTACAAGAATAATTTTGTTAGAAAAAATGTTTTTCGTCATTTTAAAGGACTTAATACTAGCTAAATTATAATTGTGGCTACTCTTAAGTTAAATTTCAAATGGCTCTGAGCACTATGGGACTTAACATCTGAGGTCATCAGTCCCCTAGAACTTAGAACTACTTAAACCTAACGAACCTAAGGACATCACGCACATCCATGCCCGAGGCAGGATTCGAACCTACGACCGTAGCGGTCGCGTGGTTCTAGACTGAAGCGCCTAGAACCGCTCGGCCACACCGGCCGGCTCTTTAGTTACGCGTCGCATTTCATGGTTCACGATCACATCTTCAGCCATTTATATACACGTATACATTCATCGTGACGTAATCAAATGCCTCTTGCTGCACCCCGATTGTTAGTGCTATATCCATAACCTTTACAGTAGTTGGAGGGGAAGGTGTTGAGCCTTCCGCTGAGGCATCTGCGCAATTACAGCGAATGCTAATTTCATCCGATGACAAAATCAGTTTTATGTACAAATCAGAGAACTGCCACTTTCTCTAGGAATCGGAATTTAAGCATCGCCGACAGACAGTTTTGAAACTGGGTATAATTACAACGGTTATCTTTAATACGTGGACCATGTGTTATTATATGTCTAATAGCACGAAGACAGGAAATAAGTTTTGAAATGGGAATCGTAAACAGGCAACATAAAAATTGTAATGGATATTACACTTGCCCATTAAATGTTGTAAGAAATTATCGAAATTGTGATTAATGCCTAATTTCGATGAGGGCAGTCTTCGAGAGATGCCTCTTCTTAGTGTCTTACGTTGCGCTGGAACGAGGATAATTTGAGGAGTCCTGCGGAACATAGTGTACACGTGACTTTGGCCGTCGAAAGTTCTGACGAGCCGGAGTGTGACGTGTTATCCGGGAGCTAAAGAGAGATTCATCGTCCTTTCGTGTAAAGGAAGTGAGTGATAGCTACCCGGAGGCTGTGTTAAGTAGTTACCGCTACAAAAACTGCGTCCGACAGTACCGGTGACTACAGCATAATTATACAGTCACAAGTTGAAATATATTCTTGGTACAATAACTCTTGATATTTTTTGTGAGTGGTGAACTGAAAAGAGCTATTTCACCATTTGAAACTGGAATCTCGTGCAAAAATCTTAGTTTTTCTGATGCAGGATAAGGAAGAGATGTTACGAAAATACTTCGAAACCCTCTATAGTGCATAAAAGTGAAGCAAGCGATAGTATATATTACTACTAGAAGCAATAGCTTAAGAGAAAACTACGGATGTGATGTTTTCGTGTAAGTTTTTCGGGAAACTAGCGTTACGTAATCGTAAAATCACAGCCTAATTACGTACGTAAAAATAATTACGCGTGAGACGACGTCGACAACGGGGCGGTCAGCGAACAACTATGAGAGAGAGAGAGAGAGAGAGAGAGAGAGAGAGAGGGAGGGAACACAGAGTTTTAAGCCATACACAATAGTCAAAATACTCTCTGTTCTGTAGATCTACATCCTCACTTACGAAATTACAGTTTTAATACATTTCTATCCATGATCAGATTAAGGGCGGACTATGTGAGATATGGTTGATTGAAGTGTTCGATTCTCTTCAGTCAAATGTTAGGAGATATGGTAATGAAGTACAGGGAGCCCAAAGTAAAAATATTAAGAAGAAATTACCAGTCGAAGCTTTTGCTTTGCAATCAGTGGAAACCTCCTGAAAACCTTGATTGGAAACGGGAGATTGGAGCTATGTCTGATTGATTTTTGGGTCGATACGTCCCACAAGAAAATATGAAGGCCTAGTCTGAGTGTTGGTGCGCGTGTGTGTTAACAAAGTCATTGACTTGCTCAATGTGTGTTGATTATATTTCTCCTTCTAAACTGAACTTTTGACTTTTAAAACCATCACCTGAAAATGACTTGCCGTGAGACACGAAAGACGAAAGGAAGATACAGTTTAAAGTTTCGACGACGTCTATATCAGTAGAGTCGGAGCACGAACTTTGATTAGATCAGACTGAGCAATGAAAATGGCCTTTGCATCGTGTAAGGAAGAATGCTGGCGTTCGTATTTAACTTAAAGAACCCACGGAAACCCAGTACCTCCACGTACGAACGTATTGGCTATCAGGCCGTGTATAGACGTGAATTTGTTGTGGAAATGTGAATTGTATTTTGTGGATGGCGATTTATGGGCTAGATAGAGAATGTATGCTTGCAGGCACTATGTGTTCGTTCCTGTTGCCCTTTACATTACTTTGTTTGCAGTCGGGATTTTCCAGGCTCCCCTAAAATGCAAGTTGAGGGCTCTATGACTTCATGAAACAGGTAGTGGGAAAGTGGACAGCAGACGTCGAGGGGAAATTCTCGGGGAACTGTCACAACAGTCGCCAACATGAGATCCTGAGACAAACTGTCCACATTTACAAAGAGCTAAGATGCAATTCGTACTTAGATTCAAGATGTCTGTAATTACGACTTTCTTTCTCCTGGAAAGTTGCTCCCAGAAAATGGGATGCAGGTATTGTGTGAGAAATATGGTCTCTTTATTTCTGATGGCTGTAATGTTTGTTAATAGCGAAAATAATCTACAAATAGCAATTTATTCATGAAAGGAATACACATTTTGTAAAGCATAGGTGATAAATTTTGTAGATATACAAAAACTTGGTATAAAATTGAAATAAATGGAAAAAGAGGAGGAAAAGTGACAAGCTTCAAATACCTCGGACGCAAATGTTACATGAAGATTGATTTTAAACGTAAGATAGAGAAATTTAACCTGATGTAGAGCAACAATATGAGATTGTGGGTGCACCTAGATGTAAAACACTTTTGTTATTTATTGATTTATTCTCAAATTAGTTTTAATTTTAAAACATGCAAAAATATTATACTTATGAACAGTGTAAAACATTACTACGTCACAGCAAGACTTTTACAATTGTTGCCTGTGTTTCTGGCATATTTTGTGTTTTTTTTTATTTTCTGTGACTTTTTATTCCCGTTTTCCTCGACACGCTTCATGTCATCTGCAACTCTATGACTGGCTGTTAGGAAACAAATATGAAAACGTGAACTTCACTACTTTGTGGACACAGTCTTGTTATGTACTAGGTTGTTAGGTAGTTTGTCATGTACTGACGTTCCTTGGGCAGCTTGCAGCTGCTTCTAGTCATCCACAAACATAACTTTCGCACTTTTCTCGTAATTCGAAACATTACGCCATAACGCTGTTCGCGTGTGTCGCGAGAAATGTATCGCACATTGCGAGATTGTTATTAAAACTTTGGTGGAAATTCTGACGACTTCTATTCCACATTTATGTGTCTGTGTGCGATGAGGGAATGGTTTGTGCGTGCGCGCGCTCGCTCGTTTGTGTGCGTGTGTGTGTCCTGTGTCAGTTTTCTTAGAGTGGTAAAGAGTGTATTGTTCCAAGGTGCTGCGTTTTCGATTATTACGTTTCTCCCTTCTGCTATAACCTTTTATACGTAGTAATTTTCTTTTGTTGGTTTTTCCCTTCCACTATAGCCTTTTGTATGTAATAATTTTCTTCTATTGTTAGTTTTCGGTATAATCTGTTGCTGTGTTACAGGATTAGATCTTTTTCGATATCACTGGGGTTCTTGTTTTTATTTATTAGCTGTTCTGCGGAAGTGGAACGGGTGCTCTCACTCTTTAGAGCTCTCGTGTACTCTCTGTACCTTGTTCGGAAGTTTCTACATATTTGCACTGTGTATTGGGCCTGACGAAAGTTAGACGCGGGGTAGTATATATCAGCAAGCTGAATTTGTCTGAGGTTCTTTTGTCTGGTCTTAGCATTTGTTGAAGTGTTGTTTGTTCGGAATGTTATTGGGATTCCTTGCTTTTTCAATATGTTTTCAATTCAATGTGCTATTTTATTATTGTATGTTAGTCTGTAGCATCTGTTTATTTTTTCTGATATGGTGTGGTCTACTGTGTTGTCTGCGTGTTCTGCCTCTGGGTTTTCAGGTCCTTTCGTAGTGCTCTTGCGAGGGTGGGCACTATTGTCATGTTTCATGTTGACCTTGTTGTTGAGCTTGCTTATGGTGTGTTTTGTAGTGGCTATGTTTGATTATAGTTAATTACTGTGTGTAGTTTTCTGGTTGAAGAGTATTCTGTTTATCCTGTGGAGCATGTGTGTGAAACTGACACATACATGCACTTTTGGATGGCTGGAACAGCTATGAACAACAGTGCTTATGTTTGCTGGCTTTCTGTAGATGAAAAATTAATGTTAGTTGTTGTTTATTGTTACGATAATATCCAAGAAATTTAGTTTCTCGGTTTTTTTCGATTTCTATTGTGAAGTGGATTTGTGGGTGTACTGTGTAGATGTTACTGTGTAGTTCTTCTATCCTATTTCGTGTTTCATCTATGAGCCAGATTATGTCATCGACATGTCGGTACCAGTATGTTATTTTGCACCCTTCTTGTTTTACAGTGTTGTTGAATGTTGTGTTCTCTATATGATCCAAGAAAATGTTGGTTGAATTTACAGTGATGGAGGACCCACTGGGTGGCCCATCTTGTTGCAAATAAAAATTGTGTTGAAAGTGATGTAATTTTGTTCTGTGATTAGCCTAAGAATGGAAGCAGTTTCATTTATTTGTATGTCTGGGAATTTCTTTCCTTTTAATTGTTGTTCTATAATGTTTATAGTTTTTCTGTTGGCATGTATGTGTACAAAATGTAATGTCAAAATGGTACCAGATTTTCTGTGGGAGATGTTGATGTTCTCTACTACATCTCCTGTGTTTTTGAAGCTTCTGGTAGCATATGTGTAGGTTATCTGGGGTTATGTGTGCATTTTCTCCCTATCAGATTAAGATGGGGATTTTCTGAAGTCAACCACTGGCGTGATTAGTAGGAGATGTTTGTGGACCTTTGTCCTTTGTAAGGCTTATTAAAAGTGGAGATTTAGGATTCTTTTGTGTCATTCTTTTTATTTAGGTCTGTGAGATGCTTTTTAAGAGAGTCTTCTGGTTCCTTAGGTATCTTCGTGCCAGGTCACTGGTTAACATTGTTATTTTATTCTCTTCCAGGGATTTCCGTTTTCTTAATGTTTTCTGCCTCTGTTATTAAAACTAGAGAGTTCCCTTTGCCCACACTGGTGACGGTTGCGTTATATTTTTATGGTTTTTGTGTATATTGTTCATGATTTCCTTGTAAGATGTTTTTGTATTTGTCTTTATGGATGGTTTGTCCTTTATGATTATTTGTTTCATATTCTGTCACTAGTTCTCTTTTTAGACCTGGGTTCATGTCTGGTGTGTTAGTGTTTTCGTGTTGCTCCATGATGTACTTAGCCGCATTAATAACGTTTCCTATGGGTTTATGTGTTACGTGAGTGTTCAAATTGTATTTGGCACCTTTCTCAACTTACTGTCGTTTTTGTTTATCGAGTGTTGTGCCAGTAAAATTAATCAAGCGTTCATGTGATGAATTCTGTGTGTGTGTTTTAGTTTCAGAACTCCTATTTTTGTTCATGAGTTTATCTAATTTTCGTTCCTGTTCCTGCCACTCCTATCAAATTACCGACTGTGTAGTGATTTATTCTTTCCATTATGCTGTACAGTGACAAACTGCGTATTGGCGTCTGTCTCGGGTTCCTCGGCCGATGTTCATCTAATGATTTTTCTGACGTTTCGCCAGCACGAGTGGCTGGCATTGTCAAAGCTTCACCCTCCATTGCCGGCGGTGAACTGGAGCGGAGCTCGCGGGCGCAGACTATATGTACCTGGCGTGCCAACGTCCGAGGGCTTCTCCGCGGTCATTTCCGGTGCTTGCTACCTGCGACGGTCGTTCGCTGCAGTACGGGAAGCCAGGATCCGTTGACCTTAAGGCTTTCCTCTTTCTTGTTCAAACTGTTGGCGTGTTTTTGTATTTCTACAGCTTCTCTGAACAAGCGTGTGTGATAGTGCTTCTCTACAGCCAGAACTTCCGTGTCGGCGAATTTTATTACGTGGTCGGTCTCATTGAGTGCGTGCTCTGCCACGGCCGATTTCTCCACCTGCCACAACCTGCAATGTCGCTTATGCTCTTTGATATTGGTATTGATGGATCGTCCAGTCATTCCGACATAAATTTTTCCGCATCTGCATGGTATACGGTATATTCCCGACATTGCAAGTGGGTCTCTTTTCTCCTTCGCCGATCTAAGACACTCTTTGATCTTCCTTGTCGGTTTGAAAATCGTCTTTACGCCATGTTTGCGCAATATACAGCCGATTCTGTCCGTCACTCTGGGAATGTATGGCAGAAAGGCCGTACCCGACATTTCTTTTTCTGGTTCCTTACTTCGCCGAGTGTTTGGCTCTGTTACACTTCTAATATAATTTTTGGAGTACCCATTGCTCCTCAGGACAGTTTCCAGGTGTTGCATTTCTCGTTTGAGGTGTTGCGGCTTACATATTCGTCCTGCTCTCGTTACGAGCGTACTAATCATGCCTCTTTTCTGGCTCGGGTGGTGGTTTGACAGTTTGTGCAGGTATCGGTCCGTGTGTGTCGGTTTTCGATACACGCTGTGTCCCAGGTTTTCGCCGTCCCTTGTGACCAACACATCTAGAAATGGCAGTTTCTTGTCTTTTTCTACTTCCATGGTAAATGTTATGTTGGCATGGAGGCTGTTCAAGTGTCTTAGGAAGTCACCGAGCTGTTCTTCACCATGGCTCCACACCACGAAAGTATCGTCGAAGTACCTGTACCACACCTTAGGTTTTGCAAGTCGCAGAGTCCAGTGCCAGTGCTTCGAATTGTTCCATGAAGAAGTTGGCCACCACTGAACTGAGAGGACTACCCATGGCGACGCCTTCCAGCTGTTCGTAGAAATCTCCATTCCACGTGAAATAGCTCGTGGTGAGACATGCATGGAAGAGCTTTCTGATGTCCTGCGGGAAAATGGAACCGATGTGCTCCAGAGCGTCACTGAGTGGCACTTTCGTAAATAACGAAACAACATCAAAGCTGACCAAGATGTCGTTTGGTGCAAGTTTCAGTTTCTTCAGCTTCTCAATGAAATGTCCTGAGTCCTTAATGTATGTGTGGCTGGAGCAGAGAGGCCAAGTGTTTTGCCAGTTTATATGTCGGTGTTCCAGGAGCGCTAACGATCGGTCTCAGTGGAACGTTGTTCTTATGGATCTTGGGTAATCCATACAGCCGAAGTGGTAGGGCTTCTGTGTTGCGCAGGTTTCTCTGTATGTCAGCCGGCAGAGAAGACGCCTTGATTAATCGATTCGTATTCCGTGTGATACGCTGCGTCGGATCTGCGCTTAGTTTTCGGTACGTCGTCGGATCTAATAGGTCTCGGATCTTTTGCTCATAATCTACGGTCGTCATTACGACGGTCGCATTCCTCTTATCGGCAGGCAGTACCAATATACTCTTGTCGGCGTTGAGATTCTTAATGGCTTGTACCTCTTCTTTCTTCAGGTTGCAAGCTGGTGGTTCTGCTCGGCGCAGTATCCTGGCTGTTTCCGTGCGTATTTCCTCTGCCCTTTCACAAGGAAGGGTCCGAATGGCTGCTTCGGTGTTGGCAATGATATCCTCCATAGGTATAGTTCTCGGGATGATAGAGAAATTCCCTCCTTTTAGAAGAACAGACACTTCCTCTTCGGTCAATTGTCGTTCAGTGAGGTTTACCACTGTGTGTGACATGTCGGGAATCGCCTTGTCGGTCTGCTTCTGGCATCTTTCAAACTTTTTCTTCTGTCGCTCGGTGCAGCGCTCGAGTTCGTTCTGCATGCTCCTGTGAGTGATGCTGTCGATCTTGTCCCAGTCGTCTCGATGCATTCTGCTACTTAGTTGATAGAAAATGTCCAGAAGTTCCTGGTCCGTTCTTGCCAAGTCTCTCCGTGTTGTATGTATTCGCTCACGAAGAAAAACTCGTTCCATTCTGTCGTAGATACGATGTGCTTGGGCGGTGGTGAATAGGCGCTTGCATGTCAAGAACTTCGGTGTAGCACATTCATCTCGGCACCGTGAGAGAAAGGCGAGAGAGGACATCAGTCGCGCTTTCTTCTTCCGTCGTTGGTCAAGGCGTCAGTACAATCTGCAAATCTCTTCCCCGTAGAGGCGTAATACAAAATTGTTAAGGCTTTCGTGGCCACTTGTTGACAAACTGCCTATTGGCTTCTGTCTCGGATTCTTCGGCCGACGTTCATCTAATGATTTTTCTGACGTTTCGCCAGCACGAGTGGCTGGCATTGTCAAAGCTTCACCCTCCATTGCCGGTGGTGAACTGGAGCGGAGCTCGCGGCCGCAGATTATATATACCTGTCGTGCCAACGTCCGAGGGCTTCTCAGCGGTCATTTCCGGTGCGGTTCTCCTCTTGCTACCTGCGACGGTCGTTCACTGCAGTACAGGAAGCCAGGATCCGTTGACCTTAAGGCTTTCCTCTTTCTTGTTCAAACTGTTGGCGTGTTTTTGTATTTCTACAGCTTCTCTGAACAAGCGTGTGTGATAGTGCTTCTCTACAGCCAAAACTTCCGTGTCGGCGAATTTTATTACGTGGTCGGTCTCATTGAGTGCGTGCTCTGCCATGGCCGATTTCTCCACCTGCCCCAACGTACAATGTCGCTTATGCTCGTTGATCCTGGTGTTGATGGATCGTCCAGTCATTCCGACATAAACTTTTCCGCATGTGCATTGTATACGGTATATTTCCGACATTGCAAGTGGGTCTCTTTTCTCCTTCGCCGATCTAAGACACTCTTTGATCTTCCTTGTCGGTTTGAAAATCGTCTTTACGCCATGTTTGCGCAATATACAGCCGATTCTGTCCGTCACTCTGGGAATGTATGGCAGAAAGACCGTAACCGACATTTCTTTTTCTGGTTTCTTACTTCGCCGAGTGTTTGGCTCTGTTACACTTCTAATATAATTTTTGGAGTACCCATTTTGGTCAGCTTTGATGTTGTTTCGTTATTTACGAAAGTGCCACTCAGTGACGCTCTGGAGCACATCGGTTCCATTTTCCCGCAGGACATCAGAAAGCTCTTCCATGCATGTCTCACCACGAGCTATTTCACGCGGAATGGAGATTTCTACGAACAGCTGGAAGGCGTCGCCATGGGTAGTCCTCTCAGTTCAGTGGTGGCCAACTTCTTCATGGAACAATTCGAAGCACTGGCACTGGACTCGGCGACTTGCAAACCTAAGGTGTGGTACAGGTACGTCGACGATACTTTCGTGGTGTGGAGCCATGCTGAAGAACAGCTCGGTGACTTCCTAAGGCACTTGAACAGCCTCCATGCCAACATAACATTTACCATGGAAGTAGAAAAAGACAAGAAACTGTCATTTCTAGATGTGCTGGTCGCAAGGGACGGCGAAAACCTGGGACACAGCGTGTATCGAAAACCGACACACACGGACCGATACCTGCACAAACTGTCAAACCACCACCCGAGCCAGAAAAGAGGCATGATTAGTACGCTCGTAACGAGAGCAGGACGAATATGTAAGCCGCAACACCTCAAACGAGAAATGCAACACCTGGAAACTGTCCTGAGGAGCAATAGGTACTCCAAAAATTATATTAGAAGTATAACAGAGCCAAACACTCGGCGAAGTAAGGAACCAGAAAAAGAAATGTCGGGTACGGCCTTTCTGCCATACATTCCCAGAGTGACGGACAGAATCGGCTGTATATTGCGCAAACATGGCGTAAAGACGATTTTCAAACCGACAAGGAAGATCAAAGAGTGTCTTAGATCGGCGAAGGAGAAAAGAGACCCACTTGCAATGTCGGGAATATACCGTATACCATGCACATGCGGAAAAATTTATGTCGGAATGACTGGACGATCCATCAATACCAGTATCAAAGAGCATAAGCGACATTGCAGGTTGGGGCAGGTGGAGAAATCGGCCGTGGCAGAGCACGCACTCAATGAGACCGACCACGTAATAAAATTCGCCGACACGGATGTTCTGGCTGTAGAGAAGCACTATCACACACGCTTGTTCAGAGAAGCTGTAGAAATACAAAAACACGCCAACAGTTTGAACAAGAAAGAGGAAAGCCTTAAGGTCAACGGATCCTGGCTTCCCGTACTGCAGCGAACGACCGTCGCAGGTAGCAAGAGGAGAACCGCACCGGAAATGACCGCTGAGAAGCCCTCGGACGTTGGCACGACAGGTACATATAGTCTGCGCCCGCGAGCTCCGCTCCAGTTCACCGCCGGCAATGGAGGGTGAAGCTTTAACAATGTCAGCCACTCGTGCTGGCGAAACGTCAGAAAAATCATTAGATGAACGTCGGCCGAGGAACCCGAGACAGAAGCCAATAGGCAGTTTGTCAACAAGTGGCCACGAAAGCCTTAACAATTTTGTTTACTGTGTAGTATTGAGCATGTGGTGGTTTGTTATGCTGTTTTCGATACAATATCGCCGTTCTTTCCTTAAGTTTGTTGAAAAGTTTGACTGGGAATGACTGGCATAGCGTAGAAACAATTTTATCTTGAAACTCTTCCATTGTATCGGGTTTGCATAAAAACGACAATATGGAACTGTGATCGACCTTGATGCTAAACAGTTTTGTTATTTATTTTTTCCCAAACTGGTATAAATGATAATAGCACACTTATAAACATTTATTATGTTATTATATGTAACAAATGAGTAAATATGTAAAGAAAGACTACGTTATGTTTTCAAGTAGATATGAATGCCTGAATAGCTAAAATACTGATTAAAGGCGTCGTATGTACTTTTGGTGAAGGTACCATAATACAGAGAAGCTGAAGCAGTTTGTGGCATTTAACAAATTAAGGATAACAAATACTTTCTTTAGGAAATAAGATGTCACTACTTATTTGATGTGCAGGTAGACATACATCGCTAACTGGCTATGTCATTACGAATAACAAGTTCTCATAGCAAGTAAAATATGTAACAGTCTATCGGAGAGTGGTATATCAACGGATAACTATTTGCTGATATCAAAAATACCTCTCCTATCAAGGTGTATGAAAAAGAAAATTCATGAAACAGCTAATGAGGAAGTGTTTAAAATATTACCTATTACAAGAAGAGAGTATAAAAACTTTATATCAAAGGCTTACCCACAAGAACAAGAAATAAGCCAAGATAATCAGCCAAGATGTTAATGAGGAATGGGATAACGCCATACAGGCTATAAGAACTATATCTAACAAAGTGTTAGGTGAAACAAGGAGGTACCGAAAGGAAACAGGGTTAAGGATGTGGTATGAAGAAATTGCAAACGCAATAGGAGACAAGGAAGTAGATCATCTACATGCTTCACAACAAAAAGTGGACGAAGCAAGAGAAATATGCTAGAAAAAACGAAATTTGGCGAAAAGTATTTTAATGGAAGCTCACTCAAGGCTTTAGGACGAATTGATAAGCATTGTTGAAGGTGGTATACATGGGACACAAATGATGGCGTAGAAAATGCTTAAGCATCATGATAGTGAAAAACGAGATGTTGCAAAAATAAATTAATCGAAGAAGAACAATGGATGCAACATTATGAAAATTTGTGGTCTAACAGCTTCCTGGAAAAATAAGAAAACGATGTGTCTGTTTATGGAAATGTACATTACCAGTCAAAAATCGATCACAACGCTAAAACGTATATATCTTATTTGAATGTACAAACACATCGTACAAAGTAAATAAGTAAATAAACCAACAAAATAAGTATTTTATCTCTCTCTATCATTAAATAGAATACAATAGTTCAGTATAACATGGTTTGGATTTTAGCCTCTTCAAAGCATCCAGCCTTTGTCGATTGAACAGCTGCACAAACTATTGGCATTCTAAAGATAAGGAGATAAGGTTTCGTATTGTTTTTTTTTTCCAGACACGCCTGTAAATTATTTCAGAGATCTTCAACATTATCTGACATTAGTTCTCTGACCTACCTGTCAATTTTATTTCATACGAGTTCAATAGGATTTAAGTCAGGCGACTGACTTGACCAGATCCTATTCTTCAGTTCCCCACACTTCTGTTTTCCATTGACATACCCTCGGCGCAAAATAGAAACATATTTGTCATCATTATCCTACTGCAGAACAAACCTCCTACCAATAAATGAAACTGTCTTAGGTAGCGGTACTTCAGTGTTGTTATGGATACTTATCAGTAATTCTCTATGCAAACACCATTGACGTACACAACAGAGGCGATTTGTCTTTACATATTTATACTTGTTTTATTATCCGATTGGGGATACGATAGAATACTCGAAACTAAATCCCAGTTTTAACCACAAATCCATGGTTGTGATAGGTAATCGAAAACTTTTGACTGGTAATGTAGATCCAAGTATCTTAGAAGAATTAGAAAAGACATTAAAAGAAATGAAGAATAGGAAGGATACAGGAGGAGATGGAATAAATGCAAAATTATGGAGATTTGGGGGCTCAATTCTAAATCAGAGATTTCAGTATCCAATTAGTAGATGCTGGAAAGGATGTCATATTACAAGATCCTGGTTGCATGCCCAAGTTAAAACTATATTTATAAAAGGCGCTAACAGGTGTGAAAATTGTAGGGTAGTAAGTGTTTTGAATACAGGATATAAAAATATGTAAGAGTATTAAGTAAAACAGTATGGGCCATCACAGACGTTTTATTACCAGAAGAACTGAACGGTTTTAGAAAGGTCCGATCCAGTACACATGCCGCTTTCACAATGAAGCAGATAAGAGGAAAGAGAAGGGAATATAACCTAGAAACTAGAACAGCTTTTATTGATTATGAAAAATTATTCGTCGAAGTGAGAAGGGAGAAATCAAGGAAATCATGATTCAAAGAGGACATCCGAGTCACCTGATATAAGTATTAAACTGTACATAAAAAAAGAGAAAACAGTGTCAGAAACGGAAGGTATAGTAAAAATATACATATAAACCAAAGTGTGAGGTAGGGTTGTAGCTTATTTCGTGTTTTATTTACAATTTTTGTACCGTAGACGATCTGATTGGTGAATCAATGTACAAAATTAACAGAGATATTTGTTTTACACAGAATTTTACGCTTAAAACGGTGATATGTGCTGAAGATGAGATTATTGTAAATAAAATTGAAGGCTGTCTGCAAAGTGCCGTACATATGTTAAATAAGTAATGTGTGAGTTAAAATTTCCATAAATAAGACAAAGGCAATGTCCTTCAAAAACAAATATTATGTTGAAACCGAAACTGTAGTCACTGACACTGTATTTTAGGATAAGAAACAGACTTTAATTATTTAAATCATAAGTCAAATATAGTTATGAAAAGGATTTTAAATTCATATTACCCATGTTCCATCGAACTAGTGTACAGTAAATAGAAGCCTAAAACCTAAAACCAGAAAACAAACACGAATGAAGTTCTACGAAGTAATGACTGTGCCTGCTTTCTCTATGGACTTGAAATATTGTCGTCGACAATTGACAGAACGCGAAACAGAGGATTCCAAGAAGTGTGTTGTACTATAGGTTGGGTGAAAAAATATCCGGAAAGACCAAGGAAACGATGGTCAGATATGTTATAAAGTCGGAACAGACAATGTTACCTAATCCATGGAATGAAGAAGAAGAAGAAGAAGATATGAATCTTAGAAGGAAGAGTGAGTAAAGAAACATAGCTAAAATTTCACAATTCACTGTCACTCTCAGCTATAATACGTTGAAGAAAAACTTGGTAACAGCAAGAAAAGAGACAACAATAAAATATGAAAACAGAAATGCAAAGGTTCAATCTATAATAGAGATTCGTAAAGTGAAACAGAAAGAAGAAAAGGATTTCTGGTCAGGTGAGTATAGAATAATATCAACAGCAGCAGAACATAGTATAACAGGAGTATTATTTCTTAAGAATAGGAAAACAGGGTAGAGTGAGATCCTGTGTACAGTACAACGATAGGGATGTTCTTATTAGAATTCACAGCACACAGACAACAAGACTTCAGACATGCATGGCAATGTCAGAAGCAGAAGAAGAGAGAGTGAAAGAATGTGAGGATATCGAACGAGTAATTCTGTATGTAAAGTGAGACAAAAATTTAAGAATGACGTGGAATTGAATGCCTTAATAGGAGAAGGAATAGACTAAAGAGATACGGGAGAATATGGTCTCGGCAGCAGAGAGACGGATGAAAGTTCTGCGATGAAGTTCAGCCTGGTAATGGCAAAGTAATCTTCAATAACCACAAGAGGAGGAGGTATACGAGAAATTACCAACTGGATTATATTATGGCCATTTCAGTTGAAGAGGAATGGACATCTCTAATGAACACAGTCTCAGAAATGGAATAGATAAACATAGGGAAAAGGAAAGTAACAGTGAAGAAACCATGGGCAAGACAATGTAATGGGCAGTCTAATGACTAAAGAATATGGACTGAGGGTAAATCCCAGGAAGACGAAAGTAATGAGCAGTAGCAGAAATGAGAATAGCGAGAAAGATGTCTACTCGTATGAAACATCGACCTTCATTTGGTGACTAAATTTCTGAGAATGTGTGTGTGGAGCACAACATTGTATGCTAGTGAATCATGGACTACAGGAGAATCGGAAAAGAAGAATCGAAGCGCGTAAATGCTGTAAAAGGGTGTTGAAAAGTAGGTGAGCTGATGAGACAGAATCGACAAAGGAAGGAAGATATGGAAAACACTGACCTGAAGAAGGGACAGGATGATATTGTTACCCTGAGCTATGAAGGGTGATACGAGAGGCGAATTCGTGGCGGCGCACATCGAAGCAGTCAGAGTATTGATGACAAAAAGAGTTAGAGAACTGTACGTTAACATTAGTAGGGTAGTAGACATGTTAGCAGTAATGATGTGGGTATTCAGGACAAAAACTGATCTACCTTTGGGATGCCCGCATACAGGGGCAGGAATAAATGCAAGGTGATCATTACCTCACTCCCATCCCTCCCTTCGTCTTGTCGACACATGTATACATGCATCTGACCTGTGCTAAGATGTATGCTTACAGTTAGTCAGCAAGGTCTCTGACAAGTCTGAGACTTGTTGATGCGTTGACTTGCATATTACAGAGATGCGGGCGGCATACGAGTATGTGTCACGTTGCTGTTAGATGAGGAGCAGCTGTGTTCTAGGAACTGTCAGGAACAATACGATATGGAAATGTGTAATTATCAATGAAATTCGCCAACAGGTGTGTAATTGACTTTATTGCTATTGACTTTATTAGGAGATATATATCCGAAGGTATCACTCCCAGCAGCCTGAAGATGGCCTAGTGGAATGGCGAAAATGATAGTCAAAATAAAATAACATCTCAATTACAAGGCTGCTGGGGACAGTCATTAATAATTATTTGACCAGCTGATGTCCCATGTCGGTGATGGATCAACATAGACTGACCTAAGTGGTAAATTCTCCGGGATGAGCTGCAGGGGATATTACACCAACTTTGAGTAGACGACTGAGACCTTATGGACCTGGGTATCATGGATAATTTTGCTGGAATTTTTAACAAAATGTAGATATGTTATTACTTAACATCAAACTATAATTTCAATATGGAAGAAGGCAGCAATGTGATTATAAATAATCATAAGGCAGTTTGAACAGACAGTTTAATGCTGATTAGCTGCAGTTGTAGAATAAAACGAAATATACTCGTAAATTATGAGCGTCAAATCTTAATCCCAGGCTGATGAATGACATCGATAACCATCTTATCTATTTTATAAAGTGTTCCTGATATGCATCTATGAGAAACTTTTACATATTCCTTGGCTGGAGAAAATGCTATTACCGGACTGGAAGCTGCGACTTATAACTACAGAATGGATGGTGTGTTCGACCCTGTAGAACACTGTGTAAGTGAATTAAACACCAACAAGTAGTATTTACAATATGATCTGCTATAGTATGTGACAAACGCTTCTGTTGTGTTAAACTATTCGATAGCTTACAGAACATTTGTGTGTTGTGTTTAACAGTTTTCTGTAATTAATCTATTGCAGGAGGGGAATAACAACATACAAAAATTGATAATTGTACAAATAAAAAGTTCCAGACAATCACCACCGAGGAAAGACTATAAACTATGCTGTGTCGGCTTATAGTTTTGATTATTTATCTGCAAGTTATGGGGAAATTGTTAAAACAGTCTTTCCACAAAGACAAAATAAGTATTATACATAAGTTTATGTTAAAGTTGGAGAAACATGTTTTTTCTCAGTCGAGGACTGAGTTCTCCACAATATTATAAAATACATACATTGCCAGACTGATAATCGTTCTCACAAATTACGTTATTCTGCAGAACTTAAGCAAAAAGGAGCAATGTATCAAACAGTCGTAAACCATTCCTTGTTACAGAAATTACTCTTTTAAATTAAGTTAAAGTGTTACCTGTTTGCAAGGAAAAAAAGGGAAGAAGTTTGTCAGGAAAACCAAACTAGAGAATATGGCGAAAACATTTGTCATGAAGGAAGAATATAATTTGCTATTGTAAAAAGAAAAAGCCATTACAGGTGTCAAACAAGGTGTACAAATAACTTTAAACACAATATATGGAAAAAAATCTGGATATTGGTGGGGGGTGGAGAGGGGGAGGGAGGGGAGATACAAGATATTTCTTTATGACTGGGGAGGCTTAGCAGCTCTGTAATTGTTCTATTTCCAAGAAGTGTGGTTTAGGAGAGGGAGTGGGAGGGGGGAAGGAATGGAGGGGAGGGCGCATGTTATCATGCGTTTGCCCCTGCCCCTGTTTATGTAGGCAACCAAAAAAGTAAAATGTCTATTTGTGCCCCGAACGCCCGTTGTGCTCCGGTATAGCTGGTTTCAAATACTCCTGATTGCCCTTATGCAGATTTTCGTGGTTTCGCTAAATAACCTCAACTGAATGTCAAAAAAGGTCTTTTGAATAGCCCACAGGCGATTTCGTTCAAAATCTTTGACCCGGTAAGGAAGAGTTCTCTTCAGTAACTCCATGTTAATGCTGCACCCTAATATTTATTAAATATCTTTCAGATTTTTCGGATCCATACAAACCATTTGGAGTTGCTGTAACCCCTGTAAACAAAGTGATTATTTATAATCGCGAAACAGTGTTTTATTTAGCGTACCAAAATTATACGACCAGATAAGCTATCATGACGCAGATGGCTTCAACACTGGCGGTGAAATTAGAGACGGAGAATCACAGACAAGGGATGACTTTAACGAGTCTGTGGTGGCACTTAGCGCAGTGTTTTTGAGTACTGTTCCATTACTATCTGATATTTGTATTTAAGGTTTGTTAACATATACACACCAGAATACTGGGAGTGACTTATTTTTTGGTCTGGCGTATACAGAGTTTCCGGAAATTCCCGTAACAAACTTCTAGGATTTGTAGAGGCAGTGAGAACATAATATTCTGAATAGGAAACCATGTCCAGGAACGTATGACGGCTTCATTTCAGATGTGAAACGCATCCACGTCTGCTGAGGGAAAAAGGAAAGTCTCAGAGTTGCTTGGCCTGGTATGTAGCAGGGTACACAGGATGACGTGTACTGTGTCACATTGTCATCTGCTGTCACTTCACGTCTCCGTTGCTGCGAGACCTATCAATGCCTGTGCGTCTCCGATACAGTAAACATTGTTCGGTACAAGTTTTCGTAATACATAGGCATGCTGCTTGTGTATGGTGGAAAAGCTGCTAGTCAGCTGTATCACGAACGTTTTCCGCAACGTAGCAAGCCATCGCAAAAACCTTTTGCCTCAGTTACGCAGCGGCTCCGAGAAACAGCTACTTCACCATGATAAAGTAGGACTGTGATGTTCCACGGCAACGAAGCACAACCAAATTTGAAGAACATATGTACTGCATCAAGTTCAAGAGAAACTGTCAACGTGTACTCTAACAACTGCGCGTGCAATGGGTGTTAGTCACAATAGAGACAGGGAAGTTCTGCGTGAGGAACAATTACATCTACACCACTTGCAAACAGTATACACTATAGGTCTAGTCGCTTTGCCACAATGCGTAGCCTGCTGCACATAGTTCTTGCACTGCTGCATAGACACACCCCTGTTTCCACGTCTAGTTCTATTCTCAGATGTACGTAAGTTCAGTAGGGACTGTATTCCGAATTCGCGAAACAGTCGTGTCTGGGCGGCCGAAAACCCACGTTCCACGCATATTGACGATTTCAGCATCAATTTGGTACTAACATGTGGGCAGGTATTGTATGTGATTGTGCCATACTTTCTTTCACTGAAGCTAACTGGTCCTTTATACTTCATATTCTTAAAAACGTATTCGACCCGTTCTTGGAAGCTGTCCCACTTAATATCATTCAGGAAATGTGGTTTCAGCATAATAATGGATCACTTCTCTTCGCACATGTGGTTCGGAGAGACCTCAACGGACGATATGTTGAAAGATGGACAGACCGAGCCGCTGCAGTCGCCATATTTTACTCCTATGACTATTTCTTGTAGGGTCGTACTTCTGTAAAGACAAAGGAAGATCTGCTGACACGGGTTCTGGCTGCTTCACTAGAGTTGAAGACACACCGGGTGGAACGGAGAGTGTGTACTAGAACATGCCATGCAACTTCGCTTGTAGCTTTCGTAGTGGTCTTTCGCGAGGAGCTCACAAGTTTCTTCGTGCTTGCTCTTTTCTGCTGAAAGCACTCCTTGATGATTACAACTGGTAGAGCTATCAAACTACAAGGAAGTTTACTGCTGCGGTTCACCTGTTGTTCCAGGGTGATTTAGAAAACTGGTCGAGAGTAGATAGCGTGACTGAGTATTCGTCCAATCAACAACGTATACTTGCATCTCTATAAACATGCTTATTATCATTTTAGTCCTAGAAAAGAGGAAGTAGAAATGAATGTCCAACGCGTTTCATGGGTATGAGCAGTACACAGTTCCCTGTAGACACGTTGGAAAGTCTGTACTGATATCACAACAAATTGGTTACCTCCATACACAACGTGGCCACTGCACGTGCAAACATGGAAGCTCCCTTATACCACTGTCACATTTCCACGTTGAGCCGTCTTTCGGCAATGATTTCATTCAAACCATTGGAATACACCATTTTAGTGCCTTGACTTACGTCATCAGTGGAGTGTCACATGGCCGCTTGATACCAGTTCCACACCATGTACAGCACCCCAAAGCTTTCGATGTGTTCTTTTAAGGGAATGGCAATATCTTGTCAGCAGAGTCTACTTAATTCGTTAGACAATAACCTGTCAAAGGCGTTTGACTGTGTAATTCACAAGATTCTTTGAAGAGTAAATTATAATATTGTGGTGCAATGTGAAAGATCGCAAATAGCTTCGTTTCCTCTCCCAGGAAACGAATGGTATCAGTGTCTGTGTTGAGATATAAGTTCTCATACAACTGGGAAATAATTATGCATGGTGTTCCATAAGGTTGCACTTTAGGTCCCTTAATAATTGTTCTAGGACTATTATCTTTTATGGTGTTTATTAATCAGCTTTCATCAGTAATATTAGCAGGTGCCATTTTTTTTTTTTTTTTTTTTTTGCAGATGATACAAAAATTATTTATAGTTTTAGAGTAAGCGGTTAATGAGCTTTTCATGGAGATTGATCAATGATTCCTAACCAATTATTCGTCACTAAACTTCGAAAAGATACACAACAGGCAGTTTAGATCTTCTAATAGTTTTCCTCCCTCTGTGTCTAAAATATGATAAGAGAATGCAAGAGAGCAATAGTGTTAAACTCTTGACAAACTACATTGATAAACTGAGCTGAGAGGTGCCTATGACAGAACTGTCAAAGCGCCTTATAAAAAAATTACCATTATCTGGAATGCCGATTTTATTATACTTGGGTGACATCAAAATTAACTGTGTGACACAGTTAGCTTTTTTCTTCTTTTTTTGGTGGTGGAGGTGGGGGAGGGGGTAACTTATCAAGCCAAGCTATACGTTTCAGAGTACAAAAGCATGTATTAGGACTTCTTTGTGATGCGAATTCAGGAACTGCAGAGGCCTGTTGAAGGGAATGGAAATTTTAACTACTGTTTCCCAATATATGTTTCTCGTAACGAAATTTATCGTAAATAATCCACCAAACCAATAGCTCAGTTCACAGTATCGACACTAAATATATTAATTATCTTCATAAAAATTTAAAGTAACATACTTTGGTCCAGAAAAGTGTCCGTTATTCCGAAACATATTTTCAATAATTTATCAGTAGCCATAAAACATTTAGGTACTAATGAAGTTCAGTTTAAGAGGAGTCTAAAAGATTTATTGGTGGCCAGTGAACCTAACTGTCTATAGAACGCTACCTTTCGTGGTCGGCTCTAGGATACACCTCGTTTATGTCCAACAATTTTGTCAAAAAATTTAATGTAAGTCTAACCAAAGTTTCTGTACTAAAAAAATATTCCTTCCAATAGTTCGACTCTTTTATCTACTCTTCATGTGTATTTTTTCCGCTCCCTACAGGCAACGACTGTATCTCTTACGAGCATTATACCTGCTGTAATATGTACGCTAAAGAAAAGTACAAGATAATGCTGTAAACTTCATAAGCTTAAGAAACATCTTATTGTAAGTGATACATAAAATGAATGTAAAGAAGTGGGCCCCAAGGAAGTTCTTTCCCTCTCATTGCAGCCACGTTCTCGCTGAACCACGAGCGGCACTAATAAAGCAAAACTGAATGTACCGGAAGATTCGTTTGAACGCCATTGTGCTTTACAAGGCTTGGTTCTGTAGAAGTTGACGTACTGTTCCCTCCCCCCGACCTTTGAACTAACTTTCCCAGCCAGTTGTAAGAGGGCCTATAGCTTGTCGACTCCGAACTACGGTCACAATAGGCCATTTTTAACCACAAAAAGTCAGTGTCAGAGATAAAAGACGTCATAGAGGAATCCTATGCCGGCTGGCGACCGAACGTCGAAGCAATTGGTTAGTACTGTGATACAAAAACTAGTAGAATGACATATGGAGTCTGTGAATGGAATACAAATCCAAGTACGTAGAATGCCGTTGCAAAGTTACACTTTCTAGTGCAGTGACTTAGTTGCGAAAGAAGTCGACTGCCTTTTGGGAAATGCTCGTAGCGAGGAAAACTCGAATGAATTATGCTACAGTGGGTCAAGACAGTGCACTACACTCACAAAAGAGAGCAAAACGTGCGTTATGAGTGCATGTCGCGTTTACTTTGTGGGTTGCTGCTGTGTCCATGAACGTAGAGAGGTAATCAGGACATGTTACAGGAACAGGAGTTGCAAGTGAGCGCTGGCTTGACAGACAGCTTTTACCGGGGCAGCCGGTGGGCACGCAGCTGCTTCTCCTGTCTTTCTTGACGAGGTTGCGTCAGTAACCAGCGCAGTAGCTTCTTCACGCAGTGAATACGACAGGTAATTCATACTAGAACTGATCAACACAAGTTAGAAGGTCAGTGTTCGATTTTCCCGCAATCTGTTCGAGAGTGGATCGGTAGAGAAGTAGCTTAAACGTGTTTCGATGAACGCTCTGCCAGGCACTTAATTGTGAATAGTAGGTAATCATGTAAATGTAAAGATGTAGACGGTTTCTGTAAGGAAACATAAATAGAAGGGTCGGACAAAAACATCGAAACACAGCGAGAAACGCGTGTTTGAACATAAATGCAGATGCTAGCCGCACCTGCCTTTTGCACTGTTACATCTTACCACGAACAGCGAAACATCCCCTTCGAAAAATTAATGAATTACTGTGCTGATAAAACTCATACGTTATTTGACTTTCAAACAGCTGAGCAGAACTGAGCGTACTCAGGCATTTCTCTCTTTACTTATTCTGGTCAACATTAAACTGACACACAATATTTATAGCGCAACGCAATCTGACCTTCAATAATCCCTACAAAAGAATGGCCCTGACTAACAATAGCCGGCCGAAGTGGCCGCGCGGTTCTGGCGCTGCAGTCTAGAACCGCGAGACCGCTACTGTCGCAGGTTCGAATCCTGCCTCGGGCATGGATGTGTGTGATGTCCTTAGGTTAGTTAGGTTTAACTAGTTCTAAGTTCTAGGGGACTAATGACCTCAGCAGTTGAGTCCCATAGTGCTCAGAGCCATTTGAACCATTTTGAACTAACAATAACCTACAACTTTCATGAATCACTTACTTCACAAAAACCTTCGTTACTCGAACTACTGCAATACAGCGAGCGTCAATACTGCCAGCTAAATAAGAGAATCTAACTACTGAAGGCACTAACTACTGATAGGCATAGTTAGCAAATGAATGATTTTGATAGAGAACAAACAATGTGTTTACCTTAATAATGTTCAAAAGTCATCATATATGTCTCAGTTCATGATATACAGTATTACAAATTTACTCTTTCTGATGGACACGTGTCCAGATCGTCCGCTCTCAAAATTCTGCCATTTCTCTGTCGGCTCACCTCCAACTGCGCAATGTTACGCGCTGTTCACATCCAACTGCCCAATACTACAATAGCGAATATTCCAACAATGCCAACCAGCCACAGACTGCACACAGCACAGTCAGTGATTTTCATACAGAGCGTTACGTGGCGTTACCAACATAGAAACCTAAACACCCTACTTACAACGGTACTTGTGCAATGTCCTCAATATATTGCTCGTTGTCAGAACAGCGTTCTGCGCAATTGTGAGTGCATTATGTCGAAGCTAAGTAAATTGTTGATGCTCGTATTGTTAGTGCATCTGTGACCAAGGTAACCGAAGTATTTTGTGTTCCAAGATATCCTATATATCACATACAGGGAAAGCGGAACTTGAACCGACTCCTTCTCCCAGACAAAGAGATCCGTCCCGTCATTTATCCCTCTTGTCCACTTTATCTCTTCCCCACCTATCCCACTCCAATCAGGGCTCCTCTCTCCTTTCCCTCTCCATCAACCCCAATTCCTTCCCTGTTGCAAACACTGCCCTCGCCACACGATACATTATTCCTCACCCTTTGTCTTTCCCACCGAGTGTATTTCCCACTATCCACCTCAGCTCCTACGTCGTATCTACATAGTTTTCCTATCTGAAAGACCCTTATATTTTTACCCGCACTCCTCAACCCTATGGAACATACTCTCTCCGGAAATACCTCTCACTCTAGAGCAGGTCCCTCACATTTTAATAGGAAATGCAGTGCTACGGTGTTTTTATCAGAAGAATTTTCACCTTCCTGCGATATGTTCTTAAAATCTATAGATTTACGTTTTTTAACTTTCTGTCTTTAATTTATAATTTAAAATAGAAAACAGCCGCAAATTTGGCTTGTATTTCTCGTTGTATTTTTTTAAATTCACTTGGCTCAGATGGTTCAAATGGCTCTGAGCACTATGCGACTTAACTTCTGAGGTCATCAGTCACCTAGAACTTAGAACTACATAAACCTAACTAACCTAAGGACATCACACACATCCTGCCCGAGGCAGGATTCGAACCGGCGACCGTAGCGGTCGCTCGGCTCCAGACTGTAACGCCTAGAACCGCATGGCCACTCCGGCCGGCTTCACTTGGCTGAAGAGCGGAGAATTGTACTGCTGACAGCCTACCCCCCACCAATATGGGGCGAGAGGTGTGAAATAACAACAAATAAAAGAAGAGAAAGCGGAGAAACATCATCCTCTAAGTCACAACTAAAGGATTTGCTGAGTGATCGTGACAGGCGGTCACTGAAGGGGACTGTGACGAGAAATAAGAGGTCGGCAGCAGCAAAAGTCTCTGCAAAATTGGATACCGCACTCTTGAACCATGCCAGCACCAAAACAACACGAAGCATGTTCCAGTAAGCTGGGAATTGCAAGACGAACTAAGATTCCAAAACAACACACCGGTGGTGAAAATGCCTGTAGGGGAAACGTGTGCGCTATGGACCAACGGAAGGAAGTCCTTCGATCAATGAGTCTTGTTTGACAATGTTTCCAAATTCTGGCCGAGTTTACGTCCAAAGAGTGAAATATTGCGGGAGATCGGTGATGATTTGGTGCGGCATATCGCGGTATTCCACGTGGCCCATGGGTACTCTGCAAGGTTTCATTAATGCCAGGTATTATGTGACCATTGTGGCTGACCCCATGGTACAATTTTTGTTTCCTAGTGGTGATGCTGTGTTCCAAGACTACATAGCCCCTGTTCACACAGCTCGCGTCGTTCATGACTGGTTTTGCGAACGCGAGGATGGATTTCCGCGTCACCCCTGGCCACCAAAGTCATCAGATATCAATATAATTGAGTCTTTGTGGTCTGCTTTTAGAGAGAAGATTGCGTCCTCACTATCCATCTCCATCATCATTACCTGCAATTGTCACTATTTTTAGGAGAAGTTGTGTAATGTTCTCTTGAAAACCATACATGACCTGTATTTATGCATTTTGAGGCGTTTTGAATGGCAAAGATTTTCCTAGAATTTATTAGGCATGGTAATATGTTGTGTTTTTGATGTTTTCATAGTTTTTTTCACCTCATGTATCTTAGAATTATCTATCAGTCAGTAAATCTAGCCTTTTAGCAAGAAGAACAGAAAACTTAGAATGACATACCGAGTGAGGTTGCGCAGTAGTTAGCACTCTGGACTCCCGTTCATGAGGACGTCGCTTCAAATCCCCTTCCGACCACCCAGATCTACCTTTTCCGTGATTTCCCAAAATCGCTACAGCAAAATGCCGGGATGGTTCCTTTGAAGAGGATACGACCAATTTCGTTTCCAATCGTTCCCTAACTCAAACTTCTGCTCCGTTTCTAATGAACTCGTTGCCGAGGAGACGTTAAACTCTAATCTCGCTTCTTGCAAACCAATGTAGAATATCATCTCTATTTTTGTTTTCAAAGACATTTATTTCTTCACTTTGAAGGTATAAGTATCGTGGCTTTAATATCATAAGGCCATCTCAGTAAATCTCCGCTGTCACTCTTCATATGTTGTCATTACGTTCACAATGAGACACGTGATGTGGTAAGTCTTTTGTTTAGTGTGAAATCCAAGACTTGAAAATAATAGTGTCAAAAATATTAAAGGCAGTAAAATCTGTTTTGTAAGTGAAAGGAATGTAACACGTGCGTTCCGAGTACGTGGCGCACCTTGAAAGGCGTGCACTTCACTCACCATTCAGTGCTCGTACGTCATACTTCTAATCCCAGCATTCTGGTATTCGGTAATATAATAATTCAGGCCCTGTTAATAATTTCTATGGGTTGCCTAATTTATTTGACGATGTTCCCAGTTTGTCTCACACTGATCTCTCTCTGAGCTCTATGGGACTTAACTACTGAGGTCATCAGTCCCCTAGAACTTAGAACTACTTAAACCTAACTAACCTAAGGACATCACACACATCCGTGCCCGAGGCAGGATTCGAACCTGCGACCGTAGCGGTCACGCGGTTCCAAACTGACGCGCTTAGAACCGCACGGCCACACCGGCCGGCTCACACTGATCTGTGAGAGGAGCTGGGCGCTAGGAATTTTCTTCATTGCTGGGCGAGGGCAGCAGTCTTCCTAGCAACCATGATGGCTTCCCGTTTCCCATCCTTTTTCCGATCGCCAGGGTAGCACGTGGTGTCGTTTAAACGCTCAGTAATGGCCAAAGTTTCTCCTGTTATCAGTTCCCCAACCTGTCTACCAACCTTGTAACTGCTATTTCTGCTCGATTTTAACGTCGCGAGGTCGCCTCCCTGTGAGATTCCGACCCTCTGATTGGCCAGTTCAGGTGCGCGCCCGTTTTTCGCGGGTGGGCGCCAACCGCCCTCCGCGGGTGGATAGTGGACAAAGGGGCGGTAGGCAGTTCTAGTGTGATCGTGCCGCGACTGGAGGTGTTGCCTCCAGAAGATGAAGTTTCGGTAAGCATGAGCGCCGACGTGCACGGTAGCTTCGCGCCCTGCGGCCCAGAGGGAACCTTATAGGTCCTTTTACTGATGTGCGTTCCTTAAATTACGGTTTACGCAATTTTTCCGGGTTATAAGGCTGTAGGTTTTCCTTGCGCAGTTGGGAATAATGTGCGCGATGTGTTGGTTAGCCACAGTAGCTTGCAGTTCGGCACTAAAGTGTATACTTTCATGCTCACCTTTCTGCTTCGTCTGGCAGTAGCTCTTTCAGTTCTCCCGTGCAAAATTTGACTCAGAATTTAGGTCTTTCTAGGTTGAAAACGTGTGCCCTTTGTCCTACGCCACGTAGTGAGTGTCTGGCGCCCCTTTATGTTTCGTTAACGTAGTCGGACCGCGAGCCAAAGTTATTTTAGGGACAAGATGTTTGAGAAAAGGATGCTATAGTGCTGACGCGAGTTTGGGAATTTGGGAAAATAAGATGAGAAATTAGATACGAGAAACTAAGAGTTGGGGTGTGGAACGTCAAAAGCTTGGAAGTAGTAGGGAAGCCAGAAAATCTGAAAAGGGAAATGCAAAGGCTCAAACTTGATACAGTAGGTGTCAGTGAATTGAAATGGAAAGAAGTCAAGGATTGCTGGTCAAATGAGTATAGGGCAATATCAACATCGGCAGAAAATGGTATAGGTTTCGTTATGAATAGGAAGGTAGTGCAGAGAGTGTGTAACAGTGAACAGTTTAGTGATAGCGTTATTCTTATCAGAATCGAAAGCAGACCAACACCGACAACGATAGTTCAGGTATACATGCCGAAAATGAAGAAATAGAGAAAGTGTATGAGGATATTGAAATGGTAATACAATACGAAAAGGGGGATGAAAATCTAATAGTCACAGGAGACTGGAATGCTGTTATAGGGGAAGAAGTAGAAGAAAAGGCTACAGGAGAATATGGGATTGGGACAAGACCCTTGAGAGTCTGTAATAAATTTCAGCTAGTATTAGTGAATACTCTGTTCAAGAATCACAAGAGGAGGAGATATACTTGGAAAAGGCAGTTAGATTGGTTCATGGGCAGACAGAGATTCCAAAATCAGATACTGGATTGTAAGACATACTCAGGAGCAGATATAGACTCACATCACAATGTAGTAGTAATGAAGAGTTGGCTAAAGTTCAAGAGATTAGTCACGAAGAGTCGATGCACAACAAGTGGGATACATAAATACGAAGGAAAAACAAGAAACGTTTCAAGTTCTCTAAGGCTATAGATAAAGTAATAAGGAGTAGCTCGGTAGGCACTGCAGTTGAAGAGGAATGGACATGTCTAAAAAGGGAAATGACAGAAGCCGGAAAACAAAAACATAGGTACAGAGAAGGCAACTGCAAAGAAACAATGGGTAACAGAAGAAATACTTCAGCTGATCGATGAAAGAAGGAAATACAAAAATGTCCTCGGAAATCCAGGAATACAGAAATACAAGTAGCTGGGAAATGAAGTAAGTAGGAAGTGCAGGGAATCTGAGACGAAATGGCAGCATGAAAAACGTGAAGAACTCGAAAAAGAAATAATAGGCGGAAGGACTGACTCAGCACACAGGGAAGTCAAAACAAGGGTGGTAACCTGACGTTGCGGCTGATGATGGAAGCAAGATTAAAGAAAAATCAAGACACGTTCATAGAATCTGTCGACCTAGAAAAATCGTTCGACAGTGTAAAATGGTGCAACATGTTCTAAATTTCGAGAAAAGTAGCGGTAAGATATAGGGAGAGACGGGAGAGACAGCTAATATACAATATGTACAATAACCAAGAGGGAATAATAAGAGTGGACGGCTAAGAACGAAATGCTCGGATTAAAAAGGGTGTAAGACAAAGACGTAATCATTCGCCCCTACTGTTCAATCTTTACATCGAAGAAGCAATGATGGAAATAAAAGAAAGGTTCAGGAGTGGAATTAAAATTCTAGGTTATAGGGTATAAATGATACGATTCGCTGATGATATTGCTATCCTGAGTGAAAGTGAAGAAGAATTACATGATCTGATTAATGGAATGGACAATCTAATGAGTACAGAATATGGATTGAGAGTAAATCGAAGAAAGATGAAAGTAATGAGAAGCAGCAAAAATGAGAACAGCGAGAAACTTAATATCGGAATTGATGGTCACCAAGCAGATGAAGTTAAGGAATTCTACTACCTAGGCAGCAAAAGAATCAATGACGGACGGAACAAGGAGGACATCAAAAGTAGACCAGCACTGGAAAAAAAGGGCATTCCTGGCCAAGAGAAATCTACTAGTATCATCATATGCCTTACTTTGAGGAAGAAATTTCTGAGAATATGCGTTTGGAGCACTGCATTGTATGGAAGGGAAACATGGACTGTGGGAAAACCGGAACAGAAGAGAATCGAGGGTTTTGAGATGTGGTGCTACAGAAGAATGTTGGAAATTATGTGGACAGATAAGGTAAAGAATGAGGAGGTTCTGAGGCAGAATCGGAGAAGAAAGGAATATGTGGAAAACACTGACAAGGAGAATGGATAGTGTGCTAGGACATCTGTTATGACATCAGGGACTGACTTCCATGGTACTAGAGGGAGCTGTAGAGAGAAAAAACTGTAGAGGAAGACAGAGATTGGAACAAATACGGACGATAATTGAGGACGTAGGTTGCAAGTGCTACTCTGAGATGAATACGTTGGCACAGGAGAGAAATTCGTGGTGGGCCGCATCAAACCATTGAGAAAATTGATAGCTAGAGAAATTTTATGCAGTTGGTGAGAACTTTTACATAGGTAAAAGTTTGCATGATCTTGGTAATATATCTGCTTATATCTTTGGATGTTGGAAACAGAGAAATTTGCTGTGGTGAATTTGGCCTTCAGATGAGAGGACTGAAATGGCAGGTTCGGTACTTTTTATAAAGAGGTTTAGTCTTTGAGGCAGTCTATGGGGTAGAACTCATTTAAAAACAAGTTGTTGTACGTAGGTGACGATTTCAGTTGAGAGCACTCGTTGTATTAGGATTTGCCGCGAAGGCAGTTGGATTGGGTTTTACATTGATCTATATGATAGTTATTGTTCTGTAAACAGTGAAGACATTTGATGGCTAGAGATATTCGCTTTAATTGCACCATGTTCGCAACAGAAGTGTAGTGCAGAGCAGTCTGAGCTAGAGCTTATTTCTCTCATAATATCCTCCACCACATCTCTGTATTGAAATCGTAATAAAATCAGTGAAGATCGTTGAGTGGTGAGGAAGTTGTGACTGTTGGTACGAGGTAGATTCTGATAATGACATAATTACGAAATGTAGCTTGCTAGTGAATCGATAGAATTTATTAGGAATTTTTTCTGGGTATGGTTTGGAGGTTAGAAGAATCCATGCGTTTATGGTTGTGGTAGGACAATGCGCAGATATTTCAGGAACCTATTGCCGGTGGGGGACTGTTCATGAGAGGAGCGAACTTGTGAGATGAAGGGACTGGTTCACGGAAAAAGTAGGATTCTTCTTTGCTGCTTGGATCAGATTGTACTCTGTGGATGGTTATGTGGGTTTCTTGAAAGCTGTGGTATGGTTGGAGGATCGATGGTGGCAGTAAGTGTTAGCAGGGATACATTTTACAAGGAGCCCGCAATAATAGTGGCGTCCTGGTAATGGGGCCATAGATGACTGTACCATAAAGTGTAGATGTTGATGCTGTAGATGGCACAGGTGCTGGTGATAGGGCTTTTGCATATGCTGAAAATAGAGCTGGTGACGGCGAAGATGCTATTGTCGCTACTGACAACAGTGCTAGCGATGTAGCTGAAAACCCCAACGACGTGGTCAGTGGTAATATGCTGGGCAACACAGGAAAGGGTCGGAGGTTACTGGGAACAGCCCAGCCTGAACGTGCAGTTCTAGGAGCTTATATCTCGATGTATGTGGTTGTGGTCTTTGGTCGATACTGTATTTCGTACTATAGCTTCGTCCATTGTCCACCCGGTAGACAGTAACAGGTGTGTAGTGATGGTTCGGTTCGCCCAAAGCGAACTTGCGCTGTCCTTCAAGCAGGCAGAGTCTAGGCCATGTGAAGGGCCAAAAACTATGGCAGTCGGTGGAAGCTTTAGTTTACGGTAACAGCTTCAGCGATTACGACGGTGACAGTGATATTGACAGGCGGCAGTAGCAGTAACTATGATAACGATATCGATAATGGCAGTGACACATACCAATGTGTTTCACTCAACAGTCACATCAGAGAGTAGAACGGACTTCTGAGACTCTAGGTGAGACATGGTATTTACAGGAATTAAGGAAAACGTGGAAGAGTGGACCCACCAATGTAACTTTCTTTTCACACAACCTGTTTAGGTTAGAAAACAGCCGCAAATTTGGCTTGTATATCTCTTTGTATTTTTTTAAATTCACTTGGCTCAAGTGGTTCAAATGGCTCTGAGCACTGTGGGACTGAACATCTTAGGTCATCAGTCCCCTAGAACTTAGAACTAGTTAAACCTAACTAACCTAAGGGCATCACATACACCCATGCCCGAGGCAGGATTCGAACCTGCGACCGTGGCAGTCCCGCGGTTCCGGACTGCAGCGCCTAGAACCGCATGGCCTCCACGGCCGGCGCTTGAGATATAACACTCAACTTGAGGGCCAGGTCTGATGATGAGGAACTTCACGTCTATCTCTTCTGCCCTTATGGAATAAAGATGACGAAATTTTCTTCAATATGCAGGATTCTAACTGTCTACGTACAACTCGCGCTCCATTTCACTTTCTTTCGCACTACGGTGTATCAACTGAGCTCGGCCAATTCAGAGATTACATCTCCACAATCAGATAAGGAACCATAATGGGCCCACGAGAAATAAAGATCCCGTAACGAACTTGTGACCTCACAGTTGTCGGCTTGTCCGCCACACTTCGCTGACGCTCGGCTCCGTGTAGTTGAGCAGATACACACTAAAGATCTTAAGTCTGTCGTGTGCTATCGCGACCTTGCATGGATTTAAATGAGCAGTCAGGATTTATTGAACAGTTACTCGTTCCCCCCCCCCCCCCCCCCCCCCCCTCCCGATACGGCCGCTGGTACTCGTAAGACTTGCAGTACTGTCACGTACGCGCCACGGTCTATATTTCTTGATGATGATGATGATGATGATGATGAGGTTCAAATGCTTCAAATGGCTCTGAGCACTATGGCACTTAACTTCTGAGGTCATCAGTCCCCTAGAACTTAGAACTACTTAAACCTAACTAACCTAAGGACATCACAAAATAACATAAGGACGTCACACACATCCGTGCCCGAGGCAGGATTCGAACCTGCGACCGCAGCGGACGCGCGGTTCCAGACTGAAGTGCCTAGAACGGCTCAGTTATCCCGGCCGGCGATGATGAGGTCCCATACTCCGAAGAGCGTAGGGGACGATGCGGGACACCCGCACCGCTGTACTAGGCAAGGTCCTAGAGGAGGTGGTTTGCCTTTGCCTTCCTCCGACCGTAAGGGAGATGAATAATAATGACGAAGACGACGCAACAACACCCAGTCATCACGAGGCAGGAAAAATCCCAGACACCGCCGGGAATAGTACCCGGGACCCCGTGCGCGGGAAGCGATACCGCAAGACCACTAGCAGCGAACTCTATCTTTCTTATGGGCTTTTTGTCATAAACTCTCACATACTTTTGTGTCAAATAACTGTATTTTTCGTTATCTAAATGCAACTCAGATTTTACACATAGCTTTTAAGTGCTTCATACAGTTGTGGAGCTGTCACTGACTAGACAAGACAAATATCCACATGAGCGTGATGGTTTACTCACAAGGGCGTCCGCTGTGCGAAGACAACTTTTCTTCACTCTGGCTACTGGGAGGGACAGCGGCAGTTAAAGGATGAGCGTGTAAGGAGAAATAAAGGTTGACTGTTTCAGTTACACGGCTAAGAAAGCTCGAAATGCTTATTTGCATTTACTTTCCAGATAATGTTTGCACTCTGTTGACTCAGGTCAACGTCTCTTAGAGTGCCGCAAAGCGTCTAAACACAAACAGTTACTCAGCATTTCTGCCGAGCCGCATCTCAATAAAGATCTCTCTCGGAAAAAAGAAGGACTAAAATCTCTTTCAGAAGTTGTCCTGCCACTTCGTCAATGGATTAACTATATTTTTAACAGCTGACTTCACATTGAAAAGCGCTGACACATAAAGGAAAATAAACTCACGGCACAAACAATTAGTCGCCCCGATGCGCACCCACAGATGAACCGTTAAGTCTTTATAAATGGCTCAGCACCGGACGCTGTGGCCGAGCGGTTCTAGGCGCTTGAGACTGGAACCACGCGACCGCTACGGTCGCAGGTTCAAATCCTGCCTCCGGCATGGATGTGTGTGATGTCCTTAGGTTAGTTGGGTTTAAGTAGTTCTAAGTTCTAGGGGACTGATGACCTCAGGTGTTAAGTCTCATAGTGCTAAGAGCGATTTGAACCATTTAGATGGCTCAGTAATCGAGTCACGTACTGAACGATGCGTGCACTGCCTTTGAGTGAGCACAAGGCAGTAGCGATCAGAGAGACATTTATGTTTCAAGCGGACAGCGCACTTACAAATGAGTAAATATTTTAGTCGACCACAATGTTATTGAACTTGGAAGTGAGGGTCCTTAGGTCGGCTTACTGTGAATCACAGCGTAATCAAGGTTTGTAGTATATGTAAAACTGACACGAAATCATTCACAGTGCGATGCGTTTTCCTTAGTCATCACTGCACTTGTTTACTGTAAGGTCACGACTTGTTTCCGATAACGGCCAGGTACAGTAATATCGTGGTTGTGTAGTGAGGGCGTGACAGAGTGGCAAAAAGGCGCATTTGTCTTTGATCGTACCCATGGCCATGTGCTATTTGAAGTTGCTGTATTTGTTGGTGTTACGTGGCGGACTGTTCAAAGGATCTAAAAGCAGTGATATAACATAAGTTTCAGCGAATCATAACATTAGAATTGTGATCTGAAACACATCCTGACAGGGAGAGACCGGAGACAAGTTTCACGGCTTCTGAATCAAAACCGCTTCAAACTTGTCAGGAACTGCCGCAGGCAGTGAATGAAGGTCCATTTTAAACCGGGCAACAGGAAGTGCTTGCAATGAACATTTGATTTGGAGTCGTTCACTTCACGAGAGGCGACAACAGCATAGTTAACTTGGGCTGCAAGAATTTGTGACTAGTTTTCTCAACACCCCCACCCTATTTCGTCTCGACTGGCCTGGAAAATCACCTTACGAACCCGATAGAAAATCTGTGGGACATGTTGGAAAAGGGGGTTAAACGCTGACATCAGCATCCCCGCAAGTTGAGGGAACTGCGCGATCAAATCCTCAGCGAGTGGCTTAACCTGGATGTGACGTTTTTGCACAACCTTTTGGACTCACTTCCTAACCGAATTCAAGCGGTTTTCAAGTCCAGATGCGGAATAACGTGGTGCTAAATGATGCTTTTGATTTTTGTAGGGGAGACTAATTTTTTATCCGGTGAGGGTACATGACGATATCGAAAAATGAAGAAAAATTGCTGGAGACGATACATCAGAAGGAATACATAATGTCTAATCTCGTGTTGGCAAACACATAGTGTCCATCCTGAACGCCTTTGTACTCATTGCCTGCGTTATTCTGTACAGTACAATCCAGTGGACGACGCGGTTTCGCTTCCTGTCAGAGGACGAAATAATCAGGTAATAATACGGCTTTTGCAAAGTGTCACGAAAACAAAGCTAAGAATAAAATACGAGGGCTGGAACTTTAATAGTGGCAACTATTTATTTACAGCTCGTACAAAACAGATACGTGTTTCAAAGTTTTACTGACCTTCAAAGTATTCACCAGCATCGTGTTGCCAGCGATGTGGAAGTAATAGGATAGTCTTAGCAGTGCCAGTTGTGTTGACAATTCGAGCGGCGTGGTCTATTGCCGGACGAATTTGTAGTAGTTCTGAAGCGAAGTGTTTCCTTCAGTTTAGAACTCGAGTTGAACTCACGAGGGCTTAAGTCAGGAGAGTGAAGTAGATGGTATAGCACTTAGCAGCCCCATCAGTCAAACATATCAGTACGAGCTTGCACTGTCACCCCTGCCACTCCGTCAAATTAACCATGCCAAATTCGATAGTAACCATGCCGACCCTGCGAAAACTGTGGGACAAAGGCACAACCAAAAGAAGAAGAAGATGCTATCCAGCCATTGTTCTGAGTTATCATTCCTGCTCGTAATAAATTTGCAACTCACATAATTCCAAAAGGGTCCATGCTTTACACTGTGCACTCAACGAGTCCCGCATGCTGCACATCGCAGCTTTGCACTACTGACTATCAAAGATTCTACGACTCCACAGTGCTGCCATCGCAGACTCAGATACTATTGCCTAACAACTGTTTCTCTGACCACTATTCTTCAAATATATAATTTTGCTTTACAAATATTAACACATCCAATAACATCATCAAAAAAAACCATCTTACAAGCTGCTGATTTGAAAAGAAATGCCACCACAGACCATCACTCCTGGTTGTCGGACCATATTCCAGGCGACAGTCAGGTTGGTACCCAAAAACTGTCCGCGGTGTATCCAAACACGTTTTCACCGGTCATCGGGAACCAGTTCGAAGCGAGGCTCATCACTGAAGACAGTTGAGCTCCGATCAATGAGATTTCAGGCCGAAGACAGCAGTGGGATATCAACCTAACTGTCTCCCGCTATGCGTCCCGACAGCAAGGACCTTTAGTCTGGGGTGCCACATCTTTTTATAGCAAGACTTCTTTCGCTGTTATCCGCACCACTCTTACAGCATAGCAGTACGTCGACGATATTCTACGCCCTGCTCTGTTGCCCTTCATAGCAAGATAATGCCCGTTCGCACACGGAGAGAGTTTCCTCTGTTTGCCAAAGTCTAACTTGGCCAGCAAGGTCGCCGGATCTCTCCGCAATTGAGAACGTTTCGAGGAGTACGGGCAGGGCCTCCAATGAGCCTGGGATTCTGACGACATAATGCGCCAGTTGGACAGAATTTGGTACGATGTCCCTCAGGAGGACATCCAACAACTCTCTCAATGAATGCCAAGCCGAATGACTGCTTACACGAGGGTCAAAGGTGGATCAACGCATGGTTGAATTTGTAAAGCTCTTTCCCTAGAATAAATCATCCAATTTTTCTGAAACTTTAATCATTTGTTTGTCTCTACATGTACATCACAGCTGCCGACCTCCGCCTCATTCGAGTATTTCCCTCGTGGTCAGCCTGTTTTCTTTTTTCTTTTCTTGGCTTAGAGTATCTGACAAGATATGGAGCAATAGAGGCAATAGAGGTGTAATGAACAGTACTACTACTTCCAAATGGAGCAGTACCGCCGCGTAGTGACGACCTACTGGAAGGCCGCAGATTCTCGAGTCGCATAACTCTACAACTCCTAGAATTATGATGTGTGGAGCTACTGGATATGACAAATTGACTGATTTGATAGTTACTGAAGGGATACTGGTCGCCAGTATGCGACGGGAATAGTCGATCTTGCGGTCATATTCTTCATGACCAGGGCACCGAAAATTGTATTTCAGCGGGATAATGCTAGATGCCACACTGAAGTTCACACCACAGACGCCTTGAGGAATGCAATGACTCCATGACTGGCCTGCCCACTCTCCTAACTTGTCACCTATACATTATGTTTGGGATGTGAAGGGAAGACATATACTTTCATACTAGCATTCAGCCAAAAATCTTGATACCGATGTGACAAAATTCATGAGATAGCTGTATGCTATGACTGTCTTGGAGATATTTCCTATAGTCAGGAACCACCACCTCTTCCTTTTATTTGTCTTCGTTTTGGCGTTATTTCATTATACTGCAGCCAATTTCCGTGACTCAATATACCAGCGTCAGTTAAGGCCTGAAGATGGTTTACTGTGTCACTGAAACTGGTTCCAACATAATAACGACAACTGCAGGTGTTTCATTCTGTTTTAAGTTACATCTTCTCTTCATCTGGGAATAAGCAGTAGATGGATAGTCCTGTAAGACACGTGAGTGTACGCGATCGGAAAGTAAGTATCCTCCCGGAATAGTGGGAGCCGGCGGTCAATCGTGCGATGCGGAACGCGAAGGTAGCAGACAAGGATTCTCTGTACCAGTATCCATATGTCAACCGCTAATCCAAATGTGAAGCGGTGTTCGTCAGCGGCCGGGAGGCGGTACTGCGGGCAGAGAGGAAAATTGGTCAACCCTGTAGCGACTCAGTTATCCAAGCTCACAGCTTCACTTCCGCCAGAGATTTGGATGGTAGGAAATGAGTACTAGTGGAAGTAAAGTGTTAGGGCAGCTCATGAGTCGTGCTTGGATAGCTCAGTCGGTAGACAATGGTTCCAGTTTCGAGTTCCGATACAGCACACAGTTTTAATCTGCCAGGAAGTTTCAAGAGCTGAGATATTTACACTGCAACAGCTTATGAAAGATCTTTAAGAAAGGGACCAAAGATGAACTTCATATGGTCTTCATACATCTATAGGAAAACCAGATTATCACAACAGGAAATCTGATGATGTTTAAGAGAGAAACTAAAGTCACAGGAGTTTGTACGCCCTCACATAAAATATTTATGAATATGGTACTAGCTCTTGTTGTCTTGCTATAGGTATATGCACTGAAACTTAATTACTTTCCTGACATCCCGCTAGAGGGAACCGGGCAGCTAACCTCTCAGTGAATACCTTTTGTAAACGACAACATTTGCGCAACAACAGCAAGATTAGAGTGGAGTGCAAGCTGGGAACCTGGAGACGAGCGCTGGAGAAGAGTTCTTAAAACCATAAAAATGAAAACGAAATACTTTTGCCTGCGGGACGAAAAAGGTGAAACAATTATAATTAGCCAAATAATTATAAATAAAATAGACTGCTCAAAGTATTTCGTACCAACTATAGTAAGTAATGGAAATCCGGGTCCTGAGATAATTCAAAGGATGTAAGCTGTATGTAGAAAATGGGGAATGATTTTAGTTCTACCTTGAGAGCCAGAGGGCGGAATTTTGGAAACCATAATTCATGTCTTATAACATACTCTTATGTTGATTTGGTTATTTCCTTCAGAAGTGTGCTGTACTGTAGTTTACTAGCTGAATTTATTTTTGAGAAACATGTGACCGGGAGTTGTTTCTCTTCTTTTCGTAAATAATGCAATTTACTTTTCTAAGGGATAAGGGGCAGTTAAATGAAAACAGAACACCCACCATAGCGGGGCCATAGAATGGATACTTTCAAAAGTAACCACTACACGCGTTAAGACATTTATCCCACTACGACACGAGACGATCAATTCCCGTTTCGTAGAACGCAGTTGGCTGCTAATGAATCCACAACCGCACCCCATCTTTTACTTCCTAGTCCGACTAAAACCGACGTTCATATATGTCTTTCTTCAGGTCGCCAAAGATGTGAAAATCACTCCGTGAAGGATCCGGGCTGTGCGGTGGATTTCGCAGTGTTTCTTAACCAAATCGTACGTTGGGAGTGTGGGAGCGGGCATTTTCGTGCAACAGGATGATTCTGTCCGACAGCATTCCTCGGAATTTTGACTTTATGGCGCGTCGCAGTTCCTGCGAAGTGTCCTCATAGCATTGTGCATTTATTGTGGCTTCACGCTCGAAGATCGTGCCGGAACTTACGTGAACAGCTCTGGATTATCTCTGGATGGGGAGATGTGCCGGTCGAAGTGGCCGAGCGGTTCTAGGCGCTACAGTCTGGAACAGCGCGACCGCTACGGTCGCAGGTTCGAATCCTGCCTCGGGCATGGATGTGTGTGATGTCCTTAGGTTGGTTAGGTTTAAGTAGTTCTAAGTTCTAGGGGACTGATGACCTCCGAAGTTGAGTCCCATAGCGCTCAGAGCCATTTCAACCATTTTTTTGGGGGGAGATGTGGGTGTTTCCGCTGATGACTACACCGTTTGCCCTCGGGCTGTGGAAATGGTGTCGGGCGGAGTCATCCTATTGCACGGTAACCACTGTCCCCATACTTCCAATCGGGTGAAGGCGAGTTGGTTGTAAAACACTGCAACATCTTCCGTACAGTCTGCATCTGATTATTTTTGAATGGAACAATTCCATGGTACCATTGTGGTGGATGTCGGGTTTTCATTTGACTGCCCCTCAAATACCCCTGTTCTACTTGAGTTCTCCTATGTACTAGAAATCACGTATTCTTGCGAAAATAATGTTTAATCTTAATTTACTTCCATCTTTTAAAGGAGTTGCTGAAACGTGTATTACTGCACACAGAACTGGTTTACTCAGAAATGCAATAGCAGAGTGGGAAAATTATAGAAGACATTGATTAGAAGCTATCAAATGGATTGTCGAGCAATACCATCACCTTCGTCGAGGATAAGATTAACAGTAGACAGGAGGATACATAAAATGGAGACTTATAGGCCAGTCTAGAGACCGATGGTTCTACATTTACATGATTACTATGCAGTTGACACTTAAGTTTTGTAATGCTGTAACTTTAATTTGGTTATGCTGAGATCGGTGCTAATTGACAATGAAAGTGGGTTAAAAGCCGTGAGCTGTCTGGGGAGGTTAATCTTGTATTACTAAGCAACTGTTTCATCAGGTATCTAGTCTAAGTTTACCAAATTCCCAAACAGACTAACATTGATTATAATCTTTTACAGTCATACAACAACCGGTAATATATCTATATATAAAAAAGGAGAATTTAAATAAAAAGAAAGAAATCAGTTTATATTTGGAAATTTATTTTAAAATTGTTCATTGAAATTTCAGCATATTATACGTGAGTTATAACTGAGCTGGTGCCTTGTTTAAGGATTGTAAAAATGTGAGATTTTAATCTTACGGAACACATCAAATATGGAGCCAAGATTGGGAGACTGCATACAACCCTGCATTCACAAAACAACACCCAAAGAACGTTGAAACATAAGCAAGGAGAAGTTAACCACAACCAACAGATTCAGTTTTCACCCAAAGAAATTACGTTCGTAACACAATCCTGTCCGTCATGTAATTACCACACACTGGTATACTAAATTCATATTAACTCTTTGTAAAATCTTCCCAAAAGGAATAGCTGAAGGCTACTTTGATGATTACACCACATGCTCCACGTGGTCAACTTGGTTTACAGAAAGCGTATAACTCCACAGTAATTTTGATAATTAAAATAAATTCGATCGAAAGGCAATTGACAAAAGAAAAACCCTGAACTGGTTACTAACGTCTTATTATTAACCTGATGGGTCAAACAGTTATATAAGCACGTGGTACTGGTCTCGCAAAGTACACTCCACGTGGGTTGAACATAAAGAAAAGCATAAAGAAAAGTTGCTATATTGTAAAATATTGTCAAGACGAGACGTTATAATCACACAAGCATTCGCATTTAAGATTGATCTTAGTTAGAGTTACTGATCAACACGTGGTTCCACTTTGCTCACAAAGTAATGACAAAGCAACTACCGCAAAATAATCTGAACTTCACACGAGAATTACACTACGCTGCAATTTAAGATAACCTTAGATATTTTAGAGGTAAACCCGAAATAAAGATGATTAAATTTTCAGTTAGGCTGAACTTAACAAATCCATTGTCCTATGGACTTAGCAGACACGCGCTTAGCCGGAGATCTTACCACTTCAGACGCTCGCCACCGCCAGACTGCAACTCCCACTGCCCAGCGTGCTTCCTGAGAGTGGCTCACAAAGACAAACGGAAGTGGCCAGAGGGGCAGCTTCCTATACCAACATGACAACGGACGGACAGGACCATACTAAGGATAGAAACCTCTTTGCTTTTAGGAAGCGTAGCTACCTGTTCCGACGTTGGTCCTACTGTTCTCTAGCCGACAGGCTTGTCTACTACCCTCAAGCATGCAACTACAAATACATTTGCTCATTCATACTCTCACACAGAAGGGAAGGGGGATGACAGTATCTTATCATATACAGTATATAAAAGAAAGCGGATGTAGGTTCCGTATGAGACTGTGTGACATGAATTACATATAAACTGTGTTTTAAAGTGTAGTAGTGTGACAGATCGTTCTTGTTTACGTGTAAAAGTAACACGTTCCACTACTCAGTCTCCTCCCAGATAGTCAGAAACGTCACAGTAAATTTAGAAGAGGAATTTATTCCATAAATGACAACAGATTTAAGAAATCAAACATGAAAGGAATCCAACAGAGACCTTTCATAACCCCAACGCTCCGGGAAAAGACTGTGCAGGGAATTTTCTGGCCATGCTAGGACATTCCCAAGCAGGCTTCTCACACCCTACTTAAACCAAAAGTGTAAAGAAAAGGCAAAAGGTCACCAGCTACTTGCTAAAACAATAATTTCAACAAATCTTTAAAATCTACTAATTTCAAACAGAAAAAAAACACAATCTGTGACACCTATTTAAAAGATAGTGTAGACCTAATTCGGTCAGCAAGTAAAAGCAATGGTTCCTGTGTCATTAATATGAAAACAATTTCTGGTTGTTACCCTTATGGAGTTCACCAGTATTTGCTCATTGCAAGAGCCAACTGATCACAGGCAAATTTATGACTGTTTATTAACAAGCAAAATTTATGAAAATAGCAAAGGTGCCACAGCAATTAAAAAAAAACATCAAATAACATCGGTATTATAAAGCATAACATGACAATGCACAATCCGCAAAAGCAAAAAAAAATGATAAGAGAAAAAAACATGTTTTACAAAGTGGTTATCGCAAAAAAAATTCTACATCTTATAAAACTAATAATTTGTAGAATTAAAATAACTATGTGGCACTCATTTAATCACTCTACTATATTTCAATTAGCTAGCAAACAATGAGCACTGTGTCATTATACTGAAAATACAATTAATTATGTGATTGTTACCCTTAAGGGGTTCCTCACTATAAATATGCCCCATGCAAAGGCTAATCGATCACAGTCCAAAGAGAATGAATAGCAATCTGACTGATAAACGAAGCAATGCCACATGAATGAATTTACGAAACAAAATAACACAAATCTAATACATCACACAAGAACAAACATTGATCAATAAAACAGTACAATAGTCAATATCTAATAAAAAAACACCAATAAATAAAACACCTGCAAAATACAAGGGTCAAAGTCTAAAAAAAATTAATAAATAGAACACCTGCAAAATACGAGAGTCAAAGTCTAAAAAAAATTAATAAATAGAACACCTGCAAAATACGAGAGTCAAAGTCTAAAAAAAATTAGTAAATAGAACAAAATACAAGAGTCAGTCTAATAAACACCAATAAATCGAATCCCTGCAAAACACACGAGTCAAAATTTCTGTGTCAGAAACACACGTATATGCATTGAACTAAGAACCGTATAATCACTGTTCACTGATACACTCACTAGTTCCACTGTTCCGAGGCACAGTATAAGGGGAAGGGGGGGGGGGGGGGGGGTTCGTCGCCGCAGCTGTCAGTAGGGATTTTTGTCCATCTGTTGCGTGCAATCCCGCCGTCTCTGCCCTCTCATGAAGTTTCTCTTGGTGGTCTGTGTCACGTACATCTCGATTTGGTTCCATGTTTGTGTTGTCAAATTCGTGCGGTATCCTCGATTGACACGCCAGTTTGATATTCCTGGGCAAGGATGGCACTTAGTGGCTCTTCTTTTGTGCCACCCTTAGCGACCAGAGAACATCGAACCATGATTTACTGTCGCTTGACAGTAGGCATCCATCAGGGAATGTTGATAGGCGTCGTTGAAGTCTGCTAGTTTCTCTGGACAGTATGTGTTAAAAGGCTCTACGCCCTTTGTGTTGTTTCTCCGCGGCCGTCTCGTCACGGTCGCGTGCGTGTGGTGCGTTGCCAGCAGATGGATTTTCGCGCGGTGGACCGCTCGCCCATCTCAGGTCATCGCCTCGAGGAAGGGTCGCCCGGGGCGGCCGCCCATTAGCTCCAGGTGGAAGGGAAAGTGTTTGCCGCGTACCCTTCTTTTGTTGTCGGCCGCGCTCCCGAAGTGGCCCGGTTGACAGTGTGTCCTGCTGGGAAACCCGCCAGTTTACAACTAGTCCGGCTGCTCCCGCTGTCTCGTAAGAGTTTAGCCGGTTCGCTTTCACGTTCTCAACTGCATTCACAGAAATTTTTTTTTTCATCCTTATGTGATTACACAATGTCATACATAATACCACTTAGTATTGTCTTTCACAATTTTTAAGAACAAACGTGAGACTTAATTTTTTTTTTTTTTTTATAAAAATAATTAGATGAATCGACAATATAAAATAAAATTTAAATGACTTGACAATGTAAAAAAAAATAAAAGTGAAATGACTTTACAATGTAAAAAAATAAGAACTAAATGAACTGACAATATAATATTTAAATCCACATCACTAATGTGGTTCACTTACGTTTTAATAAATCCAATGCTACTTATTAATTCACTAAAATGAATAGGATTATGCCTTGTGCAAGTATAGGTCAGGATAGCATAGGGTTCACATGTTATTTACACACACATACATGCACACCTGTTGTCTATTCTACAAACTAACTACCCATAAACATGCATTACTCAATATTCTACTTCTATCCACTACTAGTTAAGCCAATAAGCTACTTCAATGCTATTTCAACACCGTGTATATACCACTACAACATTGTTCTAATTCGTCCTCTTCTTGACGCTCGCGGCATACGTCTTGTCACATGATAAACATGGAGAAACTTTCCTTAAACATACACAGTAAAAAGAACAATGGTTATTTACACACCAAAACATTTATACCAGTTCGCACACCTGAAAAGAGACTCGCAATTATACATTTATCATACTCATATATTCACACATAAAACAGTAAGAAAATTTCATCTAAAATTACGTTATCACAAGAATTAATCACACAGATGGCTCTGAGAACGGTAAAAATGTCTGCACTATACAGGTTATACTACATTTTCTTACCCATTTTGCTGCGATTTCGTTCCTTCTTTAAGTTACCTGTCGCTTCCAAATCAGTCATTTCGCCTGTGGTGGTTATTCTGGATTCATTTCTCATGAATGGCACAATTGTGGTCACCTCTATTCTGTAAAACAGTATCATCTTAACATATTGAACTTACAAGAGACACAAAAGATCCGAATCCCCCTGCAGTTTAAATGACAAATGTTTTGCTTCATCCTTATTACCTTAAACCAAGCTTTCCTTCGTTCCCATAATCAAAATTATTTAATCATCCTCTACCTTCAAGAGGGAAATTTCCTCAGTACACATCATATAGGCTGCAGTGCATCCCGCACCAGCGAAAACAGTAAGCTGTAATGCTCACAGCATCAGCAAAACACATAAACGTCGCTTTTCTAGGACAAGTATTAACGCTGAATAATTTTTTAGGCTTTGGCTCAACATCAATCAAGACTACAAAAAGGATCCATATTTCCGTTCCATTCTCCATTTGCTGAAAAGCTGCTCGTATTTGACTACCACAATAATATTTCAGAGCCACGTAAATTACACAAACCACAATTCTTCTTTCACCTTGAAGGGAATCAATATACTTACGAAATCCACAGACAGCACTTTACGTACTCAGCTATAAAGAACAAAAAAGACATATATCATCAATATTAACATATCATCGCATATTGGGAAGCCAATGGTTAAACAATCGTATTATCGCATCCTGTTTTCAAGATTCCAAACTTACTCATTCCTTTCTCAGAGTTCTCCTGTCTTAAAATATTCATACAGCACGCATACTATAGTAAGAGATCCTCATTTATACTGACAGATATAGAATAGTAATAGATAGATAGTAGCACTGAAAGCAGAAAATCGGAAACAAGGCTACTAACAGCTGGGGACCTGGGTTTGCCAGACCCATAATACCCACAGATCGGATATTCCCCTGAGTTTATGCACTAATTCAGCAACGATCTTGCTTTCCTCAGGAGCGACTCTTTTCAATTTACACACAAAAAAACATAAACAGCATTTCACTCGTTCACAAGGAAACCTTTTATCTTTACGTTTGAATCAAACTAAATCCTAATTGCACAAGGAAAGAAAACAAATTAACAACATCACTTCAATCAATCACATAAAAACATTTTTATCATTAATTTTTACCAACATATTATTCAAAATGCATGTCACAAATTTAAACTAATCAATTCATTCTTTTCATCGTCCTCTCTACTCCCCACTGTCCTTTCTACACATTTGCCATGTCGCTCATTTGTTCCGATTGGGCGCCTTCTGCGCTGATCGTTAGTCATTGCCGGTTTTGCTCATTTCTATTTGCTGGATTATGTCTAGGGTTAGCCGGCCGAATTTCCACATCATGAGGTGCTCCGCCTACAGTCCTATTCCCACCGTGTTCACCGTGATATCGATTCTGGTTGCCGTACCTGTAGCGTTCACGATCTTGTCCACGTCCTCTATCATTTCCGTTGTTCCACCTGTGTTCGCGACTGTTACCCCAGTTTCTATACGGCCGGTCCCGATTATTGTTCCGTTCGCGTCGCGACGACCAGTCACGCCGTTGATTAGTACGACGGCCACGACTGCGATCGCGGTGCTGTGCCCCGTAATAACTTTGTGCCTTATTAGGCGGGCATTCTGCTGTACTGTATTCCAACTCTTGGAGAAGCGTCTTAAACGTTTCCACGTCCTCTTTGCATCGTCCCGCAAGAATGACGTGCCGCAAGTGCATCGGCAATTTGGTGATGCATATCCTAATTAGTTCCGCAGGCCCGTATGGGTCGTATAGGAATTGATTTGCCTGCAGCATGTGGTCGAATAGGCGTGCAGGGCTGCCGAAACCAGACTGGTTCAAATTTGGCAGCATAATTATGCCATGTTTGACCCTATCTTGTGCCGCTTCCGACCAATAGGCGGACAGAAAGGCTTGTCGAAACTCCCGAGTGGAGTTGCAGTGACGCGCTGCCGACCTCATGCGAATCGCAGGTTCGCCTTCCAAATAGCCACACATATATTCTATCTTATGTGAACTTGCCCAGTCGGGAGGAAGACAGAACTCAAATTGCTCGAGCCATGCTCGTGGATGTATTCCTTTTTGCGAATTTCGGAATATCTCAAACTTTCTCACCGTAAGGAAATGTTTGAAATCAAATCCCCGCATTTCCTCCTGGCGACGCCCTTGAATGTTTCTATTATTCTCATGTCTGCCCCTCAAATTACATTCTTTCCTGTCGTCAAAATCTCCCTCGTGGCCGGAGTCCCTCTCTGCACTGTTCGTACGGCTATTGTTAATGCTATTGACGAGTTCGGAATCACACGCCATGCGGTTTTCCAGATGCGCCACGCGTTCTTGTAATTCGCCTGTTACAGCTCTGTTTTGCCTGTTCACTTCGAACTGTCCCTTCTGAAATCTCAGAAGCGAACGCACTTCTTCGGTCTCTGCGGCCGCTACCGGTGTAGTATTGTTCTCGCTTTCCGTCAGCTTCATCGTGGCTACAGTGTCCGCTAATGCCGCAATCTTATCATCAATTTGTCTCTTGTCCTCCGCCCCAGTCTGCTTCAATTGTTCTATTTGCTGTTCCAACGCGTGGATCGCTAAACTGTTGTCCGCTATTGTGTTGCTAACGGACGTGGGACAATGCGTTTCCGCCTCTTGGACCCTCGAGAGTACCTGCTGGTGTTCCCTTTGGCATTCTTCCCTCAGCTCTTGGAAATTCCTAAGTAGCCGTTCTTCGCTTTCTTTAGATTCGGTATCGCCCCTCCGCTTGCTCTGTTCTAAAGCTTGCAGACGATCATCGATTTGTTCAAATGTACGGCCTAATTCTTTCATAATATCACTTTTTATCTCACTTGCCAGATTGTTTATTCTTTGTGAGATATCATCGGACACTCTCTGCATCGACTTGTCGACTTTATTTGTCTGCTGGATTAGTTTTTCGTCTATTTGTTCGCCTAGCTCTCGGATCGATTTTTCAGATTTATGCGTCATTTGTTCGCCTAGCTCGCGGATCGATTTTTCGGATGATTCTTTTTGTTCTCGGAACGATTTTTCTGATGATTCTTTTTGTTCTCGGAACGATTTTTCAAATGATTCTTTATTTTGTTGCAATAAGGCTTTCATGAGTTCTGCCAAATCAATTTGGTTAGTTGGAGGCAAATTAATTTGTGTCTCTGATGTGAGCCCGTTCGTCCTGTCTTGCATTTCGTCTGAAGTATTCCCCATTGCATTTTCGGAACCGCCCGACGCGTTAACATTCGAAATTAAATTATCCCCTTGGTCCATGTTGCTTAGGTTGTCGGACCGCTTACTTTTAGTTTGGTTACGTGTCTGCATTAGTGCAATTTATAACCGGTATGCGACACAATAATCAAAATAAATGTGTCTCACAAAAATTACGATAGTCACACGAAAGATACCCAACCTAGTACGCACTTTTTCACACGCAAAACAAATTTTTATCTTAGATCGAAACAGTGGAATTTACAAGCGAGAATAAAAAAAACACACAGACATATAAAACACACAAATATAAAAAACACAAGACAAACAAGGCAACGCCGATCAACAACGCCGTGAATCTTTTGAAAGTCTGCTCGAAAACAACGCAGAAGTTGTTTGAGCGCTGTAGGGGAAAAAAAATTAAGATTATAACACGCTCGCGATCTAACGTTTCAGAGATTCCAGAGTCTAGCGGAATCACAGAACAGGGTCGCCATGTGTAATGCTGTAACTTTAATTTGGTTATGCTGAGATCGGTGCTAATTGACAATGAAAGTGGGTTAAAAGCCGTGAGCTGTCTGGGGAGGTTAATCTTGTATTACTAAGCAACTGTTTCATCAGGTATCTAGTCTAAGTTTACCAAATTCCCAAACAGACTAACATTGATTATAATCTTTTACAGTCATACAACAACCGGTAATATATCTATATATAAAAAAGGAGAATTTAAATAAAAAGAAAGAAATCAGTTTATATTTGGAAATTTATTTTAAAATTGTTCATTGAAATTTCAGCATATTATACGTGAGTTATAACTGAGCTGGTGCCTTGTTTAAGGATTGTAAAAATGTGAGATTTTAATCTTACGGAACACATCAAATATGGAGCCAAGATTGGGAGACTGCATACAACCCTGCATTCACAAAACAACACCCAAAGAACGTTGAAACATAAGCAAGGAGAAGTTAACCACAACCAACAGATTCAGTTTTCACCCAAAGAAATTACGTTCGTAACACAATCCTGTCCGTCATGTAATTACCACACACTGGTATACTAAATTCATATTAACTCTTTGTAAAATCTTCCCAAAAGGAATAGCTGAAGGCTACTTTGATGATTACACCACATGCTCCACGTGGTCAACTTGGTTTACAGAAAGCGTATAACTCCACAGTAATTTTGATAATTAAAATAAATTCGATCGAAAGGCAATTGACAAAAGAAAAACCCTGAACTGGTTACTAACGTCTTATTATTAACCTGATGGGTCAAACAGTTATATAAGCACGTGGTACTGGTCTCGCAAAGTACACTCCACGTGGGTTGAACATAAAGAAAAGCATAAAGAAAAGTTGCTATATTGTAAAATATTGTCAAGACGAGACGTTATAATCACACAAGCATTCGCATTTAAGATTGATCTTAGTTAGAGTTACTGATCAACACGTGGTTCCACTTTGCTCACAAAGTAATGACAAAGCAACTACCGCAAAATAATCTGAACTTCACACGAGAATTACACTACGCTGCAATTTAAGATAACCTTAGATATTTTAGAGGTAAACCCGAAATAAAGATGATTAAATTTTCAGTTAGGCTGAACTTAACAAATCCATTGTCCTATGGACTTAGCAGACACGCGCTTAGCCGGAGATCTTACCACTTCAGACGCTCGCCACCGCCAGACTGCAACTCCCACTGCCCAGCGTGCTTCCTGAGAGTGGCTCACAAAGACAAACGGAAGTGGCCAGAGGGGCAGCTTCCTATACCAACATGACAACGGACGGACAGGACCATACTAAGGATAGAAACCTCTTTGCTTTTAGGAAGCGTAGCTACCTGTTCCGACGTTGGTCCTACTGTTCTCTAGCCGACAGGCTTGTCTACTACCCTCAAGCATGCAACTACAAATACATTTGCTCATTCATACTCTCACACAGAAGGGAAGGGGGATGACAGTATCTTATCATATACAGTATATAAAAGAAAGCGGATGTAGGTTCCGTATGAGACTGTGTGACATGAATTACATATAAACTGTGTTTTAAAGTGTAGTAGTGTGACAGATCGTTCTTGTTTACGTGTAAAAGTAACACGTTCCACTACTCAGTCTCCTCCCAGATAGTCAGAAACGTCACAGTAAATTTAGAAGAGGAATTTATTCCATAAATGACAACAGATTTAAGAAATCAAACATGAAAGGAATCCAACAGAGACCTTTCAGTGTTTGGCAATGGGTCCATATAACAACTTTCCGGCAATTTCTCCACAGTTACATTATCGAATAGCACATGAAAAAAGTTACCACCTAAATTTTTCCGAGCAAGTTCTGATGTGTCTTAATTTATCTTGATGGCCACTACTCCCTACTTGGCCCGCCCGGTTGGCCGTGCGGTCTAACGCACGGCTTTTCGAGCGGGAAGAAGTGCCGGCCCCCGGCACGAATCCGCTCGGCGGATTTGTGTCGAGGTCCGGTGAGCTGGCCACTCAGTGGATGGTTTTTAGGCGGTCTTCCGTCTGCCTCGGCGAATGCGGGTTGGTTCCCCTTATTCCGCCTCAGTTACACTATGTCGGCGATTGCTGCGCAAAGAAGTTCTCCACGTACGCGTTCACCACCATTACTCTGCCACGCAAACGTAGGGGTTACACTCGTCTGGTGTGAGATGTTCCGTGGGGGGGCCATCGGGGGCCGAACCGCACAATAACCCTGGGTTCGGTGTGGGGCGGCGGAGGGGTGAAGTGGACTGCGGTAGCCGTCGTGGGGTTGTGGACCACTGCGGCTGAGGCGGGGACGGAGCCTCTCCGTCGTTTCTAGGTCCCCGGTTAACACACAATACAATACTCCCTACTTAGGTGGCAGCCAACAACATATTTTTTTTCGGCTTCCCGATCAGTGTTCGGTTTATACTGCGGAGCTTTACGCTGTTCTCCAGGCTGTCCAATACATCCGTCGCCATCAGCGGATACAGTATGTTATCTGTTCAGATTCCCTCAGTTCTCGCCTCAGTCTCCAAGCTCTCTACCTTGTCCACCCTCTGGTCCACCGGATTCAGGACTGCCTCCCCTTGCCCCACTTGGGGGGGGGGGGGGGGCGTCTCTGTAGCGTTCCTCTGGATCCCAGGTCACCTTGGTATCTGTGGAAATGAGGCGGTCGATATAGCGGCCAAGGCCGCGGTCTCTCTTCTTCGGCCAGCTATTCGCACGATTCCCTTCGCCGATCTACGGAGTGTTTTATGTCGTCGTGTTGCTCTTTTATGGCACTTACATTGGTCGACACTCCCCAATAATAAATTGCGGGACGTGAAAGCTCTTCCCTGTGCTTGGACCTCTTCCTCCCGAACGCGTCGTCGGGAGGAGGTAATTTTAACTAGACTCCGGATAGGGCACCGTCTTTTTAGCCATCAACATCTTTTAAGTGGCGATCCTCCCCCACTCTGTCCCCACTGCTCTCAGCTGTGGACGGTAAGACACCATTTACTTGAGTGCCCCTACTTTACTCCGTTACGCGCCCATCTACAGCTGTCGCCTGATATATCTTCCATTTTAGCAGATGCCACGCGCTCAGCCGATCGCGTTCTCGAGTTTATTAGTGCCAGTAAGATGACGTCAGTCATTAAAGCTCCTTTTGGGGACAACCAACCCCCTTCTATAGTGGTTTTTTAAGCTTTCCTTCTGGTTTTAGTTTCTCCAATTTTTTGAGTTTCGTTCCCATTGCTGGTGGTTTCCAGTTTCGTTTTTTTTTAGCTTTTCCTAAGTTACAGATCGGGCGCCAATGACCGTTGCAGTTTTGCGCCCAAAAACCATAGCAAAAAAAACGACATATTTTGGCATTCGAAGGAGAAAATTAACTATTGGAATTTTATAAAAAGATCTCGAGACAATCAAAAACAACTCTGCTTTAAAGATTGCCACCCCATCTCGCTTATTAACATATGTGACTCTTGCTTCCGTATTTCGTGGTAATACAAAACGATTTGTCCTTATTTGAACTTTCACGATGATCTTCATCAGTCGTAACCAGTAAGAATCCCATACCGCGCAGTAATGCTCCAGAAGAGAACAGACAAACGTTTAGTAGGAAATCTCTTGAGTAGATTTGTTGTATTCTCTGTTATGCCAGAATAGCGCAATCCTTGGTTCACCTACTTCATAACATTGCCTATACGATCATTTCAATTTAAGTTGTTCATAATGATAATCCATGAATCGACAATCTTTAAATTCGTATAATTTAGCGTGTAACCGAAATTTTACGCAATTCTTCTGGTATTCATGTGGCATTCGACTTGGAGCATCATGCTCATATCTTATCTAAACCACATCGTATTTAATTTTGATTTGCCGGCCGGTGTGGCCGAGCGGTTCTAGGCGCTTCAGCCCGGAACCGCGTGACCGCTACGGTCGCAGGTTCGAATCCTGCCTCTGGCATGGATGTGTGTGATGTCCTTAGGTTAGTTAGGTTTAAGTAATTCAAAGTTCTAGGGAACTGATGACCTCAGATACTAAGTCCCATAGTGCTCAGAGCCAAAAGAATGGTTCAAATGGCTCTGATCACTATGCGAGGTCATCAGTTGCCATTGAACTTAGAACTAATTAAACCTAAGTCACCTAAGGACATCACACACATCCATGCCCAAGGCAGGATTCGAACCCGCTACCGTAGCGGTCGCTCGGTTCCAGACTGTAGCGCCTAGAACCGCATGGCCACTCCGGCCGGCGCTCAGAGCCATTTGAATCATTTTAATTTTGAGTTATTAACGAGTTTACTAAACGGTAAATGACAGTAACATCAGCAAACAAAGAGGACTGCTCAAAGCCTGCGCTACATCATTTATGTCGACAAAGGTCTTCCTTCTCTGCCAGCTTGCAGTTAAATGGTGTTGGCGCAGTTGCTTGTGTTTGAGTTTTCTTTGATAGTACAACTTCTTGTCTGAATGATAATAGATCTCTTTTTTATTTAATTTTATCTATTGTTTTCACTAATTTTACTCATTAACGTGAGCACCGACTATGTTCGACGTCAAAGTGAAATAACCACTCACGGAGTTATGTGGCAGTGCTAACAGTGGTGGGTATGTAAAGAGTATCAGGGAACGTGGAAAACACGGAAACGGAGCAATTAATCTGACGTCCTAAAGGGATGATTGTTGGTTTTCGGGGCAAGAGCATTTCCGAAATGGCTAAGTTTGTAAACTGTTCGCCTGCAGCCGTGGTACTGACATACCTTTCACGGAAAATGGCGTTATAAAAATACCAACGCCAAGGCAGTTGTGGCCACATATGACAGGGGTGAACGACGGCTCCGAAGACGTGTACGGGCGAACGGACGTTCAACTGTTGACCAACTGATTGCCCAGATGAGCCAAAGTGCTTCCAACAGTGTCTCCTCAACTACCATTCAGCGAACGTTGCTGCGTAAAAGCCTCCGCAACAGGCGCTTGGTCCCTGCACCCATGCTGACAACCGTTCATCGGCGACGAAGGCTGCAATTTGCACGCCAATACCGCAACTGTACGTCCACTGAGTGACGACAGGTGGCCTTTTAAGGCGACTCCCGTTTTAGCTCCATCGGACTGAGGGTCGTTGGTGTGTACGAAGTGAAACGTCTGAAAGCAAACGCCCTGCAACAATCGTACGTAGGGTCCAGGTTTGAGGAGGGAGCGTTGTGGTCTGGGAATGTATTCGTTCGCATTCCGTGGGTGCTCTCGTCATTCTGGAAGGCACAGTAGTTGAACACAAGTTTGCAGCTAACCTTAGGGCTACATTCTGGTTTCTGACAGATGGTCACATAATGTGAGTGGATAGTATAGTAGCAGGATGGATAGGGAGTGTGATTGTTGTGAGCTAGCCACAGCTCGCGAACAGCTGAAGACGGCGTTGGCCACAGTCGGTCGTCTGTCAACTGCAGCCTCATGGTGTAGCGGTGGCATGAAAACTGGCGCGTCGCATGTAGCACTTCAAGTGTCTCCCGCTTCGTCCCAGGGCTCTGCCTGTGAAGCGTCTTCCAGCTTATCCGATGCGAGGAATTGTGCTCACCCAGGTGAGTAGTGGGCTGTAATGCGTCCACCACGTTGCTCGAGGCAGAGGATGTATGTGAGGACTGACCGTAAATACATTCACTGCACTCACCTACCAGTGGACAAGTGGCCACTCCTCAGTCTTAGCAGGTGCACCCGATGAGGTGGGGGGGGGGGGGGGAGAAGGAGGGAGAGAGTGAGAGAGAGAGAGAGAGAGAGAGAGAGAGAGAGAGAGAGAGATATTTATCTGAAGCTCCAATGGTAGGCGCATTGTGGAACCCGTTAGGGAAATAACATCCAAAGCCGGCATTACTCCAACGTGTACTAGGTATGTCTGCCGGGAGTTCTGGCTGGCTCTGAGCACTATGAGACTTAACATCTTAGGTCATCAGTCCCCTAGAACTTAGAACTACTTAAACCTGACTAACTTAAGGACATCACACACATCCATGCCCGAGGCAGGATTCGAACCTGCGACCGTAGCAGTCCCCCGGTTCCGGACTGCAGCGCCTAGAACCGCACGGCCACCGCGGCCGGCTGCCGGGAGTTCTAAACCAAGATGTGGTGGAAACACTGTCTCTAGGATGAAGGGTGCAGTAAACTGCCTTGTGGCTCATTTCGACACCAATCATGCCTGTCGCTTATGTTCTGAAGCCATCCCCCAATCGTACGGGCTGCTGGCGCAAGTAGTGGAGATTGCTCGCCTCGCTCACGGAGTTCAAGCAGAGCTTACAATTTGCAGTATTGTACCCAGAACTGATCGGGGTCCTTTGCATTGGAGCCAAGTGGAGGGTAGCAAGCAGAGGCTCTGTCGATTCTGACCGTCTTGGCTCCAGATTTCTGGACCTAAGTTATGGGATGGAAAACTGTAGGGTTCCCCACGATAGGCCTGAGGTGCACTACGCAGAGGATAATCAGATAAAAGTGTACTTGTGAAGTGTACATGAACGTTCTTTAGGCTAGGTGATAGTCTGGGGTACCCTGATGAAGACACGCCATTCAATATACAGATAACCGAAATCAGATCGCGTACATAGTAAAGACACTCAGAATGGAAAAAAGTTAATTGCTGAAGCATTTGTAACAAAATCTCTGAATTTACGGCCCTCGAGGAAAGTTGTTGCGTTCAAATTAAACTCGGAACCGACAGCTGGCTGAAATCCGAAGTGGAAAGTTGGGAAATATTCAACGATGCATGGGATGAATATTGAAATGACAGGTTAGATGCAATAGGAGGAGGAGTGTTCCTTGTAACCGACGAAAGTATTATGTCTATCGAGGTCGAAATTGCGTCTAACTGCGAAGTTATCTGGATGAGAGCAATCAGCATAACTGAATTAAAGTTAACCATTGGATGTTTTTACCATTGCAAAGTTGCGCGAAATACCCCGATCGTACAATATTAGTTAGGGACAACTTCATCCTACTGAGTCTATGGATTCATTTCAGGTGGTACAGACAATCTTCTGAAGTAGTTCTCAATAATAGTTCGACAACCCATATCCAGTGGGAATATTTTAGGCCTGATAGCTACAAACAGACCTGACCTTATCGACAGTGTCAGTACATCTACATCTACATAACTGTTCTGAAATTCACAATTCAGTGCCTGGCAGAGAGTGCATCGAACCACTTTCACACACTTTCTCTACCATTCCCCATTCTTAACAGTGCGCGGAAACAATCAGCACCCAAATCTCTACATGCGAGCTCTGATTTCTCATTTTGTTACGATGGTTATTTATCCCTATTAGGTAGGCGTCAACAAAACATTTATGCAGTCGGAAGAGAAAGAGATTGAAATTTCGCAAAAACTCGTCGCAACGAGAAACACCTTAGTTTCAATGCCTGCCAGCCTGCCACCTCAACTCCCATATCACACCCGACACACCCTCCCCCCTATTTCGCCATAATACAAAACGAGCTGCCCTTCTCTGAACGTTTCCGATATCCTCCGTCAGTCAAATCTAGTAAGGATCCACGCCACACATCAAAACCCTATCAAAGGTCGGAAAGGAGTAGTGCGAGCAGTCTCTTTAGTAGACCGGTTGCGTCTGCTAAGTGTTCTGCCAATAAGACGCAGTCTTTGGCTTGCCTTCACCATAACATTATCTGTGCGATCGTTCGTGTTTATTATTCGTAACTGCAACCCCTAGGTATTGAGCTGAACGGACAGCCTTTAGATTTGTATGGTTCATCGTGTAACGGAGCTTCAACGAATTATTTATTTTACTCACGGGAATAATTACAAATTTTCATTATTTTGAATCAATTGAAATTTTTCGCACCTTATGGATATGTTGCCCAAAATTATTTTTCAATTGGTTTTAACCTTGTAATTACTTTACTAGCATCAGCTGGCAACAATCTAAGAGGGTTGCTCAGATTGCCCCCTAAATAGTTTATATAGATTACGAACAACAGAGGGGCCATGACGCTTGCGTGCGGGACGCCAGATATCGCTTGTGTTTTACTCTTAGATTTTCCGTCTTTTACTACGAACTGTGATCTTTCTGTCAGGAAATCACAAATTCAGTCGCAGTACTGAGATGATACGCCATAGGCACGCAATCTGTTAGAAGTCGCTTGTGAAGAATGGTGTCAAAAGTCTTTTGGAAATCTAGAAACATAGAGTCAGAGATTCCTTGTCGATAGGACGATTTACTAAGTGAGAATAAAAAGCTTGTTGCGCTTCACAAGAACAATAGTTTCTAAATCTGTGTTTGCTGTTTATAATAAATCGTTTTTTTTCGAAGTAATTCATTATTTGTTCCAAAATCCTACTGCATATCGACGTCAGTGATATGAGTCTGTAATTCGTAGGAGAATACCTACTTCCTTTCTTGTGTACTGGTGTGGCCTGCACAATCTTCCAATCTATAGGTACGGATGTTTCGTCGAACGAGCTGTTGTATATGATTGCTGAGTACGGAGCTATTGTAGCAGCATATCCTGAGAGGAATTTAATTAGTATATAATATGGACTGTAAGATTCCTTTATTAAGTTATTTAGACTGCTTCGCTACACCGAGGATATTTGATGCAGTTCTTGTTTCGAATTCTGGAATACTTACTTCATCTTCTTCGGTGAAGGAATTTCTAAAAACTGTATTTAGCAGCTCTGCTTTAATGGCAGTCTTTGGTAACATTAGCATCCCTACTGCGCACGAAGGTATCAATTGTATTTTGGTGTACAGATATGGGGGTTAGTGAGCATATCATCGCAGCGTCGATGGTTACTATTGTTAATAAATCCATCAAGAAGTTAGGAAGAGATGTTATGCTGGAAACAGCAGAAAAGCATTTGTTGGCATCCTAGTTACGCAATGAGTGGACATCATGTATTTAAAATATAATTGACGTCGAGGAGCATTGGGCAAAGTTTAAATTAATTGGAAATCGCGCTCTGGGAGACTATACGCCGAGAAAGGGGACCCACCTCGGTTCAATAACAAAATTCGGAAAATTCTGAAGAAACAGAAATTCTTGCGTTCTGTTATATATACAGAAAAACGCAGAGATGTCGGCAGGTAAAAGTTAACAGAAATTCATGTATATATGAAAAGGTCGATGGACGAAGCATGCAATTTCTACCATCAGATATTAGCGAAAGATCTTGCCGAGAAGACGAGAAAAATCTGGTCCACGTAAATCGTCAAACGAGGCAAAGACTTCTACTCAGTCGCACGTCGACCAGTCTGGTGTGACAATAGAAGACAGCAAAAGAAGAGCTGAAGTTTTAAATTTCGGATTTAAAAACTCATTCACGCAAGATGATCGTAGAGACATATCATCGTCTGACCGCCGCACATACACCCGTATGGAGGACAAAGAAACAAGCAATTGAAAGAGTTGAAAACAAATAAGTTGCAATGTGTCATGGAATCTCCATTCGGTATTCCTCGGCATTAGCCCCTTACTTAGTAGCATTTATCGTGCACTTAAATCTTTCCGTTCTAGCTCTGATTTCTCTTGTTTTATTATGATGATCATTTCTCCCTACGTAGGTGGGTGTCAACAAAACATTTTCGCATTCGGGAGAGAAAGTTGGTGATTGAAATTTCGTAAGTAGATCTCGCCGCAAAGAAAACAGCCTTTGTTCCAGTGACTGCCACCCCAACTCGCGTATCTCACCCCTATTGCGCCATAACACGAAACGAGCTGCCCTTCTTTGCACTTTTTCGATGTCCTCCGTCAATCTTACCTGGTAAGGATCCCACACCACGCAGCAATATTCCAGCAGAGGACGGACAAGTGTAATGTGGGCTGTCTCTTTAGTGGGTTAGTCGCATCTTCTAATTGTTCTGCCAACAGAGCGCAATCTTTGTTTCGCCTTCCCCACAATATTATATATGTGGTCTTTCCAATTTTAGTTACTCGTAATTATAATTCCTATGTATTTAGTCGAATTGACAGCCCTCAGATTTGAGCGGTTCATCGTATACTCAAAATTTATCGGATTTCTTTTTGTACCCATGTGGATGACTCGCACTTTACTTTTTTTGTGCCAATTGCCACTATTCGCCCCATACAGAAATTCTCTCTAGATCATTTTGTAACTGAAATCGATCGTCTGATGATTTTACTAGACTGTAAATTACAGCGTCGTCTGCAAACAATCTAAGGGGGCTGTTCAGATTATCACCTAAATCATTTATGTAAATCAGGAACAGCAGAAGGCCTATGAAGATATCACATCTGTTGTCCTCGATGATTTACCGCCTATCACTACGAACTGTGACGTCTCTGAGAGGAAATCACGAATCCAGTCACACAACCGAGACGATAATCCACATGCGCGCAATTTGATTAATAATCGCTTGTGAGGAACGGTATCAAAAGCCTTCTGGAAATCTAGAAATATGGAGTCGATCTGAGATACCCCGTCGACAGCACTCATTACTTCATGGGAATAAAGAGCTAGCTAACTGTATTGCACAAGAGCGATATTTTCGGAATCCGTGTTGGTTATGTATCAATAAATCAGTTTCTTCAAGGTGATTCATGATGTTCGAGTACAGTATATATTCCAAAATCCTACTGCAAATAGAGGTTAGTGATACGGGTCGGTAATTCAATGGGTTACTCCTATTTCCTTTCTTGAATATTGGTGTGACCTGTGCTACTTTCCAGTCTTTACGAACAGACCTTTCGTCAAGTGAGCGGTTGTATATGATTGCTAGGAAAGGCGCTATTGTGTCTGCATACTCTGAAAGGAACCTGATTTGTGTACCATCTGGGCCCGAAGACTTGCCTTTTCTAGGTGATTTGAGTTGTTTCGCAACACCTAACATATCTACTTTTATGTCATTCATGCTAACAGCTGTTCTGGTTTCGAATTCTGGAATATTTACTTCGTCTTCTTTCGTGAAGGAATTACGGAAAACTGTATTTAGTATCTCCGCATTAGTGGCACCACTATCGGTAACATTTCCGTCGCTATCGCGCAGTGTCGGAATTGACTCTTTTTGGCACTGATGTACTTTACGTACGACCAGAATCTCTTTGGTTTTCTACCATATTTTGAGACAATGAATGAATGTGGAAACTATTAAAAGGATCCTGCACTGATGTCCGCACTAAATTTCGAGCTTCCGTGAAACTTAGCCAGTCTTGGGGATTTCGTGTCCTTCTGAATTTGGTATGCTTTTTTCGTTGCTTCTGCAACAGTGTTCTGACGTGTTTTGTGTACCATGGTGAATCAGTCCCGTCTCTTATTAACTTACGCGGTATGAATCTATCTACTGCTGTTGACACTGTACCTTTGAATTTGAGCCATACTGGTCTACACTTACGTAATTAGCTTGGAAGGAATGGAGACACTCTCTTAGGAAGGCATCAAGTGAATTTTTATCTGCTGTTTTAAATATATTTGATTCCCAGACATTTTAAGTAATAAAACCTCGTGCGTTGTCTTGGGCGACGAATGTTCATAGAGGCAAGAGCGTCGTCAGTAGTGTCCTAGGGAATTGTGATAGCACCGCCCTTGATCTCTATATACGTAAACCATCTGACGGATATGGTGATCAGCAAGCTGCAACTGTTTGATAATGATGCTGTTGAATTTCTGATTGGTGTGATGAACCGCAGCTTCCTCTAAACGCAGAAAAATGTAAGTTAATGCAGATGAATAGGAAGAAACAGTCCTGTATTGCTCGAATACAGTGTTAGACGTGTTTTGTTTGACACTGTCCAGCCGTAAGGTTCCACTGCGATATGAAATGGAACGAGTTCGTAAGGACGCTAGTAGGGAAGACGAATGGTCGCCATCGGTATACTGGGGGAATTCTCTTATAAACACGACTACGTATAGAGCACTTGTGCGACCTGTTTTGCGGTACTGCGCGAGTGTTTGGGATCCACACCAGGTCTGATTAAAGGAAAAGTTCGATGTGATTCAGAGGTGGTCGCCGGTAGGTTCAATCACTACACAAGTGCTACGAAAGTGCTCCTTGAACTCAAATTTGAATCCCTGGAAGGAAGGCGGCGTTCTTTTTGCGAAATGGCGCTGAGAAAATTTAGAGCCACGGCATTTGCGGTTCCACTACCGCCATTGTACATTTCGGGTAAGAATCGCGAAGACAAAATAAGAGAAATTAGCTCTCGTACGGAGGCATATTATTCCCTGTCTCCATTTGTGAGTGGAACGGGAAAGAGAGTGACTGATTGTGGTACAAAGTAACCTACGCGATGCACGTGATCGTGGTTTGCGGATCAAGTGAACGTCTGCTACTGAAGAACGTACTTATAGTATTAAAAATCCGATTCAGTTGCTTGTAATTTCTTAATTTGTTCCCCGACCGGAGCACCTGAAGACGAAACTTCAAGCTTCGAAATAGGTCATAGAATAAATTAAGAATTTACTGGCAACTGATGCAGAATTTTAGTCTATAAATTTGTAGATATAGATCAGTGGTACTGAACCTGGGAGTAATTGCCCCCTGAGGAGTAAAACGAAATTTTTGGATGAGTAAAATGAAATTTTCTGAGGGGTAAAATCTAAACGATTGGATTCTTTTCCAGTCACGAAACTAAATTATTTTCAAAAGGTCATTACTACAATCACAATTTTGTGAGGCTGTAATTTTGATTAAATAAGTTATCAATAATTACTTTTTCTCAATTAGTAGCATTAATGCAATGGAAATTACAGGTTCATTACATAGTCCACCCTCTACAGACACTTTTTGTGCTTTGTCCCGTACATCGCTGACGATAAAAAATATATATGTAACAAATACTACGTATCTAAAGAATAATCTTCTCCAAGTTGTAGGTAGAACCTGTAGTAGTCCAGAAATTGCTTCATTACTCGGTTCGAAACAGATAAATGAATTAACTGGTAGGACGACACAGCAGTAACTACATACGGGCTACTACAGTGCTGTACACATTATTATTACTATTAGTGACACAAAACGTAACAGAGTGAAGTCTTCCCACTTCTGCTAGTTGAGAAGTAAGGAGTGCAGCAGTCAAGTGATTTACGAACAATAAGTATAGTGCACACATTTTAACTTGGTTGTCCTTAAATGGGGTTGCAGTATGTAGGGCAAGCAAGTGCCGCAAAGGAGAGGAGTAATGCAGGGGAAATGTTTTGTAACAAGTGTCTACCCTCACTATGGATAGTTAGCTTTCCTATCTGAGGAGTCGTGAGTAGCGCTTGGGATGCAACATGAATTCCTTCGTCATTCATTCATTCACACCCACACCCACTCACCCCCCCCCCCCAACCACGCACCCCCCTCCCCCCCCCCACACACACACACAAACACAAACTAAATATCATTCATCTTTCATCATTTTAAAAATAAAAGTGTTCCAAGAAAAGTCTTTCATTCTACAGTTTAGTAAGATGCTTAAGTTTGGGGGGGGGGGGGGGGTGAGGGAGGAGGGGCACAGATGGGGAGAGAGCAAGAGAGTAGGGGTACTAGCTAATGTTTAATTGCACTCAGGTGTAATAGTCTAAGACAGGTTGGGAATCAGTGACGTAGGTGAAGAACCGAAAACAGCCTATAAACGCTTCCCTGGGGATCACTGAGTGTAATTACGGTTTCACTAGCTGACTTCACGTCATTTACTACGAACTGTGACCTTTATGACGGGAAATAACGAAAAGTGTGTTTACAGCCGTGTAATTCCTTATGGCATGGTATGCAAGACTCTCGGGCAGTGTTTACAGATTACGTAGACAGCTTTCCACCAGCGAGTCGGATGATGTCTCCCGATGGTTTCGTGCGAGGCGGCGGGAGAACGTCTGGTCAGACACGCCGCTTTCTCGCAGACACGGCTCCATTACTGGCCCAGTCGAGAGTGGTCCTAAGCCTCCCGGAAACTGTACGCATCCCACCGTGTTTACCGCCGTGCGTGTTGCCTACATTGAAGCACGAAAGCCGTCTTCCGCATACAACGAGTACGGCTGACAAGGGTACCGTAAGAAATTCCCCACACCGATTTCATTCATATTGACTGTGTGGGTAGGACACGACTGGGGCTTTAACATGTGCAAACAGGAAAGCACAACTCTCGACCGTTTCTGACACAATCGAGTTTGAAAATTATAGGCGTGCTCATGTCATTTACTTTACAGGGCCGCTAGTCGTCATGGAGTCCGAGATGAGCTTGTAAGCACTTTGTTTCGTAAACGTGAGACCTCTGGATCGAATCTCGCTGCTGTTTCTTTTTTTCATATCCATGTAATTCCAACAATAGATTTACTATGACCCGTGCAAAATATAAATATTTTAAAAAATCATTTACTACTTTTGTAATCTTTGATGAGAAGAAAGAGAGAGATTTTTTCTTAGAAAGATTGGAAATGGACAGGTACACAAGGACTTTCAATCAAATCAGTGCCGTCATTTTATTTATACTATTGTAAGTACACTTGTGACAACTATAATTGGTAACCTAAGCAGCAGTGCATGAATCAGGATGATACTGATCGTAAAAGCATGGAAAACAATAGTTATCGCGACATACTGCATATCCAATGAACGCCGAATTTTTGTATATCCACGGATTTTTACAGTGTGTCATTTGATAAACAAAGTTGTTTTACGATCATAAGCCGTTCTCGGTCGCCACAAAATATCAAAGCATATTGGTGCTGATAAATCACAAAAAGAAGTAGTACCAGCAGCGAGATACGATACAGAAAACTCGCGCTTATAAAACTAAGCGCTTACTCGATAGGCTGCTGATTCCGTTAACAGTAGCGGCCTTACAAAGAATACAACACTGCTCAATCTACAGTGGGCACCAGAAGATCCTGAAGAACATCCCAGCAGAGGCGTCGAAACGTCGATTGTCTGAAGAAATCTGCAACCTAGAAGATTTTAACTTCAGTGACAACGAAAGCCTGCATACATACAACATTAGCACATCTTTAATGTTCAGACTTGATTTTCTCAAAAGTGGTTGAGTATTTCGTCTTCCTGTTTACACATATTGAAGCCCTAGCCGTGTCTTACACACCCTGTCAGTGCGAATCAAATCGGTGAGTGGAAGTTGTGAGTATAGAGTGTCCATAAAACCTCGCTATCCCATCAGAAAGTCATAACTTGGAAATTTCGTGAGACAGCGAATCGTGTTTTGTTGTAAGGCGTTTAGCAGATCCCAAAGATTTTTCTTTTGTCATTTGTTGCAGGTTTTACGTGGAATGCATCAAAATGGTGGCTATGAGGATAGGACGCAATGTGTCATCTGTTACGCAGAATCCAAATCAGTGCGAACGGTACTGCAGAATTATCGACTAAAGTGCTGGAAGGTAAAAAATGAGGAGGTTCTCTGCAGAATCGCGAGGGAAGGAACGTGCTGAAAACGCTGACAAGAGGCCGCGCGGGGTAGCCGCGCGGGTTGAGACGCCTTCCCACGGTTCGCGCGGTTCCACAGTGGAGGTTCGTGTCCTCCCTCGCACATGGGAGTGTCTGTTGTCCTTAGCGTAAGTTAGTTTAAGTGGTGTATAAGCCTATGGACCGATGACCTCAGCGGTTTGGTCCCAAAGGAAGTTACCACCACACTGACAAGAAGAAGAGACAGGATGGTAGGATGTCTATTAAGACATCAGGGAATAACTTCCAGAGTACTAGAGGGAGCTGTAGAGGGTAAAAACTTAGAGGAAGACAGAGACTGGAATACATCTAGGAAATAATTGAGGACGTAGGTTGCAACCGCTAATTTGAGATGGAATGGGTGGCAAAGGAGAGGAATTATTGGTGGGTCGCATCAAACAATTCATAATACTGATGAAAAAGAAGGCAGGAGGGCACCAGCGCCAATAACAAGCATAATCAGATGGTTCAAAAACTGTACATAAGAAGTATTCGATCACGTGGGTCCCGCGCTCTGTCGATGTAACGCCATTAGACTTCTTTTTTGGGGTTACATCAAGGGTCGCCTGTACACAAAATCAGTCATTGACATTGCTACCTTTCGCGCACAAATCAATAAATCAATCAAAACTGTTGATAATACAGTACAAAACTGAACGGTACATGGACAGAACTCTAATATCGCCTTGATGTTCTACAAGTGACGAGTGGGGCACACGTTGAAATTCTGACATAACAGAATTTTTTTTAACTGCTTAACGTTATACGAACAAACCACGATGCGTTAGTTACACTTTTTTCTAATAACAACTGGAATTTATGGACGCCCTACACTGGCGTCCGTGTGCGGAGAAGGTGGTCAAAAGAGGACACTTTCTCCCTCCCTGGAGTTTGGGGTACAGACATTTGATCTATTATAGAATTCTTGTTCATTTCAAGAAATAATTGCCTATGTGATTCTACTAAACTGGGGATTTAGTATTTCCGAGTGCTAGCAAAATAGTGCCGGCCGATGTGGCCGAGTGGTTCTAGGCACTTCAGTCTGGAACCACGAGACCGCTACGGTCACAGGTTCGAATCCTGCCTCGGACATGGATGTTTGTGATGTCCTTAGGATAGTTGGCTTTAAGTAGTTCTAAGTTCCAGGAGACTGATGACCTCAGATGTTAAGTCCCATAGTGGTCAGAGCCATTTAGCAAAACAATGATTTAGGAAACACTGCATTGTTTGGTTGTCAGGCTGTCCAGAGGAAATTATACATGGTGATTCAAAAAGAAAGAACAAATTTCACTTGTTTACTACAGATAAACTATGAATGACGGAAACTCATTGCGCATGTTATTGGATGGAGGAAGCTTCACAGTTTTATGTTCGCACAGACACTATACCATACACTAAAAATGAGGACCACGTGTTGCTCGAGAAACATCGAAACAGTATATCACTCAACACACGAATCAGTAGGTCCCTTCTCATTGAGTCGAGAGCTTCAACAGTTCGATTTCTCAGCTCTTGAAGAATAGCTGCCATAGGTGGGACCAAGTCTTTGTCCTTTATGCAGCCCCACAGATAAAAATTGCAAAGTGTGAGGTCTGGTGACCTGGCAGGCCGTAAGCAATGATCAAGATCTTGATGTTCCATCTCTTCCAATCCAGCGTTGTGGGAGTGTGTTGTTAAGAATACGCCGCACCTCAAAGTGAAAGAGATTCGGGGTGCCGCCATGCATAAAAATGAAGTCATTAGAATCTCCCTAATGTTGAAAAAACAACTAGTTTTTCGGTATGGCTAGGTATGGCATTCCCGCCACAGTTTCTTCCGCAAAAAGGAAAGTTCCATAAACTTAGTGAACAGGAGCGGCACAGAATACATTCAGTTTCGGTGCGTCTTTTTCATGTTCGACGACGACACCAATATTTTGTGATCCCTAAATTCTTAAATTACGGCACTTTACCTTCCGTTATAGATGAAACGTCCATTCGTCCGGAAAGATGAGTCCTTCGGAAAAAGTGTTATCTGATATTTTCCGGAAAACTTAAATGCCACATTCGTACCTTCTGTTATGGTTGCCGGAACGCAGTTGGTGCAGTAATTGCAAATTGTAAGACTTCATAGGCAGGCGTCCTTTCAGAACACGCCACACAATTGTTTGAGGAAGTTGAAATTCCTGGCCTGCCCGGCTTGTCGACTTCTGTGGGCTCCATGTGAACGCATCTCGGATACGCTCGACATTTTCATCAGTTGGCGGTGATAGCATATGCAACCAGCTCCCAAGAATTTTTTTTATGCCAGTTATAAATATGCTTGCACGGAGGCGGTTTCTTGATGAATCGACGCCAGGTTGCATGTTTCACTTGAACAATGGATTTACTTTGCCCAAAATCGAACACAAAAGATGACTCCACTTACGGTGTAGTCGCCGCGTTTGCTATAAAAAAACAACAGCGCGTTGTGTCAAAACTTTGAACCTTCCTCCATCCAGTGACATGTGCAACGTAGCTCTATCTTTTATATTTCGTGTGTGATAAACAACTGGAATCTGTTCTTCCTTTTTGAACACCGTGTGCAGTTTTCTTTTCGTGGCAGCAGTTTTGCCGTTGTTATACAATCTTGATAGATGTGAAACTTCGTAGAACATTGCCGATCATTTCTCTTGCGCTTCATTGTACAGAGGGGCAGTTCCAATACTTGACACAACTTAAAAATGGCTGCAGTATATCTTCCCGTCATCCATCCCCAATTCCCACACGTTAACGACTTCGCCTACTCCACAACTTAAGCTCTACAGTAATTTAGCATTTGTCTTAGACAACTGACTACATTCAGTTTTACAACAGTTGTAGAGCAGTGGTTCCAAAACTTTGTTAGACCAGTGCACATGATTGTAATTAGACATAAGCTACTACCCCCTCCCCCGTGCCGTCTGTTGCCCCCTCCCCACATTATCACCAACTTAAGCACATAAATAACCTGTAGACCTAAAGGCTTTTCTGGGAACATTTTTATTTTTAAAATGATGTAAGATGAATAATATTTAATATGTGTGTGTGTGGGTGCGTCTGTGTGTGTGTATGTGTGTAAGTGTGTATGTGTGAGGGGAGGGGGGGGGGTGTTAGAATGAATGACGAAGGAATTCGTGGTGCATCGTAAATGCTACCCACAACAAGAAAGCTAACTACCCACAGTGGGGGTAACAAATGTGTTCCCCCTGCATAACTCCTCTCCATTGCGGCACACTGCAACCCCATTTAAAATCAAACAAGTTCAGTTGTATGGAAATTCTTCCAATCCATCTGTGGCATTAATCAGCAGGCCAGTGTTTAGTAGTATTAGTTGAAAACAGTCTTGGTTGCGATTTTATGGTTCAAATGGCTCTGAGCACTATGGGACTTAACATCTATGGTCATCAGTCCCCTAGAACTTAGAACTACTTAAACCTAACTAACCTAAGGACAGCACACAACACCCAGCCATCACGAGGCAGAGAAAATCCCTGACCCCGCCGGGAATCGAACCCGGGAACCCGGGCGTGGGAAGCGAGAACGCAACCGCACGACCACGAGATGCGGGCGTTGTGATTTTAGTTTTTTTATTTATGAACTACGCGTTTCACCTTATTTAGGCATCTTCAAGCTGATCTTAATTTGGTATTTCTTAGGACGATCCTTCAGACAGTGTAGCTAAAGGGCATCGTCGAGTACATCAGGCCAACATCGCCTTCGTTAACCTCAGTGAATACTTTCTAGATAAACATGAGTGACTCCAAGACCTGCGTAACGCTTACACGTTCACAGGGGCAAATTATAGAATAAGATAAGATGAGGTGAAACGAATAGTTGATAAATAAAAAAACTAAAATTGCAACCAAGACTGTTTTCAGCTAATATGGAAATGGAAAATAGAACACATTGACACCGGTGTGTCAGACCCACCATACTTGCTCCGGACACTGCGAGAGGGCTGTACAAGCAATGTTCACACGCACGGCACAGCGGACACACCAGGAACCGCGGTGTTGGCCGTCGAATGGCGCTAGCTGCGCAGCATTTGTGCACCGCCGCCGTCAGTGTCAGCCAGTTTGCCGTGGCATACGGAGCTCCATCGCAGTCTTTAACACTGGTATCATGCCGCGACAGCGTGGACGTGAACCGTATGTGCAGTTGACGGACTTTGAGCGAGGGCGTATAGTGGGCATGCGGGAGGCCGGGTGGACGTACCGCCGAATTGCTCAACACGTGGGGCGTGAGGTCTCCACAGTACATCGATGTTGTCGCCAGTGGTCGGCGGAAGGTGCACGTGCCCGTCGACCTGGGACCGGACCGCAGCGACGCACGGATGCACTCCAAGACCGTAGGATCCTACGCAGTGCCGTAGGGGACCGCACCGCCACTTCCCAGCAAATTAGGGACACTGTTGCTCCTGGGGTATCGGCGAGGACCATTCGCAACCGTCTCCATGAAGCTGGGCTACGGTCCCGCACACCGTTAGGCCGTCTTCCGCTCACGCCCCAACATCGTGCAGCCCGCCTCCAGTGGTGTCGCTACAGGCGTGAATGGAGGGACGAATGGAGACGTGTCGTCTTCAGCGATGAGAGTCGCTTCTGCCTTGGTGCCAATGATGGTCGTATGCGTGTTTGGCGCCGTGCAGGTGAGCGCCACAATCAGGACTGCATACGACCGAGGCACACAGGGCCAACACCCGGCATCATGGTGTGGGGAGCGATCTCCTACACTGGCCGTACACCACTGGTGATCGTCGAGGGGACACTGAATAATGCACGGTACAACCAAACCGTCATCGAACCCATCGTTCTACCATTCCGAGACCGGCAAGGGAACTTGCTGTTCCAACAGGACAATGCACGTCCGCATGTATCCCGTGCCACCCAACGTGCTCTAGAAGGTGTAAGTCAACTACCCTGACCAGCAAGATCTCCGGATCTGTCCCCCATTGAGCATGTTTCGGACGGGATGAAGCGTCGTCTCACGCGGTCTGCACGTCCAGCACCAACGCTGGTCCAACTGAGGGGCCAGGTGGAAATGGCATGGCAAGCCGTTCCACAGGACTACATCCAGCATCTCTACGATCGTCTCCATGGGAGAATAGCAGCCTGCATTGCTGCGAAAGGTGGATATACACTGTACTAGTGCCGACATTGTGCATGCTCTGTTGCCTGTGTCTATGTGCCTGTGGTTCTGTCAGTGTGATCATGTGATGTATCTGACCCCAGGAATGTGTCAATAAAGTTTCCCCTTCCTGGGACAATGAATTCACGGTGTTCTTATTTCAATTTCCAGGAGTGTACTTGAGCTGTATGCAATGTACTTACAGTTTGTGAATCACTTGATTGCTGGATTCCTTACTTCTGAACTGGCACAAGTTGAACGATTTCAGGCTCTTGATGCTTCGGGTATAATCACTCAATAACAATAAAACTGTGTATAGTACTATAATAGCCCCTGTATAGTTACTGCTGTGTCATGCTGTCAATTAATTCATTTATCGGTTTCTAAGCGAGTAATGAAGCAATTTCTGGACTACTGCAGATACTATCTACGACTTGGAGAACACATTTGCTTGAGATATTTAACATTTGGTACATATGTGGCTCACTTTTATCATCAGCGAAATACGGGACTATATGATAAACCTATAATCTCCACCACATTAATGCTACTATCTATTAATAAACTTATATAATCAATAGTAGAGTCTTACAGAATTACGCTAATAGTAATGATCTTTTGAAATTAATTTAGTTTCGTTACTGAAACAGAGTCGAATCGTTTGGTTTTTACCCCTCAGAAAATTTAATTTTACGCCTCAGAGGGTAATTACCCCAGGATGGGAACCACTATTGTAGAGTTTGAAGAACACGGTCATGCTATTCTGTAGGTGTAATCTCCTATACTTCATCTGAGGGCACAGATTCAGAAGAATTATCATTTCCTGGGCTAGAAGAGAAGAAAAGGTGCTGGAACCTTCTTACACTATATGAGACGCAACGCAGAGCGATATGCAGCCATAGAGATATGAATTATGCAGTCTTGTTGCCATGGCCACAGAATAATGCGTCAAATCACGAAGAGAGGAACATTTTAGATCAATCTCTGTTGATCCATTGTGGACGCAGGACAACGGCTGGTCAAATATTTACCCAGGAAAATCGCCAAACAGCCGTAAGTTTTGAGAAATTATTTTATTTTATTTTGACAATCAGTTTTGGCATATCAATATGCCGTCTTCAGGCCCCATATGCACTTTACGTATAGACAATCAATTTCTCGGACTGCAGGTGGGTTGAGTTGTCAACTCTTCGAAGGAAGCACTCGAATAACGAATTTACAGTAGCCGGAAAATGATGGCTCCAGTATATCTATATCGATACATGTGAATGTCTATACATAAAGTGCATATGGTGCCTGAAGATGGCATACTGAAATGCCAAAACTAGTTGTCAAAATAAAATAACTTCTCAAAACGTATGGCTGTTTCGCGATTTCCTTTGGTAAACGTTTTGTTTCATGCTAGCTTCAAAAAAAAAAAAGTTTGGAAATCTGCGGACATTTAAGATACGTTAACCTCGTGTATTGTCAAATCAAATTTATTTCTTGTGTGCGACACGTTATAAACTGAACAAAACTAAAGAGGGTCACATTTTGACATTTTGAACCCCCCCCCCCCCCCCCTCGCCACCGCTCCTCTTCCTGCGAAGGCCGATGGCGCCCTATATTTAAAAAAGAAACACCATAGTTAAAACAAATGATATTGCACCTAAGTCACGAGGAGTGAGTAAAGCGTACATTAATAGTGGAAAGTCTGAAGTTCCGTACCTGTTCTGGAACCGAGCGAGTTGCTTTGTGATCAAGACGCTAGAGGCAACCGTACGTCTTGTTCAAATACACAGATAAGCAGCTTACAATAGCAACACAGTCATTCGCAGCCTTTAAATACCATAAAAAGGGAAAATCCTCTATTATTAAGATGAGATTCAACCACGCCAGTTTCCCAGCCCATCCGCGCGATATTGTTATATTCCCCCAATTACGACTCGACAGAAATCCGCCGCGAGATATTAACAATCTTATTTGCGCTAGCAGGAAGTAAAGTACACATAGAGACACGTTACTAGGTAAACTGATGGAAAGTGAACTCCATTACCTATCAACCATCAAGACAGTAGTCCACAAGTACACAGTGTTAATTTCGAACACATTTGTATTGTAAACATGAAATTATATCTCTGTCATGTGGACGTATAATTGGAGATAATCTGTGTTGTAATCGATTTTACAACACATCATCTTATTTGGAAAAGTTAAATTTTGCTATATGTCTGGATACGGTTTTTGCACAGCATCTGTGGCTTTTGACATCGTCTGTGGCGTAACGATTGACTGACGAAAACTAAATAAGTAATTAAAAAAGAAGACACTAGACTAGAGTACCGGCCGAATTTGTTTCTCTGCTGATCTCATCTTTATTTATGGAAATGAAAATGCCGTGTAGCTAGGGACTCCCGTCGGGTAGACCATTCGCCTGGTGCAAGTCTTTCGAGTTGATGCCATTTCGGTGACTTGCCTGTCGATGGGGATGAAATGATGATGATAAGGACAACACAACACCCAGTCCCTGAGCGGAGAAAATCTCCGACCCAGCCGGGAATCGAACCCGGGTCGTTAAGCATGACAATCCGTCGCGCTGACCGCTCAGCTACCAGAGGCGGACATTTTTATTTATGACCTGCCATTGTTTTTAAATGTTGGTTAGGTGTGTTTTCTGCTATGGTTGTCAGTAGCTGACTCCCGATCACTAAGTCCCGGGTTCGGTTCCCGGCCGGCTTGTGGATTTTCTGCGCTCGGGACTGTGTGTGTGTGTGTGTGTGTGTGTGTGTGTGTGTGTGTGTGTTGCCTTCATCGTCATTTCCAGTCAATGGTTGGTTCATTCATTCCAAGAAAACACACAGCCAACACCATTATGGAGCTACCACCACCTTGCGCAGTGTCTTGTTGATAAATTGGTTCCATGGCTTCGTGGGGCCTGCGCCATACTAGAACCCTACAATCAGCTCTTAGAAACTGAAAACGGGACTCATCTGACCTGCCCACGGTTTTCCAGTCGTCTAGGATCCAACCCATATGATCACGAGCCTAGGCGAGGCGCTGCAGGCGATGTCGTGATCTGTATACTTGCATGTGCCATCCCTTTGTAAATACACTCCTGGAAATGGAAAAAAGAACACATTGACACCGGTGTGTCAGACCCACCATACTTGCTCCGGACACTGCGAGAGGGCTGTACAAGCAATGATCACACGCACGGCACAGCGGACACACCAGGAACCGCGGTGTTGGCCGTCGAATGGCGCTAGCTGCGCAGCATTTGTGCACCGCCGCCGTCAGTGTCAGCCAGTTTGCCGTGGCATACGGAGCTCCATCGCAGTCTTTAACACTGGTATCATGCCGCGACAGCGTGGACGTGAACCGTATGTGCAGTTGACGGACTTAGAGCGAGGGCGTACAGTGGGCATGCGGGAGGCCGGGTGGACGTACCGCCGAATTGCTCAACACGTGGGGCGTGAGGTATCCACAGTACATCGATGTTGTCGCCAGTCGTCGGCGGAAGGTGCACGTGCCCGTCGACCTGGGACCGGACCGCAGCGACGCACGGATGAACGCCAAGACCGTAGGATCCTACGCAGTGCCGTAGGGGACCGCACCGCCACTTCCCAGCAAATTAGGGACACTGTTGCTCCTGGGGTATCGGCGAGGACCATTCGCAACCGTCTCCATGAAGCTGGGCTACGGTCCCGCACACCGTTAGGCCGTCTTCCGCTCACGCTCCAACATCGTGCAGCCCGCCTCCAGTGGTGTCGCGACAGGCGTGAATGGAGGGACGAATGGAGACGTGTCGTCTTCAGCGATGAGAGTCGCTTCTGCCTTGGTGCCAATGATGGTCGTATGCGTGTTTGGCGCCGTGCAGGTGAGCGCCACAATCAGGACTGCATACGACCGAGGCACACAGGGCCAACACCCGGCATCATGGTGTGGGGAGCGATCTCCTACACTGGCCGTACACCACTGGTGATCGTCGAGGGGACACTGAATAGTGCACGGTACATCCAAACCGTCATCTAACCCATCGTTCTACCATTCCTAGACCGGCAAGGGAACTTGCTGTTCCAACAGGACAATGCACGTCCGCATGTATCCCGTGCCACCCAACGTGCTCTAGAAGGTGTAAGTCAACTACCCTGGCCAGCAAGATCTCCGGATCTGTCCCCCATTGAGCATGTTTGGGACTGGATGAAGCGTCGTCTCACGCGGTCTGCACGTCCAGCACGAATGCTGGTCCAACTGAGGCGCCAGGAGGAAATGGCATGGCAAGCCGTTCCACAGGACTACATCCAGCATCTCTACGATCGTCTCCATGGGAGAATAGCAGCCTGCATTGCTGCGAAAGGTGGGTAAACACTGTACTAATGCCGACATTGTGCATGCTCTGTTGCCTGTGTCTATGTGCCTGTGGTTCTGTCAATGTGATCATGTGATGTATCTGACCCCAGGAATGTGTCAATAAAGTTTCCCCTTCCTGGGACAATGAATTCACGGTGTTCTTATTTCAATTTCCAGGAGTGTAGACTGTTTAGGTCTTTATGTTGGTAACGCCACGAAGTACTCTGTATGATAATCACTGACTGCGCTATGTGCAGTCTGTGGCTGGTTGGACACATTATGTAGTGTTGGGCAGTTGGATGTGAACAGTGCGTAGCGTTGTGCAGTTGAAGTGAGCCGCCAGCAGTGGTGGATGTGGGGAGAGAGATGCCACAGTTTTGAAAGCGGACGATCTGGACGTGTGTCCGTCAGAAAAGTGAAATTTATAAGACTGGATGTCATGAATTGAGATATATATATATATATATATATATATATATATATATATATATACATATGATGACTGTTGAACATTATTAAGGTAAATACATTGCTTGTTCTCCATCAAAATCTTTCATTTGCTAACTATGCCTATCAGTAGTTAGTGCCTTCAGTAGTTAGAATCTTTTATTTAGCTGGCAGCATTGGCGCTCGTTGTATTGCAGTAGTTCGAGTAACGAAGATTTTTGTGAGGTAAGTGATTCATGAAAGGTATAGGTTATTATTAGTCAGGGCCATTCTTTTGTAGGGATTGTTGAAAGTCAGCCTGCATTGCGCTAAAAATATTGTGTGTCAGTTTAGTGATGATCAGAATAAGTAAAAAGAGAACTGTCTGAGTACGTTCAGTTTTCCTCAGTTGATCTGTATCAAATAACGTAAGAGTTTTTCCAGCACAGTCATGCTTAATTTTTCAAAGGGGACGTTTCACCACGACTTTTGTCACCTCAGTGTATGAAAAATCATATGTTTTTTGGAAGAGGCACTCATAAAATATGCTCGGTGAAGCCCGTTCTATGTTTTTCTTCCTATTAAGATTTGTCATATGTTGTTACCTTAACAATTATAAAAATGAATTAGGAGTGTACTGACATAACTGCGATAAGCTTCTTCTATACGCACGGTGGCATCGATAAATAAATGATCATTTCATGTTTCCACAGAGATTACCAGTATTGCTACTGTTCCTTTCCTAAGAGGCGTTATTTATTCTAGCGACACAAGTGTTTGGTTTAAGACTGAAACAAAATGACGAGCTTCGAACGCAGTACGCGCTTACTTGTTTGCCGCCTTAACTTGTCGTGACGGCTGGCGCTACCATATGATATTCAACAGACTCGTTCGACTTTGAAGCTGAATTTCTCGAACACATTTCGGAAGCGCAATGTACCAGGATAGTATTTGTTACATCTGAGCACGTGTACCCGTGTGCAAAACGTAAGAACAGAAGTAACTTTGGCATTATGCATCATAGCTCGATGAAACTTGGGCCATACATAGATAGATCTGTTATAGTAAAGTTCATTACAGAAGTTAAGTGAAACAAATACGTAGGAACACGAGCAGAAATGACACACGTACTCAAAGTCAATAATTACACTAAAATCTACATCTACATCTACATTTATACTCCGCAAGCCACCCAACGGTGTGTGGCGGAGGGCACTTTACGTGGCACTGTCATTACCTCTCTTTCCTGTTCCAGTCGGGTATGGTTCGCGGGACGAACGACTGCCGGAAGGCCTCCGTGCGCGCTCGAATCTCTCTAATTTTACATTCGTGATCTCCTCGGGAGGTGTAAGTAGGGGGAAGCAATATATTCGATACCTCATCCAGAAACGCACCCTCTCGAAACCTGGACAGCAAGCTACACCGCGCTGCAGAGCGCCTCTCTTGTAGAGTCTGCCACTTGAGTTTGCTAAACATCTCCGTAACGTTATCACACTCACCAAATAACCCTGTGACGAAACGCTCCGCTCTTCTTTGGATCTTCTCTATCTCCTTTGTCAACCCGACCTGGTACGGATCCCACACTGATGAGCAATACTCAAGTATAGGTCAAACGAGTGTTTTGTAAGCCACCTCCTTTGTTGCTGAACTACATTTTCTAAGGACTCTCCCAATGAATCTCAACCTGGCACCCGCCTTACCAACAATTAATTTTATACGATCATTCCACTTCAAATCGTTCCCAGATATTTTACAGAAGTAACTGCTACCAGTGTTTGTTCCGCTATCATATAATCATACAATAAAGGATCCTTCTGTCTATGTATTCGCAATACATTACATTTGTCTATGTTAAGGGTCAGTTGCCACTCCCTGCACCAAGTGCCCATCCGCTGCAGATCTTCCTGCATTTCGCTGCAATTTTCTAATGCTGCAACTTCTCTGTATACTACAGCATCATCCACGAAAAGCCGCATGAAACTTCAGATACTATCTATCACCGCGGTTTGTGGTAGTCCCCTGGAAGCCAGCAGCTGTGGCCGAGCGTTTCTAGGCGCTTTAGTCCAGAACCGCTCTACTGCTACGGTCGCAGATTCAAATCTTGCCTCGGGCATGGATGTGTGTGATGTCCTTAGGTTAGGTAGGTTTAAGTAGTTCTAAGCTGGGGGTACTGATGACCTCAGATGTTAAGCCACATAATGCTTAGAGCCATTTGAACCATTTAAAGTCCCCTGTACATTACGAGAGGCAAGACATGGTTCTCAGCACGGTGTGTGACCACCACGGACAGTAGTGCACGCTCTGCAGCGTGCTCACATGCTGGCGACAAGGTTGTTAAATTCTCCTGGCAGGGCGTTCCATTTTTCCACCAGCCCGGTTGATAATTGCTGGGTGGCTAGATGGTCCTTGGTGCATGTGAACGTGTTACAGTACGTGCCCCCACCGCGCCCCACACGTGGTCTATGGGATTTAAGTCAGTGGAACGAGCCGGCGAGTCCATTCGCCGAATATCTTCTCATTCCTAAAGCTCCGCCACGTGCGCTTTTCGTTGGGGAGGCGTTCATCCATAAAAATGAAGTCGGCACCAAATGCATCCCTGAAAAGATGGACAAGAGAAATGATTACAGACATAAATAATATCTTTGACTGGAGAGAGTACCAAGATCTGGAGGTCACTACGCCCAAGCAACGTTACGCCTCTCCAGTCCACATACGGACCATAAGAACAATCATATTCGACAATGTTCCAGGGAGCATTCCGTGTTCCCACCTCTCGCCATGTAAGTGTACGTCCAGCGCTGTCGAACATGATCGTTTTTTGTGGTTCAGGTGCTGTGGTGTGAGAAGGCATAAGGTTGCATGGACACACCGACCTCGAAATCTTTGAGAACGGCACGCTCACCGGCCAGCGGTCCTGTGGCACTGCACGTCTTTTCACTACGGCGTTCGGCCAACGTCGTTTTTGTGGATGACGATGCGGGAGCGCATCGAACTGCGCAGGTCGAGCAGCTCTTGGAACGAGAGGATAAATCGGCGAATGGACTGGCCTCCCCATTCCCGTGACTTAAATCGCATCGCGCGCGTGTTGGAAGAGTTGCGAAGAAGTATTCTGGCACATCCGCATGCACTAAGGGTCATCCAGTCAACCGCGCTGGTGGAGAATTGCAACGCCCTACCTTAAAAAAAACCTTGTGGCCAACACGGGAGCCTGTTGCAGACCATGCTTTGCCGTCTGTGGTGATCTCACAGCCTGTTAAGAAACATATCCCGCCGTTTCTAATGTCCACCACATGAACCACAGTGACTTCAGTACAATTATTGTGTCCGAATTTAAGTGCCCTTTCTGTGCATCTCGTTGCATATTTATTTCAGTTGCCTTCTGTACGACACTGTAGCAGTTATTTCTACGCATGTTGCAAGTTTCGTCGAGCTGTGCTACTTGGCAGCGACACGTTACGCGGTTTCTTTCATACTTAAATTTTGCACATCATTGTACTACTATCGTGCGATAATGACCAAAACTGATGATATCTTGTGTGTATGCTCTCCTTATTAGAGACAGCTGGAAGTCAACACGTCACTGTTATGCCGGAGCCAAGGTAGCCCCTGAGGGCCGGCAACCCATATTACACCACAGAGGATGGGGTTGTCTATGTCCAAGGCGTACCAAAAGCACCATGGTAAACACCTGCAGGAAGTATCACTACGCCAAAACCTGATTGGCTGGAGACAGCTATTTAGGGACTAGAACCAGCCCCGAAGTTCAGTTCACTCCGGATGCCGACCTCGTGGACTTCGAACGCTGAAGTTTACGTCTTCGTCTCTGAATTGGACTTTTAGTAGTGTGTGAGGGTTACCACCAACCTTTCTGGAAAATAAGAAGCGAACTTTTGATTGCCTCAATTAGGAGTCTTTTACTGACATCGTTATTGTTACTTTTCTTTTGTTGTTCAGTCATCAACCTTGAAAACGTACATAAATAAAAGTTGTGTTATGAAAAATTGTGAATTGTCAGTCACAACAGTCACTGTTGGCGTCAAGTTCATACTTCGAGGCTTATCACAGCGTAAGTTGCGGGAAAAGAGGTAGACGTCCGTCACAGCTGGCCAACAGTATATGTCTGGGAGTGTCCGCCATTCGCCAGGTGGCCGGGTACGGTAGTAGCTTTCTCTGTCACCAGATCTCAGACCTCGGGAAACCAAGCAAACCGGGATCACAGATGTTCAGTTTCACAACTTTCTACTTTGCGTGCCTCGCTCAGAATTCAACTTCAACATGAGAGAGGTGGCTCACTGGTATCAGCTTTGGAGAAGCGTACAGAAGAAGCTCGTATCAGAGCATGTTGTAACTTTCCTCATTACCTTTCCCGTGGTTTTTATAGCGTACCGTAGGTGTATGTGTTTACGATTTTCTTCGGTAACGAATCTGCAACTGTACAAACTACGGATCGGCGTCTCGTGGAGGCTCTGTAACGTAGAAATTTTCCTGTCTTCCCATCCCATTCCTGGATGGTAATCCGAAGAAATACTGTCAATACTGGTCTGTAGCAAGTAGAATACCTGTAAATATAGCGTTGTGGTCATTGCATGAGACGTACAGGGTATTATAAAACGATTCATCCCTTTTCACAATATTATTTCCCGAAACTTTGTGGCGAACAAGAACTGTGGGACGGAACGGGACTCGAAAGTGGGGCCTTCGCCTTTCGTGGGCAAGCGCTATATCGACTTTGTTCCGGATCTCCTTAAAATCGTTCTTCCGCTCGCCATGCTTGCCTTCTCGGCCTGACTTCAGTGCTGTTTCGTTAAGTTTTGGTGAACTTAGATTTTTGGTAGAATGAGCTGTCACTCTTCGTTCTTCGACTTGATCAGACGACCATGAGAGCATGGCAACTCTCTCAGTTCAGTGACGACTTCAAGTTCTTCATGGAGGTCAGTTTACCAGTTTATTCCACAATGTGTTCATAATTTCTCCTGTGCATCTTTTTCCTGACATTTGTTTGCTGAATTCAACTTTTCTTATGTCTGAGCACGCCACTCGCCGAAGGCTCCATACTGCAATCTTGACTGTTCGATGTTACGATGAATGTATCGCAGAACAATAGAAATTAACTTAATCGCTTCTTCTGGTTGATAAAAATGTTAACAGAACTTAAAAGAAAAAAATTAAATATGGACTTCTTCTGTGGTGAGGACAAAGTTTTTCTCCAAGAAAGCTTCAACACGAAAGTAAACTATTTCTGATCTGTGTATTTCACAGGAAACATGTTCAAATGTGTGTGAATTCCTAAGGGACCAAACTGCTGAGGTCATCGGTCCCTAGACTTACACGCTACTTAAACTAGCTTATGCTAAGAACAACACAAACTCCCATGCCCGAGGGAGGACTCGAACCTCCGGAGGTAGGAGCCACGCAATCCATGACTCGACGCCTTAAACTGCACGGCCACTCCGCGCCGCAAAAGTCTTTCCTTTGTAGGAACCATAAAAAAAGGCGAGGTGTGAGAAGAAATAAATCAAATGATAACTATTTGGTTCTTGTGTTAAATTGAAAATGTTCACTGAATTTCTCTTAGCATATTTGAAAAATTGTAAAATTTTTTCTAAGAGTTTATGTGGAGGTGGCTATGATGCTGCAGGACAAAGTAGAAATCCTTTACTTTTTAGTTTTCTTTGGTCAGAATATAATGTACTGTTTGGCCATTTAGCCAGTTTACGGCATTCCTTTTTGTGCATGGATAAGGCACATTACTGGAATTGCAAAAAATCTGCAGTCGTGATATCGCTGGGTGTTGTTCGGGTTATCTTGGCTAACATGCCTGATGAGTTGGCCAGATTTCCTTCACTTAAGTGCACACAAACTTTTGTTCTTTGGTACCTATAACGAGGGCAGCTCTGTTCGTACATAAGGAGAATGTGTCATTTTCGTGATTTTTAAGTAAAATAAAAAGTAATGATAAATCTGATGATACATTTTTATACCTTACAGTTTTGTCTTTACAAAATAATTTTTGTGTCTACATCCGACGTTCCCTGTAACCGGTGCACTAGATGGAAGGACATTTGTCATCGGTGAGAATTCCCGAAGCCCTCTTATTGTACCTGTAACAAAACAATTTTACATAATTCATTTTTAATATATTTTCTGTCAGCAGACACAGAATAACAGAAAAAAAATTGTAACAAAATGATAGCGTATTATAACAAATGTCATTTTCTACGCCCACAAAATCGAGACAAAAACAAGCACTGAAAATAGACTTTTGAAGATATCACGAAACGGCTACGTTCGCTGATAGAGACTTCAATTTGGAATGCCGGCATCAAATTCCAATCAAAATCGTATATGCCGATCTCAAGTTACGTTTCTGAACAATTTAAAAAGTACGTTTTCGAGAAAAATGTGTTTGAAGTCTTGGGTTGCATTTTTTTTTTATTTTATTTTTTTTTAGGTTAAACATACGTGTTGTCAGCGATCCCTAGACTACACAGCTATCCTTAGATATCCAGACGGAGGTCATCCTCCATCTGCTTCGTGACCATGGTGGTCCTGCGGGCCTGTTTTGCATCTTCTGTCATCCGTTGCTCTGCTCTCTCGATACGCTTTTCGTTTGCATGTGTGCAGAAGGCTGGTCCGATCTCAAGTCCGAACACGTTCCTAAGATCCATAATGCCTGTTAGACCGTCGTTTAAATTACGTATCGGTTATTTTGCTCCCTTTGTGAATGGTTTTAGAGACACTTTTTCACAAACCAGTTCGTAACTCGATAACGGAGTTTTTTTACCAACTCGAGACACACAGTGCAATAAAATAGACAACCTACAGAACATTTTAAGCCAAAAATTCCATTTTTTGAAACTTTCATAGAGGACTACCTTCTTATCCAACGGCCTTGCCGCAGTGGTAACACTGGTTCCCATCAGATCACCGAAGTTAAGCGCTGTCGGGCTGGGCTGGCACTTGGATGGGTGACCATCCAGTCTGCTGAGCGTTGTTGGCAAGCGGGGTGCACGCAGCTCTTGTGAGGCAAGCTGAGGAGCTACTTGATTGAGAAGTAGCGGCTCCGGTCTCGTAAACTGACATACGGCCGGGAGAGCGGTGCGCTGACCACATGCCCCTCCATATCCGCATTCAGTGACGCATGTGGGCTTAGGATGACACGGCGGCCGGTCGGTACCGTTGGGCCTTCATGGCCTGTTACGGGCGGAGAGCAGAGAAACTACTTTCTTAAGTCGCAACTCTCACACGTTGGTTAATCTGCCAAATGGAAGGCGTGAAGTTTCGATTTGATCGCTACTTCCTCGTTTACTGCCAACCGACTGAGCTATTAAAACACGGTTCACAATCTCACTCACAGTGCTACTTCCTCCAGTACTTCGTCTTCTACCTTCCATACTTAGCAGGAGTTCTTCTGCATATTTTGCTGCAGAGTTAACAATCCTATAGGCAGTGAATTAGCCGTGTCTCCGCAATATGCTTACATCCAGGAGTGCTAGTCCAGCAAGTTATTCAGAAGCGAAACTCACCATCGCATCCCCCTCAGATTTACTGGCAAGAGTGAACAGTCCGTCAAAAACTCAAGACACCTTCTTCCTGTTTTCATTCTTGATCTGTGGTCAGTTTTTGACGCGCTATTCACTGGGACATCTTACCACTAAATCTGAGGGGGTGAGATGTGAAGGTTCCCTCGTCACGAAAACTTCTGTGAAGTTCGTAAAGCAGGAAATGGGATACTGGTGGGAATAATGCTTTGAGGGCAGATTGTGAGTCGTGTTTGAATAGCTTAGTCCCAGATTCGAGCCGGCCGGAGTGGCCGTGCGGTTCTAGGCGCTACAGTCTGGAACCGAGCGACCGCTACGGTCGCAGGTTCGAATCCTGCCGCGGGCATGGATGTGTGCGATGTCCTTAGGTTTAATTAGTTCTAAGTTCTAGGCGACTGATGACCTCAGACGTTAAGTCACATAGTGCTCAGAGCCCAGATTCGACTCCGGATCCGGCACACACTTTTAATCTGCCAGGAAGTTTCAAATCAGCCACACTCCGTTACAGACTGAAAATTCATTCTGGAGACCATATCTTCAAGAGGAATGAAGATAGAAGCTTGGGTAAATTTTAGCTTACGCATGGAAACTAAAAGTTTACGTTGGCGCAAGTTTTAAATTACTGGTTCATGCCGACGGCCAGGTTGCTAGCTCGCCCATTAGTCAATCATAAGGCAATAACATAGCAAGAACAAGCAGTTTATTAGTAAATGAAATAAATTTCTAAAATGAATTCGCGATCACCGCGAATATTTCGTGAATAAAACCGTATAACTAGTTTAATGTAAGGCGCCGTTTTGAGCTACAGCCTTCATCAGATCAGAACTAAGAACCCTCAAACCAAAGTTCAGTATCAGTATAAAAAAATCTAAATCAGACTTCGATTTTTTGGCAGAGCGCTTAGAAGTTGCAACAGATCTACTAAAGAGACTGCCAACACTACGCTTGTCCGTCCCTTTTTGGAGTATTGCTGCGCGGGGTGGATTCTTTACCAGATAGGATTAACGTAGTATATCGAGAAAGTTCAGAGAAGGGCAGCACGTTTTTTACTATCGAGAAATAGGGAAGAGTAACGGTCGTGACAGACGATTTGGCGTGGACGTCATTAAAACAAAGGGTTTCCTCGTTGTGGCGGGATCTTCTTACGAAATTTCAATCACCAACTTTCTCCTCCGAGTGCGAAAGTATTTTGTTGACGTCGACCCACATAGGAAGAAAAATCGTCATAATTAAATAAGGGAAATCAGAGCTCGCACGGAATAATGTAAGTGTTTGATTTTTCAGCGCGCTGTTCGAGAGTGGAATAATAGAGAATTATTTTGAAGGTGGTTCGATGAGCTTCTGCCAGGCAATTACGTGTGGTTTGCAGAGTATCCATGTAGATGTAGATGCAGATGTAGAATCGGAGCATCAACTCTCAACAAACTGTCCCAATTAGGGAAACATTTTTGATACTGATACCGAACCTTGTTTTGCAAGTTTTGGTCTTAAAATGGCAGTAGTCGAAATTGCTTAATAAATAAAGAAATATGTTAAGCAATATAGACTGTGTTATTCGCAAAAAGGCGTTTTACGTTCTCCAATTTAACAGGTGCATTTCACTGCAACTATGCGGTGTGATTTTCCTCCAGAGAGTACGCACCCAGTGGGTGGACTGGCCAAAGGAGAGTTGGGATCTGTTGCACTACTGGCCTCCAATGTCACCCGATCTTACGGGGTCTTAATTTTTTTTATTTGTCAGTAGTACTGAAGAATTCCATATGTTTGTCTTCCCTTTCAAACTTCAGTACTCGTATCTGCTACTTTGTCAAACTGTAGTTTTGTAACAAACCTCGCAAATCACTTCCTTGCATATAGTTGCGCAATGTGTTCTTCCACTGAGAACAAACTCGTGTACCAGTAGGACAGTACATATAATAGAATTTTTTTCAAAAAATGTACCTTGAACGCAGATTGTTATCTTCATTTGATATATTTCGACAACTTTTTTGGCACTGTAACTAAAAGTATGATATTTTTGCATTCAGGAAACTCAGGTTATAGTTTAAAATAGGTATGTGAAATAATTTGTTGCAGGCACAGAATATTTATTTCTCTTGTTTTTGACATAGCACAATTTCAGCACATCTGAACTTTCGAATACTATATGATACACACAGAACAGCAACTGCCCTCCAGCTTCATATAACAACTTCCAACTAACTAAGAAGAACAAAGATAATATACACATCAAAGAAAGTCTTTTACACAAAAAATGAATAACCTATAGGTAATATTTCATGAATTTACATTGAAAATTTATAACTAACAATTTTGATATTAATGACCTCTGGTATAATTATAGTTGGATAACCAAATTTTGAATCAAATCAAATATTTGAAAAATATTTTGTTATTTGAGAAGTAATAAAATTAATGTTATTTGTGCTAGTCCTTGTTTGAGAGCGTATTCTGTATATGAATGTACAAATCTATTTTATTTATGTGATCTAAACAATACAAAGTGCGACATTACAATTTGAAAGTTATCGGTATCCGATAATTTATGGAATGTGTCAGGTCCACTGAATAGTTCCAACAACTCTGAAGCAACTGTGGCGCTGCAAAACAGCAGAAGCGAAAGATGCTCACGGGATATTGTCTGGATGTCTGTGATGCGCTTCGAAAATGAAATCTTTGTAATTCTGATTGTAAGCAACAATTCACCCCATATTTCTGTCTTCATTCATGTAGAAGACACAGCCTTGTCAAATCTACTGAATCTTTCTGAAATACCCTGTACGTCGGAACCAGTGTCGTGTTCCTTGATTCGTTTAGGCAAGATGCGCTCTTGGGATTTAGTAAGCTTCTCCGCAAGGCAAGACTTCTTTCTGAACCTCGCAATTAAGGGAAATGAAAAAAATCATATGTTCCCATCATTCGCATGAGACTGACTCATGGATCATTCCCCAGCCACTTTCATCGAAAACACGTTCAAGGTAACCGTTACTGCGAATGTGATGGAGCACCAGTAAGAGATATGAATCACAATTTTTTTGAATTAAACCTGTATGGAAACAAATAAAATGATTTCATGCAACAGGTAATCAGATATGTAAACTGAATGGGGATCACTGCTGTCAGCTGCATAGAGACATTAAGCGATATAAGCGGCGACGAGCGAAAATGTGTATCTGAGCGGGGCTCTAACCAGGGATCTCCTGATTAGTAGGCAGGTGCGGTAACCACTGCGCCATCCGGGACACAGCGTTATCGCAAATGCACAGACTGTTTCGGCACGCCTCACTCCCACCAAGCGCCACCTATCCGCAGTCCCTGTCCATTATACTCCCATTCACTACTAATAGCTTCCCACATGGGGTCGGACGAATTTGTGCATTCGCACTGAAGAAAGTGGATCCATTGCGCAACTAGGCTTATCAATTATATGAATGCATGTTATGTCCGAAAGAACAGATACCATACATTCATGTACTTAACCAGATCTCATCACCAATTTCATACTAGTGTAGCGGCTCTCCTTCATCAAAATAATATTTTAATTTCAAAACTAATTATGAAACCCGTTTAAACTCCAGACCTACACCCCTACTCTCAACTACGTCTGTCTCATTGCCTCCTTCCTCGCCTGCCGCCCCTCCTATGTTACCATCCATAACGCCGATTCCCACACCTTCTACCCCTCCGCAGGCATGCCCCAGGGCTCTGTCCTCTCCCCTCTCCTCTACATCCTGTACATGGCAGATATGCCCCAACCCCTCCCCCCCATCCAGTACACCTCCTGCAGTATGCCGATGACACCACCTTCCTTGCCCTCGCTCCTACCCTTCAACGGTCCCAGCGCATTCTCCAGAATCACCTTGACCTTTTTTGCCACAGGATGTAACCAGTGGCTCCTGAAAATCAATCCTTCCAAGACCCAGGCAATCACTGTAGGTCATACCACTCGCTCCTTCTGGCTCCTTGATTTCTCCCTTACCATCTGCGCCTGTCCTGTCCACCTCTCCTCCACCCTCACCTACCTTTGCCTCACCATTGATCGTCACCTCACCTAGATCCCTCATCTCCTCTCTATCCAATCCAAAGCCCACAACTGCCTCTCGCTCCACAAACTCCTCTCTATCTGGACATGCGGGCTGAACCCCTCTACCATCCTCCACACTTACAAATCCTTAATCCCTCCTATCCTCTATTATGCTAGTCCCACCTGGATATCCGCCCCTCCCAAATTCTGTAAGTCCCTCCAGATCCTCAAGCGCCAAGCACTCCACCTCGCCCTCCTCCGTATACACCTCCCGTCCCTCATGCATATCCTCTATGACCTGATTCCTTTCCCCACCTGCTCCTTTTCCTTGAACGTATCTGCATCCTCTACCTTGATCCCCCTCATCCCCTGGTTGTTCCTTCCTCTCCAACCCCCACCCTCTGCCGTGCCTTCACTGTTGTGTCCCCCCACCCTCCACCTTTACACCCCTCATCTCCTTTCCCAAGGTGGCTTCCATGGACTCCCCCTCCTGGATGATGCCCTTTGTCCCTCGATTTATCCCTCCTATCAACTCTGATCCTCACCTGCCCCTTCCTTCCTCTATCCTTTTCCCAGGCTTCCTGCCTCCCCTTCTGTCCTGTTTTTTCCCTGCCTACCCTCTCTCTGCCTCCCTTCTCTCACCTGAGTCCTTTTGCTCTCCCCTCCACTGTCTTTCCCACTACATCTGCCCAGCCAACCTTTTTTTTTCAATGTCCCCTCCCTCCATCGACTCCCTCCTTTCTTTCCTTTCCTCTCTTCCCCCCTTTTTCCCCTTCATCGGTCTAAATGCCCCCCCCCCCCCCTCATCTGCTGTCATGTCACCTCTGCAGTGCTGTTTTAAGTGAGTGTTCAGTGTTGTGTGTCCCCCGTCAGTGTTGCGAACAGCCGCCATACTGCCGCTAATTGTATTTTTATCTCATGCGAACAGAAACCAGACCGTCGCCGTGTTTTGTTAATTGTGCACGTCTACTTCCTGTGTGTCTTCATCCGCATCGTCAACGCCGTATTTTTGTATTTTAAGTTCCGCCACTTTCCGCCATTTTACTGTTATTAACAATGTCACCATTCTATCGCCTTTTTATATTGTTGTTCTCTCACTATTGTTTGTGTAACTCTTCTCTCGGCTGTAGAGCAGCTTATTAAGCTGCTGTCAGCCTGCCCCTTCCCAGGTGGAGGGAATCGAAAATCAAAAAGGAAAAAAAAAATGAAATCTGTACAAATTATAAAAAATATATGTATGTACATATGTCTGTATATATTATGTATGTTCTAAACCTCCCCCTAAACCACCTGAACGATTTCAACCAAACTTGGTAAACACATCATTTACTGTCTGGAAGTAATCATTGTTGGGTAAGACCACGCACCTGTTAAACTAGTTAGGAATTGGAGGTGAAAAAGCAGTGTAGCCCACAACGCGAGAACACCCATACTTTAATCATCCAGTATTTGAGAATGAGAGCAATTAGAGACTTGCAACAAACACTACGCTTAATTTAAAACGTTTGCACAACTTTTTCTTGCTGAAGACTTCCACAAAATAATGAAAGGAAAAAAGTTTATCACTTATTAGATCTTTGCTGTTCACGCAATAAAACTGCCACATGAAGCGTGATGTTTTAATGTATTACTTCTTTACTACTAACTGTATTCAAGAGACATTTGGCAAACGCTGTTCACATATAGCACCGTTGTTGTTGTTGTGGTCTTCAGTCCAGAGACTGGTTTGATGCAGCTCTCCATGCTACTCTATCCTGTGCAAGCTTCTTCATCTCGCAGTACCTACTGCAGCCTACATCCTTCCGAATCTGCTTAGTGTATTCATCTCTTGGTCTCCCTATACGATTTTTACCCTCCACGCTGCCCTCCAGTACTAAATTGGTGATCCCTTGATGCCGCAGAACATGTCCTACCAACCGATCCCTTCTTCTGGTCAAGTTGTGCCACAAACTCCTCTTCTCCCCAATTCTATTCAATACTTCCTCATTAGTTATGTGATCTACCCATCTAATCTTCAGCATTCTTCTGTAGCACCACATTTCGAAAGCTTCTACTCTCTTCTTGTCTAAATTATTTATCGTCCATGTTTCACTTCCATACATGGCTACACTCCATACAAATACTTTCAGAAACGACTTTCTGACACTTAAATCAATACTCGATGTTAACAAATTTCTCTTCTTCAGAAACGCTTTCCTTGCCATTGCTAGTGTACATTTAATATCCTCTCTACTTCAACCATCATCAGTTATTTTGCTACCCAAATAGCAAAACTCCTTTACTACATCAAGTGTCTCATTTCCTAATCTAATTCCCTCAGCATCACCCGACTTAATTCGACTACATTCCATTATCCTCGTTTTGCTTTTGTTAATGTTCATCTTATACCCTCCGTTCAAGACACTGTCCATTCCGTTCATCTGCTCTTCCAAGTCCTTTGCTGTCTCTGACAGAATTACAATGTCGTCGGCGAACACCAAAGTTTTTATTTCTTCTCTATGGATTTTAATTCCTACTCCGAATTTTTCTTTTGTTTCATTTACTGCTAGCTCAATATACAGATTGAACAGCAACAGGGAGAGCTACAACCCTGTCTCACTCCCTTCCCAACCACTGCTTCCCTTTCATGACTCTCGGCTCTTATAACTGCCATCCGCTTTCTGTACAAATTGTATATAGCCTTTCGCTCCCAGTATTTTACCCCTGCCACCTTCAGAATTTGAAAGAGAATATTCCAGTCAACACTGTCAAAAGCTTTCTCTAAGTCTACAAATGCTAGAAACGTAGGTTTGCCTTTCCTTAATCTTTCTTCTAAGACAAGTCGTCGGGTCAGTATTGCCTCACGTGTTCGAACATTTTACGGAATCAAAACTGATCTTCCCCGAGGTCGGGTTCTACCAGTTTTTCCATTCGTCTGTAAGGAATTCGCGTTAGTATTTTGAAGCTGTGACTTATTAAACTGATAGTATGCACCAGAAAAAAATTACATCATTGTAGACATTGAGTTCAGAAGATGACGTCATACATACTGAATGTGTGAAAAACTGCCGCATTGTGCATGACGCTGTCCAAACACGCCGCTGAATGTACTTAGAAAAATGCATCATTGTATGACATATAGTTCAAGAGATATGACGTCAGAAACACTGAGATGAGTGTGGAACTGCAGCATTATGCGTGACTTTTAATCTGTTACTTCTTTCTGCTAACTCTATTCACAATACATTTTGCAGACGTCAGGCAGATATAACACTAGATGTACCTGCAGAATTACATCACTGCACTGCACATACTTCACGAGATACGATGTCATAAAAAATGAGCTGCATGAAAACGAAAGTGCAGACAGAAATTGGCAACACATACAGGTGAAACCTGTGTACAAATTCTGAACAAGTTGAACATTCGTGAGTTCATCTGACATATGCGTATTCGAGCATCCGAAACCCCTGTAACATTTCAGTCAAATTTGGTATACGTATTAGTTACAGTCAATGAAGAAATACTGTAGGGGTAAGAACCACCAGCCTCCTATTGAGGTAGAGTGATAATGTAGAAGGGAGGACGAGGAGATGGGTAGACAGGGAGGGGGCAGGAGAAGATGGGCACGGATAGGAGGAGGAGAAGATGAACCGAGATAGGGGGAGGAGGTGGGTGAGGATGATATGGAATTGGAGGGGGGGAGGAGGAGATGGATGGAGGAGGAAGGAGGAGATAGGCACAGGAGGAGGAAGAGATGGACAGAGAGAGCGGGTAGGAGGAGACTGACAGAGAGAGAGACATTAGGAGATGCACAGAGAATAGGGGTGGAGAAGATGGACAAAAAAAAAGGGGTGGTGAAGATGGAGCAGGGAGAGAGGGAAGGAGGAGATGGACTAATACAAGATTGGAATAAATACATACCGAGAGTACTCACCATAGCTTTTAAATAAATGTAACCTTTTCCCTTAAAATAATAGAAAATTCCTGGAACACTGAGTGATGGCTGTATGCCCTTCAGGGGAAGAAATTCTCTCTTGTAACTCTTACCGCTACTGTTTCTTGAGCGTAATTCTCTCTGTGTTTTAATCCTTGTCGAATCAATGTTAAAAAGTCGGCCCAACCACCTCTCCGCAGAGTAAAAACACTTAAATTTATCGTATTTTGAATGTCGCTCCTTCATCACCAGCATTATTGGTGCGGCAGCTTCCGTCGCAATTCAGAAAGTGGAGCTGTCGGCGGATGGTCGCGAGTCGCAAACATCTCCTCGCTCGGCACCGGCGGGGTAATCTTGCTGTTGTCTGATAAGGGGAGGACGCGGAATCAGAGATGGCGATAGGGGAACGGACTGAATGGTGAAGTAGTTTAAGGTTACAGCTATCACTCCCTCAATCTGTTTATCTCGGTGGAAGTTTGTTCAGCAGATTCGATCTCAGAAGGTGAAGGAGTCTGTCGTCCATTATGACGACATATGTTTCGGTAGCAGGTGCTGACAGGTGTAAATATTACCGAACTATCAATTTAATAACTCATTGTTGCAAAATACTAACACGAATTATTTACAGAACAATGGAGAAACTGGCAGAAGTCGAACTCGGGGGAAGATTACTCTCGGTCTCCAACAAAAAGAAAAAAGGAAAACGTTATGCTAATTGTATCGAACCTAAGACCCCAATCGTGCCAGTACACCACCCACACGATTAGCTGTCTCGCCTCTCCAAAAATCTGTTATTATTGTTGTTGTGGTCTTCAGTCCGAAGACGGGTTTACTGCAGCTCCCCGTGTTACTCTATCGTGTACGAACTTCTTCGTCTCGGAATAACTACTGCAACATACATCCTTTTGAATTCCCTTGCTTTATTGATCTCTTGGTCTTCCTCTACAATTTTTACTTCCATACTTCCCTCTACTACTAAATTTGTGATCCTTTCATGTCTCAGAATGTGTCCTATCAACCGATTCCTTATTTTATTCAAGTTGTATAACAAATTTCTCTTCTCATCATTTCTGTCCAGTATGTCATCAATAGTTACATGATCTACCCATTTAATCTTCACCGTTGTTCTATAACACATTTCAGAAGCTCCTATTCTCTTGTTGTTTCACCTGCGTGTCGTCCATGTCTTACTTCCATACAAGGCTGCATTCCAGACACTTTTGGAAAATACTTCCTAACACATAACTCTAGAACACTAAGAGGGGGGGGGGGGGGGGGGAGATGTTACATTACCACTGAACCATAGTAAATATCACTACTCAAAATTTATTCAAAGAAAGTCATAATTTATAAGTTGTGCAATATTAACCGCAATTATTAGCTCTCCAATGGTATGTTACATAACAAATTAAGTGCTAAATGTCTATAACATTTCTGCTCCGGTTCACAGTTAATCCTTATAAATGTTTACTGGTGAGATTTATGAGAGCACCAATATTATAAGGAAAGACGAGACATTCTGTTGAAGAAAATGAAATGAATGAAAGTTTTAAGTAAAAGTCGCCGTACCTGGTTTTCGTGGTTAGTCACTAATAGGGTGATGCTAGACAGTGTATCGGTAGCAAATGTTTGTTATCGAGATTAGTTAATAATGAAAGTAGTTCTATGATTGATCATGCGAATTAGCATGTAGGCTTCCATTTTTTACTATTGTTAATCGCGTTGTAACCGCACCATTTCTGCGATGCGATACAGTACAACGCTAGTCTTTATTACCCCAGTTCATCGCAAATGTTCATAACGCGCACTATGTATTAGCGTCCATGTTATTACTTCCCTCTTACGTTTGTGGGCACTTCACGTCATTTGAAATTCTGCAACGGTGCTACATGCGCGTCAGACAGCTTGACAATCAAGACTGTGTTTGGTACGTAGTCTGGACTGTCATCAGGGAGAGCTCACGCGGCTGAGTATAGACAGTTGAGAGCAACTGCAGAGTGTTTAATGTGTTCCCGTGTGAGAAATGCTAATATGACGCCGCTGTGAAGAGTCCATGAGCCCCAGCATCTCACACGATAAGCCACACGTAGTCAACTGCTCACACGATATAAGTCAGGTGATCAAAACGTTTGACCTTTTCTCTGAGTGACAGCGAAATTGTTTGTTCTCAGGTAGCAACTTAAACCAAACAGTCGATCCTGTCCATGTTTAAATCTTTCCTTCCACAAACCCGTCACAACAGACACATACGCTCGCAAAATGGTATTCCATAGATTTTACTCTAGTTCCCATACAGTATTTAGTTGCCTGTTAATATTTTTTTACATGGCACAATAAGAGTTCAAATTTGTTCCTGTCGAGTTCGGTAAGAAATAGTTTTATTCATTCTACCTAGAAACATTAACAGTTTTCTTTTGCATGTAAGAGACTAGCCTTGTCCTTTACAAAAGTGTTTAATATGTATCTCACTTACCATGTAAATGGGAGTAAATAGCAATTTGACCGATCTGGTTTTCTAAATACTCATTACTATACCAGTTCTACACTACTTCAAATTCAGTCATAAGGCATATCATACATCAAACAGGAAACATCTACAGGCAGCAGAGAGAGAGAGAAAGTGTATGTGTGTGTGTGTGTGTGTGTGTGTGTGTGTGTGAGAGAGAGAGAGAGAGAGAGAGAGAGGGAGAAAAAATGGTTCAAATGGCTCTGAGCACTATGGGACTCGACTGCTGTGGTCATAAGTCCCCTAGAACTTAGAACTACTTAAACCTAACTAACCTAAGGACAGCACACAACACCCAGCCATCACGAGGCAGAGAAAATCCCTGACCCCGCCGGGAATCGAACCCGGGCGTGGGAAGCGAGAACGCTACCACATGACCACGAGATGCGGGCTGAGAGAGGGAGAGAGAAACAAAAAAGAAGCTTAGACATGGGAGCATCATGGGACAGTGTACATACAATCAATTTTACTAAAACGTTCGCCCACTATAGTCTGATTTAAATTACTTGATAACCGATACTTCGCTCGTTGGAGCTGGTTTTCTCCAATCAGAGCGCTCAGCGTCCCGCCGGAACCGTTCGCTGTTGCCAAACCGCCACAGCAATTAGTCAGTTCACTTCCAGTTCCTTGTCCGGCATTCTTTCTTGATAAGTTTGGTACCCGAATCATGAGCCTGGCACTTTTATTTCGTATTTCACCATCCAAGATAACCACACCACAAACAGCAGACACACCTAATGCTAATGAAATACACACGTTTCATGCACAGCGTTAACTAAACACCACTGGATACTTCCGCATAAGACGCGATTCAGCATCACTTACGCGGTTATTATAATCACAGAGATCGGCTTACAATAGATAAGCTAAGCACGACATTACGTGAAACCAAGTTTTTGATAGCTGCAATTCAGTAGTATGAGAGGGTGATTACAGTCAAAAACACAAGTATGTGGCTCAGAGCTGTACTTTGGCATAATGGTTAGCTTACTGATCTGCAATGTCGAAAGTCGTAGGTTCGAATCACATCAAGTATCGTATTTTTGTTTTATTTCTGAATCAAAAGAGTTTGATTGCCATTTTTATTCAGTTAATTGGTTCAATTGTAACTTTTTATTTATAATTCTTTGGCACGTTATTCTCATTGTCTTATTGACTTCTTTATTTTCTGTTATTTTTGTATGTATCATTCTTTTTTCGTCTGGAATCTGCCTGCATCGTCTATAACCTGCAACCAAGTACCAACAAAGCTTGCTCATTGGTTGGTAATGCGGCAGCTCGTGTAGCCAGTGAGAGGATAGTTTCACGTAACCAGTTATAGAGAAAAATACAATTTGCTTTTATCGCTGAAACTGAACTTTTTCTGTCTTAAGTTTTCTCGTAGAGGTTAGCTTTAATGGCCGTAAACAAAACGATCGTGATTTTACTTCTGTCATAGATTTTTGAGCAGCGCTTTCTCGGATACATTATGGGCTACATCACGAGTTTATGATTAGCTTAGGACATGTGATTAAATTCAGGGCTACAAAACGCGGCTTCAGCCGCAGTTACAGTTATTAGTTACTTAAAATCAGCTGTCAACAGAGCTTCTCGCATTTCCGAGTTGCGGCTGCTACTTCCATCATTGATCCACGCTACACAGTAACAGCATGGTAGGCCATGCAAATATCGTAAATCCATTTTGTTAAATTTTGCAGGTGAAGCAAAAACAGTTTCTTAAAAAGTTGCTACATATGTAACTTTATAGTAGAAGCGCAGTTGTTGATAGATTAGAGAAATCCATGCACTTTCGAATCTCTCTCTGATTATGGAGTTACTGGTTATTGGAATTAAGAGTTTTCGCAGATTGAATTATGAGATTTTCATTGCCTACCATCAATTTGTGAAATGAATTGCTAGCTTTGCGCGTTACTTATAACCGAGCGATAGTCGGTGGCCGATATGGCAACACCGTAGCGGCAAGTGATAGACACCAACTATCAAGTAATTTTGAAAGTACTATAGACCCTACTAGTTTCTTATTCTACATGAAGCTATCAGAATAATGCCTTAAATCGGCTTTGATGTTCCTTGCATAAATTACCATAAGAAGAAAATAAACATGTTTAAAATATTGCTTCAATGTAAAACATTTACATAAAGAAAATTTCTTGGGTGATCGCCATAAAAGCTCATGTTATATGCAGCTATGGTAATATAACAGTTTAATCAACTTTATGCTGTACACCATAACTTATAGACTAGTATGTACAAACACATTCATATTACTCTTCAACATAAAGTTGTAGCAGCTCATACCTTACTTCTTCATAGAGCCTAGTAGTCATTTGTCACTCAGACAAATTTCTTGTATCGCTCAAGCTGTCCAGATCGTTTATACATTAGTGCGATGGAAACAATAAACCTTATCCACATACAAATCTTATTTCTCACGACAGCTACTTACTGGATACTCCAATAAGCAGCTAAATTGAAACTGCCTTCTCAGAACATAAGAGGATGTCCTTTCGTGCGAAACTATATAATAGCAATACAGCTATACGTTTGTATACCAGATTGCTCTGCACTCTTTCATACAAATAATTCTTCAATCGTGTATACTCAGTATACCGACATTAATGACTTTTCACACAATGTAGTTACACCTACAAATACACAAATCTGTCATGAGATTTCACAATTTACAGGCAATAAATAAATTTTTAAATGACGTTTCTCAGCTAGTACATTTTGTGTCTCGCTATTTAGATAGGTCTTCAGAACCTAGTAGGTACACTACGTGATCAAAAGTAAACGGACACCCCCAAGAGCCGCGCCGATTAGCCTCGCAGTCTTGGGCGCCTTGTCACGGTTCGGGCGGCTACCCACTCACCCCCCACCCCGTCGGAAGTTCGAGTCCTCTCTCGGGCATGGGTGTTTGAGTTGTATTTAGCATAAGTTAGTTTAATTAAATTAAGTAGGGACCTATGACCTTAGCAGTTTGATTCCGTAAGATCTTACCACAAATTTATTCTAAAAAACATACGTTTTTCATATTAGGTGCATGTTCTGCCACCTACTGGCAGGTACTCCATATCAGTGACCTCAGTAGTCATTAGACATCGTGAGAGAGCAGAGTGGGGCGCTCCGCGGAACTCGGACTTCGAAAGTCGCTAGGTGATTGCGTGTCAATTGCGTCACACTTCTGTGCGCAAGATATCCGCACTCTTAAACATCCCTAGGTCCACTGTTTCCGATATGATAGTGAAGTGAAAACCTGAAGGGACACGTACAGCACAGAAACGTAGAGGCTGACCTCGTCTGTTTACTGACAGATACCGCTGACAGTTGAAGAGGGTTGTAGTGTTTAATAAGCAGACATCTATCTAGACCATCACACAGGTCTGCATCAGGATCCACTGCACGTACTTTGACGGGTGGGCGGGTGATGTGAAAACTCGGATTTCATGGTCGAGTGGCTGCTTGTAAGCCACACATAACGCCGGTAAATGCCAAACGACGCCTCGCTTGATGTAAGAAGCGTAAAAATTAAGCGATTGAACAGTGGGAAAACGTTTTGTGGAGTGCCGAATCACGGTACACAATGTGGCGATCCGATAGCAGTGTGTGGGTAGGGCGAATGCCCGGTGAACGTCATCTGCCAGCTTGTGTAGTGCCAACAGTAAAGTTCGGAGGCGGTGGTGTTATGGTGTGGTGGTGTTTTTCATTGAGGGGTCTTGCATCCCTTGTTGTTTTGCGTAGCACTATCACAGCACAGGCCTACAATGATGTTTTAAGCACCTTCTTGTTTCCCACTGTTGAAGAGCAATTCGGAGACGGAGATTGCATCTTCCAACACGATCAAGCACCTGTTCATAATACACGGCCTGTGGCGAAGTGGTTACACGACAATAACATCCCTGTAATGGACTAGCCTGCACAGAGTCCTGACCTGAATCCTATAGAACACCTTTGGGATGTTTTGGATCGCCGACTTAGTGCCAGGCCTTACCAACCGACCTCATTACCTCTCCTCAGTGCAGCACTCCGTGAAGAATGGGCTGTCACTCACCAAGAAACCTTCGAGCATGTGATTGAACGTAAGCCTGCGTGAGTGGAAGCTGTCATCAAGGCTAAGTAAGGGTGGGCCAACACCATACTGAATTTCAGCATTACCGATGGAGGGCGCCAGGAACTAGTAAGTCATTTTCAGCCACGTGTCCGGGTACTTTTGATGACATAGTGTATATAAACCTTATTGTAGCAGATGCTGCTGTTGAGTTCAAGGCATATATATATAGACGACAAAAAATCGCAAGACCAAAGAGTTATGCCAAATAAACGAATGTTGGGAGGCACGTTTCTACATCTGAAAGATGATTTCTCTTCATATTTCGCACCAGTACCGCCACCACTAGAATGCAAACCAGATTTTCTCTAAATGCGCGCTATAACGGTCGTGAGCGTTCATTATCTTTGAGACTGAACTTGGTGAACTGATGTCAGTCAATAATGGCTGAAAAGTAACAAAGACGCCATTATCAATACTTCACTGAGTTTGGAAGAGGTTGTGTAGCAGGGCTACGAGGAGCTGAATGTTCCTTTTATGATACTCTGGAAAGACTTGGCAGGAATGTCGCACTGCAGCGGCAGTCACGGGAATGTACGGTCGCAAGAAGAACTGGCTCCAAATGGCCATGTCGCTCTACCGAAAGGGAAGACCATCGTGTTCGGCGTATGGCTCTGGTGCATCGTAATCCATGTGCAGCAGCAACTTGAGCAGCGGCTGGCACCACAGTGACACAACGATCTCTTACAAATCGGTTACTACAAGGACAGCTCCGTGCAAGAAGACCTGCAGCGTGCATCCCACTGACCCCCACCACCGCCACTTGCGAGTTCAGTGGCGTCAAGCGAGAGATCATCGGAGGGCAGGGTGGAGGTCTGTTGTGTGTTCTGGTGAAAGCTGGTAGTGCCTCAGTGCTAGTGATGGCCGTGTGTTGGTTAGAAGAGGCCAGTTAAGGACATGCATCTACTCTGTCCGAGTACTAGACACATTGAACCTAAGTCTGGGATTATGGTCTGGGGTGCGATTTCTTATCACGGCTGGAGCACTCTCTTGGTTATCCCACGCACCCTGGCTGTAGATTTGTACATCAGTCTGGTGATTCGATTTTTTGTGGTGCCTTTCATGGAGGTGTTTTCGAAAAGGATAACGCTCGCCCACATTCCGCTGTTGCAATCCAACACGCTTGACAGAACGTTGACATGTTGCCTTGGCCTGCTCGATCACCAGGTCTGTCTTCAATCGATCACATATGGAACATCATCAGACAACAACTCCAGTGCCATCCACAAACAGCATTATCCGTTTCCGTATTGACCGTCCAAGTGCAGCAGACATGGAACTCCATTCCACAAACTGACATGTGGCACGTGTACATCATAATGCATTCACGTTTGCAAACTTATATTTAACATACAGGATTACATCACTTGTTAATGCACCAGCATTTCACATCTGCAATGGCTTATCTAGCGTTTATACTAACCTCCCAAAATTTCATTGCTCTACATTAATTAGTTTTTGGTGTTGAGATTTTTTTCGTCATTGTAATTTAATATACCAGGTAATTATATTTAAAACGTCCCTATTTAATACATTACAACGCGGAAACTAATTAGCGTACGAGTACCAAACTTAGCAGCATTAATGTCCGAAGTTTGGGGTGCATGATTTCCATGCGTTCACAGCGCCGCCGTCCAGTTCCAACTATGGCCACCTGGTGCCGTGATCGGTCATCGTGATTCATAGTCTCACACACCTGACCAGCGCATTGCACTTGTTGACGTGTCAACATGAGCGTGACCAAAAGGAGCAGGGCATTATTGATGAAGCTCTATCATCAAAACAATACAGGGTTATTGCAAATGATTGAAGCGATTTCACAGCTCTACAATAACTTTATTATTTGAGATATTTTCACAATGCTTTGCACACACATACAAAAACTCAAAAAGTTTTTTTAGGCATTCACAAATGTTCGATATGTGCCCCTTTAGTGATTCGGCAGACATCAAGCCGATAATCAAGTTCCTCCCACACTCGGCGCAGCATGTCCCCATCAATGAGTTCGAAAGCATCGTTGATGCGACCTCGCAGTTCTGGCACGTTTCTTGGTAGAGGAGGTTTAAACACTGAATCTTTCACATAACCCCACAGAAAGAAATCGCATAGGGTTAAGTCGGGAGAGCGTGGAGGCCATGACATGAATTGCTGATCATGATCTCCACCACGACCGATCCATCGGTTTTCCAATCTCCTGTTTGAGAAACGCCGAACATCATGATGGAAGTGCAGTGGAGCACCATCCTGTTGAATGTTGATGTCGGCGCTGTCGGTCTCCAGTTGTGGCATGAGCCAATTTTCCAGCATGTCCAGATACACGTGTCCTGTAACGTTTTTTTCGCAGAAGAAAAAGGGGCCGTAAACTTTAAACCGTGAGATTGCACAAAACACGTTAACTTTTGGTGAATTGCGAATTTCCTGCACGAATGCGTGAGGATTCTCTACCGCCCAGATTCGCACATTGTGTCTGTTCACTTCACTATTAAGAAAAAATGTTGCTTCATCACTGAAAACAAGTTTCACACTGAACGCATCCTCTTCCATGAGCTGTTGCAACCGCGCCGAAAATTCAAAGCGTTTGACTTTGTCATCGGGAGTCAGGGCTTGTAGCAATTGTAAACGGTAAGGCTTCTGCTTTAGCCTTTTCCGTAAGATTTTCCAAACCGTCGGCTGTGGTACGTTTAGCTCCCTGCTTGCTTTATTCGTCGACTTCCGCGGGCTACGCGTGAAACTTGCCCGCACGCGTTCAACCGTTTCTTCGCTCACTGCAGGCCGACCCGTTGATTTCCCCTTACAGAGGCATCCAGAAGCTTTAAACTGCGCATACCATCGCCGAATGGAGTTAGCAGTTGGTGGATCTTTGTTGAACTTCGTCCTGAAGTGTCGTTGCACTGTTATGACTGACTGATGTGAGTGCATTTCAAGCACGACATACGCTTTCTCGGCTCCTGTCGCCATTTTGTCTCACTGCGCTCTCGAGCGCTCTGGCGGCAGAAACCTGAAGTGCGGCTTCAGCCGAACAAAACTTCATGAGTTTTTCTACGTATCTGTAGTGTGTCGTGACCATATGTCAATGAATGGAGCTACAGTGAATTTATGAAATCGCTTCAATCATTTGTAATAGCCTGTAGTAATGCTGCAGCTGCACTTCGAGAATATCGCCGGCTGAAATGTTTACAGAGGGGTCCTCTTTCTCCAACTGCTGTCCCGAACGTGATGAAGAAGTTCGAGTCAACTGGAGAACTGGGCGTCGCTCCGGAAAGAGGCCGACGACCGGTTGCACCACAGGTGGTTGATGAAATCGCCGTTGCTATGGCAGACAACGCTGCGCACAATTTCCGATCGTCAGGTAGTGCAAGTGCTGTGTCACGATAGTTGAACATCCCTTGGTCCACTGCACCGAAGGAGCTTCGAACTATTCTCAAATGGCATCCGTACAAGATCCCTATCGTACAGCAGCTTGCACCACAGGAAGCACAAGCGTGTGTTGACTATGCTCTCCACTTTCTCGTGAGGACTGAAGTTGACGAGGACTGGCCCTGGACCATCCTATTGACAGACGAAGCTCATTTTTCTCTGACAGGTGAGGTGATCACACAGAATTGCCGAGTGTGGGGATTTTCACCTCCAGTCACTGTGCATGAAGTTCCTCTGTATGATGAAAGTGATATCGTATGGCGTGGCTTCACGGCTACCTTCATTATTGGCCCATTCTTTTTTGAACAGACTGGCGCTCAAGGGCCAAAGAAGTGCAGTGTGACTGGCCAGCGTTACTATGATATGCTTCGTCAGCACGTCATAACCGCCCTACAGGAAAGAGACGCATTGAACTCAACAGTTTTCATGCAAGATGAGATCGCACCGCACATCGCTCGTGAAGTTCACCTGCTTCTCCGAGACACATTTGGAAACGATTTATCAGCCGATCGTTTCCAAATGCTTGTCCGGCACGATCACCTGTGATTTCTGGTAGTGGGGGTACACACATGTGCTGATCTGAAGCGCAGCAGGCTAAGAGAGGTAGCCAGCGTACGTACGGACATGCTTGGTTTTGTTGTGCAGAATGCAACCCTATGCTTTCAGACTCTTCTGGAAACTGATGAGAGCCATATTGATCCCCTTTTTGTAGCAGTAATGGTACCGGTATGTAATGGTATGACGTGCAGTAGTAGCACATTGAAAAGTGTTTCAATTGAACTGATTCCGTATTATTTCTGCTCCAACGGTACTTGACATTAATGCTATCAACTTTGGTGCTCGTATACTAATTAGTTTCCATGTTATAATGTGTTAAATAGGGAAAGCTTAATTATAACCACCCGGTATTAACAGAAAAGATCATAGCAAGTTAGCAAATATTTGACGCCAATTCATGTAGTAGGTGCTAGCCCAGCTGTATCGAAAAACACTAAATGCATTGATCGTGCTGACAGTGTTGGGTGTAGTTCAATGTTAAAGCATGTTTTGCTGGCTTAGCCTTCCTGCACACGTGTCTTAAAAGCTGTTCAGTATATCTGCACGTGTATGGGAAATAGGGATATCACAGGTCCTCTTTTATACCCTTTTGCAATCGTGAATTTCACCAACGTTAAGTAATTTAGGGTTAAATCTACATTCGATATTAACAAATATCTCTTCTTCAGAAACGCATTTCTTGCCAGTGCCGGCTTACATTTTGTATCCTCTCTGCCTCAAAGCTGATCTACTACTTTTATTGTATAGTTTTCTGTCTAATTCCCTCAGCATCGCCAGATTTAATTGGATAACATTGCATTACTCTTCTTTTGAATTTGTTAATGTTCATATTATTTATTCCTTTAAGGACACTGTTCATTCCGTTCAACTCTTCTTCCGAGTCCTTTGCTGTCTGTCACAGAACTACAAAGTTATCACCCTAAAGCTTTTATTTCTTCTCTCTAAACTTTAACTCCTGCACCAAACTTTCTTTGGTTTTGTTCACCGATTGCTCAGTGTACAGATTGAATAGTATCGGGAATAGGCTACAGCTATGTCTCGCTCCCACTTCAACTGTTGTTTCCCTTTCAAGGCCTCTCGACCACTTACAAGTGGTGTCTGATTTCTGTACTAGTTTTAAACTGCCTTTCGCTTCCTGTATTTAAACGCCTACTACATCCAGAATTCCCCAATTTTAGTCAACAGTCATAAGCTTTCTCTAAGTCTTCGTATGCTACAAACGTAAATTTTACTTTCCTTAACCTGTCTTCTAAGAAAAGTCGTAGGGTCAGTATTGCCATGCATGTTCCAACATTTGTCCGAAACTCAAGCCAATCTTCCCCAAGTTTGGCTTCTACAGTTTCTCCGCTCCTGTAAATAACTTGTGTTAGTATTTTCCAACCACAGTTCGGCAATATTTACACCTGTCAGCATTTGCTAAGAAATCCTATGACATCGTAATGGAAGACGCTCCTACAGTTTCTATGACTGAATCTGCTGAACGAAGACCCACTGAGATAAACAGATTTACGGTGCAACAGCTGTAACCTTAATTGCAATCCCCGATTGCCTGTCCGTCCCTTGTCAGTCAACAGCAGAATCTGAAGTTTAAAATCTTTTGGGTTGTTAGATCGCATCGTATTTCGTGAACAATCGACGTTTCGTCCACGTTGGTGAGATGTTCTTCATGATGTCCACTGTAGACAGAGTGCTTACTCTACGGCGGAAACCGCAAGGTTCTGAGGAACATCTCAGCAGAGGGGTCGAAACGCTGATTTTTCGATGAAATGTCACGCGGCCTAACAACCCAGAAGATTATAGCTTCAATGGCAACAGCCACGAAAACCTGCAGACTTACATATAACGGAAGGATCACCCCGTCGCTGTCGAGCGAGGAGATGTATGTGGCTCGCGACCACCTGCTCCACAGCCCCACTTTCTGAATTACTGCGGAAGCTTGCGGCGAGTGGCCTCCAAAGAGACAGCAGAAGGTGTCGGCGACTCACAGGTGAGTCAGCGTGGGAAGAGGCGACACACATCCCAGCCGCTTCGGGCCCGCACCGGCCGCCGGCATTAATAATTCAAAGCGAACGATCTTACTCACAGGCAGTCTAGGCACTCTGACGCAAAGGAAACTCTACCCACACTGAAACCCCATTGCTCCTAACTGTACTCGGAAAAGTAAGCTGTGCGGGTCGTACGTAAAATCACTAAGGGGGTCAAAGACTCCTCTCCTGTCGCGCATTGACCAGTCTGGTGTGGCAACATAAGTTTTAAATCTCGTGTTTAAGAAATCATTCACGCAGGAGGACCGTCGTTTGACCGTCGTGCAGGCACCCATATGGAGCACACAGTAACAGGCATTCCTGCCGTAGAGAAGCAACTGAAAGAGTTGAAAACAAATACCAATTCATTTTTAGAGTTCCGTGCCTCAGTCTGCAAAGGGGAAACCCTTAAAGGATCGGTTTTTGTCTGTCTGCTTGTCTGTCCGACTGTTAAAAAACCCTTTTGTCAGGAACGGGCAGACGTATCAAGTTCAAATTTATGTCACAAATTAAGTTCTATTGTCCCTTGGCGATGTAAAAATTTTGAGCTTCTAAGTCAATGAAATCAGAAGATACGGTCGTTTATGTCACATATTTTGATTAAAACTCACCCATTAAAACAAATAGTGTGCTGTCAGTTGACCTAGAATCGCGAAATTTGGTAAGAAGTAAGGTTTCACATTACAACTAAAGGAAAAATTCGAAAATTGTTAATTTGTAATTATATTAGACGAAAAAATATTTTTTTTATCATTTTTTATCCGTCTGTCTGTTCGTCTGTTAATATTTCTTGGCTCTGGAACAGTTTGCTGTATGAAGTTCAAAATTAATGTCACATACTAAAATCTATGGTCCCTTGTTGGTGCAAAAATTTTAAGCTTCTAAATTAATGCAGTCGAAAGATTCAGTTATTTATATCACATATTTTGATGCTCGCAAGCTCAGTCATCAAAACCTGTTGACCTACAATCGTGAAATTCGGCAACAAGCAAAGTGTTGTAGTACAAGTAAAGTGAAGAATAGGAAACTAGTTTAACTGCAGTTATGTCACATAAAATATATCTTTTGCCCTTTGAACATACGTTGTAATCATGATACGTCAGTAACATAACAGACGAAGTTTTATGTAAGTTGTCATGTTTTAGTGAGCAAATAAAAACGTTTCATTAAATTTTCACTCTCTGCATATATAAACTAAATTCCCTAGCTCGCTTCCTTTTGTATTTCCCGGCTAATCTGAGGAATTATTGCAGAGATTTTGATACGGTCTTGGAATTCCCGGGATCAATATCTCGCCAACGTCGATATCGATATCAGACAAAAATCGTTGAAATTCTCGATCCCCAGTATGGATGAACTATATATGTATACATAACTAAATCTATACTGAATCCTCAGTGCGCGAGCTCTACTCGTACCCGGCCAGTTAATATAGAAAATACTCCACGACCTTCGTCGCTTACTTAGCCTGCATTTATCGCAAATTTCTCGACCAGCGCAAAGTTCCAAACGACTGGCAGAAAGCGCAGGTGGCCTCCCTGTAGAAGATGGGTAAAAGAACGAACCGGCAAATATTCTTAACATTTGTTTGCTGAAGAATTCTTGAACATATTCTCAGTTGAATACTATTAATTTCCTTGAGACGGTAGAGCTTCTGTCCACAAATCAGCACGGATTTAGAAAGCATCGCTCGTGCGGAACTCAATATGCCCTTTCCTCTTATGACAGCCTGCGATCCATGGATGAAGAGCAACAAACAAATTCCATATTCCTTGACGTCCGGAAAGCGTTGGACACGGTGCTCCACAGCAGACTGTCGACGAAGGTACAAGCATGCGGAATAGGTTTCCAGATCCTTAAGTGACTCGAACACTCAATAAGTGGTAGGACGCAGTACGTTGTCCTCGACAGCGAGTGTTCTTCAAAGACAAGGAAGTCGTCAGGTGTGCCTCAGGAAAGTGTTATAGGACCGCTGTTATTGTCTACGTATATAAATGATATGGCGGACAGAGTGGGCAGTAATCTGCGGCTGTTTCCTGATGACGCTGTGGTGTGCGCTAAGATGTCGTCGTTGAGTGACAATAGGAGGATTGAGGATGACAGACTTTGTACTTGGTGTGATGAAATGTGGAAATATGTTAGTTAATGCAGAAGCGTAGAAAAAACAATCCCTAATGTCCGAATTCTGCATTAGTAGTGTAGTGCTTGACACATTCAGCTCGTATGTATGGGTAACGTTGCAAAGCGATATGAAATAAACGAGCTCGTAGAACGGTAGCAGGGAAGGTGAATGGTCGACTTCATTTCGTTTGGTGAATTTTAGGAAAGTGTGCTTGATATGTAAAGGAGATCCGTATAGAACACTAGTGCAATCCATTCTTCGTTACTGTTCGAGTGTTTTGGAGCCCCACCAGGTTGAATTAAAGGAAAACATTGAAGCAATTCAGAAGCTTGTTCCCAGGTTACTTACCGGTAGATTCGATCATCACGCGGGTGTTACAGAGATGCTTTGTGAAAAATAGGAATTCCTCGAGGGGAGATGATGTTCTTTTCTCTGAACACTATTGAGGAAATTTAGAGAACCGTCATTTGAAGCTGACTACAGAAGTATTCAACTGCAGCGCCGGCCGCGGTGGTCTAGCGGGACTGCTACGGTCGCAGGTTCGAATCCTGCCTCGGGCATGGATGTGTTTGATGTCCTTAGGTTAGTTAGGTTTAAGTAGTTCTAAGTTCTAGGGGACTGATGACCACAGATGTTAAGTCCCATAGTGCTCAGAGCCATTCAACTGCAGTAACGAACATTCTGCGTAAGGACAACGACGAGAAATTAGCCAATACGCATCAGCCAATGCGATAGGAATGACCACGTGGCCCCTCAAGGAATTACAACGGCTACTCACGGGCCGAAAGACTGCGAGACAATCTCTACGTTTGAAAAATAACGGAACGAGGAAAGCACACCCTACGATATTCACCCTTGACTGGAGTTCTCTGGTCCAACAGTTCAGTTACCGGACACTGAACTGTTGGAAATCACGAAATACACTCCTGGAAATGGAAAAAAGAACACATTGACACCGGTGTGTCAGACCCACCATACTTGCTCCGGACACTGCGAGAGGGCTGTACAAGCAATGATCACACGCACGGCACAGCGGACACACCAGGAACCGCGGTGTTGGCCGTCGAATGGCGCTAGCTGCGCAGCATTTGTGCACCGCCGCCGTCAGTGTCAGCCAGTTTGCCGTGGCATACGGAGCTCCATCGCAGTCTTTAACACTGGTAGCATGCCGCGACAGCGTGGACGTGAACCGTATGTGCAGTTGACGGACTTTGAACGAGGGCGTATAGTGGGCATGCGGGAGGCTGGGTGGACGTACCGCCGAATTGCTCAACACGTGGGGCGTGAGGTCTCCACAGTACATCGATGTTGTCGCCAGTGGTCGGCGGAAGGTGCACGTGCCCATCGACCTGGGACCGGACCGCAGCGACGCACAGATGCACGCCAAGACCGTAGGATCCTACGCAGTGCCGTAGGGGACCGCACCGCCACTTCCCAGCAAATTAGGAACACTGTTGCTCCTGGGGTATCGGCGAGGACCATTCGCAACCGTCTCCATGAAGCTGGGCTACGGTCCCGCACACCGTTAGGCCGTCTTCCGCTCACGCCCCAACACCGTGCAGCCCGCCTCCAGTGGTGTCGCGACAGGCGTGAATGGAGGGACGAATGGAGACGTGTCGTCTTCAGCGATGAGAGTCGCTTCTGCCTTGGTGCCAATGATGGTCGTATGCATGTTTGGCGCCGTGCAGGTGAGCGCCACAATCAGGACTGCATACGACCGAGGCACACAGGGCCAACACCCGGCATCATGGTGTAGGGAGCGATCTCCTACATTGGCCGTACACCACTGGTGATCGTCGAGGGGACACTGAATAGTGCACGGTACATCCAAACCGTCATCGAACCCATCGTTCTACCATTCCTAGTCCGGCAAGGGAACTTGCTGTTCCAACAGGACAATGCACGTCCGCATGTATTCCGTGCCACCCAACGTGCTCTAGAAGGTGTAAGTCAACTACCCTGGCCAGCAAGATCTCCGGATCTGTCCCCCATTGAGCATGTTTGGGACTGGATGAAGCGTCGTCTCACGCGGTCTGCACGTCCAGCACGAACGCTGGTCCAACTGAGGCGCCAGGTGGAAATGGCATGGCAAGCCGTTCCACAGGACTACATCCAGCATCTCTACGATCGTCTCCATGGGAGAATAGCAGCCTGCATTGCTGCGAAAGGTGGATATACACTGTACTAGTGCCGACATTGGGCATGCTCTGTTGCCTGTGTCTATGTGCCTGTGGTTCTGTCAGTGTGATCATGTGATGTATCTGACCCCAGGAATGTGTCAATAAAGTTTCCCCTTCCTGGGACAATGAATTCACGGTGTTCTTATTTCAATTTCCAGGAGTGTAGATTAGAGAATTTCCAGCAGTAACCGGAAAGTCAGGAACTGTTAAGTACCAAATGCAGTACCATGTTTCAATCTCGGATATGTTATATGACTTGCTCTAGCTACGTCCTTTGAACAAACGGCGTAGTAAGGGTTCAACTGACACAAGCCGGCAGGCTTTACACCCTTCTATAGTTCGAAGCAGTCAAGGGCAACAATCAGGACTTGTGCCTGCCCAAAGTGTAACCGATCACTCACTGCCAAGTTGTACGGGCCAAGAGACAGTGCCATACAAAAATCCGTTGCAGAAGCTGCATAGAACTACAGAGATCCCTACTTCCTGTATGTGGAAAGGATTCGAAAAATGATGGATGGAGCACCCCACGACTGTTGGTATATTGATTTACTAGTGTATTCCTGATCTAAAATGACGTATCACAGAGATTCAGTCTGTAAGAATAAACCGAGTCAAAATAGAATTGACTGACATAAATGTGGCAAACGGACGGTTCTCCGAACAGTCATCGAAAGAAAAGAATTCTGAACTCTCCATCCCTCCCATTTAATTCACAGAGTTTACGAATTTACAGCATGCTGCAGCTGAAAATAGATCTGCAACTTCTTTTATGATTCAAATTAATGGTCGTAGCTCCATCGTGAGTTCCATTAACAAGTATGTTTTTCACTTCACGATGGCGGCTAGTTCAGGACACCTATGTCCATCTTCAAACCATCAGTGACAATACAAGCGTAAGACTATCTACAAAAATAGCCCATGCAGTAACGATCAAAGCGACACTATGGCCGACTCAGCAATACGGATGGTTTGAAAATGGACACAGATGCCCGAAACTAGTCACCATTAAGATATAAAAAATATTCTTCTTAATGCAACTTATGACGAAGCTATAAACATTTATTTCACCAACAAAGTGTTATTCATAATGTGGACTGTGCTATAGATGCCCATTAATTATTGGAAGTGGTAGGTAGTGTTTATAAGGTCACAAATGTTTGACATTTCATGACAAAGGGGCACAATAGATTAAAACTGTCCTAAAAGACCCACCAATAGATTGCTTGCTCCCACGTTAATTTCGCGAAAAAATTGTGAAGGAGATATTAGAAAAATTAGAGCTCACACGAAGGCTTAACAGTAGAAGTCACAAGTAAGAATGGTACAAATGTATCCTCAGCCACACACGCCAAGGTGGCAATAGAAGAGTAGACACGGGGCAGTGGAGGTCTTGGAAAAACTTGAAAGGCTGACGATTCAGAGAGACGCCCAATATCTCTGTATGCCAACTCACAGTTTTTCAAGAACCAGCATTGAATGTGGACTGCAATACATCAGAACCTCCTATATATAGATCCTACCGGAGCTATATGTAGAAGGTTCTAAATTATTGCATTCCATACCCAATGCTGGTTGTTGAAACATCAAGATTAGACTAATTACAGAGAGCATTTAACGAGTCATTCTTCCCGCGATTCACTCAAGAAGGGAGCGGGAAGAATCCATAATATGTGTTACAATGGTAAATACCTTCTGTCAGGTACTTCACAGAGAGCGAATGTACATGTACAAATAAACAGATAGTGTTAATCATTTTGTTGGTTTCGATGAGAGTAGTAAAGAACTGTAACATCTGATATTTGTGTACAGGGGCTGGATAAAAATATGGAACACCATGCATGCATGAACATAAATGCGGATGCTAGTGAAGCCTGCAGATTGCACTGCGCATCTGACCAGGAACGGCACCTGCACAATATCCTCAATGCATTGCAAGTGTCAGTCGTAATCACAGCAGTGTTCTGCGTACTTGTGAGAGCATTTGTCGCAACTCTGTGCACTTCAACGTGGGAAGATTGTTGGAGTTCGTTTGGTGGTTGCTACCGTAAGCAAGGCAGAAGAAATGTTACATGTTTGATGACACACCTTATCCAAGATTTATACCGCATACAGACGAAGTGTAAAAACATCGTCCACTAAGTCACAACGTGGGCAGACGGTCATTGACGGGGTTTGTGATGAAAAATCAGAGGACGACAGCTGCAAAAGTCATTGCACAATTGAATGTCGCCCCAGTGAATCCTGTCTGTCCGAAAATAAGGAAGGGAGCTCCATAAGCTGCTAACTGCAGAGCGAGCTGGGATTCCAAAACCAGTCATCAGTGATGCAAATGTCCTTAAAAGGAAAACGTGGTGCCGAAGCCACAAAACCTGGAGTATACGAGGTGCAACAATAAAGTAATGAGACTGATTGTCTTTGCAAGATGTGGCAACCCTGCAGGCTTGCGTAGGCACAATATCTTTGACCTTGGTCTGCTTCTAGTCCAAGCGGCACATCGATTCAACTGCTCAGTCGTGAGTTGTGCTGTAATAAGTTCACACATGTTTGTGTCTCTCGTCCAGGGAATGGAACCACATAATATTGCGCAACGGTATGCCATTTCGGTTTGCGTTAAATAGGGTGAAAACGCGACGATAACTTATGGTAAGCTTCAGAAAGCTTTTAGAGAGGAGGTTATGTCAAGAGCTCAAGTTTTACGTTGGCATAAAATGTTTAGTGAAGGCAGAACGAATGTTGAAGATGAAGAGTGCAATGGACGACCATCAACCTCACGGACGGATGTTAACTTGGCCAGGGTACGCGAACTCGTTTGATGTGATCGAAGATTATCTGTGAAAATGACTGCAGAAGAACTGAACATCAATCGAGAAACAGTTCGTCTAACAATAACTGAATATCTTGGTATGAGAAAGATTTGAGCCACGCGGGATTAGCCGAGCGGTCTAGGGCGCTGCAGTCATGGACTGTGGGGCTGGTCCTGGCGGAGGTTCGAGCCTCCCTCGGGCATGGGTGTGTTTGTTTGTCCTTAGGATAATTTAGGTTCAGTAGTGTGTCAGCTTAGGGACTGATGACCTTTGCAGTTAAGTCCCATAAGATTTCACACACATTTGAACGTTTTTTGAAAGATTTGTGCAAAAATGGTCCCCACAAATCTCACACGACAACAGTGAGAAACTGCAATTTTTAATCTCAAAACAAATTTCAGTACTACCACAGCCACCTTCTTCACAAGATATCGCTCCGTGAGACTTTTTTCTATTTCCAAGAGTCAAAGTAGCGGTCAAGGGACACTATTTTCAAACAACACAAGATGTCCAAAAAAACTGTGCGAAGGGTTTTGGAGGATATTACAGAAGATGAGTTCCAGACATGTTACCATCAATGGCAGAAGCGCTGGAAATGTGTGTGCAATCAGAAGGGAACTACTTTGAAGGAGACAACACTAAACTTGACTAAAACGATAAGCAACATTTTTTTCACATCAGTCTCATTACTTTATTGTCGCACCTCGTAGAGCAGTGGAAGAAAGCAATTTGGTCGAATGAGTATGCTGTTTCCAATTTCTGGCCGAGTTTACGTCACATTGTTATATTCCTTGGGCTCCATGGATACTCTGCAAGATCACTTTACTGCCAAGGATTGTATGACCTTTGGTCCAATAAGATCCATCCGATAGTACGACTTATAATGTTCCCCAATGGCGAATCTGTGTTCCAAGGCGATATGGCTCCTGTCCACACAGCTCGCACCGTCCAGAAGTGGTTTTTTGAGCACGAGGATGAACTGCAGAATTTCTCCTGGCCACCACAGCCACTAGATCTCAACGTTTTTCAACTTTTATGGTCTACTTAGAAGAGTAGGATGCGTGATCGCTATCCATCTCCGTTAGCATCCTCTGTACTTGCCACTACTTGCCGGAAGAATGGTATAAGAAGCCCTTGAATACCATTCATGATCAGTATTTACTCATTCCGAGACGACTGGAAGCTGTATTGAAAGCCAGCAGTTTTCCTGCGCCGTATTAGACAAGAAAATGTGTTGTTTTTGGCGTTCCGTATTTTTCTCTATCTTATGTATGTACCATTTTATTTTATTTTTTTTTTTCTGTGTGGAATGAAACATGAAGAAAACGGCTTGGGTGATCATATGAACGTCTGTACGTGACAGACCTCCCTCAGTGCTTAAGTACAACATACTGTACTTCTAGCTTACAAGTAGCTGTAGAATAATAAATATTACCGCAGATAGATGTGGATGGCAGTGAAGCTACCAAAACATTAAACGTTCGCATTGTATTACACTGAAGCGCCAAAGAAACTGGTGTTGGCATCGGTATTCAAATGGTTCAAATGGCTCTGAGCACTATGGGACTCAACTGCTGAGGTCATTAGTCCCCTAGAACTTAGAACTAGTTAAACCTAACTAACCTAAGGACATCACAAACATCCACGCCCGAGGCAGGATTCGAACCTGCGACCGTAGCGGTCCCGCGGTTCCAGACTGCAGCGCCTTTAACTGCACGGCCACTTCGGCCGGCTCGGTATTCAAATACAGAGATATATAAAAAGGCAGAATACGGTGCTGCGGTCGGCAACACCTATATAAGACAACAAGTGTCTGGCACAGTTCTTAGATCGGTTACTTGTGCTACTATAGAAGGTTATCAAGACTTAAGCAAGTTTGAACGTGGTGTTATAGTCGGAACACGAGCTATGGGACACAGCATATCCGAGGTAGCGATGAAGTCGGTATTTTCCGGTACGATCATTTCACGTGTGTACCGTGAATATCAAGAATTCGCTAAAACATCGCATCTCCACTGCGACCGGAAAAAGATCCTGGAAGAACGGGACCAACGATGACTGAATAGAATCGTTCAGCGTTGCAGAAGTGCAACCCTTCCGCACATTGCTGCAGATTTCAATGCTCGACCATCAACACGTGTCAGCGTACGAACCGTTCAACAAAACATCATCAATGTGAGATTTCGGAGCGGAAGGCCCACTCGTGTACCCTTGATGACGGCACGACACAAAGCTTTACGCCTTCCCTGCGCCTGTCAACACCGACATTGGACTGTTGATGAGTGTAAACATATTACCTGGTCGGACGAGTCTCGTTTCAAATTGTATCGAGCGGATGGACACATACCGGTTCGGAAACAATCTCGTGAATCCATGGACCCTGGGTGTAAGCATGAGACTGTTCAAGCGGGTGGAGGCTCTGTAATGGTGTGGGGCGTTTGCAATTGGAATAATATGGACCATTGATATGTCTAGATGTGGTGTTGGTTAGTGTTTAACGTCCCGTCGACAACGAGGTCATTAGAGACGGAGCGCAAACTCGGGTTAGGGAAGGATTGGGAAGGACATCGGCCGTGCCCTTTCAAAGGAACCATCCCGGCATTTGCCTGAAACGATTTAGGAAAATCACGGAAAACCTAAATCAGGATGGCTGGAGACGGGATTGAACCGTCGTCCTCCCGAATGTGAGTCCAGTGTGCCAACCACTGCGCCACCTCGCTCGGTGATATGTCTAGATACGACTCCGACCGTTGACACTTACGTAAACATTCTGTTTGACCATCTGCATCGGCCGGCCGGAGAGGCAGAGCGGTTCTAGGCGCTTCAGTTTGGAACCGCGCGACCGTTACGGTATTTTCCTGTACGATCATTTCACGTGTGTACCGTGAATATCAAGAATTCGCTAAAACATCGCATCTCCACTGCGTTAGGTTTAAGTATTTCTAAGTTCTAGGGGACTGATGACCTCCGATGTTAAGTCCCATACTGCTCAGAACCATTTGAACCATCTGCATCCATTCTTGTCCATTGTGCATTCCGACGGACTTGGGCAATTCCAGTAGGACACTGCAACATCCCACATGTCTAGAATTGCTACAGAGTGGTTTCAGAAACACTCTTCTGAGTTTAAACGCTTCCGTTGTCCACCAGACTCTCCAGACATAAACAATATTGAGCATACCTGGGATGCCATGCAAAGTGCTGTTCAGAAAAGATCTCCAACCCCTCGTACTCTTACGGATTTATGGACTGCTCTGCGGGATTCATGGTGGCAGTTCCCTCCAGCACTACTTCTGACATTAGTCGTGTCCATGCCACGTTGTGCTGCGGCACTTCTGCATGCTCGCTGGGGCCCTGCACGATATTAGGCAGGTGTGCCAGGTTCTTTGGCTCTTCAGTGTAGAAACTCCGTATAGAATGAAATATTTCTTCATATCCATCGTGCATATATTATAGTAGCCAACTCAAAAATCAAAGAAGAAATTGTTCTAGAACTGATGAAATGCGATGGTAAAAATTAACATATCACGTTCGTTATTCTTTGGTACTGGTACACAACAGCGGAAATTGTCTCCTAAGAAAGCCTCTGTCGTCTTCATCTGGAAACCGTCTAACCGCACTGTTGCGTCTCCGGAGTGCCTTTGAGAACACGGTCGTTCGTCACGCAACAGAGGCGATCGTGCTAAACGGTGCCCCGCGCTTTTTCGCCACCGGTGTCAGCAACCCGCCCGCCGCACTACAACAGACCAGGCGGGCCGACCACAAAACGCAGCTAAATGTCTCAGCCGCGAGAAAGCGTGCTGGCGGCAAACCACTGATGTCGTCGGATAACACAGGCCGCGATCCGCGATCCGCCCTCCATTGTGTGCGCCAGGGGCCAACCCACGCCCCGAAAGTTGTCTAGCCGTGTCAAGTTCTGGTCGTCCGCCAACACAAACACATCCACTCACTATATGCGCATTATAATTCCCTCGTTACCGCGCGTCGTTGCAACACCTTGTGGGACACGTGCACAGCTCTACGAAATACACTGGTCCAGTGTTATGTTGACACTCATGCACTTACCACTTAGGAAATAACGGGCAACGTCAAATTTTTTTACGATTTACAATACAGGTAATACATTTGCTGTTCTCTTGTTGCTCTACAATCTGTATCTATATAGGTATATTATAAATTAAAATCGTCCGTCGTGTTTTTCTGCCTGTATCTGAGGGCTAATCTCAGTAACTCTTGCAGGGATGTGATGAGGTTTTCACTAATAGACTGATTTACGAAGAAGGGTCACTATACGTTATAAACAAGTCGCCCGACAGTAGATGCTTAGTGCTACCCGCGCAGAGTCTGAGTGTGTCGCCAGTTTTAATATATTTAAATTTTGTTTTCATTAGAATCGAGTCTGCGGTTCTGTTGTTCTATATCACTTCTGGACCGAGCGAGTACTGCTGCCGACTCAAATTCGTACGCTACGACTCGTAATCTGGTCACTATTACGCCAAGAATTTTAAAAATATGCAACTAGGAATGTCATGCAGCCTTTGCTTCTTAACAGTAATTTCTTTTCTTTTTCTTTGTTCATTGAAGAAATGCTTGAAGAAAAGGAAAGGTTGTCGTGTTAATTAGCTCCGTTGGGCATAGTGTAGCACTTATGAAAGAAAATAACATGTATTTATATATCAGCAAAAATAAGGTGGACTGCATTTGACGTCCCAGTGACAAAAGAAGTCATTTTTTTCTTAATTAGCTGCCTATTTATAAAAACTGTCATTGAAACTGCAAAAAAAATGGTTCAAACGGCTCTGAGCACTATGGGATCTAACTTCTGAGGTCATCAGTCCCCTAGAACTTAGAACTACTTAAACCTAACTAACCTAAGGACATCATAAACATCCACGCCCGGGGCAGGATTCGAACCTGCGACCGTAGAGCCCGCGGGGTTCCAGACTGTAGCGCCTAGAACCGCTCGGCCACCCCAGCCGGCTTGAAACTGCAATTTGAAGAAAAAAGATTGAGACAGGACATTCCAACAGAACCAGACGCTGCAAGAGGCTTCTGATCGAGGGCGTGGATAACGTTTTTTACATTTTAGTTATGCTGAACAGTTTTGCATAATCGGGAAAAGACATCTTGTTCGCTAGAGTAAGTTTCTGTTAAAATATACGGGGAACCCCAAACCTTAAATTTCAAAGATGGTGGATGATCCCAAACTGACTACTTTTATTTAAGAAATATCAATGATCAGAAACGAACATATAGTTATTTATTCATATAAACGTTTTAACCTTCTAACGACTGCTTAAGCTGGTATCAACTTTTCAACGTAATGACGACAAGCCTCAATTCATGCATTAAACGGAACATAGAATTATGCCCCCTAACTCAAATAATCCTGTTGCCTATTGTAGGCACTTAGGACGCTACTAACGAGATCCTCTTCAGTTCCTACTAGATTGTCACAAGCTCATGGAGTCTGCAGAAAAAATTTCATTTTTGATATAATGAAGTGTGTCATGCCACGAGAACTAAATTCTGTGTGTGACTGAAGAAACTTACTAACGAAATCACGAGAAATCGTTTCTAGACACGTATGACAATTTAATGCATAAAATATCTCCGTTCTTGGAGTTCTAGTGGGTATAAGTACCATCGGTTGTCATCCCTATCCTGCTCCCTTTGCGGAGGTGACAGCGACTTCATGAACCCCACAGGAAAAAAAAAAATCCATGGCAGAGAGATCCGGCTAGTGGTGACCAAGAGACGGGAACTCTATTCCAATTTCAACGATCTGTTGTTCGTCTGTCGAGGATGTCTGCGAGCTCAAGTACGTTTCTATCCACAGCAGAACATTGTTTCAGCTTAACAAGACGCCCGTTGTGAAACTTTTTCCTATGCGTTACATGCGTGAGTTCAAACCCCTGTAAATACACTCCTGGAAATTGAAATAAGAACACCGTGAATTCATTGTCCCAGGAAGGGGAAACTTTATTGACACATTCCTGGGGTCAGATACATCACATGATCACACTGACAGAACCACAGGCACATAGACACAGGCAACAGAGCATGCACAATGTCGGCACTAGTACAGTGTATATCCACCTTTCGCAGCAATGCAGGCTGCTATTCTCCCACGGAGACACTCGTAGAGATGCTGGATGTAGTCCTGTGGAACGGCTTGCCATGCCATTTCCACCTGGCGCCTCAGTTGGACCAGCGTTCGTGCTGGACGTGCAGACCGCGTGAGACGACGCTTCATCCAGTCCCAAACATGCTCAATGGGGGACAGATCCGGAGATCTTGCTGGCCAGGGTAGTTGACTTACACCTTCTAGAGCACGTTGGGTGGCACGGGATACATGCGGACGTGCATTGTCCTGTTGGAATAGCAAGTTCCCTTGCCGGTCTAGGAATGGTAGAACGATGGGTTCGATGACGGTTTGGATGTACCGCGCACTATTCAGTGTCCCCTCGACGATCACCAGTGGTGTACGGCCAGTGTAGGAGATCGCTCCCCACACCATGATGCCGGGTGTTGGCCCTGTGTGCCTCGGTCGTATGCAGTCCTGATTGTGGCGCTCACCTGCACGGTGCCAAACACGCATACGACCATCATTGGCACCAAGGCAGAAGCGACTCTCATCGCTGAAGACGACACGTCTCCATTCGTCCCTCCATTCACGCCTGTCGCGACACCACTGGAGGCGGGCTGCACGATGTTGGGGCGTGAGCGGAAGACGGCCTAACGGTGTGCGGGACCGTAGCCCAGCTTCATGGAGACGGTTGCGAATGGTCCTCGCCGATACCCCAGGAGCAACAGTGTCCCTAATTTGCTGGGAAGTGGCGGTGCGGTCCCCTACGGCACTGCGTAGGATCCTACGGTCTTGGCGTGCATCCGTGCGTCGCTGCGGTCCGGTCCCAGGTTGACGGGCACGTGCACCTTCCGCCGACCACTGGCGACAACATCGATGTACTGTGGAGACCTCACGCCCCACGTGTTGAGCAATTCGGCGGTACGTCCACCCGGCCTCCCGCATGCCCACTATACGCCCTCGCTCAAAGTCCGTCAACTGCACATACGGTTCACGTCCACACTGTCGCGGCATGCAACCAGTGTTAAAGACTGCGATGGAGCTCCGTATGCCACGGCAAACTGGCTGACACTGACGGCGGCGGTGCACAAATGCTGCGCAGCTAGCGCCATTCGACGGCCAACAGCGCGGTTCCTGGTGTGTCCGCTGTGCCGTGCGTGTGATCATTGCTTGTACAGCCCTCTCGCAGTGTCCGGAGCAAGTATGGTGGGTCTGACACACCGGTGTCAATGTGTTCTTTTTTCCATTTCCAGGAGTGTAGTAATGCTCCATAATGAGATTTTCACTCTGCAGCGGAGTGTGTGCTGATATGAAACTTCCTGGCAGATTAAAACTGTGTGCCGGACCGAGACTCGAACTCGGGACCTTTGCCTTTCGCGGGCAAGCGCTCTACCATCTGAGCTACCCAAGCACGACTCACGCCCCGTCCTCACAGCTTTACTTCCGCCAGCACCTCGTCTCCTACCTTCCAAACTTTCAAGAAGCTCACCTGCGAACCTTGCAGAACTAGCACTCCTGAAAGAAAGGATATTGCGGAGACATGGCTTAGCCACAGCCTGGGGGATGTTTCCAGAATGAGATTTATACTCTGCAGTGGAGTGTGCGCTGATATGAAACTTCCTGGCAGATTGGAAGGTAGGAGACGAGGTGCTGGCGGAAGTAAAGCTGTGAGGACGGGCTGTGAGTTGTGCTTGGGTAGCTCAGTTGGTAGAGCACTTGCCCGCGAAAGGCAAAGATCCCGAGTTCGAGTCTCGGTCCGGCACACAGTTTTAATCTGCCAGGAAGTTTCAGTAATGCTCCATCTTCGAAAACAGTTAGTGAACTGGAATCAATGGTAAACTTCACAGTCGACGCATCACTGGTAAGGTCACTAACTTCGGTGGGTGAATGTTTGTTATGAAACGTAACCAGTGTACAAAAATACTGCCTGAGACATTCTGCTCATCCTGCACCACTTGCTGCCCAGAATACGCTGCTGGCTGTTAAAACTGTATTTCCAGGAATGAGGGAATACCACGGAATTTTAAGTTCTGTTTATTTTGAGTGTAGTAGGAAGAGGGGCAGCAGCCTTTTCAGTAGTTGCAAGGGCAACAGTCTGGATGATTGACTGATCTGGCCTTGTAGCAATAACCAAAACGGCCTTGCTGTGCTGGTACTGCGAACGGCTGAAAGCAAGGGGAAACTACAGCCGTAATTTTTCCCGAGGGCATGCAGCTTTACTGTATGAAAATACAGGGAGCGAAAGGCTATTTACAATTTGTACAGAAACCAGATGGCAGTTATAAGAGTCGAGGGACATGAAAGGGAAGCAGTGGTTGGGAAGTGCGTAAGACAGGGTTGTAGCCTCTCCCCGATGTTGTTCAATCTGTATATTGAGCAAGCAGTAAAGGAAACAAAAGAAAAATTCGGAGTAGGTATTAAAATCCATGGAGAAGAAATAAAAACTTTGAGGTTCGCCGATGACATTGTAATTCTGTCAGAGACAGCAAAGGACTTGGAAGAGCAGTTGAATGGAATGGACAGTGTCTTGAAAGGAGGATATAAGATGAACATCAACAAAAGCAAAACGAGGATAATGGAATGTAGTCGAATTAAGTCGTGTGATGCTGAGGGAATTAGATTAGGAAATGGAACACTTAAAGTAGTAAAGGAGTTTTGCTATTTGGGGAGCAAAATAACTGATGATGGTTGAAGTAGAGAGGGTATAAAATGTAGACTGGCAATGGCAAGGAAAGCTTTTCTGAAGAAGAGACATTTGTTAACATCGAGTATAGATTTAAGTGTCAGGAAGTCATTTCTGAAAGTATTTGTATGGAGTATAGCCATGTATGGAAGTGAAACATGGACGATAAATAGTTTGGACAAGAAGGGAATAGAAGCATCCGAAATGTGGTGCTACAGAAGAATGCTGAAGATTAGATGGGTAGATCACATAACTAATGAGGAAGTATTGAATAGGATTGGGGAGAAGAGAAGTTTGTGGCACAACTTGACCAGAAGACGGGATCGGTTGGTAGGACATGTTTTGAGGCATCAAGGGATCACCAATTTAGTATTGGAGGGGAGCGTGGAGGGTAAACATCGTAGAGGGAGACCAAGAGATGAATACACTAAGCAGATTCAGAAGGATGTAGATTGCAGGAGGTACTGGGAGATGAAGAAGCTTGCACAGGATAGAGTAGCATGGAGAGCTGCATCAAACCATTCTCAGGACTGAAGACCACAACAACAACAACAGGACGATTAAGTCATTAAATGTACAGAAGATTTGCAGCAACATTGGATGCGAAACTGAGTGCACAGTGCTGCCAACTCTGACGGCGACGAGGGATCTAACTCGGCCATGGATCCAGCACAAATGAGCTTACGTCATTGCAAGTTGTTTCAACCCTACGCCAGATTTAATAGTAGTGGGTGGTGATTGGTGGCATGCGAATGTCTCGGCAACACAAACCGTATGTACAGTAGTCCATAAAGCGTCGCTACCATTTCAAAAAATTATAACTTGAAAAATTTTGGAGACAGAGCATCGTGGTTTGTTGTAAAATGTTTAGCAGCTCTCAAACTGCTTTTTTTCTGTCAGGACAGAATTTCATCCTGTATCCCCTTCGTTGCTTATAGAACATAGAGGCGATATTCAACTTCTGCTCATGTACCACATGAAAACTTACTAACAAAAGTGCGATGATATGTTTATTAGTCAAAATTAACGGTTTTTCAGCAGGAAGAATGTAGCATCTTATCTTGGATGAAGAGTCAACGACACATGCGGGAATGATTTCAGACGTGCAGCAGGGAAATGTGACGCGGCTGTTTCTGTTCATTTTGTATATTAGTGGTCTGGCAGACTATATTAACATTAACCTCAGACTTTTCACAGATGGTGCAATAATCTATAACGAAGTACTGTCTAAAAATGTTGCACAGATATTCAGTTAGAAATCTTATTAACATTTCAAAGCTGTAGAAAGACTAGTAGTTTCCTGTAAATGTTCAGAAAGGTTAAATTAGCCATTTTAATAAACGAAGAAATGTACGTTACTGAGGTTACGATATCAAGGAGGAAAACCTGGAATCAGCCAACTAAAACAGATCGTGGGTGTGGCAGTCTGTAGCAATCTACAGGGATATAAAATGAAATGGTCACATAGGCCCAGTTGTAGAAAGACAGGTGTCGTGATAGGATACTGGAAAAATTTGATCAGTCTACAAAGGATATTGCTTGCAAAATACTCGGAGGAGACATCCTACAACGTTGCTCAAGTGTGTGGGATCTGTACTAAATAGGAATAACGAATGTGATGCGTCGGTAGTAGAGCCAGCGTTGATTAAATGTGCTGAATGTTGCAGTAAGTATTTTTTCCATGTTTGTACGATCAGTATCATCCTGGTTCGTGTTGTGCTGTGTGGGTTATACATTATAGTTTTCACAAATGTAGATACAATGACATGAATAAAATTACTGTGAAGGTTCTTGTGTATCGTCTTTTACTTCCAGTCTTCTTACCAAAAATTTTTCTCATTTCTTTCAGGATAAATATCATCAAAACAAAAAATCTGTTGTTAAATTAAGTGGGAATGGAGAAAAAGGAAGTAGTGGCAGCGACTTTCGATCCAATTGTGAATCCACACACTTACTCGCTTAGCTGCGGCGTCCTGGAATGCTAGCGACCTTACAAGGAATATAGGCACTGCTAAAATAGGCAAACGCGAGTTTCTCGAAAGCGCTTGAGAGCTGCATGTTCCTTTTTACAAATGTTCAAGGCCTAGTCGTGCTCTACATACCCTGTCAGTATACTCGTAAATCAACTCGGTGTGGGAAAGTTCGTACGGCCACCTTGTTAGCTTTGACCTGCACACGACGTGACGGTTGCGATCGAGAAAGATGCCGTCGATACTGCAAAATGTGCATATGTAATGCACGTATACAAACAAGGGCAGCACAATTGGTGACAGATTTGTTATATCATCGGGAGATCGACACGGAGATGTTGGAAAACCTGAACTGGCAGACGCCTTCAAGAAAGACGCCAACCCAGCCAAAAAAGCCTACTCACAAAATTTCGGGAACCAGCATTAAGATAAGAATCTAAGAAAACAGGACAGCCCCTTACATATAGCTCCTGTAGGAACCGCAAATATGAGCAGACTAATGGAGGCATTAAGGCACTCACTCTTCACGCGAACCATACGTGAAAGGAGCGGGAACAAGCCCTAATGAACGACACAACGGGAAATACCCTCTGCCATCCACTTCAATGATTGACATAGATGCAGCTGTTGTGTAAGCGTGAAATTCTCCTTGCCCATTCTCGTCTCTCTGTGAACAAAGGGAAGCAGAAGATATTAGGAACAAGCTTTTGGTTTCTCCAAACAAGCAATTCCTACCGAGATCGCGTAAACTCGCTCACAAAATATAATACTGTGGCTCTGAATTATCACTACTGGCTGAACTAACCACTGAAGTTGTCGAGAAATCGGAAGTGGAGGAACCACGCAGCCACCCACGACCAGTAGCTACCGTAAGTATTTCAGTAGCGCAGTTGTCGTTTTCGTGCACTGCAAAGTGTGTAATCCAGAGAGGCAGAATGGAGCCACCGCCGTTTCATATATTATATCACACGTAGAAAGTAGTAAAGAGTATACTGAATCTGCGTAAAGTTATTCTGTTATAGAAATATTACGAGATGGATAGTAAAAATTACGTTAAGTTGTTGCAACCACGACATATTCGAAATCTCTATAATATATACGTTGTGGCACAGGAAACGGTTAGATTGGAAAGTGGACGCAGGTTGTGTCGTCGTAAACCCTTAACAAAAAGTAAATCAAATGTATTAAATAGTATAACAGACTCAGAGCGCAGACATGAGTAGAAGCCAAGAAGGATATAGTGCTGAGGTTATCAAATAACGTTATCAAATAACACTAATACAATAACGTAATGACCAATGATATATTTGCCCCGCTGAAATTAATCAGCTTTACAAAACGCGACACTGCTAAACACACTGAAATAATAAAGCACTAAACTAAGAAAGGTTCAAAGAAATCTTGAGTTTGATTTCAAACAAGTACCCGACTCATACGATATTAGCTGGTGATGACTTTAATTTACCCTCGATATGTTGGCGAAAATACATGTTTAATTCCAGAGGTACGCATAAAATATCATCCGAAATTTTGCTAAACGCGTTCTCTGAAAATTATTTCGAGCAGTTAGTTCTTGAGCCCACGCCAATAGTAAACGGCTGTGAAAACACACTTGACCTCTGAGCAACAAACAATCCTGAGTTAATAACGAGCATCAAAACCGATACAGGGATTAGTGAACTCAGGGTTGTCGTAGTGAGAGTGAATAATGTAATCCCAAAATCCTCGAAAAATAAGCGAAAAATATACCTATTCAAACAAGCAGATAAAAATTACTTCACCCCTTCCTGAGAGACAATCTCCACTCATTCCAAATTAATAATATAAGTGTAGACCAGATGTGGCTTAAATTCAAAGAAAAAGTATCGGCAGCAATTGAGAAACTTATACCAAATAAATTAACAAACGACGCAGCTGATCCTCCTTGGTACGCAAAACGAGTTAGAACGCTATTGCAGAAACAACGAAACAAACATGCGAAATTTAAACAGACGCAAAATCCCCAAGATTGGCGATCTTTTACAGAAGTTCGAAATTTAGTTCGGACTTCAATGCGAGATGCTTATAACAGTTACCACAACGAAACTTTGTCTCGAAACCTGGCAGAAAATTCAAAGAGATTCTCGTCGTATGTGAAGTATGTTAGCGGCAAGAAACAATCAAGCCTTCTCTGCGCGATAGCAATCGAGATACTATCGAAGACAGTGCTGCCAAAGCAGAGTTACTAAACGCAGCCTTCCGAAATGCCTTCACAAAAGAAGACGAAGTAAATACTCCTGAATTCGAATCGAGAACAGCTGCCAACATGAGTAGCGTAGAAGTAAATATACTCGGAGTAGTAAAGCGACTTAAATAACGTCATAAAAGCAAGTCTTCTGGTCCAGATTGTATACCAATTAGGTTCGTTTCGGAGTATGCTGATGCATTAGCTCCATACTTAACAATCATATACAACCGTTCGCTCGACGAAAGATCCGTACCCAAAGACTGGAAAGTTGCACAGTTCACACCAATAATCAAGAAAGGTAGTAGGAGTAACCCACTAAATTACAGGCCCATATCATTAACGTCGATATGCAGCAGGATTTTGGAACATACACTCCTGGAAATGGAAAAAAGAACACATTGACACCGGTGTGTCAGACCCACCATACTTGCTCCGGACACTGCGAGAGGGCTGTACAAGCAATGATCACACGCACGGCACAGCGGACACACCAGGAACCGCCGTCGAATGGCGCTAGCTGTGCAGCATTTGTGCACCGCCGCCGTCAGTGTCAGCCAGTTTGCCGTGACATACGGAGCTCCATCGCAGTCTTTAACACTGGTAGCATGCCGCGACAGCGTGGACGTGAGCCGTATGTGCAGTTGACGGACTTTGAGCGAGGGCGTATAGTGGGCATGCGGGAGGCCGGGCGGACGTACCGCCGAATTGCTCAACACGTGGGGCGTGAGGTCTCCACAGTACATCGATGTTGTCGCCAGTGGTCGGCGGAAGGTGCACGTGCCCGTCGACCTGGGACCGGACCGCAGCGACGCACGGATGCACGCCAAGACCGTAGGATCCTACGCAGTGCCGTAGGGGACCGCACCGCCACTTCCCAGCAAATTAGGGACACTGTTGCTCCTGGGGTATCGGCGAGGACCATTCGCAACCGTCTCCATGAAGCTGGGCTACGGTCCCGCACACCGTTAGGCCGTCTTCCGCTCACGCCCCAACATCGTGCAGCCCGCCTCCAGTGGTGTCGCGACAGGCGTGAATGGAGGGACGAATGTAGACGTGTCGTCTTCAGCGATGAGAGTCGCTTCTGCCTTGGTGCCAATGATGGTCGTATTCGTGTTTGGCGCCGTGCAGGTGAGCGCCACAATCAGGACTGCATACGACCGAGGCACACAGGGCCAACACCCGGCATCATGGTGTGGGGAGCGATCTGCTACACTGGCCGTACACCACTGGTGATCGTCGAGGGGACACTGAATAGTGCACGGTACATCCAAACCGTCATCGAACCCATCGTTCTACCATTCCTAGACCGGCAAGGGAACTTGCTGTTCCAACAGGACAATGCACGTCCGCATGTATCCCGTGCCACCCAACGTGCTCTAGAAGGTGTAAGTCAACTACCCTGGCCAGCAAGATCTCCGGATCTGTCCCCCATTGAGCATGTTTGGGACTGGATGAAGCGTCGTCTCACGCGGTCTGCACGTCCAGCACGAACGCTGGTCCAACTGAGGCGCCAGGTGGAAATGGCATGGCAAGCCGTTCCACAGGACTACATCCAGCATCTCTACGATCGTCTCCATGGGAGAATAGCAGCCTGCATTGCTGCGAAAGGTGGATATACACTGTACTAGTGCCGACATTGTGCATGCTCTGTTGCCTGTGTCTATGTGCCTGTGGTTCTGTCAGTGTGATCATGTGATGTATCTGACCCCAGGAATGTGTCAATAAAGTTTCCCCTTCCTGGGACAATGAATTCACGGTGTTCTTATTTCAATTTCCAGGAGTGTATATTGTGTTCGAACATAATGAATTACCTCGAAGAAAACGGTCTATTGACACACAGTCAACATGGGTTTAGAAAACATCGTTCCTGTGGAACACAACTAGCTCTTTATTCACATGAAGTATTGAGTGGTATTGACAAGGGATTTCAGATCGATTCCGTATTTCTGGTTTTCCGGAAGGCTATTGACACTGTACCAAACAGGCGGCTCGTAGTGAAATTGTGTGCTTATGGAATATCGTCTCAGTCATGTGACTGGATTTGTGATTTCTTGTCAGAGAGGTCACAGTTCGTAGTAACTGACGGAATGTTATCGAGATTTCTGGCGTTCCCCAAGGTAGCCCTTTGCTGTTCCTTATCTATATGAGCGATTTAGGAGACAATCTGAGCAGCCGTCTTCGGTTGTTTGCAGATGACGCTGTCGTTTATCGACTAATAAAGTCATCAGAAGATCAAAACAACCGGCAAAACAATTTAGAAAAGATATCTGAATGATGCGAAAAGTGGCAGTTGACCCTAAATAACGATAAGTGTGAGGTCATCCACATGAGTGCTAAAAGGACCTTGTTAAACTTTGGTTACGCGATAAATCAGTCTAACCTAAAAGCCGTAAATTCAACTAAATACCTAGGTATTACATTTACGAACAACTTAAATTGGAAAGAACACATAGATAATGTTTTGGGGAAGGCTAACCAAAGACTGCGTTTTATTGGCAGGACACGTAGAAAATGTAACAGACTTACTAAGGAGACTGCCTACACTACGCTTGTCCGTCCTCTTTTAGAATACTGTTGCGCGGTGCGGGATCCTTACCAAATAAGACTGACGGGGTACATCGAAAAAGTTCAAAGAAAGGCAGCATGTTTTGTATTGTCGCGAAATATGGGAGAGAGTGTCACAGAAATGATACAGGATTAGGGCTTGACATCATTAAAAGAAAGGCGTTTTTCGTGGCGACGGAATCTTCTCACGACATTCCGACCACCAACTTTCTCCTCCGAATGCGAAAATATTTTTTTGACACCGACCTACATAGGGAGGAACGAGCACCAAGATGAAATAAGGGAAATCAGAGCTCGTACGGAAAGATACAGGTGTTCATTCTTTCCGCGCGCTATAAGAGATTGGAATTATAGAGAATTGTGAAGGTGGTTTGATGAACCCTCTGCCAGGCACTTAAATGTGATTTGCAGAGTATCCATGTAGATGTAGATGTAAAACAATAGCACAATAGATTGTAAAACTCGTTTACGATTTATTTTGTGTTTGCTGATGATTTTCATAGTAGTCATTGTTTAATATGGAAAAGGTTACAAAGCCTTCATGAGAGCAAAAACTTTACAATATATAGGGCAACAATTAATATACCAAAATAATAACACACGCAGCAGCAGGAGAACTCAAGGATACCCAATAAAAGAGCTTACATGGGGACCTCGCCTACTAGCCATCACCGATTTCGTCCAAATTTGTAGTATATGCAGGGCATGGACAGAAATGGAAATCGCAAAAGAGGGAGCCACAGATGACCAAGAGTGTAGAAGAAAATACCATTTTTGGCTGCGATCGGACAAGGTATGAGTCATTTATGAGGGTGAGGTTGGGGCTGCGGAAGTCGTAGAGATCGGTAGCCCGAGGATCGCAGGTCGAGTCCTTACGCAGAAACTGTTTTATTTTCAGTTTATACGTTACTTGCACTGCAAATAAACAGCAAGAATGTTCAATTTATTGTATTTATTAATTTTTCATGAAAGCAATGAAAACTAAGACAAAGGATGATTTTGGATTTTAAATAAATTTCCACGAAAGGCCTGTAAGGCGTACACAAGAACTTCATAAGCAAAAGCGGATACTTTTATCATTTTATAGTTGATGGTTTACACGTGCTGGGCTGACATTCATGGTAAAAAACATGGGAAGCAGTAATTGTCTCGGCATGTTGCAAACGCTACAAATCCCACAGTTTTACAACTACATAGTTTTTTTTTAATTTTGTGCAGAAAAACATACTTGATCTACATTTATGAAAGATTCTCACTCGACGCACAGTTCGACAGCAAACCACTCGTAACGCCTCTTTCCGCCAAATATTGCCGAGAATACCTGTTGATATACGTGGAATGTATTTTGATGCAGTCTTCTCAGGATGTGATTTCTTTTTCTCTCTCAAGGGGCCGATATCTGCAAAGGGAACCTGTTGTTGGCGCATAGCTGGCGAGAGCGGCACAAATCTCAATAGGAATGATCAGTCCCGTACGCTTTAATTACTCATACAATGCCCGCTTGGAAAGTTATCTACAGAGACCTCATGGACTGTGTAATTACAAATATTTCTTGGAAATTGCAATCTCTGAAAACTGAAATTAAAAATTATAAAATAAAACGCTTACGCAGAGGGTCTCAACCCCATTGCCTATGTATTACCGTTCTGTACTCTTTCCGCTGAGTGAACCTCTACGTTAAAATACAGGTTGATTCTTGCAGTGAAGATAACAGCAACCAGTCATTTTTTATGATGTTATTGATTTACGTATACAACGGCGGTGTTCATGTAAATAAGTAGCATTACAAAAAGTGGCTGGTTACTGTTATCTTCACTGCAAGGGTCAACCTGCACTACGCTCACATAAATGGTCTATGCTTCGCTCGACTCGCGCCGCAGACGCAATTTTTTTCTATACTCTTGCTCATCTGGAGCTCCCACTTCCGTCATTTCTGGCAGAGCCCTGAGTATAGCGTAAATCTGGATAAAATCGGTGATAAGGAGCAGGTGAAGTCCCCTTCATGGTGCAGTACCTTATCATAAAATGCAGCCAGTCAAAGCCAATCAATACCTTATGTTAACAATATACAGACAACATAAATAGACAGACGCATTCAACAGTAAGTCATTAACCACATGTACACCCTGTAGCAAGTGTGGCAAATAAAAGCAACGGCAAAACAGACATAATTCGTCTTAAGCGCAGTTCAACCAAATAGAGCTCTCTTACGAAGTCCAGGCCCAGGAACGTCCTCATAGTGTTTCAACAACGTAATCTCTTGGTGACTTAAGTCAGTCATCACTAATTCAACCGTTTGCTTGGTAGTATAGCACTTGTCACCACAAACGCTCTCTCTTCCACCGTACCAGAAAACCCTCTGCAGCAAGCACTTCCTCGCTCCCAAATGCGCCATGTCCCATGGATGCGAAAAGGAAAACACTGTCCACTACTCCAGCACGAAGAGTGGCTCTTGTTGACAGCAAGCTACAAGCATTCTCGGCCGTCAACCCACCCAGTTGCCTTCTGATTTGCCACATTTGCTGCTTCGTCTCCAGGCGGCTACTCGCGTGTTTCAACTTACCGGAAAAGTTCAATTTTCGCTGGTCGGTTCTAACTGCCTCTGCTGTACCGTGGCTTCCCGCACGATGGTGGAAATGGGCACCCCGCTCTCAATCGACATGGAACCACTCTGACACCAGCCACGCTGATCCAGAAACTAGCTTGGCCAGCGTGTCACGGGTGGTCCCGGTGCCGGTGCTGATGTAGCAGTCAACAGCCTGTCTCTACAATATATGGTAAGACATGTTTTTAATTTATTTTTTGTCTGCTAATGATTTTCAGATCAGTTCGGCTTTAGGAAAGGTAAAGGCACCAGAGAGACAGATCTGATGCTACGACTGATAACGGAAGCAAGACTGAAGGAAAATAAGACACCTTAAAGGGATTTGTTGACATGGAAAAAGCGTTCGACAATGTAAAATGGTGCAAGATGTTCGAAATTCTGAGAAAAACAGGGATAAGCTATGGGGAAAGGCGGGCATTATACAATATATACGAGAACCAGAAGGGAACAGTAACAGTGGAAGACCAGGAATGAAGTACTCGGATTACAAAAGGTGTAAAACAGAGATGTTGTCTTTCGCTCCTACTGTTCATTCAATACATCGAAGAAGCAGTGACGAATATAAAAATAGATACAATAGTGCGGTTAAAATTCAGGGTGAAACCATTTCAATGACAAGATTCGCAAATGACATCGCCATCCTCAGCGAAAGGGAAAAAATTACAGGACTTGTTGAATAGAATGAATAGTCTAATGAGTGCACAATATGGATGCAGAGTAAATCTAAGAAAGATGAAAGTAATGAGAAGTAGCAGAATTGAGAATAGCGAGAAACTTAACATCGAAATTGACGATCACGTAGTAGATGAAGTTAAGAAATTCCACTACCTGGGCCACAAAATATCTCATGATGGACGGAGCAAGGAGGACATGAACTGCAGGCTAGAACTAGTAGAAAGGGCATTTCTAATAGATAGAAGACTGCTGGTGTCAAATATAGGCCTTAATTGGAGGAAAGAAATTCTGAGAATGTACGTTTGGAGCATGGCATTATATGGCATTGAAGCACGGACTCTGGGAAAACCGGACAAGAAGAGAATCGAGGCAATTGAGATGTGGTGCTACAGAAGAATGTTGAAAATTAGTGGACTGATACGGAATGGGGAGGTTCTCCACCGAATCGGCGAGGAAGGGAAATATGGAAAACAATGACAAGAAGGCGGAACCGGACCTTAGGCTATCTGTTGACATATCAGACAATCCTTCCACGGTTCTTGAAGCTGCGGAGGGTAATAATTGTAGAGAATGACACAGATTTGAATACATCTAGCAAGTAATTGAGGATGTAGGTTGCAAGTGCTACTCTGAGATGAAGAGGTTGGCACGGGAGAGGAATTCATGGCGGTCCGCACCAATCCAGAGGACTGACGACTCAAAAAATAAAGTTCAATACGGAAAAACTATAAAAAATTTTGTATTCATTTATTTGTTGAATGAGAGACTCAAAAATCAAGGGGGAGCTGACAGAAGTTTGCCGTGCCGTACAAGGTTTTTTTTTTTTTCACAGATGAAATCTTCACTGTATTGATGGACGGTTATTGTCAGAATACGGTAGATGTTGCACTCTATTCATTATTTTGCAAATTCTAAAAAATTAATGAAACTCTGAATGAAATGTAAAATTATCAGTATCAATAAGTTTCTGTTCATGTTTGGTCACGCTCAGGTACAGCTACATGATTTGCCAGACTTACAGTTTTTGTGTAGTGTGGGTTCTATTCTGTGACAAGAACAAATTGTAGTTATTTTTAAACCGACATTATTGTTTGGAAGATTAAATGTGTCTGTGTGATGATTTATCCTGAAAGTATCTAAAGGAAGTTACATGAAGCATTGTTTACTGGAAGAATGTTTCAATGAAATGATGTCGCTGAATGGAAACAAACAGCGTTTATTTTCCCAAACTACTGTGCGTCATTGATCTTTGATACTGATATACTGAGATGAAGTAAATTTGCAACAGATGTTTCACGAAAAGAAAAACGAACTATAAGTGATATAACATTGAAAAATACAAGAGCAATTATTATTGAAAATGCTAAGAATGAAAATCAAATCTTTCAGTTGCAATCTAAAGATATTTAGGAATAATTGCTCTGCACACAGAGTATAACATTAGCTGCAGTGTAGCAGTGTTGTATGATCTCTGATCCCTATGGTTACCGTAGAACTGTGCTAACGTTTTGCAAAATATTGATTCGAATTTTGGCTGAATAAAATAAGAGATTTTGTGGCCATATTTCATCAAATTATTAATTAGAATGAACCCGCAGAATTTCCCATTATGTTAAAAGTTCACCTTTTCTTCTTTAAGCATGAAAGCTACATAACACCGACGCACTCCTATGTTTACTCTTTTGCTTTCAATATGGGTCATAGTAAACTACTTGGCTGCCACTGTCCATGGCCCCCAGGCGCTGACACCAGTTGATGTCGCCTCTGCAGTTGAAGTCGCCTGACTGCCCTCTGATGTAGCACACTGCCACGACTCGTCTCACTGTGGTGGTGCCTCCATAACATTTGTCAAAACACGTGCCCCCAGCAGTGGCAGGAACACAAGAGCTGACTGGGGCCTTCCGTAAGCAGAGAGGGCAATAATTCAGGGCAAACTTTTTATCCAATCCTAGCCGAAATCAACTGTTTGCACAGCTGCTCCTGGAAGCTCTTGACTCTTTTGAAACTATACATCAGCTACCCGCTCAACTAATTTCCCTTGTGTGGTGTGCGTACTGTAAGACCTTCGGTACACACACCATCAGATTATTTGACTTGTCGCTCTAGCGAAGTAGGCGAGTGTCAGCAATATGTCTCGTGGTCTTATCGTGGCGTGTTTATCTTCTGCCGTTGGGTCAAAATGGTTCAAATGGCTCTGAGCACTATGGGACTTAACTACTAAGGTCATCATTCCCCTAGAACTTAGAACTACTTAAACCTAACTAACCTAAGGACATCACACACATCCATGCCCGAGGCATGATTCGAACCTGCGACCGTAGCGGTCACGCGGTTCCAAACTGACGCGCTTAGAGCCGCACGGCCACATCGGCCGGCGCCGTTGGGTCAGACGATAGAAATGCTACTTGCACGCTTAGAGAAGCAGATTGACAGTGACCAACTTTAAACACAACTTGATTAATTTTCACACACATTTATTAAAATAATAACAAGCATAAAAATAACTTAACTTGGTTCTGGGTGCTATTTACAATTGACAATCTGAAGTTCCTTTGGTCATGGTACGTTAATCTTATTCTCACATATCTCGGATACTTGACAAAGTGTCTACTCATTTATCTTCATGGCTATGTACAGGTATATGATAATCTTATTAGGCGCAGACTGAAGCTTGACTACAGACTAATGCAGACTAATGGAGACTGATGCAGACTGTCTGATCGGAGGTCTGTACACTCGTTATAATACCTCGAGCGTTCAGGTATCACTGCGCGAGTGTGATCCGCGAGGAGAAAAGGTTCTACGGTAGCAGCAATCTCATTGGCTGCGTAACATATTAATACACAGATCGATGGAAGCAGAATTTGGTCCGTCTTTAAGGCAGCGCCATCTCGTAGAGCGGAGACGGACGAGCGCTGCGCCTGCGCTGTTGTGCTTAGAGGGGCGCGCTCTAGTGGGAAAGTTGTGTACGCGCTGACTACGCGGAACTATGTACACAACACTTTGCAATTAGGTATAACATCTGCAAAATCTCTCTATCTTCTTACATGAACGCCTCCTTCTGTTCATTCACTGTACCAAAAGTGCTCGCATAAAAACTATATCATTTCCAGAATTGAATCCATGGAAAACTCCTGTTCTTTTAGCATTACCGGCAGAGTATGAGGTGGTCAAACAAATAATCTACCCTACTGTTCAGTCTAAGCATCATTCGAGGGTTGGATTCCCTCTCTTCTTCATCGAAGAGCTTTACTGCCTGGGCTACTCTCAGGGTGCACCTTCGACGTGGAAGATTCCCGCCGTTTCCCTGCCGTGTCGTCTGCTTGCCGTCCATACTGCCTGCCGGTGCTCGCCGCCGCCGCCGCCGCTTGGTCGCCGCCTTCCGGTCCTCGCCGCCGCCGCCGCCGCCGCCGCCTGGTCGCCGCCTGCCGGTGCTCGCCACCGTCGCCTGCCGCCTGCCGGTGCTCGCCGCCGCCGCCGCCGCCGTCGCCGTCTGCGCCGCCGTTTGGCCGCCTTCCGGTCCTCGCCGCCGCCGCCGCCGCCGCCGCCGTCGTCGCCGCCTGCCGGGGCTCGCCGCCGCCGCCGCCGCCGCCTGCCGGTCGCCGCCGTCGCCGTTTGGTCGCCGTCGCCGTCCTTCTCGCGCGCCGCCGCCATGTCCCAACCCACCACCACCACCACTATCATTTTCACCTCTCCCTCCGCTGCTCCAACCACCATCACATGGAGCTCCTCCTCCACCCCACTTCCCGTCCTTCCTTCTCTCCCTGTCCACCCCACCCCTGCACCACTTTCGGCTGTAACCACCCCCAACTCCCCCTCCCCTATCACTGTCGCCCCATCGACAGCTACTGACTTTCCGCCGCTCCCCGCACCGCCTCCGACAGGCTCCAAGCCAGCACGGATCTCTGCTCGACGTTCCACAGTCTCAGTGACACCCACGCCCCCTCCGTCTGCGTCATCCGCTGCTCAGGGTGGTCCTGCCCCCCGCCATCTCCCCCTACAACCCGTACCCCTGCCCCCTCTCCACCCGGTCGTGCCCACGAAACCTTCAAAGCGCCCGAATGTTGACCCTTCCCCCGAAGTCTCCTCCAAAAAAACCCCCAGCCCCCGTGACCCACCCACCCCCATGGACGCGGCTCCGACCCCCGCCCCCGCCCCGCCTGCCACCCACACATTTGTCCTCTCCCATCCTGACCCTCAATTCCTTGATGCCCGCTCCCTCACCCTCGCCATCTGGAAATACTACCCCAATGCTCCCATCTCCCAACTTATTCCTCACAAGGACTCGGTCCTCATCAAATCCCCCAGTGCTTCCCTCCACACCGATCTCCTCTCCCGCATCCCCCGTATCCAATTTGGCCAACGTGCAACCCTCACCCCCTACCACACCCCGTCCTCTCCCCGTCAGCCTCAACCTCCCCGGCGTCCGCCAACCTTCACCGCTGTGATCACGAAGCTTAGCCCCGTGATCACGGAGGCTGAGGTGTTGGCGTAACTCAACTCCCGGCCCGACATTGAAATCCGCTTGGCCCGTCGCATCTTCAATGATGCCGGGCCGACTTTTCTCATGCGGATATTCACCGAATCCTCCTCCTCCATTGACCGCCTCCTCACCGAGGGAGCCCTCATCTACAATCAGCGCCATAAGGTGGACCCCTCCCGTTCCCCCGTCCAATCCTACCGCTGCCAACGCTGTCTCACCTACAACGACCACGTTACCTCTGCCTGCAGGAACCCCCCTACTTGTCCCCACTGCAAAGCTTCCCACTTCCTCAAGCATTGCCCCAACCTCACCTCTCCCCCCTCCTGCAACACTTGCAACGAACCACATCCTACCTACTCCTCGAAGTGTAAAGCGAAACCTCCACCAGTTACCCCTGAGCTCACCGTGCCTGTCCGTCCTGTTGATGACCCCATCCACCCCAACAACTCGCTCCGCCCTCCCCCTACTGCTGAGGACATCATCCGTTTCACCACCATTGTGCTCCAAAACATCCACCCCTTCCAGCGCTCACACACTCTTTCCCAAATCGCCCTCGCTGCCCGTTCCATCTTCCATCTTACCACCTATGCCACATACTCCCACAACCAGGCCCACTTCACCTTCACCCCCCTCACCACCCTTGTCTAACTCTCCACTCCCATGGCACAACAACCATACCATATCCTGTACCACAACATTCGCTCCCTGCCCACCCACAAACTCCTCTTCCTCCACACCCTACGTCAGCACCGCGTGGATGCCTTCGTCCTAAATGAAACCTTCCTTCAACCCCGTCTCTCCGTCTCCACAGCTCCTTACACTCTACACCGCACCGATAACCCGTACCCTCTCGCGCGTGGCGGAGTTGCTATTGGCCACCTCAAGCACCTCCCTGTCCGGCCCCAACCTCTCCTTAACAATCCTGCCGAGCATCTCACCCTCAGCCTCTTCTTCCCCACCCTTACCATCACCTGTGCCACCATTTATGTCCGCCCTCGCACCCCCATCCCGTACGATTTCCTGGCCCACATTGACCGCACCTTCTCCACCTAAGTGATTGCCGCTGACCTCAATATCCACAGCCGTGATCCTGCCGACCTCCGGCGGTGGCATCAGTTTCTCACCACTCTCCAGGGAGACCTGGTTCCCCTGCCTCAGCACACCCGGCCCGAATCCAACACCACTCCTGATGTGGTCCTTGCCTCTCCAAACCTCCTTGGGCGCATCACCGCGGATGTCCTTGACCTCATTGGCAGTGACCATGCTCCTGTCCTCCTCACTATCTCTAACGGTAGCCATCCCCGCCACGCTCCTCGCCCTGACGTCCCTCCTAAACTTGTCCATGATTACTCCCGTGCCAACTGGGATGCCTACCGGGATTCCATTCACACCCAGGTTGACGGCCACGACCTTACCCTCCAGTCTCCTGATGACATCGCTCGCGCTGCTGCCTTCCTGCACCAGACATTGTCTGACGCCGTCGCCACCCATATCCCCACCAAAGCCATCCACCCTCACCGCCCCGCCCTGCCTCCACAGGCCGTCCTTCTCCTTCGAGAGTCCCGCCGCCTCTACCGCTCTTTTCTCCGCACTCGTGACCGGGATACACTTACCCGCCACCGGCAATTACAGCGACACATCTGCAACCTGCTTGTTGCGAAGAAACGCCGAGCCTGGCGCCAGACATGTACACGACTCAACACCACACTCCCCATCAACTCTTCCAAGTATTGGTCTGCCTTCCACCGCCTTACTGGGAACCGCCCCACCCCCCAGTACCCTCTCCTCCTTAATGACCGTCCCATTCCTGACAACCTCAGTAAGGCCAACCACTTTGCCTCCCACCTCTCTGATGTTTTTTCCATCCCAGATGATCCCCACTTTGATTATTCCCTCTTCCCTGATGTCGTGGACCGTACGAATACCTCTGTTCCTCCCCTTGCTCCTAGCTTCCAGTACTTGGGCCACACCCCACCTTCTGCACTTAACACTCCCATCACTACACAGGACATCAGCCTCACACTCCGCACTAAACGCAACACTGCTCCCGGCCACGACTGCGTTACCTACCGCCACCTCAAACACTGCCCTCCCTCCTTCCTTTCCCTCCTTGCCACCCTCTACAATGTCATCCTTGCCACTGGCTTCTATCCCGACCTGTGGAAAACCTCCCGTATCCTGATGTTCTCCAAACCCAATAAGCCTCCATCTGATGTCTCTTCCTATCGTCCTATCTGTCTCACATCGGTGTTCAGCAAGCTCTTGGAATCCATCCTTTCCCGGCGCATCCATCTCCACCTCCACCAAAACCACCTCCTCCCAAACACCCAATGTGGCTTTCGACCTTCCTTCTCTGCTGATGACCAACTCCTCCGCCTCACTCATCTCCTCTCCCTCCAGCTTAACTCCCGTCGCTCCGCCATTTTTGTCTCACTTGACCTCGAAAAGGCCTACGACCGTGTCTGGCATCCCGGTCTCCTGTTTAAACTCCAAACCTACGCCCTTCCTATCAACTACATCCGTCTGGTGGCCTCCTTCCTCTCCCACCGCCCCTCCTATGTTACCATCCATCATGCCACTTCCCACACCTTCTACCCCTCTGCCGGTGTGCCCCAGGGCTCTGTCCTCTCCCCTCTCCTCTACCTCCTGTACACGGCAGATATGCCCCAACCCCCCCCCCCCCTCCAGTACACCTCTTGCAATATGCTGATGACACCGCATTCCTCGCCCTCGCTCCTACCCTCCAACGGTCCCAACGCCTTCTCCAGAATCACTTTGACCTTTCTGCTGCATGGTGTAACCAATGGCTCCTGAAACTCAATCCTTCCAAGACCCAGGCAATCATCGTAGGTCGTATCACTCGCTCCTTCCGGCTCCTGGATTTCTCCCTTACTGTCTGTGCACGTCCTGTCCGCCTCACCCCCACCCTCACCTACCTTGGCCTCACCATTGACCGTCACCTCACCTGGCTACCTCATCTCCGCTCCATCCAATCCAAAGCCCACAACCGCCTCCGACTCCTCAAACTCCTCTCTGGCCGGACATGGGGGTTGCACCCCTCTACCATCCTCCACACATACAAATCCTTCATCCGTCCCATCCTCTGTTATGCCAGTCCTGCCTGGATATCTGCCCCCCCCCAAATTCTATCAGTCCCTCCAGATCCTTGAGCGTCATGCACTCCGCCACGCCTTCCGTATCCGCCTCCCGTCCCCCACGCAGATCCTCTATGATCTCATTCCTTTCCCCCATCTGCTCCTATTCCTCGAACATATCCGCATCCTCTACACCTCCCGCCGTCTTGAACCCCCTCACCCCCTGGTTGCTCCTCTCCTCTCCCATCCCCGCCCCCTGCCACGTCTTCACCGTTGTGTCCCCCCTACCCTCCATCTCTCCACCCTCCATCTCCTTTCCCAAGGTGGCTTCCGTCAACTCCCCCTCCCGGATGATGCCCTCTCTCCCTCCATTTATCCTTCCTATCAACTCTGATCCTCAATCCCCCTCCTTTCCTCTGTCCTTTCCCTGGGCTCCCTCTTCCCCCCTCCCTTCCGTCCTGTTTTCTCCCCACTCAACCTCTCCCTACCTCCCTTCTCCCCCCCAGTCCTTTTGTATTCCCCTCCTCTGCCTACCCCACTCCCTGTCGCGTCTGCCCCCCACCCCTCTTATGGGTCCTCATCCTCCTTCAGCTCCTTTCCCGGCTCCCCCCTTCGCTTTTCCTCTCCTTTCCCCCCTTTTTTGTTTTCCCCTCTTCTGTCCAGTTTCCCCCCACCTGCTCTCGACTGTGGTGTCACATTTGCCCACTTTTTAGTGCAGTGTTCCAGTGACTATTCAGTGTTGTTTGTCTTTCTCGTGTTGCGAACAGAAACCATGCTGTCGCTAGGTGTGAATTTTATGTCCTTTGCGAACAGAATCCAGACTGTCGCCGTGTTTTTTAATTGTCTATTGTTTTCCCTGTCTGCTTCGTATGTATTTTTCTTAGCATCATCATCCCTCTGTTGTTGTTTTAAGTTCCACGATTTCTTTTCGCCTTGTTACTCTCTAAGTCTCCGATTTTATCGCCTGTTTTTTTTATTATTTGTTCTCTTGATCTTTGTCACAAAATCTGTCGGCTGAAGAGCGGCATACTAAGCTGCTGCCAGCCCGCCCCCTTCGGGGGGAGTTGAAATTCAATAAATGAAAAAAAAAAAAAAAAAAAAAAAAAAGAAAGGAGTCTAAGCATTTGGGGCCCTAATTCCCTCACCTGATTACTGTCCCCTTCCTGCACCATGTGTAAATTCTCTCTACTGCCTTGCAACAATGTACGTGATAAAACATTACTTAATATTGATTCTATCTGTGCAGCTTTGGCCTGCAACACATCTGATACATAGTTGTGTACTCTCTCGTTATTTAAGACCTTGCAGTCATTCAATCAGTTCATGTAATGAGTCACCCTAGATCGTAACCTTTTAAATTATGCGTGGGAGGGCACCTATTTAAAAATCTGACCATCTAAAAATCTGACACATAACCCTACTTTTATCAGTACTGACAGCATGGTAGCAAACTCGTTACTAATTTGCTGCTGCTCCCTCAAAATTTACCACAGCAATTGCCCTACAACATGGTAAAGCCGTTAGGATATCTCAGGCACCATAGTGGAAATGTATGTTCGCAAATGGGAACTTCACAAGTCAGTTCGTCTTTCTCAACTAGCAGGCATCTGGGATGACCCTAACTGCAATACCACAACAAAAGAGCACAAGGATACAGAACCAGTATCTTACTACCTTACTAGCCTACTAACAGCAAGCCAACATAATGCACAGTCACACTATGCTGCCGGCCGAAGTGGCCGTGCGGTTAAAGGCGCTGCAGTCTGGAAACGCAAGACCGCTACGGTCGCAGGTTCGAATCCTGCCTCGGGCATGGATGTTTGTGATGTCCTTAGGTTAGTTAGGTTTAACTAGGGGACTAATGACCTCAGCAGTTGAGTCCCATAGTGCTCAGAGCCAAGCTACACTATGCTCCCAACTGTGGCACAGCTACACTGTGTCCCCAAGCCACACGAAGCCAAATACCATCTGCTGCTCCAGACAGAACGTTGTCTATGTTGGCAGCAAGTCACAACTAATCTCAGCCATCAATCCATCCAGCTGCCTTGTTGCTCTGCCAAGTTTCCAGCTTTATCTCCAGGCAGCTGCTCCTAGGCTCCAACTTGATAGAGAAGTTCGCTTTCACTGGCCAATTCCAACCACATCCACCACATTGTGGTTGCCTGTCTGTTGGCGATAACTGGCACCCCAGTTGTCTACATGGAGCCGTCAGTGACACCAGCAGCTCCCTGAGACAACCACGCTGATACACAAAAAAACTCAGTCAGTGCGCTATGAGTGGCTTCAGAGCTGCACCGATGTCTCGTCGGCTGCTGTCCATGGCTTCCAGGTGCTAGCACCAATTGGTGATGTTGGTCGCCCTCCGCTGTGCCACACTACCACAAAATCTGTAAGTTTGTGGTAAGGTCTTACAGGACCAAATTGCTGAGGTCATCGGTCTCTAAGCTTACTCACTACTTAATCTAACATAAACTAACTTAACGCTGAGGACAACACACGCATCCCTGTCCGAGGTAGGACTCGAAGCTCCGTCAGGGGGAGCCGCGCTGACCGTGACAAGACTCAATAGACCATGCGGCTACCCCGCGCGGCTACACTATCACACCTCACCTTGGTATGGTGTTCCGTCTGCCTATACATGCGCCCTAGCAGTGGCAATAAAGTAAGAGCCATGAAATGCTACTTCACGGCATAACATCATTGTACTTTACAGTGCCCCATATCACATAGCTCACGAAAATAAAATTTAACCTTGCTTCCAACAAAGAAAATAAACTGAGGGGCCAAAAGTCACAGGAAGGAATGTCCCATCTGCCATCTAAAGAAATGCCGCATACGAAGCCAGAATGTTTCTACTTCAAGCAATGTGTGGTGCAAACGTAGACGAAACAGTAGAGTAATCTGTTATATATATATACTGACAAGACAAGGAGTTGTGCACTTGTGTTTAACAGAGTGCTGATCCACCTTCTGAATACAATAAATCAGCTGTTCAGCGTGGCATGAATTCGAAAAGTACTTGATAGTTTTTGGGAGGTATGTGGTACCAAGTACACTTGCACAATTCATGTAATTCGCATAACTTATTGGTCGTTGGCTTTTGGGCGTAGAGCTGGCACCCAATAGCATCCCAGATGCGTTCCATCAGGTTCAGATAAGGCAAATTTGGTGACCAAGATATCGAAGTGTTCACTGTGGACCTCCTCAAACCACTGTGCCATGATTCTGGCCTTGTGACATGGAAAAGTATTCTGGTGGATGATGCTGTCACTGTAGTAGAAGACATCAATCATGGAGGGATGCAGGTGGCCCGCAGTAATGATAATGTAGTCCACAGTTATCATAATGATTTTGCATTTGTGTCGTATGACTATCGTCACCAGGACATATATCGATACGACCTCACAGGTGTCTTTAAGTTGGCAAAGGAATCGCAGGTTTCCGTTTGACGCCGATAGTGGTCACGGGGGATCTGATAGACCCAATGGTTCACCCCACTGAGCCACGCCTCCAGAGCCTCTGGACTACGACCGCCCTCTGCTACCGCGCTTTAGGACGGCGGCAGCCACTCAAACCAACTCACGCTCGGAGCCACTTCACTATTACACTATAGTTGGTGCGTTAGTTTGAAGAGCCTCTTCCTTGTTGACAATAAGATCTGGTCTGTTTCTTGCTGTATTATTTTTACATTGAAGATGGTCTCTGTTTCTTGCTGCATTGTTTGTAATGAGTTTCTGTACACTTGGAGAAATACAAATTAAATAACCATCTGATTACTGTGTCAACTTGTTCGCTAATCATTTCTGCTCCCGCGCAACTTTCTTATCACGACAGATGCCGTACCACTCTGTAGCCGACCACTCCTTACCGTAATGTACGAAGTCGTACACAAAAGACACGACCATCAACGAACTGTGACAAGAAGCATGGTGCATCTGATGAGGCGACACATTTCCATTAATCCACGGTCCAATCCCAATGATCCCGTTGCCACTGCAGTCATAATTGACGATATCGTTGGATCAACATGGGGGAGGGGTCGTCTGCTGCAGAGCCCAATGTTCAATGATGTGCTCTGGACATCCATGCTCAGAAAAACTTGCATCTGCACAGAAGTCGCACTAAGTCCTCAGAGCTGCCAAAGACCGCCGTCTATCGTGTTTTATAGAGTGAGAAAGCAAGCGACCAGCCTTCACGTTCCTGACCTCACTTTGGACGTCCAACACCTTCTCTTCTACTTGTGGTTTCACCTTCCTTAATCTCCCTTCAACCACTTTGCATACATGCCCACGACATTAGCATCCGATCAGCCGTACAGCTTCCCCGTTTCCGAGAAGCTCATTTCCAGGTACCGAGCCATAATAGTCTGCCCTTTTGCAAAGTCGCTTATGTCAATAAATTTCCCCATTCTCAGCCCGTATCGACGCAAGAATTATTCCACATTCTGTACCACGTCACACGCATGCAACGCAAACGGGTAGCATTAAGTTCCACGGTGGGCAGTGTTCGTAAAGCTGGGCTCATCAGTGTATATTCACACTCTCAATAATGTTTTGAAAAGTATAATACTAGCAAGCCCTTTCGCTTCTATGTCAACAAAAGGGGCCACATCGTCCAAAAGTGTAAATATTTAAGATAAGTATAAGGGCGTGGTGAAAAGTAATTCTGTTCTCAATATGGGTTGAGGTATTACATGTCACGCATATTACTCGGTCGACTTTTCCGCTTCGATGACGCAAGCTGCAACCCTCTGCCGCTAGAGGGTACTGAGTTGTTGCATGGAACATGGCGGTGAGTAATGTAGAGTAATAAAATTTTGGGAGTACTTCTGCCTAGGTAACAGGTTAGTAAGCGTGACATAAGCCATTGCAAATAGGTGTAACGGCCGAAATGTTGAATGCAACCAAGTAAACTGGCACGCATTGTGTTGTACAAGTGCCGGATGTCCATTGGGGGATGCAGTTCCATGCCTGTTGCAATTGGTCGGTCAATACAGGGACATTTGATGCTAGTTGTAGATGACACTGGAGTTCTCATCCGATGATGTCCCGTATGTGCTCGATTAGAGACAGGTCTGGTGTTCAATGCGCCAAGGAAACATGTCGACATCCTCGAGAACATGTTGGGCTACAACAGCGGTATGTGAGCGAGCATTGGAAAACACTGTCTGGAATGCTGTTTATGAGCGGAAGACAAACAAGTCAAATAACCAGACTGACGTGCAAATTTGCAATCAGGGTGCGTGGGATAACCAGGAGAGTGCTCCTACGGTCATACGAAGTCGCACTCTAGACCATAAGTCCAGGTGTAGATCCAGTGTGTCTAGCACGCATACAGGTTGATTGGAGGTCCTCATTTGGCTTCATTCTAACCGTATCATGGCCGTAACTGGCACCGAGGTAGAACCAGCTTTCATCAGAAAACCAATCGATCTCGACACTGACCAATGAGCTCACGCTTGACGCCAGTGAAGTCGCAACTGACGGTGATTTGGGGTCAGCGGAGTGCACGCTACAGGACGACTGTCCTTGAACTAACCGATTTGTTACGATTCGTTCCATCACTGTGGTGCGCCACACAATTGTTTTCTCTCTCGCTAGAGCCACATAGCAGTCCGGATCCCGGTCTTCTTCAGACCTTACATTCCCGTAACCACCACCGCAAGCAATCATGTACAGTGGCTACATCCCCGTCAAGTCTTTCTGCAGTATCGTAAAAGGAACACACAGTTTCTCTTTGCTCTGTTAGACTACCTTGTTAAAACTCAGTGAGGTGTTGATAATGCTGCCTTTGTCGCCTTAAAGGCATATTGGCAAACATGAACTTACCACGTCCTATCTCAAACATAACTAACGATCACGACCGTAACAACGTGCATTTAAAGTAAACTTGATTAAAGTTAAAGGCATATTGGGCAACATGAACTCACCACGTCCAATCTCAAACATAACTAACGATCACGACCGTAACAACGTGCATTTAAAGTAAACTTGATTTGTACGCTCACAGTGGCGCTACTTGCGCCCATCTTATGCGAGCTGGTGCGAAATTTTAATAGACATCATCCTTCAAATGTAGAAACACGCCTACCAACATTCATTTATGTCGCACAACTCTTTCTTCGTGGTGTGATTTTTTTTCTCGTCAGCGTATGTCCGTGTGCGAGAAACAGCTTAGAAAACGGAAAGCGCGAATTCGAATAGTTCCTACACACTCTCTCCTTCATCATTGCTATGACAGACCACACACGAGCGCAGAGACATCTGCTACAATTCGACGCCTTGGGTTCACTGTGATCGATCATCGACCATACTGTCCCGACTTGGTCTCTTCCGATTTTGATCTCTTTCCAAAGCTTAAAGATCACATTCGATGACTTTACTTTGGTAGTAACGAAGCGGTGCAAGCAGAGGTGAGGTTCTCGCTCGTCAACGTCCTTACGTGAACTATTACAATATTCGGAATACTTTCTGCACAGATTAGTGTTCAGTCAAGCAGTGCCATAGGCATACAGCTACAGCTATGGATTTCACTACTCAGCGTTGAAATCAATTATTCGGAAGCACTCAAGCCAAGCTCAGATATATTAATTATACAAACAACTACAGTTCAGATAACTGCATGAAATTCATTTGTCAACATCTCTTTTCTTTTCCTCTTTGGTTATTTCATCCCCCCTTGCCCCATGTGGGCGGGGCGTGGGTGAGAGTGTGGGCTGGCTGCGGTACAAACAACCAGCTCTTCAGCCAGTACGACTTGTTTCTATTTTAAATTACAAAACGAAATAAAAACAAGGAGACATATGTACTGTGGATTTAAGATTACTTTTAAAAGGTGATGTTAGTGGGAGAATATAATTAATAAAATGCTGTCTTCATGAACCGTTTAAAAATAGTAATTTTTCCTTTATTGTTATTTGATTCCCCTTGTCCCATGCGGGCAGCGTCGACATCCTGAAGCATCTGAAATGTTCGACAACTTTTTAAAGTTGCTCGAAACAACAGTCCATTTTTTTAGGAAGTCGATTACAGTCCTTACAGTAGCAGCGTCCCCATGCACATTTCGTGATCCCTATTCCTTCCGCAGCCCGGCATTTTTATTAACTGTGTACTGCCCCTGGAAGTAATCTTATCAGGCCTTTACAAATATTAATTTTTCAGGTGTGTAGTGTATGACGTCCAGTTTCCTTAAAGACAATAGGTGTGCGCTACTTACATACCTTGTTAAGAGCGATGATCACACATACAAAGCAGGTAATGGAATAGTAAACGCGGATATTATCTGTCTTGTACCTCCGGCGTGATTATGTGATGAAAACCCAGGAAAATCGCCCCAAATTAATCGTCATTCCACTGGAAATATGAGTGAAAAAAATATTACTGTCACTGACGTTGAGAAACAGCTGATATTGGTAAAATTGAAGCTCCAGAGCTCGATTGAACCCTCTTCTTTTATTTTTTATGAATGAATAAACCACCATTTGACAATTTATTACTGTATTTACCTTCTGCACCATCTATATTTCGGTTTTTACGCCATTACCAAGTACAATGTTAAAAATTGTTACAATATTAACATGTCATATCTGGTAATGCTGTCCAAAGCAGGTAAACAAGACTAACTAATGTTAGCTGCTTTGGACTGCCTTTACAGATATGACATGTTAATGTTCTAACAATTTTTAACATTGTATTGGATAATGGCATAAAAACGAAAATGTATATAGTACGCAGTACAGAAGATACAGAAATGCACAGTCAAATGGCGGTTTATTCACTCAAAAAAATATAGCATGACTGTGGCTGAACACCATTGAAAACTTTTTATAGATTCCTCATCACATTCTGTACTGAATTTGAAGATAAGTTAACCCCTCTCTTAACTACAGTGGTCAAAAATAATTGTTGCATATTGATTTATTGTCAACACTGGACGTAATAGGAAGCAAAACTGATTTGCTCTGTCAGGCACAGTAATAAGAAAACAAAAATGAAGAAGATAAACACACTTCCAATTGATAGACACAATTTTTAAAAAAATATGCAAATGATTCTGCTGCAAATACTACAGTTTCTTCTGACCGTCACCTTGCAAAACACATGTTTATGAACCAGTTGGGCCTCCTCGTAATTGAAAACACTTTTGTATGTAGTTAGCCGTACTCTTTACCAAATTTTCCATAAGCTTGTGGGGTATTATCCCATTCCTCCACAGTGGCCTGTATGATGTTCTTTAGGTTCTCTGAAGGGAAAGGACTATTGCAGACCACTCGTTTTACCTTGACCCATGCGTTCTTAGTAAAGTTCAGCCCAGGAGAATAGGGGGGCCACTTCATTCCGTTCTACACTAGGGAGATGTTCACAAGCTGCTTGTGACGACGGGGCGCGCATTTTCATCCATCAGCATGATGGTTACGTTCACCAAGTGGAACCATAATGCGAGCACGGATGTCATCCCCATATTTCACACTAATCATCCTCCCATGTTGATACTCAAGGAATCTCCTGCGGCTCTACATGATACCACCCCAAAACATGATTGAACCCGAAGTGGCCGTGCGGTTAAAGGCGCTGCAGTCTGGAACCGCAAGACCGCTACGGTCGCAGGTTCGCATCCTGCCTCGGGGATGGATGTTTGTGATGTCCTTAGGTTAGTTAGGTTTAACTAGTTCTAAGTTCTAGGGGACTAATGACCTCAGCAGTTGAGTCCCATAGTGCTCAGAGCCGTTTGAACCATGATTGAACCGTCTTAATAAGGGTGCGGTTGGCGGTCAGGATGTAATCGTTGTCCTCGTTGCTTCCACAAACGAATATCTGTATTGTCAGAGTGGAGACTGGTACGGATCTCAGCAGAAAAGAGCGTTGTGTCCCACTGCTGCCTATTCCACAAAGAGGAGTCGCGTAGTCACGCGACGTGGGCCACTCTCTGAACGCAATTTATAGGAGGAGCCTCTGATTATACGTTTTTGTTGTCCGAACCAACCAGTGGCAACAAATTCTCGTAATGACACGCTGCACAAGTTCTGCAATGGTCATCCATGGACTCCACAGTGGTTTGCAGAGTATAAACACTGAGGTAGATGAAGAAGTTTCAAAAACAGATCCACTATGGAAATTAGTATCGTTTCTCAAGACTCTATTGTCATGTACTAACTAATGAAGAAGTATCTCATCAAGAAGAAATTAGCTTCAGCTGGCGCTGAGCTGTATTGCGTAATGTTAATTATGCTACGCTTTGAATAGCTGGCAGAATAATGAAAGTAGAGATAAATCAACAGGACGCCGGAACAGCCATTAACGGAGAGAAGGAAATTCGTATCGTGATGCCGGGTGGGCTTCAACACTCTGATATTATTATTTGTTTTTATATTTCAAAGACGAGTAAAACTTATATAATATTATACAAAAGGAAACATGATGTTCAATACACATGGCTGAATAATGTTATAATTCCTAGTATTTTGAAAGAAGATTGTTGTCCTCAAAAAAACATTTCTTCGTCAAAAGATCATACTCTTTCATAAAATTAAAGAAATCTATTAAAGAAGTCTTACAGGCATATGGAAGTTCTGCCAATATTGTTACAGTAACGCTATTGAAAAGTCAAGAAGCATTAAAACTGGAACTGTTCTAAATCAAGAAAAATATCTATTTATGTTTTTCATTGCGGGTTATTGGAGAAAACGATACTTGAGGGCTGTAATAAGGAAGTGTAAATATGTTTCACTCACTAGCAAAAAAGTGATCACGCAGTATTTAACTGAAATGAAAAGAGCAATCATTCAGAGGAAAAGGCATCGCAAGTGACTTTGTTGATCGTTGGTGTTATTTGGATTGTTTCTGAGTTGTTTTCATCACGAATTACAAGACACCACAGGGAACTAGTTGACCGTAGGAGTTCTTCGCTTTATTTTTAATTTTTTTTCCTCATGAATTCTAAGAATAAAGAAAATAACCAAGATATCATCTTCTTAGAGTTAGGTCAACAACTCGAAGACACATCAGATAAGCACTAATTTAGCTGTCACATCTATTTCCAAAGAGTTAAAAAGCAGTGGGAGGACTTCGGATCAAATGTGAAAAATCTTCGACAGTGTTTTTGGACCTAATTATAAACCGACTGATTATTACGACGTGTTGTTAGTCGATTGATTGATGAAGTGTTGGCTGGCTGCAAATGTACAATATTCGCCAATGGTCAAACCGGCGCTGAAAAGACATTCACTGTTTTAGGTGAAAAATGGAATGCCTTAAGCTCATGGCAAACAGATGTTCCCGTTGGGGTGATTTTTGGAACCACATAATTTGATTTGCTGTCTCTAATTGACGACAACACGGCTATATTATGATTCGACTAAAAGACACATATGCACCTCCAAATAAGACATCAATTTCTAATATATGTTTTAAGTGTCATACAAATTTATGAGTACGAGAGACCACTCTGGCATAATTTTAAACCAAACCTCCACATATTTTCAAAATTGTTCAAATGGCTCTGAGCACTATGCACTATGGGGCTTAACATCTGAGCTCATCAGTCCCCTAGAACTTAGAACTACTTAAACCTAACTAACCTAAGGGCATCACACGAATCCATGCCCGTAGCGGTCGCGCGATTCCAGACTGAAGCTCCTAGAACCGCTCGGCCATTCCGGCCGGCTTCCACATATTTTATGCAGAAATAATGAATATAACTGATTTTACTAGTAACGTTATTGCAAACAATTTTCTTTCTTTTCTTTTATTTTCGAATGATGAGCATGGACTTTATGCATCCAGTACTGTGGTGAGATGATTGTAGCTCTCTCTCTCATACGGTATACACTGACACTATGTAAAATGTCATTACCTAAACGTGTCCTTTGAGCACACTCAATTTAGACGTAGTGGGAGTTAGTGAAGTGAAATGGAAAGAAAAGAAGCATTTCTGGTCAGACTAATATAGGGCACTATCAACAGCAGCAGAAAAATGATGTAACGGGAGTAGAATTCGTGACCTACTGTCTAAAGTTCAGTGACAGGATTGTCCTCATCATATTAGACTGCAAACCAAAGCCGGCAACGATAGTTCCAGTATACATGCTGACGTCGCAAGCAGAAGATGAAGAGGTGCAAAAATTATGTGAGGATATTAAATGGGTAATTCAGTATGTAAAGGGATATGAAAGACAATAATCATGGGATACTGGAACGCGGTAACGGGAAAATATCGGCTAGGCAGTAGAAATGAGAAAGGAGAAAGACTAATTGACTACTGCAATAAATTTCAGATCGAAATATGGACTACTTCTTTCAAGAATCACAAAAGGACAAGGTATACTTGAGAAAGGCCGGGAGGTAGGGGAAGATTCCTGCTGGATTACATCATGGACAGGTAAGGATTCCGAAATTGTATATTTTAAGGCGTGCAAAGGAGCAGATAAAGATTCAGATCATAATTTAATAATGCTGAAGTACAAAAGTGAATAGTAGAGACTAATCAGTGTGGAAGGAGGGGGGGGGGGGGGGGGGGGTACTGAAATAATGAGGAATGATGAGACACGTCTGAAGTTCGCTAAGGATGTGGATACGTAGTGAGAAATATCACAGTAGGCAGTTCAGATGGAGAGGAGTCGATATCTCTGAAGAAGTCGGTCACAGATGTTGGATAGGTCGACATACATACAAGGAAGGTAACTCTAAGGAAACAATGACTAACAGGAAAAGTACTTCAGTTGGTCGACGAAAGGAGTAAGTACAAAAATCTCCATGTAACGACATGTGTACAGCAATGTATATCCTTAGGAATGATATAAATAGGAAGTTTGAAATGGCTGCAAGAAAAATGTGAAGAAATAGGAAAAGAGGACTGACTCAGTATACAGGAATGTCAAAATAAAATTCGGCAAAATTAAAAGCAAGGGAAATGGCATTAAGACTGCAATGGGACTTACACTGTTAAATGCAGAGGAGAGAGTTAGTAGGTAGAAAGAGTACATTGAAGGCCTCTATAAGGGGTAGATTTGTCTGATGAGATAGAAGAAGAAACAGGAGTCGATTTAGAAGAGACTGGGGATCCAGTACTAGAATCAGAATCTAAGAGAGCTTTGGAGGACTTAAGACAAAATAAGGCAGAAGGGATAGATAACACTCCATCAGAATTTCTAAAATCACTAGGGGAAATCGCAACAAGACGATTATTCATATTGGTGTGTAGAATCTACGAGACTCGTGACGTACCATCAGATTATCGGAAACATATCATCCACACGATTCCGAAGACAGCAAGGGCAGATATGTGCGAAAAGTATCGCACAATCAGCTTAAAATGTCATGCATCCAAGCTGTTGACAGGAATAGTATACAGAAGAACAGAAATGGAAATAGAGATCTGTTGTGTGATTATTTTGGTTTTAGGAAAGTAGGCACCAGAGGCGCAGTTCTGACTTTGAACTTGAAAGAAAGCAATATTGAAGAAAAACAAAGACAATTTCAAACGATTAGCCGGTAAAGCGTTCGACAGTGTGAAATGGTACATGACCATCAAAATTATGTGAAATATGGGAATAAGGTATAGGGAAGGCGGGTGATATACAGTATTTACAAGAACTACGCGGGATCAATAAGACTGATGGATGAAGAACGAAGTGCTCAGATTTAAATACTGTAAGGTAGGGATGCCCTCTTTCGCCCTTACCGTTGAATATGTACATTGAAGAAGCAATGATGGAAGTAAAAGAAAGATTCAGGAGTGGGATTAAAATTCAGGGCGAAAGGATATCAACAATACGATTCGCTGATGACATTGCTAGCCCAAGTAAAGAAGAATTACATGACCCGCTGTCTAATGAGTACACTATTTGTATTGAGACTAAATGGAGGCAGAAATGAGAACAGTGAGAAACTTAACATCAATATTGGTGTTCAAGGAGTAGTAAAAGTTAAGAAATTCTGCTACCCTGGAAGAAAAGTAATCTCTGACAAAGAAAAGAGGACGTAAAAAGCAGACTATCACAGGAAAAAGAGTGCATTCTTGGCCACGCGAAGTCTACTAATATCGAACAGAGGTATTGATTTGGGGAAGAATTTCTGAGAATGCACGTTTAGAGCACATTATTGTGTGTTAGTGAATCAGTCACAAGACAATGGGAAAATCGCTACAGAAGAGAGTCTAAGTGTTTGAGACGAGGTATCGCAGAAGAATATTTGAAAATCAGGTGGACTCATATGGCAAGGAATGAGGATTTCTCTGCTGAATCGCTGATGGAATGAATGGAAAACACTGATACGAGGAAGGAAGAGACCAGATGACAGGACATGTGTTAAGGCATCAGGGATTAATCTCCATGGTACTAGAAGCAATTGTAGGGAGTAAAAACTGTAGGGGAAGGCATATATTGGAATACACCAGCAAGTAATTGAGGACGGAGGGTGCAAGTACTCCTCTGTAATGAAGAGTCTGCGCAGGAGTGGAATTCGTGGAGCGCTGGCTTATCATTCAAACTTATGTTCGTAGTTTACAAATTTATTTTTCTCAGAAACGCTTTTTACGTTTTACATTGAAGAGCCAAAGAAACTGATACGGTTGCCTAATATTGTGTAGGGCCCCCGCGAGCACGCAGAAGTGCCGCAACGCTATGTGGCATGCACTCGATTAATGTCTCAAGTAGTGCTGGAGGAAAATGATAGCACGAATCCTGCAGGACCGTCCATAAATCCGTAAGAGTACTATGGGGTGGAGATCTCTTCTGAACAGCACGTTGCAAGGCATCCCAGATATGCTCAATAATGTTCCTGTCAGGCTAGTTTGGTAGTCGATGGAAGTGTTTAAAAACAGAAGAGTGTTATTGGGGCCACTCTGCAGCAATTCTGGACGTGTGGGATGTCGCATTGTTCTGCATTAATTCCTCAAGTGCGTCGGAATGCACAATGGACGTGAATGGATGCAGGTGATCAGACAGGATGCTTACGTACGTGGCACCTGTCAGAGTCGTGTATAGACGTATCAGGGGTCCCTCTTCACTCTAACTGCACGCGCGTTAAAACATTATAGAGCATCCATCAGCTTGGACAGTCCCCAGCTGACATGCAGGGTCCATGGATTCATGACGTTGTCTCCATACCCTTACACGTCCATCCGCTCGATACAATTTGAAAGAAGACTCGTCCGACCAGGCAACATGTTTCCATTCATCAACAGTCCAATGTTGGTGTTGACGGGCCCAGGTGAGGTGTAAAGCTTTGTGTCGTGCAGTCATCAACGGTACACAAGTGGGCCTTCGGCTCCGAAATCCCTTATCAATGATGCTTCGTTGAATGGTTCGCACGCTGAGTCTTGTTGATGGCCCAGCATTGAAATCTGCAGTACTTTGCAGAAGGTTTGCACTTCTGTCAGGTTGAACGATTCTCCTCAGTCGTCGGGAGTCCCGTTCTTGCAAGGATCTTTTCCCGTCGCTGCGTTGTCAGAGATCTGATGTTTTACCGGATTCCAAATGTTCATGGTTCACTCGTGAAATTTTCGTACGGGAAAATCCACTTCATTACTACTTCGGAGACGCTGTGTCCCATCGCTCGTGAGGCGACTCTTACACTGCGTCAAACTCACTTAAATCTTGACAACCTGCTGTTGTAGCAGCAGTAACCGAACTAACAACTACGGCAGACACTTGGTGTCTTATGTACGCGTTGACTGTTTATGTATCTCTGTATTTGAATACACATACCTATACCATTTTCTTTGGCGCTTCAGCGTATATAAGCTCTTACTACTACCTTTACCTTTCATACCGTTAGACTCTTAGATCTACAGTGTGGTTCATGTGCGAGTTGTAATACCATTCCGCTCCCAATGTAACTGCCTCAGCATCGATTGATTTAATTCATCTACATTTAACAACTCTTGTTTTGCTTTTACTGATGCTAATCTTATAACCTCCTTTGCAGACACTTCCAAGTCCATTGGACTGATCTTTCAAATCCTTTACCATCCCTGACAGAAATGCAACATCATAGGCAAATTTCTAAGTTTTTATTCCTTCTCCGTGAGCGTTAATTCCCTTTCTAGGTATCTGACTGGCGTCTACTGCTTGTTCAACATACAGCTTCAATAACATCGGGAATAGGCCGTAACCTGTGTCACTCCTTTTTTAACTACTGCTTCCCTTTTATATCGTTAGACTATTATACTTTAAGTGTGGTTCATGTAAAAGTAGTAAATAAACCTCCGCTCCCTGTATTTTATCCCTCCTACCTTCAGAACGACAAAAAGTGTATTCCAGTTAACAATGTCAAAACCTTTTTCTAAATCTAAAAATTGTATGAACGTTTCCAGACAATTTACTGTAATGGTGGCGGATATTATCCTCGACGACCGCCTATATTTCGACAGGTACGCACCCCGTCATCGTTGAGCCATAAACGTCTTTCGTCGAAGACATCACCAGTTCCAGTAAGTTGTTTTAACATTTTATACGCCGTAAGAAACTCAAGTTTCACACTGGTATGTTTTCCTCTCTTCAGTTTGTCTTCCGATAAAAGTCGAGGGGTTAGCATTGCCTCATTTGTTCCTATATTTCATTTCAACCGGAACGGATCTGCCCCTTTAGCATTGGAATTATTACGTTCCTCTTGAAGTATTCCGCGTGTATTACGTATCTCGTAGACCAGTTTTTTCCAAGTTATTGTTGAATGAATGTGTGCGGCCGCCGTTACTGCCTGAAGACGACTGATTTCCGTCTTTCTACCAGTAAGATGACGTCCCATCTCATTACGACCGAGGTGTCCACGTATACCTGGATATCCAATCTTCCCGGAGATGGATAGGTCATACAAGGAACCCTTTGAGTGCGAAGCCGCAAAAGGCCAATGTTGTTTATGGTATTCGATGGCCCACATATTGTCTGCTATGCAACCACAATATTGGCCCCCAATGGCAACAGGGGGCTGGACTGGAGGTATCCAATGTTGAGCACGGCACGAGACTAGGCGGCTTATTTGAACTGCTTAGTCGACGGGTAACTCACAGCGCTAGGCGCGTTGATACAAAGTAGAGCAATGACGACGAAAAACAAGGCAAACATTGTAGTATATCTATAACAGTTGCCGAAGTTGACATTTCGTCAGAAAGGAATTTCACAGAGTAAGAAAGAAGTGGTAGATGAAATATTAACGTTTCTGCAAGATGAGTTAGTGGAATGTGTGATGTCGTATACGCTCGATTGTGCGGACAATGTACATGACGAGTATAGTAATGATGATACATGCTTAACAAATGAAAGTGATTCTGAAACAGTTGTCGAGCAATGTAGTTCATCATCATTGTCTGCCAGGGATTTACAAATCTGGTCTCCAGTCAAAGGTACTCAGGGACAAATGTTGTCCAAGGAGCAGGTACTAAACATAATCACGTACAATAGTGCTCAAATGTATCCGAACGACCTCAATTGCATTTCGCCTGATTCGCATGCAACCCACATAACGTAGTTGTCTAGAAGGTGCTCTAATCGCTCCTCGGTACAGTCATTCGACTATTGAAAATGGTTCCTACAAGTCACCACTAGGAAACACAGATCTTTATCGCAATAACTCAAGATGGAAAGTAACACTACGATACCACAAATATCAGGGAACACCTTATGACTGATTAGACTATCTTTAAGGTTTGTAAGCTCACATTCGTTGCAATAAATGACATACCTGAAATGTTACCATACTCATTATTTCGTCAGATAGGTAATGCAAGTAGTAAGTTCGCCGTAGTCATGATTTCCTCTTCAAAGTAACATAACGTTCATATTATTTAACTCAACATGACATTAAAGATTTAAGTTATTCACTAGCAGCTAGTTGAGAATATGCATGAACTTTAAATGACACGACGAACCGTCTCGTTGTGCATATGGATTCAAATCCAGGTCATGCAGACTAAGCAAAGATATCGTGACTGATGGAAACTAACACTTATTCCTGACTAGGCATACCGAGAGTGATATACCTCGATTTTAGACGGTATCAGTTAGTAAATATCAACTTTAAATTACATAACGTAAACATTTTAACGGACGCAAATTCCTACCCAGCATCTATTGTACCTGTTAACCTACTACGAGAGATGGTAAATTTTGTTTCTTCACAAGTAAATTATTTGGTTGGACAGGGATTCGAACCCAGGACCTAATCGGATCAACTGTGACATATCGGATTTTCTCCGCAGCAGCTAGATGATTTAACTGAAATGACGAGACGAAACATTAATTTTTTCCTTCCCAGGACTCCAGCCCGGCACCTATCGTTGTTATATTCTAGGGAAAACGAACGTCAAATATGGGTTTGTTACGCCAGCAGCGACATGTGAGCATGTTTGAACTAGAAATAATATGACGATGAGTTCAGTGCTGACTGGGAATCGAACCCCACACGTATCGTTGTTGACTACACACAAAGAGACGTCAGTTACCGAATTTTTCTCCACCAGCAGCTCGGAATAAAATCCTTGAACTTATGGTGATCTCGCAAATAGTTCTGTGTTTCACTAGGAGACAAAAACGTCACATATCATTAGCGTTGACAACGAATGAAAATACATTAAAAATCAAAACTATTATACACCAGCAGTTAGGTATTCTCATACTAGAGCTTGATAATACATAATGAGAAATTTAGTGCCGGACCAGGATTCGAACCCATTCACGCGCAATATGCGGAGATGTTGATGAATCTGCAGATTTGAACAAACAACAAATTGTGGTCGAGCTGTATTGTCCCGAACGGATCAAATTCCGCGTTAAGGGCGGTCTGAGTTGCATTCCCAGTTCAGAACCAATTTTCTCAACGCACAGGAGCTCAAATAAAAGATGGGATAAGTGTCCTGTGACCATACGTAGCGTTTGCTTCGTCACTAGAAATAAATAACAGTTAAAGAATGGTTACTGGTAATAGAGTTTCTACATGTCGCCACTCATGACTTTATTGTGGTTCAACCTAACGTCTACTTGGTAGAGAAGGAATATCACGTTTAATGTGAAGTTCAGACCACAATGTTACTATACCTTCTTCACTTGGCGTAGCTAGAAGAGAATAGAATCTGTCTCTACCTATCAAAAATCATCGGCAGAAGTTGGAATCGAACCCAGACTACAAAAATGCAAACAAAACATCAACCCAACACACGACCAAACCATCTTCTTTGCGACTCATTCTTCTAACATAACGCTGTTGCGCCACACTGGATGAGAATTCTAACACACGGGCTCCCTGTAGTGGTTTGCAGCATGTTCAGTACATTCATTTACTTGGTTGCCCGAATCGCCATGAGCTAGCTGTCTCGGCTACCCACTGCATACATTCGACTCTATTTTGTAATCAGCCAAATAAAATCACGTAACTGCCACCTACACAGAGCTGCCAACAGCGTAGGATGCAGAAATGGAATTAGGAAGTGTTCCTTTCCACTTGAGCTACTCTACTGCGCTATCTGTTTGTTGAAAAAGTCGTGCAGTGCAAAAGAAAAGCTGTAACTGTCTGTCTCTCAGAAGTCTATATCCGGCCATAAGGATTATCACACAGCAGTGTGGAATGCGGAAGTTCTGGAGAAATTGTTGTTGATCTCTGGAGCTGCTACAACTACATGTAACCTAGTAGGGGAAGGGTAAGTGTCCTGCACTGTAGATACGATGACGTGAGTTTGAGTACATTCACTGCTACATTTTCAAAACGCGATACTGCTGTCTGCTGGAGTTATCAGCCTAATGGAACTTCGAACACAATTCCCTTCACTTCTCAACCCAAAATAGTCGCATGTAGAAAAAGGGCTAACTTCTGCGACATTTTGTTCTTTTCAGGTTTAATAGACGGCTAGGACGCAGATGCATCTCGAAACGTTTGTGTTAAGTATGGAGAGAGCACACCGTGCCAAAATACACTCCTGGAAATGGAAAAAAGAACACATTGACACCGGTGTGTAAGACCCACCATACTTGCTCCGGACACTGCGAGAGGGCTGTACAAGCAATGATCACACGCACGGCACAGCGGACACACCAGGAACCGCGGTGTTGGCCGTCGAATGGCGCTAGCTGCGCAGCATTTGTGCACCGCCGCCGTCGGTGTCAGCCAGTTTGCCGTGGCATACGGAGCTCCATCGCAGTCTTTAACACTGGTAGCATGCCGCGACAGCGTGGACGTGAACCGTATGTGCAGTTGACGGACTTTGAGCGAGGGCGTATAGAGGGCATGCTGGAGGCCGGGTGGACGTACCGCCGAATTGCTCAACACGTGGGGCGTGAGGTCTCCACAGTACATCGATGTTGTCGCCAGTGGTCGGCGGAAGGTGCACGTGCCCGTCGACCTGGGACCGGACCGCAGCGACGCACGGATGCACGCCAAGACCGTAGGATCCTACCCAGTGCCGTAGGGGACCGCACCGCCACTTCCCAGCAAATTAGGGACACTGTTGCTCCTGGGGTATCGGCGAGGACCATTCGCAACCGTCTCCATGAAGCTGGGCTACGGTCCCGCACACCGTTAGGCCGTCTTCCGCTCACGCCCCAACATCGTGCAGCCCGCCTCCAGTGGTGTCGCGACAGGCGTGAATGGAGGGACGAATGGAGACGTCTCGTCTTCAGCGATGAGAGTCGCTTCTGCCTTGGTGCCAATGATGGTCGTATGCGTGTTTGGCGCCGTGCAGGTGAGCGCCACAATCAGGACTGCATACGACCGAGGCACACAGGGCCAACACCCGGCATCATGGTGTGGGGAGCGATCTCCTACACTGGCCGTACACCACTGGTGATCGTCGAGGGGACACTGAATAGTGCACGGTACATCCAAATCGTCATCGAACCCATCGTTCTACCATTCCTAGACCGGCAAGGGAACTTGCTGTTCCAACAGGACAATGCACGTCCGCATGTATCCCGTGCCACCCAACGTGCTCTAGAAGGTGTAAGTCAACTACCCTGGCCAGCAGGATCTCCGGATCTGTCCCCCATTGAGCATGTTTGGGACTGGATGAAGCGTCGTCTCACGCGGTCTGCACGTCCAGCAAGAACGCTGGTCCAACTGAGGCGCCAGGTGGAAATGGCATGGCAAGCCGTTCCACAGGACTACATCCAGCACCTCTACGATCGTCTCCATGGGAGAATAGCAGCCTGCATTGCTGCGAAAGGTGGATATACACTGTACTAGTGCCGACATTGTGCATGCTCTGTTGCCTGTGTCTATGTGCCTGTGGTTCTGTCAGTGTGATCATGTGATGTATCTGACCCCAGGAATGTGTCAATAAAGTTTCCCCTTCCTGGGACAATGAATTCACGGTGTTCTTATTTCAATTTCCAGGAGTGTACATCAGAAAAGTCTTTTCTACAATAGCTGTCATATCATAGTGGCTTTTTATTCTTCTTCAAACCTTGTTTGACAGCTTTAACTCAAAATGTACTTGTCAGCAGCGGAAAAAATGGTTCAAATGGCTCTGAGCACTATGGGACTTAACATCTCAGGTCATCCCCTAGAACTTAGAACTACTTAAACCTAACTAACCTAAGGACATCACACACATCCATGCCCGAGGCAGGATTCGAACCTGCGACCGTAGGCGTCGCGCGGTTCCAGACTGAAGCGCCTAGAACCGCTCGGCCACCGCGGCCGGCAGCAGCGGAAAGAGGCGTTAACTGTTGTGCAGCATTGTAAGTTTTTCACCATTGCACTATGAGCTGAAAGTATTTTCTTGCCATTTCCTTATCGACATTTCATCTGACTGCTTGTAGCTCTTTCACAGAAGGGATAAAAACGTTAGAGTCAGCTATACTGGAACGGCGAACCATAACAGACACTTTTTCATAGGTCAGCACATTACCACAGAACTAGCAAAGAGATGTAAGTCTTTGTTTCCTCTTACGTGGCAAATTGTGCCTACAACTCGTAAACCGCTATTTAAAAGACGAGATTAGATGCGATTTCCACGTCCAACGACTTCCCTGGGCCGAAAACCGTAAATTTACAATCTTTTGTTACACCTCAAGCGATAATAACTCAGCTTATTCAATGGAAATGACATGAAAACTCAAGTGAACTTTGAGGCTTAATTCCGTGCACACCAGGAAGCAACTTGTCGATCACAGCGTTGCCTAACATACGTTGCCTTGTTGCCAAATCTCAGTTACAATACCAGCAGGATGAAGACGAACCGATGTGATCCTGTAGCGGGCTGGAAGTGACCGTAGCTGGCATCTCAAAGACGCGGCTGCTACGGCCTGGAATACACAATGCGTTTGTTTCGCATTTCTGTAACTAGGTTAAGGGACTGGAGTGTAGTTACTAATAATACTCAGAACTGACTGCAAACTAAACATCATAAATCAGTAACTCTCATAATTGTTTTTATATTTCTTTCGTAAGTGTACTCAAAACTAAGACACTCACTCATTGTCGTTTTCGTGCCTCACCGATAGTCGAGAACAACACACAGATCAAAATAAAATAAGAACGTGTGTATGTGTGTGTGAGAGAGAGAGGGAGGGAGAAAGAAGAGAGAGAGAAAGAGAGAGAGGTTAAAATAAAAAAGAATGAGAGAGTAAAAAATTGTTGTAAAGAAAAATGAATCATGGTATGTTGAGAAATCTTTCATTAAAATAAGACGTTCCACATCATTACGAAATGTCCTATTCATGATCTATGGAACAGGTATTAATCTAATTAAATCTAATCTAATCTATTAATATCATATTGCTGACTAGCCATGAAGGGCCACGAATTACCGAAATTTTCGCCAATATCAGTAATCAGGAGAAAGAAAACTGGCGTTCTACGGATCGGAGCGTGGAATGTCAGATCCCTTAATCGGGCAGGTAGGTTAGAAAATTTAAAAAGGCAAATGGATACGTTAAAGTTAGATATAGTGGGAATTAGTGAAGTTCGGTGGCAGGAGGAACAAGACTTTTTGTCAGGTGATTACAGGGTTATAAATACAAAATCAAATAGGGGTAATGCAGGAGTAGGTGTAATAATGAATAAAAATAGGAGTGCGGGTTAGCTACTACAAACAGCATAGTGAACGCATTATTGTGGCCAAGATAGACACAAAGCCCATGCCTAATACAGTAGTACAAGTTTATATGCCAACTAGCTCTGCAGATGATGAAGAAATTGATGAAATGTATGACGAGATAAAAGAAATTATTCAGGTAGTGAAGGGAGACGAAAATTTAATAGTCATGGGTGACTGGAATTCGTCAGTAAGAAAAGGGAGAGAAGGAAACATAGTAGGTGAATATGGATTGGGGGGAAGAAATGAAAAAGGAAGCCCCTGGTAGAATTTTGCACAGAGGATAACTTAATCATAGCTAACACGTGGTTCAAGAATCATGAAAGAAGGTTGTATATCTGGAAGAATCCTGGAGATACTAAAAGGTATCAGATAGATTATATAATGGTAAGACAGAGATTTAGGAACCAGGTTTTAAATTGTAAGACATTTCCAGGGGCAGATGTGGATTCTGACCACAATCTATTGGTTACGAACTGCAGATTGCTACTGAAGAAACTGCAAAAAGGTGGGAATATAAGGAGATGGGACCTGGATAAACTGAAAAAACCAGAGGTTGTAGAGAGTTTCAGCGAGAGCAAAAGGGAACACTTGACAGGAATGGGGGAAAGAAATACAGTAGAAGAAGAATGGGTAGCTCTGAGGGATGAAGTAGTGAAGGCAGCAGAGGATCAAGTAGGTAAAAAGACGAGGGCTAATAGAAATCCTTGGGTAACAGAAGAAATATTGAATTTAATTGATGAAAGGAGAAAATATAAAAATGCAGTAAATGAAGCAGGCAAAATGGAATACAAACGTCTCAAAAATGAGATCGACAGGAAGTGCAAAATGGCTAAGCAGGGATGGCTAGAGGACAAATGTAAGGATGTAGAGGCTTGTCTCACTAGGGGTAAGATAGATACGGCCTACAGGAAAATTAAAGAGACCTTTGGAGAGAAGAGAACCACTTGTATGAATATCAAGAGCTCAGATGGCAATCCAGTTCTAAGCAAAGAAGGGAAGGCAGAAAGGTGGAAGGAGTATATAGAAGGTTTATACAAGGGCGATGTACTTGAGGACAATATTATGGAAATAGAAGAGGATGTAGATGAAGATGAAATGGGAGATAAGAAACGGCGTGAAGAGTTTGACAGAGCACTGAAAGGCCTGAGTCGAAACAAGGCCCCAGGAGTAGACTACATTCCATTAGAACTACTGATGGCCTTGGGAGAACCAGTGATGACAAAACTCTACCATCTGGTGAGCAAGATGTATGAGACAGGCGAAATACCCACAGACTTCAAGAAGAATATAATAATTCCAATCCCAAAGAAAGCAGGTGTTGACAGATGTGAAAATTACCGAACTATCAGTTTAATAAGTCACAGCTGCAAAATACTAACACAAATTCTTTACAGACGAATGGAAAAACTGGTAGAAGCGGGCCTCGGGGAAGATCAGTTTGGATTCCGTAGAAATGTTGGAACACGTGAGGCAATACTAACCTTACGACTTATCTTAGAAGAAAGATTAAGAAAAGGCAAACCTACGTTTCTAGCATTTGTAGACTTAGAGAAAGCTTTTGACAACGTTAACTGGAATACTCTCTTTCAAATTCTGAAGGTGGCAGGGGTAAAATACAGGGAGCGAAAGGCTATTTACAATTTGTACAGAAACCAGATGGCAGTTATAAGAGTCGAGGGGCATGAAACGGAAGCAGTGGTTGGGAAAGGAGTGAGACAGGGTTGTAGCCTCTCCCCGATGTTATTCAATCTGTATATTGAGCAAGCAGTAAAGGAAACAAAAGAAAAATTCGGAGTAGGTGCTAAAATTCATGGAGAAGAAGTAAAAACTTAGAGGTTCGCAGATAACTTTGTAATTCTGTCAGAGACAGCAAAGGACTTGGAAGAGAAGTTGAACGGAATGGACAGTGTCTTGAAAGGAGGATATAAGATGAACATCAACAAAAGCAAAACGAAGATAATGGAATGTAGTCAAATTAAATCGGGTGATGCTGAGGGGATTAGATTAGGAAATGAGACACTTAAAGTAGTAAAGGAGTTTTGCTATTTAGGGAGTAAAATAACTGTTGATGGTCGATGTAGAGAGGATATAAAATGTAGACTGGCAATGGCAAGGAAATCGTTTCTGAAGAAGAGAAATTTGTTAACATAGAGTATAGATTTAAGTGTCAGGAAGTCGTTTCTCAAAGTATTTGTATGGAGTGTAGCCATGTATGGAAGTGAAACATGGACGATAACCAGTTTGGACAAGTAGAGAATAGAAGCTTTCGAAATGTGGTGCTACAGAAGAATGCTGAAGATAAGGTGGGTAGATCACGTAACTAATGAGGAGGTATTGAATAGGATTGGGGGAGAAGAGAAGTTTGTGGCACAACTTGACTAGAAGAAGGGATCGGTTGGTAGGACATGTTTTGAGGCACCAAGGGATCACAAATTTAGCATTGGAGGGCAGCGTGGAGGGTAAAAATCGTAGAGGGAGACCAAGAGATGAATACACTAAGCAGATTCAGAAGGATGTAGGTTGCAGTAGGTACTGGGAGATGAAGAAGCTTGCACAGGATAGAGTAGCATGGAGAGCTGCATCAAACCAGTCTCAGGACTGAAGACCACAACAACAACAACATTAGTAACCAAATCTAAACTTCAAAATAAAAGACGACTGTTTTTGTAATAAACCAGGACTACTATAATGACCCTTTCGTACCTGTTAACTAACCACGAAAGATGTCTGATATACCTACATTCAGAAGTAACAAAGATGAAGCGCTTTATGTGGAATTCTGTGACGGAGAAACGAACCCAACACGTTATCGGATTGTTAACTAAGTAAAATCAAATGTTATGTATCGTTTTTACCATGCGCTAGGTGTTTGGATCTACAATAAGGATACAAATTTTTGTGCCTGAGCGACAGTCGAACAGTACCTCGAATATAGCTTAAGTATCAGTTGATTACTCACCAACAGTAAGATGTGTGCGTGTTTGACCAAAAATAACAACACCTATTGCGATTGTTGGGAACACATGAACAGATATTAAAAAGGCACGTTAATTTTCACTAGCAGGCCGGTGTGCACTTGATGGGGCTTGAAATGAAATTATGAATGTTTTTGTATTGGATCAGCACTCAAACCCACATACTTACCTTTGGAAGAGACCTAGAGAAGATTGCAGTCTTGGGAAAAGGAACGAAATGATTGAACTATACTGTTCCGAGAGATTCCGATCCTCGCAATAGGAGGTACGAATTCGAATCACAGTCCAGCACCAAATTTTTCAACGTCTATAGTTGAAACAAGTACAAGTAAAATAAGAGCCCTGTTCCTTTAAATTGCTATCGGTTCATCAAATAAAATAAAGTTTTGTAATGTAAGTAAGTATACTGGAGACAGTATTTCTGTTTACCATGACATCCGCCTATGTTATTTCCGAACGTAAACCGGCTCTGCCCAGTTGGTAATGAAGGAACGTGATGTTTAATGCGGATTTAGGATTATAACGTCTTTCTCTTGAGGTTACCAGAGGAAAAGTAAATCTGTTTGTGCCTCTTAAAAGTAAGTGCCTGAACCCACTCATTGCACCTGTGATAGTTCGTTCCACCAGACCATTGTGGCCTCACTGCCCGGCCCCAGGAGTGTGCTGTTACGGATAATGTGCTTAGCTTACAAAATTAGTCACGTTGGAAAAAATACGAGTCTTTGAAATGGGTTAAGGAGAAGCAAGCTTCTGACGCGGAGATTATGCTATTCTAAAGTCAGCAGGATGTAAAGACTATTCTAGGCATCATAGCCTCGATGTGAAGACATTTTGAAATTTTCACTAATTCAGCTAATTCCCTAGTTCGAGAAAATCCACTGTGATGTGTGAAGTTACCGGGTAATTCGATTAATACCATCATTATTACTATCATTTTCTTCATACCGTTGCTGGAACTGACAACCTCACTGTTCGTTTTACCTGATTTTGTAATCATTTAAATAAAACAACATGACCTTCCAGTGAATGACATTCCGTCCCCATTTTCCTTCTGTTCAATTTGTTAGTAAGCTTTTAGCCTTCGAACCAGCGAAATGCGGCAGAGTACGGTCGATAAACTATTCACAATCCACGATTTAGTGCCGTTAAGACGATTTCTTTAAACATTGTCGTAGCTGAAGGAATTTAGTTTCTTCTTAAATCGTCTTATGCAGCAGCGTTTACAGCTATCTTAAATAGGAAAAGGTCTTTATCCAGGTACGAAGGTTTTAAAACAAACTTCCCACAGTTTGTGTCAGGTTGATCTTTTCGTCTGATAGCACTGCGTAAGTATTTTGTCTAAGAGGTACCACAAGTAGTGTTCCTTTAGCTGTGGGAATCATTGATTGAAAACGAATTTAATACCAGTGGGTACAGTACTGCTAAATATTCAAAATGATTATCAACTGAAGTCTGAATTCATCCAGAAACTTAGGCGTATTTATAATATTGAAGCTAGACTGTGTATCGTTGTCTTCCTTGAGTGGGCATTGGAAGGCGTTTACTCACACATATACAATACTATGAATACTTCGGACGCTATTGTTAACGTTGCAGTCATAAACTAATTTTTTTTTTAATTCTTCTGTGTCTTTAGCGTGCAATATGTGTTGTAGACACAGTCTTAGACAAAAAAAAAAAATGACCGCCGAGTCGTTCACGTAAGGTAGACAATACGGTCGTGCTCCCCTCAGAAATCTATGTCCGGCAATATGTTCGATCTGGCAACATTGTAGACTGCAGCACTTCGCAGAGGAATTCTTTACTGAAGTCTGAGTACATCACTCTTGAATACGACCGTAGTTTTGAGGCAAAACGCTACACTAGCTAATACGACGTTTGGCAACCGACGTACACATCGACAAAATTTTTATCGCCCCTTTCCTCTCGGTGCTGAAGCTATGAGTGTAATTCAAGTGAATGTATATTATATTTCGCTTTCTGTCCCACTGGTATTTGCCCATATTTGAAGCTACCGAGAGAAAAAGTAAGTTGCTAGAGCCACTGTTAGCAAATATCTGCAGAGAGTTCTTAATTGCTATTGTGGAAATTTAGCATAGTAGACAAGAGGTTCATTTCCTTCATATTTATTACCCCGGAATATGAGTCTTAAGTGAAGAAAATTATTGGAATACGCATCGTTGACAGTCGATTTGGATTTCTTCAGAGACGCTTGTATTGTGAAGCAGCTTGTCAGACAGAAAGCCGAGATCTATGACAATTAACTTACTGAGTCGAGCTACCAGAGGACTTGATGTGTACCGATTTTCTTCCGATTTCGTTACAGAATTTTTTCTGGAAATTCTCAGCTCCATAAAATGAATAAAAAAAAAAGGCTCGCACACACCGGCCTCTACCACGGTTAGAACTAATGACTCTTTGAGCCAGTGCGACACGAGACACGGGAAGTATCTCGGGGCTACACACACACTTTTGCCAGCATGCCACTCTCGTCATGGTATTGGTCGCTCAGCCTCATAACGCATCGTGAAAGATAATGTAAGTCCAGAATGAGATTTTCACTCTGCAGCGGAGTGTGCGCTGATATGAAACTTCCTGGCAGATTAAAACTGTGTGCCCGACCGAGACTCGAACTCGGGATCTTTGCCTTTCGCGGGCAAGTGCTCTACCATCTGAGCTACCGAAGCACGACTCGCCCCCCGTACTCACAGCTTTACTTCTGCCAGTACCTCGTCTCCTACATTCCAAACTTTACAGAAGCTCTCCTGCGAAACTTGCAGAACTAGCACTCCTGAAAGAAAGGATATAGCGGAGACATGGCTTAGCCACAGCCTAGGGGATGTTTCCAGAATGAGATTTTCACTCTGCAGCGGAGTGTGCGCTGATATGAAACTTCCTGGCAGATTAAAACTGTGTGCGCGACCGAGACTCGAACTCGGGACCTTTGCCTTTCGCGGGCAAGTGCTCTACCATCTGAGCTACCGTAGCACGACTCATGCCCGGTACTCACAGCTTTACTTCTGCCAGTACCTCGTCTCCTAATGTAGAAAAATGTTGGTGCAAATGGAAGCTATAAGAAACACAGTTAACTAATTATTATGTGCCACATAATAATCAATTCATTAGAAAATTCAGAAGAGAAGAAATTATAAATTATGCCCATTTTAAGACTAAAGTGCAAATACGGGCACTGTGCAGATCTGCGCTATTTCATCTTCAGACCTATACAAATAATGTATACTAAGCAGCGTATTCATTGCTTTCGTAATGTTTCCCTCTTGTTTAGTCTTTCAATGATGAACTGGATCCACACCCATGAGTATGATTGTCTCTTTGTATCCTTCCATCTACTATATTTGTGTGTTATTTCTCAGTATTCAAAAAGCAAAATATCATGCCTGCTCCCACGAGGTATTAGAACGAGGTCGCAAGAAGGCTAACGAACTATAATCAAAATACACTGAGACGCCAATTTGTCTGTCGTCATGGTGTTAAGTCGACAGAAATAGTTGAGTATTATTGCCTGCACCACCGGTATCCCATTGTCGTCTTTTCTTACTGAGATTTACGTATTACCCTGAACACAAGACGCCGAGATAAATGTGTATATTCTCCATGACGAAACATCCGACATTCTATTCATCCTCATCCATTCGTTACGTGCATCGGCAGCAATAAGTGATAGGAAATCTGTTGTGAGGTGACGAATAACAATAACAGTGGTAGTAATAACAAATCGGTAATCAAGGATGTTTATTGTATTACAGACAATTGTTAACCATTAATAAAATATTCAAGAAAGGCTGAGTGTTTAATTGGCGCACTGCATAGTTGTTCTTGCCATTTGTTACAGAATTCTGTTCTGGTTGTTTGCAGAGAGAAAAGAAAGAGCCCTGTAGCCACACATATCGCTAGTATAACGAGATATTACCTATCAACTATCCTTGCTTTACATCACGAGACGAACATGGCGTCACGGAGCTGATATTTGAAATACATTTCTGTTTTTTCCATCTGTTCTCTCTCTTTTTATTTTTATTTTTATTTTTTGAGAAAAGCATCTAGAAGCGCGAGTAATAGCAAGTAGGCATATACTCTATTTACAGTTATTTTCATTGGGATACATAAGGCAAAAATACACCTTTTAAGTGTATTATTGCGTAATTCCAATTATTGACAATCTATTCGTGAGCTTGCTCGCGTTCAGTGGGGTAAAACCTATCACAGAAGCAAGCAAGACACAAATATTTCTTGCACCATGCGCAACACACGAAAGAAATCTCGCTGCATTGACATGTTGTCCGATATATTGCTCGGAAAATACATCTGATTCATGTTGCTAAATACAGCTCTATCAGATATCAATTTGGATGCGTACCAAGTGTATAAATGTATATCTTAAAATACACAGAAAGGCACATAGATGTATTCGACTGAAACATAGCCATGACCAAGATTGTAAATGGGGTCGACAGCACCGCCATCTACCAGCTTGACAACTCGAACGGTGACAGTGCTCGGCCTGTTACCTACGTTTACCAGTATCAAAGCTACAGCATGAAAACACAAAAATGTTAAAAACCCGAAGTTAATTAACTTTGGAACCAATAGTAAATTAAAGTAGTCATCAGTCGGAAGACTGGTTTGAACACCACAGTGCTGTAATACGCACGGTCTTGTTGGTGATGGTATGCCGTTGCATTCTTCCGAACTTTGAGTTGACTTGCCTAGCCAGTTAATAGGGTAACCTACAGTTTAACGTGGCTTTCGGGGCACATTGCAACTCGGCATTTTCACATTATTGATCCTGTTCAAGTTCGGTGGCTGATCCTTCCACTCAGTTTTTTATTACAGAGGCCAACCGGCTCTCTGACCGAACACGCTGAGCTACCGGGCCGGCACCACTTCGCTACCACGTAACAGGTGGAACCGATAACGGACTAATAAAACGTTTTAGTTGCAGTCACTCTTTCGGTGTACAGCATTGCAAATACGATTGTAAAAGCTATGGAGTGTCTAGCAGAAAGCTAGAAGTCCATGCAATATTTGATCAAAATCGGTAGCGCACATGTCACAATCTCTCCTTGTGAGACTTATTTACAAATCGGAAGTTCGTGGTAACTGTTTCCCTCTGCTCCCCAATATGAGCGTTCTAAGTGACATACAGCAATGTATGCAAAACTAGTTTATGAGACCAACGTTAACTATAGCGTTCGAAGTATTCATAGTATTGTATATGTGTGTATCAACGCCTTCCAATGCCCACTCAAGGAAGACAACGATACACAGTCTAGCTTCAATATTATAAATACGCCTAAGTTTCTGGATGAATTCAGACTTCAGTTGATAATCATTTTGAATATTTAGCAGTACTGTACCCACTGGAGTTAAATTCGTTTTCAAGCAATGATTCTCACAGCTAAAGGAACAGTACTTGTGACACCTCTTAGACAAAATACTTACGGAGTGCTATCAGACGAAAAGATCAACCTGGCACAAACTGTGGGAAGTTTGTTTTAAAACCTTCGTACCTGGATAAAGAGCTTTTCCTATTTAAGATATCTGTGAACGTTGCTGCATAAGACGATTTAAGAAGAAACTAAATTCCTTCAGCTACGACAATGTTTAAAGAAATCGTCTTAACGGCACTAAATCGTGGTTTGTGAATCGTTTATCGACCGTACTCTGCCGCATTTGGCTGGTTCGAAGGCTAAAAGCTTACTAACGAACAGAAGGAAAATGAGGACGAAATGTCACCCACCGGAAGGTCATGTTGTTTTATTTAAATGATTACAAAATCAGGTAAAACGAACAGTGAGGTTGTCAGTATAAGCACGTTGCTGTTGTCAGTATCATGTTGCACTGCCCAGAGCATGTAATGATAAAGTGCCCGTTTAGGTCAGGCATATTGTATACAGAAGTGGAAGAGAGAGCACCACTAAATTCTGCCATCTGTATTCATTGTATACACACAAAAAATACTGTTCCAGTATATTTATGGAGCCCAATGAGTGAGTTGCGTATTTTCCGTTGAGAAAGAGCACTGGCAAACAGTATTACGTTATTTAAACTGGTGTCATTCTGAGCTAGCATTTATGGTCAGCGACTAAGTGTAAGGTCAATGAGTCAGCTGCGGGTTTTCCAACTGCGAAATACTTTCCTACGTTATAGAAGCGAATATTAAATAATATTGCGAAAATTTTGAACTTGGATAGCTTAGAATGAAATCCTTCAGTTTATTGCAAAGGAAAACAATTGATCTTCTAAAACATTCTGTCATACACAACTTAAAACAGGTCACGTCGACCAAATCATATGGAAGAACTGACAGCGACGTATATCGGATGGCGGTTAAGATCCCTTGCCTTTTGGTTTGGCAGTATTCGACAGCCATTTGTAGGCGCAAGTAAATGAAGTAAGGCAGCGCGTTTTTGTTATCAAGTAACGTCTTCATCAATTACTTTAGATTTAATGTAATCTACGAGTAATTGCTGATGTTTGATATTAACATGAAAAGGATTCCATAGACAGGGAAAGAACCTGTTCTTGGGCAACCACTTCTATAATGACCAAAAGGCATTAAATGATCGTCAAGCACATGTGTTCCAGCAGCGGTATGAAGAAAATGATAGTAATAATGACGGTAATAATCGAATTATGCGGTAACTTCACACCTCACAGTGGATATTCTCGAACTAAGAAATTAGATGAATTAGTGAAAATTTCAAAATGTCTTCACATCGAGGCTATGATGCCTAGAAGAGTCTTTACATCCTGCTGACATGAGAATAGCAAAATCTCCACGTCAGAAGGTTGCTTCTCCTTAACCCATTTCAAAGACTCGTATTTTTTCCACCGTGACTAATTTTGTAAGCTAAGCACATTATCCGTTACAGCGCATTCCTCGGGCTGGGAATGTGGCCACAATGGTCTGGTGGAACGAACTATCACAGGTGCAATGAGTGGGTTCAGGCACTTACTTTTAAGAGGCACAAACAGATTTACTTTTCCTCTGGTAACCTCAAGAGAAAGACGTTATAATCCTGAATCCGCATTAAACATCACGTTCCTTCATTGCCAACTGGGCAGAGCCGGTTTACGTTCGGAAATAACATAGGCGGATGTCATGGTAAACAGAAATACTGTCTCCAGTATACTTACTTACATTACAAAATTTTATTTTATTTGATGAACCGATAGCAATTTAAAGGAACAGGGCTCTTATTTTACTTGTACTTGTTTCAACTATAGACGTTGAAAAATTTGGTGCTGGACTGTGATTCGAATTCGTATCTCCTCTTGCGAGGATCGGAATCTCTCGGAACAGTATAGTTCAATCATTTCGTTCCTTTTCCCAAGACTGCAACCTTCTCTAGGTCTCTTCCAAAGGTAAGTATATGGGTCCGAATCCTGATCCAATACAAAAACATTCATAATTTCATTTCAAGCCCCATTAAGTGCACACCGGCCTGTAGTGCAAACTAACGTGCCTTTTTAATGTCAGTTTATGTATTCCCAACAATCGCCATAGGTGTTGTTATTTTTGGTCAAACACGCACACATCTTACTGTTGGTGAGTAATCAACTGATACTTAAGCTATATTCGAGGATGATTAAGAAGGACGGTAGGTGTACTGTTCGACTGTCGCTCAGGCACAAAAATTTGTATCCTTATTTTACATCCAAACACCTAGCGCATGGTAAAAACAATACATAACATTTGATTTTACTTAGTTAAAAATCCGATTACGTGTTGGGTTCGTTTCTCCGTCACAGAATTTCACATAAAGCGCTTCATCTTTGTTACTTCTGAATGGAGGTATATCAGACATCTTTCGTGATTAGTTAACAGGGAAGAGAGGGTCTTTATAGTAGTCCCGGTTTATTACAAAAACTGTCGTCTTTTCTTTTGAAGTTAAGATTTGGTTACTGATATTGGCGAAAATTTCGGTAATTCGTGGCCCTTCATGGCTAGTCAGCAATATGATATTAATAGATTAGATTAGATTTAATTAGATTAATACCTGTTCCATAGACCATGAATAGGACATTTCGTAATGATGTGGAACGTCTTATTTTAATGAAAGATTTCTCAACATACCATGATTCAATTTCTTTACAACAACTTTTTACTCTTGCATTCTTTTTTTTTTTTTAACCTCTCTCTCTATCTCTCTCTCTCTTCCCTCTCCCTCCCTCTCTCTCTCACACACACATACACACGTTCTTATTTTATTTTGATCTGTGTGTTGTTCTCGACTATCGGTGAGGCACGAAAACGACAATGAGTGAGTGTCTTAGTTTTGAGTACACTTACGAAAGAAATATAAAAACAATTATGAGAGTTACTGATTTATAATGTTTAGTTTGCAGTCAGTTCTGAGTATTATTAGTAACTACACTCCAGTCCCTTAACCTAGTTACAGAAATGCGAAACAAACGCATTGTGTATTCCAGGCCGTAGCAGCCGCGTCTTTGAGATGCCAGCTATGGTCACTTCCAGCCCGCTACAGGATCACATCGGTTCGTCTTCATCCTGCTGGTATTATAACTGAGATTTGGCAACAAGGCAACGTACGTTAGGCAACGCTGTGATCGACAAGTTGCTTCCTGATGTGCACGGAATTAAGCCTCGAAGTTCACTTGAGTTTTCATGTCATTTCCATTGAATAAGCTGAGTTATTATCTCTTGAAGTGTAACAAAAGATTGTAAATTTACGGTTTTCCGCCCAGGAATGTCGTTGGACATGGAAATTGCAACTAATCTCGTCTTTTAAATAGCGGTTTACGAGTTGTAGGCACTATTTGCCACGAAGAGGAAACAGAGACTTACATCTCTTTGCTAGCTCTGTGGTAATGTGCTTACCTGTGAAAAACTGTCTGTTATGGTTCGCCGTTCCAGTATAGCTGACTCTAACGTTTTTATCCCTTATGTTGAAGAGCTACAAGCAGTCAGATGAAATGTCGATAAGGAAATGGCACGAAAATACTTTCAGCTCATAGTGCAATGGTGAAAAACTTACAATGCTGCACAACAGTTAACGCCTCTTTCCGCTGCTGACAAGTAAATTTTGAGTTAAAGCTGTCAAACAAGATTTGAAGAAGAATAAAAAGCCACAACCATATGACGGCTAATTTAGAAAAGACTTTTCTGACGTATTTTGACACGATGTGCTCTCCCCACACATAACACAAACGTTTCGAGATGCATCTGCGTCCTAGCCGTCTATTAAACCTGAAAAGAACAAAATGTCGCAGAAGTTAGCCCTTTTTCTACATGCGACTATTTTGGGTTGAGAAGTGAAGGGAATTGTGTTCGAACTTCCATTAGGCTGATAACTCCAGCAGACAGCAGTATCGCGTTTTGAAAATGTAGCAGTGAATGTACTCAAACTCACGTCATCGTATCTACAGTGCAGGACACTTACCCTTCCCCTACTAGGTTACATGTAGTTGTAGCAGCTCCAGAGATCAACAACAATTTCTCCAGAACTTCCGCATTCCACACTGCTGTGTGATAATCCTTATGGCCGGATATAGACTTCTGAGAGACAGACAGTTACAGCTTTTCTTTTGCACTGCACGACTTTTTCAACAAACAGATAGCGCAGTAGAGTAGCTCAAGTGGAAAGGAACACTTCCTAATTCCATTTCTGCATCCTACGCTGTTGGCAGCTCTGTGTAGGTGGCAGTTACGTGATTTTATTTGGCTGATTACAAAATAGAGTCGAATGTATGCAGTGGGTAGCCGAGACAGCTAGCTCATGGCGATTCGGGCAACCAAGTAAATGAATGTACTGAACATGCTGCAAACCACTACAGGGAGCCCGTGTGTTAGAATTCTCATCCAGTGTGGCGCAACAGCGTTATGTTAGAAGAATGAGTCGCAAAGAAGATGGTTTGGTCGTGTGTTGGGTTGATGTTTTGTTTGCATTTTTGTAGTCTGGGTTCGATTACAACTTTTGCCGATGATTTTTGATAGGTAGAGACAGATTCTATTCTCTTCTAGCTACGCCAAGTGAAGAAGGTATAGTAACATTGTGGTCTGAACTTCACATTAAACGTGATATTCCTTCTCTACCAAGTAGACGTTAGGTTGAACCACAATAAAGTCATGAGTGGCGACATGTAGAAACTCTATCACCAGTAACCATTCTGGTACTAGTTATTTATTTCTAGTGACGAAACAAACGCTACGTATGATCACAGGACACTTATCCCATCTTTTATTTGAGCTCCTGTGTGTTGAGAAAATTGGTTCTGAATTGGGAATGCAACTCAGACCGCCCTTAACGCGGAATTTGATCCGTTCGGGACAATACAGCTCGACCACAATTTGTTGTTTGTTCAAATCTGCAGATTCATCAACATCTCCACATACTGCGCGTGAATGGGTTCGAATCCTGGTCCGGCACTAAATTTCTCATTATGTATCATCAAGCTCTAGCATGAGAATACCTAACTGCTGGTGTATAATAGTTTTGATTTTTAATGTATTTTCATTCGTTGTCAACACTAACGATATGTGACGTTTTTGACTCCCAGTGAAACACAGAACTATTTGCGAGATCACCGTAAGTTCAAGGATGTTATTCCGAGCTGCTGGTGGAGAAAAATTCGGTAGCTGACGTCTCTTTGTGTGTAGTCAACAACGATACGCGTGGGGTTCGATTCCCAGTCAGCACTGAACTCATTGCCATATTATTTCTAGTTCAAACATGCTCACATGTCGCTGCTGGCGTAAGAAACCCATATTTGACGTTCGTTTTCTCTAGAATATAACAACGATAGGTGCCGGGTTGGTGTCCTGGGAAGGAAAAAATTAATGTTTCGTCTCGTCATTTCAGTTAAAAGATCTAGCTACTGCCGAGAAAATCCGATATGTCACAGTTGATAGTGCTTCGATATCAATCCGATTAGGTCCTGGGTTCGAATCCCTGTCCAACTCAAAGCTTTACCTCACGGCATTTCAAGTAAGTTACTTGTGAAGAAACAATATTTACCATCTCTCTTAGTTCGTTAACAGGGACAATAGACGCTGGGTAGGAATTTGCGTCCGTTAAAATGTTTACATTATGTAATTTAAAGTTGATATTTACTAACTGATACTGTCTAAAATCGAGGTATATCACTCTCTGTCTGCCCAGTCAGGAATAATTGTTAGTTTCCATCAGTCACTAAATCTTTGCTTAGTCTGCATGACCTGGATTTGAATCCGTATGCACAACGAGACGGTTCGTCGTGTCATTTAAAGTTCATGCATATTCTCAATTAGCTGCTAGTGAATAACTTAAATCTTTAATGTCATGTTGTGTTAAATAAAATGAACGGTATGTTACTTTGAAGAGGAAATCATGACTACGGCGAACTTACTACGTGCATTACCTATCTGACGTAATAATGAGAGTGGTAGCATTTCAGGTATGTCATTTATTGCAATAAATATGAGCTTACAAACCTGAAGGATAGTCTTATCAGTCGTAAGGTGTTCCCTGATATTTGTGGTATCGTGGTATTACTTTCCATCTTGAGTTATTGCGATAAAGATCTGTGTTTCCTAGTGGTGACTTGTTGGAACCATTTTCAAAAATCCTGAATGAGATTTTCACTCTGCAGCGGAGTGTGCGCTGATATGAAAGGTAGGAGACGAGATACTGGCAGAAGTAAAGCTGTGAGGAGCGGGCGTGAGTCGTGCTTCGGTAGCTGAGATGGTAGAGCACTTGCCCGCGACAGGCAAAAGTCCCGAGTTCGATTCGCGGTCGGGCACACAGTTTTAATCCGCCAGGAAGTTTCATTTTCAATAGTCAAACGAGTGTACCGAGGAGCGATTAGAGCACCTGCTAGACAGCTGCGTTATGTGGGTTGCATGCGAATCAGGCGAATTGCAATTCAGCTCGTTCGGATACTTTTGAGCACGACTGTACATAGATCATCCGCAGCGTAGTAAAAAAAAATTATGAACAGATTTTGAATAAGTCCACAGCAATATGACCGTGTAGTACATAAGAAAAATTACAGAAATGCAAGGGAGGATAAGGCACACTTGTTAAAAAAACTGGAATTTGTGCGTTTCAATGATTCTCGATGGAATTTACAAGATGTGCATGATAGTGACCTACTACGTTATGTACATCAAATTGTTCGCGACATAAATTACAGTGATTTCAAAGGAAGCAGTGGATGCTTGCATAAGTTCAAACAATGCTACAGAACCTGAAACAATAAGATAATGAAATTTCAAACAACGTATGCACGATGCACAGAAGACTCCGGAATCGTCCCAAAACTTTGTATATGAGATAAGCAAACTCATCCCATCGCTTAGCAAGGAATTTATTTTCAACTCCGACCAGTCGGAATTTAAAGAGGGGATACATCTGAAAGGAACTCTGGAGATTAGAGGTACCAAGAAAGTTGTATCAAGCTCAACTAGCATCAACTCCTTAACGCATTCGTATACAGTTATGCCGATTGTTAATCTGGATGGGAAATGGGAAATTGGCTGGAAAGTTATTTATTGTGCTGCGACAAGTTGGAGGTGCTCTGCCCCTATGATTCTTTTTCATGTGTGTCATCTTGAAAGGACAGTAGCGAATATTTGCGTCACTGCAAGCAAGAGTGGGAAAATGGGTGCAAGATAATTACAACTAAGATATGAGCACAGCCTTTGGCCAATAGCAGGTCAAAATAACTTTCTTTTGCTTGATTCCTAGTCTGCTTATAAAAATTAAATTCCCTTGGAGCATACTACCCCTCATGAAAAGTGTGTGACATTGCAGATCATACCACCATGGACCACTGGACAAATTCAGCACCAGGATATTTATTTTTTCCGTTTCTATAAAACATATGGCCACAAAACCTGCAGCTAAGCCTTAAAGGATAGCCAGATTCACGATAAACTCCACGACAGACTGTTTCGCATTCGGTTGCATACCATCACACTCCGTCAGTTCTCATCACCCCGTTACACAAATATGATTCTATATGCATTGTACATACGTGGATACCTATCTGAACGTGCTACAAGTTTTGTAACTCCCAAAAAGTTCGCCTTCAATCATGATGGTGCGAACTTTTGTGACCACTGTGACGCGCCATTTTTAATTTGGTTTTCACGGTGCATGTTAATGGTTTGTTCTGAACATTTCTTGAATATCAACGGCGTTCATTTTGCGAAGTGTAATCCACACATCCCATCGAAGGTCTCTCGGACACACATCTTCTGATGCCATTCTGATGTACGTGGTGAGTCATTAGGAGTTAATATTTTTACTATTGGCCGGCCGGAGTGGCCGTGCGGTTCTAGGCGCTGCAGTCTGGAGCCGAGGGTCCGCTAAGGTCGCAGGTTCGAATCATGCCTCGGGCATGGATGTGTGTGATGTCCTTAGGTTTAATTATTTCTAAGTTCTACGCGACTGATGACCTCAGAAGTTGAGTCGCATAGTGCTCAGAGCCATTTGAACCAGTTATTTTTACTATTATAATTGTCAAAACAACACGTTCAAATGACCCTTACTAAAGATTGAACTTGCGACCTCGCACACAAGGAATTGCTTGTTAGAAGAGCGGTGTGGCCGGCCGGCGTGGCCGTGCGGTTGTAGGCGCTTCAGTTTGGAACCGCGTGACCACTACGGTCGCAGGTTCGAATCCTGCCTCGGGCATGAATGTGTGTGATGTCGTTAGGTTAGTTAGGTTTGGGTAGTTCTGAGTTCTAGGTGACTGATGACCACAGATGTTAAAGTCCCATAGTGCTCAGAGCCATTTGAACCACTTATTTGGAGCGGTGTGTGTCCGCCACGTTCCTCGAAAGTGATTCCATTACATTTAAATCTGTGAGTACATGTAAAGGCAGTTGTATATATGGTGAAGATCAGAAAGCTTGCATAACTTATCGAGCGGATTGTTGAGTTTGTGCTCGAATTCCCGTACATGTGTTGGTTGAGGTCCACGAGGAACGGGTGAATCGGATAACAACCACCTTACAACGTGCTGGTCGTTATCTCGAATGCAGCCTTCGTTTATGATTCTTAAACCAAGTGTCAGCAATTATTAGATGTTCTCTATCAAAACTTCACGTGTCTGCTTCCCCTTTCATTCCTTTCCCTCAGTCCATGTCCTCCTACTATTTCTTCTCTTCCTTTTCTTATCTAGCCTCACTTTAACAGTAAAACTTTGAATGGCATAAATACGAAATAAAACACTGTATAAATGAAATATACTCTTAAAGTTTCCGTGAGCTTACTAGAAAAAGTGTAAAAATAGGTGTAAATATTAATACTAACGTGAAAAGGCATTTTATTGGTGTGCAAGGAGAAGTAACATTTTATATATGATGGATACTGTCTCAAAAAACAATAAAAATTAGCTTTGGTGTTTTTTTTTCTCTTCGATTCTGTCTTTGACACTGTTCTGAGCTGATCGATGGGCGTTATTTAAAAAGTTCTCTAGAGGGATTGATGTAAGGTATAAGTAAATGGTCCATTTGTCATTATTTCAGTAGTTCTGTGTAAGCCGGCCGCTGTGGCCGAGCGGTTCTAGGTGCTTTAGTCCGGAACCGCGCGACCGCTACGGTCGCAGTTTCGAATCCTGCCTCGGGCATGGATGTGTGTGATGTCCTCAGGTTAGTTAGGTTTAAGTAGTTCTAAGTTCTAGGGCACTGATGATCTCAGATGTTAAGACCCATAGCGCTCAGAGACATTTGAACCAGTACTGTGTAAACCCTCCATGTCAAATATTTAAGCAAATAGGAAAGGCTAATTTTGGCCATTTTGTAATTAACATCGCTGGTAGCATGTCTTGAAAGTGCAACAAAACGACCCTGTCACGTGCACTATCCTATTTCCACTAAATAACGGGCCGAACCATTGCTGATTATTGATAGCGATAAATGAATTTGATATCAAATGATAGTTTACAGATTCTTAATAAAAGATAACTTGATATTTCAGTTCTGAGTATGGTTATGCTCAAATAATGACTTTGACCTAGACTGCTCCATAGATAATTAAAAAGTAACATATTAGAGATTATTTTTCAAAATAGGATTTTCAGTAAGCTTATAGCTCCCTTGTTTGTAGTACTGAGATCACATAAAACATGCAGTAGTTCAGACTATGTAACGAGGGCGCTATTCCCTCTATCGAATTCCAGGTTCATAACACAAATTTTCTTTTGTCTTAACGATCTGAACAATTTCTTCGATCTTTTTAAATCTTCATCATCGCCGGTAGGAGCAGCCATAATTTTACACTACTCTTGTGGATCTTCTGCATCCCTTCTGTTAACCAACTTGGTAGTAAGACCATAGCGGTGAGAAATAACAAAGGATTCGGTTGGACGATTTTTTTATTCGACAGTCACGATCTACAGAAAGGGAGTCCGTTAACTATTCCGATATAGTAGTGAATCATTTCTGGAGTTGCAGGAATCGTCTGGAACAAAAAAGTGAAAGGGGGCGGGGGTAATGATCGTGATACCAGAAGTACCTTCCGCTACACACATTAAGGTGGCCTACGGAGCGTAGATGTAGATGTACAAAATTACATAAAAAAAGTCTTCTACATAGTGTTGTACCATTTCATATCCAAACGAATAAGAGATGTTGAGGTGCATGTTGTGGTGGCGCACCCGCTCCTATTGCAGTTTTCACGCAATGTCCGACAGCCCGTGGGCGTGCCGCGGTGTTTTCGAGATCCGTACACAACGGCCTCTCCTTCTGGAATGTCTCTCATACCCTTCGGTCCAGGGAAAGCCTAGGTCCTCAGACACGCACTTTCTCACAGTTTCGCAATAAGTTGACGCTTGCCGCCGCGTGTCCCCGAGTCGAGATAATGGACTGCTGCTGGCTGCGTGCCTTTTCTCCAGGCCTTTCAAACTCAGGGGCAGAATAAACCTACCTACGAAAGTTCCCTTCCAAACACATTACACAGTAAACACAGGACTCCTAAAGCACAGATAAAAAAAATGTTTTGCATCAGCCCAGTTCCCAGAACTCCTGAATATGGACGTTGATTGTGGATATTGTATAACAGACACAGTCCCTTTCACTTTTCAGAGATGTCACTAAACCCGCACAAAGATGTAAACAACCACGCATGAGCCGATCAGTTCCAGTCATTCCACCAGTCATTCAGACAACACGGCTCGTGTTGTCTGTAGTTCAACCATGCCTAGACGGTCAATACCGCGGTTCGATTGCGTCCGCATTGTTATTTTGTGTCAGGAACGGTTCTCAACAAGGGAAGTGTCCAGGCATCACGGAGTGAGCCAAAGCGACGTTCTTCAGACATGGAGGAGATACAGAGAGACAGGAGCTGTCGATGACATACCTCGCTCAGGCCGCCCTAGGGCTACTACTGCGGATTGTGGCTAGGAGGAACCCTGACAGCAACGACACCATGTTGAATAATGCTTTTTGTGCAGCCACAGGACGTCGTGTTACCACTCAAACTGTGCGCAATAGGCTGCATGATGCGCAACTTCACGCTCGACGTCCATGGCGAGGTACATCTTCGCAAACACGACCTCATGCAGCGCGGTACAGATGGGCCCAACAACATGCCGAATGGACCGCTCAGGATTGGCATCACGTTCTCTTCACCGATGAGTGTCGCATATGCCTTCAACCACACAATCGTCGAGACGTGTTTGGAGGCAACCCGGTCAGGCTGAACCCCTCAGACACACTGTCCATCGAGTGCAGCAAGGTGGAGGTTCCCTGCTGTTATCGGGTGGCTTTATGTGCGGCCGCCATACGCCGCTGGTGGTTATGGAAGGCGCTGTAAGGGCTGTACGATACGTGAATGTCATCCTCCGACCTATAGTGCAACCATATCGGCAGCATATTGGCGAGGCGTTCGTATTCATGGACGACAATTCGGGCCCCCATCGCGCATGACTTGTGAATGACTTCCTTCAGGATAACGACATCGCTGTACTAGAGAGGCCAGCATGTTCTCCAGACATGAACCCTATAGGATATGCCTGGGATAGATTGAAAAGGGCTGTTTATGGATGACGTGACCCACCAACCGCTCTGAGGGATCTACTCCCAATTGTTGTTGAGGAGTGGGACAATCTGGACCAACAACGCCTTGATGAATTTGTGGGTAGTATGCCACGACGAATACAGGCATGTATTAATGCAAGAGGACGTGCTACTGGGTATTGGAGGTACCGGTGGACCACCACATCTGAAGGTCTTGCTGTATGGTGGTACAACATTCAATGTGTGGTTTTCATGTGCAATAAAAAAGGCGGAAATGATGTTCATGTTGATCTCTATTCCAATTTTCTGTACAGGTTCCGGAACTCTCGGAACCGAGGTGATGCGTAACTTTTTTGGATGTGTGTAGGTGTTGTAGGCAAATTCCTAAGATGGAAATTTACCGCATAATTGGTACCAGCAGCTGCTTTAAACTGCTGATGTATGCCGATAATGTTCTAAATAATCAGCTGCTAAATTTGTGATGTCTGAGAGTCACGGATATGTGGTGCAACCCAAGAGCACAACTGCGCATGAAATTTTTCCACTCTTTCTCAAATACCACTACCGACTGCATTAAAATGAGAAAAGGCAGCGGAAACCCTACCAATCAGCTCGTTTTCAATTTATACTGGGGTATCATACTGCAACAATTTCGTTATTCCATAGGAAAAATCCGCAATCTTTAGAATCAATGATCACGATGGCCTTCATTCCGAAGTGAAGGCTTCTAAATTTAAGTTGCTCACTTTTATTAAATTCGATGTGAAGTGATGCACCGTTATGGGGAATCAACATCCTTTTGCTGACAACAAGAGGTACAGTCTGCAACAGTTGTAGCCGACATCTCGAACGAGAATGGATAGGAGGCAACGTGCCCTAAGTGCTTCACAACAGATAGTGTCATATTTGTTGATATTGTACAGTCCCGTGCACACATTGGTAGAAAATACTTACTCACGACCACCGACTCGCGTGGCATATGGATTTTCTTCACAGCACGCACAAAGAGCTTCTGCGGCAATTGAAAACACGGTAGAGGTATTTCGCCTCAAAACAATAGATTGGATGTTGAGTGTTGGAGTATTACACAGCATGACAAAAAGAAGTGAACCAATGAGAATGAATGGTTAGATGTTTATGTAACTCCATGCAGGTGCACACCATCTGTGGGTACGTAAACGATTAGAGTTGCAATTTCCTGTGGCAAGTATAACGACCACCAGAGTGCACTAGCGTTGTTAGTGTTTAGTGTTGTTACCAGGCCTGGTATGGTATACAAGGGGCGTGAATAGCGTCATATGTTAAGGTTTACTGTGAAGGACACCAGGCGTAGTGTGAAAGGGGTTTCATTGTCAATCACCATTCGGCCGGGTGGTAGAATCGTCCAATATACAGAGTTTTGGGGCATTCGGAGACGACAGTGGCCCGATGTTGAATTGCATGGGAATGCGAAGGCAGGCACAGCCATAGCCAAGGTTGCGATGGATCACATTTTACCAGCACAAGGGTGATCAACGCCTTGCTCTCCCAGTGCATCGAAGCTCCTTCACACCTGGGCGTGCCACCCGAGAACAAGTAACGGACCCACTGCAACATTCTGCGTCATTCCGCATCATTGGTTGGAGAATAGCAGCAGCCGTAATGGAGGATTACCGTGCCACGTGCAACCCGCTGCTCACACCACAACACTAAAGCCGTCGGCACACGGACCGTGAATTCGAACGTTGAGCGTTGAGCGTGCCGAGTTTCTGACGTCATAGTGTGGAATAGCACGTTCTGGAGTCTTCCCGAACGTGCAGGGCAATATCTAGCAGGTCAGATATTCTGAGCGTGCGTCTGAGCGTTGACCAATGAGATGGCACAAAGCCACCTACGTCACATGCACGCCATCTCCCTTCAGCACAGAGTTGTTGAGGCGCCATATTGGCATTCATTTCAAGCCTAAACGTATATATATATATGCCGTTTCTGAGCACCAGCAAATTGAGAATCACTCAAAAACCTGTTGTTAACTGTGTGATTCGTTGCAAAAAATATGAAACATCTTATTCGTGGCAAAAGTATTATTGTAACTTGCTTGGTATGAGAGTATGCCATTTGGAAAAAAACGACACACTGAGGATGCACGAAAAACGCATTTTTCTTGGTACAATTTGTTATAGTTAAATTTCAGTTAGTAACCTAGATACGATTAAAGCTTTTAGCAAGTGGCAATATATTAGGATTGGCTATATGAGGTTTGTTGTCAGTTTAGCGTAGCCCGTATGGTAGCTCAGCGACTTCGGTCAGAGGGCTGCTCGCCATCTGTAATAATTTTTATTAAAATGTGGGAATGCTGGAATAATGCTTATCTGATGAGGAGAACTATTGCAAATTTGTATCGCACTCTTTGTAATAGAACTTTTATTGACCATGGTACTTTCCTTTTCGTCTTAAAACATATACATGGATACTGAAGTTTTTATTTGTGTATATTACATATAGAACAACGTGACTAGCCTATTGGCAATGGAGGAAATGTGCGTTTTGATAGAATTAATGTGGGAATTTTACGCACACCCATTTAGTAAACAGTGTGATTTACGAGCTAGAAACATCCCGCAACTGCCGCTGGAGTGCGTTGTGATCGTGTATAGCACGTTGAGGCCCACGTACCGTGTTCACGCCGGCCGGTGTGGCCGTGCGGTTCTAGGCGCTTCAGTCTGGAACCGCGTGACGGCTACGGTCGCAGGTTCGAATCCTTCCTCGGGCATGGATGTGTGTGATGTCCTTAGGTTAGTTAGTTGTAAGTAGTTCTACGTTCTAGGGGACTGATGACCACAGATGCTCAAAATTATGTCCGTCAACCTCAATGCATTTGGCAATACGTGTAACAACATCCCTCACAACAGCGAATAGTTCACATTCCGTAATGCTCGCAAATGCATTGACAATGCGCTGAAGCATGTTGTCAGGCGTTGTCGGTGGATCACGATAGATATCCTTCAACTTACGCCACAGAGAGAAATCCGGGGACGTCAGATCCGGTGAACGTGCGTCGTCTTCGACGACCAATCACCTGCCATGAAATATGCTATTCAATACCGCTTCAACCGGACGCGAGCTATGTGCCGCACATCCATCATGGTGGAAGTACACTGCTGGCCACCGTAAATGCAACACCAAGAAAGACTAGAGGTAGCACAACAAGATTTATTTTGTAGATAACATGTTCACCAAGTATCAAATGATTACGTTTAGAGACGTCTGTGACATGTGGTTCCTGCCAGAATCAGTAGCCAGAGTAGCCGCCATTGTTGGAGATCACCGCTGCCACACGTCTCGGCATTGAGTCAAAGAGACTTTGGATGTGTTCCTGGGGTACAGCAGCCCAAGCAGCTTCCACACGTTGCCAAAGATCATCTGGTGTGGCAGCTGGGGATGTAATCTGGGTCACTCGTTGAGCAACCATCGACCACATGTTTTCTATCGGCGAAAGATCCGGAGAGCAAGCCGGCCAGGGAAGCAATTCAATCTGTTTATTGACGAAGAACCTTTGGACAATGCGTGCCACGTGTGGTCGCGCATTATCCTGTTGAAATATGGCTGTGGCCGAGCCCTGAAGGTAAGGAAGGACAACTGGCTCCAGCACCTCGGATATGTAGCGCCGGCAATTTAAAGTACCGGCAATGCGTACTAGAGGCATGCGAGAGTAATATCCAACACCGCCCCATGCCATAATACCCGGTGCAAGACCAGTGTGGCGGTGCATAATGCAGCTGTCCAGCATCTTCTCTCCACGGTGTCTCCACACTCGAACCCGACCATCGTGGTGCTGCAGACAGAAGCGTGCCTCGTCAGTAAAGACAACGTCATTCCATTCTGCCGTCCACATCCGTCTGTCATCACACCATTGGCGACGGAGACGCCTGTGGTTCTGCGTCAATGGTAGACGAAGCAATGGACGTCTTGCGGACAGACCACTCTGCTGTAAACGGCGTCGAATGGTACGCGCAGACACTGGATGATGCGTTACAGACGCAATGTGCTGTGCTATGGTTCGGGATGTCACTGAGCGATCCGTCACTGCCATGCGCACAATTTGCCTATCAGCACGTGCTGTGGTGCACCGAGGTGAATGCGATCGACCACGTCGGTCCGTCGTACCCTCCTGCATCCAACGGTCACATATCCGCATTACAGTTGTTTGGTTTCGTCCAACGCGACTAGCGATTTCTCTGTACGATAATCCACAATCTCGGTAAGCCACTATCCTTCCTCTGACGAACTCGGATACTTGATCAAAAGATGTTCGCTGTTGTCTACGAGGCATAACTGATCGTCTTGTGAAACAACCACAAGGTAAACACACGTGCCGAACGTACACTCGTCGAAATCGCCAAGCCTTAAATGGCGCTATGAGGTGGCGCCACAGGCGCGCGTGATGTGCGTCTGCGCTGAAATTCTAATCCGTTGCATATCTCATCGCTGCAAACCCATGGTGTAAAATTCACTTAAATCGGATGCTTCCTTCAGGGTGTTGCATTTATGGTGGCCAGCAGTGTACATCGCCATTCTGTCATGCAGTGAAACATCTTGTAGTAACATCGGAAGGACATTACGTAGGATATCAGCATACCTTGCACCATTTAGATTGCCATCGATAAAATGGGGGCCAATTATCCTTCCTCCCATAATGCCGCACCATACATTAACCCGTCTAGGTCGCTGATGTTCCACTTGTCGCAGCCATAGTGGATATTCCGTTGCCCAATAGTGCATATTATGCCGGCTTACGTTACCGCTGTTGGTGAATGACGCTTCGTCGCTAAATAGAACACGTGCAAAAAATCTGTTACCGTCCCGTAATTTCTCTTGTGCCCAGTGGCGGAACTGTACATGACGTTCAAAGCCGTCACCATGCAATTCCTGGTGCATAGAAATATGGTACGGGTGCAATTGATGTTGATGTGGCATTCTCAACACCGACGTTTTCGAGATTCCCGATTCTCGCGCAATTTGTCTGCTACTGATGTGCGGATTAGCCGCGACAGAAGCTAAAACACCTACTTGGGCATCATCGTTTGTTGCAGATCGTGGTTGATGTTTCACATGTGGCTGAACTCTTCCTGTTTCCTTAAATAACGTAACTGTCCAGTGAACGGTCCGGACACTTGAATGATGTCGTCCAGGATACCGAGCAGCATACATAGCACACGCCCGTTGGGCACTTTGATCACAATAGCCATACATCAACACGATATCGACCATTTCCGCAATTAAACGGTCCATTTTAACACGGGTAATGTATCACGAAGCAAATACCGTCCGCACTGGCGGTATGTTACGTGATACCACGTACTTATACGATTGTGACTATTACAGCGCCATATATCACAAAACGAAAAAAGTGGTCCAACTAAAACATTCATATTTCTTTACGTACTACACGAATATGTAAAAAAACGCAGTTGATATCCGTTTGACCTATGGCAGCGCCATCGAGCGGGCCATCCATACCGCCATTTGGTTTCCCCTTCAAGCTAGATGAGTTTCGATCTTTGTAGTTTTTTCGTGAGACCACCCCGTATATATATATATATGTGTGTGTGTGTGTGTGTGTGTGTGTGTGTGTCTGTACTTTTGACACGATAAATAATATATAATATAATGCTGAAGGTTAGGTGGGTAGATCACATAACTAATGAGGAGGTATTGAATAGAATTGGGGAGAAGAAGGGTTTGTGGCACAACTTGACGAGAAGAAGGGACCGGTTGGTAGGACACGTTCTGAGGCATCAAGAGATCAAAAATTTAGCATTGGAGGGCAGCGTGGAGGGTAAAAATCGTAGAGGAGATGAATACACTAAGCAGATTCAGAAGGATGTAGGTTGCAGAAGGTACTGGGAGATGAAGAAACTTGCACAGGATAGAGTAGCATGGAGAGCTGCATCAAACCAGTCTCAGGACTGAAGACCACAACAAGAACATATCGTTTTAAACAAGTGAGGTTTCATTTCATTTCCTTTCGCATTCTGGGTGCTTCCTTTTTTGGCCAGGCAGTGTATTTTAGATCACTCCAGTCTAGTTTCAAATTCATTTGGCCATTTCCCATTTACTCGTTGTTTGTGACACTGATGTAATTCCTGCCCTACCAGTAGTCTCCACATTGTGATCTTTGAAGTGTGAATTTCACGAGCATGCTCTTGTCTGATTATTGACGAATCTGCTTTCATAGGATAGAATCCGCAGGTCGTCGTCTAGTGGTTAGCGTTGCTACCTCTGGATCGTGGGGTTCCGGGCTCGATACCCGACCGGGTTGGGGATTTTCTCTCTCCAGGGACTGGGTGTCTGTGTCGTGCACATCATTCCATCATCACTCATGTAAGTGGCTAGACTGAACTGTGTACAGATTGGGAATGTGTACGGGTGCTGATGACAGCGCAGTTGAGCGCCCCACCAACCAAACATCATCATCACCAAACAGCACGACGCGGGCACTGTGCTTGCTGGTCTTACTCTCTCATGCGTAATGCCAAATGATCTTCAAGACAAGCACGACTTTCCGGAAAACATATTATTACCAGAGTAAATTATGTATATTATACACTACTGGCCATTAAAATTGCTACACCACGAAGATGACGTGTTACAGACGAGAAATTTAACCGACAGGAAGAAGATGCTGTGACATGCAAATGATTAGCTTTTCAGAGCATTCACACAAGGTTGGCGCCGGTGGCGACACCTACAACGTGCTGACATGAGGAAAGTTTCCAACCGATTTCTCATACACAAACAGCAGTTGACCGGCGTTGCCCGGTGAAACGTCGTTGTCATGCCTCGTGTAAGGAGGAGGAATGCGTACCATCACGTTTCCGACTTTGATAAAGGTCAGATTGTAGCCTATCACGATTGCGGTTTATCGTATCGCGACATTACTGCTCGCGTTGGTCGAGATCCAATGACTGTTAGCAGAAAATGGAATCGGAATCGGTGGGTTCAGGAGGGTAATACGGAACGCCGTGCTGGATCCCAACGGCCTCGTATCACTAGCAGTCGAGATGACAGGCATCTTATCCGTATGGCTGTAACGGATCGTGCAGCCACGTCTCGATCCCTGAGTCAACAGATAGGGACGTTTGCAAGACAACAACCATCCGCAGAAACAGTTCGACGACGTTTGCAGCAGCGTGGACTATCAGCTCGGAGACCATGGCTGCGGTTTCCTTGACGCTGCATCACAAACAGGAGCGCCTGCGATGGTGTACTCAACGACGAACCTGGGTGCACGAATGGCAAAACGCCATTTTTTCGGATGAATCCAGGTTCTGTTTACAGCATCATGATGGTCGCATCCGTGTTTGGCGACATCGCGGTGAATGCACATTGGAAGTGTGTATTCGTCATCCCCATACTGGCGTATCACCCGGCGTGATGGTATGGGGTGCCATTGGTTACACGTCTCCGTCACCTCTTGTTCGCATTGACGGCACTTTGAACAATGGACGTTACATTTCAGATGTGTGTACGACCCCTGGCTCTACCCTTCTATCGATCCCTGAGAAAACTTACATTTCAGCAGGATAATGCACGACCTCTTATTGCAGGTCCTGTACGGGCCTTTCTGGATACAGAAAATGTTCGACTGCTGCCCTGGCCAGCACATTCTCCAGATCTCTCACCAACTGAAAAAGTCTGGGCAATGGTGGCCGAGCAACTGGCCTGTCACAATACGCCAGTCACTACTCTTGATGAACTGTGGTATCGTGTTGAAGCTGCATGGGCAGCTGTACCTGTACACGCCATCCAAGCTCTGTTTGACTCAATGCCCAGGCGTATCAAGGCCTTTATTACGGCCAGAGGTGGTTGTTCTGGGTACTGATTTCTCAGAATCTATGCACCCAAATTGCGTGAAAATGTAATCACATGTCAGTTCTAGTATAATATATTTGTCCAATGAATACCCGTTTATGATCTGCATTTCTTCTTGGTGTAGCAATTTTAATGGCCCGTAGTGTATTATCATATGTGTTCCTGGACGGGAGCGCCAATATAGCGTCCTACGCCAGGAGCCGAGGGGGTAGCAGGGGAGAGACGCCAGACGCCAATGAAGTGTTGTGCCCCGTTAGTCGATGGCGCGGGGGGGGAGGGGGGGGGATGACCAATTAGTGTAGCGCCACTGGTTTTTTCACCCCTGCTATTTTCAGAATTCCGAAGAGAGTATTTCTGTCTACATTGTCAAAGTTTTCTCTAATTCTACAAATACTACAAACGTAGGTTTGCCTTTTCTTAACGCATCTTCTAATTCGCAGGGTCAGTAATACCTCGCGTGTTCCTACATATCTCCGGAATCCAGACTGATCTTCCCCGAGGTCGACTTCTGTCAGTTACTCTATTCTCCTGCAGATAATTGGTGTCTGCATTTTGTAACCATGAGTTATGAAAGTGAGAGAAACTTTAGCATTTATCGTAACTCCCACACTATTGTCTTTCATCTGCGGTGGATTCTGTGTTTGACCTGATAAATCTTATTACTTTACTTTCCAAACCACTGATGCTCAAAATCACACTTCGCCCTTCTTTAGAAGGGTGTTTGTAGGTACCGACAAGTAGAATTCGCGCAGCTGTGCGGCGTGTGAAGACTCGCAGAATCCCTCGCCGCCGAAGCAGCTCAGTGGGAGCAACGTCTCCTGAAATTGGTGGTCCGACCTTGCGGCCTGGAGAGCTTTCTCCGCTCCGTTAGCTTCCTGTGGTCCGTGACCTCTGCAGGCCCCTTCTCCGGCGTGGCGTGGCGTAGTGGCTGCAAACTCACTGCAGCGATTCGGCGGAAGCCTGCCCTTGCGACCCGCTTCCCCAACACTGCTGCCACACTGTCTGGGAGAAAGCAGTCCTGTATCCCGCCACCTACAGATGGCTCTGTCGGGAGATACCCCGCCGTCCCAATGACATATTTGTTACTTGACACTGTACCTAACAATTTCATACTATTCGTGGATCCAGGGTTCGTTCGTAAAGAGGATCCACACTCTATTAGTATTTTAAGATGCTTTTCAAAACATTTTTTGTCAAGTCTGTTGCCACTGTTAACCAGGAGGTATCCTAGCTGCTGTAAATTTATTATTTACACTACTGGCCGTTAAATTTACTACACCAAGAAGAAATGCAAATGATAAACACGTATTCATTGGACAAATATATTATACTAGAACGGACATGTGATTACATTTTCACGCAATTTGGTACCCAGAACAACCACCTCTGGCCGTAATAACGGCCTTGATACGCCTGGGCATTGAGTCAAACAGAGCTTGGATGGCGTGTACAGGTACAGCTGCCCATGCAGCTTCAACACGATACCACAGTTCATCAAGAGTAGTGACTGGCGTATTGTGACGAGTAAGTTGCTCGGCCACCATTGACCAGATGTTTTCAATTGGTGAGAGACCTGGAGAATGTACTGGCCAGGGTACCAGTCGAACATTTTCTGTATCCAGAAAGGCCCGTACGGGACCTGCAACATGCGGTCGTGCATTATCCTGCTGAAATGTAGGCTTTCGCAAGGATCGAATGAAGGGTAGAGCCACGGGTCGTACACACATCTGAAATGTGACGTCCACTGTTCAAAGTGCCGTCAATGTGAACAAGAGGTGACACCCCATACCATCACGCCAGTATGGCGATGACGAATACACGCTTCCAACGTGCGTTCAGCGCGATGTCGCCAAACACGGATGCGACCATCATGATACTGTAAACAGAACATGGATTCATCCGAAAAAATGGCGTTTTGCCATTGGTGGACCAAGGTTCGTCGTTGAGTACACCATCGCAGGCGCTCCTGTCTGTGATGCAGCGTCAAGGGTAACCGCAGCCATGGTCTCCGAGCTGATAGTCCATGCTGCTGCAAACGTCGTCGAAATGTTCGTGCAGATGGTTGTTGTCTTTCAAATGTCCCCATCTGTTAACCCAGGGATCGAGACGTGGCTGGAAGATCCATTACAGCCATGCGGATAAGATGCCTGTCATCTCGACTGCTAGTGATACGAGGCCGTTGGGATCCAGCACGGCGTTCCGTATTACCCTCCTGAACCCACTGATTCCATATTCTGCTAACAGTCATTGGATCTCGACCAATGCGAGCAGCAGTGTCGCGATAGGCTACAATCCGACCTTTATCAAAGTCGGAAACGTGATGGTACGCATTTCTCGTCCTTACACGAGGCATCACAACAACGTTTCGCCAGGCAACGCCGGTCAACTGCTGTTTGTGTATGAGAAATCGGTTGGAAACTTTCCTCATGTCAGCACGTTGTAGGTGCCGCCACCGACGCCAACCGTGTGTGAATGCTCTGAAAAGCTAACCATTTGCATATCACAGCATCTTCTTCCTGTCGGTTAAATTTCACGTCTGTAGCACATCATCTTCGTGGTGTAGCAATTTTAATGGCCAGTAGTGTATATTAGGTACTGAGTTCCCATGAAGTCAGGATCGCACATAAAATCTTCTTTATTTGGAATGATTACCAGTTTCGGCTAACAGTACAATTATCTTCAGATCTAAGATATAAAAGATATTTTTTTCTCTTGTTGGCAGCATACAACAGCTTACAGAGTCGCACATAATATTGTAAAAGCGTTCAAGAGTATATTCACGAATTAATTACGGAATACTTGCCATAAAATTCTTTATTAGTGTTGATCCAATTACAGCTTCAGACATTTCTTAAAATAAATACTTCCATACGCGACGCGATTGACAATAGCTTTTCATCGTTGGTAGCCAATATAATTGAGCGATGGTCATAAAACTGAAAATATATATCAATACAGGCAAGAGGCAGCGAAAATATAACATTGTTTGCATAAGGAACTATCTACTAGAATGACTGATCGTAAAAGACATCGTCTTACCAAAGGTGTTATTCCGTTACAGCTTAGTAACTGATGCAGTCGTTATTTACATCATTTCTTAACAGAGATCATGTGCCATGGTACATTTGAACAGTATGGCTGCTGATGCCCATTACAACGTTCAAGCAACGCAACATTCGGCGTATACGAAGTATACCCATGTGTGGTCGGTATTGTGGTGAAATGGGGCTGACGGCCGTTAGGTTTTGACATTGCACTTGAGATGATGACAGCTAGGTGACGTTAGTAGCTGGCTGTATAACTTCCATAAAATCTACGTGTTCTAATAACAATTTAAGGAACAAGCTGTAAATGTAATTATTCCACTGCGTTGTAGCAGGGTGCTATAGCAACTGGTTTTACACAAATGGCGATGCCCCAAAAGGGCGAAACGCGTCATTGATAATAATAATTTTGCAACAAAGAGTGTTTTTATTCTGAAGTAAATGTAATTAAAACTAAATAGTTGACATCAATGTAGCTCGGCTAATAGTTGAAGGAACAGGATTGTAACGATAATAAGCAGCATGATATGTATCTGCTGACGTTATACTCATATAAACCAAGCGATGTAATTTTATGAAATACTTTATAGTATTGCTACCTTACAGTAGACTGCTGTCATTAGCTACTGTCTCAAAATATTTTTATTTTGTTGATACATATCAATATAGCTCAATAAAGTATAGAGGAGATCGCTAACGAGAAACACTATGGGCCAAAATTGAGGTGGAACTACTGACAGATAGTTGTTCTGTCATTGTGACGGTAATGATAACAACAACAAAAATGGTTCAAATGGCTCTGAGCACTATGGGACTTAACTTCTGAGAGCATCAGTCCCCTAGAACTTAGCACTACTTAAACCTAACTAACGTAAGGACATCACACACATCCATGCCCGAGGCAGGATTCGAACCGACGACCGTAGCGGCTAGAACCGCTCGGCCACTCTGGCCGGCAGTCAGTGAATCAGTCTGACCCTATTTCACCCCTTTAGCAGTAGAATTTCCAAAAACAGTGAAACACGTGTTTTTTCATCTCCAACCGAGAAGTTAAACACCAATTTTCAAAGATTTAGCTTGAAAAATGCTTTCGCAATGAAACATTTTCGTTAAATGTTTCACTTCCTATTTCATTCCCTTGGGGGTTGAATTTCCAAAACACGAACAGAGAAGCCAAACACAGATTTCCATAGATCCAGCTTCCAAAATACTTGCACAATGAAATATTTTCATAAAGATTTTGGTCCCCCGTTTCACCACCATAGGGCAGCAATTACCAAAAATAGTGAAACACGTAGTTTTTTATTTCTAACTGAGAAACGAAATGTAAATTTTCATAGATTTACCTTTGAAAATGCTTCCATAATAAAATATTTTCACAAAAAATCTCATCCCCTATTTTACCCCCTTAAGGGTTCAGTTTCCAAAAGCATTGAAACGCGCATTTTTTTTTTTTTATAACCTAGAAGTCAAATACCAGTGTTCATAGGTGTAGCTTTAAAAATACTTTAGTAGTTCTTTAGTAATGACAAATTTTCAAAAAACTCTTTCACCAACTATTTCATCCCTGTAAGGTTAAATTTCCAAAAATGCTGAAAACGTGTTTCTATATTTCTGATCGAGAAACCAAATACCGGTTCGGTAAGTCTAGCTTCAAAATTTCCTCAATACCGACTTCTTCTTTAAAAGAAAGACAACCTTCATCTATTTTTATCCCTTAGGTTTGGAATTTCGAGATATCCCTTCTTAAACGATGCCTACTGTATAAGATCCACACAATGTCCTAATATCAAGTTTCTATCCTTAGCGGTTTGGGATGGGCGATGATGGATCAGTGAGTCAGCCACGACATTGTCTTATACTATACATAGAGATTATGAATCATAACGGATGGATGCTGCTAACGTGAGAAAGATGCTGTTTTGTATCACAGCTCTGTAGATGCCTAGATTGTTAGCCGAAACTAGTAATCAATCCGAACAAAGAAGATTTCATGTGCGATCTTGACTTCATGGGTTTTCAGTCCGTAAGATAAATAATTTAAAAAAATATCATGGGATCTTTGTTTGGGGGCTGATGGAGGGTGGGAGAAGGCGGAGGAGATGCGAGAACAGCCTACCTTCTCCTCGAGTCTGGTATTGTTGTTCAGTGTTTCAAATGGTTCAAATGGCTCTGAGCACTATGGGACTTAACATCTGAGGTCATCAGTCCCCTACACTTAGAACTACTTAAACGTGACGAACCTAAGGACATCACACACATCTATGCCCGAGGCAGGATTCGAACCTGCGACCGTAGCAGCAGCGCGGTTCCGGATTGAAGCGCCTAGAACCGCTCGACCAAAACGGCCGGCGCTGTTCAGTGTTTGGGCCATATTGAATGTCACTGCTCCTTGTCCATAGGCACTGTCCCTGTACAACCCTACAAATATAATTTGCAAGATCCCTACATTTTTAAGGCGCCGAAAGCAACTATGAGTAACAACCTGGGGCCACCTGATGTGCAGTGCCACATATAGAAAACTGTAGGAAAAGAAGATACTAGGCTGAGATTCATTGGAAGAATCTTATGGAAATGTAATTCATCTGCGGAAGAAGCGGCTGTCCTTATCAGGGTTAATTAGTGTAAGAGGTATAGACTACTGAACGAAGAGCGACGTATTTAATCCCGGGAGCGTTTATACGGCTCGAGGGCGATGCGGAAGTGCTCAGCAAACTCCTGTGGCAGACGCTACGAGAGAAGCATTGTGCATCACGGGGGAGGTTTACTTTTGAAACTCCGAGAGGGTTCATTGGGGAAAGTGTCAGGCAACGAAAGGCTTCGTCTGATATACGTTTCGTGAAATGACAGCGATGGGAAAATCCGAGCAATGAAGGGCTCGTGCAGAGGCTTACCGAAAATCATTCTTCCCACGCGAGATTCGCAAATGGAACAGAGCTGGGGAGATCAAATGGTGGTACCAGAAACACCCTCAGTCACATGTCGCTTGCAGAGTATAGATGCAGATGCAGTGTAATAATAACAAAAATATAAAAAATGGCTTAACATAATAATATTGGTAATTAATATTATCTATTTATAACAGCTATAGCATAATTTGGAGAACTTACAATGCAGAGAACTATATCATTTACAAAGCACTCGTTTCAAAATTTGAGTAGTGCATATATGATGGTGGACTGTTCAGCTACAAAGAATGGATCCTAGAACATCACCAGTAAAATAAATACAAGCTAAAAGGTAAATGGGAGCCTGTAAGAGCGTAAGTATCGATCCGCCAATGTATGTGCTGCCGAATTCAGTAGTAATGCTCAAAATCCTAGGAATTCTAAGGCCAAGAGTGTCGTATACAGGGAAAACACGAACGCTGCGTTCTTGTGATCTGAAAATATGTTGACTGTGTTATCTCCTCAAAGCTTTGACTATTTTACTTCGAGTAGCCTCCCATAAGAAAACGGCCTTGCTGCGGTGGTAACGCCGGTTCCCGTCAGATCACCCCAGCGCTGTTGGTCTGTGCTAGCCCTGGATGGGTGACCATCCGGTCTGCCGAGCTCTGCTCGCATGTGGGACGCACACAGCTCTTGGCCAGTTCGGCCGGACTCTAAGTTTTTTATAACCTCACATAAAAAGAAACCCTTCTTCCCGAACAGTTTTCTTATGTATGTTTATACGAATCTCGGCATTTCTCGTGGGAAATCGTTGAATCTGTAGTACTTAAAATCCTCCTCTGCACTAGTTGATGAAAGCCCTAAGCACTGGCATACAAATCAATATGTCTGGGTTTGCAACATATATTGCAAAATACCAAAAAATAATTTCTCCTATTTCAACCTTGAACTAGATATAGAGTCCAAACTATTCATATGTTCGATGAACTCACGTACAGCTTCAATGATATTGACGAGATCAAAACCTTGTCATCAGCTGTGTTCCCTCCTTCCAATCGTTAACAGTTCTATTAGTAATTCATACAGCTTCATTATGGACTTAAAATTTTTTCTGTGTCTACTGATAATATCGTAGAGGACGAAATATGAGACACATAAACAAGTAACGCAACAAAAAAATACTCAAATGAAACATACACCGCCGACCGTCAAAATTGCAACACCAAAGAAAGGTAGCAAAAACAAAAAATTATTTACTGTCATGTAGCCGTTTTGGTTCGTTGAAATACTATACGACCTCCTGGAACCACTGATCCCATATCCGCATGACAGTAGTGGGATCCAGTACAATGCGATAGCAATATTTACATCTACAGCTACAAACGTAGCCCGCAAGCCACCGTATGGTTCGTGGCGGAGAGTACGTTGTACTATGTATTACCACCTGTCATTTCCTTTCCTGTTACATTCGCAAATAGAGCGAGGGAAAAACGACTGCCTATATTCCCCATATTTCCTGTAAGGAAATGTGAATTGGTCTCAGTAGAATCGTTCTGCAGTCAGTTTCAAAAGCCGGTTTTCTAAATTTCCTTAATAGAGTTGTGCGAAAAGAACTTCGCCTACCCTCCAGGGATTCCACCTTGAGTTCGAGGAGCATCTCCTTAATACTCGTGTGTTGAGCAAATCTACCGTTAATAAGTCTAGCAGCCCGTCTCTGAACTGCTTCGATGCCTTCCTTTTATCCGACTTGTTGGGCATCCCGAATACTCGAGGAGTACTCGAGAACAGGTTGCATTTGTGTTCTATACGCGGTCTCCTTTGTAGATGAACTATACTTTCCTAAAATTGTCCAATAAACCGAAATCGTTCACTTACCTTCCCTATTACCTTCCTTACGTGCTCGTTCCATTTCATGTCACTCTGGAAATTTATATGGGGGTAGCATTGCAAAGCTATGGAAAAGACAGATTTCCAAGTCAGTCCTCCCCTTATTCGAGAATACGCTCATTAGCTTCCCTACTGATCTCCTCGTCGACAGGTGCTAAACCTTTATCATCTTTATCTTTCTTGCCTGCTTAGTGTACACAACGAATATTCCATATACGAAGACACGTTATCAGCGTGCCATCAGAGCTGCATAAGCTTTCGATGCGTTTTGAGTATCTCGGGAATGGTTCAACAAGTAATGATTGCGTAGAAGCAATAGGAGGACGTTTTGAACGTTACCTATGAGTTTCTTTGGGTTTTCTGACATTCTGGACAACTTTCCTGAGCTGATAATTGGAAGTTGATAAACAGCCACCAAAACCGTTCTCTTGCTATAACAATACAAAAGTCATGTGTTTCTGTTAAAGTGAAATTGTTTCCCTTGCTTTGGTGGTTACTTAGCAAGAAATATATTTGTTGGATTCATTCCAGACTATTTCTGAAATTTAGAGACGGATATGTACATCTTGCCTCCTAGTGAATGAGGGGAATTACACAACAATCGTCTGAGGGCGAGTTTGTGCTTAAGATGTGCCTTTAGACAACCCAAACGTCCTCTGAGAAACCCGGTCATCTCATATGGAGATTTTTTTGTCTGTATGTTTTCAGCCCCAGATCCGGTTCTGCCTAAAAATGACTTCACCGGTTCTTCAACAAGTTCTGTAGATTACATTAATCGTACCCACATTCAGATGTAAATTTCTTCATCTTGAAGATTCATCGTGTAAGGAATACATCGTTCTTAGGAGAAACTTCATAGCAGTTTGGAATTAATCCTCATTGTACTGTAACAGAATAATAGAGCCTCGGATATGAGTTTACGAAGACTAAATTTCAGTACGAAATAGTTACAACAATATACTAAATTTACTCGCTAATAACAGTATTTTGTTATTTAGATAAACATCCCGAATGATTGTCACATAAGCGGTGACATAAAGGGACAAAATTCTTGTTTTTGAGTCCAGAAAGCTCTGTGAAACGGAAACTGCAGATCATTTTGCCACTTTCATTGCAAAATTGCCGGCTTATTCAAGTCTGGGGTAATAAGAGGGCTGTTTGCCTGGGTTGTCTGCTAGCGTAGTGAAAGGTGTTTGCTACTGCAAGGGAGGTCTGGTTTGTTTTCGGTTCTAATCTCGATGGAGGCAGATAGACTAGCAGTAAAGCAATTTTAAGAAATTCTCGCGCCCCCAATTCATTTTATTGCTACCTTTATTCTGTACCAGCGTCCTGTGGATGTAAATATGAAGATCTTGTAGAATTTCATACTTATTACTGATTACTTTTTCCGCTTCTGTCAATAACTGAATTGACTTACGTGTGGCACTGAATTATTTTTGACTTAATTTCGTTATGAATCTTCATGCATTGCTAAATTTGCACCTTTTCGTGGTAGGTCCGCAACGATAATCCAGTATGACTGGTCTGAGCGTTCACACAGACCGTTTTGCAGCAGAATACGCATAATATTTTGCTAATTCGTAACGATCTGGGGTACTTTGTCTTACTAAAACAGTTATGTTGTATCGATAAACTGAAATTCGTTTTTATTAGTACAGTTCATACTAACTAGCGTTTCTTCTTTCATTTACATCTTATGTTTACGTGTTGTGTTTAACACACTAATCAGGATAGTCATACACATGATTGAAAACAGTCTGACAAAGTTCGTCTCGCTCGTTATGTCCGCGACTGTACATGTAGAAACTAGAAAATTAATAGAAAGAAAAGCTGACATCTCAGTTTGCTCAAGTTGTTTTATTGCAGTGTAAAGTCAGATGAACCGTGATTAGTACTCGAACTCATAGATACATTAACATAAGAATTTAATTGAAATGATACAAAACGTCCCGCAGATGGCAACGTTATAAACAAAGAGACCTGTTTTTTTTTTTTAACACAGGTGAAAGTTTGTCCTGTTTTTTTAGTCTCATATTTATTGAAAATTGGCACGTTCCCAACCACTACAATAGTGTTATCTTTTTTTTTATTTGACACTGGTGATGGCCCGTTCATTCTATGGATATACTGTGCATGGTGCCTCCGTTGATGCTATTCAAGTAACAAAGTGATTTACATTACCAGGTCTCAAAGTCTTTGTTTTCCACACTCATCCACAAAGGTGCACGTGTTACACCACACTGACCATGTACTTGTCATAGATATGCGCACAATGCAGATACACAAGCACCTTAAGCAACGCCTACGGCAAAGGGAAAGACCCAACACCAGTAAAAAAAGAAAAAGCATTACAATTTATCATACTTTCGACGAGAAGGTCGTTACAAACGTTGCGATAATTCAGCTGAACGACGATAATAATGAAAACAAACTGTAGCGCGGGACAAGGAACCTGACAATGTTCGCTAGCAGTAATTTATAAGAAGCTCATGGAGAATTATTACTAGTTGTAGTAAGGATTTTGGAGCCTGTGGTAATGCTTCCACTCGCTGGTCGCTCCTGTCTTGGCGTTAAGGATCCATTTATCGTGGAAAAAGAGATCACAGACTTGCTCTTTGGAGAACGAGCAACAAGTAGCTATTGTGAAAATGTCTCATGGGCGCAGCAAAAATATCTGACCGTCACAGCTTGTGCCCATGATATTTTTGATATTTCTTTCGAATGTTAACCTGTTTTTTGCCGACAGAACGCTCTCTAACATTTGACAAATTTCTTTGCACAAGTTCTATACTATTTGATTTCTGGGCAGACTGTACATCTGCCAAATCTGAGACAAGACTTCTTTTCCCTACGATATGAAATATTCTTTTTTCTAGTGTAGTAATAATGAATGAAAGCTGCTGCATTTTTTTCTAGAAGAATCACCTGTATCCTTAAAGACATGTGACTAGGATGAAAAAAAGTGAATCATTAGTTAACTTTGAGTCATAGATGGCGGAATGGAATAATAGGTGGAGATTGTGAAGGAGTACCAGTATAGCCCATGCTATAAATAACTACAAATCATGTAATAGTTTTCACATCATTTTATTCTAAACAGCTTACATTACAGTACAGTATAAGTTATACAAACATTAAAGGCAGTATATATTACATTAAATAGATATATTTAAAGGGGCTACTTAAGACGTCTGGTCTGTGATCTTACTTCTCAATACTTAATATGATTCGACTGGGAAATCTAAAGTATTCTCCAATGATCGGCATGAAACAGCAAACAGTTATCTAACAGATGGTATTTCGTACATGTATTATCTATGTTCTCCATCACTAGTTATTCTCCTACAGAGATATTCTGTTTGTTCACAGCCCAAACCCAGAACCGAAACCTGAGTCTACAGATGTGACGAAGAAAGAAGATTCCGTAAGGAAGTGTACTCAGCAGGTCTACTCTTGGCCTTCAGGTACTGGAGCTACGGGCCATGGCATGGCAAGAAGGTAGCACGATGGCCAGAAATAGCGGTCGTAAAGGAAATAATATTTTCTGAGTAAGGTTTTCCTTACATTCAGTAGGTAAAATGTTCATTCGTCAAATCTCCAAGTTCTTTCTCGAAGTGCGTGCAAAATTGACTTTCACTTTTCTGTCTTTAGCTTTATAGCTTTTTGCTCATCATATTTTGAAACATCGTGTGATTCTTCATTCTTAAGACCTAACACTAATGAACAAATCACTTCCGTTCTATAAATTATTAAATGTCTACCCAGAAACATTTACTTTAAAATCAGTAGACGATGTTGAGACAACAGTACCCACAAATATTAACTCCGGAGGAAGTATGTGCATTTCTTACACTGCATAGTTTTTGTTGGAAGATTTAATACATAAATGGAAGAATCAGCCGGTAATTCTTCTCTTCACCGATTATCGAGCTATACAAGCATCCTCTATAACTGACCTACACAAATCTGTTCACCAACTCGTAAGATTCACTGTAAATCGAAAACGAAATTTCTGGAAGTACATGTCAAATGTATTACAAGAACCATAAAACAGACGATTTATTCTACATATTTGGTAAGAAGAACGATCACAATTCCAGTAACGATACCGAAAACAAAGTCATTTTTTTTTAGGAACGTACGCAACAAGTAGCAGAAAAATGTCCACACAGTAGCTCAACATGGACAAAAGAAAGACGGAAAATTTAGGTGGCTCTAATGAAATTTAATTGGGGGTAAAAGATACACGAAAAGAGAGTTGATAATAACTGGTAGACACCGAAAAGAACTGAAGATCTTAAGCATGAACTATTAAAGTATGGACTACAGACAATTAAGACAGGACACTCTTTATAAATGGTAGATTATCGGACTGTTGATTACAACTAGTGGAAAGACTTGTGGAGCGACTAGACGAAGGAAAGAGATCTGTAGATATTGAAGTTAAGTGTCTAATCTGTGATGGGAACGTGGTGATAATGATAACAGTGAAAATGACTAACGAAGATTTTTGTAAGGGATTACTAGGATTTCCTCATCAGATAATGTGTCGCTAGGTCGTTGACGTGCTGTAATATAGTGAACTCTCGAGACAATAATTTCCTGGTCAGTATAATCTACCAGGAACTGTGCAGCTGTGTAAACGGCCTTTCACTATGAAATGCGAAAGCGGACGTGGCGGGTGTTGTTGGTGATGAAGAATTTGCAGATGTCTTCACTCAGGCCATTTCCAAAGGTGCGTTCTCTCGGGAAAGGCCAGGCAAGTTGATGGCGTCTCTGGAAAACTCAGCGGCAGTGGCCAGCGGTTCATTTGCGGTCAACCAGCCGTAGCCGCAGCGGTCCGTCCGGGGTGAACATGGGATGCACGGCGTACTGCAGCGGCTCATGGTGGTATTCGATGCGGAAGGCCTGCACCATCTGCAACACAGGTCGGCGCGTTTCGTTCCGTCCATCTCAAATAATTTTCCACATAAGCCTGGCTCTGAATTTAGTGGTAACAATGCAAATTACATACGACATAACACGGAATAAAAACTTAGATGGCCCACACAGAAAAAAACAACTCAATATTTTATGGAAAAAAGTGTGCTACGTTGTTTCATACACAGCACAAGATCTGTATCTGGCGTCCCGCAGGAAACTGTAACGGCGAGGCAGGCTCCAATAGTCGATAATGCTCTGGTTCGTTCTTCAGAACATAGTAACCCAAATATAGGTTCTATCAAAACTAAAGAAGGTAAGACTTTGAAAAGACGTCTGAGAAAAATCATTGCACCGTTTACGTTAGACTGGAGTGCCATCGGCTGAACAATTCAGATACCGTTGCTCGACTACAGTACTAGGAGAGGCGTCTGCAATCTGTACATAAAGGAGAAGTTGATCCTGAAATGCTCGTTGTTCTGGTGGTTTATGGCTACATTTATCAGGATACGTGAACTCGCAGAAAAACCGACGTTGGAGTTATGAAAATCCTCGCCAGTTACAGAGCCTCATCATGATGTGAAAACAGGGGTGCGGTGTGCAAAGAGTGCAACACGAATTACTGGACTCATATTTTCCCATCAAATCTCAACTTCTGATACGTGAGCAATAAATCGGAGCATTTTTTTTTCAGACGACTAACGACTAACGAAAAGAACACATGATAATTTCGTGCAGGACAATTCAAGAGCACAAAACGCCAGGGCGTATGTAGCGGTGTTTTTGGATATAATAACTGTTCTATCTAAACTGGCCCGTCGACGCACTGTCGCTACATTGAAAGGTTTCAGTTCAGTTCAGGCACGCTTCTGTGAACATATGCTTCTCAGAGACCAGTCTCAAGTGAGCGCAAAGATTTTCTCCGACGTCTACAGGGTGTTTCCGTGGAGCGTGCAAAACTTTAACACGTTGTAGGGGATGCTCCACTGAACAATTTGAGGTAGGGGACTTGTGGTCGGAGAAGCCAGCTTAAGTGGATAATAGAAATAAAATCACAATACTGTGTAGTTTTTTATTTACATACAGTTAACTGCAATCACCATCATTGACACAATGCGCGTACCATTTGTACTGTATTTTACAAAACGTGCTGAAACCGACGCGCATCAACCTCAAGCATGACTTCGGCGAAGAAAATTCTGACGCATCTGGACAAGTATCCCTGGTGTGTTTCTCTTTGCATCACGGGCAGCTACAATTCTGGCAACTAATTCCATCTTCGTATCCACTGGGGTCTCATACGCAAGGGGCTTTAGGCATCCCCAAAAGATATAATCAAAGGAATTAATGGCAGGTGACCTGCAGACAATGGAATAGGATCTCCCAATCCAGCGACCAGGAAATACAGTATTGAGATGGTTGTGGGCACCCACACTGACGTGAGGCGGTGCACCATCATGTTGTATCCACATCCTCTCACGACCAGCCAAGGGTACGTTCTCCAACAACTCAGGTAGAGCTCTTTGCGCGAACCTCAAGTACAGGTGACCATTCAGACGGCCATGTAGAAGTTATTTCCCAATGAGATTGTCGTCTACAATGTCGCCCCAGATATTCACAGCAACACGTACTTGATTGTGTGACTACTAAAGCATTAGGGTTTTCCTCAACCCACACATGACTGTTCCTGCTGTTCGAAATACCACCACGATTAAATGAGGCTCGTTAGTAAACAGCAGGATTTAGAGGAATCCATTGTTGGAGCAACAACTGGCACATCGCGACCGTTGGTGCAAACTCACTCATAAGCGTGATACGGATGTAATTGTTGTTTGTGGAGTACTCGCCACTCAGATGTATGTGCAGTGCCCATTTCACGTGCAATACGAGGAGTACTTGTAGTGTAGTATAATGCCATGTACAGAGGAGATGGTGATGAGGTTGTTGTTGCTGTTGTTGTTGTTGTTGTTGTGGTCTTCAGTCCTGAGACTGGTTTGATGCAGCTCTCCATGCTACTCTATCCTGTGCAAGCTTTTTCATCCCCCAGTACCTACTGCAACCTACATCCTTCTGAATCTGCTTAGTATATTAATCTCTTGGTCTCCATCTACTATTTCTACCCTCCACGCTGCCCTCCAACGCTAAATTTGTGATCCCTTGATGCCTCAGAACATGTCTTACCAACCAGTCCCTTCTTCTTGTCAAGTTGTGCCACAAACTCCTCTTCTCCCCAATCCTATTCAATACCTCAACATTAGTTATGTGAGCTACCCATCTAATCTTCAGCATTCTTATTTTCTTCTTGTCCGAACTATTTATAGTCCATGTTTCACTTCCATACATGGCTACACTCCATACAAATACTTTCAGAAACGACTTCCTGACATTTAAATCTATACTCTATGTTAACAAATTTTTCTTCTTCAGAAACGTTTTCATTGCCATTGCCAGTCTACATTTTATATCCTCTCTACTTCGACCATCATCAATTATTTTGCTCCCCAAATATCAAAACTCCTTTACTACTTTAAGTGTCTCATTTCCCAATCTAATTCCTTCAGCATCACCCGACTTAATTCGACTACATTCCATTATCCTCGTTTTGCTTTTGTTGATGTTCCTCTTATATCCTCCTTTTAAGACACTGTCCATTCCGTTCAACTGCGCTTCTAAGTCCATTGCTGTCTCTGACAGAAGTACAATGTCATCGGTGAACCTCAAAGTTTTTATTTTTTCTCCATGGATTTTAATACCTACTCCGAATTTTTCTTTTGTTTCCTTTACTGATAGCTCAATATACCGATTGAATAACATCGTGGAGAGGCTACAACCCTGTCTCACTCCCTTACCAACCACTGCTTCCCTTTCATGTCCCTCGACTCTTATAACTGCCGTCTGCTTTCTGTACAAATTGTAAATAGCCTTTCGCTCCCTGTATTTTACCCCTGCCACCTTCAGAATTTGAAAGAGAGTATTCCAGTCAACAATGTCAAAAGCTTTCTCTAAGTCTACAAATGCTAGAAAAGTAGGTTTGCCTTTCCTTAATCTTTCTTCTATGATTAGTCGTAGGGTCAGTATTGCCTCAAGTGTTCCAATATTTCTATGTGATCCAAACTGATCTTCCCCGAAGTCGGCTTCTCCAGTTTTTCCATTCTTCTGTAAAGAATTCGTGTTAGTATTTTGCAGCCGTGACTTATTAAACTGATAGTTCGGTAATTTTCACATCTGTCAACACCTGCTTTCTTTGGGATTGGAATTGTTATATTCCTCTTGAAGTCAGATATTCACAGCAAAACGTACTTGTGTGACTCTACTAAAGCATGAGGGTTTTCTGATCCCACACGTGGCTGTTCCTGCTGTTCGAAATACACCCACGATCAAATGAGGCCTCGATAGTAAGCAGCAGGATTTAGAGAAAATCTGGTCGATCAATCCATTGTTGGAGCAACCACTGGCACATCGCGACCCTTGGTGCAAAGTCAGTCACAAGCGTTGCATGGATTCGTTGTGGGTGATTGTGTAATTGTTGTTCGTGGAGTACTCGCCACTCAGTTGTATGTGCAGTGCCCATTTCACGTGCAATGCGAAGAGTACTTGTAGTGGGGTATAATGCCATGTACAGAGGAGATGGTGATGAGGTATCAGGTTCGTGGTTAGGGTGCAACCTCTTATTCCGCTTAAAAAAACATTAACTTCGGAGGCTTTGAACACATTCTAGGGTACAATGTAGTGCGTACAGTGGAGGAACCGTTCGGAGACAAATGCACCCTGTCATAAAGCAGCAACTGTGAGGCAATGGTTTCTGGACAATAACATTTCTGAAATGGGCTGGTCTGCCCATAGTCCCATCCTAAATCCAATGAAACGCATTTTGAACAAGTTAGAACGTAGAATTCGCTTTTGATCCCAACGTCCAATAACACTACATTCTCCCGGGTCGGATTTTTTGGAAGAATGGGCTGCCATTCCTCCACATGCATTCATAGACTCACTGGAAGTGTCTCCAGCAGAGTTCAAGTCATCACAAAGACGAAGGGTGGACACACCCCATGCTGATGTTCACTAATAAGTATCCGGATATTTTTGACCAGATCTCTCACCAAAGCTTTCGTGTCTTGTGAGTTTTACGACCAAGGGCGTGTTGGGAATAGCGTCGCACGGCTACATGGCCAACAGAGAAAGAAAGCGGTAGAAAGTGCAAGATATGTCGGATGTCCACGTGCACAACGATTATAGTTTATTAACCATGAAGGAGCAAGTGTCCCTTAAAGAAGCGGATTGGCGGCGATGTAAAGTAAAACGGTTCTGGAGGAAGCAGAAGTGCTTTAAGGATATTGGCACCTACGTATCATTTCCAAAGAGAGTCCGACACTGGAGAGCGTGGACGTTTAATTATTTGAGACTAAGACAGGGCCGCTTATGTCTGCAGTAAATTTAGAAATATCGTGTTTACAAGATGCCACAGTGGAAAAACGTTACCTGATGAGACGAGTAGCACTTTTCAAATTACGGCGATTACAGCATCTGGATGTGTAATTTTGTAGAGTTGTTGAGATCTCCTGACAAGCACATGTGACGTTAAAAGTACACAGTGTAATGTGGAGAACAGGTTGTCATTTAATTCCTCCTGGGATCAGTGATCGTTGCCGGAGGCACTACGATAATTGCAGACCACTTTGAAGTTATCGCTCGTGACACGCATACCTTCACACCTGCTATTTACAGTGTCAGACGTGGTGTATTCTTACAGCATGACTCTTTATAGTTCAATGTCCCACACGTGCTCCATCGGTTTGGAAGCATGTCTATGAATTCCTGGAAATGCATGAGCTATGCATTGACATGTGATATCAACTACTATGGACCACGTACCAAGCACTTGCAGAATCTGTACCACAATGAACAGCAACTTTTTTTATGTCCAAGATTAGACAATGCGAAAGGTTTCATAATTCTGCGAAAATCAATTAAAGGTACACCAATTCAAAAAGTCTTGCAAACCGAGGTAGCCCGTGTAAACGTATTAAGGCCAATCCAGATGACTTCTTTAGCCATCTAATCACGATGAACGAATCCTTGGTGTGGCTATATGACCCCGAAACAAAGGAGCAAACAAACAGTTGGAAACATGTGGTTTCACGATCGCCGTTTTGTGGCGGCTCCCTAACCCAAGGTCCTCGGCGGTACTTTTGGTGCAGCCACCACCAGTTGTATAAAGCGTGGGTAGTGACCAGGATGTAGCTATGTCTGTTGGCCGAAAAATAATTAATGCCAAGAATTGCGCCAGCTAGAATGAAGAGAGAACTTATCTTTATTTCTGACGAAACGTGCACCAGCAATACAAGTCCAAGTAATATGCAAGAGTAATCCGTGTACTGAGCCTACAAATACAGGGTGATTCAAAAAGAATACCACAACTTTAGGAATTTAAAACTCTGCAACGACAAAAGGCAGAGCTAAGCACTATCTGTCGGCGAATTAAGGGAGCTATAAAGTTTCATTTAGTTGTACATTTGTTCGCCATTTCAGCCAATAAAGTTTTTGGTCCCTTTTTCTTCGAAGGTGCTACTGTAACTGGACTACAGTATCTGGAAATGTTAGAGAATTGGCTGTTCCCTCAGTTCGAACAAGAAGCACAACAATTCATATTTCAGCAGGATGGAGCGCCACCACATTGGCACTTATCTGTCCGTAACTACCTGAACGTCAACTACCCGAGGCGATGGATCGGCCGCCAGGCAGCCCGTGACAGAGCACTTGATCACTGGCCTCCAAGAAGCCCTGATCTTACCCCCTGCGATTTTTTCTTATGGGGGTATGTTAAGGATATGGTGTTTCGGCCACCTCTCCCAGCCACCATTGATGATTTGAAACGAGAAATAACAGCAGCTATCCAAACTGTTACGCCTGATATGCTACAGAGAGTGTGGAACGAGTTGGAGTATCGGGTTGATATTGCTCGTGTGTCTGGAGGGGGCCATATTGAACATCTCTGAACTTGTTTTTGAGTGAAAAAAAAAACCTTTTTTAATACTCTTTGTAATGATGTATAACAGAAGGTTATATTATGTTTCTTTCATTAAATACACATTTTTAAAGTTGTGGTATTCTTTTTGAATCACCCTGCATAACACTGCAATGGCTCCGCTATAAACTCCACGAAAGGCTAGCAATAGAAAATCGACAATAGTCTGTCCGTCTCGGGGTCAGCGCTCCTCCTTATATGCAAAAGGCAGAGAGCGCTGCGAACCCGAGCTCAGCCATGGCGCGACCTCTTCCGTCGGCGGTAACGCCCTGAGACGCCGACGGCCGCGACAGGAACTGTGGCCAGCGACGTCACGGTCAGGGCGCGCGTGCGCGAGTTGGTTGATTGGTTGGTTGGGTCCGTGGATACAACACGCCGAACAAGGCTAAGACCCAACCATCAACAGGCAACATGATGTTGAGGGCTTTTTGGGACTGCCATGGTTTGGTGGTAGCATATGCTCGGAAAAGACGTAGGGGAATACATTACCGAAATCTTCTGACGAGGCTGCGAGAGGTTATTGTGACGAAGCACAGCGGGAGGCAGTCTGAGAGGGTGATTTTGTTTTACGAGAAGGCTCCAGTTCATTGTTCACAGGATACGGTCCCACTTGCTGCTTCTTTGGGACAACAAATTTTTCTTCTAACCCCTCCCCCCCCCCCCCCCCCTTTCAAATGGTGCCCAGTGACTTCTACTTCTTTCCTCAGTTGAAGAAACCATTCAATGGCAGACGTTTCCATAACGCCGACGAGATTATTTCCATGGTGAAACGTTTCATGACTAGCCAAAATGCAGACTTCTGTTACTAAGGTCTCCACCCAGTCATTCGTCATTGGAGGGTGCCTATGTAGTGAAAGACTAATTATCACAAAGTTCCATGGTTACAGCTTGATTTTTTCTGGTTTATAATTAAAACCGTGTGACTAGTCATCGTGATGGTTAAGTCGTGCTACATTTTCTGTTAATCATCCATCATAAGGTACTGGCTCGATTATGGAAGTAGGGCCCGCCCAGTTGGCCGTGCGGTCTGACGCACGGCTTTCCGGGCTGGAAGGAGCGCCAGTCCTCGGCACGAATCCGCCCGGCGGATTTGTGTCGAGGTCCGGTGAGCCGGCCAGCCTGTGGATGGTTTTTAGGCGGTTTTCCATCTGCCTCGGCAAATGCGGGCTGGTTCCACTTATTCCGCCTCAGCTACATAATGTCAGCGATTGCTGCGCAAACAAGTTCTCCACGTGCGCCTACACCACCATTACTGTACCACGCAAACATAGGGGTTACACTCGTCTGGTGTGAGACGCTCCCTGGGGGGTCCACCGGGGGCCAAACCGCACAATAACCCTGGGTTTGGTGTGGGGCACTGGAGGGGTAGATTGCGGTAGCCGTGGTGGGGTTGTGGACCACTGCGGCTGCGGCGGGGACGGAGCCTCTCCGTCGTTTCTAGGTCCCGGTTAACGTAACGTGGGAGTAGTTCTACAGTATTTTCCTACATCTACATCTACATGACTACTCTGCAAATCACATTTAAGTGCTTGGCAGAGGGCTCATCGAACCACAATCATACTATCTCTCTACCATTCCACTCCCGAACAGCGCGCGGGAAAAACGAACACCTAAACCTTTCTGTTCGAGCTCTGATTTCTCTTATTTTATTTTGATGATCATTCCTACCTATGTAGGTTGGGCTCAACAAAATATTTTCGCATTCGGAAGAGAAAGTTGGTGACTGAAATTTCGTAAATAGATCTCGCCGCGACGAAAAACGTCTTTGCTTTAATGACTTCCATCCCAACTCGCGTATCATCTCTGCCACACTCTCTCCCCTACTACGTGATAATACAAAACGAGCTGCCCTTTTTTGCACCCTTTCGATGTCCTCCGTCAATCCCACCTGGTAAAGATCCCACACGGCGCAGCAATATTCTAACAGAGGACGAACAAGTGTAGTGTAAGCTGTCTCTTTAGTGGACTTGTTGCATCTTCTAAGTGTCCTGCCAATGAAACGCAACCTTTGGCTCGCCTTCCCCACAATATTATCTATGTGATCTTTCCAACTGAAGTTGTTCGTAATTTTAACACCCAGGTACTTAGTTGAATTGACAGCCTTGACAATTGTACTATTTATCGAGTAATCGAATTCCAACGGATTTCTTTTGGAACTCATGTCGATCACCTCACACTTTTCGTTATTTAGCGTCAACTGCCACCTGCCACACCATATAGCAATGTTTTCTAAATCGCTTTGTAACTGATACTGGTCTTCGGATGACCTTACTAGACGGTAAATTACAGCATCATCTGCGAACAACCTAAGAGAACTGCTCAGATTGTCACCCAGGTCACTTACATAGCTCAGGAACAGCAGAGGTCCCAGGACGCTTCCCTGGGGAACACCTGATATCATTTCAGTTTTACTCGATGATTTGCCATCTATTACTACGAACTGTGACCTTCCTGACAGGAAATCACGAATCCAGTCGCACAACTAAGACGATACCCCATAGGCCCGCAGCTTGATTAGAAGTCGCGTGTGAGGAACGGTGTCAAAATCTTTCCAGAAATCCAGAAATACGGAATCAACCTGAGATCCCCTGTCGATAGCGGCCATTACTTCGTGCGAATAAAGAGTTAGCTGCGTTGCACAAGAACGATGTTTTCTGAAACCATGCTGATTACGTATCAATAGATCGTTCCCTTCGAGGTGATTCATAATGTTTGAATACAGTATATGCTCCAAAACCTTCCTACCTTTGCGATGACCATCTGTATCTCGAGGTCAGCGAAACGGCGGCCGAGGCACATGCGACGGCCGTAGCCGAAGGGGAGCGACGCGAACGGGTGGTGGCTACGGGACTGCAGCCAGCGCTCCGGCTGAAAACGGCCCGCCTGCGGGAAGTAGCGCTCCGACCGACCCATCACGTAGTGCTGGAACACCACCTGCGTCTGCAACACAAGGGGCCCGGCCGCTCTCAGCACCCGAAGTCACAGCACTGCTGGGGGAACAACCCACACTCACCAACAGCAGGTAGCAGTTCACTATTGGGAAAAAACAAACACACATGCACACATTCACACACACATAGGCAGACAGACACACTTACAGAAAGAGAGAGAGAGAGGTTGCGAGTGTGACTAATTGAGAATGAATGTGAATGAGTGAATGTGAGTGTGACTAAATTTGAGTGAGTGTGAGTCTGAGTGTGACAGAGTGAATGTGAGTGAGTGAGTGTGAGTTAGACTGAGTGAGTATGAGAGTGAGTGAATGAGTGTGGGAGTGTGAATGAGAGAACATGCAAGTGACAAACAAGGGGTGAGAGAGAGAGAGAGAGAGAGAGAGAGAGAGAGATAGAGAGAGAGAGAAGGAGAGGGAGACATGGATCGACAAAGCAATAGATGGAGAACCTAACAAATGGGCTTAATGCTGTAACCACTTTTGAATCCCACATTCCACCGTCAATACACAGTCGATGGTATTCATTTACATCACATAATCTGCAATAGCACCGTTAGTTTTCAGTCTTACAACTATAGCACAGTTTCTCAGCGACAAATAAGGTTCAAATGGCTCTGAGCACTATGGGACTTAACATCTGAGGTCATCAGTCCTCCAGAACTTAGAACTACTTAAACCTAACTAACCTAAGGACATCACACACATCAATGCCCGAGGCAGGATTCGAACCTGCGACTGTAGCGGTCGCGCGGTTCCAGACTGAAGCGCCTAGAACCGCTCGGCCACACTGGCCGGCGACAAATAAGATAACATGCTGACTAATTACATGCTTTCATAAGTTATGACACTTTTCTAGCTGTATACAGGGTGTAAATTTTAATTTGACAAACTAGAATAACTCGAAAAATAAGCGTCACACGAAAAAATGTGTAGAATCAAAGTTGATTATTTTCGAGGAGGACATCGGCTGGTGCTAAAATTATCCCGCCACCCCAGCCCCCTGGGAACCCCCATTTTTTACTGCAGAATCAGATTCTACATAACAAACTACGTAAATTTTGTCTTAAACATTTCTTTTGATTCTTAGTAGTTGGCGCTGTAATTCAAGAAAATCCATGTTCTCATTTTTTCGTGGAAAATGGTTACAGATAAATAAAAAATACTTATTCACCGCTAAAACTGAATCTCTCCCTATAGGGTGGGGTTTAAGAGAGATAGGAATTAGAGTTTTACAGATGTTGACCCAAATAATTTTTTCCGCAGATTCGGATAAGTTTTGTTTGTTTCGTGGTCATGAGGCCACACAGCTTTTAATTATCAAACAAATCATCTGACTAGCTAACTAACTAACCAAACATCCTACTTACTAACGAGTGAACTCAATTAAAAAACTAACTGACTCACGAACATGGATTTTCTTTTTAGTTTAATATCACAATCCAGGATCGTTCTCTGTTGTCGAAGTTTGACGACAAGGTTTCGGCGTCACACCTTGTCGTATGCGTTTTCACAGTCAAGTTTATCGCTGGTGCGAGTTTATTCAGGTTAAAGTTTCTAGTCATCTACTCTGTCATTCCGAGTAATTTTACTTCGGTGAAAATATTCCGTTGAAAACCCTTTTCTCCCGGTCATACTGTATCATCTCTTGTCAGAGATCCTTCAGTCCTCCTTTCGATGGTTATTTCGAATATTTTGCCCAGTGAAGTAAGGAGGATAATGGACCGGTAATTTTTGAATTGTGTTGGATCCTTGTTAGGCTTTGGTATCGGCACAATTTTGTGCCATGCACCATTGTTCTGGGCAAACGTTCGTTCTGGAGGCAGGTGTCATAAATTGCCGTGAAACCAGTGGTTTATGCCGTAGATGCGTCACTTGTTCATAGGCTGCTTTGTCTGCGCCTGGTGCTTTGAGAGGTACTAGAACACTGATAATGGCCTTTACTTTGCTGATGGTTGGTCAGCATGGATTCTATTGTAGTTAGGTCTCTGCGCTAGATTGCTAATTACGCGCTTTTCATTGGCTTCGCGCTCGTTTTGCTGAGTCAATGATAGAGTGTTTTATTCCCAGTGAGTCTTATTCGGCAAAAGCACCCTGGATTAGTATTTGCAGCGTTGCCGGGGATTGTCTAGGTGCTTTCTGTGATGAAATATCTTGACTAACTGCCACTCCTTCTTGGTTTGGAGTATAAACGTAATTATACGTATGTGGTGTCTGTTTTCTCGGACATGTATTCATCACGTCTTCCGAGTCTCAGTGCGCCATTCCCGAAGGCCTTGCATAAATTATAGTCTGTTCGTTTAATCTGGAGCTTCAGTCTTCGGCCCCTTCGTTTCTGATGTTTTAGTTCTTCAAGGAGGGGTTGTAATTTGCTCTAATTGGTATATTGTCTGGTCGTGGTCGTGATCGCCAGCTTTGGTGCCATGGAGATTTTCTTCTGTCAGGTAAATGATGGAATCATCCAAGGAGGCGATATCGCGAACAGGATGGATTTTGTGCTGAGATAGCGGGCGAATTGTATCTAGTTGGCTTTTGTTGATCTTAGTGGTGGGATCGGAGCTGTTAAATTCGGCAGCTTCGGTGGTTACGGTTTGATGTCATGCTGCGGAGCGTTGTTGGTTCCAATGGGAGGTCAATATTTTTAAGTTCGTACCTCAATTGGTAAAACCAGAAACCTTATAGGATAATTTTGAAGTCCGTCCGTTCGTCTGTCTGTCTGTCTGTCTGTCTGTCCGATTGTTCAGAACCGTTCTTCCCAGGAACGGGTAGACGTATCAATTTGAAATTTGTGTCACATATTAAGGTCTATGGTCCCGTGGCAATATAATAAACGTTAGCTTCTAAGTCAGTGCAATGAAAAGATACGGCTATTTATGTCACATCTTTTATTACTCGCAAACTCAGTCATCAAAACCTATAGAGTACTTCCTGTTGTCTAGAATCATGAATTGTGGCAAGAAGCAAGGTTTCACTGTACAAGTAGAAGAAAAAATCCGAAAATTGCCAATTTGTAATTAGATCACACAAAAAAGTCATTTGTTATCCGACTGCCTGTCCGTCCGTCTGATAAGACCCCTTTTCCTTAGGAAGCGGTAGACGCATCATACTGAAATTTATATCAAATACGAAAATCTGTATTCACTTGGCGGTGTAATAAATGTAAGCTTCTAAGTCAGTCCAACTAAAACATATGACGAGTTATGTCACATATTTTGGTACTTGCTAACTCACTCATCCAAATCTACAGGCTGCTTCCCGTTGAAGCAGAACCATGACATTTGGCAAAACGAAAGGTTTTACAGTACAAGTAAAGGAAAAATTATTTTTAATTATATCACACGAAAAATATTTATTTTGTCACTTGTTATCCGACTTGAAAGTAAAACATTCTAGTAAATCTTGAAATCCCTGTGGCCGATATTTTGCCAGTTTGTGTCGATAACAGGCAAAAATCGTCGAGACCTTCGTTTCCCGGATTGGATGAACCGCTATACACATAATTAAGTTTCTACGGAACCTTAATGCGCGAGTCCTGCTGACCCCTGGCCTTTCTTTCCTTTTTTTTTTTTTTTTTAAAGACACCAGGATGTTGGTTTTCTGGCGACGCGACAATGCTCGGTTCAGTAGGACCCCACATCGTCGCATCCAGTTTCTTCGCCTTAGAATAGTTTTATTCTCTTGGGGTGACGTTCCGCGAAGTCCACACAAAAACCTTATCGTTTAAATTACTTGTCCATATAGTGTGTTGATCTCGACTGTTGTTTCTTCTACGGTTCGTAGCCCAATTAGGGTTTTAATTTTAATTTTAATAACCAACAGCCCCAGTTGAACCGTTTACCTAGAATTTACCCAGGTTTCAGTCGGGATAACCCAACCTTCTTCAGAATAACAGTAACTACCGTTTGTCCATAGTGGACATCGTCAAGCTAAAACTACAAATCCATAAATTATCGTCAGAATGTAAAACTTATCTGGCACTGCCTCGGCCCCACTTCGCGACCGCGATGCGGCAGCCACGAGTGCTGTACTCGAGCAGTACAGCACTAATTCTAGGTACACGGTGCAACTGAGGCTGTTGGTTATTAAAATTAAAATTAATATTTATACAGTTGCTGACAGGGCCGCGAAATGTTGAAAATATTCAATTAGGGTTTCCTCCTCTGGCTCTTCTATCGGTCCAGCGTTGTTGTTATGGTCTTCAGCCCGAGGATTTGTTTGATGCAGCTATCTACGCTAGCCTATTCTGTGCAAGCCTCTTTCCTCAAAATAACTTCTGCAACCAGCTTATTGCATTCATGCCTAGATCTCACTCTACAATTTTCATATCCCGGATTTCCCTCAATTACTAGATTGACTTTTTACAATTTTCATATCCCGGATTTCCCTCAATTACCAGATTGACTTTTTATTGATGCCTCAGAATGTATCTTATCAACTATTCCCATCTTTTAGTCAACTTGTGCCGTAAATTACGTTTTTACTCAATCAGATTCAGTATATATTTCGATGATCTGCTTTAGAATGTTTACTCTTCTGTCCTTTGTTTTAAAAGGTTAAAATAATTTTATATATTTTTTTAATTATAAAGACTTTTAGCAAATATTTTATCTTTACATTGTAATTGTCTTTTACCAAACATTATTTTATGATTGACTATCTGTTTTAGAATTTTTGCTTTTATGCTTTTAGACTGCATATTGCTAATTCACATCGTTTTATTTTTGACACTGGCTCATAATTTTATAATTTTAAATTCTTTCATTTTTATTTGCTTATATGACTGGCATATAACTTGAGGAATAGCAATGCCTTTAAAAAAAAGCACATGTAATCTACATATCAACTTCATAGATAATATTTCATATATACGGACAACTACTTCGTATCGTATTTGGGCAGCGTGTAGGATACATGTCAGCTACAGATTATTGTAGCTTACTCTTTTCGTTTCAATAAAGACAAGTTGCTGCTCAATAATACATCGTCTGACGCCACAGTCTTTGCCATTCTACTTCGCAACAACTTCGTTGGAAAGAAGCCTGCTGCCACATCTTTGCACTGGCGTTTGTCCTCACCATGGCAACCACTAGTTCGACTATCGACTTTACAACAACTTCAGTGAAAAAAGCCTGCTGCTTCATCTTTGCAACGGCGTCTAACTTCACCATAGCAACCAGTGGTTCCAAATGGTTCACTGACAGGCCTTGAGAGGGCAACACATGTACTGCCAAACCGAAGTTCATTTTCCTACATATTTAAATATTTTTAACGCTTCTTAATTGCCAATAGCTGTTTAATAAGCTAAGTTTAGTGTGTATTTATTTCTAATTCTTGACAATGTTCTTTTAACTAAGAAATTTTAAATTGTAATTCGACTCATAACTCATTGGTTAATAATGACATCATGCAGTCAGAAATGGGTGGAGCCTCCATTATATATAGTAACGTGCACTGGTTTCTCCAGTAGTGATTCTCCAACAGAAAGAGGTTCCTACTCAATGATAATTCAACGTTTTATAGCTTTATAACTTTATGTATTTTGTTTAATGTATGCAGCCCTCTAATTAGAGCTTTGTATACAACTTATAGGTCTGAAGATGACCACAGTAGTGGTCGAAACCGGTCACCTTGTTAAATAAATCGTGATCAAGACTGTTTTTAATAGTAAATATTCTCAATAGTTACTCGATATGCCCATCTAATACTCACCATTCTTCTATAGTATCAGATTTCAAAATCTTTTATCATTTTGTCTAATCCGCTGATCGTCCACGTCTCACCTCCGTACAAGGCTACACTCCAGACAAATACTTCCACAAACTATTTACGAACACTTTAATTTACACCGAGGCGACAAAAGTCATGGGATACCTGTTAATATCGTGTAGCACCTTCTTTTGCCCAGTGTAGTGCAGCAACTAGACTTGGCATGGACTCAGCGAGTAGTTGCAAGCTTCCTGCAGAAACATTGAGCCACGTTGAGACTCTGTAGCTGTCCTTAATTGAGGATGTTGTGCACGAACCGACCTCTCGACTATATCCCATAAACGTTCTGTGGGATCCATGTTGAGTGATCTGGGTGGTAAAACCGTTCGCTTGAATTGTCCGGAATGTTCTTCAAACCAACCGCGAAGAATTGTGGTCCGTTGACATGACATCGTTGTTTGGGACGATGAAGTTCATGACTGGCTGCACATCGTCTCCAAACTGCCGAACATAGCCATTTCTTGTCAATGATCGGTTCAGTTGGACCATAGGTCACAGTTCGTTCCATGTAAATACATCCCACACCATTATGGAAGCTCCATCAGCTAGCACATGGTCTCTTGACAACTTGGGTCCATGGCTTCGTGGGATGTACGCCACACTCGAATCCTACTAGCTCTTACCAACTGAAATCGGGGCTCATCTGGCCAGGTCACGGTTTTCCAATCGCCTAGGGTCCAACCGACATGGTCACGAGACCAGGAGATGTGCTGCAGGTGATGTCATGCTGTTGGAAAACACTCGCGTCGGTCGTCTCGTGCCGTAGCCTATTAAATCAAAACTTCGCTGTACTGCCCTAACAGACACGTCCATCGTACGTCCCACATTGATTTCTGTGGTTATTTTGCGCAGTGCTGCTTCTCTATTAGAACTGACAACGATACGCAAACGCCGCTGCTCTCGGTTGATAAGTGAAGGCCGTTGGCCACTGTGTTGTCCATAGTGAGAAGTAATGCCTCAGATTTAGCATTCTCCTAACACTATTACACTGTCCATCCCTGAATATTGAATTCACTAACGATTTCCCAAATGGAATGTCCCTGCGTCTAGCTCCAAGCACCACTTCACATTCATATTCTGTTAATTCCCGTAGTGCGCCATAATCACGTGGGAAACCTTTCCACATGAATCGCCTGAGTACAAAAGACAGCTGCACCAATGCATTGCCCTTTTATACCTTGTGTACGCGATACCACTCCAATCTTTATATGTGCCCATAGTCATCCCATGACTTTTGTCGCCTCAGTATAATTCGATGTTAATAGATTACTTTTTATCAGATGCTTTTCTTGTGTTTACTAGTCTACATTTTGTATCCGCTCTGCTTCAGCCATCATCAGTTATTTTGTTGTCCATACAGAAAACTCACCTTCAACTCTTAGTATATTACTTTTAATTCCCTTATTATCATCTGAATTTTTTCTACTACGTTTCATTACCTTTGTTATACTTTTGTTTGTGTTCATCTTATAATCTCTTTTCTATACACTGCCAAGTCCGTTGAAGTATTACGGCATTCGCAAACCTCAGATTTGTTACTTCTTTCCCGGAACTTTTACTTCCTTTCCAAATCTCACCTTTATTCCATTTACTGCTCTCTTAATGTACAGGTTGAATAACATGGGGCATAGGCTACAATCCTGACTCATTTCCTTCTCAATTGCTGCTTCCCTTTCATGTCTTTCGACTTTTAAAACTGCATTTTGGTTTCTGTATTCTTTCGATTCCTGCATTTTAGCTCTGACACTATCAAAATATAAGATAGTGTAGATTAGTCAAAATCCGGAACCAAAATTGAACTTATCCAAGGTCGGCTTCTACCGCTTTTTCCAATCTTGTGTAAATATTTTGCAACCATAGTATCCACACCTATCAGCGCATGGTTTTTGGAATCAAGTTACTGGATTCTACATCTACATCTACATCGAACTCCGCAGTCCACCTTAACGTACGTGGCTGAGGATACCCAGTACCACTGTTAACCATGTCCTTTTTTCTTCCATTCTGTATCTATTAGCCCTGTCTCATACACATTTTTCACCAGGTGGAATTTGTCATGGGTGGCCTTCCCGTGAATCTCCACTTAGGTCTTTCAGTGCCTTATCGAATTCTTCCCGCAGTATAACAACTCCCATATAATGATATTTTCTCTCTGTAGCGGAGTGTGCGCTGATGAGAAACTTCCTGGCAGATTAAAACGGTGTGCCGGACCGAGACTCGAACTCGGGACCTTTGCTTTTCACGGGCATATGCTCTACAAACTGCGAAACTTGCAGGAGAGCTTCTACGAATTTTGGAAGGTAGGAGACGTGGTACTGGCGGAATTAAAGCTGTGAGGACGGGGCGTGAGTCCCGCTTGGGTAGCTCAGCTGGTAGAGCACTTGACCGCAAAAAGCAAAGATCGCGAGTTAGAGTCTCGGTCCGGCACACAGTTTTAATCTGCCAGGAAGTTTCGTCTCGCATATAATGTTGACATACTTCCACTTCTCTTTCCATAGTATTGTCCTCAGGTTTTCTTCCCCTACATAGATCTTCTGTATCTACCTTCTACCTTTCAGCTTTCATTCTTTGTTTAGCACTAGCTTGTGATTTGAGCTCTTGATACTTATACAGTTGTTTCTCTTATCTCTAATGGTCTCTTCAGCTTTTTCTGTAGGCAGCATCTATCTTTCTCTGAGGCATGCATGTTTCTAAAGCTTTGTATTTGTGTTTTAACCATTCCTGCTTAGTCGTTTTGGATTTCCTATGAATCTCTTTTTTTACTCTGTATTCTATTTCGCCTGCTTCATTGGCTGTCTTTTCTAGATTTTCTCCCTTACATTGCATTATTCAAGGATTTCTATTTGTTTCCCTGTTTGATCGTCTGCTGTCTACAGTATTTCATCTTTCAAGGCAACTCATTCATCTTCCTCGTACATGCATTAGTATATTATTGCCTTATTTATTTTTGAACTCTCAATAATCTCTTGCTCTTTCAACATAGCCAGGTATACATTTCTGCAGTTTTTATTTTTTCCGGGTTTAACCTGCAGTTCATGACGAATAAATTATGGTGTGAGTCCACATCTGTCCCTGGTATTGTTTTGGAGTTTAAAATCTTATCATTATGTAATATAATAAAAACTTTCCAGTGCCTCCAGATCTCTTCCATGTATACAACCTTCTTTGACGATTCTCATACCTACAGTCACACACTGCAATAAAATTTTCGTCTCCCTTAACTATCTGAATATTCCTTTTATCTCATCGTACATTCTTTCAGTCTCTTCATCATCGGTGGAGTTAGATGATATATAAACGTATATTACTGTGGTAGGTGTGGGCTCCGTGTCTGTCTTGACTATGATAAAGTGTTCACTGTACTATTGGTTGTAGCTTTCCGAATTCCGGTTTTCTTGTACATTATTAAGCTTACTCCTGTATTATGGCTACTTGATTTTTTGTGGATAACACTGTACTGATCTGACCAGAAATCCTGTTCTTTCTGCCACCGCACTTCACTAATTCTCCTCATATCTAACTTCAGTCTATCTATTTCTCTTTTTAAATTCTCTAAACCATCTACCCGATTAAGTAAATTGACATTCAGTGCGTCGACCCGTAGAACGCGAGTTTGTTTTTCTTGATGACAACATTCTCCTGAGTTGTCCCCTCCTGAAGATGCGAAAGGGGGATAATTTTATCTCCGGAATATTTACCCAGCAGCACGTCATCATTTAAACTTACAGTGGAGTTGCATGCCCTCGGGAAGAAAAATAACGGCAGTACTTTCTCCTTGCTTACAGCACTGCAAATGCCGAAAAGGCTGCTGCCGCTCTTCAGGAAGCATCTATGGTACGCGTATCCGAAGTCCGTAGAAAAGTGAGGTAGGGCAGCAGCGATCTGTGCTGCTGTTGGCTGACGCTGTGACATCACGAAAGAACAGTTTTTGCCTCGGAAACAGCGCTATAACAGGCAGACCGCCCATCTATCCGGTGTATTTGTGATATGTTTTAGTTTCTGTTTTTTTTTAATTAAAAACAGTATGGTTGCAACTTGTTCTTTTATTAACAACTCATTTCGTCTTCTGGGGCATATTCAGTTTATCTTAAAATTTCCTTTTGCAAAATTTTAAAAATAATAAAACGTCCTCTGCCAGACTAAAGTATGAGACCTTTTCCTTTTCTAACAGGCACGAGTCGAAACAGATGAACACGCAGAGACCTTAATAAAGTCGTACCAGCAGAGCAGAATGGTGCAACAGTAGCGCCCACTCCCAAAGAAGTGTACACATTTAAACGTAATAAACAGTGCTGCCCCCATAACGTCACGGTAGGGACGTCAGGCAGTCACACAGGCGGCCAATGACCAGTTCCCGATGGCGACATCTGACAGGATTGCTGAATCGTTATAGAGTACGTGGCTCAGCCACCCCAAGTCAAAGACCGTTGTTCTTTAATTTAAGATAAAACAAGATTCCAGATTTTACTTAAACGATAACCCTTGCCTCTACTTATTCTATAATATTATCCACTAGTCTCTATTCAATGGATTCCCTTAAGACACACTAAAACGCAGTAGTGACTGTATGTCTCATTATGTATCATTCTGTGTCACTCGTTAGACAGTGCTCTGCTACCGCTGATTCCTCCGGAGGTAATAGCTATTCCCTACATCACGCTCTTCACAGTGTCATGGAGGCGAAGAGAAGTGGTTTAGCCTAGAATGAGGAGAGAAAGCGAAAGATGTTGACGAGAAATCCTGTGAGACTAGATGGTTTGGCAAGTTGCGGAGAGATGGTAGTTTCAGCTGAACTCACCCCTTTCGGTATCTGGTATCCAGCGATGACGGTGTCCTTCGTCAGACAGCGGCCATTGCCTATTACCACTGGATACAACCTGTGCAAGAAAACAGTAACAATATCTTCAGTAGTTTAATCAAGTGATATGTGTTTAAGAGCATTCAGCGCGATTAGATATTAACAATCAGACGGTATCAGCGTCCTGAATTTAAAATTTTGTGGATACGGCAAAGTAAAATAAGAGTTCATGAGCAGTATTCAACGGGAAGAGATGACGGCGTAAAAGATTCGAATATCAATCCTTGGTATCTACTGAAAATGCCGACACCGTCTTAGAATGGACTCAACTAAAGAAACACTTGGAAAATATATGTTAAAAACTTCTACGCCATTTCTAGAATGTTTGATAGAATGGCAAATGTCCTTAGACTCAATCTTCCATTTGTTCTACTGAAATTAATTACTTACTTTAATATTTTCATTTATTCGTATAATATTTCTTTTGTAAAATGATTTGGTCTGCGCATCTACTGTTTTCCTTTGCGGTCTTTTTGACTAATACCTGCTCTCTCGCTTATGTGGTGTTCTTCTGTTTGGAGTAAGCGTAAGATACATCCTAAATACAAAAGAACATTATCAAAAATTCTAATCAAAACCAGAAAGTGTAATAGGGAGCATACAGAGATACACTTCCTACGTCACTGCTGGTGGTGAAATCCTTCTTCGATATGTTCGGGGTACAATACTGAAACTGAAAAACAGCGGACAAATGATGAAAAAAAATTTTCCCCATTAATCCAAAACCAGTCATGACATCCATACATCGACATTCCAGACTTTCTCCAAAATACTTTAGATGAACATCTGGACTGACTCCTAACCATACACACAGATTTGCAATACATATAGAAAACAGGACATAGATAGTAGGAAAAGGCAGAGAAGGAAAAGTAGTAGATGAATATGGACTGGGTGAAAGGAATGAAAGAGAAAGCCGCCCGGTAGAATTTTGCACACAGCATAATTTAATAATTTCTAACACTTGGTTTAAGAATCATGAAAGAAGGTTTTATACGTGGAAGAGACCTGGAGAAGCCGGAAGGCTTTAAATTGGTCATACAATGATAAGACAGAGATTTCGGAACAGATTTTAAATTGTAAGATATTTCCGAGAGCAGATGTGGGCCCTGACCACAATTTATTGGTTATGAACTGTAGATTAAAACTGAAAAAGCTTCCAAAGGGTAGGAATTTACACAGATGGGACCTGGATAAACTAAACGAACCAGGGATTGTAGGGAGTTTCAGAGGGAGCATTAGGGAACGATTGACAGGACCAGGGGAGATAATATAGTAGAACAAGAATGAGTAGCTTTGAGAGATGAAATAGTGAAGGCAGCAGAGGATCAAGTAGGCAAAAAGACGAGGGCTATTAGATATCGTTGGATAACACAAGAGATATTGAATGTAACTGATGAAAGGAGAAAATAAAAAAATGCAGTAAATGAAGCAACCGAAAGGGAATACAAAGGTCTAAAAAATGAGATTGACAGGTAGTGGAAAATAGAGGACAAATGCAAGGATTTAGAAGCATATATGACTAGAGAAAAGTAGAGGAAAGAGAGATGCCGCCTACAGGAAAATTAAGGAGACCTTCGGAGAAAAGGGAAGCACCTTCACGAATGCCAAGAGCTCAGATGAAAAACCAGTCCTAGGCAAAGAAGGGAAAACAGAAAGATGGAAAGAGTATATTGCGGGCCTATACGAGGGAGCTGTATTTGAGGGCAATATTATGGAAATGGGAGAGGACGTGGTCGAAAATGAGATTGGAGATACGATACTCCGTGAAGAATTTGACAGAGCACTGAAAGGCCTAAGTCTAAAAAAGACCCGAGAGTAGACAACATTCCGTTAGAACTACTGATAGCCTAGGGAGAGCCAGCCAACACAAAACTCTTCCATCTTGTATGCAAAATGTATGAGACAGGCGAAATACCCTCAGACTTCAAGAAGAATATAATTCCAATTCCAAAGAAAACAGGTGCTGATATGTGTGAAAGTTACCGAACTATCAGTTTAATAAATCACGGTTGCAAAATATTAACATGAATCCTTTACAAAAGAATGGAAAAACTGGTAGAAGCGGGACTCGCTGAAGATCAGTTTTAGTACCGGAGAAATGTAGGAACACGCGAGGCAACACTGACCCTACGACTTATCTTAGAAGGCGGGTTAAGGAAAGGCTATCCTACATTTATATCACTTGTAGACTTAGAGAAAGCTTTTGACAATGTTGCCTGGAATACCGTCTCTTAAATGCTAAGGCTGGCAGGGATAAAATACAGGGAGCGAATGGTAATTTACTATCTACACAGAAACCAGGCAGCAATAATAAAAGTCGAGGGTGTGAAAGGTAAGCAGTGGTTGAGACGACAGAGACAGGCTTGTAGCCTATCACATATATTATTCAGTCTGTATATTGAGCAAGCAGTAAAGGAAACAAAAGAAAAATTTGGAGTAGGAATTAAAGTCCAGCAGGAAGAAATAAAACTTTGAGATTTGCCAATGACATTATAATTCCGTCAGAGACAGCAAAAGACGTGGAAGAGCAGCTGAACGGAATGGGCAGTGTCTTGAAAGAAGGATGTAAGATGATCATCAACAAAAACAAAACGATGATAATGGAATACAGTCGAATTAAATCTGGTAATGCTGAGGGAATTAGACTATGAAATGAGACATTTAAAGTAGTAGACGAGTCTAGCTATTTGGGCAGACTGCGCCTTCATTTGTAGCTTCAAATTCCTAGAAATAAAAGTGTCGGGTAAATTCAGTTGTAATATAACCAGAATAATATTAATAGTTGATAACCCAGCTTACCTCATTGCTTAAGTATTATTTCAACTTTGCAATTAATTGCAGACGCTCACCTCCCTGAACACTTTTATACACGTCACAACGTTTGTAACTGCAGTGTCGCTCAACGTTATATTTTTTGGTATAACAGAATATTGACGTACTTAACATGTAGCACGTCCTCCATATTCGCAAACAGCCATTGCAATTCCCCTTGGGATTCTCGGTGCACGCAATTTGCACTAGGACTTGGTCTCTTCTCAGATGAATTCATATTCATAGCACCAGCTGTCACCGCAGCGAACCAGTAGGTTGACAGCAGTACGCAGCTAGCCTGCCCGCTCGCCGCCCGTGCACTAAGCAGGTGCTCACTAGCCCGAATGCCCGATGTGAGCAAGCCTGTTCTAGATCAACGAGAAGAACCTGTATGTTTTGGTGCGTGAATTTGCGAGTGTAAAATATGTTAATTAAGTGGCCGCATCTTTTTAGTACATCGACTGAGAAACAAAGTTTTTACAACTCTAAGCATCTATAGACCATAGTGCGTGACATAAATTTCAACTTGATGTGTCAACCCAATCCTAAGAAAAAGAGGTCTTAACAGACGGACAGTCAGACAGTCGTATAATAAATGACAAGAAAATATTTTTTTCATATGATATAATTACAAATAAACAGTTTTCGGAATTTATCCATAAGCTGTACCGTGAAACCTCGTTTCCTGATTTCGTGATTCTAGGTCCACAGGAAGTACACCACAGGTTTCGTGGAGTGAGTTTGTGAGTAACGAAATAGGTGTCATAAATAGCCGTATCTTTTGACTGAATTGGCTGAGAAGGTTAAATTTTTCTCACTGCCAAGGGACCGTAGCCCTTAATATGTGATATACATTTGAATTTGATACGTGTTGAAAAAGGGTTTTTGACAGTGGTGCAGAGAGACGGTCAATAGAATGATCCTATAAGGGTTCAGTTTTTACCTATGAAGGTACGGAACTCTAAAAACAACCCAAAACTTCATCATCTACAGTGCCATCGTAGCAGACAGGTTACTGACAATCCCATATTCTACCTACTACACTAAAGCGCCAAAGAAACTGGCATAGGCATGCGTATTCAAATACAGAGATATGTAAACAGGCAGAATACGGCACTGCGGTCTATAACGCCTATATAAGACAAGTGTCTGGCGCAGTTGTTACATCGGTTACCGCTGCTACAATCGCAGATTATCAGGATTTAAGTGAGTTTGAACATTATGTTGTAGTCGGCGCACGAGCGATGGGACACAATCTCCGAGAAAGCGACGAAGTGGAGATTTTCTCGTATAACCATTTCACGGGTGTATTGTGAATATCAGGAATCCGGTAAAACATCAAATCTCCGACATCACTGCGGCTGGAAAGAGATCCTGTAAGAACGATAGCAACGATGACTGGAGAGAATCTTTAAGTGTGACACAAGTGCAATCCTTCCGAAAAAGGTACAGATTTCAATGCTGGGCCGTCAACAAGTGACAGCATGCGAACCAGTCTACGAAACGTCATCGATATGGACTTTCAGAACTGAAGGCCCACTCGCCTACCCTTGGTGACTGCACGATACAAAACTTTGTGCCTCGCCTGGGCCGGCCGGGGTGGCCGAGCGGTTCTAGGCGCTACAGTCTGGAACCGGGCGACCGCTACGGTCGCAGGTTCGAATCCTGCCTCGCGCATGGATATGTGTGATGCCCTTGGGTTAGTTAGGTTTAAGTAGTTCTAAGGCCTAGGGGACTGATGACCTCAGAAGTTAAGTCTCATGGTGCTCAGAGCCATTTGAACCATTTTGAGCCTCGCCTGGGCCCATCAACACCGACACTTCCCTGGTCGGACAAGTCTCGTTTCAAATTGTATCTAGCGGATAAACGCGTGCGGGTGTGGAGGCAACTTCATTAATCCTTGGACCCTGCATGTCAGCAGGGGACTGTTCAAACTGGTGGAGGCTCTGTGATGATGTGGGGCGCAGTTGGAGTGGGACGACTGATACGTCTAGGTACGACTCTGGCATGTAATACGTACGTAAGCATCCTGTCTGATCGCCTGCATCCACTCATGTTCATTGTGCATTCCGACGGACATAGGCAATTCCAACAGGACAATGCGTCGCCCCACATGTCCAGAATCGCTACGGAGTGGCTCCAGTAACACTCTTCTGAATTTAAACACTTCCGTTGCCCACCAGACTCCCCAGACATAAATATTATTGAGCATGTCTGGGATGCCTTGCACGTACTGTTCAGAAGAGATCTCCATCCCCCGGTACTCTTACGGATTTATGGACAGCCCTGCATGATACATGGTGTCAATTCCCTCCAGCACTACTTCAGTCATTAGTCGAGGATATGCCAGGTCGTGCTGCGGCTCTTCTGCGTGCTCGCGTGGCCCCTACAGAATATTTGGCAGGTGTACCAGTTTCTTTGGCTCTTCAGTGTATATTCCTTAAAAAGCATCTGTAATGGAATTTTTCGTCTATGACCAATGTCAACATTACTCACGTCTATGCTGCTGAGACCCCAACCGCTGGGGACAATGGTAAACCTCTAGAACCGTAGTTCTATGAAACCCACACTGTCCCCAAAAAAATCCCAAACCCACCTTGAGATGGGGCTGCAGATGAGGTATCACCGTCTTCCACAGTCCCAGTGGAGTCAATCAATGGAACTTAATGGGTATACTGCACCACCCCAGTAGTCCGCTCTTGTTGGGAGACCCACGTAAGTCACCTGCAAGTTTTCATTCACACTGCTAGGAGTTGATCTCGGCGTCGGTGAACCCTCCGTAATATTCAATGCATTCTCGTTAATGGATACTTCGTTCACCAGGTGCCATCCATCTCTTTCTCTAAAACTTAGCCAGTTCTTTGAGGATGCAGATCTTAATGGCTTACCTAACATGCTGTCGGACCTCCTTTTGGACGGCGTACTGCAGCAGCTCGACGTGATATGGACTCAACAGGTCGTTGGAAGTCCTCTGTAGAAATAATGAGCCATGTCGCCTCTATAATCAACCATAATTGCGCATGTGTTGTCGGTAAAGGATTTTGTGCGCGATCTGACCTCTCGATTACGTCCTACAATTCTTCGATGGGACTCATATCGGGCAATCTGGATGGTCAAATCATTCGCTCGAATTGTCCAGGCTGTCCTTCAAACCAATCGCAAACAATTATGTCCCGGTGACAGGGCAATATGTCATCCACACACACACACACATACTTTTCACTGTTACCTATACAGAGTAGCACACCAGAGACCAATTCAATACGACAATGACATGATATGATCAATAAGAGACAAAGACGAGTGGGAGTTGTTATTATCGCCGATGATGTTTCAAGGACATAACATGACAAATACATGCAGACACGGTAATATAACAGAACACTGCAACACACACGAAGCACGTAACACAGCAGTTCCAATTCGTACACCAACACAAATAGCAGTACCGAAACACACATTCACTCAAGCAAGGAACGCTTTCACCAACACGTAACGTAGATAACATTACACAAGATCTAGAATAATTGAACTTCATTATAATAAACAGTGTAATGCAATCAACCTTGTAAACCTGTTCTAGCTTAAGTATAAAAAGCAGGCATATCCATGCCGCGGTCATTATACCGCTGTTGAAACGTAACACTTGTAAATTAAACTGTATCGAACCGGGGCTGCAAGGCTCGAAATAGTTCCGAGGCAAAGACCATGCTGGCTCAGAAAGGTCTTTCAATTCAAGTCTTTCCTATCATCTATCATCACATATTCTTAAAATTTGAAATTCTTTTTTTCCTTTCAATTTCTAAAGAACTTTTAATTTATAATTACGTACATTGTAATTGATGAAAAGATTAATTCCTGTTTGTAATATGGAATATGTTTTGTAATATACAAGAAAAACTGTAAAATGAACGACCAGTTATAAAATGTAAGGCAACAGACCTCTAAATGAGAAGTAAATCAAATCAACCATAAAAAATTTCTTTTTTCTTTTTTTTTTTACCATGAAGCCCATGACGGGCTTCAAATCGTCTCCAAGTAGCCGAAGACAGCCAGCATCCAGTCCACTCCATGTAAACATAGCCCTCATCATTATGGAGAAATCACCAGCTTGCGTAGTGCCTTGTTGTTGACTACTTGGGTCCATGGCTTCGTGGGCTCTGTGCCATACTCCAATCCTACCATCAGCTGTTACAGCGTTAAGTCGGGACTCTCATGGTTTTCCAGTCGCCTATGGTCCATCCGATATGGTCACGAGCCCAGGAGAGGCGCTGCAGGCGATGTCGTGCTGTTAGCAGAGGTATTGGCATCGGTCGTCTGCTGTCGTAGCCCATTAATGCCAGATTTCGACGCACTGCCCCAACATATACGTTCGTCGCACATCCCACGTTTATTTCTGCGGGTGTTTCACCTAGTTTTGCTTGTGTGTTAGCAAAGACAACTCTGTGTAAATGCCGCTGCTCGCTCGTTAAGTGAGGGCCGTCAGCCACTGCATTGTCCATGGTGGGAAGCAATGCCTGAAATTTGGTATTATCGGCACACTCTTGACACTGTGGACCTCGGAATACTGAATTCCCTAACGATTACTAAATGGAATGTCCCATGCCTCTACTTCCAATTACCATTCCACGTACAAAGTCTGTTGATTCCCGTCGTGCGTCCACAATCAAGTCGAAAACTTTTCACATGAATCGCCTAAATACAAACGACAGCTCCGCCAGTGCACTGCCGTTTTATACCTCGTGTACACGATACTGCCGCCACCTGTATATGCGCATATCGCTGTGCCATAACTTTTGTCCTCTCAATGTAATACAATATGGTCTGGTGCACCAATGGCGCAACGTCCACACATATTTGTCGGACGTTTCTATATCTTATGTAAATATTCAGCTTATGGTCCATGGCCGGTCAGGCAGTGTATGGTACATGTAGATGGATTTACATCTCAGTGTTCTCGGTTTTCCAGCTGCGTCAATTCGAATAAAATCGAAGCTTTCGATGGCCATCTCCGCCATCGACATCAGGAGTTCACTGACTGCCGGTGCTGTTACGGTCTCTCGCTTATATAGGCATGATGACATCATCAGCAGCCAATCAGATCGATCCTATGTGGCGCGCGCGCGTAACTCGACCCGGGCAGCTAGCGGAGCTATTGCCCGTGGTAGCACCGGTGACGTCAGGTGGCGCCAGGAGCAGGCGCCACATTTGAAACTGCCGCTCTCGCGTCGCGCATCTATCTCTGCTTTCTTTCGATGTCCAACACCCGTCCCCATGCCCTGCTGAGTGTGTATCCCTGGTCTCTGTTGAAATCGTTGTTGTTTAAGCGAAACTCGGCCGCTTCCTTTATAACGGAGTCCCAATATGTAGACGCATGAGCCAACACTTTTGTATTTTCGAACTGTATTTTATGTCCGTTTTCTAGGGAATGCTCCGCTATGGCCGACTTGTCAAGCTCCCTTTGTTTTATATGGCGTTTCTGCTGAGTACAACTCTCCGCAACCACGCAAATTGTCTGTCCAATATACATGCTGCCACATTCACAGGGTACACCATACACACCGGACCCTCGAAGATCAATGTCGTCTTTAACATCTCGTATCTCGTATCTTGGGGGCGGGCCGGAATACTGGTCTTAGCCCATGTTTCTGCAGCAGACGTCCTAACTTACTGCTAGTTGCTCCACAGTATGGTAGCAAACAGTCCGTTTGGCCTCTTCTACTGATTCACCAGGTGTCTTTCGTCGGCGGCCCTTGAAAGCGTTTGCGATGTCTCTTTTGCTGTATCCATTTTCCCCGAAAACACGTTTTAAGTTCTGCAATTGAGACTGTAGGTGGTCGTTGTCAGAGATAATCTTAGCTCTGTGAACCAACGTGTTCAGGACAGCTTTCTTGTGTACAGGGTGGTGGAAACTATTGGCGTTCAAGTACCGATTAATGTGTGTTGGTTTCCGGTACACTGAATGACCAAGCTGGCCTCCTGCCTTCCGCTCAACCGAAACATTCAAGAATGATAGCTTGCCGTGCTTCTCCATCTTGACAGTAAATTTAATGTTGGGATGGACACCATTCATATGATCGACGAACTACTGTAGTGTATCTTCACCATGAGGCCATATCAGGAAGATGTCATCAACGTATCGTAGGAAGCAAGATGGCCGTAATGTCGCAGTTTGCAGAGCCTGCTCCTCAAAGTGCTCCATGAAGAAATTTGCGACTGCTGGAGACAGTGGTGATCCCATGGCTGTGCCGTCAGTCATCTCATAATATTCATCGCAGTACAAAAAGTACGTTGTCATTAGGACGTGACGGAATAATTTAATGATTTCAGATGGAAAATGTTGGGCCAAAAGATCCAGCGTATCTTGACACAACATCCAGGCCCACCATTAGGTCGTTTGGGGCTATCTCCATTCTCTTGAGTGTCTCAACAAATTTCTGCGAGTTGACAACATGGTGTTTGCTATGTCCCAATTTTGATGCTACTAATGTGAACTCCTGACGACGATGGACAACGATGGCGGAGATTGCCATCGAAAGCTCGGGGATTTTATTCGAATTGACGCGGCTGGAAAACCGAGAGCGTTTTATTCATGTATGCCGTCGCGAAAGACTCCGAGGACACATCTCAGTGTGATGCACTGAAATACCGCACAAGAGGAGTTGCGACAGTTGGTACCAGAAGTATCGTGGAGGCCCGTTCGCAGCGGGAACATCGCTGCGAGCAAACCAATCACGCTGCCCGCGAAAATCACGCCACGTGAAGCGGCAGCGTTACCAGGTAGAGAGAGCCGCGTAAGTAACCGTACACGAGCAGGAGTTGTCAGTTGCACGATTTAAGTCAGTCCGAGTCTTGCTAGGAAGTTCCTGCTGAACGTTCGTCATGTCTTAAAGTCTTAAAGTCGTCGAGTGAGATACAAACAGTGCCTGATAGATAGACAGTGGCTATTCTTCAACAGAAACAGAACAGTGAATAGTGTTACCATGGACAGAGTCGACCTATCTAGAGATTTAACTGAGTACTGTTAGTTTGGAACTTTTCTTCAAATAGTACGTCAAGACAAAAGACTTCCTCCGACTTTAGTTCAGAGAACATTATTGTTGTGTACATTGAACTGTATTGAACGCAGGGCAGATAGGCTAAACCTTCATTCTGCAATCACTGTAACCAGCTTTACCAAAGTTGATTAATTTATTTTACTATTCACTAATCCCCCCCCCCCCATGTACCATGGACCTTGCCGTTGGTGAGGAGGCTTGTGTGCCTCAGCGATACAGATAGCCGTACCGTAAGTGCAACCACAACGGAGGGGTATCTGTTGAGAGGCCAGACAAACGTGTGGTTCCTGAAGAGGGGCAGTAATCTTTTCAGTAGTTTCAGGGGCAACAGTCTGGATGATTGACTGATCTGGCCTTGTAACACTAACCAAAACGGCCTTGCTATGATGGTACTGCGAATGGCTGAAAGCAAGGGGAAACTACAGCCGTAATTTTTCCCGAGGGCGTGCAGCTTTACTTTATGGTTAAATGATGATGGCGTCCTCTTGGGTAAAATATTCCGGAGGTAAAATAGTCCCACATTCGGATCTCCGGGCGGGGACTACTCAAGAGGACGTCGTTATCAGGAGAAAGAAAACTGGCATTCTACGGATCGGAGCGTGGAATGTCAGATCCCTTAATCGGGCAGGTAGGTTAGAAAATTTAAAAAGGGAAATGGATAGGTTAGATATAGTGAGAATTAGTGAACTTCGGTGGCAGGAGGAACAAGACTTTTGGTCAGGCGAATACAGGGTTATAAATACAAATAGGGGTATGCAGGAGTAGGTTTAATAATGAATAAAAAATAGGACTGCAGGTAAGCTACTACAAACAGCATAGTGAACGCATTGTTGTGGCCAAGATAGACACGAAGCCCACGCCTACTACAGTAGTACAAGTTTATATGCCAACTAGCTCTGCAGATGACGAAGAAACTGAAGAAATGTATGACGAAATAAAAGAAATTATTCAGATAGTGAAGGGAGACGAAAATTGAATAGTCATGGGTGACTGGAATTCGAGAGTAGGAAAAGGGAGAGAAGGAAACGTAGTAGGTGAATATGGATTGGGGGGTAAGAAATGAAAGAGGAAGCCGCCTGGTAGAATTTTGCACAGAGCATAACTTAATCATAGCTAACACTTGGTTCAAGAATCATAAAAGAAGGTTGTATACATGGAAGAAGCCTGGAGATAGTGACAGACTTCAGATATATTACATAATGGTAAGACAGAGATTCAGGAACCAAGTTTTAAATTGTAAGACATTTCCAGGGGCAGATGCGGACTCTGACCACAATCTATTGGTTATGAACTGTAGATTAAAACTGAAGAAACTGCAAAAAGGTGGGAATTTAAGGAGATGGGATCTGGATAAACTGACTAAACCAGAGGTTGTACAGAGTTTCAGGGAGAGCGTAAGGGAACAAATGGCAGGAATGGGGGAAAGAAATACAGTAGAAGAAGAATGGGTAGCTTTGAGGGATGAAATAGTGAAGGCAGCAGAGGATCAAGTAGGTAAAAGGACGAGGGCTAGTAGAAATCCTTGGGTAACAGAAGAAATATTGAATTTAATTGATGAAAGGAGAAAATATAAAAATGCAATAAATGAAGCAGGCAAAAAGGAATACAAACGTCTCAAAAATGAGATCGACAGGAAGTGCAAAATGTCAAAGCAGGGATGGCTAGAGGATAAATGTAAGGATGTAGAGGCTTATCTGACTAGGGGTAAGATAGATCCTGTCTACAGGAAAATTAAAGAGACCTTTGGAGAAAAGAGAACCACTTGTATGAATATCAAGAGCTCAGATGGAAACCCAGTCCTAAGCAAAGAAAGGAAAGCAGAAAGGTGGAAGGAGTATATAAAGGGTCTATACAAGGGCGATGTACTTGAGGACAATATTATGGAAATGGAAGAGGATGTAGATGAAGATGAAATGGGAGATACGATACTGCGTGAAGAGTTTGACAGAGCACTGAAAGACCTGAGTCGAAACAAGGTCCCGGGAGTAGACAACATTCCATTGGAAGTACTGACAGGCTTGGGAGAGCCAGTCCTGACAAAGCTCTATCATCTGGTGAGCAAGATGTATGAGACAGGCGAAATACGCTCAGACTTCAAGAAGAATATAATAATTCCAATCCCAAAGAAAGCAGTTGTTGACAGATGTGAAAATTACCGAACTATCAGTTTAATAAGTCACAGCTGCAAAATACTAACGCGAATTCTTTACAGACGAATGAAAAAACTAGTAGAAGCCGACCTCGGGGGAGATCAGTTTGGATTCCGTAGAAATACTGGAACACGTGAGGCAATACTGACCCTACGACTTATCTTAGAAGCTAGAAAGCTTCTACGTTTCTAGCATTTGTAGACTTAGAGAAAGCTTTCGACAATGTTGACTGGAATACTCTCTTTCAAATTCTGGATGTGGCAGGAGTAAAATACAGGGAGCGAAAGGCTATTTACAATTTGTACAGAAACCAGATGACAGTTATAAGAGTCGAGGGACATGAAAGGGAAGCAGTGGTTGGGAAGGGAGTGAGACAGGGTTGTAGCCTCTCCCCGATGTTATTCAATGTGTATATTGAGCAAAAATAAGTTGGAGGGGTAGTTTCACTGACGGCTGTATGGTACACCCTGAGGCCTTCCCATGTCAATTTTGCTCGGCAGTGAGTCTGGAACGTTTTCTCGGCCACCGGTAAGAAAACCGCGTGATTTTAATTCTGGGCGTCGCGGTTCTGACCACCATAGCAGAGGCGTCATAGGGTGTGATGAAATGTGGGTAAGATGGGGTGTGAAGACATTCCAGTCGCATGACACGTCCTCGAAAGCGTTCGGCAGAATTGTGGTGAGTTTGGTGCCTGTGTAACATCATTAATCCACTCTACAGCTCAAACGGTCTTCTGAATCGTGATCTTTCTTCCGCATGTGTCAACACATTGGTGTCTCAAGCGCGGCAGAGCCCAAGGGTTACGTCGCAGGAGGCCACACTTTTCCACGTTCTCAAGGTTGTAGGCACCTTTGAATCGCATTTCAAACTTGTGCGTCGCAAAGGGAGGGCTTTAATTGTGTTGCACATTGTATTTCCATGCCCTGCATCGGACCTTGGAAGCTTCAGCAACACAGTGATCGGTTAGTATTGGAGTGAAACTTCAAGAATAACTCACGTATCCTTTTCTTTAAGTTGTAAGTACCCGTGGTCCAGGGGTCACACTCGGCTCCCAGCCGTGGCAGCGTGCGGACGGCCCCGCGCGCCGGCCAGTGCTCCGCTGCAGGCGTTGTTTACTTCCGCGTCGTAGCTTTAAGGCTTGTGTCCGTCCACCGTGAACAACATGTCGAGCGCTTACCGCCGTGCGACCCTTAAAGTTTCCTTCCCAGCTAAACATGCGCGACCTCGTGCACATGAAGTTGAAACGTTCATACGTGAAGAAGTTCGTTTAGATCCTAACCACGCTATCGGAATCCATTTTTCGATCACGAGTAGTGTCGTTCATATTAAAATGACAAACACCGAGGTGTGTGAAGATGTTATTCGCCGCCATGCCAATGGACTTAAGTTCAAATACTCTGATGGTCACGTCGGAGCTGTAACACTTGAACTCGCAGAGTACGGTCAACGCACGATTAGGGTGTTTGAACTACCTTTTGAAGTGCCGAAGGACGAAGTTGTCTCTGCGTTACAACCATACGGTAACGTCATCGGTTACGTAGAGGAAAAATGGCAAACCTTTACGACCTACCATGTCCTTAATGGTGTGCGTCAGGTCAAAATTGAACTGAAAAAAACATATACCATCATACCTGACCATTGGCGTTGTGCGAGCCATTGTCATGTACGACGGCCAACCCCGAACATGTGCGGGTTGTGGACAAGAAGGCCACGTCAGATCCGCCTGCATGCGACGCCGACTGATCCAGACGCCGGTCGGCGAGGAAGCGTCCCCAGCGATGATGACTCAGATCCCTGTCACATACGCCAAGGTTGCCCAGGAAGGTAGCACGTCTACACAGAGTCTTCCTGCTCCGTTGACGACGTCTGATCAGGTAGGTGCAACCGCTCCTGAGATTCCTTCTGAGGTGCTGCAGACGCCAGATCCTGACCTGCCGAATCATCGCAGCACTGTGAAATAAATGCTACTGAGATGGACGTTGATCCGGGAGTGGTACCTACTTCTGCTTTCCTTCAGACTGGTCCGGAGTCAGACGAAAGCCACCCGCAATCGGACTCTGAACGACCTGTTCGAAAACAAGGGTCGACACGAAAGAGAAAGAAACGTAGCCGTACACTCCCTGATGAATCCATTCTACGGATGGATACCAGGGATGCAGACCCGAAGATGGACGACAAACCGCTCTTTGATGACCAAAAGTCTGATGCGAAAGACCCGCCACAGGCGACCACTGGCAACGAACACCCCTCCTTACTGGTGCCGTCGCCCCCACAGGTCGACGTTGAAGAGAGCCTATCCGATGAGACGAAAACTACGTCTCCTCTCCACGTGGATGATGTGCACAGCCGATGCCCTACCGCAGTATCAGTATCCTGGGCGGACGACGTGGAGATCGAAGGGACTGGGGTGGACGCTGCTGATGATGGGGCACCCCCATCGGTTGCGCCCGCGCCTGCAAACTCTCCACAATAGCAGCCTCTTCAGCGGACCGGCAAGATCGACGACCTCTCGCTCCTGAAGAAGAAGCCCCACCTGTGCCTGTGGGACTCCAACACCAGCATAATCGTGTCGCAACGATTAACCTCGCGACCATTCGTGCGCCCCACAAACTGGCGCTGCTCCGCGATATGATTTATGATGCGGACATAGATATTGCGCTTTTTCAGGAAGTGAATGTCGCCGATTTTTCACCACCACATGGCTTCACGGTGCATCTTTCTCCCGCTTCGGACACCGGTAGTGGTGTTGCCATCATCTTACGCGAAGGTCTTCCTGCCGAAGATGTCCTATACCTCCCCAGCGGCAGAGGTATGGCGCTTACTCTCTTTGGTGTACGCATCGTCAACATTTATGCGCCGTCGGGCTCCAGCTACCGTCGTGAACGCAATGCCTTCTTCGCGAATGAAGTTACACCCCTTTTTATGGGACCACACGATGACTGGGTCATGGGTGGAGACTTCAACTGCACCCAGCGACCTCAGGATCAATTGCCTTGTCACTCACCATGCGCAGCTCTGGAAACAGTCGTCACGCGACTACAATTTGTCGACACGTGGAGACATGATCACGGTGATCTTTTGGGCTTTACGTACTACACTGCGCACTCCTCTAGCCGACTGGATCGCATCTACATCTCGCGATCCCTAATTCAACACACTCGACAGGCTGAAATCTGGCTTATTGCTTTCTCAGACCATGAGGCTTACTTCTGTGATGTTGTTCTCACAAGACAGGCAGTATGGCACGGACGTGGTTTATGGAAACTGAACACGGCACTTCTTAATTCACCTGACTGTCGACTTCTAATAGAAGACACTTGGATCACATGTAATAGACGCCGACCCACGTATCCGTCTACCATATCCTGGTGGATCCAGTGTGCAAAACCTGCTCTTCGAAAAACTTTAATCCGGTATGGCAAAGATGTTGTCGCTTGGAGGAAGAGCACTATGGACTTTTACTACAGGATCCTACGAGAATGCTCCACGATGCCAGCCTCCCCTGAGCGCCATACAAGGATGAATCAAGCTAAGGCCCAAATCTCCAATCTCATGCGACGGCATTTGGAAGGAGCGATAGTACGATCTCGTACTGCTGATCGCATGCCTCATGAACATCAGTCGATGTACCATATCATCCAAGAACGACAAAATCGACGCCGAAAATTGATTCACGTCCTAACGGATCAAGAAGGGCGCCGCTACGTAACCCAATCTGCAATAGGGAATGTGCTTCACGCCCACTACCGGCAGCTCTACGACGCAATTCCACATTCCCCAGAGTTGATCGAGGAAGTCTCACAGCTCAACTTCGGTGGTATCTCAGGAGATGCGGCGATTGACTTGATGTCAGAAGTGACTGATGAGGAAGTCCGCGATGCGATCCGGGCAGGAACCATCAATCGCTCCCCAGGACCCGACGGTCTTCCCCTCGAATTTTATCGCACCTTCCGTGATTTGTTAGAGTCCACCTTCACCTCCATCTGTCGGGAACTGATGTCTCCGGAAGTACCTGTGCCGGACGCTTTCATGGAAGGAATTATTATTCCTGTACATAAACCGCACGGTGGCAACAATATCAGTGATTATCGGCCCCTCACCCTCTTTAACAGTGATATGAAAATCTTCACTCGCCTTTTGGCAGCACGACTTAAAAACGTTGCCCGATAAGTTGTGTCGCCAGACCAAGCATCTTTGGGACGAAATAATAATATTCGCACGGCTTTATGCCGCTACAGGGATATGATCGCCGTTACCCAGGCACAACGCCTCTCTGGGGCACTTGCGTCTTTGGACTTTAGTCAAGCTTTTGATAGGGTTGACCATTCGTTCCTTACGGCCGTTCTCCGCCATATGGGTTTCCCAGTCACCGTTATCACGGTAGTGATGCGCCTTCTGCGGGGTGCCTCATCCAGAATTATGTACAATGACAGACTCACTCCACCGATAATAATAGGTCGATCCGTACGTCAAGGTTGCCCTCTATCAGCAATTTTGTACGCCTTTTCCTTGGAATCCTTGCTATGTGGACTAAGACAACATTTGGTAGGGTTGTCCATAGATCGCTACCGATTCTGTTGCACGGCCTATGCTGACGATGTAGTCATCTGTTTACGTAATGCCGACGAGGTTCGAGCTGTTTTGACGTGGGTAGCGACTTATGGTGAGGCGTCGGGTAGCTCTTTAAACGTACGCAAGTCACAAGTTATGTTCATTGGCACGGGACTTCCCGTGGAGTGCGTTACACCTCTCACCACCGTTGATACCATTCGTTGTTTGGGAATAGATTTTTCATCTGATCTCCGGCGTTCAGCCACCATCAACTGCCGTCGCCTCCTTTTAATGATCAGAGCAGGTCTTCTGGACCATCGCCTTCGATCCCTAGAGATTCTCCAACGAGCTCGATATGTCAATACATATATCGCATCCCGAGTTCCCCATGTAGCACAAGTTCTACCTTTCCCGCTTACTGTGGCACGTCGCATGTTGGCAGCGATGGCATCTTTCGTCAGCTCTGGGATGTTGTTCAAAGTTAACTATGCAACCCTTACTCTTCCCCGTGAACGAGGAGGGATAGGTCTGTTTCACGTGGCGGATAGAGCTCGCGCCCTGTTTGTCAGCTCCCAGTTGACGGCATGGACCCGTTGCCCAACGAGCCTCACTGGTCTCCTGCTGTCGGCATACTCGCCGGTCCCACTGTCAGCCCCAGTGATGATCTCGGATGTTCCGGCCCAGTTCCATTATATACGGTACTTCTTTCTGGAACTCAGTTATCTACGCCTCACCTTACCAAGACAGCTTTTACTCAAGACAAAGGCAGTATACAATGTCCTCCAATTAGGTCGTCCACCTAACCCGATTGAACAAAAGTTCCCCCAGGTTGACTGGCGTCATGTATGGCGCGCGGTGTTCGCCTGTTACCTTGACACGAATGTACAATCTGTCTGGTACCTAACTGTCAATGGTAAGCAAATCAACCAATTTCGCCTTCATCGTATCCACCTCGCCCAATCACCTCTATGCTCCACCTGTGGAGTGCCAGACAATGATGAACATCGGTTTGTTTGCGGACCGGCGGCGGAGGTTTGGCACTTGGTTCGACGTATTGTGGCTTTTCTAACGCGGGACATTCCGGATCGGATTACTCCCTTTCATTATTATTTCCGGAAAGTGACAATTTTCCTCGGACAAAGACCAATGCTGTGAATTGGATTCGCGGACATGCCATTCACTACATATTTGGATAAACTGTAGACTCTGTACTCGATTTTTGGACATACCTCAATGACCGTCATTATGTCGTTGTCCGTCACCCAAAATACAGACAATTTTTCTCGAGCTTCCTTGGGAGTGCTTTCCACGAGCCGCCTCGCAGCTGGAGTGTGTTAAGCCAAGAGAGAAGAAGGTTTCCTGTTTGAACCAATGAACATTTCTGAACAATTGAACGGAACACATCAATTTCGAGAAGACGTGACTCAACATATTACCAGCGGGGCGCAGAAGGCCTCTGATCACTTACACAAAAAAAAAAGAAAAATTAAGAAAAAGGAAGACTGTTTTGTTTGTAAGGATAGCCCTAACCTTGATTTCCCATATTTCCCCTGGTATATAGGCAGCTCTCAGGGGTAGGTTTAGTCAGCAGCCAATGCCTGAAGTGGTCTAGATTTTTTTGTTATAGGATGAAAAGTGGCGGTGGCACTTGTTTTTTTTTAGTTCCATTTTATTAACGGGTTTTCAAAAGAAAAGAAAATGTTTACATAAAAAAGAAAAGAAAAAACACAAAAAAAAACAAAAAAACGGGGTAGCGTCAAAAAAAAAAAAAAAAGGGGGTAGCGTCTTTGATTCATAATCAAAACGTCTTCGTCCCCGGGTTCGATCCCCGCCACTGCCTAAATTTTGATAAATAATCAGCATTGGCGGCCGAAGACTTCCGGTATAAGAAGTCAGCCTCATTCTGCCAACGGTCTTGTCAAAGTGAGCGGAGGAGCGGATAGAGGTTCAGGGCACTCTCTTGTCCTAGGAGTGGGAAATTGCCCCTAAAGGCGGAAGAATCAGCAATGATCAACGACATGAGGATGCAGAAGGCAATGGAAATCACTGCATTAAAGACACGTAACGTGTATCCACAGGACATGTGGCCTGTAATTGAAGAAGGGTCATGATGATCTCTCCATTGGCAAAAGATTCCGGAATAGTCCCCCATTCGGATCTCCGGGAGGGGACTGCCAAGGGGGAGGTTACCATGAGAAAAAGATTGAATAATCAACGAAAGGATAACGTTCTACGAGTCGGGGCGTGGAATGTCAGAAGCTTGAACGTGGTAGGGAAACTAGAAAATCTGAAAAGGGAAATGCAAAGGCTCAATCTAGATATAGCAGGGGTCAGTGAAGTGAAGTGGACGGAAGACAAGGATTTCTGGTCACATGAGTATCGGGTAATATCAACAGCAGCAGAAAATGGTATGACAGGTGTAGGATTCGTTATGAATAGGAAGGTAGGGCAGAGGGTGTGTTACTGTGAACAGTTCAGTGACCGGGTTGTTCTAATTAGAATCGACAGCAGACCAACACCGACAACGATAGTTCAGGTATACATGCCGACGTCGCAAGCTGAAGATGAACAGATAGAGAAAGTGTATGAGGATATTGAAAGGGTAATGCAGTAAGTAAAGGGGGACGAAAATCTAATAGTCATGGGCGACTGGAATGCAGTTGTAGGGGAAGGAGTAGAAGAAACGGTTACAGGAGAATATGGGCTTGGGACAAGGAATGAAAGAGGAGAAAGACTAATTGAGTTCTGTAACAAGTTTCAGCTAGTAATAGCGAATACCCTGTTCAAGAATCACAAGAGGAGGAGGTATACTTGGAAAAGGCCGGGAGATAAGGGAAGATTTCAATTAGATTACATCATGGTCAGACAGAGATTCCGAAATCAGATACTGGATTGTAAGGCGTACCCAGGAGCAGATATAGACTCAGATCACAATATAGTAGTGATGAAGAGTAGGCTGAAGCTCAAGACATTAGTCAGGAAGAATCAATACGCAAAGAACTGGGATACGGAAGTACTAAGGAATGACGAGATACGTTTGAAGTTCTCTAACGCTATAGATACAGCAATAAGGAATAGCGCAGTAGGCATTACAGTTGAAGAGGAATGGACATCTCTAAAAAGGGCCATCACAGAAGTTGGGAAGGAAAACATAGGTACAAAGAAGGTAGCTGAGAAGAAACCATGGGTAACAGAAGAAATGCTTCAGTTGATTGATGGAAGGAGGAAGTACAAACATGGGCCGGGAAAATCAGGAATACAGAAATACAAGTCGCTGAGGAATGAAATAAATAGGAAGTGCAGGGAAGCTAAGACGAAACGGCTGCAGGAAAAATATGAAGACATCGAAAAAGATATGATTGTCGGAAGGACAGACTCAGCATACAGGAAAGTCAAAACAACCTTTGGTGACATTAAAAGCAACGGTGGTAACATTAAGAGTGCAACGGGAATTCCACTGTTAAATGCAGAGGAGAGAGCATATAGGTGGAAAGAATACATTGAAAGCCTCTATGAGCGTGAAGATTTGTCTGATGTGATAGAAGAAGAAACAGGAGTCGATTTAGAAGAGATAGGGGATCCAGTATTAGAATCGGAATTTAAAAGAGCTTTGGAGGACTTACGTTCAAATAAGGCAGAAGGGATAGATAACATTCCATCATAATTTCTAAAATCATTGGGGGAAGTGGCAACAACACGACTATTCACGTTGGTGTGTAGAATATATGAGTCTGGCGATATACCACCTGACTTTCGGAAAAGCATCATCCACACAATTCCGAAGACGGCAAGAGCTGACAAGTGCGAGAATTATCGCACAGTCAGCTTAACAGCTTATGCATCGAAGCTGCTTACAAGAATAATATACAGAAGAATGGAAAGAAAATTGAGAATGCTGTAGGTGACGATCAGTTTGGCTTTAGGAAAAGTAAAGGGACGAGAGAGGCAATTCTGACGTTACGGCTAATAATGGTTAGGGAGAGACGGGTCATATACAATATGTACAACAACCAAGAGGGAATAATAAGAGTGGACGATCAAGAACGAAGAGCTGGTATTAAGAAGGGTGCAAGACAAGGCTGTAGCCTTTCGCCCCTACTCTTCAATCTGTACATCGAGGAAGCAATGATGTAAATAAAAGAAAGGTTCAGGAGTGGAATTAAAATACAAGGTGAAAGGATATCAATGATAAGATTCGCTGATGACATTGCCATCCTGAGTGAAAGTGAAGAAGAATTAAATGATCTGCTGAACGGAATGAACAGTCTAATGAGTACACAGTATGGTTTGAGAGTAAATCGGAGAAAGACGAAGGTAATGAGAAGTAGTAGAAATGAGAACAGCGAGAAACTTAACATCAGGATTGATGGTCACGAAGTCAATGAAGTTAAAGAATTCTGCTACCTAGGCAGTAAAATAACCAATGACGGACGGAGCAAGGAGGACATCAAAAGCAGACGCGCTATTGCAAAAAAGGCATTTCTGGCCAAGAGAAGTCTACTAATATCAAATACCGGCCTTAATTTGAGGAAGAAATTTCTGAGGATGTACGTCTGGAGTACAGTATTGTATGGTAGTGAAACATGGACTGTGGGAAAACCGGAACAGAAGAGAATCGAAGCATTTGAGATGTGGTGCTATAGACGAATGTTGGAAATTAGGTGGACTGATAAGGTAAGTAATGAGGAGGTTCTACGCAGAATCGGAGAGGAAAGGAATATGTGGAAAACACTGATAAGGAGAAGGGACAGGATGATAGGACATCTGCTAAGAAATGAGGGAATGACTTCCATGGTACTAGAGGGATCTGTAGAGGGCAAAAACTGTAGAGGAAGACAGAGATTGGAATACGTCAAGCAAATAATTGAGGACGTAGGTTGCAAGTGCTACTCTGAGATGAAGAGGTTAGCACAGGAAAGGAATTCGTGGCGGGCCGCATCAAACCAGTCAGTAGACTGATGACAAAAAAAAAAGTCTTCTAAGTGGTTTAATGCGACCCTCTACGAATTTCTTTCTGTGCCCACCTTTTCATCTCAAAGTAGCACATGCAACCTACGTCCTCAGTTGTTTTCTGGATGTATTCCAACCCCTGTCTGCACCTTTTACACTCTACAGCTCGCTCTAGTACTAAGGAATTTAGTGTCTGATGTCGTAGCACATGTCCTATCATCCCTTCCGTTCTTTTTGACAGTGTTTTCCATGTATTACTTTCCTCCCTGATTCTGCGGAGAGTCTCGTCATTGCTTGTCAGTCCACCTAATTTTCAAAATTCTTCTATAGCACCACGTCTGAGTTGCTTCGATTCTCTTCCGTTCCGGTTTTGGCGCAGTACACACTGCCATACAATGCTGTGCTCAAAACGTACGTTGTCACACTCTCGCAAATTTCTTCCTGAAATTAAGGTCTACATACTAGTAGAGTTCTCTTGGCCATTAATTCCTTTTTGCCTGTGCTAGTCTGCTTTTTATATCCTCCTTGCTCCGTCCATTATTGGCTATTTTTGTGCCTAGATAGCAGAATTCCTTATCATCTACATCGTGATCACCAAATATAATGTTCTATGGTCGCAGATTCGAATCCTGCCTCGAGCATGGATGTGTGTGATGTCCTTAGGTTAGTTAGGTTTAAGTAGTTCTAAGTTCTAATGGGACTGATGACCTCACAGATGTTAAGTCCCTTAGTGCTCAGAGCCATTTGAACCAAATATAATGTTAAGTTTCCCACAGATCTCATCTGCTACTTCTCATTACTTTTGTCTTTCTTCGATTTAGTCTCAAATCACATTCTGTAATTCTTCTTCGCCGCGCGGGATTAGCCGAGCGGTCTAGGGCGCTGCAGTCATGGGCTGTGCGGCTGATCCCGGCGGAGGTTCGAGTCCTCACTCTGGCATGGGTGTGTGTGTTTATTCTTAGGATAATTTAGGTTAAGTAGTGTGCAAGCTTAGGGACTGATGACCTCAGCAGTTAAGTCCCATAAGATTTCACACACATTTGAACATTTTTTGAACAATTCTTCTTCACTTTCACTCAGGATACCAAAGTCATCAGCGAATCTTATCATTGATATCCTTTCACCTTGAATCTTAATTTCACTCTTGAACCCTCCTTTTATTTTCGTCATTGCTTCTTCGATGTATAGATTAGAGCACCGGCGAAAGACTGCATCTCTGTCTTAAGCCGTTTTCAATCTGAGCCCTTCATTCTTGGTCCTCCAGTCTTACTGTTCCATCTTGGCTGTTGTGCATATATTACCCGTCTTTCCCTACAGATTACTCCTGTTTATCTCACCATTTCGAACATCACCGTTTGACACTGTCGAACGCTTTCTCCATGTCGACCAATCCTATGAACGTGTCTTGATTTTCTTCAGTTTTGCTTCCATTATCAACAGCAACGTCACAGTTGCCTCTCTGATGCCTTTACCTGTCCTAAAGCCAAACTGATCCTCAAGTTTCTTTTCCATTCTTCTGTACATTATTTTTGTCAGCAGCATGGATGCGTGAGCTGTTAATCTGCTTGTGCGGCAATTCTCACACTCGTCGGTTCTTGCAATCTTCACAACTGTGTGGAAAAGCAGATGGTATATCGCCAGTCTCATACATTCTACACACCAACATGAATAGTCACTTTGTTGGAACTTCACCCAATGGCTTCAGAAATTCCTACACGTCTCTTGATTACACGGTATTCTTTTTCGAGCAGCTTTTTATGTGGCGTGAGGACGGCATCTGACGTACATTACCTGAGGGTCTCCTTGATGCAGGCCTTGAGGTAGAGCAGCTGGTCCAGCTGCTGGGCGCTGACGGGCTGTCCGGCAGTTGGCAGCACTGCTTCCACCTCGCGGTGCAGCCGCTCCTGCTCCTCTGGGTGTTGCGACAGCTGGTACAGGATCGACGCCACCGCCGTCGATGTCTGAAATCAGCAGAGTACTTGCTGCACAAAGGTTTGCTGGGCACTCCAACTATTCAGTATGTAGAGAATGAATAGACGAGTGTTACAGAAAGCGTAGGAAGAGTCGCATTCGAGGCACTGGGAAAAGAGAAGTTACGGAAAAATGAGGGATTAAGGGTTTGGAACGCAAATTTCACAAACACCGTTGAAGACCACCACAGAAACACCATATATCAGTACTCCCCGAGGAATTTATATATAGGAGGTTTGGATAGTCATTGCAAATCGCGTATCACTCTACGAATCAAAACTTAAAGTTCAGAAGGTACAACACGAACATAGTTCCATTATAATAACATTCAGTGGCTGCATCGAAAAGGATATATGCGGAACGTCGTCTTCCACCTCTTTTATTCATTTAACCAATATTTGTCGTCCGTGACAAATGAGGTATAATGTGCTTGGTTAAAAGATAATTTAATATATTCTTAATTTGGTGAATTATCTGGTTCCTAAAACACATGACCAGAGAGGGAGCACTATCTTCCAATAAAGGACTAAAGTCTTCGCAGGAGAGCGAATGAAATTTAGATTTGACGATGGAGCCTGAAATTCAATATCATAGTTCAGTTTGTACGCCAGAAACCGCAGGAACCATAACACTCAACTGACACCAATCAAAGTCACGCACTATTTCGACACATTGATAGTACTGTACATTACCCGAAAATGGTGCACAGGAGGCAACCTCTGTTTTGACTCTGCAGGCAGAACCTGCGCTGAGTTTAGTGGTGAACTCTGTGTGCAACATTTATTCTAGGGTACAATCATGCCCCGCCGACGATTACGTACACCTGATGAGCAGCTTTAGCCGTTTGAAAGGGGTCGCATTATGGGCCTACTGGAAATTGAATGGTAATATCGACCGATTGCTGCACATCTTGGGCACAATCTATCGGTGGTGTGTCGCTGATTTCAACAGTGGTCTGTCGAACATTTCCACTCCTGTAGACCAGGTTCTGGATATCTGCACAGGACAGAAAGACGTCAAGATCGACGCACGGCGCGACCAGCAGTCGTCGACCAAACGTCATCCAGGGACGAAATCCAGGCAAATACTGCTACTACTACGTCATCAGGGGCCAATGGTGGCAGCCGTCTGTGCCCAGTTGTAACTCGCGGTCACATTTAGCGTTTCTGCAGGGTAAAGTAACCAGTGCCCTCTAAAATGAACAGGCTGTTCTCCCCCTGCTACTACAATTTGTTCAACAGGAAGGTGATGTGCTTTGTCAGCGCTCGTCCACAAACAGCTACTGCAACGAAACGTGCTCATCGGAGTGTATAACAGCTGCCTTGGGTAGTAAGATCACTAGATGTATCAGCAATTGAACACATTCGGGACATGATGAATCAGGCACTTACTTGTTCTTCAGGGCCTGCAACAAAAGATGCGAGATTCTTTGCACATTATACACACATCAAAAAAAGTTTTGCATCACCCCAATTCTGAGAGTTCCGGAACCTGCACAGAAAATGGGAGTAAATATCAACAGAAACATCATTTCTGCCCTTTTTATTGCTCATGAAAACCACACATTGCATGTTGTACCACCATACAGCGAGACTTTCAGGGGTGGTGAATAGATTGCTGTACACGCCGGTGTCTCTAATAACCAGTAGCATGTAGTCTTGCATTGATTGGATACTATCCACAAGTTCATCAAGACACTGTTGGTCCAGATTTTCCCACACCTCAACGGCGATTCGCCGTAGAAACCTGAGTGGTTTGTGGGTCACGTCGTCCATAAACAACCCTTTTCAATCTATCCAAGGCACGCTCGATAGAGTTCATTTCTGGCGAATACGTTGGCCACTCTAGTCGAGTAATGTCGTTATCCCGAAGAAAGTCATTCACGAGATGTGCACGATGGGGGCGCGAATTGTTGTCCAGAAGACGAATGTCTCGCCAATATGCTGCCGATATGCTTGCACTATCGGTAGGAGGATGGCATACACGTATCATACAGCCGTTACGGCGTCTTCCATGACCACCGGCGGCGTACGTCGACCCCACACAATGCCACCCCAAAACAACAGGGAACCTCCACCTTGCTGCACTCGCTGGACAGTGTGTCTAAGGCGTTCAGCCTGACCGGATTGCCTCCAAACACCTCCCCGACGTTTGTTTGGCTGAAGGCATATGCGACACTCATCGGTGGAGAGAACATGATGCCAATCCTGAGTGGTCCATTCGGCATGTTGTTGGGCCGATCTGTACTGTGCTGCATGGTGTCATGGTGGCGAAGATGGACCTCGCCATGGACGTCGGAAGTGAAGTTGCGCATCATGCAGTCTATTGCGCACAGTTTGAGTCGTAACACTATGTGCTGTGGCTGCACGGAAAGCATTATTCAACAGGGTGGTGTTGCTGTCAGAGTTCCTCCGAGGCATAATCTGGAGGTAGCGGTATCCACTGCAGTAGTGGCCCATGGGCGGCCTGAGCAAGGCATCTCATCGACAGTTCCTGTCTCTATATCTCCTCCATGTCCGAACACGCCGAGACGCCTGGACACTTCCCTTGTTGAGAGCCCTTCCTGGAACAAAGTAACAATGCAGACGCGGTCTAACGGCGGTATTGACCGTTCAAATGGCTCTGAGCACTATGGGACTTAACTGCTGAGGTCATCAGTCCCCTAGAACTTAGAACTACTTAAACCCAACCAAACCAAGAACATCACACACATCCATGCCCATGGCAGGATTCGAACCTGCGACTGCAGCGATCGCGCGGTTGCAGACTGTAGCGCCCAGAACCGCTTGGCCACCCCGGCCGGCTATTGACCGTCTAGGCACGGTTGAATTACAGACAACACGAGCCGTGTACCTCATTCCTGGTGGAATGACAGGAACTGATCGGCTGTCGGACCCCCTCCGTCTAATAGGTGCTGCTCATGCATGGTTGTTTACATCTTTGGGCGGATTTAGTGACATCTCTGAGCAGTCAAATTGGTTCAAATGGTTCTGAGCGCTATGGGACTCAGCATCTGAGGTCATCAGTCCCCTAGAACTTAGAACTACTTAAACTTAACAAATCTAAGGACATCACACACATCCATGCCCGAGGCAGGATTCGAATCTGCGACCGTAGCAGTCACGCGGTTCCGGACTGAAGTGCCTAGAACCGCACGGCCACCGCGGCCGGTTGAGCAGTCAAAGGGACTGTTTCTGTGATACAAAACCACAGTCAACGTCTATCTTCAGGAGTTCTGGTAACAGAGGTGATGCAGAATTTTTTTGATGTGTGTATTTCAGGACGTCAATCGGCACCTTTATGATCGTCTGAATGCGACAATACACGCCTGCGTTGCCGCCAGAGGGAGGTACTCTGTGTACTGATACGACTGTTTCGGCACCCTTTACTGTGACGTGATACGTGCACTTCATTTGGTCTGATTTTTTCATCGTGTACTTCTGCAATCATGAACTACCTGTCCCCTCGCCTGTCAATAAAATGAGCTTTTTCTTGAGTGTGCTGTATCTTGTTCAAGCAGTGTAGTCCAACAACAGCCTTTCACACGTTACGTGGTGCTCTCGTGAACCTTGCAGCAGATCCGAGTTGTTGCAGACGCTTTTACATTATAGCTGATGAACGAAAGCTTAGTGTACGCACCCGCTTATCAATTAAAAGACAGAACCGAGCATGATCTCTCAGGGAAAACTGGTGCAACAGTTAAAGACACTGGTACCAACGTCTGGAGGAGGGTGGTTCGAATCACCACCTAGCCATCAATATTTAGGTTTTCCTTAGTTTCATTCACCTAAGGTGCATGCAGCGATGGTTGCTTTAATTCCCATCCCCATCCTTATGCTTTCTGATCTTGCCGTCAGTATCTAATGACCTCACCATCTGAGTCATCTTTACATCCTAATCTCTCTATCAAGCACGAGCTGAAAGTAGTACGCAACCTGCATCGAATAAGCAAGCGCAGGCATAGCGTGCAAGGGAGGCAGCGGTCGTCAGGAATTTGTGTACTGTCAAAACGCCACCGATCGCCTTTTATTTGATTTATTACTTGTTTCTTCAGATATTTATCGCCCTAATGGCAACACACCAAAAGTTGAAGTTCCTCTCGGCACCATAGTGAACAAAACGTTGTTCTAGTTGAATGTGCACTGTTTACTGACGTCAACTGACTAAAAAGCGATGCCAATTTTAATACGTAATAGAAAAATACGAGTGGGCGGAGGAGGAGAGCGAGAGAATGATTGGACTTTAAACCTCTGTGAAATCACCGTTACTGATGGATGTGAGTTAAGGAGAAGTTGGAAAATCCAACCTCGTTAAAATTCTTTTGGATACACTGCTGTATGTTATTAAAATACTTAAAATTCTAAAATAAAACAACATTTCGGCCTACCTGTAGTGTCTTTACTCAGGGGAAAGATAAGACATCTAAGTTGGATGGTCGGATGTGGATGTTAACCACACTTCTCTTGAATAGGCGGTCAACACCGCACGGCACCCACCATAACACTGCTTGCCTACAGATTCTCTGGTATTTACAATTCAATAAATTTATTGACACATATTTCGTCATGGTCTGTCCGTAACTGCAGCTTCTACATAACGGGTATTTTCCGAGTAATACACAAATCTAAAGACTGTCAAGTTGCACAGGTCACGCAAATACTCAAGAAAGGAAATAGGAATAATCCGTTGAATTAGACCCATATCACTAACGTCAATTTACAGCAAGGTCATGAAACATATACTGGGTGCTATATTATGAATTATCTCGAAAACAAACTATCTGTTCACAAATCGTCAGCACGGACTCAGAAAAGTTCTTGTGAATCACAACTAACTCTTCATTTACACTAAGTAATGAGTTTTATCCACAGAGGATCACGTATTGATTCTATTTAACTAGATTTCAAGAAGGATTTTGACACCACTCCTTACAAGCTGCTTCTTACCAAACTGAGTGCCTATGGAGTATTGTCTCAGTTGTGCAACTTGATCCGTCATTTTCTGTTACAAAGGTCACAATTCGCAGTAATTGACAGAAAGTCGTAGAACTCTCTGTCAGGCACTTAATTGTGAATTGCAGAGAAGACATTTAGCTATAGATGAATTTCATTCACATTTTATATTTCTGTTCGAGTCAAACACGTCTCGGAACTGCAATTCAATTTACATAGACTTATGGGCGGCTTCAGTTTATCATATTCACATGGTCTTAATTGATTTTTCTGCACTTGTGGAAAACTTTCACATATGCGCTTACAATCAAAACGATTTAAAATGTTTAAGACTGTATTGCAAGAAATGTCCTATCATCCTGTCCCTTCTCCTTGTCAGGGTTTTCCACACATTCCTTTCCTCTACGATTCTGCGTAGAACCTCCTCATTCCTTACCTTACCAGTACACTTAATTTTCAACATTCGCCTGTAGCAACACATCACAAATGCTTCGATTCACCTCAGTTCTGATTTTTCCACAGCCCATGTTTCACTACCATACAATGCTGTACTCCAGATATACTTTCACAGAATTTTTGCCTCAAATTAAGGCCTATCTTTGATACTAGTAGACTTCTCTTGGCGGGAATGCCCACTTTTTCAGTGCTAGTCTGCTTTTGATGTCCTCCTTGCTCTGTCCGTCATTGGTTATTTTGCTGCCTATGTAGCAGAACTCCTTAATTTCATCTACTACGCGACCATCAATCCTGATTTTAAGTTTCTCGTTGTTCTCATACCTGCTACTTCTCATTACTTTCGTCTTTCTTTGATTTTCTCTCAGTCCATATTCTGTTCTCATTAGACCGTTCATTCCATGCAGCGTATCATGTAATTCTTCTTTACTTACACTCAGGATAGCAATGTAATCAGGGAATCGTATCATTGATAGCCTTTCAACTTGAATTTTAATTCCATTCCTGGAACTTCTATTTATTTCCCTCATTGCTTCTTCAATGTAAGGGGGAAAGACTACATCCCTGTCTTACACACTTTTTAATCCGAATGCTTCGTCCTTGGTCGTCCACTCTTATTATCCCCTCTTGGCTCTTGCACATATTGGATATGACCCGTATCTCCCTATAGCTTACCCCTTCTTTTCTCAGAATTTCGAATACATTGCACCATTTTACACTGTCGAACGCTTTTTCCAGGCCGACAAATCCAGTGAACATGTCTTGATTTTTCTTTAGTCATTCTTCCACTATCAACCGCAAAGTCAGAATTGCCTCTCTTTTCTAAATCCATATTGATCGTCATCTAGCACATCCTCAGTTTTCTTTTCCATTGTTCTGTATATTACTCTTGTCAGCAACTTGGATGCATGAGCTGTTAAAATGACTGTGCGGTAATTCTCGCATTTGTCAGCTCTTGCATTCTTCGGAATTGTGTGGATGATATTTTTCGGAAAATCAGATGGTATGTCGCCAGACTCACATTCTGCACACCAACGTGAATAGTCGTTTTGTTGCCACTTCCCCTAATGATTTTAGAAATTCTGATGGAATGTTATCTATCCCTTCTGCATTATTTGATCTTCGGTCCCCCAGTGCTCTCTTAATTTCTGATTCTAATACGGTATTCCCTATCTCTTCTAAATCGACTCCTGCTCCTTCTTCTACCACGTCTGACATATCTTCTCCTCATAGAGGCCTTCAATGCACTCTTTCCACCTATTTGCTCCCTCCTCTGCTTTTAACAGGGGAATTCCCGTTGCACTCTTAATGTTAGCACTCTTGCTTTTAATGTCACCGAAGGTTGTTTTGACTTTCCTGTACTCTGAGTCTGTATTTCCGACAATCATTTCTTTTTCGATTCCTTCACATTTTTCATGCAGCAGTTTTGTCTTAGCTTCCCTGGACTTTCTATTTATTTCATTCCTTAGCGACTTGTATTTCTGTATTCCTGAACTTCCCTTGAACATTTTTGTACTTCCTTCTTTCATCGATTAAATGAAGTACTTCTTCTGTTACTCATGGTTTCTTCACAGTTACCTTCTTTGTACCTTCGTTTTTTTATCCAACTTCTATGATTGCCCTTTTTAGAGCTGTCCAGTCCTCTCTACTGTACTTCCTACTGAGCTGTTCCATATTTCTGTATCTATAGCCTTAGAGAACTTCAACTGTATTCGTTATTCCTTAGTACTTCTGTATCCCACTTCTTTGCGTATTGATTCTTCCTGACTAATCTCTTGAACTTCAGCCTAGTCTTCATCACTACTACATTGTGATCTGCGTCTATATCTGCTGCCGGGTACGCCTTACAATCCAATATCTGGTTTCGGAATCTCTGTCTGACCTTGATGTAATCTAACTGAAATTTTCCCGTATCACCCGGCCTCTTCCAAGAATACGCCTATTTGGGGTCAAAGAAGGCGGTTGTAGTAATTTGAATAGGGGCGACGATCACGGCCGAAGATAGCGTCAAGAAGACGCTGTCGACCTGGTGAGACGACAAAACGAGAGGGCCAAACAGTCGTCAGAGAGCCACTCAGAATCCCGTATGCTTGATTATTTTTTGATTGGAGTTTCATTGAGCACAAGGACCATTATTAGATGGCTCAAAAAAAGGGGACTGAGCTCACGGCGCCCCTTGCGCCAACTACCATTGACTTCTTTAGATTAGATTAGATTAGATTAATTTTTCATTCCATAGACCCATAAAAGAGGGAATCCTCCTGGGTGTGGAACATGTCAGATAAACACATTACAAAAATGTAATTAGAAAAACTTGAGTTTCATTAATTTTAATGATCCTCAGTCAATAAACACTAAAATTACGTACATGAACTATATTTAAACTTTTAATATTTACAGGTTTAATACTTACATCTGCTTTCATTAAATCCATCATTCAGACAGTTGCTAGTTTCTTGGCTATTACAACTGAGTATTGTCTAAAATTAAAGTAAATTATTCATTTCAGTGATCCTCAGTTAAGAACAGTCAGATTATGTACAAGATTTAAAATTAAACTTCCACTATTTACATACTTAAGACTTACATCTGCTTTCCATACATCCATCAATCACACAGTAGGTAGTTACTTGGCTGTTACAACCAAGTATTGTCAAAAATTAAAGTATAATAAATTTTTATTAAAATGGTCTTCTGCACTTGTTGAGATAGCCATGGATGGAATAGCAGGAGTTGGCCACTAAAAATTCTTTTAAATTATATTTAAATTGTGCCTTGTCTGAAGCTAAACTCTTAATGGTTGCTGGTAACTTATTGAAAATATGCGTCGCTGAATACTGGACCCGTATCTGGGAGAGTAAGTGATTTTAAATCTTTATGTATATTGCTCTTATTCCTAGTATTGATACTGTGTACTAAGCAGTCAGTTGGAAAAAAGAGATGTATTATTTACAACAAACTTCATTAAGGAATATATATACTGAGAAGCTGTGGTTAATATGCCCAATTCTTTAAATAGATTTCGACATGATGTTCTTGGATTTACACTACTCATTACTCTTATTATACGCTTCTGTACTCTAAAAAATTTTTCTCTGTTTGGGGAGTTACCCCAAAATATGATACCAAATGACATAATGGAGTGAAAATAAGCAAAATATGTCACTTTTTTATATTTATATCTCCTATGTCTGACATCATTCGCATTGCAAACACAGACTTGTTTAGGCGCTTTAGCAGTTCGTTAGTATGTTGCTCCCAACTGAATTTACTATCAAGTTGTAATCCGAAGAATTTTACACTCTCAACTTCTCCTATTTCCACGTCATCATATTTTATACACACACCAGAAGGAAATCTCTTGGAAGTACTGAACTGCATATAGTGGGTCTTTTCAGAGTTTAATGACAGTGAATTGGCTATGAACCACTTACAAATGTCAGTAAAAGTTTGATTAGCTGCCCTTTCTAAATTTATATTTGATTTACTATTTATTGCAATGTTTGTATCATCTGCAAATAAGACAAACTTGGCATCTGGTAATGCAACAGATGACAGATCATCTGTACACCAACAACCCCGTTTGTAGCGCTATCGGACAAGTACGGCCTGGAAACTCATTGAGTGGAGCAGAATTGTCCTTAGTGGTGAGTCCCACTTCATACTGAGCCCCGATGACCAGCGAACGCGTGTCTGGAGACGCCCAGACAGCGGTGAGATGCCAACAAAACTGTCGCCCGCCATACGGCACTACAACCAGGAGCGATGGTCTTGGGTGCCATTTGAGTTCATAGCAGAATCCCTTTTGTGGTCATCCGCGGCATCCTCACAGCACAGTGGTACCCCGACGATATTCTATGTTCCGTTTTGTCGCCCTTCATGGCAAGCCAACCTGGGCTTACATTTCAGCAAGATATTGTCCGCACGCAAACCGGGAGAGTTTCTACTGGTTGTCTTCGTGCTTGCCAAATCCTACCTTTGCCAGCAAGGGCGCCGGATCTCTCCCAAACTGAGAATTTTGGGATAATTAAGAGCATGGCTCTGCAAACAACTCGGAGATTTTGACGATCTAACGCACCAGTTGGACAGAATTTTGTGCGATATTCCTCAGGAGGCCATCCAACAACTCCATAAATCGGTTCTAAGTTGAATAACTGCTTACATGAGAGCCAGATGTGGGCCAATGCATTAGTGGTTCAAATGGCTCTGAGCACTATGGGACTTAACTTCTGAGGTCATCAGCCCCATAGAACTTAGAACTACTTAAAGCTAACTAACCTAAGGACATCACACACACATCCAAGCCCCAGGCAGGATTCGAACCTGCGACCGTAACGGTCGCGTGGTTCCAGAATGTAGCACCTAGAACCGCTCGGTCACCACGGCCGGACAATTCATTAGTGACTACTCAATATGTACAACTCTTCCTCTTGTATAAATTTCTATGAAGAACTATGTCTTAGACTGTAAGTGATGAAATCTAATAACACCAACAAAATTTCGGAGGTTGTTGAGGGATATTTTCGTGCAAGGAACACGTTATCACTGGTGGCTTGCTACATATCATTTTGCATATTTCCCCACTCCCTCCCACTTATCATTGTATCTGTGTTCCACTGAAATTATATGCACAACAGTGCAAATGTCCACGGTATGTGCTGCGTATCTTGTTTAGAAACAGACTTGTTCCATTCACTCACGTTACTTGCTGCTGAAAATAGTAATTGCTGCTTGGCTGTCCACATTCAGTACTGCTCGAATCTGTATTGGGCTTGTTTTCGCCGGCGTTGTTAGCTGTACATTAATAGTGATACACGACAGCATGGAGAGGCTAACTGATGAAGAGCCGGCCGATACGCACCTCATGTTTCGTTTGGCTGAAAATGAAAAAGCTGCACAACGACGATATGCTGATATTTTCTCGCCGGCCGCTGTGGTCGAGCGGTTCTAAGCGCTTCAGTCTGGAACCGCGTTGCTGTTACGGTCGCAGGTTCGAATCCTGTCTCGGGCATGGATGTGTGTGATGTCCTTAGGTTGGTTAGGTTTAGAAAGTTATAAGTCTAGGGGACTGATGACCTCAGATGTTAGCGCTTAGAGCCATGTGAACCATTTGAGATTTTCCCGCAACAATGGCACCCACAACACGGTAATTCTGTATTTGAGAGTTAATACATAGTTCGATGAGTTGAGTTGTATATTTTGGTGGTTGAACATTACAGGCTTTTACAGTTTTTCACAGGAGCTGAGTATCTTGGGTAACAATCATAATTACGTTTTTATTCTGTAACAAGTCACTGGACGTCGCGAGTTTCTTACATGAAATTAACCAGAAAATGTTCCTTGACAATCTTCAAAATGTTGTCATTGGTGTTTCGGTCCAACCTGTAAGCAGATACAATCCTTGTACTTACTTATTTACTTACTTCTTACTTGGCGCTACAGTCCATGTAAGGCCTTGGCCTCTCTTATGGTCGCAGCCCAATCTTGACCATCTTTCATTCGGTTTCAGCTTTCTCAAATCATTCTCCAAATCATCCGTCATCGTTCCCGTGTTCTCTCTTTGCGCCTTCTGCCATCTGGATTTTCTTCTCTGTAGCTGTGTCTTCTGACATTCGCTCTAAATTGCACACCATCTTAATCTGTTGTTCTTGACTTCCAAAACTATGTCAGCATAACCGTATATTCTTCCAGTTCCTTATTTTTCTGTAATTTCCATTACCCTACCTCACTGACTACTCCAAAAATCTGCCATAATATTTTCCTCTCCCATCTTCTCGGGAATTTCTCTTCTGCCACAGCCGTTGTCCATGTTTCTAAGCCACACATTACCGCCACATCTATAACCGTTAGAGAGACGATCACCTTCGATTTTCTGCTTAGGTTACGTGACTGAATAATCGTAATCAGGGCCTAATAGGCTCTATTTCCCGCGGCAATCCTTCCTTTCATTTCTTTACGTATGTTATTATCATCTGTTACCAGTGCTCCCAAGTACTGGACCTTCTAAAATCTTTCGTATTTGCTTACATTCAGTTTGATGTATTTCTCTTTAACAGCAGCATTTCTCCTGAAATCGAAGCGATGCAGTGTTCTTGTACGGTTTACTAGAAGCTCCAGCTCGTCTGCCTCCTTTTCTAATCTGCCAGATCCTTCTTCCAGCTCTTTCAATCATCTAGACAGCATACAAACATCACCAGCATTTCGTAGGTTTTGGTTCATACGGTTAAACACAATGAGACTTGCGTTATTGATCTCCATCCTTCTCATCAGTTTGATGAAGAGTAACGTGGATAAGACATTACTCTGTCGTAACACTTGGTTCACTTGAAATTCCTTAGTGAGGTTTCCTTCTACTTTAACTTTGCACTCGAGGCTGATGAGGGACATTTGTGCCAATCTGATTAGTTAATATGAAAATTCCATATCCGTCAGAGTCTGTTAAAGCTTTTTCCTTTCAACGCTATCGGAAGCCTGTCTGACAAATCATGCACGCTTTCCTTTCGTACTGTCCGACCCATTAGCTGAACCGTCAGCGCGTTGGAATACCATGCACGGGGGCCCGGGTTCGATTCCCGGCTGAGGTGGGAGATTTTCTCCCCTCACGGACTGGGTGTTGTGCTGTCCTCATCATCAATTCATCCCCATTGTCGATGCAAAAGCCACCCAGTGTGGCATCGCACTCAATAAGACTTGCACTTGGCGGCCGAACTTCCCGCCTGGGAACTCACGGCCACTTTTTCTTTCTTTATTCGTGTCAGAGGTACACTGAAATGAACACATATACAATACATACAAAGAAAACTATACAGTATTCACCCAGAATTGGGGAACTTTGATAGCGTTGGGTGCTGCAGACGTTAAGTACTTCATGCTAGAGCTGGCTGGGCATGAGTTACATTTGAAGAGCTGCCGGGTTGTCTGCAATTCACCGCATTCGCACAGTGCTGTGTTGGCAGTTGGCAGTTGGAAGTTCCATTTATGGAGATTGTCCCTCGATCTTGCGACTTCGGTCCGTAGTCTGTTCAAGGACTTCCAGATGGACTACTTCTCCATGTGTCCAGGCGGCAGGGATTCTTGTGGTGTCATCCAGTTTGACAAGTGTTGGCATCTTTCTTTCCACTTGGTGAGTCGGGTAGCCGCAGCTGATCCTTTTAAGGGCTGTGAAGTTGTTAGGAAACTCTTCCTAGACTTCAGCAGTTTTGGCTTGGCAGGTTGATGTCCAAAGAGTGGATGTGAGGTCACTGTACTTGATTTATGCCTCTCGATGTTAGCGGCAAACTCTCTTCTGATGTCACATGGAGCAATCCCAGCGAGATATTGCACTTCGTCCATGGGGGTTGGCCTTAGGCAGCCTGTAACAATCCTACAGCTGTCATTTAAGGCTACATCAACCTGCTTTGCATGTACTGAATTGTACCACACTGGGCTAGCATACTCTCCTGCAGAATAGCATAAGTCAGGAGCTGTTGTTCTTAATGTTTATGGATGTGCACCCCAGTTCGATCCCGCCAGTTTCCGAAGAAGGCAGTTTCTGGGGGATACTTCCTGCTTCAGCTTCAGACAATGTTCCTTGCAGGTTAGTTTACGGTCGAGAGTGACACCCAAATACCTGGGGTGGGAACAATATTCTAGTGCCACTCCATTCCACAATATTTCAAGTTTCCTGTCAGCTTGTTTATGTTTCAGATGAAATGAACACACTTGCGTTTTCTTAGGATTAGGTACTAGCCGATTCTTTTCATAGTAAGTACCAAGCTGTTCTAGACCGTGTGCAAGCATTAACTCTACATCTTCAAACCGATTGCCCTGGGCAGCAAGAGCAACTTCATCAGCATATATGAAACATTTGCATTTTTGAGGCTGTGGTTGATCATTCGTGTACACATTAAATAAAATAGGTGACAGTACACTTCCTTGAGTTCTCCATCTGCTGTGTTTCCCTTGGAAGTCCACAAAAAAACGTCGATTCTGTAGGAGTGTAGTTAGGTTGCAGATTTTTTGCAGTAACACTCTGTGGTTTACGGTGTCAAAGGCAGCCGGAAGGTCAACAAAAGCTACAACTGTTATCTTTCTCTGCTCAAAGCCATCTTCAATGAACTGAGAAAGATAAAGGATTTGTGATGTGTAATTCTTGCCTGGTCTAAAGCCAGCTTGCTGCGAGATAAGTAGTGGATCAACTACCGCAGTTAAGCGGTGAAGAATCATTCTCTCTTGTATCTTATAGAGATGGCAAAGGAGAGATATCGGCCTGTAGTTCTTCGGATCCGTTGGTGACTTTCCAGGTTTTAGTATCGCAATCACGCGTGCCTTGCGCCATAATTTCGGGATCTTGAAAAAAGCCAGACACTGGTTATACAGGCCAGTTTCTGGTTGCGGAGCCAAAATGTTTAATTTGCTCTACACAAATGTCGTCTAATCGTGCTGCCTTGCCATTTTTGCATTTGTGAATGGCTTCTTCTAATTCACCTAGGTTTAATGGTCTCGTCAGGTTATTATTCTGAGATTGTTCCTTAAACTCTAATTTGAAGTCCGATTTTTTGATAGGCCACTGACGCCATACAATCATTTCCACTTTCCTTTCGTACGGTCTCTCTATAGGTTTCTTGTTTTCCCACTTTTCTGTTGAAGTTACCTTAGACTGTCTTCACATCTTGCCTTAGGATACCTAATAACTTCTGTTTTAGCATATGAAATTCACCTTTAAAAATAAATATAGACGATGTAGTCCTTCAAAATCAAGCTGTATCTCCGTAGCTTGTTGTGATTAAATAGAGGAAAAAACATTGTGTCTAAAGTGGGCATAGTACTTGGAAAATATCATTCACCAACAATTGACGAATGTTTCTCGTCCTTCCATTAGTACTTCGAAAGGTGATTATGTACTACAAAAATACGTCAAAATTAATCTACAGAGCTCACCTTTTTTCAGATAATCGTGTTTTCTGAAGCAGTGGCATTGCATTAACCTTAATGATTAATAAAAACTGTCTCAGCTGCATTATTACACATGTGGATGTGCTACATTTACATACATACTCCGCAAGCCACCGTACCTTGCTTGGCAGAGGGTACCATGTACCGCTACTAATCATTTCCTTTCCTGGTGGTCGCCGGCCGTAGTGGACGAGCGGTTCTCGGCGCTACAGTCTGGAACCCCGCGGCCGCTACGGTCGCAGGTTCGAATCCTGCCTCGGGTATGGATGTGTGTGATGTCCTTAGGTTAGTTAGGTTTAAGTAGTTCTAAGTTCTAGGGGACTGATGACCTCAGAAGTTAAGTCCCATAGTGCTCAGAGCCATTTGAAACTTTCCTGTTCCACTCGCAGATAGAGAGAGGGAAAAACGAGTCTCTATAAGCCTGCATATGAGCCCCAAGTGGGTAGAAGCCGTGGTCTAGTGGTAGCGTCTTTGATTCATAATCAAAACGTCTTTGGTCCTGGGTTCGATCCCCGCCACTGCCTAAATTTTGATAAATAATCAGCATTGGCGGCCGAAGACTTCCGGCATAAGAAGTCAGCCTCATTCTGCCAACGGCCTTGCCAAAGAGGGCGGAGGAGCGGATAGAGGTTCAGGGTACTCTCTTGTCCTAGGGGTGGGAAATTGCCCCTAAAGGCGGAAGAATCAGCAATGATCAACAACATGAGGATGCAGAAGGAAATGGAAACTACTGCATTAAAGACACGTAACGTGTATCCACAGCACATGTGGCCTGTAATTGAAGAAGTGTCATGATGATCTCTCCATTGGCAAAAGATTCCGGAATAGTCCCCCATTCGGATCTCCGGGAGGGGACTGCCAAGGGGGAGGTTACCATGAGGAAAAGATTGAATAATCAACGAAAGGATAACGTTCTACGAGTCGGGGCGTGGAATGTCAGAAGCTTGAACGTGGTAGGGAAACTAGAAAATCTGAAAAGGGAAATGCAAAGGCTCAATCTAGATACAGTAGGGGTCAGTGAAGTGAAGTCGAAGGTAGACAAGGATTTCTGGTCAGATGGGTATCGGGTAATATCAACAGCAGCAGAAAATGGTATAACAGGTGTAGGATTCGTTATGAATAGGAAGGTAGGGCAGAGAGTGTGTTACTGTGAACAGTTCAGTGACCGGGTTGTTCTAATTAGAATCGACAGCAGACCAACACCGACAACGATAGTTCAGGTATACATGCCGACGTCGCAAGCCGAAGATGAACAGATAGAGAAAGTGTATGAGGATATTGAAAGGGTAATGCAGTATGTAAAGGGGAACGAAAATCTAATAGTCATGGGCGACTGGAATGCAGTTGTAGGGGAAGGAGTAGAAGAAAAGGTTACAGGAGAATATGGGCTTGGGACAAGGAATGAAAGAGGAGAAAGACTAATTGAGTTCTGTAACAAGTTTCAGCTAGTAATAGCGAATACCCTGCTCAAGAATCACAAGAGGAGGAGGTATACTTGGAAAAGGCCAGGAGATAAGGGAAGATTTCAATTAGATTACATCATGGTCAGACAGAGATTCCGAAATCAGATACTGGATTGTAAGGCGTACCCAGGAGCAGATATAGACTCAGATCACAATATAGTAGTGATGAAGAGTAGGCTGAAGTTCAAGACATTAGTCAGGAAGAATCAACACGCAAAGAAGTGGGATACGGAAGTACTATGGAATAGGAATGACGAAATACGTTTGAAGTTCTCTAACGCTATAGATACAGCAATAAGGAATAGCGCAGTAGGCAGTACAGTTGAAGAGGAATGGACATCTCTAAAAAGGGCCATCACAGAAGTTGGGAAGGAAAACATATGTACAAAGAAGGTAGCTGCGAAGAAACCATGGGTAACAGAAGAAATACTTCAGTTGATTGATGAAAGGAGGAAGTACAAACATGTTCCGGGAAAATCAGGAATACAGAAATACAAGTCGCTGAGAAATGAAATAAATAGCAAGAGCAGGGAAGCTAAGACGAAACGGCTGCAGGAAAAATATGAAGACATCGAAAAAGATATGATTGTCGGAAGGACAGACTCAGCATACAGGAAAGTCAGAACAACCTTTGGTGACATTAAAAGCAACGGTGGTAACATTAAGGGTGCAACTGGAATTCCTCTGTTAAATGCAGAGGAGAGAGCAGATAGGTGGAAAGAATACATTGAAAGCCTCTATGAGGGTGAAGATTTGTCTGATGTGATAGAAGAAAAAAAGAGTCGATTTAGAAGAGATAGGGGATCCAGTATTAGAATCGGAATTTAAAAGAGCTTTGGAGGACTTACGGTCAAATAAGGCAGAAGGGATGGATAACATTCCATCAGAATTTCTAAAATCATTGTGGGAAGTGGCAACAAAACGACTATTCACGTTGGTGTGTAGAATATATGAGTCTGGCGATATACCACCTGACTTTCGGAAAAGCATCATCCACACAATTCCGAAGACGGCAAAAGCTGACAAGTGCAAGAATTAACGCACAATCAGCTTAACAGCTCATGCATCGAAGCTGCTTACAAGAATAATATACAGAAGAATGGAAAAGAAAATTGAGACTGCGCTAGGTGACGATCAGTTTGGCTTTAGGAAAAGTAAAGGGACGAGAGAGGCAATTCTGACGTTACGGCTAATAATGGTAGCAAGGCTAAAGAAAAATCAAGACACTTTCATAGGATTTATCGACCTGGAAAAAGCATTCGACAATATAAAATGGTGCAAGCTGTTCGAGATTCTGAAAAAAGTAGGGGTAAGCTATAGGGAGAGACGGGTCATATACAATATGTACAACAACCAAGAGGGAATAATAAGAGTGGACGGTCAAGAACGAAGTGCTCGTATTAAGAAGGGTGTAAGACAAGGCTGTAGCCTTTCGCCCCTACTCTTCAATCTGTACATCGAGGAAGCAATGATGGAAATAAAAGAAAGGTTCAGGAGTGGAATTAAAATACAAGGTGAAAGGATATCAATGATACGATTCACTGATGACATTGCTATCCTGAGTGAAAGTGAAGAAGAATTAAATGATCTGCTGAACGGAATGAACAGTCTAGTGAGTACACAGTATGGTTTGAGAGTAAATCGGAGAAAGACGAAAGTAATGAGAAGTAGTAGAAATGAGAACCGAGAGAAACTTAACATCAGGATTGATGGTCACGAAGTCAATGAAGTTAAGGAATTCTGCTACCTAGGCAGTAAAATAACCAATAACGGACGGAGCAAGGAGGACATCAAAAGCAGACTCGCTATGGCAAAAAAGGCATTTCTGGCCAAGAGAAGTCTACTAATATCAAATACCGGCCTTAATTTGAGGAAGAAATTTCTGAGGATGTACGTCTGGAGTACAGCATTGTATGGTAGTGATACATGGACTGTGGGAAAACCGGAACAGAAGAGAATCGAAGCATTTGAGATGTGGTGCTATAGACGAATGTTGAAAATTAGGTGGACTGATAAGGTAAGGAATGAGGAGGTTCTACGCAGAATCCGAGAGGAAAGGAATATGAGGAAAACACTGATAAGGAGAAGGGACAGGATGATAGGACATCTGCTAAGACATGAGGGAATGACTTCCATGGTACTAGAGGGAGCTGTAGAGGGCAAAAACTGTAGAGGTAGGCAGAGATTGGAATACGTCAAGCAAATAATTGAGGACGTAGGTTGCAAGTGCTACTCTGAGATGAAGAGGTTAGCGGTTAGCACAGGAAAGGAATTCGTGGCGGGCCGCATCAAACCAGTCAGTAGACTGATAACAAAAAAAAAAAAAAAAAAAAAAAAGCCCCAATTTCTTTATTTTCGTGGTCCTTAAGGGAAATGTTTGTTGGCGGCAGTTTCATCGTTCTGCTGCAGCTTCAAATACCGGTTCTCTAAATTTTCGCAATAGTGTTCCTTGAAAAAAACGTCGCCTTCATTCCAGGGATACCCATTTGAGTTCCTGAAGCATCTCCGTAGTACTTGCTTGTTGTTCGAACCTACCGGTAACAAATCTAGCGGCCCGCCTCTGAATTGCTTGGATGTCTTCCTTCAGTCCTACCTGGTGCGGATCCCAAACACTCGAGCAGTACTCAAGAACAGGTCACACCGGCATTCTATAAATGGACTCGTTTGCAGATGAACCACAGTTTCCTAAATTCTGCCAATAAACCGAAGTCGACTATTTGCCTTCCTTACCACAATCATCACATGCTCGTTCTATTTCATATCGCTTTCAAAGTTATGACCAGGTATTTAAACGACTTGAGTGTGTCACGGAGGACACTAGTAATACTGTATCCGAACATTACGGGTTTGTTTTTCCTGCTCATCCACATTAACTTACATTTTTCTTCATTTAGAGCCAACTTCCATTCATCACACCAACTGGAAAGCTCGTCTACATCTACGTCTGCATCTACATTTATACTTCGCAAGCCACCCAACGGTGTGTGGCAGAGGGCACTTTACGTGCCACTGTCGTTACCTCCCTTTCCTGTTCCAGTCGCGTATGGTTCGCGGCAAGAACGACTGCCGGAAACCCTCCGTGCGCGCTCGAATCTTTCTAGTTTTACATTCGTGATCTCCTCGGGAGGTATAAGTAGGGGGAAGCAATATATTCGATACCTCATCCAGAACGCGCCCTCCCGAAACCTGGACAGCAAGCTACACCGCGATGCAGAGCGCCTTTCTTGCAGAGTCTACCATTTGAGTTTGCTAAACGTCTCCGTAATGTTATCACGCTTACCATGTAACCCTGTGACGAAACGCACCGCTCTTCTTTGGATTTTCTCTATCTCCTCTGTCAACCCGATCTGGTACGGATCCCACACTGATGAGCAATACTCAAGTACAGGTCGAACGAGTGTTTTGTAAGCCACCTCCTTTGCTGATGGACTACATTTTCTAAGGACTCTCCCAATGAATTTCAACGTGGTACCCGCCTTACCAACACTTAATTTTATACGATGATTCCAAAAAAAATGGTTCAAATGGCTCTGAGCACTATGGGACTTAACATCTGTGGTCATCAGTCCCCTAGAACTTAGAACTACTTAAACCTAACTAACCTAAGGACATCACACACATCCATGCCCGAGGCAGGATTCGAACCTGCGACCGTAGCGGTAACGCGGTTCCAGACTGAAGCGCCTAGAACCGCACGGCCACACCGGCCGGCACGATCATTCCACTTCAAATCGTTCCGTGCCCATGCTCCCAGATATTTTACAGAAGTAACTGCTATCAGTGTTTGTTCCGTTATCATATAATCATACAATAAAGGATCCTTCTTTCTATGTATTCGCAATACATTACATTTGTCTATGTTAAGGGTCAGTTGCCACTCCCTCCACCAAGTGCCTATCCGCTACAGATCTTCCTGCATTTCGCTGCAATTTTCTAATGCTGCAACTTCTCTGTATACTACATCATCCGCGAAAAGCCACATGGAACTTCCGACACTATCATCTTATATCATCCTACAGTCAGTCATCTTCGACTTCTTCTCGTACACCACTGCATCATCAGCTAAGAACCGCAGATTGCTGCCTACCCTGTTAGCCAGGTAATTTATGTTCCTAGAAAATAATAGTGTTTTCTTTTGTAGAATATCTTCAGATGACTACTGATGAGGGCGGTCCTAACACAATAAATGTGTAATAATGCAACTGAGATGATTTTCACTGATGGCATTAGTGTTGCCTGTGATTCTCGACCTGATCAAAATGAAACTTCCTGATAGATTAAAAGTGTGTGCCGGACCGAGACTCGAACCCGGGACCTTTGCCTTTCGCGGGTAAGTGCTCTGCCAAATTTTTCGTGGTTTTTTTTTTTTTTTTATCTCACTTTGTTCGCTTTCGTTCGTTGCATCTGCTCGGGGCGGACGTCGAAAGACACCCGTTTAAGTTCGTTGTTGATCGATTAACTTAGTTTTTTTTTATTACAGAGGGCAGGTAACCTCTGACCGAACACGCTGAGCTACCATGCCGGCTGCCACCTCAGCTACCCAAGCACGACTCACGACCCGTCCTCACAGCTTCAATTCTGCCAGGACCTCGTCTCCTCCCAGTTTCATATCAGCGCACACTCCACTGCAGAGTGAAAATCTCATTCTGGAATCATGATCAAAATGATTGGATTAAGAGACAGCCTGAAATTACGATTCGCCGCAGGTGTATATCGTGAGATGGTAGCGGCTACAGCTGCCCAGCTGCCCGGCTCAGCCAAATGGCCAGAGGCTGCTGAGAGACTGGAGCGAAGTGGGGAAACTGGCGCGCCAAGGAGCAACGTGGCCCAGGTCGCGGTTCTCGACATCGACCGGTTTGGAGGCCGGCCGCTACGGGGTCAGCGAGGCGGCCGTTCACCGTCCACCGTTCACTCCAGCGCTGACTGTACAACCTGTTCCCGCACCTCCGCAACCATTTACATACAAGAAGTCGCAAAACACGTGGCGGAATGTATCCCTATGAAGGAACCTGTTGGGTTGGCGGAAGAGCCAACACCGTGTTACTAGAGGAGGCCGAAATGCACGCCGATTTAGCTCACGCAGGCTCGCGTGAGGAGGGAAGAACTATACTGACGTGAGGTCTGGAACATGACAAGGAATTAGAATTTAGAAAGCGGACGTAGCTGGTTTGATACTTAACTTTAATCCATTAATGATGAACGTCGCTCTTGACGGTACGTGATTCACAATATCAATATCAATAGTAACTGAATATGGCGTCTTGCTAGGTCGTAGCAAATGACGTAGTTGAAGGATAAGCTAAACTGTCGTCTCTGCAAATGAGAGCGTCTGTAGTCAGTGAACGATCGCTAGCAAAGTCGGCTGTACAACTGGGGCGAGTGCTAGGGAGTCTCTCTAGACTAGACCTGCCGTGTGGCGGCGCTCGGTCTGTAATTCACTGATGGTGGCGACACGCGGGTCCGACGTATACTAACGGACCGCGGCCGATTTAAAGGCTACCACCTATCAAGTGTGGTGTCTGGCGGTGACACCACAGAACCATAAAAAATGTGAAGAAATAGAGAAAGAAATGATTGTTGGAAGGAGTGACTCAGCATACAGGAAAGTCAAAACAACCTTCGGTGGAACTAAGAAAAGGAGGGTAACATTAAGAGTGCAGTGGGAACACCACTGTTCAATCCAGAAGAGAGAGCGTATAGGTCGATGGAGTATATGGAAGATACCTGTGGCGGAAATGGCTTGTCTGATGATAGAAGAAGAAACGTGAATCGGCGTAGAAGAGATAGGGAATCTGTATTAGAATCTGAATTTAAAAGAGCTTTGGAAGAATTTAAATCGAATGACAGAAAACATCCCATCGGTATTTCTAAAATCACTGGGGAAAGTGGCAACTAAACGACTATTCACGTTGGTGAATGTATGAGGCTGTCGGAAAAATATCTTCCACACAATTTCGAAGACTGCAAGAGCTGTCGAGTGCGAGAATTATCGCACAATCAGCTTAACAGCTCATGTATCCAAGTTGCTGACGGGTATAATATATAAAAGGAAAAGAAAACTGAGGATCTGTTAAATGACGATCAGTTCGGCTTTAGGAAAGGAAAACGCACCAGAGACAGATCTCATGTTATATCTGATAAAGAAAGCAAGACTGATGAAAAATCAAGACACGTTCATAGCATTTGTCGACCTGAAAAAGCGTTCGACAATGTGAAATGGATCAAGACGTTCGAAATTCTGATAGGGGTAAGCTGTAGGGAAAGACAGGTGATACGCAATATGTAAGACAGAGATGTAGCCTTTTGCTCCTATTGTTCAATCAAAATGGTTCAAATGGCTCTGAGCACTATGGGACTTAGCATCTGACGTCATCAGTCCCCTAGACTTAGAACTACTTAAACCTAACTAACCTCAGGACATCACACACATCCATGCCCGAGGCACGATTCGAAACTGCGACCGTAGCAGCAGCACAGTTCCGGACTGAAGCGCCTAGAACCGCTCGGCCACAACGGCCGGCTATTGTTCAATCCATACATCGAAGAAGCAATGACAGAAAAAAAAGGAAAGATTCAAAAATGGGATTAAAATTCTAGGTGAAAGAATATCAATTATAAGTTTCATTGCTGACACTGCTGTCCTCAGTGAAAGTGAAGAATTACGTGATCTGTTGAACGGAATGAACAGTATAATGAGTACAGAATATGGATTGAGAGTAAATCGAAAAAAGACGAAAGTAATGAGAAGTAGCAGAAATGAGAACAGCGACAAACTTAACATCTTAATCGGTGATCACAAATTAGATGAAGTTAAGTAATTCTACTACCTATAAAGCAAAACAATCCGTGGCGGACAAAGGAATGAGAACACAAAAGCAGACTAGCAGTGGCAATAAGGGCATTCCTGGCCAACAGAAGTCTAGTAGTATCAAACATAAGTGTTAATTTGAGGAAGAAATTTCTGAGAATTTAAGTTCTGAGGACTGAATTGTATGCCACTGAGACATGAATTGTGGGAATACTGGAAACGATGATAATAGAAGCGTTTGAGATGTGGTGCTCCACAAAAAAGTTGAAAATTAGGTGGACTGATGACGCAAGGAATGAGGGGATTCCACGCAGAATCGGAGAGAAAAGAAATATGTGGAAAACACTGCCAAGGAGAAGGGACAGGATGATAGGATATCTGTTAAGACATCATGGAATTACTTCCATGGTACCAGAGGGGACTGCAAAGGGTAAAAACTGTACAGGAAAACAGAGAATGGGATACACACAGTAAATAACTGGCGACATATGTTGCAAGTGCTACTCTCAGATGGAAAGGATCGGACAGGAGTAAAACTGTTAAAAAAAATGTAAACCTACTGAGCTACGTCTATGATAGAGCGAGACTAATTATCCACCGAGCCTTACTCTTTTGTCTCTCAATCATCCATACTCATTGCAAATGGTAAATAACAAAATTGTGCGTTTGAAGCATTGTAGGAAGACAATATAATATTATTTGTAGGTAATTCGGGAATAGGCAGAGCTGTCATCTCTGACAGAAACAATGGTTTTAACAGGCTAAGATTCGAGTCGAGCTTGGATGGCAGATAAGATTACATAATTCCATGCTGATTTGTGCCAGAGCTCTTCAGTTGTTGTGGTTGCCGCGTCGTACCGTGACACTCTCGCCATGCTATAACCAAATGTTTTCAGTGGGTGAAAGATCTGGGGAACGGGCATTGTACCAAGTTATGTCAGAACTGCACGGGCAACACACGGTATTGCGTTACGTTGTTCGAAAATAGCGTCACGGAGACTTGGGACACAGAGCAATTCCACCGGCCTTCTCACGTTAGAAATGTAATGGTTAAGTAAACCATGGATGATAAGACAGGTGCAGGGCCCGTATGATGATGACGAATGCAATCTGGTAACGTCCTTTCTCCTTAGAGCCTCCACATAGGGCATATTCGCCATGATGTTGTGCGAAGAATTGGGACTACATCCCTTGATATCGTGCGGTGCATCAGTTTCGATCTGCCCTCATGAAGGAGCTGGTGGAGGTTTTGGGATACAGAGAAAGGAATATGGTCTTCTGAGACGGTGAACGTCAGGAATGACAAGGACCATCAGGGCACACGTGCCGTTAAGTACAGCAACAACTATGTACTGTTTCTGTGTACATGCAGCTGCTTGTCACTCAAGTACGTTCCGTATCTCATCATTCTGTTAACGACTTGTGTACCTGTTTTGCTGTCCACGTACGTCTGCTTTTCATGCGTGTGGTCTTCGGTCGGAATGGGAGATCCAATTGAATGGCCACCTCGCTCCTCTGGTTTATGCCACATCATTTATTTATTTTTGGTGGGTAGAGTCATATCAAAGCCTCGTGTAGGTGAAGACCTGTTGCATTTTCTGTTCTGTCAATAAATCTCAGTCTTTCGTAATTATAATCCCTAAGTATTTAGCGGAATTTACAGCCTTTAGATTTGTATGATTTATCGTGTAACCGAAATTTAGTGGATTTATTTTATTACTCATGTTGATGACTTCGCATTTTTCGTTATTTAGAATCAATTGCCACTTTTTGCACCATACACTCTCTCTAAATCATTTTGAAATTGGTTATGATCATCCGTAGACTTAACAAGACAGTAAGTGACAGCGTCACCTGCAAACAGTCTATGAGGGCTCCTCAGTGGTCACCTAAATCGTTTATGTAGGTCGGCAACAGCAGAGGCCCCATCACACTTCCTTGGAGAATCTAGATATTACTTCTGCTCTACGTGACTATTCTCCACCAATTTCTACGAACTCTGACCTTTCTGATAATAAATCTCGAATCCAGTCGCTCAACTGACACGATAATACATAGAGGTCTCTTGTGAGGAACGGTATCGAAAGCCCGCTGGAAATCTAAACATATGGTATCAATTTGACATCCCCTCTCTATAGCACTCATTACTTCGTGAGAAGAAACAGCTAGTTGTGTTTCACAAGAATGATATTTACCGAATCCGTGTTGGCTATTTGTCAATAAATCGTTTTCTTCAGGTTAGTCTATAATCTTTGAACACAATATGATGTTGTGGTCTTCAGTTTAAAGACAGGTTTGATGCAGCTCTCCATGCTACTCTATGCTGTGCGAGGCTCATCTCCGAGTAACTTCTGCATTCTACATCCTTCTGAATCTGCTTACTGCATTCATCTCTTGCTGTCCCTCTAGAATTTTTATCCGCCACACTTCCCTCCAATACGAAACTCGTAATCTCTTGATGGCTCATAATGCGTCCTATCCTTCTTTTGGTCAAGTTGTGCCACAACTTTCTTGTCTCCCCAATTCTATTCAGCACCTCCTCATTAGTCATGCGATCAGCCCACCTAATCTCCAACATTCTACTGTAGCATGACATTTCGAAACCTTCTATTCTCTTCTTCTCTAAACTGTTTATCGTCCATGTTTCACTTCCATACATGAATACACTCCAGAAAAATTAATTCAGTAAAGACTACCTGACACTTAGATTTATATTGGATGTTAAAAACTTCCTTCTTCATAAATGCTTTTCTTGTCATTGCCAGTCTACATTCTCTCTACTTCGTCCATTATCGGTTATTTTGCTGCCCACATACCAAAACTCATCTACTACTTTAAGTGTCTCGTTATCTATTCTGAGGCCTTAAGCTTCACCTGATTTAGTTCCACTACATTCCATTATCCTTATTTTGCTTTTGTTGTTGTTCATCTTATATCCTCGTTTCTAGACACAGTCCATTTCGTTCAGCTGCTCTTCCAAGACCTTTGCTGTCTCCGACAGAATTACAATGTCATAAGGAAACCTCAAAGTTTTTATTTCTTCTATCTGGACTTTAATTCCTATCCAAATCTTTTTTTTCCTTTACAGCTTGCTCAATATACAGATTGATTAACCTCGGGGATAGGTTACAACCTGTCTCACTCCCTTCTCAACCACTGTCTTCTTTTCATGTCCCTAGACTCTTGAAGCTGCCGTCTGGTTTCTGTTCAAGTTGTAAATAGCCTTTTGCTCCTTGTATTTTACCCCTGCTACCTTCAGAATTTCAAAGAGAGTATTCCAGTCAACATTGTCAAAACCTTTCTGTAAGTCTACAAATTCTATAACCTATCTTCTAAAGTAAGTCGTATGGTCAGTATTGCCTCCCGTGTTTCTACATTTCTCACGAATCCAAACTGATCTTCCCCGAGGCCGGCTTCTACCAGTTTTTCCATTTTTCTATAATTAATTCATGTTAGCATTTTGCAACCATAACTTATTAAACTAATAGTTCAGTATTTTTACACCTGTCAGCAGCTGCTTTCTTTGGAATTAGAATTACTACATTCTTCTTTTCTCCTATCTCATACATCTTGCACACCAGATGGAAGAGTTTTGTCATGTCTGGCTATCGGCAGTCTGATAGTGTATCGTCTACCCCCGGGGCCTTCTTTTGCTTAGATCTTTAGAGCTCTGTCAATTTTTTTTCTTGCAGTATCATATCTCCCCTCTCATCTTCATCTACGTCCACTTCCCTTTCTCTAATATTGCCTTCAAGTTTATCGCCCTTATAGAGTCCCTTCCACCAACATTTTTCCCTTCTTTGCTTAGGAATATTTTTCAACATGAGCTCTTTAATTAACACAGCTGCCTCTCTTTCCCCCAAAGGCCTCTTTAGTTTTCCTGTATGTGGGACCTATCTATCCCCTAGTGAAATATACTTCTAAATTATTATGTTTGTCCTCTAGCCATTCCTGCTTATCCATTTCGCACCTTCTGTCAATCTCATTTTTTAAACGTTTTTATCTTTAGGTACGGATCTTTCGAGTAACTAAGGAGCTATTGCGTCAGCATACTCTGAGAGGAACCTGAGCGGTATACTATCTGAGTGATTTAAGCTGATTCACGCTAATGAGGATACCTACTTCTACGTTACTCTTGCTGGCAGTTGTTCTCGATGCGAATTCTGGAATATTTAAGATGGTCGTTCAATAAGTAATGTCCCACTTTTTTTTAAAGCCATTAATATACATAGACAAACGTCCTTGTTGGTACTTCACATTTGATGTGTGTTCTGTTCGCCGGTGAAGTTCCGAACCGTTCGGCATATGGCAGAGCCGTAGTACAGCGTCAAAATGGCGCCTACATACGAATCAAGGTACAAGCAGCAAGCTGTTATTGTATTCTTGTGTGCAGAAAAAGAAACTGTGGTGAACATCCATAAACTTTTGTCTGCAATGTATGGCGATTCTGCAGTTGATAGGAGTATAGTTGGGAGATGGGTGAAGAAAGTAAGAGCCTCAGGAAATGTAGAAACAGAGCTCCATGATCAGCCAAGGTCAGGACGCCCTGTCACAGCCACTGCTCCAGACATGCTGAATCGTGCGGATACCACTATTCGTGCCGACCGGTTAATCATAACTCGACAATTGGCTCTACAGTTGTCGGTCAGCACTGGAAGTGCGGATATTCAAAGAGGCGCTGACAATGGGTTCCACGAATGCTCACAGCGGACCACAAGATTCACAGAAAGGCCATTTCATCTGAATTGTTGGAGCATTTTGAGACCGACAGAGAGGCCTTTCTGTCACGGTTGTTACAGGGGACGAAAGCTGGGTGCACCACTTTGCGCCAGAAGCAAAAAGGCAGTCCATGGAATGACATCATCCTCATTCACCACAAATGAAGAAATTCAAGACAACCCCCTCTGCCGGAAAAGTCATTGTGGCAGTCATCTGGAATTTTGATGGTGTCATTCACGTGGATGTGATGACGAGAGGGTCAACTACCAATTGACGGGCATACGAAAAGACTCTGAATAAACACAAGAACCGTTTCCGACGTGTTCGATCGGACAAGACTCTAGCAGAAATCTTGAACAAACACGATAACGCACGCCCGCACACAAGTCTGAGAACTTGGGAACACTTCGCCAAATTGGGTTGGACATCATTGCCTGATCCACCCTACAGTCCAGACCTAGCACTCTCGGACTTCCATTTCTTTGGGCCGCTTTAAGATTCTTTACGGGGAACACATTTTTAAGATGACGAGACTGCCACTCATGCAGTGAAAACGAGGCTATGCGTACAGAACAAGAGCTTTTACCAACAGGGCATACATGCTCTTCCACAACGTTGGCGTACGGCCATAGAACGTGATGGAAACTATGTAGAAAAATAGGACATGAACAATACATGTTGATGTATTTTGTCACCAAATTCTGACTCTTATCAATAAATATGTTCTGAGAAAAAAATCTGAGGCATACTTATTGAACGACCTCGCACTTATGTCAATGTGACTTCGTACACGTCAAAATCGGCGGATATGTAAATGAACTGAGTTGCAATTGTACGTGAGAGGTAGAACGGCCACAACAACGCATTAGGCCTGGTCACGAACGACGTTAGATGTTGAGTGATCACTGTGCTTGACACGGAGATGCCGCTTACTCGTCTGAGGTAGCTTTATCAGCACTTGAAACTGTTTAAAACGGGCCTCACAGTGAGTCTTCTTCGGATGGCTGGGCGATTCGTTCAATATCCAGATTTGTGAGGCATTTAGACGCCCCACGGCCCGAAGTTGTACTACGTTAAAACATGGGGGTAGATGTATTCGTCGTTGTCAAGTTCATTTGGCTAGCGGGGTGAATCGTACAATATCCAGATTTGTAGGGCATTTGGATGTTACAGAGGCCCGAAGCTGGATCGCGTTGAAATGTGAGGGCAGACGTCCTCGTCGTAGCCAAGTTCCGGCCAACTACATCTGACCACCAAAAGGGGGGATTTCCGTACTGTACACCAAGCACTTATTAACCCCTCCCGAATTGCATCTCCCATTCGAGAACAAGTAATGGACTCACTGCAAAATTCTGTGTCATCGCTTACCACTGGTCGGCAGCAGCAGCTGGACTAAAGCATTACCGTCCCATGAGTAGGCTGTCGTTAACATCACAACACAAACTACTGGTGCCGTGAACAGGAAGCTTGGACTGTAGTGAATGGTGCATTATTATCATCGACTCTTCACGGTCTCATGCCCCTGATGACGATCGTCGGCGAGTATGGCGGCGACTTGGCGAAAGGTCCAATTCTTCCAGTCATTTGGAGAGGCACATTGGTGTTTCTGTTGGCGTCATAGCGTGCAGAGCCATCGGGTATGTCTTCAGGTCATGGCTGGTAGTTAGTAAACTCTGGCGACATAATGATACGTCACGGACATCCTGCGTCCTCCTATGTTACTTCTCATGCGTCAGTATTGTTATACCATTTTTCAACAGGACAATGCTCGTCAACACTTACGTCTCTATGAGCTGCCTGCTTGATGCTGAGATACCCCTGTAGCCAGCAAGGCCCCAGATCTGTCACCGACAGATTATGTGTGGGACCAACTCCGTCCCAGTGTCAATATCGACGATGTCCAGAACCATTTATAGCATTTGTCGGTCGTCTTGCCTCAGTAGAAGATACAGGGGCTGTATGATACCCTTTCTAACGGATCAGAGCCTGCATCCAGTCCAGATGGGATGCAACGTCACACTAATAAGTGGGCTCATACTGTCAAGTCCTTCGCATATCACACACCTTCTCAACCCTTAAGGCTTCGCTTTTTTTGTCAAGCTGTTTATTTCGAAATCATGAATGTTTCACCTTATTCGCACACTCCAAGGAGACACTCGGAGCAAGACGGTTTACGACTTTGGACCGATATTCGCGTTTCGGATCGGTAGTAGCAACTTTGACATAAGAAACGTCACGTATCACGCATACGAAAACGGGTGACGCACTGACCTCGGTGCCGCCTACTAAAGCTAAAGACGACGCTGGCAGCGAGGGAAAGCTGTCAGTGATGGCGATCTTTGACCTTCGATCGACTGAGCTAGCACTACCGACCACCGCGCCGAGGGTGTGCTCGAGAACTGCGCAGAGGCAGGTGACAGAGAGAGAGGCCGCCGACTCACCGTGTCGATGCCGACGAGGAACATGTCGAGCGCGAGCAGGCAGGCGGTGCGCTCGTCGGCGGTCCGGAGGATCCTCAGCAGCAGCGGCGGGTCGCTCACCCCGCTGGAGTCCAGCTGCTGCAGGCGGCGCAGGGCGCGCTGCACGTGGCGCCACGTGATGCTGCACTTCAAACAGGCACATTCAGGGGCGCACACACTGCAGACGTGTGCAGCTCTCAGCTGGCTACTGCCAGTCAACAACAGAAAATGAACTTAGTCAGAGACGTGTGAAACGTAGCTGATCCCCTTTCTGAGATCCCCATTCTTTCCAAAAGGCTCGAAAACTACAGTGCTAACATTATTTTATCTACAATAATGATTTGAAGCTGAAGGAATGAGCTAAAATTTGTACCAGTGCTGGGATTCGAATAAGGGTCTCATGCTTACTAGATAGATGCGCTAACCACTGTGCCACACTGGCTGAGTGCCCAGCTTTGCACGGTTATGTATTTACTCGAACTCTACTAGTCCATCTCCTTCTACCCCTCTCCCTGTCCATCTCCTTCTCTCCCTCATTCTCTCCATCTACTCCTGCCTTTCCCTCTGTCCACCCGTTCCTCCCCATTTCCTCTGTCCATTTGCTCCTCCCCCTCTCCCTGGCCACCTGCTCCTACCTTCTCTGGTATTATTTATTCGAATTCTGTTAGTTCAGTTCCTTCTCACCCTCCCATCTCTTTCCCCTCCTCACTCTCCCTACTTCCACCACTCCACCCTCTGTCCATCTCCCCCTGCCTCTCTCTCTGCCCATCTGGTCATCCCCATTCTCTCTGTCCATCCAGTCCTCCCCATTCTCTTTGTCCATCTGGTCCTCTCCACTATCTCTGGCCATCTGCTCTTCCTCCCTCTGTCCATCTGATATTTCCCCCTGTGTCCATCACCTCCTCAAGCCCCCCTCTCTCCTCCTCAATCCGTCCATCTACTCCCCCTCTCTTTGTTCATCTCCTCTCCCCTCTCCCTGTCCGTCTCCTTCCCTCTCTCCTTCTCTGTTCACCTCCTCCTCTTTTCTTTCTCTCTCCATTTCCCTCTCCCCTCCGTCTGTCCATCTTCTCCACTCCCCCATAACACTGCCCATCTCCAACTCCCCTCCTTTTTGTCTGTCCATCTCTTCCACCTTCTCTCTACACGTTATCGCCCCCACCCCAACACCAAGTTGCTGGTTCTTTCCAGATAACAAGTAGTATATTTACCAAATTTATTTGAAATCGATCCGGGGGTTTATGAGGAGCTTTTAAACAACAGCTCTGTCTACATATGCACATGTCACAAACATTTCAGATACAATTAACATATTTCACACATATTTGCATATACATTTCAGCTGTATCTCTAGTGAACTTCGCTCTGCAGTTCCTTTCCTAATACTTATGACGTCATATCCCCTAAACTATGTGTGGTAAAATGATATAATTTTGCAGGTACATCCAGTGTCACAATCTGCGAAATGTGCTGCGAATATAATTTCTATCATAGAAGTAGTCAATTAAAACGACATGCATGATGCGGGAGTTTTTCACACATCTCAGTGTTTGATATTGTACCTCCTGAACTATGTGTCGTACAATGATATATTTTTGCTGGTACTTTCTGCTGTGTATGTGAACAATGTGTGCAAAATGTGTTGCGAATAGAGTTATTAGTAAACAAATAATAAATTAAAAGGTCATGTTTGATACGGCAGTTCTACTGCATGAACAGCGAAAATGAACGTAGCAAGCAATTAATTTCTTTTCTTTCATCATTTTGCTGGCAGTGTCAGAGAGAAAATATCTTTCGAATTTTTAAAATTTTGTGTAAAATTTGTTGCATGTCACTAAATGCTCTCATTCTCAAACCTTGTATGAGTACAGTCTGGCTATTTGCGCATCTTGAGCTGTACTTCTGTTTCACCCCCAATCCTTTGGGATGCGGGTGGTTCTTGTTTTCTCAGTGGTTCTTTCCACATATCAAGTGATATGTGTACCAAGTTTGCCTGAAATCGATCCAGTACTTTAGAAGGAGAACATACACGTATACTTCCACATTTTAATATGCATAACATTGTTCAAGGGTGATAGTTTCGGACGAGTCCGTTTCATTTTCTATCCATTGCCTACACTGGAGAGATGTGTGACGTCCGCACGGACAAAATGCCGAGAAAAATACCGATCAAAGTGAAGAAAAAAAGGGTTGGTAGATCACTTGCTGTGAATGGCAAAGACCCCGAGTTCGATTCTCGGTCCGGTACACAGTTTTAATATAAGTTTCATATCAGCGCACATTCCGCTGCAGAGTAAAAATTTCATTTATTGGACCCGAGATAATTAAATTACTAGAAAACAACGCTTCGTACAAAAAAGAATGTTCTGCGTGGATAGTTAGTATTAGTAAAGGAGACATCTGTCTATGCGACAACTAGCCACCACCTGATCACCCCTTCTAGATGGATGGGATCAAATTCGTATTTTCAAATGGGAACCCCACCCTTCTTTTTCATTGCATATTCATATTCTACTAAAAAAAAATACGCACGGTTTACTCAAACCATTGTTTTCTATTCATGACAGATAGCGATGTAGTCGACAAATTTACGATGTGAATGTAAACCTTTGTATCCAAAAGGTTGACATTTATGTCTGAAATTTACTTTAGTGTTGCAAATTTGACTGTACAGTACAATATGGTAAGCCGTTTCACTGTTTGTTTAGAAACGACGTTTAGCGCGGTCCAAGAACAACGACGTGACCGTAATAGTTTTGTGTTTCCATCGGAACGCTCGACATTGGTGAGACCCCTTGCCTCTCACCATTGGGTTGCTTGATTTCGGTGAGTATCCATGCCAGGTGCGCCTGTCACTATCACTGCATGGACATTTTACCTTATTACAATGGCTGTCGTTTGTATTCCGTGAATAGCTGCGTATCGGCTAGAACGAGAGTTACGGCGGTTGAATGGAAACACACACCGAAATCAGTCACCGTGATGGTGGGGTCCCGGAGCGGTCAACAAAATCTAGCATTCTGATGATTTGGGGACTCACCACATTGAACCACACAGGGGACTGAAAAGTACGTTACCATACACGTAGCTTACTGCCAGAAATACCAACGTCTAGTCATATTATTTGTGCTGTAAAATCAAATTTGCAGCACTCAGCTAACGTTTGAACACCAATACCAACCATTTGAACATAAAGCTCTACATTTACTTCGTAAACGAAATGTAGAATCTTATGTGTCGGTTCTTAATTGCAAGAACAGGTACACTTAATATTTATCGATTGTAGCGCCATCTACTGCGAATGGAAAACCATGGTTTGAGTAAACTGGAAGTATTTTTTGACGTAGAATGCAAATATGTAAAACGATGGGGGGGGGGGGGGGGGGTCCCATTTAAAAATACAAAGTTGACCCCGCCGTTGTAGGAGTGGTGGTTAGGAGGTGGCCAGCTGTAGCACAGACAGATATTCCCTTCACTAAAATTAACTTTTCGCTAGAACGTTTTTTTGTACTATACGTCGGTTTCGAGATATTTAGTTGTCTCAAGTTAAAACAAACACCGTACATGGAAGTTCTCAAGCATAGTGTACGTACAAATACACAAGTTCACTACAACGGCTATGACGTGCCTGCTTCTTTATCACGTAACTATCAAAAAAAGTCAGTGTAATATATAATATTTTTTTTTTTGTTCTGTCCCTACAGCACAAATTCGAAGAGTCTATCTTAGTAGATTGACTTCCATACAGTAGGTCAACTTAGCAAATGTGACTCAGTGTACTTGACAGGCATCAGCGTTGGACATGTGATTTTGCGCTCTGTCGTTACGCCACAGTATCGTTGTGTCCCCGCTTATTTCAGTGCTACCTCTCAGTATGTGCCTCTTAATATCATAGTTGTGCCCACATTTGTAAAATATGTCATGTGTGAATATGAATGTAATTGTGAAATTAAGACACACTCAGTGAGCGGTACTATTTGAAATAAGCGGAGATACAGCGATACCGTGGCCTGATGACATCGTGCATATACACATCTCAAACGCTGATGGTGCCTGTTAAATACTCTCAATCACATTTGCTAAGTTGACCTAGTGTATGGAAATCGATTTGCCAAAGGTAGACAGTTGCCTCAGTGTACTGTAGGAACAGAAAAAACTTTCATATATTGCACTCGAATTATATTACATTAAAGACCCAGATATCTCACGGACGTTGTACAGAACTTCTGTGATTCGTACTTACACGATGGTTGAGAACTTTTATATATTGTAACGTACTGTATTTACATTTTCCACTAAAGATGCACGTTTCTGGCGTAGGCGAGGGTTCGACAATGAACGGAGACGTTCGAAAATATTCATCTTAAAAGGAATACCTAAGCAAATTGAACGGGAAATTAAATAAATAATGAAAATATAGTTGCCGGTCATTTATTTCGATGCAACGACAGAATTACTTTTGCATTGTATTCATTCAGGGATCGGAAAACATGAAGAAACCGCTCAGTCTGAGTGATTAACAAATCAGTGACACTCTGTAAATCTTCGGTATTATTTTGTTATTTCTACATCTATATTTCGCGAAAAACCATCCGGCGTATAGCGAAGGGTACTTCCGTTACCACTACCACTTCCGCCTTTCACTGCTACATTAGCGAATAGCAAGCGGGAAAAATGCTAGTTGTCAAAACTCCGTATAAGCTCTCATTTATCTGAATTTCTCAATGTGGCCTTTTCGAGAGATGTCTATGAGATAGAATGATATTTTACCAACTATTCTTGAATATAAGCTCTCGAAAGTTTCAGCAGCAAACCTCTCCGTGATGTACAATGCCTGTCTTGTAGCACCTACCGCTGGAGTTCGTTGAGCATCTCCATAACTCTCTCATGTCTGTTCACTATCTAGGCGTAACGTTACAAAGCGAAACGAAATGGAAGGTGAATGTGAGAACTGTACTGGGCACAAGGCAAATGGTCGACTGCGGTGTATTGGGAGACTTTTAGGCGATTGTGGTTCATCTGTAAAGGAGCCTGCGTGCTGAACACGAGTGTGACCATTTCTTAAGTACTGTTCGAGCGTTTCGGATCCCACCATCTCGAATTAAAAGAAGACATCGAGGTAATTCAGACGTGAACTGCTAGTTGAGAAACTTTAGAGACCCTGCGTCTGAAACTGACTACTGAACGATCCTACTGCCGCTAACGTACATTTCGTGTAAGAGCAACGAAGTTGCGAGAAATAAGGGCTCGTGCAGAGGCATATAGAGAGCCGTTTCTCCTTCGCTCCATTTGCGAGTGGAACAGGAAATAAAATGACCAGTAATGGTACAACACACCATGCCGTAACTCACTGAGCAAGTATGTAGTTGTAGATGTACAAATAGAAACGATCTTATGATGAATTATGCTGCTTTTCGTTGGATCTTTCGTATCTCTTCTACTAATCCAACCTAGTAAGTGTTCCAAACTGATGAGCAATATTCGAGAATCGGTCTTACAAATTTTATTGATAGCAGCTGTTTCCGTGAGATTCTTTCAGTATATCTCAGGCTGACACCTGCTTCTGCTACTGCTTGTTTTCCATTGTCGTTCCATTTTTAGGTCGCTCAGTATGACCGGACGATAGTAGTTCTTAATGTGTCTTAATGTGGCTTTTACCACGAGCGACGAGGGTTAAACGAGCTGCCTGCAGTGCCCGGCAACGGTTCGCGTGTGAACACCGCATCCACTGGAAGACAGAAAGCGAACTTATTCTTAGTTGTGGCGCGTTGGAAACGTCAGACAGAGCGTGTGTGATTGAGTAATGACTGGAGGAACTATGTTGCAAAGTGTGGAACGCCAACTACCAGATTACTTTTGATAGGAGTCACAAACGTCCTTCATAAGAAAATAAATCTACATAATCATAATCTGGAGAGAGTTTGAGTCACTGTTCAGAAACCAGAATATTCTGAAGCAAATTCATTTTTGAAACACATAAATGATGAAAAAAGAGTGAAGCACCCAGAAGACATGGTCGGATGTCATAGTTTCGTACACGTAAACACCATAGGCGGGTATTTAAATGATCAGAGTTGCAATTCTCTGTGACAGTTAGAATGGGGCATTAGACGTTGAGTGATCATTATGAAGGACACGAAGAGGCTAAGTACCCATGTGAGACAGCGTCATCAGTGCCTGATAATTTGATCGAATCGTCAATATACAGATTTGTGGGGCATTCGGATGTGACAGGGGCCTGATGTTTGTCTGCATAGGTATGCGAGGACAGGCCTACTCGTCGTCACGGTTTCGGTAGAGTCCTTCTGACCACAGCAAAGGACGCTCGCCGTATTGTGCATCAAGCACATCGTAACCACTGCACGGCAGTACGTGCCATCGGAGAACAAGTAATGCACTCCCCGCAGCGTTCTGGGTCATCCAATACCACTGCACAGAGATTAGCATCAGCTGGACTAGGGAACTACTGAACCATGCGCAGGTGCTGGTGTGTAATAGATACAAATGCAGATTGTTCAACACCATTCAACAGTCAAGTTCGCATTGAACATTTTTTATTTAAGACAACCGGTTTCAACAGACTGTGGTCTCACCTTCTGGTCTTAAATGCTTTTGTTGTAAAACGTATTTGTTTTACGCTGAGCCGGCCGGAGTGGCCGAGCGGCTCTAGACGCTTTAATCTGAAACCGCGCGACCGATACGGTTGCAGATTCGAATCCTGCCTCGGGCATGGATGTATGTGCTGTCCTTAGGTTAGTTAGGTTTAAGTAGTTCTAAGATCTAGGAGACTGACGACCTCAGAAGTTAAGTCCCATAGTGCTCAGAACCATTTGAACCATTTTTTTACACTGATCTCACACGTAAAATGAACATGTTTTACAACGAGAGATTTCAAAATCTGAAGATGACAGCATAGTCCGTTGAAACCGATTGTCTTAAGTAAACGATTTCCAGAAGGCTTTCCACACCGTTCCTCACAAGCGCCTTCTGACCAAACTGCGTGGCAATGGAATACCGAATCAGTTGTGCAACTGGATTCGTGAGTTCCTGTCAGAAAGGTTGTGGTGTCACCGCCAGACACCACACTCGCTAGGTGGTAGCCTTCAAATCGGCCGCGGTCTGGCAGTATACGTCGGACCTACGTGTCGCCACTATCAGTGATTGCAGACCGATCGCCGCCACACGGCAGATGTAGAGAGACTTCCTAGCACTCGCCCCAGTTGTACAACCGACTTTGCTAGCGATGGTTCACTGACAAAATACACTCTCCTTTGCCGATACGATAGTTTAGCATAGCCTTCAGCTACGTCATTTGCTACGACCTAACAAGGCGCCATATCCAGTTACTATGATTACTTCAAGAATATATTCTAAACAGATAATACTGTGAATCATGTACCGTCAAGAGCGACGTTGATCATTAATGGATTAAAGTTAAGTATGAAACTAATTACGTCCGCTTTCTGAATTCTCATTCCTTGTCATGCTCCAGACCTCACGTCAGTATGGTTCTTCCCTCCTCACGCCAGCCTGCGTGAGCTAAAACGCGTGCATTTCGGCCTCCTTTAGTAAAACGGTGTTGGCTCTCTTGCCAACCACAACATTGGCGACGAGGCAAAACCGCGTTCTTCTCTAAACTGCCCTGATTTACTTGTGTAATGGCTTCTCCACAGTCTCCAGATGTATTGTCCGAATTTTATCGCTTACAGAATCAGCAGACGCAGGCATTACTGGATGCACTTGGACAGCTCATCCAGGGTCAACGTGCGATGCAAAACGATGCGGCAGTAGCTGCTCCACCACTAACGCAGCCACAACACGCAGTTGCACCACTTTTCAACCTTTTGATGCTGCACTGGAAAGCTGGACGGAATGGTCACGCCAATTTGGATTCCATCTCGCCGCGTACAGAATTCAAGGTAACGAGCGGCAGCCTTTTTGTTATCATCAGTCACGGTGAACACGTACCGTGTGATAGTCAAATTATTTCCCCGACGCGACATTGCAACTCTGTCCTACGAAGAAATTTTGTCTGCATTACATGCATAATTCAAAGATTCAGTCAATGTAGTTGCGAAACGGTATACCTTCTTTTGTACAAAATGTACGGCAGGTCAGACTAATCGGGAGTGGGTTGCAACCTTGCAAGGCCTTACTAGGGATTGTGCCTTTGAGTGTCAATGTGGACTCCCTTATTCAGATACTATGGTAAGTGCTGCAATTGCACAGAACGTTTATGATGTTTATATAAGGGAACAGATTTTGAAACTAGTCAATCCCTCCCTTCAACAAGTGACGGACATATTGGATTGGCAGGACACACTTGACTTTGCTCAGGAATCATTTGAAACTTCACCAGCCATGTGTCAGGTTAACCGGCCCGCCGGGCGCGCTGCACGGAGCAGTAAACAGCCCTTGCGCCCAGCCACGCCGCTGCCGCCAGGCTCTCAGCCACATGTGCCGCGCCGGCAAGCAAATGCAGTGCTCAAATCCTGCCCGTGGTGCGCTACGAGACATTCGCGTGAGAATTGCACGTCACACCAAGCTATTTGCTTTTATTGTAATAAAAAAGGACATGTTCAGAGTGTTTGCCAGAAAAAGCTCAGATTGGAAGCTCAAAACCATTCCAGGCCCTTTGCTTCACGCCGGAATCGGAATCGAACCAAGGATACTCAGGCCCGCGAAACTTCGCCCATGGAAATTCATGTAGTTCATTCCATTCCGCCCAGTGCCACTCTCTCTACCGGTGACTGTGGTCGTCCCACAAATAGTGTGCGACGACATCGCCGGAACTCCCGTCAAGTCGCAAGAGATTTTGTACCAGTGTCAGTTCACGTTGCACGAGACAGTCGCTCTTGTTGTCAGCAGGACAATAAACTTTTTGTGGACTTGGACATTAACAGCAAAGTGATACCACTTCAGCTCGATACCGGGGCTGCAGTTTCACTGATCAATCAAGACACTTACAAACTGCTGGGCACACCTCCGTTGCATGCCGCAAATGTTAAGTTAACTAGCTATCAGGTCAAGAGATCCCTGTGTTAGGACAGTGCAGCCTTCTTGCAACATACAAAGGACAAACAAAACTTGTGTGCTTTTATGTCCTTCGTTCTTCTTCTACAGTGAACTTGTTTGGTTGCGATTTATTTCAGTTGTTTAACTTGTCTATAGTAAATCAGGTCCTATCAGTGAACCAGACTGTGCCTTCAGACAGTGTTTCTCATCTATGTGAAGAATTTGCAGACATTTTTGCACCAGGCCTTGGTTGCGCTAAGAACTATAAAGCACATTTGGAACTGAAAGTAAACGCGCAACCGAAATTTTTCAGAGTGCGCAATGTTCCCCACGCATTGCGTGATGAGGTCGCAAAAACATTACACGATTTGGAATCACAAGGTGTAATTGAACGTGTGCAGGCTTCTCTCTGGACATCACCCTTAGTAATTTTGCCAAAACCATTGGGAAAATTGAGACTTTGTGTGGACTTCAAGGCAACAGTGAATCCACAACTAGTGATTGCAACTTTTCCCTTACCCCGCCCGGAAGATCTTTTTGACAAGCTGTGCCCAGCTAAATATTTTTCGAAGTTGGACCTAGCAGATGCGTACTTGCAAATACCGGTGGACGAAGAATCCCAGCGCGTTTTGGTGGTTAACACGCATCTTGGTTTGTATCGATTCAAACGACTGCCATTCGGGTGTGCATCCACCCCTGCATTGTTTCAGCAATATCTACAAACTGTTTGTGCGTCGGTCCCCACTGCAGCAAATTATCTGGACGATATTGTGATCTCCGGAAAGACGGAAGAAGAACATTTGGTCAATCTCAGAACATTACTTCAGGTCTTGCGACAAAATGGTCTTCGCTTGCGGAAGGACAAATGTGTGTTTTTTGTCCGTGATTTGCCATATCTGGGACATGTACTCAATGCCCAAGGCATACATCCCAGTCCCACACACCTTCGTGCCATACAAGACTTGCCTCCGCCGCAGAATTTGAAGCAGCTACAGAGTGTGCTGGGAAAAATCTACTATTATCACCAATATGTTCCACACGCCTCTTCCATTTCAGCTCCGCTTCATCGCTTACGCCGTAAAGGCGTTCCGTTCGTCTGGACGACGGAATGCGAACGCGCCTTTCGCCAGTTGAAATCGGCGTTGCTTTCCAATACTTGCCTTACGCCATTCGATCCCCATAAGCCCCTTTTGTTGATGGTGGATGCATCGGATTTCGGGATCTGTGCTGTGCTTGCGCACAAAGATGGATCGCACGATCGCCCTATTTCCTTTGCGTCCAAATTGCTCTCGTCTGCGCAAAGAAATTATTCACAGATCGAGAAAGAAGCATTGGCTCTCGTATTTGGTGTTACAAAGTTTCATGATTTCTTGTATGGTCGTCACTTTATCATCATCGAACCTTGATGACTTTGCTACATCCGCCGCATCAGGTTCCTGTGCAGCGGCAGACACCTGCTTTTGCTCCAGGCGACGTTGTCTACTATCGCCACTATCGAGGTTCACGGCGTTGGCTCGAAGGGCGCATTCTTCGCTGCCTCGGCCGCGCTATGTATCTGGTTTTGGGGGGCATCTAGTGAGGTGCGTCGGCATCTCAATCAGCTGCGCCTCTGTCGTCGCACGGGATCTGCCGCTCGCCGTCTGCTTTCAGCGACGGTGCCGTCCGGTCAGCGCCCTGGGGACCCACCTACTTGCTCGCCTCGGCCCCAGGTGTTACCGTCGATGCCTTCCATTTTGCCCCATGGCGACGCGCCGCCGCCACCGCCGCCGCCGCCTTTTATCCCGCCGGCGACGCCCGTAGTGGACACGTCGCTGCAACCGCCGGCCGCCTCCCTGGCTCACGCGCCGCCGATCGCTTCCCGTGACCAGTTGTCCTCCGACATGGAACTCTTGCCCGCTCCGGACCATATGTCGTCTTCGCCCGTCGGGTGTCCCCGCCCGATGGAGGTCGACCCTTCGGCCCCTCCTGTCTCTCTACAGGCGCATACATCGCATGTTGGCGTGCACCCTGGAGCAGGTTTTCAGGCGTTTCCTAGCTCCCCGCGGTCCGAATGGCAGGGTGCGGGTGGCACTGCCTCGCCTGTTGTTAGGCTCCCCACCCCGTCGCATACGTCAACATGGGGTCCTCCCCACGGCGGGCGGAAGCCTTATAACACAACCGTACGCCGATTTGCGGGGGAGGGATGTGGTGTCACCGCCAGACATCACACTTGCTAGGTGGTAGCCTTTAAATCGGCCGCGGTCCGGTAGTATACGTCGGACCGGCGTGTCGCCACTATCAGTGATCGCAGACCGAGCGTTGCCACACGGCTGGTCTAGAGAGACTTCCTAGCACTCGCCCCAGTTGTACAACCGACTTTGCTAGCGATGGTTCACTGACAAAATACGCTCTCATTTGCCGAGACGATAGTTTAGCATAGCCTTCAGCTACGTCATTTGCTACGACCTAGCAAGGCGCCATTATCAGTTACTATTGATATTGTCAATCATGTACCGTCAAGACCGACGTTCATCATTAATGGATTAAAGTTAAGTATTCCACAAGCTACGTCCGTTTTTCTAAATTCTAATTTCCTTGTCCTGTTCCAGACCTCACGCCAGCCTGCGTGAGCTAAAACGCGTGCATTTCGGCCTCCTTTAGTAAAACGGTGTTGGCTCTCTTGCCAACCACAACAAAGGTCACAGTTCGTAATAATAGACGGAAAGTCGGCGAGTAAAACAGATAATATCCGGCGTTCCCCATGGAAGCGTTTAGGCCCTCTATTGTTCCTGATCTATATTAACGACATAGTAGCCGTCTTAGATTGTTTGCAGATCATGCTGTCATTTACCGCCTCGTAAAGTCATAAGATGATCAAAACGAATTGCAAAATGATTTAGATAAGATATCTGTATGGTGCGACAAGTGGCAATTGACGCTGAATAAAGAAGAGTGTGAAGTTATTCACGTGAATACTAAAAGAAATCCGCTAAATTTCGATTACGCGATAAGTCACACAGATGTGAAGGTTGTAAATTCAACTACATACCTAGGGAGTACAATTACAAATACACTACGTTGAAACTGTCACATACATAATGTTGTGGGTAGAACCAACCAAAGACTGCGATTCATTGGCAGTACATCTAGAAGGTGCATCAGGTCTACTAAAGAGACTGCTTACGCCACGCTTCTCCGCTCTATTCTGGAGTATTACTGTGCGGTGTGGGATGCGCACCAGATGGGACTGACGGATGACATCGCAAAAGTACAAAGAAGGACGGCTCGTTTTGTATTATCGCGAAGTAGGGGAGATAGTGCCACAGATATCATACGAGAATTGGAGTGGCAATCATTAAAACAAAGGCGTTTTTCCTTGCGACGGGAACTCCTTATGAAATTTCAATCACCAGTTTTCTCCTCCGATTGCGAAAACGTTCTGTGGGCACCCACCTACATAGGGAGAAATGATCACCATGATAAAATAAGAGAAATAAGGGCTCACACAGAAAAATTTAAGTGCTCGTTTTTCCCGCTCGCCGTTCGAGAGTGGAACGGCAGGGAGATAGCTTGAAGGTGGTTCGTTGAACCCTCTGCTACGCACTTTACTGTGAATAGCAGAGTAATAACGTAGATGTAGATGTAGAAAACGGATATTTTTTCCGATCTGGGCTGTGGACTGGCTTGTAACAATTATAACAAATAGCCTTTCGGTTGAGAGAATCGAAGGGATATACAGGGTGAGTCAGGAGAAAAGGTGCGTGTTTTGATGGGTGATAGCATTAGTGTTTCTGAACAAAATGCCCTACTCCAAATGGTTCCCTAGATAGAATACTTATAATGTACATTTCTATTTATTTTCTGTATTATTCATTATCATTGTTTCCAACGTACCACAGTAATATAGAGGACGTTGAGACGAACAGTTTGATGCAGGACGATTGTGGTCTATCAAGTCGGAAAACTACCTCAGACTGGCCTACAGGAAGCAGCTAAGCTATAGCGCACGCGTTTCGCGCAAGATTTTCAATATTCTCGCGATGTCTCTGCGCAAACTGTTAGTCCTCGACAAAACATAAACAGGACCTTTTTTTGTACCAAATTTAATTTAGTTTAATTCTGTACTGAGACACGTTTTCGCTGGAGTGTGCGGCTTTCGAGTTATTAAAGAAAAACGTACAAAAGTGATATTAAACGTATTCTATCTCGGAAACCAATCGCAATAGGGCATGTGGCCACATGAATTTTTTTGTTCAGAATCGCTAATACTATAGCATCTCAAAGCATGTACCTTTCCTTCTGACTCACCCTGTATATGCGCGCCTTTTTGAGTTATATGGTGACTTAGTATGAACACACATCGTTGTGTTGGTTGCTTTTGCTCTGCATCGAACATCGAACAGTCTTCCCACAAACACATCACAAACTTTAAGCTTTACGACCTCGTGTTTTCTGCAGCCACACCACTAAGTGGACGACAGACTGTTTTGCGTCCACATGTCCATACTTTAACATGTAACCTGCTGCACAAAGGAAAATAAGCATTAATGCATTGCTTTTGCTACAGATACTGGGGGCTACTAACCAACTTAAAAACTTAAGACTTGTAATAGCTATTATTATTAATCTAAACGGTCGTAAATACTGATGTAATGCTGTTGAGTAAACCGTCCTCAGTCACCGATATAAATATCTGCACTTATATCTATTTCATTCTGCATATCTGAAGACAGAAACTAGTAATATCGTAAAAATAACTGTGTAACTGAGATGGCAAAATAAATTTTAAATATGTTCATAAATTAAGGATAATTGCAGAATGTGGTGCCATACAACGTGGCACTACACAAACCTGGCGCTAATAGCATAGGCACATAAGAAACACACACGACACAGATATGTAATTCCACGGTATCCGTGATAAGTTGAGAAAACCGTCCCGAAACACATGTGCTACAAAACACCATTGTTTCCTGCACATGTACCCCGACATCAGTATGGGATATGATGATGACCATGCACACGTACGCAGGCCGCACAACGGGTTGGCATACTGTGGATCAGGTGGTCGAGCAGCTGCTGGGGTATGGCCTCCCATTCTTGCACCAGTGCCTGTCGGAGCTCCTGAAGTGTCCTAGGAGTTTGAAGACGTGCAGCGATACGTCGACAGAAAGCATCCCTGACGTTCTCGATAGGGTTTAGGTCTGGAGATGTTCTGTTTCAAGGTACTCCTCCATGATGGCAGCTCGGTGGTGCCGTGCGTTATCATCGATCAGAAAAAAGCGGACACACTGGTGCAAAATGACGTACCGATACGCCTGACCTGTTACAGTTCCTCTGTCAAAGACATGCAGGGGTGTACGTGCACCAGTCATAATTCCACCGCACACCATCAAACCACGACCTCCACACAGCTCTTTTTCGAGGACATTAAGGGGTTGATATCTGGTTCCTGGTTCACGCCAGATGAAAACCCGCCGAGAATCACTGTTCAGACTATACCTGGACCCGTCTGTAAACATAACCTTGGACCACTGTTGCAATGACCATGTACAGTGTTCTTGACACCAGGCTTTACGGGTTCTCCTGTGACCAGGGGTCAGTGGAATGCACCTTGCAGGTATCGGGGCGAATAAACCGTGTCTGTTCAGTCGTCTGTAGACGATGTGTCTGGAGAAACTGTTTCAGTGGCTGCAGTAAGGTCCCGAGCAAGGCTACCTGCAGTACTCCGTGGCCGTCTGCGGGCACTGATAGTGAGATATGTGTGTTCTTGTGGTGTTGTACACTGTGGACGTCCCGTACTGTGGCGCCTGGGCACGTTTCCTGTCTGCTGGAATCGTTGCCATAATCTTGAGATCACACTTTGTGGCACACGGAGGGCCCATGCTACGACCTGCTGTGTTTGACCAGCCTCTAGTCCCCCTAGTATTCTACCCCTCATAACGTCATCAATATATGTTTCTTTGAGCCATTTTCAACACAGTCACCATTAGCACGTCTGAAAACGTCTGCACACTTACTCGGTGCACTGCACTGTGACATGCACCAACACACCACTGCGTATGTGGACTGCTGCCAGCGCCACCGCGCGACGACCTCAGGCCAAATGCACCGCATGGTCATACCCCGAGGTGATTTAAACCCGAAAACCGCCCACCAGAGCGTTGTTTCACCATCTATGAGCATTATCCTTAATTTATGAGAATGAGTGTAGATTCTATGTGCAGTCTGCTAGAATCGTGGCTTCCACAATAGGCTTGGCCGCCTTCTGACTATATAGGCTCTTTAGTTAGTGTACCAAAGTTTCCACCAGTTTCAGCCGTTTTTGGTACCAATTCCGTCTTTGGCAGCGTGCCCACTGCTGGCAGCCGTGAGAGAAGGGTTACCTGGTGATCTGGTCGAGTGCGGCGACGTAGCGCCGCCAGGCGGGCGTGCTGAAGAAGCGCCAGAAGGGCGCCTTCAGCTCGAGGATGCCCACGTAGTGGAAGAAGGTGCTGACCGCGTCGATGAGCGCCTGCGTGTCGGCCGGCGCGTCCTCGTCCAGGCAGCCCAGCCGCTCGTCCAGGGCCACGCGGCCGATCGCTGCCGACACATCCACAGAGTCAGCTGGTTTCCCTGTCTTACACGAGGACCGCACCCACTCGTCAACACAAATTTCGTCCAAAAGCAGGGCTCGGTCAGAAATGAAAGTGATAGAAGTAGGAGCCCCAGATGGCCAAGCGTTCAGAAAAAGATATCGCCCTTAGTAAATGCAACTCCCTCTAGCGCTCAGGTGCCTGGGGCAGTGGGTGTTAAATGAAATGGAATAATACTGCACCAACAGCCATTATTTTGATATTGTTTCATTAGGCAAGCAGTTTAAACGTTCCAATCAAGTCATCTTCAGACCTTTCAGATGAATGACACCGAGTGACACTTGTACATAAATACGGTGCTCTTTTTCCACCATGCACAAACTCTAGGGACTGGTCGATGAGAGGATACAGAACAAAAAAAAGTTCTAATGAACTTACGTCCGGAAATGCATGGTTTCCGTGGTAGAGACCATTTATTGGTTCAAATGGCTCTGAGCACTATGGGACTTAACATCTGAGTTCATCAGTCCCCTAGAACTAAGAACTACTTAAACTAACTAACCGAAGGACATCACACTCATCCACGCCCGAGACAGGATTCGAACCTGCGACCGTAGCTGAAAGTGACAGAAGCGAGAGTCCCAGGTGGCCAAGTGTTCAGAAAAAGATATCGCCTTTAGTAAATGTAACTCCACCCAGGGCTCAGGTGCCTGGGGCAGAGGGTGGTAAATGAAATGGAATAATACTGCACCAACAGCCGTTATTTTGATATTATTTTATTAGGCAACCAGTTTATATGTTCCAATCACGTCATCTTCAGACCTTTCACATGAATGACACCAAGTAACACTTGTGCATATACAAATTCAAATGGCTCTGAGCACTATGGGACTTAACATCTGAGGTCATCAGTCCCCTAGAACTTAGAGCTACTTGAACCTAACTAACCTAAAGACATCACACATATCCACGCCCGAGGCAGGATTCGAACCTGCGACCGTAGCGGTCGCGCGGTTCCAGACTGAAGCACCTAGAACCGCTCGGCCACATCGGCCGGCTGTGCATATAAAGGGAGATTTTTTCTACCGTGTACAAACTCTAGGGACAGATCGATGAGAGGATACAGAACAGAAAAAGGTCTAATGAACTTACGTCCGGAAATGCACGGTTTCCGTTGTAGAGACCATTTCTTCAATCATGCTTCGTTACAGCGACTGCGGTCTAATACACGCTGTACCACGCAGCCACAATTACAGTAAGCGTGGTTTCCTCCTAGAGGGTGATACTGTTCTCATACGTCATGTCCTACCGCCCTCTCCTGCCACAGTCATTGGTAATGTTCCGTCCGATTCACTTCTCTTGCTGACCCACTTCGTGCTGGATTTCATACAGCGTTGTACACAGTGTAAGAATTTTTAGCGTATTGCAGCCCCGTCAGCAACTATGATAGACTAATATTTTGAAGATTCAGCCTCAGTTGCACAAATTTTCTGGCCTTTACCAGGTTTCGGCTAAATTAGTCTAGCCTTCTTCAGAACCATAAAATTACTATAACATGCCTGAGTAAGGCACAGTCAACATCAAAATTAAAGCCTAATAGTACCGTGGTGCTAACGTACTTGCCGCTGCCAACCGACCGCGTGGTGAAGAGATGCCGGAGCTGGATTTCAGTTAAGTAGTTTTCATCCGACATGGCACCACGGTACTATAGGTTTTAATTTTAATATTGACTGTGACTTACTCAGGCATATTATAGTAATTTTATGCTTCTGAAGAAGGGTAGATTAATTTAGTCGAAACCTGGTAAAGACCAGAAAATTTGTGCAACTGAGGCTGATTCTTCAAATTATTAGTTGTACACAGCGGTTCTGTATTCGAATCGAGAGCTTGTCGACGTGGTGTTTACTTATGGAAATGCAAATGGCAATGGGCGGCGGGCAGCAAGGTTGTTTCAAGAGACCTTCCCCCGCCGACAACAACCACAGGATCCAATATTTGCAACATTGTTTCAGCGTTTGTCTGAGACAAGGTCGTTTGAGGAAGTTGGAAATCGAAATGTTCGGATATCTGACTTGGAGGAAAATGTGATTAACACTGTGGAAGGCGAACGCCGTGTCAGTACCAGCCAGTTGGCTCGCCAGCACAGGGTAAGCCAGACGACCGTTTGAAACATCCCCGATAACAATTCTTACTACTCTTATCACTTACAGCGTGTGTATGTTTTACAGGCTTTCTACATCGGGAGCAGTTTTGTCACTGGTTTCTTCTCCAGGCAACCAGAATTCCGAGATTTGTCTCAATTATCCTATTCACAGATGAGGCCAGCTTTACACTGTGTGTTATCTTCAACTTCATAACAGTCATCAGTGAGATAGTATGCAGAACCACCATGGTACGGTGACAGCGAATCATCATAATCGGTGCAGCCGGAATTGTGGGCCGGGATCATTGGGGTTGGGTTGGATTGGGTTGTTTGGGGGAAGAGACCAAACAGCGAGGTCATCGGTATAATCGGATTAGGGAAGGACGGGAAAGGAAGTCGGCCGTACCCTTTCAAAGGAACCATCCCGGCATTTGCCTGGAGCGATTTAGGTAAATCACGGAAAACCTAAATCAGGATGGCCGGACGCGGGATTGAACCGTCATCCTCCCGAATGCGAGTCCAGTGTGCTATCCACTGCGCCGCCTCGCTCGGTGGCCGGGATCATTGGCGACCGTATTTTGGGAACAGTCTTCCTTCCACGTCGCCTAACAGGCCGGAACTATCGGCGTTTCTTGCGGGTGACTTTGCCTTCCCTGCTGGAAGAAGTGCCACTGATCATTCGAAGTGTTATGTGGCTGCTACATGATGGTCTTCCAGCCCACTTCGCCGTTAACGACAGGACGCATCTCAGTCGTGACTTCCTTGGTCGACGGATATGACGAGGGGGTCCTGTTGCACGGCCTGCTCGTTCACCCGTGCGGTTTCTGGTTGTGGAGCCATCTCAAAAGTGTAGTGTACGCAGAGCTCTTTCCAGATGTGGAGACACTGCAGCAGCGTATTTATGCCGCCTTTGACAGTGTTCGGATGCAGCCTGGCCGATGTGAGCGCTGCGGCACATCGAAACCATTTTCAGCACATACTGTAAGTGTGGCTGCATAGTAAAGCGCGAATTAGACCGCAGTCTCTGTAACAATGTATGATTGAATAAATGGTCTCCAGAATGGGAACCATGCATTTCCGGACATAAGTTCATTAGACCATTTTTGCTCCGTGCCCTCTCATTGATCAGCCCTTAGAGTTTGTACAGGTGGAAAAAATCACCGTGTATAAGAAAAGGCATCCGTAGCTACCCCAGCTTCATGAGCATGTGTGTTTTTCACACATGTACCACTTGAGAGAGTTGCTGACACATGTGTGCACAGATACTCCTGAAGTTCGGATGCTTACGGAACCAGATTCGAATATTGGTGCCTTTTTTTATACATGCACGAGTGATATTTGGTGCCATTCATGTGACAGGCCTGAAGATGACGTGATTGGACCGTCGAAACTGGCTGCAATATCAAAATAAAGTCTGTTGGTACAGTGTTATTACATTTTGTAATATCATTTTTCAGCGGTTGGCGCAGTGGAAAGGGTGCAGAATGATAACCCGATGGTCGTGCGGTCGAGCACATATGTGGACTTTTTTATTTTCATTTTTTAGGTTACTCATAGTGCAAATACTTAGAAATAAACTCATTGTATATTATATTCATTAATATTTTCATAAAAAGCACGAAAAGGAAAGATAAAAGAAAATTTGGGGGTCAGTACGTGGCATAATATAGGAATGGAGTCATTACTTCATCAAAACCTGGAAAACTTACAACCTTATACAAAAATTTATGTCATATAATAAAACTTCATGCATAGGAGAATAAATTTGTTCTGTTAATGGACAAACCACGCCCCAGTTATATGACGAGAAATTTGAAAATGAACCGCTCCGCCACAAAGGCCGGCGGATGGACAGTCATCAGGAGAAGTAGGAGTACAGGCATCCCTCGGGAAACTGTATTAGGACCCTTGTTGTTCATGTTGTATGTTAATGCTCTCGAAGACAACATTAAGAGTAACCTCAGATATTTTGCAGGGGGTGGACAAAAATATGGAACCACCAAAGACACAACACATTACCATGTGATGTAGGAAAACAACTGGCATTCAAAACAGCTCGTAGTCGTCTCGGAATGGATAAATAAGGATCCTATATGGTTTTCAAGGAAATCTCGTACCGGTCTGTCCACCTCCGTGATTAAATGATCAGCCTAGATGGCTGCCATCTGGAGGACCCGTGTTCGATTCCCGGTACTGTCCACGGATTTTTTGTTGGTTGGAGGACTGGTACGAGGCACACTCAGCCTCGAGATGCCGACAGAGGCTCTGCGGTCTGGAAAGTCTGAAAAACGGCCAAGAGAGCAGTGTGCTGACCACATGCCTCTCCATACGGCATCCACATGACGCCACGAGACAAAGGATGACACGGCGGCCGGTAGACATCCCTTGGGCCTTCACGGCCTGGCGAGGAGCTCTTTTTTTATATTATTGTTCCTGCAAAATAGTGGAAAGTTAAGGTAACGATGATGGAGAGCGATCACTCACCCATCTCTCCAAAGCAGACTACAAAGAACCAATAATACTGAGATGCCGTGACTGTGGTGTCCAGGGCCGATTCGACAATTCATCCTCGTGTTCACTAAACCAGGCCTGGCCAAAATGATCTGTGTGAACAAGGGTCATGTCGTCTTGGTTCACACCATCATAATTGGGAAACAAACATTGTACCATGGGATGGAGCTGTTCACCCATAATGGTCACATAATCCTTGGCATTAATACGATCTTTCCCATGGAATATCACGCTACAGCTACCCAAATCATCACCGAACCCCTTCCATGTTTCACTCTTGCAACCTAAACTCAGCTGGAAGTTGGAAACATTATGTACCAAGATTCATCCGGCCGAATTGCATTCTTCCGTTGCTCCATAGTTCAGGTTTTTATGATCGGCAGCACGTTTTCCTGCTACAGGAATTCGCATCATTAATATGTGGCTTTGGAATTCCAGCTCGCCCTGAAATACCCTGATTATAGAGTTACCTTCGTGTTGTTGACAGAGTTTGAGAGTGCGGCATTCAGTTCTGCACTGTCTTTTGCAGCTGCCGTCCTCTCACTTTTTTGTCTCAATCCTCTTTAATGACTATCCGTTACGATCACTCAACACACACTTTCGCCCGCTTTGTTACTTAGTCACTGATGTTTTTCCGCTTTTCTTGTGAGAGGGTTTAAATCTTCTGCGTGGTGCCTCTACGAATACCAATTACGTCGACTTCCTTGGTTACGAAAGCACCCTCCATACGAGCTTCAACAATTGCCAATGTTCATCTTCAATTAACTTCGGCATAACGCACTCACAACTATGCAGATCATTGTTCTGATCACAACTGACACTTGCGAAGTATAGAGGACATTGCACAGGTGCTTTTGGTTGTCAAACAGAACAGCGAAACCAGCAGGATTGGCTAGCATCTGTCTTTATATTCAACCATACATTTCTCCATGGTATTCACATAGTTTTGTCCAACCCCTATATGATGAAGTAGTCTCTGAAAAATTCTGTACAAATATCTGTAATTTCACCCCGAGTCGACTCATACAAATATCTGACTGTAAAAATTTGCAAGGATATGATATGGAATGATCAGATAGTGTCAGCCCTAGGTAAGGCAGATGGCAAACTTCGATGCATTGGTGGAATACTGGGGAAATGCGGTCGTCCACAAGTGGTACTACTTACTAATAACTTGTGCGGCCCACCTCAGTGTATGGGACCCTTACCAAAGAAGACTAATTGGGTACATTGAATGTATACAGTGAAGGGATGCATGAATAGTTTGTTCGACTCTTCATCCACCTACGTATCGTTCCCGAAGGTACTGTGCAGGCTAGTTATAGCAAGCACAGAAGCATTTAACAGTACAGAAGAGAATCGAAGAGTTTGAGATGTGGTGCTAAGAAGTCTGTTGAATATCGGGTGGACTCATAAGATAAAGCATGAGGAGCTTCTCCGCAGAAAGCTTCGCTGAAGAATTGGCGAGTAGGCAAAATCGGCGAGTAGGCAAATATGGAAAACACTGACGAGACCAAGGGCAGGATGACAGAACATGTGTTAAGACATCAGGGAATAACTTCCACTGTACTAGAGGGTTCTGCAGAGGATGAAAACTGTAAACGAAGACAGAGGTTGGAATAAATAATAGAGTACGTAGGGTGCAAGTGCTACTCTGAGGTGAAGAGATTGATACAGGGGTGGAACTCGAGGTGGCCGCATCACACCAGTCAAAAGAACACCGATCAGTGAAAAAGAAGAAAGCTCTTAGGCAGTCAATCTTCCCACGCACCTTATGCGACTGGAACGGAAAGAAACCTAAATATGGTGAGTAAGGATGTTAACTTTCTCGGTCTTTACTATTGATGAAACACTCTCGGTTTTTCAGCCTTGTGGCAGTACTAAGATAGCGCGACATTTAGACAAGTGTCATGTCATTTTCTTCGCCGGAAATGATGAATGTAACACTCTCTGACGCGTGGCGGTTTCTTAACACTGTAATGTGGCTGGACGCCCGAGAGGTTTTAATACCTGTCCTAATCTGAGTTTTCCCGAGTGTTGTTGATTTGGAGGCGAGTTAAAGGCTAAAAATTCTAGCTAATTTATCTTTTAGTGAAATGTGCAATAGATGATGTAACCCTTTATGCCACAAAGATGTTCAATGGGAGGCGGGTCGGATGATTATCTTGGACAGAAAACTTTACGAAAATATTAGAGAGCACTTTGAGTAGAGTAAAAAAAAATATGCATGGACAATTTTCCTGTTAGGAGAGCACATATCTCTGACGTGGGAAAGGGTGTGTACTAGATAAAATTCTGCATGTGTCCTGTAATCTACAGTGTTCAATTCACTTACTAATTCTCCAGTCACAAATGACCATCACTAACATCGAGGCAGAATGTGTTCTTGCCACTAATACCAAATTATGCCAGATACCCTTGCTAATGAAACCTTTGCTCGCGGCTAACTACATTACTGGAGTCAAGTTACATGTCGTGAGTGAAAGACAGTGCAGCTAACAACATCACTGCATCATCACTGCACGGAATCCAGCTACTAGAAAATAACTACTGTTGGAGAACAACTGACGCTCAGAATGTGTCATTGGCCCTACACTGTACTGTGTTTGCCCTATGATTAGTGATGGCTGATCTGTAATATCGCGCCTCACCATGGATATGTACGCCACTAATGTCGAAAATTACATCTACATCTACATACATACTCCGCAATCCACCATCGGTGCATGGCGGAGGGTACTTCGTACCACAACTAGCATCTTCTATCCCTGTTCCACTCCCAAACAGAACGGGGGAAAAATGATTGCCTATATGCCTCTGTACGAGCCCTTTTCTTTGTGGTCTTCCCGTAAAATGTAAGTTGGCGGCAGTAAAATTGTACTGCAGTCAGCCTCAAATGCTGGTTCTCTAAATTTCCTCAGTAGCGATTCACGAAAGGAACGCCTCCTTTTCTCTAGAGACTCCCACCCGAGTTCCTGAAGCATTTCCGTAACACTCGTGTGATGATCAAACATACCAGTAACAAATCTAGCAGCCCACCTCTGAATTGCTTCTATGTCCTCCCCCAATCCGACCTCATAGGGATCCCAAAGCCTCGAGCAGTACTCAAGAATAGGTCGTATTAGTGTTTTATAAGCGGTCTCCTTTACAGATGAACCACATCTTCCCAGAATTCTACCAATGAACCGAAGACGACTATCCGCCTTCCCCACAACTGCCATTACATGCTTGTCCCACTTCATATCGCTCTGCAGTGTTACGCCCAAATATTTAATCGACGTGACTGTGTCAAGCGCTACACTACTAATGGAGTATTCAAACATTACAGGATTCTTTCTCCTATTCATCTGCACTAATTTACATTTATCTATATTTAGAGTTAGCTGCCATTCTTTACACCAGTCACAAATCCTGTCCAAGTCATCTTGTATCCTCCTACACTCACTCAATGACGACACCTTCCCGTACACCACAGCATCATCAGCAAACAGCCGCACATTGCTATCCATCCTATCCAAAAGTTCATTTATGTAGATATAAAACAACAGCAGACCTACCACACTTCCCTGGGGCACTCCAGATGATACCCTCACCTCCGATGAACACTCACCATCGAGGACAACGTACTGGGTTCTATTACTTAAGAAGTCTTCGAGCCACTCACATACTTGGGAACCAATCCCATATGCTCGTACCTTAGTTAGGAGTCAGCAGTGGGGCACCGAGTCAAACGCTTTCCGGAAGTCAAGGAATATGGCATCCGTCTGATACCCTTTCCCCATGGTTCGCAAGATATCATGTGAAAAAAGAAGGATTTGCGTTTCACAGGAGCGATGCTTTCTAAAGCCGTGCTGATGCATGGACTGCAACTTCTCTGTCTCAAGGAAATTCATTATATTCGAACTGAAAATATGTCCGAGTATCCTGCAACAAACCGATGTTAAGGATATTGGTCTGTAATTTTGAGGATCCGTCCTTCTACCCTTCTTATATACAGGCGTCACCTGCCCGTTTTTCCAGTCGCTCGGGACTTTACGTTGGGAAAGAGATTCACGATAAATGCAAGCTAAGTAAGGAGCCAATGGAGTAGAGTACCCTCTGTAAAACCGGATTGGAATCCCATCGGGACCTGGCGATTTAGTTATTTTCAACCCATTCAGCTGCTTCACAACCCCAGGGATGTCTATAACTATGTCCTCGATACGGGAATCTGTACGAGACTCAAACGGCAGTATGTTTGTACGATCCTCCTGCGTGAAAGTTTTCTCAAATGCTAAATTTAAAATTTCAGCTTTCGTTTTGCTGTCTTCCGTTGCCAGGCCAGACTGATCAGTGAGTGACTGGATGGAAGCCTTCGACCAGCTTACCGATTTTATGTAAGACCAGAATTTCCTTGGGTTTTCAGCACGATCTATTGCTAAGGTATGACGGTGGTAGTGGTTGAATGCTTCGCGCATCGCTCTTTTTTACAGCAGCACGAATCTCTACTAACTTTTGCCTGTCCTTATTCTCCCGATCTTTCTTGTAACGCGAGTGCAACTGTCTTTGCTTCCTGAGCATTCTCCGAATTGCGCTGTTAAACCACGGTGGGTCTTTTCCGTCCGTAACCCACTTCTTCGGCACATACTTGTCCAATGCGTGATTTTCAATGTGTTTAAAATTTGCCCATAATTCTTCCACGTCCATCGTAACGGAAGTAAATGAAGTCGATTCATTTACTAAGTGGGATGCTAACAACTGCTTATCTGCTCTTTCTAGTAAGAATACCCTCCTAGCCTTCTTGACCGACTTTTTAACTTTCGTAACTATAGTCGTAATGACAACATCATGATCACTAATCCCTGTCTCGACACTGACACCGTCGATGAGATCTGGTGACGATAATGATTTGCATCTTTCTTCGACGACCTTCAGAAAGTTTAAATCATGGGTACCATCTCATGTTCAACGTGTTGGGAAAATCTCCGGATGGACCATTCACTCTCTTATATGCCTATTATATAACTTGGCTGAAATTCAGTCAACTGCACGGATTGCACCCTTCGGTAACGCCGTGTAACATTTAGCAACCCCAGTCCGATATGAGGATCAACGGACCCCCCTTTTTTTAGAAGGTCAAAGTTTTCATGGCTGAACGCATTCAAATTCATAACGTGATACCTACTTCATTCAACGCATGACGCTTTAAAGCAATCTTTTTCTTCCCCCTTACCCGTTCATCATGCTAACATGCAACTCTTCATAGGTGTACATTTTTCTGTACGTAAATTTATGCTTGGAGCCGAGTCTACGATGAGATTCTTTTTGTCAGTCTCTGAAGCACTATCGAAGAGCTCAACTAGTCCAAAGCTTCCTGTGAAATGAATTGTAGCTCTGCGTCCTTTCCGACAGATGGCTTCGGTGGCTTATTGAATGTTTTTTGTCATTACGCTCCCAGTTGAAGGATGTCAGTTTCAGAACTAACTAATTTAACAGTTTGAAGTCAGTCGCACGCAAACAATAAGGGGCGTAAATGAAGGCTTAGTTCTTTAACCAAAATGTTCATACACTGCCTTGGACACGAACTGGACGCAGTACTCACATTCGAGGGACCACTTGTGAAGCTCATTCAGGAAGTCTGCAGGCATCTCTTGGTATACGTCACGGGCCTTCAGCAACCGGCACCTGTGGAAGAGGAGACACGTATGTAAAAAGAGATACAGAGGCTCAAAACCGTACAGCGTGTCCCAAAACCTTTAACGTCAAAAATGAACGAATGGTAGAGTATAGTAGAGATAAACAAATTATCGTCGATAATTGATATATAATTTTTTTAATTGCATAAACAACTTACACATAAACCACGATCTAATTTATTTATTCTGTCCACATCAACATCGGCCCTTGTCATCAACACATTATCATCTGTGGCCGATGAAGCCTGTGCCACTCCAGTTACTCTTAGTCAATATATTCATGCCTAATGCAGGCAAGGCAGTAAGCGTGATAAACAATGACAGCACGCTTACAGAGATTGAATTGGTTAAAATCTGATTATTTGGCTGCGATCATACGTGATGATATCTTGTCCCTCCAATGTTTTGCGATCACTCATAAGGTGGGTATCATACCCAACTGGTGGATTTGGCGACAAGACAGGGACACAGTTCCTTTAACATGGTACCAATCTCTAATCCTGTTGCGCATTAGTGTATACAAATTTTCACATCTTCACATTATTCATTCGCCTTCTAATCGAGGTCGATAATGCAAACTAGCTGAGATTCCACCCGACGCGTAAGTAGTCAGTTCCTATCATCGTGCTGGAAGAAATTTTCGTCGCCAATATTTGACAAGCAAATGGAAAAATGGTCTTGATAACCATACTTTACGGCTATGACCTAGGCTCAGTGCCAGACCTGCTACAGAGCTGGGTAATGTATCGCTGTTAAAAGTGGAGGAAGGAGACGTCGTTGTCGATGGCATTCTTCGTGTCGTTTGTGAGAGCTGTCCTGTGTACAGGCCCCATTCTCATCATTTCCTTTCATAGCATTCCTAATAATGCAAATACTATACGGGGCGAAGAAAAAATGACACACTTTCATCCCAATTCAAGTCAAAAATGTATCTAGCGAAACCTAATTCGATTTTAAAAAACGAAGCTCTGGCAACACCGTAACTGAGTTCAGTGTGGGCAAGAACAATTAGTATGAATTTTGCACTGTGTCGGGAGTGTCTCATTAGCTCAGTGAGGTGAGGCAATTCCATGTGGCACAGATATGCAGACGTGTCGATGATCGATTCGTGTTCGTATAAAACATTTTTTTTTCCAGAATGAGATTTTCACTCTGCAGCGGAGTGTGCGCTGATATGAAACTTCCTGGCAGATTAAAACTGTGTGCCCGACCGAGACTCGAACTCGGGACCTTTGCCTTTCGCAGGCAAGTGCTCTACCAACTTTTTTTTTTTTTTTTTTTTTTACGCTACCCCCCCCCCCCTTTTTTTTTTTTTTTTTTAATGGAACTAAAAAAAAACAAGTGCCACCGCCACTTTTCCTCCTATAACAAAAAAACAAAAAAAAAATCTGGGCCACTTCAGGCGTTGGCTCCTGACTAAACCTACCCCAGAGAGCTGCCTATATACCAGGGGAAATATGGGAAATCAAGGTTAGGGCTATCCTTAAAAACAAAACAAAATCTTCCTTTTTCTGAGTTTTATTTTAATTTTTTTGTTTGTTTTATATTTATTTATTTATTTATTTTTTATTTATTTATTTTTTTTTTTTTGTGTAATTGATCAGAGGCCTTCTGCGCCCCGCTGGTAATATGTTGAGTCACGTCTTCTCGAAATTGATGTGTTCCGTTCAATTGTTCAGAAATGTTCATTGGTTCAAACAGGAAACCTTCTTCTCTCTTGGCTTAACACATTCCAGCTGCGAGGCGGCTCGTGGAAAGCACTCCCAAGGAAGTTCGAGAAAAATTGTCTGTATTTTGGGTGACGGACAACGACATAATGACGGTCATTGAGGTATGTCCAAAAATCGAGTGCAGAGTCTACAGTTTGTCCAAATAAGTAGTGAATGGCATGTCCGCGAATCCAATTCACAGCATTGGCCTTTGTCCGAGGAAAATAGTCACGTTCCGGAAATAATAATGAAAGGGGAGTAATCCGATCCGGAATGTCCCGCGTTAGAAAAGCCACAATACGTCGAACCAAGTGCCAAACCTCCGCCGCCGGTCCGCAAACAAACCGATGTTCATCATTGTCTGGCACTCCACACGTGGAGCATAGAGGTGATTGGGCGAGGTGGATACGATGAAGGCGAAATTGGTTGATTTGCTTACCATTGACAGTTATGTACCAGACAGATTGAACATTCGTGTCAAGGTAACAGGCGAACACCGCGCGCCATACATGACGCCAGTCAACCTGGGGGAACTTTTGTTCAGTCGGGTTAGGTGGACGACCTAATTGGAGGACATTGTATACTGCCTTTGTCTTGAGTAAAAGCTGTCTTGGTAAGGTGAGGCGTAGATAACTGAGTTCCAGAAAGAAGTACCGTATATAATGGAACTGGGCCGGAACATCCGAGATGATCACTGGGGCTGACAGTGAGACCGGCGAGTATGCCGACAGGAGGAGACCAGTGAGGCTCGTTGGGCAACGTGTCCATACCGTCATCTGGGAGCTGACAAATAGGGCGCGAGCTCTATCCGGCACGTGAAACAGACCTATCCCACCTCGTTCACGGGGAAGAGTAAGGGTCGCATAGTTAACTTTGAACAACATCCCAGAGCTGACGAAAGATGCCATCGCTGCCAACATGCGACGTGCCACAGTAAGCGGGAAAGGTAGAACTTGCGCTACATGGGGAACTCGGGATGCGATATATGTATTGACATATCGAGCTCGTTGGAGAATATTTAGGGATCGAAGGCGATGGTCCATAAGACCTGCTCTGATCATTAAAAGGAGGCGTCGGCAGTTGATGGTGGCTGAACGCCGGAGATCAGATGAAAAATCTATTCCCAAACAACGAATGGTATCAACGGTGGTGAGAGGTGTAACGCACTCCACGGGAAGTCCCGTGCCAATGAACATAACTTGTGACTTACGTACGTTTAAATAGCTACCCGACGCCTCACCATAAGTCGCTACCCACGTCAAAACAGCTCGAACTTCGTCGGCATTACGTAAACAGATGACGACATCGTCAGCATAGGCCGTGCAACAGAATCGGTAGCGATCTATGGACAACCCTACCAAACGTTGTCTTAGTCCACATAGCAAGGATTCCAAGGAAAAGGCGTACAAAATTGCTGATAGAGGGCAACCTTGACGTACGGATCGACCTATTATTATCGGTGGAGTGAGTCTGCCATTGTACATAATCCTGGATGAGGCACCCCGCAGAAGGCGCATCACTACCGTGATAACGGCGACCGGGAAACCCATATGGTGGAGAACGGCCGTAAGGAACGAATGGTCAACCCTATCAAAAGCTTGACTAAAGTCCAAAGACGCAAGTGCCCCAGAGAGGCGTTGTGCCTGGGTAACGGCGATCATATCCCTGTAGCGGCATAAAGCCGTGCGAATATTGTTGTCGCCTCCCAAAGATGCTTGGTCTGGCGACACAACATAGCGGGCAACGTTTTTAAGTCGTGCTGCCAAAAGGCGAGTGAAGATTTTCATATCACTGTTAAGGAGGGTGAGGGGCCGATAATCACTGATATTGTTGCCACCGTGCAGTTTATGTACAGGAATAATAATTCCTTCCATGAAAGCGTCCGGCACAGGTACTTCCGGAGACATCAGTTCCCGACAGATGGAGGTGAAGGTGGACTCTAACAAATCACGGAAGGTGCGATAAAATTCGAGGGGAAGACCGTCGGGGCCCGGGGAGCGATTGATGGTTCCTGCCCGGATCGCATCGCGGACTTCCTCATCAGTCACCTCCGACATCAAGTCAATCGCCGCATCTCCTGGGATACCACCGAAGTTGAGCTGTGAGACTTCCTCGATCAACTCTGGGGAATGTGGAACTGCGGCGTAGAGCTGCCGGTAGTGGGCGTGAAGCACATTCCCTATGGCAGATTGGGTTACGTAGCGACGCCCTTCTTGATCCGTTAGGACGTGAATCAATTTTCGGCGTCGATTTTGTCGTTCTTGGATGATATGGTACATCGACGGATGTTCATGAGGCATGCGATCAGCAGTACGAGATCGTACTATCGCCCCTTCCAAATGCCGTCGCATGAGATTGGAGATTTGGGCCTTAGCTTGGTTCATCCTTGTATGGCGCTCAGGGGAGGCTGGCATCGTGGAGCATTCTCGTAGGATCCTGTAGTAAAAGTCCATAGTGCTCTTCCTCCAGGCGACAACATCTTTGCCATACCGGATTAAAGTTTTTCGAAGAGCAGGTTTTGCACACTGGATCCACCAGGATATGGTAGACGGATACGTGGGTCGGCGTCTATTACATGTGATCCAAGTGTCTTCTATTAGAAGTCGACAGTCAGGTGAATTAAGAAGTGCCGTGTTCAGTTTCCATAAACCACGTCCGTGCCATACTGCCTGTCTTGTGAGAACAACATCACAGAAGTAAGCCTCATGGTCTGAGAAAGCAACAGGCCAGATTTCAGCCTGTCGAGTGTGTTGAATTAGGGATCGCGAGATGTAGATGCGATCCAGTCGGCTAGAGGAGTGCGCAGTGTGGTACGTAAAGCCCAAAAGATCACCGTGAACATGTCTCCACGTATCGACAAATTGCAGCCGCGTGACGACTGTTTCCAGAGCTGCGCATGGTGAGTGACGCGGCAATTGATCCTGAGGTCGCTGGGTGCAGTTGAAGTCTCCACCCATGATCCAGTCATCGTGTGGTCCCATAAAAAGGGGTGTGACTTCATTCGCGAAGAAGGCATTGCGTTCACGACGGTAGCTGGAGCCCGACGGCGCATAAATATTGATGATGCGTACACCAAAGAGAGTAAGGGCCATACCTCTGCCGCTGGGGAGGTATAGGACATCTTCGGCAGAAAGACCTTCGCGTAAGATGATGGCAACACCACTACCAGTGTCCGAAGCGGGAGAAAGATGCACCGTGAAGCCATGTGGTGGTGAAAAATCGGCGACATGCACTTCCTGAAAAAGCGCAATATCTATGTCCGCATCATAAATCATATCGCGGAGCAGCGCTAGTTTGTGGGGCACACGAATGGTCGCGAGGTTAATCGTTGCGACACGATAATGCTGGTGTTGGAGTCCCACAGGCACAGGCGGGACTTCTTCTTCAGGAGCGAGAGATCGTCGATCTTGCCGGTCCGCTGAAGAGGCTGCTATTGTGGAGAGTTTGCGGGCGCAGGCGCAACCGATGGGGGTGCCCCATCATCAGCAGCATCCACCTCAGTCCCTTCGATCTCCACGTCGTCTGCCCAGGAGACTGATACTGCGGTAGGGCATCGGCTGTGCACGTCATCCACGTGGAGAGGAGACGTAGTTTCCGTCTCATCGGATAGGCTCTCTTCAACGTCGACCTGTGGGGGCGACGGCGTCAGTAAGGAGGGGTTTTCGTTGCCAGTGGTCGCCTGTGGCGGGTCTTTCGCATCAGCCTTTCGGTCATCAAAGATCGGTTTGTCGTCCATCTTCGGGTCTGCATCCCCGGTATCCATCCGTAGAATGGATTCATCGGGGGGTGTACGGCTACGTTTCTTTCTCTTTCGTGTCGACCCTTGTTTTCGAACAAGTCGTTCAGAGTCCGATTGCGGGTGGCTTTCGTCTGACTCCGGACCAGTCTGAAGGAAAGCAGAAGTAGGTACCACTCCCGGATCAACGTCCATCTCAGTAGCATTTTCAGTCACAGTGCTGCGATGATTCGGCAGGTTAGGATCTGGCGTCTGGGGCACCTCAGAAGGAATCTCAGGAGCGGTTGCATCTACCTGATCAGACGACGTCAACGGAGCAGGAAGACTCTGTGTAGACGTGCTACCTTCCTGGGCAACCTTGGCGTATGTGACAGGGATCTGAGTCATCACCGCTGGGGACGCTTCCTCGCCGACCGGCGTCTGGATCAGGCGGCGTCGCATGCAGGCGGATCTGACGTGGCCTTCTTGTCCACAACCCGCACACGTTCGGGGTTGGCCGTCGTACATGACAATAGCTCGCACCCCGCCAATGGTCAGGTATGATGGAATATGTTTTTTCAGTTCAATTTTGACCTGACGCACACCATTAAGGACATGGTAGGTCGTGAAGGTTTGCCATTTTTCCTCTACGTAACCGATGACGTTACCGTATGGTTGTAACGCAGAGACAACTTCGTCCTTCGGCACTTCAAAAGGTAGTTCAAACACCCTAATCGTGCGTTGACCGTACTCTGCGAGTTCAAGTGTTACAGCTCCGACGTGACCATCAGAGTATTTGAACTTAAGTCCATTGGCATGGCGGCGAATAACATCTTCACACACCTCGGTGTTCGTCATTTTAATATGAACGACACTACTCGTGATCGAAAAATGGATTCCGATAACGTGGTTAGGATCTAAACGAACTTCTTCACGTATGAACGTTTCAACTTCATGTGCACGAGGTCGCGCATGTTCAGCTGGGAAGGAAACTTTAAGGGTAGCACGGCGGTAAGCGCTCGACATGTTGTTCACGGTGGACGGACGCAAGCCTGAAAGCTACGACGCGGAAGTAAACAACGCCTGCAGCGGAGCACTGGCCGGCGCGCGGGGCCGTCCGCACGCTGCCACGGCTGAGAGCCGACTGCAAAAAATGGTCTTGATAACCATACTTTACGGCTATGACCTAGGCTCAGTGCCAGACCTGCTACAGAGCTGGGTAATGTGTCGCTGTTAACAGTGGAGGAAGGAGACGTCGTTGTCGATGGCATTCTTCGTGTCGTTTGTGAGAGCTGTCCTGTGTACAGGCCCCATTCTCATCATTTCCTTTCATAGCATTCCTAATAATGCAAATACTATACGGGGCGAAGAAAAAATGACACACTTTCATCCCAATTCAAGTCAAAAATGTATCTAGCGAAACCTAATTCGATTTTAAAAAACGAAGCTCTGGCAACACCGTAACTGCGTTCAGTGTGGGCAAGAACAATTAGTATGAATTTTGCACTGTGTCGGGAGTGTCTCATTAGCTCAGTGAGGTGAGGCAATTCCATGTGGCACAGATATGCAGACGTGTCGATGATCGATTCGTGTTCGTATAAAACATTTTTTTTTTCCAGAATGAGATTTTCACTCTGCAGCGGAATGTGCGCTGATATGAAACTTCCTGGCAGATTAAAACTATGTGCCCGACCGAGACTCGAACTCGGGACCTTTGCCTTTCGCAGGCAAGTGCTCTACCAACTGAGCTACCGAAGCACGACTCACGTCCGGTACTCACAGCTTTACTTCTGCCAGTACCTCGTCTCCTAGAGGTACTGGCAGAAGTAAAGCTGTGAGTACCGGACGTGAGTCGTGCTTCGGTAGCTCAGTTGGTAGAGCACTTGCCCGCGAAAGGCAAAGGTCCCGAGTTCGAGTCTCGGTCGGGCACACAGTTTTAATCTGCCAGGAAGTTTCATTTTTTTTTCAGTTAAAGTATCGAATTATATCCAATTTACACCTCTTGTGTATTTCTTTCTGTTACTGCTACCTTTGTTTAAACATTAAGACACAGCATGAAGTTTGCACAGACGTAAAAGACCACTTTATTTCGCCCATGATACAAATAAATCCAACAGACGATAATAATGAATACAGTAACATCGTCTGTATCCAGTGAAGTACAAAAAACACGATAGCTAAGATACACTAGACTGCACATTATACTATGCGCGATAATTCCATCCTGCAGATTTGACGCCCAGGCTTATCTTCACAGAGCCAGTATGTACGTGTAAAAGCAACGTTCTTCAGTGAAGATTTCAAAGCCACCACCTTGCATTTTCAAACAATTCGCCACTCACTGGATCATATTTTGCTGGAACCTACGCAGCATATCTGGATCCACCATTGCCGAAGTGGCATGCACACGATTTGTTAGAGTGTGTACATTGATTGGTGGAATATCAGACACTTGTTCCTTTAAGCGTCCCCACAGTTAAAAATCCGACAGATTAAGGGGAATGGAGGCCAGAACATTGGACCTCCACAACCAAACCATTAACCTGGGAACGCTTCCTTAAAATACGACGTGCGGCAATAAAGTAATGAGACTGATTTTCTTTGCAAGATGTGGCAACCCTGCAGGCTTGCGTAGGCACAATATCTTTGACCTTGGTCTGTAAGCTGCTTCTAGTCCAAGCAGCACATCGATGCAACTGCTCAGTCATGAGTTGTGCTGTAATAGGTTAACATGTGTTTGTGTCTCTTGTCACGGAAATGGAATCGCATAATATTGCGCAATGGTATGCCATTTCTTTTTTGCGTTAAATTGGGTGAAAACGCGACGACAACTTACAGTAAGCTTCAGAAGGCTTTTGGAGAGGAGGTTATGTCAAGAACTCAAGTTTCTCGTTGGCATCAAATGTTTAGTGAGTGCTGAACGAATGTTGAAGATGAAGACCGCAGTGGACGACCATCAACCTCACGGACAGATGTCAACTTGGCCAGGGAGCGTGAACTCGTATGATCTGATCAAAGATCATCAGTGAAAATGATTGCAGAAGAACTGAACATCAATCGAGAAACGGTTCATCTAACAATAACTGAAGATCATGGTATGAAGAAGATCTATGCAAAAATAGTCCCCAAAAATCTCATACGACAACAGCGAGAAACACGGAAAAATGTGGCAGCCGATCTGTTAGAGCAAACGGAAATCAATCCAGAATTGTTGAGCCGTGTTATCACTGGTGATGAAAGTTGGTTTTTTCAGTACGATCCAGAGACAAAACGCCAAATTCGCAACGGTGCTCAAAGGGATCACCCAGACCAAAAAAATCTCGCATGTCAAAGTCAAAAGTGAAATGCATGCTTTTGTGCTTCTTTTATTCCAAGGGGATTGTTCATAAAGAGTGGGTGCCTCCTGGACAAACAGTTAACCAATATTACTACAAAGAAATTTTAGAAAGACTTCGTAAAAGAGTTCTTTGTGTCCGTGCCAACATTGCTGATAATTGGATTCTGCATCACGATAATGTGCCATCCCATATTGTTCTGTCAGTACAGTAATTTTTAACTCAAAACAAATTGCAGTACTACCACAGCCTCCTTATTCACCAGATATCACTCCGTGCGACTTTTTTTCTATTTCCAAGAGTTAAAACAGCGGTCAAGGGACACCATTTTCAAACAACAAAAGATGACGAGGGTGTTGGAGGATGTTACAGAAGATAAGTTCCAGAAATGTTACCATCAGTAGCAGAAGTGCTGGAAAAAGTGTGTGCAATCAGAAGGGAAGTACTTTGAAGGAGACAACACTAAACTTGACTAAAACGGTAAGCAACATTTTTTTTTTTATATCGGGTCTCATTACTTTATTGTCGCACCTCGTACATTGCCGGAAAAAATTGATTTTGGTCCAGTGACAGTATATGCAACTTGAGTTATAGTAGATATACTGATAATGGTTTCAGCGTCGTCCAATAACAGATAGCGTAGTGGCATAGCTATCAGAGCGCCTTTTCTGTCTAGCCTTTAATAGGAAATGCTCTCAACCAGAAGACTGAGTGTGGTGCAGACTTGTGACGCAAGCAGGCAACCATGCCATTGAGACACACTGGTGCTTCCTACAGCCAAATGCGCAAGTTTGGGAGGCGTCGAACTGTAGCCTTTCGACTGGCGGAATGGTCCTTTCGCAGAACTGCCACACAGTTTGGATGTGCTACGTCAGTTGTATCAGTGGCCACGTGAATACTGTCGCACCCGTAGATGAGGTTCTGGACGTCCATGTATCACAGACGCCCGCTAGGATCAAATGGTTCAAATGGCTCTGAGCACTATGGGACTTAACATCTGAGGTCATCAGTCCCCTAGAACTTAAAACTACTTAAACCTAACTAACCTAAGGACATCACACACATCCATGCTCCAGGCAGGATTCAAACACGCTAGGATCGTCGCATTGTAAGGGCAGCAGTGGCGGATCGTACAGCTACCACAGTACACATAAGAGGACTTGTGAGCCCAGTAGTGTCAACACGAACTGTTGCGAACCGGTTATTAGCAGTGGGACTACGGGCACGGGCCGAGCGGTTCTAGGCGCTAGAGTCTGGAACCGCGCGAGCGCTACGGTCGCAGGTTCAAATCCTGCCTCGGGCATGGATGTGTGTGATGTCCTTAGGTTAGTTAGGTTTAAGTAGTCCTAAGTTCTAGGGGACTGATGACCGCAGAAGTTAAGTCCCATAGTGCTCAGTGCCATTTGAACCAATTTGAACTACGGGCACGCATACTATAGCCCGTGTTCCACTCACACCACAGCATCCACTGGTGCCGTCAGAGAATGACTTGGAAAATAGAGTGGCGTGCTGTGGGCTGTGGGCTTCAGTAACGAATGCAGATTGTGCCTGCACGCAAATGATGGTCGTTTGCGAGTACGACGTAGACCTGGTGAGTGCTGTCTCCTAGAATGCATTCAAGCAAGATCAGGCCTTATGATCTGGGCTGCGATAGGCTACAACTCTCGTTCACCTTTAGTGTTTCTGGAGGGGACGCTAACCAGCGCTTGGTACGTGCTGAATGTAGTTAGACCCGTTCTTACAACAGGAAGTTGAAGTGTTATTCCAACTCGATAATGCTCACATACACACTGCCCGTGAAACTCAATATGCTCTGCGAGACTTGCAGCAACTTCCCTGGCCAACCGATATTATGGGTCGAGAAGTGACTCGTCAGTCAGCAACTCTTACAAAACATCGTAAACAGGTCGTGAAGGCTTGATATAACATATCCCAGGAAAGCTTTCGCCATATGTATGATCGACAGGATGCCAAAGTCAGCGCCTCTATTGCCGTCCGTCGGGCCTACACACCTACTAATATGTTTATCAAGGGTCGATACCAGGTACCTTAGAACAACTAGTGCTATTGATCTGTAAATGTACCATTTCAAGTACTTCATATGAACTGTTGCAACAATAAATCTTGAGTAAGTTGGAAATCTTTAAAAGGATGAACTGTGAACATTCTGACAGTGCAGTTACGCACATTCATTCCACAAGTGTGATAGCGCACCATCATGCTGCAACCATAGCTGTCGCTGAACAGCACCTGGAACGTTTCCTAATGCGTCAGGCAAAGTGTTGCAGAGACACGGACGACACAGGGGCGCATTCAACTTATCTGCAGTGGGTAAGGGCCCAAAAGCACTCTCCCGAGATTCCAGCTCACAGGTTTACGCCAGAGCGTGCCTGAAAATCACGTTTCTCTGGTAACACGTTGAGTGTTCCAAACAATAATCGCTGTTGTGGAGGAGATAATACCTTCACGGACGATGGTAGATTCGTCTCTCCATATTTTATTTATGAAATGTTCATTATCTTCCAATTGGTGCAAAGCCATTCACGAAACAATGTTCGTCGAATGCGGTCTTCTGATCGATGGTGTTGATGTAATATACGAGATATGATTGGAAAGTTTTAAGAACGAATTCGCTACTGCTTACTGGTTTGGCAGGCAGATACGTGGAGGGTGGGGAGTGAGTCATTGCCTTTTCCTTGAACACCCTCTGACATGAAACTGTGTTTCCTTTATTCAGTTCGTTGTGACCGCTGGTTGAGTGCGGGTCTGCTAGGAATTGTTGCCGGATTCTGTCTGTGTGAAAATGGACTTAAAAATGGAGCAATGAGTTTGTGTGAAATTTTGTTTTGAAACCGGTAAATCAGCTTCTCAGACTTATGAACTATTAAAAACAGCTTTTGGAGATAATTGTATGAGCCAGTCAAATGTTTTTGTCTGGGTCAAGAGATTTAAAAATGGCCGCGAACCATTTGAAGATGAACCACGATCCGGCCGTCCTTCCACCTCAAAAACGAAAGAAAATGTTGCGAAAGTTCCCGACTTAGTGTGCTCTGATCGTAGACTTACAATTAGGGAGATCGCTGATGTATTTAATTTAAGTTTCTAAACAGTTCAGTCAATTTAACTGAAGATTTGAACATGCGTCGAGTGTCCGCAGAATTCATTCCAAAAGTGTTTTCAAGTGACCAGAGACAATACCTACTAGAAGCGTCCCAAGAACTGATTGTTGTTGTTGTTGTTGTGGTCTTCAGTCCTGAGACTGGTTTGATGCAGCTCTCCATGCGTATTTGTTAAATGGGGTAACTATAGGTGACGAATCGTGGGTATATGGATATGATCCTGAAAACAAAGTGCAGTCTTCGCAGTGGAAGGCTCCAGGTTCACCAAGACCGAAAAAAGCACGGCAAAGTCGGTCGAAGGTGAAGACAATTTTGGTGATTTTTTTTTCGATTCTACCGGTATTGTACATCATGAATTTACCCCTGGAAGACAGACACTTAACCAAGAATACTACAAATGTGTCCTTGAGAGTTTGCGCGAAAAGTTGTGGAAGGAAAGGCCTGCATTGTGGAATGACAGGGGTTGGGTGCTACTCCTTGACAATGCTCCGGCTCATCGTGCCTTCTCCATCGTTGATTTATTGACCAAAATTCCTGTGCTTCCAAAACCGCCATATTCCCCTGATTTGGATCCTGCGCACTTTTACCTGCTTCCTAAACTGAAATTTTCACTGAAAGGGAAGCGATTTGACTCGATTGAAGACATCCAGGCAACTACAGAGATCGTCCTTAACACACTTCAGGAAAAAAATTTCCAGGAATGTTTCCAAAAGTATAAACACCGTTGGAGTCGGTGTATTCAGTCAGAAGGGGACTATATTGAAGGAGATGCATCACAGTAGCATGTAAGTACCACTATTGTACAATGACAAGCCAATTCTTAAAACTTTCCAATCACACCTCGTATAATGATGTGGATGCTGTTCTTCATCATGCGACACTTTAAAAAACAGTCGTTGAGTTATCTGTAACTGCCTTACAATATCACGGGTACTTCGTCGAGATGAGTGGTATACGGCTTCAAGAATCGCGTTCACTACTTGTGGAATTCAGTCCTCAGACAACCTCTCTCCATTACCTGTAGACGAAGGTTACCCGTTTCCCGAAGGCGTTGATCCAGTAGACGAAAATCACTCTTATAGCGCCTTTGAGGATACTGCGCAGCATGTGCAAGGGCACCAGCAGCTTCCTTATCGGATGCACCCAGCGCCAAAAGCATGTTGAAGTGTTCCTCGTTTGTGTACTCCATCGGCAAGCCGCCCTGCATGAACTTGATAGGAACAGTTATGGTTGTGCACTACGCTTAGTAGAGACATGCATGCAGTTTAATGGATTTCACTGTCACTTAACAGGCTGTTGTCATGTGACAAAATGATGTCGTTCTTATAAAGCACAAGAATTAGGTAAAGAAAACTGAAACATAAAGTAGCCACCTGGCGAGGAACTGAATTATAACTCCATAGTGGGTAGCGTTTGATGTCCCAGCAGACTCTACTCAGTTAGCTACTATGCCCGCACATCCACTGTCGTCGAGACTTCACAGATATCGCTTCGACGTTCCCCGCCCCCGCCCCCTCCCCCGCCCCCACGCCCCAGCAGCGAAGCTGATCTCAAAAGTTTGTGTATATATTGTCCCGGCTAGTTAAGAACCATTCCCTGCCGTGTGGGTCGGTCATAAAACATCTCTGAATCACATTTTGAATGTAGTCGTGTGAACTAGCAGTTGAAAATTGATCACGTTTTTCCAACCACGACGGATCCAACAACAGTTTTGTTTTTATTTTTATTACTCTGGAGTAACATACCAATTGAGTTCCAGTGTGTTTTTACTAATGTGTTTCCCTGAGTAATTTGATTTAGTTTCTTTAGCAGCTTGTATGCATTCGTTGAATCCTATTAAATCTGTTTGTAAAAAGGTAGATGGCACTGGGGGATTAATGAAAGGAGAGTTAATTCTAGTGTGTATTGTTTCGGTATGATAACAGTCAGTCAGTACTACATTCCTTCGTGTAACTGTCACCGAAGATATGTTTTCCCATGAAATTGTCCTTTGCCATTAATGGTCGATAAGTCGTAAATATGTGTCTGTGCCTTACAGTGTCGAAGCTTCTCAATTCTCACGACACGATATTAATTATGGGTTCGAATCCTTTCAATGTCTGTTCAGCACAAGTCTTTTAACGGGCACTATTTTTCACTTCCCGTTTATTAGCGGAATCACCTTGACAACGAACGGCAAAGATACTAGTGTGATAAGGTTCAAACTATTATCGGTCTCAACACTCTTTAATAATTCGCATACAGCGAATAAAGTCTTAATTCAACACAAAAGTTTCCGTATTGTCAATAGATCTCTTCACAATCGTAAGTATAAGATCGTAGCGTTTCGTTTAACATGTACAATCACCATTCACTTGAATATCAATGTTCGTACACCCAGACACCTCTAATTGACTCCGTCTCTGAATTTATCCCAAAATAATCTATTCTCCACCACTCCAATATCTAATCCAGTTCTAAGAATGCAATTTTATTAGGCTTCAAATCCTAAAATACCGACTACCACGGAAGAACTGCGAACGCACTCGCCACCGCTGAAAACAAAAACTCAAGAGACCTAACAATGCTGCACATTGGTTTATATATTACACTCAAAACAAAACGCAGCTCTGTTATGTCTTCCTCGGATTCCCTTTGTACTACTTTGCGTTACTCTATTTCGAATATCTACTCTTTGTAAAATTTTAACTAACTATTACTTCGAAATTCTACTGTTGTGTTGGCATAAGAGCCAACACCGTGTTACTAGTGGAGGCCGAAATGCACGCGTTTTAGCTCACGCAGGCTGGCGTGAGGAGGGAAGAACTATACTGACGTGAGGTCTGGAACATGACAAGGAATTAGAATTCAGAAAGCGGACGTAATTCAAAAATCAAATGGCTCTGAGCACTATGGGACTCAACTGCTGAGGTCATTAGTCCCCTAGAACTTAGAACTAGTTAAACCTAACTAACCTAAGGACATCACAAACATCCATGCCCGAGGCAGGATTCGAACCTGCGACCGTAGCGGTCTTGCGGTTCCAGACTGCAGCGCCTTTAACCGCACGGCCACTTCGGCCGGCGGACGTAATTAGTTTGATACTTAACTTTAATCCATTAATGATGAACGTCGCTCTTGACGGTACACGATTCACAATATTATCTGTTCAGGATACATAGTAACTGAATATGGCGCCTTGCTAGGCCGTGGCAAATGACGTAGCTGAAGGTGGTGTTGGTGGTGGTTAGTCTTTAACGTCCCGTCGACAACGAGGTCATTAGAGACGGAGCGCAAGCTCGGGTTAGGGAAGGATTGGGAAGGAAATCGGCCGTACCCTTTCAAAGGAACCATCCCGGCATTTGCCTGAAACGATTTAGGGAAATCACGGAAAACCTAAATCAGGATGGCTGGAGACGGGATTGAACCGTCGTCCTCCCGAATGCGAGTCCAGACGTAGCTGAAGGCTATGCTAAACTGTCGTCTCTGCAAATGAGAGCGTATGTAGGCAGTGAACCATCGCTAGCAAAGTCGGCTGTACAACTGGGGCGAGCGCTAGGGAGTCTAGACTAGACCTGCCGTGTGGCGGCGCTCGGTCTGTAATCACTGATAGTGGCGACACCCGAGTCCGACGTATACTAACGGACCGCGGCCGATTTAAAGGCTACCACCTCGCAAGTGTGATGTCTGGCGGTGACACCACAACTACTACCGTTTTTTGGCTCTTACGTCATTTCGTATTACAGAATTTAATCTAATACTCGTTTCTGTATAACTACTCTCTAAAGAACGGTTACACCACAACCGCTGGTACTGTAGTGCGGGGTGATACGCGTTCTTCTGTACATTCCGATGCGCTGCACGATGTGATAGTGTTGAAGCTCCTCATTGTCATACATACGTTTTCAGAATGTACCGATCTGGATAAACTTTTGTCCTGAATCCGGCATTTCTTCCTCACCCTGTAGTGTGCAGCCATTCATCAGTCACCTAGAAGAGGAATAGTTATGTCATACTGTAAGTGGGAAGTAGGAGTTCCTCTACCTCGGTATTTAAGTGTACCACACGCAGATCAGCGAGTAATTGTGCCAACGCTCTGGTACGAACTTGCTAGGACCTGTAAATTAAGAATGTCGAAGTGAGTCGACACTCTTTCGCAGTAGATTTCCATTGCTCTGGCAGCCACGGGTTCTCACGTCTGGTACACAGAGACTGCACGCAACAAAAGCTGCAATCCGTGCTTTCGCGTGAGGACCACTAGCGCCCCGGCCAAATGTGGCGCTTTCGCCCGGCATATTCGGCTGCGTGGGCAGGACCAGCGAAAGCAGCATTCCGACAAGACGCTCTCAGGAAGGCCACGCAGCTGAAATAGAGGTCAGCAAACACACAGTGCTCTGACCATACCGCCCACTCCTTAGCAAGCAGCTGCAACCTTCACATGCTCTCCACAGAAGAGGATTTACGACATACAGCCAAGTAGAAGCATTTCCATTCCAGATGGCGAATCTACACTGTCCAGTGGCCGACGTGGTGCAAAGAAAAGTCAGTGGTATTCCGGATGAAACTTCCCCCGTCTATTCATAAGCTACTGCTCCATCTCTTATGACCTAGACATTGACGACAAATTCCCACTCATCTCACGAATGGCCTCAAGATTACATGGCGTATAAATTTTCCTCTGTAACATAATCGTTGTTATTAGGGACTAATTGCAGTGTCCAGCATTGCCCGGGGTGAATAATATCGTGAATAATATCTGCCACACAAAGTGATTGGCCCTACGCCTTGTTGATACTCATAGCGAATGCAAGACGCCTGGGAAACTGCAGTCACTTTAAACTGTAGGACATATTTGAACCACTGGGTATCAAAGGAATGCGACGAATCAATACGTCCCACCTATATGAAAAGATGAATAGTTGCGCCATCTGTTATTATAGTTTGCGAAATGTATATCATTCGGTTTCTGGAGAACTTATCTTCTATTGTTTCAATTCAGTTTTCACTGTTTCAAGTAGGGCTGTGATTGTGCACTGTTCGAATTGTTCGAACAGCATACGTGCGTTCGGGAAATCTCGGGTTCTGTTCGGTCTTTTGACTAGCTCGCACAGCCGCTGCGGTCACAGGTTCGAATCCTGCCTCGGGCATGGAAGTATGTGATGTCCTTAGGTTAGTTAGGTTTAGGTAGTTCTAAGTTCTAGGAGACTGATGACCTCAGATGTTAAATCCCATAGTGCTCAGAGCCATTTGAACCATTTTTGATCGGCTCGCAATCTAGTGGTTTCTGTTGGTACAGTATCTACGACCTGACTTAGGTTTGTGTGGCACTGCGGAGTTTAATAACAAAAGTAACAGTGAAACGCGGACCAAAAATCTTCTAGGATGTATGTCATATGTAACAACGACAACCAATCAGTAAATAAGAGATTGCAATCACGTTTCCTTCAAATTCTCGAGCTTTCGCTCGCCCTGCAATCTAGTGGCGTCTAATGGTACTATCTAGAAGATGGATATTGGCTCTGTAATTTAGTATTACAGTCAGTTTACCACTACATAGATGGTTCGTTAGGAATTTAACTTTTCATTAATTTTTTTCATTGTTTCATCTGAATGTAGGAATTTGAAGTAAATCGGCCAAGAAGGTTGAAGCAAATAGGTGAAGTACTTTTCGAGATATTTGGAAACTATGTTTCTCCTTTGTATATTTTACATTTATTCTTACATATTGTGTATATTAAAATATATATCCTTCGTCCGCCCAAGCGTTCATTACGGGATCATCTAGAAATCTGAAGTATATCGGCCAAGAACTTTTAAAGGTTTTCGGTAACAGCCCTTTCGCTTTATATACTACATTCATATATGTTTCACGTCAGATTACGCAATCGTACGGAGACGGTGATCTTCCTCTTGTCTTGAAGGTAAAGTATACAAAATTTCATTAATATCGGAATAAAACTGTAGTTTTATATGGAGTACAAACAAATGGGCCCTCTTCTCGCTATATAGAGGTTTATGGATGCAATAAACAACACTGTCAGTCAGAAATTTTCGTATTTTGCTGGTACATTATGGACTCCGGTCACTGTGGAACGATAATGTTTAATTGTACTATTAGGTTATTTACCTGGGGTTAAGTCATATAAAGGTGTGTCTCTGAAGAAGTTTGTTATTGTTGATGTGGTCTACAGTTCAAAGACTGTTTTGATACATCTATCCACGCTAGTCCAATCTGTCAGAGCCTCTTCATCTCCGCTTACACAGTGTGTACCAGTTGCATTAGGACTGTGGCTATGAAACATAGTAGCCATGAACTGCGTTCACAAAATCACTGTCTTTATTCAAAATAGTCTCCCCCTGAATCAAAACACAGCTTAAATCGAATTAAAAGTGTTTTGAAACAGTAACTGTTGTCCTTTTTTGGAGTTGCATTTACTATTGCCATACAATTTTCTACGATGTCCTTAAGTGCGCCTTAACTGCGTCCATTCCTTGCCAACTTCAATTTGGGGAAGAACCAGAAGTTGGCTGGGGCCAAATAAAGCGAATACGATGGGTCATTCAGGAATGTGATCCACTTGCTGGCCAAAAACTCGTGCACAGTCGTCGCTTTTTGGGCTGGAGTGTCGTCATGGAGGAGCAACCAGGAACTTGCCTCTCAGTATTCGGATTGAATTCGGCGAATTCTCGATCACAACCGCTGGAGGATGCCTCACTGCTCCACTGCCGTTTTGCGACGTGTGTCACACACGTATTGCTGCTACATTTATGGCCAGGATGCCTGCTGCAGACACGGTTGCACTTCGCAAAGAGATAGTGTTGCAGTTTAGAATGTCATACAGGCAGTCTTTACGAAACTGGGACAGACTGTGTAACAACTACAACCTACATTCATTTAAACCTGCTTGCCGTAATCAAAGTTGATTTCCCTCCAGAGCTTTTATCTCCTCCCCTCCTCTCCTACCCGCATTCGTTACGAAACTGTCTATCCCTTGCAGCCTCTGTATGCGTCTTGTCAATCGAACCCTTCATTTAATCAAGTTGTGCCATAAGTTTCTTCTTTCACCATTTACATTCGGCACCGCCTCATTAGCTATTCGATCTACCCATCTAATTTTCAGACTTCTCCAGTAGCACAATACATCAAATATTTCTGTTCTCTTCACTTCAACCGTTTATCGTCTACGTATAGCTTCCGTACCAGTGTTCACTCCAGATAAAATCCTTCAAAAAAGACATCCTAACAGTTAAATTTATATTAGATGTTAACAAGTTTCCCTTTTCGAAATACTTTTGTTGTTGTTGCCAGCCTGCATTCCATGTCCTCTCTCCTTTACTACTTTTCTTGCACCTTTCCCCAAAATAATTCCCTCACCATCACCTGACTTAATTTTACCAGACCTTATAATCATTGTTTCACTTTCGTAGATGTTCATCTTGTCACTTATTCTGAAGAGTCTAGCCAACCCAGTTAACTAACCTTCCAAGTACTTTGCCATCCTTAACGAAATTACTGTGTCTTCAGCAAAACTAAAAGTTTTTATTTATTTTCCTTTAATTTTAATTTCTTTTCGAAATTTCCCTTCAGTTTCCTTTGTTACTTGCTCTATGCACAGGCTGTATGTCATAGGGGATAGGCAACTATCCTTTTCACTGTTCTCAGTTTCTATTCTCTTTTCATATCCTTCGCTTCATATAATTGGAGAAGGTTTCTGCACAAGTTGTAGACAACGTTTTGATTCCCTCAACCTTCTGAAATGTTCAGATGTGTGTGAATTCCTAAGGGACCAAACCGATGAGGTCATCGGTCCCTACACTTACACACTACTTAAACTAATTTATGGTAAGAACAACACACACACCTATGCCCGAGGGAGGATTCGAACCTCCGGCGGGAGGGGCCGCGCAATCCGTGACATGGCGCTTCAGATCACACGGCCATTCCGCGCCGCCAACCTTCTGAGTTTCAAGTTGTGTGGTACAGTCAACTTTTAAAAAAATGTTTCTCTAAATTAACAAATGCTATAAACATATGTTTCCTTCCTTTAACTTATCTTCTAAGATAAGTTCAAAGCTTAGCATCACTTCCTGTGTCTTCAAATTTCTTCGGGAACCAAACTGATCTTCCCCGAGTTCGGTTTCTACTTAACTTTGTGTTAAATTTTCGTGATTTTGTGAGAAACAAACGACAGTATATTGCGTACTTACTTAACACTAAAACAGCGCCAGTTGCTTAGGTGAAATACTAAACTCCGTCTTATGGAGATTGAATATGTGGATATTTCTCTATTGGGTCATGAAGTTTAGCAGCATATTCATTGCTGCTAAAGAAATGTACGGTTTGACACAGACCAAAGCCTGCTTTGGATAGTTCCCCTTAACATACACACAATGCTAATCTCCAGTCATCCAGACTATGAGGCTAACGGTGATTTTTTCTGATTCTTTCCGTATCTCCTTAGGAATTAAATTCGAGAATTTAAGAGAACGGAGCGGCCCGAAAAATATCCTAGCAGTCCGTGCTGCAGCAAACGACCGCTGCAGGTAGCAAGAAGAGAAGTACAGCGGTAATGAACAAGAAAAGCCCTCAGACGTTGGCACAACTGGTACATATGAGGGGCTTTCGGTAAGTAATGCAACACTTTTTTTTTCTGAGAGCATGTTGGTTTTATTCAGGATTCCAATAAAACATATTATTGCCTACTCTTTTAGCTACAAAACCCTATTTCTCAACATACTCTCCGTTAAATGCGACGGCATTACGCCACATTTCTCCTAGGACCTGTATGCCCGCACGGTACCACTCTACTTGTCGATGTCGGAGCCAACGATCTGCTGCACCAATAGCCTCTCCATCAGCAAGGGACTGCGTCCCGCGGAGTGCATCCTTCATTGGGCCTAACAGATGGAAGTCGGAAGGTGCTGAAGTTTTGTGAGCTCATCTCGGGTGCGCAGACTTGTATGAGGCCTCGGGTTTTTACGGAGAACGAGAAGTTCGTTTGCATTTTTGGGACGACGAACACGCTGAAGTTGTTTCTTCAATTTCCTGAGTGTAGTAAAATACGCTTCAGAGTTAATTGTTTCACAATGAGAGAGGACATCAAACAGAATAATTCCTTTAGGGTTCCAGAAGATCGTCGCTATAACTTGAATAATTCCTTTAGGGTTCCAGAAGATCGTCGCTATAACTTGACATGCTGAGAGTGCGCCTTTGAACTTTTTCTTCGGAGGAGAGGTGTTGCGGCGCAAATCCATGGATTGCCGTTTCATTTCCGGTTCGAAGTAATGAACCCATGTTTCACCGCCTGTGACGATCTTCGACAAAAAATTGTCACGATCAGCCTCGTTACACACAAGCAATTCCGCGCAGATGGCTCTTCGTTCCCCTTTATGGTCTATTGTTAGGCGGCGAGGTACCCAGCGCGCACACTACTCTGAATACCCCAAGTGATGAACAAGTGTGTCTGCACTACCAACAAAGACTCCCGGTTGTGCAGGGAAGTGTTTGATTGTGAGCTGTCGGTCACCTCAAATGAGAGTGTCCGCACGTTCCAACATTGAAGGAGTCACAGCTGTATGCAGTCGTTCGGCACGCGGCAGATCGGACAGGTTGGCGCGGCCTTGTTGCGATGATAATTAATAGAACAGGATAAAATCAGAGAGAGAGATTAGAGCCCACACAGAGGCATAACGACAATTTTTCTTTCCACGAACAATACGAGACTGGAATAGAAGGGAGAACTGATAGAGGTACTTAAGGTACCCTCCGCCACACATCGTCAGGTGGCTTGCCGAGTATGGATGTAGATGCAGATAGATTTTGACGCCTCACCCAACGACTCGCCGTGCTTTTGTTCACTGCCAGGTTCCCGTAGACATTCTGCAAGCGCCTATGAGTATCTTCAATGCTCTGGTTTTCCACCAAAAGAAACTCAGTGACAGCTCTCTACTTCGAACGTACCTCCGTTACAGACACTGTTTTGAAGGTTACAAGTAGTGCCGCCACCTGTCGGAACTTCAAGAAACTAAAGGTTCTGTAGCGGGAATATTCCACTATGTAATATAAGAAACTCCGTATTTTATCAGCCGAAATTGATCAAGAAAAATTTTTGTCGCATTACCTACTGAACGCTCCTCCTCCAATGGGCGGTCGTGGGACTGCCTCCAGTCTGCCAGTAGATACGACAGCCACTCGTACTAGCGAAACGTCAGGAAAATCTTTAAACAAGCGTCGGCCGAATATCACGAAGCAGAAGCCTCAGGGAATATGCCAATAAGTGGCCACGAAAGGCTCAATAATTTTTATTTGGGATTAATGTTACAGCAACGTCAACACATACAGGGTCATGCAGAAAAGATCTACCACTTTCAGTGTGTGGGCTTCCGAGGCCAGAGTCGGTAGACATAAAGGCCTTCTGAGTAAGGTAATGCGGCATTATGTAATAAAGTATACTGGAGAAACCAGCGTTTCATCCATGTTTGCATTAGCCTTCTTCTGGGCCTAGAAGAAGAAAGCCACTGCAACTCTGGCCGAAATGTTGGTTTCTACAATATAGTTTATTATATTAACTTCAGTGATCTGACAGGAACCGCTGTTACCACTGCGGCAAGGCTGTTGGCCTTCTCTTATCGGTCCACCTGCTTTTCAACATTCTTCTGTAGCACCACATCTCAGTCGCTTCGATTCTGTTCTGTATGGCTTTTTCCACTCTCCAAGATCCACTACCAGACAGTTCTGTGCGCCAAAGGGACATTCTCAGAAATTCGTTTCTCAAATTCATGCCTACGTTTGATACTGGCAGCCTTCTCTTGACCAGGAATGCGCGTTTTACCCGTTCTAGTCTTCCTTTTATGTTCTTCTTGCTCCTTTAATTATGGGTTATTTTGCATCCTACGTAGCAGACTTGCGGAACTTCGTCTAATTCATGATCAACTCTCATCTTAAGTTTTTCACTTTTCTTATTTGGTTCAAATGGTTCAAATGGCTCTGAGCACTATGCGACTTAACTTCTGAGGTCATCAGTCGCCTAGAACTTAGAACTAATTAAACCTAACTAACCTAAGGACATCACACACATCCATGCCCGAGGCAGGATTCGAACCTGTGACCGTAGCGGTCTTGCGGTTCCAGACTGCAGCGCCTTTAACCGCACGGCCACTTCGGCCGGCACTTTTCTTATTTCTGCTGTTTATCATTACCTTCGTCTTTTCCCATATACTCTCAGTCCCTACTCTTCATTCATTGGACTTTCCATTCCGTCCAACAGATCCTGTAATTCTTCTTCACTTTCACGAAGGATAGCAATGTAATCAGCGAATCCTTTCACCCTGAATTTTAATCCCACTCCTGAACATTTGTTATATTTTGGTCATAGGTACTTTGATGTATATATTGGGCACTAGAGGTGAAAAACAGTATTAAGGGTAACTCTAAAATATTTCTGTTTGCTGATGACACTAGCTTGGTAGAAAAGAATGTTGTGTGTAACACTGGCTCGGTTTCAAATAGTGCAATTCATGACATAAGTTCATGACTTGTAGAAAATAAACTAAAGCTAAATCACAGCAAGACTCAATTCTTACAGTTTCTAAAACACAATTCAACAAAACCTGACGTTTTAATTTCACAGAATGTGCATATGGTCAGTGAAACTGAACAGTTTAAATCTCTAGGTATTCAGATAGTAAGCTGTCGTGGAAAGTCCGCTTCAGGATCTTATTCAAAGATTTAATGCTGCCATTTTTATTACTCGAACGGTATCTGAAGTGAGTGATCGTTCGACACGAAAATTAGTCTACTTTGCTTATTTTCATTCGCTTATGTGGTTGTTGTTGTTGTGGTCTTCAGTCCTGAGACTGGTTTGATGCAGCTCTCCATGCTATTCTATCCTGTGCAAGCTTCTTCATCTCCCAGTACCTACTGCAACCTACATCCTTCTGAATCTGCTTAGTGTATTCATCTCTTGGTCTCCCTCTACGATTTTTACCCTCCACGCTGCCCTCCAATGCTAAATTTGTGATCCCTTGATGCCTCAAAACATGTCCTACCAACCAATTCCTTCTTCCAGTCAAGTTGTGCCACAAACTTCTCTTCTCCCCAATCCTATTCAATACCTCCTCATTAGTTACGTGATCTACCCACCTTATCTTCAGCATTCTTCTGTAGCACCACATTTCGAAAGCTTCTATTCTCTTCTTGTCCAAACTAGTTATCGTCCATGTTTCACTTCCATACATGGCTACACTCCATACAAATACTTTCAAAAACGACTTCGTGACACTTAAATCTATACTCGATGTTAACAAATTTCTCTTCTTCAGAAACGATTTCCTTGCCATTGCCAGTCTACATTTTATATCCTCTCTACATCGACCATCATCAGTTATTTTACTCCCTAAATAGCAAAACTCCTTTACTACTTTAAGTGTCTCATTTCCTAATCTAATTCCCTCAGCATCACCCGATTTAATTTGACTACATTCCATTATCCTCGTTTTGCTTTTGTTGATGTTCATCTTATATCCTCCTTTCAAGACACTGTCCATTCCCTTCAACTGCTCTTCCAAGTCCTTTGCTTTCTCTGACAGAATTACAATGTCATCGGCGAACCTCAAAGTTTTTACTTCTTCTCCATGAATTTTAATACCTACTCCAAATTTTTCTTGTGTTTCCTTTACTGCTGCTTATGTGGTATCATATTAAATTTTGAGGTAACTCTTCCCATTCTAAAAGGATATTTTTGACTTAGAAACGGGCGGTTCGGGCAATAAGTGGTGTAAGTTCACGAACCTCTTGTCTCCCCCTATTTACGTCCCTGGGTATTTTAACATTGGCCTCTCAAAATACATATTCCTTACTGTCATTCTTTATTAACAAAACAAGCTTGTTCACAAGAATAAGCAGCTCTCACTCAGTTAATACTCGGTAGAAATCAAACCTGCATTTGGATCGGACTTCCTTAACTCTTTTGGAGACAGGTGTGCAACATACTGCTGCATCCATTTTCAATAAGCTACCACTAGAATTCAGAAATCTAAGGAGTAATCCACGCGCTTTCAAATCGAAACTGAAGAGTTTCTTTTTGATCACTCCTTCTATTCTGCCGAGGACTTCCTTGAAAAATTAAGCTGATTCTTATTGTATTGTTGATTGCGTTTACTTAAACTTATGGCTTGACTTTTTTCGGGTTCATAAACATTTTATTTTTGTCTGTTATTACTTTTACGTTGCAATTTCGTGTACTGACGTGCGGCTGGTCGCGACGGAGGTTCGAGTGCTCCCTTGGGCATGGGTGTGTGTGTTTGTCCTTAGGATAATTTAGGTTAAGTAGTGTGTAAGCTTAGGGACTGATGACCTTATAAGTTAAGTCGCTTAACGTTTTACACACACTTGAACATTTGCACATCATGTACAGACATGTTCCATGACCTTAGAGATTTTCTCCTACGGAACTTGTCGTGTAGACAAATAAATAAATCCCTCTCTTACACCCTTTTTAATCCGGGAACTTGGTTCATGGTTTTCCAGTCCTAGTATTCCTTCTTGCTCCGTCTGACACAGTCGAACGGTTTTCTTTATGTCAACAAATCCTTTGCGACTCTTGATTTTTCTTCAGACTTTCTTCCATTATCAAGTGCAATGTCAGAACTGCCTCTCTGCTGCCATTACCTTTCTTAACACTATTCACTTATACAATAAAACAAATCTCCTTTTTTTACAAACGAAACTTTCTATTATTTTTGCCAGAATTTCAGTGGAATTGACTGGACCCCTTCAATAATGCGTCGCCTCAGAATTTCTAATTTGGGGACACGCGATGCAAACGTTCGGCTCTTGAGGTACCCCCAAAGAAAGAACTCGCAAGCTCTCAGATCGGGGATCCGGCTGGCCATGGTATGTACCCGCAACGTGAGAAGATTCTGCCCACGAACACCAAATGTAATGTTTCCATCTTGTCCCGAATGGTATGCGCAATTGCCCCAACTTCCTGGAAAGAAACTAATGTCAGATAACGCCATTTCCCTTTAGTGCACTGTGGTATAGAAATAGGGTCATTGGCTGCTAATCAAAACACTCTGGGTCTCGAATTTGAACCCACACACTGCTTAAATTTTGTTTAAAACCCGTCTGCAATGGCGACGAAGTCTTACAACATAAGAAGTCACCCACGTTCTGCCAACGGCCTTGTCAAAGAGAGCGGAGGAATTGATGTTCAGAGACGCTTTGCACTTGTGGTGCGAAACTGCACTTAAAATGCGGCAGAATCAGTGTTGATGAACGGCATGAGGATGTAGAAGGCAATGGAAATCATTGCATTAAAGATACTTGTTGCGTATCTACAGGACATGTGGCCTGAAACTGAAATGTGTCATAATTATCTTTCCATTGGCAAATGATTCCGGATTAGTCCCCCATTTGACTCTCCGAAAGCGGACTGCCAAGGACGAGGTGACCACAATAAAAAGATGGAATAAACATCGACGGGATGCCAAAAGCCGGAGCGTGGAATGTCAGAAATTTCAACGTAGTAGGAAAGCAAAGAAATGTGAAAAGGGAAACCCAATGGCTAAACCTAGAGATAGTAGGGATCAGTGAGGTGAAATGCAAAGAGGATAAAGACTTCTGCTCAGACGAATACAGCGTAATATCAACAGTAGCAGAAAATAGGATAACGGGGACAGGAGTATTTATGACTAGGAATGTAAGACAGTGAGCTACTGTCAACAGTTCAGTAATAGGATTGTTCCTATCAGATTCGACAGTGAAACAACACCGACAACTATAGTTCTGTACACGTGCTGACGTTGCAAGCAGCAGATGAAAAGATACGGAAAGCGTGTGAGGATATCTGACGGGTAATTCAGTCCTTGAAGGGAGATGAAAATATCATAATCATGGGAAATTCGAATGCGGTTTTAGGGGTAGAGATAGAAGAAAGTGTTAAGGGAGACTGTGAGGTATTCGGTAGGAATGAGAGAGGAGAAAGACCAACTGAGTTCTGCAATAAATTTCAGATGTTAACAGTGACTACTCTGTTCAAGGATTACAAGAGTAGGAGGTATACTTGGAAAAATCCGGACACAACGAAAAGTGTAAGAGAATCGTTGGAAAGAATCAGTGTAGAAGTAAGTGGGTTACTGAAGTACTGAGGAATAACTAGACGCGTTTGAAGTTCGCTAAGGTTGGATATTGCGAAAAGATAAACCACAGAAGGCAGATCAGTTGAAGAAGAGCGGACGTCACTAAAAAGGGAAGTCACGTGTTTCGGACGAACAGACATATGTACAAGCAAGATAACTGCGAAGAAGCATTGGGTAACACATGAAATTCTTCAACTGATCAACGAAAGAAGGAAGTACAGAAACGTTCAAGAATAGAAATACATCAATATACACTCCTGGAAATGGAAAAAAGAACACATTGACACCGGTGTGTCAGACCCACCATACTTGCTCCGGACACTGCGAGAGGGCTGTACAAGCAATGATCACACGCACGGCACAGCGGACACACCAGGAACCGCGGTGTTGGCCGTCGAATGGCGCTAGCTGCGCAGCATTTGTGCACCGCCGCCGTCAGTGTCAGCCAGTTTGCCGTGGCATACGGAGCTCCATCGCAGTCTTTAACACTGGTAGCATGCCGCGACAGCGTGGACGTGAACCGTATGTGCAGTTGACGGACTTTGAGCGAGGGCGTATAGTGGGCATGCGGGAGGCCGGGTGGACGTACCGCCGAATCGCTCAACACGTGGGGCGTGAGGTCTCCACAGTACATCGATGTTGTCGCCAGTGGTCGGCGGAAGGTGCACGTGCCCGTCGACCTGGGACCGGACCGCAGCGACGCACGGACGCACGCCAAGACCGTAGGATCCTACGCAGTGCCGTAGGGGACCGCACCGCCACTTCCCAGCAAATTAGGGACACTGTTGCTCCTGGGGTATCGGCGAGGACCATTCGCAACTGTCTCCATGAAGCTGGGCTACGGTCCCGCACACCGTTAGGCCGTCTTCCGCTCACGCCCCAACATCGTGCAGCCCGCCTCCAGTGGTGTCGCGACAGGCGTGAATGGAGGGACGAATGGGGACGTGTCGTCTTCAGCGATGAGAGTCGCTTCTGCCTTGGTGCCAATGATGGTCGTATGCGTGTTTGGCGCCGTGCAGGTGAGCGCCACAATCAGGACTGCATACGGCCGAGGCACACAGGGCCAACACCCGGCATCATGGTCTGGGGAGCGATCTCCTACACTGGCCGTACACCACTGGTGATCGTCGAGGGGACACTGAATAGTGCACGGTACATCCAAACCGTCATCGAACCCATCGTTCTACCATTCCTAGACCGGCAAGGGAACTTGCTGTTCCAACAGGACAATGCACGTCCGCGTGTATCCCGTGCCACCCAACGTGCTCTAGAAGGTGTAAGTCAACTACCCTGGCCAGCAAGATCTCCGGATCTGTCCCCCATTGAGCATGTTTGGGACTGGATGAAGCGTCGTCTCACGCAGTCTGCACGTCCAGCACGAACGCTGGTCCAACTGAGGCGCCAGGTGGAAATGGCATGGCAAGCCGTTCCACAGGACTACATCCAGCATCTCTACGATCGTCTCCATGGGAGAATAGCAGCCTGCATTGCTGCGAAAGGTGGATATACACTGTACTAGTGCCGACATTGTGCATGCTCTGTTGCCTGTGTCTATGTGCCTGTGGTTCTGTCAGTGTGATCATGTGATTTATCTGACCCCTGGAATGTGTCAATAAAGTTTCCCCTTCCTGGGACAATGAATTCACAGTGTTCTTATTTCAATTTCCAGGAGTGTAGGTCCCTTAGGAATGAGGTAAATAGAAAGTGCAGGGCAGCCAAGGTGAAGTGACTGCGTAAAAGACGTGAAGAAATCGAAAAACAAATGATCGTCAGGAGGATTGACTCAGCATACAGAATAGTCAAAAGAACTTTTGGCGAAACTCAAAGCAAGGTTGGTAACATTCACAGTGCAGTGGGAATTCCACTGTCAAACGCAGAAGAGAGAGCTGATGCGTGGCAGGACTGCAACGAAGGCCTCCATCGGAGATGGGGGGCAGTGGGAGGATTTGTCTGATAACGTGATAGAAGAAGACATTGGAGTCGATAAGATGGCATAGAGGATACAGTATTAGAGTCGGAATTAAGAGCTCTGGAACGGGTAAATAATATTCCATCAGCATTTCTAAACTCTTTGGGGAAAATGGCTACTGAACGACTTTTCAATTTGGTGTGTAGAATGTGTTAGACTGGTGACATACCATCAGACTTTCGGAAGAATATCATCCAAGTAGTTCCGAAGGTAAGCAAGGGCAGATAAGGGCGAGAACTATCACACAACTATCTTAACAGCTTCTGCATCCAAGTTAATGAAGAGAATAATATACAGAAGAATGGAAAAGAAAATTAAGGAACTGTTCGATGACGATCAGTTTGGCTGTAGGAAAGGATAAAGCACCAGAGAGGCAGTACAGAATATCAGTTGAGAGCAAAAGGGAAGAACACAGAAGTAATACGATGTAGCAGAAATGAGAAAAGGGCATTCCAGGCGAAGTCTGCTAATACCACATGTAGACCTCAATTTGAGGAAGAAATTTTTGAGAATTTACGTTGTGAGCCCAGCATTATATAATGTTGAATCATGAACAGTGGGACAACCGGAACAGAAGAGAATCGAAGGGTTTGAGATATAGTGTTATAGTACAATCTTGAAAATTAGGTTGACTGATAAGACAAGGGATGAGGAGAATCGGCGAAGAAAGGGACGTACGGAAAACACTGACAAGAAGGAGGGACATGGTGACTGGACATGTGTTACGACATCAGGGAATAACCTCTATGGTACTAGAGGGAGCTGCAGAGGGTAAAAAGTGTGGGGAAGTCAGAGACTTGAATACATTCAAGAAATATTTGAGGATGAAGTGTGCAAGTGCTAGGCTGAAAAAAAATGTGCGTGAAATCTTATGGGACTTAACTGCTAAGGTCATCAGGCCCTAAGCTTACACACTACTTAATCTAAATTATCCTAAGGACAAACACACCCATGCCCGATGAAGGACTCGAACCTCCGCCGGGACCAGTCACACAGTCCATGACTGCAGCGACCCAGACCGCTCGGCTAATCCCGCGCGGCTGCTAGGCTGAAATTAGGTGGTTAGCTCAGGAGAGGAATTCGTGACAGGCTACATCAAACCAGACAGAAGATGAACATTAGATCAGTATCTACTTTATTTGCAGACTAATAACTATAGCTATTAGCAGTTTGGTTGGTACATCAAAGTACACGTGGCAAGAGCAAGCCATTATTGCTTAAAGTTTTAAACGTGGCTACGTGGCCAGCGACCGTATACAAAATAAAATTAAAGCAATAACAGCCCTCAGCCGCAATAATCAAGTCTTTTGACCTGGTTTAGGCACTACTGTGAGTGCCTTCATCAGAAGTAAAACATTCAAACTGGCATGTCACGCATAAAACAAACATCAAGCACTAAAGCTTTAGTCACAAAATTTAAGAAAAAGAATATATGGAAGGCAAGCCACTGTCTGTTGCTACCTGTGGCTTGACATGTGTGAGCAGCCCATAGTGGCTTGTCTTCCATGTATTCTTTTTTAACATTTTGTGACTAAAGCTTTATTGCTTGATATTTATTTTGTGCGTGACATGCCAGTTTGAATGTTTTACTTCTGATGAAGGCACTCATAGTAGTGCTGAAACCAGGTCAAAAGACTTAATTTTTTGCGACCGAGGGCTGTTATTGCTTTAATTTTCCATTAATGCTTATTTTCCCCTGGGCAGTAGGTCATATATTAAGATGTGGCGCATGGATTTAAAATGATTAGTCTGTACTGAATGGCCTAGTCCAAATAGTGATGAAGTTAACGAATTTGCAGCAAACACTGGGTAGTAAATTTTGTGAGATGTTTTTTGCAAGACTGTTTAATGCAGTGGAAAAACATCCTACACAGTGAGGTGTGTGCATATTAAAGTACCACATATAGAAGTATCTGCATTTATACCCATTACACCTGTGTGTGCGTGTGTGTGTGCGTGTGTGTGTGTGTGTGTGTGTGTGTGTGTGTGTGTGTGTGTTTTCAATACCTGACCTGATGCCTAGGGGAAAATAAGCATCAATGGCTTGTCCTTGCCACACATATTGGAGAAAATTACCCACTTGATACCATATGACCTGTAATAATTACTAGTCTGCAATGACGTGAATACTGGTGTAATGTACACTATTCTCAGTCACTAACAGAAATATCTGCACTTAAAACTATCACACTCTGTACATATCTTTCAGGTGTCAGGAAAGTCGTCTATATGCCTTTGTAACGATTCGAATTTAATGTGACTGCGTTTCTCTGATTATTCTCAAAACAGTGGCGTCTAATAATCCCGGATGCCGAAATACCACACCATGCTATGACCTTTTCACTTTTTCGTAGTATTCCTGTCGATCCCCGCCACTTCAGTATTGCAACATTTGCTTGTTAATATGGCTTGTCAATTAAAGGGTCTCTCATACAACATAATTGGATTGGGTAGAATGTCCCTATTCTCTTCCCGTAAGGCCGACAAGGTCTGTACTGAATTGTTCCCGGGAGGCATAGTTGCGGTCAGGTAAGTTACGGATCACGATGAGTCGGTAAATCACTGTGGAGAAAGTGTTGCATGCCGCTGTCTGACAAGCTTAGAAGTGCAGCATGTTTGCTTACTGCACGTTTAGGACTCCGTATCATCTGTCAATGTTTCAGTGGCGCCCGCACCATCGTAGTGGGATTTACTCGTGGCTCTTGCAGTAGCACGAAACTGATCTCCCCCTTCCGAATTGTGTGCCGTTCTGATACTATTCCATGTTCGTCAGATTTGAGCTGCTGCCGAAACTTGCGCTGCATAGCCGCCACACTGTCACCATTTTTAACTTTTGAAATCCCCCCCCCCCTCTCTCTCTCTCTCTCTCTCTCTCTCTCTTACAGTCACAAAAGCGCGATGCGCCGAGGTCAAACCGTACATTGTAACTAAAATGGTATCCTCCCTGCTACACTCCATTTGGTTTCGGTCTCTCTGTATGGCAGTACGAGCTACCAACCGTACCTTTACAGTCTGCTAGAGGAGAGGTCAGGCAGGTTTACGAGAAAGGTAAGGAGAAAATGAAAGTCAGATGCTCGAAGTGAGGACAAGTTCTGTAGGTATTTACTTTTGTATGTTCAGTGACCAACAGCACGTTGACATTTAGATGTTGGCAAATGGAGCGTCCGCACTCGACTTTCCTTCATGAACAAGTGTACGCCTTCTAGGACAGTTGTGCATATTGTACCTTATTTATCTGGTGGCACAGCAAGCCGTGATTTTTCGACCTGGTCGTAGAGCTTTCTGTGAATTTCATTTGTACGAAGAAGTAGGGATTATTTATCTAGATTCCCATAAAGGAAGAATATTTTATTTTTACATTCTCTAAGAATCAGGTTATTCCGTTCACTCTAAGCTAAATCATAGTCAACATTTATGAAGAAACAAGTTTTACGAAGAAAAAACGATTTAGTTTATTTTCAAGGAGAAGAATTCAGTTGTTGTTGTTGTGGTCTTCAGTCCTGAGACTGGTTTGATGCAGCTCTCCATGCTACTCAACCCTGTACAAGATTCTTCATCTCCCAGTACCTACTGCAAACTATATCCTTCTGAATCTGCTTAGTGTATTCATCTCTTGGTCTCCCTCTACGATTTTTACCCTCCACACTGCCCTCCAATGCTAAATTTCTGATCCCTTGATGCCTCAGAACATGTTCTAACGACCGGTCCCTTCTTCTTGTCAAGTTGTGCCACAAACTCCTCTTCTCCCCAATTCTATTCAATACCTCATTAGTTATGTGATCTACCCATCTAATCTTCAGCATTCTTCCATAGCACCACATTTCGAAAGCTTCTATTCTCTTCTTGCCCAAACTATTTATCGTCCATGTTTCACTTCCAGCCGGCCGAAGTGGCCGTGCGGTTAAAGGCGCTGCAGTCTGGAACCGCAAGACCGCTAAGGTCGCAGGTTCGTATCCTGCCTCGGGCATGGATGTTTGTGACGTCCTTAGGTTAGTTGGGTTTAACTAGTTCTCAGTTCTAGGGGACTTATGACCTCAGCAGTTGAGTCCAATAGTGCTCAGAGCCATTTGAACCATTTTTTTTCACTTCCATACATGGCTACACTCCATACAAATACTTTCAGAAACGACTTCCTGACACTTAAATCCATACTCGATGTCAACAAATTTCTCTTCTTCAGAAACGCTTTCCTTCCCATTGCCAGTCTACATTTTATATCCTCTCTACTTCGACCATCATCAGTTATTTTGCTCCCCAAATAGCAAAACTCCTTTACTACTTTAAGTGTCTATGACACTGGCAGGTATCGCTTCGCCGTGAATGCCCTTTTTGCCTGTGGTAATCTACCTTTTATGTCCCCGTGGATTAATTTGCTGCCTATGTAGCAGAATTCCTTAACTTCGTCCACTGCGTGATCATCAATTATGATGTTAAGTTTCTCACTGTTCCCATTTCTGCTAGTTCTCATTACTTTCATCTTTCTTCGTCTTACTCTCGACTCATATTCTATACTCATTAGACTGTTCACTCCACTCACAAGAACCTGTAAATCTTCTTCACCTTCAATAAGGATAGCAATGTCATTATCGCATCTTGTCATTGATATCCTTTCACCCTGAATTTTTATCCCGCTCTTGAATCTTCCTTTTATTTCTGTCATTCCTTGTTCAAAGAATGAACAATAGGAGCAAATGACTACCTCCCTGTCTTACACACTTTTAATCCGAGCATTTCGTTCTTGGTCTTTCAGCCTTATTGTCCCCTCTTGGTTCTTGTACAATAGCATATTACACGTCTTTCTCACTAGCTTACCCCTACTTTTCTCAGAATTTAGAACATCTTGCATCATTCTACTTTGTCGAACGCTTTTTCCTTGTCCGCAAATGCTATTAACGTGTCTTGATTTTTCTTCAGTCGTGCTTCCATTATCAACCACAACGTCAGAACTGGTTCTCTTATGCCTTTACCTTTCCTGAAGTCGTACTGATCATCATCCCTCAGATCCTCAATTTTCTTTCCCATTATTTTGTATATTATTTCCGGCCGGAGTGGCGGTGCGGTTCTAGGCGCTACAGTCTGGAACCGAGCAACCGCTACGATCGCAGGTTCGAATCCTGCCTCGGGCATGGATGTGTGTGATCTCCTTAGGTTAGTTAGGTTTAATTAGTTCTGAGTTCTAGGCGACTGATGACCTCAGAAGTTAAGTCGCATAGTGCTCAGAGCCATTTGAACCTTTTTTTAGTGTATATTATTATTGTAAGCAACTTTGATGCGTGAGCTGTTAAGCAGATAGTGCGATGATTCTCGCACTTGTCAGCTCTTGCAATCTTCGGAATTATTCAGAAAGTCAGATGGTGTATCGCCAGACTCACACACTTTACACACCAGCGTCCCACTTTCCCCAATGATTTTAGAAATTTTATCTATCCCCTCTGCCTTATTTCATCTTAACCCTTTCAAATTCTAATACTGGATCCCCTACCTCTTCTGTACCGACGCCTGTTTCTTCTTCTATCACGTCATCAGAAAAGTCCTACCGCTCGTAGAGGCCTTCGGTGTACTTTATCCACCTATCCACTCTCTCCTCTGAATTTAACATTGGAACAGTCATTGAATTTCTGATGTCACTGATCTTACTTTTAATTTCACCGAAGGTTCTTTTCACTTTTCCGTATGCTGAGTCAGTCCTTCCGACGAGCATTTCTCTTCCGATTTCTTCACATTTTTCATGTAACCATTTCACCTTAGCTTCCCTGCACTTTCTCTTTACTTCGTTCCTAAGCGACTTGTACTTCTGTATTCCTCAATTTCCCTGAGCATTCTTGTACTTCCTTCATTCATCGATCAGCTGAGGCATTTCTTCTGTTATCCATGATTTCTTCGCAGCTACCTTCCTCGTACCTGCGTTTTTCTTTCCATTTACATTTTACAGATAGTCATCCGTCTTAAACTGAACTGCCTACTGTGTTATTCATTATCGCAGTGTCTGTAGCCATGGAGAACTTCAAGGGTGTCTCTACATTCATTGGTGCTTCTGTTTCCACTTCTTTGGGCATTGATTCTTCCTGATTAGTCTCTTGAATTTCATCCTACTCTTGGTCAGTACTAAATTGAGTTCTGAGTCTATATCTGCTCCTGGGTACGCTTTACAATATAGTATCCGATTGCGGAATTTCTTCCTGAATGTGACGTACTCTAATTAGAACATTCCCGTATCTCCCGGCCTTTTTCAAGTATACCTCCTCCTCTTGCAAGTCCTGAACAGAATATCCTTTATTATTAACTGATATTTATTGCAGAACTCAATTAGTATTTCTCCTCTCTCGTTCCTATCGGCAAGCTCATATTTTCTCGTAATCCTTTCTTCTACTCTCTCCACTATAACCGCACACCAGTCCTCCATGGTTATTAGTGTCTGATCCCGCTTTATGCACTAAATTACCTGTTCAATTACCTCATAATTTCTCTATCTCTTCACCCTCTGCTTGCAATGTAGGCCTTAGCATTTCCCTTTTCAGATGTTATAGCTTCCCCACCACGTTCAAACCCGCTCTTTTTGGCAGATCTCCCCCTTCCTGCCCCGGAGTGCCCAATGTACCACAAGTTGGGAATATTTTGTCAATGGAAATAACATCACGATCCTTTCACAAATACAGGCCACATCTCCTGTGGATACATGTTACGTGTCTTTAATGCAGTGGTTTCCATTGCTTTCTGTATCCTCATGCCATTAACGTGAGTTCACCTATCAGGCCTTGAAACTTGGATCCGTCTTGAATCAGTCTGTAATGAGGCTATCTGCACAAGCTTTAGAATATACCATCTGCTTTGGACTCAATTTACAGCATTGACTAATCTCCTGGAGTTTCGTAGCCCATTCTAAGTATGTTTGTCCGGGTAGTACGGCACATTCAAAGTAACACATTCGTTCTGACGGGCACATGCGCTCGGGGCACATGCGCTCGGCAGACATGATACCGGATTAGTGCACCCATGAGCCCGTCCAGGATGAAGACAGGAGGCTTTTGCTGAGGGGCGAATTTCTGTATATACATTTACATCTACATGACTACTTTGCAGTTGACAGCTGAATCCATGGCAGATGGTTCGTCGAACCACCTTCAAACTATTTCTCTTCCGTTTCACTCTCGAATAGCGCGTGAAAAAAACGAACAATTAAATGTTTCAGTGCGATCTCTGATTTCTCGTATTTTATTACAATGGTAATTTTTCCCTGTGTTGGTGGATGCCAACAAAATATCTTCTTATTCGGAGGTTGTCACCCCGATTCGCGTATCGTATCCGTGCCACTCTCTTATCTATTTCGTGATAATACCGCCCTTCTTTGAACTTTTTCGATGTCCTCCATCAGTCCCATTTGATGGGGATCACACTCCGCACCGCAATATTCCAGAAGAAAGGTGACAAACGTGGTATAAGCTGTCTCTTTAGTAAACCTGTTGCTCTTTCTCTTTCCCCACAACATTATATACGTGTTCGTTCCGATTTAAGTTATTCGTAATTGTAATCCCCAAGTATTTAGTTGAATTTACAGTCTTTATATTTGTGTGATTTTCGTGTAACAGAAATTTAGCTAATTTCTTTTAGTACTCTTGTGGATGTCTTCACACCACACAGGTATCATGTCTAAATCATTCTGCAACTGGGTTTGATCATCTGATGATTTTACAAAACGTTAAATGACTGCATTATCAGAAAATAATCTATGAGGGCTGGTCATATTGCCTCCTACGTCGTTTGTGCAGATCAGGAACAGCAGAGGGCCTATAACACTTCTTTAGGTAATGCTAGAAATCACTTCTATTTTACTCGATGACTTTCCGTCAATTACTACGTATGTTCCAAAATTCTACTGCAAGTCGACGTTGGTGATATGGGTCTGTAATTCAGCGTATTACTCCCACTGCCTGTCTTGAGTACTGGTTTGACCGGTGCAACTTACCATTTCTATCACGCAGTGAAAGTATTATGTCTTGCCCCTGGTGGTATCATCTGAAACACTTCCGGTCCGCGCCGTAAAAGTCCCAGCAACAAGCGGCGTTCGCAAAGCGTCCGCAAGCCGCTAGATCATGGTACAGGAGTGCTGCTTATAAACTCCAACACTGCAGAAAATCTGGCCAGTATTGTCTGCGTCAGGAAGGGACACCGGAGCGCTACAACACGTGCTTGTCAAGTTGAGTAACTGCCACTGTAATCGCTGTTGTTGTTGTTACTGCTGATGTTGCTGCTCCTGTTGTAAGAGCAGCTCTTGCTTTGCTGCTCATATTTTTCTTTCAATAGATCCAGTTGTTTTTCCTGTTTTACGAAGATCTTAAAAATTGCTACTTTGTCTTTTCGAACTGGCTAGATCTAGATAAGGCTCTACACACGTAATATTTATTGTCACTGACATTGTACTATGTCTTGCACACGTGAGACAGATACCTCACCATTTAGTGCGGCCCACAGTAGTAAATAAATACTTATACAGTTACATTATTTACTGGTCATCGAACAGTATTATAACTGAAATCACCTGGTCTTTGCATCCGATAAATTAAAGCGATTAATAAAATACACGAGGTAGAAGCACTTGATGCTTTAAGTTCACAAGTTCAGCGATTTCACGGAATGTGCACAGGACACTTGATAGACTGTTACTTCTGTCTCCACCATTACCATTTGTACCACATTTCGCGATCCACGGCTCAAAAAAACGTCAAAGTGCGTACACTTAGCGAGTTTGCGATATGCCTCCAATGAATTAGTAAACTCCCGTCTTTATCTTCACGTAATTCCTCGAAAATTTAAGATATTAGGAGTTACAAGAATATAATTAAGATATGAGCAATTATAAGAATCTAAGTGAATGAAAGGAACGCAGTGGTTGAGAAAGGAGCGACACTATTCAAGTTGAGTAAGCAGTACAGAAAACGAAGAGATATTTGGAAAGCATGCCAAAGGTCACAGTGAAGAAGTAAAGGTTTTGAGGCTTGACAGTGACACCGTAATCCTGTCGGATACGGCAAAGAATTTTCAAGAGTAGCTGAACGGAATGGATAGTGTCTTGAAAATAGGTTATACGATGATATCAATAAAAGTAAAAACTAGGGTAAAGGAATGTAGTCGAATAAATCAGCTGATCCTCACAGAATTAGGAACTGAGGCACTGGTTGTAGTACAGAGGATGTGGATACATAAATCATCTGACGGGCAAGGTAAGCAGCAATTTGCAGCTCATTACTGCTGATGCTATGGTGTACGTGAAGCTGTTGTCGTTAGTGACTGTAGGAAGATATATGATAACTTCGACGAAATTTCTGTTGGTGTGATGAGTGGCAGCGCGCTATAAATGTAGAGAAATATAATTTAACGCAAATGAGTAGCAAAAACAAATATGTAATGTCCTAACACAGCATTAGCGGCTGCTGTTTGACACAATTACATTGATTAAATATCTACGCGTAACGTTGCAAAACGATGTGAAATGGAACGAGTACGTAAGCATAGAGAAGGCGAAAGGTCGAGAAAAATGGGAGAATTTTGGAAAAGTATGGTTCATCTGTAAAGGAGACAACATACAGAACACCAGTGCGACCCAGTCTTCAGTACCGTACTGCTCGAGAGTTTGGGATGCCGACCAGATCGGATTAAAGGAGGACACCGACATTTATGACCTGTAGATTCGATCATAACGTAAGTGTTACACAGATGCTCCGTGAATTCGAATGAGAATCTCTGGAAGGAAGACGACTTTCTTTCCGCGAGGTACTACCGAGAAAATTGTCAGAAGTGAAGCTGACTGAAGACCGATCCTACAGCAACCAATTTACATTTCCTGTAACAAGCACGAAGAGGATTTAGGTCTCGTACGGAGGCTTATAGACTCCCGTTTTCCCTCACTCTGGTCGAGCGTGGTAGAAGAAAGGGAAAGACTAAGGAGTGGTGCAAGGTACCCTCTGCCATGTTCCTTACGGTGGCTTGCGGAGAATTTATGCAGATGTAGATAGATGCAGACATAATGTACAGTGGCAATAGAAAGAAAAGTCTTTCTGAAAAGAGAAAATTTTTAGTATCGATTATAAATTTAAGTGGTAGGATGCCTTATCTGAAGATATTTGTATGGAGTGTACCTCTGTACGGAACTTAAACGTGGATGATAACCAGTTCAGACCAGATTGTAGTGTAGGTAAATTTCTACAGCGAATGGAAGAAGCGTATAGAGCAAGTACAAAAGGAGAGATGAATGTCAGTTACGAAAGATTAAGATTACATATAACAAACAAATCCCAAAGAAAAATAATAAAACTTAACAGTGAAGTCAGAACCCAGTTGATCACGCGCGCAAGCCTTTGTGTGTGTGTGTGTGTGTGTGTGTGTGTGTGTGTGTGTGTGTGTGTGTGTCTGTGTGTGTGTCTGTTTGTCTAGATCAGATTGATATAATGAGCGAATGGACAACAAAAATTTAGCAAGGGTCTCATCGATCAGACCTTCTCTAGAGCCTCTTCCATTTCTTACTGGTCATTTGGAGTTGTTGTTCCTAGCTGTTCCCTATCGGGTGTTATATCGCCATCTAATTCAAAATCTTCCTCTTCCTCTCGTTCCAGCTATTGTCCTGATTAATACTATTATAGTTAGTCTAGGCCCGTCATTTTTGTATGTGACCAGCCCAGCTCAGCTTTCTGTTCCCTAGTACTTCGACGTTTCTGTGGTGTTTGCACGGCTCCAGTAGCTCTTCATGTTTTTCATCTCCTCCATTCCATGTTATTTTTATCAGATACATGTCCGAAAATTGTACTTAGTATTTTCATTTCGAATATTAAAAATCTTTCTTCATCTTTACTTATAAATACTTATGCTTCACATCCATATAATGTTACCGGTAAGAGTAGGCTTTGGTACACGTAAATTTCGAAGTTGGTCCTTACGTGTCAAAATATTCATATAACTAAAAAATATGTTGTTAGGCACACTTAGGCGGGCATGTACTCCTATGTCCATTCTGTTGTCTTTACTAAGAAGTGTACCTAAGTACTTGAAGTGCTCAACTGTCTTCAAAATGGTTCAAATGGCTCTGAGCACTATGGGACTTAACATCTATGGTCATCAGTCCCCTAGAACTTAGAACTACTTAAACCTAACTAACCTAAGGACAGCACACAACACCCAGCCGTCACGAGGCAGAGAAAATCCCTGACCCCGCCGGGAATCGAACCCGGGAACCCGGGCGTGGGAAGCGAGAACGCTACCGCACGACCACGAGATGCGGGCTCAACTGTCTTCGGATTTTCTTACTTCAGATATTGTCTTTTCTTCATTCACCCGTAATCCTGTTTTCTCAGAGATTTTATACTAATTTTGCATTTATATGATTAATCCTGTTTTGAAGCTGCTTATTGCTACATCATCTGCATAACCAGGTCTAGTAAATATCGTCTCTGCACTTGGGTCACCTGTGGATCGATCTTTCTTAAGTCAAACAAAATAGGAGAAATTGCAGCCCCTACTCTCAGTCCAGTACACGCCTTAAAAAAATTAACACGAATAGAAATATTCTTGAACGCTTTTCTGAAACTAAACCGAGTTTTAAAACCAAGATTTCGATGTTTTGAAAACGGAAATGTACAATCAGAATGAATAATTTTGATGTGAATAATTTTGACACAAGGCAGTGAGACATTCTCAAAAAATTGTTTCAAATGGCTCGAAGCACTATGGGACTTAACATCTGAGGTCATCAGACCCCTAGACTTAGAACTACTTAAACCTAACTATCCTAAGGACATCACACACATCCATGCCCGAGGCAGGATTCGAACCTGGGACCGTAGCAGCAGCGCGGCTCCGGACTGAAGCGCCTAGAACGAGACATTGTCGTAACTTCGAAAATGGATGGAGAGATGCATGTTTTAAATTAGTAGGAGCGAAAGAAAAACATCCCAATACATCAGGGAAGAAAGTACAGTGAAATATGAAATTAAGAGCACAATGTAAATGATATGATTATCTGTATTCTAACAAACAAAAAGAGCAAAAAAAACTGCGTGCTAAGGGAGTCAAAGTCGAGGCAGCAGAATGAATGTTTTGACACTAGATGGGAAAGTCGAGAAGAAAGCTTTATGTACCAGTGAGTGTAAAAATGGATAATAATGACGATGTGACAATGGCCATTATTTTCTTTTTACACCCCAAGGCCAAAAAAAGTGACGCACCATGAAGGAATTATCAGAATGGGACGGAAATTGGTAGATGTGATGCACATGACAAACAAATTATTACAATTTCAGAAAAATTGGTTGATTTATTCAAGAGAAGCAAGTCAATAACTCGTTGGTCCACTTTTGGCACTTACGAAATTTGTTATTCGGCTTGTCATTGACTGTTAGTGTTATTGATGTCCTCTTGAAGAGTACCATACCAAATTCTGTACAACTGGATTAGATCGCCAGAATCCTGAGCTGGTTGGAGAGCTCCAAACATTATCAGTTTAGGAGAAATCCGGTGGCACTACTGGCCAAAGTAGGGTATTGCAAGCACGAAGACTAGCACTAAAAACTCTCGCCGAGTGCGGCCGGGCATTACCCTGCTGCAAAAGCTCAGAATGGATTGCCATGAAGGGCAACAAAACGGTACGTAGAATACCGTCAACGGACCGCAGTGCTGTAGGGATGCCACGGATGGCAGCTGCTATGAAATCGTCGCAGCTCAATTCGAAGCGTGACTCATCAGTGAAACCCGCTTTCTGTAAGGCGCCTAATAATGGTCCTTTCGTCAATAAAGCACGCGGGATGGTGATGATGAATGCTAGTCTCTGAGTGTCTCTCTGACAGTTGTCCAGTCCTAAGATTCTGTCGTCTCTCTAGGTCAACCGCTTCCTTCTCGACGCTGCGTTCGGTCACTGTTCACCCATTCCTGCCAACATAGGCGAATAGTGGCATCGCTTCCTATTCAAAATCTCTAGCGTTTCGCCGATTACATCCACTAGCTTCTTTGAGACCAACTACACGTCCCCTCTAAAATGCTATCTGCATATACTGTTCACGCACCGTCTTAGAGGTTTCTGTCCAACTCTATCCGTGAAATGAAATTCGAAAGGACTTTATGCCCTGGTATCGGTGTGGTCCCTGTTAACTGGCCTTGCCAACTGCGCTGTAAAACTGCACTGCAGCGTTACACAATCATCGATCGGCCGCCAAAGTTTACAATTCTGCCTTTTTGTGTCATACCTGTATAATAACTATTTGTGTTCAATTTGCCTAACTCCTTCGTGGTGCAGTTTTCTTTTCTACTTTTCTGCTGTTGTGGTCTTCAGTTCTGAGACTGGTTTGATGCAGCTCTCCATGCTACTCTATCCTGTGCAAGCTTCTACATCTCCCCGTACTTACTGCAGCCTACATCCTTCTGAATCTGCTTAGTGTATTTATCTCTTGGTCTCCCCAACGATTTTTACCCTCCACGTTGACCTCCATATGCTAAATTTGTGATCCCTTGATGCCTCAGAACATGTCCTACCAACCAGTCCCTTCTTCTTGTCAAGTTGTGCCACAAACTCCTCTTCTCCCCAATTCTATTCAATACCTCCTCATTAGTTATGTGATCTACACATCTAATCTTCAGCATTCTTCTGTAGCACTACATTTCGAAAGCTTCTATTCTCTTCTTGTCCAAACTATTTATCGTCCATGTTTCACTTCCATACATGGCTACACTCCATACAAATACTTTCAGAAACGACTTCCTGACACTTAAATCTATACTCGATGTCAACAAATTTCTCTTCTTCAGAAACGCATTCCTTGCCATTGCCAGTCTACATTTTATATCCTCTCTACTTCGACCATCATCAGTTATTTTGCTCCCCAAATAGCACAACTCCTTTACTACTTTAAGTGTCTCATTTCCTAATCTAATTCCCTCAGCATCACCTGACTTAATTCGACTACATTCCACTAACCTCGTTTTGCTTTTGTTGGTGTTCATCTTATTTCCTCCTTTCAAGACACTGTCCATTCCATTCAACTGCTCTTCCAAGTCCTATGCTGTCTCTGATAGAATTACAATGTCATCGGCGAACCTCAAAGTTTTTATTTCTTCTCCATGGATTTTAATACCTACTCCGAATTTTTCTTTTGTTTCCTTTACCCCTTGCTCAATATACAGATTGAATAACATCGGGGAGAGGCTACAACCCTGTCTCACTCTCTTCCCAACTACTGCTTCCCTTTCATGCCCCTCGACTCTTATAACTGCCATCTGGTTTCTGTACAAATTGTAAATAGCCTTTCGCTCCCTGTAATTTACCCCTGCCAACTTTAGAATGTGACCAATTTGCCTAACTCCTTCGTGGTGCTGTTTTCTTTTCTACTTTTGTGCTAGAGTGTGTTATTTACTTGATTTTACATGCTCCTGTAGTTGACCAGTAACGTTGAAACTGTATGTTCTCAGGCTTTATTAAGGGCATTATATTGCATTTAGAGGTATTTACAGACAGGCCTTATCTCGCCTTCCGTATACGCCTCCCGTCCCCCACGCGGATCCTCTATGACCTCATTTCTTTCCCCCATCTGCTCCTGTTCCTCGAACATATCCGCATACTCTACACCTCCCGCCGCTTTGATCCCCCTCACCCCCTGGTTGCTCCTCTCCTCTCCAACCGCCGCCCTCTGCCGTGCCTTCACTGTTGTGTCCCCCCTACCCTCCATCTCTACACCCTTCATCTCCTTTCCCAAGGTGGCTTCCATCAACTCCCCCTCCCGGATGATGCCCTCTCTCCCTTCATTTATCCCTCCTATCAACTCTGATCCTCACCCCCCCCCTCCTTTCCTCCATCCTTTTCTTAGGCTCCCTCTCCACCCCTTCCATCCTCTTTTTTCCCCACCTACCCTCTCTCCGCCCCCCCCCCTTCTCTCCCCTGAGTCCTTTTGCATTTCCCTCCTCTGCATTTTCCCATTCGCTCTCGCATCTGCCCTGCCCCTCCCCCCTTATGCGTCCTCTCCTTCCTTTGGTTCCCCCCTCCTTTCGTTTTTCCTCTCCTCCCTCCTTGTTTTCCCCCTCATTTGTCCAGGTCCAACCCCCCATCTGCCCTAGGCTATAGTGTGTCCTCTTTGTGCCGACATTTTAGTGCAGTGTTTACAGTGAGTGTCCAGTGTTGTGTGTCTTTTCCGAAGTGTTGCGAACGGCCATCATACTGTCGCTGGGTGTGATTTTATATCTCTTGCGAACTTTCCCCAATTTTCCGCCGTTTTACAATTTAAGTCCCCATTTTATCGCCTGCTTTTATTGTTTCTTAACTTCTCCTTATATTTTAAAATGTCTGTAGGCGGGCAGAGCAGCGTAATAAGCTGCTGCCAGCCCGCCCCTTCGGGGGTAATCGAAATACAATAAAGAAAAAAAAAAAAAAAAAACAGGTCTTACATGCGGAGAATCCGCAGCCTGTCCCGGGTGTAACTTGGACGTGGTTCCACTTGTACGATTGTTGGACAGAGGAGAGACTCACCTGCGGACCAGGTCCTCCGCGGCCTGCTGTATGGGCCCCACGTAGAGCCGCGCCGTCCTGGGCTGTAGCATCGGCTGCTGCACCCTGCTGCGAAACGCCTGCCAGTCCTCGCCGTGCCTGCAACACCACAAGGCCGTGGCCATGGCTTTGATATTTATCAAACTCTGGGATGATCATCACATAACGTGAATTAAATAATTAAACTTTCGTTACATTTCGAACTAATGTCCTTCGTCTACATCAGTATGAGATGTGTCCCTCACGAACACGAATGTCATCTTGAGAACTATCTTGCAATGCCTGTATAACGTGCTGTGTAACATCATGAAGACTGATGGATGGAGACTGGTGTGAAAGTAACAGGATGGGGAGGGGGTGGGTATCATGGTAGTCATGGCTTAGCCTCCCCACTCCAAAAACGACAAAAGTGCTGTACTAAACACGGATTCAAAGAAAATATTAAGTTTGTATTAAAATCTGCAGTCCAGCCAGCACAACGACTACGCGTTTGGAGATAACAAGACTGGGATACAACGGTGGAGCAGCTCCTACAAGCCATACATTTCTGCAGTCAGTACTGGGCGACGGTTGAGGTGGTGTAGAGACCAACGCCACTGGACAGTGTATGACTAGAAGCGAGTGATTTGGTGTGATGAATTATGCACTGCCCTTTGGCAATCCGACGGAATGGTTTGGGTTTCGCGAATGAGTTAGGTTCGGCGAATGTCTTGGAGAACAATGCCTGCTGTCATGTCTGCTGTCATGTATAGTGCCAACAGTGAAATACGGAGGGGGTGAATAACGACATGGGGGCGTTTTTCGTGGAGAAATAGATACGGAAGTATGTGGATACATTTTACGGTAGTGTGCACTGCCAATAGTAGAGATATAATTCCAAGATAGCTGCTGTACGTATCTGCATAATGACCCTGTCATCAGGCAGCATTTGTGAGGAAATGGCTTGGGGACTATAACATTCCTGAAAAGGACTGGTCTGCCCGAAGTCAAGACCTGAACACAATGGATGAGCTAGAACACGATTTCGATCCAGACTCCAGCGTCTATCAATGCTAACTCTTCCGTTTCCAGCTCCTTAGAATGGCCTACTATTCCTCCACAGGCATCAGATGCCTCATTGGATGTACCTCTAGCAAAGTTGTTATCTTATAGAGGTAAAGGGAGAGACATTCCATATAACATCTGCTAACAGGTAGCACCCGTGGTCTGGAGTAGCATCTTCGACTAGTAATCAAAACGTCCTCGGTTAAAACCACGCCACTTCTTAAATTTTGGATAAAAATCATCAGCAATGGTGGACGAAGACTTCCAGCATAAGATGTCACCCTCATTCTGCCAACGGTTCTGTCAAAGAGGACGCAGGAGCGGACTGATGTTCAGGGCACTCTCTTGCCCTTGGGGCGGTAAACTGCCCCTAAAAGACGAAATAATCAGCACATATCAACAGTAAAAGGATGCAGAAGGCAACGGAAACCACTGCATTAAAAACAGATAATTTGTATCCAAAGGACATGTGGCCTGTATTGAAAAAGTGTCATGTGACCTCTCTATTAGCAAAACATTCCTCGTTAGTCACCCATTCGGTTCTCGGGGAGGTGACTGCCAAGGGGAAGGTGACCATAAGAAAAAGACTAAATAACTAAGAAAAGGGTATTGTTCTACAAATCAGTGCGTGAAATGTCAGCAGAAATTTGAGCCTGATAAGGAAAATAGAAAATTTGAAAAGGAAACGTTAAGGATATGGTGGGGGCCAGTGAAGTGAAACCGAAAGAAGACAAGCATTTCTGGTCAGACGAGTATTGGGTAATATCAGTATCAATAAAAAATGGTGTAACGAGAGTAGGATTCGTTATGAATAGGAAAGTAGGGTAGAGAGTGATTGCTGTGAATTGGTCGTTGATAAGCCTGTTCCCATCAGAGCCGACAGTAAACCAACACCGACAACGATAGTTCAGGTATACATGCCGTCGTCGCAAGAGGAAGATGAAGAGATATAGAAAGTTTACGAGGCTATTGAACGGGTAATTCAGTTCCTAAAGGGAAATGAAAATCTAATAGCCATGGGGGACTGGAATGTGGTTGTAGGGGAAAGAGCAGAAGAAAGGGTTACTGGGATAATATGGGCTTGGTAGTGGGAATGTAGGAATGATAGAGGAAAAAGACTAAATTAATTCTGCCACAAGTTCCAGATGGTAATAGCGAATGCTGTTTCAAGAATCGCAAGCGGATGAGTTGTACTTGGAAAACGCCAATAGATGCAGGGAGATTTCAGTTGTATTACGTCACGGTCAGGCAGAGATTCCGAAATCAGATATTGGATTGTAAGGCGTACCCACGGTCACATATAGATTCGGATCACAGTTTGGTAACGACGAAAATAGGATGAAGCTTAAGTGAAGAAAGAACCAGTGTGCAAAGAATAGGAATGAAGAGTTACGCTTGAAGTTCTCTGAGGCTACAGATATGGCCATAATGAACAGTTCAGTAGGCAGTTCAGCTGAAAAGGGCAATCACAGGAGAGAAAAACATAGGTACAAGGATGGTAACTGCGAAGAAGGAGTGGATAACAGACGAAATTCTTCAGTTGATCAACGGAAAAATCAAATACGAAAATGTTGAGGAAACTGAGGAATACAGAAACACAAGTCACTTACGAATGAACCAAATAGTAAGCACTGGAATGCTAAGGCGATACGCTAAGGCTACATGTTTACATAAAAAATGCAAAGAAATCGCAAAAGAAATGTTTGTTGGATAGACTGTCTGAGCTTATAGAAAAGACAAGGCAATACTTCGTTGAAATTTAAAAAACAAGGGCAGTAAAATTAAGAGTTAATTTAAGTTCCATTGTTAAGTGCAGAGGAGGGTGTGGATATGTGAAAAGGGTACATTGGTTGCCTCTTTGAGGGGGAGGACTCACCTGATGACGTGACAGAAGAAGACACAGAAGTCGATAGGGAAGAGATAGGCGTTCCAGTATTAGAATCAGAATTTAGAAGAGCTTTGGAATACTTAAAATCAAATAAGGCAAAAGGGATATATAACATTCCATCGGAATTTACAAAAACGCTGGGGGAAGTAGCAGCAAAACTATTATTCACGCTGGTGTGCAGAATGCTTTACTGGCGATAATCCGCCAGAATTTCGGAAAAATTATCGCACAATCAGCTTAACAGTTCATGCAATCAAGTTGCTGACAAGAATAATGTACAGAAAAATGGAAAAGAAAGCTGAGGGTCTGTTAGATGACGATCAGACTGGCTTTAGGAAAGGTAAAGGCACCAGAGAGGCAGTTCTGACGTTGCGGTTGATAATGGAAGCAAGACTGAAGGAAAATCAAAACACGTTCGTGGAATTTGTCGACCTGGAAAAACCGTTCGACAGTGTAAAACGGTGTAAGATGTCCTAAATCCTCTGAAAAATACAAGTAGGGGTAAGCTATAGGGAGAGACGAGTAATGTATAATATGTAAAAGAGCCAAGAGGGAATAATAATAGTGGACGACCAAGAACGACATGCGCAGATTAACCCTATAATGCCCAACACCATTTCCCAAAGTCATAAAAATTTTTATTTCCCCAAAACCTCTTATTTTTGCTTCTTTTCACGATTTAATGTGCAATTCTCTTTTGAAATTTTCCTCTCTAATATTTTAATGTGACAGTTTTGTCACACCGGAGAAAACACAGCATAAAATGCTGGATGGTAGGACATTTTGTTAGGATTATAATTTAATTTAAAGGTTCTAATTCCAAAACCTCCTTTGTTCTTATTTTTATGGAATATCCTGTTTTGAAAAATCAATATATTAACACCAGTCTACTTTTAAATGCATTTATTTATAATTATTACATATAGTATGAAGCTGTTGTCGCAGCGCCCTTCTTCTTTTTTGACATGTCACCTTCATTTGGACGCGCTCGCTTTGATTTGTCTTTCTCTGCCAATATAGTCCACGCACAGTTTCTGCTTGGAACTTGTGCAGTGAAAAGTGTAGTTCGCAAAGAAACTTGCAGTCCTTACGGTATTTGAGCCAACTGTTGACAACGGCAACTGTGTGTGCCAGGAGTTGTATAAATAGCACCACCTTGATTTCATGTGGTATTTTTATAGTGATGATAGTTTGTTCATCAGATCAATACCAACCATATAGGTGTTGTAGGCTGAGATAACATGTGTTCTTGGGACTTTCACATATTGTCTTTGTGATTTGTCCCACCTATCTGCCGGATCCAGGGGCTCAACAATCACCGAAAGATGACAGCAGAGTAACAAGTCTGTTGCCGTACCATCTCACTACAACGAATCACCCTGTGTGGTCTATTACACTTGCTATTGCTCCTCGTTCTTCAGTCAAAAAACTCCAATAATATGAAGACAATGAATGCAACAATGTTACCTGGCGTGCCATGGCTGTTCACAGCAGCGGTCGGATGACGAAACTACCTTGGTACGCTTTGTCCGCACCACTGATTGAACACCACCAGAGATTGCACGTGAAGCGTTAATAGATGTGTCGCGCAGGTATCAAGCAGAAAGGAAACACACGATAGTCTCTGCAGCACTTCAAAGCGAGTTTGGCCGGTATGTCACGCATTGCACTAGAGGGTTAAAAAGGGTGTAAGAGAGGGATGTAGTCTTCCGTTCCTGCTGTTAAAACTATACATCGGAGAAGCAAGGAAGGGACTGAAAAAAAGCTTCAAGAGTGGGGTTAAAATTCAAAGTGAAAGGGTACCAGTGTTAAGATTCGCTAATAACATTTCTTTCCTCGGTTTAAGTGAAGAAGGATTACAGCACCTGTTAAAGGAATGAAAAGTGTAATGAATACAGAATATGGATTGAGAGTAAATCGAAGAAAGACGAAGGTTATGAGAAGTAGCAGAAATGAGAACAGATAAAAAATTAGCATCGTAGCTGGTGATCACGAAGTAGATGAAGTTATGGAATTCTGCTGCGTAGACAGCAAACTAACCCACGACGGACGGAACGAGGAGGACATCAAAAGCAGACTGGCACTGGCAAAAAGGGCATTCCTGCCCAAGAGAAGTATACTAATATCATACATAGGCCTTGATTTGGAGAAATTTCTGAGAATGTACGTCTGGAGCACAGCACTGTATGGCAGAAAGAGAATCGAAGCATTTGACATGTGGTGCTGCAGAAAAATGTTGAAAATTAGATGGACTGATCAGGAGGTTCTCCGCGGAATAGGCGAGAAAATGAAATTATAAAAAACACTGACAAGAAGGAGGGACAGGACAATAGAACACGTGTTAAGACATCGGGGGCTAACTTCCATAGTACCAGAGGGAGGGACCGGTAACCTCAGCAGTTTGATTCCATAGAAGCTTACCACCAGAGGGACCTGTAAAGAGTAAAAACTGCAGAGGAAGACAGAGACTGAAAGACATCCAGAAAATAGTTGAGGACGTAGGTTGCAATTGCTACTCTGAGATGAAGAGGTTGGCACGGGAGGGGAATTCATGGTGGGACGCATCAGACCGGTCAGAAGACTGACTACTCAAAAAGAAAAGAAAACAAGGTGTCCACGTACTTTCCACCAGACAGCGTATATATTATGGGGAGGGTAGATACAGTGAAGAGCTGTGAAGCCGCCCCCCTCCCGGACCGAACCTTGGATACGCGTCTGACAGTATACACCTTTGCGTGGCGTCCCAGACATGCCCTATGGGCGACAAATAAGGGGGAGTCTACATTCCTCAGTTGCGTTTGCCGTGTGAACTTCAGGGTTCCAGTGATATCTCACGTTTTCCTTCTGAAATATCGCTTTTAGTACGCTTACCACGAAGGATATGAAAATAGGTTTCCCATTCTTGCCAGTAGCGACCCTCCTTTCTACATTTACCAAACTGGTCCTGTTGACAGGTCCAGTTCCTGGAGATGCAAGTTTCAAGTCTAGAGAATCGCTGCTTCCTGTGACCTTTCAACAGGTCGAGTAGGAACACGTTGTCATCGATTTACCACCACAAAGAAGAGCGATAGTCATCGCTGAACACCGCAAGAAGCCACACAATGTCCCAGTTGACTCTGACTGTACACCGGGTAACTCTCTGTTTTTTGTCGTGTGCAACCCGAGATCTCAATACAGCTTCTAGCAATGTTCTCCCGGCGTTTCGTGGTGACACGGACTGTAACTTATGTCCAGATTTCATCCATTTATTCGTGACAGCTAGTCGAAAAATCCCGTGGGATTTAGTTGTGTAGTCCTTGTGGAAGAGCCAGTGCCTACTCTTCTTGGGATGAGTTTGTCCTAGGTCAATCTCGTCACCACTTGTGCTTCAATCACTGCGACATGGACACCTGTTTGTGCTGTTTAGCAGCATGATTCTCCTATGTCGCTTACGTCATTTTTACCTTTCTTAAAGTTCTAAGACGGCGTTAAATTGCTCATCCGTGTTATCTGGGTGCGCTATGTTGCGATCTCCGCTTGTTAAGTTCCACTAACATTACAAACGCCCAACACTCATCATGCATTCACACTATTCTTCGTCTGTAGGCATCGAATGTTCTTGTACTGAAAATACTGAAAATAAGCTCGTATAAGGGTGAAATTGCAATCAACATATCGCACAATACAAGAGTATCAGTTTAGTTAAGTTCCGACAATGTAATTATTTCATGTTAGCATATAATCCGAGGAAGGTGATGACTTTTAAAATACACGGTGTAAGTGCAACCGCTGTTGGTGACTGCAGAAGGTGTACTAAACAACATTACATCAATATTAACGTCATCTGCAGAAGAACAATCAAAGCCATTATGTGTCATATGTTTTTAGCTTGGTTACTACCTCCAATAACATGTCGCAAGAGCAAGCCATTAATGCTTATTTTCCCCTGGCCAGCAGGTCAGGTGTTGGTGGGCACATGGACGCAAAATGGGAAGTCTATACTGACAGGCGTAGTCCGTTTAGTAGTGCAGTACAACTGTGCAGAAAACATCGGGTCAGAAAGTTTGTGGGAAGATATTTCGATGCACAGAAAAAACAACAAACACACCGATGTGTGCACGCATTGAAACAGGTCTATTGAGAGTTTGTTATTTGCATTTCCGGAATTTGTACATACTTTGGATGTCTCAAACGCTAAGTGACAATTTTGAAAAAAATGGTTCAAATGGCTCTGAGCACTATGGGACTCAACTGCTGAGGTCATTAGTCCCCTAGAACTTAGAACTAGTTAAACCTAACTAACCTAAGGACATCACAAACATCCATGCCCGAGGCAGGATTCGAACCTGCGACCGTAGCGGTCTTGCGGTTCCAGACTGCAGCGCCTTTAACCGCACGGCCACTTCGGCCGGCCAGTGACAATTTTGAATCGCCTTTTATTCGCACGCAATCCTTGTTCAGAGTACATCTGTGTGGAGAGATGTCTCTCTCTCTCCCTCTTTCTTTCTTTCTTTTTTTTTCAGCGAGGAGTGAAGGGGTTCTATCGTTTGCGTAGTAGTGAGAAAGTCGCCGAGCGAAGTACTCATGATAATGTTGACGTAAAGTTAAGTGCATCTATGTTTAAGTAAAATGATTTTTGTTTTAATATTGTGAAACAGAGAACAAGGATTTGATTAGTGATTTAGAATGAGATGAGATGTAAAGATATTAAACAAGAGTGTGAAGAGGAATGAAGGTAATATTTTTTATTTAGTGATACGCAATCGTGCATAGTTAGGATTCATTGTTGAATGAGACATCCATATCAGGGAGCTTTAGATTTTTCATTAAGGGTTGTGTAATTTTCACTGTAAGGTATTTTTTATGTTTATCAATTATTTGTCTGACTTTTGTGAGAATAAGAGTTTGATATTAATGTTGCACTTTGGCAATGGTAATGAGATTTGTAACATGAAATTCGTACAAGTAATAATATATCAGATAATTTAAAAACAGTCCGTTATATTTCACCTAAGAACATGGGCCGTATCTTCGGTCCAAGTCAGTTTTATTTAAAGCATGTCTCACTCAATGATGGGTATAAAACAGTTTACTTGTTGTTTGGAGCATTGCACTAAGCTCTCAGCAACAGTTGTTAGAAATTTGTAGCTAGCGCACAGAGAGAAGCAAGCACCACGTACCCAAGCCCACTATGAGGTAAGATATTTTCATTTCAGGTTCAGTTTGCTACGAAATTTATCGTCGCACAGGGATCATTTTAAGAACAGCATTATTAGGCAGATAATTAACGCACTTTATTTAATTACATATTTTAACAGTGAAGTTCAGGATTAATAAGTTTTTACCTTTTTAGAAAGATCCTAGAACAGGGCAAAATTCAGGTTGTATTCTCGCAGGCAGATATAGTTCGTTTCTCTAGCGGCGCAAAGTCATTCAAAGGTGAAAGACAGCAAGGTTACTATCAAGCCAGTTCAAAATCAAAATAGTAAAGGAAACTGTCAGTATTAAGGTAATACATGTAAAAGTATCTGCACTTATACCCATTACAGCCTGTATAACAAAAGATAGAGTGAAAATATGCTGAAAAGAGAGACAGCTTGAGGGCCACATACTAAAGGGCGCTCCAGAGGAGCAGAGATCTACAGAGGACACAAAGGGATGAAAGACGGCACAGCGATATGACTCATGGACAAAAAACATACTTTTTTAACAGCTAGAGTCTCAGTGCAGCCTCTTGTCGGTGACGTCATAGTAAAAATTATTGGTAGCAGCAGCACTCTCCAGATTTAGTTTTTCTTCAGCTTCTCAAACCGTTTACGCTGAATCGAGGGATGATTCCTTAAGAAGAACTAGTCGTTGAAGAGGCGCTACAAGCTAACTTTTCTTCCTTTCCTTTAAATTGCTCATGGCAGATTTCATGTTGCAGAAATACCCAACGACCTCTGGATTATTTGTTTATTCCAGTCTCTGTCTTCCCCTACAGGTTTTTTCCCTTTACGACCCTAGTACCATGCAAGTTATTGTCGTATGTCCTAACAGGTGTCCCACCATCCTGTCTCTTCTTTTAATGAATCTTTTCCACATATTTCTTTCCTCGCCGTCTTTGCGAAGGACGTCCTCCTTTATTATAATGGGGCGGTCACAACACGGGAACAAGTTTGCTGCTCTGCCCGCATCTCGTGGTCGTGCGGTAGCGTTCTCGCTTCCCACGCCCGGGTTCCCGGGTTCGATTCCCGGCGGGGTCAGGGATTTTCTCTGCCTCGTGATGGCTGGGTGTTGTGTGATGTCCTTAGGTTAGTTAGGTTTAAGTAGTTCTAAGTTCTAGGGGACTGATGACCTAAGATGTTAAGTCCCATAGTGCTCAGAGCCATTTGAACCAAGTTTGCTGTCGGAGCTATATTAGTTTACTTTTTCAAGTGACGTTGTATTAACTTTTTCTGAAAAAAGGTTCTGGTTTCGACTGCTTGTGAATAACGAGGCTATGATGACGAGAAAATCTGATCCGTGCTGTTGCAGATATCGTCCCGCAGGGTGACTGATCTAGTGATACCTCTCAAACTTTAAATCAGAACTGTTGTACGTAAATTTGAAACATCATCCTTTCATCCCGTGTCTTAACCATGCCTTAACCTCGCTTGTTCTAAATACCGGTGTAACTTTATACAGCAGATATTCGAAGTTTCAAATCTCGCCAGTGACAGAAAACCTTAACGTACGCATTGTTTGAGAAATTATTAGAAACGCTGAGATTATAAATCCGGCGCGCTTTAATAAACACTGCAGAAAGTAAACGAATGCAAAGCAGTGGAAACTCGTTCGGTGGATACCAGTATATCCACTTGGGTTGCGCCATTCCCATCGGTTTACTCAGATCAGCTAAATTCATCAAATACCTGCAGCAGCGACACGGGACTGGTACAAATTGGAACGGCCATTTATGATCGAACGGTGAGAACGAAAGTGTGGAAATCCCGTATACTTAGCGTTCCACTTGTCCTATCGTTTCGCAAAATTGCCCGCCTTACATTTGGGGTTAAAACGCAAGCATGAGGAGAGTGTCTGCTTGCCCCAGAGATACATTGTTCTCTGTTTATATAGACTTACAACATTGTTGCCACTGTATGTTTCGAAAATGTTCTGCTTAGAGTTCACGTAACTTAATTTGAAGAAGGTTATCAAAAAACATTTAACGCGCTACTCTAGATAACCTCACGTGCAGAAAAGAAGCTCGGACACAATGAAATATGGAAAAGAGAACATTAACAGCAACCTCATATGTTTTGCAGCTGATGCTGTGATCCATAAAGAAGTACACTCAAGTTCAGATTAGAGATAGGACGTTTATATTCACAGGACATGTACGTTAGTATGTTCTGCAGGAATGAGCAGTATTTCAGTCACCTCAGTATGTGTCCTGTTGTCTGTTAAACAAAGGGTCCGCAATGAGCTCTGATAAGTCATTCCATGCCTGATGACATCGACGAGTGTAAGGCCCGAATGGCGTCCTGTGGTATAGCCATCCATGCTGCATCCACCTGGTTCCAAAGTTCATCTGTGGTGGTTGACGTTGAGTCACAGTGCTGCACCCATCGTTTCGCCATATCCCACAGCTTCCGATTGGCGACAAATCTGGTAATCTGGTAGGCCAACGCAAAAGGCTGACATCTTGTGCTACCAAGAAGGTGCGTGTTCGAGCAACAACATATTGTCGTGCATTGTCTTGCTGAAAAATAGCGTCATGAGTGTTGTGCAGAAAGGCTATGGCTACGGGTCGTAGGATGTCATTGACGTAGGTCACATTGATTACACTGCCCTGGAGATGCACCAACAGTGATTTGTGATTGCACCCAATGGCACCCCACTCCACAATGCCTTGAGTTGACGCTGTATGACTGATGCGAATGCAGTCACTGTGATGCAGCTCCCCCTGTCTGCTGCGAACCAAAAGTCGGCCATCATTTTCGAACAAACAGGACCTGGATTCGTCCGAAAACACTGTCTGGTGCCATTCCTTTCCCCAGTAACGTCGTTCCATACACCATTGCATTCATTTGTGTTTGTCAGATTTTACGTGTTAAAGGGAATTCATAATATCAGTTCGCTTAAATACATTTCTCTCTTCTGGATGAAGCGTTACGTTCTTTTGTGGCCTGGCACCTTACCGCTCCCAGCTCTTGGCTGGCTAACTTATATCAAGATTTCTGCTCATTGTTGCGTACAAAACGTTCGATTGACCCTTCCTAATCAAGTGTGTGGAACCTGCACAACATAGGACACAAATCAGTGAACGTGTACAGATAAGGACAGATCGAGTGGTTGGTTCCAGGTTTGTCTGATTTACGGAAGAGCTTCGCAGAAATGCTAAAAAATCTCAATTGGAAGACGTTTCAAGGTAGACACCAACTACGACGATTTCATTCACAAAGTCGAAATCGCGTTTTTGCACGAAATGTAGACTCAGTGGACGATAGCTTACTGTTGAGAGGTTTCCCCTATAATTACCAATGGGATCTGAATTACACTTGCACAAAGATTAATTAATGAAAGTAGTATTTTCGTGCGCATCCCGAGGTTAATAGCTCCATCTGTCATGGCAGCCAGTCAGATTACAAGACTACTAAGTTCGCACAGTTTCTCAAGAAAGTTGTACTCGCTGTACCACCTTCTCTATTCTCTCTGGCGTGACACGTCAGCTAACCCTCTGATGGCAAAAAAATCGCAACGCCGAGAAGGTAGTAGACGTATTTCTACATTTATAAGATGATACCTGTTCGAATTTCGCGCCATCTGTGTAAGAGTGGCGCTAGTAGCGCCAATATGAAGATGCAAATTAGGTTTGCTTTACATACACGCTGTAATCGTCGTGAGCTTTAGTTACCTTTGAGACGTCGATGTTAGTCAAGAATGTCATTCAGGCGACAAAGGCGACATTATCAGCACCTCACTGAGTTTGAACGAGGCCGTGTAATAGGACTACGAAAAGTGGATGGACATTCCGCGATATTGCAGAAGGACTTGGCAGAAACGTAGTCACTGTACATGATTGACGGCAGCGGTGGTCACGAGAACGTACTGTAAGACCATCGTCTTCGGCGTATGTATCTGTCACAACGTACTGCATATCCAACAGCAATCTGAGCACCAGTTGTCACCACAGTGACACAATGAACTCTTTCACATTCGTTACTTCAAGGACAGCTCCGAGACAGACGTCCTGTAACGTGCATTTGCGACTTCAGTGGCGCCAAGCGAGAGCTCATTGGAGGGCAGGGTTGTGGTCTGTTTTGTTTTCAGATGAAAGCTGGTTGTGCCTCGGTGCCAGTGATGGCCGTGTGTTTGTTAGAAGCGGAGCAGTTGAGAGCCTGCAACCAGCCTGTCTGCGTGATAGACACATTGAACCTGCACCTAGAGTTATCGTCTGGGGTGAGATTTCGTATGACAGCAGGAGCACTCTCGTGGTTATCCCACGCGCCATGACTTAAAGTACACTAGTGTCCAAAATTGAAGCAACAAACTGCTACTTCCCCATCCTGTGTCTAATTCACGATATAATCAACCAAACTGTCAACCGGATGCCCGTAAGTCTGCTCGGAAGACGGCATTCCGATCAACGGACAACTGTACCAATGATGACGTCAGGGGACTATGAAACGAGGTACGGTTTGCCGGGTAGCCCCACATCTACAATAGCTGTGTACACAGTCACAGACGGTGCAGTATGGTACAAAGAAGATACCCAGCAGACTCTTTGCGGTGGAGGGCCGTAGAAAGAATGGAAGCCGGACAGTCGCAAACTGATGTGGCCCGATAGCTTAACGTGAATCCTTCTGTTGTTTCTCGGATGTGAATGACACTTTCTAGAGACCGAAACTGTAATCTGAAGACCAGGGTAGGGCCGGCCAATTATGACTTCAGAACAGAGGACCGCTATTTGGCTGCAACGGCACGACAGCACCGCCTTAGTACTGCATGGCAACTGGCATGTGAACTCCCAGCATCAACTGGGCATGTTGTATCGAGGCAAACGGTGTGCAGAAGGCTTCCGCAGGGTGGCCTTCATTGTCGGAGACCTGCTCCTACCTCTGACGCGTCTTTACAGAAGGGAACGTCTAGAGTGGAGTCATCAACATGCCTCATGGACAGTTGAACAGTTGTTTTCACCTATGAATCCCGATTTAGTCTGGAGAGTGATTCTCGATGGATTCGTGTCTGGAAAAAGAATGATATCGAGGAGGATCCCTAATGGAGTGGGCAGGGATTATGTTTACCACTCGAGCCCCTCTTCAAGATGTTGTACACATGAATCGGCAGCTTTAACAGCTGTCAGGTTGTTGTTGACGATAATACTCTAACACGGGTGGCTGATATTTTCTTGCAAACGGAAGATATTACACGGGTGGCGCGGCCTGCTCGCTCTTCCGATTTTAATCCCATAGAGGATGCACTAGGGAGACAGCTTGCATCACGACAGCATCTAACAACCAGTCTCCAATACTGCGAGCAGTTCTGCAGGAAGAATGGGCGTTATTGTCTCAACATGAGACTGATACTATTCACAGCATGCCCCCACGTTGTCAGGGGTGTATTGCTGCCAGAGGTGGCCACACCCCATACTGAGCACTTTAACCATTTGTCGGAAAGTGTGTTAATCCGTTAAGTTCTAAAATGGAGGACATTTTGTCTACCGTTATGCATGTTGCAGATTTTTATTTTTGTATTCCTTACATTTTTTCTAATTTCCTGCCGCCTGTCCAAACTGGTTTGTGGCAAAATAAAAGCAACCTTGCAGAATTTCGGTTTGTTGCATTAATTTACCAATGTATGTACGTCAATCTGGTGATTCGATCTGTTGTGCTGCCATTCATGAGCACTGATTCCAGGAGGTGTTTTCAAACAAGATAACGTTCGCCCACATACTGCTGTTGTAACCCAACATGCCCCACAGAGTGTCCACCTATTGCCTTGGCCTGCTCGATAGCCATATCTGACTCAAATCGAGCACATTTGGGCATTGTCGGATGACAACAAAAGCGTCATCCATAAACAGCATTAACCAACCGTCTGTTTATTGAGCGACCAAGTGCAACAGGCATGGAACTCCATCCCACAAACTGACATTGTGTGCAGCGCAATGCTTGCACGTTTGCATGCTTACATTCAACATTCTGTTAATGTACCGGCATTTCACATTGGCAATGGCTTATCTAGGGTTTACATTAACCTGTGAACTTGCAATGTTAATCACTTAAATATGGTACCTAGACTAATGTATTCCCGAAATTTCATTATGCTAGAGTATTTATTTTTGGTGTTGCGATTTATTTCCCGTTGGTGTACATTCTTTCCGTCTCAGTTACATTGTGTCGGCGATTGCTGCGCAAACACCGTCTCCATGTAAGCGTACAACATAATTACTCTACGTGCAAACATTTGGGATTATACTCGTCTGGTTTGAAACGTTCCCGGTGGCGAGGGGAGGGGGGGGGGGGGGAGGGGGGGCGAGAGAGGTCCACTGGGGGCCGAAGGCCGAATTGCACAATAATCGTGGGTTCGGTGTAGGGCGGCAGTAGGATGGGTTGACTGCTGTGGCCTGTTGTGGAGTTGTGAACCACTGAGGGCTACTGCGGGACGAAGCCTCTCCAGCCTTTCTAGGTCCCCGGTTTAATACACAATACACAATCATAGAACGATCTTTTCTCGACGGTTCGTGGTGGCTATAGCCTATGTCCAGATGTCACCTGTCTGTTCGTCACAGCTAGTCGAGTCATCCCATGATCTCGTGGTGTTGTCCTTCTGGAAGGGCCCGTGTCTACTCTTCTTGCCACGCGTTTATCCTAGGTCCTTCTCGCCACCACTCGTGGTTAAGTCATTGCATTATAGACACCTGTTTGCACTTATGGAATTTTTACCTTTCTCAATGTTCTCGTACGTGTCTTCTGGGCACGCTGTGTTGCGATCCCCACTTGAGCAGTTTCCGTAACATTGGACACACCCAAGAGCCATCACATACACCATTCTTCATCTACAGGCATCGCATCTTTGTGTATGGAAAACACTGAAAATAAGCTCGCATAAGGATTAGAGGGCACGGGCATGGAAGTACTGGAGTAATCTTCTGTCTACGTTTTCATGGGGTAAAAGTTTCCATTCCAACAGAGTAATTATTTCATGCTGATGCCTAATTCGAGGAAGGTGATAACTTTCAAAATATAACAAAATATATAGAAAAGTGTATACTGAAGAGAAACTGGCTTGGGAGTGCACGGGGTGTGAAATTTAGTGCACGAAGCTTCTACCTCTAACATCAGTTTTAACGCAACTGCTCATCGAGTCGAAATAATCTTGGATGACTGATGCAGGTACGTCATTCCTATGCTACAGCTCATCATTCGTAGTGGCCGGCGATTCGTGTCTTGCGAGAAGTTTTCAGTGCATGGGAGATCTGGAGAACGGGCCTGCCAGTGTGACGATCGAGTAAAGTCTGTATCCCGGTAGGTCATACAGCACTATCAGTATCCAGTCTTACATTATCCTGTTGAAAGATAACGACATGGTGATCTTGGAAGTATAGCATAGTTACCAACCTACTGCGTCAGAAATGTAAAGGTTGCTGTCCAAATTATCGGCTGTCCGATTCATAAGTGACTGTGTTGTGTTGCTAGTAGCACGTCATAGCATCTACCAAGTGTTGGGAGCGTATGACGGCAACAAATACAGTCTCACAACGTTGGTTCTCCTCGGAAAAGATGACGAGGTTCCACTCCTGTGTTGGTTATTGTCACAGAGCTCACCACTGCCGGCGCGTCTCTCTCTGCTGCCAAGTCAAGGGTAGTCGGAACAACATTCTTGATCGTGTTTATTCTAAACTGCGGGCAACGGAAGCCAAACTCCCACATTTTGAAAGAAATACTCCTCATTGGCTGTAGAATACTTTTTTGTTAGACCGGTTTCGCGCCGATAGAAGACGCTTCCTCGGTTGATAAGGAGGATGCGTCCTCTAGTGGCGCGAAACCGGTTGTGACTTTTAATAAAATAGTATTCTGCAGCCAATGTGGAGTATTTCTTTCAAAATGAGGAACAGCAGTCGCCATGCTGACATTCCGTGGTGCTCCGCGCGTCGTCGCGTAGTGTGGATACTTGTCCCGTTGTAAGCAAGCCCATATACTGAATCAATGTACGGCTGAGCGAACAATATATATATGTCCTCTCAGGCGCTAGTCGCGTGGGAAAGCTGAGTTCTTGCATAGTGTTCAGTATGGTTCTCCTGTTAACCATCAATTCCATATTTGGATGACAAATCAAAGGATCCCGTCCAACTAGAGCAGTGACAACAAACAGCAGTCAGGGTAAGTCGGATAACTGTCGGTAACTTTCGAACAACCGCTGGTAGTCGTTTCCCCTTCTTACATGAGGCACAACAAGACCTTCCCACAAAGTCTCACAAACGAGTAATATTCAAATGTGAATTCTTAATGAAGAACTCGCTGCGTAATCTTTCATTATGTAGAGAATGTAGAAGGCGTTACTCTTACTCAATTTGAGCTGAAGTGTTAATCATTTTCATACGGCATCGTGTAACACATTTAATGACAATTCGACGTTTGTTTCAAGCTGTCTTCACGGTTTTTCAATTTCAGAGGGCAACAGATAGATTAACGAAACTCCCGTATCCATTTTGCACATATGCTGACCTGACATCATACTACGAGAAGTTCACATTAATAGACAAATGGTTGTATGGCACTCATTGGCCGATCTAACCATAACAATACGTCCCGGAGCTCTATTATAAACGTTTCTTTTCCTCACGCACAGTGACAACTTTCCTTGACGAAGTGCAAGAGTTGTGTCTTATATGTATCTGTTGCGTGTAATTGACTGTGATGAGTGCGTCTGAAGTTTTTAGAGTTGAACTTTTATTGTTGATGAAAGAAGACAAGGAAGCAGAGCGAGTACCATACTGCCACATTTTCTGCCCCCCCACCCCCCACCCCTCCCACCGCGAGCTTAATGCTCCCATTCGGCAAACGGCTGACAATAAATAGTATCACATGCGCCCTCAATTTATGACGCACTACGGAGAATTTAGGATTTTGTATAGGACAATGGCGTGAAATCTGGGGATGCGGCCTGTTACCTCTCCTCCTCCTCCCGGCCAGTTCCTCGACCACCAGGAGGCGAAAACGTTTCCCCTGAGGCGAGTGCCACGAACAAGTGTGCCTTGCAGACTGCAGCTACAGATCCGCATGCTAGCAGACAAAGCCTACCCTTAGAGCGGAACAGTAAATACGTTGTTCCCAAATGTTCTCTTCCATACTGTTAGACACCTTTACAAATGGGGTCGAAAATATTTAAAAGATGTTCAAAAACTAAAATGTTACGTGATGACTCGACCACGTTAAACCACAATGCCAGTCTAACAATAGCAGAAAGAGCCAAGGGAACACCTACAAATTGCAGAAAAAAAAACGTTTCTGTCTTACTGCTACAAAAAGCAGTTTTGACACGTTCCTATGAAAGAGAGAGAATTTTTATCAAACGGCGTGTTTCCTGTACTGTTTTTATTAATTTTTCCAAACAGGATATAACGTGAAGTTACATCTACATCATACTCTGCAAGCCACCTAATGGTGTATGGTAGAGGGTACTTTCGGTACCACTATCTGATCTCTCCAACCCTGTTCCACTCGCGAATAGTGCGTGCGAAGAATGATTGTCGGTAATCCTCTGTATTGGCTCTAATTTCTCAAATTTTCTCCTCGTGATCAATAAGCGAGATGTATGTAGAGGGAAGTAATATGTTGACCGACTCCTCCTGAAAAGTGCTGTCCTGAAATTTCGGTAGTAAATCTCTCCGTGTAAATCTCTCCGTGCTCCACCACCCCTCTCTTGTAACGTCTGTCAGTCGAGTTTGTTTAGCATCTCCGCAGCGGTCTCTCGCCAGCTAAACGACCCCGTGACGAAACGCGCCTTTCTTCTTTGGATCTTCTCTATCTCCTCTATCTGTCCTACCTGATAGGGATCCCATATACATGAAACAATACTCAAGAATCGGGCGAACAAGCGCTTTATAAGCCACTTCTTGCGTTATTGACAGCTATAAACTATCTGCATACTCAGAGGAAAAAAGTATCATAATGTTTATAACAATTTCAGTTTAAGTGGACGCACAAAGTTCAGTCATATTTTCCATAGTGGACATTACAGTGGCTCTCATATGGTGCCTTTTTAAAGACATTACACAATTTTTCTTGAGGTATCCTGTTGTTGTTGTTGTGGTCTTCAGTCCTGAGACTGGTTTGATGCAGCTCTCCATGCTACTCCATCTTGTGCAAGTATCTTCATCTCCCAGTACCTACTGCAACCTACATCCTAATGAATCTGCTTAGTGACTTCATCTCTTGGTCTCCCTCTACGATTTTTACCCTCCACGCTGCCCTCCAAAGCTATATTGGTGATCCCTTGATGCCTCAGAACATGTCCTACCAACCGATCCTTTCTCCTAGTCAAGTTGTGCCACAAACTTCTCTTCTCCCCAATCCTATTCAATACCTCCTCATTAGTTATGTGATCTACCCATCTAATCTTCAGCATTCTTCTGTAGCACCACATTTCGAAAGCTTCTATTCTCTTCTTGTCCAAACTATTTATCGTCCACGTTTCACTTCCATACATGGCTACACTCCATACAAATACTTTCAGAAACGACTTCCTGACACTTAAATCTATACTCTATGTTAACAAATTTTTTCAGAAACGCTTTCCTTGCCATTGCCAGTCCACATTTTATATCCTCTCTACTTCGACCATCATCAGTTATTATGCTCCCCAAATAGCACAACTCCTTTACAACTTTCAGTGTCTCATTATCTAATCGAATTTCCTCAGCATCACCCGAGTTAATTCGACTACATTCCATTATCCTCGTTTTGATTTTGTTGATGTTCATCTTATATCCTTCTTTCAAGACACTGTCCATTCCGTTCAACTGCTCTTCAAAGTCCTTTGCTGTCTCTGACAGAATTACAATGTCATCGGCAAACCTCAAAGTTTTTATTTCTTCTCCATGGATTTTAATACCTACTCCGAAGTTTTCTTTTGCTGCCCTTACTGCTTGCTCAATATATAGATTGAATAACATCGGGGAGAGGCTACAACCCTGTCTCACTCCCTTCCCAACCGCTGCTTCCCTTTCATGCCCTCGACCCTTATAACTGCCATCTGGTTTCTGTACAAATTGTAAATAGCCTTTCGCTCTCTGTATTTTACCCCTGCCACCTTCAGAATTTGAAAGAGAGTATTCCAATCAACATTGTTGAAAGCTTTCTCTAAGTCCACAAATGCTAGAAACGTATGTTTGCCTTTTCTTAATCTAGCTTCTAAGGTAAGTCGTGGAGTCAGTATTGCCTCACGTGTTCCAATATTTCTATGGAATCCAAACTAATCTTCCACGAAGTCGGCTTCTACTAGTTTTTCCATTCGTCTGTAAAGAATTCGCGTTAGTATTTTGCAGCCGTGACTTATTAAACTGATAGTTCGGTAATTTTCACATCTGTCAACACCTGCTTTCTTTGGGGTTGGAATTATTATATTCTTCTTGAAGTCTAGGGTATTTCCCCTGTCTCATATATCTTGCTCACCAGATGGTAGAGTTTTGTCAGGACTGGCTCTCCCTAGGCTGTCTGTAGTTCTAATGGAATGTTGTCTACTCCCGGGGCCTTGTTTCGACTCAGGTCTTTCAGTGGTCTGTCAAACTCTTCACGCAGTATCGTTATCTCCCACTTCATCTTCATCTTCATCTACATCCTCTTTCATTTTCATAATATTGTCCTCAAGAGCATACAGTAAAGCTGCATGCCCTCGGGCAAAATTACGGCTGTAGTTTCCCCTTGTGGTAAATATAGGCTGTGTGAAATTTGAGCTTAGTAGGACAAAAGAAAGAGTTATCCCTATGTCTTGAAAATCAGAAATCCAAATAAAGAAAGATATAACCGACGACTTCGCAAAATATTACATCTGTATGAAAAATTTATTGAATACCAAATGTGGACATATTGTTTACTTCAGTCTCCTTAGCCACGTTTACAGATCGCATTGTTCAAGTGAGATGAACTGAACAGTGATCCAAAGCCATATAGAGGGCAAGAGTTTGTCGAGTCGTTTAATTTTGCTATTCAGCCCAGTCGCTTCCCCTTTAGAGGAAGGGGAGCAGTCGTAGCAAGTGCACTGTCTTCATCTTCAGGGATAAAAATACGTTTATTCGGGTATTACTGGTATAAAACAAATAAAAACTTCCATATTTCACAAATCGTAATTGGTTTTCTCTTCCATTTTGCGGGTGTGTGAAGTAACTGAGTCAATTTGGCACATTACTTGCGCAGAAAGCAATCACTTGATGGATAAAATCTCGCAGCTGAGAAACTGAGGACCAAAATTAGTAGCTTTCTTTCAGCAGTGGAGGCAAACCAAAGTATCATCTTTCTCGGCGAAGCACCGTCTCGTGGTGTTTTCTCCGACGTATCAGAGGCTATCATCAAGCAAAACGGATGGTGAGAGCTATTAATGGCTTGAAAGATTTATGTTCTGTGGTGATTTTGAACTGTCATCTCGAGAGAGAACGCTCTTTGTACGAGAGTTGCCCAGAAAATAGTACACCCCATTTTTTTCTTCAACAGTTCTTTATTGAACATAGTGAGAATTAGACACACGAAAGAATGGTGTTTTATCTACACACCCTATTTTCCCACGAACTCTCAGTCCCGTTCTATGACCTTCCACCCGCGCGACCTGTCGCTGCCAATTACTGTCCTGATGGCGGGGCCAGTGCTTCACTGTGTGAATCACCTCCTCATCGTCCTGAAAATGTGTTCCACAAATGGCATCCTTTAATGGCGAATGACAACATCAGCTCGCTGCGACACGTCAGGTGTGACAGCCGTGGATGGTCTCCCCGACCTCTGCAAATCGTGGAGCTCCGCCGAACTGCCTTCTGATGACCTCACCCTCCGCGCCCAGCGACTAACTGTACTTCTGTCGACATCAGATGGTCCATAGACTCTGCACAAACGTTTGTGTATATTCACCACAGTTTCTTTCTCTGCAGTGAGAAATTCAATGACGACACGTTGCTTGTAACGTACAGCATCTACAGACGCCATTTTGAAACTGTTCTGCAGCTATGCTATCTATCGAAAGTGACGGAAACTTGGCACGCTCACTCAGGAGACTTCAGATAATACATAAGTAACGTATTGCATTCGTAGCATTGTTTTCGACTGAGAAAAAATCTGGTGCATTACTTTCTGGGCAACCCTCGTATTTTCCTTGATGTTGCGCATGTGTCCTACAGTAAAAAAAATTATTAGGTTGTCGATTGTGATAATTCCCGAATTACGAACTTTTCAGAAATTGACAAATCATTTCTCGTATCTGTCTACTGAAATTGTCCCCTTATCATTCTTTGATTCTAGTTTCTCTCCTGAATCAAAAATTAAGAGAATCACTGCAGTGAATATGATGATCCTTGTTATTCTATAGTTTTTTTTATACCTCTTGCATTTCTATACTTTTATATGACTTGGGGACAATGTATAATCGCGCTCTATGACTTATGATTGCGTTATATGGAGTCCGCTTTAACAGTACAGATTATTACATCCACGTTGGTGAGACACTGACTTAAATAAAATTTTGACGATTACTTTCTGTTAACCTCCCTATTATATTAATTTATTCTTATATAGCTATCATCGTAAGACTCGTTGGCAATATTTACTTGCCCAAAACAGGTAATTGTCCTCTTCATTACTGTTAATTGTTACACTTTATTATTTTAGTGTTTATACAGGGGCTTGATCACGGTGCAATGTAACATCGAAACCGTTAGCTTAATAACGAGTTCAACATTTATGGCTGAAGGTGTAGTGCTGTTTATTTCGAACTGTGCAGCCGACATGCCAACCACCATCTTCTACAAAGATGGACCAACAAAGATTCTTAGTTCTCATGCTACTTTGCTTTCCGATCATTAGCTGGGAAACTTGGAAGTTGGTGTATATGCAGAAACAGGAACACTATATAATCCATTTGACTACAGTACTATGCTGCATATACCTGCTTATTTTTGACGCACCCTAACAGTGCGATAATTCTAATTCTGAAGATGGGCAGTATGTGCCTGAAACCAGTAAAGAAACCAAATTTATTTTGTTCAGCTGGTTGTTGACTTTTTCAACAAATACACTTACAGTTTAAATGAGAACATTTTACATTATGGTTTACCGTGACTGTCATTGACAAATTTACAGTTACCAGTCATTTTTTATGCATCTCCACGACGAGTTTCAAAGGTTTAAACGTACATCATAAGGCGAATTTACATTTGTTAGTATGGCATATGTGTGTTTTGTGTTAAGATTTTTGGAGGATACTGTGGTACTGTCTAGTGGAGAAACAAAACGCTGTTTCATAAAATGGTTTTGGTTCTTTCTTATAAAAGACTAAAAGTATATTTAGCGGTAAAAGTAAAATAAGTAAAATAGAATACCTCCAACGGTCACAGGTTCCTTTCACTGTCGTAACACTTCACATGTATTCTGTCATATTTTGTAAATAAACAACGCTTCAGGAAACTATTAGGTGCGAGGATGATATAGCAAAAGAGAAACATAATTGCATAGGCTTCCACGGCCAGACTCAGTCGACATAAAAGTTTTCTGGGTATGGTACCGCGTCATAATGTAAAAAAACTACTGCTGCTGGAGAAAAACCAACGTTTCGGCCACCGTTGCAGCGGCCTTCTTCTGGTTCTAATGGTGCGTTTTACCTATGCAGTGTCCCTTATATTTTGTTGTTACTGTTCACTGCGCATGCCATTACGTCATAATTTTAAAAAGTTAGTTAGTTTCATTGGTCACTTAAGGAAAAAGGAGAGGGAAGTTTATTTTAATAGGTTATTGCGGTGGAGGGAGAACGTGACCTCTGTTGTCTATTGGCTCTTATGCTATGTGCCATGACTGGTGGTCACCGTCGAATGAGAAGTTGGCTGCTGTTTACCAACTGCTGGACGTCGGCCGCGCGGCGGCAGTTACTCGCCGGTAGTGCTCGTGCCTCGTGTTGACAGTGCGGTCTGTTGGGCTCTGACTGCTGGCAGCCAAGATGGGGTAAACTGGAGTCCGTCCTCCCTGTTCATGTTATTAGGGTGTTTAAGTATTTCGATGGCCTCTCTGATTTTGCGTTTCGTCATAATTGGCTGCTTGGCCAACACACAGGCTTTGCTGAATTTTATTTCTTTTCCGCAGTCTTGCTGATGTTCTGCCACTGTGGATTTGTTGTGTTGCTGTTGGCCTACCAGTCTCGCCGATGTATGCCTCTCCACATTCGCATTCCACCTTGTAAACGCCTGAGTGTATAAAGCAACCACCTTGTCCTTAGTGGAGCCTAGCACGTCCTGGATTCTACGACCACTATAGAAGACAGGCTGCACCCCAACGCGGTGAAGGTGTTTGCCTATTCGATCAGTAACATTTTTCACATAGGGTAAGCGCACTGGTGGCTGCAGTTTGTCTATTTCGTGCTTATCTTTCTTGTTTGTGTTCGTCGACAAGGCTGCGTTTATCGGCTTATGGCTGCAGCCATTGGCTAGAAACGTTGTGCGTAGCCTTTTCAGCTCAGGTGTGATGTTTTGAGCATCACTTAGGCGCTGCGTACGGCTTGCCAAAGAACGGATGACAGAGTTCTTCTGCGCTAGGTGGAGGTAGGATTGGACGTGCAGATACCTGTCTGTATCTGTAGGTTTGCGATATACTCTCTGCCCCAGTGTGCCGTCCGTCTAGGTCAACACAACAAATCCACAGTGGCAGAACATCAGCAAGACTGCGGAAAAGAAATAAAATTCAGGGAAGCCTGTGTGTTGGCCAAGCAGCCAATTATGACGAAACGCAAAATCAGAGAGGCCATCGAAATACTTAAACACCCTAACATCATGAACAGGGAGGATGGACTCAGGCTTGCCCCATCTTGGCTGCCAGCAATCAGAGCCCAACAGACCGCACTGTCAACACGAGACACGAGCACTACCGGCAAGTAACTGCCGCCTCGCGGCCGACGTCCAGCAGTTGGTAAACAGCAGCCAACTTTTCGTTCGACGATGACCACCAATCATGGTACATAACACAAGAGCCAATAGAAAACAGAGGTCACCTTCTCCCTCCACCGCAATAACCTATTAAAATAAAGTTCCCGCTCCTTCTTCCTTAAGAGACCAATGAAACTGACTAACTTTTTAAAATTGTGATGTAATGGCATGCGCAGTGAACAGTAACAACCAAATATAAAGGATACTGCATAGCTACGCGTGGGATTAGCCGAGCGGTTGCCGGCACGGTTAACTCAGCGTGTTCGGTCAGAGGGTTATCTGCCCTCTGTAATAATAAAAAAAAAAAAACAGAGTTAATTGATCAACGACGAACCGAAACGGGTGTCTTGCGACGTCCGCCACGAGCAGATGCAACGAACAAACACGAACAAAATGAGATTTACAAAAAAAAAAAAAAAAAAAAAAAAAAGAAGCGCTCTAAGGCGCTGCAGTCATGGACTGTGCGGCTGGCCCCGGCGGAGGTTCGAGTCCTCCCTCGGGCATGGATGTATGTGTTTGTCCTCAGGATAATTTAGGTTAAGTAGTGTGTACGCTTAGGGACTGATGACCTTAGCAGTTAAGTCCCATAAGATTTCACACACATTTTTTTGAACACTGCATAGTTGGAACGCACTATTAGACCCAGAAGATGGCCGCTGCAATCGTGGCCGAAACGTTGGTTTTTCTCCAGCAGCAGTAGCTTTTTACGTTATGACGCGGTACCATACCCAGAAAACTCTTATGTCAAAAGAGAAACATTATCACAATTTACAAAGAACATGTATCATAACCACATTATTAAGGAATAAGCTTTAAAGGATTTTGGAGATGTTGCAATTCCTGAAAATGGATGAAATACTAAACACAGACGCTGCCTGAGGAGACAAGAGGTAGAGTCTCTTGGAGAGCTGCGTAGCGACCGTTGGGTGGCGAACTTCCCGCCTGCTGTTCCTCACACTGGCCTTGACCGTGCCCCAGTACCGTGCCTCAGCCGTGTCACTGTGTCCTTGATCGAAAGTTGGCCATCCTCTTCCCCCACACGGCTGAATCTAAATCCGCATAAGTACAACGAAGAAAAAACTAACAACCCGTCGTAAATAACATGCTATTACCTTGTAACACCGCCTCCAACCTGGACAGTGCCCTCAGTCGAAGAAATAAGTCCGTAAGTTTCTTCAGGTAAGCCATAAACATTGAAGCCACTCCGTGGCGATTGGACACCGTAGAACAATCAGATTGCGGGAATATTGATTCTTACGTATCACCTGCCGTTCCAAACAGAACCACGCGTTTTGTATGGGATTAAGATAGGGTGACACAGTGGGTCAGCCGAGGTGTGATATGCAAGCTTAGTGTTCCTCAAACAAGGATCTTATGCGTCCAGCCCTGTGAATATGGCTGCTGTCATCCTGGAAAACAGGAGTTACCCATTATGAAGGCGTATCTACATCTACATCCATACTCCGCAAGCCACCTGACGGTGTGCGGCGGAGGGTACCTTGAGTACCTCTATCGGTTCTCCCTTCTATTCCAGTCTCGTATTGTTCGTGGAAAGAAGGATTGCCGGTATGCCTCTGTGTGGGCTCTAATCTCTCTGATTTTATCCTCATGGTCTCTTCGCGAGATATACGTGGGAGGGAGCAATATACTGCTTGCCTCCTCGGTGAAGGTATGTTCTCGAAACTTCAACGAAAGCCCGTACCGAGCTACTGAGCGTCTCTCCTGCAGAGTCTTCAACTGGAGTTTATCTATCATCTCCTTAACGCTTTCGCGATTACTAAATTATCGTGTAACGAAGCGCGCTGCTCTCCGTTGGATCTTCTCTACCTCTTCTATCAACCCTATCTGGTACGGATCCCACACTGGTGAGCAGTATTCAAGCAGTGGGCGAACAAGTGTACTGTAACCTACTTCCTTTGTTTTCGGATTGCATTTCCTTAGGATTCTTCCAATGAATCGTCTGGCATCTTTACCGACGTTCAACTTTATATGATCATTCCATTTTAAATCACTCCTAATGCCTACTCCCAGATAAATTATGGAATTAACTGCTTCCAGTTTCTGACCTGCTATATTGTAGCTAAATGATAAGGGATCTTTCTTTCTATGTATTCGCAGCACATTACACTTGTCTACATTGAGACTCAATTGCCATTCCCCGCACCATGCGTCAATTCGCTGCAGATCTTCCTGCATTTCAGTACAATTTTCCATTGTTACAACCTCTCGATATACCACAGCATCACCCGCAAAAAGCCTCAATTAACTTCCGATGTTATCCACAAGGTCATTTATGTATAATGTGAATAGCAACGGTCCTACGACACTCCCCTGCGGCACACCTGAAATCACTCTTACTTAGGAAGACTTCTCTCCATTGAGAATGACATGCTGCGTTCTGTTATCTAGGAACTCTTCAATCCAGTCACACAATTGGTCTGATAGTCCATATGCTCTTACTTTGTTCATTAAACGACTTCGGGGAACTGTATCGAATGCCTTGCGGAAGTCAAGAAACATGGCATCTACCTGGGAACCCGTGTCTATGGCCCTCTGAGTCTCCTACAGATGAAAAGGCAGCACTGGGTACCAAGAATGTTGAAGTAAACATCCAAGTTCACGTTAGCTGTTTTGAACTTCACTCTCCATACAATGTGAGTTATACGCGTCATCGGAGCGTCATGGACTCGACGTCTAGGATCGTCTTTCAGAAGAAAAACTGCAACTCATCGGATAACACAAAACTCCTTCAGTCGTTTACTGTCCAGTTTCTGCGTTGTTTGGTCCATTGTGCAGCTTTAAGTGACGCCGTATGTGGTGGCCTTTTCCTAGGTAGTCGACTACAAATGCCCACTATATGCACTTTTCGCAACGTTCGGTCGGACACTAGTTCAGATGAATCTGCGTTCACTAACACCATCGGTTCCTGTTTGAAAGCGAGAGTCAATGACAGGGGGTGGAAGTCGTACCTGGCACCTGTTGTTTTAAATTTGTGTTCAGTGTTAACAAATTTTTCTTTTTTGAAACGCCTTTCTTGCTACTGCCATTGTACTTCGGCCATTGCCAGTCAGGTTCGCAGGAGAGCTTCTGTGAAGTTTGGAAGGTAGGAGACGAGGTACTGGAGAAGTAAAGCTGTGAGGACGGGGCGTGAGTCGTGCTTGGGTAGCTCGATTTGTAGAGCACTTGCCCGCGAAAGGCAAAAGTCCCGAGTTCGAGTCTCGGTCCGGCACACAGTTTTAATCTGCCAGGAAGTTTTAATATGGGGAGTGTCAACCGTTATGTGTGTTGCGTACTTTACTGAATGCATGTACACTACCTCACCAAAATTATGTGGACAGCTATTAATGGACATTAATGTGGAGTGTTTCCAGCCTTCCTCTTCATGAAGACTTAAAATCTGCTGGGAACTCTTAAAATGACGTGTCTGTGGAGTAACTGCAGCCCGTTCTTCCTTAAGAGCCGAAACGAGAGATGGTAGTAGTGATGTTGGACGCTGAGGTCTAAAGCGAAGCTGAAGTTCTAATTGCACCCGAAGCTGTTCAGTTGGGTTCAGACTGCGACTCTGGGAATGGCAGTCTGTCTCAGGAATGTTACCGCCCACAAACCATTGCCTCACAGGTGCTGATCAGAGGTAGGATGCAGTTTCACGCTGTACAACAACTACCATCTCCGAACTGTTCCTCTAGTACCCGCAGTACACAATGCTGTAAGATGTGTTCATATCCTTCGGCATTTAGCTTTCTATTAAGGGCAATAAAGAAACTACAAACTAATCAAGAAAAGGACCCTCATACCGTAACACCGTCTCCTCCGTACTTCACTGTTGGCACCACATATAAACGTAGGTAACGTCCTCCATGCATTCGCCAAAAACAAACACTTCCATAGCATTCTCACAGCGCGTATAGTGATTCATCACTACAAATCAGTCGTTTCGAGTCATCCACTGTCCACTGGCATCGTTCTCTACAGGGTGTAAATTTTAAGTTGACAAACCAGAATAACTCGAAAAATAAGCTTCACATGAAAAAATGTGTAGAATCCAAAGTTGATTGTTTTCGAGGGGGACATCTGCTGGTTCTAAAATTAGCCCGCCACCCCAGCCCCCTGAGGGTGGAGCGGGAGGCAACTTTAAAATTTCAAATGCGAACCCCCATTTTTTTATTGCAGAATCAGATTCTACATAAAAAACTACGCACATTTTGTCTTAAACATTTATTTTGATTATTGGTAGTTGGCGCTGTAATCCAAGAATCTTTAGTTAGCGAGTGGGTTAGTCTTTTCCTCAGTTAGTCTTTTACTTGTTTACTCTGTTAGTTAAGGTTCAAAATGGCTCTGAGCACTATGGGACTTAACTTCTGAGGTCATCAGTCCCCTTGAACTTAGAACTACTTAAACCTAACTAACCTAAGGACATCAAACACATCCATGCCCGAGGCAGGATTCGAACCTGCGACCGTAGCGGTCGCGCGGTTCCAGACTGTACCGCCTAGAACCGCTCGGCCACCACGGCCGGCCGTTAGTTAAGGAGTTCACTCGTTGTAAGTAGGATGTTTGGTTAGTTAGTTAGCTAGTCAGATGATTTTTTTATAATTAAAAGTTATGTGGCCTCATGACCACGAAACAAACAAAACTTATAAGAATCTGCGGAAAAAATTAATATTTGGGTCAACATTTGTAAAACTCTAATTCCTCTCTTTCAAACCCCACCCTATGGGGAGAGAGGGAGAGTTTTAGTTTTAGCGAATCAAAATTTACGAAGTAAATAAGAATTTTTTATTAATGCATAACCATTTTCCACGCAAAAATCAGAACATGGATTTTCTTGAATTACAGCGCCAAATACCAAGAATCAAAACAAATGTATAAGACAAAATGTACGTAGTTTTTTATGTATAATCTGATTCTGCAATAGAAAATGGGGGTTATTACTATTTGATATTTTGAAGTTGCCTCCCGCCCAACCCCCAGCAGGCTGGAGTGGCGAGCTAATTTTAGCACCAGCAGATGTCCCCTTCGAAAATAATCAACTTCGGATTCTACACATTTTTTCGTGTGAAGATTATTTTTCGAGTTATTCTCGTTTGTCAACTTAAAATTTACACCCTGTATACCATGTCAAGCGTCGCCTATTACTGACTACAGAAATGTGCGGCTTTTGTGGAGCTGCTCGACCATCGTACGAACAGTTATTGTGCTAGCTGCACAGCTGACAGCACTTTGGAGTCCCTAATCTGATTTCCTGGTTTTTTTTTCAGTACTGTAGTCTCTTCCTTGTTTGGATGTGGTTGATTCTCCGCGTTTCCCCTTCACAATCACGTCACCAACAATCGACGACAGCATCTTTAGAAAGGTTGAAATGCGATTGGAATAAACAAGACCGCTGCGAGTGTTAGAATTCTTTATTGGAGAACACGACCAGTTTCGCAAAGGAACCCAATGTGAAAAGGAACCCGGTAAAAACTTCAAGCCGGCCGCTGTGGCCGAGCGGTTCTAGGCCCTTCAGTCTCGAACCGCGCGACCGCTACGGTCGCAGGTTCGAATCCTGCCTCGGGCATGGATGTGTGTGATGTCCTTAGGTTAGTTAGGTTTAAGTAGTTCTAAGTTCTAGGGGACTGATGACCTCAGATGTTAAGTCCCTAGTGCTCAGAGCCATTTGAACCACTTGAAAAACTTCAAAACAAGAACGTAGTAGCTATTAAAATAATTCATAACGAAAATAATTAAAATACTTAGCAAAAACGACGGTTTGTATCATTAAAAGAGAAACAGTTGTCAACAGTGCCACAGTTCACCTCCATTGTAGACAGCCCGTGGAGGAAGCGTTGTTGCTGCCGACGCCAACGAACGGCAATCTGTAACGAGGCCTACGCGGAATGCCACGCATGCGCAGTGTCGCAAACATTAAGTAACCAGATACCTTCATTGAAATGTTGCGGGCTGGCTGCACATTGTAAATTACCGAACTGCAATAATCAGAAATAATACAACCAATGTATGGGTCGCATAAGCCAGAATTACCGTTGCAACTAATTTCAAAAAGGCTTCCTGATACTATCTAGGGTCCTATACGCCAGCACTATCCAATGCAATGTCCTTACAATTAATAAAATTGTTTTCACAAATGAACAATTCTTTACATTAATAAAAAACAAAGGTAGGGTTGGAAAAAGTCGTTCGCTTAAACAATCAAAATTGGCTAGGACCTTTCTGTGACGTAACTCTGTCTGGGAGTGGAGGGTATTTTCTGTGGCTCTTTTCAATGCTCGAAAAATCTCCAATTCTTCTAAAATATTTAGAACATTTACACTCTTTCTCCCGGTGAAGTATTTGAAGATTGGTGGCAACATCGGAGGCTGTGCGTCCCGTCTCTAGCAAGTGAGCACTCAAAGCTGACTTTGTACTGGAATTAGGAGTACGCTCCCTAAATATTACATTAAAACTACTCCCCCTTTGGCGTATGTATTTTGAAGGGCAGCTCTCACAAGAAATACTGTACACCCTCGGAGCTTTAAATAACTCCCTTTTCCATTCTTTCCTATGTCTAAATTTTTGATCGTTATTTCTGGGGATAAAATAGGCTGGTGTTATGCCCTTTGCAGCCAGCTGTTTACCTATTTTCCTGGACATGTTTCCGTTGCTAGGAAACCTATAGTAATTCGTATCTTTAACAACACTATCACGTAGAGGCAAGAGACATCAGGCAGTAATCTCTGTGCTACACTTGAGAGAGACTCATTTTCCTTTCTATAATACTACTATTAATTTTATGGACGACCCCTGCTTCATAGACACTGGAGTCAGTTGTGGTGTGCGTACTGTAAGACCTTCGGTACACACACCATCAGATTATTCGACTTGTCGCTCTAACGAAGTAGGCGAGTGTCAGAAATACGTCTCGTGGTCTTATCGTGGCGTGTTTATCTTCTGCCGTTAGGTCAGACGATAGAAATGCCACTTGCGCGCTTAGAGTAGCAGATTAACGGTGACCAACTTTAAACAGAACTTGATTAATTTTCACACATATTTATTAAAATAATAAAAATCATAGATATTACGTAACTTGATTCTGGATGCTGTTTCCAATTGACAATCTGAAGTTCCTTTGGTCTTGATACTTGACAGTGTCTATACATTTCTCTTCATGGCTATGTACAGGAATATGATAATCTTATTAGGCGCAGACTGAAACTTGACTCGAGACTAATGCAGAGCAATGCAGTCTGACTAATCGGAGGTCTGTACACTCGTTATAATACCTCGAGCGTTCAGGTATCACTGCGCGATTGTGATCCGCGAGGAGAAAAGGTTCTACGTTAGCAGCAATCTCATTGGCTGCGTTACATATTAATACGCGGATCGGCGGAAGCAGAATTTGGTCCGTCTTTAAGGCAGCGCCATCTCGTAGTGCGGAGACGGGCGAGCGCGTTCTAGTGGGAAAGTTGTATACGCGTTGACTACGCGGAACTATGTACACAACATCAGTTACGTACTTAATTATGGGTAACTAACAGTCGCAGCGGTTTTGTTTACTAAAATCATGGAATATTTCGGCTACATATAAAGTAGTGGGTTGAAATCTCCCTGATGAATCTGCTACTGAAGTGACATCCACTGAGAAACTCACCGCCGATGTTACTTAGCTCCCTTGACGGGCCAATTGTGCTGTTACTGCATCTCTGTTTACAACAAAATACCCCCTTCCTCCCTTTATATTCAAAAATGGTTCAACTGGCTCTGAGCACTATGCGACTTAACTTCTGAGGTCATCAGTCGGCTAGAACTTAGAACTAATTAAACCTAACTAACCTAAGGACATCACACACATCCATGCCCGAGGCAGGACTCGAACCTGCGACCGTAGCGGTCGCTCGGCTCCAGACTGTAGCGCCTAGAACCGCACGGCCACTCCAGTCGGCCCTCCTTTTATACTGCCGAGTCTGCGTCCCATGACATCTAGTAGTCCGGATACGTCTGAATAGACAGTGAATTAATAATGACTAGTTTTGGAGGGAAAGTGGAAAACACTCTGCATAAATTGTGCTTTTTGTGAGAACGAGTCAGAGAGCAGCCGTCCTCCTTTCCCTACAGCATGAGGGTAGCAGTGGAAAGTGATGCCTCAGGCGGTGACCTCTACCGGAACACGAGAAGCTGGTGTTGTCGCGGTCATTGCTCCTTTCCCACGGATGCGATGCGGGTCCGTTGCAACACGAGTCGTGCCTTTTTCCCACTCGGGCCGCTACGCCCTAGATACGACGGATCAGGTGCTCGTACGCCGGCGGGGCAATAGTCGCGCCTACCGGTAAGACGAGTTCCTTTCCTGCGAGCAAGAAACTGGAGATTTGCAGAAACACGCTCCTAGTTATATAAAGCCGACCGCGCTTCTAGGCACTTTCGCTAAGAACTTCACCGGCCTCCGGTGGTGCGTAACATTTCGCTTGTGTAAAAAAGTGCCGGTTTGCGTTCACACTGGTCATTAATGCACAACGATCTGAAAGAAGAAAGTACAAACTTCATGTAATTAATGTGCCTGGTGTCTAAGCCCTCCAACGTCATGAAAAATGTAAACTAGCCACAGTTATGTAAACAACATTCACTTACATAATACTTTTCTTCACAACTGTACTTATCTTAAGGATTACTAAGGTAGCTGAATATACACTACCGGCCATTAAAATTGCTACACCAAGAAGAAATCCAGATGATAAACGGGTATTCATTGGACAAATATATTATACTAGAACTGACATGTGATTACATTTTCACGCAATTTGAGTGCATAGATCCTGAGAAATCAGTAACCAGAACAACCACCTCTGGCCTTAATAACGGCCTTGATACGCCTAGGCATTGAGTCAAACAGAGCTTGATGGCGTGTACAGGTACAGCTGCCCATGCAGCTTCAACACGATACCACAGTTCATCAAGAGTAGTGACTGGCGTATTGTGACGAGCCAGTTGCTCGACCACCATTGACCAGACGTTTTCAATTGGTGAGAGATCTGGAGATAGTGCTGGCCAGGGCAGCAGTCGAACATTTTCTGTATCCAGAAAGCCCCGTACAGGACCTGCAACATGCGGTCGTGCATTATCCTGCACAAATGTAGGGTTTCGCAGGTGTAGAATGAAGGGTAGAGCCACGGGTCGTAACACATCTGAAATGTAACGTCCACTGTTCAAAGTGCCGTCAGTGCGAACAACAGGTGACCGAGACGTGTAACCAATGGCACCCCATACCATCACGCCGGGTGATACGCCAGTATGGCGATGATGAATGTACGCTTCCAATGTGCGTTCACCGCGATGTCGCCAAACACGGATGCGACCATCATGATGGTGTAAACAGAACCTGGATTCATCCGAAAAAATGACGTTTTGCCATTCGTGCACCCAGGTTCGTCGTTGAGTACACCATCGCAGGCGCTCCTGTCTGTGATGCAGCGTCAGCGGTAACCGCGGCAATGGTCTCCTAGCTGATAGTCCATGCTGCTGCAAACGTCTTCGAACTGTTCGTGCAGATGGTTGTTGTCTTGCAAACGTCCCCATCTGTTGACTCAGGGATCGAGACGTGGCTGTGCGATCCGTTACAGCCATGCGTATAAGATGCCTGTCATCTCGACTGCTAGTGATACGAGGCCGTTGGGATCCAGCACGGCGATTCGTATTACCTTCCTGAACCCACCGATTCCATATTTTGCTAACAGTTATTGGATCTCGACCAACGCGAGCAGCAATGTCACGATACGATAAACCGCAATCGCTTATAGGCTACAATCCGACCTTTATCAAAGTCGGAAACGTGATGGTACGCATTTCTGCTCCTTACACGAGGCATCACAACAACGTTTCACCAGGCAACGCCGGCCAACTGCTGTTTGTGTACGAGAAATCGGTTGGAAACTTTCCTCATGTCAGCACGTTGTAGGTGTCGCCACCGGCGCCAACCTTGTGTGAATGCTCTGAAAAGCTAATCATTTGCATATCACAGCATCGTGTTCCTGTCGGCTAAATTTCGCGTCTGTAGCTCGTCATCTTCGTGTTGTAGCAATTTTTATGGCCAGTAGCGTATTTTACGAATGATAACTTATAACAACACCGTTTCACAAGAGCCCTGTTCAAGGTATGGAAGTGGGCGAGGGTAACTGATTTACCACAGTTAATTCAAAACTGGAGACAAAATATGTTTATCAAACAGTTTTTTTGGACCCAGGGGAGTAGAATTTTAAAAGATGAATCAAAAAAAGGATATCGATTGTATTTTTTCATAATGGAAATGAAATGCCGTCTGTCCGTTGCGTATGCCAATTTGACTAAAGAATGTTACCTAGCCTTAAGAATTACGCTAAATCCATTGGAATACAAGGGAAACAGATGGAAAACATGTAAAAATATCGAAGTATTTGATGCTATTGGGAGTACAAGAAGGCTGTAAGTTTAGTTCGCGAGAGAGATAATTATGAACAATTTCGCTTCGTGAAGAAGAAATAACTTTTGTGGAGGTGAAGTATGGAGAAATAAATATTGAGCGTTAAGCTCTGGTACCAGAAAAAGATTACTAACTACAGCACTTCACAGTAAGCTCGGTCTAATGAAACAATTAGTAAAGGCAGACAATGTGTGTACCTACCTTACATATTCCCCCGTGTTTCAGCCGCAAAGCAAGGTGTATTTGTAGGCGCGAAAATCAAAAAGCTTGGAAAAATATGAAGTAAATTCCATCGCAAAACAATAGCATGGCTATGGTAACATAAAGATTCCTCAACAGAATATGAGCTACCAAGCAATGGTGAACGTAATGATCGAATCATATCGAGATCTGGTATACAATATTCTTCTAAAGGTACGTTTGATGGACTCAAATCTGGACTACTTTACGGACAGTTGTAGCTGCATGTGGGACGAACATCGTAAGTGTGTCCGTAAAAGTATGCTAAACATAGAAAGGCCGTATGACGAAAAGTAGGTATTTTTATGTTGGCAGTTTGTTCCTGTTCAAAACAAGGACACTCAGTGCGAAGAAAAGAGTTGGTTCAAATGGCTCTGAGCACCATGGGACTTAACATCTGTGGTCATCAGTCCCCTAGAACTTAGAACTACTTAAACCTAACTAACCTAAGGACATCACACACATCCAGGCCCGAGGCAGGATTCGAACCTGCGACCGTAGCGGTCATGCGGTTCCAGACTGAAGCGCCTAGAACCGCACGGCCACAACGACCTGCAAGAAAAGAGTATATTACTTTATGATATTATCGATTTTATTAAAACATTAATTTCGAACAAATGCTACAAAGAGTTTACTATGGGGATATTTTGATTTGTCACTTTCTGCTCCCTGCTCCCTCTCCCCTCCCCCCCCCCCCCCATGACGGCGTAGGCTTGGTAACAACATAAGAAAACTGATCTTTTTTTCTCGAATTCCAGCCTGGAACTATATAGATGGACAAAAACATTATGACCATTTGCGTAACAGCGAGTTGTTCCAATTTTGGAAAGCAGTCCAACAGTAATTCTGTGTGGCATGCGTTCCCAGTCCCAGTAGGTTTCCAGTAATGTGTGGTTCCATATGTCTACGCACAGATCAAGCAATTTTCGTAAATTAGGAGCCGTTGATTTATGGGTACAAAGCTGGCGCCCGACACCGTCTAGATATCTTGCAACTGGTTCACAGTAGTATCCTGCAGTAATCTCGAGGTAGTTCGCAGCCGTCGTGGTCCTTCGATTACAGTCACAGATCCTTTGGGAGCCAACGCACAGCATATCTGCCCCCAGTGGCCTGCATCTGTAGTGCAGCGCATGTTTCTCGCAGCCGTTCGTCTGGACGACGGCGTATCCGGACACGACCATCGACCTTTTGTAACAGGAAGCGCGAATCATGCGATTAGGTGATACATTTCTATAGACCTACTGTCCGTTATCGACGATCCTGTATCTCTGCAACTGTAACTGTCACTGGCCATTGGGTTGGGTCACCATGCGAACACGTAGAAGTGTCTGCTGCGAATCCCCTTCTCTACAATGTGCGCTGAATTTGTCATTAGGTCTGGCACAGGTGCCGCTTACTCTGCTTCACAGAGCGGGGAAGCCTCTGACATTCACTTTCTATAGTGTCGGCTACTCCTCGTTTCATCATCCTTCAACCAGTTTGTATAGATGCCTGCGGCAGTAGCGTACGAACAGCCAATTACCTTCGGCGTTTCCGAGATGCTCGTTCACAGGCGCCGGTCCTTAGCAATCTGCCCTTTGTAAGAGTCTTGTATGTACAGTGGATTTCCCATTCGTCTCCTTTCCGCTTATATACTTTCCTCAGCGCGTTACGCGCCACCAGGCATCACTCAGTCTCGCGAAGAGCAGTAATGTTGCGACTCATCAGTTTACTTCGAAAACTCAGATCCTAAGACTACATATAATAACTTGTCCGCATTACTGGCGCAAGGTTGCCTGGGAGGGAAAGGATCGGGTAAAATAAGGATTGAACATCATTCGTATCAAGACTAATTAACACTCCTCAGCCGATATAACTTAACAAATTATGTCAATAGGACGCTGATGTATTAAGACAAAACTATATAATTTCACAAAACCATTTAAGAGCAATTACTGATAATGGATCAACAATGTTAAATATTTCAGTGAAATTAATGACAAAATGTTACAGTTTTAATTGAAATACTTGCTCTTAACTCTCCAAAAAGTCATTCGTGGGAACAAGAAGTATCAGAATTTGAATTTACAAAAAATGTTATTCTCTTTTCAAAATATACAATTTTTGTGTGCCACTGGTCACTATTGTTGAAATACACTCCTGGAAATTGAAATAAGAACACCGTGAATTCATTGTCCCAGGAAGGGGAAACTTTATTGACACATTCCTGGGGTCAGATACATCACATGATCACACTGACAGAACCACAGGCACATAGACACAGGCAACAGAGCATGCACAATGTCGGCACTAGTACAGTGTATATCCACCGTTCGCAGCAATGCAGGCTGCTATTCTCCCATGGTGACGATCGTAGAGATGCTGGATGTAGTCCTGTGGAACGGCTTGCCATGCCATTTCCACCTGGGGCCTCAGTTGGACCAGCGTTCGTGCTGAACGTGCAGACCGCGTGAGACGACGCTTCATCCAGTCCCAAACATGCTCAATGGGGGACAGATCCGGAGATCTTGCTGGCCAGGGTAGTTGACTTACACCTTCTAGAGCACGTTGGGTGGCACGGGATACATGCGGACGTGCATTGTCCTGTTGGAACAGCAAGTTCCCTTGCCGGTCTAGGAATGGTAGAACGATGGGTTCGATGACGGTTTGGATGTACCGTGCACTATTCAGTGTCCCCTCGACGATCACCAGTGGTGTACGGCCAGTGTAGGAGATCGCTCCCCACACCATGATGTCGGGTGTTGGCCCTGTGTGCCTCGGTCGTATGCAGTCCTGATTGTGGCGCTCACCTGCACGGCGCCAAACACGCATACGACCATCATTGGCACCAAGGCAGAAGCGACTCTCATCGCTGAAGACGACACGTCTCCATTCGTCCCTCCATTCACGCCTGTCGCGACACCACTGGAGGCGGGCTGCACGATGTTGGGGCGTGAGCGGAAGACGGCCTAACGGTGTGCGGGACCGTAGCCCAGCTTCATGGAGACGGTTGCGAATGGTCCTCGCCGATACCCCAGGAGCAACAGTGTCCCTACTTTGCTGGGAAGTGGCGGTGCGGTCCCCTACGGCACTGCGTAGGATCCTACGGTCTTGGCGTGCATCCGTGCGTTGCTGCGGTCCGGTCCCAGGTCGACGGGCACGTGCACCTTCCGCCGACCACTGGCGACAACATCGATGTACTGTGGAGACCTCACGCCCCACGTGTTGAGCAATTCGGCGGTACGTCCACCCGGCCTCCCGCATGCCCACTATACGCCCTCGCTCAAAGTCCGTCAACTGCACATACGGTTCACGTCCATGCTGTCGCGGCATGCTACCAGTGTTAAAGACTGCGATGGAGCTCCGTATGCCACGGCAAACTGGCTGACACTGACGGCGGCGGTGCACAAATGCTGCGCAGCTAGCGCCATTCGACGGCCAACACCGCGGTTCCTGGTGTGTCCGCTGTGCCGTGCGTGTGATCATTGCTTGTACAGCCCTCTCGCAGTGTCCGGAGCAAGTATGGTGGGTCTGACACACCGGTGTCAATGTGTTCTTTTTTCCATTTCCAGGAGTGTATTTACAGCCATTTTCATTAAGAGAAGCAAGATGATGTTTCAGCAATTGTAGTTACATAACGTTCTCTTGAAAGGCTCTAAGAAAACGGTCTTTAAAACAGGTAGGCCACAAATATCTATAAAACGTGTTTGACTAATGACGATTCAGGTTTACCAAAAGATGAGTTCATTCAAAGGCAACAAAAAACAATTAAAGTTCCTTCATATGAAACCACCATGCATCGGGCAATGTGGTCCGGACGAAAGAACCCGAAATTACGTAGGATATTCCCGATAAGTTGCTCACCACACGCCTTTCCTAAGCAACCAGCTGTAACTCGCCCGAAGGCACAAACATACAATGATAGCCAGATGAACACAGAAGTAATTTTTGAGTAAAACGAGTAACGAACATAAGCTATCACATTACAGGCTGGCATCGCGGACAAAACAGTTGTGAAAAGTGGTTAAAAATAATAACGTAACTGCCAAGGCGACCACCCCCATCCTAATAGTGAAGACGATCAGCGGCCGACCGACATTCAGCTTCAAATCACACCACGAGGCGGAAACAGTAAAAAACTGTCGCGCAGGATCTAAAACGTAGGTGGAGGACGCGAACGGTTGGCTGATGAACCTCACCTATGTAAACACAAGCTTGGCTTGGAAGTATAACCCACCAAAGTACAGGAAACAAGATTTGAAGCGACCTGACGATTTAGTGCACAATGTACCAGCAAAACATACTTTGAAATTCCTAAATAATGAAACATTAAACATTAAAGCAATTATCAAGCCTCAATAACTTAAAACACACCATCAAATCACAATTCTACGACAGTTAACAAATGAAAGCTATTATGTTTTGATACGAGTGACAAGCTGCTCAGATCGCCTCGCCAGACACAGGAACAGGGAACAACAGCAACAGGAGGCTGAACCGAATCCGACATAGAAGCAGCAGGGCGCAAACACGCGCAGGAAGCGAACCAGTTACAATTATCACGGTCACAGACGAGAGCAAGAACAATCTTTACCAATGCCGTGTAATCTCGCTACCGACGCAACGAACTATAAAAGTACCTAACGGAGCATCTAAAGCCACTGTGCGCTGACGAACAGTGGAAAAACTTGGAGCCGCCAGAAGATGTGTGGTGGCGACGACCCACCGCTCGCCTCCAAACTTGGTCGGTCAAAGGATTAATGCGTCCACTCCCGCTTCCAGTGCAGGTCGTTCGCGTCGGGAAGATCCCCAGCGAGACCAGCTTTGAAGTCACACGGGCGGTAGGGCGGTAGAACAAACAGCCAGCCTGTTGCCCGGCAGACCTGCGCTTTCCGTGCTGCTTCACACACCACCTCTCCCTGAATCACGGCCTCAGCGGCCCTCGCCGCTAACGTACCACATCCCTTCACGCCAAAGATCGTGTCCCAGGTGACGTGGCGCGAGCTATCAATAGCACAACGGTTAAATTACTAAGAGTGCGTTTCGTGTTGCTTGTACCAGAACTCTTGAGTACCTGTGTCGATGCAACGTGTACTTTTGAACTGTTGTGCCGCGACCCAGTCTATAATCAGAGAATTATTAATCTTTAGCGAAAGAAAGAAGTAATAGCATGAAGTGCCGTAGAGTATTGCGTTAACACCCGCAATTTGGTAGTCGCTAGTGTGGCGACATGTGGTTCACACTAACAGACACACCAGTGGATTGTCCAGTAAGGATAGCCGAGCTCAGCGGTAAGCGGCGCCGCGCAGCGGAAACCGTGAAGCAAGTGGGGAAGTACAACGAATTTGTGACGTCACACTAGTTGCCTTGCCCGATATAAATCCCAAACGCTCGGCTCCGTCCGGGAGCCGATAGGAAATCAGTATGCCAACGAACAGGCACCCACTAATGGCCTTAACTTTGTCATGCGTTATCAAGAGCTTGTACGCATTTAAAGGCACAGTTAAGAATTATTAAACTTGTCTGATATAGCAATACGCTGCCCACCGGAGACGGTAGTTGGAACTCGTAAGACCTGTAGTGTCATATTGCTGTGACGCGCGCCACAGGGTCTGTGTACCTCATTGGCCCAGCCCAGGACCGAGTGACGTCACGTGGCACAAGGCACCGTCCGCACGTTTGAAACTGTAGCTCCCGCTTCCCTAAAAAAGTCAACAATCCGTCTTTGCTTTCGCTCTATATGTTCAGCCCGGCCCCACGTCCTATTAAGTGTCTGCCCCTCGTCTCTGTTGAAATTGTCGCTGTATATGGCGAATATGTTCCTCTTTGAAAAACTATGACTCAAAAGTGGAATACGAGCTGCCTCATTCTACCTTCCTCAGCACCTTTAAAAAGTTTCCCAAAAATTTTGGTATGCGAACATATTCGCTCTCTTTTTAACATGCAGCTCACTTCTCATCCCCATAAGCTCTCCCTAATTGTAACTCGCTCACACCCACATGCATCGGTGTAAGTCGCATCGGTGTAAGTCGCTCACACCATATCGAAAGCCTGCCCTCATGCCCTGCTAAGTGTGTACCTCTAGTCTTTGTTACAATTGTCAGTGTTTATCCTAACCAGCAGAAAAATGGCGAATACACTTCTTTTTAAAAGACTCTGGCTGAAAAATGTGATACCACCTGCCTCAGTCTACCTTCCTCACTGCCTAAAAAATCTTTCTAAAAGTTTTGTCATGCGAACATATTCTCGCTGTCATGCAATTTACCTTTCACTCCTACAAGCTCCTGTAATTGTAATGCACTCACGCATACTAATCCATTGCTCTATGTCGCTCATACCCATCCTCTCCAACACGTCCATTCTCACCCAGGCCAACTATTTCTCATTATCTTCTCGTTTCTCTCTGTCACTGTCCCCTGTCTCACAGCCACACAGCCTCAAATTCTACCCAACTACTACTATCCCCTCTCACTCTAACTGTCTTCCTCTTGCTTCCTCTTAATGCTACTGTCACATTCGTCCTTCCCACTGCTGCTGTCTCGTCTCACTATAACTATCTCTCTATTCATCGTCGTCTTTGTTATAGACCCTTGTCTCTCGTTATCACTGGCTCCCACGCACTTCTTGTCAAATATCATCCACTTCCACTGCGTCCCTCTCTTTCTCTCACACTCCTACTGTCTCCTTTGCTCTTTCTATGTCACAACCACTGTCTCCTCCCCTTCCCACTTTTCTCTCTCTTTCCCACTGCCACTGTCGCCTTCTTTCTCAGCATGAAAAAGCACGAATACGTCCGCATTCCAGAAGATTTTGGAAAATTTTTAAAGGAGCTGAGGATGTAGAATGAGGTAGCTGGTACCCCACTTTTCAGTCACAGTCTTTTGCTCCGATAAGTGCACTTTCCGCTGGGTTTCTTCTTTTCCCTGCTACAGCAGGGCATGTTACTCACATGAAAAGTACCTTATGGATCAGTAAAATTTTGATACTTTCCTTACGTGAAATTGAAATAATGCAAAATTAATTTTACACCTCAGATCGGATTTTATTGCACAGAAACTTTGCATGTGCTTCGGTATTGCAACATGGAGTTCCCAGAACCCTTCTGATGAAAACGAAGACAGTTTACAGCATATTTGTCCGTGTTACATCACTTTATATATTACGTTTTTGCCCCAAACCGGATTTTACGTTAGTATTTTACATGTGCGAACAGGTTAACTTTGAACCTCCGTATCTCGGAAACGGATAAAGATATCAAGAATTTCACGCCTCTCCAGATCGGGAGCTTAGGAATATATCTTAAAAAATACATCCATTTCCTCCGCATAGCCATCTGGAATTCGCGGCTCGGTCTTGGTACGCAAAAAGCAAGTTTTTGGGCAGTTTCTCTATAACGGATAAAGATTTTTAGAAACGGGAAAATGGCACTTTTTAATAAGTGCCTACAGAATATGCCATTGAAATTTGAGCAATTTTCTGCGGTTATTTCTTATTTAGATTTCGCTTTGCACCGGATTTTATGTACGTATTTTACGGGTGCAAGTAGGGTAACTTTGAGCCTCTATATGTCAGAAACGGATAAAGATACAAAGAAAATTTTAAGTTTTTTCAAGATCTGTATCTTAGGAATAAGACGTAAAAATTTCAGCCGTTTGCTGCACAGCCGTCTTGGAATCGGCGGCTCGGTTTTGGCACCCAAAAACCATGTTCTTGGGGTATTTCTCGACAGCGGATAAAGATTTCTGAAAAAATTGTAAGATGGAACTACTTGATACATTCCTAAAGTATATACCTTTAAAATTTGAACAATTTGCTGCGGCTAGGAATTTAGATATCCGTTGCTGATGGCGAAGAAATGGTAAACAACTCTCTCTTCAAGTTATCGCAGGAGCCGTCCATGAACTAAATAATTTATAACGGTAGGGGCACTGCAGATCACATCTAACGCAAAAAGAACGAACCGATTTGTTCTATTTGCTTAAGCTGGCGGAATTTCACACTTTTGTACTGTACTACAAGATCGTGACAGTAAGACGATGCTTCTGCTGGGCATACAATGGTCCCTGACCAAAGAGCTACCCAAAACACTTGAGCCAGCTTTATATTACCAATAGAACCCGATGTTTGAGCACCGGAAAAATCCTATTTTTATGCGCGGCGTTTGGAACTTACTCGTGTTTGTGGCGAATGCTGTTGCATGCGTACCGATTTCGGCCGCCTTCTTAATAACATAATCCCAGTAGGATGACGCATGAACCAAAACTCTGACCTTTTTCCAAATTACATTTCATGTCCGTTTTCTAGCCAATGTTCAGTCACGGTTGACTTCTCAAGCTCCGTTTGTTTAATATCTCGCGAGTGCTCAGCATAACGCCCGGCAACAGCGCGAATAGTTTGTCTTATGTAAATGCTACCGCATTAGCAGGGGACGTCATACAAGCCAGGAACTCGAAGTCATAATTTGTTCGGTGAGCCAGTAATGACAGAAAAGTCAAGACAGTAACTTTCATTTAAAGATACTCACTTTCAAAACATAAGCCATAACATAATTTCCAATTTTGTATTTATTAATTTTGATTTATAGTCCAGTTAGAGATGTTTCAAAGTATGCGCCAATATTCTGTTAATGTAACCAGTAACGCCATCCGTTGGTAGCATAGGGAACTATCTGCATAAATATAGTCAGTCTTCTGAATGAGCAATTCAGTATTTGCGGATGTTACTGTTTTTGTGAACAATTCTTTCAAAACTTAGGCAACACAGTAACAGCTGAAGGTGTAATAAAAAGAAACGCAGTACTCAAAATATTTGAAAGAACTGCGCTCGTTAGGCAGAAACATTATTGTAATAGGAACGAGAGTAATGGTAGTCTGTGGCTGATATTTTCGTCGTAGTCGTTGGGTGTGCTTCAAGTACAGTTGTGTTCATTTGTGATTACCTTCATTTATGATGATGAGAAAAAACTTGTAGAAAAGTACCTGTAATGAGGTTATACATGGGAATCCAGGAGAAGAAGGTGACTTCTACGAAATACTTTACACAACACTTCAACAGAAGGAATGAACAGAAAATGAAAATTGTTTTATCTACCACTGAACCACGACATCTACAGCAGCAATCCACCTATCCAATGTATGTAAGTATAGTGCAGTTTCTGGATAACCCTTTTCGTTCACGTTCTGTAATTCAAAAATTAAATACAGTGCAGATAACTTGCTTCTTTTATTGACTTTGTTTTAAGTCCATTATCATAAAATATTTTTATTGCTAATCGAAGCTTGGGACTAAAGTACGAAGTTTCCTTACGAACGCTTTCTTCCGTCCTTGCCGTAAATTAGTAAATTTATTAACTGTAGTATAAGTTCATGACGAATATAACTTGCATGTAGGATCTTGTGAGTGATTTCCATATTTACTGCTACGCTAGCATACTATTTAATTCAGTGCTACAGTATATTATATTATTAGCAATACCTCCGTCAACCTTCCAATCATCTTCAATGTTTTCTTTCTTACTAATTTCAAACTATCAGTACATCACGTCTATACTAATAATAAAACTATAAACCCATTACGTCTGTCTGTCTGTACACACCAATCTCTAACACCACTAGATTAATTTTCATGGCGTTTTCACAGGTAAGTTGAGCGTAACTTGGGGTATCGTATAGGCTTCATTTCATCAAAGTTGTATCACGGGAAAAAAGATATTGGGATTGAAAGTTTTATTTGAAATTGTCTGTCTGAACACGATAATCTCTTTCACGGAGTCTTAGCTTGGGGCACTATTCATTAAAATCGGATCACGGAGAAAACCATATCGTAACTGAAAGTTCAATCCATACTAATATAATAAATGCAAAAGAATGTTACGTTTTCGCACCTAACTCGCTAAACCGATTTCGATGGAATTTAAAATGGAGATAGCTCAAACCTGAGGAAGAACATAGGTTGCTTTGCAAAGTGTGTAGTACAAGGTACTGCTTGATTTGAAGAATATTACGCGAATTAGGGAAAAACAAGTACTTTTTGAAAAAGCTATTTACTTTTTGACTCCTGATCTTTATCATGCTTGTGAAAATGATTTTTTTGGTTGATAAATGCTGCATAATGTGATTAAAAATAATGAATACAATGCTTATACGATCTTCATTGTGTTTAATCCATACTTACACACTATTTTTTGCATAACGTACGTGTTGTATAATGTATAGCTACTTCAACAGCACTCCTGCCCGTGCCCTTCGTCATGAACATGCATGGCCACGACACTGCATATGAAGAGGCTCTGAGCACTATGGGACTCAACATCTTAGGTCATAAGTCCCCTAGAACTTAGAACTACTTAAACCTAACTAACCTAAGGACATCACACACACCCATGCCCGAGGCAGGATTCGAACCTGCGACCGTAGCAGTCCCGCGGTTCCGGACTGCAGCGCCAGAACCGCTAGACCACCGCGGCCGGCTGCATATGAAGACGCATATTGCGTTGGGACAGCTTTGGAGGGATAGAGAGGGTCACACATCACGAGCTATGTTTACCGAAACAGGAAGACGCGTGAGGGCTGCTGATGTTATTGCATGTACAGTAGCTTTTGAGTCATCAGTCTTCTGACTGGTTTGATGCGGCCCGCCACGAATTCCTTTCCTGTGCTAACCTCTTCTTCTCAGAGTAGCACTTGCATCCTACGTCCTCAAGTATTTGCTGTATATATTCTAATCTCTGTCTTCCTCTACAGTTTTTGCCCTCTACAGCTGCCTCTAGTATCATGGAAGTCATTCCCTGATGTCTTAACATATCTCCTATCATCCTCTCCCTTCTCCTTGTCAGTGTTTTCCACATCTTCCTTTCCTCTCTGATTCTGCACAGAAACTCCTCATTTCTTACCTTCCCAGTTCACCTAATTTTCAACATTCGTCTGTAGCACCACATTTCAAATGCTTCGATTTCTTCTCTTCCGGTTTTCCCACAGTTCCTGTTTCGTTACCGTACAATGCTGTACCTCATACGTATAAGGGGCGTTCAAAAAGAAACGAGCCGGAGGCATAATTACAGAAATCAGCACTTGTATTTTAGAAGTATTGGCCCTGGCTGTTGAGACACTTGCCCCACCGTGACACAAGGCGGTGAATGGCTTTCTCATAAAATTCCAGGGGTTGCGATGTTAACCAGTTTCGCACGTACAGCTGGACGTCGTCGTCCACACGAGTGCAGGGTATGTTATGCTGAAGTTCTTCTTTGACCAATATGGCCCCATTCTGATTCACTTCCTACAACACCGGACAACGGTAAATGGCCAGCGTTACTCATAAACCTTGACCACCCTTCGCCAAGTGATCAAACCAAAACGACCAGACAGTCTCGCAATGCAAAGATTCATACGGCTATCACAGTCGCCGCTGTCCTGCAGAAATTCAAATGGGAGGTTCTCGGCTACGCTCCATACAGTCCGGACCCCTTTCCCTGTGATTACGTCATTCTTGGTCCCCTTAAATAGGCTCTGAGGGACAAACGATTCACCTCGGACTACGACGTCTAGCTGCACCTGCAGAAATGGTTAACATCGCAGCCCTGGTAATTTTATGAGACAGCCATTCACCGCCTTGTCTCACAGCGGGACAAGTGTCTCAACAGCCAGGGTCAATACTTCTAACATACAGGTACTGGTTTCTGTAACTATGCCTCCGGATCGTTTCTTTTTGAACGCCCCTTAAACATTCTCAGAAATTTCTCCCTCAAATTACGGCCTATGTTTGATACTAGTAGATTTCCCTTGGCCAGGAAGCCCCTCTTTGCCAATGCTAATCTGCTTTTTATATCCTCCATGCTCCGTCCGTCATTGGTGTTTTCCTGCCTAGGTAGTAGAATTCCTTAACTTCATCTACTTCGCGACCGTCAATCCTGATGTTAAGTTTCCCGCTGTTCGCATTTCCGCTGCTTCTCATTAGTTTCGTCTTTCTTCGATTTACTTTCAATCCATATTATGTACTTATTAGACTGTTAATTCCTTGAAACTTCCTGGCAGATTAAAACTGTGTGCCGGACCGAGGCTCGAACTCGGAACCTTTATCTTTCGCGGGCAAGTGCTCTATCAACTGAGCTACCCAAGCACGACTCACGCCCCGTCCTCACAGCTTTACTCCTGCCAGTACCTCGTCTCCTACCTTCCAAACTTTACAGGAGCTCTCCTGCGGACCTTGCAGAACTAGCACTCCTGAAAGAAAGAATATTGCGGAGACATGGCTTAGCCACAGCCTGGGGGTTGTTTTCACTCTACAGCGGAGTGTACTGGCAGAAGTAAAGCTGTGAGGACGGGGAGTGAGTCGTGCTTGGGTAGCTCAGTTGGTAGAGCTCTTGCCCGCGAAAGGCAAAGGTCCCGAGTTCGAGTCTCGGTCCGGCACACAGTTTTAATCTGCCAGGAAGGTTTCATATCAGCGCACACTCCGCTGCAGAGTGAAAATCTCATTCTGTTAATTCCTTGCTTACTCACTGCCAAACATCCTAACAAAACTACTCATGTGTGAGCAAAGGCCGGCCGAAGTGGCCGTGCGGTTAAAGGCGCTGCAGTCTGGAACCGCAAGACCGCTACGGTCGCAGGTTCGAATCCTGCCTCGGGCATGGATGTTTGTGATGTCCTTAGGTTAGTTAGGTTTAACTAGTTCTAAGTTCTAGGGGACTAATGACCTCAGCAGTTGAGTCCCATAGTGCTCAGAGCCATTTGAACCATTTGTGAGCAAAGCCGCGGGTGACAGCTAACTTTTAATAAACAAGGATAATTAAATAGTAAATCACGACGAGTGTATTATAAGGTTACGTTATACGCAATATGAGGAGCAAGGAGTATATGTTGAGGCGAGAGGGAGTGTTGCACTCACACTGCGATGACGCCAGGCGCGCTGCCGAAGAAGTCCTTGCGCAGGACGTGCTTGTAGTAGTTGAGCGACGGCATGGACGGCCGGTGGGGGAGCGCGTCCTCTTCGCGGAAGACTCTCTCCACCAGGTCGGCGTCGAACAGGAAAAGCATGTCCGGCCGGCCCAGCAGCCCCGACAGCCGCACAACGGAGCCGTACCTCGCACGCAGCCGCTCGCACACGCCCGCCATACCGGGGATGCTGAAGTCGCCTGCGGCAGGAGAACCACGGTCAGCGAGGCCTCCAGCTAGCAGCCCAAGAAGAGGTTTGCACCACCACGAACGTGTGTGGGCTCAGATTCAAGCACAGGCGGCTTGGCTTTGAATAAAAACAAAACAGTAGCCAAAATAATGTCAGTCTGTTCGAAACGCACACCTGCGAAAACGATACTGCGTAATGTTTAAAGTCTATAGTGAAGCCCCATGCACTCTAACATGAGCAAAAACAAAAAGCACTACGAAGGTATTACCGAATGGCACGGAAATCGGTAGATGGAATGTACAGTCGTGGACAAAACGAGCGAGACCCCTCACATTTTCGTTTGTAAGTAGGCTGTTTAGGTTTTTATATTGGTAACGCCACGTAGCGCTCTGTATGAAAATCACTGGCTGTGCTGTGTGCAGTCTGTGGCTGGCTTGCATTGTTGGAATATTGGCTATTGTAGTGTTGGGCAGTTGGCTGTTAACAGCGCTTAGCGTTGCGCAGTTGGAGATGAGCCGCCAGCAGTGGTGGATGTGGGCAGAGAGATGGCGGAGCTTTGAGAGCGGATGATCTCGACGTGTGTCCACCAGAGACAGTAAATCTGTAAGACTGGATGTTATGAACTGATATATATATATTATGACTTTTGAATACTATTAAGGTAAATACATTGTTTGTTCTCTGTCAAAATCTTTCATTTGCTAACTATGCCTATCAGTTGTTAGTGCCTTCAGTAGTTTGAATCTTTTATTTAGCTGGCAGTAGTGGCGCTCGCTGTATTGCAGTAGTTCGAGTAACGAAGATTTTTGTGAGGTAAGTGATTTGTGAAAGGTATAGGTTAATGTTAGTCAGGGCCATTCTTTTGTAGGGATTTTTGAAAGTCCGATTGCGTTGCGCTTAAAATATTGTGCGTCAGTTTAGCGTTGATCGGAATAAGTAAAGAGAGAAATGTCTGAGTAGATTCAGTTCTGCTCAGCTGTTTGAAAATCAAATAACGTAGGGGTTTATCACCACAGTCATTCATTAATTTTTCTAAGGGGACGTTACACGTTATGCTAATCCGCACAGCCTAAAAGTCCGCAGCTCGTGGTCGTGCGGTAGCGTTCTCGCTTCCAGCGCCCGGGTTCCCGGGTTCGATTCCCGGCGGGGTCAGGGATTTTCTCTGCCTCGTGATGACTGGGTGTTGTGTGGTGTCCTTAGGTTAGTTAGGTTTAAGTAGTTCTAAGTTCTAGGGGACTGATGACCATAGTGCTCAGAGCCATTTGAACCAACAGCCTAAAAGTCTGCTACACAGCATAACAGGCAAGGCGACATACTATGCAGAGGCGTGAAATTGAAAAATTGTCCGAACTTTGTCAGACTGTTTTCAATCATGTATAAGACTAAATTAATCCTGATTAGTGTGTTAAACACAACATGAAGAAATATAAGATATAAATGAAAGAAGAAACGCCAATTACTATGAACTGTACTAATAAAAATGAATTTCAGCTTACCGAGATAACTGTTTTAGTAAGACAAAATACCCCAGATCGTTACGAATTAGCAAAATATCATGTGCATTCGGCCGCGAAACGGTCTGTGTCAACGTTCAGACCAGTCATATTGGATTTCCGTTGCTGACCTACAACGAAGGTGTGCAAATTTAGCAATGCGTGAAAATTTATAACGAAATTCAGTTAAAAGTCATTCAGTGCCAATTCAATTGTTGACAGAAGCGGAAAAAGTAGGAAGCAACAAGTATGAAATTCTACAAAAGTTTCATATTGACATCGACAGGGCGCCGGTACAGAATAAAGGTAGCAATAAAACGTATTGGGGGCGCGAGAATTTCTTAAAATTGCTTCACGGATAGTCTATCTGCGTCCATCGAGATTACAACTGAAAACAGACCAGACCTCCCTTGCAGTAGCAGACAACCCAGGCAAACAGCCCTCTATTATTACCCCAGACATGAAAAAGCCGGCAATTTCGCAACAAAAATGGAGCGGTGACATGAAGGTAGAAAATTCATGTTTTCGAGTCCAGAAAGCTATATGCAACAGAAACTGCAGATCATTATGAAACTCTTGTAGAATTTGATACTTTTTACTGCCTACTTTTTCCTCTTCTGTCAACAATTGAATTGACTTAAGTGTGGCACTGAATGATTTTTAACTGAATTTCATTATAAATCTTCACACATTGCTAAATTTGTACACTTGCATGATAGGTCAGCAACGGAAATCCAGTATTACTGGTCTGAACGTTGACTCAGACCGTTTCGCGGCCGAATGCGCATAATATTTTTCTAATTCGTAACGATCTGGGGTATTTTGTCTTACTAAAACAGTTATGTTATCTCGATAAGCTGAAATTCATTTCTATTAGTACAGTTCATACTAATTGGCGTTTCTTCTTTCATTTATATCATATATCGTTTTCATGTTGTGTTTAACACACTAATCAGCATTAATATAGTCTTACACATGATTGAAAACAGTCTGACAAAGGTCGGATAGTTTTTCAATTTCACGCCTGTGCATAGTATGTTGGTAGCACTTCGTCAACTCGCCTGTTACAATGTGTAGCAGACTTTTAAGCTGTACGGATCAGCATAACGAAAAGGCGAGGAGTCTCGCTCGTTTTGTCCACGACTGTACATGTACAGACAAGTAAATGTTTTAGAAAAATTGCTTCCCGTGCCCGGGTTCCCGGGTTCGATTCCCGGCGGCGTCAGGGATTTTCTCTGCCTCGTGATGACTGGGTGTTGTGTGATGTCCTTAGGTTAGTTAGGTTTAAGTAGTTCTAAGTTATAGGGGACTGATGACCATAGATGTTAAGTCCCATAGTGCTCAGAGCCATTTGAACCATTTTTTAGAAAAATTGGATGATTTATTCAAGAGATAGAACTTCATAAATTGAGCAAGTCAGTAACGCGTTGGCGCATCTCTGGTCCGTATACAAGCATTTGCTCTTCTTGGTACTGAGTGACAGAGTCGTTGGAAGTTCTCCTGAGAGACATTGTGGTAAATTGTGTGCAACTGGAGTGTTAGTTCGTCAAAACCCGGAGTTTGGGGCCCTGTCCGTATTGCCACAAACGTTATCAGTTGGGGAGAGATAGGCGCCGTTGCTTGATAACGTAGAGTTTGACTAGCACTTAGACAAGCAGTAGCACCCTAGCCGGGTGCGGGCAGGCATTATCTTGCTGAAATGTAAGCCCAGGATGGCTAACCTGGAAGGGCAACTAAACAGAGCGTAGTCTGGAGCAGAATTGTCTTCAGTGACGACTTCCGTTTCGAACTGAGCGCTGATGGCCAGCAAAGACGTTTCTGGAGAGGCACTGGGCAGCGGTGGGTTACCACTCTATCTTCTGCCTTATGGCCCGACAACCTGGAGTGATGGACTGGGATACCGTACCTTTTCAAAGCAGGACCCCTTTGGTTGTCATCAGCAGCACTTTATAGCACAGCGGTATTTCATTCTACGGCCCGTTTTGTTGTCCTTCACATCGAGCCATCCTTGGCTTGCATTTCAGCAAGGTAATACCCGCCCGCACACGGCGAGAGGTTCTGCTGTTTGTCTTCGTACTTGCCAAACCATACCTCGACCAGCAAGGCCGCCGGACGTGTCCGCAAGTGAGAGAGTTTGGAGCATTACGGGCAGGGTCTTCCAGCTAGCTCAGGATTTTGATGAACTAACGCGCCAATTTGACACAATTTGGCATGACATCTCTCAGGAAAATATCCAGCAGTTATATTAATCAGTGCAAAGTCGAATAACTACTTGCATAAGGGCCAGAGGTAGACAAACGCATTGTTGCCTTGCTCATTTTGTGAAGCTCTCTCTGTTGAAAAAAATCAACAAATTTTTCTGAAACTGTAATCATTTGTTTGTCTGTATGTGTACATCACATCTACCGATTTTCGTCCCATTCGGTAATTCCTTTTGGTGCGTCATTTTATTTCGTCTTAGAGTGTATTTGGATCTTTCCTGGCATGTTGTACACAGGATGATGGAGATGTTACTGTTCAAGACTGAACTACTGTAGACTTTAAACAGATTTTTTTTACCTATATTGATTGCACCAATTTTTAAATAACCGGTTTCGGTTCAACTTCAACCATCCTCAGATCTGTAGACAGCACTAAAATAGCTGATTAGGAGATACTCTATCAAATACAAAATGTTACCGTACTATGTCAACATCAAACGTCAGTTGCATCGGCCGTACCTGAATGTATCAGTTACAAGAGTAACCCACCTATTAGCTAATTTACGTACTATGTCATATAAAAAACAATAGTTTGAAAAAATCTACGCCATTAGTATAGCTTATAAATATACTGCCGACAGGTCGCAAACTTATACACCCACGCTGAATTAGAATATTTTTTTTTTGTTTGGTGAAAATGGAGATACTTAAAATCCGAATTTCCCAAGGCTAAAAGATATTAAAAAGTATCTGTAATTTAATAGACCTGTATCGTCGCGGCTTGCTTGCACATGTGATCACTGTTTTAGCGTTGTGCCGTGAACTGACCGGTCGTCTGCTGACACTCCTTTATCGATTACAGGAACAGCATAAAGGTTACAGCTCTTCCACCACACTTTCTGTCCCTTATCGCCTTGAACATCCATACGCAACGATCATCATCTTAGTAAGTCGTCATAAATGTTAAAATAGGCATTATGGTTTCATTCGCTCTGCTCATTCAAGATTAAATTCGGTTATTGCTTTTTACGAGCAAGTAAATTTCCAAGTATCTTCAATACATTAAGGAACCTTCCCTTTGGAAATTTATATAGGATGTCCAAATTTTGATCAACGTTCTTGGTTCAGAGCTTAAAGTTGCCATAACGTTTGGGGCACACATACCAACTTTAGAACGCTCGAGCATTGGTCAAAATTTGGACATCCTACATAGGGCTCAAAATAGATGATTCGGTAATGTCTTGCAGGAACATGAAATTTAAGCTCATAAAAAAGAATATCCGAGTCTAATCCTGAATGAGCAGATCGAGTGAAATCATAATATCTATTTGAACATTTATATTGATTGTTGCATATGGACGTCCAAGGTGACAGCGGACAGAAAGTGTGTGGCGGGACAGCTGTAACACGTGTGCTGAGCCTGAAATCGATGATGGGGAGATCAGCAGACGACTGGAGGCTTGCTGCACAACTCCAAAACAGTCATCACACGAGGAAGCAAGCTGCGATGAAGGCAAGCCTACAGAAACACCATGGATATGAACCCCGTCCGTCTTGTAAATCACAAATATGTTATAAGGTTTTCATCATGTTTTTAATCTTGACAGATCACAGGTTTCAATTAATTATGTCCACTCGCGCCAAAAATACAAAAATTATTGCTAATTCAGCGTGAATGGATAAGTTTCATTTAAATGAGACAAATGTACCAGATGCCACCTGTCGGCAGTGGCCTTAAGGGCTATATTAATGACATGGATTCTACCAAACCACTATTTTATTACGTGACGTAACACGTAAATTTGCTGACAGTTAGCCGGCCGCGGTGATCGAGCGGTTCTAGGTGCTTCAGTCCGAAACCGCGCGACTGCTACGGTGGCAGGTTCAAATCCTGCCTCGGGCATGGATGTGTGTGATGTCCTTAGGTTAGTTAGGTTTAAGTAATTCTAAGTTCTAGACGACTGATGACCTCAAATGTTAAGTCCCATAGTGCTCAGAGCCATTTTTGCTGACACTTAGATGGGTTACTCTTGTAGCCGATACATTCAGGAATGTTCTGCTGTATTTTGTGTTTGGTGGTGGCTTGGAATGACAACATTTTGTATTTCGTAGTGTATTTGCTAATTAGTTATTTTACTGTTGTGTTCACATCTGAGGATGTTTCATACAGAACAGAAAACGGTCATTTAAAAAATTAATGCCATCAGAACAGATAATAAATCTGCTTAAAAATCAGTGATTGCGGATTTGTTCTTCAAGGACATTATGTCAATTTTTATCTCCTAAGTCATCAAGTAGGTGAGGAGAGTTTCCTGCGACGACGCTTGCAAGTTCTAGTTGGATGCAAACACGGTTAGTTGGCAAGTTTTGTAACGATTCTGCCCTTAGCAAACCAATGTTGATGAAAAAGTCTTCTGAGTCTTGAGTCCGCGTCATATTCCTCTTAAAACTGCTTCATTGCTCAAAGTTTCGATCCTTTTGCTGCGATATTCTTCAGGATTCCACGTGTGTTCCTGGACCATGTCGCTTTCACATGAAAAAGACTATATTCCTGCAGGAACACCAGTGGAATCCTGAAGAAAATGCCAGTAGAGGGTTCAATACATGTTGTGAAGAAGTATGAAGAAGAATATGACGCAACCTAACGACTCAAAATTTACCAGCACTGACAACGGCCATGGAAGCCTACAAACTTACATATACACAATTTTCTTCTTTTCTCATGACACATGCTGACAACGATGACACGGTCTGAGAAAGACGTTTCCAGTGCATATATACAAGAAGATGGGGAACCCTGCAAATATCTCACCATGTGATTGATGAGGTCATTTAAAAAATTAATGCCATCAGAACGGATAATAAATCTGCTCAAAAATCAGTGATTGCGGATTTGTTCTTCAAGGACATTATGTCAATTTTTATCTCCTAAGTCATCCAGTAGGTGAGTAGGAGAGTTGTAAAATACAGAAATGGTGAGAAACAACACATTGAGCTAGGACCTACTCAGCATCCAGAGTATCATATTAACTCAACAAATTACTACCATCCAATTTCTTTTCAAGAGGAATGTTAATAAGGGTACATCTGTTATCTGTCATACACATAAAGCAGAATGTATGTATGTGTGTACGTCTGGGATCTCCTCCAAAACCACTGGATCGATTTCAAACCAAATTTAGCACCTAAACAGCAGGTGCCATGAGAATCAGCACTGTGGGATTTATAAACTCATAGCTCCAGCAGGAGTGAAAACATGGGCAAAACGTTTTTTTTCTAGCCTCTGGCATGTCGGTTAGCATGAATCACAGGTATATTGTGTGGGAACAGTACCAGCCTGCCAAATCAATCTGTTTGCAGGGCAGCCTACATGTGAGGGGCAAGAAATTGTTTTCTGGGCCCTGACATCTAGGGTGCATTTCATGGAAGGTGTTTTGTGGGAGTAATATCGGTCTGCTTTATTGAAGTGTACTGGAGGGGCTACATATGCCTCTGAGCATGACTGAGGACAGGTTGAGATGGATGGACAAGGAGATGAACAAAGCAATGGTCAGGAGGAAATGAACAGGGAGAGGGAAGGAGATTTATGAAGCAGGTGAATGGTATAGAGGAGTAATTAGCAGATGAAAAGGAAGAGGGGGCTCAGAGGTGGAAAGAGAGGGGGTGAGAGGAAAGTATGGGCAGAGTGAGTGGTGCAGGAAATGGATGAAAGAGTGAGTGGGAGATGAAGAGACATAGAGAGTGGGGAAGAGAAGTAACACAGACAGATGTGGGAGGGTAAGATGGATAGAAAGAGGGAGGAAGAGAGGGAAAGAACCCGGAGGTCAGGGAGTTATATTGTGAACCATTTGCTGCTGCAGAACACAAGGAGACTGAGATAAGCTGGCCATGTCTGCAGAAGTGAGAACTCATCAAGATCGAGAGCAGTGTCAGAGAAGACACCTGAAGAACTAAGAGCTCTAGGCAGACCAAAATAGAATGGAGGGATCAGTTGCCAAAGGATCTTCAGATATTAAGAACAAGAAAAGAAGATACCAAGGACACAACGCTGTGGAGGAGGTTACTTGACAAGGCCAAAAACTGACTGCAGTTTGTGGGCCCAGGAGAAGAAATATATACGAAGATGGTTGTCGTGTTTGTATTTCAATATTTTTTAAATTGCAAGTTCAGTGACCGATTCAAAACAGACGGCTAACTCAAAAATTAAATTTTGACTTTTTAATCGCTCGGATGTAAAATGTATCCTATGTTATTTTTGCTGGCGCATTGGGGGAACGGCGGTTAGCATGGGCTAGAGGGTAGCATGGATCACTTGGTGTTTCTCTGGATTGCCACAAAACAGCGGACGCACGCAGTGTCTGGACTGAACAGCAGACATCACTCCGCCGTTTGCTAGAACTTCAGTAATGTAGCCGTTGCATTTGTGTCACAAGCAAATTTTATTAATTTTATTTTACTTCACTTTATTTTATTATTATTATTTTTTGTCTCGAAGCTGGTGAACGGTGCATTTTTCAGCATCTGTTTATACTTTTAAAAGTACGAAGTAATATTATCACAAAAGTATTAATGTTCAAGTAGTCTAACGTAGATTTTATTTCTGTTCTCGCCAAGCTCTAATATGCAGTGTCAATCGGGTAGTATAGGCTATACCAAAGTCAGGCGGTAGGGGCCATATAAGTAATTTTATTTTTGCCAAGACTGAAGAAGAAGCTTGCTGGTGAGGGTCGAGGAGAGTGGTCCGAGCCTGCAATGAAGCAATCGATTCACAGTATCTTAGAAGGTGAGACGACCGAAAGAGCTGCTGTTGATCGTTTAAATGTTCCTAGAACTCTACTTAAAAGGAGATCGAAATCACTGTAGGGCATCACCAGACATCTACGTCGCCTCAGATACGGTTTGTCAAATTAGCCTTTCAAGAAACTATGAAATGCTTGTAACACACAAGAAGCATTTAATGCTGCTAGCCAACACTGAGTTTCAAAAGTTGGCGTACGATCCCGGCATAAAATTTAAACCTGTATCATGGATATAACAGAAAATAAATTCGCAGGTAAAGATTTTTATCAAAATTTTATAAAGAAGAACCCAGAACCATCTTACAGAAAACGTCAGTTCACAAGCTTAATGCGTTATATAAGGTTCAACCGACCACAACTTGAAAGATTTCTTAACCAACTGTGTTTGTACTGTCTTGTACTTTTGATATATACACAGCTTAATTTATGACCAACAAAAACACTTTTTAATTTGAAAACCTATATTTTTGTGTGCCCCATACCACGCAACACGTTGACATTTCAAATTTTAATTCTTAGAAAATCTTTCCTTGCTGTGTATCGTTTTTGGGTAGAAACCTTTTTTTCACAGTTTACACCAAGACAAAAGTTCAAGAAAACATTTTATGCAGGTATATCTCATATCAAGACAGCTACTAAGGTTTTATACCAATTTTGGCTTAAACGTACCATACTACACGCAGTTCTCATAATAAATTTTTCTTCATTAATTTTACATTATGCTCAGTGGAACTAATTAGCATCCGAACATTCTCTTTACGTACCTGATAAAGTCAGTTAAGGAGACTCCCTGTCTCTGATAGTTCACCATAAATATACTTGTCTTGATTGGAATGTAGTTAGAGAAAAATAAATTGAGTGTCATTTAATATTTTGTATAATGTAATATCTTGTATAGACACCTTTTATTAACCTGATCATTCCACATCATTATGAAGTGTCATATTCATGATCTATGGAACAAGTACTAATCTAATCTAATCTAACCGGTTTCAGTTGTTAACAGCTATTTTCAGATCATATATTTTCTCCAGACAACTGTGAGCAGCGGATTTATGTTTCAGGAAACTCATAACAATTTGCTGCATTAGAACAACTTCTTTATTTATTTTCTACCGGTTTCAGTCAGTGGTCATCATCTGGCACCTGAATCAACGTTAAAAAACAAAAACAGCAGCAAAAGTTCAATGTTCAAAACGTCATAAAGATACGAAAATATAAAATATAACTGACGAAAAATTCACTAATATTAGTTGCATGTCAAACATTTTGAACCTTAAAATTGCATAGCCGTCTGAGTCATTAATAATAACACAGAAGAACAATAAGTTTCCCACATCATCGATCATTGTCACGGACACTCACAACAGGAAACTGGACATATGTAGCCCGAAAGGCTACTCATGCTGTGTGCAGACTACATACGTCCAGTTTCCTGTTGTGAGTGTCCATGACAAAGATTGCTGATGTGGGGAAACTATGGGACGAAACTGCAGAGGTCGTCGGTTCCTAGGCTTACACACTACTTAACCTAACTTAAACTAACTTACTTTAAGGACAAGACACGCACCCATACCCGAGGGACGACTCTAACCTCCGACAGAGGGAGCCGCGAGAACCGTGGCAAGGCGCCAGAAACCGCGCAGCTACCCCGCGCGGCTAGCTGTCGGAGCAACGGAGAGTTTGCCTTGGTAGTGGTCTGACTAATTACCACTCAAGGGGGCCCGGGTTCGATTCCCGGCAGGGGACTGGGTGTTGTGTATCTTTCATCATCATTGATACACAAGTCACCGAAGGGGCGTCAACTAAAAAGACTTCCAATTCGGCGGCCGAACCCCAAAGGGGATATCCTGGCCAATAAATGCCATACGATCATTTCATTTCTTTTACTGGCCGCTGGCCGCTGGCCGAAGGGAGAACCCATAGAGGTACTCAAGGTACCCTCCACCACACACCGTCAGGTGGCTTGCGGAGTGTGAATGTAGATGTAGATGTAGATGGTTGGCATTTGCACTAGAATCCGGACTCGCGTCCAGCTCTACATGAATTCTATTATTTTGCGATACACTGAAATATTATTTGCGTACGGCAAGACCTCCAGGAGGGTAAATCTTTTATGAATGGTTGCTTGGCATTCCAAAGAACATTATATGCAAGTCGTCCTTTCCTTGTGTTACCCAGAGTGGCTTGTTTAAGCTTGACTTTGAGTGTGTTCCGTCTCCAGCATGTGGATTACTTTCTAAATTGGAGCGTTCGTGTCTGAACGCGTGGCTGGTTTTGTGTAAGGACAATAGTTCACAGCTGGTACGGGTCGCCTCCGGTTTGGTAGTGGCTGCTAGTGACGTAACCAGTTAGAAAAGGGCTCTGAGCACTATGGGACTTAACCTCTGAGGTCGTCAGTCTCCTAGACTTAGAGCTAATTAAGCCTAACTAACCTAAAGACATCAGACACATCCATGCCCGAGGCAGGATTCGAACATGCGACCTTAGCAACAGCTCGGTTCCGGACTGAAGCGTCTAGAACCGCTCGGCCACAGCTAACCAGTTACACACTGGGACTTGCGTTTATGATGGCGTTATCAGAGTGGGTATAACGTGGTGATATTGCAAGACTCTATTTTAAGAAGGTTTGCTTTGAAATAAGTTTGCCCTGGTGCTTATTATATTGGACTGGTTTAGTATTCTGTACCACAGCGATAGTCAAGTCGTGTGATGCAACGATTTTCAAAAATGGTTCAAATGGATCTGAGCACTATGGAACTTAACTTCTGAGGTCATCAGTCCCCTAGAACTTAGAACTACTTAAACCTAACTAACCTAAGGACATCACACACATCCATGCCCGAGGCAGGATTCGAACCTGCGACCGTAGCGGTCGCGCGGTTCCAGACTGCAGCGCCTAGAACCGCTCGGCCACTCCGGCCGGCGCAACGATTTTATGTCCTGTTTTATGAAATATCATATAGTGGTCGGTAGTTCGATTTTAAAATTATTTCATACGTACCAGGCTGTCTCAGAGTTATGAATGTATGTGGGCTTTTCAATGGTTGAGCTATGATCTGATTGTTAATTTATAGCATATTTGCCAGTGTTTCATAATTATTTTATGCCTATGGTTTGTGATTTGTTAACGAATTGTGAAGAATTAACTTCGCGTTGAGACGGAGTTATAATATCTTATCTGGCAGGCGGGAACTCGAAGGAAGTTGATGGCCACAGACGCGAATTAGTTCGATAAGAATTATAACGCTTTGCCTAGGTCAGTGAGGCGATATTGTTTATTTTTCAGATGACCAGGGGTATTTTCTTATATAACTTGTAATTCAGTGGCCTAGCTTGGGACTTAAGTATCGGCGCCTTTTATCCTGTGAACAGACCCTCCGTCTTAGTAACTCATAGTATGATTTTATTTGTATAAATTGTTTGGCTTATTCCATCACATGAAAGCACCGTTTCTTAAAATTTGTTTACTAACAAATTGTGTTTGTTTGATAAAGACATATCTGAAGTTGTCAAAATGGCTCTGAGCACTTTGCGACTTAACTTCTGAGGTCATCAGTCGCCTAGAACTTAGAACTAATTAAACCTAACTAACCTAAGGATATCACGCACATCCATGCCCGAGGCAGGATTCGAACCTGCGACCGTAGCGGTCGCTCGGTTCCAGACTGTAGCGCCCAGAACCGCACGGCCACTCCGGCCGGCATGAAGTTGTCATTCTGCACTTTATGTGTCCAGACCACCACTCCACTACACCCTGAGGTGTACTTGTGATGGCGCAAGTGATACGAGTGTGTCAACAATTTTGTGACACTGCAATACGTTTGTGGACATACCATTTCTGGGGGAATGTTAGGGAGTGTATTATGCACTACACTGTTGTACTTATTTTTATTTTGCCAATAGCTATCGGGTTGACTTCGACCATCTTTGGTCCATAAAAGACGTATTTAACTGTGCTTACCACAACTGAAATAACTAATAATTCTTTTAGAGCTCGATTTTGATATAATTACTTTCTTCTTCGTGTCCGGAAAATATATTTTAAAGTTTTTCAGCACAACGTCCGGCCACGTCCAGTGCTTCTTTCTCGCCCAATCATTTGTATAATTTGTGATTTCAGAATCAAGTACATCTGTGTTTCAATGCCTCGACATGACTGCAGACATGTCCAAATTAACAGACGCCACACATAAAAATATATGCACTTTGATGACAATTAATATTCATTCTGTACAGACACAGTCTTTGTCTGACCTCCTACAGGAATCAGCGTGAGGCTGTGACCAATGAGGATAATAGACAAGGGCCACTATATCCGTAATGTGTGACAAGTTGGGAATTTGGGTTGCTCGAGAAGTGTGCTCGGCAACTGAAGCAGTTAAGGCAAACGCTTGCGTAAAACAGGAAATCTGGATTCTGGTCCTGGTCCGGCACAAATTTTCGCTTGTCCTCATTGAATTTGTTTCATCGCCCGATTGCGGCTAAGGTCGGAATTTCAGTTTCGTCAATACTGCAGTTGCCGAATTCACAGTTAAACAAGTCTTTTGTGGCCGGAACATGGTCTGAGTGTGACCGAAATCGATTGTCAAAATACAAATAAGTACAGCAGTGTCTTGCATGCTGCAGCTCCTATCCTTTATAAAAGCTGATCAGCACTGCCTACACAACATATTGTTTTGAGCATTCTGTTATTTTACATACACTACTGGCCATTAAAATTGCTACAACACGAAGATGGCGTGCTACAGACGCGAAATTTAACCGACAGGAACAAGATGCTGTGATATGCAAATGATTAGCTTTTCATGGCATTCACACAAGGTTGGCGCCGGTGGCGACACCTACAGCGTGCTGACATGCGGAAAGTTTCCAACCGAGTTCTCATACGCAAACAGCAGTTGACCGGCGTCGCCTGGTGAGACGTTGTTGTAATGCCTCGTGTGAGGAGGAGAAATGCGTACCATCACGTTTCCGACATCGATAAAGGTCGGATTGTAGCCTATCGCGATTGCGGTTTATCGTATCGCGACATTGCTGCTCGCGTTGGTCGAGATCCAATGACTATTAGCAGAAGATGGAATCGGTGGGTTCAGGACGGTAATACGGAAAGCCGTGCTGAATCCCAACGGCCCCGTATCACTGGCAGTCGAGATGACAGGCATCTTATCCGCATTGGTTGTAACGGATCGTGCAGCCACGTCTCGTTCCCTGAGTCAGCAGATGGGGGCGTTTGCAAGACAACAACCATCTGCACGAACAGTTCGACGACGTTTGCAGCAGCATGGACTATCAGCTCGGAGACCATGGCTGCGGTTACCCTTGACGCTGCATCACAGACAGGAACGCCTGCGATGGTGTACTCAACGACGAACCTGGGTGCACGAATGGCAAAACGTCATTTTTTCGGATGAATCCAGGTTCTGTTTCCAGCATCAAGGTGGTCGCATCCGTGTTTGGCGACATGGCGGTGAACGCACGTTGGAAGCGTGTAATCGTCATCGCCATACTGGTGTATCACCCGGGGTGATGGTATGGGGTGCCATTGGTTACACGTCTGGGTCACGTCTTGTTCGCATTGACGGCACTTTGAACAGTGAACGTTACATTTCAGATGCGTTACGAGCATCCATTCCATTCCATTCATTCCATTCCTGCGAAACCCTACATTTCAGCAGGATAATGCACGACCGCATGTTGCAGTTCCTGTACGGGCCTTTCTGGATACAGAAAATGTTCGACTGCTGCCCTGGCCAGCACATTCTCCAGATATCCCACCAATTGGAAACGTCTGGTCAATGGTGGCCGAGCAACTGGCTCGTCACAATACGCCAGTCACTACTCTTGATGAACTGTGGTATCTTGTTGAAGCTGCATGGGCAGCTGTACCTGTACACGCCACCCGAGCTCTGTTTGACTCAATGCCCAGGCGTATCAAGGCCGTTATTACGGCTAGAGGTGGTTGCTCTGGGTACTGATTTCTCAGTATCTATGCATCCAAATTGCGTGAAAATGTAATCACATGCAGTTCTAGTATAATATATTTGTCCAATGAATACTCGTTTATCATCTGCATTTCTTCTTGGTGTAGGAATTTTAATGGCCATTAGTGCAATTTCATGCTAATAAGAAAAACAGTGAAGAGTGTTGCAGTTCTAGTGTAATCTTGTTAAATATGTTAGTTTGATAGCTGCAGGTGATAGGCGTGCACATGAGCATGTGTTGGCTCACCTACTAGCGGCAGGAAGCGCCAGGTGTTGCCCACGATGGGGAGCGGCGTGGGTCCGGGAACCTGCGGGTAGGGGCGCGCGCGGCTCCACTCCTCTGCAGCCGGCTGCTCCGCGGCCTCTGGAGCCGCCATCGGACACTCCAGCGACACTGCCGAACACTTGCAGCGCTGGCCCAGCGCCCTACCCAGCCTCAGGCTCAACATGGCGGCGGACCACCTGCAGCACACAACATGGCAGCGTCACGCTCATCGCCCTGAGGACAGTGTATCTTTCACTTCAACTGTTGTAAATGCATACCTTCCAGTTCACCCAAAAGTACTGACGAAAGACAGTGCAGTCGGCACATCACAGCCCAAACATGGACTTTAAAAATTTAATTAAGAGGTCATTTTAATTATTCAGGTTGGATGCGATATAGTCTAAGTTGTCCAACAACAATTTAATATTCATAGTCATCGTCATCAAGCTCGAAAACAAGGGGGGAGGAGGTGTCATGGAGATCATGAGTCAAACGAAGTAACTACAAAGAACGAAACTTGTCTAGCTTGAAGGGGGAAACCAGATGGCGCTATGGTTGGCCCGCTAGATGGCGCTGCCATAAGTCAAACCAATATCAACTGCGTTTTTTTAAATAGTAACCTCCATTTTCATTACATATACGTGTAGTACGTAAAGAAATATGAATGTTTTAGTTGGACCACTTTTTTCGCTTTGTAGATGGCCCTGTAATAGTCACAAACATATGGCAACCAATTTTAGACGAACAGTTGGTAACAGGTAGGTTTTTTAAATTAAAATACGAAACGTAGGTACGTTTGAACATTTTATTTCGGTTGTTCCAATGTGATACATGTACCGTCGAGAACTTATCATTTCTGAGAACGAATGCTGTTACAGCGTGATTACCTGTAAATATCACATTAATGCAATGAATGCTCAAAATGATGCCCGTCAACCTCAGTGCATTTGGCAATACGTCTAACGACATTCCTCTCAACAGCGAGTAGTTCGCCTTCCGTAATGTTCGCACATGCATTGACAATGCGCTGACGCATGTTGTCAGGCGTTGTCGGTGGATCACGATAGCAAATATCCTTCAACTTTCCCCACGGAAAGAAATCCGGGGACGTCAGATCCGGTGAACGTGCGTGCCATGGTATGGTGCTTCGACGACCAATCCACCTGTCATGAAATATGCAGTTCAATAGCGCTTCAACAGCATGCGAGCTATGTGCCGGACATCCACCATGTTGGAAGTAAATCGCCATTCTGTCATGCAGTGAAACATATGGTTCAAATGGCTCTGAGCACTATGGGACTCAACTGCTGAGGTCATTAGTCCCCTAGAACTTAGAACTAGTTAAACCTAACTAACCTAAGGACATCACAAACATCCATGCCCAAGGCAGGATTCGAACCTGCGACCGTAGTGGTCTTGCGGTTCCAGACTGCAGCGCCTTTAACCGCACGGCAGTGAAACATATTGTAGTAACATCGGTAGATCATCACGTAGGAAATCAGCATACATTGCACCATTTAGATTGCCATCGATAAAATGGGGGCCAAATCCCTCCTCCCATAATGCGCCACCACACACAACCCGCCAAGGTCGCAGATGTTTCACTTGACGCAGCCATCGTGGGATTTTCCGTTGCCCAATAGTTCATATTATGCCGGTTTACGTTACCGCTGTTGGTGAATGACGCTTCTTCGCTAAATAGAACGCGTGCAAAAAATCTGTCATCGTCCCGTAATTTCTCATGTGCCCAGTGGCAGAACTGTATACGACATTCAAAGTCGTCGCCATGCAATTCCTGGTGCATAGAAATATGGTACGGGTGCAATCGATGTTGATGTAGCATTCTCAACACCGATGTTTTTGAGATTCCCGATTCTGCTACTGATGTGCGGATTAGCCACGACAGCAGCTAAAACACCTACTTGGGCATCATAATTTGTTGCAGGTCGTGGTTAACGTTTCACATGTGGCTGAACACTTCCTGTTTCCTTAAATAACGTAACTATCCGGCGAACGGTCCGGACACTTGGATGATGTCGTCCAGGATACCGAGCAGCATACATAGCACACGCCCGTTGGGGATTTTGATCACAATAGCCATACATCAACACGATATCGACTTTTTCGGCAATTGGTAAACGGCTCGTGTTAACACGGGTAATGTATCACGAAGCAAATACCGTCCACACTGGCGGAATGTTACGTGATACCACACACTTATACATTTGTGACTACTACAGCGCCATCTATCACAAAGCGAAAAAAGTGGTCCAACTAAAACATTCATATTTCTTTACGTACTACACGAATATGAAATAAAAAATAGGGATTCCTATTTTAAAAAACGCAGTTGATATCCGTTTGACCTATGGTAGCGCCATCTAGCGAGCCAACCATAGCGCCATCTGGTTTCCCCCTTCAAGCTAGACGAGTTTCGTTCTTTGTAGTTTTTTCGTTTGACGCTTATTTCGTGAAATATTTCTCCCGGTCACAATCAATGGACCACCCTGTATTGATACACAAGAAAATAAGTATTCACAATATCAAAAACTGTCGTCCTATCAGCTTGTTCTCAATTTTGAACAAAATTTTCACGAAGATCCTGATAAGCTGAATTAGTCCCACCCTAGACGCAGCCGAACCTATAGAACAAGCAGGATTCCGAAGGAATTTTAGCACTATTGACCACATTCTGACCGTTAGTGAAGTGATAAGCAGAGCAAATGAATACCAACTGCCTCTCTGCATTGCCTTTGTTTATTCTGAAAAGGCGTTTGACTCCGTTAGCCATATAGCTGTCCTCCAAGCTTTCAGTGAGCAAGGAGTGGGAGCAGCGTACATTGAAGTGCTCAGCAATATCTACGAAACTTCTTCAGCTTATGTTAATATCGGCGAATCAACTCAAGAATTCCGCATCATGAGGGCTGTCAAGCAAGGCGACCTCATCTCCCCAACACTGTTCTCGGCTTAACTGCAAATGGCTATGTCAAGCTGAGCTGGGAAGGTAAGGGAATTAGAATTAATTGAAGAAAGCTTACCAATTTGTGATTTGCTGATGATATTGCCTTACTGGCCAACGACTTCGCAGAGCACCAAAAGTTAGTTACAGATCCTGCATCGGAATGTCAGTTGGTTGGCTTGAACATGAACCTTTCCAAAACAAAATTAATGTCCAACAAATGGGTCCCAGCTGGAGATGTGAAAGTCAAGGACAGTCCATTAGAAAAGTTCAGTGTATATATCTACCTTGGCCAGATTATAAATATGAAGGGAGATATAAGGCGAGAAATCTATCGGCTCATCAAACTTGTCTGTCAAACATTGAGAGTAATTCAACAGTATTCAGATCAAAAATGCCAGTAAATCTGAAGAATACAGTATTTGATCAATGCATTCTTCCTGTGCTGACGTATGATTGCGAGATGTGGACATAGAACTTATTTACGAAAAGGGAAACTTAGGACAGCACAGAGAGCCATGGAAAGATCAATGCTGGGCTATACAAGAAAGGATAGGAAAAGGGCAGATGACATACGGTCTGTGACGAAGGTTAAAGACATCTTAGAGGCAGTAGGCTCCTTGAAATGGCAGTGGGCTGGTCACGAAAAGATAGCAGATGGACGAAGATAGTACTGGAGTGGAGACCAAGAGAGCATCGGAGGCCAAGAGGAAGACCAACGGACAGATAGGACAAAGATATCAAGAAGATCGCTGGTAGCACCTGGCAGAGAACTGTTCATGACCGTTCCACTTGGAGAGAAGTGCTGGAAGCCTACCTGAATCCACTACCCGAATAGGCCACATCATGTAATGATTGAATTGGCTAATGATGATACAGTTTCCACTAATAGGCACATTGACGAGGGAAGTTTGGTGGTATATAATGTATTACCACTCTGCCACACAAGTCATCCAGCCATAAATACGTAGGGCTACCAGTGCGAAGCCAGGCGGATCGTGTCTCAAACCATTTGGGTCAAATCGAAACAGGCGATGATGCGTCCACAACAGATTATATTTGAATAGCGAGCTAATGGTTAGAAATGCATTTTTATTGCGTTATGAATATATACAGCGTACACTGGAAATCATCAACGTAGCTCATAGTAATTTTTCAAAGTGATGACTACCAGTCTCAATGCATCTCACAAAGATTCCAGGTGTCTGTTGTACACTGGAATAGGCAGCAGGTGATAAACAACATACATCTCTGACCACCAAAAAGGCATACTGTACACAACTGAGCTTATAGCACGTGTGTTAGTTATATGACGACCACATGCATCGCACCTGCGCATTAACTTGTGCTGCACGCACACCACTCCTTCTTGCCCACGAAAGGATGTGGTTTCAACACGACGGTGCATCGACCCACTTCGAAGTTAATGTCCTCGAGCGCCTGAACAACACTTATCCTCATCGTTAGATTGAAAGGGGTGATCCCGTCCCACGGCCAGCGCGATCACGTCTGTTTTCCTACGGGATTACGTCAAGACGTTGGTGTACAATGCCCCCATAGAAAGGGATGAAGATGTGCTTTCTAGGCTTCAAGCCGCTGGTCTCCTTGTACAACAGAACTTCATGCATCGTTTCCATGCATTCATTGAGACTGGTAGTCGTCACTTTCAACAATTACTATGAACTACGTTGTTGTTATGCAGTGTACAGTGTGTATGTCCATAGCGCAGCACTTTGTTTCCTTGTCTCAATACAGGCGGTTGTCGACTCACTATCACCTGTTTCAACTGAACCGTATAGATTTGAGACACACTGTATACATAGTGTGAACCGTAACTCTACCAACAATTTTTCAGAAGTTGTTCAAGGATACTTTCTGAATATTTCGGTTTAAGAGACCCACGGTGTCCGGGGCTTGTTACGAAGTCATAACAGCAACGCACCGTGCACGTCCTTACACGCTCAAGAATTCCAGGAGTCTGGCGTATTCTATTACTTCCGCAACTGAGATAATTCTAGCAACCGCCATATCCGTACGAGTATCAACCAAAATCTCGCAAACTAGGCTCTTCACATGCCTCTAGAAGAAGTGGTTAATTGGTGTTATGCCGTCGACAGCTTCACTGTTGTGCACTATTTTCAGTACATTACAGATGGGGGCGACAAACAAAACAGAAATGCAGCAACGCTGTAACGAGCCGCAGGAGGTTGTGAGTCTCTTACACCAAAACACTCAGATTGTGTATATATACGTAAAAAATACACTCATGCTCATAAATTAAGGATAATTCTGAAACATGGTGTAACAACGCTCTGGTGGGCGGTTTGCGGGTTTAAATCACCTCGGAGTATGACCATGCGATGCATTTGACCTGCGGTCGTCGCACGGTGGCGTTGGCAGCAGTCCACATACGCAGAGGTGTGTTGGTGCATGTCAGAGTACGGTGCAGCGAGTAAGTGTGCAGACGTTTTCAGACGTGCTAATGATGACTGTGTGTTGAAAATGGCTCAAAGGACAAATATTGATGATGTTATGAGGGGTAGAATACTAGGGTGACTGGAGGCTGGTCAAACACATGGTTCATTCGCCCAGAGACCTGCAAGGTTCATTATACTGACCCCTGGTCACAGGAGAGCCCGTAAAGCCTGGTGCCAAGAACACAGTACAAGGTCATTGAAACAGTGGTCCCCGGTTATGTTGACGGACGAGTCCGGGTATAGTCTGAACAGTGATTCTCGCCAGGTTTCCATCTGGCGTGGACCAGGAACCAGATACCAACCCCTTAATGTCCTTGAAAGGGACCTGTATAGAGGTTGTGGTTTGATGGTGTGGGGTGGGACTGCGATTGGTACACGTACACCCCTGCATGTCTTTGACAGAGGAACTGTAACAGGTCAGGTGTATCGGATGTCATTTACACCAGTATGTCCGCATTTTCAGGCGTGCAGTGGGTCCCACCTTCCTCCTGATGGATTATAGCTCACGGCCCCACCGAGTTGCCATTGTGGAGGAGTACCTTGAAACAGAAGGTATCAGGCGAATGGAGTGGCCTGCCTGTTCTCCAGACCTAAACCCCATCGAGGACGTCTGGGATGCTCTCGATCGACGTATCGCTGCACGTCTTCAAACCCCTAGGACATTTCAGGAGCTTCGACAGGCACTGGTGCAAGAATGAGAGGCTATGCCCCAGCAGCTACTCGACCACCTGATCCAGACTATGCCAACCCGTTGTGCGGCCTGTGTTCGTGTGCGTGGTGATCATATCCCATATTGATGTCGGGGTACATACGCAGGAAATAGTGGCGTTTTGTAGCACATGTGTTTCTGGACGGTTTTCTCATCTTATCAGCAATACCGTGGACTTACAGATCTGTGTCGTTTGTGTTCCCTATATGCCTATGCTATTAGCGCCAGTTTTATGTAGTGACACGTTGTGTGGCACCACATTGTGTAATTATCCTTAATTTATGAGCATGAGTGTAGTAAACCAGAACTCCACTGTCACCCTTCCTTTCAGAGGTTGTTCAGGGATACATTCTGAGTGTTTTGGTTAAGGGACTCATAATCTCCTGCGGCTCGTTACAGCGTTGCTGCATTTCGTTTGGTTTGACGCCGCCATCTGTAATGTACTGAAAATAGTACACAACAGCGAAAATGTCGACGGTACAATACCAATGAACTTCTCCTTCTGGAGGCATGTGAAGAGCGTAGTTTCCTAGAATTATCGCAGTTGCGGAAGTAATATGCCAAACTGCTGGAATCCTTAAACGGGTAAGGCAGTGCACGGTGCGTCACTGTTATGATTTCGTAACGAGCCACCGAACACAACGGGTCTCTTGTTCCAAAATGTTCAGAAGGTATACGTGAACCATATCTGAAAGTTTGTTGGTAGAGTTATGGTTAACGCTGTCTATACGTCGTGTCTCAAATCTCTTAGTTTAAATTGAAACAGGTGATAGTGGGTCGACAACCGATTAAATTGAGACAGGGAACCAGTGGTCGGAAATGCAAAGTTATTGTGTTATGGACCCATACACCGTACACCACACACTAACGACATCGTCCATAGTAACTGTTGGAAGTAACGACCATCAGTCTCAGCATCGATTTGTTTGCAGTTATGAATAAAATTATTTTTCAAGCGGACATTTACGTGCACGTTCGAAAGAGGAGTCCCAAATTAGTTTAGGTCGGTATATGTTTTATCGTTATGTGTTTACAGAGACAGTAAAACACAAAGAATAAACAGAACTCCAGCAGCGATTCAATAACGCTGCATGCTTGGAGGTAGCAGTCAGCGCGGGCCAGGGCAGAGCTGTCACTGCTCCGACGCTGGTCATTCTTCGAGTTTTACTGTCCCTGTTAACACGTATTGATAAAACAAATATGGCACTAAATTAATATGGGACCGCTCTATCGAATGGGCACGTAAAATTCCGATTTTAATAAAATCTTCTTGTTTGTAACAAGAAGTCGACCGACATTTTCCGTCGACAGTGGGCGCCACATGAAAGACGTGATAAGAATTCAAGAATTAGATTTTCACTCTGCAGTAGAGTGTGCGCTGATATGAAACTTCCTGGCAGATTAAAACTGTGTGCCCGACCGAGACTCGAAGTCGGGACCTTTGCCTTTCGCGGAAAAGTGCTCTACCATCTGAGCTACCCAAGCACGACTCACGCCCTGTCCTCACAGCTTTACTACTGCCAGTATCTCGTCTCCTATCTTCCAAACTTTACAGAAGCTCTCCAGCGAACATTGTGATAAGAATTATTCGTTTGGACGGACTCCTGCTACACAATGAAGATACGAAACTGGAACTATCTGCTGAACCACCAGAGAAAATGCGTCTGAGGGCTCTTAGTTTACAGTATCTAAAGGAGTATAAGGCCAGCGGCCTTGCCGTAGTGGTAACACCGGTTCCCGTCAGATCACCGAAGTTAAGCGCTGTCGGACTGGGCAAGCACTTGGATGGGTGACCATCCCGTCTGCTGAGCGCTTTTAGCAAAGGTGGTGCACTCAGCCCTTGCGAGGCAAACTGAGGGGCTACTTGATGGAGGAGTAGCGGCTCCGGTGTCGTAAACTGGCATACGGCAGGGAGAGCGGTAAGCTGACCACATGCCCATCCATATCCGCCGTCAGTGACGCCTGTGGCCGGTCGGTACCGTTGGGCCTTCCAAGGCCTGTTCGGACGGAGTTTAGTTTTAAAGGGAGTATAAGTGCAGATATTTTTTTATATTTGTTACCTTAGCATGAACACACATCGGTTTGTTGGTTGTTTTTTCTCAGCATCGAACAGTCTTCCCACAAACACGTCACAGACTTCAAGACCTGATTTTTTCCACTCGGTCATACTGCACCACTAAGTGGACTATACCTGTCAGCATAGGCTTACCTTGGTGCATACACGCAACACCTGATCTGCTGTCCAGAGGGAAAAAAAGCATTATGGCTTGCTTTTGACACATGTACTTGGAAGCACCAACCAACCTCAAAACATATAACTTGTAGTGGCCACAAGTAATAGTCTGCGAATGATGTAAATACTGATGCAGTTTCGTTCAGTACACCGTCCTCAATTACCGATAGAAATATCTGCGTTTATGTATTCATATATATAGTGTGTAACGCGGATGATGTTTATCTGTGAGTGTGTATGTGGTGTAAACTACGTTTCTACATCTACATCCATACTCCGCAAGCCACCTGACGGTGTGTGGCGGAGGGTACTTTGAGTACCTTTATCGGTTCTCCCTTCTATTCCAGTCTCGTACTTTTCGTGGAAAGAAAGATTGTCGGTATGCCTCTGTGTGAGCTCTAACTTCTCTGATATTATCCTCATGGTCTCTTCGCGAGATATACGTAGGAGGGAGCAATATAGTGCTTGACTCCTCGGTGAAGGTATGTTCTCGAAACTTCAACAAAAGTCCGTACCGAGCTATTGAGCGTCTCTCCTGCAGAGTCTTCCACTGGAGTTTATCTATCATCTCCGTAACGCTTTCGCGATTACGTTTGCAACGTGTATGTTCACAACGTACCAGTGGCGTAGGGGAAGACGCGAAGAAAATTTTGATCCAGGAGACTTGCCTTTTATCAGTCACCTGTGCTATTGCACATGTATGCCACATGAGATTCTGGCTAATATTGCCCTTGAATATTAGAAATCCATTGTTCTTGCATTTAGGAAACGTAAGACTAGCTCTTTTTCAATTTCTTTCAGAATATTTCGAATCTGAACAGCATAAAATTAACAATTAAATCGCTTTGTTTCTCTGCCCTTCTTCCTACCAAATTATTGTGCTTGTAAGGGTTAACTTTGGATCGAATTTATGGTAAAAGTTATCAATTTTGCCAAACGTTTGTGAAGTCCTTTCCTTCTTTTATTGCCCTCACGGGAAAGTGTAAATTAATAATGTTGACGACTAAGCCGGTGGCGTAAAAGAGCAAAAGGACATTGAAAATCTCGCGCAGGGCACATGTTCTGTAGCTTGGGTGGCTTTTGTTGGCCAGTTTGAGGTTACCTCCCGGCTTGATAGACGAGAGGTGTTCACATGAAACTCTCCGTCTCGACTTAACTACATCATTGTGGTACTATCTTATCGTTCACACGATTCTGCTGAGTTCTTATACTCAAATATTTTCAGAACCGTTTAAGATCTGTTGAAAACAGAGCCCAAGTTCTGAAGGTTGTAATTTCTCCGAAACTAGTAATCGTATTCTGAAGAGTGAAAATTCATTTAATTCGTCTTTCAGAACTACATTGCGCAACAAAATTAAGGGATTACTTTTCCGAAACTCCATAACTGTATCGCAATCCAACGCATAAGTTCGAAATTTGGATAAAAGTTGCCTGCAACCTTCCTCTGTAACGATGCAAATACGTGGCGCACTGCGGCGGCACTTTCGGGCTCGGCGTCGCTTCAAACAGCAAAATGACAACACATCCAAAAAAAAAAAAAAAAAAAGGCCACAGTACAACAGTTCATATGACGTATGATGTGGGTTGATGATGTCACATTGGCTCAAATTTCACCGCAGTTCTGCCCGATTCCACCGTGGACGTGTCGCATGATGCAAAGGTTGTCACAGCCCTCTTACCACGTTTCATGTTTTCTTTTAAAGGCGCCACGGTGGAGGACAGAACCACGATGCCCATCGTTTAAATCGCCTGGTTTTCTTATGGGCGGCCGAGAAAAACATTTCAGACATACCGTCGCTTAGAACTGAGGCGAAAACGCCTCAAGGGATAACATACTGGCCGTCAATGAAACCGCGCCTTGCCTTCAGGCGTTGATTCCCACGAGTTTCGTGGTCGATAACAATTCTCTGTATGATCAATATAATCAATATATTTATGGGTTGAATAGCGGTCCAGCACAAATTTTCAGCTTTTACAACCGATTTCAGTCAGTGGCCAGCCGCAGAGATTCGAGCGCGCACGGAAGCTTTCCTTCAATCGTTCTTCCCGCGTACCATACGCGGCTGGAACAGGAAAGGGAGGTAATGATAGTGGCACGTAAAGTGCCCTCCGCCATACACCGTTGGGTGGCTTGCGGAGTATAAATGTTGATGTAAATGATGAGCAATAACACGACGTTCCTGACAATGTTCGACAAAACTGACACCCCCAGACGCTTCAACCCTTCCTATGGACATCGTGGGCCAAGAACCCCACTGAAAGTGCTATGTGACACCAATTTTTGCCTTGGTGTGCAGGCAGGAACCACTAAAGATCGTTCAAAAACATTCTACGAAATCGTGATCCGAAGCAAACGGAGTTTCTGCTTTTCCATCCCTACCGTTTCACGCCCTGTTGTGGCATGATCACGGGGAAGGAGGGAAGAGGGGGGTTGCAACATTAACATGTGAGTGAGTAAAAGGGCAAAGGGTCCCTCGGAGACCCCCAGTTCGCCAACACCTTCCGTGCCACCCATGAACGGTTATTGATCGCTTTACAAATTTGCCTTTCAGTAACGTCGGGACACGCTCAGCTTGGCGGCTATCCTAGTGCCTGAAGGCAACTAAACCACAAATAAGGGGTGTCGAAGGGGTGGAAAAACAGAAACGCCCTTTGCTGTTTCGGATCACGTTGAGATTTCGTCGAATGTTTTTGAACGATCCCTAGTGGTTAGACACTGTATATTCCACAGAGGTCACATCATGTTCAGTGGGGTTTCAGCTCCACGATGCCCTTAGTGTAGGACTGATACGCCTAGGGGGTGGCAGAAGTATTGAACGCTATCAACAACTTCGTCCTGTTGCTCATTGCACTGAGAACTGTCCTTTTCGACCATAAAATGTGTGTTAATCAACTCCCCAAGGGAAGGAATGGTTTACGCTACCCCATAAAACATTTTCGTGTCGATTCTAAGCGGCGGGGTGTCTGAAATGTTTTCCTCAGCCTTCCACCAGGAAACCGCGTGATTTCAACATTGGGTGTCGCGGATCTGACTTCCACCACAGATTCTCTGCCTCGTGATGACTGGGTGTTGTGTGATGTCCTTAGGTTAGTTAGGTTTAAGTAGTTCTAAGTTCTAGGGGACTGATGACCATAGATGTTGTCCCATAGTGCTAAGAGCCATTTGAACCATTTTTCCACCACAGAGACGTGAAAACAAGGGGTGAAATGTGCGTAAGAGGGAATGTGACAACCTTCCCATCGTATGACACTTCCACAGTGGCACTGAGGAGAATTGTGCTAAAACTTGGTGCCAGTGTGACATCATTAACAAACCTTACAGCTGTTCTGAGCTGTCGTCTTTTTTCCGCATATGTTGTTTGGAGCGTCGCGAGCCCGATGGTGTTGCAGGATGCCACGCTTTTGCACCATTACAGAGGAACGTTGAAGGCACCTTTGAGCTAAACTTCAAAGTTATGCGTCGGAATGAGAGACAACTATGGGGTTTCTAAACAGTGATCCATTAATATTGTTGCGCAGTGTACAATAACAATACTAACAGCGGTTCAACTTGTAAAAGCTAAGTTGATACTGATGTTTTTGTAATCAATATAGTTATGAAAACAGATTACAAATTTTGTGAGGATTTTTCACAATTCATTTGGGTGAAAACGGAATCACGTATCTGATAATAGCCAGGAAATATCTGAGGTGAACAGCTTACCTGAATCATTCCGTGCACATACTGGACGAAAAAAACTACATATTCAAAATTCTAGATTGTTTAAGAGAAGATGAAAAGAAACACTTTGTTTTATGTGACAAAATTATCAGTGTTGCATCGTTACTCCGCTACGGGTCCATGAAGACTTCGACGCTAGTGACCTTCACAGACGGTGTTCTAACTGCTGTATGATGAATATTATTTTAGTGAACTTAGGGAACGTCGTCTCCTTACATTCATGCATGACTGGCATCTGTCCGCTAATAATTAGCACGTGATTCACACGTACTGGCTGAAGTTTCAGCCAAACGGCCAAACAGCTCGTCTGTAATATACATCGGTGTCTCGTTTACCAAATGCTTCATGTCCCGCCACAAAAAGAAATCCGTAAGAGGTGAGGTCGGATGAGCGTGTTGGTCACGGTACTGGCCCAAACCTCCCAATCCAGCATTCGGGGAAATAATTGTCCAGATGTTCTCTAACATCGACGGAAGAGTGTAGTTGGCCCCTGTCATACTCGAACCATAGTCGTTGCCTGGCTGCTAGAGAGATATTCTCCGACATTTTCGGTAATACAGTACTTCACACAGAAAGATACGGCCATTTCCTCCAAAAAGCGCGTTGGGCAGATTATACGGGCCAATCCACATGATCGTGAACAATACCAGCCTACACATTTGTGGTAGATCTCTGTTGATGGTGGAACAAACACAAACATGACTACCGTGGCCGTTGGACATTCGACCCCTTATGAAGACAGTCTTATCAGTAGCCAAAACACAAGTTTGAGAATCAGGGATATTTACAGTTTGGTGTAGATATCATTGACAGAACTTCACGGGCTGAGGAAAGTCAGAAGTTGGTAAAACTTGTGCCTTCTGATACTTGAATGGATCCATGTACGTCTGTTGCAGAACGCTCCTAACATTGGCGTTGGACGTATTTATACTAAAGTGGAACCATGGAGAGACAAGACGAGACGATCGGTCCCTGTTTCGTAGAACGTAGCCGTCCGCTGACGGATCCAGAACCGCACTCACTCTTGCACGTCAGCGATTTGGTTGGGGAACACTGCAACATTCTCCGTACAGCCAGGATCTTTCACAGTGCGAATTTTATATCTTTGGCGACCTGAAGAAAGACATGAGTGGACGTCGGTTTCACTCGCACGGGGAAGTGCAAGAGTGGATGCGGTTGTGGGACGGTCAGCGGCCGACCGCGTTCTACGAAACGGGAATTGGTCATCTCGTCTTCCGTTGGGATAAATCTCTTAACGTATGTGGTGATTACTTTTGAAGGCAACCATTCCATTGTCTCGTTATGGAGGGTGTTCGGTTTTCATTTGACTACCCCTCATAGCTCCTATGGATCATCTGCTGATGCCGGAGTTGTCACAATTCGCTGCACTCCCAAACCGAACAGTTCGCACAAGGTGAGTTCTACCAGCCACCCGTAGGTCTGCTCTAAGGGACCCTGATTCACGAAGACGGCCGTCTAATCTTTCCCTCTACTGAAAATAAGTAGCTTTCTCTGCGTGGATACTGCATTTCTTCAACCATTCACTCCCGTCACTGCCGTTTCAGTTAGAAGAATGCCTTGTGAACTGCTTAGTAGCTCTAGCAGTATTCCATTCTTCTTCACTTCTGATCCGTAGAGATACGCAGATTCATGATCGATAATGGAACGTTCATGGTACTGAGGATGCCTCTTGCTTGCGGCACTGCGCTTTCTCCCTGCAATTATAGAGCGCCCGGTGCACATGAGAGCAGGCCACTGCTTTCGCAGCCTCGGGGTCATTAACTGTGCTCCTTGCTCTGCTGAGTCAGGAGCATCCAGCTCTGTCATCGCCGAGCATTCACTTCCGCGTACCCGAGATCCACATGTACCCTCGCACTTTCCTTCTTGTCCTGTTTCTTCCGTTGAGTTTTATGGAAACGACTTTGCATTCATTTTCTTAACGCTGTACCAGCTGCAATTCCCGATACTGTTACGACTATTTCGTTGGTGGGAATAGCGGAATGGAAAGGCCTCGATCTCATGATGCCACAGTTTGACTTGAGATACTATATTTATCAGCGGTTTTTAGCAACTTACAAGCCTGAATTATGTTCTGATTTTGTGAATAATTTCTAAGCTAATCAGTCGCTAAATTTTGAAAAAGAGAAAAAGAGTGAAACAAAGAAGAAAAAAGACGGACAAAAAGCACTAAAAACGTAAAAGGTGAGGAGCTAAATGACTCAAAAGTAGCGATTCCGAGGTTGCGATAAATTGACGCTTCATGTGCGAGGGCTTGCTGTAAAGTAATGCCTCCGAATTTTTTTGTTGAAATCTCTTGAAGCTTTTTAAATAACACAAACTTTATTAACATTCTACATCTTTATTCTCCATGTATACATGTTTCTTTCTTTCTCGGGCCTTTGTCCGCTCCAACGCGGGGTCGGCTTTGTTATGACGGATGTGGCAGTGTTAATTACAGAGGGTGGCCGGATGCCCTTCCTGCCGCCACCCCGAACCCCCTGGGACGGAAGGAGTGTACCCCAGCTCTCTGCGTCTAGTGTAAGTCATGAGATAGTGCGAACGGTTTCAAATGTCTGTGAATCGTGTAACTGAGACAGAACGTGGGGATCAGCCCGGTATTTACCTAGCGGGATGTGGAAAACCACCTAAAAACTACATCCAGGCTGGCCAGCATACCGGCCCTCGACGTTAATCCGCCTGGCGGATTCGATCCGGAGCCTGCGCGCCTACCCGAGTCCAGGAAGCAGCACATTAGCGCTCTCGGCTACCCTGGCGGGTCCTTGTCTACATGTTTATTCCTCAACATAGTTACCCTGGCAACGAACACATTTCTCTCAACGAGAGACCAGTTTTTTGATACCGTCACTGTAGAATGTTCGACATTGTTGGCGGAGTCACAATCTCACCTCTGCTTGCGTCGCTTCATCACTACGAAGTGTAGTGCTCGAAAATGTTCTTCAGGTTTTGGAAACAGATGAATATTGGATGAGGCCAAGTCGGGGCTGTATGGAGGATGATCGATGACAGTGAGCCCAGGGCGTCGGGTTGCTGCAGATGACGCAGTGCTCGTGTGTGGTCTGGCATTGTCATCCTGAAGGAAAGGATGCTCCATGTGTGGACAAACTATTTGAATTCATGCTTTCAGGTCCCTCAGCCCCTGTTTCTTACTCACCGACATGGCTACGTTACACACCGCCATGTTACACGCAAAAATTCGGGGTCTTCTAGCGGAGGAGTGTTGCAACTTGTGTCAGCGAAGCGATAAACTCGACCGAGTAATATTCACATGTAATGCCTCAGCTGATATTGAGAACGGAATTAAAAATTCGTTGGCATTACTTTCCAGCAAGCCCTTGTAGACGGTGACACGCAACTGGCATCAGTACGATTTTCTTAATGAAATCTTTAATTCTTCTGATGTTTTCTCAGCTGTCGTTACCCATCACCGAATCAGTTCTGCAAAGCGCTGTCCTATTTTACGCTCTTACTATCGAGCGAGGTTGCGAAATGATTAGCTTAATGGTCTCGCATTCGGGAAGGCGACGGTTCAAATCCCCGTCCGACCATCCAGATTTAGGTTGTTCGTGATTTCCCTAAATCGCTTCTCTGAAAGGGCACGTCCTTGAAACATTCCGAGCATGTCCTTCGTCTCTCTTGACCTCGATGTCGACTGGCCGCTAAACCCTAAACTTTCTTTATACGCTCTTACCACATCCTACTCCATTCTGTGTGTCTACTTTCGGTAATATACAGCTGCCCATTAAAATGACAGCACCAGCGAAGATCCAAAATAATTGAGTTTTGCATATTGCTTGTATGCGGTATAGTAGGAAGAATATATGATTAAACTTGTATCTGATTTGGGGGGACACAGGGTGCGTAATTTAGTACATGCCCTGGTAGTAACAGTCGCTCTAACAGGCTGGGCATCGAGTGGAATTGAGGTTGAGTGCCAAATACGGGAATGTCATTCCATCTCGTCAACATCTGTGCTATAGTTCATTGGCCTTAGTGGCTGATAATTGGTGGTGTGCCACTTTTCTCGGCAGTCCATGAGCAGATGGTAGATCTGGAGAGCGCAATCGTCAAGTAACGCATAAGGTCAGGACAGCAAGGGCTAAGGGAGGTCTTGCGTTATCGTGCTGAGATATAACTTTGAAGACAGGGAAATACCACCTGTTCTTATCGTAAAGGAAATGCAACGTCTGCTCTCCAAATTACCTTCCTGTCGACCAGTGGAGAAAGTGTGGTGTACTGAATGACACACCATCACTTCAGGTGCTGCGTCCGTATGACACTCACGATTGGAATTTGGTATTTTCCTCGGCCCCTGCACTCACGGATCGTGAAGCTGAACGCATCTCAAAGACCAAGTGATGCTACTCTTGTGACCAGTGTTGTGAACACACATCTCTCTGCTGACGTACCAAGATAAGGCAAAATATTGGTCACTGTGCTGACCGTCCATGGTGCTCCATACATTGACGTATCGTCCAAGTGAACACTTATCTTGGTGCAAATGCGTCCATTTCGTGACTCAAGGAGGGTGACAAAAACTGAAGAATACGACTGTCTCCTCTGGTGGTAGCTGCGTGGTGTTGAGTGTACCTCTCCTGAATTCCTTGATTCCATCTTCACATGGGAGCAGCTGAAATATTGTGAAACGATGAGCTGAAGTCTCTGTAGGCCACGATCCTGCCGCTGTCGGATGCCGACATTTGATGGTACGCGTTGCTCCCATACACGTTTCTCCCACTCACAAAAAGCAAAATACGAACTGCTCACAAACAAACAACGTTCCAGTGCGATTTCTGCTTAATCTTCCCTTAGCTAGTAGAAGGCTGGGGAAAGTGGCCGGGCTAAGGTTTTCCTATTTTTTAAACCGAGTAGCAATAGACGGAAGTGCACAGGAATGACTGGTTATAATCTGCAGCTATTGAAGTGTAATAACGAATTATCTTCGGATCAAATTAAGTACGTTAAACAATTCAGTTTTGAGAAAATGGCAAAATGTCTACCTTGTCCGACATGATCGGGTGAAGTTCAGGAATAAGGGGTAAAAAATATTTTACCAAAGTACTCAATGTATTTTACTGGTAAACATGACTCGAATTAAAATATTTAGACTTTTCACAAACAACAGTCAAGCTCTGTTCCTCGACTCCTGTACGAAGTTCGAGGGAACAGAGGAAGATAACTGGCGCTAAATCCACTGCTCTTCCGACCTAGAATTTTAAAATTTTTCTTCGTAGTACATGCATTCTTTGTCTTCATCGTTGTCGTCGAAGAGAGCTCTTCAAGGATCGGGTTTGCTGCTCTTTACAATTCTCCTTTTTACTGCATTTCTTCTCTTTGGATCCTTCCCATCTTTCCTTCTTTTTATTTTCTTCCTCTTCTCTCTATTTATTTTCCGCTTCTAATTCACCTTTATTAGGCTTTGCTGTATCTCCGAGGAGCAGTTCTTTCGACCGCTGCTGCTAGCTTTTCCCAAAGTGACCAGAAGCCGCCACCGAGACAGCCACTTTGCCCACATTGACGCTGTTATGCAAAAACCGTATACCTTCTAATAACAAGATCGAAATTTCAACAACCAAAGTAGGATTCTGGAGTGAAGATATGACACTTTCAAACACAATTTCTTCAAAAAGACGAAGTCACATTCCCTCTCCACAACTCGTACACAAACTGTATCGCCTACTTTTCATCAGGATTACTAAAATCCACAAAAATAATTTTTTCTAATTTTTTTCCCGAAGGAAAGACCGACACCAGCCGCAATCGGGCATCGGAATAATTCTATGGTGAAAGTTGAAAATTTGTGCCGGACCGGGAGTCGAAACTGGATCTCTCATTTCACATGAGCGGTTGCCTTAACCGCCTTTTCTTCATTATTGTTCTCGTCATGTGACCTGGGCGGGAATCACGTGACACCCTTCCAAGTCATCGCTGAATAATTCACTCAGTTTTTTTATTATAGAGAGTAGCCAACTCTCTGACCAAACACGCTGGGCTGCCGTGCCAGCTCCCTCGGCCGTCTGCACACACTTCCCGTCAGACTCAAGTTCACAACTTGCCACACAGTAGTAGCGTCCGTTCACCTGTTTCCTTGCAGCGAGTCCTGTATTCCGGCAAGAGGCTCGGACACTGTTGTGTATCGCACAGAAGCTATCAAAGGAGTCTCTCTTACAGATGTACTATACAGGGTGGGTCACTAACGACCGCCGCCTAGAATAATTTCGAAAGTATGAGAGTAACCGAAAAGTTCGAAGAACAAATGTTGCATGGGACAACGGGGGCCACAATATGACGTTGGTTATTTGTTACTAGGTGGGGTCGCGTCAGAGATATGAAGGTCAACTTTGTTTTTTTTAAATGGGATGCTATAGTTTGGTGCTTATTTTCTGATAGCGGCTATGGAGACGAATCCAATGATGTGAAACAGTAAGGTCTTTGAAGGCCAACGAAGGTCAAAAAGGTGGCATGAACGTCCATTTACAGAAGGTGTTCGAAGTGATGACCTTTGGTATCAATGCAGTGCTGCAATCTTCTTGTCATGGATTGAGTGGTATTCCTTTTCACTTCGGCACTTATCGAAACACATTCTCTCTCGTATATCGTACAAATAGTAAATATTCGCCGAATACGGGTTATCCATCTAACGAGCCATTGACATGTAAATACCATTTGACGGTTTCGCAATACAACAATAATAGGAACGGTAAGACTAGTATCATTGAATCAAGCGAATGTGAATTATGTACTCCTTTGCAGAACAGGTCGATATGCTTCTCATTTACGGAGAATTCCAACAAAATTCAGTGAGAGCTAGAGACTTATGCGCTGAAAGATATCCTCAACGTACTCACCCTACACGTTGTACATGTAAATGTGTGTGATAAATTGGAAACAACTGGATCTTTAACGCATCGGAAACATCCGACAAAGGAAAGCTACTAACGAGGAAACGTAAATTGGTACTCTTGTCACTGTGGTTCGATACCAATAAGCTTCTCTTGGCCGGGAATGCCCTTTTCGCCATTACTAGTTTGCTTTTGATGTCCTCCTTGCTTCTTACGTCATAGGTTATTTTCCTGCTTAGATAGCAGAATTCCTTAACTTTATTTACTTCGTGACTAACAATCCTGATCTTATCTGTCACTTCGTTCTTGGTCGTCCACTCTTATTAATTCTCTTAAGGCTCTTGTACATATTGTATATTGTATTGCAACGGGGGCCATAATATGACGTTGGTTTTTTGGTCCTAGGTGTCCCTATACTTTATCCCTATTTTTCTCAGTATTTCGAACATATTGCACCATTTTACATTGTCAAGCACTTTTTCTAGCTCGACAAATCCTATGAACGTGTCCCGATTTTTCTTTACTCTTGCTCCCATTATCAGTCGCAACGTCAGAATTGTATCTATGGTGCCTTTACCTTTCCTAAACCTAAACCGATAGTCACTAAGACATCCTCCATTTTCTTTACCATTCTCCTGTATATTATTCTTGTCAGCAAATTTGATGCGTGAGCTGTTAAGCTGATTGTGCAATAACTATCGCACTTGTCAGCTGTTGCAGCTCCTTGTGTTAGTTCGCGTCAAATCCCAAGGGAATCTGGCATGAGCCAGAGTAGTGGCGTTCGTGTACTGCATCGCCATAAATATCATTCTCACCACATCAGTCTCCACCAAGAATTAACTTGTACGGATTGTATGTGTCGCATTGAATTCTGCCGATGGGCACAACTTCAGATTCAGAGGTATGACACATTTATTAATTTTGTTTTATTTACTGACGAGGCTACATTCACGAACCATGGAAATATTAATTTGCATAACATGCATTACTGGGCAACTGAAAATCCATGTTGTATGCGGCAAGTTGCACAACAACAACCGTGGTCGGTGAATGTATGGTGTGGGATTCTGGAGAACAGTATTATAGGCCCCTATTTCATCGAAGAAAATCTTAATGGTAGGAAGTACACCACATTCGTGCAAGAAACATTAGGTCTGTTATTGGAAGAAATACCTTTAGGAACAAAGAACAGAATGTGGTATCAACACGATGGGTGTCCGGCACATTCTTCGCTAATGGCTAGAAATGAGCTGCAGAGGCAATTCCCGAATCGTTGAATTGGACGCGGAGGGGATATGTCGTGGCCGGCTCGTTCGCCAGACTTGACGCCTCTGGGTTTTTCCTTGTGGGGACTCGTGAAAGACATTTTTAATAAAGAACTTCCAAATACATCTGAAGATATGCGAGAGAGAATCGTCAGAGCATGTGCTTCGATAATTGCTGAAGTGATAAGGAATACCACTCAATCCATGATAAGAAGATTGAGCACTACATTGATACCAATGGTCATCACTTCGAACACCTTTTGTAAATGGACGTTCATGCCACCTTTGTGACCTTCGCTGACCTTCAAAGACCTTACTGTTACAGATTATTGGATTCGTCTCGATAGCCGCTATCAGAAAATAAGTACCAAACTGTAGTATCCCATTTAAAAAAACAAAGTGATATATTTCTGAAGCGACCCTACCTAGCAACAAAAAACCAATGTCATATTATGGCCCCCTATTTGTCCCATGCACCTTTTGTCACACAAACTTTCCAGCTCCTGTCATACATTTCGGAGTTATTCTTGGTGACAATAGTTAGCGACTCACCCTGTATACACCGACGAAAAAAATCGCATCGTCAAAAATGATTAATATAGAGTAACGAAATTTTGGGACTACATTTGTCTAGGAAATATATTTAAGTACTGAACACTGCAATATCAAGGGTTAATGTAAGCGTGAAATAAGCCTTTCAAATGTAAAATTCTGGAACATTAATAGCCAGTGTAGCCACCACAATATTGAATCAAACCATGCAAATGCTCATGCATTGTGTTGTACAGGTGCCGTATGTCAGTTTGTGGAATGGAGTTCTATGCCTGTTGCACTTGGTAGGTCAGTTCAGGGACGGTTAATGCTGTGTGCGGATGCGGTGGAGTTCTCGTCCGATGATGTCCAATATGTGCTCGATTAGAGACAGATATGGTGATCGAGCAAAACAAGGCAACATGTCGATACTTTGTAGAGCTTTTGGGTTACAATGGCGGTATGTGAGCGAGCGTTATCCAGTCGGTAAACATCCCCTGAAATGTTGTTCATGAATAGCACAACAATCTGAATCACCAGACTGACGTACAATTTACTAGTCAGGGTGCGTGGGACAACCACGAGAGTGTTCCTGCTGTCATTCGAAATCGTACCCCTGACCTTAAATCCATATGTATGACCAGTGTGTCAAGCACTCAGTCAATTCGGTTGAAAGCCCTCAACTGGCTTCCTTCTAATCAATATATGGCCAACACTTGCACCGAGGCAGAACCAGCTTTGATGAGAAATCAACCTACCCTCCAATGAGCTTCGCTTGACACCACTGAAGACACAGATGGTGGTGGGTTGGGATCAGTCTAAGGCACGCTACAGGACGTCTGGCTCGGAACTGTCCTTGAAGTGACTGATTTGTTTCAGTTTGTTGTGTCGTTGTGGTGCTAACTGCTGCTCAAATTGCTGCTGTAGGTGCAGTACGGTCCGCCAGAGTCATACGCCGAACACAATGGTCTTCTCTGTCGGTAGTGCAACGTGGCCGTCTGGAGCCCAGTCTTCGTGCGAGAGTATATTCTTGTGAGCAACGCTGCCAGGAGTCATGTACTGCGGCTACATTCGTGCCAAGTCTTTCTGCAGTGTCGCAGAAGGAACATTCAGATTCTCTCTGGAATATTACACCAGCTCTTTCAAATTCAGTAAGGTGTTGGTAATGGCGTCTTTGTGACCTTAAAGGAATTTTTGACTGACAACAGGTCACCACGTCCAATCTGAAAGATAAATAAGGCTCACGACCTTTATAGCGTGTATTTAAAGCAGACCTGATTTTCATCCTCATGGTAGGTGACTGGACCCTCCAGCGAGTCCGAGTTGATTATGTACGTGTGCAGCTTGTTTTTACGTTGTGACGAGACCTAACGGCATAAAAAAATTTTAAGGTAGGTTGTAGCTCAGGGTTTCTGTAACAATTATATGTCTGTCGGTATGAGGAGCATTGTTTTATCTGGTTTCCTCGTTTTTTAGCACTTGAAAATGGGATAATGTGGTCCCGAAACATGTGGCAATAATCAGACGATTGGCCACTAGGTTGAATATCCTCAATACTGCCAGCGAGGATGCATTAAAGCATTTCCCGCGCCATGCCGACACCTTACAGCCCCGAGGACCCCATAGCTACTTTGTCCACCTTGACCACTTTGCCCGGTTCTCCCCTACTCAAAGCACATGGCATAACGCCAGCTCAATCGTAGAAATATTGTGCGTAATATGGAAACAACAAAACCTTTTAAAAACGAGAAATTCACTTTTAATCAGACTCGTCGAGAAAACCTAAGAGATCACATCACTTCTTTCTATAGAGCAGAGATTTTCCCATATAAGAAATCTAAAAATTGTTTAAATTATCTGACATATGCAAGACGGTTTCGCTGCTATGGTACACGAATTACGAATAGAAAAGCAAGTGGCTTACGTCGTGCTTGGGCTCATAATCCACGACAGGATTAATGATTCCTCTCTTCCGCTAACCTCTCATCTTTGAGTACTACATGAACCCCACGGCCTCCGTTCTTGGATGTGTTCTAATCCCTGCCTACTCCTAAAGTTTTTATCTTCTACAGCTCCCTCAAGTAGCATGACAGTTATCCCCTGATATCTTAGCACGTGCCCTGTTATCCTACACAGTCTTTTCCTTTCTTCGACGATTCTTCAGAGAACATCCCCATTCCTTTGATTGGCTACTCCATGGCGTGTCGTGTGCACCACGACCAGTTAGTGGATAGAATTGGAAGGAAAATCAGCATTGGCCGTATTTTGTTGTTTTATTGCCAGCAAAATCGATTTTCGGTCACTTAGTGACCATCCTCAGTGCTGTAATATACAGGGTAATTCAAAAAGAATACCACAACTTTAGGAATTTAAAACTCTGCAACGACAAAAGGCAGAGCTAAGCACTATCTGTCGGCGAATTAAGGGAGCTATAAAGTTTCATTTAGTTGTACATTTGTTCGCTTGAGGCTCTGTTGACTAGGCGTCAGCGTCAGTTGATGCTAAGATGGCGACCGCTCAACGTGTTATTGAGTACGGCAGAAGTGAATCGACGACAGTTGTTCAGCGTGCATTTCGAACGAAGTATGGTGTTAAACCTCCTGATAGGTGGTGTATTAAACGTTGGTATAAACAGTTTACAGAGAATGGGTGTTTGTGCAAAGGGAAAAGTTCTGAACGGCCGAGAACGAGTGATGAAAATGTAGCACGCATCCAGCAAGCATTTGTTTGCAGCCCAGGAAAATCGACTCGCAGAGCTAGCAGAGAGCTGCAAATTCCACAATCAACTGTATGGAGAGTCCTACGAAAAAGGTTAGTTATGAAACCTGAACGTCAAGTACCCGAGGCGATGGATCGGCCGCCAGGCAGCCCGTGACAGAGCACTTCATCACTGGCCTCCAAGAAGCCCTGATCTTACCCCCTGCGATTTTTTCTTATGGGGTTATGTTAAGGATATGGTGTTTCGGCCACCTCTCCCAGCCACCATTGATGATTTGAAACGAGAAATAACAGCAGCTATCCAAACTGTTACGCCTGATATGCTACAGAGAGTGTGGAACGAGTTGGAGTATCGGGTTGATATTGCTCATGTGTCTGGAGGGGGCCATATTGAACATCTCTGAACTTGTTTTTGAGTGAAAAAAAACCTTTTTAAATACTCTTTGTAATGATGTATAACAGAAGGTTATATTATGTTTCTTTCATTAAATACACATTTTTAAAGTTGTGGTATTCTTTTTGAATCACCCTGTACAATTAAAATTGGTAGGCACTGGTATCAAGCCATAACCGCAAGCTCAGAACTATTTTTCAACAAAGTTACAAAGAGTCTGTAAATAACAGTCGGAACGTTCTATCAATCGTTCAGTTGTCCGGCAATAGAAATCCGCTGCTTGGTCGCGGAACCATTCTGGAACCGCTGTGTGAAAGTCATGATCGTCGATAAATCTGCAATTGCTGCTAACCTGCCGTCGGAACTGGCCCAAGGCCGAATCCGTGAGTGATCAGTTCTTCGATTGCATGGACATTGTCGTCTGTGGTATACTGCCAGAATTTCGAGGCGGATCTGTGTGCAATTTAGGCGCTTTGCCCACAAGAATCGTACTGTCCGGCGCCCTTCAGCTTTGGAGTACGTTTCCACATGCCACGCTGTATCACACCCACAATGTGATGCACTAGATATCCAGACCGCAAAACAACTGCGTCTGCAGGAAACCCATAACACGTACTCCCTTCTTACAATGCGCCATTCTTGTTGCACGAAGATCAAATGGATGACATGTGTAACTTACTTTTTGAAGTCCCCTCGTTAATTATTCGACCTTCCATATAGCACGATAAAATTTCGAACGTACAGACAAGTGTTGATTCTACAGTATATAATTTTTCTCCAACAGAAATGTGAAATGCCATCACCGCCAGTCGTTTCGCATCTACCTCTAGATAGTGGCCGCCTCCTGACTCTCACACACTTTACCGTCACAGCCGAACGCTTCTCGTCCATGTCTTCTAACGTCTTGTTCCCACCCTGCATTTCTTGGAGTCTATCACGGGCTCTATTCACTTCCAATTCGTTTCCATTACTGCTGTAACTACGTCTACAAATACAGTTCCCTGATCTGTTGGTTTGTTTCCCATATCTTCTAGTAATTCCCAACACGCATACTGACCGGCCGGAACATTATGACCACCGACCTATTATCGCTATAAATCCGTCCAGGCGAAAGCAGCGTCACCTAGCGAGGAATGATTGGTAATCAGACACAAGCACGGTGCATGTAGTATCAGTGAGGGTGTTATCCGTGTGTAGAATGGGGAAGGCGCGCGATCTACCTGAGTTTGACTAAGGGCAAATTGTGATGGCCTGGACGATCGGAACGAGCATTTCGGGAATTGCATGACGTGTCGGGTTTTCGCGAAGTGCTGTGGTGAGTGTCTTCAACACCTGACAAAACCCAGGTGACACACGTCCCGACTTCGTAGGTTTGGGCGGCCACACCTCATTACAGATGTCGGACGTCGTAGGATGAGCAGGCTGTAAAACAGGACAGACGGCGAACTGTGGCATAACTAATATCAGACTTTAATACTGGGCAGAGTACGTGTCTGGACACACAGCACGTCGAACACTCCTAACGATGGGCTTCCAGAGCCAACGACCAATGCATATGCCAATGTTAACACCACGACATCGTCAATTACGACTGAAACTGGCACGTGACCCATCGGCACTGGATATTGGCACAGTGGCGTAGCATGGTCTGATGAATCCCGATACCTTCCTCATCATGCCGATGGCCTAACGCGAATCCGTCGTCTTCAAGGGGAACAGTTCCTTGACACCAGTACAGCATGATGGTGACAAACTGGCGGCTGCTCCATTACGCTATGGGGAACACTCACGTGGGCATCCACGGGTCCGGTGGAGCTCATGCAAGGTACCATGACCGCCGAGGGGTACCATACACTGGTTGAATGCCTCGTACACCCCCTCATGGCGATCATGTTTCCTGACGGCAGTGGCATTTTTCAGCAAGATAATGCGCAATGTCACAAGGCCAGCAGTGTTCGAGGAACACAGTGGGGAGTTCCAGTTGATATGTTGCCCCCCCCCCCAAACTCTCCAGATCTGAACCCGATCGAAAACATCTGTGATGAGATTGAACGTGACGTCAGAGCTCATCGCTTCCTTCCCCGGAATTTATGGGAATTAGGTGACCGGTGTGTGTAGATGCAGTTCCAACTCCCTCCAGCGACTTACCAAGGCATCACTGCTTCCATGCTACGATGCGTCGCCGCTGTTATCCGTGCCAAAGGTGGGCACACCGGCTATTAGGTGGGTGATCATAATGTTCTGGCTGATCAGTGTATTTCAATTTTTTGTTGAGTGGATGTATCAAGGCAATATTCGATTCCTCTGGGATTTTTCTGTTTTCCAGATTTCTTCCAAGAGTAAATTTGACTCATTTGCTATATTTGGCAAGGACCACTTCAAAAGATCAGCTGTAATAAAATCTTCTCCACTGGCTTTGTTGTTTTTGAGTATTTTAATAACTTCTTCTATTTCTTCTATAGCTGGTGGTAAATCTTCTTACAAATTTCCTATAATATCTGACAATTACGATTTATGATTTGGTTCAGCACATTTCAGAAGTTGATGAAAATATCTTGTTAGTATTTCACAATTTTCAGTATTGCTTAACCCAATTTTGCTGTTTTCATTTTTGAAACAGACATTTCAAGCTTGGTACCTCTTTAATTTGTTCTTAAAAGTTTGATAAAAGTCAGAGGCATTATTTTTTACATTTTTTTGTCTATTTCTAAAAGTTTCTCCTTTACAGAGGCTTGTTTGGTATTTCTGGTTAAACTGGCTGTTTCATTTCTTTATTATTTAACTTGATCATAGTCTTAAATTTTCTTTAACCACTTCCATGGTTCCCATTTTTAGCACCCTCAGCTGTGCCTTCTTTGCATATTTCATTCCACCAAATTTTCCTTTTCCTTTTATTTTTTATTGTCCCAAACGTTTTCCGTGTAGCATTATTAATTGCTTTGGACATTTCTTGCCAGTTGCCACTTTAATATCGTCTTGGCAGTTTTAATCGATTCTTTTGTTATAGTAAGTCTGTCTGTATTACGTTTTATTAACCTTTGCGACTTTCTTTATTCTTTATTAGGTAGGAGTTTTACTTTAATTTTAGAGAGGTAGTGATCAGAATCAAATTCGCCATTCCTTACTATTTTCACATTCATAATTCCCACTGTACTTTTTTGCGAAGTAGCCACATAAACTAACTGAAATTCTTCTAACATTTGTGTAGGAGGTATCTACATTTTAGCTTTTAGTGGGAGCCTCCTAATGAAGGTTGACACTAGTTTCAGGTGAGACCTTTGACACAAACTGATTAGCCTCATAAAATTTGTATTGGTTCTTTTATGAGCTGTGTATTGTTCTACTGCATTTCTAAATTTCTTTTCTCTGCCTATTACTGCATTGAAGTCGCCTAATAGTAATATGGTGTTCATCTTTGGAATTTTGGATATTTCAGTTTCTATTAGATCCCAGGATTTCTCTGTTTCTTGTGGATTTTTCCTGTTGTCTTCGTTTATTGGTGCATGGCAATTAACAAGTGTGTATATCTTGTTTTTGCATTTAACTGATACGAAACATATTCTCTCTGAGATGGATTTAAATTCTGTTACATTTCGTATTATGCTTTTATGAATATAGAAAGCTGTACCAAATAATGGCACCTGATTCGTAATTTTAATTGCTGGTATGCCTTTCAAGATTCTGTAGTTATAACTATCTAATAAATTTTCATCTAGGAACCTTTTTTCCTTGAACTGCTAAAAATCTGAATTTTGCTTTTCTTTAAAGTATTTCTAGTTCTTTTTGTTTACCGGCCTTGATTAGAGAGTTAACATTTAAAGTGTCTAGAAAGAACTTCTACTTCATATTATTATTATTATTATTATTGTTATTATTATTATTACTATCGTTGTTACTGTTATTGTACATGTTAAAGAAGCAGTGATTTCAACTAGGAATCACTACAGCGGAGAAGAAGTTCTTTTCGTGAAACACTATTGGTAAATTTCAGAGAACTGGCATTTTCCATAGAATGCAGAACGATTGTACTGCCACCAACGTACACTCAGCGTAAAGGCCGTGAAGACAAGATAGGAGAAATGAGGTCTCATACAAAAGCATATCAACCCGTTTTCCCCTCGCTCCAGTTGCGAGTGGAACAGGAAGAAAGCGCCAATCTCGCCTCCGAAACCAGACCTCGGGCACTGTTGTGCAGTGTTGCCAACCTGGGCGTTATACTGCCACCAGAAGAAAGGCGCTCCTAGCGACACGCTTCTTTTCCTTCCCGGCCTTGACCGTGTAGAGAAAGCAAGGCTGCAAGGCCTGCTTCCGCCTGCGCTCTGCGCTTCACTGCGGTATGCAGACGCCGTGCCGACGCTTTTTGTCTCTATTCCCTTTATCGCTGACATCTGCGATCGTGGAGAGAACTACAAATTGCAGCAGAAACGTATATACCTAGAGTTCCATCGCTATCTTGCCGAAAGTAGACATTAGGAGAAATGTTACTGTAGTATACTTATTCATACTAATATTATAAATGAGCAAAAAGCTCTGTCTTTTACGTTTTCACGACTAAACTGCTGAACTGATTTTGATTAAATCTGGTATGGAGATAGCCTGACCGCTGAGGGAGAGCGCAGGCTACCATTGAACATGTTTAATACAACATACTAACGATCTAAACAAGATAACGTGAAGTAAGCAACAATAATTACTCTTTGAAAAAGCTATTTGTAAGGTGGGCATGTAATTTTGATTTTTGTACGTTACCGATATGTACGCCAGAGAGAGATCAAATTATGTTAAACAATCTTTGGTCTTGAATGAGATTTTCACTCTGCAGCGGAGTGTGCGCTGATATGAAACTTCCTGGCAGATTAAAACTGTGTGCCCGACCGAGACTCGAACTCGGGACCTTTGCCTTTCGCGGGCAAGTGCTCTACCAACTGAGCTACCGAAGCACGACTCACGACCGGTACTCACAGCTTTACTTCTGCCAGTACCTCGTCTCCTACCTTCCAAACCAAGGTAGGAGACGAGGTACTGGCAGAAGTAAAGCTGTGAGTACCGGGCGTGAGTCGTGCTTCGGTAGCTCAGTTGGTAGAGCACTTGCCCGCGAAAGGCAAATGTCCCGAGTTCGAGTCTCGGTCGGGCACACAGTTTTAATCTGCCAGGAAGTTTCAATCTTTGGTCTTGTTGTGGCACTGTCTTTGCCTTTCGGCAGTTTGATGCATTCTTACTTGAAGTATGGTAGATGATGTGTTGACTTGTGATTGTATCTGTCAGATTAAGAAGATGTGGCGGACTCGGGTATTAATATTTCCAAAAAGTTTGAACTTTGTTTACGTTCTTATTACTAAGAAACTGTTATCATCTCTGATCTTGTTCACATCTTGTTTTGAGTTTTCATTAAACGTATAAATAAATCATTTCTTGTCCTTTGTGGACCTTCTACCATAAACCATGAACCATATTGGTGACCCCGACGCGATTAATAAGAAGCGGAACGCATTTGTGGTTAGTAAAGTGTAAAACTGACCAGCGACAGCAATGACGCAAGTCTAACGCCCGCATCAGTACGGAACGAAGCGGATATTGCTCGTGTTTCAGTGAAAATTCCGCCCGTATGGAAGAAAAACATAAAGGTATGGTACCTTCAAATTGAAGCATAGTTTACCACATTGTGTATCACTAACGAAACCACGAAATTCAATCGTGTTGTTGCGCCACTGCAAGCGGATGTTGTAGAATTAATTTCCGACTTTTTGATTCGACAATTATCTGCCGCTCCGTTCACGGAGCTTAAAACAAGGTTAATTCAGGAACTTGAAGAGTCAGAAAATAGAAAAGTAACGAAATTATTAACAGAAGTGGAATTAGGTGATAAAAGGCCAACTCAGCTCTTACATGAGACGCGAACTTTTGCTACTACGCAAGTCAAGGACGATTTTTTTAAAACCATATTTATGCAGCGGCTTCCTGTCACCGCACGTTCTATAGTAACTACAAGTAAAGATGATCTTGACACCATAGCCACTACGGCTGACAAAAGTGTAGAATCTTCACAAACGGGGTCGAATATATGTGCTCAAACCTTGCAGGCATCATACACTGTTGCAGTCAGCAGAGTAAACGATACCAGTAACGACAGAATCTCAAAACTAGAAACGCAGATTGCTGAATTAACGCTGATAATCAACGAATTGAAAACATTGTCACATTCAATAGCCAGCTCACATTCATCTCGTCGTCTTTCCTGTTTTCTGGACGTTGTTGTTTGTATAAACTGGCTGTAACTTTTGGGACATAGTTTAAAATTTGAAATTTGATGTTGAAGGACTGGAGTCTAGGTTGGTTTCAACTGCACTGAAACACTTACCCAGTGAATCTTTGTTCCTCCTGTTCTGCTGAGATGTTGACTTCTTACGTTTGTACATTAGGAACCTTCAACACATCGGATACTTTCTCTAGAATCCTTAAACTCAAACAATAATGATCTCTGAATTTTGACCGCCACCACTAATTACGCTGTGGCCGAGCGGTTCTAGGTGCTTCGGTCCGGAACTGCGCTGCTGCTACGGTCGCAGGTTCGAATCCTGCCTCGGGCATGGATGTGTGTGATGTCCTTAGGTTAGTTAGATTTAAGTAGTTCTAAGTCTAGGGGACTGAAGACCTCATATGTTATGTCCCATAGTGCTTAGAGCCATTTGAACCATTTGAACTACTAAATAGACACATGTTTTGTGGAATTAAACATACGTTCTTTTCCTTGAGTTGCTGCTAAATCATACACAACTCTTCTGACTTGAATAATCCAAAAATCCAATTCCTGCATCTCAACAATGTATTTGACAACACGAATGTAAGATGTAATATTATTATACTAGTATTCATATTTAAGCAGTCTGATACAGATGGTATCGTAATAATGAAATTCTGCTCACTCAATCCGGTTTCTGTTTCTGCTGTAATACTGTGCAATGGCAGTAAGGGCCTTACCAAAGTCGGGTGGTATAGGCCACATAAGCAATTTTTTATTTATTTTTAGTGCACGATACTAAGGCTGAATAAGAAGATTGCCGATGTTGGTCAAAGATAGTGGTCCAAGGCTGCAATGAAGCAAGCACTTTCAATTGTTTTGGAAGGCGAAATGACCGAAAGGGCTGCTACCGATCGCTTTAATTTTCCTAGAACTAAGCCTATACGGCAAAGGAGATTAAAATCGTTGTATGGGATCAGGAGACATCTATGAAATCTCAGATGGGGCTTTTCAAATCAACATTTTACGACAGTTACTAAGAAAGGGTAGGTTAATGCCGCTTTGAATTTCAAAACTTGACTTTGGACGAAAATTTAAAGCTTCTTCACATATTTAACAGACTAAAGAAATTGGCAGGTAAAGACTTCTATTGAACCTTTATGAACAAGCAACCAGAACTGTCTTACCGAAAACCTCAGTTCGTAAGTTTAACGCGTTGTGTCAGGTTCAGTCGCCTCGAGGGGTAGCCGTGCGGTCTAGGACGTCCTGTCACAGTTCGAGCGGCTCCTCTCGTTGGAGGTTCGACCCCTCCCTCGGGCATATGTGTATGTGTGTTGTCCGTAGCGTAAGTTAGTTTAAGTTAGATTAAGTAGTGTGTAAGCTTAAGGACCGATGACCTCAACAGTTTGGTCCCATAAGGTCTTACCACAAATTTCCAAATTTTTCAGATTCAGTCGAGCGTAAGTTGAAAGGTTTTTTAACCAACAGTCTTCTTATTATCTTGTGCTTTTCACATACAGACAGATGCATTTGTTTGTGAGCGAAAAAAACCTTTTTTAATTTAAAAGCCTACAGTTTATTATGTGGCCTATAATCCCCAAAACTTTTCTTAACATCTCGAATTGCAGGCCTTAGAAAATCTTTTCTTGCTGTGTAACATTTTGGTTAGAAACCTCTTTTTCGCTATCCACACCAAAACAAAAGCACAAGTAAAGCTTTCATCCAGTTAGACCTTATTTGCAAACAAGATCAAAACTTTTAAACAAATTTTGGCATCAGTGGTGCATACCAGACTCCGTTCCCATAATACGTGCCTCCATTTTTAAATACGCGCCTTCATGATTGTCTCCCATTTTGTGTGTGACACTGAAACTATCATCTGGCCTGGCAATATTTCATGTAGGTACCGTCTTTCTACTGGTTGCGAGAGTATAAATAATCAACGAATCAAACGATCCAATCTAGATTATTCTGTTGCACCCACTCGTTAAAAACCAAAAGCGATTCTGTTACATTTGTAAACGAAAAGTCATATTTATAAACGAAAGATCACAGAATAGGCAAGTTATTCAATTAGAGTGGTAACTAAAGTCACGCAAAAGACGTTTCTTGACATCACGTTGTTACCACAGACTCTTAGCAAACAGTTCACAGCGACAACTCTGACGGGGTAAGTGAGGGCAAGGAAGAGGAAAGAATGAGGAGGATAAGGAGAAAGAAAATTGAAAACAGCTACCTGAAAGATAATAATTGTAGTATCTTCGTAGTTTAAGCTTCACTTACGTGTGACTTATTTTAGTGCAAACATCGCGATACATTAACTCTTGAAAACTTCCTGAGAGATTAAAACTGTGTGCTAGACCGTGAATCGAACTCGGCCCTTTGCCTTTCGTTGGGCGGTGTTCTACCGCTGTACTGCCTGAGCTACTCCCGCACGACTCACGATTGCTCCTCAGTAAGTCATCTGTTACCTTCTAAACTTAACAGAAACTCTCCTGCGAAACTTGAAAGATTAGCCTCCTGGAAGAAAGGATATTGCGGAGACGGCTTAGCCACAGCCTGGGGGTGCTTTCAGAGTGAAAATTTGCTCTGTAGGGGAGCGTGCGCTGATATGAAACTTCCTCTTGTTTGGATGTTTCTGTCTTTCAGACAGTAAAGTTACAACAAAAACAAGTAGCAAAAGCTATGAATATTCCTCTGCCATGAACACATTGTCATACACACTGCTTCGGACTCAAAATTATACAGATGACCCTAAACTGTGTATTTTCGGACAGGGAACCAATGGTCGGAAATGAATATTTCATGCGGTACGAGGTCTTGAATAGGCAGTGTCTGTGGGACACGAGTTTAAGTACTGTTTATGTTTCAAAACAAGCAGCTGTCTGTCCATTGCAATTAGAGACACCACCGTGAAAAATAATACACACTAGTCTGTGAAGTGTCCACGGTGCAGCTAACCATTATTGAGGCCCCTCACACGCTGGCTATTTAGTCGCGCGACTTACCCACGCGGCTGTGTGACTCATCCCCATTTGGCCCTTTCACATGGGGCGACCTAGTAGCACAGGGACGAAGGAACGTGTGTGCTTTTCCTGTGTCGTTTAAAAGATTTTGGCTCTTCTTTCGTGCTGCATACATGACTTTCAGCATGGAACTTCTCAGCACTGAAGTAGAACGCCATGCTTTCAGTGCTAACAAAGTAATTTCTGAATTTCTTCCACGCACTCGCGGCATTTCTAAATTTTTTTAGTTTACTGTTTTCTGTCTCGTTTGATGTGGCTCACCACGAATCCCCTACTGTGCTAACCTTTTCATCTCAGAGCAGCACTTGTAAACTACGTCCTCAATTATTTTCTGGAAGTTTTCCAATCTCTGCCTTCCTCTACAGTTTTTACCCTCTACACCTTCCTCTTGTGCCTTGGAAGTTATTCCGTCATGTCTTAAAAGATATCCTTCTTCTTGTCAGTCTAAAACGAATATCCTTTTTATTGCCAGTGTTCTCCATACATTTCTTTCCTCGCCGTTTCTCCGGAGAACATCCGCGTTCCTTACTATATCATGCCACCTAACTTTCAACATTCTTCTTAAGCACCACATCTCAGATGCTTCGATTATCTTCTTTTCCGGTTTTCTCATGGCCCATGTTTCAGTATCTTACAATCCCGCACTTCAGACGCATATTCTCAGAAATTTCTTCCACAAATTAAGGCCTGTGTTTGATACCAGTAGGTCTTAGCCAGGAATGCCTTTTCTGCCAGTGCTCTTCTGTTTCTTATGTCCTGCTAGCTCCGTCCATGATGGGTTATTTTGTTGCCTAGGAAGGTAACTTCATCTACTTCGCGATCACCAATACTGATGTTAGGCTTCTCGCTGTTTTCTTTTCCGCTACTTCTCATTAATTTCGTCTTTCTTCCAGTAACTCTCAATCATTCTGTACTCATTAAGCTGTTCATTCCATTCAAAAGAATCTGTAATTTTTATTCGCTTTCACTGAAGATACCAGTGTCTTCAGCAAATCTTATCATTATTTTAATTCCACTCTTGCACCTTTCTTTTATTTCTGTCGTTGCTTCTTCGATGAACAGTAGGGGCAAAAGCATACATCCCTGCTTTACACCCTTTTTAATCCGAGTCGTCCACTCTTATTATTCCGTCTTGGCTCTCTCCCTATAGATTACACCTATTTTTCTCAGAATTTCGAATATCTTTCGATATTTTACATTGTCGAACGTTTTCTCCAAGTCGACAAATCCTATGAACGTGTTCCGGGGCCTTTACCTTTCCTAAACCAATCTTATCGTCGTCTAAAACATCCTCAGTTTTCTTTTCCATTCTTCTGTACATTATTCTCATCACTAACTTGGATGCATAGCAGATTGTGCAATAATTCTCGCACTTGTCACCTCTTACAGTCTTTGGAATTGCGTGGATGATATTTTATTCCGAAAATCAGACGGTATGTCACCTGACTCATACATCCTACACGCCAACGTAAATAGTCGTTTTGTTGGCACGTCCCCCGATGATTTTAGAAGTCCTGATGGAGTATTATCTATCCCTACTGCCGTATGCAATTTTAAGTCTTCTGAAGTTCTTTTAAATTCTTATATTGGATACGCAATCTCTTCCCTATCAACTCATGTTTCTTCTTCCATCACGTCATCAGACAGGTCTTCTCCCTCATAGAGGCCTTCAGTGTACTCTTTCCACCTACCCGCACTCTCCTCTGCATTTAAAATGGAGTTCGCAGTGCACTCTTAATGATACTACCTTTGCTTTTATTTTCACCGAAGGCTGCTTCGACATTTCCATATCCTGAGTTATTCCTCCTTTTTCGATTTCTTCACATTTTCCATATTCCTGAATTTCCCTGAACATTTTTGTACTTCCTTCTTTCATCGATAAACCATGTGACTATGTGACGTATGGTTTCTTCGCAGTTAATTTCTACTGCGTAGTTTACGGGATTTATTCTTCAGTGGAAAACCAAATATCCCAAAAATTCGAAGACTAACAGGAGATTATTAAGTGAAACTGATTTGCTATTTTTTTCTACGTGACGCACCTAATCACTTTACATAGGTCTTCCAAGAAAGATACTAGCCTTGAATTTATTCTGTTCTGTTCCGAAACAGTCCAAACGAAGCCATGTTGCACCTTTCCTTGTATGGCTAAGTATGACACTGAGACTGGAGACAAAGGAAGCTCATTAGCTCAACCCTGTCTTTGGGTGAGCTATTTTCAACTATGTGTAAATCCTTAAGCAAATACAGATTTAGTAATGTTACGAAACTGTTCATCATCTACTCTGCTTTACAAGAGGTGAATCTTGCTCTGCTGTTTTTAATAATCAACGTTAACACCTGAAACTCCTTTCATTGGACTTTCAGTCATAGTCAAGAATGAATAATGTTAAGAAAGCATTTTAGTAGTAGAAAATTCGCATTATATCTAGTCTGAGCCAAAATATTTCGGGAGGAGGGGGGGATCAAGGCCCCCTGGGCCACCCTGCGTGCTGGCCTGGTTGTATGTAATGAGTACTACAAAGTCTTGAAACCTCGATTTTCTTTTTGAAACACCCGGGAGAATGGATGTGCAGGGAAACGTTTCGCAACAAATATCATCACAGGTGGAAGGAATTCACCGCCGTGGACAGAACCGTACGAGTAAGCGGGCCCGGCTTAAGATGGAAGCGACAGAAGCGGCCGCTTGGAGTGCCAAGCTCCAGGCTGAGAGGGGCGCCACAGGCGCGCCTAGGACAAAACTTGTATACAGAGCGTATCATAATCAGTAGTAAAAACACACAAGTTCCGTAGTCACTAGATCTAGATTTCTTTTTGATGGTTTTAACAAGAATCCAAGGAACGGCACGTAATGTGTGAGAGAGGGTGGCAAACGGGGAGTGGGGTGGGGGGAGGGGGCTTGAGGCTTCGCGTCGCTTGTGTGCAAAAATGTTTCGAACCGGCCCTGCAAATGTGTTGTTCAAGCCACAGGCAACTAGCCAAATGTCTTGACGCACAATTGTTCATTCAGTAGCACGTGAAGTTGCTGAATCGTGTGGAAGTAGATTTATCGAACTAGTAGCGGTCAAGCTGCCCGTGAAATGCGCAACGTGAGGAGTTATGGCGGGACAGCAGTTACACACACTGCCCCACGTAATGGGCATAAGCAATGATTTTCAGTTCTGAAAACAGATCATCCAGTTGAGTACTGCGTGTCCAGTTTCAGACTTCTACAGTGGTGTTGTTCCTAACTGCCACAGTAGCCGTGTCAGGATTATGAAAGTCCGTACTACATGCTTGTCCCTGATCATGAGCAACGATTCTCTAGCAAGCTCTTTATGGTAATGATGGAAGACCAAGTAATAGTACCACATTTGCTGTCACTCCGTTTGGATGGTTCACGTTATCTCGTGTTCACTTGACGCCTGCTGGCACTGTTATTGGCTCTTGCTGCCCCCGTTAGTATGTTGTTTCGAGACGATGGTGCACCACCCCTTTTCGCTATTAGTAGCCATGAGCACCTGCATGGCAAACCCCTCGCAAATGGATAGGAAAAACATCTCCTGCCCCATGGCTATTGCTATTGCTTATCTCACTCCTGCGGATTCTTTTCTTATGGGAAAACACGAAGTTGCTGATATGTGAAATTCCAGTAGAAACTAAATATAATTTATTTGCCGGGGCCGTTGTTCGAGAGATAACAGTAACATCTGTGAGTTACAGAACACAAACTTCTCCGGTGTGCCACCCATGCACGTGGAGATGCCGTAGTAGCCGCTATGTCCTTCCCATGCTAAGAATTTAATATTCACAGTTTCAAAATGGTTCAAATGGCTCTGAGCTCTATGGGACTTAACTTCTGAGGTCATCAGTCCCCTAGAACTTAGAACTACTTAAACCTATCTAACCTAAGGACATCACACACATCCATGCCCGAGGCAGGATTCGAATCTGCGACCGTAGCGGTCGCGCGGTTTCAGACTGTAGCGCCCAGAACCGCTCGGCCACCGCGGCCGGCTTCACAGTTTCAGACAGAAGAGGAAATTACCAGTCCAATGAGCGCATTCACGATTGCGTTCATACAAAGTGAGCTGAAAAACTTAATATGCAAATTTCCTCTGCTAAATCAATTTCACTCGAGATTCTAGAACCACAGATGCGCTGCAAAAGTATTGGACCATTAGATGATAAGGTTAGAAAATAAATATGTGGTATCCGCTAGGATTGTTACTAAAACAATCTCAAGGTTTTGGGGGCCTTTAAAAAAGCCATTTGCTTCAAATATGCGCTATGGCCACACTGTGGCGGGAAAACAAGTTGTTTTTTCTGAGAGCCCTCGACTTGGTATCAGAGTGGAATAGCCAGCCTAAAAGTTCAGGAGGCACCCCGTCCACGCCGCAAAGAAGCAGCGGGAGACATCAGCGTAAACTCTCCTAGAAGTAAATTTCCTTTGCTTTACGTCTATAGTCACAAACTTTTATCAACAAATTACCGGTTTCGGTCCATAATGACCATCTTCAGATCTGTTTTATAAAAAGTTTTTTTTGAACAGTAGTGCTGCTGACAAGATGAGCCTTGCATATGCTATTATTTATATATATTCGACGATGCTGGTGTTGATTTTGCGTTTAACATTTGACGATGTCACTATGGCTGCAGTACATCAGGACTTTGTTTTTATAAAACAGATCTGAAGATGGTCATTATAAACGAAAACCGGTAATCTGTTGACAAAAGATTTGTGACCATAGACGTAAAGGAAATTTATTCTATATTCGGGTCACTTATTCGCGACAATGTCGCAGCTTGTCCCCCTAGATGTTTGGCCGTGCCGAGCGAGGTGGCGCAGTGGTTAGCACGCGGGACTTGCATTCGCGAGGACGACGGTCCAAACCCGCGTCCTGCCATCCTGATTTACGTTTTTCGTGATTTCCCTAAATCGCCGATATGGTGTCTTTGAAAGGGCACGGCTGACTTCCTTCGTCATCCTTCCCTAATCCGATGGGACATAAGATCTCGCTGTGGGCTGCGTTTTAGAGGTGGAAACATACAATAAAACTAGCAGAGAGACACTCTCCAGCTCGTTTGGTGTTGTCGATCTTGAAGATTGTTGTAAAAGTCTGCCGCCATGTTAGCTTACAGCATGTTCTGCCCTCCTTCACCTTGGAGTAAGACGTGTCGAGTTTGGTCGCGGTTGCAGTTCGGTGCCGCCGACAGAATTTGTACTCTATTACCGCGGGTGACGTGAACCGCGAGCCGACTGCAAACAGCACTCTGAGGTGATGTTCGTAAGCTTGCCGCATATGCTGCCGTTTACAACGACGCTCTATTACTCTCATGACCAAACAATGGCTCCTCCCTTTTTCTCACTTGTCGGAGTAGTCTTACGCGCCTTTTGTCCAGTAAGAACTCTCGAGAGGCTGAAACGAACTTTTTCTTTCATCACTTGCCTTCTTCTTTATAAAAATTCTTTTTCCCGTGGAGAACAGGCTATCACCATTGATAATTCAACATTGTGGACTGGTGGTTTTCCCACACTGTTAAGGCTGCCTCGCATTTATTTTGCCTTGTTGAGACAATATACAGAAATTAACTGAATTTTTGCCTGTTTGTTACTTGTTCTATAACCTTCCCTCTTTCACTGATTTATCGTGCGCGTCTCGACAAAAACACCTGTTATACGTTCAGATTTTCGATGCTCTCACAGTCAGAGTACGCGAAAGAACTTGTCCCTCTTCTAGCAACAGTGCGTCGTAGTTCACTAGAGTACCAAAATATTCCTAATGAGTGGGAAAACCACAAATAATTCCTATTTTCAAGAAGGGTCGTTGAACAGACGCACAAAACTATATGCCTATATCTCTAACGTCGGTCTGTTGTAGACGTTTCAGCATACCATAAATTTTCTCCGTAGGAACCAGCATGGGGTCCGAAAACAACGATCTTGTGAAACCCAGCTCGCTCTGTTCGTCCAAGAGACCGAGGAACCAGTTGGATGCTGTGTTCCCTGACTTCCGGAAAGCATTAGATACAATTCCTCATTGCCGCCTAACGAACATAATACAAGAGTACGGAACATCAGACCAACTGTATGACTGAACTGAAGAGTTTCTAGCAAACAGAAACACAGCATGATTCTCAACGGATAGAAGTCTTCAGACGCGAAAGTAACTTTGGGCGTGGTTCAGGGGAGGATTGTAGGACCATTACTTCCCACAGGATATATAAATGACATAGCAGGCAACATCGGAACTTCCTTGAGGCTGTTCGCGGATGACACTGTTGCATACAGGGAAATCACGACGCTAGAAAATTGTGGCGAAATGCAGGAAGACGTGCAGCGAATCGACTCCTGGTGCAGGGAGTGGCAATTGATCCTAAATGTAAACATACGTAACGTATTGCGAACACAGAGACAGAAAAACCCTTTGTTGTAAGATTACACAACTGCAGAATATTCACTGGAAGCAGTTACGTCCATAAAATATCTACGAGCACGCGTATGGAGCGGTATGAAGTGGAAGGGCCACACAAAATTAAACGCGAGTGAATCAGATGCCAGACTGAGATCCATTGGAAGCATCCTCAGGAAATGTGGTCCATCAACAAAGGAAGTAGCTTACGAAACACTCGTCCGATCAATATTTGAATATTGCTCGTCAGTATGTGATCCGTACCAGTTAGGGCAGATAGAGGAAATAGAGAAGATTCAAAGAAGAGCAGCACGTTTCCTTGCAGCGTCATTTAATACACCCGAAAGCGCCACGAAGATGCTCAGCCTACTCCACTGCCAGACGCTGAAAGATAGGCGTCCTGCATTACGGTGTGGTCTACCGTTAAATTCTCAGAACGCTCGTTCCTAGAAGAATAAACCAATACATTGCTTCCTGCTACGTATATCTCGCGAAAAGACCATGAAGATCAAATTAGAAAGATTCGAGCCCAGACAGAAGCTTAACATCAAGTTCTTCCCGCGAACGATACGCGAGTGGAACAGGAAATGGAGAAAGTGTCACAGGTAGACGGAGTACCCTCCGCCAAAAACCGTAAGGAGGCAGGCGGAGTGTAGATGTAGATGTAGATATAGGAAGATCTTTCCAGACATGCAAATACCTCTCTGAAGAAGAGGGAGGAAGGGACGGTTAGAGCAGCAGATTCGAGTGTCGCCATCAATGGAACTGGGCCTTTTCCGGTAATGTCATTTTTAATTATATCATATTCAGTCTATCGTAACTGTCAGTTATTTACTATCCGCCACTCGACTCACAGACTTCATGGTGAATCCTTAAACTGGTACAGTACGGAATTTTACACGGCGTAGTAAGTTCTTTATTTCAATGAAAAAGTAAGTATTCGTTTTGCATAATTACTTCCTTATTTCAGAGTACTCAGGTTAGCATCCTCTGTATTTATATAGTTTTAACAACTACAAGTTTGGAACATCCAGGATAAATGCAATAACCTTACTTATACGTTCTGTTTTTGTTGCGTAGGTCAGCACAGCACTTCAGTTGTAAACATTACGCTCTTCCGGTGATAGAAACATCAAATGACAGCCTCTTCGAAAAGAAATTTATGGAGTGACTATACAAGTTTGTGCCTGAGCAGTAACTCTCCAGCGTCCATGTACTATAAGCGACCTTAACATCTCAACGTGTTCAGCGTCATGTGCTTTCTGCAAATAGCAAAGGCCACAACGACCTAAAAATTCATACTGCTGGACATCTCAGTCAAGGCTCCAAATCCCGATTCCTGTAGTATCAGAAGTACCTATAGTGCTGTGATACCTCTGGTTTGAATGTTTTCTCCGCAAGCAATCGCTCGCAGCTAACCGGAGGTCGTTAACAAAGGTGATTACTCTTTACTAGTATTGACACATTTTCCCGCTAATGTGACACCTACTCCCACACACTTCTTTAACTATTAGTCTAAAGCCTAGTTTACACGACGACTCGCATTCGGGAGGACGACGGTTCAATCCCGCGTCCGGCCATCCTGATTTAGGTTTTCCGTGATTTCCCTAAATCGCTCCAGGCAAATGCTGGGATGGTTCCTCTGAAAGGGCACGGCCGACTTCCTTCCCTGTCCTTCCCTAATCCGATGAGACCGATGACCTCGCTATTTGGTCTCTTCCCCCAAAAAACCAACCAACCAACCTACACGACGACACTAGGTTGCAGGCAACTGCGCTACCGGCCACTGCGCATGCGCGCCGCGCGTTTGCGCAACTCATTGGTGAAACTAAACACTTTTGGCGTGTTCCAACTTGCGTGAGTTTTGAGGTTATATGTGTTCGCAGAGTGTAGGCAAACTGAAATATGAGGTGGGGAACGGAGAATAATGTTCACTTTTTGGAGGCCTATGTTTTCCATAGGTGTTTGTGGGGCCGGTCGCTGTGACCGAGCGGTTCTAGGCGCTTCAGTTTGGAACCGTGCGACCGCTACGGTCGCAGGTTCGTATCCTGCCTCGGGCATGGAGGTGTGTGATGTCCTTAGGTTAGTTAGGTTTAAGTAGTTCTAAGTTCTAGGGGACTGATGACCTCAGATGCTAAGTTCCATATTGCTTAGAGCCATTTGAACCATTTTTTTGTTTATGGGATTTCAGTGATTCTGAATACAAAAATAAGCAACATATTGCTGCTCCTGAGACCATCACCTGCGATCAGAACACAGATAGTTTGACAATATCTGACCTGCAGAGCAAAATTTATTGAATTAGGAGTATACAACTGAATTAAGAAAAATACAAGCAAATGTAATTCTAGATGTGGAAATGCTCTCGTCTACAAGGCTAAAATCCCATCGTTCGAGTTGGACGACTCTTTTATTTTTTTAAAGGGATGTTGTTGACAGGAAGGAAGGCTACAGAAATCAAGAAGCTGCATTCTTTATTCAATATTTATATATTTAAAATGTCGCAGCAGTGGTCCCAATTGACATACGTTTGAATTTTGAAATATTGCCAATGAACAGATCTATCTTCAAGAGAGTAGTTTGCAAACCATTCTCTTCTAAATGCGGCCTGCTTCGAATAATTACAGCTGTCAATGTTAATAACAGTTACTGTTAATGTTAATAATTGTCGGTATTAATGAAAAAGTGTCATCAGCAACTAAAACTGGATCTTATAGCATGCCGAGTGTTCTCGATTGTAATGCACGCAATGTGATGTGTAATTTCAGCTCTGGCGGCAGTGGTTCATGCATTATAGTATCTTTATACCTTATCGCGTGATTAACTCTATTTACAAGAAACGTGAACAGTTCTGGTGACATTCTTAGATAATTAGAAGAACTTCTTGGGTCTTGCATTATAAATTATTACAGCAAGGATGCTGAGCAACCGATCTGACGTCTTTTCTTCATCCCGTCACGAATCGAAACATGTTTCTAATTTTTTTCTTATGCAGCGATTCCACGCAACAAGCTTTAACTCCATCACAACTCATGCGACATGCGGCTGCCAAAACTTTCATTTCAGACACGACTCAGGAACCCACAAAACGACGAAACTGAAGTGTATACTGGTTTCGCCGTATCTACAGTCAAATATGAAACCGTTTGCGTGCAACTGATTCCGCGCAACGAGTGGCGCAACCCAATGTCATCGTGTAAACTAGGCTTAAGTCTGTGAAATTAACATTCTCGCTTCTTTGTAGAAACGTGACAGTAATAATCACCAGAGAAGTAACACGATTGCAAAATAACTTAATGCTCTAAAACAAAAACAAAAAAGGCTTACAGACATTAAATCAAGACAGCGTTGAAGGATCATTCGCGCATGAGCGCAGCGTCACGCCACCTTTCCTGCAAACGATTGCCCGAAGACTTCGGCCTGTGACTTTTTTGATAGGAAATATTTGTACATTTTAGTCTGTTAGTAGCTCTGTCACCGGTTAACCGCGGTATGTCTTTCGAAACGAAATCTTTCCATAATAGAGACCTGCATCAAAAAAATGGTTCAAATGGCTCTGAGCACTATGCGACTTAACTTCTGAGGTCATCAGTCGCCGAACTTAGAACTAATTAAACCTAACTAACCTAAGGACATCACACACATCCATGCCCGTGGCAGAATTCGAACCTGCGACCGCAGCGGTCGCTCGGCTCCAGACTGTAGCGCCTAGAACCGCACGGCCACTTCGGCCGACCAGACCTGCATCAAAACGAAACTTAATCTCCAAGCCTTTGTTGTTTGCTGGTGATTCATACAGAACGGCAATCACGAACAGTGCAAAGAGTGTTGGAGCAAGCACACAGAGCTTTGTTTCAGATTCTCAATTACCTGAATCCAATTCGATGCAGAACTACCGTGAACAACCTGCCCAGACATGCCACCATGAAGAGCTTGAACCAATTCCACGTAGCGTTCAGTACGTCCGAGGTGTCTTGGTACCTTGCAAATGGCAGATCTAGGTACTGAAAAGCTTCTTCCAGGTTATAGAAAGCTAAATATAGAGGCTTACGTCGCTCTCTGCAGTTTTCCTGGTGTTGTCTACCACAGAAAATCGTATCTGTTGTGTATCTGAAGGTTCATAAACCTCACAGAGATTCAGGCAAAATCCTCTCTGAAATAATTTGGAGCCGCTTTAATAGAATCCTTGTGAGAATGTTATCTGTAGTTGACAATAGCGATATACCATGGTGATTCCCACAACCTCTATTTTAAAGGTAGCAAAGCCGTCGGGTATTTCTCGAGTTTTTCAAAATAAGAGGGTGTGTGTAAAAAGTCTTGTCTTCAAGGGTATACCTCCGTTTTGTACCAATTCCAGAGGGATGTTATCACGTCTAGAAGCCTTTCTTCGTCTTAGTTGACTGAGTGCTTTGATAAAGTCCCTAGGCCTATTGTGGGTGGAAGTGCCAACCATGGTTGTTGGTGGTGTTGAGGGAGATAACAAAAAGAGTCCACAGCAACATAGGAGAGACGATTTAGAAGTCAGAAAAATATTCCTTCCAATGCTTCAAGATTTTTCCGTTATCAGTTAAAGTGATGGAATTGCCGGTAGTCTTCAATGCCCCAACGACACTGCATCTCCTCAATCATACTACTAAAAGCATATACAAAACTGTACAAACATAATAAACAAAATAACTTCAAGAAATAAACAGAACAGTTCACAAAAACATTCTTTTGATCTGTTTCTTGAATGTCTCTGTGCACTACTGGTGGTCAAAATTCTTAACTGCATTATAGTTCTTTCTGTTTAGTCCTGTCCGCTCCTGTCCTCTAGCAGATGAAAATTGTGGTGTCACCGCCAGACACCACACTTGCTAGGTGGTAGCTTAAATCGGCCGCGGTCCATTTTAGTACATGTCGGACCCGCGTGTCGCCACTGTGTGATCGCAGACCGAGCGCCACCACAAGGCAGGTCTCGAGATATGGGATAGCACTCGCCCCAGTTGTACGACGACATTGCTAGCGACTACACTGACGAAGCCTTTCTCCCATTTGCCGAGAGACAGAATAGCCTTCAGCTAAGTCCATGGCTACGACCTAGCAAGGCGCCATCAGCCTTACATAGTTTGATAGTTATCGTATGAAATGTCTCAACAAGAAGAACGATGTATACAACAAGAATAAAAGATAAGTATTCGAGGAGCTGCATACTTTTCTTATGAGAATTCACTACTTATCCTGTCCCAGAATTCACGCCCGTCTGAGATAGCGTGCATTTCGGCCGCCTCTATCTACAAGGTGTTGGCACATTTGCCAACACATCAAAAATTACAACTTTGTACTAGAGATGGGTTGTTCGCGAACTAACGGGTCCAAAGGAACGGTCCACCAAGATGAACGGAAGGAGCAAGAAATGAATTCTAAGGAACGGTCTTTCATAGTTCACTTCGGTCGCAGCTTTCTACTTGTAGTTCCCGGGAACGGGAAACGGTCTTTCTCGTTGCCGCATCAGCACGTCGGCCCGTCTCGTTCCAGCCTGGATCCCGTTCCCGTCTGTCTCGGTCTCGCTCGGCCGAACTCGCCCTTCTTCGCGTGGCCACTCGTCTCAGTTCCACTACCGACTGCTCCTAGTTAGTTCAGTACCATTTGTTCGTTTCGTTCGCTGCGCACGCCCGTTTTAGGTGCGTTTGAATTCTTTTTTGAACTCTGGACGTTGGTTTTTTCGTATTCTATTCAGCGTCCCCTGCCGGTAATTAAAATATTTTTTTATAATTACGTAAAATATATAAAAATTGCGTGGAATGTAATACATACATCTTTTCAGGTAACAAAAGAGCATATCAGCTTGCTTCACTATTTCGACAAACAGCAGAAGACATACGTATAAAAAGGCAAGGGTTTTTTTTTTTTTTTTTTTTTTTTCTTTTTTTTTGTTATTACTTGGCGGCCGGAGTGGCCGTGCGGTTCTAGGCGCTACAGTCTGGAACCGATCGACCGCTACGGCCGCAGGTTCGAAACCTGCCTCGGGCGTGGATGTGTGGGATGTCCTTAGGTTAGTTAGGTTTAATTAGTTATAAGTTCTAGGCGACTGATGACCTCAGAAGTTAAGTCGCTTAGTGCTCAGAGCCATTTTAACCATTTGTTATTACACATGCAAAGGAAGTCGGCACGGCACTGACGTGTCGCCATTTTCCGTCTTTTTTTGATCCATGGTAAAAACAGCATGTTCATTGTCATAGAAGACAGAGCGACTTACAACCGAATGAAGTCCGAATCCCATAATCAAGTGTTTGGTGCCACAGTTTGTAAAGATAATACGATGACTTCTATAATATTATTTCAGCGTTACAGGCTGGCGCACGAAAAATCGGCCCCGTGTACTAGACTGCTCATTGTCGCCGACCAATCGTCATCTATTGTTTCGAAGTTGTAGTTTGCATTAGCTTATTTGCTATTTCTTCACTGCCTAGTTATTACATGTTTATCTATTCTGCTGGTAGCGGTCAACAAATCGTGCGTAATTGGCGAGCAGTCTGTACTCGGGGCCGATTTTTCGTGCGCCACCTTATATTATTTCACTGCGGTCAGTCACATAACGCTACAGTTGGCTAAAGAGAGGTTTTACAGAATCACGAAAATCGCTTCTGCAAGTCTGTGAGAATTCTGTAATGAATAAAAACTTTGTACTCCAGAGGGGAGGCAAGTGCCCCCTCTTGGCGCTTTCGATCTTCAGTCACCTATGCTACTAATTTTCAAATTTTCATAAGAACCATATACCATGCACAAATGAACGGTGCACGAGTAAAAATGAATGGTTCCCAAAAAAGATCGATCGATCACCAGTGAACTAGTTCCCAAGGATGAACGAGTTTGCCAATCTCTACTGTCTACTCGGCTGAACCCGCTTCAGACCATCTGTAAATGTGCACGCATGAATGACTCGTTCTCCCTACAGGCTCTAGACAGGAGTGATATAAGGGGGATTATATATGATCGGGAGAATAAGAACTCTTCACAAAACTTGCACTCTTTATTGCCTATTAGCTAATATCTTTTGTGTGACACAAAATTATATACAGGATACATAAAACAAGTAAAGACAAGAGACAAGCAAGACAGTGCACATTTCTTCAATCCTTAGGTCACAGCATTTTTTTCTCTCTCTCTTTCTCTCTCTCTAATCTTGCTAAAGCTCTACATGGCGGGCTTTTGTTTCCGCGAAAGAATCTATTACCTCGTCAAAGTTCGTAAAATGTTTTGCTAAATGAAAAATCAAAATGTCGTTGTCTAATACAGCAAAAGCTGTTAATACTAATGGTACCCAAGACCGGAGTGGTTTCTCGAGCTGATTACGTCTATTATGTCACTGTCTGCTAGGTAAAACGAAATAGGCCTTTCTAACATTGCAGCAATTACAACACAGGCGAAGTAAACGAAGCGAGACAGTTTTGGCACAAATCGTCATTTTCTCTGTCTCATTTACACGACAGAATATAATTCACGAAGTAGCGATATCAAATTCTATTAGGTCTACTACATGCAAAAAGTTTTATCTTAGGAAATAGTTTCACATTTCACTCATATGCTCTAGTTTATCAAGCATGAGATCGAAAAGCAGCAGTAGTACGAAATGTTTATATAAATTTGGAATCGTCATATTCTTCCATATAATTTGCGTGGTTTCTGCTCCTTCCTCTTTCTTACAAACACTCTAGTTACCACTAATTCTGTAACTATTCCTGCTATTGTAAAACCTTATTCTCCAGTTAACTTCACTAATCCTGCCAGAATCACTAATTTAGTCATCCTGCGTTTATTCTCCGGTTAGGCGCTATTACGTATTCGTACAACGCGTTTCACGCGCTATTCCGAAAACAGAAATTAACCGGCTGCTAACCGGGGACTGTCAACTGGCCCTTAATAGTGTAGTGATCTGACAAAAATTTTCAGACAAAATTTCATTTTCTGGGATACACCAAGAAGATAATATGTAATCTTTATTATCTATTACTTCTATTAATCGTTTATTTGCACTCTGGTAGTCTGAATCTATGGATTTCGCTAATAATTATAATAACGTTTATCATTTGTACATCCAATCAACCACATAAACAAACAGAGATTGGCAATTACCCATTCGCGTTTATTCGGCTCAGCTCGTATAGCCCCGCCCCATTTTGTTTGCGGTAAAGTTTTTCATTTCTAAACGCGACGAAGATTCCACGGGGATTCCCTTGCAGAGACATCACGTACGCTATGCACGCTTTAAAACATCAGCTTACGATTCAATCAGAAATGAACTTAGAATGTGTTCAAAAATGTTCAAAAACCAACAGCAGTGCGTTTCAAAATCATGTGAATAATCGATAAACCAACGTGCGCTGGATGATAGCCTCCTTGTGATACAATCAGATCGTGTGCTGCGACTGCCGTGGTAACGTACTTCCGTGGGTCACAAGAAGAGCAGCTGACATCTTGCGGCGGAACCGGTGAACTAGGTGACTCACTTTCTCTTCTACTCGCGATGCTAAATGCATCTGGCGGGCCATTTGAATACGTCTACGTTGTAGACGGAAACTGCCCCACGGTTGGAACAGCCGACATTAGTGACTGTAGAATCCGCCTTCGTGGACAATGTCACTAACGCATGCATGTGCTATGGCGCTCTAATCGAAGGTAGCCCGTTCCAAACCCGACGGTGGAAAGACATTTTCTTCACCAGAATTTAGCGGGCAAGGAGAGGAAAGGAGAGTTGGTGGCGTAAATTCCTCATCACCAGATTTTTCGTCAGCGTCTTGGAGAAATTTCAAGCCCCTGTGTTGTGTCTTATGAGGTGAAGAAGGCATAGTAGTCTGCGATGGTGACCTGTACGTCGGATAGTGACGAACCTCGGCGGCTTCCTAGATGCTGTTCGAGAGGAGTCGGCTATTTGCTGGGACCGGTTTTCACCTTCTTCCTTGTCTCATCATAGCAAAACACAAACACCACAATTCAACACACATCCATTAGAGTCACCTGTCAACAGAAACTAGAAAAACACCTGTGACTTCCTCATCAAAAACGACTACATGCTGACCTGAAAGTGTTGCCAGTGAGTGACTCCAGCAAGATAGAGGATGACTTAAACACAATTTCTGTTTTGTGTGATGAATGGTAGCTTGCTGCAAATGTAGAAACATGTAAGTTACTGCGACAAACAATGTTTTAATGTTCATACACGTATTAGTTGTGTACTGCTAGACACAGCCTCGTCCATTAAATATTTAGGTGTAACGCTGTAAAAGCTACATGAATGAAACGATTACGTGAGATTCTTTGGAGAGAAAGTGAATTGTCAAGTTCGGTTTATTGGGAGAGTTGTAGGAAAGTGCAGACCTCCTGTAGAACGCATGTCCGACCCGTTCTCGATTACTGCTCGAATGTTTCGAATCGCTGCCAAGTCATATTAAAGGAAGAAATCAAAGCAATTCAGAAGCGATAGGTTCGATTAACACGCGAGAATTACGGAAATACTTCGTGAAATACAGTGGGAATCCTTGCAGGGAAGACAACGTTATTTTCTCGAAACACTACTGAGAAATATTTGGGGCTGACTGCAGAACGATTCTATTGCCGTCAACATACATTTCGCATGAGGACCACGAAGACGACTTAAGATAAATCAGGGTCCCGCATGGAGGGACTTGTTAGTGGAACAGGAGAGGGATGACTGGTAGTGGTGGAAGGTGCCCTCTGCCATGCGCCATGTGGTGGCTTACAGTGTATTTATGTAGACGTATCCGTAGACTACTCGTGGTGTGTGATCGACATGTGGCCGCTTGTAAATTAACCGTCAAACACGTCAGTAATGGATTAGTGATGTCATTGATTAGTGGTTAAGGTCAATGCCGAATGTAGAGTTCTAAACTCTTCAGGATTTCTGAATGTTCTTAAATCCTCAGGATTCCTGAAGACTGCACATGCGCAGAAACAGAAGAGTAAGGCGTCGTCAGCTAGCAACAAAAGTTAGCTAATCATTACCGTGCCTCCTCGTATTATAATAAAAAAATTGCGCTTTTGTGTATGATTAATATTTGTTTCAATGATTTCATGACAGACTGCAAAAGTTGCAGTAGGAACTGATATGTTTTTGCTGATATTCTCCCGAAAGAACTACCACATATGCTAAACCAAACATATTTAAGGTTTACCCGAACAAAAAGAGGCCTACACTGTGCATAAACAATAACGTAAATAGATAAAAAAAATTTCAAGAAAATTCTTTTAACAGTAATAATATTTGCATGTGGCTCAGTGGCTGCTTTTAAGTCCTCCAAATGGACGCCAGTTCGGGGAGTTGAGTTTCCCTAACCTCTCCTCCTTACCCAGTTTCACGTGGTATGCAAGCTACATGTTGCTCATGATAACTCCTGACATAGCTGAGAGGTAAATGCATACTGAAAATTTCCGTGCCCCAACGGGGGGACTGGATCCCTTAATCTCTCGATTTCCAAGCACGCACTTTGTCCCTACACCACCTTGCCTGAAGTTTGTAGAGTGAAAAAAATCAAAGCTCTTGAACTAGAAAATAGTTTTCGATGTTACTTGGCGCTTAGAAAGAAATTAAGATATAAACGATAAAGTAAAAAGACGCTATTTACCGCCTTCTAAATACTGTTTTGTGTTTTTGTGGTTATTTATTTTCTCGAGCAAATCCGTGTCGATGTTTTGTAATGTATAGACGACACATATCCTATTCCTTAGGTTCTCAGCAGAATTTCACAACGAATTTTGCTGTGATCGTTAATAAAACTGTTATTATTGTTACACCTTTAATTCCAGTATAGTATTTCAACTTTTTGTCCCTGACAACCTCGCTTTCACGTATACAGACTACAGTAGCGAGTGAAAATTTCTACCAAGGCCGGGAATCAAACCGGGTTCCTGCTTACTAGGCGGGTGCGCTAGCCACTAAGCCACCTTTTCACAGCAGATCACACACCTGCACAGATTACCCTGCCACGCCTCCCTCCTCGATCCAAATTCTCACTGCCGCCCGAGTCCACTTTAAATTCCCCTCACTTTAATTCATGCCCCAAACTGCATGACAGATAGCCCTAACAACACAACCAATTCAGGCGCTGATATATTCGCGAAATACTCACTCGTGGCAGGCCAGACTCAGTACAGGAATAATGTACCAATTGGGCTGCAATAGACCGGCTTGTCACTAGTGATCGTCTGAGACAAGAAAATCACTCGTGCAGAAGTGGCATAAGATAACACTCTCATACACCTCGTGGAAAAGGGACCATTGTGTTCAGAAGAAGACAACCCTTCTCGATTGTTCGGCTGAACAACCTCTCGAGATCTCCCTGCCGTATAAGACTTTCCGACTGCACTTTCACGCTGCCGCACTGTGGTATAGGGTATGTATATCTATGGTGAGCATGGTCTACTACTCATGTTCTCAATATCAAACTGGGCTAGTCGTGTGAGTTTGGGACAATGCTGCATGTCTACAACTTGTGGTAACAGCAAAACTGGAATATTACACGTATTCACTTTGTTTTGTATACATTTCTGCACGTTTGAGTTTTAGTAACAGCTATGGTGCAGGACTGTCGTTGTTACGGATGTAAGGAGAAGTGCGTGGAAGGAGGACCAGTTACATTTTTTTTACAGCTATGTACAACAAATGCATAATTGTGTCATATTGCTATGAGGCACATCATATGCTGAAAAATATCGAGATGCGATATTATATAAAGTCTTGTATTTTAGAGATAATTTCCGCGATTTTATGGTCATGCGTTTACGAGACAAGTGCTGAAAAAATTTGCAAGTGTTTTTGAGTATACTGCCAGTCAGTGTGTACGTTTCGGTGATATGTTCAGATGTAGGTAAAATTTATGCACGACAGTCGGATTAATTTTCTCCAATTTACGCATGTTCTCAAACCGTTGTGTGTATCTATTTCAGCATGAGACAGTTTCCTCTTCAGTGTCATTCTAACGTAATTAATTATAACAGATTCGACAATACGAATGAGTGCAACAGAAAACCTTAAAAAAAAAAGGTATTGTTGGCTGTCACTTCTTTTACTACTTCAGAATGCGAACACTGATCTTGCATTTTTTGTTATTATTATTTTTTTAATTTTTTTGTGCATAGTATACGGTTTTACTTTTCTGATGAGATGGCGAAAAACTGTTATAGGTATTTTACTTGACTATAAAAAGCAGAACGATAAAAAATAAATGAAAATAATAATAGACACACAGGTGGAAAATCTCCTACCATATTTGCTGTAACAATTTCAGAGTTGCAAACGCGTTGTTTTGTCGTGGCACTTTGCCACAGTCTACAGTGTCGTTGTATTGTATTGTATGTTAACCGGGGACCTAGAAACGACGTAGATGCTCCGTCCCCGTCGCAGCCGCAATGGTATACATCCACACTACGACTACCGCAGTCCACTTCACCCCTCCGCCGCCCCACACCGAACCCAGGGTTATTGTGCGGTTCGGCCCCCGACGGACCCCCCCCCCCCCCCCCCCCCCCCCCAGGGAACATCTCACACCAGATGAGTGTAACCGCTATGTTTGCGTGGTAGAGTAATGGTGGTGTACGCGTACGTGGAGAACTTGTTTGCGCAGCAATCGCCGACATCATGGAGAACTTGTCTGCACAACAATCGCCGACATAGTTTAACTGAGGCGGAATAAGGGGAACCAGCCCGCATTCGCCGAGACAGATGGAAAACCGCCTAAAAACCATCCACAGACTGGCTGGTTCACCGGACCTCGACACAAAGCCGCCGGGTGGGTTCGTGCCGGGGACCAGGCGCTCCTTCCCACCCGGAAAGCCGTGCGTTAGACCGCACGGCCAACCCGGCGGGCAGTGTCATTGTAACCTAATTAATTAGAACAGAGGTACAACAGTAGGAATAATTGCAAAAGAAAACGCAAGAAAATATTGTTGCCTGTCAATTCTTATGCCGTTACCGAAAACACACAATTAAAGTGGAATCTGTAGCGAAAAAGCACAATACTATTGCTCTTCACATTTTTAAGTCAACCTCAGTTCCTGGTATCAAATTCTTAAGATGTTTGTAAAACGCGTACACAAAGTTTCGCGGTACTTCTGAAGGTGATCTGTCTGTAGCAGCGAAGTAATAGCACTCAAAATACGCTAAGTGCTGTACGGGACATAATGCACCGTCCCAAAATCACGTGACTTGAGCTGCAGGAGATGCTGCGGACAGAATTCTCGCTCTGCGCGTCCGAACTCCGTGGCGCCGATACTCACTGTGCGCTCTGCGGTGTCTGCGGCGGCGTGGCTGCAGCTGTAGCGGCGGCTGCCGGCAACTTGGCGGACCAGCGGGCGCCACAACGGGTCCGGAGCGCCAACTCCGCAGGACGGGAGGGGGCATCGCGCCCCTCCAGCCCACCACAAGCCACCACTCGCAGCTTGCCATCCCGCTTATTGAGCTCGCCTCGGTCAACTGCCCACTTACTGCGGTCGTGCATCTATTGACGGCATCACTAGGCGTGTGCCAACCAGGCACTTTTGCAGTTATTGTTGTTAACCGCCGGCCGAGGTGGCCGAGTGATTCTAGGCGCTTCAGTCCGGAACCACGCGGCTGCTACGGCCGCAGGTACGAATCCTGCCTCGGGCATGGATGTGTGTGACGTCCTTAGGTTAGTTAGGTTTAAGTAGGTCTAAGTCTAGGGGACTCATGACCTCATAAGTTAAGCCGCATAGTGCTCAGAGCCATTTGAACCACTAAGATTGTAAATTTCAAACGGTGATAGAATTATCCACAATCTGTTCCAGAGTACAGAACTCTGCAGCTCGTCATAGACATACATTTTTAATCAAATTTTTTCCACGGAACACGACCCAATAAAATAAAAACTAAGATTATAAGAATGTGAAGATATAGTGCCTTGCCTCAGAGATCATCACTGACTTGCATTGTGGACCATAAATACAGGGTTATTACAAATGATTGAAGCGATTTCACAGCTCTACAATAACTTTATTATTTGAGATATTTTCACATACAAAAACTCAAAAAGTTTTTTTAGGCATTCACAAATGTTCGATATGTGCCCCTTTAGTGATTCGGCAGACATCAAGCCGATAATCAAGTTCCTCCCACACTCGGCGCAGCATGTCCCCATCAATGAGTTCGAAAGCATTGTTGATGCGAGCTCGCAGTTCTGACACGTTTCTTGGTACAGGAGGTTTAAACACTGAATCTTTCACATCACTATGCGTGAAACTTGCCCGCACGCGTTCAACTGTTTCTTCGCTCACTGCAGGCCGACCCGTTGATTTCCCTTTACAGAGGCATCCAGAAGCTTTAAACTGCGCATACCATCGCCGAAAGGAGTTAGCAGTTGGTGGATCTTTGTTGAACTTCGTCCTGAAGTGTCGTTGCACTGTTATGACTGACTGATGTGAGTGCATTTCAAGCACGACATACGCTTTCTCGGCTCCTGTCGCCATTTTGTCTCACTGCGCTCTCGAGCGCTCTGGCGGCAGAAACCTGAAGTGCGGCTTCAGCCGAACAAAACTTTATGAGTTTTTCTACGTATCTGTAGTGTGTCGTGACCATATGTCAATGAATGGAGCTACAGTGAATTTATGAAATCGCTTCAATCATTTGTAATAGCCCTGTACGTATTTACTTAGGTTGGATAAAAAGTATTGGCAGCGCTGTTACGATTCATACCAGACTTCACCGACAGACTGTAAAATGACCTTTTTTTTAATACTATTATGAATATTTATATACACTCCTGGAAATTGAAATAAGAACACCGTGAATTCATTGTCCCAGGAAGGGGAAACTTTATTGACACATTCCTGGGGTCAGATACATCACATGATCACACTGACAGAACCACAGGCACATAGACACAGGCAACAGAGCATGCACAATGTCGGCACTAGTACAGTGTATATCCACCTTTCGCAGCAATGCAGGCTGCTATTCTCCCATGGAGACGATCGTAGAGATGCTGGATGTAGTCCTGTGGAACGGCTTGCCATGCCATTTCCACCTGGCGCCTCAGTTGGACCAGCGTTCGTGCTGGACGTGCAGACCGCGTGAGACGACACTTCATCCAGTCCCAAGCATGCTCAATGGGGGACAGATCCGGAGATCTTGCTGGCCAGGGTAGTTGACTTACACCTTCTAGAGCACGTTGGGTGGCACGGGATACATGCGGACGTGCATTGTCCTCTTGGAACAGCAAGTTCCCTTGCCGGTCTAGGAATGGTAGAACGATGGGTTCGATGACGGTTTGGATGTACCGTGCACTATTCAGTGTCCCCTCGACGATCACCAGTGGTGTACGGCCAGTGTAGGAGATCGGTCCCCACACCATGATGCCGGGTGTTGGCCCTGTGTGCCTCGGTCGTATGCAGTCCTGATTGTGGCGCTCACCTGCACGGCGCCAAACACGCATACGACCATCATTGGCACCAAGGCAGAAGCGACTCTCATCGCTGAAGACGACACGTCTCCATTCGTCCCTCCATTCACGCCTGTCGCGACATCACTGGAGGCGGGCTGCACGATGTTGGGGCGTGAGCGGAAGACGGCCTAACGGTGTGCGGGACCGTAGCCCAGCTTCATGGAGACGGTTGCGAATGGTCCTCGCCGATACCCCAGGAGCAACAGTGTCCCTAATTTGCTGGGAAGTGGCGGTGTGGTCCCATACGGCACTGCGTAGGATCTTACAGTCTTGGCGTGCATCCGTGCGTTGCTGCGGTTCGGTCCCAGGTCGACGGGCACGTGCACCTTCCGCCGACCACTGGCGACAACATCGATGTACTGTGGACACCTCACGCCCCACGTGTTGAGCAATTCGGCGGTACGTCCACCCGGCCTCCCGCATGCCCACTATACGCCCTCGCTCAAAGTCCGTCAACTGCACATACGGTTCACGTCCACGCTGTCGCGGCATGCTACCAGTGTTAAAGACTGCGATGGAGCTCCGTATGCCACGGCAAACTGGCTGACACTGACGGCGGCGGTGCACAAATGCTGCGCAGCTAGCGCCATTCGACGGCCAACACCGCGGTTCCTGGTGTGTCCGCTGTGCCGTGCGTGTGATCATTGCTTGTACAGCCCTCTCGCAGTGTCCGGAGCAAGTATGGTGGGTCTGACACACCGGTGTCAATGTGTTCTTTTTTCCATTTCCAGGAGAGTATGTGTTTGGAGAGAGAGAGATTGATCTTTGATTGAGATTTCTACTTTAAGTCGTAACTGGTACCTGAATTTTGGTTGCTGACTCCTTCTGCACCAGTTGTTGACGTACTGCAATTTGGAGGAAGTTATTGTTCTTTATGGTTTAAAATACGACTCTGTTAGTTACTTGGCCGTATTGCGGATAGCTTTGAGCCCAAGTTTTCGTAGCCTTTCATACCTAAGGGACCACTGTTGTAAGTAAGATCAAACAGCAATCTGCTTTTCGTGAGAAAAAGAGATTGCTTGGCACACAAACTTCCTTCAAACTACACGTCCTGCTACATCAAAATTGGTCAGTGGAGTTCAGCACCATGCTATTGTACAAGAACATAACCCAATTACCGTAATTAAGAAATTATGAGAGGTTGTTACTTATTGAATGAAAACTATAGAGAATGTATTTCTTTTCCTGTATTTTAGTGAGCTTTGTACACTTACAATTCTGTCGATTGATAGATGGCAACGACAATAAAGTTCCGCTCCTTTTCCAAAAACGAGATATTTCTAGTCTTCGCTTCCAAAAATTTTGTACAAATAAATGTTTGGCAACTCTTACACATACTTCACTCGGTTTTATCATTAGAATATCAGTTTTCATTAAATATAACAATACGTTCTGAGCGACGGCCTAGCAACACGTCCTCTTTCCACAAGATACAGATTAACAGTCTTTTTTTAATAAAATGAATTGTTTTTTTTAGAGTCCATACTCAAAGGTTCTCTAATACTGTCGTTGCGGGGATTGCGCGCTAAAGAGTTTGTTGCTGTCCAGCTGCGCTTCACTTCACTTCAAGTACTTTTTAAATCACATTTTCATTTTCGGTATTTACAGACATTACTGAGCTTCTCAGAATAAAATCAGGCACAAATTAGTTAAAAAAAAAGCAGTGAGGCACACATAACATTACAAGACGTTCACCGTATTACACGGCGTCAATGTAATCGCACCGCATCTCGAGCACCTTCCCAAATATAGAATGAATGATCTCTGAGGCAAGACACTATATCTTTCCATCGTTATAATCTTTGGTTTGTTTATTTTATTCGTTCGTATTCTGTGGAAAGATTAAATTTATGACGAACAGCAGGGTTTTGTGCACTGGAACAGATTGTAAATTAGTCTACCACCGTCTAGAATTTACAATTTTGGTGCCATATTACTCTAAGAAGTTGCTGTTCCACGTTTTTGTAGCAAAATGGAACAACTGGCTTTATCCTGATAGCAAATATGTAACACAATGTCATTGTTATACCTGAAGATGAAAATGTAAACTCTCGAAACGCGTCGTGAGATGAAACAAAAAAGATTGACTGACGCGGATAATTTACTGCTGTTAACTCCAGTAACAGCCAAGAGCTGGTTATGTGTTCAAGAAGACCATACAGCGAAGGTCATCAGTCTTCAATCTATCTTCCAGCACAGTAGCAGTGTCGCATTCGGGAGGACTACGGTTCAGTCCCACGTCCGGCCATCCTGATTTAGGTTTTCCGTGATTTCCCTAAATCGCTCCAGGCAAATGCCGGGATGGTTCCTTTGAAAGGGCACAGCCGACTTTCTTCCCCGTCCTTCCCTAATCCGATGAGACCGATGACCTAGCTGTTTGGTCTCTTCCCCCAAACAACCAAACCCACAGTAGCAGTGTATCCCAGTCTGGCTGCTTATAGAGTATACTCTGTGTGCAAGTGGGAGAAAGTGTTCTAAATGTGTGCGTAGCGTGTATCTGAGACGGAACATGCGAACCACCCTATTATTCATCTAATTAGAATTATTTATTAACACCTTCAGCTGCTGACGGGCGTTGATATATATCAACGGGGACAGGTGAAAATGTGTGCCCCGACCGGGACTCGAACCTGGGATCTCCTGCTTACATGGCAGACGCTCTGTCCATCTGAGCCACCGAGGGCACAGAGCATAGTGCGACTGCAGGAACTATCTCGCACAAGCCTCCCGCGAGACCCACATTCTCACCTTATATGTCCACACACTACATTCGTAGTGTCCCTACCCAACACACTGATTACTCTTGGAAGACATTCTTACCAAGTCCCGTAAGAGTTCGAGTAATATGTGTACATCCGCACAGAAGGGGAAGGTCATGGCCGGTATTGCCAGAACTATGTCCGAAAGAACAGACACCATATCCATATAAGTATTATTCACATAGTGGGAAAGCATCTGAAAACCACTTCCAGTCTGGCTGACACACCGATTCCTCGTTGTTGACCTGCCAGGTGGATTCGAGCCAGGTTTGACGTACCTCTCCGTTTGGGAAGTGGTCGCGTTAACATACGTGGTTACCAGGGCTGATCACACCTATGTAATCGCTCCATACGAGTAGTGCAGTATTGTGAATAATGAGAACACACCAGTGCCATCCGTAATGCCGAGCTGACGCGTGCCTGAGGTACGAAAGTCGACCTACACTGCCTGAAAAAATGAGTGTAGCATCCAGAAGACATGGTTGGATGTCATTGTAATCTGAGACACACAAAAAACATCGGCGGGTTGGAAAGTAAAGTACCTGCAAACTTTTATTCTGCCCTCGGAGTCTCATGGTAGAAAAGTCGTTGAATTACCGTAAAACTCTTGTTGCGGGAAAGCCTCCAGTAATGTTCACGACAGACTTTTAATTACTGCGGCTTTTACCGCGTCTGTTATCACTACAAACAGTATAATGACCAGTTCCAGTTTTCCAGTAAAATGGTTGTTTGCAAGTAGACACTGTCACAGTCCTACGAAACAGTTTGCCAGTGGCAGATACAGTCCACTTTGATGTTTGAAGTCTAACAGAAAAGCATTCTCAGGTTGCTACCGCATTACACAGATAGTAGACACAGCATTTTATGCGACAGCGGGTGATAATGCACTGAAATGTTTATCGTTAACGCCGAGCAGTTAATACAATGCATACAGACTGTAACTTTGAAGTACTGCGCGATCGCCAGTGGCAGATACAGTCCACTTTGATGTTTGAAGTCTAACAGAAAAACATTCTCAGGTTGCTACCGCATTACACACATAGTGGACACAGCATTTTATGCGACAGCGGATGATAATGCACTGAAATGTTTATCGTTGACGCCGAGCAGTTAATACAATGCATACAGACCGTAACTTTGAAGTACTGCGCGATCGGTGTTTAGGTGTGAACTAAACTTTTACTAAAGAGATTCACAAAGATAAAAATGGTTCTGAGAACTATGCGACTTAACTTCTGAGGTCATCAGTCGCCCAGAACTTAGAACTAATTAAACCTAACTAACCTAAGGACATCACACACATCCATGCCCGAGGCAGGATTCGAACCTGCGACCGTAGCGGTCACGCGGTTCCAGACTGAAGCGTCTAAACCGCACGGCCACACCAGCCGGCTCACAAAGATTCGACATATAAAATTGCATATCGTTTATACAGAGATTGCTTGATGGCCACAAACTGACTATTTCGGAGTGGGATATGCAATATATACTAGTGTATGAACATATTGTGATTTTGGAAACTATTGGGTTGGTGCATAATTTCGCAGCATTTTCCATAAGTACAACAGATAAACGTAACAGAGACTTTAGTCATCAATAATATGTTCTCCTTCACTATTTTCAACAGTCTGCCAACGATTGGCTAACTTTTCGATTCCGCTACTGTAGAAATCACGTAGTTTTGAGGCGTAGAACTCGTCGAGTCACGTTGGGAGCGCATTTTCAACCGGAAAGGAACTTCCTTGAAAGCTGGTCGATAGACACCGGAAAAGGTGAAAATCTGAGTACGCAAGATAAGGTGAACGAGGTGGGTGCGGTATGACATCCCAAACCAACTCCTCTATATTGTTCTTTAGTAATCTTGCAGAATGTGGCGGGCGTTATGGTGGAGTAGCATCATTCCACAAACTCTACCTGGTCGTTGTTCTAGGGCTGCGTCTGCAAGACATCTCAGTTGTCGATGAGAAATGTCAGCAGTGATGGTTACACCTCAGAGAAGCAATTCATAGTACACCACACTGTTGCTATTCCATCAGATATATAACATTTTTTGTAGATGCCCGTAAATCTTTGTGCGGGGAGTTGGTGCTTTGTTTGAGCTCAACCATTCCTTTCTTTCCCTTACGCTAGCATAAAGACGCCATTATTCGTCACCAATAACGATGCATTTTAGGAATGGTCGGTGTTGTTAACGAGCTATTTGATGACGAGCAAGCAGAACTGCAGATATGGCCACCCGCTGATTTTTGTGATTTTGGCTTAGAGCATACAGTACCCATACACCCCATTTTTTAACCTTCCCCACTGTATATAAATGTCACACGATGGTGGAGTGATCATTTCATCACATTTTCCAGTTACCGAATAGCAACGCTGACGTGGATCATTGCGGATTAATGTGTTTAAACGACTTCACCAAACTCCAAAGCTCTTTCTGAACTTGGAGAGTCACTAATATCAAAAAACAATCCTCCTTAAAATGAGAAAACCATTTTCTTACCGTGCCCTGTCCAATGGCACTATCCCAACATAAGTCGCGAATGTTTCTGGCTGCCTCCGCTGCCGTCACCTCTCTATTGAATATGTCGGAAATGTTCCGGATTCTCCAATGGGCACTCCGTTCTCTAGCGTATCCAACTCCAGTCACCACAGCCAAGTGACAAAATGAGAATATGTGAACTCAAATAGCAACAACGAACTACAAACAAAGTTTGAGAATAAATAAACCCGTAGCAGCCGGGATACCAACATGCCAAATAAAAACGCAACAGCCGGCAGGAGTGGCTGAGCGGTTCTAGGCGCTACAGTCTGGAACCGCGCGACCGCTACGGTCGCAGGTTCGAATCCTGCCTCGGGCGTGGATGTGTGTGATGTCCTTAGGTTAGTTAGGTTTAAGTAGTTGTAAGTTCTAGGGGACTGATGACCTCAGAAGTAAAGTCCCATAGTGCTCAGAGCCATTTGAACCATTTGGGAATATAACAGGCGTACTGACATAAAAGACAGCAGTGGCTTAGGGTGTTTCGATAACTTCATTGCAGTTATGTCTTCCCTTAATCAGTTTTAAGAAAATTAAAGCATGTTTCTGTGAAATGTTAGTTTTGCAATGAGTGGTGTTATCATGTCTAATATGACCGACTAGCTCAGCGAAACTTCAACCTTACACATCGTTACGATAAGTACAATTACTCATTATTTTGTATTAATAGTGTTTCCAGTAAAAGTAACTATACTTCTGCAGTCAGTGTGTAAGTAGGCTGTTTAGGTTTTCTTATTGGTAACGCCACGTAGCGCACTGTATGAAAATCACTGGCTGTGCTGTGTGCACTCTGTGGCTGGTTTGCATTGTTGTTGGCTATTGTAGTGTTGGGCAGCTGGATGTTAACAGCGGGTAGCGTTGCGCAGTTGGAGGTGAGCCGCCAGCAGTGGTGGATGTGGGGAGAGTAATGGCGAAGTTTTGAAATTTGTAAGACTGGATATCATGAACTGATATATATATATATATATATATATTATGGCTTTTGAACACTATTAAGGTAAATACATTGTTTGTTCTCTATCAAAATCTTTCATTTGCTAACTATGCCTATCAGTAATTAGTGCCTTCAATAGTTAGAATCTTTTATTTAGCTGGCATTAGTGGCGCTCGCTGTATTGCAGTAGTTCGAGTAACGAAGATTTTTGTGAGGTAAGTTATTTGTGAAAGGTATAGGTTAATGTCAGTCAGGGCCATTCTTTTGTAGGGATTATTGAAAGTCAGATTGCGTTGCGCTAAAAATATTGTGTGTCAGTTTAAGCACAATCATGTATAATTTTTCTAAGCGGACGTTTCATATGTCGACCCTTAGCCGAGGATACCTCACTGGAATCTTCTGATTTTTTCTTGTAGTTTGTGTAATTAGTGTAGCTATTGTTTATTGCTAGCGCGTAACTATAGAGAGAATATCCTTTGTAGTTGTAGTTTTTCATTTTTGTCAGTAAAACACTTGTGACATGCATGTAGATTTGCACCAAGTATTTCGCAGCTGCGCTTGCAATTAATTAGATATTATTTTCAGTGCTATGTTAATGTGTTTTCTTATATTGCTCTTCAAATTGTGCTTTTCTGTGTTGTCGTGTGAAATATTGTGACAATAATGGAGTGTGAAAAATGTAATACTAGGCTCAGAAAGTAAACTGATAAATGACAGTGAAGACGAAAGCAGTGTGTTAGCGCCACCGTGTAATGAATTAACTAATGTTCAAACTAGTAATTTGGTAATTGTGCATAAGGAAATGGAGCGGGTGGCAAATAATGGTGTAGACAGTGAAACAATTAGTGAACAGGGAAGCATTATCGATCGATCGGTCGGCAACAGTTTGCCTCAGGAATCCGAAATGACAGGACACAATCTTGCAAATACTGTAGATTCAGGTTTTGCGTCCTCATCGTTTTCTCAAATAAGTCAAGACACATTTTCTGCTCGTCAAAATATGAATGTTGCCGGTGCAAATGCACTGCCGAAAAGCATAGAGGAACAGATTCCAGACACTAATACATTATTATTGCAATTAATGCAACAAATGAAACAAAATCGGAGACAAACACAGCAATAAATGGAAGAAAATCAGAAACAAATTAAAGAAACACTTCAACAAACACGTGAAGATTTAACTACTGAGTTACATAAAATCGAATCGAAATGTCAAAAAGTCTGTAATGACGTAAAAACACAAATTTGTGAGCATTTCCAACCTATTTTTTCGCGGTATGAAAATACATTACAGAATCACGAAGCAGCCATAAAAGAACTGCAAACTATTGTTCATGAAAATCATGAGACCTTGCAAACTAAGATTGACTCAGTTGCATCTACCGATTCGGTTACGCAACTTGCAAAAACTCAGGAAAACTTAAAGGACACAGTAGATACGATTTCAACACAAATGGACACTCTGAAACTTGGTTCAGAAAAACACACTGAGGAAATAAGTTCACTATAGGAGAAAGTAGCCGAACATCGGATCAGTTCACTAACTTATCTACAAAGGTGGATGATGATCTAAATGACACAAGACCTGTAGCCTTCACTGACACAGAAGAGTACGAACGAATTAGGAAATTCAAACAAAATCAGAATCAAATTAACACGCAACACCAAAGAGAAATCCGGGAAGTACAAGATCAGTTGACACAGGTAATACAAGAATTACATATTTCAGAGGACACTCGCGCTCCAATACGGGAAGAGGGACATAGAAATACGGAAAAGCCACAAAATAATAACACAGGGCACTTCGGACATTATGAAAGAAAGTGGCAAGGTTCACCGAATTTTGAGATGGAACCGTCGCAACGATGTAACAATGACCGACATGCGACTCGCCAACATGATGATTTTGACTGTAAGCTGTTTATTACTATACGTAAATTCAAAACATTCAAGAATTCTGGCAACGACATTCATCCACAAGCGTGGTTTCATCAGTTCTCTCATTGTTTTCCTCCCAACTGGTCACTGGAGCACAGGTTAGAATTTATGTGTGGCTACTTAGAGACTGAACCAGATGTAAGAATGCAATCGGTTATTCACGATTGTCACAGTGAAGGAGAATTTTACCATGCCTTCCTCTCAGCATATTGGTCTCAAGCTACACAAGACTGAGTAAAACATAGTATCATCATGATGAAACATTTCGAACAATCTGAATTTTCCAATCTTGTGAAATATTTTGAAGACATGTTGCACAATAATCAGTACCTATCAAACCCATACAGCCCCTCAGATCTCATCCGCATTTGCTTAAACAAATTACCTGAACATTAACGGCATATTATTTTGGCAGGACGTTGCAAAGACGACATTGAAGCTTTTCAGGGACTCTTACAAGAACTGGAAATTGACACTGACAACCGCAGAACGCGAAAACAGGAGCACAACATTTACAGGACACATCCGTCACAATTCCGCGATGAAAGAAATGATAACTGGACACGACAGGGCTATTCTTACAACGTAAATCGTGACCAAAACAGATACCACCCGTATGACAACCGTTTGCAGATTAGTAATAGTTACAGAGAAAGATCGCATTTTCGTAGTAATGAATATGACAGAGACAATCATAGAAACAGACAATATGGGAACCAAAATAATTATTATCACGGAAGACAGAATAACTTCAGACGCAACTGTCCACTGTGCAGTGATAATGCAGGGAGAAATTCTCCACCACTTAACCGACAAGAAAGAAACTACAGGAACTAACGACATGACGACAGACGATATAATCATAAAGACAGACCTGAATTTCATCAGAACTGGCGGGATTGAAACAGGGTTCAAATGGCTCTGAGCACTATGGGACTCAACTGCTGAGGTCATTAGTCCCCTAGAACTTAGAACTAGTTAAACCTAACTAACTTAAGGACATCACAAACATCCATGCCCGAGGCAGGATTCGAACCTGCGACCGTAGCGGTCCTGCGGTTCCAGACTGCAGCGCCTTTAACCGCACGGCCACTTCGGCCGGTTTCAAACAGGGCTGGGCCCTCTCGGCAAGATGCATTTCCAGAAGTTAGGTCACCTAATGCCAATAACGACGCACGCCAACAAAGAGATAGCAGACAATGACTCGCACCGCAGGCAGCCACGTGCGCCGGCTGGCTCAGAGAAAAATAACATAGACGCTAACCTTGAGAAAAATTTGAGCATTCTTTACCGATATACCATATACCACATGATAATTCCGTTGAAGCTGGAGCTCTGCATAGTAGAAAGAGTAAAGGCTTGCACCATCCTTCTGAATCTGCTTACTGAATTCACCTCTTAGTATCCCTCTTCGACTTTTACCCCACGCGCTTCCCTCCAGTACTAAATTGGTGATCCCTTGATGCGTCAGAATATATCCTACCATCTGATCCCTTCTTAAAGTCGGGTTATGCCACAAATTTCTCTTCTCCCAAATTCTATTCAGTATCTTGTCACTAGTTACGTGAACTAGCCATATAATCTTCAGCATTCTTCTGTAGCGCCACATTTCAAAAGCTTCTATTCTCTTCTTGTCTAAACTGTTTATCGTCCATGTTCCGCTTCCGTACATGGCTTCATACCATACAAATACTTGCAGAGAAGACTTAATGACACTTAAATCTATACTCGATATTAACAAATTTCTCTTCTTCCGAAATGCTTTTCTTGCCATTGTGTCTACATTTTATGTCCTCTCTACTTCAAACATCATCAGTTATTTTGCTGCTCAAATAGCAAAACTCATTTACTACTTTAAGTGTCTCATGTCCTAATCTAACTCCATCAGAACACATGATTTAATTCGACTACATTCCATTATCCTTGTTTTGCTTTTGTTGATGTTCATCTTACATCCTCCTTTCACGACACTGTCCATTCCGTTCAGATCCTCTTCCAAGACCTTTGCTGCCTCTGACGGAATTACAATATCATCGGTAAACCTCAAAGTTTTTATTTCTTCTCCCTGGACTTTAATTCCTACTCCAAATTTTTCTTTTGTTCCCTATAATGCTTGCTCAGTATACAGATTGAATAACATCAGGGTAGGCTACAACCCTGTCTCACTCCCTTCTTAACCAATGTTTCCTTCTCGTGCCATTCGACTCTTTATAACTCCTTTCTGCTTTCTGTACAAATTGTAAATAGCCTTTCACTCCCTGCATTTGCCCCTGGAGAGTATCCCAGTGAACATCGTCAAAAGCTTTATCTAAGCCTACAAATGCTATAAACGCACGTTTGCCTTTTCTTAACCTGTCTTCTCTCAGAAATCGTAGGGTCAGTATTGCCCCAGGTGTTCCTACATTTTTCCGGAATCCAAACTGATATTCCCCGAGGTCGGCTACTACGTGTTTTTCCATTCTTCTCTAAAGAATTCGTGTTTGTATTTTGCAGCCATGACTTATTAAACTCAGAGTTCGGTAATTTTCACACCTGTCAGCACCTGCTTTCTTTGGAATTGAAACTGTTACGTTATTCTTGAAATCTGAGGGTATTTCGCCTGTCTCACATATATTGCTCACCAGATGGAAGAGTTTTGTCATGGCTGGCTCTTCCAATGTTGTCTACTTCTGGAGCCTTGTTTTGACTTAGATCTTTCAGTGTTCTGTCAAATTCTTCACTCAGTATCACATCTACCATCTTATCTTCATCTGTGTCCTCTTCCATTTCCATAATAGTGCCCTCAAGAACATTTCCCTTGTAGAGACCCTCTATATACTCCTTCCACCTTTCTGCTTTCCCTTCTGTGCTTAGCAGTGGTTTCCCAACTGAGCTCTCAATGTTCATATAGGTGGTTCTCTTTTCTCCAAAGGTCTCTTTAATTTTCCTGTAGGCAGCATCTCTCTTTCCCCTAGTGATATATGCTTCTAAACCCTTACGTTTGTCCTCTACACATTCCTTCTTAGCCTTTTTGACTTCCTGTCGATCTCATTTTTTAGGCGTTTGTACTCCCTTTCACCTGTTTCATTTACTGCATTTTTATATTTTCTCCTGTCATCCGCTAAATCCAGTATCTCTTGTGTTACCCAAGGATTTCTACTAGTCCTCGTTGTTTTAGCTACCTGATCCTCTGCTGCCTTCACTATTTCATCTCTCAAAGCTACGCATTCTTCGTCTACTGTATTCCTTTTCCCCTGCTCTTGTCAATCTTTCCCTTGCGTTCCCTCTGAAACTCTCTGCAACCTTTAGTTCTTTTGGTTTATCCAGGTCCTGTCTCCTTAAGCCGGCCGAAGTGGCCGTGCGGTTAAAGGCGCTGCAGTCTGGAACCGCAAGACCGCTACGGTCGCAGGTTCGAATCCTGCCTCGGGCATGGATGTTTGTAATGTCCTTAGGTTAGTTAGGTTTCACTAGTTCTAAGTTCTAGGGGACTAATGACCTTAGCAGTTGAGTCCCATAGTGCTCAGAGCCATTTTTTTTGTCTCCTTAAATTCCTACTTTTTTTTACAGTTTCGTCAGTTTTAATATACAGTTGATAACTAATGCATTGTGGTCAGAATCCACATGTGCCCCTGGAAATGGCTTAAAATTTAAAATCTATTCCGAAATCTCTGTCTTATGATTATACAGGGTGAGTCACCTAACGTTACCGCTGGATATATTTCGTAAACCACATCAAATACTGACGAATCGATTCCACAGACCGAACGTGAGGAGAGGGGCTAGTGTAATTGGTTAATACAAACCATTAAAAAAATGCACGGAAGTATGTTTTTTAACACAAACCTACGTTTTTTTTAATGGAGCCCCGTTAGTTTTGTTAGCACATCTGAACATATAAACAAATACGTAATCAGTGCCGTTTGTTGCATTGTAAAATGTTGATTACATCCGGAGATATTGTAACCTAAAGTTGACGCTTGAGTACCACTCCTCCGCTGTTCGATCGTGTGTATCGGAGAGCATCGAAACACGTAGGGATCCAAAGGGAACGGTGATGGACCTTAGGTACAGAAGAGACTGGAACAGCACATTACGTCCACATGCTAATACCTTTTTATTGGTCTTTTTCACTGACGCGCATGTACATTACCATGAGGGGTGAGGTAAACGTACACACGTGGTTTCCGTTTTCAATTACGTTCGGTCTGTGGAATCGATTCGTCAGTATTTGATGTGGTTTACGAAATATATCCAGCGGTAATGTTAGGTGACACCCTGTATAATACAAACATGAATGACGAGAAACTTAATGAATTAGCAGGCAACTATACTGCGTTGAATGATCTCTCCTATCACAAATACATGGACACAGAGCTGAATAATACACTCTAGAATAAAATAGGAGCAGAAACAAAAGTAAGTGGTAAGTAAATGGGCGTATATTTCCGATTTTACATCAATGAATACAACCAGCTAGGTAAAAGATTGCTGCTTGAGAGTGTTGGCTATAGCTGTAACATTTTCTTTGCGCAGATATCAATAGCAATACACGTAGTGAGCGTCTACAAGAGACAACAAAGTTATGGAGAATATCTTCGCATTATTAAAGAGTAGTGGTCCGGTGATCCAAGGAGCCTGGACAGAAATGCGCATCTCATCAAAAGCTCCTATAAAGCTCGAAAAAATGCCAAATTTCATAAAAACTCTTAGCGATGTTCTTCCACACTTCTCCTGTCAGAGTAGGCATCAATTCGTCCTTCATATTGTCTGGGTTTCTCGTACGATCCTGTGAACCACACTGTGGCCCATGCGATAGCTAAATTAAATCGTGTTTAGCGCATCTCCAGTGGCCAAATACCTGAAAAAAATGGACAGTAGATATAATAACAAACGAAGATTTCATAGGTGATCTTAGCGGTATGAATCATTATTGCGCGAAACTGAAGAAAACACTGAAGACTATAAACAGAAACCAATAATGATGAACGTTGATATCATATGTTTAATTACCAATAAACACAGTGTGTGTTATCTGAGGCTTTCCCGGCGAATGTGCTGTATCCAAGGTTCTCGGGTCTCCAGCCGGATCCGATCGTCGAAGTCTCGTCCAAAGCGCCTTCCGACGACAGAAGTGCAGCAAGAACCGAGATGAAGAACAACCCGAAGAAGAGAAGCAGGCTTTGGCCTTTCTGCCGTTTGCTGGCAACGTGTCGTCAAAAATAGGGAGACTGTTAAGGCGACACAAGATTGACACGGTCTTCCGACCACCAGCAAAGATTCGTGACCTACTAGGAACGGCAAAAGATGACGTAGGGCTTAAGAAAGCGGGCGTATACAAAATCCCGTGCTGCTGTGGCAAATCCTACATCGGCCAAACAGTTCGCACGGTCGAGGACCGATGCAAGGAACACGAACGTCACACCCGCTTACGCCAACCCAGCCATTCGGCCGTAGCAGAACACTGCATTGAAACCGGACACACAGCGAATTTCGAAAAGACAAAACGGCCACAAGTGCCTATTGGGACAGTATCTACAAGGAGGCCATAGAAATTAGAGTAACAGGGACACTGGGTTTCAACTTAGCAAGGCCTGGAAACCATTATTAAACAACATCAAGGAGCTACGGCGCGAGCGGACGCGAGATCCTTCCACCACGGCGGGCGGAGATGAACTGCGCCTACGACCGGGCGTAGCTGCAGCTACCCCCACCCTTCCCACCACGTGGCGCCCAGCCGGCCGTCCGCGCCGGGGTACGACTCGGGACCCAGCGGACATAAATACCACGGGCACAGTGCACACAGATCATTCCATCAGCACCACCTGGTGATGGCGGAACGGTTATTCGCCGGAATATCGTGGAACTTCGACGATCGGATCCGGCTGGACACCCGAGAACCTTGGATACACCACAATGTGTGTTAATTATATTATGTACTAACTAACCTCAAGCAAACGGCGAGCCGCTCTCTTGGTGTGCTGGCTTTTCACCAGAGTGTGTTTCGCTATTTTGGATGGACCTCCAACTTGTTCGTTTGTAAGCTGAATGAATTTTCTGGCATTCTGAAATATTCATAAAACATTTAAATGCTTGTGCTGTAGACGTAGAAATTCATGGGAGCTCACAGTACACTGAACTCCAACTGGTGATCTTAAATTGTTTGTGAAACAACCAGGCGCATTATTAAAGTTTTCTATTTCTAAACTGAATGAAGTAGTAGTACTAAGCAGACATTTTAATTTAGATGTTTACAATGCGCCTATTCTACAGCCATACTTCTCAGACGACGATCTCATGCTGACGGCTATCGTTTCACATAAACTAACTACCCTTCACACGATTTACAACAAGAGTTATTGAAACCAGTGCTGGTACTGATAATATTAGCCGGCCGTGGTGGCCGTGCGGTTCTAGGCGCTGCAGTCCGGAGCCGCGGGACTGCTACGGTCGCAGGTTCGAATCCTGCGTCGGGCATGGATGTGTGTGACGTCCTTAGGTTAGTTAGGTTTAAGTAGTTCTAAGTTCTAGGGGACTGATGACCTGAGATGTTAAGTCCCAGAGTGCTCAGAGCCATTTGAACCATTTTTGAACTGATAATATGTCTACAGACACATCGAGGCTGCGAAGCCACATTGTACACTAGTGGCCATTAAAATTGCTACACCACGAACATGACGTGCTACAGACGCGAAATTTAACCGACAGGAAGAAGATGCTGTGATATGCAACTGATTAGCTTATCAGGGCATTCACAAAAGGTTGGCGCCGGTGGTGACACCTACAACGTGCTGACATGAGGAAAGTTTCCAACCGATTTCTCATACACAGACAGCAGTTGACCGGCGTTGTGTGGTGAAACGTTGTTGTGATGCCTCGTATAAGGAGGAGAAATGCATACCATCACGTTTCCGACTTTGATAAAGGTCGGACTGTAACGTATCGCGATTGCGGTTTATCGTATCGCGACATTGCTGCTAGCGTTGGTCGAGATCCAATGACTGTTAGCAGAATATGGAATCGGTGGGTTCAGGAGAGTAATACGGAACGCCGTGCTGGATCCCAGCGCCCTCGTATCACTAGCAGTCGAGATGACAGGCATCTTATCCGTATGGCTGTAACGGATCGTGCAGCCACGTCTCGATCCCTGAGTCAACAGATGGGGACGTTTGCAAGACAACAACCATCTGCACTAACAGTTCGACGACGTTTGCAGCAGCATGGACTATCAGCTCGGAGACTATGGCTGTGGTTACCCTTGACGCTGCATCACAGACAGGAGCGCCTGCGATGGTGTACTCAACGACGAACCTGGATGCAGGAATGGCAAAACGTCATTTTTTCGGATGAATCCAGGTTCTGTTTACAACATCATGATGGTCGGATCCATGTTTGGCGACATCGCGGTGAACACACATTGGAAGCGTGTATTCGTTATCGCCATACTGGCGTATCACCCGGCGTGATGGTATGGGGTGCCATTGGTTACACGTCTCGGTCACCTCTTGTTCGCACTGACGGCACTTTGAACAGTGGACGTTACATTTCAGATGTCTTACGACCCGTGGCTCTACCCTTCATTCGATCCCTGCGAAACCCTACATTTGAGCAGGATAATGCGTGACTGCATGTTGCAGGTCCTGTACAGACCTTTCTGGATACAGAAAATGTTCGACTGCTGCCCTGGCCAGCACATTCTCCAGATCTCCCACCAATTGAAAACGTCTGGACAATGGTGGCCGAGCAACTGGCTCGTCACAAGACGCCAGTCACTACTCTTGATGAACTGTGGTATCGTGTTGAAGCTGCATGGGCAGTTGTACCTGTACACGCCATCCAAGCTCTGTTTGACTCAATGCCCAAGCGTATCAAGGCCGTTATTACGGCCAGAGGTGGTTGTTCTGGGTACTGATTTCTCAGGATCTATGCACTCAAATTGCGTGAAAATGTAATCACATGTCAGTTCTAGTATAATATATTTGTCCAATGAATACCCGTTTATCATCTGCATTGCTTCTTGGTGTAGCAATTTTAATGGCCAGTAGAGTAAATACCTGTAGTTAAACTACATGAGTAATAAATGAAGAGGGGACTGAGAACTTTAAAATCTTTTTGTAAAATACGCGCTGGAAACATGTAAGCAAGGCATTTAGCGTCAATGAAAAACGTAATGTATTCAATAGGTAGCCTATAGTTCCCAAGAAATGCGTCCCAATACAAGTTCTCTAGTATTAGTCGGCAGAAGGAGATCAGCTCCCTCTGCCGCTAAATGTAGCACTTCATTTTCCATAGCAGAACCTCGTAGTTCAGTGGTATCCGAAATATTGTTTAAAATTGCTTGGTAAAGTCGCTCGTATGTGGTGGGGTCAAAGCGAGCAGCCGACTGTTGGCGATGTTGCTGCTGACGTTTTCGTCCATCCGTCTCCTCTTCGGGGTGCTACAATGCGCTACGCTGCTGCGGTGTAGTCGTATAGGCCAGCGACGCGCCGTCGGCTGCTTTCGCTTTAGCTCCGTCTCGCCTCGGCAGCTTCCAACCTCTATCTAGGCCCTCCTACGTCTAACAGCGCCATAATTAGTCTGACGACTTGGGTATGAGACCGCATCTTTATTGCCCCACTGCGGGAGCGACAATGCTGGGCCACCTGGCGGAAATAATGCGCGGCAACTGTGTTGAAAGACCATAGCGCGAAGTGCGCAATACGTATTTCAAGTCTCCGGCGTAAAACCGTCGTATACCGGTTTCCGTGAATTAGTCAAGAATCACAAGAACAAAATACGAGACGCGTTCAGTAATGCAACATATATTTATTTCAAGGCCAATTTCGGTTGCAAAAATGCGGAATCTCCTGTGGGCCATCGTGGGATATTCCCGCTCTCGGGAAGTTCAGATAGGTGGCGGCGCTATACGTATCCTTCAAAATGGCGTCTGTAACGGAAGTGCGTTCAAAGCAGTGAGCTATCATAGAGTTTCTTGTTTTGGAAAACCAGGGCTTAGTAGGCGCTTGAGGAATATTTACGGAGACCTGACAGTGAAAAACGCACTGTGAGTCGTTGGGCGACGCGTCCCTCATCATCGCAACAAGGTCGCGCAAACCTGTCTGATCTCTCGCGTGCCGGCCGGCCACATGCAGCTGTGACTCGTGCAATGTTGGAACGTGCGGACACTCTCGTTCGAGGTGATGAACGAATCATAATCAAACATCATGCTGCTCAACTGGACGTCTCTGTTGGTGATGATGACAAACTCATCCACCATTTGGGATACTCAAAGGTATGCACCCGCTGGATTTCTCGCCACCTAACAGGAAACCCTAAAGAGCAATGAGGGACCACCTGTGTGGAATCGCTTGGTTGTTACAAGGCTGATCGTGAACATTTTCTATTGAATATCGTCACAAGCGATGAAACATAGGTTCATCACTTTGAACTGGAAATAAAACGGCAGTCCATGAAGTGTCGTCACACTATCTCTTCTCTGGCGAAAAAGTTCTGGGACTCTGAAGCGGTTATTCTGTTTTATGTCCTTCTTCTTGGTGCAACGATAAACTCAGGAGTGTATTGTGCTACCCTCAGGAAACTGAAGAAACGATTTCAGCGTGTTCGTCGCTATAAAACTGAAAACAAACTTCCCCTTCTCTGGGACAACGCAAGGCGTCACGCAAGTTTACATTTCCGGTAGTAGCTCACAAAACTTCTTGGACTGTTGTTCCTCATCTACCCTACAGCCAAGATCTCAGACCTTCCTACTTCCATCTGTTTGGCTAAGTGTTTGGTGCACGCCATGGGAAGCAGTACGTGGATGATGGAGGAGTTTATTTATTGATGCAGCAAGACATTGGCTACAATGTCGACCAGTACAGTGATACGATGTGAGCATACAGCCCCTCCCTGTAAGGTGGCGTAGGGCTTTCGCATTCAACGGAGATTATATTGAAAAATAGGGTTTCTCGCGTGACAACGTGATTTATTATTTTTTACATCAAATTACGCATTGATAATGATGGAGTATTGTTGTCATAAGGTGGTGGGCTTTGCTCAAAATAATTGATAATTTGGTTTTGATTTTGAGTTACATTAAATTGCTTTTGTGGAAATTGTCCGTTTAATCAAAGTTAATCTTTAGCAAAATTATTTGTCACTTTACTTACTATAAGACACACTGATCTTAGAACATTTACATATATGTCGAAAAATGAAATAAACTTTTTCAGATTATTGCCTCGGCTAATTAGGTAATTTAATCGAGCATGAGATCTTCAATTATTATTTGCATTTTCCTCACACACGTGCGAGAGAATTATTTCTTATCACTTTTAGAGTTTGTATTGTAGTCTGGGTCGTGACTCTGGATCTCGGCTATTGAACTGAAAATAGAAATCTTAAAACTACGTGCTTTGCTGCAACTTCTGGCGGCTGCGAAAAAAAATGTTATTATAATTGTAGCGGGCGAGTTTTTCGCTTCCGCTAATTTTATGAGTTAAGTTTGTCAAGTAATGGCGTCGTTGGCTGCAACGGCCGCCGCAATTGTTGCGCTGCAATTTACTTAAAATGCAGGTTATTTCAAGGAAGCGGACATGAGATAGGGCTCACCTCTTACAAATTAAAAGTGAATAATAACATGAAACTAATATATTATTTGATGAAGGATACAGTATTGCTTACATTCAACAGCACTCGCCAAGATGTCCGTCTACTCGCAACGAAGACAAGAGAAGAAGTGATAACGGCTAAAATAAGACAAATGATAAATGGTTCAAATGGCTCCGAGCGCTATGGGACTTAACATCTGAGGTCATCAGTCCCCTAGAACTTAGAACTACCTAAACCTAACTAACCTAAGGACATCACACGCATCCATGCCCGAGGCAGGATTCGAACCTGCGACCGTAATTCCATAAATTATCTGGGAGTAGGCATTTGGAGTGATTTAAAATGGAATGACCATATAAAATTAATCGTCGGTAAAGCAGATGCCAGACTGAGATTCATTGGAAGAATCCTAAGGAAATGCAGTCCGAAAACAAAATGGCTCTGAGCACTATGCGTCTTAACTCATGAGCTCATCAGTCGCCTAGAACTAAGAACTAATTAAACCTAACTAACCTAAGGACATCACACACATCCATGCCCGAGGCAGGATTCGAACCTGCGACCGTAGCGGTCGCTCGGCTCCAGACTGTAGCGCCTAGAACCGCACGGCCACTCCGGCCGGCAGTCCGAAAACAAAGGAAGTAGGTTACAGTACACTTGTTTGCCCACTGCTTGAATACTGCTCACCGGTGTGGGATCCGTACCAGATAGGGTTGATACAAGAGATAGAGAAGGTCCAACGGAGAGCAGCGCGCTTCATTACAGGATCATTTAGTAATCGCGAAAGCGTTATGGAGATGATAGATAAACTCCAGTGGAAGACTCTGCAAGAGAGACGCTCAGTAGCTCGGTACGGGCTTTTGTTGAAGTTTCGAGAATATACCTTCACCGAGGAGTCAAGTTGTATATCGCTCCCTCCTACTTATATCTCGCGAAGAGTCCAATTCAAATCAGTTTGTACTCTTTGGTCGACTCGGCCGACTCTCCCACACGCAAAATGTGGACTGTGAGAACATTTAAGTTTAGTACAAAAAGGGGGAGATCGTTGCATTCTGAGAATGAAAAATATTATGACAGGTATTTTGTCTCGGAATCAATGGTCTGAAATCGCAAGTTTCGAACACTTTAAAAATTTAATAATAATTACTTGAACGTTACTTTATACTACATTATGCATGTTCTATGGCTGTCTCATGTCTATACTTAATGCAGGACGTCATCTTCACACCAGAAGCAGTAATAATAACTCGTAGACATCTAACGTCCACGTCCCACAACGCGAAAAAGATCAACTACAGTAACTTTAAGTATCAAAAGTGTCATACGTCAACTTTCCCACTTGAACACATACCTTTTTCGGGTTATAGTCTAGACTTAAAGAGTACTGACGTAGATTTTGCCTGCATGAGACGCTGAATTATACGTATAGCCAAGAGGCAAGTTTCAATTAATTATTATTAAATTTTTAACTTCCGAAAAACTTGTGGTTTCCAATAAAGTAGCGATTTCAGATCATAAAGTCAGAGACACGCCGCTGTTTATTATATTTCCATCCTCAGAATGCCACAAACTCCTCCTTTCTTGTACTAAACTTAAGATTTTCTCACAATCCTTCTTTTTTTGTGGGCAATGTCACCTGATTCGACCGAAGAAAACGGACTGATCTTAATTTACGTTCAGGTCTAGAGATCGGTGGCGTTGAGACCTTGCACGTATTGGCGCACTGATTTGAAAACATCTACTGTCTTCGATCGATGCCGGTCGTAGGCGGAATGCACCGATGTAGGTGCCATTGTGACAGCAACCTGCGTGAGAAAAAACGAACACTCCAGAGTTTAGACTTGCGCATTTTCGATTACTTGTACCTACTAATTTAGTCTTTAATTGGGGCTCTTTTTCACTCACATACCGTAGTTGTTGAAACCCACTGATGTGACGGTGCAAGTGATACATGGTAACGGGTAATATTTATTTAATTTGACCGTCCAAACTTAATGTGGAATCTATTAATCGATTTGTCTGTATATGGTTATCTCCTTTTGAATTTGATATATTTAGTTGGAGAATAATTTTAGGTTTCCAGTTGCCTTTGTCGGGTACGTGGCGACGATCCTGTGTACTAGTTTCTTATTTACTGTATAGTCGCCAAATTGCGCTACAGTTGTCGATTACACTCAACGAGCTAAAATTTCATAGAGTGGCTATAGGTCCGCCATGTTTGAAGCAAATTGAAGTTCTGTCCGCCATGTTTTCTTTAGTCAAGGCATTCGTCTGCTGTGTCCCGCCCCCTTGTAACTGCGTATGACTTACTTGAAATAGCCCCTACTAGCTTTATTTTTTCTAAAACAAGCAATAGACAGCAGTGATTTCAGTGTACACTGACAGCAAAAAATGGATGTTTTTGTCGAAATATGGCTAAACTTTTCGATGTAGATAACACTACAAGACAACTCAAATAAGTCTGTCCATCCACTATAAAGTTACTTGTTGCCCATAAATTAAGGCAATTAGAGCAGGTACCACCAGAATATTACGGTGAAACTCCTAAACACGCTGTGGTTAACTATTAGAAAAATTAACGGGCGCAGAAATGCGATATTTTTGTCGCTATTTCAAAGTAAACAGTCAAAGCCTCAAAAACCAGTACACTGTGAACGAGAATATTATTTGAAATGTGTGTTACAAGTAGTTAACACAAGCATAGTAATTCAATAATGATAATAATAATAATAATCTACAAGAAAGGTAAAATAATTTATTTACATTTAATTTTTACGCTTTAACTGACATTCATATTTTTTCGGTCTTTTCACTGACCTTTAAATAAAATAAGCTTTGTGTATAGTTGTCTCATAACTTTACCTCTCTGCTCAGATGATTTTGATCTGCATAAGTGATTTATTCGACATACAAAAAAATGTTTGAGCAGCAGTTTTATCAGTTTAACATAATGGGTTTCTTCACCAAATTCGGTTTCTGTAAAAAGATGTTCATTGTTTATAAATAAGGAGCCTCTCACCAATTGCAACACTTTTGTCTGGAACCGCAACAAAACGTTTTTCTGACATTTCAGGATTATGTCCTCATTATTTCTGAAAGCCTCAGCAACATTACAAAGTTTAACAACATCATTAGCTGGATTGATTAAACTGGTTTTCACATCTTTCACTGCAATCAATCCAGTTCTTTTAGCCTCAATACAAGCAAAAATATCTTCTAAGCAGTCAGTACAGTTAATTTTGTTTGTCACCTGTCTCATTATACACAGTCTCTTATTTTTTCCCCATCCCAAACAAGGTCCTTCTTAATAGCCATCTCATCAAACATCAATGTTGCAAAAATTTGGGTTGTGCTATTCTCAACTTCAGAGGCAATTTTAGTGAAACCCTCCTCAGTAAAACCTGGATGGCCACCCACTGACATTGCCCAACGGCGAAGCGTTCTTGGGTGGTGTAATTTCACAAATTTTCGTAAGTAGCTGTATGCCTTGGCAGAATAAAAGTGTAGGGTCAGGGCAAATTTCCTTATTTGCTGAGAATAATGGCATACTTTAGCAATGCACTGAAGTTCCAATAGCTCCTTCAACAAACCAACTACATGTTCACTGTTTAACATATCAGAAACTGAACTACATAGCCTTCTTCTCAAACCAGCAACTAAAGTCTGTAACTGCGCTATTCTTCTTTTGTGTCATACACCAAGTTGCTTCATTTGCTTTATCCGCTTCTTTAGTCGCACATTCTCTACTTGTACTCAGTTATATTGTGTTTTCAACTTCTTAGGGCTTGGTAGACAGTAATTGTGGTCAGCAGAAACAGATGTAGGTCCGACAGGCACTGAAAGAATGCAGTTACATCATAAGTTTAAAACAGAGTTACACCATAAGATTATAATAAAGTATGTAATTCAAAGTAATAAGAACACGGAGTAAAATTAAATTATTGACTTACTTTGTGCTAATGATGTCACTGTAACAGCACTATCTTGTAAATTGTCGAAAGATCGCTTTCTGGGTTGTGGTCGTAATACTTTATATTGCTTTTGTAAATGTGATGGAAAGTTAAAGATAGTAGGTACTGCTTTTGACAAAAGGCGCCTCTGGACATTTGCGTGGTACGTATATTTCTCTTCAAAATGAGCTGAACAGAGGTAACTGGCTGTAGTAGGAAACCAGTTTTTTCGCTTCATATTTATAATCCATCTTTTTGTAATTTCCTTATCATTTAAAGGAAATCTGTAATCAACGATGAATAAATTACTTTCCTGCATTTGTCTTAAGCATAATTACAGTTCCAATGCAAATGACTCTTTAATAAACATTAAAAAACGTGTGTCGTACTAATATACTTACTTATAATATGAAATATTTGTTGTTTTATCGCTGCGATTTGTGCAGTTGAACGCTGAACACACTGCAGGCATGTTGACTTTATATTTTGTAACAAAAAAGTCAACTAGAAAAGTTAAATATTGCAGTAATATCACAACAGCTGACACACTTCCAACACAAACAACAGCAATGCTTTCCTAATGTTTTGACTAAGGAGAACATGGCGGTCGAGTTAGCGTTGGTTGCCGCTAGGAGCGCTGTAACTAGTATCTCAGCCACTCTATGAAATTTTAACTCGTTGATTATACTGTACCACTTGGTAAAACAAAGTTATATAGTTGGAAACTATATGCTTCTATATATGAGTAAGTCTGTAATTGGCTAAATTTACTATGCAATATCAATTTGTACCAGAAATTTCTCTGTTTTGTTTTTGTGTGAAGGTATCATAATTATTTGTGTAATATTTATATTGTGTAATATTTTTCTTGTTTTTGTAATTATTTGTGTAACATTTATACTATGTAATATTGACTTTTGTAATGCCTCAGATGATCTCTGAGGTCCCTACAACAATAAAAATCAATCAATCAATCAATGAATCAATCAACCAGTTGAGTGCCCAGATGATACAATATTCGTACTTCCATTGCTTGCAGATAGGGCTGTTGATAAAATATACATGTCGACACTTTTAAAAAAATATCGATATATACCGGTGATATTTCTATAACCGATGTATCGATATCGAAATGGCATTTTCGGGTGCCGATATTTTCCTTTCGTATTATATTTTTTCGCAATTTTCGGTAAATATTTGAAATTGTTCTTTTGAAACTGTAGTAGAACATAATTTTACCTTCGCAGTGTGAAGGAGTCTTACTACTTTTTGATGTCCAGTCTTTCTTCTATGACTGTGTGAAGCAGGTATATGTGGCACAAAAGAAGTCCGATTGCACTGTGACGGGAGGAGGGGGGGGACGTTGTGAATGGAATAACAAGATTTCTGATGTGAAGAAATAGCACACCAGTTGCAGTAAAAACCGATGTTCCACAAATTCCTCTTCTCCCAAATTCCACTCAGGACCTCCTCCATAATTACGTGATCCATCCATCTAATCTTAATCATTCTTCTGTAACACCACATTTCAAAAGCTTCTATTCTCTTCTCGTCTAAACTGTTTATTATCCATATTTCTCTTCCTGACATTGCTACACTGTGTTGTGAATGGAATAACAAGATTTCTGATGTGAAGAAATAGCACACCAGTTGCAGTAAAAACCGATGTTCCACAAATTCCTCTTCTCCCAAATTCCACTCAGTACCTCCTCCATAATTACGTGATCCATCCATCTAATCTTAATCATTCTTCTGTAACACCACATTTCAGAAGCTTCTATTCTCTTCTCGTCTAAACTGTTTATTATCCATATTTCTCTTCCTGACATTGCTACACTCCAGGCAAATACCTCCAGAAAAGACGTCATAACAATTAACTTTATATCTGATGTCAACAAATTCCTCTTTTCCAGAAATACTTTTATTGCCACTGTCAATTTACATTATATATCCTCTCTACTTCAGCCATCATCAGTTATTTTCCTGCCGAAATAGCAAAATGCAAAACTCATCTACTACTCTCATATCCTAATCTAATTCCCTCAGCACCGCCTGATTTACTTCAAATACTTTCCATTATCCTTTTTTTGCTTTTTTAGATGTCCATTTAATATCATCCTTTCAAGACACTGCCCACTCTGTTCAGCTACTCTTCCAAGTCCTTTGCTGTCTCTGGCAGAATTACAATGTCATTGGCAAACTGTACAGCTTTTATTTCTTCTCCCTTAAGTTTAATTCATACTCCAAATTTTTCTTTGGTTACCTTCACAGTTTGCTAAATGTAGGGAATGCATAACTTTGGGGATAGGCTGCAACCCTGTCTCACTCCCTTCCCAACCAATACTTCCCTTTCATGCCCCTCGATTCTTATAGCTGCCATCTCGTTTCCGTACAAGTTGTAAATACCATGAAATACTGCTAAGAAAAATAGGAACACTACGCATGAGAGGAGCAGCCAATGAACAGTTCCAGCCACACTTTGGGAACAGGATGTGGAACCTAGATAAAGCCCACACTTGAAATGATGCCAAAGTTTTAGTATATTATATATAGTATATACAGTATTTGTAGTATTTATTATATTGCCAGAACCCATATATATTAACATTTATCTTCCTAAATGGATTGCATTGGAACCAATTCTGTTCTCGACAAAACTCAACATGTAGCAAAATAACTGTCTTTGTTGATGACAGCAAAATTATACTCACTGATAAAATGCCAGGACTTCTGCTTGAGAAGGAAAATGAAACCCTCAAGGGTGTAAACAACTGGGCAGTAAGTAGTAAATTAAAGCTGCACATAAAGAAACCAAATAGAATGGTTTCAGCTTAAAGAGGGAAATCAGTTCTGTCAATTAACACATTAATGATATATCTGTAGACTGTGTAGCAAACAGCATATATAGGAACAAGTATTGATCCTCAATTCAAATGGAATGAACATGCAAATATACTGGCAAAGAGAATGTAACATGTTATGTCTTTAGAGCCTGGTCATCAGTATGTAATAGTCAGTGCCTTGTGGTAAAATGCTACACTGATTAAAAATGTCTGGACACCTACTGGTGAACATTAATATGCAGTATGTCCACCCTTTGCCTTTATGACAACCTGAATTCTGCTGAGGACACTTTCAATGAGATGTCTGAATGTCCGTGGAAGAATTGCAGCCCATTCTTCCTCAAAAGTTAAAACCAGAGAAGTTGGTGAGGTCAGACACTGGGATCTGGAGCAAAGTTGACGGTATAACTCACCTGAAAGTGCTCCAAAGGCTTCAGGTCAGTAGTTTGGGCACAACAGTCCTCTATTGGAACGTAATTGTCCTATAGCGACTGGGATGGTCGGCCACTGTGGTGGATGGTGGAACTGGGGAGACAGAGTCAGGATGCCAGTAATCCACCACCAAAAATGGGGGTAACAGTTGTGTGATGAGTGGGGTGTTCTACTAGACGCCCAATGAGACATCAGAAAAACAGCATTGGACAACCATTCATTTATTAGTCTGGGACATCAGTAGTTGGGTTGTTGCCCCAGAGTGCCAGTGCCTGACAGGCAAGGAAGATACTATAACAGCATGGACACAGGCAGGCACTGGATGAGGATGTGGTGGTGTCAGCACCAGAAACGCCGCAGACCACTGACCCAACACTACAGGAATACTGCATCAACTAGAGGCCACAAACAGCCCTGAGTGACGATCACCAAGGCATGTGTGACCACGTTGGAGAGCCCGCACAGAAAACGCAGCTCTCAATAGTCCTCACAAATGACACCAGACTAGCAGTACTGCAGTTAGCAGTAACTAAATCCTAGAAGACTTGTAAAACCGTGAAGACTCACAGATTGGTAGATATGAAGACTACGGACAGTCATAGGCCCCTCCTCATAGTTAGTTGCTGGTAGACTGCAATACCTCTATCTGAAAACAAGGAATATTTACAAGGGCTTGATCTGTACCTGTTTTGCTACAGTAATAGTTTCTTGCACACAAGCCACAACAGACCCATGGCCAAACCAGGAAGCCATCAGGCCATACATAACAACAGTGGCTCTGCCTTTTTTCTGTGCCAATGTTTTTATGACTCTGGTCACCCTACTTGGCAACAGCATGAACAAACTATTTTGGTGTCATGGTTGTAGTACCTGCTGCATCAGGTTTGTCTTGCTCTTGCAGTAGCCATGCTGAGTGAATTATCTGAAACAAAACAGTCCACTAGGCACTGCCTCACAGATGATGATGGAAAAAAACTTCCATCGCATTGCCACAATGCCACAGGGTACAGTGTAATTCATCATTGGTTTCCAGTCATCTCATCACTAGTTTGCTGTCATCCACTGACCAGTGGCATTACTTGATCAACACTTTGCTTTCACTATGCAAATGTATGGCTTATGAACGGCTGCATGACCACTGTAATCCATTCTCTTTAACTCCCTACACACGTTGTGCTAGCTGGACTGCTCGTACCACTTTGGAACTCGTGAGTCATTCCTTCCACTGATTTCATGTGATTCTTTTACACTTTCCTCAGTGCTCTATGGTGCTTGTCTTTTAGTACATGAAGTCTGCCTAGTCTAGGTTTAGTTGTGGTTCTTTCACATTTCCACTTCAGTCACACCACTTGTAGGAATATCAAGAGGTCAGATGAAAATCCAGTTCTAAGCAAACAAGGGAAAGCGGAAAGGTTGAAGGAGTATATAGAGGGTCTATACAACAGCGATGTACTTGAGGACAATATTACAGAAATGGAAGAGGATGAAGATGAAGATGAAATGGGAGATATGATACGCGTGAAGAGTTTGACAGAGCACTGAAAGACCTAAGTCGAAACAAGGCCCCGGGAGTAGACAACATTCCATTAGAACTACTGGCAGCCTTGGGAGAGCCAGTCCTGACAAAACTATACCATCTGGTGAGCAAGATGTATGAGACAGGCGAAATAACCTCAGACTTCAAGAAGAATATAATAATTCCAATCCCAAAGAAAGTAGGTGTTGACAGATGTGAAAATTACCGAACTATCAGTTTAATAAGTCACAGCTGCAAAATACTAATGCGAATTCTTTACAAACGAATGGAAAAACTGGTAGAAGCCGACCTCGGGGAAGATCAGTCTGGATTCCGTAGAAATGTTGGAACACATGAGGCAATACTGACATTACAACTTATCTTAGAAGAAAGATTAAGGAAAGGCAAACCTACACTTCTAGCATTTGTAGACTTAGAGAAAGCTTTTGACAATGTTGATTGGAATACTCTCTTTCAAATTCTAAAGGTGGCAGGGGTAAAATACAGGGAGCGAAAGGCTATTTACAATTTATACGGAAACCAGATGGCAGTTATAAGAGTCGAGGGGCATGAAAGGGAAGCAGTTGTTGGGAAGGGAGTAAGACAGGGTTGTAGCCTCTCCCCGATGTTATTCAATCTGTATATTGAGCAAGCAGTAAAGGAAACGAAAGAAAAATTCGGAGTAGGTATTAAAATCCATGGAGAAGTAATAAAAACTTTGAGGTTTGCCGATGACATTGTAATTCTGTCAGAGACAGCAAAGGACTTGGAAGCGCAATTGAACGGAATGGACAGTGTCTTGAAAGGAGGATATAAGATGAACATCAACAAAAGCAAAACGAGGATAATGGAATGTAGTCGAATTAAGCCGGGTGATGCTGAGGGAATTAGATTAGGAAATGAGACACTTAAAGTAGTAAAGGAGCTTTGCTATTTGGGGAGCAAAATAACTGATGATGGTCGAAGTAGAGAAGATATAAAATGTAGACTGGCAATGGCAAGGAAAGCATTTCTGAAGAAGTGGAATTTGTTAACATCGAGTATAGATTTAAGTGTCGGAAAGTCGTTTCTGAAAGTATTTGTATGGAGTGTAGCCATGTATGGAAGTGAAACATGGACGATAAACAGTTTGGACAAGAAGAGAATAGAAGCTTTCAAAATGTGGTGCTATGGAAGAATGCTGAAGATTAGATGGGTAGATCACATAACCAATGAGGAGGTATTGAATAGAATTGGGGAGAAGAGGAGTTTGTGGCACAACTTGACAAGAAGAAGGAACCGGTTGGTAGGACATGTTCTGAGGCACCAAGGGATCACAAATTTAGCATTGGAGGGCAGCGTGGAGGGTAATAATCGTAGAGGGAGACCAAGAGATGAATACACTAAACAGATTCAGAAGGATGTAGGTTGCAGTAAGTACTGGGAGATGAAGAAGCTTGCACAGGATAGAGTAGCATGGAGAGCTGCATCAAACCAGTCTCAGGACTGAAGACAACAACAACACATCACCAACAGTCATCTTGGGCAACTTCATAAGGGTTGAAATGTTCTTGATGGATTTGTTATTCAGGTGACGTCCAGTGACCAGTCCGTGTCTAAAGCCAGGGAGCTCTCCTGATAGACCCAGTCTCCTGTCATTGCTTCTCTTCTGACAAAACAGCACTCCTCATTTCCTTTTATACTTGTGGGTCTACCTCTCATGATATCTAGTACTCAATTCTGCATTACATAGCGGTGTCTGGAGATTTTTGATCAGATAGTTTGCTACTATGTACACTCAGTTCTTGGTTATTGATTCTTTTCTGGAGATAAAATGCACACAACAGGAACTCAGTTTTCAAACTGCAGAAATGCGCATAAGGATAATGACTAAAAGTAGTAGTTGTGTTCATTGTAAAGAAATGTGTTAAAACATTGTGTTCCCTTCATGTTCCAAGTGAATACATCTACCAGGCTGTTACACACATCAGGAAAAAAGATTATAAAGTTTTTCACCCATAGTCCTACATACAGTCATGGAACAAGAGCCAGTTTCAGCTTAAGTTTTAAAGGAAAAACAAATAAAAAACTCTAAGTAGTATTTTATGTCAGGAATTAAAATTCCATAGTAATTTGCTCAAGGAGTCGTTAGAGATAATGCTGTGGTTGATTGCAGTCCAAAGTGTGACTAGACTCAATGAACAGTGTATAATTATTTCTTACGTTACTAAATTACCTTGTCCCACGTTTGTACAAAAATAAGAAAACTGTATCGCAAAATGAGGAAGTGATTTGTTAAGACACTGGCCTCAGGTTTGAGAAGATGGAAGCTCAAGCCAATGGGGCCATCCTGATTTAGGTTTTCCAAATTCACTTAAGGGTGGATGTTTAAATGGTTCCTTCAACAAAATACTTGTTCTGTGCTATCTTCATTTAAATGTGTATACTCCTGTTCATATACCGGGTGATCAAAAAGTCAGTATAAATTTGAAAACTTAATAAACCATGGAATAATGTAGATAGAGAGGTTATATATATATATATATATATATATATATATATATATATATATAAAAAAAAAAGTAGTTCACAAAATGTCTGACAGATGGCACTGGACAGCAAAACGTCAGTGACTGCACATGACAATCATGTACAAAAGGAGCTGTAATGAGAGAGAGAATCAGATGTACCAGCAGTCGCACAGCATGTTGACGTTACTTGAAAAGGCGCTTTTAGTGAAGCTGTATCATAAAAATGGGAAATGTGCTAGTTCAGCATTACGATCCTATCGCCAGAGGAAGGGGATTCAAACAGCTAAAGGGCTGTCGAAAAATGCAGCTGTGGTGAGAATGATTTCAAAGTTCGAAGCCACGAGTTCTTTAGACGATATACCCCGTTGTGGCCGACCGAGCACAAGGCGTTATGCTGCTGAGACAGTTCAGGAAGAAATGGACACTGTAGCGGGTTCGTCTATGCACGGGGAAGTCAGCACTTGTGCAGTCGCACGTCGCACCAGCATTCCATACACTACTGTTTGGTTGGCACTGAGGCATACCCTCCGATGCTATCCATACAAAATCCATCGGCATCATGAACTGTTACCTGGGGATTTAGTGAAGCGGAGGGCATTTGCGGTGTGGGCGTTTCAAAAGATGGCGGAAGATGACGATTGGTTGAGTAACGTGTTGTGGACCGACGAAGCTCATTTCACACTCCGAGGGTCTGTCAATGCCCACAACTGCAGAATTTGGGCTACCGAAAATCCTAGAACTGTCTTGGAAACTCCATTGCACAACGAGAAAGTCACGGTATGGGTTGGATTTACCACATCTACCATTATCGGGCCTTTTTTTCTTCGAGGAAATGTGTGATTCTGGTTTTGTAACTGCTACCGTGATGGGTGAGAGGTACGCCGATATGTTACAGAATCGCATCATCCCCAGCCTGGCTGATAAACACCTGCTGGAACGTATGCTGTTTACGCAGGATGGTGCTCCACCCCATATTGCTAGATGCGTGAAAGATCTCTTGCGTGTGTCGTTTGATGATGATCATGTGCTCAGCCACCAGTTTCGTCATGCTTGGCCTCCCAGGTCCCCAGACCTCAGTCCATGCGGTTATTGGCTTTGTGGTTACCTGAAGTCGCAAGTGTATCGTGATCGACTGACATCTCTAGGGATGCTGAAAGACGACATCTGACGCCAATGCCTCACCATAACTCTGTACATGCTTTACAGTGCTGTTCACAACATTATTCCTTGACTACAGCTATTGTTGAGGAATGATGGTGGGCATATTGAATATTTCCTGTAAAGAACATCATCTTTGCTTTGTCTTACTTTGTTTGCTAATTATTGCTATTCTGATCATATGAAGTGCCATCTGTCGGACATTTTTTGAACTTGCAGCTCTCCATGCTACTCTATCCTGTGCAAGCTTCTTCATCTCCCAGTACCTACTGCAACATACATCCTTCTGAATCTGTTTAGTGTACTGATCTCTTGGTCTTCCTCTATGATTTTTACCCTCCACGCTGCCCTCCAATGCTAAATTTGTGATCCCTTGATGCCTCAGAACATGTCCTACCAACCGATCCCTTCTTCTAGTCAAGTTGTGCCACAAACTTCTCTTCTCCCCAATCCTATTCAATACCTCCTCATTAGTTACGTGATCTACCCACCTTATCTTCAGCATTCTTCCGTAGCACCACATTTCGAAAGCTTCTAAACACTTCTTGTGTAAACTATTTATCGTCCACGTTTCACTTCCATACATGGCTACACTCCATACAAATACTTTCAGAAACGACTTTCCGACACTTAAATCTATACTCGATGTTAACAAATTCCACTTCTTCAGAAATGCTTTCCTTGCCATTGCCAGTCTACATTTTATATCTTCTCTACTTCGACCATCATCAGTTATTTTACTCCCTAAATAGCAAAACTCCTTTACTACTTTAAGTGTCTCATTTCCTAATCTAATCCCCTCAACATCACCCGATTTAATTTGACTACATTCCATTATCCTCGTTTTGCTTTTGTTGATGTTCATCTTATATCCTCCTTTCAAGACACTGTCCATTCCGTTCAACTGCTCTTCCAAGTCCTTTGCTGTCTCTGACAGAATTACAATGTCATCGGCGAACCTCAAAGTTTCTACTTCTTCTCCATGAATTTTAATACCTACTCCGAATTTTTCTTTTGTTTCCTTTACTGCTTGCTCAATATACAGATTGAATAACATCGGGGAGAGGCTACAACCCTGCCTCACTCCTTTCCCAACCACTGCTTCCCTTTCATGCCCCTCGACTCTTATAACTGCCATCTGGTTTCTGTACAAATTGTAAATAGCCTTTCGCTCCCTGTATTTTACCCCTGCCACCTTCAGAATTTGAAAGAGAGTATTCCAGTTAACGTTGTCAAAAGCTTTCTGTAAGTCTACAAATGCTAGAAACGTAGGTTTGCCTTTTCTTAATCTTTCTTCTAAGATAAGTCGTAAGGTTAGTACTGCCTCACGTGTTCCAACATTTCTACGGAATCCAAACTGATCTTCCCCGAGGTCCGCTTCTACCAGTTTTTCCATTCGTCTGTAAAGAATTCGCGTTAGTATTTTGCAGCTGCGACTTATTAAACTGATAGTTCGGTAATTTTCACATCTGTCAACACCTGCTTTCTTTGGGATTGGAATTATTATATTCTTCTTGAAGTCTGTGGGTATTTCGCCTGTCTCATACATCTTGCTCACCAGATGGTAGATTTTTGTCATGACTGGCTCTCCCAAGGCCATCAGTAGTTCTAATGGAATGTTGTCTACTCCCGGGGCCTTGTTTCGACTCAGGTCTTTCAGTGCTCTGTCAAACTCTTCACGCAGTATCATATCTCCCATTTCATCTTCATCTACATCCTCTTCCATTTCCATAATATTGTCCTCAAGTACATCGCCCTTGTATAGACCCTCTATATACTCCTTCCACCTTTCTGCCTTCCCTTCTTTGCTTAGAACTGGGTTGCCATCAAAGCTCTTGATATTCATACAAGTGGTTCCCTTTTCTCCAAAGGTCTCTTTAATTTTCCTGTAGGCAGTATCTATCTTACCCCTAGTGAGACAAGCCTCTACATCCTTACATTTGTCCTCTAGCCATCCCTGCTTAGCCATTTTGCACTTCCTGTCGATCTCATTTTTGAGACGTTTGTATTCCTTTTTGCCTGCTTCATTTACTGCATTTTTATATTTTCTCCTTTCATCAATTAAATTCAATATTTCTTCTGTTACCCAAGGATTTCTATTAGCCCTCGTCTTTTTACCTACTTGACCCTCTGCTGCCTTCACTACTTCATCCCTCAGAGCTACCCATTCTTCTTCTACTGTATTTCTTTCCCCCATCCCTGTCAATTGTTCCCTTATGCTCTCCCTGAAACTCTCTACAACCTCTGGTTCTTTCAATTTATCCAGATCCCATCTCCTTAAATTCCCGCCTTTTTGCAGTTTCTTCAGTTTCAATCTGCAGTTCATAACCAATAGATTGTGGTCAGAATCCACATCTGCCCCTGGAAATGTCTTACAATTTAAAACCTGGTTCCTAAATCTCTGTCTTACCATTATGTAATCTATCTGATACCTTTTAGTATCTCCAGGATTCTGCAAGGTATACAACCTTCTTTCATGATTCTTGAACCAAGTGTTAGCTATGATTAAGTTATGCTCTGTGCAGAATTCTACAAGGCGGCTTCCTCTTTCATTTCTTCCCCCCAATCCATATTCACCTACTATGTTTCCTTCTCTCCCTTTTCCTACTGACGAATTCCAGTCACCCATGACGTAATTTTCGTCTCCCTTCACTACCTGAATAATTTCTTTTATCTCGTCATACATTTCATCAATTTCTTCATCATCTGCAGAGCTAGTTGGCATATAAACTTGTACTACTGTAGTAGGCATGGGCTTTGTGTCTATCTTGGCCACAATAATGCGTTCACTATGCTGTTTGTAGTAGCTAACCCGCACTCCTATTTTTTTATTCATTATTAAACCTACTCCTGCATTACCCCTATTACAAGAAACAATTATTATACAGTATTCCTCTTAGAAGATATTTCTGTCAAAGCTGTAGAATAAATTTACCTTCTCTTTGTAGCACTGTAACCAATGGAACTCCAGAGGTTTAAGTGTGCTCTCTCAAATATTTGGTACAGGCAAAGAATGATTTTCTATAGTGGAGCATCCTGACCCTGAAAAGAAGGCTGGAGATTTCCTTTGTATCACTGTAACAAATGCTTTGGAATAAAGTAACACTGTTTTAATGAGTTCTCCAACAGAAATAACCATATCTCACCACCATCGTGAAATGACAAATGGAATCAGTGTGTGTGAGTACAGATATAAAAATGTGTGTGCCTGTGTGTTTTTGTTTATTTTTATATATTTATTAAAGGAACAAAACAAATTTAATTTACATGGGTTCTTACAGTTATTGATGAAGTGCTGTAAATAAGCAACCACAATATAATACCTGATCAGCTGAAGTACTCGATACAGTAATGACCTTGCTCGAACAACCACAGGGCATTTAACTTGCGGTGCTAGTGCATGGGATTTGAGAGAAACTATGAACTAAGGATTACAAATAATCTAAATCTCTGCTTGAAAACTCCAAGACTGGAGGAAATACATTAAATTCCATCAACTTACAAACTTTTGTTGTATCCTCACAGGTTTGCAATAAAACTTCTCATCCAGATTTGGATACCGTATACATAGATTAGTGCTGCTTTAGGTAAAGGAAACATTCAAAGGCAAAAATCTTCTCCTTCAAAAACTGTTGCTTGATTCTGAACCCAAGTCAACATTTTATTTGTTTATGAGAAACCATAATGTTTTGCCACAAGGATTGCGAATGAGGAAGTTGGTTGCTGTTCATGCAACATTACCATCTTCTAATCAACTTTAGAACAAGATGATGCCTTTCAGATGAAATGAGAAAGAAAACTAATCCAGAATTAAATACTCAAAAAATGAAATAAGCTGCATTAAACTGGCAGCAACTGTTATCGCAATAAAAAAATTACAGCAAAAAGACCCATTGTGATAGTAGCATATATGTCACGGGATGGGTGAAAGTTCGACAACTGGACTCAACCATGATTGTGATCTTTTTATGTAGGTATTAGTTGCTGTTGTTACATATGACCTGAACCCTGGAAGATATTGCCATCCACGTTTCAGTGTTGCTCAAGCACAACATTATGCACAGTGACACTAGCTTGGTTGTGAATTACGTTGTGTGCGTGGAGGGGTGTAGTGAGTGGGCAGACATTATGTCATGTTGCTAACCATGTCAATGTGTACTGGGTACTTTGGCTTTTTATGAACATCTACCACATTTAAACTGCAGTCTGCCTGAATCAATTTGCACTTAAATTGAAATTGCTTTAAAATTGTACAAATATCCAACAATAGCACACATTTTGCAGAATATGCTAAAAGTCTAGATTGGGCCAGTGAGATACTTCCATGTTTTGTATAGAAACATTATCAAGTCTCACCATGAGGAATGTTGGGAACAATAGGGGGTGTGACAGCTACTGGCTCTACCCAGGCAATGAGAGAGGAGCAGGCGGAGGGCATATTTATCTGGGAGAAAGAGACACTGAGTCTCATGTCAGTATAGAAGTGAAATCCACTATGTTTAAAAACAAACAAACAAACAAACAAAAGAAAGAGCTGTGTTCTCTGGTGCTATCGGAACCAAAACCTCAGACACAGCAACATACTCGAAAGAAACAGCCAAATATTTGTGACAATGGAGTTATAAGTTTCACAGCCATCCTTTAAAGATGATGATGATGTTTAAAAACAGTGCAGGCTAAGTAAACAAAAAAGGCACTGAAGATAAAAATGTAAACAGTTTCTATTTATTTTATTCCTTATTATATTATCAAAATGTACACAATCAATAAATGGTATGAGTGTAGAATAGGTGTAATGTTAATTGTTTAGGCAAATACCTTGCATCAATAAAAGTTTGTGATTTCGATTAGTCAGAACATGTTAAGAAATAAACGTTTCCCAAGGATTCTCTTAAATAAAAGCAATTGTCTTATACTCAGAGTCATCTTACACTCAGACAAATACAGCACATCTATTTAAAAGTCTCTTGCAGTTAACTGACAAGAAGTTTGACAGAGACTTTATAGAATCGTTCTGATGTGTCATCCTGTCAATTTACTTTCTCTCTGATGTGAAATAATACACAGCCAACTAGAGAAGTTGTCAAAATATTGTACATGAAATACTACAATATTAACTTGCCTCCACACATGGAAGCTTGAAAATCACTGTTTAAATTGTTTCTCCAACAGGTCCTCCTATTGTGTGGTGCTTTGCACAATATGGTGCTGTACAAGTTACATAAGTGCTGGATATATTTAGGAATATGTGAAAAATACAATCCTGCAACTTCGCAACAAAATCGTGCGGAATTTTCGACGGCAACAACACAACAAAAATACTTCGCCACAGTGGAATAATAAAAATCAAAAACAGACGATAATGTAAAGTGTATCTTGAAAATCATGTGAACAGCTGTCTGATGATGAACTTGCCAGTTCGAAACCGGTAATGGCGCTATTTACCAAAATAAATAGCAGTATTAACAGTGGCTGGTTGCTGTTTTCTTCTCTGTAAGAAGTAACCTACATTAAGGTCCTCCTATACTTCTTTTGAAAATGAACTCTGAATACCTTATCCTTTACTGTATCACGTGGCAATATATTATTATGTCTTCTTCATTTTCTTTCTTGCTTGCTTGGAAAATATGGCATATCATCATTTTTAGTATCAAAGCCTTTAGCATCAAAGCTCATGGCATTATCAAGTGTTGTCACTTTTGTGAAAGTTTTTTTGTCTTGCATATTAAACTTTTGAAGGCAGTATTAAAGATATGTATATTTTTTGTTGGATATTCTGATAATAAAAAGTTATAAAAAACTGAAACATTTATTTACAAATAATGCAGAAACTGCATTAAAATACAAAATACTGTACAAAATTAAAGTTTCATATGATATCTACATAAACATAAATAAATACAAAACACATCTTTACATTTCATTCATACCACTTCTTGAAGTCGGAAGCTGAATTCAGTTTAGACTTGTACGCATTTATTAATTTATTTAATGTTTTGTCTTCTTCCTTATGTTTTCTTCGGCTGTTCTGTTTTTGCTGAAACAGAACAATGAAATAAATATACAGAAGATAATTCAGAATGGTGACACACGGAGGAGGATTGTTACAAATTTGTAATAACTCTGTTGTATCTTTCAAGAAAATCAGCATAAAGAAATGGAGGTTTTGTACAAAAGCCTGAACAATTACATTGTTTCTCAAAACAAAATGTCTGTGGATAAATAAATTACATTATTTACCAAATCGTAAAATATTATGAACATCGAGACTGAAGTGCTGTTACATTTAAATTTGCCTTCTACATGTAAATAATTAAAGTATTGCAATTTCTTAGATTTTCTCAGTAACTTAAGGAAATAAAACTCAGATAAATGAGACTGTTGTGAGAAGGATTATCATAAATAACAAACTGTAAGGTAACCAACGTGACAAAAAAGGGCAACAATAGGTTGAAAGTAAAAGATTTTATGTTTTCTGTTTTGAATGCCTACAAAAACAACTTTTTCAATAATTTCCTATACATTGTCCCTTTGTAAGAACTCTTATTGCATTTACAGAATAAAAGATGATTAAATTTATTCTAGGTCATGTGGCCATTATTTTAGTTTTTGCTGAAACTTTGGAAAAGAGCTCTAGCTATCCTTGTTCATATTCTCAAATTGCATGTTTTCTTTTAAACAATATTTCTAAGACTGCATTATGTACATACCTTTGGCTGTTTTATTGGTTCTTGAGAAATATGCTGCTTTAATCTTCTTTGTTTCAGTTTTTCTTTCTTTTTACTTTGTTTCACATGCTTCACATGAAGAGTTGCTTGCTTTTTAAGAGCAAATTTTGTAGGAAGTTTCACATTCCCTGGTTTTGAAATAATACCAACATACTCATTAGTCTCTGTTTCATTATTATGAGCCGCATTACTTTCTTTCTTCAACTTCTTTTTAGCTCTCATTTCCACATTTTTTCGCTTCCTCTTCTGCTTTTTTGATTCATGTTGCTGAACTGCCTCCATATTTACATGGTTAGACTTCCAGTCAGTCTTTGGAGGATTTCTGCCTGGATGGTTGTTTGTGCGACTTCTTTCTAGCCGCTGCTGTTTTGCCTTCAGTATGGCTTTATTTTCAATTGAAAATGAAACAATAGGTCTCTGAAAAATAAAATTACTAACACAGTGAATATATGCAACTTTCTGATACAATTAGAAAACTATAATTAAACTTTACAATCACTTATGACACCACATTTGTGAGAGCTCAAATTAACAAGTAACTGTAGTTTGAAGGATCGTTTACTCGATATTTTCAAATCCTCACCCTCTTCTTTCAACTAACAGCCCAACAGCTGACGGTGACAGCTTAATGGGAGACATACAGAGAGTAAGGTTAACTTTTGTACTGCTACCTGTAATGATCCTGCCAAATTTTTTATAGGGGACATAATCTGGTTTACAGAAGTGAAGATAGAACATACCAGTTAAAAATGAAGGGATCAAGTGAGAGTGAGAGTGAGAGTGAGTGAGAGTGAGTGAGAGAGAGAGAGAGAGAGAGAGGTGTGGGAGGACATATTACCACTCATTTTTAGGTGAGTACCTGCCACTTCTCCTCTGTTTTTTACATGTCAGAATTTCCATCACTGTAAAAGTTGTCAATTTTTCAGAAGTTGTGTGAATAAAATTGACTTGTGCAATGAGACAGAGACATCACTTGTTACATATCAGTTTTTGTTGCATATTTTCCTCCCAAGTCATGACTTTCAGTGATGTTTCCTTCCCACATCTGTACATCTTCCCATAACTTTTTCCTATTTGCCTTTCAGTTTTCATAAAAGATGTGCTTAAAAATGGGGTATTACCTTTGCATACATTTCTATATTTTCCCATTCTGTGTTCATCAACCCTTCACAATTGTTCCTACTTGGGCAACTCCAATGAAAATAACCTCTGATTAGAAATGGTATCATTACTGGTTTCAACTTAGAAAGTGATCATCAGATCATATGAATAGGTTACACAGTATCTCATCAAAAAGGATGTGTACTGTACTTCTGCAAAAGTTAGAACCAAAGTTTTAGTCACATAATTTTTGATAAATTGTTATGTAATGCATTCAAATCATCTTATGATGACTTTCTGTGAAGTCAAAGCTGGTAACGATACCATTTGTGTGACTCCAGGCTGCAAGAGGCCACAAAAGAATTCCGTTTGTAAAACAATCAATATGTTCCCTTAGGCAGTATTCCTAATCTCCCCAGTTAGACACTGGACTCGCATTCGGGAGGACGACGGTTCAATCCCGCGTCCGGCCATCCTGATTTAGGTTTTCCGTGATTTCCCTAAATTGCTCCAGGCAAATGCCGGGATGGTTCCTTTCAAAGGGCACGGCCGACTTCCTTCCCTGTCCTTCCCTAATCCGGTGAGACCGATGACCTCGCTGTCTGGTCTCCTTCCCCAAACCAACCAACCAACCTAATCTCCCCAAAGGAAATGTTCATTTGTTTCTAATGAGTCTGCATCACAAGCAATTTCTCCAATATATTTTACATCCATATAGTCATCAAAGCAAGCCAAGTGTGCTCACAGCTGCCCTGTGTTGCCAATACAGTAAAATGAGTCTGGATCACAAGCAATTTCTCCAATATATTTTACATCCACATAGTCATCAAAGCAAGCTCAATGTGCTCACAGCTGCCCTGTGTTGCCAATACAGCAAAATTTTGGAAAAAAATATGAAAGAGGGCTATTTCTGCAATTGCCATTACAATGGTGATCTAATTTTGTTCCCAATCTACAACAATAATTACACAGAAAATTAGCTAAATTTGTTTATCTGGAGATTTTCTTGGTGAAGTAAGGTAAACGTTATGAAATGGCAACAAAGAATGTGCACTATTCAGCTGTACATTTAATTGCATTCCATTTTTCATTTTAACAATATCTATTGGCTAGGTGTGGAATAGTTCAGTTCCACATGATTTGTTTGATGTATGGTTCCCTGCTGGTCATTTACAGATTATGAAATAGCACAGTGGATTAAATTTAACAAACTACTCATATTACAAGCGAAACATATATTTAACAGCAAAGTAAATATGTCTACTACACAACACGTAATCTAGAGACTAGAAGGAGCTGTCCAGGAAAAAATTATTTCAGGGACGAATGATTTTACATTAGTTTTAACTTTGTTTTGCTACCTGTCAGATATTTTATGTTAGTATGCAAATGATCAAATATTCTCATGGCTTCATGTTTAGCTCCCTTAATGAGCCACCGACAGCTTTAACACATTGCAGTCGGGTCACAGATACTACTTCAATCCCTCAGAAGTCGTAGACTTTTGCGCCTTTTTTACATGGCTCTTGACCAAAAGGTAATGAAGGAAAGCAAAACCTTCTCACTGATGTGTTTGTTATCATCCTATATCTAAACATTTGTTTAAAGTTTTTTGTAAGATATCATATATTTACAGAATTATTATATTTTGAAAATTAGATGATTCAGAGGTAGAAAAAAAGTTTGAAATTGCAAGAAATCAGAATTTATTATAAAATAAATGTACAAAATTATTTCATTGAAATTTTACAACTCTTTTCATTGAGTAAAATTTGCCTTTGTGTGATATTGCTTGAAACAATCAGGTAGACACAATCCTACATTACATTCTTCACACCACCATCTCGTCTCCCTTCTCACTCGTTTGCCAGTACTCCGTGCGCCCTTCTCAGAGCAAACAATGCAATATCTTGATGCCTATTTCTTGCTTGTTGTCGATGGGACGTGAGTGGGGAAATGCCTTGCTGCTAGCCTGTTTGCTGCTGAACCCTGCTTTTCATTTTCGTTGAAAACTTCGCCGGATTTCTCCAGTATTTGTTTTCCCAGGTTCACCATAAAAGTAAACAAGCTGGATCGTTTGTGAGAGACAGGCCGAAGTTTCTTGTACAGAATGTAAGAATTGACCACGCACATCATAAATACATGAAAAAATACCTTTTTCCACCATTTCATTGTTCGTCGTTGAAAATAATAGTAGATCACCAGCTGATCTCCACGATCAACACCAGTTTTATTTTTATTATAATCAAGTATGAGATCAGGCTTCAGTTTTTCTACCATTCCAGCCTTGGATTTTGTCCTAGTAACACTACTTGTCATTCTATGTTTGGTAGAAAGGGCAAACACATCCCTAGTATCTTTCCAGTGAAGTGCTAGCACGGAATTTTTTCTCTTGAATACGATTTCACCTCTTCTTAGTTTATTCTGTTTGAATTCCTGTGGTAGGCCTCTTCTGTTTCTCATTACTGTGCCAACAGCAGATGTGCCCTCATCAAACAACTTTTCAAATAATTTTACAGAAGTATAAAAGCGGTCCATGTACAATGTATGACCCTTACGTAGATAACAGTTGCACAAACGTAGCACCACTGAATCTGCACTGTTGTCTTTTTCACCTGCACCGGTGTACACTTCACAGTTCAAAACATATCCTGTTGCTGAATCACTTAGAATGAAAAATTTTGTACCATACCTGCTCGGTTTGTTCTTGATATATACTCGAATTCGAATTCTCCCTCTGAATGGACATAAACCTTCATCAACTGTGAGATTCTCGCCAGGAGAAAAACTGTTCTTGCTTTTCAGTACAAAGTTATCAAAAAAAGGTCGGATTTTGTGTATAGGATCATGGTTTGGTTGACCCCTTCGTACATAATTGTCGTTGTTATTTACGTAAAGCATAAAGTAAATTGACCTAAATCTGTCTCATTTCATGATTTTTGCAGGTAAGGAGGAATCTAGCATTAGGTCATTGCTCCAATAGTCCGTAATATTTGGTTTGTGTACAAGGCACATGTGAATAATTATAGCAAAAAACTGACACATCTCATGTAGCCTCACAGCAGACTAATTGGCCCAAAGCGACCTGGAAGTTATTTTATTTTGCATCCGCAATTTGGAAATTGTTGCTGCAGCGTAGCGGCTTGTTTCTGTCTTTATATTTTTGATGACATTTGCGTCAATAAAGACGCTCCAACAGTCAAATTCAGTGCTTTCGGCGCTCAAAGGTGCCAAGACATTACTTACGCCTTCAAAGAGCGGTAATTGTTGTAGGACATCGTCATTTACCCATTCAACAACGTTGTTTTGGGACTGCTGTTGTTGTATTCTGCCTCTGCCTTTTTGAATGGGAGCTTCACACTCTTCTAATACGTCTGATGGCTCATTTTCATTTTCGGACCACTCGTTGTGACCTTCGAAATAAATGACATAAGTCAGTGAAACTGCCGAGATTATAATTGTGATTCGTAAACACAATGACTGACCATTATAATTACCATCTATTTCAGAAGAACTATTTTCAGTTTGAAATCCATCATCGTCAATTTCAGATCCAGATTCTTCCAGCAGCCTCAGAATTTCCTCTTCAGTCAAACTGTCCCCCATTTTGTGACAAACGTTTGCGATAAAGACAACTACATAAGCACACTGCAAGGAGTGAATGCGCGGGATTTGTTTTGGCGCCTTTTTTGAGTGACAAAGAGCTTAGAGGATGCAGGAACACCATCTAGCGGTCGTCCGATGCACTACAAGACCGAAACACTCAACTCCAGATGTCACTACACGGATATAATGCGCCGCAACCTGAAATAATAATCGAGAACGCGGCGCTCGCTGAATCTCCGAGCGCCGACTGTTACGGCAATAAATGCGCGCTCGTAGTTTCTACGGGCAACGACCGGAATGTGTTAATAAGGAATAATATATGTTTTTTTTTCTTTCTAGTGTTGTAGCTATGGACATTATTATTTTTTTCAAACTGCTATGGATCATTTATGATGAACTCAAAAGATTTTTGCAATATATTTTTCTGTAGAGAGTAGTGTCTAAGAGCTGGTGCTACAATAGCAGATCTTATGAAACAAATTCATTTATAGCACTGTTTTGTAAGTTGGAAAACAAATTATGCACCAAAAAACCATTGAATAAGGGGCTTCTGTAGTCTTGTGACTATTTTGACTGGCATAGTGTCGGGGAGTTTATTCCACTCTTCACAGAAACTAGTGACACTGAGGCAAGGGTTATTTGATGTCTACACCATTCTCAACAGAAACCTATGTCAATGAAACAAGAGAGACCTTCTTCAGACTATAAATCAGGCTGAATGACTTTAAGCAATTTAACATTCTCATTGGCACAAAAACAATGTATAAACCTTTGTAAAGTCTACTCCTCATATACATGACACAGTGCCTCAATCCATAAAAAACTTCAAATGACCACAATAATACAAAAAAACCATATTCAACGAATTTTTACTACACATTTTTTTCAGACCTATGAAAGGTTAGCCTACCAAATTTCTCTCATATTCACCTTCTATTCTGGTGCAAAACACCATAGTTCCATTATTTGCTATTTTTCTAGGTGTAAAGAAATCACTATATCGAGACTGAGTCTTTGGAGTTCCCTTGTCAGGTTTTCTAGCTTCCCTACCACGTTCAAACTTCAGACATTCCACACCCGACTTGTAGAATGTTATCATTTTATTGGTTATTGAGTCTTTTTCTCATGGTCATTTCCCCCTTGACAGTCCCCTCACGGAATCTTTTGCCAATGGAGAAATCATCAAGACCCTTTTTCAATTAAAGGCCATATGTTCTGTGGATACACATCATGTGCCTTTAATGCAGTGGTTTTCACTGCCTTCTGCATTCTCATGCCGTTGCTCAGTGTTGATTCTTCCACCTTTAGGGGTAGTTTCCCACCACCTTTACAGGCAGTTTCCCACCCCGAAGTAAAGACAGTGCCCTGAACCTCTTACTGCTTCCCCATTCTCTTTGACAAGGCCATTGGCATAATGAGGGTGACTAATGCCAGAAGTCTTCTGCCACCAATGCTGAAGATTTTTATTCAAAACTTAACAAGTGAAGGGTTTGAACCCAAGACCAAGGATGTTTTGATTACTTATCAAAGATGCTACCCTTAGACCATGGGTGCAATACCTCAATCTAGGTATATTGTGGTGTCAGTGAAGTGAAATGGAAAGAAGACAATGATTCCTGGTCAAATGAGTTACGGGTAATATCAACAGCAGCAGAAAATGGTATAATGGGAGTAGGGTTCATTATGAATAGGAAGGTAGGGCAGAGAGTGTGTTTTTTGTGAACAGTTCAGAGATAGTGTTGTTCTCAACAGAATCGACAACAAACCAACACCAATAATGATTGCCGAGGTACACATGCCAATGTTGCAAGCTGAAGATGAAGAGATAGAGGAGGTATATGAGGGTATTAAACAGATAAGTCAGTATGTAAAGGGAGACGAAAATCTAATAGTCGTGAGGGATTGGAATGTGGTTGTAGGGGAAGGAATAAAAGAAACTATTGCAAGAGGATAGGGACTTCATACTAGGAATGAGAAAGGAGAAAGAGTAATTGAGTTCTGCAATAAATTTCAGCTAGAAATAGCGAATACTTCATTCAAGAATCACAAGAGGCAGAGGTGTACTTGGAAAAGACCAGGAGATATCGGAAGATTTCAGTTAGATTACATCATGGTCTGACAGAGATTCTGAAATCAGATACTGGATTGTAAGACATACCCAGGAGTAGATATAGATTCAGATCACAATTCAGTAGTGACGAAGGGTAGGCTGAAGTTTAAGAAATTAGTCAAGGAAAATCAATATGCAAAGAAGTGGGATACGGAAGAACAAAGGAATTAAGACATACACTTTTTTAGTTCTCTAAGGCTATGGAGGCTAAAAAGAGTAATCACAGAAGTTGGGAAGAAAACCATAGATACAAAGAGGGTAACTGCGAAGACATTGTGGGTAACAGAAGAAATACTTCAGTCGACTGATGAAAGAACGAAGTACAAAAATGTCCGGGAAAATCAGGAATACAGAAGTAGAAGTCGCTGAGGAATGAAATAAACAGGAAGTGCATGGAAGCTAAGATGGAATGGGTATATGAAACCTGTGAAGAAATTGAAATGAAATGATTGTCAAACGGACTGACTCAGTGTACAGAAAAGTCTAAACAACCTTCAGTGAAATTAAAAGCAAGGATGATAACATCAAGAGTGCAATGGGTATTCCACTATTAACTGTAGACGACAGAGCGGCTAGGTGGAAAGAGTACACTAAAGGCCTCTATGAAGAGGAAGATTTTCCTGATGTGATAGAAGAAGAAAAATGAGTCAATATTGAAGGGATATAGGGGATCCACTATTAGAATGATAATTTAAAAGAGCTTGGTAGATTTAAGATCAAATAAGGCAGAAAGGATAGGTAACATTCACCAGAATTTCTCAAATCAATTGCAACAAAAAAACTAATCACGCTGGTGTGTAGAATGTATGTGCCTGGTGATATAGCACCACACTTTTGAAAAAAATAGCAACCAAACAATTCCGAAGACTTCAAGTGCTGACAAGTGCAAAAATTATAGCACAATCAGCTTAAAAGCTCATGCATTAAAGTTGCTGACAAGAATAATGTACAGAAAAATAGAAAAGAAAACTGAGGGTGTGTTAGATGACGATCATTTTGGCTTTAGGAAAGGTAAAGGCATTGGGGAGGCAGTTCTGATGTTGAGGTTGATAATGGAAGCAAGATTAAGGCACTTTCATAAAATTTGTTGACCTGGAAAAAGCATTCAACAATGTCAAATGGCAAAAGATGTTCGAAATTCTGGTGAGAAAAAGGGTAAAATATGGGGAGAGATGGATAATATACAACATGCACAAGAATCTAGAGGGAATAATAAGAGTACAAGTACAATTACAAAATGTTTGGATTAAAAAGGGTGTACAACAGGCACGTAATCTTTTGTCCCAACCATTCAGTCTACACACTGAATAAGGAGTGATGGAAATAAAAGAGAGGTTCAAGAGTGGATTTAAAATATACAGTGACATGATATCAATTAGGACATCGCTATCTTCAATGAAAGTGAAGAAGAATTATGGGATCTGCTGAATGGAATGAACAATCTAATGAGTACAGAATATGGAGTGAGAGTAAATCAAAGAAAGATGAAAGTAATTAGAAGTAGCAGAAATGAGAAGAGTTACAAACTTAACATCATGATTGATGACTGTGAAGTAGATGAAGTTACGGAATTCTACTACCTATGCAGCAAAATAAACAAAGATGAATGGGGCAAGTAGGACATAAAAAGCAGACTAGCACTGGCAAAAAGGGCATTCCTGGCTAAAAGAAGTCTACTAGTATCAAACATAGGCCTTAGTTTGAGGAAGAAATTTCTGAGAATGTATGTTTGGAGCACAGCATTGTATGGTAGTGAAACATGGACTGTAGGAAAATTAGAACAAAAGAAAATTAAAGTATCTGAGATCTGGTGCTACAGACAAATGTTGAAAATTAGATGTACTGATAAGGTAAGAAATGAAGAGGTTCTGAGCCCAATCAGAGAGGAAAGGAATATATGGAAAAATTGATATGGAGAAGGGACAGGATGATTGGATATCTGTTAAGACTTCAGGGACAAACTTCCATTGAACTAGAGGGAGGCTTGGAGTGTAAAACCTGTAGAGGAAGACAGAGACTACAAAACATCTGACAAATAATTGACGACGTAATTTGCAAGTGCTACTCTGTGATGAAGAGGCCCACGAGGGGAATTCATGGCAGGCTGCATGAAGCTAGTCAGAAGACTGATGACTCACAAAGAGAGAGAGAGGGAGAGGGAGAGGGAGAGGGAGAGGGAGAGAGAGAGAGAGAGGGAGAGGGAGAGAGAGAGGGAGAGAGAGAGAGAGAGAGAGGGAGAGGGAGAGGGAGAGAGAGAGAGAGAGAGAGAGAGAGAGAGAGAGAGAGAGAGAGAATTCTTGCAAGAGTCAGAATTTATTTGAGGAGAAAAAGTTGAAGGTGCAGTTAGAATGCCTAACTCCATGACTACAAAACATCCAACAAATAATTGATGACGTAATTTGCAAGTGCTACTCTATGATGAAGGCCCACGAGGGGAATTCATGGCAGGCTGCATGAAGCTAGTCAGAAGACTGATGACTCACAAAGAGAGAGGGAGAGAGAAAGAGAAAGAGAGAGAGAGAGAGAGAGAGAGAGAGAGTATATACGGGTTGTCTTACACATACAGATGAAACTTTGGCTATTGAGGTCACATGCAGTTTTATTTTGAAGAATTCAGAAAGGCAGGGATGAGCAAATGATACTTGCGTTTGAAAACTCTCAAGATTTCCTGATATGCCGAAGTGCTCGATACAGTATCAACTTTGCTTGAATATGCACGACATATGACTCGCTTGGTGCTAGTGCATGGGATACAAATTAAAATATTAATTGGCCAAACAACCTATTGCTCTGCTTAAGATTTGACAATTTTGTGAAACACAAGAGGAAACAGCCCTAAATTCTATCACCTTACAAACTCTTGTTGTATTTGGACAGGTTTGCAATATAAGTTCTCATACATGTATGGCTACTTTCTACAAAATAATACTGCTGATGCTGCTTTTTAAGAATACATAACATTCAAAATTGGAAATATTGGCCTTCAAAAAACATTACTTGATTCGTACCCAAGATCAATATTTTATTTGATTATGAGAGATTGTGATGATTTACTAAGTGCGTTTCAAATGAATAATTCGGTTGCTGTTCACGTATTAGACCACCAGGTAAAAACATTGCCAGCTGTTAATCAGTTTTAGAACACGATGATGACATTCAAATGTAACAAGCAGGAAAATTAATCCACAGTGAAATGTCTAAAAAACGAAATAAATCATATTAAGTTCACTAACTGTTTTGATAAGAATAAATTACAATGGCAAAACCCAACCCAATGCGGAGATAGTAGCAATAGACGTCAGCAGATCACAGGAATCACAGGGGGGGGGGGGGGAGTTTGAGGACTGGATTGAACCATGATTGCAATCTTTTATTTATGGATTAGTTGCTTTTGTTACATACGATTTCCACCGGAAAAGATATTGAAGACCCTGTTTCACAGTTGCTCGAGCACACGACTACGGAAGAGCAGGAGGGGGAACAGTGGTATTGGCTTGGACAAGAGCTAGATGAATGTGGGAAGGGAAGTTGTGAGTGGGCAGCAATTGTGTCATGTTGCCAAACATGGGACTCAATGCATACTTTGGTTTTTGGGAACATCTACCACATTCTGTCGCAGTTGAATTTAGTTTAAAATTGGACAATTAGTCAACAATAGTATTAATTTCTGCAAGAGATGACAAAAGTCTAGATAGTGACCAGTGGCGTACTTAGGTGTTTCGTGCTGTAATGTTTTTGACGCTCACCATGACGTATCATGGGAATGAAAGGGGGTGAGTCAGCAGCTGTGTCTATGCATTCAATGAAAGAGTGGCAGGCAGACAATACTATTGGAAGAGACATTGTAACATTCTCACATCAGTAAACAAGTGAAATCTGATATGTATTCAGATAAAAACAGCTGTGTTCTCACGTCCCACGGTAACCACAAACTCAGAAATCGCAAAGTATTCGGAAGAAATACTTTATAAATTTCACAGCTGTGTTATTAGAATGATGATTAAAAATAATGATACAACAGATGACAGGGTTACTAAGCAAAAAGTGTGGAAAATAGTCTGCAAATTAATGTAAACTATTTATTTTTGTTTATTTTATTTCTCCTCATATTATCAAAATGCAGAAAATCAATAAATGCCATAAATTTAGAATAGGTATAATGTTAACCTTCCAGGCAGATAATTTTTAGTCAGAAAATGTTAAAAAATTTCACAAGTAGCTTTTTTGGGGAAAAAAAAGGGAAGGGAGGTCGTCTTATAATCAGAGTTGCCTTATACTTGGGTAAATACGGTACATTTTCCCAGTCAACTTTCACAGGAAGAACTTTAACACTGGTGACTGGTGTATTCTACTTTGAGTGAAAAATTCCCTGAGCTAATGATGCTTTACTCAAAAGAACAATGAAGAGCTTACACACTGTCCATGAAAATTTTATGACTCAGGAAACTGCTATCTTTAAAATTCACTGCTGAAACCAGATTGTACAGCCAAATGTTTCCCGCCCATATTTTTCTGTCAGAATCTTTTAAGTAATCTATATGGAGCCTCTCTTCTTGTTTGATGATGATGATGATGATGATGATGGTGAGTCCCATACTCCTTTACAGGGCGTAGGGGAGCGACGCGGGAGACTCGCGCCGCCTTACTAGGCAAGGTCCTAGTGGAGGTGGTTTGCCATTGCCTTTCTCCGACCGTAATGGGGATGAATGATGTGATGAAGACGACACAACAACACCCAGTCATCTCGAGTCAGGAAAAATCCCTGACCCCGCCAGGAATCAAACCCTGGACCCCGTGCTTGGGAAGCGAGAATGCTACCGCGAGACCACGAGCTGCGGACTCTTGTATGATAAAAAGCAGTAAATCCAGATTTCTCACAAATAGTTGAAATTTTTACAATGTAGATCTGTAGATTAGGTTCTGTTCAATACAACAACTCTTTGTTTCAATATTATTGACTTTATGTTCAAGTTTTAGATGTGTGGGAACTCCTCTTTTCATCATATTGATTCTATATAAAAATGATGCCAGCATATAAGCATTTACCTCTATTTCCCTGTACTTATATGGTGTTCAGACAGGTACAAAACAACTCTCTCTGCAGCATTCTGCAAATCACCTAATTACACGGTAAGCTCATCTGTTCGTTTGTTAATACAGTAAAATTTTGATGAGACATATTAATTACACTTTTGCGGAAATTGTTATACATATTGCCTGTAACCTGATTCTAAACTAAGAAATGCACCTTTATGGCTCTAGTAATTACAATGATTTTTTTTCCATTTGTATGCTTGGGCCATTGTTGCTAAAGACAAGAATTAAAGTTTCCAGAGAAGTTTTGTAAAACACATTTGAATTTTTTCATTGAAATGCTTACCTTTGATGGTGTGAATATTTTTGGATTATTGTTAATATTACGCAAAGCTTGAAGAGCAGCTTCATGAGTAGAGAAGCTCACAAATCCATACTCCTTCGACTTTCCAGTGCCATCAGCATTAATATCTTTCATGTTTCTCATGATACGAGCCTGTAACATTACAGAGGAGTATGAATAAGTATTTAAAATTTTAAATATGTGGCAGAATATAAATAACTTAGGAGTGAAGGTAACAACTCACTGAAAGGAGGAAGTGTTGACATTTCAACAGACAAACAAAATAAAAAATAAAAATAAACACACACACACACACACACACACACACACACACACACACACTGTGCTAATGGAATACTCAATACCAAGACTGCAGTTTGCATATAGACTGCAGTGAGGGGCTCCTGGGTGGAGAGAGGGAGGAGAGAAAAGAGGCAGGGAGCAGGAAGTAGGAATGGCTGGGGAAGGGTGGCTGATGATTTGGAGGGAGGTAGTAGGTGTGCGAGATTAGAAATGGAGGGAGATGCACAAATAAGAATGTGACACACGGGGCAAACACTGGAGCCAGTGAGTTCGTGCAGTGTACGATGACTATGACATGGGGGACAGGATAGGGAGGGGACTACGAACAGAGGAAGGAGAGGCTACTGCGAAGAGGGTATGGATGTAAGGGTTTAGTGGACATTGATGCCAGAAGGGTTATGGGAACAAAGGATGCATTGCCAGGATAACTTTCATCTATGTACCTCAGAAAAGCTGAAGCTGAAGGAAAGGATCCAGATAACATGGGCTGTGAAGCAGCCACTGAAATCGAGCATGCTGTGCTCAGCAGAATTTTCCACCACTGGGTGGTCAACTCAGCTCTTGGCCACAGTTTGACAGTGGCCATTCATTCAAGTGGACAGTTGGTTTGTGGTCAAGCCCATGTAGTGTGCACAAGCTGCAGAAGAGCTGGTGTATGACATGGCTGCTTTCACAGGTAGCCTGGCCTCTGACGGAAAATGATAAGCCTGTGAAGCACTGGAGTAGGATATGCTGGGTGGGAGAATCGGGCACATCTTGCGCCTGAGTCTCCCACGGGGATATGACCCCTAAGGCAAGGAATCGGGATTGGAAGTGGCAGAGAGATGTACTTGGATGTTGAGGAGGCTTAATGGACAATGGATGGTGTGAGGAGTGTCTAAGGTAGGATATCCCTCACTTCAGGTTATGATCAAACACCTGGCAAAGGATATGGTTCAATTGTTCCAGTCCATGGTGATACTGAGTGATGATGGGAGTGCTCCTTTGTAGCTGATTCTTGAGGGTGATGGGAGGACTGGGGATGCTTGTGTCAGGATATGCCATGGGAAATCTATTTGCTGAGTAGATTTAGGGGGTAGTGCCTGTCTGTGAGGCGTTCAGTAAACTGGACAAGGGAATTCTCATCACTATAGATACACTGCCCACGGGTGCCAGGCTTTATGGGAGAAATGTTTTTCGGATGGAAGGAGTAACCACTGTCAGTATGCAGATGCTGATGATGGTAAGTGGGCTTCATATGGACAGAAATATGGATGGATCCATTAGAGAGGTAGAGGTCAATGTCCAGGAAAGTGGTGTCTTGGGCTGAGGAGGACCAGGTGAGACAAATGGGAAAGGCTGTGGAGGATTGAGGATAGGGTGTCTTGGCCCTGTGTCCAGATCATGAAACTATCATCAGTGAACATGAACCAGCAAGAGATTTGGGGTTTTGGGAGGCTAGGAATGTTTCTTCCAAATGGACTATCAAATACATTGGTATCAGATGGTGTTATGCACATACTTATGGCCTTGCCAGGGATTTGTTAATATACCGTTCCCTCAAAGAAGACATAGTTACATGTGAGGACGCAATTGGCTGGATGTTTAAGGAATGATATGGTGGGTTTGGAGTCAGGACACAGCGAGGTACGCCCCCCCTCGCCCCCCCCCCCCCCACACACACACACACGCATACAGAGTATAACACCACATTCAATAGGTTTAGATAAAAGTAGTGGCAACACTGCTGTAAAATGCACCTGATTGCAGAAGACCAGATGATATAGTGCAGAGAGCAGTGATGGCTGTGTTTGTGTCAGTTGCTGTGTGTACGTTCTGAAAGGGTAGGAGGCCAGTTTAAGTTCCCTAACAGGTAATAAAAGCAGCAACTACAGCAATTTCTAGAGGTATGACCTTTGCCTTTCTGGCACTGAATCCCATCATCCTTCATGACAATGCATGATGCCACATGGTGAACCCTGTGCAGGATTGTGTACATGAGGTTGTGCGATACTGGAACATCTTGCATATTCACCCAAAACGAGTCTGTGCAATTGCGACCTGTTCATCGAAATGAAGGAAGCTCTTTGTGGCAAGCACTACAACACAAAAGAAGACATCATCTGTGCCACACGGTGGTCCTGCTAGCAGTGTACGACACACACCATTTGTGCGAGGAAAGTTGATCAAGATGCAGGACAATTATATTGACTGTTCGTAATATGACAACCATCTGTCACTTAAGTCTGGAATGAATTATAACAGTGTTAGCACTACTTTTTACCCAACCCACGTACATTCCTGAAATAACGTTTTCCCACTGTTTACAACATTGTTTTATTGGTGCATTCAAATTCTCTCTGTTCCCAGTTACTTTTGTGCTATCATAATTATAAGTTTCCCTCCATTTAAACTTAATGAAGCAATGGTAATGAACTGAAAACAAAACATAAACACACATCATACTGACACTTTTAATGCAGCAGTTTTAGGTGTTGTATGTTTCGAACTACGATTGCATATATTACCAGTAAATTTTGGGCCTGAACTAACACATTTATGACTCCGCCAACCTCCTCAAAACATTACGCTGTAGCCATTACGTAATGATTTGTGTGCGACACTTTGCTTTGCATTATGAATTGCTAGTTGTGTTCTTGTCTTACTGTAAATGAGTGAAGAGATTAATCTTGGCCAATGACAGGATTCGAATAAAACCATAACAACACCACAAGGGATCAGCTATGCCTGTGACCATTATGCATTAGGCCAGTTCTGCTTTTGCAGGTGCACAGAACATGGATGTAGCCTACCAGTCCTGTGAGAAAGAGATGGGGCTTGTTCCCATTCTTCACTCTTCTCCCCTGGGGAGGTCTAAATTCTTATTTGTTTTTGCTTGTAGTTTATTGCCATGTTATAGTGCCTGCACTTTAAGGTCTGTATGACACTCTCTAAGTGCACTGAGAAATCCTTTATAAAAGCTAGGACCACATTCTAAATTTTAGAAAAGATATGGTAACAGAACCCCAGTACACCATCAAAGATTTTACAAAACATATTTTATAAAGATATTTAACAAAGATCTTTTACAGTGTAAAATGAGCTTAATCAGGATATAATGATTTTGGCAAGGCACTGGCTTTCACATAGTGTCTACAAACATTCCACAATCTCCGGTCTCCCTACTTCTGAATCCACAGAAGTTATTAACAGGTGGAACAATTCATGCTGCTACTGCTTTGTCTCATAACACTGTCAACCTAACAATAATTATGCACTGTAGTTCATATTTGTATTATTGAACAAAGTATTGGGCTGGACTAAGTTTTCAGAATGGATTTGAAATAGAAGAAAAGTTGGCAACGATAAACAAGAGCTATGGTAGTGCCTTTTCAGCACAATGTACTGTTGCAGATGTGACGCCTCTTGAGGAAAAAAATGTGAACTACATAAAACTGCTGGCATGTCATTAAAAATGCATTAACTTTGAATTGCAGGTGACATTATCAAGTGGTGTATGACATACATCCCCCCACCGGGTATATGTAGCAATTTCTGAAGTGGTAGTTAGATCAATTACTTGTAGCAGCACCCAAACAATTTAAATATTATTATAAATACCATACACTTTTGGTGCTTCTTTTAGAATACATCCCAATTTACAGAGTGCTGGTTAGGACGGGATCTGTGACACCACAGCTAAAATTTAATAGTACATTCAATTCTGTATCTTGACCTACAGAATCATATTGTATTACGCCACCACATACATTCAACTTCATGATGATGTGTATAGAAAGAAATTCTGTCACAGGGTCTGCCATATCACATGAACAATCAACATCACCCACTGCCAAATTATAACCTGCAATTCACATATTTTCTTAAAATATAATTTTGTTTTGTACAATATGGGAAGTACAATGTGTTGATGACACCTTTACCTTTTTTAATAGAAAGATAATATCTATCAAAATTTCAGTAGTTTAATTTTTCCTACACAGTTGCTTTGAATTTGGTTACAGAAATTTCCTGTATACATGACAGGAAATGTCCTATTCTTAAGCATTATCAGCAGACATCTAACAGATGTAGGAAACAATACAGTTAGCACCAACACGGTATCTGATAACAAGCCAGATGAAGTGTTAACTAAAAAAATGAAAGAAAGTTAGAAAGAAAAATGGAAAGCATTTCATGAAGGATGAAAGGGTCCTGATCCTGTAGAACCTCTAGAGTTGTGGTTTTCCTGGTTGCATGACAGATATGGAGCAATACAGCACAATTTAATGACAGACATGCAAATTACAGTTATTGCAATATTCAATATCTGTTAACTTCAAATATGAAGGAAGTTGTAGAAACAAAGAACTTACTTCTGTTATGATTGCTCCTTGACCACTATGGTCCTGAAAGAGTTTCCTTAACTGACTGTCAGTCCAAGATGGTGGTACATTGTGTACAATAAGTCGTGTTGGCGAGACAAACATGTTGAGATTGCGCAGTATCTGACTCTTCCATTTTTCTAATTGCAACCGACGAGACATGTCTGCAACTGATACACCATCTGCTGCAGGAGTTCCAGCCATCACAACTGCAATAAAGCCATAATTAGAAACCTGGTACTTCTCCCGAGAATGTTTAACATCACAGAAGAATGGAAAATTGTTTATATTTAATAATAATAAAAGTTGTTGGTTGGGTAAGAACTGCAATTCGGCTTCAGAGAGAAAAAAATAAATAAATAAATATGCAGCAAGAGTACATGTGACTGAAATAATCTGTTGTAGGTGCCATGATGGGGAGATGTTGTTGGTGCCATGACAGGGAGATGAAGATAGTTGTGAAATGAGAGAAACTGATGGTGACATAACACAATAAGAGTGAAGACAAAAAGAGCACCAGCAGAGGTATGAGGGTAATCTGAAAAGCTTGGGAAAGAGATGGACGTCTGATAAAGAATCAAATTATGCAAAGAAGGCAGGTGTGGCAACAATTTGTACTTTAGCTCGTGTATTTCTGCCATGGCAATGACACTTGTGTGTAGGTGCACATTGTATTGATGGAAGATGACGTTCTTCCTTGCCGAACCTTGACTTTTTCAGATATCTTTTGCTGTGTCCCATAATTGCTTGATCAGTGGGGAGAAAATCTATCACAAGAATCCATTTTGCATCCCGGAAAACTGATGCCATGACCTTTCCGGCAACTGCGTTGCCTCTGCTTTCTTTGGTGGTGGTGAACCAACATGTTTCCCCTGCTTTGACTGTTGTTGAGGTATAGTACAGGAACCAAGTTTCATGTGTAATCACAAACCGGCAAAAAAAATCTTGTTGGTTGCTCCGTTAATGGGTCAAACGTTTGGAATAGTTCTCAGGTATTCAACCACACGTTTCTAAAAAGCACGATATTTTGGTGAGCCAACTTCTTGCCATCTTCAGGCATTCCTGATGACTGTCTGATATCTGCTGGGTGCTAACATTATATCTTCTGCCCCCCCCCCCCCCCCAGCCCTTCTCCTCCTCCCACCACATGCAGCTTGTCATAGACCTGGTACATTAGTGGTGGGAGCACTGCATCGGGCATCGATCCAAGGTCTTCAGTAGTGGTGCAGCCAACACCGGACGTGGATCTCTGCTGGCATGGTGACAATGCTTCTTCATCCTCTTCTACATCTACATACATACTCCGCAATCCACCATATGGTGCGTGGCAGAGGGTACCTCGTACCACAACTAGCATCTTCTCTCCCTGTTCCACTCCCAAACAGAATGAGGGAAAAATGACTGCCTATATGCCTCTGTACGAGCCATAATCTCTCTTATCTTATCTTTGTGGTCTTTCCGCGAAATGTAAGTTGGCGGCAGTAAAATTGTACTGCAGTCAGCCTCAAATGCTAGTTCTCTAAATTTCCTCAGTAGCGATTCACGAAAAGAACGCCTCTTATCCTCCAGAGACTCCCACCCGAGTTCCTGAAGCATTTCCGTAACACTCGCGTGATGATCAAACCTACCAGTAACAAACCTAGCAGCCCGCCTCTGAATTGCCTCTATGTCCTCCCTCAATCCAACCTGACAGGGATCCCAAACGCTCGAGCAGTACTCAAGAATAGGTCATATTAGTGTTTTATAAGCAGTCTCCTTTACAGATGAACCACATCTTCCCAAAATTCTACCAATGAACCGAAGATGACTATCCGCCTTCCCCACAACTGCCATTATATGCTTGTCCCACTTCATATCGCTCTGCAATGTTACGCCCAAATATTTAATCGACGTGACTGTGTCAAGCGCTAAACTACTAATGGAGTATTCAGACATTACAGTATTCTTTTTCCTATTCATCTGCATTAATTTACATTTATCTATATTTAGAGTTAGCTGCCATTCTTTACACCAATCACAAATCCTGTCCAAGTCATCTTGTATCCTCCTACAGTCACTCAACGACGACACATTCCCATACACCACAGCATCATCAGCAAACAGCCGCACATTGCTATCCACCCTATCCAAAAGATCATTTATGTAGATAGAAAACAACAGCAGACCTACCATACTTCCCTGGGGCACTCCAGATAATACCCTCACCTCCGATGAATACTCACCATCGAGGACAACATACTGGGTTCAGTTGTCATGGCAGGAGTGCACCTTCACATACACTGCCGCTGCGCTCTGCTCATTATCAGAGCTGGTCCAGGCCTTGCTTCATTGAAAACTGCTGTCCTTATTTATTAGTCCCCCATGCACCCAGGTCTCTACAGTTTCTTTGAGAATACCATCCCAGAGGGTGTTGGATTGTTACAGCAACTTGGTGTCATCATAATTCATCATATGTCTGTGGGAGACGCAGCACTCTGCTACACAGACTTTGTTGGCAAAACACTGTGCATGTGGCATTTATGCTCAGTGTATTTATCATGTACTGTCCGGATAGTCTGGCTTATACACATTTTTCCACATTGGCAAGGGATAAGGTAGACTCTTGGTTTCTGGCGTCATCCTCGACTGGTTCCCATAAGGTTTTCATCTTGACTGGTGGTCTGAACACACACTTGACATTGTGTTTCCTGGGTATTCTTCCGAATTTTGCTGATGTTTCTTGGCATATGGAATAATTGTTGTCACAACTGCTTTATCTTTGTTTTCGGAAGGCTGTGGTCTTAGCTTCTTTGGTTTTAAGGCACATTGTATCTGGCAGTTGCTACAACCATTCTTATGGAACAGTGCTGCAAATCATCTTCACATGGTATTTTCTCTGCAGCGAGCTGTGGAAGTGCAAGAGTAACCTGCTGCACAGTGCTGTGGCAGAGCAGTGCATCTCCCATGGATATACCACGAATTATGATGAAACCAAGTCGTTGCAACAATCAAAATCTTTCTGGAACTGTATTCTCAAAGAAGCTGTAGAGATACGACTTCATGACAGGCTATTAATTAACAATTAAGGAAAGCCTGGGACCCAGCCTTGAGCCTGACCAGAGAGCAATGACAGTCTACATGAAGGTCTGCTCCCGTCATGGCAATTGAAGAGAACGAAGAAGTGTTGTCGCTACGCCCACAGAGATTCACATTTGGTGCCGGCTGTGGCACTACTGAAGGCTCTGGCTTGAAAAGTGGCATTGTATTTCCCCCATCAATGCTCCCAGAGACACCGGGAGCAGGGGGCGGAGAATATTAAGGCAGCATCCAGCAGATATCATCCAGTCATCATGAATATCTGAAGATAGCAAGAAGTTTGCCAGAAAATATCACGCCTTTTAGATGACGCCACCTGCCTGAGTACCCGAGAACTATTCAAGATTTCCTTCACCAGGGAAACTTAAAATCACGTGTCAAACATTGTACGAACATGTCCATTCTGAAGCATTTCTGATCCTGCGTTAAAAGACTCATGTAACCCATCTAGCAGATAATTTTCTCATATCCAGTTGCATTGTTAAAATGTGATATGCACAGATGACATCCCTGTAGCTTCAGCAATTTCTCGCACTTCCAGTTGGCAATCCTCCATGACCATTCTATGCACTTTTTCAATAATTTCTAGGTAGCAGCATCATCTCGGCCGACCACTATATGGATCACCATCCAAGCTGTCCCGACCAAATTTAAACTTGTTTGTCCGCTTGGCAACAAGTGAATATGAAAGAGCACAGTCTGCCAGTGTTTTCTGAAAACTGGTATGAATTTCCTTTGCTTTCATACTTTTCTTTATGAAGCACCTATCACTGCTTGAATCTCGATTTTTCTTCCATTTTCACAAATCATTACACAGGAACAATGACACAGAGATGTCTGCACCACAGATCTCTGTCCAAATCACTGACATGTTGCTTGTTTACTCATAATGTACAGCATACTATTACATGAGAAACTCATTGCAATAGTGCTGACATCTGGTGGTGATACGGCAAAATTTTCAAACTACCCTTGTAATCTAGGAGACCTATACCAATCAAAATACTTTTGGTTGATGCTTCATTAGATAATTCAGCACTGGATTTTTATGTGAAGTTCAAAGACACTGTAAAACCCTAACAAAACTGGAGACTGGAATTTCAGGTAGTCTTCTTGAATATTAAAGTTGAAGGCAAGATCAAAGATATAATGAAGAAATGTGCCAGCAACAGAGAAACTTAATATGAAGCCAAGGAGGTGGCTACATATGGAGGAGTTTGGGAGAGATGGCTGAAACATATTTTACTGGTATTGCTTCTTGTGAATGCAACTGTGACTTTGCAACATGCTCACAGACATTGACAAACATATTAATTACCTCCTTCTTTCACCAGATACAAGTTTCTACTATCTTTCTTCTTATCAGAATCTTTGTTTCTGTTCATCTTTTGACCAATCTCATCCCTACTTAAAGCTCTAAACACATCCAATGTTTGATTATTTAATGTGAGTTCTGTACCAGCTTTTAAACATTCTTCTGCATTTTCCTTTTCCTGAAACACAAAATAACACTAACAATTCACTGTGATAATGCATAGAACTATGAAATAATCAAAGAAATAAATTGACTTTTACAGTAAATTTATCAAAATCTGTAACAATGACCTTCTGGAAGTCAGGTGAATAACAATAAATCCGCAGGAATTGTTCTTGGGTGACGTTTCATGCAAGAACCATTTCTACAGCTAATCCATCATAAAGTCTTAAGGAACGTAATAATGGATGGGGTTCATTATCACTACGTTAATCCCTGTCCCACATTATTTTTACAACAGAAAAAAAAGAAAGAAAGAAAAATCTATGGATATAGTCAACAATAAACAGAATTACAATAATCTCGGGTGTTATCTTGGGGCAGGGGTCACAATATTCACAGAAACAGTGAATTTGTTTCAAAAATTCAGTATACACAATGAGCTCTTACGCTAGCTGTCTAAACTCCGGAAATCCCGAAAATGTAAGTTATTAATTAATTGTGCAGTAGTAGTTTCTGTGACATTTCTAACAATATGCTGACCGAATAATTTGTGATTGGTATTTCAACAAGTTAAATAGAAGGCGACAAGCCATCAACTAATTAATAGTTCTTTCTCAAGTGTCATGTTCTCATGAATTATCTGGTTTGTAGATAGGTGCAGAGCCTTGTCAGATGTGGCCTATTGAAAGCCAACAATATGGCTCCCACACTGCAATCTGTCAATCACAAAGTTATTTTATTCAAGTTATGTAGGCAAATAGTATGAAATAATTATCTCAAATAATCTTAAGGACTGTACTATGAAACAGGAGAAACAGCATCCTAAAAAAACTACTTAATTATTTTCTGAACATAGAATTACAGAAGACAGTTCATTATCTGGACATGCTGCTGTTGTCGTCATGGTCTTCAGTCCAAAAACTTGTACAATGTAGTTCTTCATATCAGTCTATCTAGTGCAAGCCTCTTCCTCCCAAAATAACTACTGCAACCTACATACCTTTGTACCTGTTTACTGTATTCATACCTGGGTCTCCCTCTGCAATTACCCCAGACACTTCCCTCCATTACCAAACCGACAATTCTTTGATACTTCAGGATATGTCCTACCAACTGATCCCTTCTTTTTGTCAAGGTGTGTCATAAGCTTCTCCCCAATCTGACACGGTACCTCCTCATTAGTAACTCATTCTACCCATCTAATCTTCAGCTTTCTTCATTAGCACGACATTTCAAAAGCTTCTATTCTCTTACCATCTGAACTGCTTACTGTCCACGTTTCACTCCCATACAAGGTTACACTCCACACATGTACTATTAAAAAAAAACTTCCTCTCATTTAAATTTGTAGTGGATGTTAATAAATTACTCTTCGTCAGAAAAGCTTTTCTTGCAACAGGCAGTCTGCAGTTTCTAACTTCTCTCTCTCTCTCTCTCTCTCTCTCTCTCTCTCTCTCTCTCTCTCTCTCTCTCCCTCCCATTATCTGTCCCCCCTGCCCAAATAGCAAAACTCATTATTACATTCCATATCTCGTTTCATAATCTAAACCCCTTGGTATCGTCTGATCTGATTCAACTACTTTCCATTACCTTTGTTTTACTTGTAGAACAGTAAGGTGTATACAACCAGTTTTAAATGAGATGGTACAATAGTGGTGTACATCTAACATCTGAAAGACAATGTGTTTGACAGTAGCAAAATTAAAGAATTATCACCCTCACAAATTGCAGTGAGAAACTAAGCAGAATTGGTTATCACTCTTTATCTTGTACTGAACTACTCAAGCTTACAAGAGAATTGCTGATAAGCTTGGGTAAGACTGAGAAAAAAATATGACACTGAAACGATGCAAACAGGTGAAAGCCAACATTAGCTTGTTGACGGTTGAAATATTTATACCTTAAATTTTACAAACGCTGTTCCTTTAGAATGTTCTGTCAAAGGATCAATACATATCAGTGCATAAACCACAGGACCAAACTGTTCCATGCAGGATTTCAATTCTTCATTAGTTGAAGAAAATGGAACATTTTTCACAAATACTGTACAGCCTTCTGTTACATCACTGGAAACAATTCTTGGCTTTTTAAGTTTTTCTTTTGTAGGTTCCATCTGCCTGGAATAAAATAAAACCAGTCAACAATGGGTAAAATAATTGATCGATTTAAACTTTGTTTTCCTAGTTCACAAGATAAAAGAGGGATGGTTTTATAAAGTCACATGTAAAAGACAAGACAATTAATCCACATTTTAGAGGTGTCCAGTATAACTTGAACTAGTTTAAAAAGAACAATGAAATGCTTGCTTACAGGAAGAGAAGATGCTCTTATTTGAAAAATGACAGAAAGAAAAGGGGGAAGGGGGGGGGGATGTGCTGTGAAATAGAAACTAAAATATGGACAAAGAAAAATATATGCAGCAGCCTTAACAAAGTTCTGATACATATGAAACATGTGAAAAACAGCAGTTACAGAGAGATATATTTAATGAGCACAGAATGAAATGCCACAGGGCACCAAATCACCAAGAGATACATATTTTATATCTTCTTCAGTATCTGTTGAGGTGAAGGAACACAATTCCTGGAAAAGAAGAGGCTTACTGCCTTTAAAACTATATGAAGAAGACAAGCTCATAAAATCAGGACAAACAGAAGAATATCATATTGAAAACAGTATCAGATTAGATGTTTGACTGAATGCTTGCTGGAAGACCAGTAGTAAAAACTTTAAGGGTGGAAAAAACCACAGCAAACAATATGTTCTACTGCTGAATGTATCACAAAAACCAGTGAAATAAAATTCCAGCATCAATAACATTGCTTGACCAAAATAACATCGTCAAAAGGAAAATTGTAAGAAGAAGAAGAAGAAGAAGAAGAAGAAGAAGAAGAAGAAAGGGGGAAAATTGGAAGCTTCTTACGGTGGCAGAATGAAAAACAAATAGATTAATATAAACAGGCAATTTACTGAGAGACAAGGACAGGAAATGTAAATAAGACGGGTGCTTACAGTAAGAAGAAGACTAAGCACATGTTTACATAAGTCATAGAAGTACACTTTAGTTGAAGAAGACATCAATGATAAACTCTCCTGGGAAGTACAAGAACCATCTTAACATTTGCTTTAGGTGATTCAGAGAAAAAACACACACACACACACACACACACACACACACACACACACAGAGGGAGGGAGAGGGAGAGGGAGGGAGGGAGGGAGAGAGAGAGAGAGAGAATCAATGGAAAACAGTGGAAGAGGAAACTGATCGCAAACTTGTTTAACGTATTGGCTGCTACAAGGCTGCTGGTAGTCACAGCAAAGCCCCATGCAGGATGCTGGGTGAATTTCAGGGACCAAATGCTCACATTCTTCAGCTAGTTTACATCTGGAGGTAAGCATGTCTACACTGATGCATATGGCTTATTGATAAAACTTATAACTGAGATGTCACACGGCCTGTAGGTATAAATTCAATGGTTTGATACAGAAGACAAACTTTGATCACAGTTGAAGAATCTGATCGTTCTGTTTGATGTTAGTTTCTTGCAGTTCTGTGTATTAGTCTGTATTCTTTGATTGTGTTGATAGTGGTTTTTGCAAGAAATCAGGTATAGCTTGGTTTTGTTTTTTAGATTTATTCTTTGGAAAATTTACACTGAATTAAGTTATGTATTACTAATTATCACACAATTTCTATCCAACATGAAGTTGACTGCATATTTCTGAACTTTATTAATAGGTGAATACTGCATAAACAAATACTATGAATAGTTTCAGTTCAAATGGATCACATACCAGAGTAGAGGCATATACATTAACAAAAGGATACTCTAGGCTATTGCAAAACTCACATTTTTAATCTGATTATTTGTAACTATTGGAGTGTCCTTACAAAGGAGATGTAGTTGCTGACAAAGCTTATGGTGATGGAGATGACTGAGTAAGAATGTTAGCATTCTTGTGCAGAAGAAAATCAATCTGCAGCAACTATACCAATGGTAGTTGTGTGAAAGGGATTGTAACATACTAATCACGAACAATGAAGTTTTAAATCATCTTGTCCTATAGATAAGAATCCTTTGAAATGACACCATGTTTTTAACATATGTTTGATGAGGAAATAGTTAATTTGATAGTGGTTGATATGAAGAGAAATGGTGGACAGTTTTGAGATGACAACATTACAAATCCCAGTGTGTGAATAAAGTGTTGAAATGCTATTTATCCTGAAGAACTCTAGGGTTCTTGGCACTGTTATTCACTAAAAAGCAGAAACTGTTTTCAATTATTCCTGCATTGCACTTATTTTGAAGACAACAAGCCAGCTAGGTCGGAAAATATCAGACATGTTGCAGAGGAGTCATTGTCCAGAGTACGCATCATGTGAAACTGTAGCCACAAATGGAACAATAGCACCATTTAAAGTAATGAAATGAAATTCTGTAGTTCGCAGCACAAGTAAAAAGCCACAAAAATAAATTTCAAAACATGCAATGATATTCCATATACCCTACAGAGGGTGACTTGTATAGGTCACATAACTGTTGCACCCAAAAATTTGACAGAGAAATACAAGCTATATCTTATTAATAACTGTGCCGATGCAGCCAAACAGCTACTATTGGTAATTACTACAAATGAGTTCCTCTCACAAAACAACTCCTTGGAAAAAAGGGGAAATTGTATGTAAAGAGTCCACAGAACAAGGCAGATGCTGTATACTGCAATCAGGTAAGAAGGACCTGTTTGGAAATAATAGACACCCAGCAGGCATTATGGAAGAATGGCGAAGATATTTCAGAACAAATGACTACTTACTCTTCACTTTTGTGAATAACAACACAACTGTACCGTAAAATAGCTTTAAATATTTTTTGAACATTTTTGTGTTGAACACACCCACACCTATAGGAAGCTAACAAGGAAGCAAATAGAAAACACTTACTTGAAGTGTTCAGTAATCGATAGCTATTGCAAGGATATATGAGCCAGAAAAGTTTACCACAAACTCTTCATCCAGTAGCAAAAAACAGCTACGCCAGTGCCCAACATTGTACAAGAAAAAAACATAAACAGGGAAGTGCAAAAGAACTGACAGAAATTTTATCAAAAGATTTTAACAATCTAGTGCTGTTTGGAAAGAAGCCCTGATAATATGCTGTACACAACTTTGTACAAGTTACTCATGATTGCCCATTGTGGCTGTTTGCAAATGTATTGGTTGTGTTGTGTTTCAATACTTATGATGTGGGCGATGGTTTGAAAATGGACATCATGTCCAAAACTGTACACTAAAAATACTACCAACAGAATTACAAAAACAGGTTTAATAAAAATAAGATGCTGGCCCACTTTCCTGCATCATCGTGAAGGTTCCAAAACCTTTTGCACTTTGCAACTGTCCTAGTTATGTCATGGACTGTATTACTATAGGAATTCAGTGTCTGTATAGAATAATGAGGGCAGTATGATAATATTGAAGGATTCCTGATGACTTGACAAAGAACATTATTGTATTTAAGATAGGTAAGAAGGCTTTCAGTGAGAACTACAGTGGAATAGCATCACTGTGCCACTGCATGAAGATTTATGAAAAGAAAATTTTTCAGAAAATCAGGAACAAGATAAAACTAAACTTAAAAAAACAGAACTAGGCGGATTTTGCCCTATAAGATCAACTACAGGTGCCACATTTAAAGCTAGATAAGTAGTAGAACAGAAATGGGAATTTAAGAAACACTGTAGTTGCATTCATACATATAAAAAAGGCTTACGACACTGTTAGAAAGTTAGTGAAGCCTGACATGGTCAGGGGGACAGACGGTGGTCTCAATGTGGTTTATTAAATAAAAAGTTTTTAAATGAAAAATTTTTAATGCCTAGACCACAATTTTCCTATTACAATTAACAGTTGATAACTAGTTTCAGTTGCTACCTGCAACCACCTTGAGATCATTCAAAATATGCAAAGGTGGTGAATAAGCAATGGAAAGCATTGTTAGCTATAGTCATTCAACAACAAATGTTTTGACGTATCTTGTCAGACTGGTGTTGTGTAGTGTTCTTATATTACCCTTAATTTTTGCATATTTTATAAAGATGACTAAGCTATATGCTACGCAGGAGGTGGTGGTTGTTGGGATGTTTAAGGGGGACTAAACAGCTGAGGTCATCAGTCCCCCATTCCAAAAACAGGCGAGACATAAATGCACAAAGCAGGTAAAACCCCAAGGGGAAGGAGACTCCCCCCAGGCCCTAAAAGAACACAAATGCGGTAACGAACACTACAAACACAAAGAGTACAGATGAACACCAGACAAAAAGATACAGAAGAAAAGAAGATGGCCGGAGACTGGTTGACTGACCATGACAACAAAAAAGGGAAAGAGTCAACCATCTGACGACACGCCAAAACAGCAACAAATATTGAGAGACGCGAGGACAAAAGACACAGAAAGGGAAAGGTGCAGGACCCCCCTAAATCGAACCATAAAAAGGACTACCACGGATAAAATGTAAAACATTGTCAGCCATGGAGGCATCGTCGCATAAAATCAAAGGCAAAGTGCCCGGGAGATTAAAAGACTGCCGGAGGGTGCGCAGTCGGGGACACTCCAATAAAATGTGGGCGACCGTCAGCCGGGACCCACATCGACACAGGGGGGATCCTCCTGACGCAAAAGATGGCCGTGCGTCAGGTAGGTATGGCCGATGCGCAGCCGACACAGGATTACAGACTCCCTGCGAGAAGCCCGCAGGGAGGAGCGCCATACATCGGTCGTCTCCTTGACAGCCCGCAGTTTATTCGGGGCTGTCATGCCATGCCACTCAACAGACCACATCCCAAGCATCTTACAGCGCAACACCAGCTGCTGATTGCGAGCCGTAAGGCCGATCTCCAAAGCTGGGGCGTCGATCGCCCCTTTGGCCAGCCTGTCAACACGTTCGTTCCCCGGGATGCCAACGTGACCTGGCATCCAAACAAAGACCACCGAACGACCAGAGCGGGTAATGGTGGAAACAGACTCCCGAATAGAGGACACCAGAGGAGAAGAGGGATAGCAGCGGTCGATGGCCTGGAGGCTGCTCAGGGAGTCACTGCAGATGACGATGGACGTACCTGAGCAGGAACGCATATGCTCAAGAGCGCGCAATATGGCCACCAGCTCTGCAGTAAAAATACTGCAGCCAGCCGGCAAGGAGCGCTGTTCAACATGGGCAGCGTGAGCAAAAGCGTAGGCAGTGCGACCAGCAACCAGGGAACCATCAGTGTAGACAGGCTCACTGCCCGGAAATGAGGCGAGGAGCGCAAGAAAACGGCGACGGAGGGCCACAGGCGGAACCGAGTCCTTGGGTCCCTGTGCCAAGTCCAGACGGACGGACGGCCGGGGCAAACACCAGGGAGGCATAGGTGCACGGACCCGGAAGGGAGGCAGAAGAGGGAATGAGCCCAGTTCCGACAGCAGGGACTGGACGCGGACAGCTATGGAAAGCCCAGACCTAGGTCGCCGTTCGGGCAGATGGAGGACCACGGCAGGGAAAAGCAGGCGATGATTGGGATGGCCAGGCGAGCAATGCACGTGGACAGCATAGTTGGCGAGCAGTCGATGGCGGCGAATCCGCAGTGGGGGAACCCCGGCCTCCACCAGTAGAGTATCCACGGGGCTCGTGCGGAAAGCGCCAGTTGCAAGCCGAACCCCACAGTGATGTATGGGGTCTAACAACTTCCAACACTGAGGGTGATGCAGACCCATAGGCCAGGCTCCCATAATCAAGCCGGGACTGCACAAGGGCTCTGTACAATCGCAGCAGCGTGCAGCGATCTGCACCCCAAGACGTGTGGCTAAGGCAGCGGAGGGCGTTGAGGTGCCGCCAGCATTTTTGCTTCAGCTGAGTAAGATGAGGAACCCATGTGAGCCGGGCATCAAACACGAGTCCCAAGAAGCGGCAAGTGTCCACCACTCCAAGCAGGTGGCCGTCGAGGTAAAGTTCAGGATGAGGGTGGACCGTCCGACGCCTGCAGAAGTGCATAACTCGAGTCTTGGCTGCAGAGAACTGAAAACCATGAGTCAGAGCCCATGATGCTGCCTTGCGAACGGCTACTTGCAGCCTGTGTTCGGCGAGCCCCGTAGTCGTGGAGCTAAATGAGATGCAGAAGTCGTCGGCATACAAAGAAGGAGACACCGACAACCCCACGGCTGCAGCCAGACCATTAATGGCCACTAGAAATAAGGAGACGCTCAACACCGAGCCCTGCGGGACCCCATTTTCCTGTATATAAGATGAACTAGAGGCGGCACCGACTTGCACCCGGAAAGAACAGCGCAATAAAAAGGTTTGAAGAAAAGCCGGGAGCCGACCACGAAGACCCCACTCATGCAACGTGGCGAGGATGTGATGCCGCCATGTGGTGTCATACGCCTTCCGCAGATCGAAAAATACAGCAACGAGATGCTGACGTCGGGCAAAGGCCGTACGAATAGCAGATTCCAGCCGCACCAAATTGTCCGTGGCAGACCGGCCCCGACGGAAGCCACCCTGGGATGGAGCGAGGAGACCGCGCGACTCAAGGACCCAACACAAACCCCGCCCCACCATACGTTCGAGCAATTTGCACAAAACGTTGGTGAGGGTAATGGGACGATAGCTGTCCACTGCCAGTGGGTCCGCACCGGGCTTCAAGATGGGGACAATAACACCCTCTCGCCATTGCGACGGGAACACGCCTTCGCTCCAAATGCGATTAAATATCGCGAGAATGTGTCTCTGGCAGTCCCTGGAGAGATGCTTCAGCATCTGCGCGTGGACGCAGTCTGGTCCTGGTGCTGTATCAGGGCAATCGGCGAGGGCAGCGAGGAATTCCCTCTCGCTGAAAGGAGCATTGTATTTTTCAGAACGACGCGTGTGGAATGAGAACGGCGTCCGCTCGGCTCGTTCCTTTAGAGAGCGAAAGGCGGGGGGATAAGATGCAGTCGCAGAGCTCTTAGCAAAGTGCGCGGCAAGCCGTTCAGCAATGGCGGCAGCGTCTGTGCAGACAGCACCGTCCAAGGAGAGCCCAGGGACACCCATAGGGGTCTGGTATCCATAAATCCGCCGGATCTGGGACCACACGAGCGAGGGGGAGGCATGGGAGCCCAAGGATGAGACATCCCTCTCCCAGCACTCCTGCTTACGCCGTGCAATAAGACGACGGGCCAAGGCACGGAGCCTCTTAAAGGCGATGAGGGTCTCGAGAGACGGGTGCCGCCTATGACGCTGGAGAGCCCGCCGACGGTCGCGAATAGCCTCAGCAATCTCCGGCGACCACCAGGGTACAGCCTTCCTCCGAGGGAGGCCAGAAGAACGGGGGATGGCAGCCACGGCCGCTGAAATGATGGACGTGGTTAAAACACGGACCACCTCGTCAATGTCACCCTGTGGGGGAGACTCAATGGTTGCAGCGGAAGTAAAAGCCAGCCAGTCAGCCCTGTGGAGAGCCCAGCAGGGCAGGCGCCCAGAAGAATGACACTGGGGCAGTGACAAAGAGATGGGAAAATGGTCACTACCACACAGGTCAGGATACACGCTCCAGTGGAGGGATGGGACAAGTCCAGGGCTGCAAATAGAGAGATCGATGGCCGAGAACGAGCCATGGGCCACACTGAAATGCGTGGGAGCACCGGTGTTCAAGAGGCTAAGGTCGAGCTGAGCCAACACATGCTCCACGACCCGACTGCGGTCATCGGAGACAGTCCCACCCCAGAGAGGGTTGTGGGCATTGAAATCGCCCAGAAGCAGCAAAGGTGGCGGGAGTTGAGCCAGCAGCGCAGCCAAGACATGTCGGGGGAGCTCCCCATCCGGAGGAATGTAAACAGAGCAAACAGTAATAGCCGGCGAGAGCTCAACCCTGGCAGCGACTGCCTCTAAAGGCGTCAGAAGGGGTAATGGCGAGCTACAGACAGAGTGGTGAACAAAGAGGCAAACCCCACCTGATGCTCGTTGACAGGCAGCGCGGTTCTTATAGTATCCCCGATAACCGCGAAGGGCGGGGGTCCGCATTGCCGGAAACCAAGTTTCCTGCAGAGCAATGCAGAGAACAGGGGAAACACTCAGAAGCATCTGGAGCTCAGGCAGGTGGCGGAAATAACCGCCGCAGTTCCACTGGAGAATGGAAGCAGGAAGGGACTGGGAGGGCGTGAATGCGACTAAGAGGCAGACAGCGCCTCAGAGCCAACTGTCGCCACCGGGGGAGAGTCAGCTGAGTCCATAGGAGAGGCCCCCAAGGGTTCCATGCGGGCGAGATCCGCGGCAGAGGCGAGGATCTCCACCTCATCCCCGGAGCCAGGACTATGTACAGCAGGCGGTACTGAAACCGCCGGAACGTCCTTCTTCTTGGACACATTCCGTTCCTTCTTCTCACGTCGGCCCTTAGGGTGAGAGGGCTGGGAGAGCTTCTCTGAAGGAGCATCGGAGGCTGACGACGACGCAGAAGCCCTACGACCAGCAGGTGGCGGAACCTTCAGCCACTGGCTGACATCCGGCTGGGTAGGAGAAGAAACAGAGGAAGGGAGAGCCCCGAGGGACCCCTTCCGCGAGAGAGGAACCGGCAGAGGCAACGCCGGCGGAGAAGGAGGGGGAGGGATCGAGCCCCCAGGTTTTGGAGGAGATGTCACTCCCGAAGTAAGCGTGGGGGGAGCGACAGAAGAGGGTTTGCCCCCAACTGCTAAGGGGGCAACAGATGAAGGCTTGCCCCCAGGCACGAGGGGGGCAGACAGAGATACACGGCCTGAGGGCCCACTGAAGGCGGCACAGATGAGGCGACAACCGTCGGTCGCGTGGGCGACGATAACGTGGCTGCAGCATAAGATGTTCGAATGGAAGTAGGATACAACCTTCCAAATTTCAGTTTTGCCTCTCGATAAGTAAGCCGGTCCAGAGTCTTAAATTCCATGATCTTCCGCTCCTTATGAAGAACGGGGCAATCCGGCGAGCATGGAGAGTGGTGCTCCCCACAGTTGACACATACAGGCGGAGGCGCACATGGAGAATCGGGATGAGAGGGGCGTCCGCAATCTCGACATGTAGCGCTGGATGGGCAACGGGAGGACATATGCCCAAACTTCCAGCACTGGAAGCACCGCACCGGGGGAGGGATGTAGGGCTTGACGTCGCAACGGTAAACCATCACCTTGACCTTCTCGGGCAAGACATCACCCTCGGAGTCCAAGATAAAGGCACCGGTGGCCACCCTGTTAGTCTTGGGGGCCTCTATGTACACGACGGACAAAACGTACACCACGTCGTTCCAAGTCGGCTCTCAGCTCGTCATCGGATTTTAACAAGAGGTCACGATGGTAAATAATCCCCTGGACCATGTTTAAGCTACTGTGGGGAGTGACGGTAACAGGGACGTCACCCAGCTTATCACACAAGAGCAACGCTCGTGACTGGGCTGGGGAGGACGTCTTGAGGAGGATGGACCCATTCCTCATTTTAGACAACCCCGCCACTTCCCCAACTTATCCTCCACGTGTTCCACAAAAAACAGAGGCTTCGTCATAAGAAAGGAGTCACCATCAGTCCTGCGGCAGACAAGGTATTGCGGTACGTAAGGCTCCCACTTGGCACTAGATCGGCGTCCCTCCCATGGCGTAGCCAACGAGGGGAACGACTAAGGGTCATATTGCGCAGCATCAAAGTCTACCCTACCTCGCTTAGAGACGCTGGTGGCCGTGCGACCACCAGCTTGGTGTGATTTATTGCGCTTCATTGCGCCACATCCGCCCAGATGCCACCTACTCCGAACGAGGGCTCTCCCCAAGGGCGCCACCCAGCCAAAGCAAAAGGTACCTGGCCGATATCCCATTGCCCGGAGTCCCCGTGCCCCAGACAAGATGGGCACATACTCCTTGGGATGCATGGGGAGGAAACAGCACTGGCATCTGTAGTGCGATCCCTGCGTGGTCAGGGGGCTACCACCAAGAGGGTACATGACAACCCCACCACAACAGACTGGCTACCGTGCTGGATTTTAGGTGTTGAAAGGGTCCACAGTTGTCGTGGGCGCTAAGAAGAAGATTGCGCACAAGACAAGAAGGAGACAACCCAGAAGATGTTGGGTGTAGTCCCCCCCCCCCCCCCCCCCACACGACAATAGGTAACACGCAAGGTGGAGGTGCATGATGGACCAATAGAAAAACACCATGTAAGGTGTCATTCCCCAAATGGCACGCACTAACAACGGAAATTTGGAAAAAAAGGAGGTCAAACCCAAGAGGGGACCATCACAGAAGGTCGAAACGTTTGAGACTCCTTTTAGTCGCCTCTTAGGAGAGGCAGGAATACCGCGGGCCTATTCTTACCCCTGAACCCACAGGGGGAGCTACGCAGGATCATTCTTGTGAAAGCCAGGCTACAGAACAGCTGACAGTTTTTGGAGCCATTTCATATAATGCTCTCACAATAATACCTGTTATACTATTGAAAGTAATGAGCCTTTGACCCAACTTCCTGCAACCTGCAAAATTACCATATATCTACAACCTGGCTTGCTCACAGTGACGTTTTCAACTATGTATTGTTATTGTTTTGGTACTTACAAATGCATGGCTACAGCAAATGATGATCTCCAATGTTTATTAACGGTCTTTTAATATTTTGAATGATCTGAAGATGGAAGCAGATAGTAACTGAAACTAGTAACTGAACTTTAATTGTGATAGGAAAATTGTGGATTAGGCATTAAAAGTTTTTACTTTTAAATTTTTTTTATTTCATAAACTGTTATAATGGAAGAGACATGGCAAGGTTTGAATAGACTGGAACTTTCAAAAGGAGTGGAACTCAGAATCAGGAACACTTAATTGCGTCATAATAGATGGCAAAAAATCAGAAAGGTATTGAACAGATAGAGGGGTTCGACAATGAAGTACGCTCTCCACTGTTCTTCAATACAGCCATGGACAACATTGTAAGTAAAGTTCTCAGGGTCAACAACAAATGATATTAAAGTCATACCACATTCCGACAGTTTTATGATTTGTGAAATTAATGAGCAGAAATTGAAGGAACAACTAAATACCTGATAGAGGGTAGCTGAAGAAGCACATATGGCTCGGAAATAAATGGAAGGCAAGGTAATGAAAATCAGCAGTAAAAATGAAAGAATGAGGGATGTAAATTGTAATGTAAAAGTTATTGAAGTAGTAAATACTTTCATCAAATGTCTAGAAAGTAAGCTAACCAAGAAAGGAAACATCAATAATGAATATTTGGAGAGGACAGAAAACTGCTTGAAATTTTGTTATTGAGTGTCCAACATAATTTAGGAATTGGAAAATATCTGCCAAAAACAATATCACGACGTACAAGTCATGTTGCTTACCAATTTGGATCAATCAATCAGTATGTTGGGGCTTGGATAAAGAAAGATGTGAGGAGAAAACAAGTACAGAGATGCACTTTCTATGAGAGATCCAGAGTTAAGTCGAGAAGAGACAGGATGAGGAATCAAACAACATGAAACACTCATCAAATAAATTCCCTAAAAGAAACTATGGGAAGAAATAGGCTGAAATAGTTTGGCCACAACAAAAGAATGGAATAAGAAAGACTTCAAAGAAGGGCTCTCAAATGGACACTATACGGAAGAAGAGAATCTGGAAAATCACGAACAAGATGGAGCAACCAGCTGAAGGATGAAGTGAACCTAAGATGACAACAATGGGAGAGGGAATACTCGACTGTGGGCAGAAAAAAAAAAAAAAAGGATTCAAAGACACTCTGTGAATGACCTGCATAAGCAGAAATGTTTTTGGAAGATGAAGAAGAAGAAGACAAGAGGCAGAAACAGAATAACAGAAATTGGGTATCTTGGTGACATAGCGGCAAGATTTATGAAGACCTACCAGAATTTGAAATAGATACATACACTATTACAACTGGTATTGTGCCCACACACTTGTTTCTCTGGTGGAATTAAACGCTATGCCCTGGAGCCAAACAATGGCTGCAATGTTGTTGTTTTTGTTGTTGTTGTGGTCTTCAGTCCTGAGACTGGCTTGATGCAGCTCTCCATGCTACTTTATCCTGTGCAAGCTGCTTCATCTCCCAGTACTTACTGCAGCCTACATCCTTCTGAATCTGCTTAGTGTATTCATCTCTTGGTCTCCCTCTACGGTTTTTACCCTCCACGCTGCCCTCCAATACTAAATTGTGATCCCTTGATGTCTCTGAACATGTCCTACCAACTGATCCCTTCTTCTAGTCAAGTTGTGCCACAAACTCCTTTTCTCCCCAATTCTATTCAATACCTCCTCATTAGCTATGTGATCCACCCATCTAATCTTCAGCATTCTTCTGTAGCACCGCATTTCAAAAGCTTCTATTCTCTTACTGTCCAAACTATCGTCCATGTTTCACTTCCATACACGGCTACACTCCATACAAATACTTTCAGAAACGACTTCCTGACAATTAAATCTATACTCGAAGTTAACAAATTTCTCCTCTTCAGAAACGATTTCCTTGCCATTGCCAGTCTACATTTTATATCTTCTCTACTTTGACCATCATCAGTTATTTTGCTCCCCAATTAGCAAAACTCACTTACTACTTTAAGTGTCTCATTTCCTAATCTAATTCCCTCAGCATCACCCGAGTTAACTCGACACTACATTCCATTGTCCTCGTTTTGCTTTTGTTGATGTTCATCTTATATCCTCCTTTCAAGACACTGTCAATTCCATTCAACTGCTCTGCCAAGTCCCTTGGTGTCTCTGACAGAATTGTAATGTCATTGGTGAACCTCAAAGTTTTTGTTTCTTCTCCATGGATTTTAATACCTACTCCGAATTTTCCTTTTGTTTCCTTTACTGCTTGCTCAATATACAGATTGAATAACATCAGCGAGAGGCTACAACCCTTTCTCACTCCCTTCCCAACCACTGCTTCCCTTTCATGTCCCTGTATTTTACGCCTGCCACCTTCAGAATTTGAAAGAGAGTATTCCAATAAACATTGTCAATAGCTTTCTCTAAGTTTACAAATTCTAGAAACATAGGTTTGCCTTTTCTTAATCTAGCTTCTAAGATAAGTCGTAGGGCCAGTATTGCCTCACATGTTCCAACATTTCTATGGAATCCAAACTGATCTTCCCCGAGGTCGGCTTCTACCACTTTTTCCATTCGTCTGTAAAGAATTCACGTTAGTTTTTTGTAGCCGTGACTTATTAAACTGATAGTTCGGTAATTTTCACATATGTCAACACCTGCTTTTTTTGGGATTGGAATTATTATATTCTTCCTGAAGTCTGAGGGTATTTCGCCTATCTCACACATTTTGCTCACCAGATGGTAGAGTTTTGTCAGGACTGGCTCTCCCAAAGCTGTCAGTAATTCTAACGGAATGTTGTCTACTCCCGGGGCCTTGTTTCGACTCAGGTCTTTCAGTGCTCTGTCAAACTCTTCACGCAGTATTGTATCTCCCATTTAGTCTTCATCTATATTCTCTTCCATTTCCAGAATATTGTCCTCAAGTATGTAGCCCTTGTATAGACCCTCTATATACTCTTTCCACCTTTCTGCTTTCCCTTCTTTGCTTAGAACTGGGTTTCCACCTGAGCTCTTGGTATTCATATAAGTGGTTCTCTTTTCTCCTGTAGGCAGTATCTATCTTACCTCTAGTGAGATAAGCCTCTACATCCTTACATTTGTCCTCTTAGCATCCCTGCTTAGCCATTTTGCACTTCCTGTCGATCTCATTTTTGAGACATTTGTATTCCTTTTTGCCTGCTTCATTTACTGCATTTTTATATTTTCTCCTTTCATCAGTTAAATTCTATATTTCTTCTGTTACCCAAGGATTTCTGCTAGCCCTCGCCTTTTTACCTACTTATCTTCTGCTGCCTTCACTACTACATCCCTCAAAGCTACCCATTCTTCTTCTACTGTATTTCTTTCCCCCATTCCTGTCAATTGTTCCCTTATGCTCTCCCTGAAACTCTGTACAACCTCTGGTTTAGTCAGATTATCCAGGTCCCATCTCCTTAAGATTGCAACCTTTTTGCAGTTTCTTCAGTTTTAACCTACAATTCGTAACCTATAGATTGTGGTCAGAGTCCACATCCGCCCCTGAAAATGTCTTACAATTTAAATCTGGTTCCTAAATCTCTGTCTTACAATTATATAATCTATCTGAAACCTGTCAGTATCTGCAGGCTTCTTCCATGTATATATCTTTCTTTTATGATTCTTGAACCAAGTGTTTGCTATGATTAAGTTATGCTCTGTGCAAAATTCTACCAGGTGGCTTCCTCTTTCATTTCTTTCCCCCAATCCGTATTCACCTACTACGTTTCCTTCTCTTCCTTTTCCTACTATCGAATTCCAGTCACCCATGACTATTAAATTTTCATCTCCCTTCACTATCTGAATAATTTCTTTTATCTCATCATACATTTCTTCAATTTCTTCATCATCTGCAGAGCTAGTTGGCATATAAACTTGTACTACTGTAGTAGGCATGGGTTTCGTGTCTATCTTGGCCACAATAAGGCGTTCACTATGCTGTTTGTAGTAGCTTACCTGCACTCCTATTTTTTTATTCACTATTAAACCTACTCCTGGATTACCCCAATTTGATTTTGTATTTATAACCCTGTATTCACCTGACCAAAAGTCTTGTTCCTCCTGCCACCGAACTTCGCTAATTCCCACCATATCTAACTTTAACCTATCCATTTCCCTTTTTAAATTTTCTAACCTACCTGCCCGATTAAGGGATCTGACATTCCATGCCTGATCCGTAGAACACCAGTTTTCTTTCTCCTGATAATGACGTCCTCTTGAGTAGTCCCTGCCCGGAGATCCGAATGGGGAACTATTTTACCTCTGGAATATTTTACCCAAGAGGATGCCATTATCATTTAACCATACAGTAAAGCTGCATGGCCTCGGGAAAAATTACGGCTGGAGTTTCTCCTTGCTTTCAGCTGTTCGCAGTACCAGCACAGCAACGCCATTTTGGTTAGTGTTACAAGGCCAGATCAGTCAATCATCCTGACTGTTGCCCTTGCAACTACTAAAAAGGCTGCTGCCCCTCTTCAGGAACCACACATTTGTCTGGCCTCTCAACAGATACCCCTCCTTTGAGGTTGCACCTACGGTACGGCTATCTGTATCGCTGAGGCATGCAAGCCTCCCCAACAATGGAGAGAGCAGAAAAATAGTCTTGTCCAGGGCAGTGGCCTGCCCCCCTCCCCTTTAATCGATCTGTATAACAATGACCAATCAACACCAAATTACAGGACCCACTTCCCATATGCCAATGATCTGGCCATAATAGCTCAAGGAAAGAGTTTTGATGAGGTAGAACAAAACATAGAACATGCTGTAAGCACCATGTCAGAACTATACCAGGAAAATTCCTTTAAATTAATCCCTCAAAGATACAAGTCAGCAGCTTCCATCATCACCCAAAAAAACATAGAACAGCATCAGCCAGGAACACATTGATAAACTGACATACTTGGGTGTAGTACATGACCAGGCATCGATATTCAACTGCAAGAAGACCCATTATGAAGTCACAGCAACAAATAACGCACTGACAAAATTAGTTAACAACCAATGGGGAGGCAAACCAATCGAGCTGAAAACTACAGCCCAGGCAATGTGTTTCTCCACAACAGAACATGATTGCTCAGAATGGTCCAGATCTATTCATGTCAAAAAGGTCAATTTAAGCTTAAATAAAATATGCTGTTCAATAACTGTTTGCATGAGATGCATGCCCCTCAATAAACTATACAAAGGGGCCAGATTCACGGACACCAAATCTTGAAGGTCCAACCATGAACACACTGAAAAGCTTATACATTACTTCAATGAATGCCACATCTTATTTGGAGCTACCTATGGACTAGGAAATCTCAAATCCCAAGAGAGATTCTTGAGCAAAGAACTTACAAGCGTGCAAATGATTACCCTCAACTACGGGGGATGCCAAGTGGCAAGAGCCTGAGATGGAAGATTTGGAGGAGCCTGAACTGCTTCAGAGGAGACATGTCACCAGCGAAGGCAACCCTTATAATGTGGGATTAGGGATGAATATGATTACAGATGTCATTATGGTGAATATTGGGATATAGAACATCTTCTGACCTGTCCTAACTGTCTCAATACATGTACCATCAATCAATTATGGCAGGGAAGCGTAGAAGCACTGCATGTAGGTCAATTCCGAACACCAAAGGAAATACAGTTTATGACATTTGAAACAATGTTTTCCATTAAGTGTTGCAATGTCAGAAAAATGTGGATCAAATTACCTGCAATACTAAAGAAAAACTCCAGATCAAAAAGACTAATTGGACAACTTCTGTAAAAATTAAGATGCCACAATGTGTTGTTTACAACTTACATTTTGTGGCATTTGATCTCTCTGGTATGCTATGGATAAACTGCATTACTGCATAAGACTATGAAATGGAATACACAATTCTTTTCCATGATCTGCCCTGTCCTAACATAAATGCTCAAGCTCTCCACAGAGACATAAAAGTGGAAAAAATATTCATAACAAGGTTTTGTCTGAACTTGTAAAACATTTTCCAACACTACAGATAAATGTAAATGAAGGCACTCTCATGATAATTCTCTATTATTCAAAGGGAGGTATTTCCCAAATTTCACTCAAAGTGATCACCCACGAGATGGTATACTGATGTTTAGAAGTGCAGTTTGCTTGAAACTGAAAGTGTGCCAAGAAACCAGGTATAAATGCAAACCATGCAACATACCACTGTATGCTGTACAAGCATTTTTCTCAAACCGATCAGAATAAATAACCATCACATATTGCTCAAGAAAGATAAAATTACAATATTATGACTCTAAAATTCATTTCAAAATTTATGTAAAGTGCAGAAGGGAACTCTTAATTTACCATAACATTCACAGAACACTTAATGTGTCAGCACCATTGATAAGAAATTTATCAACAAACACACAATAGAAGGCAAAAATAAACAAATAAATAAAAAAAATCATAAATTATCTCACTCATCCTCTGTGATAAGTTCATCATCTTCAGACTCATCTGAGCTGTTCTCTGCTTTGATAACCTTAGAAGAGTCATTTGATGTGCTTTCTTCTTTGACAACCTTATCAGATTCAAAGCCTGATTCAGAATCACTTTCATCTTTTATAGATGCTTGTGAAGATACTTCAGATTTGATATCTGCTTTGGATTCATCTTCTTCTTTAATTGTCATGTCTTTCTCATTTTTTGTAGCCTCAACATACTTTGTATGAGGAACAGCCCAATCAATAACAACAGTTCTACCTGAAAGGAGATCACAGCAGCTGAATACAGTCTGAAAAACAACATAAAATGAGTACATGAAGAAACAAACAATTGTTCTAAAGATGAAAATTCCAAGTGTTGAGTAAGCACAAAGTTTAGATAGCTGCTGACTCATCAAATTTCCATCCCCTGGCAGAAAAAAATTTAAGACATGCTTCACTGTTGTGTAACAGTCATTAGAGGAGACAAGGATGAAATTGGGCACGGCAGTGGGTGGAAGGGGGTCAGCATGGGGAAAAAGTGTACAACAGGAGGATACATTGAAGATCCAACCAATTGGAGGGGGCCATTTCATTCTCCACAAATAGCAGAGACCAAGAAATCTGCATTAAAACTGTCAGTGCATCATCCGGGCCACTGGTTAAAATGTTTCACTCAGCTCAGTATCAAAGGACTGATTAAATCTGAGTATGGTGATGCAATTTGTGAGGCATATTTCCACATTTGGATCTGTATTTGTATCCAGATCCTCTCAGACACAAATCTATCATCATACTGTGATGGCACCTTGCTCAGTTGTAATTAAAGGGCACACAGGAAGACACTGAGTGAGTCCATCTCTTTGAGACAAAGCAGCTGCAAGCTCAGTTACCAGTCAACTGCTGACCATTATTTGCTACCCTGAATGATAAACAGCATAGCATTACACTTGACAAACATTTTTGGTGCAGATAGAGTACTTTGTGGTTAGATACATAAGATTATGTGCAACGTCAGAAGACAGAAGTGAAAGAGATCAAGGCTTCCCACGCAGTGTATGGCTTCTTTCAAGAACTCCCACACCTAGATTATCACCTACACTCCTCTCCTCTGACTAGCTAAGCACCAAGTTATACTGCATAAATCTACTTCACTGTATGGAAGTTTCTGGATGATGCTGTCACTGTCCAACAGCACAGATAACTTCATCATCAGAGTTGTGTATAAGTTGCCTGGACATGTGTAAAATTTTTCATGTGGTGAATATTTACTACAAGATAATTAAAAGAAATTCATTAGACTTGGAATGAATGAAGGAAGATTTAAGTTTAACATCACATTAACAACATTAGAGGCAGATTACAGGCTCAGATCGGGAAAAAAGATAGGGAAGTCATTCAGCAGTGTCCTTTGCAAAGGAATCATCCCTATGTTTATCTTAAGCAGACACAAAGAAGTCACACAACACCTAAGTCCGGGTTCACAGACAGGGATTTCTAGCCTAGTCCTTTCAAAGACAAATCCAGTCTTAACCAATGCACTACCCAGCTCTGCCTGAAACAAAGGGCGAGGCCACAAGTAACAAGTATTTGTGCCTTGGTGTAAAATGGAGTCTTGCTGCCATAATCAACTCATTAGTGTTCTCGTTTACAAAAATCAAATATTTATTCATTTCTAGGCAGAGAATTACTAAAGCATTTTTGTGTGATCAGTTTTTTTCTCAAATGGACTTCGTGAGCACTTGGCAGTATATTCAAAATGTTCCAATCAACTGTCTTTATCTATGATGTTAATATGTAAAATACGTCACTGATTTCAGAGTCGTGTAACTCCATCTTCATTCGTCCATGTGACTTTCCAAATGAATCAGTTGTGGAGTCCAGTGAACAATTCAAAAAGTGTACACAAATAAGATTTACTGGGAAAGCCAGTGTTAGAAGTATATTAATCAGGAAGACACTTCCAATAAATATATTAAGTCAACCTTGCCACCATGTATGTGGTCACAAGGTGTCTTCCATTGAATGAACTGTCCTCACACACAAAGTTAGCCAGACATACTTGTCCCAAACACTCCATGTTATTCTGCAGTGGTTTCTGGTGTCTGCTCAGCACAAGTCAACGCACACACTCCATGAGGTTAAAATTCCTTGCATTGCATACAATAGTTTTAACAGAACACAGCCAGCTTCTTTGATTGAAAGAAATAAACACTGTATCTTCCGAACAGGGTATATACTGAAAAGATGAAATGTGTCCAAAAGTCCTAATGATGCTTTGTACAGAGGGAGGGATTTTGTCATACTCTTTTACGTTTTCCAATTACAACTACATTTTTCAAAATTTGATACAAATAAAGTACTTTATAAAAAACCCATAAATTTTCAGTTTTTATATAAGAAAGATGAAGCAAATCAGAAGACAACAAATATGATACTTACAAGACATGAAATTAAGCAGTGTTAAACTACTGAAACAAGAGACTGTAAAAATATTTGCAATATAAAAAAACACACAAAAAGAAATTCATAGCAAAGTGTTCATTAAGAATTAAACAGATACCTATTAATGGTTTCCCACTGGAACCCAATATTGCCTTTGCTGCACTCTGCACCCTTTCAAACTGAATAAAGGCACAACCAACAAGTTTTCCGTCTGGTCTTTTCAGTAAATTAATTTCTGTGATATCTCCATATTTGCTAAAATGTTCTCGAAGGATATCTTCAGTTATCTGAAATGTTTTAAAGCAATTTATTTTAAACAAACTCAAATATAATGTCAATATTCAAAAAATGAAGTACTTTTAATACAAAAAATAGAAAAAGTATGGATAAAGAGTCAATGTATAGCTGGGATGTCTAGTAGCAGACAGGCATATAAAACTGATGTCGAGCTTATAGCTTAGCTTTCATCCAATGACCTTTTCCAAACCTAAAAAACACACACATAATATGCATATCTGTGAACATGTGTGGGCTTATAATCAATGGGAAAAGAGAATGAAAAAATAAGACTTAAGAACCTGAAAAACATAACTTTATTGTGAAATAACAAATCAACAACAAAAATATATGAAATCTGTTCAAAAATGAACATTTTTGAAATCAAGATCTGCTGTTGATTAACATTCAATATGATGGTGTTCCAACTCATGCATTTTAACATGCTTGGACCTGCCTCAGCATGCTGTCCATGTGGTCACTCCAGCTCTTCGAAGATGGCTCTCTTGAGGTTATTCACAGCTAGGAGGGTTCCAGTAATGACACACTGCAAGTTTCAACTGGTCCCAAACAAGGTGAATCAAATTCATGTCAGTGGATACCATAGGCCACTCTATTTGGATGATTTCTGTCTCCTTGACAGTGCTCACCAGATGGGTATGGTGTGTTCATACATTACTGATGTTGATTATAGGACTGGACAATAGGTAGGAGGATTTAGTCCTGACACTGCACAGCTCTCAAGTTAATCTCAATAGTGATCAGAGGCATCTAACATTTGTACACAGAGAACTGTCTCACTGCTGGATCCGTGGGAGTGCATGCCTGAGATGTGCATTGGTACCTGGCCACCTCCACACTCTTCTAAGACAGTCCTTCATGTGTCATCACGAACCCTGCACTCGTTAGTGAAGAGATAGCACTGACACAAGTTCCAGTCAAAGATGTCCCTTACCCACCTTCTTCTAAAACCACATAATGCATAGACACATAGACATCAAACTGATCATGCCAAGATGGTTGCATACAGCTGGGCCATCACTGTGGTGTACATAAACTTACCAAGCAACTTCCCACGCAGACAACAACCCTTCTTGCTGTACAGTGACACAATGCTTGCGTAACAAAACCTTGAAATGACTACTTGAGGCATGTTGACACACTGAACACTGTATGCAAACTGTAGTGATGCTGAAGTTGGGCTGTACTACTGAAGATTTTTCCACCTCCACGGTACATGGTAAAGTATGCAACACAATATGTTATATGTGAACATTAATCATTTTATAGTAGTAATTGTTTAATATAGAACTACACAGTGTTTAGTTCATTAAATGTTGGGCATGCAGCCGCACAAATTAAATGTCTTCCACTGATATTTCGGCCGTGTATCATCCGGCCATCCTCAGAGTAAGTCACAAGACTGATGACAAGGTGCCAAGCGTGCCCTTGTATGCTCCACCATGGCGGTATGCACCTGCGAGTTACAGAAGCTGGTTAGCAGCAAAGAGATGTGCTTCCATATGTGCCACCTGTGGCGAAGGCATAGACATTCGATTCACTTACCGATGTATGTTCAGCAGCGATGACACCATGCTGACTTCTCTGCAGTTTAATTATCCCAAGAGCTGGATTCCATGTTATTTATTAAATTACTAGCTAATCTAATATCTATGGTTTCCTTGAAGAAAGAATGACAAAAGGAAGAGATGGATGTTAGAATCTTCACGCCATTGTAGTTCATAGAATGCCCTGTATCAGTACAATGTTCAGCCACAACTGACTTGTCTGGCTGTGATAAGCATGTGTATCTTCAATGTTCCACACTTCTCTCATGAATGGAGAATGCTGTTTGACCTATGTATGACTACTCTTTGCTATCAACCAGCGCCTGCAACTCGCAGGTACATACCGCCGTGGTGGAGCATCTAAGGCCACACTTGGCACCTTGTCGTCAGTCTTGCGACTTACTCTGAGGATTGCCAGATGATACGTAGCCAAAATATAAGTGGAAGAAATTTTATTTGTGTGGCTGCATGCCCAAAATTTAATGAACTATTCATTATGCTGCGAAAAGTTGAAAATATACACAGTGTTTGTTTTGTGTTTTCTTTGTTGCATGAGCGACACAAAGACTGGCTGTTCTTTGCACAGCATGGGCATTTCATGTCATCAGATTAAATTTTCATCATGTCAACAGCCATCTACCACAAGACAAACCCCAATGCCATGTCAAGTCTCCTGTGGCAGTTATTACTATTTACTGAAGCAAAATGAACAATGTATGAATTACTGAATATATCAATGTTGTAATCAGTTTATATTTGGGCCACGCTGAAGTCAACATATATGTTACTGTTTTACTTAATGTTTTTGATTACATGGCAATGTCATGTTAATAAACCAAGCAGACACGATTTTGAAAATTAACAGCAATAACCCAAAACACACTGATGAAATATAATTAAACTGAGTAATAGTTGTTATAAAGATTTGAGTAACATACTCTAGGTAAGTGAATGAAAACTATTTAATATTATGTAACTAAAAAAAAAAAAAAAAAAAACAACTGTGAAGTATATTAAAGCGGAAAGAATTTAAGTTGATCTTGGAATGACACCACAACGTCCTGAGTTCCATGTATTTAGGTGGGCAGTAAATTACACACAATTGCTGATGGCCTAGCACACAGCAATCAACAACTATACTATGATGACTTTATCTCACATTTTTCATACAAAGTCATCATTTTTCGCATTGCTCTTCTATCTGAAGAAAGACGAACATGCAAACTAACAAATGTAAAGAAGTCGTGATATACATGTAGCAGTACAGGGTCTAAATAAAAGTCCATCAAATTATCTGTTGTAACAAAATATCACTGCTATGTGTAATATCATTAAAAAGCCAAATGATGCTTTTCTTGGTTAAAGATGCAGTGCACTCTACTGAACTGCACTGAGATTGTAGGTTTACTTTTACCATCATTACACAGATTGTAACACAACAGCTTCTTGTCACGCATACACTCCACATCATAAGTAGAATATCTTTTTTTCCAAATGTTTTGCTATTAAATTTTGTAAAAGGATATTTATAGGGAAATTTATTAATTAATGCAAAGTGTCACATGGATATATTATAGCTAATTTTTGTATTAAGAAAAATCAGATGACTGATATGTGCATGCATAGGAGCTATCTATTAGAAAGTTCTTGTAATGTCAGTAGGAAAAAAGTGGGGTGGAGGAAGTACCTTGATGGTTGGAAAACGTGAAGGCACCAAAGGAAAAGGTGGGAGCATGTGTGTGCCAACTCATGACACTGATGAACAGAAACCTACATGGAGTGATCACATTCGCAGAGGCAAGTGTGCACAGATGAACTACTTAGCCAGTTCAAAAGTGTTTGGATGAAATAGCCCCACAAGATATTGCAAGCCAAAGTAAGAGGACTGGCATGTCTAGCTCCACAGCTCAATCATAGGGCCTGTAATGGCAAGAAGAAGAGCCATATAATGATCTAATGAGCCACGACAGTGCCGTTGTGGAAGAGAGACCACATGGACCGAACAAATGTCATAGCTTCTTGGTGCCTTCACATGTAGTACATCCTGACTGAGTAAATGCATCAATCAGTCAGACTGACTATGTTTTATGTGAATTCTCACACTGAGTGAAGACTGATTTCTCTGTTAAAGGCACAGGCAAACTAGGACAGGTTTCTTCTTCACATTCTGAGTTAGTATCTTAGTATTGTGCTATAAATGAAGTTGTAAAAGACTGCAGTAAAATGTAAACCCAGAGTTCAGTAGTTAAGTTTATCCAGCAATCATGAGATGATTTGGTTTAAAGTAAAGCTGAGCAGCATTATAGTTACATATCAATAATTTATCTTGAAAAATAATTTCATCCACAAGGAAAATTTTGAAATTTCTCTAAATTTCATGCACTATTCTGAAGCAGATGTCAAAACTGATTCTCAGTTGAACCATTTATGTATGTGGTTTGTATTTGGTGTTACTGCTTATGTGTAATTGCACCTACATACTATCTTTGTTGTTATTACTGTGTTGCAATTTGATGGACAGATTAATGTCAGAAAAAATGACAGTATTAGGAAAAGGACAGGTTGCTACCCACCATATAGAGGAGATGTTGAGTCTCAGACAGACATAATAAAAAGACTGCTACACATGTGAGCTTTTGGCCAGAAGGCCTTCTCATGAAGAAAAGAAGACAACTCACACACATTCTAGCAAGCACAACTTACACCCACATGAACACTGTCTCTGGTCACTGAATCTGGCCTCGGTGGCCAGAGACAGTGGTCATGTGTGTGTTAGTTGTACTTGCCTGTGTGTGTGTGTGTGTGTGTGTGTGTGTGTGTGTGTGTGTGTTGTCTACTTTAGAAGACGGCCTTTTGGCTAAAAGCTCATATGTTTAACAGTCTTTCTGTTGTACCTGCCTGCGACTCAACATCTCCTCTATATGGTGAGTATCAATCTATCCTTTTCCTAATACTATCATTATTCCATTCTGGATTTTCCACTGTTTAATGTAAAGAAAAGTTTTATCTGAAAATTAACATGTTCAAAAAGTACATGTCACAGTGAGAACATGGTGTTGTTCGTGGTTTCTATATCTTCTTCGGATTAGTTGGTGAAAGTGCGGGGTGTATCAAAAAGAATCATCCGATTTAGAAAGAAAAAAATCATAACTATTATGTTATTTGAGATGCGTGCATGAACAATGTACTGTTGGAAAGAGCAAACTCTTGAGTTAGTGTAAAACTCAAGAGTAGCAGGAGTGTTAGGTATGGTGTGGATCCTCCTACAGCACAGAGAATTAGATGATGGCATGAACAATTCTTAGAAACAGGTTGCTTGTGTAAAGGCAAATTGCCGGGCCATCCCCAAGTGTCTGACACAGCCATCAAACGCATCTGTCATAGTTTCACAAGGAGTCCACAGAAATCCATTTGCCATGCAGCTTGACAGTTCAACATGCCCCCGATGTCTGCCTAGGGTGTGGTGCGTCGACATTTACACATGGAAGTGCGGGAGTTTTTAAATCAAAGGATTAATGAACGATGGATCGGTCGCACTGGACCATATGATCCAGCCTTATATTACTGGTCTCCAAGCTCACTGGACATGACTATATGTGATTTTTTCTTATGGGGGATTGTAAAAGACTGTTTATGTGCCTCCACTGCCAACAACAATGAATGAACTGAGACATCACATAACAGCAGCTGTGGAAGCTGTAACTTAAGTGTGGGAACAATTTGAATACCACAATGACATACACCGCGCAACTCAAGGGGGGCATACTGGACGCCTATGAAAAGGTATGAAAAAAAAGAAAAAAAAACTTTTTGAGTTTCCCATTCATCAAAAAACAAAATTCATTGTATATGTTTATTAGTTTCAGAAATACAGACATGCCAAATTGGATTATTCTTTTTGATACACCCTGTATTTCTGGATAGCTGGAATTTGTTACTTCTTACTATTACATTCTACAGTTCTGAAAATATAATTTTGACTCTTTTTTGAACTTTTAACTTATCTACAGAAACTCTGCACAGAAAAATGTTAATTCGTGAATATCTGATTTGAACTGCTGACCATTTGCAATAACTACTACACTTTACTTGTACAATGTACACAAAAGAAGAGAAGGTAGAATGAAAATTAGCAGAACAGCAACTGCAATAACATTTTCTTATATACAACACAAGTACACTATGCAGTACTGTAGAACTATATGTAAAATAGAGGAAAGGCAACTACTCACCTATAGCTGACTGATGTGTGGCGCATAGAAACATGCACCAGAAAACAGTCTTTATAGTATTCTCTGTTGTGTGTTTCTATGCACCGAACAGCATTCAGCTGAAGGTGACTGGTTGCCTTTCCTCTATATATTACATATTATTCCATACAGGAATTTCCGCTGTTGTAGTACTGTAGCTCTTTTAAACATGTTGTGTATAGTAAAGACAGACCTTAATCATATTTACACAAACCTTCATGTGAAGGAGATTGAGTGAATGACTAGTGTGCATTTTCCTTAAGTTTCCATATCTTTAGTGTCAACTATAGAAAGTGAAAGAGTTAAATTATGACAGGTACTTGTAGGTCTAATGTGTGCTAGTAGAGTCAAAGTCAATTCTATGTTGCGGGTTTAATTATGTCATGCCTATGTGAATGTTACAGTGTGATACTTTTTGATAACATCTTGTGGAGAGAAAGTGGATTACTGAATAAAAAAAAATATAGGATGGCATTTCAAATTTCAAAACAAGTTACAAGAATGGCAGTCATGCTGATTAATCCAGAATGAGATTTTCACTCTGCAGCAGAGTGTGCACTGATTTGAAACTTCCTGGCACATTAAAACTGTGTGCCGGACCGAGACTCGAATTTGGGACCTTTGCCTTTCGCAGGCAAGTGCTCTACCATCTGAGCCACCCAAGCATGAGTCGCGACCCGTCCTCACAGCTTCAATTCTGCCAATACCTCATCTAGTACCTTCCAAACTTCACAGAAGCTTCTGTGAAGTTTGGAAGGTAGGAGACGAGGTTGGTTGTTGGAATATCGTGATAGACGTCGTCTTTAATGCATACCCAAAGAAAAAAAAGTCCTGAGGATTTAAATCAGGAGACCTAGCACGCCAAGTATCTGTTCCTGCTCGACCACTCCATCTGGCAGGATATCTTCGGTTCAGAACACAACTTGCATGCAAGGCATGTGCTGGACATCCATCATGTTGATACCACATAAGCATTCTGGTTCTTAGCGGCACTTCATCCAGAAGAGGAGGAAGAATTTGTCTGAGGAAATCAGCATATGCTGTGCCATTTAGACTACCCTTTTAATGAAATAAGGGACAATAATTGTAGTACCAAGCATCCCACACCAGACGTGTTAACTCTCCATTGAAGCTGATGTTCCACCTGTCTAAGCCATCGTGGTTTGTCGCTGGACTGATAATGCAAGTTCCTTTTCTTTACCTGTCCTTTGTTTGAGAAGGAACACTCAACAAGTAAACAGAATATTGGAGAAGTAGTTCGGGTTAGCGAGGATTTGCTGCTGTGCCCACTGACAGAACTGTACATGATTCTGGGAATCATTCCTACGCCATTCTTGGTGTAGGTGTACATGGTAAGGATGGAACCAGTGATGTGTAAGAACAAATGTACACTGGTTTTAGGAATGCCAATCTCATGTTCAAGATGTCGTCTGCTCACATGTGGATTCATAGCAACAGAAGCGAGAACAATAACTTTGGCAACTGTGTCTGTGTGAGTGCTATGACAATTGCATTGTCATGGAATGAAACTTCCTGTTTCCTTAAGCATTGCAACAAGACGAGAAAACATCCATTGGGAAGGTGGGTTCTTGTCAGCATATCGCTCTCTGTACAGTTCCACTGCCTGCGTAGCATTTCACCTACCTTCAACAACACCAATAAAAGAAACGTTATGTCAATGCAGTTTGTACGAAGGAAAGCCTTTACTGTATGCCTACTCTACACAACAGTATTTAAAAAGACTAAACTACTGTACTATATTTACCCGTACATAAGAAAACAGTATTGCAATTACTGTTCTGTTAACTTACATTCCCCATAGATGAGTAGCATTTCTACCTTCTCTTCACTGGTGTACATTCTACTCACACAACTCTTCAACTGACGATGATTGACAGAATGACAGGTGTGCATTCTACATATGTTTACATTTGTCCTCTGTCAACGTCAGCCTGTGGATGTGTTCCATTACCCCGAGTACCGTAACAACCACGTGATAAATTTTTGGCTACAGTGCAACGAGAGGAAATTATGCCTCTAACAGTTATAAACATTATCTATTCGACGTATGAAAAAACAGTGAAAACTTATAAATATTAATCATTTATATAATATTCTATGATATAATTGGACATATCGATGTGTATCATACAAAGACAATGAGAATTGTAAATTGCTTTTATGGTCTGTGTTTGTCTTCCTTTGTTTTTACCTTTTGTTGGTTGGCTTTAGTAAGTTGCGGACGCATGTCAAACTGAGGTCTGTTAAGAAATTGTAATTATTTGCTAATTATTACTTGAAAATAGAGTTCATTATTATTATAAATATGAGTGAATAATTATTTGTAACTTTAATTCCTCTCTCAGTAAGCATTATCTGTGTTAATTATTCCTTTCCACTGCAAGGAGCGCAGCCATTGATGATAGCGATTTGTATCGCGTTTTTGTCTGTGTTTTCCTTAGAAACAAATCAAATGTTTGCTTGATGAGGTCTAAATACTGCACAATATGAAAGTATAGTTTATAGCATTTAATAAACATTTTAAATATTTACTTATTTGCCCTAACAACAGAAAGTCTCTATCAATTGTCTGCCGCCATCTTAACAATTATCACAGCGGCAAATTCAAATTACGCAACTCTGCAGACATAAATGCTGAACGTAATACAAATGTGTAAAAATAAAATGTGCACCGGTGGACCCGAACTCATTTTAATGAAAATAATTCGAATCAGATTGGTTCTTTAAAAACAGTGCTCATAGCACGATCGTTATAACAAACTTTTCTAGCTGATGTACCGAAATTAATTACGCATGAGTTGGGAAGAATATTGTTTCAAGCAACATATGTCAGTGTTGTGCGCGGCTGATATTCGGTGGTTTCAATGATCATTTTGCTGAAGATAACTGTTTCCATCATAATCCATAGTTGTATAGAATCTGTTGTATGAACTGTGATTTAGTGACACTTACACAACTTACAGACAACACTTTAACACGGCGTTAACTTGGAGTTCTTTAGCAACTTGATCAAATCTTTAGCCGGGAGAAAATTATTTAGTAATTACTCAATGTAATAAAATAAGATTATCATTTCCATTTACAAATTAGTTAAATACCAAACCACTAAATAACGCAGCGAACACCACACTGGTGCCCAACGTGGGGCCACCAATGCACATTTATTCATTTTAATAATTGAAATTGTGATCTATTACTATTAATCATTGTTTATTTACTTGTTTCATGAGCATTGACATCTTCCTACCGAACTGCTGTACAAATCTGTGTCTGCGCCGGTGCGACAGTAACTTCATATAAGCAGTGCAGTCCGCAGCTCTCGATTAACTCAGGTAGGGGCAGATGTGCATGTTCAGTAGTTGCATAGCAGCACACAATCAACGTTCACTGCGTGTGCAATTTTAAATTAAAATCAGTACCTCCAGCCATAAGTAGTAATAATTGAATATTCTGGCTGCGAGAATAATATTTTTAAGTGTTATTTGTGTATATGTGTTAGTTATAAGATTATTTTGTGTCAATTGGTGCTTGTCAGTGATTTATATATTTGTTGTGCTATATTGGTGATAGAATGGTTAAACAAAAGAAAAATAAACCGAATGAGCATACTGATGCAGAGATGACATCAGAGTCTCAGGTAGAACAATCTACCCATATTTCTGTCGAATTATTAGAAAATTTAACTATGAATCATAATTTAGTAACTGATGTCCCGAGTGATAGTAAAACTGAGGAGCTGCCAAAACAAACTGACACTCCTGCATTCAACCAGTTTGGAATTAATGACAATATTTGTTCTGAGCAAGGGGCAGAAGTTAGCAATGCTCAAGCTATGTTGATAAAGGATATGCTAACAGCATTTTTTGAAAAGTTTACTATTAAAGAGCAGGAGCGTGAAAGACGTCAGCAGGAAAAGGAAAAACTTAGACAGGAAAAGCTTTCTATAAAAACAGCAACAGGAGCTCAGGGACCAAGAAAAGGAAAAGAAATTTATGGAAAATATAAACAATATTTTTCTGGAAAGAGATAAAGAAATTGTCCGTAGGATAAATCAAGTGTTGGTCAATCGTGATAATGCTATTACTACCCATTTTAAGCAGGAGATCGATGCAGTAAAAACCACTATTGAACCGTTAACAAACATTCCAGTTCAGGTCAATAGTCTTCAAACTGAAGCAGATAGACTAGAGAACCAATTCAAAGCTTTGGCTACCGCTGTGGAAACAATGCAGGAGGACATTCCCTCAGAAATCCGAAAGCAAGTCCAAACAGAAGTAGCCAGGGTGCTGAGCTCTGAAAATCAAAACTTTGAAAATCTGACAGTATGCAGTAATGACAACACTGGTACTGACAGGGAAAAGATCGCAGATAATCTAACGGCGAATTTTAATGCACCAGAAGGAAGACCAAATTTTGGTAATCAACCGATATTATCAGAGCAATATGTGACACCAAGGAACAATAATAGTGGAATAGAATGTACTTGTAATAAAGTAACCACACCACCTGTGAATGATAGCAATTCCATGCAATTAACTACTTTGATGCATGAAGAAAGCCTAATTAAGCATAGACAGTTTCAAATATTTAACGAAGAAAGCAAGAAAAACATACATCCAGTAGTTTTCATTCGAAACTTCAAAAGTGTTCTTCCAAAATCATGGTCGGAAGAACAGAAAATACAGTTTGTGGTTTCACATATTTCTGGTGATGCGTCGCTCTGGGCATTAAATGCAGCAGAAACTTGCAAGACTTTCCACGACTTTGAGAAGGCGTTCCTTGATCAGTTCTGGTCAGCGTCTACTCAAGAGCGACTCCGTAAAATTGTTTACAATGCAGAAATGTACAATCCGAAGTCAGGTTCCTTAAGAAAGTACTTTGAAAAATATATTAACATGACCCGGTACTGGGATGAGCCAGTAACCACCAGAGACTTACTGCGAGTGTTAAAAGCTAGATTACCCATACATATTAGAGAAAAATTATTTAATGTTACATACACCGATCTGAAAGAATTTCTGTCTGTAATTGATTCTCTGGATCTAGTGCAAGAAGAAGCCAGAAAAAATTCTGACGTGATCAGCAATAATAATAGTCCTAATAGAAGAAATTCATGAAATGGAAATAATGGAAATAGGGGCAAAGGTAGTCCAAAGAAAAATAAAAATAAAGCTTATAGTAACGGAAAATACAATAATAATAATAATAATAATAGTAGTAGTAGGAATCCCTACAACCAAAATTTTGGTTATCCTAATAATAATAACAGTAATTATCAAAAGGCCGAAGAACACCAACAACCGAATGGTAATCAGAGGCCATACCACAACGAAAACCCAAACAATAACAACAGCAACCGAAAGAGACGAAATGACAACAGGTCAGACAGTCCATATAAAGACAAGCCTAAAAATATGCGGGGTAACAGTGAATATTGGCGACAGCAAGGCCCAAGTCATTGGCAGCCGCAGCAAAATTCTATCAATTCAGGGCAGCCAATAAATTATGTACAGGCTATACCTATACCAATCAGAACTGCAAGTGCACTATCCCATAACTGTAAATATAATGTTTATGGTAAAATAATTAGCAGTAATAAGGTGATAATATTATGTATGTATTAGTTTATAAGCTTTTATGTCAAGTATTACACTGTAATGTTCTTGAATTATTTGAACAAGGAATAGAGAATCCCCATAATAAATGTATTTTTACTCTAAAAGGGATAAATAACTTGATAAACACTTGAGTGTTGTTGCATTAAATGTGAGGAATTTTACCTTCCTATACGTGGGATAAAAATTATTAAAATGCTTAAATAATATATTTGTTCGTGTCTAAGAATGGATATAACAAAAATATTTTCATAAGATTGAGTCATGTAGTCCCACACACATAGCAAGTGTTGGTGGTGTGTGAGCTGTGTGACTGAAAATAAAAAAATAAATAAATAAATAAATAAAAAATAAAATAAATTGCTTTCACCACTAGTGAAGCGAAATCTGAATGTGTACTGATTTACGTACACAGTTTCATTACGAAGTCATTTAAAATGCTCTAATGAGCAACATTCCTGTTAGATAAACTGAACATGGACATCTGTCCCAAAAACGTGGTAAATAACAATCCCAATAAAAAAATAAAAAAATATAAATATATATATCTGTAATAAAATTGGAAATGTACTGTTATCTGGACAGTTCAGTAATGATCTCATGGTCAAGATAATGTAGCAGATTCTGAAAGTTTTATATTGTCTCATGTTCATGTGACAGTGTAAAATTTTAAATTTTGTTATTCAGTCATGGTAATATGAACTTATGTGCAAGTGTACCAGACCTCATTACTTGAAAAGTGTCAATTGCATATAGATTGTCTGTTAAGTACTGTGGAAAACTACTGACAGCAATCAGAACAGTGAAACGTGTTTCGCAGAAACTAGTGGACGCGTGAAGAACTGTGATTTACATTGTGAATAATGACGAACAGTGATAAAAACTGTGATCATGTAACCTTATGAATGCTCTTGGAGTGTCAAAGTTAGCAGCAACGCTATGAACGTTAGAGTACTGTTGACTCTATTAATAATTAATTTGAGCTGATGACCTTTAGTAGTTTGATATGAAGCGTCTCCGCGTGCCAAATTTAATGTGACAGACTGTACAGCTAGCCGCGCGGCAAAACAATAATGCAACGTTGGCTACGCAGCACGTCGCGAAAATATTTACATTCCGCTTAAGTATACAAAGCACACTACGGACACTTGTATGATTAACGGTGCAGTGTTCAAAATGTGCATATTGTAATAAACTTACATGTGAATCACTACATTGTGTTGAACAGTGTCAAAATACAGAACATACTCCAAAAACAGTCTAATTCCATCCGTGTGAATGCAAGTGAAATGGACACTAATAAACTTTTCCACAGGATGAGAATAGTAATTATCTTGTCACTGATGCTTATATTTTGACATTTCATGTTCCTGTCTTAAACTGAGGGACGTGGGAAAGGAGAAACAAGACCTGCTGCAGCGCGACTTCTAGCCAGCAGCAGATCCAAACCACGATGCAGCTGACGGCAGCCGACGCCCCTCCCACTCGGCCGGGGGCGGTCCAGCAGCAGCCACTACCTGTCAGCGGTCCAACGGCTCGACACAAGGGCGGTCTTACGACGTCAGCAGAAAGTTATTATGGCATTCGATAAATGAGTGACTTTGGAAATTATGATATACCACCATGAAAAAACATTCATTATCTCAGATGCTTACAACAGAGTCATAAATTTGCATTTTCCAGCATATTCTATTACAATCATGTCAAGCCCGACTGTTAAAAGTAGGTGTCTGTATTTTCTTGAAGCCCCTTGGACGGTTTTATTCCTGGTTTTCCGAGTCCAGTGAACCCAATTGGAGTGGGGGGGGGATAAGTTAATCCAGGAAGTATCCGCAGCAATTTCCGAGATAATACAGTCACTGAAGTCATTTAAAGTACTCGATTCAACTATAATTTTATCATGTCTAAAATAAAATTGAAACTAAACATTTGCATCTTGAGAGTAGCAAATCTACGTGGATGACATGGACTGATAAAAAAATATACAATAGATAAACTAATTTTTTTCTCAGCCCAAGGGGCATTATAACATCCACATGATAAATTTTTGGCTACAGTGCAACGAGAGGAAATTATGCCTCTAACAGTTATAAACATTATCTATTCGACGTATGAAAAAACAGTGAAAACTTATAAATATTAATTATTTATATAACATTCTATGATATAATTGAACATATCGATGTGTATCATACAAAGACAATGATAATTGTAAATTGCTTTTATGGTCTGCGTTTATCTTCCTTTGTTTTTACCTTTTGTTGGTTGGCTTTTGTAAGTTGCGGACGCATGTCAAACTGAGGTCTGTTAAGAAATTGTAATTATTTGTTAATTATTACTTGAAAATAGAGTTCATTATTGTTATATCCTAGCCAGTAATGCCACCCGAGCCCGCTGCCAAAAGATTGGCAGCATCAAAGTCCGGACGCCGTCTGCATAAGCAGCGCCAGCGAGACAGGAAATCGCCGCAAGTCTGCGCGCGCCACCGCTGGCTTCTGGTTTCTTAAGCGCTGGAGTCGCGAGCGCTAGGACAGTTCTGTATTCGGCGCTCAGTTGTATACTCGCCACCGAATTGTGTACTTGCTAGTCAGTTGTGTGTTCATCGCCGCAGAGTAGTTGTTTGTCTTCAGCCGACACTGACCTAGCCGCTCCGACTCGAACTAGACAGATCTCTGTAGACACGGAGTTCACTACTGCGTTTCTGTATCTTCGTTAATAAAGATAAGTACCTACTTTTATTTAATCAGAGTGTTTGGGTTTTCATCTTTCTGTTCACTGTTCCAGCGGACCGGTCGGCCCGCTATTAAAAGTGTGGCGGTGACTTCGTAAGCCGTTTCTACAGCGAATTGTTTGTCGCTACGAACGCCGCCACAAAACTGGCGACGAGGACTGCCGAACTCGTGTGCAGGGCTGGTTCAACTTGTTTCTGGTTATACTAATTATAGCGATAAACTTTTGGGGGCTGCTTTAATTTGTGTTCACTATGTCTGCCAACTTACAACAGTTGATCTTGTTACAGAGTCAGCAAATACAAAGTCTGGTGGAAGCAATCGCCAAACAAGCGGCTAATCCTCCAACACAAAAGGAACAAGCACAGGCAGCACCACCTTTCCGTGATTTTGATGCATCAAGAGAAGAATGGCGAGAATATTTCGCGCAGTTGCAGGCGCACATGACAGTCTACAAAATCACAGGTACTGAGCGGCAGCTTTATTTAATTTCCACTGCAGGCGTGGAAGTCTATTGACTACTTTGTAAGTTGTTCCCGGAATCCCAGCCAGAAGCTTTAGACTATGACGTTGTTTTTAACAAGCTTGCTGAGTATTTCGAGTCGCGAGTTCATGTGGCAGCAGCCAGATTCAAGTTCTTCAGATTAAAGAAACTGCCACATCAATCTAATAAACAGTGGTTAACAGATTTACGGGGCCTCACCCGTCAGTGCCGATTTAATTGTGTGTGTGGAGTTTCCTACAGTGATGTCATGTTACGAGACGCTATTACTCAAAACATTGCAGATTCTCGTATTCGTGCTGCTATCTTAAAGTTGCCTGACCCGTCATTAGAGACTGTGATGAACTTCACTGAAGCCCAAGATACTTTCGACTATGCTGAGTGTGAGTTAGATCAGCCATGTATTTCTCAAATTGCCTGTGCTAAGCAAGTTATGTCACGCCCGCGGGCCCACCGGCAGAGTCAGACTGTAAACACTAGCCGGCCGCGTCATGTTAAACACATTCGTCAGCCGCGTGTGCAAAATGATAGAGTTAAGTCTTGCCCTAAGTGTGTTCTTGCTCATCCTCGTGAACTTTGCCCATTAAGAAACGCAGTTTGTCACTTTTGTCAAAGGAAAGGACACATCCAGACTGTTTGTTTGCGTAAACGCAAGAACAATTCTAGTGCTGCCCAGCCCATGGATATTCATGTTCTTCAAAGCCAGCCCGCCCAGAAGGTCGCGTTTAAAGACTCTTCCACAGTTCGTGTGGGTAATAAACTTGTTCGCAATAAGCCACCCACCCAGCCCTCTGCTATGCGACCCAAGCGTAATTCAAATGCTGTAAAAAGTAATGTACAGACTGCAAGTGAAGCGGGAGTTGTTGTTCCACCCGCCCAACCCACGAGTTGTCGTAAGCAGCGAACATGCGCTACACGCGCTGATTTTGTGTCTTCCACCTCCACTGCACCGATCCAGAGACAGTGTAATAAACTATTTGTGAAGCTACGCATCCAGGATAAGACCTTCAATTTTCAATTAGACACTGGTGCGTCTGTGACTCTCATAAATAGTGCTACGTATGCGGCTATCGGCCGCCCTAAACTTTCAGCGGCAAAACATTCTTTGGCTACTTATAGTGGAGAACAAATTCCTGTATTAGGTGTATGTAGCGTGCCAGCCACATTCCGTGGCAATACAAAAACAGTTTCATTCACAGTGCTCCGCACTACAGACAGTGTAAACATTTTCGGATTAGACTGTTTTGACTTGTTTGGCCTGTCTATCCAAGACAATGTGTTGCAAATTAATTCTGTTGTTGTTCCTCAAGACAGCATAACCAATTTGTGTACACGATACAGTGACATATTTAAAAACGAACTAGGTTGTGCTGCGAACTTTGCCGCTCATATTACGTTAAAAGATAATGCTCAGCCTCGATTTTGTCGAGCTCGTCCAGTGCCTCATGCCCTTCGGGCACCTGTAGCAGATGAACTTCGTCGTTGGCAAAACAACGGTGTTATTCAACCCGTTTCAGCGAGCCAGTGGGCTTCTCCCTTAGTAATTATAAAGAAACCGTCTGGCAAGTTACGTTTGTGTGCTGATTTTAAGTCGACAGTTAATCCTCAGACTGTCATTGATTCTTTTCCTTTGCCTAGACCGGACGAGCTGAAAGGATAAGTTAGGGGAAGCTCGTTTCTTTTCCAAAATTGATCTCCGTGAAGCATATTTGCAATTGCCCCTCGACGAGCAATCACAACAGTATTTTGTCATAAACACGTCGTTGGGGTTGTTCTGTTTTCTGCGTTTGCCTTTTGGTTGTGCGTCAGCTCCAGCTGTTTTTCAGCGTTTTTTGTCACAACTTCTGGCTAATGTGCCATCGTGTTGCAACTATTTAGACGATATTGTTGTGTCCGGTCGGACGCCTGCTGAACATTTCCGTAATTTGGAGTGTTTGTTTAAAGTGTTGTCTCAGGCAGGCCTACGTTGCAACATCGATAAATGTTCATTTTTCCTTACGGAGATGGAGTATCTGGGACATGTTATTAATGCTCAAGGCATTCATCCCTCCCAGTCACATTTAGCAGCTATTCGTGATTTGCCCGCCCCTCGCAATCTGCATGAATTGCAAGCAGTTCTTGGCAAATTGACGTATTATATTAGGTTTATACCTAATGCATCACAGATTGCTGCACCGTTGCATCGTCTCCGCCGTAAGAATGTTCCGTTTGTGTGGTCAGCTGATTGCCAATCAGCCTTTCAGCAGCTTAAAGAGGCTTTATTGAATGATCGTTGTCTGGTCCAATACGACCCTAACAAGCCTCTGGTGTTAGCTTGTGATGCCTCTTCTTTCGGCCTCGGTGCTGTGTTGTCTCACCGAGTCGGTAACACCGAACGTCCTATTGCGTTCGCATCTAAATTGCTAAACAAAGCTCAGTGTAATTATAGCCAATTGGACAAGGAAGCGTTGGCTATTGTGTTCGGTGTCACAAAATTCCATCACTACCTCTATGGTAGACAATTCTATTTAGTAACAGATCACAAGCCCCTGACGTCACTGTTTCATCCGTCTAAACCAGTTCCTCAGCGGACAGCTCAGAGACTACAACGTTGGGCTCTTTTGTTATCACAATACCAGTATGAGATACTGTATCGCCCTACAGCTCAGCATGCAAACGCTGACGTGCTTTCTAGATTGCCGATTGCTGCGGATGATGTCTTCGATTCCTCTGACGACTCTTGCCATCAGATTGACGCCGATGAGCATCAATCCCTCCGGGATTTTCCGATTGATTATCGTCAGGTGGCACGTGAGACACCTACGGATCCTCATCTGAGTTTACTATTACGTTTTGTTCAACGTGGTTGGCTGTCCAAGGCAAAGGACATATCGGATCCTGTGGTTCGTCGCTATTATCCGCAACGTCATCTGTTGTCTGTTTCGCACGGAGTTTTGCTGTTACCAGCTTCGTGTAGTGGTTCCCCAAGTGCTCCAATCCAAGGTCCTCGACTTGTTGCATCAAGGTCATTGGGGAGTGGTCCGCACCAAGCAGCTTGCCCGCCGTCATTGTACATGGATCGGCATTGATAAGCAGATTACGCAGATGTCTACAGATTGTTCGACGTGTGCCGAACACCAAGCTGCTCCGCCTCAACGCTATTTTGAGTGGGCACGCCCTGCCGGTCCCTGGCAGCTAGTACATATTGATTTCGCTGGTCCATATTGGAATTCTCGTTGGCTCATCGTGATAGATGCATTTAGTAATTTTCCGTTTGTTGTGCCCATGCAGTCTACAACGTCTGCACAAACTATACAGGCGTTGACTTCAATTTTTTGTATTGAGGGTCTTCCAGAAGTTTTAGTGTCTGACAATGGTCCACAATTTACCTCTGCTGAATTTGAAAGTTTTTGTTCTGCCAATGGCATTCGCCATGTTCTTACTCCGCCGTTCCACCCTCAATCGAATGGTGCAGCGGAACGTTTTGTACGCGCATTCAAGGATCATATGGACCGCCTTCGTGCTACGCATTCTCGTCAGCAGGCCCTCATCACGTTCCTGTCGTTGTACCGGACCACGCCACGCGACGGCCCTTCGCCTGCGGAGCTTCTCCACGGCCGTCGTCATCGCACCCTACTACGGTTGTTGCACCCCCCGGATCGACCCGCCGCTTCTGAGCATCGCACGCGTTTTCAGCGCAATGACGCCGTTTTTTTCAGAGTTTATCACGGTCGCCGTCGTTGGGAACGTGGTACCGTGATAAGTGTCCAGGGTCGCGGTTTTTATACTGCTCAAGGTGCTACTGGGGTGCACAGGAGGCATCAGAACCAGTTGCGCCGCGCTGGCCGCCCGGATTCTGCCGCTTGTTCTTTGTCCACAGATTTGGTCCGCAGCGGGTTCCAGCCGCGCCTTCCGACTTCGTTGCCGCCCCCGGGGCAGCAGCAGCAGCCGTCGCCGCTACCACGCCGACAGCCAGTCCCGTGATGCCTCCCGCGCAGCTTCATCCGGGAGCGCCCCAGGTGGTCGCTCCGGCGCCTGCGGTCCCTCTTCAGTCGCCACCGCCTTCAGAGCTGATGGACGTCGACCCCTCAGCCGGGCCGCCTTCCCAAGCGGTGGCTGTGCAGCCTGTCCTGCAGCCGCTTTCCTTGGGCACCCCCAAGGAGTCTGACACCGCAGCGCCTTGTCCGGCGCCCACTCAGCAGCCGTCGACGCAGCGTCAGGAGATGCTGCCTCTCTTCGTGGGTCCCGACGCCCCGTCGCGTCCAGTACCAGAAGCTGCGCCCGTGGTCACAGGCGTGCACCCTGACCGCGGTTTTCAGTCGGTGTTTCCCGAAGCCCCGCGCAGCCAATGCTGGGGTGCGGACCAGGGACTGCCACCGACAACAGTCTCCGCCCCGGTCTCTTCTGCTACGCCTGCGGCCAGACCCCTCCCCCGCCGTCGACGCTCGCCACGTCATTATTCAACGACGGTGCGGCGATTTGGGGGGGAGGAGTGTTATATCCTAGCCAGTAATGCCACCCGAGCCCGCTGGCAAAAGGTTGGCAGCATCAAAGTCCGGACGCCGTCCGCATAAGCAGCGCCAGCGAGACAGGAAATCGCCGCAAGTCTGCGCGCGCCACCGCTGGCTTCTGGTTTCTTAAGCGCTGGAGTCGCGAGCGCTAGGACAGTTCTGTATTCGCCGCTCAGTTGTATACTCGCCACCGAATTGTGTACTTGCTAGTCAGTTGTGTGTTCATCGCCGCAGAGTAGTTGTTTGTCTTCAGCCGACACTGACCTAGCCGCTCCGACTCGAACTAGACAGATCTCTGTAGACACGGAGTTCACTACTGCGTTTCTGTATCTTCGTTAATAAAGATAAGTACCTACTTTTATTTAATCAGAGTGTTTGGGTTTTCATCTTTCTGTTCACTGTTCCAGCGGACCGGTCGGCCCGCTATTAAAAGTGTGGCGGTGACTTCGTAAGCCGTTTCTACAGCGAATTGTTTGTCGCTACGAACGCCGCCACAAAAATTATTATTATAAATATGAGTGAATAATTATTTGTTACTTTAATTCCTCTCTCAGTAAGCATTATCTGTGTTAATTATTCCTTTCCACTGCAAGGAGCACAGCCATTGATGATAGCGATTTGTATCGCCTTTTTGTCTGTGTTTTCTTAGAAACAAGTCAAATGTTTCCTTGATGAGGTCTAAATACTGCACAATATGAAAGTATAGTTTATAGCATTTAATAAACATTTTAAATATTTACTTATTTGCCCTAACAATAGAAAGTCTCTATCAATTGTCTGCCGCCATCTTAACAATTATCACAGTGGCAAATTCAAATTACGCAACTCTGCAGACATAAATGCTGAACGTAATACAAATGTGTAAAAATAAAATGTGCACCGGTGGTCCCGAACTCATTTTAATGAAAAAAATTCGAATCAGATTGGTTCTTTAAAAACAGTGCTCATAGCACGATCGTTATAACAAACTTTTCTAGCTGATGTATGGAGCCAAAATTAATTACGCACGAGTTGCGAAGAATATTGTTTCAGGCAACATACGTCAGTGTTGTGCGCGGCTGATATTCGGTGGTTTCAATGATCATTTTGCTGAAGATAACTGTTTCCATCATAATCCATAGTTGTATAGAATCTGTTGTATGAACAGTGATTTAGTGACACTTACGCAACTTACAGACAACACTTTAACACGATGTTAACTTGGAGATCTTTAGCAACTTGATCAAATCTTTAGCCGGGAGAAAATTATTTAGTAATCACTCAATGTAATAAAATAAGATTATCATTTCCATTTACAAATTAGTTAAATACCAAACCACTGAGTAACACAGCGAACGCCACAGTACCTGCACTAAGTGCTGGGAGTGTCAATGCCAATGTTGTGTTATATAATCAATAACATTGTGTTTCAGTGAATGGTACACTGTGATAAATTTTTGAGTATGTCTTTAGGATAGGAAATGAATTACCGAATAAAAAATACAGGGTGCCATTTAAAAAAATCATACCGCTGTTCATATCCTTGTAAAAAATAAAGTTACAACGAAGACAATCATGCTGATTGATGTCCCACTGACGGCTAAAGAACATTTGCTTGAAACATTTTGTAATTTGCATCTGGAGAAACATTTATTTAGTGTGGTCAAGATAATGGGGCACCTTGGTCATAACGTCAACAGCCTCGCAGTACATTTTCTCCCTTACATTTTTTTTGTCAACAATCAATCACAGTTTGAAAGCAATAACAACATTAATAAGTACAGTAACACCCTGACTAATGTTACCCCACATTTTACACAACGCCAAAGCTACACAATTTGTCTGCTGAGTGCTGCACACATCCATCCTCCCGCACTGCCCACACAGTATTCAGCTTACAACAGGTTCAGATGTATTTTGTGATGAATCATTTTATCCATATTCTAAATATGTTATCCACACAAAGCAGGCCTGATTCATTTGCAGCAAATATGAAAAGAAAATTATTATATCTGGAGGGTAAACTCAATACTATCAAAGACTTTGATTCAGAAATTAAAATTGTTGAACTGGCAAAGAAGTTTGATCTACTGGAACCAACAGTCAGAAAAATTGTAAAAGGTAGAGAAAAAAATCTCAACACTGTGAAAAATACTCAGTCTTTGAATTCAAGTATCATTCCTAAATGTTATGGTTCAGATGGAAACAATGTTAAAATTAAAGTGTGGTAATCAAGCAAGGGTGAAAAACTGTCCTGCTGATCATAAGAGCGTATTCTCTCAAAACAAGCTTTTTTTTTAGAGACTGAAAAAAGAAGCTGGGGAGGCAGCCAAAGATGAAATGTTAAAAGTTAGTAATGATTGGGTTTGGCCATTCTGAAGCCATCATAATTAGGGTGGCACTGCAGAGACGGCAAGTGCTGATGAAGAGAATGTGTCACTCTATTCAGAGAAACTCAAGGCAATGACAGAAGAAACTGGCTATACCAGCCAACATATTCAAAGTAGATGAAACTCGACTGTTCTGGAAGAAGACACATAAAATAACTTTTATTGCATTTGAAAAGAAAAGCTTTCCAGGGTTTTAAAACAACCACAAATCAACTGACGGTTATAGCTGATGCAAATGCAGCTGGTGATTGTAGATTGAAACTTCTCTTAGGGTATCACTCGAAAACCCAAGAGCTGAAGATGGGTTGCCCATGATTTGTAAGTCAAATGCTAAAGCTTGGGTGACAGCTCCCCTGTTGGAGGATTAGTTTGGTCTTCACTTCATAGCTAAAGTTGAACATTATTGCCAATTAAAATGAATCCCATTTAAAGTGATGCTATTAATGGACAACACACCAGGTCTTTCTCCTGTAACTCTAATTAATTTCAACCCAGATGTGAAAGCCGTATTTTTACCACCAAATACAATACGCTTCCTACAAACTGATGGACCATACACTATTTAAAGCTTACGAAAGTGAGATGATCATATGCGCATCTACATGAAGCTATGAGACAGAACAATGAGCTCTCTGTTAAAGACTTTTGGAAGCAATTCTACGCATTAAATGCCATGGGAATTGTAGGACAATCTTGGAATTAAATGTCACAAAAAACTTTAAATGGCTTCTGGAAGAGACAGTGTCTTCCTCAGCCTCCCTTCTACACTGAAACACAGGGGAATCAATATTAGATGCTGATCAGTTCGATAATGTGATTGAAGAAATGGTCGATCTTGCCACACAATTAAATTTAGAGGTGGATGGTGATGACATTCAAGAAGTGTTGGATTCACACAATCAGGTGCTGACAACTGATGAGCTTATAGAAACGTGTGAGAAAGTGCACAACATTGAACAACCTTGTTCTTTAGGCCCATTTCAATCAGAAGATCAAATGACGGCTGCAAACTTGTCAAAAGACCTCAGTTCAATTGAAAAAGGTTACAAATTTCAGAAAAAACAGACTCCAACAAAACGTGAATTTCTGCTACTAAATGGGGAATAAAAAATTTAGTAGCAGGCTACAAGGAAATGTTGCATGAGAAGGATGACACTTTAGATTTTATGAAACCTTCTAGAGCACAACGACTTCTGTTTACATTGCTGCAATGCATAATACTGTAATGTAATGTAATTTTTTATATTGTTGAACATTATATTAAACATTTATCTCCTAATATACACTGTCTTCTTTAGTCCCTAGTCTCAACTGAACACAATTTGTATGTATTTATATGCAAAATTGGACTTCAACATACAAATTCAACTTACACGGTTATTGCTTGGTCCCATTTATCAAGTATGTCTAAGGTATGGAGGAATGACTCACACTATCCATCACTCAGATTTAGTGCGGCACTGAAAGAAGTCAGAACACTGTTACAGAAGCAACAAAAAAAGCATGCTGAATTTAAAAGAACGCAAAATTCCATGATGGGCAAAGTTCTACAGGCGCTAAACCCAAAGAGGTTCTGGTCATACGTAAAGTACACCAGTGACAAGACGCAATCAATACCTTCACTGTAAGATAACAATGGTGATGTCACTGATGACAGAGCAACTGAAATAGAGCTACTAAAAACAGTTTTCCAAAACTTACAAAAGAAGACAAAGTAGATATTACAGAAATCGAATCAAGAACAACCAGCAGCACGAGTAACTCAGAAGTACATATCCTCGGTGTAGGAAGCAGCTTACATTACTTAATGAAGTCAAGTTTTCTCATCCAGATAGTATACCAATTAGGTTTCTTTCCAAAGATGCTGATACAATAGTCCTATACTTAGCAATCATATATAACAGCTCGCCTGACGAATTATCCATACCAAAAGACTGGAAAGCTGCACAGGTCACACCAATAATCAAGAAAGGGAATTGTAGTAACCTGATGAGTTACATACCCATACCACTGACATAAATTTGCAGCAGCTTTTGGGAACATGTACTGTGTTCGAACATTATGAATTGTTTCAAAGGAAATGGTCTGTTGACACAAAATCAGTATGAATTCAAAAAATATCATTCTTGTGAAACACAACCAGCTCTTCATTCACATGAAGTAATGAGTGCTATTAAGAGGGTTTGTCAAAAAGGTTCCATATTTTTAGATTTGCATAACGCTTTCGACATAGTTCCTCACAAGCATCTTCTCATCAAATTGCAAGCCTATGGAGTATCGCCATAAATGTGTGACTGGGTTTGTGATTTTCTGCCAGAAAAATCACAGTTCAGAGTAACTGATGGAAAATCATCAAGTAAAACAGAAGTAATATCTGGCATTCCCCAAGAAAGTGTTATGGGCCCTATGCTGTTCCTCATCTACATAAATGACATAGAAGATTATCTGAGCTGCCTTCTTAGATTGTTTGCAGATGATGTAAAGTAATCAAATGATCAAAACCAATTGCAAGATGATTTAGACAAGATATCTGTATGTTGCAAAAAGTGGCAATTGACTGTATAACTGAAAAGCGTATACTTAAAAAAAAAAAAAGTGCTAGAAGCAATCCACTAAATTTTGGTCACACAATAATTCACACAAGTCTAAAGGCTGTAAAATTCAACTAAATACTTGGGGGTTACAATTAGTGGTGCTTTTATTTGAATACTTAGGGGTTATAATTATGATTAACTTAAATTGCAATGATCTCATACATGATGTTGTGAGTAAAGCGAACCAAAGACTGTGATTTATTGGCAGAACACTTAGAAAGTGCAGCAGGTCAACTAAAGAGACTGCTTAGACTACACTTGTCCACCCTCTTCTGGAGTACTGCCGTGCATTGTGGGACCCGCTTCATATAGGACTGACAGAGGACATCAAAAAAGTTCAAAGAAGGGCAGCTTATTTCATATTACTGCGAATTGGGGAGAGAGTGGCAAGGACATAATGCATGAATTGGGGTCGCAATCATTAAAACAAATGTGTTTTTCATTACTACTAGATCTCCTCATGAAATTTCAATCACCAACTTTCTCCTCTGACTGATAAAGTATTCTGTTGGCACCTACCTACATAGAGAGACATGATAATCACAATAATATAAGAGAAATCAGAGGTTGCACAGAAAGATTTAAGTGCTCATTTTTCCCATTCATTCTTCACAAGCAGAACAGTAGAGAAACAGCTTGAAGGAGGTTTGAGGAACTTAACTGTAATTTGGAGGCTAATAAAGTAGATGTAGACATGAGATATTCAGCCAAAAAAATCTTTGACCACATACCCTGGATGCAAAGAATTTAATTGGTTATAAAATTCATTTCAAACACAAACTGAAATCATATCTGCTTCACACCTCCTCCTACTCCATACAAGAATTTATGAATGTGTAGTAATATGATGTTTGTGTGTGTGTGTGTGTGTGTGTGTGTGTGTGTGTGTAAAAGAGAAAGGGGGAGGGAGAGGGAGAGAGGGGGGGAGGGAGAGGGAGAGAGGGGGGAGGGAGGGAGGGAGGGAGGGAGGGAGAGAGAGAGAGAGAGAGAGAGAGAGAGAGAGAATGATCACAGATAAGATACATCGAAAAAATGGGACAAGTGTGAGTAGGACTCGTGCACTGTGGGTTCCATACAAACTCAGTTTTGCATGTAGACAGTTTATCCATTTCAGGAATAGAGGATCTTAACTATTTTAGTCTGTTATTGACATCTGATACTGGCAAGATATCAGTGACAGCGATTCCAAGACTTTCAAGAATATTTTAATTTCAAGTTTGAAGTAAGATAACAACTATTTTAGTCTATTATTGACATCTGATACTGGCAAGATATCAGTGACAGGGATTCCAAGACTTTCAAGAATATTTTAATTTCAAGTTTTAAGTAAGATAACAAATAACAAAAGAAATATTCTTTTCACAAGAAATAATTACAAATTAACAATTTTCTGATTTTTTCCTTTACTTGTGCTGTGAAACCTTTCTTCTTGTGAAATTTCTTGAGTCTACATCAGGGGAGAACCCTCTAGGTTTTAATGAGTAAGTTTGTGGGTATCAAAGTATGTGACGTAAATGGCCATAGCTTTTGACTGCATGAATTTAGAAGCTTCACATATTTTCACTGCTAAGGAACCCAAGCCCTTCATATGTGACATAAATTTCAACTTGATATGTCTATCCGTTCCTGAGAAACGGGGTTTTGAACAGTTGAACAGACAGACAGACAGAAATACAACAAAGTGACCCTAGAATGGTTCCGATTTTATTGATTGACATACGGAACCCAAAAGAGAGAGAGAGAGAGAGAGAGAGAGAGAGAGAGAGAGAGAGAGAGAGAGAGAGAGAGAGAGAGAGAGAGGGAGGGAGGGGGGGGGGAGAAAAACGAGGAGGAGGAGGAAAAAGAGGAGGAGAGGAGGAAGAAGAAGAAGAAGAAGAAGAAAGAAAATCTTAATAAATCATTTAAATGGGCAGCATTGTAAAATTGACTTGTTCCATATCAATGCGAGAGTTTGCAATTTTGATGCATAGAATATGCAAATAACTAACAAACTAACTAGCTAACCAACTGACTTACTTGAATGCTAGAAAATATTTCAGCTTCTGTAGAGGGCACTGTATATATCTGCCACATGACAGATGATTGTAGAATGTCTAATCTCATATAGTCACCGAGCAGTGCCAGGAGAAAAGTACTCAGAGCCAGTGCCTCCTCCTTCTGGCAGAAGGGTTGAAGGGAAATGAATAGGGGAGAAGGTAAAGGACGAGCTAAGTTTAGAAAACAGGAGAGTTACGACAAATTCCCAGAACCCTTGGTCAGGAGAGACTTACTGGACTGAACCCAGCTAGTAAGTTTCCCTGATCCACGGTTCTGGGCAACTTTTTTGTAAAACTTCTCATTTCCCAAATGTCATCACTCCTTTTCCTTTATCTATCTTCCTTTCCCTTCAACCCTGATGCCAGAAGAAGAAGCCACTAGCTCTGAAAGTTTGCACATTAGTATATCTATTATACAGTTTTCTTCTACTGTCACCTGGTGAACATATTTCTTTTTATCTATCCATATTATATCATATTTTAAAATACTGAGTATTTTCACTGATATAATGTTATATAGTGCCAGTTTAATTCATTACTGTTTTTGCTATAGGTACAGCAGCTGTATATTTTGGATTAGCTGTCAGCCTTTGAATTTCATATTTCTTGTTTATCATTAAGAGATCACACAAGACCTTTTTCTGGATTGCGTCTTTCAGTACATTAACAGAAATGTCAATGAACTGAACACTCTTAGGATGTTATTTATCTCACAAGCCATCTGGGTAAATCTGACAACAGTGATGTTTTGTAATGAAGCCCTGTCACAATTTTTGAGATACACCTATTGTTAGGCATGTGTCGATTTGCTTTTCCCAATTCAAACAAGGTATTACTTTTTAAAAGCTAAGTGAAATACCTGGCCAATACTCCATAACAATGTACAGTTTGAAAAGTGAGGAATATCTAGGGACAATGAACTTTTCCCTCTTTTAGATGTAGCCTGCTAATTAAATACAGGAGGCAAAAAACATTAACAGGTCAATAAACTACATTTCACACTCACCTTAAATGAGAGATTCCTAACTATCAATCTTCCCTTTTTCTTTGGACGTTTTTCCATCTTCCTTTCTTTCTTCTCTTTTTTAAATGATTCACTATTTTCATTTTTTATTTCATCTGTAGTGTTGCTGACATCCTTTTTAGTATCTAATGATTCATGCTCCTGCTTGAAGCCTTCTGTATTGGTTATGAAATTTCCTGTTTTGGGGAAACAAAAACATAGAAATAGGTACATATTTTAATTAATCTGTATATTTACTGGATGAGAAAAAATAATGCTGGAACCAACCTGCTTCATCCTGTTCAATTTTAGGAGAATATTGCTGACTTTTCACTGTTGAATTTGACATATTTTTGGTATGGAGATCGTAACTCTTATTTTTCTTCTGTGAAAAGAAATCATCTTGCATAAGAGTGTGTTATATGCACAATACCATTATGACAATCAGGAGACCACACAAGCAGTTTTCATAATATTGTAGAGAGTCAAACTGCTGGCCAAGTGCAACAGACTTTATAGCTTTATTTCATCAATTACCAATTACATATACAATGAGAATAAGCATCAAATAACTTTATAACAATAACAGAAACTCAAGAATGGAATAACACATAAAAAAGGAAAGGCAATCACTCACCTACAGCTGACTGATATGTGGCACATAGTAACAAGTAATAAAATATAGTATTTGCATTAGCTTTCAAGTTCTTGCTCTTTCTCTAGCACATTCACACACACACAACCACACAGATCCCCAAACGCAACTGCAACACTAACTGTTGATTATTGATAGCCACTGCCTGGACAGATGGAGGTAGGACGGGAGCAGGGAAGAACGCATGAGGCAAGGAGTTGGTAGCTGGACAGTGTGAGGCAGGTACCCCAACAGATGACTCAGGAGCTACACAACAAGATGAGAGGAGTTCAGAGGCAGAGCATTTAAGAGGTAGAAAAAGGGAGAGGGGGGAGTGGGGGAGAAAAGAAGAAAGAGAGGGAAGGAGGAGGGGGGAGAGAGGGAGGGAGAATGCCCAGATGGGGTGGCGGAAGGCTGTACAAGGTATAATCAACGGTCAGCCTTGTGTGTGTGTGTGTGTGTGTGTGTGTGTGTGTGTGTGTATATTTTTACTAGAAAAACAGCTGGAGCTTGAGCTTGAAAGCTGGTGTAAATACTGTTTTTTATTGTATTTTTCTATGCACCACAGGTCAGTCAGCTACAGTTGAGAGGTTGCCTTTCCTTTATTTTTACATATTATCCCACAAAATAACTTTGAATTAGTAACACATTAAGATGATCAAAATATTTTAAATACACTGACACTGACACATACATATGTATTTAAATTGTACTTCAAATTAGGAAACACACACAAACACACACACACACACACACACACACACACACACACACAGCTCTCTGTGTGTTGCAGTTATGTATATGAGTAGCATCCATCTGTACCCCCACCTCCACAATGCACATATATCTGTGTGTTGGAGCCCTAAAAAATGGCTCTGAGCACTATGGGACTTAACTTCTGTGGTCATTAGTCCCCTAGAACTTAGAACTACTTAAACCTAACTAACCTAAGGACATCACACACATCCATGCCCGAGGCAGGATTAGAACCTGCGACCGTAGTAGTCGCGCGGTTCCGGACTGAGCACCTTAACCGCGAGACCACCGCGGCCGGCGTTGCAGCCCTATATATGAGGCGAGGAAAGGGTTGGTCAGGAGAAGCAATAATCACAAACTCCACGAAATGGGAAGGGGAAGCAGCAGATGGAGCTGGTTTGAGAACAGATGGGAAATCAAGTCTGTGTCACACATACAGAAACAAAGTAGTAAAACTTGCAGTTAGTCTGTTTGGCAATAGCCAGGCATGCTCATATATAATGTTATACAATACTTACACTTACCAGGGCACTTTCACTTACAGCGTACACATCATCAGATACGAACTGCCTATTACAAAACTACAATAGGAATTGCTGGATGAGTCATTGGGCTAGATCTTACACCTGTCTCATCTACAGGGGAATGATTCTTGGAGTGCAAGTTTGGAAACAGGTGTGTCATAGGGGTGGACATTGTGTGGGGTGGATGTAGTATGAAATTTTACTTTAGGGGATACAGGTAGAGGTAGGATACCATTCATTTCAGGGTATAACCAGAGTATCTGTAGACCTGGCAAGGTATACAATTCAACAATTCACGACCTGGGTGGCACTGGATGATGAGAAATGTACTGGTCAGACCCTGGGTCATAGTAGCAATGGGTTTGGTAAGAAACAGTAACACTCAATTTCTAGATAATACTAACTGTGACAAGTGAGGTTATATTCAAATCACTGACCACCAAATTCAATAATACTTCCTAACATCACAGTTGAAGACACAGGGCCAAAAAACGGAGCAGTGAAAGCAGGTCCATTACATTAATATAGATAGCAACAGGCTTCAGTTTTGCAAATTTAACAGTTAGAGAGATCATAAAAATCATTAGGTAACCGAAAAACATTAATTCTTGTGGCTATTGTGGTATTTCAACCAAAGTACTGAAATCTTGTGCTACTATTGGCTTACTTTTGTAATCAGTTAATCAGTCAGGGTATCTTTACTAAAATACGCAACAATGATATCAACTTACGAAGTGGAGATAAGTTAGTGACCTGTCTCTCTCCCTATCGCCTCTCTTTTTTCTTTTCTTTCGTTTTTTTAAAAAAACAAAAGAATACAGCTTTCAACAGAATAATGAACCATTTTCCTGACACTCACCTTTTAACAACAGCTCAGTCTGGTTACTGTAAAAGATATCTACAAAGAAAGTAATATGTGACCTCACAAACTAAGTTTTGACAGCACTAAATAAGAAAAATTACCCTGGTGGCTTTTTCTGTAAACTTGCATGCCTTCAATTGTCAGATCATATTCTAGAAGCGAAATTAAAACATTATGTCATTAAATGTATCCCTTACATAGATGGAGTCATATCACAACATCAGAAAATAAGAGGGTCACTTAACACATATTACCACAGTAATAAAACTAAATTAAGAGTGGGAAACATTAAATATGGTGTTATCCAAGGTTCAGTACTTGACCCTCTCCTAATCTTGACCTAAATAAATGATTTACAAAAAAATACATAAGAACTCTTAAAAAACTGTGATATTTGTTGATACAATTACACTGTTATAGAGCACATGCCAAACACAATCAAGAGAATACTGAATAGGTTTACAACTCATTCGCAGTAATTAATATAACTTTTTAATCTTACAAAAAGTCATATTATGGAATTCTGAACAAATAAAAATGATTTTATAAGTACCAAAAGTAGAGATCAATGGGCACACAATACAAGAAAGACTGAGTGTGAATATTAAGGTGTTTTTGGTTTCAATTTCTTACCTGTAGACTAGCATTTGTGATGAACATGTGGTGTGTCACACTAAATTTTGTAGCAGTACTCAGCCAACTCCGCTGCTCTCCAATAGCTCCAAAAGTGTGACTATTACTGTCACTGACTGAACTTAGGTTCATGGGGTTGTTGTTGTTGTGGTCTTCAGTCCTGAGACTGGTTTGATGCAGCTCTCCATGCTACCCTATCCTGTGCAAGTTTCTTCATCTCCCAGTACCTACTGCAACCTACATCCTTCTGAATCTGCTTAGTGTATTCATCTCTTGGTCTCCCTCTACGACTTTTACCATCCACGCTGCCCTCCAATGCTAAATTTGTGATCCCTTGATGCCTCAGAACATGTCCTACCAACCGGTCCCTTCTTCTCGTCAAGTTGTGGCACAAACCCCTCTTCTCCCCAATTCTATTCAATACCTCCTCATTAGTTACGTGATCTACCCATCTAATCTTCAGCATTCTTCTGCAGCACCACATTTCGAAAGCTTCTATTCTCTTTCTGTCCAAACTATTTATCGTCCATGTTTCACTTCCATACATGGCTACACTCCATACAAATACTTTCAGAAATGACTTCCTGACACTTAAATCTATACTCGATGTTAACAAATTTATCTTCATCAGAAACGTTTCCCTTGCCATTGCCAGTCTACATTTTATATCTTCTCTACTTCGACCATCATCAGTTATTTTGCTCCCCAAATTGCAAAACTCCTTTACTACTTTAAGTGTCTCATTTCCTAATCTAATTCCCTCAGCATCACCCGACTTAATTTGACTACATTCCATTATCCTCGTTTTGCTTTTGTTGATGTTCATCTTATATCCTCCTTTCAAGACAATGTCCATTCCGTTCAACTGCGCTTCTAAGTCCTTTGCTGTCTCTGACAGAATTACAATGTCATCAGCGAACCTCAAAGTTTTTATTTCTTCTCCATGAATTTTAATACCTACTCCAAATTTTTCTTTTGTTTCATTTACTGCTTGCTCAATATACAGATTGAATAATATCGGGGAGAGGCTACAACCCTGTCTCACTCCCTTCCCAACCACTGCTTCCCTTTCATGTCCCTCGACTCTTATATCTGCCATCTGGTTTCTGTACAAATTGTAAATAGCCTTTCGCTCCCTGTATTTTACCCCTGCCACCTTTAGAATTTGGAAGAGAGTATTCCAGTCAACATTGTCAAAATCTTTCTCTACGTCTACAAATGCTAGAAACGTAGGTTTGCCTTTCCTTAATCTTTCTTCTAAGATAAGTTGTAAGGTCAGTATTGCCTTACGTGTTCCAATATTTCTATTGAATCCAAACTGATCTTCCCCGAGGTTCGCTTCTACCAGTTTTTCCATTTGTCTGTACAGAATTCGTGTTAGTATTTTGCAGCTGTGACTTATTAAACTGACACTTCGGTAATTTTCACATCTGTCAACACCTGCTTTCTTTGGTATTGGAATTATTGTGTTCTTCTTGAAGTCTGACGGTACTTCGCCTGTCTCATACATCTTCCTCACCAGATGGTAGAGTTTTGTCAGGACTGGCTCTCCCAAGGCCGTCAGTAGTTCTAATGGAATGTTGTCTACTCCCGGGCCTTGTTTCGGCTCAGGTCTTTCAGTGCTCTGTCAAACTCTTCACGCAGTATCGCATCTCCCATTTCATCTTCATCTACATTCTCTTCCATTTCTATAATATTGTCCTCAAGTATATCGCCCCTATATAAACCCTCTATATACTCCTTCCACCTTTCTGCTTTCCCTTCTTTGCTTAGAACTGTGTTTCCATCTGAGCTCTTGATATTCATACAAGTGGTTCTCTTTTCTCCAAAGGTCTCTTTTAATTTTCCTGTAGGCAGTATCTATCTTACCCCTAGTGAGATAAGCCTCCACATCCTTACATTTGTCCTCTAGCCATCCCTGCTTAGCCATTTTGCACTTCCTGTCGATCTCATTTTTGAGACGTTTGTATTCCTTTTTCCCTGCTTCATTTACTGCATTTTTATATTTTCTCCTTTCATCAATTAAATTCAATATTTCTTCTGTTACCCAAGGATTTCTACTAGCCCTCGTCTTTTTACCTACTTGATCCTCTGCTGCCTTCACTACTTCATCCCTCAGAGCTACCCATTCTTCTTCTACTGTATTTCTTTCCCCCACTGCTGTCAATTGTTCCCTTATGCTCTCCCTGAAACTCTGTACAACCTCTGGTTTAGTCAGATTATCCAGGCCCCATCTCCTTAAATTCCCACCTTTTTGCAGTTTCTTCAATTTTAGTCTGCAGTTCATAACCAATAGATTGCGGTCAGAGTCCACATCTGCCCCTGGAAATGTCTTACAATTTAAAACCTGGTTCCTAAATCTCTGTCTTACCATTATGTAATCTATCTGACACCTTTTAGTATCTCCGGGATTCTTCCATGATTACAACCTTCTTTTATGATTCTTGAACCAAGTGTTAGCTATGATTAAGTTATGCTCTGTGCAAAATTCTACCAGACGGCTTCCTCTTTCATTTCTTAGCCCCAATCCATATTCACCTACTACGTTTCCTTCTCTCCCTTTTCCGACACTCGAAATCCAGTCACCCATGACTATTAAATTTTCGTCTCCCTTCACTATCTGAATAATTTCTTTTATCTCATCATACATTTCTTCAATTTCTTCATCATCTGCAGAGCTAGTTGGCATATAAACTTGTACTACTGTAGTAGGCGTGGGCTTCGTGTCTATCTTGGCCACAATAATGCCTTCACTATGCTGTTTGTAGTAGCTTACCCGCACGCCTATTTTTTTATTCATTATTAAACCTACTCCTGCATTACCTCTATTTGATTTTGTATTTATAACCCTGTATTCACCTGACCACAAGTCTTGTTCCTCCTGCCACTGAACTTCACTAATTCCCACTGTATCTAACTTTAACCTATCCATTTCCCTTTTTAAATTTTCTAACCTACCTGCTCGTTTAAGGGATCTGACATTCCACGTCCGATCCGTAGAACGCCAGTTTTCTTTCTCCTGATAACAACGTCCTCTTGAGTAGTCCCTGCCCGGAGATCCGAATGGGGGACTATTTTACCTCTGGAATATTTTACCCAAGAGGACGCCATCATCATTTAACCATACAGTAAAGCTGCATGCCCTCGGAAAAAATTACGGCTGTAGTTTCCCCTTGCTTTCAGCCGTTCGCAGTACCAGCACAGCAAGGCCATTTTAGTTAGTGTTACAAGGCCAGATCAGTCAATCATCCAGACTATTGCCCCTGCAACTACTGAAAAGGCTGCTGCCTCTCTTCAGGAACCATACGTTTGTCTGGCCTCTCAACAGATACCCCTCCGTTGTGGTTGCACCTACGGTACGGCCATCTGTATCGCTGAGGCACGCAAGCCTCTCCACCAACGGCAAGGTCCATGGTTCATGGGGGGGAGGGGTTCATGGGGAATAAGTCAAAACATGAGGCAAGGAGATGAATGCAATAAAAGTGTCTATACATACTAAACTTCTTTTGCACAACATCTTAATAGACTTATAATTTCCGAGGGGCTTGGTTTGGCTGACCTAAATACCACTCATGCATGTCTTTCAAACCACTCAGTAAGTCTTGGAAGTGGCTGACAGCAATGATGTTCCATATCTGTGGACCCATGAACACACCTTCTTTTACTTTTGCATAACTCAACTTGAGAAACTTGTTACACTGGTTCTGAAATGCATGCAAGTGTTTTTCCATCACACTTACGAAATTCTTCTTGAACCCCAGTTTATATAATTGGTGGCATGAAATCATTGTCATGCTCAACCAATGGTAGGTCATGCAATACAGTTTTACATTCTGACATGTATTTTATCTCTATGAACTTCATAATGTCCACCTTATAGAAGTGGTGGCATGAAATATGGTTTTACATCCTGGCTGCATTTTACCTCTGACTGGCCAATTCTTATTGATGCAGTGGTGTTTCTCTACCTCTGCTGTCCCTCTAAGACATGTAACCTGCCTTCATTCCCATGAGAATATCTATCACTGCAGATATACCATTTGTGCTTGCTGCAGGATATATTTTCATGAGTAACAGGCTATAACATGTCTCTCACATGTGGACAGAATTTACAACTGGTACTGATGCATATCTTTTTTCATTGTGTAATAATACTGCCTTCAAACCTATCTTACATGAACTGATGAAGCGTCACCACTCTTCAGTGCTGCGTAGCACACTGAGGCTGCATACGTACTTTGTGTTCATACTGAAAGTGAGAAACTGTACTTGACACAAGCAAGTTCAACATCATTTATCAGATAAGTAAGTTCAACAGATTGGTAGTCAGAGTTTGAGTCCTTGGAAAGTGATGAAAGAGAAATGTCTTTTTGCACTACTTCATCACCTATGTCATCTGCAGTTGCAGTATGTAATCGAAAAGTAATGAGATCATTTGGAATTGGGTAAAAACTTAGGGAAGGCCTGTATAATTTACAAATCAACAACTTTTGCAGGAGAATCCAGTGATGTTTGGCAAAGACAATTAAATTCAAAACTTTAGTTTCATAACTCACATCGTGGCATAGGAATTCCAAATGCTGCATAGCTACGGTTTGCCATCTTTATCCAACCGTGTAACAAGTGGACACAGTTACCCCAGCACGCAATGTGAGCCCACATGACAGTAACTGAACATGAAAGTGTGTAGATGTATGTATAAACTGCACGCAAAGAATGATTTCATTGGATATGGTGCCAAGGGAATTTACAGCCTTGTACAAAAAATAATCAGAAACTGAAAAATTTCCTACAAACTGCATCCAATGAGAAATAAAATATTTTCAAAACCTGACACATTAAAGCGAAATGGTATTACAGGTTTGAAATCAGCTAGGAAAACTGTACAATAAAAAGTAAATATCATGTCAGGTGCCAACAGCTTTTTTTACGTGTGTAGTAAGAGTGAAATTAGGATGTGCTGCAAAATGCACAACTATAACAATAGACTTGAAAATAATTTCCATACAGATGATGCATTCCAATCTACGATTAAGAATAGAGTTTTATACATTGGTTCAAATCTCTTCAACAGGTTATCAATAAACATCAAGTAGGAAATTGAAACACCACAAAAATTCAAATCACTAAAATCTGTTCCCCAGTGATGGTATTTCCAGATGCATTTGAGAGAATCATCTCCGGATGTAGTGTTCAGAAATCACAGGCTGAATCATCAGTGACTACAGGAGATTGAATAAGGCCTATAGGCATGCTCATATAGCCTAATGGTTAAGATGGGGTCCAGCCTCGATCTGGCACAAGTTTTCAACTGTCATAACATATTCATTCATTACTACATGTATGTAAAACTTCTGCGCATGGTAAAACTGCAAACAGTAACCAAATACCGTATCACTGGAATTTTCTAATAGTTTTGTTCAAACCTACTACTACTGCAAAATATCAGAAAAAAAATTAGCCATCAAATGCTTGCCAGGTCTCAACATTTACTTTTCATCATTTGCACATATCCTCTTTTTTGTGCACTTAAAGAATATACAAGCTTATTTCATAAAATTCCATTATTGTACTAAATTAAAACAGTTGAAAAAATTTCTGCAATTTGCCCTCAAAGATAATGTGTTGTCCAAAGTCTCACACGTTTGCAACCAGGATCCACAGCCTCCTAGATGTGAGTAGTCCACCAGATAAATTACGCAGTGCACTACAAAGCTGAATCATAGCAAAATGTTGACCAGCACATCCAGACTAATTCTATGCACTGCAACACAGCAAAAACAATCAGAATAAGGTTCAGCCCAGTTTTGACCTGGAAAACTGTTACAATTGGCACTACTCTAATAGCAATGATAATTACCATGTGGCAATCTAACTGAATTCAGGAGGATTCTGAGATTAGACCACTGGACTGTTAGACATGCACCAATAACAGTCAATACACTGCCTCGAACCTGCATATTGTAATTTCAGCACAAATCCACAAAGGCAAAAATAAAGTACCAGCTCACTGCTATGTAAGTCACAGTCACACCAAAAATGAAGCATTTCAAATTGGGATGGGAACAAATGTCATTAATTACCATTGATTATCAAATATCACCTCCAGCTAGCTAATGATCGCACTATTTGATACAAACTACCAAATGGAAAAGTCGGAATAAATTACAACTTAGAAGATTTATTACGAAAACAAGGTGAAACATAACTTGGCATAATCATTAATGTCCAGGTCCATAGCCAAAGTTCATCTCCCATAAGCACTATCACAGTAACAGCGTTGTGACAGAGAGGAAACCTACTCCATATCCCAGGAGGCCAACTAGATGACTCCCCTTCTGGGCCACGACGACACGACTTAATCATGTGGAAATGCATCCTGATTGGCTCCGTTGACTCCAGCAGTATGACTGCTGCATCTCTTGTGGCACCCCCACTGTGAGCACTTTGAAGTATGCCACCACTGGAACATTGGCACATGGTGCTCGAGAAGGCAGTGGCCACGTCTTTTGTGCAGCGACCACGCAGTACGAATGCACAGCACAATACGTCCAATCAAAAGCTCACACACTAGATCGCATCTCTTGTGGCACCCCCACTGTGAGCACTTTGAAGTATGTCGCCACTGGAACATTGGCACATGGTGTTCGAGAAGAGGGTGCCATGTCTTATGTGTGGCAACCACGCAGTATGAATGCACAGCACAACACATCCAATCAAAAGCTCACACACTAGATCGCAACACTCACCTGTAAAATTGGAAATGCCTAATCAGAATTCCATGTCTGCTCACAGGAATGAAATTGCAAATTTTCGTAACATTTCCACATTGCAATAATAGCTTTATCAGCCACTGCCAATAAGAAATAAGCAACACTTTTACACCTGCATGAACTCTGCCCTACAGGGGCTACTCTTGCCTCCCACACCCAGCAAAAGTTTCTGACAAGCTCCCAGATTTTGTAAACTTCAAGCCACACCCAAAATTGTTTAAACATTCAAGGCTTTCACCGAATCTATCCCCATTTCCTATCAACAGCATTCCTCTGAAAAGTGCTGCCTCCTGCCATGACTTCTCACATTCCCAACAGTGGTAAATGATGTTAGAAAATACTCAATGTCATTAGAAAGTCTGTAATCCTTAAGTGAACCTAGAAGATGTGACCACAATGCCCAGCATGTATTGTGTATCTCACCTACTGCATACTTCATAAGGGAAAAACCAACCTTTCAACTCTAGACTGACAGACAAAGCCAACTGCCACCTGGTGTCGGATACTGGGTCTTGGGTTGCTAACAGCCAAAAGGACATTCCTATAGTGCAGCAGACCATCAAGTCAGACACAAATTGAATGAAATCCTTACTCCCACTCATATCTGATTTGGACTGTTCCTCTGACCCCTTACTTTGTGAACACAGAAATACTACACTGTGTAGCAGACCAGAATTCAAACACTTCGGCAGTGTTCTTCCAAATTAAATCATAAATATCTAGAAGGTATCACGATTCAAAAAGCTGATTAATTTCAAATCCAACAAACCTTTATTTTTTTCTTGAGTTGGTGATTCTGTGCCTCAGCAAGGTCTGCTTCAGGTGGAACATCGGACTCACTAGCTTCACTTATGTCAAGTGCATTGTCAGGGCTTTGCTTATGAATTTCTGTGGTTGCAAAATCATTAGGTGCTCTTTTCAAAATATATTCAGCTTTTGGTACAGCCCAGTCTACAGTTATTTTCCTACCTAAAATAAAAAGAAAAGAAAAGCCACCTATGTAATTACAACTACTTGGAACTGTATTAAATAATAAACGGTTAACTTTAAGATTAATGTTCCTGCAACAGTGATAGCACCATTCACAAACATCAGAAACAGCAGTGTACAAGCCATTTAGCAAGCAATTTTTTTGTTCTCACTGTAATTCAATAGTGATTAGATATTACAATTCGAATTAGAGGTGGGCATTCTGTACCCAAAATTTAATCTACAATTTTTAACCATGCCTAATCTGAAATATTCACCACTGCCAATAAATTAATTAAAAATGCTAACAGATACTATCAGTGTCACAGTGAAATGTGTTGAGTGAAACAGTGTTTTATGACTGCAGAAAATAAACCAATTTCCAAAAACAAAAGAAAAAAAATAACTGAATGACAGCACAACATGAGATGGTTCTTAGCAAAAAAATTAAAAACAGTGTGAGGCAGTACAAAGAAAATTGGCTAACTGGAAAAATGGGCTATCAGCATACGTCTAGGAGGGGGCAAAAAAAGTTACTGGAGAAGAAACCCAGAGTAAGAAGTTAGACGAATGGCATGAAGAACATGATACACACCTGCAAAATAGTTTCAAAATGATATTTGCCAACTGAAAGGAGGGCACTGTCTGTGAAATATAAGAACTGATGAAAAGAATGGCTGAACTCAAAGTTCAGCATGGTAATGTGATAGAAAAGACAGAGTGCAAGAATCAGCAGCATCGAATTTAAAAATGGTACATGATGAAGTTGATCTTGATCTCAAAGCTGTACAAAACAGGATCTGCACAATCAAACTTAAAGTGAAGGAGATTAAATATGAGGGCACGTATAATGACAATGTAACAGCTGCGAGTTTGCTATCAAATGTTGCATGGTTACAAAATAAGTGCTAGTGAGATAACTGTTTTCCCACTTGCAAGAAGACATGTTTACAATAATTATGTTTTGATATACAAATTGAGTCAAAAAGGGCTTTACAACTTTGGAATTAAATAGAAATTTATTCAGATAACTTACACCATCAGTAGATGTGTCACTTTGTACCAAACAACCTCAGGTTTCACATATAAGTGTGAAGTGTCATTTTGATTTGATATGACTACCATTTGTGATGCGGCAAACACCCAAATAGTAATTAATTTCTTCCCACGTTCATTGCACAAGTTACACCCGATTTTCTGGAAAGGTAGTATAGACGCGATTTTTCAGGTTGGTGGTGGTTGTTGGGATGTTGAAGGGGGACTAAACAGCAAAGGTCATCAGTCCCGCATTCCAAAAACAGTCGAGACAAAGTCGCAGAGCAGATAAAACCCCAAGGGGAAGGAGACTCCCCCCCCCCAGGCACTAAAGAACACAAATTAGGCAACGAACACTACGGAAAAGAAGAGTACAGACAAACACCAGACAGAAAGAAACAGAAGAAAAGAAGATGGCTGGAGACTGGTTGACTGACCACAAGAACAAAAAAACGGAAAGAGTCAACCATCTGACGACACACCAAAACAGCAACAAATATGGAGAGACGAGAGGACAAAAGACACAGAAAGGGAAAGGTGCAGGACCCCCCTAAATGGATCCATAAAAAGGATTAGCACGGATAAAATGTAAAACATCGTCAGCCATGGAGGCATCGTCGCATAAAATCAAAGGCAAGGCGCCCAGGAGAGTAAAAGTCTGCCGGAGGGTGCGCAGTCGGGGACACTCCAAGAAAATGTGGGCGACTGTCAGCCGGGACCCACACCGACACGGGGGGATCCTCCTGACGCAGAAGATGGCCGTGCGTCAGGTATGTATGGCCGATGCGGAGCCAACACAGGATGACAGAGTCCCTGCGAGAAGACCGCAGGGAGGAGCGCCACACATCAGTCGTCTCCTTGAAAGCCCGCAGTTTATTAGGTGCTGTCATGCCTCGCCACTCAGCAGACCACATCCCAAGCACCTTACGGCGCAACACCAGCTGCTGATCGCGAGCCGTGAGGCCGATCTCCAAAGCTGGGGCGTCGATCGCCCCTTTGGCCAGCCTGTCAACACGTTCGTCCCACGGGATGCCAACATGACCTGGCGTCCAAACCAAGACCACCGAACGACCAGAACGGGCAATGGCGGAAACAGACTCCTGAATAGAGGACACCAGAGGAGAAGAGGGATAGCAGCGGACGATGGCCTGAAGGCTGCTCAGGGAGTCACTGCAGATGACGATGGACCTACCTGAGCAGAAACGCATATGCTCAAGAGCGCGCAATATGGCCACCAGCTCTGCAGTAAAAATACTGCGGCCAGCTGGCAAGGAGCGCTGCTCAACATGGGCAGCGTGAGCAAAAGTGTGGGCAGTGCGACCATCAACCAGGGAACCATCAGTGTAGACAGTCTCACAGTCCGAGAATGAGGCGAGGAGCGCAAGAAAACGGCGACGGAGGGCCACAGGCGGAACCGAGTCCTTGGGTCCCTGTGCCAAGTCCAGACGGACGGACGACCGGGACAAACACCACGGAGGCGTAGGTGCACGGACCCGGAAGGGAGGCAGAAGAGGGAATGACCCCAGTTCCGACAGCAGAGACTGCACGCGGACAGCGACGGAAAGCCCAGACCTAGGTCGCCGTTCGGGCAGATGGAGGACCATGGCAGGGAAAAGCAGGCGACGATTGGGATGGCCTTTTTCAGGTTGGTTAAATTGTTTGGTAGGGGAGCAACATACACATGGTCTTTAATGAAACCCCAGAGAAACAAATCTAGTGGTGTCCAGTTTGGGCAGCGATGTGACCATGTGACCTAAAACTTCCATGAGGAATCTAGCTGGTAGTAAACAATCCTGTCTCAGTCATTTTCATCAACCTGGGGAATTAAAAAGTTCTCAAGCATATCCAGATAAACACTACCAGTGACAGTTTTCTCCATGAAGAAGAAAGAGCAATACACTTTCAATTTGGAGGTTATTTAGCATATTCAGTGCAAAATTGGCACCAAACAGTTGTTGCAGAGTTTGTTTCATGAAACCAAAACACACAGCGAGCACACTCCACACCAGTGAAAGTAGCCATTTTTAACAGTGCATTACACTGGCACTCTTAGTGGCAAAATGGGGTACTCATGTACTACATGAATCAAACTTGAGGTTGTTCGCTAAAAAACGGCGCATCTACTGATTCTGTAAGTTATCTCAATAAATTTTTATATCAGTCCAAAGTTGTAAAGTCCTTTTTAACTCATCCTGTATTTGTGCAAATGTGGTTTTCTTTGTTTTATTTTGAGTTGATAAAAACAAGACAATGTAGTATCATCTTTATCATTTGAGGAAGGCCTTTGCAGTGCTTTAACAACCACTTCATCATGATTGTGCATGGCCCTTACTGTAAAAATGATAATAAATAATTATTCATTATAAACCAACTCTGTAATATGAATCAAAGGAAGTGTTAGTAGTTCTCTGACCATCAAAAGATACAGGTTGTTTACTGTACTGATCAAGTCACAAAGGACTGACATCAGTTGTTAGTGGGCACTCTTTAAATAAATGGAGAACGTTGAAAATTTTTGCTAGGCCAGGATTTGAATCTGGGTCTGCTGTTTACAAGGCAGTTGTGCTGACCACAGTGCCATCTAGACACAATGGTCACCGCTGCTGCACGGACTACCCTTGCACGCCTCCCGTCAGACCCAGGTTTTCAACTTATCCATACACTACTAACGTAGCACCCTTTGCCCACTGTCCTCATTACTCGCAGCATTTCACTGATTTCCATAAGAGTTCGAGCATGGTGCACATCTGCACTGAAGTGATCAATTGGTCATCCTCACCTTAATTATTTATATGTTCTTTCAGACATGACCGAAAGAACAGACACTCTTTGATCCCACAGCCACTACGAATGTGTCAAGACACAAAGAAAGTATAGGTGTGGATAAGTTGAGGATTCGGGCCTGACGCAAGGCGTACTAGAGTAGTCCATGTAGTTGTAAAGATCACTGTGTCCAGGTGGTGCAGTGTTCGACATGCATCTCGCTAGTAAGCCAGAGACCCGGGTTCGAATCCCTGTCCAGCATAAATTTTCAACTTTCCCTATTGATTTAATCAATTCCAACAAGCAACTAATGTCAGTCATTTCTTTGTGTATTGATTCATAGTGACTACAGTATCAAAATGTGTCTGTTCTTTCAGGCATGCCCAAAAGAACAAAGAACACATACATAATTAAGGTGAGGATGACCAATAGATCACTTCAGTGCAGATGCACACCACACTTGAACTCTTATGGGAAATGGCATGATTAATGAGGATAATGGGCAAGGGGCACTACATCAGTAGTGTTTGGATCAGTTGAGAATTTGGACCTGACAGAAGGCACATTAGGGTAGTCCAAGTAGCTGCAATGACCACTGTGTCCAGATGGTGCCATGGTTAGTGCATCTGCCTAGTAAGCAGGAGAGTCCGCTTCGACTCCCAGTCCAGCATAAATTTTCAACTTTCCCCAGTGATTTAATCAATGCCTATTGACAGCTAATGTCAGTCATTTCTTTGTGTCTTGATTCATAATGGCTGTGGGGTCCAAATGTGTGTGTCCTTTTGCAAGTGTCCATCTGAAAGTGACAGATTCGAATTTTTATATTACTTGTTTATTAATCTTTATTCATCCAAGGATCATCTCACAATGATATAGGATTTGTAAAATTTATAAAATGCATATTGATAAGGCAAAACATAAGCCCCCCATACACATAACAAGTTTTATGAGGATACAACAGGTACTGTAGTTTATGAGGATAGGACAGGTGGCCAGCTGTGGCCTTGATTTAGAAGCCATCCTTGGCTTTGCCTTAATGAACCAGGACAATCACAGAAAACCCAAATTCCTCCTGAAATTTTGTCCAAGACTTTCAGCACTTCCTTACTACTGTCCAACATCAAAAATTTCCTATTGACAACAACATGTTACACAAACAACCTTATTGTGCTGCTGATCCTACCTGATGAAATACTTATGCATACTGAGAACATTTAGCAGTCTTATTGCACTTCATTGGGGCAGACCCAACATTATGTTTGTTTCTGTGGGACATTTGCCATCCAATAAAGCAAGATGGGTTCTATTAACTAATTTTCATTGAGCCAATCCATATTTGCAAAGATACTTCATATTCTCATACCTTGATTAGTAGTAGACAATGTTAGACAGCGTTAAATGCCTTTTAGAAATCTAGGAAGACACAATCTACCTGTTCATCTCCATCTATTGTTTGCAGGATGTTGTGTATGAATAAAGCAAGCTGTGTATTTTCCTGAATCGTATTGATCCTTTGAAAGAAACTCATTTTACTCCATGAACAACATACCATTTGAGATTAAAATACGCTCTAGGCTCCTGCAACAGATGGGTTTAGTGATACAGGTTTGAAATCCTATGCATCCGATATTTCACCCTTTTTGCAACCAGGAGTGGCATGCACTTTTTTTCAGTCATGCGGGACTATTCGTTCTGCAAATTCTGGATAAAGATAGATACAAAAGGAGTTAAGTCTGTGTATTCAATGTAAAATGTAACTGGAATTCTATGGAGCTTGGTGCCTCATTCGATTTAAGCAGTTAACTGTTTTGCGATACTGATAGTTTTTATATCGATATCATTGACTCATATGTGATGTTGTAATACACCGATACAGCAGTATATTCATGCTTGAATACCTTTTTAAATGTGTAATTTAAAATTTCTACTTTCTACTGTCTTCAGTTTCAAAACCAGATGGATCCATAAAAGATAGAATGGCAGGTTTGCATCTCATCACTGACTTTACGTATAACCACAATTTCCAAAGATTTTCTGACAGATCTTTCACCAACACATGACTGTGAAAATTACTGTAGACTTCACACATAGCCCTTATTACAAATGCATATGTTTTCATTGACTTTACTCTGCCAGTTTCCTTGCAGTCTCTTTTGTGGCAAGAGTGCAGTAGTAGTTTCTGTCTTCATAAAATTATCTGAATTGAACCACTAACACAGGGAATGGCTTTGAGCCAAAGACATCACAATTCAAAAAAATCATTTTAGATCATTTACTATCATAAGAGAACTGCACCCAGCGGTTCTTATCACTGCTACCATGAATTTGGGGCAATGGACAGAAAATACACACAGGGTGATTGCACCTTATTGGCCACGGATGTAACTGACCGATTTGAAACCTATGAGGATTTCTCGCACATCTTCTTGGTAAAATATTGGTCAGAAAGATATAGGAAAAGGTATGGAAAGTAGTTTTAAATCTGGAAGCTTATAAATGCATATGAGGCACTTTACATTGAAAAATACTTAAACAGAGTAAAGCACCAGAACCATGATTTATTACAGCAGTATAATGCAAATTTTAAAAAACATGTAATACCTAAAAAATCAAAGAGAAGTCGATTACCATTCAGACAGAAATTCACATGATATTTCTGGCAGTAACCAACAGATTAAATTTGGTGAAAAAAAGATAAAAGCATACATACTGGACATAAATCATGTATGTTAGCTCACAAAACTGGATACAAACAAAGAAGTTACGTGCCATCTACATCTGCATAGATACTCCACAAGCCATCATATGGCACCTACAAATGCAGAGGCAGAAAAATGTCTGTTTACGTGCTTCTCTATGAGCTCTTATTTCTCTTACCTTGTCTTCAAGGTCCTTATGCTAGATGTATGTTGGTGGCATTAGGACTTTTCTGTATTCTGTTGCAAGTGTCCCTTCTGTAATCTTTCTCAATACTGTTTCACGAAAAGAACATCGGCTTCCCTCCACAGATTCCCATTTAAATTACCGCACTCACATGTTGGTCAAACCCACTGGTAACACATCTAGCAGCACAAGTCTGAACTGTTTCGAGGTCTTTCTTCGAGCTGGTAAGTATTCCAAACTCTCCAGCAGTAGTCAAGAATTGGTTGCATTAGTGTTCTACAAGAAGTCTCTTTTGTAGGTGAGCTACACTTTCCTAAACTTGTCCCAATAAACCGAAGTCGACCATTCAACTTTCCCACTACTGTCCTTATGTGTTCGTTCATGAGATCTCTATTGCAGACAGAGGTGAGAATTGAAGCTTGTGACTGCCAAACAGGAGAATACGATATATTATGACTGGTGGAGAGAGATAGCTACCAAATGGAATGCAGATGTCATAATGTTCCTAGTGACAAAACAATAAGAGCAGGAGATGCCAGACAGCAAGTTGTATGAATGATAAAAAAAAAACCAGTCACACCCAAGAAGAGGCCCATGCATCTGGTGAGCACAGTCACTAAGGCTGTTGAGTGAAACATAAACTTCGGAAGTTGTCCACTAAAGAATCTAAAAGAAGCTCTAAGTCAGAAACCATAGGTATAAGGCAGTAAGCTGTCCCAATTACAAATGGAGGTGCCACACTTTTTGTGACAATGGATACAGTCACTGGCTTAAGTGTAATACACCCTTGACCAAAGTATTGCGCATCCTACAAATTTTGCAATTGTGCATTATCTGTAACAGTAAAAAATAAACCCTTACGTTTAAAAAGTAGTTTGTCAGCAGAAACAATAATCCACCTCTAAGCCGCCAATAAAATATCTTGTGTCACATAATTCATCATTTGAAAGTTTTTGTGTGTACTAATCAGTTCGCTACATCCACTTGTTGCGGACACATATCACTAATCTAGTGCTCTTTTCCTGTTTAAAACTGTAACATTGGTGATACTGCGGCACTGTGCCTACAAGAAACGAACTTAATTTAGAAAAGCGACCACAGATAAAGCTTTTGCATGAGCAAGGGAAATCACAGGTGGAGATTTCAAAAACTGTGAAATTTTCACACTGATCTATACAATATGCTACTGAGAGATTCACCGTCTGCATGTTAACAGGCCTAGAACCAGGCACAAGAGGATTACAACACACCGTGAGGACCAAAGCCAAAAGCTTAGTTGTTTAGCAGTCTTTTTGTTGTGCCTGTCTGCAACTCAGCATCTTCACTATATCATGAGTAGCAAACTACCCTTTTCAAAAATTAATCTTGAAGACAATGGGGACAATCTGGTGTGATGAAGTGTGGAAACAAATTGAATGGATATTGATATTTTCCTGGAATAAGACACATGTTATAGAATGTGATAAAAACATTCGTTATATGTGAAGAAACAATCTTACTAAGTCACTGCATGACGTCTTATTCCACGAACAACTGTAGCAGTCAATATTCATGGATGCCTACCAACAGATCAGGGAGGCATAAATTATATGTTATTGCTGTACACTGTCACTTCAAAGTACTCAAAGCAAATTCCTTAATAGGTAAAGTGAGATGTCTATTATCGAGCATATTCATAAAGATTATCTGATGAAGATTGACAAGCCTGGAAACCTACTGTCACACAATACACATCAGTTCAGAGGCGACAAATGGAAAAGATTTCTCAATGAAACAATCAGTACACAGATTCTCATTCCCAAATTCTACACAAAAGCAAATCCATATGAGTGAGTGTTAAGGGAGTTTGAACTGTTTTAAATGCTTATACTGTTCCAAAAAAACAAGGCACAATGTTTGATTATTTGCATCGATTCAAAGAGATAATAAACGATTTGCCATATTCATAAACATTTTTCTCACCATGACAAATATTATTTAGAGAATAAGGAACAAGAAAATGGACTGAAACATTCCTGCAGCTTGTGCTTGATACTTTACTGTGAGGTCGTGAAAGGGTGATATATCAATCACCTTGTCACTTCTTGACAGTGAAGATAGAGATGTAAACACCCCACAGGCTGATATGAATACCTCACATGATATTATAGGGAGTGGGATGCCTTTGTCTTCCTCTGGCCTTTGAACTGACTTATCCAGCAAGTTATAGGAAACCTACAGACGAATAAGGACTCTGAACCATGGCAAGAATAGAGTAATAAAAATCTTCCCCATGCCTACTTACCTAACAAGAACCATACACACACACACACACACACACACACACACACACACACACACACACACTGACTCTGGCTGCCTGTGCCAGGCCGTGAGTTGCAGCTCATGATGGGAGAAGAAATCTGGGTGATGCAACATGCACGTGAACTTATGGAACACACGTTATGCTGGCAACAGAGGGGGCATTTCAACTGGTAAACTGATGGACTGTTGATTCAAATGCTTGACATAATAGAAAATGAACACATTTGTCAAGCTTGTGAACAACCAATGCCAGTATATAGTTTAATAGGATGTTATGGGCACTGTCATTCACCAAACAGTGAGAAGTATAAATTAATCACAGCTAAATATTAATGCTATTGAATTAATAAAATTATAGGAGAGAAGCCTGCAAATAATAGCTGTAAAAAGCTACTATTTGATATTGGTGACAAAGATGATTTTGCCCCATCATTGCTTTTCCTGATTGGTTTAAAGAGGGGGAAGGCACCAAACTGCTATGTCATGGTCATCAGTCCCTTGCTTTTCCTGCCATTTACTTGTGGGTACCAGGGTGAGCATCAGGGCAAAGACTTCTATCAGCCAGACTCACCTCCCCAAAAACAAGGTGTGTGCAGGAAAAAGAAATTCAAGGTAAAGAAATTCAATGCTCAGTAGTACTTGACCAGATACGAGCAATTATGCTGTATATGCAGTGTGAAGACAAGTAATATGAATGTCTGCAGCAGTAATTGTACTAACACTGCAGAAAAAGACAGATTGCTACTTACTGTAAAGAAGACACGTTAAGTTGCAGACAGGCACAATTAAAAGACTCTTACATAAAGCTTTTCGCCACAGCCTTCATCAGCAAAAGCACACACACAGCATTCACACACACAAGCAAGCACACCTCATATATCACTGCCAACTCCAGCATTTTGGGCCAGAATGCAACTATCATGTGGGATGCAAGCAGCAGTCTGGAGAGGGCAGGGAAGGAGAAGGCATAGTAGTGTATGGGTGGGGAGAAACATGAGTGCTGTCTGGTGGACTGTGCAGGCACTAGAATACCAAAAGGCGCAGCACCAGGAGGTTGTAAGGCAGGGAGGTGGGGAAAAAAGGAGTAAAAAATGAGAGGAGTGGTGAAAGACAAGACGGATGTGTTGGCAGAGGGTGGAAAATAAACAGGGTGGGAAATGAGAATGGGGAGGAATGATAGGGCAGAGGCAGTGGAAACTGTTGGGTAGAGAGTGTGGGGACAGCATGTTACTGTAGGTTGAGACCAGAATAATTATAGGAGCAGAGAATGCATTGTAAGGATAACTCCCATCTGTGCAGTTTGGAAAAGCTGGTGGTAGAAGGAAGGATCCAGACAGCTCAGGTAGTGAATCAGCCATAAAAATCAAGTGTGTTATGTTCAGCTGCATGTTGTGTAACATGTTGGTCTACTTTGCTCTTGGCCACAGGTTGGTGTTGGCCGTTCATCCTGGTGGACAGCTGGTTGGTAGTCATACCAATATAGAAAGCTGTGCAATAATTGCATCACAACTGATATATAGCACAGCTGCTTTCACAGGTGGCTCAGCCTCTGATGGGTTAGGTAAGCCTGTGAAAGGATTGGAATAGGAAGTGCTGGGTGGGTGGATTGGGCAGGTTTTACACCTGGGTCTTCCCAAGGGTATGACCCTTGTGGCAAGGGGTTGGGATTCGGAATGGCATAGGGATGGACTAGGATGTTGTGGAGGTTGGGTGGGTGATGGAACACCACATTAGGAGGGGTAGGAACTATCTCGGGTAGAATGTCCCTCATTTCAGGGTATGATGATAAGTAATCAATGCCCTGGCAAAGGATGTGGTTCATTTGTTCCAGTCTAGGGTGGTACTGGGTGATGATGGGGACACCCCTTTGTGGCTGGTTCCTGGCGGTGGTGGGAGGATTGGGGTTATGAGGGGAAATGGTGTGAGAGATCTGTTTGCGGACTAGGCCAGGGGGATAGTGCCTGTCTGTGAAGGCCTTGGTGAGATCCTCAACGTACTGAGCAATGGAGTTTTTGTCACTGCAGATTCGCCATCCCCAGCTGGCCAAGCTGTATAGGAGAGATTTTTTTGGTGTGAAAGAGGTGACAGCTGCCAAAATGCAAGTACTATTGGTGGTTGGTGGGTTTAATGCGGACAGAGGTGTGGTTGGAGCCATCAGAGAGGAGGTGGTCAACATCTAGGAATGTTGAGAAGGACCATGTGAAGAGAAAAGGTGTTGAGGTTGTGAAGGAATGAAGAAAGGTTGTCTTGGATCTTAGTCCAGATCATGAAGATCTCATCAATTAACCTGAATCAGACAAGAAGTTTGGTGTTTTTGGAGGGTAGGAAGGTCTGCTGTAGAAGGCCCATAAAAAGGTTGTCATAGGAGGGTGCCATGCATGTGCCCATGGCTGTGCTGTGGATTTGTTTGAACACATCCCCTTTAAAGGAGAAGTAGCTGTGGGTTAGGATAAAATTAGTAAGGTGTATGAGGAATGAGGTAGTTGGTTTGGAGTCTGAAAGACGTTGGGAAAGGTAGTGTTTAATAGCAGTAAGACCATGGGCATGAGGGATGTTGGTGTATAGGGAGGGGCATCAACAGTGACGAGTAGAGATCCAGCAGGTAAAGGGGTGGGGATGGTGGAGAGTTGGTGAAGGAACTTGTTGTTGTGATGTGGGAGGCTACATTGCAGGCAAGTGGTTGGAGGTGTTGGCCAATGAGGGTTAAATTCTTTCAGTGGGGGCACAACAACCAGCACAGTGGGTGTCCACAATTGTCGGGTTTGTGGATTTAGGGGAGCATGTAGAAGATGGGTGTGCGGGATGTCACAGTGGTGAGGAGGGAAACAAGATTCATGGGAGAGGCTCTGGGAAGGACCTATGGCTTTAAGCGGGGACTGGAGGTTGTGTTGGCCTTCTAGGATGGGCTCACTCAGGCAGAGTTTATAGGTAGAGGAGCCAGATAATTGGCGGAGGCCTGCTGCCAGGTAGTCACTGCGATTCATAACAGTGGTGGAACCTTTGTCTGCAGGTAGGATAGTTAGCTATGGATTCATTTTGAGGTCATGCATGGCAGTTCTTTCTTCTACTGAAAAGTTGGTGTCCTGAGGAAGGGACCTGGGGAAGGATGGTGAGGCGAAGTTGGAGGTAAGGAATTCCAGTGGGCAGTTACATGGGGCGGTGGATCACAGTTGGATGCTGGTATTAACTGGAAGAGGCAGGGTTCAATGTTGGAATTAGGGTAGTTACAGTTGGAGGGATTGGTGGCAAAGAAGTGCTTCCACTGCAGGGATTAGGAGAAGGAGACTATATCTTTGACAAGTCCAGCATGGTTAAATTTGGGTGTAGGGCTAAAGGTGAGGTGCCTTGTCTTTCCATTCATTTCTGCAGGCCAATGATTGGCAACTTCCATCCCTCCATACCTAAACTGAATATTTGTTCCAACTTCGGCGATTCTAAGCACCATCACCTTTCTCTCCAATGATTATAGACAGCACATCTTTCCATAACAATATTCCTTGTGCCAATGGCCAGAGAATTAAAAGAGAAATATGGCACTGATTTTTTGCAGTCAAGGTGTGTTATCCACCTTGATTGCAACAAATCACTGTCACATTCCTCTTTTAATTATGACCACAGTTGATTCTTTTTCTGTACATGTCAGTATCTAGATAAAGTTGATAAACCAGAATTCACATACTGCTCTTCCAAAACACAAACACAACATGTTTTTGCTACTGCAATTAGGCGAGTTTGTAGCCATTAAGGGCTAATCAGACATAAATTTTAAAATATTTTAGAAGTCTAGTAGGATTATAATTTGTTGGTTACAAAATAACTGTAAAATAAACACACATTGTATGTGACACAAGTAAGATAAACCAATCTTTTTTTTTCAAAATATCCTGGAGCTCAAACACAAAAAAATCAAAAAAATTGTAAATATGAGAAGTCTCTTACACACTCACCCATAAAATCTAAGTTATTACACATTTTAATTGCTTTTTCTGCACTTTCTTTCCTTGTGAACTGTACAAATCCACACCCTACTGGAGAACCATCTGGTCTCTCAAGTAGTTTCACTTCTCTAAGGTCACCATATGCAAGTAGAAGTTTCTGTATATCTTCTCTGGATGCCTGGAAAGCAATGAAATATATACTGTTACTGCTGGATTTTCTGAGTGTAACAAACATTTGTAATAAATGTCTAGATCTACATAAATACTCTGAAAGCCACATTACAACATACGGCAAAGGCTACTTTACGGTCCACTATTATTTTCCTCTTTCCTGCTCCACTGGCAAATGTCACGTGATCACGCTGACAAACCGTTACCAGGAAGAAACTGCCAGTAAACCTCTACACAATTTTCGTCACAGTAACATCATGAGAAGAACGTGTGAAGCAGTAATAAGCTGCTAGACTCTTCTTGTAAAATGCATCTCAGAAAATCAACATCAATAACCTTCCTTGTGAAAAATGACTATTTTATAATCTTCCACTGGAACTGGTCAGAACGGCTCAAGAGGAAGAGCAATTGTCGGAAGTCTCCATGTGAGCTCAAATTTCTCCGATTAGATCTCCATGGTCTTTAATGTGATATACATAGGAGGAAGCAATACATTGCTTGACTCTTCTACAAATGTACGCTCTCAGAATTTTAACAGCAAACCACAGTGTGATGCACAACACCTATATTGTAATATCTACCACTGGTGTTCGTTTAGCACCTCCATTATGCTCTTGCATTTATTAACTGAACATGTGACAGACCATGCTGCTTTTCATCTGGTCATCCCTGTTTCCTCTATCAAATGAATATGGTAGAAATCCCAGACTGACGAGCAATGCTCAATTATTGATCAAATGAGGGTTTGTAAGCTGCCTTCTTCATGGATTGAGTACACTTCCTGAGAATTCTTCCAATGAAGCTCAGTCTCAAATAGTTTTATGTTGTTTCACTTTAAATTGCCCTCTATGCATACTACCGGATAATTTATGGATGCAGATACTTTCAGTGACTGTCTACAATCTTATAATGACATAATATGGGGTGGGTGGGGTGAGCAGAATCCATGTTGATTCCTACAGAGGAGATTTTCAGTCTCAAGAAATGTCATACTAAGAGAGGATAAAACATGTTCCAAAACTGTGTAACATAGCAACATCAGCAATATAGGCCTATAGTTTTGTCGCCTGTTCAACAACCCTCCTTGAAAACGGGAGTGGCTTACATGTTTTTCCATTCACTGGGAATGGCTTGCTCTTATAGCAACCTACAGTGCACTGCTGTTAGTCAAGGAGCAAGTTCCGTCACATACTCTACTTTGAAACATTTAGGTATCCTTTCAGGTTCAATCGCATTTCCTTGAGCAATTTTAGTTTGTTTTCTGTTCCTTGATCATTTATTTCAACATCTGTCATTCTGCTGGTCACAAGGCAGTTTAGAGGAGGAACTGGAGAATGATCTTACTCAATGAAAAAATTTTGGAACAAGGAATTTAGTATTTCAGTCTCTCTCTGTCATACTCCTTTTTGATGTCATTCCCCACTATTATGCTCACAGACCATCTATGTAACGTAACAGATCGATACAAATAATTGAAGAATGTGATACATATCTTTAGCAATCACGCTGATACATCTATTCACACAAATGCAAAAGCTGAATAATACAACTTTTATTTTTCACTAATGCTGACTACTATTCTTTAGCTTATTTGTAAGCATAATCAACATCACTGTTACTGAAATATGTAAAAGATACAGATGTTCGCCACACAAACACTATTATGTTTCTCTCTCTCTCTCTCTCTCTCTCTCTCTCTCTCTCTCTCTCTCTCTCTCTCTGGTTATAATAGAGGGAAACATTCCACGTAGGAAATATATATCTAAAAACAAAGATGATGTGACTTACCAAATGAAAGTGCTGGCAGGTCAACAGACACACCAACAAACACAAACATACACACAAACATACACACAAAATTCAAGCTTTCGCAACAAACTGTTGCCTCATCAGGAAAGAGGGAAGGAGAGGGAAAGACGAAAGGATGTGGGTTTTAAGGGAGAGGGTAAGGAGTCATTCCAATCCCGGGAGCGGAAAGACTTACCTTAGGGGGAAAAAAGGACGGGTATACACTCGCACACACACACATATCCATCCACACATATACAGACACAAGCAGACATATTTAAAGACAAAGAGTTTGGGCAGAGATGTCAGTTGAGGCAGAAGTGCAGAGGCAAATATGTTGTTGGATGACAGGTGAGGTATGAGTGGCGGCAACTTGAAATTAGCGGAGATTGAGGCCTGGTGGATAACGGGAAGAGAGGATATATTGAAGAGCAAGTTCCCATCTTCGGAGTTCGGACCAACCTATCCGAGATCATTACACAAAATATATGTTGGTGGCAGTAGAATCATTCTGCAGTCAGCTCCAAAAGCAGGTTCTCTAAATTTTCTCAATAGTGTTCCTTGAAAACAATGTTTCCATCCCTCCAGGGACTCCCATTTGATTTCCAGAAGCATCTCCATAATACTTGAGTGTTGTTCAAACCTAACAGTAACAAATCTAGCAGATCACCTCTGAATTACTTCAGTGTCTTTCTTTAATCCAACCTGGTCCGAATCCCAAATACTCGAGCAGTACTCAAGAATAGGTCGCACTAGCATCCTATATGCAATCTCCTTTACAGATGAACCACATTTTCCTAAAATTCTCACAATAGACTGAAGCCAATCGTTCATGTTCGCCACTATAGATGAACCACACTTTCCCAAAATTCTCCCAATAAGACGATCATTCGCCTTCTCTATCACAATCCTCATGTGTTCGGATGCTCATTTCTTATGAGCAGCAGATTTTGGTCTAAGGCATGTTTCTATGCCTAACACATTGTTTCCTAATGCAGTAGACATCATCAGTTTTACAAGGTGGAACTTTAGACAAAGAAACATGCCTTAGACAAGGCCTAATGCCCATTTAACAAAATTCACCACGGATGCAAGTATTGGCCATGAAAGCCAGCACTATATAAAAATACTTTTGGATTATAGGTGACCACTCACAAAAAAGCAGAAGCACTTAGTCATCGATAGGCGCACATAAGAAGAGAGACACACACACACACACACACACACACACACACACACACACACACACACATATGAAAAGTTAAGATGTAAAAGGTTAACATCACAAGATGATTCTTCAATTGCTCAAGGTAAATTTTTGGATAAGGGTTCCAGAAAAATTTCACAAGAAATCCTGTCACCGGCACTTGTTCTAACTACCGTATTTACTCGAATCTAAGCCGCACTTTTTTTCCGGTTTTTGTAATACAAAAAACCGCCTGCGGCTTAGAATCGAGTGCAAATTAAGCGGAAGTTCTGAAAAATGTTGGTAGGTGCCGCCACAACAAACTTCTGCAATTGAATATATGTAGCGCTACACAGGCATGCTTTGCAGGCACAAAGATAAATACTGGCGCCGAGCCCTCTCCGTCAGTAAATATATTAAAAAAAAAAAAGGTGGCAGACCAGCTTTTTTCTCCGCCTCGAGTTTTGACCACTGCATTTTCATACATTATGCAACGAAGTAAATACAAATTCCGTATTGTCCATCTTCGAATGTAGCACCATTTCAATGTACTATGAAAATCCGACTGGCAAGACTGTTTTTTCCTACCTGTGAGAAAAGATGGTTCCTTATAGGAACTTTTATGAATTGTGAATTCCATGCAGTATTCCCTTCACCATAAGAATAATACCAATATAAACATTTTGCCATGTATTCTTTCGTGTTTGCTGCTAACTCATTTAAATCCTGTCTGCCTAATAAACTACGAAACTAGAGTGAGACAACAGCAAACGCAGAAGAATGTACATATCATGTCATGTTTATATTCGTATTATTCTTATGCCAAATAGTGATACAGTCAAAAATGAAGCACGGCAATTGACTAGATTTTTAAATCTAAGATGACTCTAATTTCAGTGCAGAATGTAATGTACTAAAGAGGCGTCTGCAAAGATTTTCAAACGGAGAAAAATTTTCGCTAAACTCTCATTCAGAACATCTTTTATCATACGCTGTCTATTATTTGGTTCTTGTTGATCATTATCAAAGAAAGCAGCAGTGTAAGTAATAACACAGCAGTCTCTTGTCATTGTTTCACTAATGAGACGATTCCTCTCTTTTTTTCTTTTTTTTTAAATTGTAAGCGGTGGTAGCGTGCACAAAAGCAAGCCATGCCGCGAGTGGCAACAGGTCGTAAACACTCATTATCAGAATGCGACAAACAATGCATGACACAGTACAGTAATGCATTTTCAGCTTAAAGTGACGTAAACACTTATAACAAAGAGAACGGAACTTATCAGATCAAAGAAAAATAAGTAATCAATTCAAACCAGACGAAGTACGCGGAAAAGGATGAGTACCCGTATAAATACGGACGGAGCACCTGACGCATAGCAATGGCTACCTGGTAAAGCTTAACTGCTAAGCTTACGACTCGAACCAAACTACTGTAGCTGTATCATCATTCATTCGACCTAAATTGTGTCTCATATTACAATGGAGCAACTTTGTTTCGATTTGAATTTCGAGTCTCAAATTTCAGAGGTGCGGCTTAGATTCGGGAAAAATTTTTTTCCTTCATTTCGAGTCTCATTTTTCAGGTGCGGCTTAGATTCTAGTGCGGCTTAGATTTGAGTAAATACGGTATGTGAGGCTCACAGGTACGTCGTTGAACTGAAATTCCCTTGATTCTCATAAACTGATGAAGTTTTTCTGTTGTGACACTGCATCTTTTGACGGAGGTATTCTGTAAAGTATGCTCATTCCACCGAATAAAATTTACAATAGGGGCACTGGCATTCTGGACGAACTGCAGACTGGCATGATGAGAAAACTGTTACACACTACACTTTCCGTCAAAGCCCTTTTCAGAAAAGAAAGGAAAACACACACACACATACACACACATTCACACAAGCAGGCACACCACCTGCACGCATGTCCGCTATCTCCAGCTGCTCCAGCCAGACTGCAACAGCTAGGTTGAACAAAAGCAGCAATCAGGAATGGGGCAGGGAAGGAGGAGGGATAGCACAGTACAGGTGGGGAGAGGGAAGATAGCTGTCTGGTGGAGCATGGAGAGACTAAAAGACAGCATTATGAGATTGCGGGGAAGGGAGGGGGGGGGGGGGGGCAAATGTGTAGCGGAGAAGGAGAGGAGCAAATGAGGAAAAGACTGGGGGATGCTTTTGCACAAAAAGAGCACACTGAGGATGAGAGGACATGAACTGGGAGGAGATAATAGGACAGAGGGGTTGGAAACTGCTGGGTGGAGCCTGTGGTGACAGTAGGTTATCGTAGGCTAATGGCAGGATAATTTTGGGAGCAGAAACTGTGTTGTAGGGATAACTCCCACCTGTGTGGCTCAGAAAAGTTGGTGGCAAAGTGGAGGATCCAGATGCCCAGGTCGTGAAGCCGACATTAAACTCAAGCATGTTATGTTCGGCTGCATGTTGTGCAACAGGATGGTCCACTTTGCTCTTGGCCACAGTTTGGCAATGGTTATTCATCCTGGTGAACAGCTAGTTGGTAGTCACACCCATATAGAAAACTGCATCACAGCTGGTATATAACATAGCTGCTTTCACAGCTGGCTCAGCCTCTCATGGGGTTCGGCAAGCATGTGAAATAACTGGAATAGGAAATGCTGGGTGGGTCAATTGGGCAGATCTTGCACCTGGGTCTTCCACGGGGATATGATCCCTGTGCCAAGGGGCTGGGATTGGAAGTAGCATAGGAATGGACTAGGGCATTATGGAGGTTGGGTGGGTGATGGGAAACCACTTTAGGCAGTTAGAGAAGCATCCTAGTAGGATGTTCCTCATTTCAGGGCATGATGATAGGTAATCAGTGCTTTATGAAGAATTTGTTCCAGTCTAAGGTGGCAATTGGTGGCAAAGGGGACACTTCTTTGTAGCAAGTTCTCAGGGGTGGTGGGATGCTTGGGTGTGTGTGGGATATGGCACAGGAAATCTGTTTGCAGACTAGGCCTGGGGGGAGGGGCAATGGGGAGGGGGGGGGGGGGTAGTGCCTGTCTGTGAAGACCTTTGTGAGATCTTCAGCATGGTTGGCAAGGGAGTGCTTACCAATGCAGATATGCCGTCCACAGGTGGCCAGGCTGTATTGGAGGGATTTTTTGGTGTGGAAGGTATGGCAGCAGTTGAAATACGTGTACTTTTGGCGGTTGGTGGGTTTAATGGTGACAGAGGTGTGGACAGAGCCATCAGAGAGGAGGAGGTCAACATCTACTTAGTTGGCACACTCGATTAAGGAGGACTAGGTGAATCAGACATGAGAGAAGGTGTTGAAGTTGTGAAGAAATGAGAAAAGAATGTCTTGGTCCTGGTTCCAGGTCATGAATATATCAACAATGATTTTGAAGTAGACCGGGAGTTTAGGATTTTGGGAGATTAGGAGGGTTTCTTACGGGATGGCCCATAAACAGGTCAGCATAGGAAGGTGCCATGCAGATGGCCATGGCTGTGTCACAGATTTGTCTGCACACCTTCCCTTCAAATAAAAGGGAGTTGTGTGTTTGGATAAAGTTGATAAGGAATATGAAAAATGAGGTAGTGGGCTTAAAGCCTGAAGTATATTAGGAGCAGTAGTGTTGAATATCATAAGCTCACTGGGATGAGTGGTGACGTAGTATAAGAAAATGGCATCAACAGTGATAAGTAGGGATCCAGGAGGTAAACAGGCAGGGATGGTGGAGAGTCAGTAGAGGAAGTGGTTGGTATCATTAATGTACAACTTCACTTAAAACTTCCGGGCTGATAGGCCGTGGTCGAAGTATAAAACTGCAGTTCGCCGCTTTACCTCCGAGGATGTCTCCCACAGTCGGAGACGAAACGTCAGGAGAGAGTTTTATACTTCGACCACGGCCTATCAGCTCGAAAGTTTTAAGTGAAGACAATACCGCCCGTGAAAGCTTACATTGTATGATTAATGTACAACGCTAGATCCTGGGCAACTGATTGTAGGTTTTGTCACTGACGGCCAAATTTCTGTCAGAGGAAGCACAATACCTAACGACAATAGGGTGTCCAGGATTGTTGGGTTAGCAGTTTTTTTTTTTTTTTTTTTTTTTTTTTGAAGGGGGGGGGGGGGGGGCATCTAGAATGTGCATGTGTGCGGTGTCATCGGGAAGAGGAAGGAAATAGCTTCAGGGGAGAGGTTCTGGAAAGGCCTAGCATTTTAAGCTGGGACTGGAAGTTAGGGTGGACTTTTGGGATGGGATCACTCTTGCTGAATTTATAGTTGGAGGAGTCAGACACCTAGGAAAGATATCCCCTAGATAGTCACTGTAGTTCATAAATACAGCAATGGAACCTTTGCCTTTAGTTGAGTATCTGTTCTGAGGTTGTGTACGGCTGTCTTTTCTTCTGCTGAAGGTTTAGTGTTCTTAGGAAGGGACTTTGGGAAAGATGTTGAGAAGGTAATAAATCCCTGGATGGCAACAGGGGATCGTTAGGTGAGAGGATCACGGTTGGATGGTGGAACAAACTGGGAGAGCCAGGTTTCAGTGTTGGGATTCTACATCTACATCTACATCTACATCTATACTCCGCAAGCCACCCAACGGTGTGTGGCAGAGGGCACTTTACGTGCCACTGTCATTACCTCGCTTTCCTGTTCCAGTCGCGTATGGTTTGCGGGAAGATCGACTGCTGGAAAGCCCCTGCGCGCGCTTGAATCTCTCTAATTTTACATTCGTGATCTCCTTGGGAGGGATAAGTAGGGGGAAGCAATATATTTGATACCTCATCCAGAAACGCACCCTCTCAAAACCTGGACAGCAAGCTACACCGCGATGCAGAGTGCCTCTCTTGCAGAGTCTGCCACTTGAGTTTGCTAAACATCTCCATAACGCTATCACGCTTACCAAATAACCCTGTGACGAAGTGCGCTGCTCTTCTTTGGATCTTCTCTATCTCCTCTGTCAACCCGACTTGGTACGGATCCCACAATGATGAGCAATACTCAAGTGTAGGTCGAACGAGTGTTTTGTAAGCCACCTCCTTTGTTGATGGACTACATTTTCTAAGGACTCTCCCAATGAATCGAAACCTGGCACCCTCCTTACCAACAATTAATTTTATATGGTAATTCCACTTCAAATCATTCCGCACGCATACTCGCAGATATTTTACAGACGTAACTGCTACCAGTGTTTGTTCCGCTATCATATAATCATACAATAAAGGATCCTTCTTTCTATGTATTCGCAATACTTTACCTTTGTCTATGTTAAGGGTCAGTTGCCACTCCCTGCACCAAGTGCCCATCCACTGCAGATCTTCCTGCATTTCGCTACAATTTTCTAATGCTGCAACTTCTCTGTATACTACAGCGTCATCCGCGAAAAGCCGCATGGAACTTCCGACACTATCTACCAGGTCATTTATATATATTGTGAAAAGCAATAGTCCCATAACACTCCCCTGTGGCACGCCAGAGGTTACTTTAACGTCTGTAGACATCTCTCCATTGAGAACAACATGCTGTGTTCTGTTTGCTACAAACTCTTCAATCCAGCCACACAGCTGGTTTGATATTCCGTAGGCTCTTACTTTGTTTATCAGGTGACAGTGCGGAACTGTATCGAACGTCTTCTGGAAGTCAAGAACAATGGCATCTACCTGGGAGCCTGTATCTAATATTTTCTAGGTCTCATGAACAAATAAAGCGAGTTGGGTCTCACACGATCGCTGTTTCGGGAATCCATGTTGATTTCTACAGAGTAGATTCTGGGTTTCCAGAAATGACATGATACGAGAGCAAAAAACATGTTCTAAAATTCTACAACAGACCAATGTCAGAGATATACGTCTATAGTTTTGCGCATCTGCTCGATGACCCTTCTTGAAGACTGGGACTACCTGTGCTCTTTTCCAATCATTTGGAACCTTCCGTTCCTCTAGAGACTTGTGGTACACGGCTGTTAGAAGGGGGGCAATTTCTTTCGCGTACTCTGTGTAGAATCGAATTGGTATCCCGTCAGGTCCAGTGGACTTTCCTCTGTTGAGTGATTCCAGTTGCTTTTCTATTCCTGGGACACTCATTTCAATGTCAGCCATTTTTTCGTTTGTGCGAGGATTTAGAGAAGGAACTGCAGTGCGGTCTTCCTCTGTGAAACAGCTTTGGAAAAAGGTGTTTAGTATTTCAACTTTACGTGTGTCATCCTCTGTTTCAATGCCATCATCATCCCAGTGTCTGGATATGCTGTTTCGAGCCACTTACTGATTTAACATAAGACCAGAACTTCCTAGGATTTTCTGTCAAGTCGGTACATAGAATTCACAGAACGCTTCACGCATAGCCCTCCTTACGCTAACTTTGACATCGTTTAGCTTCTGTTTGTCTGAGAGGTTTTGGCTGCGTTTAAACTTGCAGTGAAGCTCTCTTTGCTTTCGCAGTAGTTTCCTAACTTTTTTGTTGAACCACGGTGGGTTTTTCCCATCCCTCACAGTTTTACTCAGCAAGTATCTGTCTAAAATGCATTTTACGATTGCCTTGAACTTTCTCCATAAACACTCAACATTGTCAGTGTCGAAACAGAAATTTTCATTTTGATCTGTTAGGTAGTCTGAAATCTGCCTCCTATTACTCTTGCTAAACAGATAAACCTTCCTCCCTTTTTTTATATTCCTATTTACTTCCATATTCAGGGATGCTGCAATGGCCTTATGATCACCGATTCCCTGTTCTGCACTTACAGAGTCGAAAAGTTTGGGTCTGTTTGTTATCAGTAGGTCCAAGATGTTATCTCCACGAGTCGGTTCTCTGTTTAATTGCTCGAGGTAATTTTCGGACAGTGCACTCAGTATAATGTCACTCGATGCTCTGTCCTGGCACCCATTCTAGACATCTGAGTGTCCCAGTCTATATCTGGTAAACTGAAATCTCCACCTAAGACTATAACATGCTGAGATCAAGTTGGCTTGGGACAAGTGTTTTCATTGCTGGAATTGGAAGAGGGAGAATAGGTCAATTTGGGTGTAGGACTGAAGCTGAGACCTTTAGATAGGACTGAGACTCCTGCCAGGCTGCGGTTTTTGGTGGAAAGATTAACAATGGTGTTCCCAGATCATTTTGGCTCTAGATTTGGTGTAGTGTTGTAGGGAGTTTTGGGGGATGAGTGCGGAAAGTTGTAAAGGTCAGCTAGGCAGGGTCTGGGCATTATGAGGGGTTGACGAGGAGATACACTGTGGGAAGTACAGGGGTTGGATAGTGGCAACAGCAGGGTATCATCAGGTTGGATAACTTACTACGGAGGTGGTATCAGGAATGCTGGTGCTGGAGAGCAAGGGATTCAGTTTCAGAGATGTGATATATGAACTAGATATTGCACGGAAGAAGTATCTTGCGGAGGGAGCAGAGGTAGTTCTGGGAAACCTATGCCATGGAAATGTGTTTTTGCAGCACCAGGTTTGTGAGGGAAATGGTCTGGCAGAATCTGAAAAGGTGAAGGTCATTGTGATAAGAGTGGTGGGATCCATAGAAAAGAATTTTTATAGTTAGGTCAATGGGGTTGATTCCATGGTTCAGGTAGCATTTAAGAAATAAGATGAGTGACTGGGTATTAGCCAGAGAAGGGATTCTTTGCTGAAGTGGTCCAGACAGCTGATAGGTATTCTTGCTTAAAGGAAATTGCTGTAACAAAGGGATCACCTTCAGAGGAGGGCAGGTATCCAAATAGAGAAGGAATTAGCATATTTCATCAAAACATAAGAGGTATTAGGGATAAATGCTTATAGATATTGACTCTGACGTTATTGGTTTATCAGATTACCACTTAAATAATTTGACAATTCAGAGGCTTCCTTTACCAGGATACAGATTAGCTGGCTGTTTTTCAAGGAGTTCTTAGCAGAATGGGGGGAGTGGTCATGTACATAAAAAACAGTATTCCATTTGAGTCCCTAGGTGTATCACGGCACTGCATTGAACAGGTACTGAATGTTGTGCAAGGGCAGTTGAATTTAGTGAAACTAAACTTCTAATTGTTGTTGTTTATAGGTCCTCAACTCTGACTTCAGAGCATTTCTGTTCAAGCTAGAGAGGGTTTTTGTTCACTTTATAGGAAGCAGCATAAATTAGTTATATGCAGTGACTTCAGTATTGCTTTTGTATGTGATTGTGTAAGAAAAAGGATTGTAGCGGCACCACCGTTTAAGATAGGGGAAGCTAGTTTTGTGTGATATTCGAAGCAGACTCTGCGTCGGCCTCAGAGCGTTGAACTAATGACCTGCTGTGGACTGAGACAATGTTGCCCCATCTGTTGCTGCGTGTAGCCCGGCGGTGTGACACACCTCACCGTCCAGGAGAGCTGCCACACTTGAATGAATCTCGTTAGAAAATGACACCTATTTATACTTGGCTGTGCGCCTCTGTTTTGCCAAGCACACGGTTCGCGTCATGTACGCATAACACTTAGGTTGGCCAGTGGCCCTCTTCTGCCTGTGACTTGCACCATGGCAACTGCTGTGTGTGCCCTCTCTGGCAGTTCTACACCCCTGTGGAATCTATTTGCCTTTGCAACTGCTGGTATGCGTAACTTACTGCAATCCGGCCACACCTGGCTGTATCTCGTGCTCTGAATATTGCACAAAACTAACTTTCCGTATCCTAAACGGTGGTGCCGCTACAGTGTGGATTTAAGCAACTACTTCAACTCACTGCTATGAAACCACAAGTTTCATTTTGTTACAATTAATGTGACAGATTGTATCCTGGTTATAAATTCAATAGTGTATAAATCAACGCAATAGCACAATCATACTCTACAATAATTAATACTCTACTATAGTTAATAGTCTGCATCATTGAAAAAGAAACAGAAACTGACTGCTTGTTACAGGCAGCAACAAAATAGTTTACATGACTTGTCACAAAAGCTATAATACTGTTATGAAATACCTTAAATGGCAAGTTTTTTAAAACAATCCTTCCAACTTTACTCTTTGGTTTCCATTTCTTCAAATCTTTGTTAATGAGGTTGGTTGACTTTTTCTTCGGCTTAAATGTTGCATTCTTCGATCTGATCTTCCCTTCTGAAAACATTCACACACATATAAACGCAAATGCAAATTTTCAAACTCATACTATCTTTATTCAAAATATGAAAATGAAAATTGCAATCTACACATTAGAAACAAAAAGAAGTTACTCTCATGGTATATCTTTCACAAAACAAAGGTATATTATTCATGATATCATCAGTACCGGGACAGTAAGAAATTCTTATATTAACATAGTATACTATGATAACAGGGGATTTTAATTCAAAAGAATTACAAAAAATAAAGAAATTTCTTCAATGGAAAACTTTCGACATGGTCCAGAAATTAAAGTGGTCACCTGTTAGTACTACCTGCAGAAAAGAGAAGCATGTTTGTCCTCCTTTTAGCTTTAATCTAATACAACAATAATTTGGTGAGGAGCAAATAGGGCTCACAATGAAACTGGGTGTGTTTTACCACACAATAAAGAAACTCTAGGAAAGGTAACAGTACTAAAACACTTTTGAATTCTAATTAGATCATAACACATAAGATGCAAAGTAAAAAAAGATACAGATCTAAAAAGAAACATACCAATCAGGCATGGAGTCACAAATCACAAGACCGAAAAAGAATCAGCATGGATTCTGGAAAAACTGCTTGTGTGGGGCCCAACTTAAGATATTCACACAAATAAGACTTGAAAAAATCCTTGGGAGAGCCAGCCATGACAAAACTATTCCATCTAATGAGCAAGCTATACACGACGGGCAAAATACCCTCAGATTACAAGAAGAATGTAATAGTTCCAGTTCCAAAGAAAGCAAGTGTCAACAGGAATGACTTTTACTGAACTAACTCATGTTAGCAAAATATTTGAAACAAATTATTCACAGTAGAATGGGAAAAAAAACTTGTAGAAGCTGCTTAAGAGGAAGACTTTTCGACTTATCTCAGAAGATAGGTTAGGTTAAAGAGAGGCAAAACTATATAATTTATAATATTTGTAGACATATAGAAAGTTTTTTTTACAGTGTTGACAGGGATGCACTTTTTTAATTATGTAGGTCCAACCCCTCGTCCTAGTCGTGGGAGATGGGCAATGGCGTGAAGTAGGAGATTGCCTGTAGAAGCGAGGTACAGTGTGTGCCCCGGGACTGCTATGGTAGCAGTGAAGCTCCTACAGGAACCCTGAAAAGTGACAGATATCGGGGCTCCGGTGAAGCTATGATAGGTCCAGCAAGCCAGTAGTGGATTATGATTTCTGCTTTCAAAAATAGGACGGGCCTTGGAAAGGATGGATTTAATCAACAATGAACTGGCTACAAACAAGGACTAAGATTTGGAACATTAAATACACAAACATTGACCGGAAAGGTGGAAGAGATGGTAGACATGATGGAAATAAAGAAGTTAGACCTATTGGTGTTAGCTGAAATGAGATGGAAAGGAGAAGGAAGGAAAGAAGTGAGGAAAGGCTACCGATTGTACTGGAGTGGAAATGAGGAGGGAAGGAGAAATGGAGTTGCGATAGTAGTAAGAGATGGATTAAAAGTGGAAGTGAAGAGAATAAGTGATAGGATGATGAAGACCAAAATATGACTCAAGGGCAGAACCATAGAGGTAATACAAGTGTATGCGCAGCTGGTGGGTTGCACTTCTTAGGGGAAGCAAGAGTTTGAAAGGGAAATGCAGAAGCAGATGGGAACAAAGAATATGGTAGTAATGCGGAATTTAAACGCACACGTTGGAAGAGAAAGACAAGGCTGTGAAAATGTGCTTGGACCAGAGGGTTGGGGCTGTCGAAATGAGGAAGGTGAAAGACTATTGGAGTTCTGTCAAAGGAATGGCTTGCTGGTTGGGAACTCTTGGTTCAGGAAGAGAGTACAGTCAAGTCTTAAAGAGAAAGTTGATAGTTTATTACTTCATGTACGATAGTGAGATGAATAGGATCATCATTGACATTAAGGTAATACCATCAGAGGCCTTGGATAGCAACAACCGTTTGCTAGTAATGAACCTGAGAGGGACTAAGGATATTAAAGGTACAGAAAACTAGGAAAGACGTATGAAGGTATGGAAGTTGAAGGAGGAAGAAAGCAGGCTACAGTACCTACTAGTAGTAAAGGAAAGCATTGCAAAGGATGAACCAAAAATGGTAGAAGAGGAATGGGGTAGATTCAAGCGAACATTAATAAGTGCAGCAGAAGCAATACATGGGAGGACAAGCAACAAAAGGAGATGGAAAGAAACACCCTGGTGGAATGATAAAACAAAGGATATAGTACAGAAGAAGAATAGAGCCTTTATGGTATGGTTCCAGAAGAGAACAGTAGAGACAAGAGAAGAATGTCAGGCAAGAAAGAAATACGCAAAAAGAGAGGTGGCAGAGGAAAGAATAAAGTGGATGGAACAGTGGACCAGAATGACGGAGGATAGTGAAGGTTCAGAAAAAGGTGTAATATGGGATGATTAAAAGTAAGGGGAAGAACGGTATGACAGATTATGCTCAAATGGTGAATAAATGTGGACAAGATGTGGAGAATATGGAGGAACTCAAGAATACGTGGAAGGTGTATTTTGAAAAACTCCTGAACCCAAATGGAGACCTGGATGAGGAGGAACAAGACGAGGAGAAAAAAGAGGAGGAGCAGCAAATAGAAAAAGACCTTACATGGGGAAAAGTGGAAGAGGCATTGGGAAAGATGAAGGGAGGGAAGTCACCAGGTCTGGATGAGCTAAGTGTAGAGAAGGTGAGAGCAGCAGGAGAGGTGGGGACACAATGGCTATATCGAGTAATGAAAATTGTGTGGAGACAGAAGATGATCCCAGAAGACTGGAAAAGGGGAATAATTGACCCAATCTTTAAGAAGGGAAATAGGAAAGAGTGCAAGAACTATCAGGGGATAACTTTAATGAGTGACTGTATAAAGATTTTTGAGAAAATTTTGGAATCATGAATTTGGGCAAGATTAGAAAGAAGAATGAGAGAAGAGCAACATGGCTTGAACGAAAAGTACAAGAATATGGGATGAAATTTAGTATAAGTAAGAGTGAGATGATTATCACAACAAGAAAGAAGGAGAGAGGAACAACTGGAATAACAATTGGTGGGGAACAATTTAGGAGAGTGGAGAGTTTCAAGTACCTAGGAAGCCTGATATAGGAAGATGGAAAAAATGACAGAGAAATAAACGAGTGGGGGAGAAAAGCAGAAGCATTTGGAAGTGTGTCAGAAGACTGATATGGAGCAAGGATGTACCCCCAAATCAGTAAAAAGGTTATATACCAGTCATACTATGTCCTGATCCTGAAATATGCATCAGAAACCTGGGTTATGAAAGGAAGAGAGAAAAGCAATATTCAAGCTAGTGAGATGAAATTCTTGAGAAATATTATTGGAGGGACAAACATAGACAGGTTAAGGAATGAGAGGATCAGAGAGTTAATGAAGGTGAAACCATTACAGGAGGAGATAGAGAAAACAAGGCTGAGATGATATGGACACTTTAAGAGAATGGAGGAGAAGAGGATACCCAGGAGGATACACGAGATGAAATTGGAAGGAAAGAGACCAAGAGGAAGACTGAGAGACAAATGGCTGAAAGGAGTAGAGGAATGCATCCAGAAGAAAGGAGAAGAGTGGACCAAGGTGAAGACAGAGAGACGGTGACAAGGCGGAAGATGATGGAGAAGCCAATGTTCTATACAGACCCGGCTAGAGGCTGGAAACTGTCCAAGACGATGATGATTATGAGGCAGCAGGGATTAAATAAAGGGAACTAATGGTTATTTGCAACTTGCAGAGAAACCAGACTGCAGTTACAAAGAGTCAAAGAACTTGAAAACAAGTTGGAATGAAAAAGGGCTGTAGTGTATCACCAAAATCATTCAATCTCTACTTTGCATAAGCAACAAAGGAAATCTAAAAAAAAATGGGAGAAGGAATCAAAGTTCAGGGAGAAGAAACAAAAACTTAGAAGAGCATATAACACATTGGATACAGTCTTGAAAAGAGGCTATAAGATGACCAAAAGCAAAACAAGGCTAATGGAATGTATTTGAATTACATCAAATAATCTGAGGGAAATTACATTAAGAAAAGAGACACTAAAAGTAGTAGATGAATTTTGCAATTTGGGCAGCAAAACAACTAATGGTAGCCAAAGTAGGGAGGATATAAAATGAAAACTGGCCATTGCAAGGAAAGCATTTCTGAAAAAGAGGAATTTGTTGCCATCTAACATAAATTTAAGTGTTATTAAGCCTTTTCTGAAGGTATCTATCTGGAATGTAGTCTTGTACAAGACTGACACGTGGACAGTAGGATAAATCCTGTAATATTAAGGAATTGTCAGTATGGATGTAGACTGCAGTAGTTATTCAGAGGTGAAGAGGAAGCAGCCTGGTACAATTCTGCATCTACATCTATATTCTGCAAAGCACTGTGAGGTGCACAGCAGAGGGTATGTCCTATTGTAAGAGTTATTGGGTTTCTTCCTGTTCCATTCACATACGCCGTGTGGGAAGAATTGCTGTCTGAATGCCATTGTGCTTGCAGTAATTATTCTAATCTTATCCTCACAATCCCTATGTGACCATATATAAGGGATTGTAGCATATTCCTAGAGTATTTATTTAAAGCTGGTTCTTGAAACTTTGTTAATAGGCTTTCTCGGGATAGTTTACGTCTATTTTGAAGAGTCTTCCAGTTCAGTTCCTTCAGTATCTCTGTGACCATTCGCATTGCACCTGTTAGTCCTAACCAGTATGGATCCCACACACTTGAGAAATTTTCTAGAACTGGCTGCACAAGTGATTTGTACGAAATCTCCTTGTAGATTGACTGCACTTCCACAGTATTCTATCAATAAACTGAAGACTACGATCTGTTTTACCCGTGACTAAACCTATGTAATCATTCCATTTCATATCCCTACAAAGTGCTACACCCTGGTATTTGTAGAAGTTGGCTGATTCCAACAGAGACTCATTGGTATTATAGTCTAGGATATCATGTTTTCCGTTTTCTGGAGTGCAAAATTTTAAACGTATGAACATTTAAAGCGAGTTGCCAATCTCTGCACCACTTTGAAATCTTATCACAATCTGACTTATTATTTATGCAGCTTCTTTTATATAGTAATTCATTATATATAACTGTATCATCTGCAAGGTCATTAATATACAACATGAACAGCAAAGGTTCCAACACAATTCCCTGGGGCACACCTGAAGTTACTTCTACATCTGACAATGACTCTCCATCCAAGATAACATGCTGCGTCCTCCCTACCAAAAAGTCATCAATTCGGTCACAAGTTTCACTTGATATCCCATATGATAAGCATACATGTGGTACTGAGTCAAATGCTTTTTGGAAATCAAGAAATACGGTATCTACCAGATTGCCTTGATCCAAAGCTTTCGGTATGCTATGTGAGAAAAGTGTGAGTTTGGTTTCACATAATCAATGTTTTTGAAACTGATGCTGGTTGGCATTGAGAAGGTCATTCTGTTCAAAATGCATGTCTGAGATCAAAATATGTCCCAAGATTCCAGAACAAATCGATGTCAAGGATACTGGATGGTAGTTTTGTGGATCACTTCCACTACTCTTCTTATAGACGGATGCGACCTGTGCATAGTTAGATGCAGGGCTGACTCAGCCATAAATTCAGTATAGAATATGACAGGGATTCCATCAAGCCCTGGACCTTTCTTCAATTTTAACGATTTTCAGCTGTTTCTCAACGCCACTGACGCTAATACTTATTTCGTTCATCTTTTCAGTGGTACGAGGACTAAACAGGGGTAGTTCTCCTGGGTTTGCCTTTGTAAAGGAACATTTGAAAATTTAGTTAAGCATTTCAGCTTCTGTTTTGCTACCCTCAGTTTCAGTTCTTGTCTCATTCGCTAAGACCGGACACCTACAATGATGCCACTAACAGCCTTTACATATGACCAGGATTTCTTTGGGTTCCGTGGAAGATCACTTGAGGAAGATTCTGCAAAGAGCATAATTTAATTATCACTAACATTTAGTTTGAGAATCATGAAAGAAAGCTGTACACATGGAGGACACTTGGAGACCATGGAAGGTCTCAGATCAATTATATAATGGTAAGTCATTTCCAGAGGTAAATGTGGACTCTGACCACAATTCACTGGTTATCAACTGTAGATTACAACAGAAGAAATTGCAAAAGAAAGATAGAAATTAAGCTGATGGGACAGATAAGTTGAAAGAACCAGAGGTTGTCGTGCATTTCAGAGGGAACGTTACACAACAGTTGACAAGAACAGGGGAAAGGAATAGAATAAAAGATGAGTAAGTAGCTTTGAGAGATGGAATAGTGAAGGCAACAGAGGATCAAAGACAAGGTCTAGTCGACATCATCGGATAAGACATGAGATATCGAATTTTCACAAACTGCGACACTGTCGCGAATAAAACAGAGACCTGAATACAGAATAAATTTCCTTTACTTTACATCTATGGTCACAAACTTTCTGTCAACAGATTACCAATTTTGGACTATAATGACCATCTTCAGATCTGTTTTACAAAAACAATGTCCTACTGTACTGCAGCCATAGTGGCAATGTCGAATGTTAAAAGCAAAATCAGCACCAACAGCATCAAATATATATAAATAACAGCATATGCAAGAGTCATCTTGTCAGCAGCACTATCGTTCAAAACAAACTTAATTTGATTGGTGAAAGGAGAAAATATAAAAATGCAGTAAATCAAGCAGATGGAAAGGAATACAAATATCTAAAAAAAAAAAAAAAAAAAAAAAAAAAAAAAAAAAAAAAAAAAAAAAAAGAGAGAGAGAGAGAGAGAGAGATTGACAGGAGGCACAAAATATCTAAGCAGGAATGGCTAGAGGACACGTGTAAGGGTTTAGAAGCAAGGAAATGATAGATGCTTCTACAAGAAAATTATGGAGATCTTAGGAGAAAAGTGAAGCAGCTGTATGAATATTAGAAGCTCTGGTGGAAAACCAGTCCTAAGACCAGAAGGGAAAGCTGTAAAGTAGGAGGAATATATAAAGGGTTTATACATGGGAGATGTACTTGAGAGCAATATTATAGAAAGGAAGAGGGCACGGATGAAGATGAGATGGGAGACATGATACTGCAAGAAAAATCTGACAGAACGCTGACAGACCTAAGTCAAAATAAGGCCCTGGGGCCATGACAAACTATTCCATCTGGTTTGCAAGGTGTACGAGACAGCCGAAATACCCTCATACTTCAAGAAGAATATAATAATTTCAATTCCAAAGAAAGAATATGCTGACAGGTATGGACATTACTCAGCTATCAGTTTAATAAGTCATGGTTGGAAAATACCAACACAGATTCTTTAGAGAAGAACGGAAATGCTGGTAGAAGTCGACCTTGGGGAAGATCAGCTTGGATTCAGGAGAAATGTAGGAACATGCGAGACACTACTGACTCTACGAATTATCTTAGAAGACAGCGTAAGGAAAAGTAAACCTACATTTACAGCATTTGTAGACCTAGAGAAAGCTTTGTTAATTGGAATACTCTCTCTGAAATTCTGAAGGTAGCAGGGTAAAATACAGGGAACGAAAGGCTATTTACAATTTGTACAGATGACAGTTATAAGAGTCGAGAGGCATGAAAGCCTCTTATATTGAGCAAGCAGTAAAGGAAACAAAAGAAAAATTTGAAGTAGGAATTATATTCCATGGAGAAGAAATAAAGATTTCGAAGTTTGCTGATGACATTGTATTACTGTCGGAGACAGTAAATGACCTGGAAGAGCAGCTGAATGGAATGGACAGTCTTGAAAGCAGGATATAAGATGAACATCAACAAAAGCAAAACGAGGATAATGGAATGTAGTCGAATTACATCTGGTGATGCTGAGTGAATTAGGTTACAACACAAGACACTTCAGGTAGTAGATGAGTTTTGCTATTTGGGCAGCAAAGTAACTGGTGATGGTCAAAGTAGACAGGTCATAAAAAGTACACTGACAATGGCACAAAAAGCATTTTTGAAGAAGAGAAATTTGTTAACATCAAATACAGACTTGAATGACAGTGAGTCTTTCCTGAAAGTATTCATATGCACTGTAGCCATTTACAAAAGTGAAACTTGGACAATAAACAGTTTAGACAAAAAGAGAATGCAAGCTTTTAAAGTGTGGTGCCACAGAAGAATGCTGAAGATTAGTTGGGTAGATACTGTAACTACTGAGGAGATACTGAACAGAATTGAGAAGGAAAAAAAAATTGTGGTAGACCCTGACTAGGGGAAGGGATTGGTTGATAGGACACAATCTGAGACACCAAGGGATCACCAATTTAGTAGTGAAGGGAAGTGTGGGGGGTAAAAATTGTAGAGAGAGTCCAAGAAATAGCTACAGTAAGCAGAATCAAAAGGGTGTAGGTTGCAGTGGTTATTCAGAAATGTAGAGGCTTGCATAGGATAAAGTAGTGTGGAGAGCTGCATAAAACCAGTTTTTGGACTGAAGACCACCACCACAACGACAACAACAAGATGGCTCATTGCACTGTAACTAACAGTGGGGACAAAATTTTAAAAATATTTGTTTTATATTTTTGAGTTTCGTGAATCCTTGACATGAATGTATTGCTAGAACATAGAATGTGTCAGTTAATTACACTAATGCATTATTTAAGTAGTCGTAAGGCTTAAAATCCAAGTCATATGCAAACAGATACCTGAAAAGTGACATCCAAGCCCTCAAACAGTAACTGAGACAACTGTAGTAATAATTCTCACACATCCAAATTTACAGCTTACAGGCTTATGCATAAAAGAAGTATTCTGTTAAAAAGTGAGATACCAGTCAACATATTAAGTTTGTGCAGTAATCTTTCAGTATATAAATATAAAATAAATATATACATAAAGTAATGTCTATAAGTGATATAAAATCAAATAGTAATTAATGCTGAAAATTACACTCTGTCAAAATTCCTGTACAGACTAGAAAGATTAACTAGAAGATAAACTTTCAGCTATTTTCTGAATTTAGTCAGATCTCTAATGATCGATTTCAAATGTTTATGTTTGAATAATGGACTCGCTTCTGTACCACGCTGAGATGTTGTTATATTTTTGTGAAGACGAAGTTTAATTCTTGCAACATTAACATGATATACACTGTTTACTTCGTAAATTGTATAACTTTTGTTGACAGAGCATGTAAGTTTGAAAATGTTCTGGCATGGCATGGTGAGAATCATCAGCTGCTTGAATAAATTTCTGCAAGAATGTTCAAGATTGTTAGAAACATTAGCTTTATCACATTTATGTAAGAATGATTCGACAATTGCATATTTTAAGTCCATTAACAGCAGTACATTGATTAAAGACTCATTAAATATGCGGCAGAGAACTAAAAATAAATTTAAAGCAGTATTATGGTGCTTTGACTGCTATGTTGACTACATCAGTGGCATTCTTGCTTTTAATTTATCTAATCACTTTCCCAATCTCATCAGCTGTGATAGAGCAGGTCTACAAGCATCAGGTTAATTTTATTCTGCACTGGTTTTTATACACTTATTGCCTCAACAATAGTCCCTATAGACCCTTTACAACCAATTCGATCAGCTATTGTCAGTAAATGACTGTTGCTGATACTGGCAACTATTTCATCTTCTTCTATCATTTTAAAATTTCTTTTAAAGTGTGCTAAACACAAGAAATCAATCTGTTTAACCAGGAAAATAAATGAATTCGTGAAGAAACGCTATGTGAGATGTGTAAAGCAATTTCAGCTATGAAGGGAATGGCGCCTTATGGTGTTTTCCAAACAGGTGAAGCTGGAGTAAAAGTGCCTTCAATAAGAACTTGCAAAATTGTTAACCGAGTGTCCGACACGGAGGACAATCCCCAAAGCCTGGAGCAGAACTGTAATCAGTCTACTTCACAAAACAGGAGACGGGCAAAAAATAAAAATTAAACTATAAATTTATGAAAAAAAGAACTTTAGATTCTGAAAGCATAGGAATAAGTTGGTGTTAGAAGAGGATTCTTCTGTTTCAACAAAATTTTCTCTGAGGTTGCTTGAGAACCGAATCACAGGTTCAACCTAAGTTGGTGTAGGCTACTGAAGAATATGAATGTCAGTTTTACATACTTCAATAAATATATGAAGATGGTATCTGTTCCCAAAAGAACAGATACCATTGACGACCATGTACCTTCTCTAGAATGAAATGATAATTAAATCGAAACCCTTAGCTGCCGACAGGTGTTGATATACATCAATGGGGACAGCTGAAAATGTGTGCCCTGATTGGTACTCGAAAACAGGGTCTCCTACTTAAATGGCAGACGCTCTATTCATCTGAGACACCGAGGGCACAGAGGATAGTGTGACTGCAGGTACTTACCCCTTGCACGCCTCCCGCGAGACCCACATTCCCAACTGCAATAGCACCATCCTCTGCGCCCTCAGTGGCTCAGATGGATAGAGCGTCTGCCATGTAAGAAAGAGATCCCGGGTTCGAGTCCTGGTTGGGGCACACATTTTTGAGCTGTCCCCATTGATGTATATCAACAACACCTGTCAGCAGCTAAGGGTTTCGATTTAATTATCATTACTTCAATAAACTTCATCAAGATAATGGGAAACCTTGAATTACAAAGAGTATCTGGCAATGAAATCCATATGACCATCACTATTCTCTGCAGATCTTAAGAGTTCACATACCAGTACTTCAACTGCTGAAACAAAGAAAGAATATGTATTAAAGAATATATATGAACTACATTCATTTTGCTGATGACAAAGTATTGTAGTCTAAATAAACTTCCACAGTATACAGAACTTAACACAGTAAGTTTTTGTTCAATTCACATATTACCATCAACACCATCTTCAATAGGGACTTGACTTTCACTGCTGAATAAAGTTACCTTTCAAACTTTGTCAAACAATACAGTGATCGACTTGTAGCTCATGGCTGTTCTCTAATATTGTCTACCATTTTACATCAGACTTTTGTTTCAATCTCTTGATATTTCTTGCATTGCAGCAAACAACATCCTTGCGCCATCTACCAGACATTCACATACCTGAATGTCTTGTCTACAACCATATCTTTTTCATTACAGTCATAATTACATCTTCTACTTTGGTATGCTGCATGTTTGTTTTTCTGTCTTTCCTACATTGACTTTATGCTTTCCTTTACAGACTCATTGGAAGTTTTATATTCCCGTAATTACGAAAAAAAAGCTCAGAGTATAAAGAATGTTTGCATTTTCATGCAAGAAATGCCTTTTGTAACTACGACACATTAAGTGTTAGGCCTATACACAATGTGCATTAGAATATGTAACGAAGTTCGTCTGCAGGACTTTCTATTGCACAAAACACTATTGTAAGGGGACATAAAAGTTTTGTTGATACAGACTGGAATTATTAGAGTTAAAACCTATTTTTCGTTTAGTTACATCAGTCACTACATAACTCATTCAGATCACCTGTATTACAAGTAAGCAACAAAATCGTCTATCGAATACATAAAGCTGTCAACAAAAACGATTTTTTGTTATACATCGTAACTGTAACTTGATGAAGTAACTAACATAGAGTTCTAATACTAATATCATCAAACTAATAAATTCAGCAATAAAGTTAAATTAGACGTAAAATGCTATATTTTATCGATTATCTTAGACTGGTGATTTAAATCAGATCCGCATTTTCTTAGTATATAAAATGCTTACTTTTCGCCATTCTACGTCTATGTTACTGGAAGAATGGTGCTGTCAACAAGATATTTGTTTAAAAAACACTTTGTATTACAAAAACATAACAACAGCAGCACTAGTGTTTACGGCAAATCAAATGAGCACATGGCCCATGTTCATAAACATCTCTGATTTTATATTAAGATACATTGATCCGCAGACATATCCGCAGACATCACTAGAAAAGTAACATGTAGGTGTACTAGCTGATCCTTCTATACTGTATGTAATTATACGTTTTTCTGTCATCTTCTACATACTAGTTCAATCATGCAGTCCTTACGTATTACTTCTAGAATAATACCTTAGAAACTTTTTTTTCGGTATGTTGCTTATTGTGTATAATGTATTATATCTTTGGCGCGTGCAATGTTGATTTTTGTCTTCACGTTTCTTGTCATTGGTAGTACTAACAATTTGTTGACAGGTAGTTAACGTTTCTCGTTGCGAATGGTTTCAGCAAAATAAACCAGGATGAGCGCCGTTAATCTGCGCCAACAGAAATTGGAGCAACAGGTAATGCGTTGTTTCTTATCGGCGAAATTGTTCTACGTAATTACTGTGTCAAGTACTAATAATTCTTGTTATTCAGCGTCAATTGATGGAACAGAAGATGCGCCAGAAAAGGCAAACACTTGGTATGGTTCAAGCCTCAGACGCCCGTGCTTCTTCAGCTAAAGGCCCAAATGGGTTTCAGCCGAGGCTTTCGCTCCCGTCACGAGGAAGAGAACTGCATGGTTTGTACTTATAATTGTAATTTTTATTACTGTATAATATTGAATAATTATCATATGTTTGTTCCTCTTTTCGTAAAGGATATGACGGGCCCCTGCAGTTCACAATGGAGCCAGGGAATCCAGATCTGGTGATATCATTACCGGCGAATGGTTCAGAAGCTTCACACCGCGAGGAAAACGGTAAAAATCGTATTGTCTAATTCCTATTTATCATTCAGACGATACGACACACGTAGCCATAACTGTCAGTGCGTCGATACTGATGATAGCATTATACTCCCTAACTGCCCAATAAATATTTCTCAACGAAGTGAAATAAATATGAGTCATTAAACTGGGCCGTTGTAATAACACTGTTGTTTTTAAATATCAAATATGCCATATATTGGCAACACCTTTATCGTTCAGAGTAGCATAGACTTGTGTTGCAACATTTAATTCATTGCAAGAACAATAGTTTACTTCAAAACGTTTAAACACATGTTGACACTAATTTGTTGTTAAAGCTCTTACTGGGGCAATGGCACCACACACAACTAAAACCGAAAGAAAAGTCAGAGGGAAAAAAAAGACCAAACTCACTGATACATTCTTGTATGAACTGTTAGACTTCGCAGCTCTTAATGGCATTATAACAAAAAGATCATACTACCAGTCGATTTAATTTTTGATAGCCATTTATCCGTCTCCTGCTCTTGGCCTCTCCCGCCATGAACACTCTGTAGAATCCTAGCCGTCAGTCAGAAAGGTATTTTAAGCCTTGTAAAAGAAAGAGGGAATCTAAGATAAACTTCTTACTGGAGAGAAATCTTGCTAAAAGTGGATTATGTCTGATGGTGTCCATTTACAGATGGTAAATGTCACGTGTTCCATGATACAAAGATATGCAGCCAGATACAAGAAGCGAACAAACTGCTTTTTGTAAAAAAAAAATCTGTGTTTTTATTAATGTAGTTTATGATGTCACTAATCTGTAGAGTAGGTTTACGTGTAGGTTATTGATAGTGACAATTTGGCTGAGTCAGCAAAGCCAAGGAAAGTGAATACGAAATCTTAGTTGTGGTGAAATACTAATATGTAATGTAACTCTTGGGAATGATCTTGCTAAATACAAGTTGTCCATGAGACATCATCTAGCAGTGTATTGTCCTACTCCACTGATTAGTGCACAAATTATTGTTTGAAATCCTGTCCAGTTCCCCATTTTCTGCAAGCATTTACCCAATTGTTTTATATAACTACACGTCTTGTGAATGGCTTTTTAAGGAGGTCGGAGTGTCTATGGTTAGGACTGAAGTAGTGGTGCAAGATACTCTCAGCCATGCACCATACAATGGATTGTGAAGTATGTACGTCAATGTAGAAGTTTTGTACTCTAGTGCAAAGGTATTTAACAAACTTCCAGCTAACACAGGGAAAGAAATTTGGATCTCTACGAATCGGAAAGAAAATTAAAAAATTTCCTTAAGAGCCACTCTGTGTACAAATTATCTGACCTAGATTCAATGACTGAATATTTTTGCTTTGGTAGTGGCACATATCAGGCTCTACTGTAAGTATGTCAAATAGCAGCAAATTATTGACAGAGCAGTCTCGTAATATGTTGGTAGCCATTTCCTTTGAAAAGCACTAATGTAACTATGTAAATATTCAGGTATCTGCAGAAAACAAACAGCAGCCATCTGTGTGATTGACATGTCTTTTGATTTGTTGCATTAAAAATAACTAGCATAAACACAAATAGCACTAAGCAATATAGCCATATTGTTAATACCTTGTCCTTATTATCTTCCTTTTTGTTTCTTCTTTTGTTAATGTGTGTTTTGACTTGTTTTACACACCTGAAGAATCTTATATTTCACAGATCAAAAAGGACAGAAAAAAGATGAGGGTTTCTCATCCCGTTGACAGTGAGGTTGTCATTGATGGATCACCTCCTCAGTTTAGGGAGGGATGTGGAAGGAAGTTGGCTACACTCATGCAATATAAGCATCCTGGCATTTGCATTGAACCATTTAGAGAAATCGGGAAAACCTGAATGTGGATGGCCAGATGGGATTTTCTTTGAAATGCCTTCATTGTTTTACCACTTCACCACCACACTCAGTTCATTAGAATCTATAGAATATGAGCAATTATCCTGTTTGAGTGACAAGTTATGTAGATTTTTTTTTTGTCCTTTGAGCATATAAGCTGGCCACTGTGGCTGAGTCCGGAACCGTGCTGCTGCTATGGTCACAGGTTCGAATCCTGCCTCAAGTATGGATGTGTGTGATGTCCTTAGGTTAGTTAGGTTTAAGTAGTTCTAAGTCTAGGGGACTGATAAACTCAGATGTTAAGTCCCATAGTGCTTAGAGCCATTTGAACCATTTTTTGAGCATTTGATGTATCTTATTGGACTTCTGAAATAAATTAGACATTGATTCATATTCGTCCCATACAAAACTTCAATCTTACCATAGTGAGGTAGTATGGATGTCTCAACAATGCATAGAGCCCTATTGTGGTTACGTCATCACACAGATAGTGTTTTTGTGTTTCTGTATGTCTGGTCCTCAAGATGGATGGCAACTTTTTCAGCATTTGCAGCAACTACAGTCTGGCTGATCGAAGGATTTTGCCTTTTAACATACCCATTATGGCCCTGATATGTTGATATTACAACATTGCTGAAACATGTGGAAAATAACAGCCAATATATTTTCAAAGGACACGCCACTTTATGATATGGAGAATTGCATCAAACCAGTTCACAGACTGAAGACTACAACTTCATATTGGCCCCATGGGAGTTTGAACCCCACCCCTTGCAAATATGGGTCCATTGCCTTAACACTACACAATTTCACTCAGTATGTTATTGTCAAAAGAATAATGTATGTTTTTATAGCTATTTATGTTGTACCTTAAAAATTCTGCAACTATATCCTCGATACGGCTTCTTTCCATATCCATGGTCAGTTGGCTTTGATTTGTCCATGGATAACAGTCAAGAGGTAAATATATGCACGGCTGTAACCAATATAATTCACTGTCACAGTTATCAAAATATATTGATGCATTTGGCTTCAAGAAAAAGTCTGATGTACATAGTAAGCTTGTCCTCACATTTTTCGCACTTCGCTAAAGAAGTGTTTTAATAAAAGTCAGAAAGTTGCCCAGTGTAACTAAGTTTTGACTTCAACTTCTGCTAACAAGGGAAAAGCCCATTGATAAACACTGTAAGTAAATTGTATGCAAAATTCACGAAGAATACTGTTTTTAATGTATAAGTAATAAAATGTAGAAACACATGATTACTATATTTACAAAATGGTGACTAAAGATTCTTTGTAAATAAAAGCAAAACATGTCTGGTGTAAAACACACTTAAAAGTGTGTTATGATTAAGATGGAAAAACAAGTAATGATTAATATTGCTTCAAACAACGCAGCAGATGGTGTCGCACAGCAGTTAGTGCCGCTGGCCGGAAGCTGCAGATCACCAGTTAAACTTTATCCGTTCAAAATTTCTTATGTTCGTGTATTCTGGAATGTTCAGTTTGTGTATTAATAGCAATACTGTCTGTCCAATGGTTCAGTTCTGGCTGTACATTGGCCTCCATAATAAATATGCATTTAGTGTTGTATTTCATTGATGATCCTGCTTTTGGATATGAACTTAATTCTGGTTATGCATGACATTATCTAGTGGAGTCTCTGGGTACTTCAAAACACCTACAGTGACATGCCTCCAGTTAGGCAACAAAAGCTGTCAAGTAAAGGGACAGGAACCAGGATTCTAGCAGGAAATCATGCCCAAGTCCATATATTCAGGAAAATGTATCTAAAACAGCACAAACTTAGCTGCATGCTAGGCATGCTTCAGGTTTTCTGGAAATACTGGTCAGGACCTAACAAAAAGACATCGATGAAGTCCCCATTTACACAGGTGGAATGACATGCATTTGACAAAAGTATACTTTTTCATGTACAGCACAGCTCAACAGTGGTTTGAGAACAACAAAGAGAAGCTCAGTAGCTGGGATAATTTCTGGGCCAAACTGAAAATAATAATAATAATAATAATAATAATTATTATTATTATTTGGTGACAATCGGCACCAAATCTATTTAGCAGAAAAATAATTGAAGAGAGAAGTGCAACATCATGAAGAAACAACAGACCTACATACAGTGTGTTTTGGCCCTGTGCTACATTTTTAATCTTAATACTACACAAGTTGACAAAATATCAGACTTGATGAAAGTTGTTACAGAAGCTATTCTGGTAACAGATGTCATAGCAACCAAAGAATACAAGTGGTGTCAGCACACTGAGGAAATGCAACAAAATATAGTATGACAGTTGTGGATGATTAGCAAGTCATATGCTAGGCTGTAAGAGATGAGATACAACATTTTATGGGAGCCATAACTCTCCAACCTAGTATGGAAGAAATAATAACCATACCTACAGTTAATGACTCTGAAACTGGCTTTTGTAGAGAATATTTTCTGTCTTGATTTTATCCAGGCTATATCAGCCCACATTGCACAAGAGAGAATGGTGATACGGAAGGATTAAAGTTGGGGAGTTGTTTCTCATTCAGGTAGCTTAGAAGACAACTATGTTTATACTTTCTGCATCCTGGGTATGTTGTATGCTACTGGAGAGAAAGATGACTAGTTTTGACTTCTGTGGTACTAGGCATCTACCATCAAAATAGTTCTATTCATGTCAATCAACCACGGGCAATTATAATCAACCTATGGTATGAATCTTGTTGCTGTACCCTGCACGTGGTCACTCCCCAACACACTGTAGCCATTTACCTTCACTACAGAGGTACTACTGCTTGCTTAGTTGCCAAATTCAGGAAAACTAATTGAAACAACCATCTAAGGAAGGAAAGCCACCACAGATGAAAATCTTCCACGAACAAATCACAAAGATGTTAGGAAATCTCATTGTTGCCATTAGTAATGGATTACCGCTCTGGCTCAGGAGGCTTCTGTTTCTGTAATTTCAAATGCTTATCACCAGATAAAAAAAGACTGTGTTCCATGATATAATGCAAATGGGCTGAAAGTCGCAAACTGAAAGTATGTCCAGTGACAGGAACATGTATTACAAGAATAGCTATCAGTGATGGAATACAGCCCTTTAAATTTGTGTACCGGAATATAGTCATAATGATATTCTTGGATGAGACGAGTTGCAGACATCACGAGCAGCGAGCAGTCATAGGCTGTGGAAGATTAGGGCTCCAGATTGACAAAGCTATTTCAGCAAGCACATAAAACAAAGATTGCAGCTGAAGACTGAGTTATTCCGCCATCATCGAGAAGAGTTCCAGACATGCAAGAAAACCACTTAGACTCTCAAAAGAAATTAACAAGCCAGGGGTGATCATAAGCATAGTCAAGGAGAATGGAGAATTTTGGATCGCTACCACAAGTGGGCACAGTTCATCCCTAAAGGTATGTTTGTAGGGACAGCCAATCCAATTGAGGAAAGGCAGTGAAATGCCATTGATGATAATGCTCCACTACCATGACAGACAGTTCAGAGGAAGGAAGCTGCTATTGAACTGCCAGTGGGATCTGGCCTGACCATGGAGCAGTGTTGGTCATTTTTAGCCATTTTGTGCCAGTTTTTGATTGCTTTGAAATCCAGAGTGGAGAAAAGACAGTCCAAGCAGCTATTGGTGAAACACCTTATCAAAACTGGGGATCATCCACCAAGTACCTATTACTCGTGTAGGGTGTCGCCTGTGATAATCCAGGAGAAAGTGGAGATGATGCTGCAAGATGGCATTGAACCTTCTTGTGAAGGAGTAGGATGGCACATGGAGTTTCTGCGTTGATCACCAACTACTAAGAACAATCACAAGTAAAGATGTCTGCCCTGTGCTGTGCATTGATGACACCCTAGACTGCTTGAAAGGAGGGAAGTATTTCTAAACTTTGGACATGCAGACAGGCTGCTGTTTTACTGCTGGCCTCCACCTAAATCCATTAAAGTGCCTCTCTCTTGCCAAAGAAATCAAAATCTAGGAGCACCCAGTGAATTGAAAAGGAGGGCAATCAAAGATTTTCCAGTTCCTTGATGCATTCATATGACACTGCGTGAAGAGTTTGATAGAGCACTGAAAGGCCCCGGAAGTAGACAACATTCCATCAGAACTACTGACAGCCTTGGGAGAGCCAATCCTGACAACTCTCTACCATCTGGTGAGCAAGATGTATGAGACAGGCGAAACACCCTCAGACTTCAAGAAGAATATAATAATTCCAATCCCAAAGAAAGCAGGTGTTGACAGATGTGAAAATTACCGAACATTCAGTTTAATAAGTCACGGTTGCAAAATACTAACGCGAATTCTTTACAGACGAATGGAAAAACTAGTAGAAGCCGACCTTGGGGAAGATCAGTTTGGATTCCATAGAAATGTTGGAACACGTGAGACAATACTGACGCTACGACTTATCTTAGAAGCTAGATTAAGAAAAGGCAAACCTACGTTTCTAGCATTTGTAGACTTAGAGAAAGCTTTTGACAATGTTGACTGGAATACTCTCTTTCAAATTCTGAAGGTGGCAGGGGTAAAATACAGGGAGCAAAAAGCTATTTACAGTTTGTGGAGAAACCAGATGGTAGATATAAGAGTCGAGGGACATCAAAGGGAAGCAGTGGTTGGGAAGGGAGTGAGACAGGGTTGTAGCCTCTCCCTGATGTTATTCAATCTGTATATTGAGCAAGCAGTGAAGGAAACAAAAGAAAAATTCGGAGTAGGTATTAAAATCCATGGAGAAGAAATAAAAACTTTGAGGTTCGCCGATGACATTGTAATTCTGTCAGAGACAGCAAAGGACTTGGAAGAGCAGTTGAACAGAATGGACAGTGTCTTGAAAGGAGGGTATAAGATGAACATCAACAAAAGCAAAATGAGGATAATGGAATGTAGTCGAATTGAGTCAGGTGATGCTGAGGGAATTAGATTAGGAAATGGAACACTTAAAGTAGTAAAGGAGTTTTGCTATTTGGGGAGCAAAATAACTGATGATGGTCAAAGTAGAGAGGATATAAAATGTAGACTGGCAATGGCAAGGAAAGCATTTCTGAAGAAGAGAAATTTGTTAACATCGAGTATAGATTTAAATGTCAGGAAGTCATATGTGAAAGTATTTGTATGGAGTGTAGCTGTGTATGGAAGTGAAACATGTACGATAAATAGTTTGGACAAGAAGACAATAGAAGCTTTCGAAATATGGTGTTACAGAAGAATGCTGAAGTTTAGATGGGTAGATCACATACCTAATGAGGAAGTACTGAATAGGATTGGGGAGAAGAGAAGTTTGTGGCACTACTTGACTAGAAGAAGGGATCGGTTGGTAGGACATGTTCTGAGGCATCAAGGGATCACCAATTTAGTATTGGAGGGCAGCATGGAGGGTAAAAATCGTAGAGCGAGACCAAAAGATGAATACACTAAGCAGATTCAGAAGGATGTAGGTTGCAGTAGGTACTGGGAGATGAAGAAGCTTGCACAGGATAGAGTAGCATGGAGGGCTGTATCAGACCAGTCTCAGGACTGAAGACCACAACAACAACATGATGCAAGAAGTTTTCTCAGAATGTGCTTGTGTTGCTGGCAGCTTATAAGACGTCTGCACCAAAGCACATCCCTAGCAAGAACTACTGCTGAGCGACACCAAATTTTTCATGAATGAGGTGCATCCTTAAGGATGTGCCATCATCTGCTCCAGTCCTACCATTGTATAATGAGAATCCCAGAACTCCACACTAATGCTAGCCATTTTATCATAGTTACATTTCTAATACAAATTCAGGAAGGTGCTGAATAGATGGTAGCTTACACTTCCAGACTACTCTCAAGCCTGAGATGAGCTACTCTACAAATGAAAAAGAGGGCCTTGCAGTGCTGCAACAGGCATTCCAGTTCAAGATGCAGGAGACGGCGGTTATGTGTTCGTGGGGTGCGCTTCCTTGTGTGAATGAATGTGTGTGTTTCCTTTTCTGAAGAAGGCTTTGGTCAAAATCTAAATGTGTAACTCTCTTTTCAACTCAATTGATTTGAATGCCTGACAGAAGCTGTGTTTAATTATTACATATTTGTGAACAGTATTCGCATGGAGGAATATCATTGAGTCATCACCAAGTGGTTTGATTAGATAGACACCTGCTTACACCCATGATGGAAAACGTTTTGAAATAAGATCTTAATAACCTCCACCCCCTCCACCAAAAAAATGGGAATGGATAAAAAATTAAAAACTCACTTATGAATGCTACCCAGCAAAGTAGTCGGGGTTTGAATACTTATGTGACCATCCTGTTTTTAATTTTATGAAATCACTTTCCTAATTAGTTCCTATTGCCACTTTCTCTGAATTACGCATACTGATGAGGCATTAAATTCAGTCCTTTCTATATTGGAAGTATTTTTGCATTTGAAGCCATTCTGATGAATTTTTTTGCTGGCCGGGGCACTTCACCTCCATAACACATTTCTTTGTCGTCTTCAGAACAGGGGATGTGTAGTGCTCCAGAAGCAGTGTCTGCATCTTGATTTTTATCTCATTAGCAATCTGATCTTAATTTACAATAATTTAATCACACTTAGTTTCTACTTTCCCTTCCACAGGCTTTTTCTGTGTAATAATAATTGTCTTCATTAGGAGACTCATGCTTTTTTTGTCCTTTATTTCTTTTGTTTCCATTTGCACTGTGTCCCTTCGTTTGTTCAGCTCTGCTGCTATCCTATTTGTAACAGAACATTATTACACACAATGGGATTTGTATCATGACCGTTATTCCACTGTTTCTTTCAATCACTTCTTGCTCATTGCTTTTCATTCAAGTTTTGAAGTTGTGTTTCTTAGCATTCAAGATACCTGCATCTTACCTTTTGATTATACATTTTCAGGGTGGCAATTCTTCTGAGAAACCTGGAATTCTTAGGGAATTAATTTTATCTGTAAAAATCAGGGGAATCTTAGAGAATTGAAAAATCGGGAATCTTAGGGAATTTCAGGAATTTCAAAAAATCTCAGGGAATTCTGTGTTTTTAACCTAGCGTTGAAATGGAATTTTATTAAGTTTCATAAATTACAAGTTTTAAAATGCTTAGTATGTTTAAGTACATTAATTATATGATTATTATTCCCTGTAAACTATCACTATTTAAAAACTGGTTAAATTACTGCTTATTGCTGATACATAGTTGGACTAAGAGGAAAGAGTCTTTATTTTGTTGTGGTATGCTGCACCCCATTCACCATTAATTTGTCAGGAGCCTCTTGACACCACCTTCCTACTCAGACCTGGAATTCTCAGAGAACTCTTTTTTCCGAGTTTGATTAGCCACCCAGATTCTTTCCCCTGTCTGCCAATGAAAGAATTTTTGTAACTTCTGAAAGCTTGATGTTGATTACTGTTTTTAACTTCGCTTATGTGTCGGTACTAGTCATAGTTTTAATGAATGCTACTAGCCACTTGTCCCACCACAAATATTGTCTGCCTACTTTTTTTTTAAAATTTTGAATACAAATAATGTTTTGAAAGTATCATGTGTTTTATATTTACAGATGTTTGTCAAGTAGAGACTTTGCAACTAGGGGATCAAGACCAAGATGTTGAAGATGAAGAATCTACACCAGTATCTCCACCAACCCCAGTCAACACCTTGGCCCTTGCTGTGGCACCATCGGCTGATTCAAACTTCATCACACTCAGCTCAAATGTAAGTTAATTCCACAGAATTTTATTATAAGTTCGTCACCATGAAGATTCACTCCCAAGATTGAGAGATATCATAATGTGAATGACTTTCTGAAGTGCTGTGAATAACTCCTCCCCACAACTAAATAGAAATTATTTCTTAGATGAAATTGTTAAGTGATTTAACTACATGGTTATAACTAGAAAAATTCACCCACCTGTACTCCAGTCCACTACTGTTGCCTACACTCTCTTATTACTTTCTCTAAGATGACATTGAACAGAACACATGAGAGAGCATGCCCTTGTCTGAGGCCTGTCTCAACCACGAATGTTTCTGATGTGGCTCCTCGGAAACATAACGCTGCCTTTGACCCTTTCATACAAGCTTGCATCATTCTCACTAGCTTCTCAGAGATTCTGAAGTCACACATTGCATTGTATAGGCTATTCCTTTGGATGCTGTCATATGCACATTGAAAATCGACGAACAGGCTGCAGATATCTTTATCATATTCCCAGTGCTTTTCAAACAATTGTCTTAGTGTGAAAATGTGATCTATTGTCGATCGGTTTGGTCGAAAGCCAACTTGGTACTCCTGTATGTTGTTCTCTACGAATGATTGAAATTTTCTGAGGATAATGATGGACAGTACCTTACGTGTTACTTTCAACAAGCCGATTCCTCTGTAGTTACCACATTCCATTTTGCTTCCCTACTTTTATATTGGAGATATTATAGCCAATTTCCATTCTTCTAGCAGTGTCTCCTTCTCCCATATCAACTGGATCAATTTATATATCTCTAAGTGTAAGCTCTCACCTCTCTCCTTGCTTAATTCTGATGTTATTCTGTCCTGGCTGTTGATTCAGCTGCTCAAGACAGTTTTCGGATAATGTGTTCAAAAGTAATTCACACGACAGCTTGTCTGTACCACCTGTAATGAATCCATAGACATCCCAGTCTATACTAGGTAGGTTGAAGTCGCCTCTGACTAATATAGCGTGATCCGGGTACTTCTGCGATACAGAATGTAGAATCCCTTTGAATCATTCTAGAACTGTCACGGTGGAACCTGGTGGCCGGTAATAACACCCAACAATTAACTTTATTTCCCCTAGCCCTGTTAAACATGTCCAGATAACTTCACAATCACATTCTACTTCGACCTCAGTTGACACAATATTTTTGCTAACTGCAATGAAGGCACCACCTCCTACGGTGTCTAATCTGTCTTTCCAATACACGTTTCAACCCTCACTAAATATTTCAGAACTTCCTATCTCAGGGTTCAGCCAAGTCTCAGTCCTGAGAATAATTTGCGCGCCACACGCTTCCTGGAGGGCAGTAAATTCAGGAACTTTATTCCGAACACTCTGAAAATTTATTGCTAATATCGTGATAGCTGAAGTGTCTTTACACTGAGCGCGTCCTGATTTCCCTGCCTGCACGTCAACTGGTGAGTGTTCATCAGGACACCTCGCACTACTGCCTAGCCTAAATAAACCCCATGTGCACGCCACAAGTACTCTGCTGCCCGATTAGCCGCTTCCTTTGTGTAGTGCACCCTTGACCTATCTAGGGGCATCCTGCAATTCCCCACCCAATAGTGCAAGTCTAGAAATCTGCAGCCAAGACCGTCACAGAGTCGACGAAGCCTCTGGTTGGGACCCTCCACTCGGCTCCAAACCAAAGGACCCCGATCCACTCTGGGAACGATGCTGCAAATAGAGAGCTCTGCTTGCATCGCACGTGCGAGGCCAGCGGTCTTCGCCAAATCCGCCAGCCACCCGTACAAACTGAGGATCGCCTCAGAACCCAAGCGACAGGCATCATTGGTGCCGACGTGAGCAACTGCTTACAGACGACTGACCCCGTATGCTCGATAGCCGCAGGCAAGGCTGCCTCCACATCTTCGATGAGGTGTCCCCCCCCCCCCCCCCCGCCCCCCGCCCCGGCAGACAAACCGAGTGCACGTTGGATTTCTTTCCAGCCCTGTACGCTATTTCCCTAAGGGGCTCCATCACCCACCTAATGTTGGAGCTCCCAATAACCAGCAAGCCTTTGCCCCCGTGTGCCTGCTCGGGCCCTGCTGAAGGAGCGGCCACCTGCCCACTGACAGGATGAAGGGGCGAGGCCAGCCTCCACATTGGCCCTCCCCCTCGAGTGACACAAACACGTTGCAGTCCGCCACTCACCCTGAGGTGAGGGCGGCCCCAACGTGCTGGGTACACTAGAAGGTGCCTCGGCAGCTGAGTCAGCGGACGCAGCAAATGGGGTGTTTCAAGCGACGCGCCAGACCCTCTGCCGTCACTGCACCTCGAGGCAGCAGCCTGAAAGCGGCTGACCGTGGCCAACAGCACGCTCAACTGCTCGCAAGCAGCCAGTTCCACTTGCGCCCGCACACAGCACGCACACACCCTATCCATCCTACTGCTAATATCTAACAACTCCCTGAATTTATACTCTACGGCTATCAATAAGCAATATTACTCCTCTCAAATACGAGAATATGCAAGGATTTTATGTAATTAAATATGCAAGCACACAAACACACAGAAAGAAATTAAGAATCAAACTACAAAACAAATGTGAAAGCTAAATATGCGACTCGCTACTGCACTGCTGCTTCACTAATACTTCACCAGCGGCTGCTCAAGGCTCACTGAGCTGTGTCAAAAGCGCATTGGCTGTCCAAAACAAACAACTGACTAACGAATCCACGAATTTTTACTCTACAGCTATCAATAAGCAATATTACTCCCCCCATGAACCATAGACCTTGCCCTTGGTGGGGAGGCTTGCGTGCCTCAGCGATACAGATAGCCGTACCGTAGGTGCAACCACAACGGAGGGGTATCTGTTGAGAGGCCAGACAAACGTATGGCTACTGAAGAGGGGCAGAAGCCTTTTCAGTAGTTGCAGGGGCAACAGTCTGGATGACTGACTGATCTGGCCTTGTAACACTAACCAAAACGGCCTAGCTGTGCTGGTACTGCGAACGGCTGAAAGCAAGGGGAAACTACAGCCGTAATTTTTCCTGAGGGCATGCAGCTTTACTGTATGGTTAAATGATGATGGCATCCTCTTGGGTAAAATATTCCGGAGGTAAAATAGTCCCCCATTCGGATCTCCGGGCGGGGACTACTCAGGAGGACGTCGTTATCAGGAGAAAGAAAACTGGCGTTCTACGGATCGGAGCGTGGAATGTCAGATCACTTAATCGGGCAGGTAGGTTAGAAAATTTAAAAAGGGAAATGGATAGGTTAAAGTTGGATATAGTAGGAATTAGTGAAGTTCGGTGGCAGGAGGAACAAGACTTGTGGTTAGGTGAATACAGGGTTATAAATACAAAATCAAATAGGGGTAATGCAGGAGTAGGTTTAATAATGAATAAAACAATAGGAATGCAGGTAAGCTACTACAAACAGCACAGCGAACACATTGTTGTGGCCAAGATAGACACGAAGCCCACGCCTACGACAGTAGTACAAGTTTATATGCCAACTAGCTCTGCAGATGATGAAGAAATTGAAGAAATGTATGATGAAATAAAAGAAATTATTCAGATAGTGAAGGGAGACGAAAATTTAATAGTAATGGGTGACTGGAATTCGCTAGAAGGAAAAGGGAGAGAAGGAAACGTAGTAGGTGAATATGGATTGGGGCTAAGAAATGAAAGAGGAAGCCGCCTGGTGGAATTTTGCACAGAGCAAAACTTAATCATAGCTAACATTTGGTTCAAGAATCATAAAAGAAGGTTGTGCGCATGGAAGAAGCCTGGAGATACTAAAAGGTATCAGATAGATTATATAATGGTAAGACAGAGATTTAGGAACCAGGTTTTAAATTGTAAGACATTTCCAGGGGCAGATGTTGACTCTGACCACAATCTATTGGTTATGAACTGTAGATTAAAACTGAAGAAACTGCTAAAAGGTGGGAATTTAAGGAGGTGGGACCTGGATAAGCTGACTAAACCAGAGGTTGTACAGAGTTTCAGGGAGAGCAGAAGGGAACAATTGACAAGAATGGGGGAAAGAAATACAGTAGAAGAAGAATGGGTAGCTTTGAGGGATGAAGTAGTGATGGCAGCAGAGGATGAAGTAGGTAAAAAGACGAGGACTAGTAGAAATCCTTGGGTAACAGAAGGAATATTGAATTTAATTGACAAAAGGAGAAAATATAAAAATGCAGTAAATGAAGCAGGGAAAAAGGAATACAAACGTCTCAAAAAATGAGATCAACAGGAAGTGCAAAATGGCTAAGCAGGCATGGGTAGAGGACAAATGTAAGGATGTAGAGGCTTATCTCACTAGGGATAAGATAGATACTGCCTACAGGACAATTAAAGAGACCTTTGGAGAAAAGAGAACGACTTGTATGAATATCAAGAGCTCAGATGGGAACCCACTTCTAAGCAAAGAAGGGAAAGCAGAAAGGTGGAAGGAGTATATAGAGGGTCTATACGAGGGTGATGTACTTGAGGGCGATGTTATAGAAATGGAAGAGGATGTAGATGAAGTTGAAATGGGAGATATGATACTGCGTGAAGAGTTTGACAGAGCGCTGAAAGACCTAAGTCGAAACAAGGCCCCGGAAGTAGACAACATTCCATCAGAACTACTGACAGCTTTGGGAGAGCCAGTCCTGACAAAACTCTACCATCTGGAGAGCAAAATGTATGAGACAGGCGAAATGCCCTCAAACTTCAAGAAGAATATAATAATTCCAATCCCAAATAAAGCAGGTGTTGACAGATGTGAAAAATTATCTAACTATCAGTTTAATAAGTCACAGCTGCAAAATACTAACGCAAATTCTTTACAGAAGAATGGAAAAACTGGTAGAGGCCGACCTTGGGGAGGATCAGTATGGATTCCGCAGAAATATTGGAACACGTGAGGTAATACTGACCCTACGACTTATTTTAGAAGCTAGATTAAGAAAAGGCAAACCTACGATTCTAGCATTAGTAGACTTAGAGAAAGCTTTTGACAATGTTGACTGGAATACTCTCTTTCAAATTCTGAAGGTGGCAGGGGTAAAACACAGGGAGTGAAAGGCTATTTACAATTTGTGGAGAAACCAGATGGCAGTTATAAGAGTCGAGGGGCATGAAAGGGAAGCAGCAGTTGGGGAGGGAGTGAGACAGGCTTGTAGCCTCTCCCCGATGTTATTCAATCTGTATATTGAGCAAACAGTAAAGGAAACAAAAGAACAATTCGGAGTGGGTATTCAAATCCATGGTGAAGAAATAAAAACTTTGAGGTTCGCCGATGACATTGTAATTCGTCAGAGACAGCAAAGGACTTGGAAGAGCAGTTGAACGGAATGGACAGTGTCTTGAAACGAGGATATAAGATGAACATCAACAAAAGCAAAACGAGGGTAATGGAATGTAGTCGAAATAAGTCGGGTGATGCTGAGGGAATTAGATTAGAAAATGAGACACTTAAAGTAGTAAAGGAGTTTTGCTATTAGGGGAGCAAAATAACTGATGATGGTCGAAGTAGAGAGGATATAAAATGTAGACTGGCAATGGCAAGGAAAGCGTTTCTGATGAAGAGAAATTTGTTAACATCAAGTATAGATTTAAGTGTCAGGAAGTCGTTTCTGAAAGTATTTGTGTGGAGTGTAGCCATGTTTGGAAGTGAAACATGGACGATAACTAGTTTGAACAAGAAGAGAATAGAAGCTTTCGAAATGTGTTGCTACAGAAGAATGCTGAAGATTAGATGGGTAGATCACATAACTAATGAGGAGGTACTGAATAGGATTTGGGAGAAGAGGAGTTTGTGGCACAACTTGACTAGAAGAAGGGATCGGTTGGTAGGACATGTTCTGAGGCATCAAGGGACCACCAATTTAGTATTGGAGGGCAGCGTGGAGGGTAAAAATCATAGAGGGAGACCAAGAGATGAATACACTAAGCAGATTCAGAGGGATGTAGGCTGCAGTATGTACTGGGAGATGAAGAAGCTTGCACAGGATAGAGTAGCGTGAAGAGCTGCATCAAACCAGTCTCAGGACTGAAGACCACAACAACAACAACAACAACTCCTCTCAAATAGGAGTATACGCAAGGATTTTATGTAATTAAATATGCAAGTGCACAAACACTCGGAAAGAAATTAAGAATCAAACTACAAAACAAATATGAAAGCTAAATATGCGGCTCGCTACTGCACTGATACTTCACCAACGGCTTCTGCATTAACTTCACATTCTTCTTCATCTTTCCTTTTCTCCATAGTGTCTACAAGTAACATCTCATCTCAGTCAGGGCAATTGAATAGTTTTGATATAATCTATAAAATCAAATATTATCTGTACCAGTTTTGTTTCAGTTCTGTAGAGTTAACATGGCCAATTCTAGTTTTTATTGTAGGTTATTTCGGAAGAGCCTTTTAATCAGACATGTTCAAATCTTGTGTAATATTTTGCCAAACTTTAAACACTTCAAGGACCCAGAAGTTTCCAGAACTTTTGATTTGGAAAGTCTGAAGCAAGGTGGATCAATGGAGATGTGGATCTAAGTGGAAATAAAATTTAAGGAATAAATTGACATTTGTTGTGAGAGAATAAAATTTGGTCCCATATACACTCCTGGAAATGGAAAAAAGAACACATCGACACCGGTGTGTCAGACCCACCATACTTGCTCCGGACACTGCGAGAGGGCTGTACAAGCAATGATCACACGCACGGCACAGCGGACACACCAGGAACCGCGGTGTTGGCCGTCAAATGGCGCTAGCTGCGCAGCATTTGTACACCGCCGCCGTCAGTGTCAGCCAGTTTGCCATGGCATACGGAGCTCCATCGCAGTCTTTAACACTGGTAGCATGCCGCGACAGCGTGGATGTGAACCGTATGTGCAGTTGACGGACTTTGAGCGAGGGCGTATAGTGGGCATGCGGGAGGCTGGGTGGACGTACCGCCGAATTGCTCAACACGTGGGGTGTGAGGTCTCCATAGTACATCGATGTTGTCACCAGTGGTTGGCGGAAGGTGCATGTGCCCGTCGACCAGGGACCGGACCGCAGCGACGCACGGATGCATGCCAAGACCGTAGTATCCTACGCAGTGCCGTAGGGGACCGCACCGCCACTTCCCAGCAAATTAGGGACACTGTTGCTCCTGGGGTATCGGCGAGGACCATTCGCAACCGTCTCCATGAAGCTGGGCTACGGTCCCGCACACCGTTAGGCCGTCTTCCGCTCACGCCCCAACATCGTGCAGCCCGCCTCCAGTGGTGTCGCGACAGGCATGAATGGAGGGACGAATGGAGACGTGTCGTCTTCAGCGATGAGAGTCGCTTCTGCCTTGGTGCCAATGATGGTCGTATGCGTGTTTGGCGCCGTGCAGGTGAGCGCCACAATCAGGACTGCATACTACCGAGGCACATAGGGCCAACACCCGGCATCATGGTGTGGGGAGCGATCTCCTACACTGGCCGTACACCACTGGTGATCGTCGAGGGGACACTGAATAGTGCACGGTACATCCAAACCGTCATCGAACCCATCGTTCTACCATTCCTAGACCGGCAAGGGAACTTGCTGTTCCAACAGGACAATGCACGTCCGCATGTATCCCGTGCCACCCAACGTGCTCTAGAAGGTGTAAGTCAACTACCCTGGCCAGCAAGATCTCCGGATCTGTCCCCCATTGAGCATGTTTGGGACTGGATGAAGCGTCGTCTCACGCGGTCTGCACGTCCAGCAGGAACGCTGGTCCAGCTGAGGCGCCAGGTGGAAATGGCATGGCAAGCCGTTCCACAGGACTACATCCAGCATCTCTACGATCGTCTCCATGGGAGAATAGCAGCCTGCATTGCTGCGAAAGGTGGATATACACTGTACTAGTGCCGACATTGTGCATGCTCTGTTGCCTGTGTCTATGTGCCTGTGGTTCTGTCAGTGTGATCATGTGATGTATCTGACCCCAGGAATGTGTCAATAAAGTTTCCCCTTCCTGGGACAATGAATTCCCGGTGTTCTTATTTCAATTTCCAGGAGTGTAGATAGGTAAACTTGTAAATATTACAATTTGTCATGCTTAACGGTCATCAATGAAATAAATGCAACAGAACATTATGTTACTGTGTAGATGAATGGAAGTTTGTACCAAGGCTGGAACTCAGTCCCGGATCTCCTGCTCACTAGGCAGATGCGCTAACCACTATGCCAAACCATGAATGGAAATTTGGATTGAGGAGGTAGGCCTGCTAATGTAGTCCGTGCAGTTGTGCAAAGCTGGTGTGCCATGGTGGTATAGTGGTTAGCGCATCTGCCAAGTGAACAAGAGACACGGGCGCTCAAATCCTGGTCTTGGCACAAATTTTTGTTTCTCACTTCATTCTGCATACAAACATCATAGAAGTTTGAGACATGAAAAGGTCATTGGAACCATATAGTTTCATTGATGATGTTCCTATTCAGTTTATGTATCCTACAGAAACTTTGCCATCAATCTATTGGCAAAAAAAAAAAAAAAGAGAGAGAGAGAGAGAGAGAGAGAGAGAGAGAGAGAGAGAGAGAGGGAGAGAGAGGATATTTGCAAGGTGCCAATTATTGTTGAATCTCCAGAAATTTCCGCAGGGAAAACCTATTAACTTTCAGAAGAGTGTATGTATTCCCTTCAAAAAAACAATTGCCATTTTAAATTAATTATCTTTACACAGGGTGCTTTAAATGTAGTCTTAGTTTGATTTTTTAAATTGCTGTTCTCTGAGCAAGTTATTTTTATAGGTTTAATTACTTAAAATCAAACAATGGAAAATCCAGGGTGGACTGTAACAATATTATGAAAGGAAAGTTGCTACTCACCATATAGCAGAGATGCTGAGTCGCAGATAGGCACAACAAAAAGACTGTTCACAACTTGCACGACTCAGCATCTCCGCTATATGGTGAGTAGCAACTTTCCTTTTTATAATATAAGTACTTATTACAGATTGCCCGTTATCACTTGCTCAGGCGTGAACTACGCTGTTATCACTTGTTCCTGTGTTTTTAACCAAATATTATTTATTAAAATTGATAATAACGCTAAAAACTTTAAAGTGATGGTTCTGAAAGTATCTGAACAATGTTGTTGTTGTTGTGGTCTTCAGTCCTGAGACTGGTTTGATGTAGCCCTCCATGCTACTCTATCCTGTGCAAGCTTCTTCATCTCCCAGTACCTACTACAACCTGCATCCTTCTGAATTGGCTTAGTGTATTCATCTCTTGGTCTCCCTCTACGATTTTTACCCTCCACGCTGCCCTCCAATACTAAATTGGTGATCCCTTGATGCCTCAGAACATGTCCTACCAACCGATCCCTTCTTCTGGTCAAGCTGTGCCACAAACTTCTCTTCTCCCCAATCCTATTCAATACTTCCTCATTAGTTATGTGATCTACCCATCTAATCTTCAGCATTCTTCTGTAGCACCACATTTCGAAAGCTTCTATTCTTTTCTTGTCCAAACTATTTATTGTCCATGTTTCACTTCCATACATGGCTACACTCCATACAAATACTTTCAGAAATGACTTCCTGACACTTAAATCTATACTCGATGTTAACAAATTTCTCTTCTTCAGAAACGCTTTCCTTGCCATTGCCAGTCTACATTTTATATCCTCTCTACTTCGACCATCATCAGTTATTTTGCCCCCCTAATAGCAAAACTCCTTTACTACTTTAAGTGTCTCATTTCCTAATCTAATCCCCTCAGCATCACCCGACTTAATTCGACTACATTCCATTATCCTCGTTTTGCTTTTGTTGATGTTCATCTTATATCCTCCTTTCAAGACGCTATCCATTCCATTCAACTGCTCTTCCAAGTCCTTTGCTGTCTCTGACAGAATTACAATGTCATCGGTGAACCTCAAAGTTTTTATTTCTTCTCCATGGATTTTAATACCTACTCCGAATTTTTCTTTTGTTTCCTTTACTGCTTGCTCAATATACAGATTGAATAACATTGGGGAGAGGCTACAACCCTGTCTTACTCCCTTCCCAACAACTGCTTCCCTTTCATGTCCCTCGACTCTTATAACTGCCATCTGGTTTCCGTATAAATTGTAAATAGCCTTTCGCTCCCTGTATTTTATCCCTGCCACCTTTAGAATTTGAAAGAGAGTATTCCAGTCAACATTGTCAAAAGCTTTCTCTAAGTCTACAAATGCTAGAAACGTAGGTTTGCCTTTCCTTAATCTTTCTTCTAAGATAAGTCGTAAGGTCAGTATTGCCTTACGTGTTCCAGTATTTCTACGGAATCCAAACTGATCTTCTCCGAGGTCGGCTTCTACCAATTTTTCCATTTGTCTGTAAAGAATTTGCGTTAGTATTTTGCAGCTGTGGCTTATTAAACTGATGGTTCGGTAATTTTCACATCTGTCAACAACTGCTTTATTTGGGATTGGAATTATTATATTCTTCTTGAAGTTTGAGGGTATTTCGCCTGTTTCATACATTTGCTCACCAGATGGTAGAGTTTTGTCAGGACTGGCTCTCCCAAGGCCGTCAGTAGTTCCAATGGAATGTTGTCTACTCCGGGGGCCTTGTTTCGACTCAGGTCTTTCAGTGCTTTGTCAAACTCTTCAAGCAGTATCGTATCTCCCATTTCATTTTCATCTACATCCTCTTCCATTTCCATAGTATTGTCCTCAAGTACATCGCCGTTGTATAGACCCTCTATATACTCCTTCCACCTTTCTGCTTTCCCTTCTTTGCTTAGAACTGGGTTTCCATCTGAGCTCTTGAAGTTCATACAAGTGGTTCTCTTATCTCCAAAGGTCTCTTTAATTTTCCTGTAGGCAGTATCTATCTTACCCCTAGTGAGATAAGCCTCTACATCTTTACATTTGTCCTCTAGCCGTCCTTGCTTAGCCATTTTGCACTTCCTGTCGATCTCATTTTTGAGATGTTTGTCTGAACAATAAAATGGTGTATACACCATTTTATCTGAACAATAAAATGGTGTATACACACTGGGAAATCTGTGTAAAACCTGGAAACCTGGGAATTCTTTCATCTGGGAAATACCTGGGAATTTTTTAGGATTCCAGGACTTTTTCATTATTTTACATTTCTGTAAGTTTTGACTGGTAAGAACGGATACTGTAACAAAGAATTGACTTTAGCCTGTTACTGCCAAATAATATTGTAGCAATAAAACATAAAAATGAGAGAATAACATCAAAATAAAAGTTAAGTTGCAAAGAAAATGCGCTATTCACAACAACAAAACATAGTGCAAAGGCTTTAGGATAAAGACTATGTCATACTTCGTAACAACAAACTGCTTTCAGATTTGAACAGGCTGTGGGAAAATATTATTAATGGTGGTTTGAGAAGTATTATTTTCAAAGTAAATCCCTTATCACCCAAGACAAATTATGTTATGTGTGAGAATGTGCGATGAATTTCTTAAATCATGGAGCGTTTGACTCTCTCAAAAGCTAACGCTTTGAGGATCGGCCACTCAGACCAACCATTGATGCCATGTTTTAAAATTTTAATGGCACATTTGTGTGTGATATATCTTAATGGGGAACATACGCTAAAAAGACCAAGCTTCAAGATTAGTTTTTCATATTTGTTTTAGTTCTTTCACAGATTTCAAATTATGCAATACCGATGGCATAAAGTATAATTATCAATGAAATTCACTAACAGCCATGTAATTGGCTTTTCTATGGAAAGGTTGAAGTGCTCAACGGAATATGTATTCAGCAAAGTAACTCATGAAATGTTTGGTGCACTGCAGTGAAATTTACAATCATGCTTGTCAGAAATATTCAGCTGCTGCAATTTAAGCTGTGGTCTCAGGATACCGCCTAACCACATGCCTGGAAAAAACAGCAAAAAAAATTTTCCGACCACTGAAAGCTTAGCTTTTCTTGATGAAAAATATCATCTAGTAGTCATGTTCGCAAAGGAAGGATACTTATTATTGAGCAATATTTTCCATAATTCGAAATTTGCTGCCGGGCCACTCAAAGCACTACTACGGTTTCTGTTTCGCCTATCGTAACATGGGCATCACATTTCTTATATTTTGATGTTCTGTGTTCAGAAACTACCGTGCTGTATTTGGTGAGTTCATATTTATACTTTCATAATACCGAAATAAGCGCTGTACATGTTGGCGCACATTAAAGATCTTACCAAAATGTGTTGCTCTTTGCTGGGAGTGCCGGGAATTTCTGTGTTGGTGTATAAAACCTTTATTGTCCAAAAGATTTATACATATTATGGCTCCAAGCAAAAGTATATTGTCACTTAATGAGAAAAAAAAATGTACTTTCACCCAGGGTATAGCGTATTTTCACCTGGAGAAAAGTGAATTTTCACCCAGAAGAAGTGTATTTTTAACCGGGAAATCCAGGAAAAATCTGGGCTTGATTTTTTGGTCCACATATACACCGTGAATAACAGATTTGTGAGATGGCCAAGTAAAAATCTTACCTAAAGTTTCCAGTGTCATAGGACAAATGACAGAAAGGAGCAAAAACCCCACTATTTTAAAGATATACTTGACTGTTTGAGGATCTTTATTTCTAACAGTTGTAAACCCAACAGTATAAGTTGCATTGTAAGATTATTCAGAATCTTTGTATTCTTACAGCCTAAAATAAAAGCTAAAACCCCATTTTGATTGCATCGTATTTCAGTAACCACTGTGAAAAAAAGATTACTTGCAGCTGAGTCAATACTCAAGTGCACAGTTTTTGACTCAGTAACCGTAGTTACACAAACAGATAATCATTGTAAATAGTTATTATTTTTTGCATGTGTTGCCAGACATATGGATAACACAAAGACAAGCTTTACACCTAATTTAAACTGATCATATATATGTACTTGTAAAATTTAAAATTTTCACTGCAAATCAACTGTTCAAGGAGATTTTGGTATTACAGCTGGTCGTCGTAAACTTCATTCCATGATATTTCAGCGGGCAGTTCTTCAGCCAAAATATCATGGAATTAAGTTTACGATGACCAGCTGCAATCTCGAAATCTCTTTGAATATATGTACTTCTTGGACTCCAGTGTCTTTTTTGGAATGTGCAATGTAATTGAATACATGAAATATGCTGCAATTACTTTATAAAATCTTGCTTTGCTCAGAAGTTTTCACTGTCTATTGTAGAATCTTAGAACATATTCTGAGCTCAACCATAATGAGGGATCTAGAACAGAATGACCTTCTCAATACCAACCAGCATGGATTCCGAAAACATTGATCATGTGAAACCCATCTCGCACTTTTTCCACGTGACATACTGAAAGCTTTGGATCAAAGCAGGAGATAGTTCTTGATTCCTGAAAAGTATTTGACTCAATACTGCACCTACCCGTATTTTCAGAAATACAATCATATGGGGTATTAAGTAAAATTTGTGACAGGATTGAGGACCTTTTGGTTAGGAGGACACAGTGTGTTATCTTGAATGGAGAGTCGTCATCAGATGTAGAACTAACTTCAGGTGTGCCCCAGGGAAGTGTGTTGGGACCCTTGCTGCTCATGTTGTACGTCAATGTTCCCGCAGCCAATATTAAAAGTAACCTCAGAGTTTTTGCAGATGAAACTGTTATCTATGAGGAAGTACTGTTTGAAAGAGGCTGCATAAATATTCAGTCAGAGCTTGATTAAGATTTCAAGTGTTGCAAAGATCGGCAACATGCTTTAAGTGTTCGAAACTGTAAGATTGTGTACTTCACAAAATGGAAAAATGTAGTATACTATGCCTATAAAATCAATGAGTAACTGTTGGAACCAGCCAACTCATACATATATCTTGGTGCAACACTTTGTAGGGATATGAAATGGAATGATCACATAGGCTCAGTTGTGGGTAAAGCAGGTGGAAGACTGTGGTTTATTGGTAGAATACTGGGTAAGTGCAGTCAGACAAGGGAGATTGTTTACAAGTTGCTCACCGAGTGAGGTGGTGCAGTGGTAAGCACATTGTACTTGCATTCAGGAGGACAACAGCTCAAACCCACACCCAGCCGTCCTGATTTAGGTTTTCCATGATTTTTCCCTAAATCACTCTAGGTAAATGCCTGGATGGTTCCTGTGAAATGACGTGGCCGACTTCCTTCCCCATCCTTTCCTAATCCAATGGGACCTTTGACCTCGCTGTTGGGTCCCCTCCCCCGAATCAACCAACCAACAAATCATTCATGCAACTGGCTCTAGAATATTGCTCAAGTGCGTTGGACCCATACCAATTCAGACTAACAGAGGATACTGAATGTTTACAGAGAAGGGCAGTATGAATGGACACAGGTTTGTATGATCCATGAGGGTGTGTCACAGAGATCCTGAAGAAACTGAACTGGAAGACTTTGAAGATAGACGTAAAGTCTGTTAACCAAATTTCAAGAACTGGCTTTAAGTGGTGAATCTAGGAATATCCTGCAACCCTCTACATATCACTCACTTAGGGATCACGAGGATAAGATTAGAATAATTACTGTATACACAGAGGCATTTAAACAATCATTCTTCTCATGCTCCATACATGAATGGAACAGGAAGAAACCCAATAACTGGTCAATAGGACATACCCTCTTTAGTACAGTGGATGTCCCCTCTGCCATGCTTTTCACAGTGTTTTGCAGAGTATAGATGTAGATGTAAATGTAAAGGGTGATACAGTATAAAATGATACTGAGAAAATTATAACAGGATGGAATGAGGGACCGGTTCTTGAGTTCAGCAGGTGTAATTCCCAGTATAGCAAATAAAAAATATGTAAAACAGAAAACAATAATCCTATGTTTTGCATCTTGCATGATCTTAATTTTTGGAAGTTACAAATTATGTAAGTATAATATTTATATAAACTAAAGAACAAGCAGCCATTGTAGTGGGGAACTGGTCTTTCCCAGAAGAATGCTACAACTGCTGCACAGAATGACTAAGAATCAGTTTCCCAACTAGCAGTGCATACAGCATAAAGTGATGATGATGATGATTGGTTTGTGGGGCACTCAACTGTGCGGGTATCAGCACCCGTACAAATTCCCAGTTTTTACTCTCTCCAATCTCACCACTTTCATGAATGGTGATAAAATGATGAGGACAACACAAACACCCGGTCCCGGAGTGGAGGAAATTCCCAACCCGGCTGGGAATCGAACCCGGGACAACATGATCCAGAGGGAGCAACGCTAGGCAGTTGGCCAGGTGTTGCGGACATAGTGTACGGTGATTTATGTAGATTCTGTTTTTGTGTTTTTTCTACCATTTGTTATATTAATTACTAATTCTGTAGTCCACGATGCGTTAGCACATTTAGTGGTAATTAAACACTCTCCTTGCACGACAAAACATTGTGTCACCAGTAATTCAAAACATGCACTACAGGAAAGGCAGGATAACCTTGTGAAACAGCTTGTCAGTGCTTGTTGTGATGTAGCTGGGCCAACAGAATTGGGACTCGATTAGAGTATAGTGAGTGTTGTGCATAACATATTTTGTAGTAAATCAGCAATTGTGAGTTAATGTAGAGCATATTATAACTATACCATCATGTTCCTCGTAGTATCAAATGTCAGCCTTAATTTGACGAACGAATTTCAGGGAATGTACGTTTGGAGCAGGGAATTGTGTTGCAGTGAACCATGGCCTGTGGGATATCCAGAAAGGAAGAGAATCATAGTGTTTGAGTGTTAGTGCTATGGAAGAATATTGAAAATTAGGCAGACTCATAGGATAAGGAATGGCAGACTCATAGGATAAGGAATTAGGAGGTGTAGATGCGACAAAGAAAGGAACATTTGGAAATTACTGGTGAGAATAAGGGACAGGATTATGGAACATGTGTTAAGACATCAGGAAATAACATCCATGGTACTGGATGGAGTTATAGAAGGTAAAAACTGTTGCAGAATACATAGATTGCAATATGTCGAGCAAATTATTGAGGACATAGAGTGCAAAGGCTTTGTTTATATGAAATGGCTGGCACAAGAAAGGAATTCGAGGCAGACAGCATCAAACCAGTCAGAAGACAGTATATTGTATGCATTTATTGGACATTGTCACTATTTTTTAGTTTGTTACTTGAGAGTACTTGTTAATGCCAGTAACCTCCAGAAAGGTTCCAATTAGTTTTGGCCAACCATTAACTTGTGTGCTAGGGTTTTGTGTTGTCATGGTAGAAATCTTTTTGTTTGGTTTTTATCACTTCAGTTATTAAATGGAACTGGTAATACTTGTTGCATAACATTCCAGGAAATTAAAAAAGACTCAGCAAGCTTCGTTCAATATTATTTGTGTACTGTTCTCCAAAACATTGCACTAGCCCGAATTTCAATGTGGTTCTGGGAAAGGGAATGAGTTCATTCTTGTTCATGAGCAGCTGTAAATCGCCCTGACTACTGTCAAGTGATTGGAAGCTGCTGTGTACAAGTACATAGGGAGGGCTACTGAGAGACGCGCACCAAGGATATCAAAGGTATTTCACGTACTATGCTCCTACAGATGCTGTTTCCTCCACAGCAAGTGTAGGATCTATCACCAGTATTTCACTTGACTGTGAGTGGCTTATCAATGGTAGGTTCAGGGCCCCTGTACAGAGAAGGCAGGGTTCAGGAACTTAGGGTATTACACCACTCCCCTTACATGAAGTTGTAGCAAAAAAAAAAAAAAAAAATGGAATTACATTGCTGTGGACGGAGCTTGTGTAGTATGTATTACCAACGCTGTGCATGTATAGCGCAACTCATTGCCAGTATAGTGCAGCATGCGTTGTTGACCTGGCTTGTTCTGTTCATCTGCAGTGATTGTTTTTGCTATTGCTGTTTTGTTCTTGGTTCATTTTTTGTGATGGCAAGTTTAAGTGAACAAGTGCAGTTGTGAAATTTTGTTTTCTACTTGGTAAAAATGCTGCTGGAACTGTTGTAATGTTGAAAACAGTGTACCAAGATGAGGCTATGTGAAAAACTCAAGTGTACAAGTGGCTCACTCTATTTTAAAAATGGCGACATGTCGACTGATGACAAACCTCATTCTGGACATCCATCAACTGCCCAAATCGACGAAAATATTGGAAAGTTTATTCAACATTGGCTCCCCCAGATCAGACCATCAATCAAATGTTTTATTTGGAAGTTTTGAGAAGATTGAGCAACAGTGTTCATCAGGAAAGACCTGATTTGCAGCAGACAGGAGACTTCCACCATGACAGTACACCTGCACACACAGCCATTTCTTAGACACTGCCCCCATGCACCTTACTCACCTTATCTGGATCTGTGTGACTTTTTCTTATTTCCACACATGAAAAAGGGCATTAAAGGACACTGATTGTCAAGAAAAAAATGAGGGAGGATCTGTCAGCCATTTCTAAAGATGACTGCAAAAAATGTTTTGAAAAGTGGAAGCACCAGTGGGACAAATGTATTAGTTGTAATGGAGAGTACTTTGAAGAGGATAAGTTAGTTTTGCAAACAATTTGAAAATATATGGCTTAAAAAAATAAAAAAAAATGTCTGAGCTGTTGGCTTGCACTGAAACTGAATCTCTGCCAGTGAGATTCACTTCACCTGTGTGTAAACCTGCTGTGTCCCGTGTTAAAGGGGAAGCAAATAAAAAAGAATTGGGGCTCTTAATTCTCAGCTGTTCACATGTACAGTGCATATTGGTTTGCGTGAGGGAAATAGTGACAAGGGACAGAAAGAATTATATCTGTGTTTATGCCAGGATCTTCATTCAGCTTTTTGAAGAGGCTGTTCAGGCAGTCATTCAGTAAACAGGGTGTGACCAGTTACAGATTTTGAAACTTGTTGGCACAAACAATGCTGACAGCAGCTGACAGAGGAGGTTGAGAAGACCAGCCTCCCCACAGTGTTTCAACAAAGCTCAAAACTTGCAGTGTTGTCTGTAGAACTGATCGTAGCCCCTGCTTGTAAGTCAAGCGGAAGGTGTGAACCAGAGACTTAGTAAGTTCCCCCAAGACAGTAATTGAAGCTGCTTGTGAGATTGTTTGGACAAGACTCAGTGTCAGTGATGGGCACAAACAGCCATTTCTCTGCAGTAGTCTTCCAGGCGTTACACACTTATTATTTATGTGGGAGAACATCTGTAAAATTTGAAAGGTAGAAGAGAGGTACTGGTGAAAGTGAAGCTGTGAGGAAGGATCTTGTTGTACCTGGATAGCTCAGTTGGTAAAGCATTTGCCCATGAAAGCAGTGATTGAGTTGCAGTCCAGCACATAGTTTAAGTCCTCCAGGAAGTTTCAAAGAAATTATTCATCGAGAAACTAGGAAGCATCCAATAAGAAAATGAAAACTTAATATGTAGGTGAGGAAAGAGAGACGTCAAAATTTGACTTTGGACAGATGTGGGGTTTCAAGCCAGGTTCGTATATCCATTTCTACTTCCAGATTATTTACAGCAGCTTTTGCCTGCTTAATCAGCTGAGGTATTGAATGATATTTCTTTCCCTTCCGCACTTTCACAAGTAGATCACTATCTATTGTTTTCTGAGGCATGGAAGATAAATAGCTCAGCAATTCTGTCTTTTACATGTGTCTACTGCTCTTCAACACTCCCTATCCTAGGCTAATAGTATTATGAGTTTATCACTTGTGCTTTTATATTTATGTACACTAATATTAGTTTTGGTACTCATCTAAAGTTTCTCTGTCTCTCCTCCCTCACTAATCTCTCACTGAAACAAAACTAATTTGTATCAACTACTTTTCTTCTTGATTCACAATTGTTGTAAAATTGTAATTGTGTACCTCAGTTAGCAATGAAAAACAGTACTAGACTAAGAATGACTTTGCTAATATGACACACAATTTCTCATTTAATATTGCCTATGTTCTGTAAAATTTATGAATATCTCCTTCTAATAATGAATTTTATTTTTCTAGAACACTAGTTTTAAAGCTTAATCATTGAGTGTAACTAAATCACACTTAATAATTCTTATATGCAGGAGCGGGAAATAGAAGGTGATGTTGAAGGAAGCCTGGAGACTTTTGTTTTGGAACCAGGAACTCAAGGTGTTCACTATAAGTGTAGAATAACAAGGGACAGAAAGGGAATGGATCGTGGCTTATATCCAACATACTTTTTACATCTTGAGCGTGATTATGGTAAAAAGGTAAGCCAGTAAAATTTAGAAAATACCGATTGGTTTTAGTTTTCAGCTTATTGACATTACTATGATCTTTAGAGAAATGTTGAGTGACGAAATCAGCTGCTTAATTTGAGATTTCCAGTTTAGTTTTAAATGTTGTTTATCTGCTTTTCTGTATAAAGTTTCATTGGAAGTAGTTGTGGCTCTCCAAATGGCTCTCCAAATGGTGACGTTAATTTATTTTTTGAGAAATTTGAACAAACGTTAAGAAAAATTTTAAAACTCGAAACAAATGTTACAGTATGTGGCGATTCAATGTAGAATTGTCCAGCTCAGATGACCCAAACTCAAAAACATTTTTAAACCTACTCAGATCATTAAAGTTACATTGTACAGGGTGTAGCGTGTGAACCAGCCGTCATACGCAACAATAATGTTCCAGTGCTTCAGTAATAATGGAAAATGAGAAACACCACCCAAACAATCACGCACGAACTAATCATTTCCTCTGATATACTGACACTGTGCGTAACTTTGTTGTTGTAAGACAGCAGCAACCGCAGCAAGTGGAAGTTGTTGAAACAAGTTGAGAAAAAGGTGTGATGCTTGATTAGTGTGAGTCTGTGAGTCTCTCTCTCTCTCTCTCTCTCTCTCTCTCTCTCTCTCTCTCTCTGTGTGTGTGTGTGTGTGTGTGTGTGTGTGTGTGTGTGTGTGTGTGTGTGTGTGTGTGATTTGCCGTTGTTGAAGCATTCATTCACACTGGGTCTTTTACGGAAACAAAGCATTTGTTTCAGCCGAAATTTCCAGGGTGTTCTGTGCCAGCAAAAAGCACTATACAGAAATTGATTGAAAAATGCTGGTGTACAGTATCGGTTTGAAATGCTCCCAGGAACAGATGACCACATGTCTGCACACCTAAGTTAAAAAGCCAGATGCAGAAGGTAATGACAAGAAGCCCTCATAAGTCAACTATGAGATTGAGTCAATAGGTTCGTGCAAATGAGAGAAGTTGCAGATTTGTTTTAAGGGAACTGATGTTAAAACCATTTCAGATAAGTGTTGTGCAAGAACTGGAGGAGCCTCACCTGCAGAAGAGAGTGCATTTCTGTTCACAGCTGTTGAAAAATGTTGCCAGTGGCTTGGATGCACGAAGGTTCAACATGACAAGGTGTGGTTCCACCTGCCTGGGTACATAAATTCCCAAAACAACCAGTACTGGTCGACAGAAAATCCACACACAATCCACCAGGTGCCCTCGCGTGACGAGAAGATTAATGTTTGGTGTGCCATTTCCGCCACATGCGTTTTTGGGGCCCATGTTCTTTGAGACAACAATGAACAGAGATGTGTATTTGGGAATCCTGGAGGAGTTTATTCTAACTTGACAGAAGAGGAGTATTAGTTATGTTATGTAGACTTTATGGGTCTGTTTTATGTGCTGCACCCTGTACGAACAATAGCCCAACACTTGGGAATGCCAGTTTGGACAGTATTATAGTTAATTTCTCAAGAGACCTATGCACTGTTATCCTAGCAGATGAATGTTTTGCAGATCATGATCCACTACTCCCCACAATGCCACTATCAACAGTCAGATAATGATTATGTGACTGCAAATAAGAAGCCAAGCATGACATGGGTTAGAGGTCAGAAAGAGGAGTATATAAGTTATTGTTCATGATTATGATGTAGATAAATCAACTGTTGAAACTTTCATTAATAATTTCTTTAAGATATATATTGATTTATGGCACTCTTGTTCATTTTTGAAAAGAAATAGTTCCTTTCTGGTATCAGGGACAAGATGCTGTCACTGCACAAGATTTATAAAATTAATCGCAAACAAGGCACAGAGCAGTATGACATTTCTTATAGATCCCACCTGAATTGTAAAAAACATTATAAAGCTGGATTTAAACTTTCCAAACAAGTTGCATATGAAAACTACGTGGAAGGAGCCCCGAACAATGTAAGGCTTACTAAGCTATTATAACACAAGAACCCACTTCTACCAAACTAAAGACATTCTGCTTAAGCCAGGAAAGTTCAGTAAATACTTTACTACTATAGTAAATGAATTAAGATCTAAAATTAATCATTCAAACATATTAGCAACTGATACACTATCTGATCAGCATCCTATACAATGTGAATTTCATTGGAATCTTGTCACACCCACAGATACAATAATTGCTGTTCCAAAATTTTCTGAATCGAAAAGCAAGGACTGCTGCTGACTAACTAACTACAGAATAAAAAGGATAATACACTTTATTAGCAAACCACTTGCTTTTATTATGAATAAATACCTAGAGTTGGGAGTTTTCCCTGACCAGCTCAAAATTTCAGAAGTTATACCTATATACAAAAAGGGAAACAGCATCTCCCTAAGAACTACAGGCCAGAGTTTATTGTTATAATCTTTCTCAAAGTATTTGAAGCTGTTTTTCACATACAACTTAGTAACTACTTTGAAAAACGTAAACTACTTTGGGTCAGACCTCAGCAGCCAGAGACTGTGGTCATTTGTGTGTGAGTTGTGTTTGCGGGAGTGCGTGTTTGTATGTTGTCTATTTCCAATGGAGACCTTGTTGGCCAAAAGCTCACTTTTGACAGCCTTTATCTGTGACTCAGCATCTCTGCTACATGGTGAGTAGCAGCTGTCCTTTTTGTAATATTGTTATAACATTCTTTGTAGTAGACAGCATGGTTTTCGAGAAGAAAAAAGTACTTCTTCTGCAGTCATTGAAATTATTAAACAGCCGTTAACTGCATTTAAAAATAAGAATACGGTCTCACTTGAGCTATGCGATTTGAGTAAGGATTTTGGCTGTACCCCCTCGGACATCTTATTAGCCAAACTACAGTATTATGGAAAAATAACATAGCACTAGAAACAATTAATTCTTATCTAAAGAACAGGACGCAGTTTGTGTCAATTCAGAACAGGAATTATTCTCTGAAGAAAGTCACATCTGGTGTGCCCCAGGGCTCAGTCCTTGGATCATTCTTGTTCATTGTTGTAATTAACAATTTGCTATATTATATTGGGCTTCAGCCAGTTATCTGCTATGCAGGCAACACAACTTTCTCAAGATATGTTAATCATGTCTACGGAAAATTGTCAAGGGTGTCCTATCTCATATGGAAATTACCTGATCTGTTGGGAAGTGAACATCTTAGAATAGCTTACTTTGGACTTTTCCAGCCTCACATACCTTAGGGGCTGTTGTTACGGGATCAGTCAAGTCAGTTCAGTGATGCATTACTGATTCAGGAAAGGGTGCTATGAATAATGTGTAAGTTTGCTCAAAGGGTACACTCTCACCCTTTACTCATTAAGACCAAAATAATGACAGTGATAAGTCTTTATATCCATGTATCATTGATATATGTGAAAAACAGCCTAGCAGAGTTTGGCATCAGAGAGAACATAAAATGTTGTTACATCAGAAACAAGAAGCATAGGCTGACAAAGACTGGGAACTCTCACAAAGTGAACTGATTAAAATATTTTAATAAATTGCCACATTCTGCAATCAGTACAGCTCTCACTAATTATGAAAAAAAGTTGTGTGAATGGTTAATTAACAATCCAGTCTACGATTAAAGAGAATTCTTGGATATGGGGAGCATAGAATTTGAGTTTTATGATTATTATTAAAATTCTGTACAGGAGATTAATATAGGATAAATTATTTGCACATGCAATATGAATAGTAATTAATGAAGTGATTGCTGTTTGTCTTTAAAAGCACAGTTTTTGAACAAATATCTGTAACTAGTGGCAAAAGAGTAGTGGTGAACCACAAAAATAGGGGTTAATATGGGGAACAGTTTGAAGGAAAAAGTTTGGAATATGAAAAAGTGCATATTTTTCGGAAATGGACTGGTAGTGTGACCTCCAGACCAGATGAGAGGAAATGCAGATCTCAACAAACTATCCCACTGAAGATCCTTAGAGTAAAAAAGGGCAAAACACATCTAGGAGAAATAAATTACAGTGCAGCAAGAAAAGGCAGCTTTTATTTACAAAACAAAAAAAGAGTTGACAGTACTTTACAAAGTACTTAACATGGTTCTAGAGGAGATGGTATGCCCACCCTATCCTTCCAGTTTTTGAACTCACTTACCCAACCACTTATCAAGAGCCTACAGTTTGGAATGGACTCCAATCACTTTACCATTTGCTGTTTTTCTCATTAACATGTCAATTTTAGAAATTAAAGAGGTTATAAGTCATAGTAAAAATCTTAGAATGTTCTGAGGATTGAAATGCTGACCTTCGAATTTGTAATCTGACACTAAGCCACTCAACCACCTAGTAATGTCCATTTTATCCAGAATAATAATAATAATCTTCTTCTTCTTATTTTTCTTCCTCAACTTCATCTTCATCTTGTACAGTTTCCAGCCGCTGGACAGGTCTCCTTAGAACACAGGCTTCATCATCATTTTCTGTCTTTCCACTACCTCTCCAGTGTTCCCCTTTGTTTTGCACCCAGTCCTTCACTCCTTCCATCCACCTGTCTGTTAGTATTTTTCCCTTCCCTTTTATCTTGTATATCTTTCTGGGTATCCTTTTCTCCTCCATTTGCTTAACATGTCCCTACCATTTAAGCCTTGATTCCTACATTCTATCCTCTAATGGTTCCTCCTTCGTTAATTCCCTGGTCCTCTCATTCCTTATAACCTGTCCATCTTTCTCGCTCCAATATTATGTCTCAAGAATTTCCTCTCACTAACTTGTATTTGGTTCTCTCTCTCTCTCTCTCTCTCTCTCTCTCTCTCTTTCATTGCCCAGATCTTTAAGGCATTCATCAGCATTGGAGCATACTATACCTGATATTTAACCCTTTCACTTTTTTGAGGGACATCCTTGCTCAATATCAGGCTTCTAATGCCCTTCCAGTATGTTCCTGCTGTCGGTCCTGCTCATTTCTTTTATTCTCCTGTATTAAGTTTCTCAGATACTTGAAATTCTCCACCTCCCTCTGTTGATCCCCACCAATGTTGTTCCAGTTCGGGCTCTCCTCCTTCATAGTTTTGATCATAGTTTCACATTTACCCATGCTAAATTTCATCCCATAACCTTGTACTATTCAGTGTCCTACATGCAACTGTTTCTATACTTCTTTGTCCTTGTTTCCACAGATCATCAAATTGTCTGCAGATATCATTGCTTTCATCTTTTCTTCACCAGTTACTTGGCCACTCTGGTCATCACCTCATCCACCACCACAGTGAAAAGCAGTGGTAAAGTGTACTTCCCTGCCTCAAGCCATTCTTCTTTTCCAGCCAATCTGATTCCCCCCTCTTCCCATTTTCACACACTCACGCTTCTGGTTTACTTCTCTTATACTGCATGTTATCTGCTTTTGCATTCCTCTGAAATTTCACAGGTCTAGTTACATGGGCTTGGTGTCATAAGTAGGCTACTTGTGGCAGTTCACCAACACAGCAATATGTCACAGCATCCATGCCCATCTGCCAGTTATAGTCCCAGCTTGCACTGTAACCAGGAACCCATTGATAGACAGCCATATGTGGCTTTGGCAGCCACAACACCACAGCATACCCACTTTGTGAGTATAAGCACAGGCCGTACAGTCAGGCAGGTCATTTAAGCATCAGTGAAACATCAAGACCTCTACCATTGTTGTATTGGCTTCTGCCATTAGATCATTCGGCTGCCTCTGATCAAACTGCCACCAGCTACATGCACATCCGGTGTTTGTACCCAGGAGCCTCTATTGCCTTGCACCAGACTGTCCACCAGAAAATCTCACCTGCGGCCGAACCTGGCCTTCGTGCCACTGGCTCTGTCTGCATCAGCTGCCAACCAGCTTGTCACATACTCAGCTACCCTTCCAGCAGTGCGAAAATACCTGTCAGCCACATCAGCATCTGACAGGCTCCTACACATCTTCATAGCAGTCTTTGTACCCCAGCTCATTATACCTCTATTCTCCAAAGACTTCCACACCTTGTTTCGAAATCCATTAATCAGGGTGTAAAAATGACCCGGGAGATCCGGGAAAAACCCGGGAATTATTTCATCCGGGAGAAAACCGGGATAAACCCGAGATATTTTTAGAATTCTGGGAATTTTTCATTGTATTAGTTTTCAGTTAAATTTTTATAATTTTGACTGGTAAGAACCGATACTCTAACAAAAGATATTACTGTATCCCACTACTGCAGAATAATACTTCAACAATAAAACATAAACAAGAGAAAAAAAAGGAAAATAACTTAAATTGCAAAGGAAATGCGCCATATACAACAACGACGACACACAGTGTTCATGCAAGCGTCTGCCTGTTTAAAATGTGTCAAAGGCTTTAGGAAGACTATGCAGTGTTTCATAACAACAAATTGCTTCCAATGAGCGTGAAGTCACAACTGTTTACATTCAATTTGTTTTAGCAGTTACATGCGGACTAATGCATATGCGCAGTTAAGTCACGTTTGAGTAGTAGATTCTCCCACTTCTGGCAAGAGGAATGTGGCTGTTGGCTGTGCAAGCAGTCGCAGCCAGCAGCTAGATGCTACCGGGAAAAGGGAACGCCAAATTCATATTCTCATGGGGAAAAAAACTTGTTTCACAAAGTGCCTAGCATCCAGCTCACGTTGGTCTATCGATTATTCATATGATTTTGAGAAGCATTCCTGTTGGTTTTTGAACATTTTTGAACACATTTTAAGTTGATTTTTGAATGCGTGCATAGTGTACGTGATGTCTCTGTCAAGAGAATCCTCGTCGCATCTAGAAATAAACTTTCTGCGGGCAAAGGGGGGGGGGGGGGGGGGCTATACAAGCTGAGGGAGTAAAGCAGAACGGATGAATGAATGCCAATCACTGTCTGATTATGTGGTTGATTGGATTTGCGAATGATCAGCATTGTTATAATTACTAGCAAAATCCATAGATTCAGACTACCAGAGTGGAAATAAACAACTGAAAGGAATAACAAGTGAGAAAGGTTACGAATTATCTTCTCGGTGTATCCAAGAAAACGAAGTTTTGACAGAAAATTTTTGGCCAGATCGCTACACTAGCAAGGACCATTAGTACAGTCCCCAGCTAGCAGCCGCCTAAGTTCTATTCTGGAAGTAACACGGAAAACGTGTTGTTCGAACACGTAATAACGCCAACCGGAAAATAATCACGGGATAACTAAACCTGTGATTCTGGCAGGGGTAGTGAAGTTAATCGGCGAACAAATTTTGACATTGGCAACAATAGCTACAGAATTTGATTATGACAAAAAATGGTTCAAATGCCTCTGAGCACTATGGGATTTAACATCTGAGGTCATCAGTCCCCTAGAACTTAGAACTACTTAAACATAACTGACCTAAGGACGTCACACACATCCATGCCCAAGGCAGGATTCGAACCTGCAACCGCAGTGGTTGCACGGTTCCAGACTGAAGCGCCTAGAACCGCTCGGCCACACCGGCCAGCCTTGATGATGACAAGATTGTTTGTTAGAACGAGGAAGGAGAAGAAACAGGGACATCACACAAATTATGGAAGAATAAGACGATTCCAAATTTATATAAACATTTCGTAATACTACCTTTCGATATCGTGCTTGAGAAGCTGGTGCGTATGAATGAAATGTGAAACTATTTCCTAACATAAAGCTTTTTGCTTGTAGTAGGCCTAATAGGCATTTGATATTGGTACTTATTGGATTATATTCTGTCATGTTATAAAAATGGCCATTTGTGCCAAAACAGTCTCGTTTATTTGGTGTGTTATAAAATTGCTGCCATATTAGAAAGCCCTATTTCGTTTTATCTAGCAGACAGTGACAAAATAGACGTAATCAGATCGAGAAACCACAGCAGTCTTGGGTATTATTTGTGTTAACAGCTTTTTCAGTATTAGATAGCGACATTTCGATTTTGCATGTAGCAAAAGCACGCCATGTAAAACTGTAGCAAGATTAGAGAGAAAAAATGCTAGGAGCTAAGGTTTGAAGAAATGTGTAATTTCTTGCTTATCACTTGTCAGTATTGGTTTTATATATCCTATATTTAATTTTATGTCACACAAAACAGCAAGTTATTAACTAATAGGCAATAAAGAGTTCAGATTTTCTGAAGAGTTCTTGTTCTCTCAATTACAAATAATCTCATCCGCTATTAATTTCGAGATTTTTTTTTTTTAAAGCGGGGTAGGCTGTCAAATCGACTGACTGGGAGCAGAAGAGACACCACAGGACATTTCAATTTCCGCTCTCCTGAATACAGTTTGGACATACGGTAGAAAATGCTTTATGAAGAGGCATGGCACTGCACTTTGGCATACTTAAGAGCAAATAATATGTCTTACGTACAAGATGAACATATTTTGAAAATTCGATTTTTTTTAGTATTGACCCTGTTTGCAAGTGTCGTAGATCCGGGGCTTATGCGCAGAGCAGTCTGAGCTATAGTGGGTTTTCTCCACGTGATCCATGTTTACATTTAATGATTTTGCTGTATCCCCTTCGTTTACTCTCACGTCAAATGAAAACAAAACGAATATCTGTGGCCAGGAGCTATCAAATGAATTACAATACATGCATGTTATTACGGAAGGCTAAAATACGTCATTAGTTTCAGATTTTATTTCCACCTTTCTGACAGTCAAGCAGTAATCGCCTTGCAGAACAATGAAGTTATTGTTGTCTGTTTACTAAAGAAATTTGACTTTTATTAACCTTTTCTGCAGAGGCAGTCAATGTATTTGAAATGAAATGTTTAATTCCACAATACTGGCTAGTTTCAACTGTTTGCTGCATTTCAAGTGCACATTTTCATCTTCTAGGACGTATGGCATTATGCCATAATAAAGAACCAAACATGATATAATACAGTACTGGTGCTCCAAGAAAATTTATATCCCGAAAACCACACTAAAAAGCTTAATATCAGGCCGAGGTCTACTTCATTGGGAATCTGGACATACGAATGTGCACTTTAAATGTGCATATTTTAGTGTAGTTCATGAAATTTCGATGCTGTTGGGAGTATCCTCTGATGTCTGATCTTTCAATGTTTTACATGTACGTATATACGGGCTTCCTACGTCATGGTAGCTACACAAGCGCAATGTCGCCTGTTATCTGGCGCTTTCTGGCAACTGCTGAAACAAACCTATTTCTAACAGGTCGCTGGAAAATATTGCAAACGGTGGTTTGAAAAGCATTACTTTCAAAGTAAATATCCTTTTACGTAAGTTTAACTATGTGCGAGAATGTACCATGAATTTCTTAAATCACAGAGTGTTTGACTCTCATTTAAAAATCAACTCTTTGATGACAAGCCATTTAGAAGAATTTCAAACCCTGAAGATCAGACATTTATGTCATTATTAAAAATTGTACTGGCACATTTGCGTGAGATATCTTAAAGTATAACATGCGCAAAAAAGATCAACAGTATATGTGAAAGCTTAGCTTCTCTTGCAGCTTGAGACCAGTACTACATGTGAAAGCTTTTCTTTTCTTGTAGCAACACATTGTATATTAGTTCAAACTATTAACTTTCCCTGTTTGTGTGTTTGTGGTACTTAACAGTGATGTTGCTGTTGGCTGACTATGTCACGTGTCCTATGCTCTGAATATCCGGTGTCATCGGTTGGCGAGATCACGTGACATGAGCTACGTACGGCTTACAAAAGCGCATCGAAATCTCAATTTCAATGATTCGGAAAGTAACATGTGCTGTTTGGTGGAATTCCAATGGATGCTTTCGTAATACGAAAATATGCAGCGTACATGTTGCTGCAGATCAAAGATATTTCTTAAACGTGTCTTTTTCTCTGAGTTTCGTTTTCTAAAGTGCCGGGAAATTGTACGCCCGTGTATAAAACCATAACCATTCAAAGGATCGATAAGAGAAAATATACTGTCACCCGGGAGAAAGTGTATTTTTAACCGGGAAATCCAGGAAAAATCCGGGACTTTTTTTTTTTTCCTTGTCCACGTATACACCCTGTTAATGCATACTTTTCCAGTGCCCGGGAAGCCATCAGTAGGTCTGTCCTACTTACAGTGTGTTCCTGTAGCTGTCTTACAGTGGAAAATTAGATCTGCTGTGGACCTTCCTACTTTGAACCCATGTTGCCCTTCTCTCACCATTCCTTCAATTTTTATCTGAATTTATGTTTCCCAGACTTTCTCAAAGATCTTTGCACAATGTCTCATTAGTGTGATTCCCCAATAGTTTTTGCCCTCTTTTCTATTACATTTTTTGAAGATCAGGACTGTTATTCCCTGGGGTCCTCTTCTCTTTTCACGCAGTTTTCATAACTTAATAGAGCCATTGTAACGCCCCCCCCCCCCCCCCCCCAAAAAAAAAAAAGAAAAAGTCTCCTGCTGCTGTCACCATCTTTACATTCAGTTCGTCCAAACCTGGTGTCTTCCCCCTGGCATCTTTTCCACGGATATTGCACTTCTCTCCATGTTAACACCTTTTCTGTTTTGCAGTTTCTCTTCATCTCCACAGTTTCTCCCTCTTTCCTAGGCCTTCATTTGGGTTCAAGATTTCCAGTCATATTCAACCATATATTCCACCTCTAATTTTAACCATCCCATATAGGATCTTTTTTAAACCTTCACTATCCTCCCTCATTCTAGCGTACTGTTCCATCCACCTCCTTCTTTTGTGCCATGATTCTTTCTGCCTCTTTCTTTCTTGTCTAGTACTCTTCTCTTGTCTTTCATATTCTGTTCTGGAACCATATCCTAAAGGCTGTGTTCTTCTTCTGCACTGTATATTTCTTTCTTCATTCCACTGTGGTGGTTTCTCCCCTCTCTTTTTGTTGCTTAAGTCCTCCTACATACTACTTTTGCCATATCCACAAATGTCCTCTTAAATCTTCCCCTATGTCTCTTGCACTATTTGTGGTGCATCCATTGGGAGAGTTTCGTGCCCTTCTCTCTTCTTCTTCTTGTTCTTCTTCTTCTTCCAGCTTCCATACCCTTATATGCCTGTGTTGTCCCTCTCTTATCTTTAGCCCCTTTCAGGTTCATTATTAGCAATTGGTGGTCACTATCTGAGGCCTCTGATGGTATTACCTTGATATTTATGATGTTCCTATTTATTCTTCTGTCATGGAGGATATAGTAAACTACTGACTTTCAGCTCAAGTCATTACTGTGTCAGGCAAACCTGTGGATTTCCTTGTCCTTGAACCAGGAGTTCCCGACCAACAAACCATTCTCTTTCATCTTTCTCATTTCGACTGCCCCAATCCTGTGGTCATAGCACACTTTCATACCCTTGTCTTTCTCTTCCAACATCTGTGTTTAAATATCTCATTACTATCACACTTTCCTCCCATCTGTTTCTGCACTTCCCCTTCAAATTCCTGTTATTCTGCAGAAGTGCAGCCAAGCTGTGGGGCGTATGCTTGTAATGTCTCCACAGTCTTCCTCTTCTCTGATATTTTTATCTTCAGCATCCTATCACTTTTTCTCTCCACTGATTCTTTTAACCCATCACTCACTACTACTCTCACCCCATTTTCCACTGCATCGTCACTCCCACTCCAGAGCAATCAACAGTCTTTTTCTTTTCTCACTTCTCTCCTTTGTACCTTGTTTCTGCCAACCCAACAAATAGAATTTCCGTCTTTCCATGGTATCCACGATTTACTTCACCTCCCTAGTCAGTGTCCGAATATTGAAAATTCCCTATCATAATTCATATTTCTGCCAGGTCGTCATTTGTTGTAACTGTCCTTTCTGAGACTTATTCCAATGCAGAAAGCAGAGGGTTATCCACTACTGGCTTGTTGGTTGTATTGTAGCTTCATGAGAGTCTCGGTAGCCATCACTTTTTGGGGTTCCTGTAGGATTTTCACATCTACGCACGCAGGGGGCACGTAGTCCCGAGTGTACTTCTCCACTACTCATGCCATCTCCCATGATGTGGACGACACATTGGGCTTTTGAGAGACAGTTAGAGCAAATTTCATTTTCAGCTTTATCTTTTTTATTGTTATTATTCTGATATTATGAGAAGGAAAGTTGCTACTCACCACATAGTGGAGATGCTGAGTCGCAGATAGACACAACAAAAAGACTGTCACAAGTAAAGCTTTTGGCCAGTAAGGCCTTCATCAAAAATAGCTGAGACACACACACACACACACACACACATTATTATTATTATTATTATTTATTTTATTTGTTGTTATTTTAATTTCATTGCTCCTAGTGTTTCACAGCTTACTTATTGTAATTGCTATTATAATCTTTGTTTTACTTATCTCATGTAAATTTGAATGTAACATATACTTTTATCTTTAGTATTGTGAGACAAATGATATTGCAGAAATACTTGAAATGCAAAGATTTGAATGTATGGAGCCATTATATTTTTTATCTACTGCCAAATATTACAGGTGTTTTTGCTAGCTGGCAGAAAACGTAAGAAGAGCACAACAAGTAACTACCTCATATCTACAGATCCAACTGATTTATCAAGAACTGGAGAGTCCTATGTTGGGAAGTTAAGATCCAACCTGCTAGGAACTCATTTCACAGTTTACGACAATGGCTATTCTCCCAAAAAAGCTGAGTCAAAAGAAGATTGGAAACGTTCACCTCGACAGGAATTGGCTGCTGTAGTCTATGTAAGTTTAATTTAAAAATCTTAACTGAATTCATTTTTGTACTTGGGTTATCAGTTTGCATTGCTTTAGAAGAAGAAAGGAAGGCCTTAATTATGTATCTACTTCTCTCCTGCTTATTTCGAGTCGCTGATGAGTGCGTAGAGTGCCCTATAGTCTTTTTGCATTTGGGAGAAAGGCACCCCATCACACCATCCAGATTTAGGTTTTCATGATATCCATAAATCACTTAAGGCAAATGCCTGGATGGTTCCTTAGAAAAAAAAAACATGTAGATTTCGTTCTTCATTCTTCCTCCAATCTGAGCTTGAGTTCCATCTGTAATGACCTTGTCACCAATATGGTGTTAAATCTCTGTCTTTCTTCCTTCCTTCCTTCCTTCCTATCTTTGAATGTTGTTTTCTTACTACTTTCTTCCCATTTATCCTTACACTCCCTTTCTCCAACTTTACCATGAATTTTACACTGATGAGCCAAAAATTCATCGCAGTACATCAGGATACTGAATTCCACTTGATGGCATTGCAGGCATATGACACTAAGGAAAGTACACCAGTGTCCAAAATTAAAGCAACACACAGCAATTTTGCAAGATTGGGTTTATTTTTCCACAAAACATCATAAATGGATGGCAGTTAAGTAGAAACAATGTAGAGTGTACAGAACATAAACAACTACAACATGCATAACAGTAGACAAAAATACTCTTCACTTTTTCCTACTTAATGGATTTGCACACACATTCCGACAGCTGATTAATGTGCTCAGTATGAGGTGTGACCACCTCTGGCACCAGTACAGGACATGCTGTGAATGATATCATCAATCTCATGTTGAAGCAATAACACCCATTCTTCCTGCAGAGCTGCTCGCAAGTCTTGGAGAATGGTTGTTGTATGCTGACATAATGCAACCCGTCTCCCTAGTGCATCCCAGAGATCCTCTATGGTATTGAAAGCGGGAGTACAAGCAGGCCACTCCATGCGTGCAATATCTTCTGTTTCCAAGAAAACATCATGCTGTATTGGATAGAGCATTATCGATCAACAGTATGAAGTCTGGGTCCACAGCACCTCACAACAATCGCACATGAGATACCAAGATCTCGTTGCTATACCTGACAGCAGTTAAACCTTGCCAATTCTTGTAAACAGTTTCATGAAAATATGTTCGAGTGATCAATATAATCCCTGGCCACACTATTAGAGATCCTCCTTGAGTCCCAGAATCATGTTCCATATTCCCTCCAGATGCGAATCCATCGAGAATCACTCCCCAGAACTAACCAGGACTCAGCTGTGAAAAGGACATTGGTTCACTGTTAGACCGTCCTAATGGCATGTGGATGACTCCACTCAAGATGTTCCCTTATGTGAAGATGTGTCAGAGATACACATACAGCAGGTCTCTGACAATAAAGGCCACTCTTCTAAAGCCTTCCGTATGGCGTTTGCCTCATCACAACATGTGCAGTGGATGCTGCAAGGTCAGAGGCCAGTTTTGTGCAGTACTGAGGGGGTACCTTTGTGCCCTTACAGCCAAATAATTGTCCTCTCTTTCTGATGTCACCTGTGGTCGGATCTGTCCTGGCCTTCAGGACACAGTTTTAATCTCTCTAAACTGTCGCAACATCTGAGACAGAACAGCATGATTCACATTAAGCCGTTGGGTCACATCAGTTGCAACTGTCCTGCTTCCATTCTTCCTATGGCTCTCCACTGCAGAGTCTGATAGATGTCTTCTCTGTGCCATACTGCACCATCTGTGGCTGTGTACACAGCAATTGTGGATGTGAGACTACCCAGCAAACGCTACCCTGTTTGATAGGTGCCCTGACATCATTGTTGGTGTGGTTGTCTGTGGACTGAAATGCCATCTTCCATGCGGAACATGATTGTACAAACATCTGTTGACAGTTTGTTACAAACATCTGATGACAGTTTGTATGATTGTATCGTGAATTAGACACAGGGTGGGTAAACAACAGTTTGTTGCTTTAATTTTGGACACCAGTGTACATAAATGGAGTAGAAATGAATAGGGGCAAATCACTATGACGTGGTGCCTAGAAATGAGCATCACGGAAAAGGTGCAGTTGGTTAGCTGTTCATTGCTGCTGTTGTGGTCAGCTTTGGAAAGTGCTTGAAGGATGGTGGAAACATGGATAGATGATGAGGTGCTGGATGTCCACACCTCATCACAGGATGTGGAGGTCGAAGGCTTGCCATATCTGTGAAGCAGGGTAGGCAGCAATCTGTGGCAGATCTATAGAGTACGTGGCTGGTGCAGTCACAAGCATGTTTTGAGCACACCATTCGGGGCTTATTGTTTATCATTAGTCTCCACAGAATATGACCACTGTGTGTTCACACGTTAGCCCAGTGACACTGTCAAGTATGACTACATTGACCACAGGATCATTGGGATTAGGCTGTACATCAGTGGATACAACTCACCTAGTAGAGTGAATCACATTTCTTGCTACACCAGCTTGGTGGTGATGTCAGGATATGCTGTCATCCAGACAAACTGCTGATTGAAACATGCACTACACCACAGATGCAAACTGGTGGGGGAAGTATTTTGCTGTAGGAGACATTCATCTGGGTTTTCAAGGGACCTGTGGTAGGAATTGAAGGTTTAATGATAGCTGTATTCTATGTGAACATTCTTGAGGACCACTTGCATCCCTTCATACTTGATGTCTTCTCCAACAGTGATGGCATCTTCCCATGTCCATGTAACAAGCCAGAATCATGTTACAGTGAGGAGCATGATAGTGAGCTCACGTTGATGTTTTGCCCACCAAATTTGCTTGATATGAACTTAATGGAACTCATCTGATATGTTAACGAGTGCCAACACCATGTCTTTAATTTACGGGAATTGCATGACCTGTGCATAGACATCAACTGCCATGTACTTCCAGAAGCCTGCCAAAGATTGTCGAATACATGCCGTATAGAGTCACTGCTGTATTGCACCCCAGTGGTGTACAACTTGCCATGAAGCAAGTAGTCACAATAATACGGCTCATCAATGTATCCAGCGTGGAAAAAAAAAGTGTCAGTAAGTTAATTATTTATGAAGTCTGTTTTTGTACATCTACAGTGTTTTGCAGAAGTCCTTGTACCTCTAGGTGAAACAGTATGTTTTATATTATTGTACTCACATATAAAAAATATGTATCTAGTGGACTGTGTGCACCACCACGCATTAACAAAGAGATCTTTGTTTCTTTATGTCCTCCTAGAAAACTTACAGAACATCTTGGGAGTTATGCTTCAAAAGCCTTCCTCTTTTGTGTAGTCTGTCATTAGTTTTACATCAGTATTGAAATGCATGTGGTTTGGCTATTTCCCATAATGAGTTGTCAGGCTTGGTAAGGTCCATGTTACATGGTGGCCATTTCAGTGGGTCTATATGTGCTAAACCACACCCAACCCAGCGACTTTGAAATTCTTCATCAAGGAACTCTTGCAGCTGAATAAAAAAGTGTGCTAAAGCTTCATCCTGCTTTCTTGTCTTCGAGTGTAGGTATTAAACCTTGAGCAAGCGCACCATTTTCTGTAACACGAATGGATATGTGACATACTTTGTATGCATGTAAATAATAGCTGTCTTTATGTCACCAAGATAAACATGTATGAGTAAAATCACTGTTTAATCTTATATAACTAAACTACGATAAAATACACTTACATAATACGAGGAAAACACTGTTTAATTTAACAATAATGAAATAAACTTTCATAACATCACTCTGTTGCCACAGACATTTGATACCCCACTATAATGACCCACACAATGCATTAAATAGTGCAGTTGCATCAGATCCTAGCCATCCACTTATTCAGCTGTTAATTATCTCATAGATAATTAGTGGGAGTGTGCTGCTAGCCCATAATCTGGATTGTCCGCAGCCCGTGGTCATGCGGTAGCGTTCGCGCTTCCCACGCCCGGGTTCCCGGGTTCGATTCCTGGCGGGGTCAGGGATTTTCTCTGCCTCGTGATGACTGGGTGTTCTGTGGTGTCCTTAAGTTAGTTAGGTTTAAGTAGTTCTAAGTTCTAGGGGACTGATGACCATAGCTGTTAAGTCCCATAGTGCTCAGAGCCATTTGAACCATAATCTGGATCATTTTCTTGAATGCAACATAAATTTTTTCTCACCCAGCTCACTTTTTATTTTATACTGCTGGTGCTCACTTGGACGTATGACAAGACAATTTATTACTGTGTTAGCTGAAGCAACAAGGAAGGAATACATATGGTGTCTTAACTGTGAAACAACAATGGAACAGGGCAAAACAGTTTTATTTGTGGCTGGCACACTTTACACATAGGCACACCTGCTTGAGAGTCAACCATGTCTGGCACATGTCCACATAATTCACAATCCACTCAAAAAAATATTGTCTGAACAGGTACCATGATGACATCTCTCCCCATATGCTAACATGAGGTGGATTCTTATCCACCTTCCCCATATGCTAACATGAGGTGGATTCTTATCCACCTTTTGCATTTAATGAAAATTTTCCAAAGGCCATAAAAGCATATTGCTCATGTGTGAACTATAGTATATCACACATTCATCAAAAAATGACACTCTCCAGCCAAACTTGGCATTTCGAAATTTTGCCAACAAATCATAGCAGGTTGCAGCTCACTGCTCCATGTCACAAATGACAATGTAAATCCTTTCATTTTCAAATCTTTTTTTAATGAGGTCATGCACTTTTCATCACAGCACTTTTAAGTTCAGCTGTGCTTTTTGTGAATGGATTTCATTGGAGTCTGCTCACTTGAATGAGTGATGGCGGCACAGGTTTCCTCTCCCTTTTTCTTGTGTGTGCTAATTGGACTGCCTAAAACTTAATCAATCAAGGTTGCTTCACAAGGGGGCCCTTGCCAAAGTGCTCTCTGAATGCACACTTTATCTCTCTCGTTTTTGCCATGTTTGTGAACGTTTGTGTGTCCTGTCTGTAAACAGTGTAACTGTGTCCACTCACATCAGTTGTGGTGTCACAACTAAAATGATGCAGTACTGAAACAAAAGTTGTGGAGTCACAACTAAAATGATGCAGTACTGAAACAAAATAATACATTTTTCACAACAATGCTTTTCTTCAAATGCAAATTTGGGGTACTGATAAAACAAATTTTAAATTCCCCAGTTGTACAAATTAGATAGTTATAGGGACTTTCTCAGTCTCTCTGTATTTCCATTTTTAGTTTCATATGCTAATGGAAAATCTAGCTTTGAAAATAAATAATGTAGTGAGTAATTACCCATAAGTAGAAGATGCAGTCGGTCATTTATAAGCAAATAAACATGAACAAGAGTGAGAACATTGCTAGCTTGCTGACAACTCCTTGTTTAAGTTGTGTACTTAGTTTCCTCATCTAGACATTTCAAAGGAACATATTTATGACAATATTAAAGATTAACAAAAAGTTAAAACTAAGTATATATTTATAATTGTATTATACCTGGTTATTCAACTGCTCTCTCTCTCTCTCTCTCTCTCTCTCTCTCTCTCTCTCTCTCTCTCTCTCTCACTATTTTATTTTGAATTTACAGTAATAATTATAAGTAATGAAATTAGACGTAAAGGAGCCTGAAAGTGGGAGGGAGAGTGGCTAATGGGTGGGAATGAGAGCAGCAGATGTATGTGACAACAGTGTGTGGCACCATAAGCTCATCCTGGCCACAAGAAGGGGAGTTGTGTACAATGCGTGAAGACACAATACAGTACATTGGGAGGAGAAAACAGATCAGAGGGAAAGAGGAGTCTTCCACAGGGGTATGACCTACATGGCAGGGGGTTCAGAGTGCCTGTGGCATAAGTTTGGACTAAGGCATTGCGTAGATGGGGTTTGTGCCAGAATATCACTTTGGGAGGGGATCCCTTTCAACACTGTGTGTATGTGTGTGTGTGGGGGGGGCTCTGTAATTCTGAAAATGAATTCATCCAGAAGCTAGCAAAGTGCCTTTCAACAACTTAGCATCTTTACTATTCAGCAAGTTGTTACCTTTACTCCATAAATTATTTACAATCCACCATGAGTGTCCATTACTGTGTGTAAGTCTTAAGTAAAAGAAGAAATTATTATGTGTAACACTCCTCTGTATTGCTTGACAGGGACAATTACTGTTGAACCAGAGGTGCGTAAGATGTTAATCACAGTTTGGTTTTAATGAGTAGCAACAGTGTGTTGTGACCTCCTCCTCTGTATAATTTCCTGAATCCATTTAACCAGGTCGAAGAAGCCTCGATTCAGATTTTTGCAGTTTCATTTTGGTGCATATTTCGTACTTCATGTAAATCTTTCTTCCATTTATTCAATTCGTGCCCCAATTTTTCTAAGTGAAACTGGTTTTGCTCGCTGCTTAAGTTTGGGTGTTTTCTCCTTTCATGGAAAAAAAAAATACCTTTCCTTTGTCACTGAAAGATATTGCTGCACATATTTTCTTTCAGCTTAGGAGGTGCTCTTGTTTTTGTTCTGGACTTTAGTTACAACAGGCATCGTTTGAACCACAGTTCATCAAATTGTCACAGTTATTTCTTGTTTCTTTTAATTTTACCACAATTTTTAACAAAATGTTGATGCCGTTCACATGAACGTCCAAGAATTTAAAGAATAAATAACATATATGTAGGTCTTCAGGAGAAATAGGTAATTTTTTATTGCGTACTTTGTTTTCTGTATTTTATTTTTGGAAAGTTGAAAACTTGGACTCCACATTACTGTGAAACTCTGGGACCTGCACAAAGACAGATGCTATTAGCAAGCATATGCCAAGAAATCACAAAGGAAGTTGATTCAGTTTTATCTTCATTGTTAACACTTGGTGATACTGCAAAGGCAACTGCTAATTATTATGAATATTAAATGAGCTACAAATTCGAGTGAACGGTGATTGTGAACAGTTGTGTCAGAAAAACTATGAGTGGAAACTGAAATTTGATGTACAAATTATGATTGTGTTGTGCTGTATTATCTGTTTAGTGATGTGTCGTCAATCAAGGATATGGTGCCCACCGTGCCACACATGCTTCATCTGTTACAGCTATTGCAGGGGAGTACATTCTCCAGCCACCTGGTGAGCTAGGAATTTCGCAAAGTTCCACATGTTTTAAAAAAATACTTCCAGTGTGTTTTAGCAGCTAAAATTTTGACATTATGTTTCTTTCAGTGTATTCTTCCTGTATAAAAAAAATTCAGGGCAGGTTTCGACATGTCAGATTAGACTATTCCCTTGTCAGAACTACTGAACATGACAACTGCATAACTACTTAAGAATGAATCAGTATTATTTGGAGCACTTTGAAGTGTGTGCATTTCATTTTTGTTAGCACTCGATAGTTGATGTAGAGAAACTGGCCCTGGAAATTTTATTTTGTTATGTTTTTAATTTTAAAAATGCCACAGAAACGACAGTAATTCGTGAAAACATTTCACCAGAACAAAGAGAGGCCACCACACTTAGTTATTTAACTGCCAGTTGGGGTTACAAGGATTTAAAACTAACGAAAAAGATTGCAGCACAAACATATTTCTGTTGTGGTACTGTCTGACAAGTTTAAAACTTGCTGTCACATGAAATACACATCAAAATTGTATGGAATTTCTGAATCTGACCTGCATCAGAAATGTGTTGGTGTATACCCAACAGATGAGGTGGGATCATTGGTTCTGAGAACTGTAGCTGATAATGCAAAGGTTGTGTGTCCACAAATGCACAGAAGGAGCCTGTCAGAATTAATAGCTAAACTAACTAAAATATGCTTGTCTGTGGCCAGCTAATGCCATGAAGGTTCCTTAATATGGCTACAGTTGATGGCTTCAGCTTCCATAGGAAATCTTGGATCAACAATTGTTATATTAGGGGCAGTCAAATGAAAACAAGTAAGCTGTTTATTATTTCAAAAGTAATCACCATAACTATTAATTCATTTACCCCTAGCAGACAAGATGGGCAGTGCCTTCATGGAAAAGTGTTTGTGGTTCCTTATGAAACTACGATTGTTTCCAGGGGTGTGCTGCTTTGTCCAAAGCAAATTGACAGTCATGAACACCTTTCCTTGGGGATCCAGAATTATGAAACTCACATGGAGAGAGATCAGGACTCTATGGAAGATGTGTAAGGGCTTGCAGCAAAGCTTCTGCAATGTAGTCAAAACAACCTTCCTAACATGTGAGTGGGCATGCATTATCCTGCAACAGATTGTTGCTAAAGTTGTTTCAACCACACGGCAGAAGCTTCACTGGAAAACTCTTACATGTCATCCATTTTTGTCCCAACCTCTCCTCATGCCATTTCCAAATGCGGGGTGTTTATAAATGAATTTGGGGTTTTAGTGCTTTATAATATTTATTTCATTAAACTTACAGTTATAAATGATATGTCAAATGAAAGAACAACTCAAACAGTTTTACCAAGAACCTTATAAATGTTCAATGTGAGCACCATTTGTTGCACGCCACACGTTCACTGTACCCAAATGCTTGATAGGCCGCAAGGGGCCCAATGACAGGGCTTGCTTTGCGTGGTCTCCATGTTCACCCGACCTAACGCCATGCGATTTTTTCCATTGGAGCTTCATCAAGGATCGTATGTATGGGCCTCTGCTACCAGCAGACCTCCATGAATTAAGAAACCAGATAAGCAGCTGTTGCTACAATCACTGAAGTCACACTTATCAACGTTTGGGAAGAACCCGGCTATAGACTTGATGTGTGCCGTGTGACAATTGGTACTCGCATTGAACATTTATAAGGTTCTTGGTAAAAGTGTTGGAGTTGTTCAAACACCCTGTATTTGGTGCCCTGAAGAAAGACATTTGTAGCCATTGATTTGCTTCAGACAGAGAGGTGGATGCCTGAGTACAATCAAGATTCTACAGGCAACCACAAACATCTTTCCTTGAAAGCATCGACTGTCCTGTCTCACAGTGGGATTAATGTACCAGGCAATTATAATTAAAGTGCAGCTACGCACAGAAGTTCAGTGTCGGCTGTGGTGATTGTATAGCAGTGAAACTTGGTAGATATGCTTGTGTGTTAATGTGGAACCGATTTAAGCTGGAAAAGAAAATTAGTTCCAGTTTTGCCCAACAGGTGGAAATATAGTGCTGTTCACTATTTGTATGACATCCAAGATGGGGTGTCCGCCTCGGGGGGCAATTTCGTGGGGAGGGGGGGGGGGGGGAATTCATATTCTTGAGGGAAAAACCTGGAACCTGGTTTCACAAAGCGCCTAGCATCCAGCGCACATTGGTCTGTCGATTATTCATGTGATTCTGAAACGCATCCCTGTTGATTTTTTAAATATTTTTGAATGCTTGTATAGTATACGTAATGTCTCTCAGAGGAATCCCGGTCGCATCTACAAATAAACTTTCCTGCAGTCAAAAGGGGATGGAGTATACGAGATGAGCGGAAGAAAGCCTAATGGGTGAATACCAATCACTGTATGTTATGTGGTTGTTTGGGTTTGCAAACGATCAGCTTTTTTATAATTACTAGTAAAATCCATAGACTCAGACTACCAGAGTAGCAACAAACGAGAAACAGGAATAACTGATAAGAAAGATTACATATTATCTTCTCGGTGTATCCAAGAAAATGAAATTTTGACAGAAAAGTTTTGGCCAGATCGCCACACTAGTAAGGGCCAGTTGTACAGTCCCCAGCTAGTTGCCGCGTAAGTTCAATACTGGGAGTAGCACGGAAAATGCGTTATATGAACATGTAATAACGCCTAACCATAGAATAAATGCAGGATAACTAAACTGGTGATTGTTGCAGAGAATGAGTCTTGACACTGGCAGGAATATTTTCATAATTAGTGTTGGGTTGTTTTTGGGGAAGGAGTCCAAACAGCGAGGTCATCGGTCTTATCGGATTAGGGAAGGATGGGGAAGAAAGTTGGCCATGCCCTTTCAAAGGAACCATCCCAGTATTAGCCTGGAACGATTTAGGGAAATCACAGAAAACCTAAATCAGGATGGCTGGATGCAGGATTGAACTGTCATCCTCCCACATGCGAGTCCAGTGTGCTAACCACTGCACCACCTCGCTCGGTTCAGAATTAGTCATGACAAGATTGTTTGTTAGAACAAGGAAGGAGAAAAAACGGGGACATCACACAAATTATGGAAGAATGTGATGATTCCAAATTTATACAAAAATTTCGTACTACTACTTTTTGCTCTCATGCTTGAGAAGCTGGAGCGTATGAATGAAATGTGAAACTATTTCCTAACATAAAGCTTTTTGGTTTTGTTAGGCCTATAGGCATTTGATATTGGCATTTTGTGAATTATATTCTGTCGTGCTACAAAAATGACCATTTTTTGCCAAAACAGTCTCATTTATTTGGTTTGTGTTACAATCGCTGCAATATTAGACAGGCCTATTTCATTTCATCTAGCAGACAGTGACAAAATATACATAATCAGATCGAGAAATCACTCCAGTATTGGATACTATTTGTATTAACAGCTTTCTCAGTATTAGACAAAGACATTTGGATTTTTCATATAGCAAAAAGTTTGATGAACTTTGGTGAGGTAATAGATCATTTCACAGAAAAGAAAGCACGCCATGTAAAGCTGTAGCAATATTAGAGAGAAAAAAAATGCTTGTATCTTATACTTAATTTTGTCACACAAAACAGCAAGTTATTAGCTAATAGGCAATAAAGAGCGCAGATTTTCTGAAGAGTTCCAGTTCTCCCGGTTACAAATAATCCCATCCAGTATTAATTGCGAGTTTTGTAAGAGGGGCGTGATGTAAAATCGGCTGACTGGGAGCAGGAGAGGCACCACAGGACATTTTAATTTCCACTGTCGTGAATATAGTTTGATGGCACCCATTACAAAATATACATGTTTGAACTCCACAGAGCGAAATACAGTGACATGCAATACAAAAATGTTGTGTGAAGAGGCGTGGCGCTGCACTTTGGCACACTTAAGACTGAATAACATGTTTTTCATTTCCTCAGACTTATATGTTTTATGTATCAGACTGTTCAGAAAGATGTGCGCTACAAAATGAACTTTTTTTATAAAGTTAATTTTTTAAATTTTTGGCATCCTATCTCCAACGCTTGGGTGAGAGGGAAGGGGGGGGGGGGGTTTCGGAAATATTGTAGATCTGGGGCAGATGTGCAGAGCAGTCTGAGTTGTAGTGGGTAGTGTCCACATGACCCGTGTTTACGTTTAGTAATTTTGCTGTTTCCTCTTTGTTTACTGCTCTCACGTGAAATAAAAACAAAATGGATTTCTGTGGTTGGGAGCTATCAAGTGAATTAAAATACATTCATATAATTATGGAGGGCTAAAATGTTATTAGTTTCAGATCTTATTTTATTTCTACCTTTCTGACAGACAAGCATTAATCTCCTTGCAGGACAATGAAGTTATTTTTCTCGGTTTGCTAAAGAAATTTGGCTTTTTTTATTTTTCCACCGAGGCAGTCAATTTATTTGAAATGAAATGTTTTATTCCACACTGTTGGCTAGTTTCAACTGTTCGCTGCATTTCAAATGCTTGTTTTCATCTTATAGCATGAATGGCAGTATGCCATAATAAAGAACTAAATTTTATATAATACAGTACTGGTGTTCTAAGAAAATTTACATCCCGAAAACCACACTGAAAAGCTTAACATCAAGTCGAGGCTTACTTCATTGGGAATCTGAACATACGAATGTGCACATTAAGCTGAATTATGCATTTTACTATGCATGCTAGAAGATGCAGTTTTAATTGGTGATGATGGTTTTTCATTAACATCAATAATTATTAACATTAACAGTAATGATTATTAATATTAACAGCAATAATTATTCAAAGCAGGCCGCATTAAGAAGAGAATGGTTTGCAAACAACCGTTTTGAAGACAGATCTGTAGAGTGGCAATATTGCAAAATTGAAACGTATGTGAATGGGGAGCACTGCTGTGGCGTTTAAAATAGATGAATACTGGATAAAGAATGCAGCTTCTTGATTTGTGTACCCTTTCCTCCTGTCAACAATATTCCTTAAAAAAGAGTTGACCAACTCGAAATGGGATTTTAGTCTTATAGACGAGAGTATTTCCACAGCTAGAATTGTACTTGCTTGTATTTTTCGTAATTATGTTGTATACGTGTTCCTAATACAATAAATTTTGCCCTGCAGCTCTGATATTGTCAAACCATCTATCTTCTGATTGGCAGTGATGCTCTGAGGAGCAGCAATATGTTGCTTATTTTTGTAATCAGCATCACTGAAATCCCACAAACACTGCCGCACGGTCTATGGCACCTTGCCACGGTTCGTGCGGCTCACCCCAGGTTCGAGTCCTCCCTCAGACATGGGAGTGTGGGTGTTGTCCTTAGTGTAAGTCAGTTTAAGTTAGATTAAATTAGTGTGTAAGCCTAGGGACCAATGACCTCAGCAGTTTGGTCCCATAGAACCTTCCTACAAATTTCCAATTTCCACAAACACCTAAGCAAAGCATGGATATCCAAAAAGCGAACAGTATTCTCTGTTCCCCACTTCATATTTCGAAGTTTGTCCACACACTATGAACACACATAACCTCAAAACTCTTACAACTAGTGTTGCCAAAGTTGGAACACACTGAAAGCTTTTAGTTTCACCAACAAGTTGGGCAAATTTGCGACACACATTTACAGTCGCCGGTAGCGCAGTTGCCTGCAACCTCATGTCGTCATGTAAACTAGGCTTTACTTTCCAAGCAAATTTCCTTTTATCCAAGATGAACTGTGTGTGTGAGTATGTACGATGATTTTCGTAAATCACAGAGCGTTGACTCTCATTTAAAAATCAACCCTTTGAAGACGAGCCATTTAGAAGAATTTCAAGCCCAGATCAGACATTAATGTCATTATTAAACATTTTACAGGCACATTTGTGTGATGTATCTTGAAGTGTAACGCGCGCAAAAAAGATCAACAATATATGTGAAAGTGTAGCTTCTATTGCAGCTTATTAATCTATAGGTAGTGGAGAGCGGTCGTGGTAATAAATAATAGCTCGCACTCCTGTCACTTACTATGAATACTATTATTCTTGCAGAGTATACACAATACATGTAGCGTAGGGTGTGTACTACAGAGAACTTATCTGGCAAAGGTACAGTTCTCGCTGCAGTAGGGTAGTGGTATTATTGCGGGGTGAGCCAGTGGTTCTACATCCCCACAAATCTTCGAGATCAATATTATATGTAAAAGCTTTGCTTCTTCTTGTAACAACACTATGTATATTCATTTAAACCATTAACTTTTCCTATTTGTATGTTCGCGCTACTTAACAGTGATGTTGTTATTGGCTGACTACATCACGTGTCCTATACTGTGAATTTCCGCTGTCATTGGCTGCCGAGCTAACATGACATGAGCTGTGCCTGGTTTACAAAAGCGCATCACAATCTTGACTTCTATGCTTTGGAAAGTAACATGCGGTGTTTGGTGGAATTCGCATTTATACTTTCGTAATACGAAAATATGTAGTGTACATGTTGCTGCACATCAAAGATCTTTCCAGAACATGTTTCTTTCCCCCTTAGTTTCGTTTTCTAAAGTGACGAGTAATTCTACGCCGGTGTATAAAACCAGAGCCATTCAAAGGATTTATAACTTTTACAGTTCCGAGGGAAAGTATACTGTCCCTTAACATGGAACAACTGTATTTTCACACGGGAGAAAATGTATTTTTAAGCGGGAAATCCAGGAAAAACCCGGGAATTTTTTTCCCTTGTCCATGTATAGACCCTGTCTACAGAGTGCAGTGAATACACAGAATTACTGAATTCAGGATACTGTAAACCATGCACTGTGCATGAAGAGCCATTGCACTCACTTTATGTGACTGTGTATATTGGGTTCACAAGCACCTTTATTATAGTTCACTTCTTTGAAGAGAACACACCCAGGGGGCTGTCAGGTGTACCATGATGTTTGCACGTTATTGAAACATTTGTGTTCAGCATGTGATTCCTGCTTTGGAAGAGTGCAGCTCTGTGGAAACCACTGTTTTCTTGCATGATGGGCAACATCCTGTGAAAGATTTGCTTAATGCAATCTTCCACGAAAGTGTTATTTCTAGAGGTTTTCCAGTCATGGCCTGCAAGATCACCTGATCTGAATCCACGTGACTTTTAGTTGTGGGTATATCTAATAGAACATGTTTACTGTGGACACGTTCAGTCTCTACCTGAACTGAATCCCAGTACATGTGAACATGTTACTCAGATTCCCCTGTAACTGCTATGAGCAACTACTGATCACATTGTCTTATGGGATACAGCATCTGGTCGACATCTCCAGTGCTCATATTGAACAAATTGTGTAGGTGGCAGTTAACAATAAAATCAACTTACAGCTTTCTCAGTTGATTGACCTTGTCTGTCCACAGCCTCTTACTGTTCCATGATGTGTGGAAGCATTTGTATACTTCTTCCTTACATCCACAGCACTAGATTTGCACCTGGTGGCTAAAATTGGAATTGATTTGTTTTCCAGTGTAAATGGGTTCCACATTAATACATTATATCATCTACCAAGTTTCGCTGCCCTATGATAATTACAGCCCACACTGGATTCCTGTGAGTAGCTGAACTTTAATTACAACCACCTCGTATTAACAGTCACGGCATTTATTGTTGGAATAATAAACAGTTTATTTACTTTTTTCCATCTGTCTTATCTTCATTTGAGGCCCCCTTATATTAAGAAAGTTACTGTTGTTTGGAAGAAAGTGAATTTTGCTAAATGTGCCGTTAATAAATTTTATGTTCCACTCCAACTTACATTTCATTTTTTTAGATTAACATTGATATGTATGTCAAACATTACCTGCCCAGAGATTAGCACATTGCTTTCGTAATTCAAATCCACCTTGTGGTGCCAGACAGCCTGGATCGGTTTTTTTAGGCAGTTTGTCATATTTGGCTAGGTGAATACCACAGTTACATGATTCACAAACAAGGTGCAGTATAAAGGTTAGGAAGAAATGGTGGTGGTGGTGGTGGTGGTAGCAGCAGTAGTAGTAATATGTAAACGTTATAGATAACTGAAGCTATTGCAGCTACACATTTTCATGTTCTTGTATTGGCACAGATATATTATGGTAGTCCACCTTCATCAATATGTTACAGTGTCCTTTACGGTATCTTTGCTGCAATTGTTCAGCAAAATCTTTTTCCTCATATAACTCCATAGATTTCTGTATTGCTGCATTTTAGTGAGTGATCATTTGTAGGAGGGGGCATCATACCCTGACACTTCTAGAACCAATATTATTACGCTTTGGGTGCTTGTACTACTGGCCAGTAAATGAGACAGTGAAGAGGAAACTATATTGTCATTGCAATAATCTGATACTATGTGTTTCTGATTCACAGCAGTTTCACCATTTACTGATGTTACTTCATATGTATACTAATCTTGTCCTGTTCATAAATCCATTTTCAAATGGCCATTTTGTTTTTATATAACGGTATTCATAATATTCGTATTTGTGGTGTTAATGTCAAAGTCTAATAGCTTAAACCTTTCCTATTTTGTGCAATCCATTCTGCTTTATATTGTTGTTAAAGAAAAAGAAGTCATTGATCACTGTGTCGGAGTGTTAGAGCAGGTGGTGTTAAATTTCTTACAGGGTTGAAAAATAATTTGTTGAAGCAAGAGGGAAGTGCAATCAAAAGGATAACTCAAACACTTTTTGTGATTATTCTCAACATTTTGTACTTCAGCAGTATCATTTTTAGATTTGTCATCTGATCAAGGTAATTCTGTACTGCAGTAGTAGGTACATATTTTTCATAGTCTGGGTACAGAAACAATGGAACAGCTATATTTCTCATTGACGAGTATATCATTCCCTTTGATAGCAAGGAGATTGAAATTTTACATTTTGTTTTATTATTATTATTATTATTATTATTATTATTATTATGGTTAAATCCCCAATGTATTTCCAGGCCACTGAAAAAATGGTTTTTGTTACACAAGCAATATAGGTTTTTGTTATGCTTTTTTGACAGTTTGACTGTGTGAATATGTGTTATCAAGTGTGTAAGAACTATAAAGAAAGTAAGGCTACAGGTGTTCTTATGAACAGTTTATTTTCCACAAACAGTTATGCCAGTAATGGTGTTCATTGCTTTTCAATGTAGTTTGATACTGGTATGACACATTTGTTGCACCGGCATCACATTTTGCATAAGGAAATTCTGTCTCATTATCCATACACTGTCTACATTCTGAATGTCCATATTCAGCGAAAGTGTCCAGCTAAATGCTTGTTCAATTGTCTGTGGAGATGTACTTGAAAATCACTGGGTGGTCTGGACAGTAATGTGCTTCCTCAGTACACCCAAAACAGAACCATCCTCCCTTCAAGTCTGACCTAGCAACTAGCAACTTCCATCATTTAAAATCATTATTACCAGTCCGTGCTACAGTACATCAGAAAAATTGGTTGTGGGATAAAATCAGCCCATAAGAGCTCTTTCTGCCTTATTCAAATCAGCAATTTATTAACTGTGTGAATACCACTTGTATATTACTCCTCCTTTCTAATTTTAGATAATTTACATGTTTTCTGAATTGCATTCATTTCTTTTTACTCTTTATTAGGATACAAATGTTCTTGGCTTCAAAGGTCCAAGGAAAATGACAGTTATATTGCCGGGGATGACTCAAGAGCACAAGAGGGTACAAATCTGCCCTCAAGATGAACATGAAGGTTTGCTGGGTAAGATAATTTTTATACGTTCTTGTACAGCTTGAATCTCAGGAAAGATCAAACTAACTCATAACTCAATACTGGTCTGTGAATTTAGAGTGCTGGCGAAATAAAAATATGGATAATCTCATAGAGCTTCATAATAAAACACCAGTATGGAATGATGACACACAGTCATATGTGCTGAACTTCCATGGGAGAGTCACTCAGGCATCAGTAAAAAATTTCCAGATTGTTCATGACAGTGATGGTATGTATGTTATATAACAATACATTTTTCCTGCTTGTCTTGTTCATATTTTTTAAAGAAATGTTTTAAGTTGATTTGAAATACAATTTTCTTTTTACATATAGTTTCAGATTTTGAAATATATTTTTCTGTATAGAAGTAAGTATTTGGCTTTTCAGCTTGTAATTTTACCCTCCCAGACATCACTAGTAAATTTTCAGTCTCTTTGTTGGTTTCAAAAGCTTCGAGAGATGTAAGATACACACAAAAAAAAAATTTTAGTTATCTTCATTTTCTTGTTGGCTGCAGTACATATAGGAGTAGATTCTTGAGGCTGCAATTTTGACTTTGTGGGTTCCAGTTGACACAATAATTGATGAAGTACTTTCTGTTTCCGTGACTTTCTTATTTTATCCCGTTCTTCTATATCACACTGACTTGACAATCTCCATTTTCATAAAACCAAAAATTATATTATTATTGTCAAAATTAAAGACACATCCGTTTCCATCAGAAGCATGCCCACTACTCCCAACATTCTGCGGTACTCACAATATTCCAAAGAGTTTACAGATCAAAAGAGTTTACAAACTTTCTTGACAAAAGAAGACTTTTCACTAAATTATATCACAATTTTATAAATGAGTCCAGAAATAAATTTGATAAATATCGTCAGATTGTGCAATTAATAATAGGAATTTTACGTAGGCCAGATATTTCGTAATTTCAAATATTTCTAAAAGAAAAGTAATTTTAACTGTAAAAATAGAGCTAGAACATCGATTGAAACAAATTAATTGCGTTTTATACATCTTAGTCTGAAATATAATACATCATATACAAAATTATATGAAATTCTAATAGTGAAACAGCTGAGATAATTTTAACCAATACAAGATACAAAAATATTCCTGGTATCAGCTATTTCTATAAAAAAATAAAAAAGTAATGTTAGAGGAGGGTGTCCCATTACAAGCTGAGGCACAAAATATAATTAAATTTAAGAAAAAGCCCTTTATTTTCATTGTGGCAAACCTGATATGTTAGAATAATTTAAATTTTATTCTTTATTAGCCTTCTCGCCAAATGTATACATTATTACTGCTCCCATTGCCAGTAATGTTTCATTTATATTTTCAGTTGATTACATAGTAATGCAGTTTGGTCGTATTTCCGAAGATGTCTTCACGATGGATTACCGATATCCTATGTGTGCACTACAAGCGTTTGCTATTGCTTTAAGCAGTTTTGATAGCAAGTTAGCGTGTGAGTGACAGTTTAGAAGCAAGCAAAGTTTTATGATAATCGTACATTATCAAACAATGGAACCCGAAGATATGAAGATGAATATGCTGTAGCAGTATGCAGGAAAGAATATTACTTCTTAAATCCACGTGATTGCATTTTTACAATTTGCAGTACCAGTCATCACAAGATAGACACTGTTGTATGTGCCACGTGTGTGGCTGGAGCACGCACAATCATTGTACACTTTGAGTAGAACTGCTAGTTTGTCTTTTTTAATGTATGTGTGCTGTGTGGAGATAACAGTATTTATATTTCATACGTATGTGACCTTTAAGATGACGGTTTCTAGTCCTAAGCAAAACATGATACAATTTATATTTTTTTAATGGTATTTTAATGACATATGAAGACTTGATTTATGTCACAGTTCATAATATTTGTGTATAATTTGGCATGCAGTTGCTTGTCAGTCTGCAGCAAAGTTAAGTATAAAGTTGCACATGTCAGAAAAGTCTTTCAATATTTTACCTCTCATAAGAAAATAATGCCATTGCATGACAGGCCTAAATATAACGAATCTTTGTCACATCTGATTTTAATTTTAAATTGCATTGTTAATATTTTCTCAAAGCAATACGCACTATTTTAATGACACTTTTGTCATGTTGTCACCTTGTGAATCTCTCGAGAGTATACTTGTTGCTATGTGATTGTCTGTTGTGTGTGTGTTAGACATAGGCCTATTGATTTAATAATGTGCTGAAGCACTATATTTCATAACTAATGGAATTTAAATGGCCCCCATGATATATGATTCTGTCTTAAGCATCTGTGTTTTAAAGAATTCAAATCTTGTTGTTTATAATATGCACTTATATTGCTCACTGTACATATTGTCATATTTCATGCGTACTTTCATAAGTAGGTTTTTAGTGATCTATCAGTGTATATATGACACAATTGTTCATTGTTGTTATTTTTTTACATTTCAAGTGGTGTAATCTCTCTGTTACAACATTTATACATCACTCTTGCATTTATATACAGTACCACCTTTTTTATTATTTTTCTGCATTTGGCACTAGGGAGTTTATGCCCATAAGTGAGATACGACTTATTCTGTTTATTTTTCTATTATTCTGGTCAGAAGATGTAATGTATGCTGTGTCTTTAGCTGTAAATTAACTTTATTATCAAACATATATCTACACATATTAAGCAAGCACTCATTTGTCTATTCTTTTCCCTGACAGGTGAAACCTCTGATAATACTGCCCTCATAATATAATTTTATCCAGGATGCCTATCTTTGTTGTAATAATTCATAAACCATAACCATTCTAGTTGTTGTGTTAAATTTTATTTACAGGCATGGGGAATTGTTCTTAAATGTAATAACTTGTAAGGATCAGTAATTTATCCATGGCTCACCATACTTAATTGTGAAAAAAGAACTGTAATTTACTTCATTTGTAAAAAAATGTCTGTAAAGCCAGTGTGTGTGAAGTTTTCTGAGATACTGGCATGGATAAGTGAATTCCTGTTATTTGATTAGTTTCTTTAAGACTGTACATCATTTCCATATTGCCATAGTTTGCTGCCATTTAATACAATTAATGCTTCTAAAGTTTTATTATTTGTACAGTACAGAAAATTTGTGTATTTGGTGATAAAATATGAAACATTGACTTTGTGAAAAAGTGCTTGGTACCACAAAGGCTGTATGTCTTCATGATTGTTTCTTTCTCTGATAGATTCTGAGAAATATCCTTTCAAGGTGTGGGAATGGGTGTTGGAAAAATTTACACTTGATACTCATAGTAGTCCCCATTTGTTTTGCACTTATAAATACTTATATGACCATCAACTTGTTACAGTGAGAAACACAACTAGATAAAGAAAACACTTGTATTTTAGTGATGAGAAACATGCAAATGATTCGTCCAGATACCTACGTTTTTAGGTAGCTACAAAATTATGACAGGGTTAATACCTTTTTTATATACCTTTATTTTTATGTACTGCTGACTTTATAATTGTAATTGGTGTCACCATCATTGTCAAAACTGCCATGGAAATCATCAACGTTGCTATTTTTGTTGGCTTCAGGCTAAATTCCACACTACATCTGTAAATTATATCCTTCCCAACAAGGTAGTTTGATCTCTCCTCTTTGTTGACCTGGGCTAACTGTAACACTTTGTGATCTCCGTACAGAATATCATCAAAGACTGAATCTACTTTAATTACTATTACAATAACACTCTTGATAGGTGTATCACTCATTTTTTTTTGTTTCCCTTTTTTCCACATTATGTGAACTTCTTACGCTGTATTGGCTAGTTATAAAATCTGTGTCATAAAACATTAAAAGGTACAAGCAAGTGCTGCTCTCAAGCTATGAGCGCATGACCTCAAATTTCCAACAATTCTTTGTCTCTGCATACTAAATTAATTTGTAATAACTAGTTTTTATGTTCTTAACTGTAACATTGTCTGTATTTTTGTATATGCCATTCAATCTCTGTTCATTGGCCCTCCATTTTCTTATTCACTGGCATTCCCTTCATCACCAGCCCTTCAGAGGTGTATCATATCCCTTAAGATGAGTTGTAGATATAGTATGGTATAATATTTCAGTATGCTAGCATTACTGCCTTTGGATCACGGGGTCCCGGGTTTGATTCCTGGCCAGGTTGGGGATTTTCTCTGCCCGAGGACTGGATGTTTGTGTTGTCATCATCATCATCATCATCATCATCATCTTTCACAGTGGCTGGACTGGGACTGTGTGAAAATTGGGTCTTTGTATGGGCGCTGATGACCGCGCAATTGAGCACCTCACAAACCAATCATCATCACAATCAGTATTTCAGCATGTGCTTGATGTTGGATACTCCATCAAATAATGCTACAGAAATATTTGGATTTACCAGTGCATGCATCATAAATAAGTCTTTACTCTATAACTCTTGCCTCTTGACCGGTGAGTTTGTAGTTCATGACATGAAAGTGGTGGTCACAAATGTCAGCCTGATTCTTGAAAATGTACTCTTTCAGTCAGCTGTAAGTCTAAATAATACTGGAATGTAAACACCCCCCACCCCCACCCCCCTTGGACAGATCTTTCATTTAATACTTTGAACTGACAATAACACCCCTTATCATGAGCCAAAAAATATATAACATCAAAAACAAAAGTTACTTCATATATATGTACATTTAAACAATTTGAGATAATGGACATAGTAGCTGCCTGCTTTTCTCCAGCATCTTTCCACTTTGCCCTCCCTTCCTCTGTTGGAAATTTTGTGTGTGTGTGTGTGTGTGTGTGTGTGTGTGTGTGTGTGTGTGTGTGTGTGCGCATGTGAGCGTGTGCGCGCGTGCGTGCCACTATCTGGTGTGGCAAGAAAAAGAGTAACCCTCCATAAACACTAGTGGGATATAATAATGCACAGCACATTTGGTTTCTGTCTCTCCCACCCCCTCCTTATTTTCTAGCTTTCTTCTTTTTCTTACTGCTGTATCTTTTGTTGATTTTCTCTGACTTCATATTTGTGTGTCCTACGTAGTTACTCATAGTATGTTCATGTGTTATCCTTCTTTACCTCTTATCTTCATCTCCCCTGCATCACACTTTTCACCACTCCGATTTTAAACTGTCTTCAGTTTAATTCCTGTATTCCACATATTGACAAGATATTGTAAATAGGATTGTCTGGTTTCTTTTTATCCTATAGTTCTTCATTTTTGTCACTTTACTCTTCATTATTTTTCTTCTGTACCTGGCAAAAATGTGGAACAATTGAGACTCAAAACTGCAGTTCAGCCTTTTTTATCCCTCTGTTTGGTAAATATTGTGTGTGGTTCGTTTTTTCTTTTCACTGTGGCATTTGTGTATTAAAGACTGTTTAGTCCGTGTCAGTGTTGAATTAGAAAGTGTTTAAAACGTTATTTCCATCTTATTCATTAGATCTACTGCATCTGATGTGGTACCCACCTACTTTGAGTTTAAACTACTACTCATTCTATCTTTTTTTGTTTTCTCACTTCTCCATCTTCCATGTTCTTGTTATTGTCACTCTTCCACATTTATTTATCAATTTAACTTCTCCTTTCTTAGGCTCACATTACAGTGTCAGAATTCTTTGACAAAGCATGTATAAAAGCTAGGGCCTCTCCCTGACTTTATAAAAGATATGATGAAAGTACCCCAATGTATCGTAAAGTATTTTGTGAAATATCTTTTGTAAAAGTTAATTGGCAGAGTTCTTTTACAGTGGAATAGGTGCTTTACACTTGTAGTGTGTGCACAATTATCATTTTTTAGTTGTTGATTGCACACTACGTCGTGTCTAAATTTTTGTTTTCACAACTTTTAAGTTGCTTTTATTTCATCACTGTTTTCCTCTTTCATTTCATGCAGCTTTGCTGTTTAATTCAAAAGATGTCTCTTTTTTTTCCCAATCCTTTCCTATCTCTTTGCAAATGAAGGACACTTGCTAAGGAAAAGTGTCTTCTGTTTGTAAAATTAAGCATCCTGGAATATCCTGGCTATTCACATTTCCCAGAATGTGTACATGGACACACATGCACATGCACAGTGGAGTGAGTCATTACTATATCTAAACGTGCCATTAAACTATATGCACAGCTGGGAGCTGTTGGTGAAGTTGAGGAGTCTGGATCTCAGTAAGAAATAAGCTTGTTGCCTAATGCGCAGAATTTTCCCTGTGCAGCCACTGACAACATCATTACTTAAAAATTAGAAAATAATACTCAAACTGGTTCGAGCTCTCTTTTAATTTGAGGTTCTAATTCACTGTCATGTTCAAGTGAGGAGTAATGTGCCGGAATTAATATTTCAATTTATTATTTTGTTAGAATAGCTTTCACAGTGCACTTGCAGTTTGATTTGTATTTCTTTTGTTTAATGTACAAATTGGTGTTTTCTAGGTGTTCAACAAAAAGTCCCAACAATATATTTCCAAAAACATTTAACTGTAGATTAGTCCACCCTACACTCATTTTATTTGCATTAGCAATGCACTTATGCTTTGCTATTAAAATCGGGTTAGCTAGCAAATTGTAGGGTTGTTCCTCTTGGATTAAATGTCTATAGCCATATCTGGCACCTTGATGCTTTTGGTTATGTGAATTATGAACATTGAGAATATACAAAATTGTAATATGTCATCAAAAGGACAACCTGTCAGGCTTTCTGTGATGTGCTATTGTTATCATTGCAAAAACCTGAAATCTCTGTTTCCAATTTCCTGTCCAGATGCTGTCATTATTTTGCATTACTATCAAATAGTGAGGTTGCTTGTCATTTGTAATGGCTTGCGTATTTAATCATTACTATTACAGTAAGACAAAACTATTCTCATGATCACAATTCGCCTCATTCCTCCCTATTATTCAGAAATACTGCCACATTAATGTATTGCTATTTTATTTTATGTGTGTGTTAAACATACATCAATAAAGTGTGAAAAGCAGAGAAATAGTGAGGCCTGGGTACACATTGTGTACATTTTATGTTACATAAAATAGGAGTATTACATTAGAGCTGAAATACTCGATATTTAAAACTGCTGCAGGTTTCAGTAATAGAGAAAAAAGAATGACTTGCTGGAATTTTAAGAAATCATGTTGATGTGATCTGGTATGGTGCTCGAGAGCCTCATCAATATTTATTGCATCAGAAAAAAATGCAAATAAGTAACTGTTGGTACATTCCCTTATCTTTTTTAAACTCTTTTATATACATATAATCATTTAAGTGAATTTGCTGGAACCCTTGCTCTCTCATCCTATTTAGCAACTGTGATCACTGTGCCATAGTTTCCCCCCCTATTTATGTCACATGGTAACTTTGTTTTATCTGATAATATCTGCAAATGTGTTTATTTTGTAGATCAACATTTTCATTGGCTTTAAGTGTTAGCAGACCATTATTCTCCAGGGTAACTTTCATAAGGTAATAATCAAATGCCTCTAATGAACATAATTCTTATACTGTGCGATATCAAGAAGATGTTTTACTTTAAATAATAAAGTTGTATCGTTGAGCAAACTGTTGACTTTTGCTTATCTGCAAGCTACTAGAACAGTATGTTTTGGAAAATCACATTCATAAGATGTGACACCAGAAACTGTTTTCTGGTGTCTTATGAAACAACCTGTGATATATTTGGGTCATATCACAGAAAATACTGTAGCAAGCAGTGGAAAAGTCAATGAATCAAATATCCTTTGTGAAATTTGTGCATTGCTAGCATCTTGTGTTACTTGAATAATTACTTTTTCCAAAACCAAATTTGCTGTTATCTTATCAGTAGATAACTCAGCCAATTCCTGTTGACTGTCATTTTAAATGTTGACCCAACAGAGACTGCCTGACACACATTTTCTCCTTATTCTCTCATATTCTATTATTACAAGTTTTGGAAAAATTTACATATATTGAATCATTAAAGATTGTCTGTAGCTTGAGGACTAGTTCAGCAGTATGAACTGTGATAAAAGTAAAATTCCTGTTTGAAAATATGCAAAAATGTTGGATAATGTTGTAACCGATGTATATACTTTTCAGTTATGAACTGCATTTATTGATAGTTTATGTAATTTAATTACAATTGAAAAATGCACTATTTTTTTATTGATACACTTCCATGGAGAGATGATGTTGGTACCATATATATGCAGTGAATTTGCATATTTTGCATCATGATTTTAAAAATTGCATTGAGCATGGCACTGATTTGTGCATCAGAGTGTAATCTGAATATTTTTTATATGGAGATACCTTGTACTGTTATAAAAATTTAGCTATTTGCTTTTAATATTGACCTTGTAAGGTGCTAATTAATTTATTGACTTTCACTGTATTCAAAATGCATTGTTTTAAGCACAGATTGAGTTGTGCCTGTTTGAGCACACAAAAAAATTCGTGTATAACATTGAATAAAAGACACCATTCTAAAGTTAATATTGTTTTCTCTTCTCCTTTTGTGTCATTTGACACTGCATCTGTTGAACAAATGTTAGTTCTCAAATAATATATTAGCTGTCAGATAAGCAGTCTTACTGAAAATGTGCCAGTCTTTACATGTATATTGACACAGGATGCCTAATAGTGAATATTTATTGTCAAGCTAGAATCAAGAGTACATGTCCATCAGCATCTTATACATACTGTTTTCTTAGCACATGCCAACTATGCCAATCTGGCGAGAAATAAATAAAAATATTCATTATTAGGCAGCTCATTTCAATGTATGTACATATAAAAATGACATTTACAGTATTTGCAAGCTGCAGAACATGACAACTACAAGACAAGGGAATTGTAATTACAGCGATAATGCATGAAGAAATAATGAAAAGGGGAAAATCCCTAGTTTTCTCTTCCATTGGTGATTTTCCATTTTTTGTTATTGCTCTTGTTCTATAAATCAATCTAAAATTTGTTGCAGTACACAGAAACCGTGAAGATATTTGTAGTCATGTTGTGAAATGTCAATTGTTGTTTTTCATACATTTCTAAGTATTGCTTGTACCCTACCCTACAACAGGTGGTGTGTGGTTTGCCACATAATGTTTGGTACGACATTAAGTGTGAAATATATTCATATACACATGTGTGTGAATGAGGATTATTTAGATTCTACAGATTCTTATCTTGGGAGGGTACAAGTAACATCAGGGAACCTCAGATTAAAAGGTGGGACACTATAAAATAGTAAGATACCAGCAATCTACTCTCAGACGAAAGGAAAAGCAGTCAAGACCATGATTTGAAAGCTGGTGAAAACTATGCTGCAATTAAATACTTCATACAAGAGTTGCTCATTAAAGGCTGCCACTATTTTATCAAAAGTTCCAGTACTGAACTGCAACTTGGCACTACATTTTTATGATCACATTCATTTTGATGAACGTACTATAGACATGCTAAAAGCTTGAAATGTTGTAAAGTTTTTTTATGGTAGAAAATTGAGAGCTGTGATATGCAAGACATTTTTCCATTCTAATAAAAAAAACTGGGTAAGGAACACATGAATAGGCTAATGCAGCCACTTTGCATTGATATATAGTCTTTATAGATCGGAGATAGAGCTACAGTGGTAGGAGGGAGTCCACACCATAGTCCAGTCATGTTGAAGGCTTGTGACCATCAAGAATCCCACATAAAAGCCTGTTACAACAGTGATAATTACTCACTGGTGTATTAAGATCCAACTAAACATGTCACTGATTTGTACTTGCTGGATTAAAGACTGCTGTGTTTCAAAGAAAAAGATCAAATTAACGCATGCAGTTTTTGGGAACAGTGTGCCCAGGATGATTGAGTAAGAAACCATTACCACTGCTGAAAATCCACGTTTAATGTCACAGTCCTGAACTAAAAACACAAAGTATTGAGAGAAGTTCCTTGGAAAGAAGAATCTCATGTTCAGAAGTCAACAAAATAAGTTTTAGTGATGACTTCTTTATTATTTAGTTGTGTTGTATTCATATTAACATCGCAGAGTTCAGAAAGTGACTACAAGTTACTACAAACAATCCCTTCACCTACTGGCATTTAAAAAGAGTGACCCGTATGTAACTGGAAGTTCTGCTCACAATGCACGCTTTCCCTGGAACGATTACTATTTTCACCTCCTTTAAAAAGAGGCAACTCTCTGTTGCCCAAACCTTGCAGAAATCTCATTTCACCCTTCTGAAAACTGCCAAAAAAATTAAAAGAAAGACATTAGACCTGAAAAACAATTGAGTGAATGCTTGAAATATTTTGAAATTTTAAAAATTTGAATTTGTGGATGTCACTCAAGATTTGATAGAATGATAGACAATGCATATTTTGTAAATGTGAGTGTACTGCAGAGGGAAAAACTAATTTTGTTTTCAGTAATACATACAGTGTCAGTATCTCAAAATATTGGATAGTCAACTAATGGAGATATGGGTAAATGGTAAAGAATTTGTAAGTAAGAGGTTCCTGCATCAGTAGAATTGGAATAAGTAACAAGACATTGCACTAAATAACAGGTTGGCGAAGTGATCTAAATTACCTCTCGTCCTCTGTATCTTGTTGGCCTTCAACATTAGAATATACATGTAGTACTCTTGCTTGTTTTTTCTCATTTCCAAGTATGTCTCATGTTTTTTCAAAGACCTTCTGAGAGGAGGAATCCAAAGACATGAGACAGATTTTGAGTTGCTTGTAAGCATATCCACCTACTACAAAATGTAGCTTTTGGTGCAGCATCTGGAGTGCAGTCTTGAATAATCATTTTACTTGCTGAATGCTAAGATTCAAAAACATCAGAAAATCTGAGCATACTGAAAAAGAGGCCCATTTATAAATGTCTTGTAATCAACAGAAAAAAATCACCTTCAGGAATGGTGCAATAACAACTGCACACAAACCAATGTCACAAACTTTTCACGTGCTGTGTCATCTGTCAATTATTATGAGTTGTTTTTTTGTCTCTCTAGAATTGTACTCAGTTACTCTTGTAGATTTTTGAACATATTTTATTCAATAAACTACTACATTGTTAGGTGCTGTTTAGCCACTAGGGCAACCGCTACAAAATCATTCAAGTGTACAGGGTGCCCCAGGAGGAATGGTCAGTACTCAGGAATGTAAACTGAATGATCATTTGAAGCAAAGCAGTCTAAGAAACGTGTTCTAAAATACATACCTGAAAAGCTTTGAGCACCTGTTCATTTTTGCTACTGTGAAACACTGACATCTGCAGTGATATTGGGAATTTAATTCAGAAACCCATTGAAAAAGTGAAATTAAGAGTTTGTGGTCAGTGTAGATTTTGAATAGCAAGTGGGGCAAGCATATAGCAAGTGGGGCTCTGTCAAATGTATTCCCAGTTCTTTTGCTGTGGAGACAGATCTTTCAAAAAGAATGGCTAGTGGCTGCCAAGCTCCTGATGCCCACTGCTGAAGTACTGCGCCTACAGTAGACTGGCTAGCACCAACAAAAAGTGCCATCTGAGCACCAGTGACAGGATGAACTATAGTGCATTTAAAATTAGTTGGGACTTTTGACATTTGGCTGACTGGAGGGCGACGTGACTCCATTGCCCAGGTAACACCAATGGCGAGCTGACTTTACCTACCACACTGCCTGTGCTTCTGTTGGTAAAGAGCCCCAGTTTCCACACCTTGAGTAAACAGTACGACATGGTGTTATGCATCAATGTTCATCAGCTCTCATTGTAAAGTCGTATATTATGGCATTAAAGTGTTCTGTAGTTGTCAGGTATTGTGAACAAGTGTTTTGTGTTGGCATTGCATTAACAACAACAGTGCAGTACATCTGAATACATGATTTGCAATAAGCGTGTCGTCCAAGAACACATTCACCGACTGGTAAGATAACATTTTGCTGCAAAACATCCCTCAGAATTCGACAATAGGAATGGACAAAACACTGTACCACTTTGTTGTGAGGCATAAAGCTCCAACAATGTGGTGGAGGAATGCGGATATTTTGCAAAGAAATGTTCCACAAGATAAAGTTGGGCCTAGCATGTATAAGCTGAAGTTATTGGAACTTGTACTACTGTCAAAGGAAAGATTTCACGCTACCAGGTCGACGAATAGGCTAACGACTAAGGGCATAGTTGAACCAGGCTTCCTCCTTTAAATCTGACTGAAAATATATGGGCCTAGGTGAAAAGTAATGTGACAAGAAAACAGCAAAAAGTTTACGCTCACTGAGGCTGGAATGCTGACAAAAGAAGCCATTGAAAATTTTACACGACAGGACTGGTTTTGAGTTGTCAGCCATACCAAAATGATAGTTGAGGAGAGACCGATTCATGAAGGACTGTAACGAGTTTTGAAGAATATGTAGCTTCTATTGTTGCCATGTTAAATTCTGCTTCTTTTGTTGAAACACATTGTTGTTGTTGTTGTGGTCTTCAGTCCTGAGACTGGCTTGATGCAGCTCTCCATGCTACTCTATCCTGTGCAAGCTTCTTCATCTCCCAGTACCTACTGCAACCTACATCCTTCTGAATCTGCTTAGTGTATTGATCTCTTGGTCTCCCTCTACGATTTTTACCCTCCATGCTGCCCTCCAATGCTAAATTTGTGATCCCTTGATGCCTCAAAACATGTCTTACCAACCGATCCCTTCTTCTAGTCAAGTTGTGCCACAAACTTCTCTTCTCCCCAATCCTATTCAATACCTCCTCATTAGTTACATGATCTACCCGCCTTATCTTCAGCATTCTTCTGTAGCACCACATTTCGAAAGCTTCTATTCTCTTCTTGTCCAAACTGGTTATTGTCCATGTTTCACTTCCATACATGGCTACACTCCATACAAATACTTTCAGAAATGACTTCCTGACACTTAAATCTATACTCGATCACAATAAAGGATGGCAGCCAAAAACAGTTGCAGGATAGAATTTTTTTATTAAAATTCTTGACCAAGGTTTCGGTACATATAAATATACCTTCATCAGAAGTACATTTCCTGAATAGAAAGACACATTCATTAGAAAAGCCATATCAACGAAAGTGAGAAACAGAAGCTTAAATAACGGTGAAATTGCTAAAGTAATACAGGCACACAATCTTTAGTACTTACTAAAATTACATCATGCACTGGAGAATAATGAAACAATTATGCCAAAAGGCGTCGTCAGTAATTAAAATATCATCTCCATGTGTACGACATGTGTAATGGGTACAGGATCAAAGCGAACAGTTTAACAATGTTACTTCGCCTATGAACTGTTGAGACACGAGTGTGAAGGCACTAAGGTAGATTGTTTCGCCGAGAGAGGGCACTTGCATGTGCCAGACTCGCGCGTATTACAATCCATAAATACATACATAAGCGCATCAAAATTATTAAAGGTTGTGTTAATTCAAACTTTGTCTTAATAAATAAAGCGTATCACGCCAATTAAAGACATTTATGTAAACTAGAAATATAGAACCAAATTTACCTGTGTCCTCGTGTCAAACGGATAAAGCTTGCGCTTGGAACATCTAACGAGAGAGGGCACTACTGTAATGCGCGAGAGTCTCGCGTAACGTAGGCAGTGAAATACATACTAGCGAAACAACCAAAATGTTATAATAAAACGAAACCATCTGTCTGTATGAATAAAACATAGTAGTCATTTAACCACACATACACATTGAAATTCATAATTAACAAACATCACAATATGTAGATCCCAACAAGATAGGAAAAGCGCATTTCACCGGCATCAACAAGCAAGAAAATAACTCCTAGTCAGCCAGACTATATTACATTAAGGCAATGAGGGGTTTGAAACTGTCTAAAAAATTTTTGTTTCGAAGCTGCACCTGTTCATTAAGAACAAAACCATCTTTTAGAGACAGATGCTTGAAAATCTCTAATTCTTCGAGCAAGTCTAGTTTGTCACCTTTATCAGCTTCATGAAGCAGCTCTACGTCGTCCAGTTCTCTTGGCGTGTGCTGTAAGAGCCATAGATGTTCAGCAAAAGTGGAATTATATACGTTTTCCCCATTTTTACCTAACTTGTGTTCTTTATACCTAACTTTAATAGGTCTACCTGTCTGCCCTATGTAATAGTTTGGGCAGTCGTTACAAGTAATTTTGTATACACCGGACTTAGTGTTGAGTTCTTCTCGTGTTCCAATATTATGAATTACTCTACGTTTGAGGCTATTATTTACGGAAAAAGCAACTCTATAACCGTATTGTTTCTGTAAAAGTCTTTTAATCTTATATGAAACGTTCCCTAAAAATGGAATAGAAATAAAGTTATTACTCTCATAGTTCTTTGCCCTGTTATCTCCTAAAGTAGAAAATTTTACAGCTGTTTTTTTCTTAGCAATTTGGTCAATTAATTTAGGGTCGTATCCATTGTTAGTGGCTATTGATTTTAATAAAAATATTTCATTTTCAAAACAATTCTGTGCTAAAGGTGTGCTCACACCGCGATGAACTGCAGAATGAAAAAAGGCGATCTTGTGAGTTTGAGGATGACAGGAATCTGCTGGAATAATATTATCAGAAAAAGTTTCTTTACGGAAAATGTCGAAGCTAATGGTGTTACCCGATAACTTAAGTTTCAAATCAAGAAAATTGAGTTCTCTCTCGTTATTTTGTATCTCTTTTGTAAATTTCATTTTCTCGTGGAAACTGTTGAAAACATGAAACAGTTGTTGTAGATCTTGCTCACAACCTTGAAATAGTATGAGTATATCATCAACATAACGAGCATAAAAAGAAATCTTATTGCCTAACGTAGGGTTGTTTTTGAAGAAATTTTCTTCTAGTGCATTCATAAAGATGTCAGCAAAGATGCCAGCTAACGGGCAACCCATGGCTAAGCCGAATGGTTGCTCATACATTTTACCATTAAACTGAAAGTAATTGTAATCTAGTACATCCTGCAGTAGTGACATAAGTTCCGACAACTGTAGCTCACTTAAAGTTTTTTTTTGTCGAATGTTACCTTCAATAATCTTAAGAGTGATATCCACTGGAACATTGGTGTATAAACTTACGACGTCAAAAGAAACCAAACGAGAGGAAGAAGTGATCTCTATTGATTTTAGCTTGTTTATTACCTCAGCACTATTTTTAACAGAGTAATTGTTTTCAAAAACAAAGGCTTCTTTAATTTTAGTGTGTAAAAATCTCGCTAATTTGTGATGTGGGCTCTTTATTCCATTAACAATGGGACGAACTGGGTGTTGACTTTTGTGTACCTTAAACTGATGCCTTTTGGCATAATTGTTTCATTATTCTCCAGTGCATGAAGTAATTTTAGTAAGTACTAAAGATTGTGTGCCTGTATTACTTTAGCAATTTCACCGTTATTTAAGCTTCTGTTTCTCACTTTCGTTGATATGGCTATTCTAATGAATGTGTCTTTCTATTCAGGAAATGTACTTCTGATGAAGGTATATTTATATGTACCGAAACCTTGGTCAAGAATTTTAATAAAAAAATTCTATCCTGCAACTGTTTTTGGCTGCCATCCTTTATTGTGAAGAATTTTAACAGTTGCTGCTGCAGCCATGTTTAAAATCTTGAAATATGTACCTGCCCAGGTTTCAAAGGCTGTTTCAAAATACATGGACATCTCATTTAAAATCCTGAAAACAGGTATGGCTATTGACTTCACTAAACAGTGTGAGAGACGCCATTTGACACCGAATTATGTGAAGGCTTTTATCAATGTGAAACAGTGTAAGAAGTTTCCATCTACTAAAGCTAAACTGGTGAAACAAATTATGAGTGACAGAATCAGTGACCTTTATAAGAAGAAAGATAAACTAAATGAAGAAGCTTACTCTTTGTATCTCTATATTACTAGAACTTTTAAAGATTATTTTAACTTTCACGTAGACAGTGTTTGGCATAGTGTTAATGAGTGGTTACACAATCGTAAGGTTGAAATTCAGTGTAGACATGATTTTAAACTTCATAAACTGGAAAATGTTACCCCAAAATCTAATGTTGTTCATGCAAAAAGAACTGTCAATTGCGAACACCAATTTTTCGACAGAGTACTAAACAAAACTTCTATAAGCTTTACCCCTCAAGAAAGCGCCATGCTAGCGAGAGGTTTTAAATACAATTTCATGCCTGATATTAACAATCCTAAAGTGATAGATAATTTTATTGTTGACCTTAAAGTTGGTCTTGACTCCGTAAAAACTGAAAAATCCCAACAAAATAGGATAGCTCATGAATGTAGCGCAATTATAGAAAGAGAGGTCAAGTCGGTAAAAAACAGTGATTTAAAACAGAGAGGTGGTAACATTATTACTAGTATTAACCGTAAATTAAAAAATAATGAGGCTCTCATCACTAAATCAGACAAAGGAAATTCGCTTGTTGTAGCCTATAAAAGTGAATACATTGCTAAAACTTTGGCTTTTTTCGAAGAAAATGGTATATTTGAAATTGAGCAGGATCATACCCCTACGTTACAAAAGCAAATTAGAGATACGTTAAGGAGAAGTAAACATCTTATGAAAGAGTTTCAAAAGAAAACCTTAATTAACATGAACCCTAGAGCACCTACGCTTAGAAGTCAGTTTAAGGTACACAAAAGTCAACACCCAGTTCGTCCCATTGTTAATGGAATAAAGAGCCCACATCACAAATTAGCGAGATTTTTACACACTAAAATTAAAGAAGCCTTTGTTTTTGAAAACAATTACTCTGTTAAAAATAGTGCTGAGGTAATAAACAAGCTAAAATCAATAGAGATCACTTCTTCCTCTCGTTTGGTTTCTTTTGACGTCGTAAGTTTATACACCAATGTTCCAGTGGATATCACTCTTAAGATTATTGAAGGTAACATTCGACAAAAAAAAACTTTAAGTGAGCTACAGTTGTCGGAACTTATGTCACTACTGCAGGATGTACTAGATTACAATTACTTTCAGTTTAATGGTAAAATGTATGAGCAACCATTCGGCTTAGCCATGGGTTGCCCGTTAGCTGGCATCTTTGCTGACATCTTTATGAATGCACTAGAAGAAAATTTCTTCAAAAACAACCCTACGTTAGGCAATAAGATTTCTTTTTATGCTCGTTATGTTGATGATATACTCATACTATTTCAAGGTTGTGAGCAAGATCTACAACAACTGTTTCATGTTTTCAACAGTTTCCACGAGAAAATGAAATTTACAAAAGAGATACAAAATAACGAGAGAGAACTCAATTTTCTTGATTTGAAACTTAAGTTATCGGGTAACACCATTAGCTTCGACATTTTCCGTAAAGAAACTTTTTCTGATAATATTATTCCAGCAGATTCCTGTCATCCTCAAACTCACAAGATCGCCTTTTTTCATTCTGCAGTTCATCGCGGTGTGAGCACACCTTTAGCACAGAATTGTTTTGAAAATGAAATATTTTTATTAAAATCAATAGCCACTAACAATGGATACGACCCTAAATTAATTGACCAAATTGCTAAGAAAAAAACAGCTGTAAAATTTTCTACTTTAGGAGATAACAGGGCAAAGAACTATGAGAGTAATAACTTTATTTCTATTCCATTTTTAGGGAACGTTTCATATAAGATTAAAAGACTTTTACAGAAACAATACGGTTATAGAGTTGCTTTTTCCGTAAATAATAGCCTCAAACGTAGAGTAATTCATAATATTGGAACACGAGAAGAACTCAACACTAAGTCCGGTGTATACAAAATTACTTGTAACGACTGCCCAAACTATTACATAGGGCAGACAGGTAGACCCATTAAAGTTAGGTATAAAGAACACAAGTTAGGTAAAAATGGGGAAAACGTATATAATTCCACTTTTGCTGAACATCTATGGCTCTTACAGCACACGCCAAGAGAACTGGACGACGTAGAGCTGCTTCATGAAGCTGATAAAGGTGACAAACTAGACTTGCTCGAAGAATTAGAGATTTTCAAGCATCTGTCTCTAAAAGATGGTTTTGTTCTTAATGAACAGGTGCAGCTTCGAAACAAAAATTTTTTAGACAGTTTCAAACCCCTCATTGCCTTAATGTAATATAGTCTGGCTGACTAGGAGTTATTTTCTTGCTTGTTGATGCCGGTGAAATGCGCTTTTCCTATCTTGTTGGGATCTACATATTGTGATGTTTGTTAATTATGAATTTCAATGTGTATGTGTGGTTAAATGACTACTATGTTTTATTCAAACAGACAGATGGTTTCGTTTTATTGTAACATTTTGGTTGTTTCGCTAGTATGTATTTCACTGCCTACGTTACGCGAGACTCTCGCGCATTACAGTAGTGCCCTCTCTCATTAGATGTTCCAAGCGCAAGCTTTATCCGTTTGACACGAGGACACAGGTAAATTTGGTTCTATATTTCTAGTTTACATAAATGTCTTTAATTGGCGTGATACGCTTTATTTATTAAGACAAAGTTTGAATTAACACAACCTTTAATAATTTTGATGCGCTTATGTATGTATTTATGGATTGTAATACGCGCGAGTCTGGCACATGCAAGTGCCCTCTCTCGGCGAAACAATCTACCTTAGTGCCTTCACACTCGTGTCTCAACAGTTCATAGGTGAAGTAACATTGTTAAACTGTTCGCTTTGATCCTGTACCCATTACACATGTCGTACAAATGGAGATGATATTTTAATTACTGACGACGCCTTTTGGCATAATTGTTTCATTATTCTCTAGTGCATGATGTAATTTTAGTAAGTACTAAAGATTGTGTGCCTGTATTACTTTAGCAATTTCACCGTTATTTAAGCTTCTGTTTCTCACTTTCGTTGATATGGCTTTTCTAATGAATGTGTCTTTCTATTCAGGAAATGTAATTCTGATGAAGGTATATTTATATGTACCGAAACCTTGGTCAAGAATTTTAATAAAAAAATTCTATCCTGCAACTGTTTTTGGCTGCCATCCTTTATTGTGAAGAATTTTAACAGTTGCTGCTGCAGACATGTTTAAAATCTTGATCTATACTCGATGTTAACAAATTTCTCTTCTTCAGAAACGATTTCCTTGCCATTGCCAGTCTACATTTTATATCCTCTCTACTTCGCCCATCATCAGTTACTTTACTCCCTAAATAGCAAAACTCCTTTACTACTTTAAGTGTCTCATTTCCTAATCTCATCCCCTTAGCATCACCCGATTTAATTTGACTACATTCCATTATCCTCGTTTTGCTTTTGTTGATGTTCATCTTATATCCTCCTTTCAAGACAAGAGGCTACAACCCTGTCTCACTCCTTTCCCAACCACTGCTTCCCTTTCATGCCCCTCGACTCTTATAACTGCCATCTGGTTTCTGTACAAATTGTAAATAGCCTTTCGCTCCCTGTATTTTACCCCTGCCACCTTCAGAGTTTGAAAGAGAGTATTCCAGTTAACATTGTCAAAAGCTTTCTCTAAGTCTGCAAATGCTAGAAACGTAGGTTTGCCTTTTCTTAATCTTTCTTCTAAGATAAATTGTAAGGTTAGTATTGCCTCACGTGTTCCAACATTTCTACGGAATCCAAACTGATCTTCCCCGAGGTCCGCTTCTACCAGTTTTTCCATTCGTCTGTAAAGAATTCGCGTTAGTATTTTGCAGCTGTGACTTATTAAACTGATAGTTTGGTAATTTTCACATCTGTCAACACCTGCTTTCTTTGGGATTGGAATTATTATATTCTTCTTGAAGTCTGTGGGTATTTCGCCTGTCTCATACATCTTGCTCACCAGATGGTAGATTTTTGTCATGACTGGCTCTCCCAAGGCCATCAGTAATTCTGATGGAATGTTGTCTACTCCCGGGGCCTTGTTTCGACTCAGGTCTTTCAGTGCTCTGTCAAACTCTTCACGCAGTATCTTATCTCGCATTTCATCTTCATCTACATCCTCTTCCATTTCCATAATATTGTCCTCAAGGACATTGCCCTTGTATAAACCCTCTATATACTCCTTCCACCTTTCTGCCTTCCCTTCTTTGCTTAGAACTGGGTTGCCATCTGAGCTCTTGATATTCATACAAGTGGTTCTCTTCTCTCCAAAGGTCTCTTTAATTTTCCTGTAGGCAGTATCTATCTTACCCCTAGTGAGACAAGCCTCTACATCCTTACTTTTGTCCCCTAGCCATCCCTGCTTAGCCATTTTGCACTTTTTGTCGATCTCATTTTTGAGACGTTTGTATTCCTTTTTGCCTGCTTCATTTACTGCATTTTTATATTTTCTCCTTTCATCAATTAAATTCAATATTTCTTCTGTTACCCAAGGATTTCTATTAGCCCTCGTCTTTTTACCTACTTGATCCTCTGCTGCCTTCACTACTTCATCCCTCAGAGCTACCCATTCTTCTTCTACTGTATTTCTTTCCCCCATTCCTCTCAATTGTTCCCTTATGCTCTCCCTGAAACTCTGTACAACCTCTGGTTCTTTCAGTTAATCCAGGTCCCATCTCCTTAAATTCCCGCCTTTTTGCAGTTTCTTCAGTTTCAATCTGCAGTTCATAACCAATAGATTGTGGTCAGAATCCACATCTGCCCCAGGAAATGTCTTACAATTTAAAACCTGGTTCCTAAATCTCTGCCTTACCATTATGTAATCTATCTGATACCTTTTAGTATCTCCAGGATTCTTCCAGGTATACAACCTTCTTTCATGATTCTTGAACCAAGTGTTAGCTATGATTAAGTTATGCTCTGTGCAAAATTCTACAAGGCGGCTTCCTCTTTCATTTCTTCCCCCCAATCCATATTCACCTACTATGTTTCCTTCTCTCCCTTTTCCTACTGACGAATTCCAGTCACCCATGACTATTAAATTTTCGTCTCCCTTCACTACCTGAATAATTTCTTTTATCTCGTCATACATTTCATCAATTTCTTCATCATCTGCAGAGCTAGTTGGCATATAAACTTGTACTACTGTAGTAGGCATGGGCTTTGTGTCTATGTTGGCCACAATAATGCGTTCACTATGCTGTTTGTAGTAGCTAACCCGCACTCCTATTTTTTTATTCATTATTAAACCTACTCCTGCATTACCCCTATTTGATTTTGTATTTATAACCCTGTAATCACCTGACCAAAAGTCTTGTTCCTCCTGCCACCTAATTCCCACTATATCTAACTTTATCCTATCCATTTCCCTTTTTAAATTTTCTGACCTACCTGCCCGATTAAGGGATCTGACATTCCACGCTCCGATCCGTAGAATGCCAGTTTTCTTTCTCCTGATAACGACGTCCTCTTGAGTAGTCCCCGCCCGGAGATCCGAATGGGGGACTATTTTACCTCCGGAATATTTTACCCAAGAGGACGCCATCATCATTTAATCATACAGTAAAGCTGCATGTCCTCGGGAGAAATTACGGCTGTAGTTTCCCCTTGCTTTCAGCCGTTCGCAGTACCAGCACAGCAGGGCCGTTTTGGTTAATGTTACAAGGCCAGATCAGTCAATCATCCAGACTGTTGCCCCTGCAACTACTGAAAAGGCTGCTGCCCCTCTTCAGGAACCACATGTTTGTCTGGCCTCTCAACAGATACCCCTCCGTTGTGGTTGCACCTACGGTACGGCCATCTGTATCGCTGAGGCACGCAAGCCTCCCCACCAACGGCAAGGTCCATGGTTCATGTGGGGGGGTTATGTTACCTAAATTAGTTAAATATATACTAAAACATAGTCAATTAATACATCTGTGAATTTAAAAAAAATTTAAAAAGAAACACTTAAATCGAAAAGTTAAAGAGCTCACGCGTCGCAAATTCATGTTTCGTCCCGGAAAGTATATGTATGAATCCCGGGTCACAGTGTCGACAGTACCGGGTCTACTAGTAAAACAAAAGTTTAAAAAGCATGAAATTAAACTTAAATTAAAATTTAAAAAATAGCACAAAAACTCTAAAAAGCAAAAAAAATCTGTTGCCTTTTTAAGTTTCATTTAACAAGTAATATTTTGATCCAAGCATCGTTGCTTCGAGGAGCCTCTAGTAAATAAAATACGAGGGTTGTCCAGAAAGTAAGCTCCGATCAGTCGCTAAATGGAAACCACAGTGAAAATCAGAAACATTTATTTGCAAGATTTAGCTACACTTTCAAGATACTTCTCTACAAAGTCGCCACTCCGACTTAGACATTTGCTGGTGCGTTATACCAAATTTCCAACACCATCGTCATAAAAGACAGCCGCCTGTGCTTTCCGATAATTCTCTACGCTGGTCTACAGCACGTAGCCTGCGCCCAAGTTTTGACTCCGTATCCAGTGTTTCATGTGAACAGAGATGATATTCAGAACGAGCAAATTAGGGGTGTGTTGTGGGTGATCGAAAGGCTGCAGGAGCATCTTTACTGCCCCTGCAGAGTGCGGCTGAGAATTGCCATGAAGAAGGAAGTGCGTGGCAGCTGTGTTAGGTGGGCTGCATTAATTAAGGCGAAGCCTCTCAGCGGGCCCTCCTACTTGGCAGGAGACATCGTTGTTCTAGGCACCTTTACTCGCTCACAGTGCGCTCACAACTGAAAAGAGCATCTTGATATGATCGACGGCCATACTAGACACACTATCCAACGTATCTGTGCAAAGCCTCATCAGGTTTTCACTGTGGTACTTTCTGGACAACCCTCGTAAAAACGGAGTTCATCTAAAAACGGGAAGTATGACATTTAAATACAGGTAAGCTACCTAGACAACGTAAGTAAATATCAAAACAACAATATCTAATCATTGAGTCTAAGTCTTAATTAATTTACTCCAAAAAATTCGCAGTATAGTCACAACCGCCAACAACCTCTGCCCTCAGATTAGATTAGATTAGATTAGTACTTTTTCCATAGATCACGAATACGACACTTCGTAATGATGTGGAACGTGTCAGGTTAATAAAAGGTGTCTATACAAGGTATTACATTACACAAAATATTACATGACACTTAATAATTTTTTTGGGGGGGGGGGGGGGGGTTTGGGGAAGTTACCCACTTATTATATCCAAAAATTCATCTAATGAGTAGAAGTAGTTGCCATTAAGAAATTCTTTTAATTTCCTTTTAAATGCTATATGGCTATCTGTCAGACTTTTGATGCTATTAGGTAAGTGAGCAAAGACTTTTGTGGCAGCATAATTTACTCCCTTCTGAGCCAAAGTTAGATTTAACCTTGAGTAGTGAAGATCATCCTTTCTCCTAGTGTTGTAGCCATGTACACTGCTATTACTTTTGAATTCGTTCGGATTGTTAATAACAAATTTCATAAGTGAATATATGCACTGTGAGGCTACAGTGAAGATCTCTAGCTCTTTAAATAAGTGTCTGCAGGATGATCTTGGATGACCTCCAGCAATTATTCTGATTACACGCTTTTGTGCCATGAACATTCTTTTACTCAATGATGAGTTACCCCAGAATGTAATGCCATAGGAAAGCAGAGAATGAAAATAGGCATGGTAAGCTAATTTACTCAGATGTATATCGCCAAAATTTGCAATGACCCTAATAGCATAAGTAGCTGAACTCGAACGTTTCAGCAGATCCTCAGTGTGTTTTTTCTAGTTCAACCCCTCATCAATGCATACACCTAGAAATTTTGAATATTCTACCTTAGCTACCGATTTCTGATCGAAGTCTATATTTATCAATGGTGTCATTTCATTTACCGTGTGGAACTGTATATGCTGTGTTTTGTCAAAGTTTAATGAGAGCCCATTAGCAGAGAACCACTTAATGATTTTCTAAAAAACATCATTCACAATTTCACCAATTAATTCTTGTCTATTGGGTGTGATAACTATACTTGTATCATCGGCAAAAAGTACCAGCTTTGCATCTTCGTTAATATAGAGTGGCAAGTCATTAATATATATTAAGAATAGCAGAGGACCCAAGACCGAACCTTGTGGCACCCCATTCTTGATTGTTTCCCAGTTTGAGAAATCACCAGTTTTTTGCATATTATGTGAACTGCTTATTTCAACTTTCTGCACTCTTCCAGTTAGGTATGATGTAAACCATTGGAGCACTGTCCCATTCATACCACAGTACTTGAACTTATCTAGAAGTATTCCATGATTTACACAATCGAAACCTTTGATAGATCACAAAAAATCCCAACGGGTGACTTCCGGTTGCTCAGAGCATTTAATATTTCATTAGTGAAAGTATATATAGCATTTTCCGTTGAAAAACCCTTTTGGGAACCAAAGTGACATTTTGTTAAAACTGTATTTTGACAAAGGTGTGAAGCTACTCTACAATACATTACTTTTTCAAAAATTTTCGATAAGGCAGTCAGAAGAGAGATTGGACAGTAGTTGGTGACATCAGACGTATCCCCTTTTTTTATGCAGTGGTTTAACAATGGCATACTTCAGTCTATCTGGGAACATACCCTGCTTCAGAGAGCTATTACATATGTGGCTAAGAATCCCGTCTATTTCTTGGGAACAAGGTTTTATTATCCTGCTGGAAATGCCATCAATTCAATGAGAGCTTTTATTCTTGAGAGAGTATGTTATCTTCCTAATTTCAGCAGGAGAGGTGGTGGAATTTCAGTTGTATCAAATGGTGTGGGGAAGGAATCTTCCATTAACTGCCTTGCTTCTTCTAATGAACATTTAGATCCTATTCTCTCTACAACATTTAAAAAATGATTATTCAAAATATTTTGACTTCCAGCTTGTTGATTATCAAGTTTCCATTCGCTTTGATGGTGATTCCTTCATCCTGTACTCTTGGTTACCCTGTCTCCCTTGTAATAATATTCCAAATTGTTTTGATTTTGCTATCAGAGGTATTAATCTCAGACATGATGCACATGCTTCTGGACTTTTTAATAACCTTTCTTAATGTAGCACAGTAGTTTTTATAATATTTGGCTGTTTCTGGGCCATTACTCTTTCTTGTTGTTAGATACAGTTCCCTTTTTTGGTTACAAGATATTTTTATTCCTTTACTAAGCCAAGGTTATTTTCATGGTTTCTTATAATTTGATTTAACTACTTTCTTGGGGAAACAGTTTTCAAATTCTTTTACAAGTGTATCATGAAATAAGTTATATTTTAAATTAGCATCAGGTTCCTTGTACACCTCATCCCAGTCTAACTGCTGAAGATTTTCTCTGAAATTTCTAATTGTTGAGTCATTAATTGAACGCACAACTTTGGAGGGTAGTTTGGAATTACTGAATGGAGCTATGTCATGTACTGTAACTAGCTTAGCATCATGATCAGAAAGCGCATTTTCAACAGGACAAGAATTTATGTTTTTAAACCTGTCTTGGTCTATAAAAGTGTTATCTATCAATGTGCTGCTGTCCTTTACTACCCGAGTAGGAAAATTAATGACAGATGTCAAACTGAAAGAACCGAGCAAAACTTCCAGGTCATTCTTCCTATTACACTCTTTCAGTGAATCAACATTGAAGTCCCCACAAATAATAATTTGCTTTCCCTTATCTGACAGATAGCACAACAAGGCATCCAAGTTTTCCAGGAATAAATGGAAGTCCCCTGAAGGGGACCTATATACTGTTACAATTATAAAGGAGCCCTCCTTCAGTTTAAGTTGACAGGCACATGCTTCTGTATGTTGCTCTAGACAAAACTTTTTTGTATCTAAGCTTTCTGCACAGTGATAACTTTTGACGTATATGGCAACTCCTCCTGTCACCTTATTCTCTCTACTCATATGTGCAGCTAGTTTAAAACCACTGATATTTACCTTTTCCATATCAGACACAATGTGATGCTCAGACAGGCATAATATATCTGTTACATTATCAGATTCAATGTCATCAAAACAAACCAGGAGCTCATCTACTTTATTCTTCAATCCCAGAATATTTTGGTGAAAAATGGTAACATTATTTTTTACTTTACTATTGTGAGAATCTACTTTTTTCTTTAACCCACCAATATTTTGGTTAGATATGGTAACGTCATTATTTACTTTCCTGTTGTGAGAATTTTGTGAGTTATGGACCTCTTTAGCTCCTGCCTGCCTGAACTTCTCATTGGACACTGATATTAGTCTAAAAAGAGGTACATCCACGAGTACTAGTATCCCCCCTTATGGATTTCGCTAACAACCCTGCCAGTTTACCCTTCCCTTTCCTATTGAGATGTAGGCCATGCCTTGTGAAATCCCCCCTATCAATAGCCTCGACAGGAACCAATCCAATGTCTGACAGAGTGGCCGCCCTACGCAACTGATCCAACTCCATATTTACCCTCCTGACAGAGCGGTTCAACTGGGGCTGATCATGCCGCACGAAAGCAGGCACCTGCCCAGTATTGGTATGGGTCGTTGCTGAGGCTATTTTCACCAGGTCACATTTAATACTGTAGCCCTGATCCCTATCAATCCCACTCCACCCACTATCATCACATGATCCTGCTTTGTGAAATCCTTGCACTAGGAACCTATATCCTCTACCACGTGACTAAGACTTGCGTTTGGTTTGAAAAAGTTTGTGACCTGGCAGCCCGTTGGGGTCACCGCGCATGGTCACGCCCGGCATGTCGCATACCGCCCACCTCACGACTCTCGCTCGAGGTTTAATGAAGCGTGAGTTGGTACGCTATCGTCAAAACACTGCAGGACACAGGCCTCGCAAGACAGATTGATGTCAGAAACTACACTACTGGCCATTAAAATTGCTACACCACGAAGATGACGTTCTACAGACGCGAAATTTAACCGACAGGAAGAAGATGCTGTGATATGCAAATGATCAGCTTTTCAGAGCATTCACACAAGCAGCGGGGACTATCAGCTCGGAGACCATGGCTGCGTTTACCCTTGGCGCTGCATCACAGACAGGAGCACCTGCGATGGTGTACTCAACGACGAACCTGGGTGCACGAAGGGCAAAACATCAGGTTCTGTTCACAACATCATGATGGTCGCATCCGTGTTTGGCGACATCGTGGTGAACGCACATTGGAAGCTTGTGTTCGTCATCGCCATACTGGCGTATCAACCGGCGTAATGGTATGGGGTGCCATTGGTTACACGTCTCGGTCAGCTCTTGTTCGCATTGACGGCACTTTGAACAGTGGAAGTTACATTTCAGATGTGTTACGACCCGTGGCTCTACCCTTCATTTGATCCCTGCGAAACCCTATATTTCAGCAGGATAATGCACGACTGCATGTTGGAGGTCCTGTCGGGCCTTTCTGGATACAGAAAATATTCGACTGCTGCCCTGGCCAGCGCATTCTCCAGATCTCTCACCAATTGAAAACGTGTGGTCAATGGTGGCCGAGCAACTGGCTCGTCACAATACGCCAGTCACTACTCTTGATGAACTGGTATCGTGTTGAAGCTGCATGGGCAGCTGTACCTGTACACACCATCCAAGCTCTGTCTGACTCAATGCCCAGGCGTATCAAGGCCGTCATTACGGCCAGAGGTGGTTGTTCTGGGTACTGATTTCTCATGCACCCAAATTGCGTGAAAATGTAATGACATGTCGGTTCTAGTATAATATATTTGTCCAATGAATAACCGTTTATCATCTGCATTTCTTCTTGGTGTAGCAATTTTAATGGCTGGTAGTGTAAGTTCGTACATAATTACGTAAAAATATAAAATAAATAGGTAACTCTAGCCTTTAACAATGTTAGACTAATTAAAGGGGAATTGATTTTCATATTTTTTATATTAAGTTACTATAACTTCATTAGCTATTATTATGTGTGGATGCGAGATGCGTAGCACTGGAGAAGAGCAATAATGAAAGTGTGCTGTTCTAGAAAGGTTAGCTGCTGTTAACTTCTTTTTTTTCTGTCTACTTAGCGGCCTCCGATGCGACAATGCTTGAATCAGAATATTACTACTTACATTAAGTTTAAAGGAGCAATAGATATTATTTTCTTAATTTTGCTTTTTACACGTTTTTTGTGTATTTTCGAAGGTTAAATTAAGTTTTATCACTGGTGTTCCACTGTTGGTTCCACGCGCTTAACCACCAACGTTTCAAATTCTTCTTAGTAGAAATATTCTCATCTGTAATTTCTACCACTTATCGTGTCTACGTAATCTCAGCCAATATGCTTTGTACCGAATTTTTAGGTCAGTGAGGTAGGTAACAAGTAGCATGCGTAGAGCTTGTACCGACGTGGTGCCAAAAGCCCCATTGTCGCAGGAACACGTTTTCCTGTCCACAGCGAGCGGCTGTGAAGTTCATTCCAAGATTAAGCCCGTGCGCCCATGTACTAACAACAAATCATACAACTGATTCATAGATTGCGTTTTTATCATTTTTTGTCGCATTCTGTATTGGACGGTGTTGTTTCTCGCCATTTGTGACGTAGTTTGGCCGCTCACTCAGTTGTTAATCATATAATGGTGGTGAAAGGGTAGTCGAGAGTCTAAATTTACTCCAAGGCACCTAGTTATGTTTTCCCTGGCTATATCATTTCCAAGGCGTATCGTTCGATCTCTTTGTAAGCGTCCTTCTACAACCGCGTAGGGAAGAGGGTAGTACCTTGGAATACTTCTCATTCTTCCGCCTAGGGCCAGCCATGTAATAGAAGTTTACTTTATTCTCTTATTCTGTTTTTAGACTGTGACATTCACTTGTTATGTGCAATAGTCTTTCCCTAAAATTAGAAAAATTATTCTGAAAAAATAAGGTTCTCCAAATGTAAAAATATGTTCCAAGGTACAATAAGGTCATGTACCTAAGTACAAATATTCTATTGAAGTTTAAAAGCGTTGCAAGCGAAGAAATCTTGTCAATACTGAATTCAGTCATCTGTCTGTTGGACTATTACTCTACTTGTCACCAGTAATAAGTGAAATCAGAAGAGTTATCAAAAACCTTTCACAAGCGAACTAGATTTTGAACCTCAAGCTATTGGGAAAAACACTAATTCCCATTTTCAAGACGCCTGAAATTGTTAACAAATGAACTAAACACAGTTAATTTGCAAATATAACACGTTCCACGGTAAAAAAGGAATCTTCTGTTTCAATGCACAAGATGGTGCATGACCGACGAAGTATGACTATTAACGGTCCACACGTTATATAACTAGTTTTAAAAATATATAGAATTTTACTTGTCATAAAAATATCTAACTGGAGAACGAACAATGTATTCCTAATAGCCTTAATTAATCATACAGTCTTTATATGTGCAGAACTCAAAATATTTACAAACGCTGCACAATACGTAGCCTCGTATCTAACAATAACAACTGTAGGAAATGGAGGAAAGTGTTTATGGCGATCTTTAGTGCCCATTCCTTCAAGTGGCTCCATAATAAATTACTAGACTGTACTACCGACCAAAAAACATCACATACTCCTAGGAACACCATCCTCTAGGTACGGCCCTCTCCCCTATAATGTTTTACTTGCAGCTGGGGTGAGCTTGTTGTTTTGGCACCACTGGGCCATTTCAGACAAGGTGCTACTAGCACTGTGTTCTAATTCTGCTCTGGAGTTGGCTGACACCACCATTAACAGGTCGTCGACATACACTTAGAAGTTATGGTATATCTCCTAATATCGAGTCGGACCTCCTTTTGCCCGGTACAGTGCAGCAACTCGACATGGCATGGACTCAACAAGTCGTTGGAAGTCCCCAGCAGAAAAGTGAGCTGTGCCGCCCCTATAGCCGCCCATAATTGCGAAAGTGTTGCCAGTGCAGGTTTTTGTGCACGAAGTGACCTCTCGATTATTTCCCATAAATGTTCAATGGGATTCATGTCGGACGATCTGAGTGGCCAGATCATTTCCTCGAACTGTCCGGAATGGTCATCAAACCAATCGTGAACAATTGTGGCCCAGTGGCTCAGCGCATTGTCACCCATAAAAATTCCATCTTCATTTGGGAACATGAAGCCCATTGATTGCTGCAAATGATCTCCAAGTAGCCGAATATAACCATTTCCAGTCAATGACCTAGTCAGTTCCATGTAAAAGCAACCCACACCATTATGGAGCTACCATCAGCTTGTACAGTGCCTTGTTGACAACTTGGGTCCATGACTTCGTGGGGCCGCACTCGAACCCTTCCATCAGCTCTTACCAACTGAAATTGGGACTCATCCGACCAGGCCACGGTTTCCAGTTTGAGCCATGACGGTTCGTATCGACTGCGGCCTGTAGATCGAATCTCTAGTTCGTTTCCTCTCTGGTCGCCGGGCGGCGCGCTTGCGCCACATCTTTTGGTCTCAAATGTTCGTGAGGCGGATGAATGCAAGACGGATAGTCACAAGGGACGAAAAGGAAAGAAGTCGGTTGGAGGAAACGTGTTGTCACGCGCTGGTGGTCGGCGTCTTGACCGATTCGCTCTGAGGGTTGTTGTTTCTGCCCTGCCCTATATGGTTCTTCCCAGAGTTGTGAATTTGTGCTTTCCAGGAAGTTTGGATCCGCCGTTAGTGCGGTCTGTATCGCTTATAGAAGCTGTTTGAGCCTGCCCACCTCAATGATCGCTAAGAGCCTCGTGTTGCTTTTCTGAGAAGTAACTTAGTTGGGACCGGCCGGGTTGGCCGCTACAGTCTGGAACCGCGCGACCGCTACGGTTGCAGGTTTGAGTCCTGCCTCGGGCATGGATGTGTGTGATGTCCTTAGGTTTGTTAGGTTTAAGTAGTTCGAAGTTCTAGAGGACTGATGACCTCAGAAGTTAAGTCCCATAGTGCTCAGAGCCATTTGAACCATCTTTTAACTTAGTTGAGATCCACGGTTGTGACGATTGTGGTGGTAATTTTTTGGCCGTTTGGTTTTAAGATATCTCCCTTAATAGTTTTTCTCCTTGCCAAACGATACTCAATGTTATTACTGTCACCGTCAGTGAAAGCGGTGGGAATGTGACGGAGGTCGCAGGTACGAGGGTTGGTACTTTAATAGTGGCAACTATATATTTACGGCTCGTACAAAATAAATACGTGTTTCAAAGTTTTACTGATCTTCCAAGTAGTCACAAGCATTGTGTATAACCCGCTGCTAGTGATGTGGAAGTCGTAGGATACTCTTAGCAGTGCCAATTGTGTTGACAGTTTTTGCGGCGTGGTCTATTGACAAACGAATTTGTAGCAGTTCTGAAGCGAATGCTGTGAATTGTTTCCTTCAGTTTAGAAATCTAGATGAACTCATGGGGGCTTCGCCGATATAAGCACACTTTTGATATCAATTTGATTGACTAATTAATTAAATAAATCAATTAATTAACCCCCCTCTGGGAAACCCCCAGCCTGCCCCCTCCCACCCCTACATGGAAATCGGCGGTAAAAAGACCCAGTTGATCGGCCATTTGCCGGGAAATCGATTGCCGTGTATTGAATATTGTTTAAACAATTTAGAAAATGTGTGGAATATTGTTTATTTAAACAATTTATGGGATACAAGACCGTGTGTGGAATATAGTTTATTTATTTATTTAAAGAATTTGGTGGGAAATCGATTGCAGTGTATGGAATACTGTTTAAACAATTTTGACAGTGTGTGGAATATTGTTTTTTAAACAATTTAGGGAATATGAGGCGGTGTATGGAATATAGTTTATTTAAAGAATTTGTCGGGAAATCGGTTGTAGTATGGAATATTTAAACAACTGTGGCGCTTTTTTATTCTGTTCACACGTGGAAATGCTGAGTAGGCTGTTTGTATTTGCTGCCACAGTCAATGATGTCAAGGCTCTTATTTTTTATTTTCTTCACTTTTCGAAGTACAGTGGTGTCTAAGCGCAGATTGTTACCTGTTACATCATGCATCACAGGTCTAGAATATTAAACTCACTTTTGGCTCATGACGGAATGCTAAGGACGCCTCCTCACTTTCGAACTCTCTCATAAGATAACTAAATGTCTCGCCACATACAAAGTCTCTTACCGAGCGAGGTGGCACAGTGGTAAGTACACTGGACTTGCATTTGGGCATTCTGGAGGATGACAGTTCAAACCCGTGTCCGGCCATCCTGATTTACGTTTTCCATGATTTCTCTAAATCATTCCAGGCAAATACTGGGATGGTTCCTTTGAAAGGGCACAACCGACTTCCTTCTCCATCCTTACCTAATCCGATGAGACCAATGACGTCGCTGTTTGCTCCCCTCCCTCCAGATCAACCAACCAACTAATAAAGTCTCTTAAGGTAACAACATAGAGAAGTTGTAAATATAAGATTTATAGTACATAGAAGTTATTGGTAAGAGAGAAGTAACGGACTAGCTCAGTCTGTGACATGCACACAGAATGTGCCGACCTGTCTGATCTTGCTCACGTCAGTCAGAGTTTGCAAAGTGATCAGTGATGGCTGAGCACTGCAGAAGTGCACGTGTGTGTGTTGCGTGAGAGAAGATTCAAAATTATGGGTGTTTGCACTGGACGTGTTGATAACACCCGAATTCCTACCACTCCAATCATCCCCAAATGCCCTCTGTGGCCAGGGGTGGTGCACTCTGGCACTCACATGGGTCCACGATTGCGGCTGCAATTGTAGCAGTAGTTTTCATCGACCTCTGAATGTTGGTGGTGGTGCAACATGAAGGGTTTGGCATGCTGCCTGTGGACCTCGGGAGATAAGCACATGGGATGTGTGAGTGTTTCGGCGATCTCCAACATCTACCTGTGGCTATTACTGCTATGGACTAGCTCATGGCTTAAGCATGTAGTGTTTAGTGCTTCTCTATACATTGCAGTGGACTCTGTCTTGCATTGGTATTTGCTGTTGTCTCCATTCTACCACACAGCAGAACCTTCCTCCTCCTCCTCCTTCTTCCAAATGTAGCCTAGAGAGCCAATTTAGGAGTTCTATAGTACTTTTAAAAACCCAACTGCAAAGCCAAATTCCCGAATGATCAATTTATTGTTTTCGATAGTTATGTTGTGTACATGCATGCATTCGGTGGAGGCAAGAATGGCCTGCATGGGTGTGGGTCTCTCTCCAGCCTGTGCGGACATGGGCTACCCTGTAGAAGGCAAATGGTGCATGACACATGATCGCAAGTGTATGTAATTGGTAGTATTTTTTCTCACAAGATATGTTTAGTGGAACGTTGTGGTGGAGGAGGGTGTTTGCGCTCTTAGACACTGATGCATACAAGACCTCGGATACATTTAGTGCTAAGATTTGCTAGTGGTGGAAATTTCATAAATTGATTTCCGTAATGTTTGTATGTGACACTCAAATGTTGAAAATATGTTTCATTATGAAGAAGGATCATCATCTACATCTACATATACATCTACATTTATACTCCGCAAGCCACCCAACGGCGTGTGCCGGAGGGCACTTTACATGCCACTGCCATTACCTCCCTTTCCTGTTCCAGTCGCGTATGGTTCGCGGGAAGAACGACTGCCGGAAAGCCTCCGTGCGCGCTTGAACCTCTCTAATTTTACACTCGTGATCTCCTCGGGAGGTATAAGTAGGCAGAAGCAATATATTCGATACCTCACCCAGAAACGCACCCTCTCGAAACCTGGACAGCAAGCTATACCACGATGCAGAGCGCCTCTCTTGCACAGTCTGGCACTTGAATTTGCTAAACATCTCCATAACATTATCACGCGTACCAAATAACCCTGTGACGAAACACGCCGCTCTTCTTTGGATCTTCTCTATCTCCTCTGTCAAACCGAGCTGGTACGGATCCCACACTGATGAGCAATACTCAAGTATAGGTCGAACGAGTGTTTTGTAAGCCACCTCCTTTGTTGATGGACTACATTTTCTAAGGACTCTCCCAATGAATCTCAACCTGGCACCCTCCTTACCAACAATTAATTTTATATGATCATTCCACTTCAAATCGTTCCGTACGCATACTCCCAGATATTTTACAGAAGTAACTGCTACCAGTGTTTGTTCCGCTATCATACAATAAAGGATCCTTCTTTCTATGTATTCGCAATAAATTACATTTGTCTATGTTAAGGGTCAGTTGCCACTCCCTGCACCAAGTGCCTATCTGCTGCAGATCTTCCTGCATTTCACTACAGTTTTCTAATGCTGCAACGTCTCTGTATACTACAGCGTCGTCCGCGAAAAACCGCATGGAACTTCTGACACTATCTACTAGATCATTTATATATATTGTGAAAAGCAATGGTCCCACAACACTCCCCTGTGGTATGCCAGAGGTTACTTTAACGGCTGTAGACGTCTCTCCATTGAGAACGACATGCTGTGTTCTGTTTGCTAAAACTCTTCAATCCAGCCACACAGCTGGTCTGATATCCCATAGGCTCTTACTTTGTTTATCAGGCGACAGTGCGGAACTGTATCGAACGCCTTCAGGAAGTCAAGGAAAATGGCAACTATCTGGGAGCCTGTATCTAATATTTTCTGGGTCTCATGAACAAATGAAGCGAGTTGGAGGTGAGTGTTTTAAGCAATACATTTGACTCCTGTAAATTTTGGAACAATTTGGTAGGATAGTGCAAATAGCTTATTTCACTCGAGTTTTGATACTGAAATTGTGTCAGCTCTCCCTTTGTCTCCAGCATTAGCCAATAGCAACACTGTATTGTGAGGAGAGATGAAAACCTTCGTCTGCATGTTTCGGGACGTTGGGTTACACAGGCAAACAGGGAGTGGCCTCTTGAGAGAGATAGAGACAGGAAGCGAGTCTGGATTTTTCCGATCAACAGAATGCTGCCACTTGATGTTTGTTTGGGGGCTGCGAGACCAAAGGAGGCTGATATATGATCCATGGTTGGTGGTAATTAGTAACATGATCTGTAGTTAGGATATTGGGTGTTTTTGACCTTCGTGGTGATGCCATGACAATAGACGCACGCACGGGAGACCCCAAGCAGTGGCTACTATACCGCACTTCATTCCATTCACGACATGTAGACCACTTTTGCAGGGTTTTACTGTTAGTGCAATATGACTACTGTATGTTTCTCGATCTGCACAAAATAATTTGCTATTGAGATTCTAGTAATTTGTCCGTCTGCAGAGTGGCAGTGGGTTTCGAAATATGTCATGAAACTTTAGATATGTAATTGTTCCAATTTCCCATCTGTGTTTAGACACCAGTGTGCTTTGAGAAGTGAGGAAAATAAAAAATAATAGCCTTAACATCCCTGACTGCGGCAGCAAATATAAACTAAGCCTACTCAAAGTTTTCATGCGCAGTCAGAATAAAAAAGTGCCGCGATTGTTTAAATATTCCATACTGCAATAGATTTCCTGACAAGTTCTTTACATAATCTATATTCCATACACCGTCCTGTATCCCCTAAATTGTTTAAATAAACAATATTCCACAAATTGTCTAAATATTCCATACACTGCAATCGATTTCCTGCTAACTAGCCAATCAACTGAGTCGTTTTCCCGCCGATTTCCAGGTGAGGGGTTGAGGGGGGATGGCTTGAGGTTTTCCCAGTGGGGGAGGGATTAATCAGTTGATTGATTTAATTAATTAGTCAATCAAATTGATATCAAAAGTGTGTTTATATTAGAGGGAGTAGTTCGCTGAGTGGCGGATGGGAGGAGGAGGAGTAGGTTAGCCGAATCATGAGTTAAGGACCTGACAAGCAAAAGGACGGATTATTTCCAGAGGGTCAATATCCTCTTAGCAGAACATTAGGTGAAGCACCTGTCAATCAGAAGAGAGCAATAGGTTTTCCCCTGAATGTACACTTGCCCCTAATGTAGGCAACCTGCAATGTGTGCTGATAGCCCCCTTGGCTCAGTACTGTCAGAAGCCTTTTCTCATGTATCACCTAAATACACATGACAGCTCCGCCAAGGGCACTGCCCTTTTATACCTCGTGTACGCAATGCTATCACCATCTATGTATATGCCTACCACGATTCAATAACTTTTGCCATCTCATTGTACTTTGCCCATAAACAGCCTTCAGTGGCTGTTATTATTACAATAGCATATTTCCTGTTAAGGCTGTAACTGAACTGTGTAAGGGACCTGACTGATAGCATAGTCTATACACTTGTTTTATTGGAAGCCAAACTGGTGTTGGCTGAGACCATAGAGTCCCCTGTGAAACTGTGCGCTCACACATTAGACGTTCCTGCATTTGGCCGATGAGTTTAAAATGCATATCAGCCTCGTGGACCTGGGATCCAAAGGGCCTATGTCTGTGGATTTCTTTATAATTATGGTGTCAACAACACTTCTCTTAAAAGTGGTGACCTGTAGAGCAAATTCTGTGGTGTCTCAAAGTGAATCCTGTCAGAACCTGGTGCTGTTTTCAATTTTCACATTTGTAATTGGATTGATACCTCCTCACATGTAAAAGGACTTTCACTTTTGTAATTGCACTGATACTTGTTCGTACGCAATATGATAAGTTACTGTGGCAGTAATGTACTGGGCGTTAAGTTCTCTTCAAAGTTCTGCGTGCACTGGCTGATCTGATATCCAGTCGTCATGTGGAAGAAGTTTGTGTAGAGAATGTTCTGATGTGCTCCTCCACCCTTATGTCATGATACCATTCTCTTGCTTTAGTGTCGAAATTATCATAGAAGATTTTGCTTTCTCAGTCAGGAGTATGTATGGCTTTCCCCATACACTATCAGTTAATAACTTCCTAACAAAGATGCACCAGTGCTGCTTCCTTGCCAATAGTAGTTGTTCTCTATGGTTATTTCTTGCTTTTCGATAATCGTGCAATAGGACATCCTCTTTCCTGTGCAGATACTGTCCTTTGGTAAAATCTTCATTTCTTCCTCAATCCTCGTTGTAGTATTGTTAGTTCACGTGAAAAAGGTTTAACGTCCTGTTGACATTGAGGTCATTAGTATTTCAAGGGTGGGGACTGAAATCGGCCAAGCCATTTCAAAGGAACCATCCCAACATTTTCCTGGAGTTATTTAGGGAAATCATGGAAAATCTAAATTGAGATGAACAGACGCGGATTTGAACCATCATCCTCCTCATATGTCATGAGTGTTCTTGTCCTGGATTGATTTTTGGATTTGTGGATTACTTCCTCTTGTGCTTTGACTAATGATTCTATGAGGGCATGTATTTTGTAGCCTGTGTCATATCATTCCAAATTTAAAGGAACGGCCCAGTCGACATGTTGAAGGCTACACTGAAATTTTTCACGCAGAAAGAACTGCACTATCAGAATTTTAAGTTGCTAAGATGCACTGCAAGTATTTAAAAAAATGTTAAAGTTACTAATTTTTTCCACGCCAAGAACAGCTTAAAACAAAGGTTTCTACAGCCCTTCCTGCCTATAGCATGAATTTGTGATTAGGAGAGCATCTGTGACAGGAGGACCTAGTGCCGGCTATCACAAAATCTAAAGTGCATATACACAAATTTCAAACATTGAAACCATACCAAAAACGTCTAAAATCATTAATTTTTTGAACAACCCACAGTTCATATTGACAGCTAAATTGTTGTGGAGATGTAGTTGTTACACAAGTGACTAGCTGATGAAAGAAAATCAAGGCAGTGTGTGATGTTACATTGCAGATGACTTCTGTCAGCCAGGGCTTTAATTTGTTGACATTAAATATTTTATAACAATTCCTGTAGCATAGTTCTTATGTTAATTTTTGAATAATGTATATTTTGCTAACAAAATGGTTCAAATGGCTCTGAGTACTATGGGACTTAACTACTAAGGTCATCAGTCTCCTAGAACTTAGAACTACTTAAACCTAACTAACCTAAGGACATCACACACATCCATGCCCGAGGCAGGATTCGAACATGCGATCGTAGCGGTTGCGCCGTACCAGACTGTAGTGCCTAGAACCGCTTGGCCACCCCAGCTGGCTTTTGCTAACAATGAAACAGTTCATTTTTTATTTCCAGCAGTCACCACAAAAATGCACCAGTAGTCACCGAAAAGTGTCTATTGGATGATGAAAATAAACATTTTCTTACACCAAATACACATGACAAACAAAAAATTAATGCATTCGGGCACTTCAGAGTAATTACTAGTTTTATTTAGAGAATCAGAATGGAATAACAAATGGTCATGAGCTCTGTTCTGCGTATTGTGCTGCGTACCAAGCATACTTGAACAAATTCGTAAAATGTGATGGTGAAAACTGATAATGCAGAGATGACTGGAGTTTAACACTAGTGGTCCACTGATGAACCTGAAATGACAAAGAGCTAACAGAAATTAAATTTCCCAGCAATTTTCTAAAAAAATGCTTTAGACTGCCTTTTTTTTAATCGAGAGGCTGAATGAAACTAGTAGTTCCAGGTGGAAACAGACTTCTATTAACAATCTTTTCATTGTCCTCCTAAAGACAGAGATGTCATTATGCCCAGGCCATGAATCCAACAACAGCAATGATTTTTTTCTGTAAATGGTAAGAAGATATTTTGGATGTAACACTGAAAATTATTCTCTCCCATTTTTCCGCATTTTGCTACATTGATTACAGGATTTTTGCAGAGAACAGATTTCTTTTTAAATTTTTGGTCTGCATTTTCCTTGATATTTCTGAAGACAGATGTAACGCTGCAGAAACAGTAATCCACTGATAGTTGCATTGGTACTGTTGTATGCGAGTGTGTCATTGCATTCATCGACTGCACAAGTTACTTTGTCTTTTTTTCACATGAAATGATAAAGTGTGCTTTGCACACAGTTCTTGCCTGAAACCTGACTGACTGGCTTTATCTGCAGCACTTTGTGGATAACAAGAAGCTTCATCTTCACTTTAGCTACAAATTTCTTAATAGTATCAAGTGTTAATGATACCTCCTTTAGATGTTTACTTCAGGTAAACTGTGACTTCCTGTTCCATATAATTTCCTGAATCTGTTTAACCAGGTCAAAGAAGGCTGGAAACGATTAATTTCAACTCACTTGTAATTCAGAGTGCCCACTCTCATAGATCTCCCTCAATAATGGTGCAATGATTCTCACACTTTTTTGACTTTCATTTCAGCGCATATTTCATACTTCGTTTAAACCTTTCTTCCATTTATAAAATTCATCTTCAGATTTTATGAAATGAAACTGACTTTCCACACTGCTTATCTATAAATATTTCCTCCCTCCTCTGTTTAACCAAAAAATTTACAGCTTTTTCCTTCTCACTGAAAGCTGTTACTGCCCATGTTTTCTTTGGGCTTAGAAGATATTTTATTTTTGCTCTGGTCTTTAATTAGTACAAAAATTATTGTTTGAGCCACAGTTAACAGAATCATCAGTGTTATTTCCTGTTTTCTCTAATGTTTCCACAATATCCCAAAAAATTGTTGACATCATTTGAATGAATGTCCCAGAAATTAATCTGTAAATAACACATATGCGGATCTTCAGGAGAAGTAGGTGATATCCTGTTACATACCATGTTCTCCTTATTCTGTCTTTGGGAGGATGAAAAATGAAAGCATTAACTGGATACCATATTTCTGTGAAATTCTGGAACCTGTTCGGAGGTAGATGCTATTAGCAAGGATGTATGAAGAAATCACAAAGAAAATTAATTCATTTTTTTCTCCAAGATTAAAACTTAATGATACCAAAAAGGCAACTTCTAATTATTATAGATATTAAATTAGTAGCAAAGTCAAGTGGACAGAAATTGTGAACAATTTTCAAATACTCTGTCGATGGAAACTGAAATTTGCATTTTAAATTATGATCACATTTGCTGTATTATCTGTTTACTATTATCTGTTATCTGCTTGTTAGCGGTGTGTGTGATAACAAATCCTGTGAAGCTTTATGAAATGCCTTCTCAGAAAACTACTTAGAACAGATAGTTCGGAACCCCACTCATTATGGAAATATATTGGATCTAATGGCAACAAATGGACCTGACCTCTTTGAGGATGTCCACATCAAAATTGGTATCAGTGACCATGAATCAGTTGTGGCAACAATGATTGCCAAAACACTGAAGGTAACTAAAACAAGCAGGAGGATATATATATTCAGTAATCTAGGTAAAAAAATCAGTAGTTTCATGTCTCAGTGTGGAACTTGAAACTTTCAGCACAGGGCAGGGGCAAGTAGAAGAATAGTTGACCATGCACCAGATAGATATGTATGCAGTAGAACAGTTTGTAATGGTATGGAACCTCCATGGTATACAGTCACTGTAGAGAAACTCCTGAAGAAACAGAAATTACTGCAAAACAGGTGTAAAACAATGTGTAGGGCCATAGATAGAGATGCTAAATAAAATGCATTTGGCTGTCAAGAGAGCAATGCATGATGCCTTCAATGACTACCATAGCAGAATATTGTCAAGTGATCTTTCACAGAGCCCAAAGAAATTCTGGTTGTACGTAAAGACTGTTAGTGGCATCAATGTTGTGAATGAGACAGGAACTGCAATTGAGGGCAGCAAAGTAAAAGATGATATGGTTAATTCCATTTTCAAATGTTCCTTTACAAAGGCAAACACAGGAGAATTGCAAAGTATTAGTGTCAATGGTATTGAGAAAAAGCTGAAATTGTTAAAACTGAACAAAGCTCTAGGCCCCAATGGAATCCCTGTCAGATTCTATATTGAATTTGTGACTGAGTTAGCCCCTCTTCAAACTATAATCTATTGTAGATGCCTCGAGCAAAAAACTGTACCCAGTTCTTGGGAAAAAGCTTAGATCACACCTGTCTATGAGAAGGGTAATAGAAGTGATTCACAAAACTACCATCCCATATCCTTGACACTAATTTGCTATAGAATATTCTGAGCTCAAACATAACAAGGTATCTTAAACAGAAGGACCTCCTCAGTGCCAACCAGCATGGATTTCAATCATGACATACTGAAAGCTTTAATCAAGGCAACCAGGTGGACGTAGTATTTCTTGATTTCTGAAAACCATTCAAATCAGTACTGCACCTACGCTTATTTTTAAAAGTATGATCATGTGGAATATCAAGTGAAATTTATGACTTGATTGAGGACTTTTTGGTAAAGAGGACACAGCATATTATCTTGGACAAAGAGTAATTGTCAAATGTAAAAGTAACCTTTGAGTGCCCCAGTGAAGTGTGTTGGGACCCTTGCTGTTCATATTGTATATTAATGACTTCACAGGCGATATTAATAGTAAAATCAGGCTTTTTGCAGATTATGCAGTTATCTATAAGCTTCAAAAATATTCAGTCAGATTTTGATAAGATTTCAATGTGGTGTAGAGATTGACAATTTGCTCTGAATGTTCAGAAATGTAAAATTTTGCACTTCACAAAATGGAAAAAAAAACATAGCACCTTATGATAATAATATCAATGACTCACTGTTGGAATCAGCCAACTCGTACAGATACCTGGATATAACACTTTGTAGGGATATGAAATGAGATGATCACATAGGTTCAGTCATGGGTAAAGCAAGTGGTAGACTTCAGTTTCTTGGTAGAGTACTCGGGAAGTGCAATCAGTTTACAAAGGAGATTTCTTACAAATCACTTGTGTGACTGGTTCTAGAATATTGCTCAAGTGAGTGGGATCCATACCAGATAGGACTGACAGGGGATATTGAACATATACCGAGAAAGGCAGCACGAATGGTCACAGGTTAGTTTAATCTGTGGGAGAGAGTCACAGAGATACTGAAGGAACTGAATTGGAAGACTTGGAGATAGCTGTAAACTATCCCAAGAAAGCCTATTAACAATGTTTCAAGTACCAGATTTAAATAATTACTCTAGGAATAAGCTACAACCCACTATGTATCTCTCACAAAGGGATCGTGAGGATAAGATTAGAATAATTACTGCATTCACAGAGGACTTCACACAATCATTCTTCCCACATTCCCTACGTGAATGGAACAGGAAGAAACCCTAATAATGATACAATGGGATGTACCCTCTGCCATGCACCTCACAGTGGTTTGCAGAGTATAGATGTAGATGTACTATCAACCAAGGATATGTGCCCACTGTGTTGACCTACAGCTACAGAAGGGGTTCACATTTTTCCAGCCAAGTTAAGAAATCTACATTTTTTAAAAATATTTGCAATCTTTCAGTGTTTTCTTACTGTAAAAAAAAAAAAAAAAAAGAAATTCAGGGCACATTTCGACATGCCATATTTGACAGTTTCCTTCTAAGTTGAATATTTCCATTATTTGTCTTAGCGTTGTCCAGTCAGATTTCTGTAGGTTTAGTAGTTTTTCATTATTTTCCTTGCTTTCTTTAAATGCTAGCAGTTGTATTATGGTGGCATTGTGGTCAGTGTGTGTCAAAACTGGTTGTACCTCCCATGTATATCAAGATGGTAGTGCTGTATCATTTGCTGTGGTAATGCCGATGTTCATCTCTGATCTACTGTTGTCAAATATTGGTGGTTGTCCTTCTTTATTTATTATGTACAGATTGAATTCACAAATAATTTCATTTATAATGATCACTCTAATGTTAGCAGTATCTGCATGCCAAAGTGTTGATAACACATTTAAATCTGCTGTGAACAAGAACCTTGTGCTTAAGCAGCCATTGTTTTAATCCATTTGGTATATTGTTGAATGGAGGTCATGGAGTATGGGAGATACACCGAGGCTATCAGCCAAGCATCATCAACTGTCCTTAACTCTGCCACTACTGCTTGTCTTGTACATAACTGTGTGTTTTTGGTCACCTCCACCCACTAGCTGCTTATACTGGCACAACTATTCAAAACCACTGATTGTTGTACCCTTACTTCTTCTCTAAATCCATCAATATATGAATCTCTCGTACCTAAATGCTACCCTCAACACTTCTCTGCTCAACTCATACAATCAGTTGATTGCATCATAAAACAACTGTATGGGTATGGAACACATGCCCAACATTTACACCGGTACTGAGAAGAATTTCAGCAAAAGGGTACCATCAAAGGTACTTCCTACTCTGCTAGAGCTGCAATAAACTCCCCATAAAAATAAAAATTGTGATGTGCAGATACAGACAAGAAATGTTTGCAATTAGAATTTCTCCACTCCTAACCCACATAATGACAACTATGCAACTCTGCAAATGTTGTGCACATGGCCAAGAGGAAAAACATTTTTAAGGGAATAGTGCCAAAAAGTGCCCATGCCTGGGGGAAAGAGGGACTGCCCCCTCCGCCTTTTAATTCTCAGGGAAAGAAAAACTGTACTTTAGTCAGGCGCTTTTCTTTCAAGAAACTGATTTAAAAGCCAGTATTACACAGAAGTGATTCAGCACTAAAATACTTTTAATGTATCATTTTTTTTATATATATACTTAATTTTTATGTGAGTTCAAACAGTCTCAAGATGCAGTGTACAGAGAGAAAGAGCATTCAGGAACAATGTCCCTGATGAGCCACACCCTCTCTCCAATCCTACATGACAACACAACACAACACAACAATGTGTATGTTCACTGTTATCACGTCAAAACCGAGTAGACGCTTGCCATAGTCTTCTGTAGAAATTTGTATCGTGTTGGGCATAACACCACTTTGAAATTGTGTAACATAGTATTTTGGGCGTTATTATTTCTTTTGATTGTCTTGGAGCCTTTATCTGGCTTCGCCACCACAAGAATTATTGTGTTCTTTGTTGTTCTTGAGTTTGGAAATTAGTGCACGCCAAGAAGGTGTTTTAGTTAGATAAAGTGTGTTCAAACTTGATCGTTCGTTCTTTCCTGCTGACTGCAGGACACTACATCTTTTTTTTCCTCTTTTGTCACATTGGCTCAAATTATTTACAATTTTTCAAGTAAGCATACACATTTATAAATAATGTATAATATCGTTTCTAACAAAAAATATACTAAATTCTTTAGCTGGTCTACAGTGTCAGGTTAGAGATCCTCTTAAGAGGATTACTGCTAAATATTCTGAAGTTAAATTTCCGGTGCCCATTTCAGAGATGGATATCAGGAATTTCTTCAGACGAAAAGCTTTTTCCTACGTACACAGAAAAGGAACCCTCTTGACTTATTAAAAGTTCCAGGTATAGTATCTTCGAGAGTAGGTTCCACAATAACTTCTAGCTTCTAACTTCACATTATCTGCCGAACAGAAACTTTAACATTGCCATTTATCAGAAGTGTCATTGTCACAATGTTCTTCTACCATTAGTACTGATTCCTCTAATATCACTACACCTGATGGTACTGTGTGAGATAATGTCAACTCATCAACTTCAGTTTCTACTATCACAACTAGCTGGAGCAAATACATTCATTACCAGTCAATCGCAGCTTTGATTTAGGTGAATGAATTAACCATTCAATGTCAGACAGGATCAAGTAACAGTTGCTAACACACCTGCAAGCTCTAAATTTATCTATGATTGCAAAAAGGACACTGATGAGTAAAACAATATAAAAAGCCTTTTCAAGAAACTTGGCTGGAAAGGTAATCGTGACGAGTATACTCACCTAAGATAAAGGGACAGATTTGTAAGATTTGTACTATTTTCAAACCAGTTTTAAAAAGAGGAATATTTGGTGCTTTGGGGATAAAGGCTCACCAAGATTACTAACACTTTTATGAAGATGCTTAAGGCCATGAAAAAAGAAGCTGGCATCGTGAATCTACACGTCAGGCCAAAAGTTTTTGTGAGTCCTTAGAAATGAGAAAGAAAAATGTGATCAAACAGTTACAATGGGATCACGATGTTTATTAGTACCAATGGAAAAAAGACTGCAATAAATTTGTGCTATTTCAATATTATCTGGCATTTAGGACATATCAATCAGAGCAGTGGTTCCTAACCTGGCACTGTGTGTCTCCATTGGGGGCGGGGGGGGGGGGGGGGGCAGATTTATAGGGGGAGGGGCACAGACAGCTCAGAGTGCCTGAACACTGATAGTGACCTTAGATGTGCATTAACTAGTCTGAAACCAAATATTCAGGAGCTCTTTAAAGAAAAACGATTTCAACCATCTCACTGATATTCTGAATTTTTCTTGTTACTTTCATCACACAAAAAAATGTTTGGTGTGAAAGTGTTGTTCAAGTGAAAATAATATCAATAAATATTTAAATAAGACAAAAGACATTTCTATTTCAACTACCAAGTATTTTGAAACACTACAGTTCTCTATAATTCTATATTTGATAAGCTCTTTTGCTAAAGTACAGATTGCAGCTTATTGGCAAAGTTTTTTGAAAGAAGCAAAAAAATAAATAAAAATGGGAGGGGGCATGAGATGTTTTGAGTTTGCAAATGGGGGCACCAGGTAGAGCAGGCTGGGAACCACTGCATTAGAAGAAAGAATTCAAGTGACGGAAATTTTCAAGATTTACTTTTGTTTAGCATGAGTGCAGGTGACAAAGTGTTGGAGGATTATGTAAACCAGCAACAAAGAGCAATATGTATGCGAGAGTTCAAAAAATTTAGTAAGAACATGTGGTTGTGTGTTACAACACAAGATTTTTGATGAGGTAAACAGATTGCTAGTATTTTCATTATTGGCTGATGAAATGGCTGACATTAGAAGGAAACAACAGCTGTCAGTGGGGGTATGATTTGTAGACTAGAAATCAAACTTTAATAGTAAAAGAAAAATGTTTAGGGTTTTCAGAGCTAACTACAATGAATGCTGTGGGAATTTCTTCATCTACTTTAAAATTTGTTGAAAACTTGGGCCTTGACATGAATAAGTTGAGCAGTTTGGGCTTTGATAGTTGTTCTACAGTGGCAGCCCATGAAACTGGAGCACAGACTAAGATTAGGGAAAAGTATCATTTCGCTGTTTATTTCCACTGTGCATCTCACAGACTAAACTTAGTTGCCAATGCCCTTAACAATGTCCAGCAAATTCGTAAAACTGTCAGAACAATGAAAGAAGTTATTAGGTTCTCAAGAGGAAGTGTATTGTGTAGGAAAACAATAGCTAACATTCCAGTGTTCTGTGAAACTTGGTGATCACATAAGTACACATCAGTCAGAGTATTCTCCTTGTCAAAAAGGATAATCTCAATCATATTAGAAATAACGGCGAAAACAATCAAGACACTATATCAATTGCCAGCCAACTAGATAGTGAAACACCATCAACTACATTTATTATTTGTCTACACATTATATCAAGGTATTTTTCATATCTAGAACCAACAGTGAACTAATTCCAGTGTACTGATATGGATTTTGACTCAATCTACAGTTTCATTAACAGTGAGCTACAGGCCAATTTTCAAAAGCAGGAGGAAAGCATTGATGTATTCATAAACATTTGTTGTAAGGAACTTGACATGTCTGGAAGGCAGAGCAACAGATGAAATATGAATGTACAATGCTCACTGCCTTGAGACTGTTTCAAAGTGGCAATTTTCAGTCCATACATGAATTCTATAATCACATCATTTGTCAAAGATTTGAAAAAGATAAAGACATATCTTTCAAAGGAGAAATCTTTCAGCCACATTAATAAAAAAGAAGAAGAAGAAAGAAAATTTCATATGAGACATAAAAAGCCTGCAAAATTTTTGTCATATTGACAACTTGGAAGCAGAAGCCAGATTATGGTATGATGGCTGGACAAATAAGGAGTGTTTGGAGAAAACAAAGCTCCATGATACATTGTACTTCAGAAACAATGTTTTACCCAGCAGTAAGAGACTGTTTGTATACTACCAAACAACTTGCACCATAAGGCATTCCTTCAGCACTATGCACTGAGTGAAGATGTGGCTAAGGAACACTACTGCCAAGAACTGTCTATCAAACTTGTATCTTCATAGTGTCCATAGGAAAAGAGCAAAAAACCTCAGTTTTGAGCACAAAATGATTGACTTGTTTAGCAATAAGAAAAGAAATTTACAGGTTGCTTTTTCAGAAAAATATTTATGTCAAATCCATAAATAAACATGATTTTACAATATCATATTATAATATGGTATATTTGGAAAATAAAAACAGATAATCACTTTTTTTAAATACCTTATTTGTGTATAGCTCTAGATATGTTATAAATAATTCTTGTACATATTTCAACTGGTGGTGGAATAAAAGAGTGAGAGAAAGAAAAAAAATAGGACATTCTTCTCTTATTTTTGACAGTGAGCTAGATCATTGCTGCAACAAAAGAGTTGATGGCCATCTCTGATATAGTTTTAAGTGCCCATTAAACAATATGCCACCCTTATTCTGTGACGCCTACCTACTCATAATATCCAATACTTTATCGGAACATTAATAAATTCTAACAATGGAAAGTCCAGAATGGAATAACAACAGATTGATTTTCACCATATAGAGGAAACCACTCAACACCTCCTCTACAGGATGAGCAATAATCTATTCTTTCCATATTGTCATTAACACATTCTCTCAAACCAGAAACCAGGCTCTGTCCTACTCCTCCAAACACATTCTTAACCACTATAGATTACACACCGCTATCACAAGATATCTGACAAGCATTTGGCCTATCTGCTGTCAGACATTTCACTCGCCAATGTCAATATGACCCCATGTTATTTCATTATCAATATAAATTACTGCTCTTTAGTAAATAGTCGTAATTACTTCTCTTTAGGTAGCAATTATTTCACTTCTGAAAAACAAAGATCAGATATGATCTCTCTTCTCAGTACAGAATATTAACAGTGTGCTTCCAGATGTTCTACCATGGTTTTTTCTATTTTATGCACTTTATAGAAAAAAAACTTCCCAGAACATCCAACAGCAAATTATTAAAAGTATTTAGTTTGAATTTCTGTTATCTCTATGAAAGATGTGGTTCAGTTTTTCCACTCCAGTCTCACTAAATTTACCAACAATAAACTGAATATTATTTTGTCGCAACACTATCCGTAAGGATTTATGAGCTATCCCAGCTTAGTCCCATTCATCTTACCAGACAAACAGTGAATCCCCACAATGTTGTTAAAATCTTCAGTCTGAAGACTGATGCAGCTACACTAGTCTATCCCGTGCTAGTATCTTCTTCTCTGCATAACTACTGCAGCCTACATATATCTGAACCCACTACCTGTTTTCAAGTCTTGCTCTCCTTATATAATTTTTAGCCACCCACTCACACACTTACGTTCAAAATAGAAGAATTGAGTCATTGACAGGCACCAAGGCATATTGGCAAGTGGACTATGTTGGTGTGGTGGTGGAGTTGGGTGGGGTCAGTAGAGGGAGAGAGAATTGGGAGACAGGTGGAGGGTTTGGGGGGTGGGTGACTAGCAGCTCAGAGGGAGGCAGCCAGTTTGCCAGCTAGGAATGCAGCGGGGAGGGGTAGCAGTTGCACAGGCTAGGCATGTGATGCAAAGATACTGTAGCTGATGGGGAGTGGCACACCTTGAAGGTGTCCTGAATTGGGAGGGGATGATATGATGGAGGAAGGGGAAACTATTGGGTGGAGGGTGTGAAAACAGTTGGTTGCCAGAGATTGATGCCAGGACAGGTACAGGAGCGAATGATGTGTTGCAAACATAATTCCCATCTGCATTGTTCAGAGAAGCTGTTGACGGAGGGAAGGATTCATATGACCTGGGTGGTGAAGCGACCATTGAAACTGAGCATGTTATCCTCACTTGGATGTTATGTTAATGTGTGTTCAACTTTGTTCCTAGTTACTGTTTGGTAATAACTATTCATCCTGGTGGACAGCTGGTTGGTAGTTATACCAACATAAAAACTTGTACAGTGTTTGTAGCATAGTATATGAAAAGGCTGCTTTCACAGGTGGCCCAGCCTCAGATGGGGTAGGATAAGCCCTTGACAGAACTGGGGTAGGATGTTCTGGGTGGGTGGATTGGGCAGTTCTTGGACCTGAGTCTTTCCACAGGGATATAATCCCTGTGTCAAAGGGTTGGCTGTGGGAGTGGCATAGGAATGGATAGGGTGTTTGGTAGGTTGAGTGGGTGATGGAACACCACTTTAGGAGTGGTGGAAAGGATTTTGGGTAAGATGGCCCTCATTTCAGGCATGATGATGGATAACCAAAGCCCTGATGAAAGATGTGGTTCAGTTTTTCCACTCCAGGGTGATGATGGAGGCACTCCTTTGTAGCTGATTCTCGGGGTGGTGAGAGGATTTGGTGTGTGTGATGATATGACACAGTGCCTGTCTGTAAAGGCCTTCATGAGACCTCCAGGATATTGGACACAGCAGTTCTTAACACTGCATATATGTTGTCCAAAGGTGGTAAAACTGCATGGAAGAGGTTTTTTTAGTGTGGAAGGGATGGTAGCTGTCGAAATCCAGGTATTGTTTATGGTTAGTGGGTTTAATATGGACAGAGGTGTCTATGGAGCCATTAGAAAGGTGGAGGCCAATTGCCTGGAAGGTGGCATGTTGGGCTGAGGAGGACCAGGTGAAGTGGTTGGAAGAGAAGGTGTTGAGGCTGTGGAGGAATGAGGATAGGGTGACCAGACACTGAGTCCAGATCACGAGGTATCATCAATAAACCTGAACCAGGTGAATAATTCTCCCCAGTCTCAGGGTTCTGGGTGACTTTTCCAAACTCTACCCCTTTTCCTAAACCTTTCCAGTTTCTTTCTCCCCCCCCCCTTTTTTTCCCCTTCATCCCTTCTGCCAGAAGAAGAAGCCACTGCTTGCATAAGTAAAACCTTTTTTTGTAAGTGTGTGTGTCTTCCTCTGTTATCGCATGGTGAGTAGATTTTTTATCTATCCATTTACATTAAATCCTGTAAGTAGCAATTTGAACTATTATTACAATATAGAAAATCAAAAAGTGCAAGAATTTTGTATAACCTCAATATGCAGTGTCTACCAAAATAGTGTACAGTGTCAAACATGTAATGTATTCACATTTGAATGTATACAAATAGATATGCATATATTTCAGGCCACTGATGATGCCTTTCAAAATATAAAAGTGAAACATTTATGGCATGTTAAAATTAGATTTACTCAGTTGTATATAGATGACCCTACATGAAAGTAATCAACATGACATATATCCGGAAATTTTTTGTCAATAAACCAATGTGTGTGCTTATTCATGGCATGTGTAAACTGTCAAAACATGATACTGCTTCTGTCTTTCTAAGAGGTTGTGGTATTAATATGATGTTTCATTTAGTTGGCAATATGGCTTTGTATAATAGTACATAATGTATGAATATAATAGAGGGAAACATTCCACGTGGGAAAAATATATCTAAAAACACAGATGATGTGACTTACCGAACGAAAGTGCTGGCAGGTCGATAGACACACAAACAAACACAAACATACACATGAAATTCAAGCTTTCGCAACAAACTGTTGCCTCATCAGGAAAGAGGGAAGGAGAGGGAAAGACAAAAGGATGTGGGTTTTAAGGGAGAGGGTAAGGAGTCATTCCAGTCCCGGGAGTGGAAAGACTTACCTTAGGGGGAAAAAAGGACAGGTATACACTCGCACACACACACATATCCATCCGCACATACACAGACACAAGCAGACATTTTTGTGTCTGTGTATGTGCGGATGGATATGCGTGTGTGTGTGTGCGAGTGTATACCTGTCCTTTTTTCCCCCTAAGGTAAGTCTTTCCACTCCCGGGACTGGAATGACTCCTTACCCTCTCCCTTAAAACCCACATCCTTTCGTCTTTCCCTCTCCTTCCCTCTTTCCTGATGAGGCAGCAGTTTGTTGCGAAAGCGTGAATTTCGTGTGTATGTTTGTGTTTGTTTGTGTGTCTATAGACCTGCCAGCACTTTCGTTCGGTAAGTCAGTACATAATGTATGATTGTTATAAATAAAGATGAGTATAGAAAAGCAGACCATCCCAGTTACTGAACAGTGACAGTATGTTCCAGTGACCATTGACTATAGAGTACATAACAACTGGTTTTAATTGTGTAAGCTGTGGCAAAATGCTGATCAGCCGACTGCACGTGCATCTAGTCTTCATAATGCACATTGCCAGGACAGCAACTCCGGTTCAGAAAGAGTTTGATGTAAACAGCACCTGGTGCCATATAAGTAAGTGTGCTGTGACGTACTGCTCTTTTGCCAAGATAGCTCACTGTCATGATCATTGTGTGTATAGGTGGCAGCTGACTCTTTTTGACTGTTATTGACGTTGAAAGTGAATATAATATGATTGTTGATACTTCTAGGAGTGGGAGAACAAGGCTTGATTAGCCAGTTTGGTTGGGTAGTGTCAAGATATCTTTTAATGGATTGACTGGACTAGAGGGCCATGACATTGGAGACATGTAAAACTCAGAGGCAGTTGGGTTGTGATTCATTGTCATAAGTGTCTCCTAATATTTTTCTTTAGTTAGATTTTTTTAAATTTTTATTAAGACTCTTACATTACCTTGTTGTCTTAAGCAGTAGCTTATACAGAGCTACAGAATCAAAGCAAAAGTTTGTTTCCATGGCTGGAGAGAGCTAGAGCAGCACATGTGTCACAACATATGGTACTTATAGCATATTGGTGTTGTGAGGAGGAGTTTGCAAGGTGGAAACCTATATGGGCTGTGTTCTCAGAGTGCAAGGCACACATCAATCACCACTTTGCATTTTTTAATAGTTAATTATGGCTGTAATGACAAGTAATAGCATTGGTGTGAGCAAATTGACAGTTCATCATACTATGCTAACAGAGGTGTGTAAGGGCTGCACAATGAGGATGTACTGCATTGGGTTAAGTGCAAATAATTTTTGCAGGCAGAGTTTCATGTGAGATGTTACTTGGGTAGCTGGTGGCATGAAGCCAGCTGCACATTAGCCTGGAGGTTGAATTTTACAACCTGCAGCACCCCTGAAGATGCTGGCACCGTCAGGCTGGTCTCCAGTCACAGGGCTTTGATACATCCTGATGGGTAGGTGGCATTTCCGGCAGAACACTGAAAGGCAAGCTGAACATCTCCACAAACTGAATAATGCAGGGAGACACTGTTTCCCCCATGGCCATGTTGACCTGGACTCACAAAAGCATCGCAGGCAACATTGCCAGCAAGGAATGTACCTCTGCAAACTCCCCACTCCATTTTTTTAGCATGGGACAGAGGAACGGAATGTGTCTGTTTATACGCTGGCACCAAGTGAGCATCTGGAAAGTTTTTTGGACGAGCAGCAGCTTCCACAGGTGACTGCAATTGGCCAGATCAGTGTGACATAAGCAGTGTTTCCCACGCACTCACAGTCAGGTGGGAGTAGTGCTCATTGTTTAAAAGTTTGTTGAAAGGTTGCGTATGGACAGCCACAGCAGTGAAGCGGTAAGCCACTCTAGATTTTGGTAGAAATCAGACACTCATGTTTCAACATCTGTCTGACAAGAGTGCAGTACTCTCTAGTGGGCAAAACAGAGTAATTGTGGAGTAGTTGTGTACATTGTACGGAACTCTAGATAATATTGCGAAATTGTGTCATGTACGCATGTTACGGTAGTTGCAGCAACATCACACCTGATAGGCATAACAGCACAACAAGAACAGCTGCCTGTGGACCTTGTCATTGAGCAGAGGAGCAGAATAGGTAATATTCATGGCTCCGGCTGTAGAACAATCAGCCTTGCAGCTTATAGAAGTTAAACAGGTGGCCATTGACCTATTGAGCATCGCAGCACATTCTCGCATTATTTTTGTGATTAAGTAACGATGGAAGGAACATGACTTAAAATCTTGTTATGTGGAAGTGCCAATCCATATTGCTAGGCTTTATAGATGAAGATCATGTTTTACTCCTTTTTCTGTATTAAGATATTAATCTGCACACACTCAAGAGCCATCACCTCATTAAGGTAATTTATGAGTATATGTAAACTGCCAAAGAGAGTAAATCTTATTACACTAGCCAACAATGAAAATGTTTTGGCTCAAAAATACTTAATTCTTATGCATTTCCATCTGCTGATTTAAAAAATCACCATAAAATGACAGATTAGCTCTTGCTTTGGAGACACTTCATTTTTATAGTCAACATTTTCAGTTTAGGGAAAATTTTGTTTTCAGAGTTGCCACACCTGTCCAATAACAAAACACAAATGCTCTCAAGCTGTTTGTGAGTCATAAACACAGGTACTGTTGTCGTGACTATGGGTTTCATATAGTTTCCATTATAATTAAAACAGAATTTGTGGTTTGAGAGTGCTTTTGTGGTGTATCATTCATAAAAATGGTGCAAAAATGTGTAAATAAGGTGAATAATTTTTGTTACATTAGTGATGAAATAACATTTTTCTCACAGAAACGCAATCTGACACCTCTTGTGAAGACTGCCTGTCAGTATTATTTCAGTATGAAAGTAGGGGACCAGGATAAGTCTTGGCTCCACATGTATGTTGAAATACATTTTCAGTTACACAGCAAGAATGGCTGAAAAGTAAGAAATGATCTGTGGCTTTTGTTGTGCGTACGGTTTGGTGGGAGGCTACAAACCTTACCGATGATTACTATTTCTTCTTGACTCCACCTATAAAAGCAGGATTGTCTATGAAGAAAAAACAAACATTTCATTACCCTAATCTTTGATCTGCTGAGCAACCCATTCCGCATTCAGATAATTCACGAGTTCCTACTCCACCCAAAAATTATGTTTTTGAAGTAGAAAATGAAGGCAGTGTGAAACAAGAAGAAGAAGAAGAAGAAGAACCAAACAAGCCTTCCACATCCTGTACCCTGATTTTGAGGGAAAATATGATAAACCACACAGACTAGTCAAGCAGAATTGAGTGATCTCATAAGAGACCTTGACCTATCAAAGAAGGTAGAAATCCATGGGTCTTGACTACAGCAATGGAACCTTCTTGAAAGTGATGTCACAGTCTCACAGTACAGAAAACAACACATCGAAATGCTTCCCTTTCTGGAGAAGGAAAACAAACTTGTTGTTTGTTGCGACATTAATGGCTTGATAAAATCTTTGAATATGAACCATGATCTAACTAAATGGAGACTATTCACAGACTCCTCGAAGCTTAGTCTGAAAGCTGAGTTACTTCCCAATGGCAACAATCTTCCTTCTATTCCTGTTGGTCATGCAGTTCACATGAAGGAGACATATGCAAATATGACAATCCTTGGACTCAATCAAATATCATGAACACAAGTGGAAAATCTGTGGTGATCTAAAAGTCACACAAATGCTATCAAGCTGTTCGTGAGTCATAAACACAGGTACTGTTGTCGTGACTATGGGTTTCATATAGTTTCCATTATAATTAAAACAGAATTTGTGGTTTGAGAGTGCTTTTGTGGTGTATCATTCATAAAAATGGTGAAAAAATGTGTAAATAAGGTGAATAATTTTTGTTACATTAGTGATGAAATAACATTTTTCTCACAGAAACGCAATCTGACACCTCTTGTGAAGACTGCCTGTCAGTATTATTTCAGTATGAAAGTAGGGGACCAGGATAAGTCTTGGCTCCACATGTATGTTGAAATACATTTTCAGTTACACTGCAAGAATGGCTGAAAAGTAAGAAATGATCTGTGGCTTTTGTTGTGCGTACGGTTTGGTGGGAGGCTACAAACCTTACCGATGATTACTATTTCTTCTTGACTCCACCTATAAAAGCAGGATTGTCTATGAAGAAAAAACGAACATTTCATTACCCTAATCTTTGATCTGCTGAGCAACCCATTCCGCATTCAGATAATTCACGAGTTCCTACTCCACCCAAAAATTATGTTTTTGAAGTAGAAAATGAAGGCAGTGTGAAACAAGAAGAAGAAGAAGAAGAAGAACCAAACAAGCCTTCCACATCCTGTACCCTGATTTTGAGGGAAAATATGATAAACCACACAGACTAGTCAAGCAGAATTGAGTGATCTCATAAGAGACCTTGACCTATCAAAGAAGGTAGAAATCCATGGGTCTTGACTACAGCAATGGAACCTTCTTGAAAGTGATGTCACAGTCTCACAGTACAGAAAACAACACATCGAAATGCTTCCCTTTCTGGAGAAGGAAAACAAACTTGTTGTTTGTTGCGACATTAATGGCTTGATAAAATCTTTGAATATGAACCATGATCTAACTAAATGGAGACTATTCACAGACTCCTCGAAGCTTAGTCTGAAAGCTGAGTTACTTCCCAATGGCAACAATCTTCCTTCTATTCCTGTTGGTCATGCAGTTCACATGAAGGAGACATATGCAAATATGACAATCCTTGGACTCAATCAAATATCATGAACACAAGTGGAAAATCTGTGGTGATCTAAAAGTCATTGCCATACTCTTAGGGATGCAACTGGGGTACACAAAACATAGCTGCTTCTTATGGATGTAACCCTACTGAGAAAAATGTCATTGCCAAGCCTCTTGAGGACCCAAAAGATGTTCTTCTTCCACCCCTGCATATCAAACTTGGTTTTATGAAAAATTTTGTCAAAGGTATGAATCAAGAAAGATGGGTCTTTCAGTACGTAAGACAGAAATTTCTGAAATTAAGTGATACAAAAGTTGCGGAAGGTATTTTTATTGGCCACAAATTTGAGGTAAAGGATCCTGCATTTGACGAAGTTTTGGACGGAAAAGAAAAGGAAGCTTGGGAAGCCTTCAAGGGAGTTGTTTGTGGATTTTTAGGCAACAGAAGAGATGAAACTTCCTGGCAGATTACAACTGTGTGCCCGACCGAGACTCGAACTCGGGACCTTTGCCTTTCGCGGGCAAGTGCTCTACCATCTGAGCTACCGAAGCATGACTCACGGCCGGTACTCACAGCTTTACTTCTGCCAGTATCTCGTCTCCTACCTCCCAAACTTTACAGAAGCTCTCCTGTAACCTTGCAGAACTAGCACTCCTGAAAGAAAGGATACAGCGGAGACATGGCTTAGCCACATCCTGGGGGATGTTTCCAGAATGAGATTTTCACTCTGCAGCGGAATGTGCGCTGATATGAAACTTCCTGGCAGATTAAAACTGTGTGCCCGACCAAGACTCGAACTCGGGACCTTTGCCTTTTGCGGGCAAGTGCGCTACCATCTGAGCTACCGAAGCACGACTCACGGCTGGTACTCACAGCTTTACTTCTGCCAGTACCTCGTCTCCTATCTCCCAAACTTTACAGAAGCTCTCCTGCGAACCTTGCAGAACTAGCACTCCTGAAAGAAAGGATACATGACCACACCATAACACCACCACCTCCAAATTTTACTGTTGGCACCACACAAGCTGGCACATGACGTTCACCAGGCATTTGCCATACCCACATCCTGCCATCAGATTGCCACATTGTGTACCCTGATTCATCACTCCACACAGTGTTTTTCCACTGTTCAATCATCCAACGTTTACATTCCGTACACCAAGCAAGGCGTCATTGGCATTTACTGGCATGATGTGTGGCTTATAAGCAACCACTTGACTATGAAATCTAAGTTTTCTCACCTCCCACCTAACTGTCATAGTACTTGCAGTGAATCCTGATGCAGTATGGAATTCCTATGTGATGGTCTGGATAGATATCTGCCTATTACACATTATGACCGTCTTCAACTGTCGGTGGTCTCTGTCAGTCAACAGACGAGGTCAACCTGTATGCTTTTGTGCTGTATGTGTCCCTTCACATTCCCATTTCACTATCACATTGGAAACAGTGGACCTAGGAATGTTCAGGAGTGTGGAAATCTCGTGTACAGACATATGACACAAGTGACACGCAATCATTTGACCACATTCAAAATCCGTGAGTTGTGCGGAGTGCCCCATTCTGCCCTCTAACTATGTCGCTGATATGGAGTACCTTGCAGTAGGTGGCAGCACAATGTACCTAATATGAGAAACGTATGTTTTTGGTGGTGTCCAGATACTTTTGACCACATAGTGTATCTTTCCTGATATTTCAGACCACATACATTGACACGCCAACCATATCCTGCAACCAAGTCAAAAAATTTTGGTGGCATTAACTTGATGATAATAATTTACATGCAAGACATGGATTGCATAGTCAAATGTCATTAAGTGCATAACAATTGCATTGGCAGAATTTATAACAGAATTCTGAGTTCAGTTAATAGTTCATTAACATATCACCTCATGGTAGCAAAGGAGAACTTGGAGTACCCTTCCCACATTCACTATGTATGAAGGTGTTTTACATGCTGGCATATAGATCAAGGATGACCAGAGGATGAGGACAAAGTCACCTGAGAGTATGAAGCAGTATAATGTTGTATAGTAGATTTCATAACACAACACATCAGTTAATCAGGGCTTAGATGCTATCCATCTGAGATCTCTGTGTAGGCTATGATATTAATATTTTACATTTTGAGTGAATTATGTTAGTTATTATCAGAAGTGTATTTCTGTAAAATTCACAGTGACTATTTTCAATAAAGTCATTGTGATGCCATCCCTATTTTTCATTTATTAATGATAGCTACCCTAACAGAATCCAGCACAATTTTGCTGCTAACTGTGAGACCTCATAAGGAGAACTGCAACACAGAGCAGGTAGAAGAAGATCTAAATGCTTACTCAGGAGGTTAACTGAAGGATGGACTAATCTCACCTTACCTCCCTTGGTTACACTGGTTTGACCTGTGTATCCATACCTAAGACACTACCAACTTGCAAAGTATCTAATTAAATTGAGGCTTGTCCAGGAAATAGTAACCATTTTGGGAAAAAAGTATTAAAAACATTTTTTTCAAACCAAAAGTTATTTTTACAAGAAGGAGCATTTCTTAAACTATTTTTCTACATAGTTGCCATCATTGCTCAGACATTTGTCATAGCACAAAGTGAACTTTTCTATGCCCTCTTCACATAAAGATGCCACCAGTGAAGACAGCCACTGCAGAACATTTTTTGTATTGTCATTGCTGTCAAAGCACCTTCCTTCAAAACCATGTTTGAAATTCAAGAACAAGTGGTAGTTAGAAGGTGCAAGATCAGGGCTGTATGGCAGGTGATCGAACTGTCCTAAACTGAATTCTTGAATAAGGCTTTGAGTGACACCAGCAGAATGGGGACTTGCGTTGTCATGAAGCAACACAATGCCTTGACTGAGACATACACACCTTCTGTTTTGAATTGTGTGTCGAAGTTTTCTCAGTGTTTCACAGTATTATACCACACTGACAGTTTCACCTCTGCAAAGGAATTCAACAAGCAGACTGCCCTGTCTGTCCCAGAAAACAGTACACATAATTTTTTGTGCTGACAACGTTGTTTTGAATTTTTGTTTTTTTGGGGGGGGGGGGGGAGGGGGAGGGGGAGGGGGGGGGTTGTCGGTGCCTCCACTCCATCCACTATTGTTTCGATTATGGAGTGAAATGACAAACCCAAATTTTATCACCAGTCAGAATTCTGTTTAAGAATTTATCTCACTCATCACTGAATCAGATAATAAATGTCAAATCAGTGTCAAGTCACTTCATTTTGTGAGCATCAGTAAGCATTTTTGGAAGCCAACGGGAACACAGTTTGCAAAAATTTATGTGATTTGTGATGATCTCATGCAAAACTGTTTCTGAAATTTGTGGAAACTCATCACAAAGCATTATTACTGTGAACTGTCTGTTTACACAAATTGTCTCATTTACTTTCACAACCAAACTATCAGTTGCAACAGAAGGCCATCCATTCCATTGTTCGTCCATCATTGAATTGTCTCACCCACTTTCTCACCATTCCACCAGCCATTACATTTTCACCATAAATCTCTGCAAGCTGATGATAAATTTCAGCTGGCTTAATATTCTTTGCATCCAAAAACTGTATTACAGAACACACCTTATTGTCACGGGTCTCAGAGATTACCTTAAACATTTTGAACAATCAAACAAATGTCAACAAAACACAATCCACTTATAATGACATCAGTGGAAAGACAATAAACCAACGAGATGAGTGTGAATGTGAGGAATTGTGACACTAGCACTGCAGTGACAGTGGAATAAAACTGTACTTACTTTCCAGTCACATCTCATATTGGGACCAAAGTGTCAGATGGACGTTGCAAGATGGTCCAGTACTCATCCTTTGTTTGTTCATACATAGTCTGTGGCAATAATTATTAACAGATTTGACATTCAAAAGATTAAGCCAAAGATATTTGAGTCTATGACACACATCAGTGGCCAACACTTGCCATTATGCAACCTCATCGCTCATAAGCAGTCGCTGAAATTGCAGTAATATTGAGAAATATGTGCAAAAGACTGCTGAAAATGGTACACACATGAAGAAATTAGCTATGTGTGATTATAAGAGGAAACGTTTGCAGTGTGTGCTTCCGCAGGTATTCAGAACTGTGTATCACTGAAGAACTGTTCATTTCTTAGATGGGTATTAACATAGCTTGCAAAGTGACAGCAAAAATTCTTTATTTGGGAAGAAGTAAGAATCCGAAAAGGTGGCAAGTCCTTTGGGCCTGCCTTTCTTCTGCTTTATTTTTTCAGTAGAGGAGACATATACGTTTAGTCCTTTTATTATGTTACAAAGGCTCTATGGTCAAGGAGAATATTAAAGAGGGTTGATAGGGGTCATGATACTGTATTCAATGGTAGCTAGGTGCATGAAGTTCAGAGGTGGTGGACCTGAATGCTTGTTTTGTTGAACAGCCACATCTGTGGCAGGTGAGGTTTATTGGTACCAGTTTGGAGAACACTGCAAGACATGAGAGCAATTGCCAAAAGACTGAACGGAGCCTTTACCTGGCACTTTTTCACAGTGGAAGCTGAGGCAGAGGGCACAGCTCAAACTACAGGGGATCCACTACCTGTGGAAAGCAGTATGCACAGAGGAGGCCACAGTGTATTGTTCCAGAGACTGGAGGCAGAATTTCTTACAACAGCTTTTGCCAAGTTGCAATGGACCAAGGGGCATTTCAGCATGGATCCTCACATTGTTTCCTAGGAACCTTCATGTAAGATAGTTAGACCTGTGAAAACATTCTGCGGAAGTGTCTGAAATTGGGTGGCACTGCAGGATGCCCAACACTGTATCACAGGGAGAGTTGTTGCATTTTTTTGAAGCAATGTAGGCACACAAGCCCGCTGCTTCCCACGCACATAAAATAACAGTATGTTGATTGGGACCCTGATATGGTGTCAGAAAACATAACAGTGTATGCCTGTTTGATGCCTCAAGATGTGTTAGGATTGGAGGAGCACTTCTTTTGTGTGTGTGTGTGTGGGGGGGGGGGGGGAGGGGGGGGAGCTGTGCAGTACACAGGGTGATATGCAATAGGCACACCACTTTTGATTGGTGGTTTTTAGCTTTTTGGAATGTACCCCACATGGAGTTTTTTGTGGACTTGCATAAAGTGTGAGGAAGCAAGCGATTTGGTTGGATACTGTGGAGCAGGTAAGTCGATTCAGTCTCGTGCTGTGGAGGAGGAAAAATCAATGCGAACTTGGGATTTGGAGTCTGGGCACAACAGTGGATCCAAATGAGAGCAGGAGATGTACCTCCACTGTTCAACCCAATGCAGGGGTGTGCTAGCCACTGCATTTGAGTTTTCTACATGTGCATGGTGAGTGTATTGCAACACTGACACCAGTAACCCTTAGAGTGAGTTTCACTCACTGCGCTGTCTTTTAGAAACAAATCTGTCATGATATTGAATTCCATTTGTTATTCAAGTAGACAAGATTCCTTGTCCACTTTTATTAATTTTATTCATGTATGTGGGAGGTAATAGGAATAGTCTTCAAATAAAATACACTATGTCACGTTCAGTTTAATAGCACAGTGCCAAATATCTTCTCATTTGTGTTTAAATTCCACTGCATATTAATTTTACAGTAGTGCAACTGAAGGGTGGTTCTGCGTCCTAGAGGTATTCAGATGTAGAAGTTCCTCAGAGGTACCAATATACCTGCCAATCAAATAGGAAACTTACTTTCATTCATCACACACTTGTCTGCGAATTACCTTGAGATGATGATAATAATTTCATGCAGCTCAATGGCCTGTTGAAAGTCTTTCATTTGTATGCCACCTCATAGGTTGCACATTCTTTACCCACCCCAGTAATACTATCAGGGAAAGGGGACATACAGTTTAGCATGGAATCTGAACTACACACTGTTCCCGGCAAATCAGGAAATCTCTGAGTATATAATGGTTTATTTGTATTAAGAGGCACACATATGCATGTCAGTTAATGTGGAACTAAGACTGCACAGGCCTTTACAGCTCATGTACCCTCTGATACCAGTGAACGGGTAGTCATTTCTGATGATTATTGTAGTTTAAGGGCCCTAAACTGCAGGTTCATCAGTGCTATTACATAAAATCAATAGAGAATATATATATGGGAGGAAACAATGTTTTCTGACTTATCTTATAACATATATTTCCAGAATTTTAAGAGTAAGTCACTGTGTGGTGCAAATGTGTTCCTTCTAACATCTCTCATTGGACATTGTTGGGTTTATATGTGACAATTATTCTGGCAAAACAAATTCATGATGAATCGTGCAGTAATAATTCGTCCTGTTGACAGGTGAGGATGAATAACAGTACTCCACAGTCAGTTGGACAAGAGCTGAGCAAACAACCTCTTTCATGGATCAATTACTTTGCCCCAATACATTACAAATGAAACTCATTCAAGCTTCTGCATTTCCAAAAACTAGAAAGTTTACATTAAATCTCCACAAATGAATACTCCAATATATTTCATAGTTGTAATTGATTTACAAGATGCTCAGTGATTACATAGTAAAACAGTACTAGATATCTATACCGACAACAAAATGTAAAAGTGTCATGTCTGTCTGTTTGAAAATGCTAATCTCCAAAACCACTAGACAAATTTTCATGGGGTATTCACAAACAACTTGAGTGTAGCTTGGAGCAACATTAGTTCATTAAAATTGGACTTGGAAATAAGGGATATCACGATTTAAAGTTTCAGGTAAAACCACTGTGTCTGTGTGTTTGAACATGCTAATCTCCAAAACTACTACATGAATTTTCATGAGGTTTCCGCAGGTAACTTGAGCATAGCTTGGGGCAACATAAAGACTGAAATAACAGACACCATTGAAATATATACAAGTCTGTAAGGCGTGATGCCTCCTTGACATCTGTTTCAGTGCAGATGCACCAATATCATCTGGACTCCTATGGGAATCAGTAATTTGTTAATAGTGTGTTAATGGAAGAGGAACATTGCATTTTAGCATAACTTCAGCATTTGGGTCAGATGAAAAGCATATTCAGATGTCCAAGGCAGTTAAGATAACTGTTCTAGAGAAGTGGAGCATCTAGATTTGATTGGTTAGGCAAATATTTCAGCTTTTGCCATTGCATTAGCACAATGCTCTGTGCAGCTAGAAACTACAAATATCTCAAAAAGTTCTTGATGAAATTACTTGAGAATATTGCAGCACACTATAATATACATATACAGGGTGGTTGATTGATAGTGACTGGGCCAAATATCTCACGAAATAAGTCTCAAACAAAAAAACTACAAAGAACGAAACTTGTGTAGCTTGGAGAGGGAAACCAGATGGCGCTATGGTTGGCCCACTAGATGGCACTGCCATAGGTCAAACGGATATCAACTGCATTTTTAAAAATAGGAACCCCCATTTTTTATTACATATTCGTGTAGTACTTAAAGAAATATGAATGTTTTAGTTGGACCACTTTTTTTTGCTTTGTGATTGATGGCCCTGTAATAGTCACAAACATATAAGTACATGGTATCATGTAACATTTCCCCAGTGCGGACGGTATTTGCTTTGTGATACATTTCCCATGTTAAAATGGACCTTTTACCAATTGCAGTAAAGGTCGATGTTGTGTTGAGGTATGGTTATTGTGATCAAAATGCCCAACGGGCATCTGCTATCTATGCTGCTCGGTATCCTGGACGACATCATCCAAGTGTCCGGACTGTTTGCCGCATAGTTACATTATTTAAGGAAACAGGAAGTGTTCCGCCACGTGTGAAATGTAAACTACAACCTGCAACAAATGATGATGCCCAAGTAGGTGTTTTAGCTGCTGTCACGGCTAATCCACACATCAGTAGCAGACAAATTGCACGAGAATCGGGAATCTCAAAAACATCAGTGTTGAGAATGTTACATCAACATTGACTGCACCTGTACCATATTTCTATGCACCAGGAATTGCATGGCGACGATTTTGAACATCGTGTACAGTTCTGTCACTGGGCACAAGAGAAATTATGGGACAATGACAGATTTTTTGCACGCGTTCTCTTTAGTGACGAAGCATCATTCACCAACAGTGGTAACGTAAACTGGCATAATATGCACAATTGGGCAACAGAAAATCCACGATGGCTGCGACAAGTGGAACATCAGTGACCTTGGTGGGTTAATGTATGGTGGGGCATTATGGGAGGATGGATAATTGGCCCCCATTTTATCGATGGCAATCTAAATGGTGCAATGTATGCTGATTTCCTGCATAATGTTCTACCGATGTTACTACAAGATGTTTCACTGCATGACAGAATGGCGATGTACTTCCAACATCATGGCTGTCCGGCACATAGCTCGCGTGCGGTTGAAGCGGCATTGAGAGGCATATTTCATGACAGGTGGTTTGGTCGTCGAAGCACCATACCGTGGCCCGCACGTTCACCAGATCTGACATCCCCGGATTTCCTTCTGTGGGGAAAGTTGAAGGATATTTGCTATCGTGATCCACCGACAATGCCTGACAAAATGCGTCAGTGCATTGTCAATGCATGTGCGAACGTTACAGAAGGCGAGCTACTTGCTGTTGAGAGGAATGTTGTTACACATATTGCCAAATGCATTGAGGTTGACGGACATAATTTTGAGCATTTATTGCATTAATGTGGTATTTACAGGTAATCACACTGTAACAGCATGCATCTCAGAAATGATAAGTTCACAAAGGTACATTTAACACATTGGAACAACCGAAATAAAATGTTCAAACGTACCTATGTTCTGTATTTTAATTTAAAAAACCTACCTGTTATCAACTGTTCGTCTAAAATTGTGAGCCATATGTTTGTGACTATTATAGTGCCATCTATCACAAAGCGAAAAAAGTGCTCCAACAAACATTCATATTTCTTTACGTACTACACGAATATGTAATAAAAAATGGGGGTTCCTACTTCAAAAATGCAGTTGATATCCATTTGACCTATGGCAGTGTCTTCTAGTGGGCCAGTCATAGCACCATCTGGTTTCCCCCTTCAAGCTAGACAAGTTTCGTTCTTTGTAGTTTTTTCGATTAATGCTTATTTTGTGAGATATTTGGCCTGGTCACGATCAATGGACCACCCTATATATATATATATATATATATATATATATATATATATATATATAGTTACAATAGAGGGAAACATTCCACGTAGGAAAAATATATCTAAAAACAAAGATGATGTGACTTACCAAATGAAAGTGCTGGCAGGTCGACAGAAACACAAACAAACGCAAACATACACACAAAATTCAAGCTTTCGCAACAAACTGTTGCCTCATCAGGAAAGAGGGAAGGAGAGGGAAAGACGAAAGGATGTGGGTTTTAAGGGAGAGGGTAAGGAGTATGCCCGTCCTTTTTTCCCCCTAAGGTAAGTCTTTCCGCTCCCGGGATTGGAATGACTCCTTACCCTCATTTGGTAAGTCACATCATCTTTGTTTTTATATATATATATATATATATATATATATAATGGAAGGAAACATTCCACGTGGGAAAAATTATATATAAAAAACAAAGATGAGGTGACTTACCGAACAAAAGCGGTGGCAGGTCGATAGACACACAAACAAACACCAAGCTTTCGCAACAAACTGTTGCCTCATCAGGAAAGAGGGAAGGAGAGGGGAAGACGAAAGGAAGTGGGTTTTAAGGGAGAGGGTAAGGAGTCATTCCAATCCCGGGAGCGGAAAGACTTACCTTAGGGGGAAAAAAGGACAGGTATACACTCGCACACACGCACATATCCATCCACACATACAGACACAAGCAGACATATTTAAAGACAAAGAGTTTGGGCAGAGATGTCAGTCGAGGCAGAAGTGTAGAGGCAAAGAAGTTGTTGAAAGACAGGTGAGGTATGAGTGGCGGCAACTTGAAATTAGCGGAGATTGAGGCCTGGCGGATGACGAGAATAGAGGATATACTGAAGGGCAAGTTCCCATCTCCGGAGTTCGGATAGGTTGGTGTTGGTGGGAAGTATCCAGATAACCCGGACGGTGTAACACTGTGCCAAGATGTGCTGGCTGTGCACCAAGGCATGTTTAGCCACAGGGTGATCCTCATTACCAACAAACACTGTCTGCCTGTGTCCATTCATGCGAATGGACAGTTTGTTGCTGGTCATTCCCACATAGAATGCATCACAGTGTAGGCAGGTCAGTTGGTAAATCACGTGGGTGCTTTCACACGTGGCTCTGCCTCTGATCGTGTACACCTTCCGGGTTACAGGACTGGAGTAGGTGGTGGTGGGAGGGTGCATGGGACAGGTTTTGCATCGGGGGCGGTTACAAGGATAGGAGCCAGAGGGTAGGGAAGGTGGTTTGGGGATTTCATAGGGATGAACTAACAGGTTACGAAGGTTAGGTGGACGGCGGAAAGACACTCTTGGCGGAGTGGGGAGGATTTCATGAAGGATGGACCTCATTTCAGGGCAGGATTTGAGGAAGTCGTATCCCTGCTGGAGAGCCACATTCAGAGTCTGGTCCAGTCCCGGAAAGTATCCTGTCACAAGTGGGGCACTTTTGTGGTTCTTCTGTGGGGGATTCTGGGTTTGAGGGGACGAGGAAGTGGCTCTGGTTATTTGCTTCTGTACCAGGTCGGGAGGGTAGTTGCGGGATGCGAAAGCTGTTTTCAGGTTGTTGGTGTAATGATTCAGGGATTCCGGACTGGAGCAGATTCGTTTGCCACGAAGACCTAGGCTGTAGGGAAGGGACCGTTTGATGTGGAATGGGTGGCAGCTGTCATAATGGAGGTACTGTTGCTTGTTGGTGGGTTTGATGTGGACGGACGTGTGAAGTTGGCCATTGGACAGGTGGAGGTCAACGTCAAGGAAAGTGGCATGGGATTTGGAGTAGGACCAGGTGAAACTGATGGAACCAAAGGAGTTGAGGTTGGAGAGGAAATTCTGGAGTTCTTCTTCACTGTGAGTCCAGATCATGAAGATGTCATCAATAAATCTGTACCAAACTTTGGGTTGGCAGACTTGGGTAACCAAGAAGGCTTCCTCTAAGCGACCCATGAATAGGTTGGCGTACGAGGGGGCCATCCTGGTGCCCATGGCTGTTCCCTTTAATTGTTGGTATGTCTGGCCCTCAAAAGTGAAGAAGTTGTGGGTCAGGATGAAGCTGGCTAAGGTGATGAGGAAAGAGGTTTTAGGTAGGGTGGCAGGTGATCGGCGTGAAAGGAAATGCTCCATCGCAGCGAGGCCCTGGACGTGCGGAATATTAGTGTATAAGGACGTGGCATCAATGGTTACAAGGATGGTTTCCGGGGGTAACAGATTGGGTAAGGATTCCAGGCGTTCAAGGAAGTGGTTGGTGTCCTTGATGAAGGATGGGAGACTGCATGTAATGGGTTGAAGGTGTTGATCTAAGGATTAGGTGGGTGAGGGCAATGGATTGTTCAGTTTGGAACTGGTATAGGGACTGATGGAGGATTAATGCCACGTCCTTATACACTAATATTCCGCACGTCCAGGGCCTCGCTGCGATGGAGCATTTCCTTTCACGCCGATCACCTGCCACCCTACCTAAAACCTCTTTCCTCATCACCTTAGCCAGCTTCATCCTGACCCACAACTTCTTCACTTTTGAGGGCCAGACATACCAACAATTAAAGGGAACAGCCATGGGCACCAGGATGGCCCCCTCGTACGCCAACCTATTCATGGGTCGCTTAGAGGAAGCCTTCTTGGTTACCCAAGTCTGCCAACCCAAAGTTTGGTACAGATTTATTGATGACATCTTCATGATCTGGACTCACAGTGAAGAAGAACTCCAGAATTTCCTCTCCAACCTCAACTCCTTTGGTTCCATCAGTTTCACCTGGTCCTACTCCAAATCCCATGCCACTTTCCTTGACGTTGACCTCCACCTGTCCAATGGCCAACTTCACACGTCCGTCCACATCAAACCCACCAACAAGCAACAGTACCTCCATTATGACAGCTGCCACCCATTCCACATCAAACGGTCCCTTCCCTACAGCCTAGGTCTTCGTGGCAAACGAATCTGCTCCAGTCCGGAATCCCTGAATCATTACACCAACAACCTGAAAACAGCTTTCGCATCCCGCAACTACCCTCCCGACCTGGTACAGAAGCAAATAACCAGAGCCACTTCCTCGTCCCCTCAAACCCAGAATCCCCCACAGAAGAACCACAAAAGTGCCCCACTTGTGACAGGATACTTTCCGGGACTGGACCAGACTCTGAATGTGGCTCTCCAGCAGGGATACGACTTCCTCAAATCCTGCCCTGAAATGAGGTCCATCCTTCATGAAATCCTCCCCACTCCGCCAAGAGTGTCTTTCCGCCGTCCACCTAACCTTCGTAACCTGTTAGTTCATCCCTATGAAATCCCCAAACCACCTTCCCTACCCTCTGGCTCCTATCCTTGTAACCGCCCCCGATGCAAAACCTGTCCCATGCACCCTCCCACCACCACCTACTCCAGTCCTGTAACCCGGAAGGTGTACACGATCAGAGGCAGAGCCACGTGTGAAAGCACCCACGTGATTTACCAACTAACCTGCCTACACTGTGATGCATTCTATGTGGGAATGACCAGCAACAAACTGTCCATTCGCATGAATGGACACAGGCAGACAGTGTTTGTTGGTAATGAGGATCACCCTGTGGCTAAACATGCCTTGGTGCACAGCCAGCACATCTTGGCACAGTGTTACACCGTCCGGGTTATCTGGATACTTCCCACCAACACCAACCTATCCGAACTCCGGAGATGGGAACTTGCCCTTCAGTATATCCTCTATTCTCGTCATCCGCCAGGCCTCAATCTCCGCTAATTTCAAGTTGCCGCCACTCATACCTCACCTGTCTTTCAACAACTTCTTTGCCTCTACACTTCTGCCTCGACTGACATCTCTGCCCAAACTCTTTGTCTTTAAATATGTCTGCTTGTGTCTGTATGTGTGGATGGATATGTGCGTGTGTGCGAGTGTATACCTGTCCTTTTTTCCCCCTAAGGTAAGTCTTTCCGCTCCCGGGATTGGAATGACTCCTTACCCTCTCCCTTAAAACCCACTTCCTTTCGTCTTCCCCTCTCCTTCCCTCTTTCCTGATGAGGCAACAGTTTGTTGCGAAAGCTTGGTGTTTGTTTGTGTGTCTATCGACCTGCCACCGCTTTTGTTCGGTAAGTCACCTCATCTTTGTTTTTTATATATATATATATATATATATATATATATATATATATATATATATATATATATATATATATATATATATATAATAGAGGGAAACATTCCACGTGGGAAAAATATATATAAAAAGAAAGATGATGAAACTTACCAAACAAAAGCGCTGGCAGGTCGATAGACACACAAACAAACACAAACATACACACAAAATTCTAGCTTTCGCAACCAATGGTTGCCTCGTCAGGAAAGAGGGAAGGAGAAGGAAAGACAAAAGGATATGGGTTTTAAGGGAGAGGGTAAGGAGTCATTCCAATCCCGGGAGCGGAAAGACTTACCTTAGGGGGAAAAAAGGACAGGTATACACTCGCACACACACACATATCCATCCACACATACATAGACACAAGCAGACATTTGTAAAGGCAAAGAGTTTGGGCAGAGATGTCAGTCGGGGCGGATGTACAGAGGCAAAGATGAAGTTGAAAGACAGGTGAGGTATGAGCGGCGGCAAATTGAAATTAGAAATTAGCGGAGATTGAGGCCTGGCGGATAGCGAGAAGAAAGGATATGCTGAAGGGCAAGTTCCCATCTCCGGAGTTCTGACAGGTTGGTGTTGACAGGATACTTTCCGGGACTGGATCAGATTCTGAATGTGGCTCTCCAGCAGGGATACGACTTCCTCAAATCCTGCCCTGAAATGAGATCCATCCTTCATGAAATCCTCCCCACTCCACCAAGAGTGTCTTTCCGCCGTCCACCTAACCTTCGCAACCTCTTAGTTCATCCCTGTGAAATCCCCAAACCACCTTCCCTACCCTCTGGCTCCTACCCTTGTAACCGCCCCCGGTGTAAAACCTGTCCCATGCACCCTCCCACCACCACCTATTCCAGTCCTGTAACCCGGAAGGTGTACACAATCAAAGGCAGAGCCACGTGTGAAAGCACCCACGTGATTTACCAACTGACCTGCCTACACTGTGAAGCGTTCTATGTGGGAATGACCAGCAACAAACTGTCCATTCGCATGAATGGACACAGGCAGACAGTGTTTGTTGGTAATGAGGATCACCCTGTGGCTAAACATGCCTTGGTGCACGGCAAGCACATCTTGGCACAGTGTTACACCGTCCGGGTTATCTGGATACTTAACACCAACCTGTCAGAACTCCGGAGATGGGAACTTGCCCTTCAGCATATCCTTTCTTCTCGCTATCCGCCAGGCCTCAATCTCCGCTAATTTCTAATTTCAATTTGCCGCCGCTCATACCTCACCTGTCTTTCAACTTCATCTTTGCCTCTGTACATCCGCCCCGACTGACATCTCTGCCCAAACTCTTTGCCTTTACAAATGTCTGCTTGTGTCTATGTATGTGTGGATGGATATGTGTGTGTGTGCGAGTGTATACCTGTCCTTTTTTCCCCCTAAGGTAAGTCTTTCCGCTCCCGGGATTGGAATGACTCCTTACCCTCTCCCTTAAAACCCATATCCTTTTGTCTTTCCTTCTCCTTCCCTCTTTCCTGACGAGGCAACCATTGGTTGCGAAAGCTAGAATTTTGTGTGTATGTTTGTGTTTGTTTGTGTGTCTATCGACCTGCCAGCGCTTTTGTTTGGTATATATATATATATATATATATATATATACAGACACAAGCAGACATATTCAAAGGCAAAGAGTTTGGGCAGAGATGTCAGTCGAGGCGGAAGTGCAGAGGCAAAGATGTTGTTGAATGACAGGTGAGGTATGAGTGGCGGCAACTTGAAATTAGCGGAGATTGAGGCCTGGTGGATAACGGGAAGAGAGGATATATTGAAGAGCGAGTTCCCATCTCTGGAGTTCGGATAGGTTGGTGTTAGTGGGAAGTATCCAGATAACCCGGACGGTGTAACACTGTGCCAAGATGTGCTGGCCGTGCACCAAGGCATGTTTAGCCACAGGGTGATCCTCATTACCAACAAACACTGTCTGCCTGTGTCCATTCATGTGAATGGACAGTTTGTTGCTGGTCATTCCCACATAGAATGCGTCACAGTGTAGGCAGGTCAGTTGGTAAATCACGTGGGTGCTTTCACACGTGGCTCTGCCTTTGATCGTGTACACCTTCTGGGTTACAGGACTGGAGTAGGTGGTGGTGGGAGGGTGCATGGGACAAGTTTTACACCGGGGGCGGTTACAAGGGTAGGAACCAGAGGGTAGGGAAGGTGGTTTGGAGATTTCATAGGGATGAACTAAGAGGTTACGAAGGTTAGGTGGACAGCGGAAAGACACTCTTGGTGGATTGGGGAGGATTTCATGAAGGATGGATCTCATTTCAGGGAAGGATTTGAGGAAGTTGTATCCCTGCTGGAGAGCCACATTCAGAGTCTGATCCAGTCCCGGAAAGTATCCTGTCACAAGTGGGGCACTTTTGTGGTTCTTCTGTGGGAGGTTCTGGGTTTGAGGGGATGAGGAAGTGGCTCTGGTTATTTGCTTCTGTACCAGGTTGGGAGGGTAGTTGTGGGACGCGAAAGCTGTTGTCAGGTTGTTGGTGTAATGGTTCAGGGATTCCGGACTGGAGCAGATTCATTTGCCACGAAGACCTAGGCTGTAGGGAAGGGACCGTTTGATGTGGAATGGGTGGCAGATGTCATAATGGAGGTACTGTTGCTTGTTGGTGGGTTTGATGTGGATGGACGTGTGAAGCTGGCCATTGGACAGATGGAGGTCAACGTCAAGGAAAGTGGCATGGGATTTGGAGTAGGACCAGGTGAATCTGATGGAACCAAAGGAGTTGAGGTTGGAGAGGAAATTCTGGAGTTCTTCTTCACTGTGAGTCCAGATCATGAAGATGTCATCAATAAATCTGTACCAAACTTTGGGTTGGCAGGCCTAGGTAACCAAGAAGGCTTCCTCTAAGTGACCCATGAATAGGTTGGCGTACGAGGGGGCCATCCTGGTACCCTTTAATTGTTGGTGTGTCTGGCCTTCAAAAGTGAAGAAGTTGTGGGTCAGGGTGAAGCTGGCTAAGGTAATGAGGAAAGAGGTTTTAGGTAGGGTGGCAGGTGATCGGCATGAAAGGAAGTGCTCCATTGCAGCGAGGCCCTGGACGTGCGGAATATTTGTGTAAGGAAGTGGCATCAATGGTTACAAGGATGGTTTCCGGGGGTAACAGATTGGGTAAGGATTCCAGGCGTTTGAGAAAGTGGTTGGTGTCTTTGATGAAGGATGGGAGACTGCATGTAATGGGTTGAAGGTGTTGATCTACCTAGGCAGAGATACGTTCTGTGGGGGCTTGGTAACCAGCTACAATGGGGCGGCCGGGATGATTGGGTTTGTGAATTTTAGGAAGAAGGTAGAAGGTAGGGGTGCGGGGTGTCGGTGGGGGTCAGGAGGTTGATGGAGTCAGGTGAAAGGTTTTGTAGGGGCCTAAGGTTCTGAGGATTCCTTGAAGCTCCGCCTGGACATCAGGAATAGGATTACCTTGGCAAACTTTGTATGTGGTGTTGTCTGAAAGCTGACACAGTCCCTCAGCCACATACTCCTGACGATCAAGTACCACGGTCATGGAACCCTTGTCCGCCGGAAGAATGATGATGGATCGGTCAGCCTTCAGATCACAGATAGCCTGGGCTTCAGAAGTGGTGATGTTGGGAGTAGGATTAAGGTTTTTTAAGAAGGATGGAGAGGCAAGGCTGGAAGTTAGAAATTCCTGGAAAGTTTGGAGAGGGTGATTTTGAGGAAGAGGAGGTGGGTCTCGCTGTGACGGAGGACGGAACTGTTCCAGGCAGGGTTCAATTTGGATAGTGTCTTGGGGAGTTGGATCATTAGGAGTAGGATTAGGATCATTTTTCTTCGTGGCAAAGTGATATTTCCAGCAGAGAGTATGAGTGTAGGACAGTAAATCTTTGACGAGGGCTGTTTGGTTGAATCTGGGAGTGGGGCTGAAGGTGAGGCCTTTGGATAGGACAGAGGTTTCGGATTGGGAGAGAGGTTTGGAGGAATGGTTAACTACTGAATTAGGGTGTTGTGGTTCCAGATTGTGTTGATTGGAATTTTGAGGTTTTGGAGGGAGTGGAGCTGGAAGTGGGAGATTGAGTAGATGGGAGAGACTGGGTTTGTGTGCAATGAGAGGAGGTTGAGATTTTCTGGAAAGGTTGTGAAGGGTGAGTGAGTTGCCTTTCCGGAGGTGGGAAACCAGGAGATTGGATAGTTTTTTGAGGTGGAGGGTGGCATGCTGTTCTAATTTGCAGTTGGCCTGTAGGAGGATGCTCTGAACAGCCGGTGTGGATGTGGGAGAGGAAAGATTGAGGACTTTGATTAAGGATAGGAGTTGATGGTTGTGTTCATTGGCTGAGTTGATGTGTAGGTGAAGGATTAGGTGGGTGAGGGCAATGGATTGTTCAGTTTGGAACTGGTATAGGGACTGATGGAAAGAAGGGTTGCAGCCAGAGATGGGAACTTTATGTGTGAGGCCTTTGGGGGTAATGCCAAATGTCAGACAAGCCTGAGAAAATAAAATATGGGAGCGTAATCTGGCTAGGGCGAAGGCATGTTTGCGGAGGGAATGTAAATAAAACTTAATGGGGTCGTTGTGGGGATGTTGTGAGGGTGACATGGTATTAGAAGGTGGAAAGTGTAACATGAGGCTGAAATGAAAATGAAAATAAAAATATATGGGGAGAGATAAAGGTGAACTAGAAAGTAACTGGAGATCTGTTGTGAAAAAAGGCGAAAAACTGTTGGTTAAAGCTGGGCTGTGTTGATCCTGTGGTGAACTTGGGTTGGTAGACAACGATGTGCACAAAGGTTAGGTGGTTGTGTTGCCGCCAAAACACGTTAAAGGGTGGAGAAATTCGGGAAAATTTCGAAAAAACTGCGTGTAAATGTATTAAAAGGAGTGGTTTTGTGGTGGCAGATTATGAAAATGAGGCTAACAATTGTCTGACGAAGAAATAATGACGTTAAAACCTGTGGGAAGCGGCTAAAAATTATCAGTGATGTGGGAAAAACGTAAACGGAAATAAAGCGAAAGTTATTAGAAAAAGGCGAAATGGTTGTTTAATAGGTGAAAGGAACTGTTTGTGAACTAGAAACGGTGGATTTTATATATATATATATATATGAGGATGAGGCAACAGTTTGTTGTGAAAGCTTGAATTTTGTGTGTGTATATATATATATATATATATATATATATATATATATATATATATATATATATATATATACACACAAAATTCAAGCTTTCACAACAAACTGTTGCCTCATCAGGAAAGAGGGAAGGAGAGGGAAAGATGAAAGGATGTGGGTTTTAAGGGAGAGGGTAAGGAGTATACCCGTCCTTTTTTCCCCCTAAGGTAAGTCTTTCCACTCCCGGGATTGGAATGACTCCTTACCCTCATTTGGTAAGTCACATATATGAGACATCTCTAACATACAACTCTCTAATAAAGGAAGAGGGAGCAAAGCAAAAATTACTGAAAAGGCCTTCTGCACCCTACAGCCAGAAGACCTCTCCCAACTGTCTCTCTCTCATTGGCAATATGATTTCAGTACATTATGCTTAAAAGAGGTTACCTAGAAAAATGAATATGAAATCTGTATGAAGTAATGAACATGTGTTGTCTATGTCTACATCTACATCTAACCAGATACTCCGCAAGCCACCATACAGTGCTTGGCAGCGGCTACTCTGTACCACTACTAGTCATCTCCCCTCCTGTTCCACTTGCAAATACAGCAAGGGAGAAATGACTGTCTGTACACCTCCATATGAGCCCTAATTTCTTGTATCTTATCTTCATGGTCCTTATGCCCAATGTATGTTGGTGGCAGTAGAATTGTTCAGCAGTCAGCTTCAAATGCCGATTGTCTAAATTTTCTCAAGACTGTTTCTCAAAAAGAACATTATCTTCCCTCATTTGAGTACCCGAAGCATCTCCGTATCACTTACGTGTTGTTCAAACCTACTGGTAACAAATCCAGTAGCCCACCTCTAAATTGCTTTGATACCTTCCTTCAATACCAATGGACTTGCCGCAGTGGTAACACCGGTTCCCTTCAGATCACCGAAGTTAGGCGCTGTCGGGCTGGGCTAGCACTTGGATGGGTGACCATCTGGTCTGCCGAGTGCTGTTGGCAAGCAGGGTGCACTCAGCCCTTGTGAGGCAAACTGAGGAGCTACTTGATTGAGAAGTAGTGGCTCCAGTCTTGGAAACTGATACACGTCCAGGAGAGCGGTGTGCTGACCACATGCCCCTCCATATCTGCATCCAGTGATGCCTCCTGCTGAGGATGACATGGCAGCCGGTCACTACCATTGGGCCTTCATGGCACATTCAGGAGAAGTTTAGTTTTTCTATCTTACTTCCATCTGAACTGGTACAGATCCCGAACACTTGAGCAATATTCAAGAAACCTGGTACAGATCCCAAACATTTGAGCAATATTCAAGAATAGGTCCCCAGTGTCCTATATGCAGTCTCCTTTACAGGTGAACCACTCTATCCTAAAGTTTTCCCTATAAACCGAAGTTGACCATTTGCCTTTCCAGCACACTTTTCACTTGCTCATTCCACCTCATATCGCTTTGCAATGTTACACCCAGATATTTAAATGACTTGACTGTTTCAAGCAGGACATGAGTAATACTGTATCCAAATGTTACAGGTTTGTTCTTCCTACTCATCAGCATTAACTTACATTTTTCACATTTAGGGCTAGCTGCCATTCATCACACCAACTGGAAATTTTGTCTAAGTTGGCTTGTACCTTCCTACAGTCACTCAACTTCAGCATCTTATCGGACACTATGACGTCATCAGCAAACAACTGCAGATTGTTATGCTCCCTGTCCACCAAATCATTTATGTATATAGAGAACAATAGTGGTCCAATCTCACTTCCTTGGGGTGCTCTTGATTATGCCCTTGTCTCTGACGAACACTCGCCATCGAGGACAACATACTGGATTCCATTATTTAAGAAGTCTCTGAGCCACTCACACATCTGTGAACTTATTCCATATGCTCGTACCTTTGTTAACAGCCTGCAATGGAGCACCATCTCAAATGTTTTCCAGAAATCTAGAAATATAGAATTGCCTGTTGCCCTTCGTCCATAGTTCTCAGTATATCATATGAGAAAGGGCAAGCTGAGTTCCACATGAACTATGCTTTCTAAAACACTGCTTGTTAGCCTCAAGAAAGTTTATTATATTCGAACTGAAAATATGTTCAAGGATTGAGCAAACAGAAGTTAGGGATACTGGTCTGTAATTTTGTGCGCCCTTCTTTTACCTTTCTTATATACTGGAGTCACAATAAATGCAAGCTGGGTAAGGGGCCAGTGCCGTAGATTACTCTTTGTAAAATTGAACTGGGATTCCACCTGGATCTGGCGATTTATTTGTTTTCAAATCTTTCAGTTGTTTCAGCTTCAAGGTTCAAGATGGCGGCGTGTGTAGATATACGCGATTTTATTCCAAAAATAAGTTACAGTGAAGCCGTTAAAAATTCGTGTGTAAGTTGCAAAAGTGAATTATTAAAGTATAATGAGCGTATTGCTAGTTTACAATGTGTAATCAGCAGTCTAAGAATAGAAATCGACAGCCTGAAGTCCGAAAATATGGAACTGAAGTCGAAGCGAAACATGGATCCATTGCTTCAAGACAGACAGAAGGACAAAAACTTTCGCGAGAACATGGCTACATTGGTGCAAAATGACGCTGATAAATCATCAGAATGGAAGGTAGTACACAACAAGCGTCAAACAATCGGCACTAAAAATTCGTGTACAGCAAATGTTTCGAGGTTCGAGAATGTAAACAATTTTGATGTACTTTGTTCTAGTAATAGTCTCACTGAAAGTGAAAACAATCGTAAGAAGAGTGTGCCGATAAACTATCGGAAAAAGGTTAGGTTTGATCTTCCAAAGCCACAACGTTCAGTTAACAGCAATGAAAGTGGCAGTGGTGTGATCCAGTCTGCTGTGAGTGAAACATCAACAAATCGTTTTCACATTTTCGCTGATAGTCATGGTAGAGGCATTGCTGATATAGTGAAAAGCAGTTTTAATGCTGCCGATGTTTGTGGAATTGTGAAGCCAGGTGCTAAACTTCAAGAAGTTGTAGCGGGGTGTGATCCTGAAAAAGTAAAAAACGAGTGTGTGATCTTAATAGGTGGCTCAAACAACGTTGCCTGCAACGAAGGGAATGATGCCATACAGTCGCTCAGGAAGAAAATATCGGCGCTTCATCAGTCTAAGGTATTTGTTGTGAACATTCCAAAGAGACATGACTTAATTCCACAGTCCTGTGTAAATGAGGCTATCTCACAAACGAACTCTAAGTTAGCAAAGTTGTGTAAGCATTTTAAAAATACTTGTGTTGTAGATGTAAGCAGTTTTGGACGAGAATTATTTACAAGACACGGTATGCACCTGAACAGATCAGGAAAAAAAGCATTAGGTACCCTCTTAAAAACAAAAATATTGGAAGAAGTCCACAAATGTACCCCAAAGTTGGAACCAATCGCACTTGAATGGCTCCAACCATCAAGTCAGACTCGGTTTCAAACTCAAATGTTTCAGGTAATTGTTAGTAATGAACGTACTGTGTCTGTAGCTACCGATAATTTTTTAGGCAAAAGTTTAGATCTGTCTCTAATTCCAAAGAAATGACGATTTTTCACCAAAATGTGGGAGCACTTGGTAATAAAGTAAATGACATTACTGTTCTGTTAGAGGAACCACAAGGAATAAAAGATACTGATGTATTATGTTTTAGTGAACATCATGTGAAGGATATTGAAAGGTTACAGCTAAGTGGTTACTGTCAGGCAACGCATTACTCTAGAACCATCATGGAAAAAGGTGGAGTGGTAATTTATGTAAAAAACAACATATCTTACAATGCATTAGATTTAAAGAGCCATTGTATAGAGCAACAAATTGATGTATGTGGTGTTGAGATTACTGTAAATGACTTCACGGCTGTAGTGTTAGCACTGTATAGATCTCCCTCAGGGAATTTGAATGTATTTCTTAAGCACTTAGATTCTTTATTATCCATACTGTGCTGAAAGTCCAAGAACTTGATAATTACTGGTGACTTAAATGTTGATTTCCTAAATGAAGCAATAGTAAAGCTGATTTAGTACATTTAATGGAGTCTTATAATCTGATGGCAATAGTAGATTTCCCAACTAGGATTACTGTTAACAGTAAAAGTCTGATAGATAATATATTTATAGATAAGTCTAAATGCAATGAGATCACTGTACATCCAATCCTTGCCCTTTCTGATCATGGTGGTCAATTGCTTAGGCTCAATTACATCAGTGTGTGCAACAGTTCCGAGCATTCTTGGAAACCTTTTAGGATAATAAATTAACAGGGCCTTAAAAAATTCAATGATAGCCTAAAAGAGATAGACTGGAGCCGAGTTTATAGGGAAACAGATGTAAACAAAAAGTACAATTCATTTTTAAATGAATTCATGTCTGTATTTGAGTCCATCTTTCCCAAAAAACTAGTTAGAAATAGTCATATAGGCAATGCCAAGAAGTCTTGGATCACTACAGGGATAATAACATCTTGTAGAACAAAGAGGATGTTATACAGTTCTCTCAGGACTTGTAATGATCCAAAGAAACGACAACACTACAAACTTTACTGTAGCATTCTCAAGAAGGTTATAAATAAATCTAAAAGTATGTGCATAAAATCAGAAATTGAAAGCTCAGAAAATAAAATTAAAACTATATGGAATGTAATAAAGAGGGAAACTGGCAGGACAACAGGGAACATGTCTCAGGTAGAGATTAATACAGGGGACAGTATCATAAAGAAACCTGAGTTGGTTGCAGAAATATTTAATAACCACTTTTTGAGAGCAGCAGAGAAGACAGGCTGTAATGGTTCTATGGAAGAATCATTGTCCCTCCTACAGAAAGCTATTAGCAACAGAATCCCACAGTTATCCTTACCTCCAGTTACTGTAAGCGAAGTCATAAGAGTAATTAGATCATTAAAAAATAAAAATTATGCTGGTGTGGACAATATTTCTAGTAAAATACTGAAACACTGTTATAAATTTGTTAGTCCCATCTTATGCAACATATACAATGCATCCCTACAAGATGGGATTGTCCCTGACAGACTTAAGTTGGCTGTAGTGATTCCTCTCTTTAAAAAAGGGGATAAAAGCATTGTTACAAACTATCGCCCAATATCCCTATTAACTACCTTCTCGAAAATTCTAGAAAAACTCATGCACAGGAGGATTGTAGACCATCTCAACTTCCACAGTATCTTAAGCAAAAATCAGTTTGGGTTTCGTGCCGGTCTTTGTACTGAACAGGCAATATTCTCTTTCAGCAACCAAGTTTTGGAAGCCATTAACAAAAAAATGTCTCCAGTGGGTATTTTTTGTGATCTTACGAAAGCCTTTGACTGTGTAAACCACCAAATTCTTTAGAAAAAGGCAGAATACTATGGTTTAGGTGGTACTGTTGGCTTGTGGTTACAATCATATCTACAGGATCGGAAGCAGACTGTAATGCTAAATGGCTCTTCTGGAGAACCTGCCTCGTCTGAATGGGGCACGATAACATGTGGTGTGCCTCAAGGCTCCGTTTTGGGCCCACTGCTTTTCCTCATCTTGATTAATGATCTTCCTCTTTGTTCTGAGACAAACAGCAAATTTACCCTGTTTGCCGATGATACCACAATTCTAAATGACGATTTGATTGATCATGATCTTGAAAAAACTACAAATACTGTTTTTAATGACATCTTAAATTGGTTCTCCTCAAATGGTCTCTCGCTCATGCAGATAAAACTCATTATATGAGGTTCCATACATCACAAAGTAATCCTGATGAAATTAACATAAAATGTAGAGATCAACCAATACAGAAAGTTGAAGACACAAAATTCCTGGGTGCTTACATAGACAGTAAATGTAATTGGTCAGTTCACATTCTTCATCTATGTAAAAAACTTAGCTCGGCAACATTTGCATTACGGGTAATTTCTTCAGTGGCTGAAGTTGACACTATTAAGGTTGCCTACTTTCCACTCATTGATGTCATATGCTATCATATTCTGGGGGAACCAACCACTTGCAAAAAAAGTTTTCACCATCCAAAAAAAAGCAATCAGAATAATGTGTGGGGTCCATCAAAGACACTCTTGCAGGCACTTGTTTCGGAAGATAGGTATCCTAACAACTGCCGCACAGTATACTTTTTCCTTGCTGACCTTTGTGTGCAAAAATTATTCCATCTACCAAGACAACAGTAAATTCCATGGTTATAACACCAGAAACAAAAACAATCTACATTTAGAAATGAAACGTCTCACTCTGGTACAAAAAGGAGTGTACTACTCCAGCATTAAGCTGTTCAATGCTCTACCACTTCATATCAAATGTGTTCATACAGAACTGCCAAAATTTAAACAAGTTCTCAAAGATTACCTGACAGAGAAATCTTATTATACTGTGGATGAATACCTGAAAGAAAATGTATACCATCACTAAACTTATTGTGTCTAGAAGTAGTTCAATTGATTTTATTGTGCATTTGGGCATTAGTGCACTTTTTGTAACAACAGATTGGCTGTACATGTATTTACTCTTGTAGGCCTAATATCTGATTTAACTTTGTGCTCTTATCTTTAACCTTTATTTGAAACTCCTTTTTCTGTAAAATGGTAGTTATGTTATCTAGCTGACATTGTATCTGTTACTGTGTTTATAGTATGTCTTACTTAAACTATGTACAATTTGCCATTGAATTGCCCTTGTATTTATTGTAAGTTTAAATTGAAACCTGTACAATTTGACACGTTCCATATCCTTGTGATTGACTCACTAACTGGATCTACGGAACAAGAAATAAATAAATAAAATAAATAAATAAATTTCTCTAAGCCAGGTGTTCTTATTTCTATGTTGTCTATATGAGAGCCTCTCCGATGGTCAAATGATGGTATGTTTGTATGGTTCTCCTGTGTGAATGATTTCTTGAACGTGAAATTTAAAACTTCGGCTTTCGTTTTGCTATCTTCAACTGCCACAGAAGACTGTTCAAAAAGGGACTGAATGGTAGCCTTAGATCCGCTTATCAATTTTACACGTGGGCAGAATTTTCTCAGGTTCTCTGTCAGTTCTTTTGTTGAGATGTGATAGTGGTAGTTGTATGCTAACATGCATAGATCTTTTCAGAGATGCAAGAATCTCTACTAACCTTCTATTATCGCCATTTGTGCATTCGCATTTTAACCTAGAGTGCAACAGTCTCTGCTTCCTCAGTGTCCACTGAATTTCATTATTAAACCATGGTGGGTCTTTTCCATCCTTTATCCACTTACTAGGCATGTAACTCTCCAGACCATGATTTACAAACTGCTTAAACTCTGCCCATAATTCCTCTACATCCATCTTACTGGAACTATGCTATGCCAGTTCACTGTTGAAGTGAGACGTTAATAATTGCTTATTTGCTCTGTCTAGCAGAAGCACTCTCGTAGCCTTTTTGGGTGATTTATTATCTCTCATAATCATAGTTCCTACAATGACATGATTGCTAATCCCCATTTCTATAATGACATTGTCAATAAGGTCCAGACTGTTTGTGGCTACAAGGTCTAAGATATTTCCACTGAATGTGGGCCACCAAGCTAGTTGCTCAAGACAATTTTCAGAAAATGTGTTCAAATGTATTTCGCATTAATGTCTATCTGTACCCTCCCACAATGAATCCATAGACATCCCAGTCTGTACTTGCAGGTTAAAGTTGCCTCCAACTGGTATTGCATAATATGGGTATTTACACATTATTGACCATAGACTTCTCTTGAACGACTCTAGAACTATCATAGTGGGATCGAGTGCCAAGTAAAAACATCCAACAATTAACTTAGTTTCACCTACACCTGTTATACGTGACCGTGACTTCACTGTCACACTCAAGTTCGACTTCACTAGAGCCAATATTTTTGTTAACTGCAATGAACATTCCCCCTCCTATGGCCTCTAATCTGCCTTTCTGATATATGTTCCATGACTCACTAAATATCTCAGAGCTTTCCGCTTCAGGTTTCAGCCAGCTCTCAGTCCCAAGAATAATTTGGGCATGAGTACTTTCCTGTAGGGCAGTAAATTCAGGAAGTTTATTACAAATACTTTGACAGTTTATTGATAAAATTGTGACAGTCAAAGTGTCTTTATTCTGAACGTCTTTTGACTTCCTTTGCTATGAATCAACTGGTGAGTGTTAATTAGAGCACCCCAAACTACCGACTAGCCTAAAAAACCTTATGTATATTCCACAAGTACTCTACTACCTGTGTAGCTGCTTCCTTAGTGTAGTTCACCCCTGACCTATCAAGGGGTGTCCTACAAATTCCAAAATGATAGCACAGGTCTATAAATCTGCAGCCAAGACCATCACAGAATCAATGAAGCCTTTGGTTGAGACCCTCCACTCATCTCCAAACCAAAGGATCCTGATCAACTCTGGGAATGATGCTGCAAATTATGAGCTCTGCTTGCACCCCACGCGCAAGACCAGCAGTCTTCACCACCTCTATCAGGTGCCCGTATGAAGAGGATCGCCTCAGAACCTTTACAACAGGCATCGTTGATGCCAACATGTGCCATAATTTGCAGATGACTGTACCATGCATGCTCCATAGCCACAGCCAAGGCCACCTCCACATCTTGGATGAGGCCCCTGGCAGAGATACCAAGTGTACATTGGCTTTCTTTCCAGACCTGAACACTATCTGCCAAAGGGGCTCCATAATGCGCCTAGCACTGGAGCTCCCAATAACCAGTAAACCCTCCCCCTGTGTGCTTGCTCGGACCCTGCTGAAGGAGTGGCCACATGTCCACTCACAGGGTGAATTGGCAAGGCCAAACAGTCAGTCTCCTCATTGGCCCCCCACCTCAAGTGCCGTGAACACTTTACCAGCTGCCACTAACCCTGCTGTGAGGGCAGATTCACCATGTTGCGTACACTCATGGTGCCTTGGAAGCAGAACCCATGGGCAAAACAAGTGACACCTGAGGTATCCCATGCAATGTGCCAGATTCTCAACCACTGCTACACCCAAAGGCAGCAGCCTGAAGGTGACTGACCATAGCTAAGAGCACATTCAGCTGTTCCCAAACTACAGCCAGTTGTTCCTGATCTACACAGAGTACGCACACATCTTATCCATCCTAGCAAGATTGACTGAAGAAGTGAACTACAAAAGCAAACAATCCTAGATATGCGACTTGCTACCCTCCTGATGTGCCATCGATGGATGCTGGGGCATTAAAGCTGGCCGACCAGTGAGAAACTATTGCACTAAAGACTGAATGAATTTACACTTACAAAAACACAAGATAAACCCTCTTAAACAGAGAAACATCCACAAAATTTAATAAATATACTATGTGGAAAACACAGAAAAGGTTAAACACTTAACTTGCTGCTCCGTAGATGTACTCATATCACAGATGAGAGCTGGAGCCTGATTGACTGAAATCAGTGAATGGCAAGCACAGGATTGGGGCATCACTTTGAGTAAGTTGTTCATTTGGAAAAGAAAGAAGGCATTTGATGATAGAATATGGATAGAAAAGACTGTTAAAGTATGGAGAAATACCAGTACTGATGTTGGGTGCATAGTTTCATTACTTGTCTCCACTTGGCTGGTAATGTTTCTTGGGCACTAGATGGTCCAGTTGAAGGACTTGGGTAATGGAAGGTTCAGGCAAATTGTCAGGGGCTGTGGAAGGCTCCTGTCCGAACAGCGAGTCATTGCTGTTCTTCAACTGAAAAAATTGTAATTGAATGATTATTGTTGTGATAGACAAAAATTGATTAGTAAAGATGCATAATGCTGCAGAATATTATATGAATTAATACCTTTGGTCACCTTAGATACTTGAGACCATGGTACTGCAAAGTGCTCATCCAGTTTGTCTACATCTTCTGTGCCAAAATTGTTGTCAATATTGGAGCATGACCTCTTACAGTGCTGGCACAGTTTTATGGAGAACAGTCTCACTCACCTATACCCACACCAATCTCGGCAATCTGTCTTGCATTTGCAAGATATAAGCTAAAGAAGCCTTTGGCAAGTTGGGGATTTCAGTGTGGTATAATGCACAGATAGTACTAAGAACAGAAAGTTGGCTGAAACTGGATGTTAATGACAATGAAATCCCAAGTTCATATCAGAATATTTATCATAAGGATAGAGGAGTCCCCAATGGTGGTGGCATGTTGTTTATTGCAGTAAAGAATTTGATAAAATCTGGTGAAGTTATCACGGATTTTGATTGTGAATTAATCTGGATGAAGTATCGAAGATCAGTCACAAATAGTAATTGGGTGCTTTTACAGACCTCCTAGGCCAGGAGCTCTAGCGGTAGAGTACCCGTTGTAATAGAGGGTGACTTCAACTTGTCAGCTACAGATTGGGAGTGTTATGCTATCAAAACTGATGCCAGAGACAGGGATTCATGTGAGATTGTTCTGGATGTCTTCTCCAAAAATACCAACACGGATTTGACAAACAGAGATCCTGAGAAAATCAGATAGCTCTGTCTTGGTTAATCCAAGATGGCCGCCGAGTAAGTGACGCCAGAAACCATTTCCAGAAAGTTAAGTGATTTAGACAGGAATATAATTTAGTTTAACGCCGACAACAAATTAAATACGTGCATTAGTGTATCGTTTAGTCTTGCCGTTAAAAGTTTGACTTTTCTTTGCGTATTTTTTCAGAAAACATGAAAAGATTTTAACTTCGCGAAGTCGCGCTTAGGCTTAAAATTTGTAAACGTGTTTGTTTCTTGTTTCACGGTAATTTAACTAGTTTCTCGGTAACAAATAAGTAAACTACCGTAAATAGCGTATAACTTCATTGTTTTAATACAGGTTTCAGAAAAACAGCGTAACTTTATATAAGAAACTTGCTTATATACATTTGTTTATAGGCCTAATTCTCGTAACGTTTTTGGAGAATCAAAGTTAAAGTATCTCGTTTAATTGTCCTTTTTTCATTCCATTGAGTGAAATATATAACAAATAGCGTATACCTTCATTGTTTTAATACAGATCTCAGAAAAACAGCGGAATTTTAAATCAGAAACTTGCTTATATACATTTGTGAATAGGCTTAATTCTTGTAACATCTTTTTTGATTTTCGGTAATTTAATTGATTTATTCTAGCTAAAGTATTATTTTTGTCATGAGTGAGAAGTGCCTGACTTGCCGTAGAATTGTTAGTTCCGGGGTTTGGTGTGATGGATGCAGTAGTTTTTTTCACTGGGGGGACTGCAGTGGCGTGGGTGTCGGGAAAGTGGATCAGGCTCATCAGTGGTTATGTAGGATTTGCAGCAGAGATAGGAAGATAGTGGAACAGGAGGGGAAAATTGCTGCCCTTCAGGCTGAGCTAGATCAGGCTAGGGAAGATCTGGACAGGTTAAGGAGGGAGAAGGGCAAAGAGAGGTGGGAAGTGGCAACAGGTAGCAGAAGGAACAGGCCTAGAACTAAGTCTGACAGTTTTGTGGTGAATGTCAAAAATAAGTTTGACCTGTTGCTTCAGCTAGAAACTGATGAGCCTGAAGCAGAGGTAGGTGTAGACAGGACACAACAAACTTTCAATAGGAAATTGAAAAAGAATGTAGGAAAGTCATCGAAAAGGAAGAAAGTTTTGTTGTTAGGCAGTTCTCATGCCAGAGGTGTAGGCCAACTTCTGCAGGAGGAATTAGGACCAGAATACCAGGTCACAAATTTTTTCAAACCAAGTGCTAGTCTGGATCAGGTGACAGAGGATTTAGGTTCACTCTGTAAAGGATTTACCAGGGAAGACACCGTGGTTATTGTGGGAGGGCCAGGGAACAGCATCGACAGAGATCCTGGGTACAGTATAGGGTGTGACCTGGTAAAGATTGCGTCGGCATCGAGACACACCAATGTTGAATTTGTATCTGTCCTGAGACGCCATGACCGGCCTCATTTGAACTCTTCTGTTGGGAGAGTTAATTTGGAGATGGAACGGCTGCTTGGGTCGGGTGCGGGGGCTCATATTGGTGTGGTTCCTGTTGATTATCTCAGTAGGTGGGACTATACCAGGCACGGCCTACATCTCAACAGGAAAGGGAAGGGGAAACTGGCTGGGGTAATAGCAGGAAATTTAAGGGGGGGAGGCACTGCCATGAATGGTAAAATACCAGTGGTTACAGGTGTTGGAGCAGCACCTTTTTTAGGATAGGTAAGACAGAAAGATGTCAAGTTCTACGAGAGGTCAGGATTGAAACAAATCTTCAGTTTAGGAAAGAAATTAAACAGCACAATTCTAGCACATTGGATCACCAATCACAGCTGTCAATTATAAATTTTCACCAATCACCAGAAATTTTATCTCCACCAAGTTGTATCTCAGTCCTAGGTAATTGCATTGATGAATTAAAGTCACCCAACCCAGTTGACATAATCTGCCTCTCTGAACACCATGTGACCACTAGTATAGGAACTAGGCCTAAGCACAATGAGAAACTCAGACAGGAGAGTACTGCAAATGTTAGAATAAGGAAAGGTTCTCATAAAAGTATAATTAAAAATAATGTAAGTATATTTCATCAAAATATTGGGAGTTTAAAGAATAAAGTAGATGAGCTTCTGGTTTGTTTAGAAGATTTAGAAGCTGAGAATGTAATAGATATACTATGCCTGTCTGAGCATCACATTGTTACTGATATGGATAAGGTAAATGTAAGTGGATATAAGCTCTTTGCACATGTAATGAGAGAAAATATGGAGAAAGGAGGAGTTGCCATATATGTCAAAAATTATCATTGTGCAAAAAGTATAGAAACAAAAAAGTTTTGTGTAGAGAAACATATAGAAGCATGTGCCTGTAAGCTTAAATTAAATAAAGGCACATTTATAATTATAACTGTATATAGGTTCCCATCAGGAAATTTTCATCTATTTCTGAAAAATTTGGGCTCCTTGTTGTGCTATCTGTCAGACAGGGGGAAGCAAATTATTATTTGTGGGGACTTCAATGTAGATTCTCTGAAAGAGGGTAATAGGAAAAATGACCTTGAAGTATTACTCGGTTCTTTCAATTTGACACCCGTTATTGATTTTCCTACTCGGGTGGTAAAGGATAGCAGCTCACTGACAGATAACTTCTTTATAGACCAAGATAAGTTTAACCAGATAAATGCTCAGCCTGTTGAGAATGGTCTTTCTGATCATGGTGCACAGCTGGTTACAATATATGACATAGCTCCATTCAGCAATAATAAACAGTCCTCCAAAGTAGTACGTTCAGTCAACGATTTAACAATTGAAAATTTCAGGGAAAGCCAACAGCAGCTAGACTGGGATGAGGTGTACCGTGAACCTGATGCCAATTTAAAATATAATTTATTTCATGACATTTTTGTAAATGCATTTGAAAACTGCTTCCCCAAGAAAATAGTTAAATATACTCGTAAGAAACCTTGTAACAAACCATGGCTTACTAAGGGTATAAAAATATCTTGTAACCGGAAAAGGGAAATGTATCTGACAGCAAGAAAGAGTAGTGACCCAGAAACTATCAAACATTATAAAAACTACTGTGTTATATTAAGAAAAGTTATTAAAAAATCCAGGAGTATGTGTATCATGTCTGAAATCAGCAACTCTGATAATAAAATTAAAACAATTTGGAATATTATTAAAAGAGAAACAAGTCAACCAAGAGCAGAGGAAGACAGTATTACCATCAAATTGAATGAAAACTTTACGAACAAAAAGTCAGAAGTTGAAAATATTTTTAATAATCATTTCTAAGTGTTGTGGATATAGTAGGATCCAGGTGTTCATTAGAAGATGCTAGGCTGTTAATGGAAGAGGCCATACCTGTGCAATTTGATACAATTGAAATCTCACCCACTTCTCCCTCTGAAATTAGGAAAATAATAAACTTGCTTAAAAGCAAAAACTCACATGGAATTGATGGCATTTCCAGCAAAATACTAAAAGCTTGTTCTCAACAGATAAGTAAGATTCTCAGCCACCTGTGTAATAGCTCTCTGGAACAGGGCATTTTCCCTGATAGACTGAAATATGCTATTGTTATACCTTTGCATAAAAAGGGGGATAGATCTGATGTCAACAATTACCGTCCAATCTCCCTTCTAACAGCTTTATCCAAAATTTTTGAGAAAGTAACGTATTCAAGAGTAGCTTCACATATCTGTAAAAATGAAGTACTAACAAAATGTCAGTTTGGTTTCCAGAAAGGTTTTTCAACAGAAAATGCCATATATGCTTTCACCAGTCAAATTTTGAATGATCTGAATAACCGAACACCACCCATTGGGATTTTTTGTGATCTCTCAAAGGCTTTTGATTGTGTAAATCATGAAATTCTGCTAGACAAGCTCAAGTATTGTGGCATGAGTGGGACAGTGCACAAATGGTTTAATTCGTACCTAACTGGAAGAGTGCAGAAAGTTGAAATAAGTAGTTCTCATAACATGCAAAGATCAGCACATTCCTCAAACTGGGGAACTATCAAGAATGGGGTTCCACAAGGGTCAGTCTTGGGTCCTTTGTTGTTCTTATTATATATTAATGACTTGCCATTCTATATTCATGAAGAGGCAAAGTTAGTTCTCTTTGCTGATGATACAAGTATAGTAATCACACCTGACAAACAAGAATTAACTGATGAAATTGTCAATACTGTCTTACAGAAAATTACTAAGTGGTTCCTTGTAAACGGACTCTCACTGAAGTTTGATAAGACACAGTACATACAGTTCCGTACAGTGAATGGTATGACGCCATTAATAAATATAGACCTTAATCAGAAGCATATAGCTAAGGTAGAATATTCCAAATTTTTAGGTGTGTCCATTGATGAGAGATTAAATTGGAAGAAACACAATGATGATCTGCTGAAACGTTTGAGTTCAGCTACTTATGCAATAAGGGTCATTGCAAATTTTGGTGTAAACATCTTAGTAAATTAGCTTACTACGCCTATTTTCACTCATTGCTTTCATATGGCATCATATTTTGGGGTAATTCATCACTGAGGAATAAAGTATTTATTGCACAAAAGCGTGTAATCAGAATAATAGCTGGAGTCCACCCAAGATCATCCTGCAGACATTTATTTAAGGATCTAGGGATATTCACAGTAGCTTCTCAGTATATATACTCTCTTATGAAATTTGTTATTAACAACCAAACCCAATTCAAAAGTAATAGCAGTGTGCATAACTACAATACTAGGAGAAAGGATGATCTTCACTATTCAAGATTAAATCTAACTTTGGCACAGAAAGGGGTGAATTATACTGGCACTAAAGTCTTTGGTCACTTACCAAATAGTATCAAAAGTCTGACAGATAACCAACAAGCATTTAAGAAGAAATTAAAAGAATTTCTGAATGACAACTCCTTCTACTCCATAGAGGAATTTTTAGATATAAATTAAGAAAAAAAAAAGAAAAAAAAAACAAAAATATTAAAAAAATAAAAAAAATAAAAATAAAGAAAAACAAAGAAACACAAAAAAATAAAGTTGTTATATTAACTTAAGTATGTTGTTAAATTAACCTAATTATGTCATGTATTGGAAAATTCGACTCGTTCCACATCATTACGAAATATCGTATTCATGATCCATGGAACTAATATTAATCTAATCTAATCTAATCTAATCTCCTTGAGATCCACAGCAGCACCATAGACAATGGCGCTCAAGTTCATGCCATGTTCCTTCACTTCAGGAAGGCATTTGACACTGTCCCACACTGTCATTTAGTCGAAAAAATACAAGCTTATTGAGTATCAGAGCAGATTTGCAACTACATTCAAGATTTCTTTGCTGACAGAATTCAATACAAATTAATGGAGCCAAATTGACAGATGTAAAGGTAATTTCTGGAGTACCTCAAGGAAGTGTGATAAGACCATTACCATTTACAATATATGTAAATGATCTAGTACAAAGCTTCAGATGCTTTTAAAGCTGTTTGCAGACGATGTGGTTGTCTATAACAAAGTAGCAACATCAGAAGATAGTAACGATTTGCAGAATGACCTCCAGACAATTGATGAATGATGCAAGCTCTGGCAGTTGACCCTGAATGTAAATAAATGTAACATACTGTGCATACATAGGATAAGAAATCCTCTACTGTGCAGCAACGTTATTGATGACAAATTGCTGGAAACAGTATCTACCGTAAAATATTCAGGAGTAACTATCCAGAGCGACCTTCAGTGGAATAACCACATAAAAGAAATAGAGGGAAGAGCAGATGCCAGAGTCAGATTCATAGGAAAAATCATAAGGAAATGTAACCCATCGACAAAGAAAGTGGCTTATAACATGCTTGTTTGACCAATTCTACCAGGTAGGACTGTTAGAAGAGACAGAGAAGCTCCAATGAAGAGTGGCACATTTCATCACAATATCATTTAGGCGGTGTGAGAGCGCTGCAGAGATTCTCAGCACACGCCATTGGCAGATATTACAAAAGAGACGATTTGCATCACAGAGGCTGACTGCCAATCATTCTTTCCGTGCCCTGTTCATGAGTGGAACAGGCTTGGAGGGCTGAGTTAGTGGGACAAGAAGTACCCTCCACCACATATCATTAGGTTGCTTATGTAGTATGATTTAGATGTAGATGTAGATGTTGGCTATTAAAATTTTGAGAGAGCACTTTCTGCGAAGAGTCATAAAACATATTACTTCTCCACGCATACATCTTGCATAATGAACATGAGGAGAAGATTTGAAACAATAGAGGCAATACAGAGGCTGACTGCCAATCATTCTTTCCATGCCCTGTTCATGAGTGGAACAGGCTTGGAGGGCTGAGTTAGTGGGACAAGAAGTACCCTCCACCACATATCATTAGGTTGCTTATGTAGTATGATTTGGATGTAGATGTAATGTGTGCTAATCCATTTTTTGTCAACTTCCTCCACCGCTGCTCCACCTAGTTTCCGTTCCAGTTGTACCTGATGGAAAACTCTGAAGATGTGTTATTGAGCTCCAGCTTCATTGGGAGGAACAGAGACTCAGTCTGCTGCTGTCTTTTGTGATGATGTCAGGTACTGCTTATACCTTCACTTACTGTGTTGTGTTGGCTGATTACCACAGAAAAGTAAATCAAAGATTTCTCACCTCTCATCAAAAAATCAGATCTGCCTAGTACATTTTCTAGAAAATTTTGTCTACTGTAATTCAGTGTGGAGTACCCACATTCAAAGAATCCATAGTGTTTAAGACATAAGGGAAAAACAAACAAAAAATGCAAAATTTTGAAGTATTTTGCATTTGTCTTTCTGAATCCGACCTCCTACAAGTCAGCAAACATGAAATTTGGCTTCAGCGTCCCCAAAAAACATGTAAAACTGTTGAGGAAAAAACATAATTTGAGTGGGGTTACACATCTGACAGAACAGACATCACCTTGATGACACGGCTGGTGCATATATTTATACTAGCGAACCCAGTAATGCTTAGCAGTTACTAAATATGTACTGGAATTGTATATACATCCTAATCTCCCCCTCCTCCCCCCCCCCCCCTCCAACAAAAAAACTCTCTCATGTGCTCCTTCCTTCTCCCTACCTGTCTCCTTACTCATCTCTCTGTTCCTTTTCTCCCCTTACCCCTCTCTGTTCATCTCCTCATCCTCTCTCTTTGACCTTGAGCCTTGGTTATTGTTACAGCAAACGAAATCTCAATTGGAAAATTAAGTCACTTAAAATTAGGGGAACAGAAAAGATCTCTCCATCTGCTTGATCTGTAAGGATAGTAGCATCAATGACAATATTTCTAATCTGTGACTGGGTAGGATTGCAAAGTTTTGGATGATTCAGATTCCATAGTGGCATGCTAATCATAAGTCGATATGCCAAAGATGTAGCATTCCTCTCAGCACACTGTTGAGTATGCAATTTTTGTTTAATATTAAGGAGAAAGAATATATGTGGAAGGAACAGTTTGTCTAATGGTTTAAATGCCCTGATATCTAAATTTAAACTGATTGTGAGAAAGAAAATGAAACCGCACATTTTCACAGCAAAGCATTTTCTTTATCACAGTTAGTTTTGACAGAAAATCTGTATATTATTGTGTCTGTCTAAATGGTACTAGAGTATCGTGTAACAATTTGATGTACAAAGGTCAACAACTTTTTGAGGTTTTTGCTAGCAATATTTCCACTTTATGTATTAGATATATATTTATTTACCAAATATATTACAAAAATATTTAGAAGATATCCATCGGAAAGTTAAATGGGATATGCTGTAAAAATAGGAAAAAGTAAGTCAAGAACTTTTTGAGATGTTTACTAACAACATTTCCTCTCAGAGTTTATTAGAGTATTCTGTAAAAATTTGAAGTAAATTGGTCCTCGCAGGAGAGCTTCTGTAAAGTTTGGAAGGTAGGAGACGAGGTACTGGCAGAAGTAAAGCTGTGAGTGCCGGACGTGAGTCGTGCTTCAGTAGCTCAGTTGGTAGAGCACTTGCCCGCGAAAGGCAAAGGTCCCGAGTTCGAGTCTCGGTTGGGCACACAGTTTTAATCTGCCAGGAAGTTTCATATCAGCGCACACTCCGCTGCAGAGTGAAAATCTCATTCTGGAAACATCCCCCAGGCTGTGGCTAAGCCATGTCTCCGCTATATCCTTTCTTTCAGGAGTGCTAGTTCTGCTAGGTTCGCAGGAAAGCTTCTGTAAAGTTTGGAAGGTAGGAGACGAGGTACTGGCAGAAGTAAAGCTGTGAGTACCGGACGTGAGTCGTGCTTCGGTAGCTCAGTTGGTAGAGCACATGCCCGCTAAAGGCAAAGGTCCCGAGTTCGAGTCTCGGTCGGGCACACAGTTTTAATCTGCCAGGAAGTTTCATATCAGCGCACACTCCGCTGCAGAGTGAAAATCTCATTCTGGAAACATCCCCCAGGCTGTGGCTAAGCCATGTCTCTGCTATATCCTTTCTTTCAGGAGTGCTAGTTCTGCAAGGTTCGCAGGAGAGCTTCTGTAAAGTTTGGAAGGTAGGATACGAGGTACTGGCAGAAGTAAAGCTGTGAGTACCAGACGTGAGTCGTGCTTCGGTAGCTCAGTTGGTAGAGCACTTGCCCGCTAAAGGCAAAGGTCCCGAGTTCGAGTCTCGGTCGGGCACACAGTTTTAATCTGCCAGGAAGTTTCATATCAGCGCACACTCCGCTGCAGAGTGAAAATCTCATTCTGGATCAAAGAAGCTGGTCATTCACATCCCCAATCGCACTGCTTCAAGTGTTGTACGCATTGAAGGTGTCTAAGTCAAAAATAAATTGCACACTTATAAAGTGTCAGTCACAGCTATAAATACCCAGGAAACTTCTTGTTTCTCAGCTAGTTTTTTTAATAAACATTTTTGGGTTCCAGGCCATTTCATTATAAAGCACTAAAACAACTAAAAAAAATCAATGTTTGACCATCTCTACAGCAGTCATAAGGCGACTAACCTGCTAGATTCTGGGGACAGTCTTCCCTATATATACTGTATTATTTCATTTGTCAGGTGATTACCAATGTCAGGTCCTCATATGTCACTGGACAGAATGAAGTCAAGACATCTGTGGAACAGTGGTTGCAAGGTACTCTTAACTGTGTTGCTTTATCAGATGTCTCGTAACAGCAAATTGACGACAGCTTGTGCCCATGGGGGCATTTTCCTGTGGCAAGATGTTCGTGCCTCCTGTTGGCTCTTTTGTGGCCACTTGTTTACACTGTTGAGCCTGGGTATCATTGAGTTGGTGGCTGTTGGACTGGGATTCTGGTGACAAGGCCATTGGTAACTTGTAACCATCCTCCCTGTTCATGTCATGGTGTGTTTAATTATTTCAGTAGCGCCTCTTATTTTCCACTGCTACAGCCAAGGGTGCTGAGCAAGCTCACAGAGTTCTTTAAACTGATAGATTGGCCACAGTTCTGATGGTGTTTGACTATTGCTGATTTCATACATTGATCTAATCACATATAGCGTTTCTGCTCTGACAAACGTGTGATAATCAGTCTCCTTTTTTAATCAACACAGACTTCCCCTAATTCATATCAAAGTTTGCAAACTTCTGCAGTGTGGAGAGTACCTATGGAATCCTCTGAGGACATCAATAGATCTTGTATCTTGCAGTCTCTCTGAAATGTAGGTATAATTCCTCTGCAGAGAAACATCTTGGGCACCTTGCCTATGTAGTCACCAACATCTCTCATGTAAGGTAAGTGAACAACAAATTTTTCTGTTTATTTTATCTTTGCTATACTTCAGCTCATCGCATGTTTTTATTGCTATTAGCATTTGCAAGAAAGGTCAGTTGGAGCTTATTGAGTTGTTTGCCTTGCTCATACATGGCGCTTTGGCTATCAGCTGATGTAGCACAGTGTTCTTTCAAATGCTGATGAATCATTTCCCCATGTAACCATATGACGAATGTGTCATCACTGTAGGCCAGTGAACAATATGAGTGTATTGGCATTGAACTTAATGTTCATACAATGTAGGCTTTCACAGCTGATGTTGCCTTCAGTTGAAACTTCTGGGCTGAGAGGCCGTGGTCGATGTATAAAATTTCTACCTGACGTTTCGTCTCCAACTGCGGGAGACATCTTCTGAGGTCACCTGGCTGCTGCCACTGAGGCTCCAGGTACTCTAGCATTTATAGAGAGCATAGAGGGCACCACCATTCATCACGTGATGCCGACGGTATGCCTATCTTTGGAAGGTGTCATCATTCTCGATTAAGAGTAATCGATTGTCATTCTGCTCTGTCGCTTAGGACACATCAAAAAATCGGCCGTAGCTGAGCATGTTTTTCGAGTGGGAATCACGAAGTTAAATTTAATGAGACAAGCATTCTAGCATGAACATCCCATTATCATGCGCGCATGTGTAGAGAAGCAATAGAGATTCACAAACACCATAACAATTTTAATAGAAAAGAGGAAGTTTTAAAGTTAGACAAAATATGGATGTCGACGTTGCGCCAGCAGAATGACAATTGATTACTCTTAATCGGGAATGATGACGCCTTCCAAAGATAGGCATACTGTCAGCATCACGTGATTAATGGCGTTGCCCTCTATGTGCTCTATAAATGCTAGAGTACCTGGAGCCTCAGTGGCAGTAGCCGGACGACCTCAGAAGATGTCTCCCGCAGCTGGAGACGAAACGTCAGGTAGAAATTTTATACATCAACCACGGCCTCTCAGCCCGGAAGTTTCAACTGAAGAACTTAATGTTGTTTGTTCAGCTGCTTCAGGAGAAAGAAGGGAACCATTTAGAAACATAACAGATCAGTTTAGATAGTAAATTGAATGGTTCAGTACCATACCACAACTCATAGTTCATTTAGGAAATGTAATCACCCAGATTGCAATTAACAGTATAATTATAGAGTAAATAAAATGTCAGTACCAGTAATCCCTACTTTGTGAAAGTCAAGTAATGTATATGACCTTGAAACAGCAATGCACCAGGTCTACAGAACTCAGTTAATTAATGGAACATCTGATATTGGCACCTTCAGTTGTAATTAGAACATCATGAATCCATGTCTTTTATGAGTTGCTCATTTTCAATTGTCAGCCAAAATACCTTAGACATAGTCTAAGTTACCTCGTGTACAGCTACTATTTTATTTGTATGACCTACATACATAATGATATTCATTAATTTTCAAAATAATTATGAATGTTTATGGGTTATTGTCAATCAGGAACTATAAACAAATGATTTCTTTTTAAATGTAATACTGATAGGTGTGTTCAAACAAGTGGCTAAAGTATGGTAAGAAGTTTGTATCTAATTTATTTATTGTGAAATTAACAAAACTGTAAAAACATTGTTTGTATCGCACATTTGATGTAAATTCCTGTGTTAACTCCTTTTTTGGACTGAATTGTGTGAATTGATTGACTGATAGCAATTGTGATATTTCCAACTATATGTTAAATTAACAAGGTGTGATGATTTTTAATTGTAACTCATAGAATCAATGTCCCAATTGTCGTTACATGTATGTAAACATCTGAGTTATAAGAGGTGGTCTAACGGCTTTGGATGACAATTTAAGTGCAAAGTAAATATACTAACTTTCACTTCTTTTATGAGATGACTTACTCGACACGCTCGGCCGACTTTCCTTGCTGGTTAGCCTGCTGCTGCAAACTCTCTTTCACTTTCTTCTCCAAAGTATCCTGCTAGGTACAGGAATTTCTTAAGACTCTCTCTACTTATAAAAATAAGTAGACATACCAATTTCATTTGCTTCAAGCAATGACATATATTTGAACTTCAAACATATTAAAAATCTCACTCTTCACATAAATATACACTGCTTTGTAAGCCTTTTGTATCTCCAAACATTAGAAACAAATGAATTTACATATAAGAGAAAGTTGGCTTAAACACACTGTCCACTCTCAACATGAACCATAATATACGTTTTCCCTTCGACAGGGCTAAGACAAAAGTTTTTCTCAAGAGTACCTTATCAACTGTTCTCATTATTATAACAATGGTCACTGACAAAATTAGCACAGAATAACATCGAAGCTCCATGGTTCTTCTGTACACTTTCACTAAAACTTCCATGGATTGCTCAACAAGTACTTGTCGTTGCCGTTCGACCACTGCATCAACAATCTTCTCGTGACTGAATTTCAAACCCGCACACACAAACATGTGATGCACAGTAGGTAAGATTCTATCATCCTGCACTCACTTCTAAATTATCATGTGTTCAAGATGGTAGAAGTCTGAGTGGTTCTAGAATTTACGCAGAAATTTTCAAAACACTACATACCCTGCCCCTCAGATCGGACCCGCGATATTTTATACACAATCATTATGTAAATAATATCACTCATAACAACATTTAATATCACAACAATATACTTTTCTTATACAAGTTATTACATACATCTTTCAGTTCAACAACAATCTTTTTTTTTCCTCTAGAAAAATCTTTAGCTGAGCATTTCTTTTTTCTGTTCTTACTTTACTTTGGTATCCAGACATGAGCATTTGTTCGTGGTTCAGTCAGCTTCCCTAGTAATTGTAAGGACACCTTCCTTATTTTCAATTGTAAACTTCAGATGTTCATAACACATGAGTAATCTACTTTCTGTTCTCATTTTTTTGTGCTACTTTTCCTTAGTATATACTATTTTTTACTATTTCTTAGTTTGGAGGCAATCTAGGCAAAATGAAAGTGTTCTTTTTGACACTCACAAACTTACATGAAATGTAACAATGCTAGTTGTGCATAGAATTAAAACTTTTCAGAATAATCCCTATAAAATTTGTGACTTTCATCACGATACTGTCCCCTTCTCCTAGGATCAGTACCTATACCTTGCTTGTGGGTTGACCTTATGAGAGGACTTCCACTTTCCATTATGGTAGGTAAGCCGCTTTATAAAACATTCCTATTTTTTTAGGCCACAGGTCGTCCTATCTTCATGTAGGTACGCCTGCCCTTTATACTTAGCTAATGCCGGGTACACCCCCCTTGTCCTTTCTGAGTAGGCCTCATAGGTCATTACCCTAGTATACATTCCTATGTAAACAATAATTACATATTCTCTGGTAAAAATAAAAATCTATTTTACACTTTGCATTCACTTTTTACTGCTTCATTTACTCCCTAGAGTACTCCTCTACTTCTCAACTTCTATACTCTTAGTAGATACTATGTCTATATATACTATTCCAGTCCCACTATCCTACAGTTCAGCAGAGTATTTATTAAACTGACATTTCCTAATGATCAGCATGACTAATGCCACTCCTGCTTTCTTTTTCTTTCTTTGCTCACGTCTCTTCCTTGTCTATCTCCTGTTCATTACTGTTTTGTTGCTATCCCACAACTCACATGCTTTTGTCTCCCTGCTCCCTGTGTGTGTGTGTGTGTGTGTGTGTGTACACACACACACACATATATATATATATATATATATATATATATATATATATATATATATATGCGATGTGGAATCATCATAGCTTTTTTTTATATATACAAAGTGCGACAATAAAGTAATGAGACTGATTTTCTTTGCAAAATGTGGCAACCCTGCAGGCTAGCGTAGGCACAATATCTTTGACCTTGATCTATAAGCTGCTTCTAGTCCAAGTGGCACATCGATGCAACTGCACAGTCATGAGTTGAGCTGTAATAAGTTAACACATGTTTGTGTCTCTTGTCATGGGAATGGAACTGCATAATATTGCACAACGGTATGCCATTTCTTTTTGTGTTAAATTGGGTGAAAATGCGATGACAACTTACTGTAAGCTTCAGGAGGCTTTTGGAGAGGAGGTTATGTCAAGAGTCTATGTTTTTCATTGGCATAAAATGTTTTGTGAAGGCAGAACGAATGTTGAAAATGAAGACCGCAGTGGACGACCATCAACCTCACGGACGGATGTCAACTTGGCCAGGATACATGAACTTGTATGATCTGATCGAAGATTATCCATAAAAATGATTGCAGAAGAACTGAACATCAATCAAGAAATGGTTCGTCTAATAATAATTGAAAATCTTGGTATGAGAAAGATCACGATAATGCGCCATCCCATACTGCTCTGTCAGTACAGCAATTTTTAACCTCAAAACAAATTTCAGTACTACCACCTTATTCACCAGATATCACCCCGTGCGACTTTTTCTATTTCCAAGAATCAAAACGGCGTTCAAGGGACACCATTTACAAACAACACAAAATGTCTAGAAAGCTGTGATGAGGGTCTTGGAGGATATTACGGAAGATGAGTTCCAGAGATGTTACCATCAATGGCAGAAGCGCTGGAAAAAGTGTGTGCAATTAGAAGGGAACTACTCTGAAGGAGATAACACTAAACTTGACTAAAATGGTAAGCAACATTTTTTTCACATCAGTCTCATTACTTTATTGTTGCACCTCGTATATGTGTGCATATTTCCCTGTGTACACATATTCTTTCCCCTACAATACCTGGTGATTCTCACATTGTGACAGGCTTTTTAGTCTGTAATTTCAATGTTTGCATCTAAATGTATTTTTGTGTGTGTGTGGATGTGTGTTCGTGTAGTCTGATTCTTCGGCCTTCTTATCTAGAGGTAAGCTGTAGGTTATTAGAAACCACAGAAACAAGGAAGGAGTTCAGCGACAAAAGTTTGTGAATATGGAAAGAGGGAAAAAATAGATAGGTCCACAAATGAGAAGTAAGAAAGGAAAAATCAATAGATATGGTTGCTAAGATCTAAGAAGAGAAAGAAGACGGCCCCAAAGACAGGAAACCATTCCCAGCCCCCTTCCCCAGGATCCCTACCCTTCAGGTACTTGAGTGAGATGCTGGAGGAGGTTAGGTGTTAATTGTCTCCTAAAGAACGGACATTCCCACCTTCACCTTTGAGGTCCCCGAAGGAAATCTTAGAAACCCCATGGAAACAGCAAATGGTGAAGAATCAGGGACACTTTTTTGTGAGGGTTGTCTGAAAGGTGTGATGTGTGTTTTGTGTTAGCCATGATTTATTTGCTTTTGTAAACCATGCTTTTATTTACAATACCCACCCCTTTCAAAAGTTGTACAAACCCTCCCATTTACATCACATCTCATAAAGGGCATAAAATACTCTATACAAAATAGAAAATTTATACACTATAGTATCACAGTTGTTTAATTATTCACCTCATATTATATTATCCATAAATATAATATTCTATTCATTTTATTTTATGTCAATATCACTTTCTTTCTTATTCTGTGATTCTCCTAAGTTTTCTTTATCTTGTAGTCGTATCCAGTTTTCTAAGCACTATGATTACAGGATAGTTTAAGATGTTAGGAATAGATGACAGAATAGTTTAAGATTTTACAGGAATTCAATGCAGGAAGGCTATTTTGGAAGAAACACCGAAAACAACTCGGGATTCGATAGTCGTCACTTCGCCCATTAACTCAGAATGTTAACGTACCTGGGGGAATACATGACTCCACCCAGGTCCCATGGATCTGATATTAACTTTTCTTGTGCACTAGGAGGCCAGTATTTGTCTTTAAATTTCTTTTGGAAGTCTACCCAAGAAGAAAAATTTTCAGTATTCACGGTTCCCCATTCTGAGGCCTCCTCTAGAGGGTACCCCACAGCAAACTTGATCTTTTTAGAATCTTCCCAATTCTTTGGCAGACCTTGGTTGAATCTTTTCAAAAAGTGGGTCAGATGTACATCCCCATCTGGTTTAAATTTAGGGAATTGCCTGGATAATCCTGAATTAGCCCCCCATTGCAGATCTGTCATCAATTCACTAGTTAATACCACATTAGGTGAAGTCACCCTTTTGTCTACTTTATCCTGGATAAGCTTGAATTCTTTCCACAGGTCATCTATACCTTTCTTGGTATCACTGAGTTCAGAAGATAAAATAGGAGATACATTTCCAGATGTTACTCTCTCAGTAACTTTTCAATCTATAATTTCTTCGGCCTGTTCCTCCCAATGACTTATATTTATGATATCAGGGTTCGCTAATTTTTCTTTGAAGTTCCTTTCCACATTATCTACTCATATATTAACACCTGTAATTTGCGATTGAATTATTGGCATTAAATTATCCTGCTTATTGACTCTCTCTTTCAAAGTACTTAACCCTTGTTTTACAGCATTAAATTTAACATTACACACATTTTCAAAGGATCCTAACTTTTCATTAAGCTCCAATTCTGCACTATTATATTTGTCTTCAATATTCAATTCTAACCTTTTTGTCAAATCCTGAAAATTATCATTCTGTTTCTGACTAAAGTCAGTGACCATTTGATTTACATGAATAGTCAAGGAACTAGTCAATTCATTCTTTAAATCTAATTTTAAATTCTCTACCTTACTATTTAAGGCGTCGAATTCAGTCTTTAAAGGATCCATGCCTTCACACAGATTACTAAATTCTTTGCTTTGTGAGTCAACTTTGGTATTTAAAAAACCTATATTTGCCACTTGACTATTACTATTTACTTGACTATCTACATTCTTCTCACGACTGAATTTCAAACCTGCACACACAAACATGTGATGAGCAGTAGGTAGGATTCAATCACCCCACACTCACTTTTAAAATATCATGCGTTTGAGACAGTAGGAGGCTGAGTGGTTTCACTCTGGTTATTTAATTGAGAATGTACTGAGTCTAGCTTTTCACTTAGAGTCGCATTTTGAGCATTTAAAGCTGCACTCTGGACATTTAGCTGAGAATGTACTGAACCTAGCTTTTCACTTAGAGTCGCATTTAAAGCTGCACTTTGGGCTTTGATTAAGTTTACTACCTCAGCCCAGCCTGGCACTTCTTTACTAACTCTCATGGCCATAGCTGGTTCTTGAGTTTCCTCGATTTGTTGTATGTTACTCACATTCTTGCAAGCTTTAGATCTTGTAAGCATTTAACTAACTTTAAGTATGGCAACTACCCTAATAAAGTTCACTGAACAGTTTGTACCACTTTGTACTAAAACAATAAAGTTCTGTTTTACGCTCACCCAGTGGAGAATTTGCGCTACATCGGTGAGTGGCTGTGGAGGCAGGTCAGCACCAGTGACCAGCAACTGGCACAGGTGGCGTCGGATGTTGGTTTCCGCTTCTGCGTCCCCGCGATGTATATGAGAGCTCTACACTTCCCACACCGGATCTTCTTAATCTAAGTGTTCTAGGGGTATTTCTTCTTAGAGAAACACACTGGAATCTTCTTCTCTATCTCTCAATTAAAAATTTTGGCTCTTTTATATACTTGAGCGTGTTTCATTGTCTCATAGTAGATTCTTTGTCGCATTTGGTTTAGTTGCTATGGCAAACACACAATAGCTTATTTTCTCGTTTTTTGGTTTTAGAATTCCTGTTTTTTCAGTCTTGTCATGGACACCACTTTCTAACAGCTTTGGTTGACAATTTAAATGTGAAGTAAATAAACTAACTTCCACTTCTTTTACAAGATGACTTACTTGACATGCTCGGCTGACTTTCCTTGCTGGTTAGCCTGCTGCTGCAAACTCTCTTTCACTTTCTTCTCCAAAGTATCCTGCTGAGTACAGGAATTTCTTAAGACTCTCTCTACTTATAAAAATAAGTAGACATACCAATTTCATTTGCTTCAAGTAACGACATATATTTGAACTTCAGACATATTAAAAATCTCACTCTTCATACAAATATATACTGCTTCGTAAGCCTCTTATATCTCCAAACATTAGAAACAAACTAATTTACTTATAAGAGAAAGTTGGCTTAAACACCCTGTCCAGTCTCAATATGAACTACAATACACGTTTTCCCTTAAACAAGGCTAAGACAAAAGTTTTTCTCAAGAGTATCTTCTCAGCTGTTCTCATTATTATAACAATGGTCACTGACAAAATTAGCACAGACTAACATAGAAGCTCCACAATTCTTCTGTACACTTTCACTAAAACTTCCATGGATTGCTCAACAAGTACTTGTCATTGTCGTTCGACCGCCGCATCTACATTCTTCTCGCGACTGAATTTCAAACCTGCACACACAAACATGTGATGAGCAGTAGGTATGATTCGATCACCCCACACTCACTTCTAAAATATCATGTGTTCGAGACAATAGAAGGCTGAGTGGTTCTAGAATTTACGCAGTAGTTCTCAAAACACTACAGTGGGGGTCACTATTGTTCCAACTTCTGCGACATAAGATCTGTGTTGCATTGTGAAATAAAATGCAATAAAAAGTTTCTTGGCACATCCTGGGCTTATTTCACTTTACACACTGTATAAACTTAAAATGTGTATCAGTTCTTGGCAAGATCTCCCAGTCAGCAATCAGATCCCAAGTTACATATTATTTATTATTGGGTTACACCACCCACATAGTCGCTTTATTTCATCAAGCATGTTACACACTTATAAGCAGATAGATACATAACAATTTCCAATCTGTCTGTCTGCTTGTAGAACTTGCCCTGATATAGGCATGTAGAAAACAGAGATGATAAGTCAAAGCTGACTATTACCATATGGGCTGGTTGAAGTCCAGTGTGTGTTCTCTAGCCAACAGTTTTATGAGATGTGGGCACAACAGTATAAACATACGGCCACAAAAAAGTCCTGTGGGATCTGGACTTTTTGCAACAGGCTAATGCCAGCCCTGGATACAAGCTACCGATTTGTTGTTGCTTGTCAATAACCTCCTAAACTAGCACAGGCAGTAGCATACCTTGCAGCCATACCTCCATTGAATCTTGATTTCAAATTGTCCAATGACATAACATAATAACGTGTCTGTTGTCACCTGGCAAACAAAATAAAACAGTATACATAGGGAAGGCCAACCACAGCAGTTTTGCCGCACTGAAGACGATCGCTGCAAAGATGGTCCAAACTTTGACTATTTAGTTTTTTTAGTGTTTTATAAAGCTGTAGCCTAACACCCAAAAGAATTTTATTCAGATTGACACTGGCTGTGGAAATCTACGAATTTACAGAATTATATCTTTTTACTTATTTTTTGACACTGTACTATTATGTCAAGTCAGCTACCAGTCTTTACACTATGTGTTGACCATCTGCAGTTCTTCTTGCATTTTGCAGGAATTTTCTTGAGATGCAGGCTACCTGCACACAACTGTCATCTGCATATAATCTCAGAGAACATGCAACATTATCTATTGTCTCACTGTTATATCTCTCATTGACAGAACCATACTATGTTCTGCTGATTATTAAGTTTTCAGACTAATTAAATACCTGATTTGATATTCCACAGTCACATGTTTAACCATAATAAAGAACCAATACATGTGTGTGTGTGTGTGTGTGTGTGTGTGTGTGAGAGAGAGAGAGAGAGAGAGAGAGAGAGAGAGAGAGAGAGAGAGAGAGAGAGATAGATAGAGAGAAAGAGAGAGAGAGAGAGAGAGAGAGAGAGAGAGAGAGAGAGAGAGAGAGAATACACACACATTTTCAGGTCTCTAATATGGTGTATAAGAATGTGTGAACTAATGTAAGTGCTTTGATTATTATAGGCTCAATATGATTGTTGCTTCCAATTATGACAGGTAATACTCTATAAGATGGTTGAAGCACATTCTGTTTCCATGTGCTATTAGGCAACACAACTGTGCATAACTGTTAACAGGAAGTCACTTCACTATGACCAGTGAACAGTTGACTAACAACAAGGTTGTTTTGCATTCCATATGTGAACATATTGAAAGCCCATCTTTACAAAATAAGAAGACTACCTCAGTTTCCATTAGCCATCCTCACAGCATTACTTCTGCCAGCAACTCATCTCCTATGTTCAAAATTTTTTAATACATTGCTAAAAAATCTTCACTAATAATAAAAACGTAAAATAGTCTCATGTCTGATTGAACATACTAATCTCCAGAACTACTAGATGAACTTTCATTGGTAGCTTGAGTGTAGCTTGGGGCAACAAATGGGCTTGTGGCATGTGCATTGAGTTCAATGGTCAATGACTGAGATAGGTCGAATTAGTGACAAACATACATTATAAGTGTGTGACATCTTTTAATTTTATTGAGTTTTGCTTTGCTGATATTATTTGGGGTACCTGCTGTATATTTCTCCTCTTGCATTTAATTAACACTGTGCTGTGTTAACAAAAGAATATTATCAAAGTGCACATTATGTGACTCCTCACCCCACAGTGGTGACCCTGGCATGATTAGTGTGTAGATTTCTCTCTTCTGGTCATTAATGATGTTTCAACGTAATGACAATGACACCCATCCCTTTCAAGATGGAGCAGCAAGGACCACCAGCAATAGGTTCTTCTCTACAGTCACCTATTGTGCCTGAGCCACCTTGTGCCTCTCCTAGTGACACCTTAATGAGATTGGGTGATTAAAGCTATCACCTTTTTGGCCTATCAAGCCTCAATAATGGTTTGTGCAAGTGGACATCATCTCTCTACTGCACAAAACTGCTCCAGACACAGACCAATTCATCACTGTCATTTTGCACCTTGACTTGAACGTTATGGAGCAAGTTGAGGATATTGTGCCTAGATACTCTTTTGCAGTCTTGAGGGAGACTGTCTTCCCCCAAGAACCATGGACCTTGCCGTTGGTGGGGAGGCTTGCGTGCCTCAGCAATACAGATAGCCGTGCCGTAGGTGCAACCAAAACGGAGGGGTATCTGTTGAGAGGTCAGACAAACGTGTGGTTCCTGAAGAGGGGCAGCAACTTTTTCAGTAGTTGCAGGGGCAACAGTCTGGATGATTGACTGATCTGGCCTTGTAACAGTAACCAAAACGGCCTTGCTGTGATGGTACTGCGAATGGCTGAAAGCAAGGGGAAACTACAGCTGTAATTTTTCCTGAGGGCGTGCAGCTTTACTGTATGGTTAAATGATGATGGCATCCTCTTGGGTAAAATATTCCGGAGGTAAAATAGTCCCCCATTCGGATCTCCGGGCGGGGACTACTCAAGAGGATGTCGTTACCAGGAGAAAGAGGCGTTCTACGGATCGAAGTGTGAAATGTCAGATCCCTTAATCGAGCAGGTAGATTAGAAAATTTAAAAAGGGAAATGGATAGGTTAAAGTTAGATATAGTAGGAATTAGTGAAGTTCGGTGGCAGGAGGAACAAGACTTTTGGTCAGGTGAATACAGGGTTATAAATACAAAATCAAGTAGGGGTAATGCAGGAGTCGGTTTAATAATGAACAGGAAAATAGGAGTGTGGGTAAGCTACTACAAACAGCATAGTGAACGCCTTATTGTGGCCAAGATAGACACGAAGCCCATGCCTACTATAGTAATACAAGTTTATATGCCAAATAGCTCTGCAGGTGATGAAGAAATTGAAGAAATGTATGATGAAATAAAAGAAATTATACAGGTAGTGAAGGGAGATGAAAATTTAATTGTCATGGGTGACTGGAATTCGGTTGTAGGAAAAGGGAGAGAAGGAAACATAGTAGGTGAATATGGACTGGGGCTAAGAAATGAAAGAGGAAGCCACCTGGTAGAATTTTGCACAGATCACAAATTAATCATAGCTAACACTTGGTTCAAGAATCATAAAAGAAGGTTGTATACATGGAAGAACCCTGGAGATACTGACAGGTTTCAGATAGATTATATAATGGTACGACAGAGATTTAGGAACCAGGTTTTAAATTGTAAGACATTTCCAGGGGCAGATGTGGACTCTGACCACAATCTATTGGTTATGAACTGTAGATTAAAACTGAAGAAACTACAAAAGGTGGTAATTTAAGGAGATGGGACCTGGATAAACTGACTAAACCAGAGCTTGTACAGAGTTTCACGGAGAGCATAAGGGAACAATTGACAAGGAGGGGGGAAAGAAATACAGTACAAGCAGAATGGGTAGCTTTGAGGGATGAAGTAGTGATGGCAGCAGAGGATCAAGTAGGTAAAAAGACGAGGGCTAGTAGAAATCCTTGGGTAACGGAAGAAATATTGAATTTAATTGATGAAAGGAGAAAATATAAAAATGCAGTAAATGAAGCAGGCAAAAAGGAATACAAACGTCTCAAAAATGAGATCAACAGGAAGTGCAAAATGGCTAAGCAGGGATGGCAAGAGGACAAATGTAAGGATGTAGAGGCTTATCTCACTAGGGGTAAGATAGACACTGCCTACAGGAAAATTAAAGAGATCTTTGGAGAAAAGAGAACCACTTGTATAAATATCAAGAGCTCAGATGGAAACCCAGTTCTAGGCAAAGAAGGAAAAGCAGAAGGTGGAAGGAGTATATAGAGGGTCTATACAAAGGCGATGAACCTGAGGACAATATTGTGGAAATGGAAAAGTATGTAGATGAAGATGAAATGGGAGATACAATACTGCGTGAAGAGTTTGACAGAGCACTGAAAGACCTGAGTCGAAACAAGGCCCTGGGAGTAGAAAACATTCCATTAGAGCTACTGACGGCCTTGGGAGAGCCATTCCTGACAAAACTCTACCATCTGGTGAGCAAGATATATGAGACAGGCGAAGTACCCTCAGACTTCAAGAAGAATATAATAATTCCAATCCCAAAGAAAGCAGGTGTTGACAGATGTAAAAATTACCAAACTATCAGTTTAACTAGGCACGGCTGCAAAATACTAATGCGAATTCTTTACAGATGAATGGAAAAAGTGGTAGAAGCCGACCTCGGGGAAGATCAGTTTGGATTTCGTAGAAATGTTGGAACACGTGAGGCAATACTGACCCTATGACTTATCTTAGATGCTAGATTAATGAAAGGCAAACCTACATTTCTAGCATTTGTAGACTTAGAGAAAGCTTTTGACGATGTTGACTGGAATACTCTCTTTCAAATTCTGAAGAAGGCAGGGGTAAAATACAGGGAGCGAAAGGCTATTTACAATTTGTACAGAAACCAGATGGCAGTTATAAGAGTCGAGGCGCATGAAAGGGAAGCAGTGGTTGGGAAGGGAGTGAGACAGGGTTGTAGCCTCTCCCCGATGTTATTCAATCTGTATATTGAGCAAGCAGTGAAGGAAACAAAAGAAAAATTCGGAGTAGGTATTAAAATCCATGGAGAAGAAATAAAAACTTTGAGGTTCGCCGATGACATTGTAATTGTGTCAGAGACAGCAAAGGACTTAGAAGAGCAGTTGAACGGAATGGATAGTGTCTTGAAAGGAGGATTTAAGATGAACATCAACAAAAGCAAAACGAGGATAGTGGAATGTAGTCGAATTAAGTCGGGTGATGCTGAGGGCATTAGATTTGGAAATGAGACACTTAAACTAGTAAAGGAGTTTTGCTATTTGGGGAGCAAAATAACTGATGATGGTCGAAGAAGGGAGGATATAAAATGTACACTGGCAATGGCAAGGAAAGCGTTTCTGAAGAAGATAAATTTGCTAACATCGAGTATAGATTTAAGTGTCAGGAAGTTGTTTCTGAAAGTATTTGTATGGAGTGTAGCCTGTAGCCATGTATGGAAGTGAAACATGGACGATAACTATTTTGGACAAGAAGAGAATAGAAGCTTTCGAAATGTGGTGCGACAGAAGAATGCTGAAGATTAGATGGGTGGATCATATAACTAATGAGGTGGTATTGAATAGGATTGGGGTGAAGTTTGTGGCACAACTTGACTAGAAGAAGGGATCGGTTGGTAGGACATGTTCTGAGGCATCAAGGGATCAGCAATTTAGTATTGGAGGGCAGCGTGGAGGGTAAAAATCACAGAGGAAGACCAAGAGATGAATACACTAAACAGATACAGAAGGATGTAGGTTGCAGTAGGTACTGGGAGATGAAGAAGCTTGCACAGGATAGTGTAGCATCTAGAGCTGCATCAAACCAGTCTCAGGACTGAAGACCACAACAACAACAACAACAACAACAACAGGGAGACTGTCTTGCAGTGATGACTTGTCACTCCACAATCTTGTTTGAAAAAAATTATTTAATAATGATTTTGATATTGGGGGTTTCCCCATCTCAGCTGCTACACTCATTCTGTGCGCTGGTGAATTAGGAACTCCTTTCAGAGTGGTCCATGAAATTATTTCAGTTACGGCAGGTACTGCAGCAGTTTGCGGAGTTTTATCTGCATTCTGTGAACTTTCTATGACGAACTGGCTCGGAAGGCAAATGCTGTGGACTTCCATGTGGTCAAACTATTATTTCATGCTCAGCAATGGATGTGGTTATGGGTTCCAGCCCCAGATATGTGCTTATCCAGCGTAGCAAGATATGTTTCACACGCTCTGTGTTCTTCTGAGCAACTGACAGAGCCACGTAAGGAGTGAATCCTCACTGAACTGGTGAGTCGCAACGCAAAGATGATAGTGACAGCCCTTGGAGCATATGGCACACTGACAATCGGTCTCCATGCCGTTTCAAGTTGTGTTGGTATTACAGAGCTTCAGGTGTAAGAGCTTTAGGCATAATGCTAGGCAATATTCACAACCTTGTGGATTCCCAAATGACAACAGATGCTTATAGGCATGTGAGGCCATTCCAAAGTCGCCAAGTGCCTTCCTGAATTGCATAATGCCACAGTTTCTGCCAGATGCATCTCTAGTTGATCATTTGCCTTGGATGAAACATGAGTGTCATACCACAGGACACAAAGGATAAGCTTCAATCTTATGGCATTTGTTTAATAACGGTTGCAAATCAATCTACGACTAAGATACATGGATGGAGATATATGACACTACCTCTGCAGGATGGTTTTTTCCCCCCTCATGGCATTTATCAGTGGCCGACTTCCTTAAATTTTTCTTGTTATCTACAGACCTCCACAATCACTTCCTTGTACAGCCTCTTTCTAATAGCCACACTCCCTTCCACATTGAACCATGCCATTCTGCCATCATGGAAGGCATGAAAATTTCTGCGTCTCCTGCTTTGTGACAACTTCTTTCCATTACGTGCACGTCTCACTGCAGAATGCACACATGTGTCATGCAAGAAGACTGGATTATGTGATGCATTTGAATACATGGAGCGGCTTCATTCCAGCAATTTTGAACTATGTTACAGCAAGAGATGAAACTTTTCACTGAGCTTTTCCACAAAGAAGAGGAGTCCTTAAGAATCTGGACTGGCAGAAATGATTGCTAAAGCAGCTGATTGGTGATACCGAGAAGGCTCTTCACAAGGCCCAGGCATAAGCATGAAGTTTAATGACAACATCTGACGGTGTTGTGGATAGTGCCCCACTCTTGCCTCCGTCTTTCTCCTTGCCATCCTCTCTGCCCAACGACACTGCACAGCTGTTGATTTCAGAATTCTCTGGTATTATATACCTGCTATTGGTGCAGTGTTAGCAGAAACATTCTACTGTCCACCACATTCACACACCACCTGGACAACCTGTCACACACCACCCATGGATGACCACCACTGGAAAAGTTAAGAGAGGCTAAAGTCACCGTCAAGGCAATGCTGACATGATGGAACAGTGTCTCAGTAAGACAGTGCTTCGCATCCCCATTGCAGATGGTTCATAAGAAAGATGACTCTTGGCATTTTTGCAGTGATTATGAAGGAATGAACTCCCACACTACGCCAGACTGGTGCCTAATTTCACAATCAATTTTAGAGGGTGCCTCTACATTCAGCACCTTCACTGTACTACAGCTCTTTGTGCAAATCCCAGTGGCAAAAGCAGGCAAGGCTAAGAATGGCATACAACGCCTTTTGGGTTATTTCAACAAAATTATGCGACTTTCATGCTTTGCAATGCTGCCAGATGCGGCAACGATTTATGGATAAGCTTTTGCAAGATCTAAATCACATTTTCTGCTATGTGGATGATGTGTTGATTTTTTTCTGACAATATGATTGACCATGTGCTCCATTTGCATGCACTTTTCTCTCATCTGAATGCATACAAGCATCAAAATTAATAAAGACAGGTGTGTATTTGCTCAGGACAGAGTGCATTTCATGGGTTACCTTATATCCAAAGCTGGTATTCCTTCCAACCCTCAGAAGGTGACAGATATTTCGCTTGTACCCCTTCCCACGTTGATTGATTATTACCAGCGACACCTGTCAAGGTATGTGGGAATTATAGAACCCATTAACAACCTGATGAAAGGCAATCACACCTCTGGTGTCAGGAAAGTTCTGTAGATGAGTGCCCAGGAAGGCCTTTGAGACCTTGCAATTAATGTCAGTGAATGCTGTATTATTATAGTGCATTTTAAAATAAGTTGCAACTTTTAACCAGTACGGAGTGAGTGGAGGGAAGCATAGCTGCCAGCGTGTGCTAGGCGCGTCAGCAGCTCGCTTGGCTGCGTGCTGTGATCTTTCTCAAAAGCTTTTCAAGGAAACAAATCGGTACTAAATTCTCATTCTTGAACATCTTAATGTTTAACTAGTTAGCTTCATGATGAAACGCCTATAATTTCCTTAATGGCAATAGTTACTGTGTTATTTCATTAGTAGGTAACCACTGCTACAAAATTCTTAGTTTGCAGTTAAAAATAAGTGTCGCTAAGAATTTGTGTTTGGTGCATGTTAGGTTACATATTGCTGCGTATTAAATGAAGATAATATATTCAATCGTTCTTTAAACTTGGAGCAATATCACTGTCTGTTTGCAATCTCGAGAAAATGGAACGTATGTAAAGCGCTCAGTCACAAAATCGTGCATCAGTGAAAAAAAAACTAGAATGAAATATTCATAAATTCTAAGTATCTCATAAACGGTTTGAGATATCAAAACAAGATTTTGGGAAATGGTAGCGCACAAACACGAGAGTGTTTTGCCATATGATTAATGTAAGAAACTTCCATATCTATTGTGATATTCAAGCAACTACAGATTTTTTCAATGAAATAATGTAATTATTGAGGGCAATCAACAGCTGGTGGAATGAGAACTGCTGTGGGTTTTGTAAAAATATAAGTGAAGAAGTTACACATTTATTTTTATACTGAGAATGGGCCATTTCATAAACTACTGACTTCACTCAGCTCAGTTGTTAGCTTAATAACAAGGATTCTGTTGCAACTTCAACTGCATTATAATGTTACAGAGATGACTTTTTCTAAGCTCTAATGTGTTAGGTAACATAAGCTGGTTGGTTGTTTGATTTGGGGGAAGGAACCAAACAGCGAGGTGATCGGTCCTATCGGATTAGGAAAGGGCGGGGAAGGAAATCGTCCGTGACCTCTCATAGGAACCAACCCGGCATTTGCCTGAAGCGATTTAGGGAAATAACGAAAAACCTAAATCAGGGTGGCAGGACGCAGGTCTGAACCGTCGTCCTCCCGAATGCGAGTCCAGTGTGCTAACCACTACGCCGCCTCGTAAAATACGCTGTGGCGAAAATTCTAAATCAAGTCCAAAGAAAATGGGCTGTGGTTCCGCTCTCTTGCAATAGGCTGCCTAAGGGCGATATCATTTGATTTAGTACTGTATTATAGACCGCAGAAAGAATTGCAAAAAAGTCTGCGAGAGCGTATCTTTTACAGTTGAGTCATAATCTCCCTTTTCCCGCTTAGTATGTACTGAAATGGTAGACTTCGAAAGACAAAAATTTATCATTGTTGGTGAACTGTGAAAGATAAACTATGTTCTCGCGGACTTTTATTTATATCTTTTTGAGCCCTGCAATGTGGCACTAAGCAACTTGATGTACCGGTGGCTTTTATGTATTATGTAGCGTATATCAAGAGAGCGCGCTGGCCCAAAACATTTTTACTTGACTTAGTTCACGAAATTTAAACGGCTGAACAGACTGTCATGGAACGTAGCTAAGAACCATCCCGATTAAATCAGCTTTCAAAAAAAAAAAAAAAAAAAAAAAAAAAAAAAAAGAACACATTTAAAGCGGGCCTTTCTGTTGAGAGATATGGTGCCACAGGCAGATAGATACAAGAATACACACATTAAACATAACAATTCTCTGCCTTTGCGTCGGGGGGTTAAAAACGGTAGACAAGATGTTCTTCCCAAACAGAGAGTGGTTGGATATGAAGCACGCCATCCCGAACGGGGGTGTGATTCACTTCCTGACAGGCCATGGCCGATATCCTACACACCTGAACCGCATGAACCTGCGCCGACAAGACGCCAGTACACCGCACTGTAACACATATGAGCAGGAAAGGCAACTTCAGCTGACGCGTAACGACCTGAACCAATCGTTACTTGGTCCTAAAGCTGGAAAGAAATAAACCGAACCACCGAAAAGCGCTCCTTGCTGAATGCAGAAGAGAAAGGCCATATAGAACAGTGACATAACGACCGTAACACAAAGAAAGTACAGACAGTAGCTGCACAGAATCAAGTGACGATGGCTACAGCAACCTCAAAGAATAAAGTAAGTATAACGTAAAATTGTAGCACAAAGTACAACTATAAGAACGTGTAATTGCTTTTAAAATTCTTAACGCATTTAAAATTGCTGAAAATTTTTAAAGTTTTGAGATTTAGAGTTTTAAAAGAGACAGCAAGGCCGAAGAAATAACAAGTATAGTACAAAATTCTAATATTCCTAGAAGAACAGGTAACTGTTTTTTTTTAAAATTGTTTTCCAAACTGTTTTGACAATTTTAATGTTTTTAATCTTTCTCAAAGTATTAAAGTTTAAAGGTGTAAGGTTTTTAAAGATTTACATTAATATTAAGTTAGGATTATACCTTTAGACCCCCCCATGAACCATGGACCTTGCCGTTGGTGGGGAGGCTTGCGTGCCTCAGCGATACAGATGGCCGTACCGTAGGTGCAACCACAACGGAGGGGTATCTGTTGAGAGGCCAGACAAACATGTGGTTCCTGAAGAGGGGCAGCAGCCTTTTCAGTAGTTGCAGGGGCAACAGTCTGGATGATTGACTGATCTGGCCTTGGAACATTAACCAAAACGGCCTTGCTGTGCTGGTACTGCGAACGGCTGAAAGCAAGGGGAAACTACAGCCGTAATTTTTCCCGAGGACATGCAGCTTTACTGTATGATTAAATGATGATGGCGTCCTCTTGGGTAAAATATTCCGGAGGTAAAATAGTCCCCCATTCGGATCTCCGGGCAGGGACTACTCAAGAGGACGTCGTTATCAGGAGAAAGAAAACTGGCGTTCTACGGATCGGAGCGTGGAATGTCAGATCCCTTAATCGGGCAGGTAGGTTAGAAAATTTAAAAAGGGAAATGGATAGGTTAAAGTTAGATATAGTAGGAATTAGTGAAGTCCGGTGGCAGGAGGAACAAGACTTTTGGTCAGGTGATTACAGGGTATTAAATACAATATCAAATAGGGGTAATGCAGGAGTAGGTTTAATAATGAATAAAAAAATAGGAGTGCGGGTTAGCTACTACAAACAGCATAGTGAACGCATTATTGTGGCCAAGATAGACACAAAGCCCATGCCTACTACAGTAGTACAAGTTTATATGCCAACTAGCTCTGCAGATGATGAGGAAATAGATGAAATGTATGACGAGATAAAAGAAATTATTCAGGTAGTGAAGGGAGAAGAAAATTTAATAGTCATGGGTGACTGGAATTCGTCAGTAGGAAAAGGAAGAGAAGGAAACATAGTAGGTGAATATGGATTGGGGCTAAGAAATGAAAGAGGAAGCCGCCTGGTAGAATTTTGCGCAGAGCATAACTTAATCATAGCTAATACTTGGATCAAGAATCATAAAAGAAGGTTGTGTACCTGGAAGAATCCTGGAGATACTAAAAGGTATCAGATAGATTATATAATGGTAAGACAGAGATTTAGGAACCAGGTTATAAATTGTAAGACATTTCCAGGGGCAGATGTGGATTCTGACCACAATCTATTGGTTATGAACTGCAGATTGAAACTGAAGAAACTGCAAAAAGGTGGGAATTTAAGGAGATGGGACCTGGATAAACTGACTAAACCAGAGGTTGTACAGAGTTTCATGGAGAGCATAAGGGAACAATTGAGAGGAATGGGGGAAAGAAATACAGTAGAAGAAGAATGGGTAGCTCTGAGGGTTGAAGTAGTGATGGGAGCAGAGGATCAAGTAGGTAAAAAGACGAGGGCTAGCAGAAATCCTTGGGTAACGGAAGAAATATTGAATTTAATTGATGAAAGGAGAAAATATAAAAATTCAGTAAATGAAGCAGGCAAAAAGGAATACAAACGTCTCAAAAATGAGATCAACAGGAAGTGCAAAATGGTTAAGCAGGGATGGCTAGAGGACAAATGTAAGGATGTAGAGGCTTGTCTCACTAGGGGTAAGATAGATATTGCCTACAGGAAAATTAAAGAGACCTTTGGAGAGAAGAGAACCACTTGTATGAATATCAAGAGCTCAGATGGCAACCCAGTTCTAAGCAAAGAAGGGAAGGCAGAAAGGTGGAAGGAGTATATAGAGGGTTTATACAAGGGCGATGTACTTGAAGACAATATTATGGAAGAGGATGTAGATGAAGATGAAATGGGAGATAAGATACTGCGTGAAGAGTTTGACAGAGCACTGAAAGACCTGAGTCGAAACAAGGCCCCGGGAGTAGACAACATTCCATTAGAACTACTGATGGCCTTGGGAGAGCCAGTCATGACAAAACTCTACCATCTGGTGAGGAAGATGTATGAGACAGGCGAAGTACCGTCAGACTTCAAGAAGAACACAATAATTCCAATACCAAAGAAAGCAGGTGTTGACAGATGTGAAAATTACCGAACTATCAGTTTAATAAGTCACAGCTGCAAAATACTAACGCGAATTCTTTACAGACGAATGGAAAAACTGGTAGAAGCGGACCTCGGGGAAGATCAGTTTGGATTCCGTAGAAATGTTGGAACACGTGAGGCAATACTAACCTTACGACTTATCTTAGAAGAAAGATTAAGAAAAGGCAAACCTACGTTTCTAGCATTTGTAGACTTAGAGAAAGCTTTTGACAACGTTAACTGGAATACTCTCTTTCAAATTCTGAAGTTGACAGGGGTAAAATACAGGGAGCGAAAGGCTATTTACAATTTGTACAGAAACCAGATGGCAGTTATAAGACTCGAGGGGCATGAAAGGGAAGCAGTGGTTGGAAAAGGAATGAGACAGGGTTGTAGTCTCTCCCCGATGTTATTAAATCTGTATATTGAGCAAGCAGTAAAGGAAACAAAAGAAAAATTCGGAGTAGGTATTAAAATTCATGGAGAAGAAGTAAAAACTTTGAGGTTCGCCGATGACATTGTAATTCTGTCAGAGACAGCAAAGGACTTGGAAGAGCAGTTGAACGGAATGGACAGTGTCTTGAAAGGAGGATATAAGATGAACATCAACAAAAGCAAAACGAGAATAATGGAATGTAGTCAAATTAAATCGGGTGATGGTGAGGGGATTAGATTAGGAAATGAGACACTTAAAGTAGTAAAGGAGTTTTGCTATTTAGGGAGTAAAATAACTGATGATGGTCGAAGTAGAGAGGATATAATATGTAGACTGGCAATGGCAAGGAAATCGTTTCTGAAGAAGAGAAATTTGTTAACATCGAGTATAGATTTAAGTGTCAGGAAGTCGTTTCTGAAAGTATTTGTATGGAGTGTAGCCATGTATGGAAGTGAAACATGGACGATAACCAATTTGGACAAGAAGAGAATAGAAGCTTTCGAAATGTGGTGCTACAGAAGAATGCTGAAGATAAGGTGGGTAGATTACGTAACTAATGAGGAGGTATTGAATAGGATTGGGAAGAAGAGAGGTTTGTGGCACAACGTGACTAGAAGAAGGGATCGGATGGTAGGACATGTTTTGAGGCATCAAGGGATCACAAATTTAGCATTGGAGGGCAGTGTGGAGGGTAAAAATCGTAGAGGGAGACCAAGAGATGAATACACTAAGCAGATTCAGAAGGATGTAGGTTGCAGTAGGTACTGGGAGATGAAGAAGCTTGCACAGGATAGAGTAGCATGGAGAGCTGCATCAAACCAGTCTCAGGGCTGAAGACCACAACAACAACAACATAGCTTTAGAATGTAAGCATAGAAACGTAAGTAAATCATTTCTGCTTTATGTACAGTAAAGTTTGCTCAAAACGGAACTGCGCAGGACTAAAATAATTTTCCAAATAGGACGAATTTCCAGATTGTACAAAATTCATTAGGCTACATAAAATTTATGAGGTACCATGCACAAAAGTACAAATTTTTAATTATGCACATAGTTACTTACCTTGATTCCTGCACACTAGACTGTTTATTACATTAATTGATAAATAATTCGGTATTTCTGTATTTTTACTCTAACTTGTAACTCCTTTACACTTGTATGTATATACACATTATTCACGTGTTTATTTGCTTTACATTTCCCTTTTTTCCGTACATATTAAGGGAGGGAAACCTGTTTGATTTTCCTGTTCACTATACAATAGTTCCAACAGCTCGGGCGAATTTGTGTGCGCTTCAAATTGCATAACACCGTTTATGTATGCAACATCTTCTTAAGGCGTATTAATTCTTCTGGGGACATCATTTTGCCCTGCTTCTTCCTTTGTTTCTTCTTGATCGTCTTCTGTGTTATGCATGTCTATTAAATCTGTTGCTGAAGTAAAACTGGAGTGAGTTAACAGAATGTCATCATTTCAAATGCAATCATCTGCACCACATGTAATATTTCCGATTTTAATTAATTCAGCAATTGCTGCTGCATTTTCTTAACCTTCGATTAGAACATCGCTCTTGACCTCCGAGTCCCTCTTTGTCGCAGCACCTGGTGATACTTTCGGGCCTTATTTCCCTCGCTGCTAATCCAATCGAATTTATTGCATCCAGGGCAGAAACTGACCATATAAGAACGTATGTACTTCCGGCTTCTTCAACACTAAGAATAAGAGACTGCATCAATAAATGCCTATAATGGGGCATGAATGTCTACATAACCCCTGGCCGATGGGCTGTGTGAGGCTGGTTGAATTTAGAGGGCGGGAACCAAGCGAACTTCACATTTGATAACTTGATTTTCGGGTGGTCGGTTGCATTGGCTAGGAAAAGGAGAACATCTCCCGCACAGCAATACACTGAGGCTGTCCTTCGAAATTTTCCACTGGTGCACTTTTCACCTCGAACTGCTAGAGATTTTGAAGGCAGTGCTTGATGAAACAATGAACTTGTCTTTCGAGTCATAATTCGCATTTAGGTTGTACAGTACTGTCTTCCATTCTGTCGCTACAATTTCCTGCACATCCTTAGCTTCCCCACACTCTCCATTCCACATGATGTGCCTAGCTCCGAAACTGTCCAGCCATCCTGTGGATGCCTTAAACTCCGTATATCTAAGCTTTTTAGCGACTTGTGCCTCATTCCGCAACATGGGTCTAGCGAACCATTCCCACACTATCTCCTTAACTTCAGAATTTCTCTCGTTAATTTCAGAATTTCCCGTTATCTTCGCGTTTCTTTTCATTTGCCCGTTTCCTTTCATCGATTCATTCCGTATTTTATTCTCGTTTCTTAAAGTATCATACGTTTGTGTTTTAGCGCAATCGAAACGCAACGTTATCTGGCGCACAGAGTTTCTCTATCTCTCTCGCCTCGATTACCTTAAACTTTTCGTTAAGTGTTAGACACATACTTTTTGTTCGACATCATGTTATCACTTAAAATGCTACTAGTCAACTGAAACTGGAAGAAAATAATGCAAGTAGTGCATTTCTTTTGAATTCATGACCTTGCCGGTTAAAACCGTTGTTTAACGGAACAACACTCACCTCTTTCTTTTGTGCAGATTGCAGCAGTATTATCGTAGATGCGCAACAATGTTCCACCGTGTGTCCGCGTGCGTTAATAATAATGGAGAAGGAAAAACACCGACAAACAGAGCGTTCACTAACGCACCACTTCCTCTGTAGTAGGGGCACTAAGCGTAACTTGTTCGTTGCATAGAGCGGTGCGGTTTGACGTCCACATCCGCAGCGCCGCGCTGTCTCTTTTCTTGGTTTTGCGCAGCTTAACGGCATTGACAGGGTGGTACAGTCTTTGTGTTAAAAGTAGCGTCCTTGTAGAGTCGTGGATAATTAAGGTATACCGTAAAACAGTAGTACTGTATAAGCTCTTTCCCGCATTATAAATGAATTATTGATTAAGTCCTACAATTTGCAACCGTTTCCTCATTAGGCACTTTTCGCTTTATTTAAAGAAAAATAGCATATAAAAGTGTACTGAATGTGCCGGGATTGAAATACTTGTACGGTCCGGGTAGATTCCCAAATTATACACGTTCCACTTTGACTCAGTTTTACTGTACGGCCATCATCTGACGGGTACAGAACAGCAGCTGCGGTGTTTATGTGCGATAATGATAATAACTTCAGACTTATGTATTAGTTCTTATTTATTTATGACAGTTTCTCTAGTACAATTCAATACCTTCAGGCCCCTCTACAATGTATGGTGATTGCGTTTTCAATGGGAGGACACTATGGTACTCTTCCACTATAAATATATCACCACACGTTGGTGAGGGGCCTGAATGTTGTGAATTTTATCACCGGCCGTTGTGTCCGAGCGTTTCCAGGTGCTTCAGTCCGGAACTGAGCTGCTGCTACGGTCGCAGGCTCGAATCCTGCCTCGGGCATGCATGTGTGTGCTGTCCTTAGGTTAGTTAGGTTTAAGTAGTTCTAAGTCTAGGAGACTGATGACCTCAGATGTTAAGTCCCATAGTGCTCAGAGCCACTTGATGAATTGTTTTAAAATTTTACCACCGAATTGGATGTAAGTAAATAAACACTATTACACATAGCTGAAGGTATTATCATTATTGCACACAAGTAAATCATGTCTGGGTATTGTTCCCAGACGGACATGTAAAAACTGTAGTAAATATTAGAGAACCACAAACACAGTTTCTATATTAACGTTAAGCTGGGGCCAAATCGCTTCTCATACGCATATTTATCTGTTATTAATATAAATTTTATTTTTAGTTCTCAAAATCGTAGTTTTAATCTTTAGTTTTTAAAATATCTCAGAGGAAGAAAGTAGCATTAGATAAGGGGACGCACTGGTCTATCTCCTAATGGTGGGACACATTAACGCCACGTAAGGCGGATGTGTGGTGGCTAGGACACCATCTCAGTGTTAAATGTTACGTACAAAGATGGCGGGTCAATAAAAGACAAGACAAAAGGGGAAAGATCGTCCACTAAGATTAAAAATAACAAAAAGATTGATTTATGCGAACTTAGTCGAAAGCAACTGACAAAAGCGTTCTCTGTGCTTATGCACAGTCCGCAGATTTGTGTTCTCAATTGTAGTGTTAAATGAAATGCTGATATTGGTAAGCGCTCATTTCGATTTGATGTTCAAAATGTTCAATTGTGTGTGAACTCCTAAGGTACCAGACTGTTGAAGTCATCCTTTCCTAGACTTACACACTATTTAAACTAACTTATGCTAAGAACAACGCACACACCCATGCCCCAGGGAGGACTCGAACCTCCGGCGAGAGTGTCATGGCGCCTCAGACCGCACGGCTTTCGATTTGATGCCATGTACGTTACGAATCTGTCAAAGCAAGCTTCGTTTCTACTATAGTTCTCTTATCAGTTTGCGTGAGAGAGGGAGCACTCAAATTATTGAACGAATACTTTTCTGAGCTGCAGTTTCTTGGAAGTTTTACTAAAATGACGGAAGGAAGATTAAAGTTTAACGTACCGTTGACAGCGCGTTAATTAGAGACGGAACAGGAGCTCGGTTTACGAAAGGATGGCGAAAGAAACTAGCCGTGCCCTTTTCAAAGGAACCATCCCGCCAGTTGGCTGAAGCGCTAGGGAAATCGCGGAAAACCTAAATCTGGATAGTCGGACGGGGATCTGAACCGTCGTCCTCCCGAATGCGATTCCAATGTGCTAACCACTGCGCCACCTCGCTCGGAGAAGTTATGCTAACACAACGTTCTAAGCGCTAATTCATATTTTTTATTATTAATAAAATCTAAAGCATCTGCCGCGCGTCAAAATTGGGCAAGGGGAACCGATACGATAGTTTGTAGTGGGGGAGGGGGGCGGGGGATGGGAGCTGTACCCGAGATAATGGAGTGTGTTTAATATTTTGGAAGATGAATGACTTCATTTATGACACTATTGAAAAAAACCTGCGTAACGAAGATTTTTAAAGCATTTTCTTGAAAGAAGAACACCTGACTGCACTATACAGGGTGATTCAAAAAGAATACCACAACTTTAAAAATGTGTACTTAATGAAAGAAACATAATATAACCTTCTGTTATACATCATTACAAAGAGTATTTAAAAAGGTTTTTTTTTCACTCAAAAACAAGTTCAGAGATGTTCAATATGGCCCCCTCCAGACACTCGAGCAATATCAACCCGATACTCCAACTCGTTCCACACTCTCTGTAGCATATCAGGCGTAACAGTTTGGATAGCTGCTGTTATTTCTCGTTTCAAATCATCAATGGTGGCTGGGAGAGGTGGCCGAAACACCATATCCTTAATATACCCCCATAAGAAAAAATCGCAGGGGGTAAGATCAGGGCTTCTTGGAGGCCAGTGATGAAGTGCTCTGTCACGGGCTGCCTGGCGGACGATCCATCGCCTCGGGTAGTTGACGTTCAGACGATAAGGTTTCATAACTAACCTTTTTCGTAGGACTCTCCATACAGTTGATTGTGGAATTTGCAGCTCTCTTCCAGCTCTGCGAGTCGATTTTCCTGGGCTGCAAACAAATGCTTGCTGGATGCGTGCTACATTTTCATCACTCGTTCTCGGCCGTCCATAACTTTTCCCTTTGCACAAACACCCATTCTCTGTAAACTGTTTATACCAACGTTTAATACACCACCTATCAGGAGGTTTAACACCACACTTCGTTCGAAATGCACGCTGAACAACTGTCGTCGATTCACTTCTGCCGTACTCAATAACACAAAAAGCTTTCTGTTGAGTGGTCGCCATCTTAGCATCAACTGACGCTGACGCCTAGTCAACAGCGCCTCAAGCGAACAAATGTACAACTAAATGAAACTTTATAGCTCCCTTAATTCGCCGACAGATAGTGCTTAGCTCTGCCTTTTGTCGTTGCAGAGTTTTAAATTCCTAAAGTTGTGGTATTCTTTTTGAATCACCCTGTATGTTTCTTTTCTCTGTGAGGTGGGGGCGTATGCCAACCCTTGTCCCCAAGCCCCAGATACGGGAGTCCTTGAAATCAGTTGTGACGACAGGTCATATATGGGGGAAAAGGAATGGCGGCGGGGGGGGGGGGGGGGGGGGGAGGGGGAGGTAGTAGACTTGACGTTGACTCTAACCCCCTCCCATGAATCAAATCGTTTTATACCCGTACCTGGCTAACATATGGCCAGCACATTCATGCCTGTAGCTGAGAAAGGATTGACGACATACACCTTCCCTTGATTTCACATTCGAACATGCTTAGTTCTTGAATGGCCCCCCATCTGGAAATCAGTTTCGTCTGTCGGGAATGATTTTACTACGTCACGCTACCCGAACGCTAACACAAACAGTTGGATCGCTGGGTGTGACTCTTGCCTGCGGTTCCCGACTGGAGTGTTAGGTGCCCGTGATGAACTGCGAAGCAGTTCCGTGGAGTTACCGGTGCAAGCCAGTCAAGCGTGGCGGCGCGTCGCCAGTGCTTCCTCCCCCTCCCCCCCCCACTCCCTTCCCCCTCCACCGAAGCATCATCCCTACTCCTACCTCGCCATGCCCTCCCCCCCCCCCCCCCCACACACACCCAGAACCACACCCGCCTGGTATTGTCTGTGCGGGACGTAGCCGCCGCCGCCGCGCGTAATGCGTCACTTTCGGCTGGCCTCATCTCACGCTAGATTTAGCTTTTCCACGGTTTACGGCCCCTCCCGCGCAGCTATAAACTTGGCCGGCAACGACCGCGCGACGGAGGGAGAGGTCGCTGCCATTGGACGCCGGCTCGTGACGTCACCGCGACAGCCGCTTCCTTCCGCCGCCCGGAGCGCCCATTGTTACGCCAGGCGGCGCTACTTGTCGGCGCGACAGCAACGTCGTAAAAGAGCGCCAAAGTGTTGTCCTGTGTCTTACGCGCCCTCTGCGCGGCCGCTGTTAGTCGGTACCCTCCTAGCCTTTGGATGTGGAGGCTGAGGTTGAGATCTGCACCACAATGGAATTCGGTAGGACCTTCAAAAATATCTGCCTCTACCCAACGTTCTCAGCCTTCCATTACAATTCCGAAATTACAGACATAGGATGATGAGGGAATCGGGGCGGCAGCAGACCACTCTTGGAATTCTGGGAATACTGACGTTTACTCATTACAACGATAGTTCGCAATTGTACTAAACCGTTCGCTTAGCATTTCCAACTCCTACGGGAAATACTCTGACTTCAGGAGCGAGTACATAACATGCGTTTGTTTGATTGTCACACTGGTCACGTTAAATTATGCTGTTTTCTTGGTAATAAAATACGAAGTTATAAAATTTTTAAAAACTTTTTATAAAACTCCAACATTTTCAAAAATTTTCTGTATGTTGTCTCAATCGTTTTTAATATTAAAAATTTTTACAAAGTGATGACCAGCTTCTTAAGTACCAAGTTCAGATAACATGTTGTATTATAAATGCAACTAGCAGTGCAAAACACCGTTGCATCGTCCATAACGTTCTCATTTTAAATCCTGCGATAAAATTTGTTATATTCAGCTATGCTATCTGTGACAGCAATTGAAAGACTTAGCCTGCGCAGTGTCGTACAAATTTTAGACAGTTACAGTCAGTAACTGTCACAGAGATTTGCCGTGTACGCTGTACTTGAAGTCAACAGTAAAATATAAAATATACATACAACATCGTCATACTGCGTTTTATTGTTGACTTCACCTAGCGTACATGGCAAATCCCTTTGAGCGGTTACTTATTGTAACGAATACAATCGCATAAACGTTTAAGTGTATAAAATTTTTACGACGCTGTACAGGCCCTTCGTGTAAGTTTCTGGCATAGATAGCGTGCCTGTGCACAACAGATAAGCCACAGCTGCAAAGTACTAACACGAATTCTTTACAGACGAATGGAAAAACTAGCAGAAGCCGACCTCGGGGAAGATCAGTTTGGATTCCGTAGAAATACTGGAACACGTGAGGCAATACTGACCTTACGACTTATCTTAGAAGAAAGATTAAGGAAAGGCAAAAGTACGTTTCTAGCATTTGTAGACTTAGAGAAAGCTTTTGACAATGTTGACTGGAATACTCTCTTTCAAATTCTAAAGGTGGCAGGGGTAAAATACAGGGAGCGAAAGGCTATTTACAACTTGTACAGAAACCAGATGGCAGTTATAAGAGTTGAGGGACATGAAAGGGAAGCAGTGGTTGGGAAGGGAGTAAGACTGGGTTGTAGCCTCTCCCCGATGTTATTCAATCTCTATATTGAGCAAGCAGTAAAGGAAACAAAAGAAAAATTTGGAGTAGGTATTAAAATCCATGGAGAAGAAATAAAAACTTTGAGGTTCGCCGATGACATTGTAATTCTGTCAGAGACAGCAAAGGACTTGGAAGAGCAGTTGAACGGAATGGATGGTGTCTTGAAGGGAGGATATAAGACGAACATCAACAAAAGCAAAACGAGGATAATGGAATGTAGTCGAGTTAAGTCGGGTGATGCTGAGGGTATTAGATTAGGAAATGAGACACTTAAAGTAGTAAAGGAGTTTTGCTATTTGGGGAGCAAAATAACTGATGATGGACGAAGTAGAGAGGATATAAAATGTAGACTGGCAATGGCAAGGAAAGAGTTTCTGAAGAAGAGAAATTTGTTAACATCGAGTATAGATTTAAGTGTCAGGAAGTTATTTCTGAAAGTATTTGTATGGAGTGTAGCCATGTATGGAAGTGAAACATGGACGGTAAATAGTTTGGACAAGAAGAGAATAGAAGCTTTTGAAATGTGGTGCTACAGAAGAATGCTGAAGATTAGATGGGTAGATCACATAACTAATGAGGAAGTATTGAATAGGATTGGGGAGAAGAGAAGTTTGTGGCACAACTTGACCAGAAGAAGGGATCGGTTGGTAGCACATGTTCTGAGGCATCAAGGGATCACCAATTTAGTATTGGAGAGCAGCGTGGAGGGTAAAAATCATAGGGGGAGACCAAGAGATGAATACGCTAAGCAGATTCAGAAGGATGTAGGTTGCAGTAGGTACTGGGAGATGAAGAAGCTTGCACAGGATAGAGTAGCGTGGAGAGCTGCATCAAACCAGTCTCAGGACTGAAGACCACAACAACAACAACATGTGGCTAATCTCTGAGTTACTCACTGTAACGAAAATAATTACGTAGGCATTTCACTGTATAAAATTTCTTTAGGACGTTGTACAGGTTCTATGTTTCAATTGATGTCACAAATTGCGTCGCTGAATAGAACACGTTTTACCTGAGGATTTAAAATAAGAATTTTATGGCCGATGCAACGGTGTCGTACACTGCTAGTTGCATTAACAATACGACACGTGATCGTAATATGGTAGTTAAGGTAGCAAAAGCGGTCAACACTTCGTAAAAATGTTTAACGTTAAATGCGATTGAAACAATATATACATTTAGAATTTTTTTGACAATTTTAAAACGGTTTACAGAAAGTGTTTTTATAATTTTATATTTGATTTTCTGCCTACGATAGCTGTCTCATATTCTGAGAATAAAGACTATATTCCATTTTCCCAACGCTGCGGCGGTGTCGGAGCTGTCCTAGAGCCAAGATGGATGAGAATCTATACAGAACAAAGCCGAAATAGTGTCTCCAACCTTTTCTATGTCGTGTCTTCGTACGGCACTTACCGAGCTGCGGAAGAGAATCGGCCCAACACCATTGTACTCGGATTATGGTGACGATTCCGAGCGAAACAGTAACATGACAGCAACACAGTATTTCTGCCAGACATCCGTCTCCTCTTTGTCAAAGGAGAGCTCATCCCGCGGCTGAAAAATTTTATTTATTTATTGCTGCTACAACCTAAACTGCAATTACAGTACCTAATTCACGCTGTATATCACAAATTGTAATTGTGACAAATATTTACTCCTTACTTCCCAGGCGCGGTCTCACAGGCCGCTACCGTTTATTGTTACTCTGTTGATAATGCATATCGGTGGGGTGGGAAATTACAGCGTTGGGTAGTTGCTCTTTCCCGCAGCTGCCGTGGTGTCCTTTGTCAGTAGTCGCTTGGATGTGACGTGGACCTATACTATTGCAGCTTCTTTCGTGATAGCTGTGTCTGAGACCGCACCCGCGACTTTGCATTATGGATTCAGTACCCAGGTCTACGTCTACTGTTCATGTTTAACGCGCCATGACTTCGGGGATGCTGTTTTAAAATGGTTTGAAGTGATGATGGACCAGATAGTGACAACGAAATTAAAAGTGAACGCAGTACAGTATAGGAACAGAGCGAAAGTGAAGACGAATTAATTTTGCCACCTGTGAATTCCTTGAATGAAACACATGGGCGAAGTGATGAAGGCAGATGTGTGGAGATTGGATCTTTAGCGACAGGTTCCGCTAGAAATACATTAGGTCGAAACAAATATCGGTGCTCGTCGAAGCCTCTTCCAACGATGGCCAATAGCATTATTTTTCTTCATGTTGGACATGTGTGGAGTGACTGCATTTGTCCTTCACAATTACTACAAAGACAATACTCACATGTAAATGTCGTGTGACTAGGGCCTCCCGTCGGGTAGATCGTTCGCCGGGTGCAAGTCTTTCGATTTGACCCCACTTCGGCGACTTGCACGTCGATGGGGATGAAATGATGATGATTAGGATAACACAACACCCAGTCCTGAGCGGAGAAAATCTCCCACCCAGCCGGGAATCGAACCCGGGCCCTTAGGATTGACATTCTGTTGCGCTGACCACTCAGTTACTGGGTGCGGACAATGGTCAGATGAACCGTTTTAATTCCTGAAGAAGCTTGTAACCTCATTGGTGGCACCACAGATAAAAAGAGAGTCAGGTATCACGTAATACATGAGCTCCATGTATCCTTCACCGTGTCTTGGGTGTAGCAGAACCAAAAGTGGAAGCCATTGTAGAACGATTGAAAAAACGCAAAATTGTACTACCGGTAACCCAAAAGAAGAGAAAGCCATCTAATATTTGTCGTTGTTGCAAGAAGCAAATCTGACTTGAAATCTTTACAAAAATTTCCACAGAGTGTAAAGAAAACGTCTGAAAAGGAAAGAAAACACCTAAAAAGTAGTAGTATAATTTTCATTTTTTTGAGCGTAGGAGTTTTTTTATGTTTTTATTATTACATGTGTAATAAACAATAAAATTATGGTAAAAAGTAAAATTTGGAGTGGAGGGTGTTTGGGCTTTCATAGCATTAACAATATCATGTAACATTACGTTCATTTTGTGTAGTTTTCTGTTTGAACACGTTTTTTTTAGCAAAAATAAACTTCAAAATTTATTTGAATATATTTTTTTGTGTGGTATTAACGTAGTCTTTTACGTAAAATCTGAACAGTTCCACTGGAGTTTCTGAATGCAGTTTTTATGGTTATTTAAATATAGCGGTCACTCAACACCGTACCTTGGACAGTTTGTGACCATAAAAATGAACGAGCTGGGTAGCGCTGTGGTTAGCACACTGGACTCGCATTCGATTGGACGACGGTTCAAACCCGCGTCCAGCCATTTTGATTTAGGGTTTCGTAATTTCCCTAAATATCTTAAGGCAAATGCCGTGATGGTTCCTTCGAAAGGGCACGGCTGATTTCCCTTCGATCCTTTCCTAATCCGAGCTAGTGCTCCGTCTCTAATGACATCGTTGTCAACGGAACATTATACACTAATATCATCCTTCTCCTTCTATTACCAAAAAGTGACGTGGGAAGCTAAGGGTCAAAACGCGTGTTGATACAATCATTACACGATACTGAATATGCACTACCTGATCAAAGTATCTAGATATCCATACATAATGCGCAGTTGAGCACTAAATATCACGAGATATTTAAAGGAAGGGGGATTGTATGTATTGTATTGTATGTTAACCGGGGACCTAGAAACGACGGAGAGGCTCCGTCCCCGCCGCAGCCGCAGTGGTCCACAACCCCACGACTACTGCAGTCCACATCCCCCCAGCGCCTCCCCACACCGAACCCAGGGTTATTGTGCGGTTCGGCCCCCGGTGGACCCCCCAGGGAACGTCTCACACCAGACGAGTGTAACCCCTATGTTTGCGTGGTAGAGTAATGGTGGTGTATGCGTACGTGGAGAACTTGTTTGCGCAGCAATCGCCGACATAGTGTAACTGAGGCGGAATAAGGGGAACCAGCCCGCATTCGCCGAGGCAGGTGGAAAACCGCCTAAAAACCATTCACAGACTGGCCGGTTCACCGGACCTCGACAAAAATCCGCCAGGCGGATTCGTGCCGGGAACCAGGCGCTCCTTCACGCCCGGAAAGCCGTGCGTAAGACCGCACGGCCAACGGGGCGGCAGGCGCGGATTACTTTGTTGTCAATAGAGTTGCAGTAATACCAGAATGAGTCGGGAGAGCTCAGTAACGTCTAACGTGGACTAGTAATTGGAAGTCATCTGAGTAACAAGTCCATCAGCGACATTTCATCCCTTCTAAAGCTGCCCAAATCGACTGTCGATAATCGATCGTCAGATGGAAATGCGGAGGAACAACCACAGCTAAACCGAGACCAAGCAGACCTCATGTACTGATGGGCTGGAATCGTCGAGCCTTGCGGAGGATGGTTGAAAAAGCTCGCATGAGGTCAGAAGAAGGAGTCACGCTTGAGTTCCAAAGTGCTATCAGCTATCCAGCTACTACATCGACTGTGTGTAGGGAGGTACGATGAATGGGGTACAGTGGTCGAGCAGCTGGTCGTAAACCATACTTTTCTATAATCAGTGCCAAGCGAATCTTAAGACGCTGTGAAGAGCGACGACACTGCACCGTGGATGACTGGAAGCGAGTGATTTGCTGTCATGAATCACGCTATACCCCGAGCCAGTTCGATGGAAGTGTTTGGGTTTCCCTGGAGAACGTTACCTGTATTGTGAGTAGTGCCGGAAGTGAAGTAAGGAGGAATCGTATTACAGTATGAGGGTGTGTTCCCTTGAGTGTGCTTCAGAAGACGTTCAGTGCAGATGGATATGAACACATTTTGCAGCATTGTGTGTTGGGTGCAGTGGAGGAACAGTTCGGAGACGATGAGTGCGTGAGCATGACAATGCAACCTGTCATGAATCAGCGTATATAAGGCGACAATCTGCCGGCAACAACATTGCTGATATGAGCCCCGACTTGAACCCAATGGAACACCTTTGGGGTGAGTTAGAGCGTTGACTGCGCTCGAGACCCCAGCGTCCAACAGTACTGCCTTCTTTGGTTTCGGCTCTAGAGGAAGAATGGATTGCCATTCCTTCAAAGGCATTCAGACACTTCAATGCTCCAGTAGAGGTCAAGCTCTCATAAAATCGAAGGGAGGACAAACGCCACAGTAATGTCCGCTAAGAAGTATTCGGATATTTTTGATCAGATAATGTATTTGCTACAAGTGGAATAGTTTATCCTAAGCGCCCTCTAACAAACCCTTTAAGCATCAGGTTTACGCAGATGGGTCATTTTGTATAGGAAGTACGACCTGGTATTCATGGAGTAACTATACTCCGGCAACTTAGACTATACATATTTAAGTACTCTACAAGAGCAAATTATAACTGTTCACTATAACTACACGCTATATTACTATAATCAAACTGAACTGCTCGTAGCCGGCCGTTGAGGTCGAGCGGTTCTAGGCGCTTCAGTCCGGAACCTCGCGACTGCTACTGTCGCAGGTTCGAATTCTGCCTCGGGCATGGATGTGTGTGATGTCTTTAGGTTGGTTAGGTTTAAGTAGTTCTAAGTTCTAGGGGACTGATGACCTCATATGTTAAGTCCCATAGTGCTCAGAGCCATTTGAACCATCTGAATTGCTCGTATAGCGTAACGCGCAGTGCGCTAGCTTCCGAGATTGGGAGATGAGCCGGACCCGGACCGAATCCTCACTGCAGGCCGCCCTCAGAGTGATTTTTTGGCGGTTTCCCGCGCTCGTTTAGGCAAATGCTGGGCTGGACTCCAATTTTCCCTTCAGGGAATACACTATGCAAACATTTAAAGTACGATCACACAGAGGACGATGTTTACACGATTCACAGACAGATGGCGCCCACGACTTACGTTACCTTGCTGACTGTGGCGTCAGGAAGGGCATTCGGCCACAAAGCCAAACATTAAAATGAAATGTATTCAGTTACATATGTGGTGTCTGTTCTTTTGGATTGTCCGAAAGGAAAGACACCACAGACATAATTGTGTAGATACGCCTCGATGGGCATACGTCTGTTTCAATGTGAAAGCATACTATCATTCGTCCCCCTGCGGAATACAGATAAGCTGCGAGCAATGGGAAAGAATATTGGGTTTAATATCATTAGAGACGGAGCATAAGCTCTGATTGTGTCAAGGATGGGAAGGAAATCGGCCGTAACCTCTCAAAGGAACCAACCTGGCACTTACGTGGAGCGATTTAGGGAAATCACGGAAAACCTAAATCTGATGGCTTGACGGGGTTTGAACCGTCGTCCTCCCGACTGAGAGTTCAGTGAGCTGACCACTGCACTACTTCGCTCGGCGCGAGTAACGGAGAAAATGAACAGGGTCACATCAGTGGTGAGAAGCACTTGGGAATCTGGGTCGGACAGGAAGCGTGTCCGGATGGCCGAGGCAGTTAAGGTAACCGTTCTAGAAAAAAATGATCGTGTGGCATTGATGGCCGGGAAGCGAAGCATCAGAGTCCGAGTCCCAGTGTGGCACGAATTTTCAAGTGCAACTGTTGATTATATCAACGCCCAAAGCAGGAAATTAAAAATAAAATTTATCGAATTCTGTAAAAGAGAACCCCATGCTAAACGGGATAAACGCTAGGGAAAAGAAAGAAAAGGAAGAAAGAAAGGAAAGAAGTTATTGCTATAATCAGATTTTTGTATTGTATTGTATGGTAACCGGGGACCTAGAAACGACGGAGAGGCTCCGTCCCCGCCACAGCCGCAGTCGTCCACAACCCCACGACGACTACCGCAGTCCACTTCACCCCTCTGCCGCCCCACACCGGACCCAGGGTTATTGTGCGGTTCGGCCCCAGGTGGACCCTCCAGGGAACGTCTCACACCAGACGAGTGTAACCCCCATGTTTGCGTGGTAGAGTAATGGTGGTGTACGCGTACGTGAAGAACTTGTTTGCGTAGCAATCGCCGACATAGTGTAACTGAGGAGGAATAAGGGGAACCAGCCCGCATTCGCCGAGGCAGATGGAAAACCGCCTAAAAACCATCCACAGACTGGCCGGTTCACCGGACCTCGACACAAATCCGCCGGGCGGATTCGTGCCGGGGACCAGGCGCTCCTTCCCTCCCGGAAAGCCGTGCGTTAGACCGCACGGCCAATCGGGCGGGCATAATCAGATTACTACTGACTCACTCTGTCCCGTGTTATTTTGTCCACCACACTGACGCGAAATCACTGTCTTCCTCTGAACGTGAGATGACCCCCCATGTCACCAGAAAGGTTTACACGGTATCACATCGCTGTCTCCAGACAGTCAAACTGGCTTTACGACAGCATCCAACACCACATCCCCAGGGACTCATCAGGTGCCATTTTTCCCGGCTTGTCCCGCGTGGACGCAGCACCGGACTCCCGAATCCGACCATTCAATTATACTCACAAAAATTGTCTTTTATTAGTCAGTGTTTTGTCACTGGTCTTCCGTACACTTTTGACTACTCGCGTCCTTGGGAATCCGGCACCTTGATCTTGGTCTTATCATTACTCCGAGTGATGTTTCTCCATCGCTCATTAAAACTTGCTCGTCTGTAACTCCACATGAACTTTGTGATTGCTAATGAATTCACTTTTTTGCTCGGTTCTTGTATTTTGTTATTCGTGTAATTTAACTTTGGATTTATTATTCCCTAGCAGATGCCACGTTTTATCAGTACGGACTATGCAATGTACACTACCAGATCTTCACTGCCTTTGTAAATTCAATATATTGATCTCATTCAAACGAAGTAAATTCAGGAGTGCCTACCAATCTACAGTTGCACTTCCGTGTCGTTAGCTTGTTAATTTTATATGAAAACGCGAGCCATTGATCATGTCCTGTCAACTAACGACTTCAATATCGCAAATATTGGCTATTGGTCTCGGCACAAAGACGATCCGCGACGACTTCCAATGGCTAAGTTTAGATTTTCATGGCAGAGCTGTTGTAGAAGACTGAAGACTCTCGCTATGGTATGTTGTATGTATGAAAGTCTGGTTATTCGCTTCCTTTCTCGTTCCATTTAGCCTCGTTAACGACCACCATGTTATTTGAAATTGTCTTATGTCATCCATAACCTCTTTTAGTTTTAACTTCTCTCATCGGGGTTCACAGTCATGTAGAATTTTTTAAAGGTCGTCATATTCGCCATTGACTGTAGAAATTATTTGTTTTACAACTGCGGTTTGTGCCTTTGGACCATTTTCAAGTGGTACTGCAAAAGATTTTGTTTCAGCACATGTCAGACTTCAAAACCCTCCGACATAAATACATATCATCGTCAAAAATAAGCCTTTTTATTGTGGAAATACAGTCAAATCAAACGAGCGCAAATTTCACGATGTACAAAACTTCGCACTTGATTGATGTTGCTGTATTTCTACAGTGGAGGGGCTTATTTTTGACGATGACACGTATACATGTTGAAGGATTTTGAAGTCTGACATGTGCCGAAGCAAAATCTTTTGCAGTACCACTTGAAAATCGCCCAAAGGCAGAAATTGCTATTGTGAAACAGTTAACGGCGAATACGACGTCTTTTATTTTTGTTTGCAGGTCTTTTATATTCCAAGTTCCAAAATTTATAATCCGTTTTCATTTACGGTGTAGTCTTCTGTTCAATGCATCCGGCTTTTTCTTACTAGGACTTCTAGTGACTTAGCGTTTTTCCGCAGAATGGGGGACTAATCAATTGTTAGAAAGATGGTGTTTACTTTCCGATTGTGGGTTTTGCCACAGTTGACGTCAACGCCGCGTTTTCGACTACAAATATGTTAATCGTGGCTTTCCCGACTGTCAGAGGAATCCACAACTGTCTAGTCGGAAATACCATCGTGCAAAACTGGTTTGTGTTAGTCGCGGCTTTTCTATTCATTTCGTAGTAAGAACATCCCTTTACGTTTTATACATTTTTAGGATTGGCTATGTGCGTAATGTATGGGTATTTTTAAACTTCTACTGACATTTGAATTTTTACTTGTCACAAATATTCGGCTGTTTGTTTCCGGGTGTGTGGTCAGGCATGGACCTAAGGGCACAGCTTAAATTGCTGTGAGTGAAATGAGCACCAATGGCGATACGCCTCTCTGTTGCCAAGTCAGAGGAGAGCCTCTGAGCAGAAATGCATTGGTGCAAAACTGGTTGGCCGGAAGTGCTGCTGAACCTGGGGCACCTACAAAATGTTAGGAAACGCCGTGATCGGAAAGTTCACACTGCCGCTGCAAACTACTGCCAGGAGAAAAAGTTAAACTTTCTTCCGGTTTTCTTCCCATAGCTTTTTGATGCACCGACACCATGCACTGTGTAAGTTGTTGCCGATGAGAGGTATTTTAAATTGAAATTTTAATTGGTTCAAATGGTTCAAACGGCTCTGAGCACTATGGGACTTAACATCTGAGGTCATCGGTCCCCTAGAACTTAGAACTACTTAAACCTAACTACCCAAAGGACATCACACACATCCATGCCCGATGCAGGATTCGAACATACGACCGTAGCAGTCGCGCGGTTCCAGACTGAAACGCCTAGAACCGCTCGGCCACAACGGCCGGCATTTAAATGGCTAAGGACATCACACAACACCCAGTCATCTCGAGGCAGGGCGGCATTTAATTGAATATATTAATATGTTCCTGCATATCCGACATAAGTAAATCCACACCCACCAAAACATTGATGAAGTGGTTCAGTCTATTAAGAAATTCAATAAGGATTTCAACTAACAAGTTTATTACACATAAATGCAAAAGAAATGGTTTAACTACCATGCCAACAATAGTCTAATGCTTGCAAACCTGGACAAGGGACCCGGAATGTGATTCAGATGAATGCATAAGAGGATAAAGCCGGCCGGTGTGGCCGAGTGATTCTAGTCTGGAATGGTTCTACAGTCTGGAACTGCGCGACCGCTACGGTCGCAGGTTCGAATCCTGCCTCGGGCATGGATGTGTGTGATGTCCTTAGGTTAGTTAGGTTTAAGTAGTTCTAAGTTCTAGGGGATTGATGATCTCAGAAGTTAAGTCCCATAGTGCTCAGAGCCATTTGAACCATAAGAGGATAAAACAGACAATCGTGTAAGTCGTACTATGATTGCCGATGGTTAGCGTATAAAGACTACAGAAGTGTATGCGTTTGCATCTATGGCCGGCGTTGAAAGCATGTTGAACCTGTAACTGCAAACAAATCTTCAGAATGGAAAGTGAAGTTACCGAACATCACTAAAAATGACTCGACTTTGCGTGCAGTTAGACTCACAGTCGCGGCTGGGTCTCACCATATTCATAATCTCTAAGTGGCGGCTGAGGTGGCCCCAGGATCAGTCATTTGTTCTGTACCAACAATTTGCGTTTGCGCCTAAGTTCGACTCAGCAGGATGAAGCCTCTCATCTCTGAAGTAAAGTTCGCCCCAAAGTCACTTGTCTGAGACGACGCTAGAGTAAGAAGTCTGCCTGCAAAGTCTGCCACGGAAGAAGAAGAAGAAGAAGTAACTTTTGGCAGTGTGCTTCTAACAAGGAAGACTCGGTACTCTGCATTTTTCTAGCGTCACCTAATTCTTATTGGTTGAATGTTAAATAGTGCGAGTCCAGTAAGAAGTTGTCTTAAAAGATGCCGGTCTTCCTTCATTACTTTCATTTCAGGTCGTTAACCCGTTACAAAATTCTTTATACTCGGTGCTCCAAAACTGCTTCCTACTCTCTCCTTCTTCCTTTCTACGATCGTGTGCTGGCTAATAAGGATAGACCTCTGCAAGCGCAGCCCTCTTTCTTACTCCCACTTCTGAATTATTTAGATTAGCAGATGGTAGGTGTGTTTTACATTTCGTTAAACCTTCAGACTTTGTGGGACCTTAGTGCAGTGTCTGTGTCTCACGGTCTTCAAAGATGCCTTAATCTTTTCTGTTTCCATTCCAGTCTCGAAAATTTTATCTTAGCGTCCCGCGTATTTCGACGAATTCCGACTGCCTGCCACAACAGTCGCTCTTCCAGAACTCTGTCAAAAATGACATGCATGCCCTGACCACACACAGTTCGCTAAAAACAGTCCCCGTTGTTCCGGAACAGTCTGGAGTTACTATCTGCGTTGTGACTTTGGGGTACCCAGCGCCAAGGTGGTTTGTTTCAAATAATTGTCCAGTCTGACCACCTGGCGTGAACTGTGCGAGCAGCCCTTCCACGAATTCTGCTGAGAATGCTTTCCCTCGCCGATTTTATGACCTACAGAGGATCCCTTGCTACAGCCAAGTGCAACATGCTTTCATAGACGCTACTTATTTAGGTGTACATGGAATTCAATACAGGAAATTGTAATCTACGTGAGTTAAATATTGGCAATCACTAGTATTGATTAACATTTTACTTACTGGTAGAGATTAATGTATTCCTGTTTGATTTGACTTTTCCATTCAGATTGTACATAATTTATGGGACCGTTAGGAAAAAAGGTCACATAGCAACTGCAAGACAGCAGCGTTTCTGAACATAAGTCTCTTCCGCCTCGTTGACTCTTGGCTGAGCAATTTCCTCTTCGTCTTCTGCCCTCAGAGGCTTTGGACTTCGTAGTCACGGCCGCCCACACTGGAGAAGAGACGTTGTGGACTATACTTCCCTTCCCCTCGCCTCCAACCAACTAACATTTCCTGCTGATTTTCTAGCCCATCGGGTATTAAGCCACCCAACCATGACAAGGCGATAATCCCTGGGAAAAAGTAAAACATAAAATAATGTCTCTACAAAACAAACAAACAAAGTATAATGACTTTACTGGAGACTATAAATCTACTCTGTAGGAATCAGCATGGGTTTCGAAAAAGACGGTCGTGTGAAACCCAGCTCGCGCTATTCGTCCACGAGACTCAGAGGGCCATAGACACGGGTTCACAGGAAGATGCCGTGTTTCTTGACTTCCGCAAGGCGTTCGATACAGTTCCCCACAGTCGTTTAACGAACAAAGTAAGAGCATATGGACTATCAGACCAATTGTGTGATTGGATTGAAGAGTTCCTAGATAACAGAACGCAGCATGTCATTCTCAATGGAGAGAAGTCTTCCGAAGTAAGAGTGATTTCAGGTGTGCCGCAGGGGAGTGTCATAGGACCGTTGCTATTCACAATATACATAAATGACCTTGTGGATGACATCGGAAGTTCACTGAGGCTTTTTGCAGATGATGCTGTGGTGTATCGAGAGGTTGTAACAATGGAAAATTGTACTGAAATGCAGGAGGATCTGCAACGAATTGACGCATGGTGCAGGGAATGGCAATTGAATCTCAATGTAGACAAGTGTAATGTGCTGCGAATACACAGAAAGACAGATCCCTTATCATTTAGCTACAAAATAGCAGATCAGCAACTGGAAGCAGTTAATTCCATAAATTATCTGGGAGTACGCATTAGGAGTGATTTAAAATGGAATGATCATATAAAGTTGATCGTCGGTAAAGCAGATGCCAGACTGAGATTCATTGGAAGAATCCTAAGGAAATCCAATCCGAACACAAAGGAAGTAGGTTACAGTACGCTTGTTCGCCCACTGCTTGAATACTGCTCAGCAGTGTGGGATCCGTACCAGATAGGGTTGATAGAAGAGATAGAGAAGATCCAACGGAGAGCAGCGCGCTTCGTTACAGGATCATTTAGTAATCGCGAAAGCGTTATGGAGATGATAGATAAAGTCCAGTGGAAGACTCTACAGGAGAGACGCTCAGTAGCTCGGTACGGGCTTTTGTTAAAGTTTCGAGAACATACCTTCACCGAAGAGTCAAGCAGTATATTCCTCCCTCCTACGCATATCTCGCGAAGAGACCATGAGGATAAAATCAGATAGATTAGAGCCCACACAGAAGCATACCGACAATCCTTCTTTCCACGAACAATACGAGACTGGAATAGAAGGGAGAACCGATAGAGGTACTCAGGGTACCCTCCGCCACACACCGTCAGGTGGCTTGCGGAGTATGGATGTAGATGTAGAATAGAATCACTTCCACTTATTAATTTGAATACTGAGTACAAGGGCAACACTGACAGAAGCCTGTATTCATCGTCTGGTCGCAAAAGGCTAGATTCGTACTTTTACTGTGTGCAACTAAATATTTGTGAGAATCAGGCTTCACCTGATGTTCAACAAAAAATAAATACTTTTTGTAGACTGAGGAGCTTTGATGAAGATTAAAAACTGTATAATACGCAGCTGCACTACTTCATTTTTGTTAAAGACAATCGATTTCGAATTTGATCATCCATGAATCCCAGGAAGGTAATCAGCTATGCAATCCACAACTGCACTGCCCAATGGAATTCTTAAAGTTTTTCATGCTGAATAGATCTGCCTCTGTGTAACAGTCACGCCTTGTAAACATTAAACAAGCTTGTGCCAACCCTGTTCTCTCATTTTCATTACCTTTTTGGGTCCTGAAAATGATCAGATTGATGACCGAAATCGGTCGGCTTTAGTAAAAATGAAGTACTAAAATTGTGTACTATTCAATGTAATTTACAAAAAAGAAAATGCTGCAACAGATTCGATGACAAATCTGTTATGAGAATTCAACTTTCATTCATAAAGGCCTAATATTAAGTACATCAGCGAAAATTAAGAATTAAAATTTAGATTTAAGCGACCCGTTTGAATATGTTACTTCAAATTTAATTCACTGTAAGAACCTTTGGGTTAATTTTAAAATTTCTTTTTGAAGGAAATATATAATATTTGAAATAACTGTCATTTTTGTTGCAAATAATCCACTTACAGAATGGCGCAGTAGAAATATACTGTGGAAACCCACCAGGAGTCCCACGGTAAAACTGAGTTGTAAAAAGGTTAAAAAAAACGCTTGTTTATTTAACAGTCATTCCTAAAGCAGAGGCACGTCATCAGTGGGTTATCAAAGTATGCGGAGTCTATGGTGCGATGAGTGTTTGCTTATTTAGAAGCAGAGAGAGGACGTTTTCAACATTTGTTAAGAGTTTCTGATTTGACAGCTTTATAAAATGTTCTTTCATTAATAACTCCAGCACGAAGAAACTGTTTGATGGACTCCCGTCATCTAACGTTTGCAACGGTATTTTTGATAAACGCCATGAAATGAAGTTCCTTTCTTTAACAGTCCTTAAAATGCTTGAATTTTAAAGCGAACTTCCTCTGGTGCCGCCTGTCAGCAGAGGACTCGTCCTTACTTTCCAAAGATTCCACGAAACAAAATATCAATCAGTCCTCTCAAGTACTTTACAGACACCGCCCACCCAGAGGAAGAAAGAGAAATACCTCGTTTTTTGCGCGACCTGGCGAGTTAACATCATGTCGTATCACTACCCTAAGAAATACCGAATAAAACTAACAAACTATACCTCGTTACGTGTATAATACACTACTGGCCATTAAAATTGCTACACCAAGAAGAAATGCAGATGATAAATGGGTATTCATTGGACAAATATATTACATTAGAACTGACATGGGATTACATTTTAACGCAATTTGGGTGCAAAGATCCTGAGAAATCAGTACCCAGAACAACCATCTCTGGCCGTAATAACGGCCTTGATACGACTGGGCATTGAGCCAAACAGAGCTTGGGCGGCGTGTACAGGTACAGCTGCCCATGCTGCTTCAACACGATACCACAGTTCATCAAAAGTAGTGACTGGCGTATTGTGACGAGCCAGTTGCTCGGCCACCATTAACCAGACGTTTTCAATTGGTGAGAGGTCTGGAGAATGTGCTGGCCAGGGCAGCAGTCGAACATTTTCTGTATCCAGAAAGGCCCGTACAGGACCTTCAACAAGCGGTCATGCATTATCCTGCATTTCGTAGGGATCGAACGAAGGGTAGAGCCACGGGTCGTAACACATCTCAAATGTAACGTCCACTGTTCAAAGTGCCGTCAATGTGAACAAGAGGTGACCGAGACGTGTAACCAATGGCACCCCATACCATCACGCCGGGTGATACGCCAGTATGGCGACGACGAATACACGCTTCCAATGTGCGTTCACCGTGATGTCGCCAAACACGGATGCGACCATGATGATGCTGTAAACAGAACCTGGATTCATCCGAAAAAAATGACGTTTTGCCATTCGTGTACCCACGTTCGTCGTTGAGTACACCATCGCAGGCGCTTCTGTCTGTGATGCAGCGTCAAGGGTAACCGCTGCCATGGTCTACGAGCTGAGAGTCCATGCTGCTGCAAACGTCGTCGAACTGTTCGTGCAGATGGTTGTTGTCTTGCAAACGTTCCCATCTGTTGACTCAGGGATCGAGACGTGGCTCCACGATCCATTACAGCCATGCGGATCCAGCACGACGTTCCGTATGAGCCTCCTGAACCCACCGATTCCATATTCTGCTAACAGTCATTGAATCTCGACCAACGCGAGCAGCAATGTCGCGATACGATAAACCGCAATCGCGATAGGCTACAATCCGACCTTTATCAAAGTCGGAAACGTGATGGTACGCATTTCTCCTCCTTACACGAGGCATCACAACAACGTTTCACCAGGCAACGCCGGTCAACTGCTGTTTGTGTATGAGAAATCGGTTGGAAACTTTCCTCGTGTGAGCACGTTGTAGGTGTCGCCACCGGCGCCAACCTTGTGTGATTGCTCTGAAAAGCTATCATCTGCATATCACACCATCTTCTTCCTGTCGGTCTGTAGCACGTCATCTTCGTGGTGTAGTAATTTTAATGGCCAGTAGTGTACTATACAGGGTGTTTCAAAGTCTTTGCTTCAGACGTTTAGGGGTGATAGCTCGCATCACGGAGAACAACTTCTGTTAGAGAATAAATCTTCGCTGGCGCTCCCCCGGCGATGGCAGGCGTCTTTTATTATGGGTTATTCTCCTGAGACGTGGCGGAGCGGAGGCACTCTGAGACACAGATATACTTTGCATGTTGCCTATAATCCAGTCATCTGCTCCGCACGGCCGACCGCTGTGTTATTCTCTGCTACTGGCGTCATCGGATGCTGAATGCATGGTTATTTGGTCAGCACACCGCTCTCCAGGTCGTTGGGGCGTTTCTTGGTCGAGTAGCTCCACAGTTGGCCTCACGAGGCTCATTGCCCCCATATCAGTCCTCCCTCCAACGAAAGATCCCTGGCAGTACCGTGAATGGAAACCGGGTCCCCTGCGTGGCAGCAAGCCGCGCTGACCACTCAGACACGGAGGCGGACAAGAAAGGGAGTAGGCCAAGAAAAATTAAGGTTGCTGATTCGCTTCTAAAATATCTTTGCCCGCTTACAGACACACAGTTGAAAGCAGATGCAGCACACCCGGTTAGTAGACTCTGCTAGTTTGGTCAAAACTCATAGTCATAGGGCCGGAGAATTCAGTAAAAAGCCGTCGGCATGTCAGTGAACATTTTGTCTCTAACAAAAGTTATTCCCCATGATGCGAGACATCACCACTAGAAGTTCGATGCAAACGCGTTGAAACAGCCTGTATAAACGAAGAAACCAGATTTGGAGACCTGTTGGCACATTAGACCGACCGCTAGGCGTTAAATGGTTGGATGTCCACGACTCTTCACAGAACGTTGAGCACGTAGGCTTGCCTGTTCTATAACGTAGGATAGCTGGTGATGTTTGGCATCCCTAGCAAAAGACCACAATGCTGGTGCCCGCACAAGTGTTTCGGAGCATACCGTTGATCGTACACTGTTGAAGAAGGGGCTCTGCAGCAGACCACGCTTATGTGTTCACACGTTGACCCAACGAAATTGCCAGTTACGATTGCAATGGACGCAGGACCATCGGGATTCGGCGATCGATCAGTGGAAACACCTACATCTACATCTACATCTATACTCCGAAAGCCACCCAACGGTATGTGGCGGAGGGCACTTTACGTGCCACTGTCATTACCTCCCATTCCTGTTCCAGTCGCGCATGTTTCGCGGAAAGAACGATTGCCGGAAAGCCTCCGTGCGCGCTCGAATCTCTCTAATTTTACATTCGTGATCTCCTTTTTTTCTTGAATTTAATTTTTTTATCTCTTGAAATAATTTAAAAGAAATGAGAAATGGTATATGTTGCCTACACTTCTACTAGTTAAAACGTTTTGCTATGTTTCTGTACTTATATTATCAGAAAAAAAACTTGGTGCATCAACATCAAATTTCTTATTGGCAATTACAATCAGTCGATTCCCTTGCTCTTAATAAATTTATTTGCCTCATTTTTTTTTTCAGTAATGAAGTGAGCAACATAATTCTGTGGTTTGAGAATACCTTGTCAACTGTTTGAATACAAATAAATTACTTACAAAAAGAGATACATTGTGTCTTGAGTATGACAAATGTGAGATTTGACACTTAGAACGTTTGACATGCTGGTGATAGTTTCTATAGGAACTAAGTGGCTGCAGTACTGAGAAAGAGTATGAACATTTATGAATCAGAATTGAAAGAGAGGGGCTAGAAGTGACAGGGGAATTTACCTATTTGGGAAGTAGGATCACAAGGAATGGTAGAAGCCGCAAAGAAATTGTGAGCAGAATACGGCAGGCCAAAATTGTATTTCATTTGAGAAAGAACATGTTTGGAAATGGGTCTTGAAAAGTCTTATTTGGAGTTTGGCTTTACAAGGTGGCGAAACTTCGCCAGTAGGAAAACAAGAGGGAAGACGATGGAGATTTGTTGCTACAGAAGGATGAGGAGGACCAGCTGGAGAGACAGAGCTCCCAATGAAGAGGTACTGAGAAGAGTACAGTTTAGGCACGTCCAAACAAGAACAGACGATCTCGTATGACACATTTTAAGACCCAATAACATCATTGAGACAACAGCAGAAGGGAAAGAATCGCCGGTGATGCCCAAGGATGTCATACATGCAGCATAGCATGTGTAATGTGGGATGCACTACACACGTGGAAATGAAGTGAAAGGCAGACAGAAAAGGGGAATGGCGTGCTGCTGCAAATCAACCTCAAGATTGAACACGAAAGAGAGAAAGAATTCCTTTTCGGCGTCTGAATTAGAACAACGCTGCAACAATCCATGCTAAGTTAGTGGAAGGGTGCTGCATCAGTGCACCAAAGTATGACGCATTGGTCAGACAGCGCGGATGCTTCCAGCGTGGTCAATAAAGTAAGAAGAGGCAGCCAAGTCAAATCGTCGTGGTGTAAGTTGGTCAAAAAGGTATTCGTACTCGAGAACGATGCACCTGCCTATTCTGCATGACACACGTTGTCTTATTCTTCTTCTTTCCTCATGTGAAGAAACCATTGGGCGGCGGACATCTACAGAGTGACAACGAAGTGTTTTTAGAGGTGGAACGTTTCTTGGAATGCCAAACTGCAGACTTGTACGTCCAAGGTCTTCGCCGTTTTATCCATTACTGGGAAAAAGTATTGAAGGGTGAAAGTGTAGAAAAGGACTAACACCACGAGCCTTTTCATGGCCGCAGCTTGATTATTTATAGATGATGATTAAAACTTCCCTTGTAATTTTACTACTAGGTTTGGATATGTAAATGTTTAGAGTTTATAAATACAGTAATTTGGGATATGTAAATGATTAGAGGTGCAGTTCTTTGTGACAGGTATAACAGCCACCAGAATGTATTATTATTGTTCGTGTTTAGTGTTGTCAGATGTTGAGCGATTAGTGTGGAGGATCAGAACACGGAGACTTCGCGTAGTGGTATGAGACAGCGTTATCAGCACCTGATAAGAGTTTGGAATGGACGTTATTGTGCGTCTCAATTTGGCCTGCTGGCCGAAGCGTGCAATATCTAGATTTGTGGAGCGTTCTGATGTGACAGTGGCCCAATGTTGCATGAGAACGTCTGACCACCACAAGAGAGGATCGCCGTGTTGTGTAGCAGGCATCATAACCTCTTCATATATGCACCTACCATACGAGAACAAGTAATGGACCTTCTGTAACATACTGTGCAAGCCTACACCACTGATCGGAGACTAGCAACAGCCAGTCTAAGGTTGCCCTTAACACCACAATATAGTAGGCTACGTCTGGAATGGTTCTGTGATCAGGAAGTAAGGACCACTGATGTGACGTCACAGTTCTGCAGGTCTGCACTACCTCCCCCCCCCCCCCCCCCCCCCCCCCGATCGTCATCATCGGTGAGTATGGTGGTCACCTGGGGAGAGGTCCCATTCCTCTAATCTTTTGCAGGGGCATAACGGTATTAATATTTGCAGCCTGCCGTCTGTGAACATTCCGTATTAAAGGGCAGACACAGATGACACTCTGTTAGCCATGCCAACGCACTATATGCTGGCGGACGATGTTGAAACCTTTATCAATAGATCTAATATCGCCCAGGTGGATGCCGTCATCGGATCAATATCGACGTCTTCTTAGCAGGTGTACTGTTTTTTTTTCTCCGGCAGTGTATTTTCCCCTGTGCGGTGCGATGCAGCCGAACATTTCCCCACATCCGTTTACCATCCACTCGGCTCCTGCCGGCGATGGACACGGGGTGGCGTAACGACTTGCAAGAAGACACCGGCCCGGCTGATGGATCGTTATAGAGGGCGGCCGATTGCTACATGGCTTGTAACGGCGATATTGCCATCGGCCGGTGTCCATCTGCTGGCGCGGCCAGTAATATTTCGTCTTATTGGTGTCGCGGAAACAACGAGCGCGGGGCTTGGATATTGCGGGGGTCGCAATATTTCCCCCTTGCCCGGCGCGGTCATATTTTTGTCCGGCTTGTTTACGGCGAGGGCCCCGTCGCGCGGCCGTATTGGAAACTCCGCCGGCAAACAAATGGACTGGCCCGCTGACAAATCGCCGCGGCCGGCACAGTATGGCACAGGCGAGGCGGTCCTAGCCGCCGCCGCCGACTGTGGGCGGTTGCTACCGTGCCGATATTTGCCCACCGTTTCCGCGATTTTATTTTATGGTACTCGTCTCTGCTTTGAAAATGGGCCGTGCTGACCGGATCCGCCGCTGTACCGGAAGTGGTGCCGTATAAAAAGCAAAAAACGACAGTCATTTTTGAAACTTTCATATCGACTCGTTTCATGAAGAAAGTTACAAAAATTAACATCAGTGGATAGTAGCGGATCATTATGATTAAAGTGCAGCTACTCACAGAGGCCCAATGTGGGCTGTTATTGTCGTATATCAGTGAAACTCGGTAAATGCGCTAATGTATTAATGCGAAACCGATTTACGCTGGAAAAAAATTAGTTCGAATTTTGATGATGTTTGGTTTGTAGGGCGCTCAACTGCGCGGTCATCAGCGCCCGTACAAATCGCCAATCTGTACACAGTCCAATCTAGACACTTTCACGAATGATGATGAAATGATGAAGACGACACAAACACCCAGTCCCTGAGCAGAGAAAATCCCCAACCCAGCCGGGAATCGAACCCACGACCCCACGATCCAGAGGTAGCAAGTTCGAATTTTGGCTACCATGTGCAAATCTGGCGCTGTACAGCATCTTATCGATGTCTCCAGTGCTCGTACTGAACAAATTATGCAAGCGGCAGTTAATAATAAAATGAATATTATTTCATTCACAGTTGTTTGACCTTTTCTGAGTATTTCCTGTTCGCAATCCACTACATATGGAAATATTTCTATACGTCTTTCTAGTACTCACAGCCCCAGATTTGCACCTGGTGGCCACAATTGGAACTATTTTTTCCCAGTGTAAATCGGTTCCTCATTAAGACATTAGCATATCTACCAAGTATCTCTGCCATACGATAATTACAGTGCAGACTGGACCTATGTAAGTAGCTGCAGTTTAATTATAACCACCCAGCACATTAAATATTAGTCATCCCCTTAAAAGAACACATACGTCCCTTCTGACCGCTTTAGATGGTGTAGAACTGGTATCTGGTGGTTATGTGACGCTTCACTGCCGAGGTAAGTCATGGCAGTGAAATGGTGTATATGTGCCACATGGTTGTATTCTGTCACCTCAGTAAGAAGAGTCGTCGGGGAGGCATGAATAATTGCAGAAAACAGCTATCGTGTTCGGACGTGAGAACACGGTGAATGAAGTCCCCCTATTTGTTGGTATATCAACATATACTGTCCAGCGTCTTTAATGGCGTGCCGCTCGCAGACATGTAACTAGGCGTAAGAAGAGTGCTCCTACGAGGTAGGTTATCATCATCATCAAATTTCCTTCCTCGAAGATCTTTCTTCAGTTTGGAGAGGATACAGTAATCACTTGGAGCTATATGTGGACTCTAGGGTCGGTGGTTTACCTACTGCAGCCTTCGCACTTACCGCGGTGTGCAGTGGCGCATTGTCGAGGAGAAGACGAACACCGCGCGACAAACTTCCACGCCTCTTTAGTTGGACGGAGTCGGATAGTTTGTCTAGAAGTGAAGCATAGTACTGTGTCTTCACAGTGGTATTCCTTTCTTTGAAATCAGCCAAGAGAGTTCCCCTGGAATCCCTGAATATTGTTGCCGTGACCTTCTTTGTGGACGGAGTGACCTTCGCCTTTCTCAGTAGAGTTCACCTGGTTTAGGCCACTCAAGAGATTCTCTTTCGGACAGAGGATCGTAATAAAGAACCATCCCATGTAACAATGGATTCCAGTACTTCTTTCTGTTTACCACAGCACAGCTCCAAAAACTTGGTGCAATAAGACATGTGCTTCTCCTGCGAAAAAGTCTGCGCACCCATCTTCCACTAACCTTTATCAGGCTTTCCGGGCGGGAAGGAGCGCCTGGTCCCCGGCACGAATCCGCCCGGCGGATTTGTGTCGGGGTCCGGTGAATCGGCCAGTGTGTGGATGGTTTTTAGGCGGTTTTCTATCTACCTCGGCGAATGCGGGATGGTTCCCCTTATTCCGCCAAAGTTATCGTTATGTCGGCGATTGCTGCGCAAACAAGTTCTCCACGTACGCGTACACCACCATTACTCTACCACGCGAACATAGGGGCTACACTCGTCTGGTGTGAGACGTTCCCTGTGGCATACACCGGGGGCCGAACCGCACAATAACCCTGGGTTCGGTGTGGGGCGGCGGTGGGGGGAAGTGGACTGCAGTAGTCGTGGGGTTGTGGACCACTGCGGCTGCGGCGGGGACGGAGTCTTTCCGTCGTTTCTAGGTGCCCGGTTAACATACAATACAATACAATCCGCCTTATTCTTCTTCTTCACTTCATGTGTTAGACAACTGCCTGTTATGGTACTCCATCTCTTATATGACCTTCCAATTTCTTCTTTTACTGCAGTTTTAATTGCGAGCCTTCACCGGAAGTCTTACTCCACCCGTTTGTTGAAAGTTATCTGTAAGAGGGGGAAGAAACTGTGTTTAAGTGAATTTCTTGCCACGAATCGGAAAACTGTCTGACTTATAAAATTCCGATTACAGATTCAGATCTAGAATAGGCGTAGCTTCCGTACTTTTGAGCTTTAACTTACTTGTGCAGATTACTTTTTATGAGTGCGTTTTATTAATCTAAAATGCATTTGGTTCTCTGCAAATAAGAGTGCATAAGAGAGCGACCCAGAAGAATACTCAGAATGGTTAAGCGTTACATAATTTAAATTCGCTGTATTACAAAAACGCATGTGTTGAATTTATGTTAAAATTCACCAACCGAACACTATTTCTAATACTCAAAAATCATCATTTATGCCGGCCGGGGTGGCCGAGCGGTTCTAGGCGCTACAGTCTGGAACCGCGTGACCGCTACGGCCGCAGGTTCGAATCCTGCCTCGAGCATGGGTGTGTGCGATGTCCTTAGGTTAGTTAGGTTTAAGTAGTTCTAAGTTCTAGGGGACTGAGGACCTCAGATCTTAAGTCCCATAGTTCTCAGAGCCATTTGAACCATTTTTGATCATTTATGCCCTACAACAAATTCTTACCGGATAACTTGACTCTGCTCTGACTGCACTGCAAATTGTGACCTGAAGTAAATCACAGCGCCGCAGTTTGCCTCTTTTTTTTCAGGTTTCATTTAACTTGCTCTTTCAGTAAATAAGTTTTAACTCTTTTTTACAAATCATTAATTAGTGTTCTTGCAACAGCGCAAAGGGTTACCGTGAAAATTTTTACCGAACATATTTCTGTATGATAGTGGGAATATGCTCTGTGAAATACACTAAGGGGACAGAAGTCACAGGATTACCTTCTAATATCGTGTCGGACCTCGTTTTACCCGGGGTAGTGCAACATCTCAATGTGGCACGGACTCAAGTTGTTGGAAGCCTCCTGCAGAAATATTGAGCCATACTGTTCCCATTACCGTCCATAATTGCGAAAGTGTTGACGGAGCAGGATTTTGTGCATGAACTTTCATGTTTTGAAAGTTAGTCCTTTCAATGACACAAAAGTACTCAATTAATACGAACAATCAGCTCTCTCTCGCCGCATCGTTACACACGATAATGTTAGCTTCTACAAAATATTTCTGTTCCGGCGTAACGTCATCGCCATATTGGCGTATCACTCGGCGTGATGGTACGGGATGCCGTTGGATACACGTCTCGGTCACCTCTTGTTCGCATTGACGGCACGTTGAACAGTGGACGTTACATTTGAGATGTGTTACGACCCGTGGCTCTACCCTTCAATCGATCCCTGCGAAACCCTACATTTCAGCAGTATAATGCACGACCGCATATTGCAGGTCCTGTACGGGCCTTTCTGGATACAGAAAATGTTCGACTGCTGCCCTGGCCAGCACATTCACCAGATCTCTCACCAACTGAAAACGTCTGGTCAATGGTGGCCGAGCAACTGGCTCGTCACAATACGCCGGTCACTACTCTTGATGACCTGTGGTATCGTGTTGAAGCTGCATGGGCAGCTGTACCTGTACACGCCATCCAAGCTCTGTTTGACTCAATGCCTAGGCCTATCGAGGCCGTTATTACGGCCAGAGGTGGTTGTTCTGGGTACTGATTTCTCAGGATCTATGCACCCAAACTGCGTGAAAATGTAATCACATGTCAGGTCTAGGCCGGCCTCTGGTGACCGAGCGGTTCTAGGCGCTTCAGTCTGGAACCGTGCGACCGCTACGGTCGCAGGTTCGAACCCTGCCTTGGGCATGGATGTGTGTGATGTCCTTAGGTTAGTTAGGCTTAAGGGGACTGATGACCTGAGATGTTAAGTCCAATAGGGCTCAGAGCCTTTTTTTGTCAGTTCTTGTATAAGATATTTGTCCAAAAAAATGGTTCAAATGGCTCTGAGCACTATGGGACTCAACTGCTGAGGTCATTAGTCCCCTAGAACTTAGAACTAGTTAAACCTAACTAACCTAAGGACATCACACACATCCATGCCCGAGGCAGGATTCGAACCTGCGACCGTAGCAGTCTCGCGGTTCCAGACTGCAGCGCCAGAACCACGCAGCCACTTCGGCCGGCATTTGTCCGATGAATACCCGTTTATCATGTGCATTTCTTCTTGGTGTAGTAATTTTAGTGGCCAGTAGTGTATATACTGAAGGACATTGATTATTTGCATATCGCCATTTGCTTGCGACACACATTTGTGAATACGCAAAGTATTGTCAATTTAACGTACTGGAATAAACTTCATTAATACGATTTGCTTGAATTGTTGTCTACCGATCCGAGAAAGCAGGTTTCCTAGGCACCCTATATGAGACGAGTGGGCAGAACTTAACAATTTCTATTACAAAAATCTGTTTCCTTTTAAAGACACGAAATTTAGCTGATAAGAATAATAAGCATTCTCACTCTGCGTTGTCATATATGATAATATTTGCTTCTATAAAATTTTTCTATTACAAAAATTTGTTTTCTTGACTTCCTAACACAATATTATTTAACTAATCTGAATGGGGGAGGGCTAATTAGAATACTGAACACATGACTGACAGCTGTTCCTCAACACCAGCATTTAGATATTATAGGTCACAATGAAATCCTTGCACAGAAATAGCTACTGAACTCGCATTTGCAGCTACCTCTTTCTGAAGAGCTGTCTCTTTATACAATCAACTTAAAAATCATCCTTCACCCTCTAGTTACACTTATCCAAGTTGCTATTCCGTCACGATACAACACCCTCTCTCTACGACTTCATAACTACTATTGTCCGAGGTTGCGGCCCGATTCGACTGTTACCTACTAAGTTGCCCGCGCTTTTTTTGATAATTCGACCTCTGGAAACCTGAGACTGTGTATCACTTTTGTCTTAAGCATGCAAAGATATTTAATGAAATGATAATATTCCGAATAGACAGATAATTTTCATTGTATTTGCATTCAAAGAGGCACTAAGCGCTAATACCCCAGTCTAACTCTAATTTACTATGATATCATTTACTGTATAAACCTTTCAAGGTCTACATGTTCCTTCCGTTTCTCCTATATTCCTTTATTTTTCCTTTAGGTAACACGTTCCTAAATCTTTCCTTATATCCTAACTTCCTTTACGATCTTGTCTTGTACATTCTTCCACTCTTCTTAGAAACTTCATTTCTTGATTCTGTATTCTACTTTATTGGTATTCTGTTGTCACTCATGCTTCACTTTCATAAGTAAAGATTGCTACTGCTACAGTTATGTAAAATTTTAGCTGGTTTCTTTCCTGACTTTACTGCAAACTTCTTACGATTACTCCACAAACGGACGTAAATTTATTTAATGTTTAGTCCGTGTCATGGTTATATTCGTAAGTGATATCGCATCATTGATTTAAATTGTGTCACTTGTTCCAAGATTCTATTATTCAGGACTATTTTAGAGCTTATTGGTTGTCTGCCCTGAACTGCCATTACTTTGATTTATCTATAGACAACGTTAGGTTGTAATCTGAGGCTATCTGCTGCAACTTACAGACTCCCATCTGAAGACAATTTTATTCTCTGTAATCACAGATCATCTGCATATAAAATTGCATTTATTCTAATGTCACGATCTAAAAATTCCGATTTATGCTGTTACAATAACTGTGAGAGTATAAATGGAAGATGTACAATTATCCATTCAACTGGTCAAACCCTCTACATTGATGAATTTTTTTTCTTTATCGTATTTCGATTCTCCCAAGGGAGGGGGGGGGGGAGGGGGGCTGGCAGCAGTGTAATATGCCGCTCTGCAGCCTATAGATAACGTTAAAAAATGTAATGAGGTGACCTAACCTAAAAAATAAAAGGAGTGATAAAACGGTGACTGGTTAAAATTGGTAGACCCTAAATGGCGAAAAAGTTGTGAAGAAAACATAAGAAACAAAGAGGTCAGTGATGCTGATTAAAAACACTTAGAAAATAGACAAGCACAATTAAACAACACGGTGGCAGTCTGGTTTCTATTCGCAACACTGAACACTCACGGAAAACACTGCACTATAGAGTACGAAGGCACATGGGTATGGGTTGGGGGGGGGGGAGGATCCAGAGAGATGAGGGGGGTGGAAAGGGGTAGCCGATGGAGGGAGAGGGCACAGAAAAAGCGGAGAGCGGGGCGGACGCGAGAAAGAATTGGGAAAGAGAGTTGAGGGGAAAGAAAAAGGACTTGGGGGGAGAGAATGAAGTCAGGGAGTGGGTAGGTGGAGAAAAAACAGGATGGAAGGGGAGGAAGAGGGACCGCGGGAAAAGAACAGAGGGAGGGAGGGGGAGGTGAGGATCATAGTTGATAGGAGAGATAAATGGACGAGGGCATCATCTATGAGGTGGAGTTGATGGAAGACCTCGGGAAAGGAGATGAAGGCGCGGCAGTGAGCAAGGGTTGGAGAGGAGAGGAGCAACCAGGGGACGAGGGAGTTAAAGTCGGCGGGAAGCGTAGAGGACATGGACTTGTTCGAGGAAAAGAAGTAGATGAGGGAAAGGAATCAGGTCATACCGGATAGGCGTGGGGGGGGGGGGGGGAGGGGGGGGGGCACGGGCGGCGTACACGGAAGGCGAAGTGAAGGCGCTCGAGGATCTGGAGGGACATATTGAATTTTTTTTTGGGGGGGGGGAGGGATATCCAGGCGCATTGTTGAGCAATATAATCATCAGGGAAAAGGGGGAAAGAGATGGGAAGAGCGAGTACGAACCGGACAGAGCATCTATTTGTAGCGACTTGACGCGGCCACTTCTTGTCTGTTAGTATGAAACTGTTTTAAAACTGTTTTAAATATCTTGCAAGAGTAAAGTACTGTCATCATTGTATATATTATATAGAAATGGAAGAATATATTATATAGACATGGAAGACATGTATATATTAGGTTTTCGAAGGTCTTAAGTAGGAGCCTGCTGCCATCTGGCGGTACTCCATAACACCATACAGCCCGGACACTGCAGTGTCAGCTGTCAGCACGGACAGAGCAAGTAACATTTTGTATACTAAATATAACACCAATTTTTTCGAGTGTCTACGATATGTACGGCTTTATCATTACATGCATGACGTGACTGACACTAATGCGTCTGCTTCATCGAGGTATGTACACCTCTGATACTTTTTATTGTACTGTTGACGCTGGTTGTTCCCTAACTATCGCGCCGGCCGGTGTGGCCGTGTGGTTCTAGGCGCTTTAGTCTGGAACCGCGTGACCGCTACGGTCGCAGGTTCGAATCCTGCCTCGGGCATGGATGTGTGTGATGTCATTAGGTTAGTTAGGTTTAAGTAGTTCTAAGTTCTAGGGGACTGATGACCACAGATCTTAAGTCCCATAGTGCTCAGGGCCATTTGAACCCTAACTATTGTTATTTATATTACAATTAAGTTCCTATGTATCCAGAGCTAGATGACAGTGCACCACATAGTTGCACTAAATTGATGCATGTCTAAGACAAAAAAAAGATGCAAAACTGTAAACTCTGATGGCCTATACATGAATGTGTGACATCGCACCGCAATTTCATCGCTCATCTGAGAAGGGTAGTAAACAGGAGACATGCCGATGCCAAGGCGTAAATTCTTTGTGAATTTCATTCCGTGTCTCAGTGGGACAGGAACTAGGCCTCACCGGCCGGTGTGACAGAGCGGTTCTAGGCGCTTCAGTCTGGAACAGCGTGACCGCTACGGTCGCAGGTTCGAATCCTGCCTCGGGCATGGATGTCTGTGATGTCCTTAGGTTAGTTAGGTTTAAGTAGTTCTAAGTTCTAGGGGACTGATGACCTCAGATGTCAAGTCCCATAGTGCTCAGAGCGATTTGAATTTGAACTAAGCCTCGCAGATTGGCGCGTGAACAATACACACAAATTACAGCATTTTAGAGATGACGTGTGGTTGTGCTGAAAGAAGCCTGTTAGAGTAATCGACGAATCACCTGTCATTTGAACAGGAGCGATGCCACTACTCACGAAAGGGTGAACCGTGGCCGAACGCAGCGCCAAGAAGGAAGCGGTCGACCTGGAGAGACGATGGAACGCGAGGACCGAGCAATCGTCACACAGGCTCTAAGTGCCCCGGATTCATCATTATCCGACCTGCAGCCGGTGATTCAGTGGTCACAAGCTGCATTGATAGCCGGCTCACAGAAAGGGGGCTGAGCTCACGGCGACCTTTTCGCCGACTACCATTGACCTTTGTACACCAACAAATCCGTTTGCAATCGTGTCGGGCACATTCGGCCTCGAATCTCATTAACTGGAATGTAATTTTCAGTGCTGAGACCTGCTACAAATTTGCCTCCGGTGACGATCGAAGGCATGTCAGGAGACGACCCTCACTGCGGTGGGATACCAGCTTGATTGTCACCTACCATACGGCCCGAAAATCACGAGTTTCAGAGCAGGACCCCTTTGGTTGTCATCCGTGGCACAGCGGTACGTCGACGATAGTCTAGGTCCTCTTTTGTTGCCCTTCATGGCAACCCATCCTGGGCTTCCATTTCAGCAAGATAATACCCGCCTGCACATGGCGAGACTTAATACTGCTTGTCTTCGTGGTTGCCAAATCCTACCTTGGACAGCATGGTCGCCGGATCTCTCCCCAGTTCAGAACGATTGGAGCGTTATGGGCAGGGCCTTCCAACCAGGTTAGAGTTTTGACGACCTAATGAGCCAACTGGACAGAATTTGGCACAGTATCCCTCATGAGGACTTTCAACAACCTCTATCAGTCGATGCTAAGCCGAATAACTGCGTGCATAAGGGCCAGAGATGGACCGTCGCGTTATTGATTTGCTCAGTTTGAGAAGCTCTTTTTCATTTATCCATCCAATTTTTCTGATATTGTAATTATTGTTTCGTCCGGGCACATCTATCGATTTCCGTCCTATTCGGGTGGTGCCTCGTTTCTTTGTCTTAGAGATATTTTGAAAAATGTTCTTCTAAATGTACTTGCACCTTTAGAATGTAAAAAAAAAACCTTTGAAAATGCTAACTTAAATTTAAAAAATACTTTCAGTTTTGAAAATGGCAATTAAAATTTGTCGAAACTAGTTGTCCACATATGTATTTCATGCAGTCTGGGCTAATTAAAACTCCTCCAGCTAGAAGATTATGTTTTTCATAATACGAGAGCGCTATCATGCCGACGATGTCAGGTAAACATAATTCTTCAACTGTCGTACGCACCTCTTTTCCAGAGCCACCAACTACACAACGAATCGGATCCCAGTTGGTATCACAAACAGCAGAGAAGTACAGAGAGCCCTGAATGAGCGCACATGCATTTAACTGAACTCTGTGAGTGACTCTGCGTTCTCTCACTAGACGCAGACCAACTCGTCGCTTGGAAACGACAAGCAGAGAAGTTTCATGAGCGGCGGAAACCGACTCTTAACATACACTCGGCTCAAAGACTTTATTCAGTCATATCGCCAGCAGACCATGCATTCCTGCGGATGAAATTAAGGATAGCAGCATACTATGTACATTGAAGGAAAAATCTCAATACCAAAAATGATTCATTAAGAGTAATGAAATTATGGGAATATGTTTGTCTAGGTAACATAAAATAGGTGCCACTGAAACCGTATGCGGGTCTTTTTAAACTTACTGGACTACCGAATGCTAATGCAAATAAGAGCTCTGATATTTTCTTTTATAGTAAGTTATTTAGGGTCGCCACCCAAGGAAGTTGAGAATAAATTGATTAAAATTAATTAAAGAAATTATTAACTTGTTGCATAGTAACCATTAATACGTCAGTACTCTTATCAAATGATCATACTGAATGAAAGCAGTTATTTAAATTAAAACATAATTCTTTAGAATCTAATTAAAATCCTGAATTTGGACCTGCAAGAATACTGCGCTTTGGTGACGACAGGTTGGATGTACTAAGATCGATTTCGGAAGGGGTGGCTGCGTTGATGGACACTCATGAAGTATGAACACAATTTATTTAACCAAAAACACAAGTTAAACGCTATACAATAAACAGATTGTAATAACGCTGGCCGTTGCCTTAGTTAAGTTTAACACTGTTTCAAATGGTTGAATGGTGACGGACCACAGGAAGGGGAAGGTATGTGAAAATTCTGGGAAGAGGATAGGATAAATGCACGTACTTACGCAAGATCCATACTGAAGAACAAAGCTCTAGACACATTACGACTTCACCAAGGAGTCAGGGAAACAGATTCATCCTTTCCGAAGTAGTAATCTTCTGACAAATGCAATTGCTTGAAATATTCTCACATAAATAAAACCGATACAAGGCGGGGAAGGGGAGTGGACCACGTGGAAACTAGATTTTAAAAAAGGTAGCACATCTACCAGGAGGCTGAATTAAAAAAAAAAAAACAGATAAATTACATGCGCGACGCGCAAAGAAAGATAAGATGAACTGCAAGAAATTTATCTCTCGATGGAGACAGGGAGCTGAGAGCTCAACTGGCTCGTCCAAGCACCTAGTTCAGACTAACAAAGCAAGCACGCTATCTATTTGAAATTTCGCACGGTAAAATACACTCAAATCCATTAATTACATAGAACATTCAACACAACCTAAATTCAATCTAGGGAACACGATTGATTACCGCTGAACAACACAGAAGGCAAGTTCGTGCTATGTGATGCAAAATATAATGGCATATTTATCAAATCACAGATGAAACTGCAATAATAAATGGAAATATTCACACGAGAATGTATCCACGCACCCCTACACACTTACGAAAATATACTGTAACGTAGTGTCAGCATAACTACACGGGAAGACTTTGGACATTAGAAGATCTGGTAGCACAAAGAAAGTCCAGAAGACACTTTTTTAAATTGGTAAATTGCACCATGGCCTATCCTGGGTAAACTTCGGATCATATAATAAACCTATCGCTATAATAAAAAGTGGACTATACTACTTCAGCTGGCCTGAAGACTTATACATCTCACTCTAAGCTCAGTATTAAGTTACCGACCACACTCACCGACTGCCCCAGCACTCCCGAGAACAACGAATCTCCGCAAGTAGCCAGAACAGACCAAAGGGTTTGCTTCCGGTACCAATCTACTCACTGTCGCTAAAGACGACTTAGAAGGCACAAAACTCTTTGCTTTGACAGAACACCCAAAGTTGGCCAGACTGACCACAGAGACAGCAAGTTACATACTACTAGCTACCAATGGAAACACGAAAAATACATTCGCTTGCACTTTTCACACAGACATTAAGGAGAAGGATGGAAATATATAAGCATAAAATATATTCAGTGTAAACCTAATTTAGGGTATATATGTGAACAATTAGTTAATTTAAGTATTTTTATAGTGATGCCGTGCACACAGATCTTTCAGCACATTTAAGTGATTAGCATTGCAGGATCACAAGTTAAGATAAGCGCGAGATAAGCCATTGCAAACATGAAATGTTGGTACGTCAACAATCAGTGTAACAGCCAGAATGTTGATCGTAAGCGTGGAAAGGTGCATGCAATGTGTTGTACGGATGCCCGATATCAGTTAGTGGGATGGAGTTCCATGCCTTTTGCACTTGCTCAGTCAGTACAGGGACGGACTGGATACAGATGTGGTGATCGAACGGACCAAGGCAACATGTCGACACGTTGTAGAGCACGTTTGGTTACATCAGCTGTTATGTGGGCGAGCGATATCCTGTTGGAAAACACCCCCTGGAATGCTGTTGACGAATGGCAGCGCTGGTGGAATCATCACTGTATCTAGCACACAGACAGGTTTGGTGCAGGTCCTCAAGTTGTCTCCTCCTAACGAACACACAGCCATCACCGACATCGACGCAGAATCGGCTTTCACCAGAAAACACAACAGATCTCCACCCTGTTCTCCAATAAGCTCTCGCTTGCTACCACCGAAGTCGCAAGTGGTGGTGGTTTGGGATCAGTGAATGCACGCTACAGGACGCCGGGCTCGGAGCTGTCCTTGTAGTAACAGATTTTTTACAGTTCGTTGTGTCACCGTCGCGCCAACTGCTGCTCCCGCTACAGCTGCAGATGCAGTGCGAATCACCAGAGCCATACGCTGAACACGATGGTCTTCCCTCTCAATAGCGCCACCTGGCCGTCCACAGCCCGCTCTTCTAGCGACCGTACATTTTCGTGACCACCGCTGACAACTATAATGTACACTGACTACATTCGTACCAAGTCTTTCTGCAAATTCACAGAAAGAACATTCAGCTTCTCGTAGACCTATTACACGACCTCGTTCAAGCTCAGTGAGCGTCTTTATCGACTTAAAGGCGACATCAGCTCTCCAAGTCCAATCTCAAATGTATCTAACGCTCACGACCCTTACATCGTGTATTTAAGGCAAACCTAATCTGCATCCTCATAACGGCGCTATTAACGATATTCTTATGCGACTGGCGCAAAATCTGAATTGAAACCACCTTTCAGATGTAGAAACACGCCTACCAACTGTCGTTGATGTCGCACAAGTCCTTCTTGACCTTGCTAGTCCTTTTTCATTATATGTACTGCCTTTCTTCGAACTGATACTTAAATAACAGATTTGTCTGTTTAATGGAGTAGGATATGAGTTTTAGTGTTGGGAAGTATTTTTTTTTCTAGGAGGGGGCAGGGGGCAGCTGCCTTCCCTTACCTGTCGCTGGGTATGTCCTTGTATACTGCAAATAACGTAGATTGTAACAGTCAGTTTTAGTCCTCTAGGTGAAGGACTAATGATCAACTAGAAAATAATTAAATTTTTGCTGTTGGGACATCCGCACCTGTTATATGTAATGTTAATGATTAAAACATCCGTTATAGTTCTGCAATTATTTCTTGACTGAAGTCTTTACATAACCAGCTTTCAGGGACTGAATCCCATCTTCACGTGTATCTACAAGCTGCCTTACAAGGCTTTGACTTGAAACTGAACGCTTTTATAGATACATCTTAAGATGGGGCTAAGTCCCTGAAACCTGGTAGGCGCTTCAGTCCGGAACCGAGCTGCTGTTACGGCCGCAGGTTCGAATCCTGCCTCGGGCATGGATGTGTGTGATGTTCTTATGTTAGTTAGGTTTAAGTAGTTCTAAGTGCCAACAGTGCACACTGCACACTGATGACCTCAGATGTTAAGTCTCATAGTGCTTAGAGTTATTTGAATTTTTTTGAAACCTGTTAGTGTAAAGACTTCATTCAGGAAATAACTGTACAAGTTAAGCGGACGAGTTAAGCATGAACATAAAAATAATTAATTAAATAATCCTGATACCATTTTCATGATCCTGGTTTAGGTTCCCGTAGATCATTTTCGGAGAATGCGGGTATGGTGCTTTCAGCAGTAACAATGATTTCATCCCGGATGTTTGGCTGTCCCTGACAATCTCGACGTCGACGCCGCCCTTCGCTTCGTCTCTCGCGAATGTGGCCGTCGCGCGTGTAATCGCTGGTTCCAATGGTCCCTGTGTTCGATCTAAGGTGAGGCGTAAATCGCGCTGCCGCTGCGCTGAATGACGCCTTTGTGGGCGGAGAGGGGCGCGGGCGGATCCCACGCGGCAGGTGGGTGGCAGAGGTCGCGCACTGTTGGCACAACTGCGCGCCCTTCAAAGGCGCCGCCGGGCCGCGTCTTTCGGGCCGGGCTCTTTCGCCGGCGGCTGTGTGTTGCATTATTCGGCGCGCCTCTTGAGGAACCGCCATCGCATTGTGCCAGGCAGGGCTTATACGGGGGCGGGTCGCCACGTGCGACATCGGCCTGTCCACAGTTTACCTAGCTACTTTCCAGGAGACACTGGAGGACGGGACAGTTGCCGGTGACCCAGAGCCTGGAGCGTCGCAATAGCCCCACAGTGGAAAAGAAACAAGATGATCCGACATGAAAGAACCCGACGATTCTCAAAGTCTGAAGTGTTGAAATCACACTATTAATTTCGTATCCTGGAAGTTTCAAACATACACTGCCATTTACAAATGTCCATCGAGAGTTTCGCATTGTGGGCCTCGGATTCAAGTCACCGAGCTCGGTAGCGCAGTGGTTAGCACTGAGACAGAGAAGTTGCTGTCCATGCATCAGCACGGCTTTAGAAAGCATCACTGCTGCGAAACGCAACTCGCCCTTTTTTCACATGATATCTTGCGAACCATGGATGAAGAGTATCAGACGGATGCCATATTCCTTGACTTCCGGAAAGCGTTTGACTCGGTTCCCCACTGCAGAGTCCTAACTAAGGTACGAGCATATGGGATTGGTTCCCAAATGTGTGAGTGGCACGAAGACTTCTTAAGTAATAGAACCCAGTACGTTATCCTCGATGGTGAGTGTTCATCGGAGGTGAGGGTATCATCTGGAGTGCCCCAGGGAAGTGTGGTAGATCCGCTGTTGTTTTCTATCTACATAAATGATCTTTTGGATAGGGTGGATAGCAATGTGCGGCTGTTTGCTGATGATGCTGTCGTGTACGGGAAGGTGTCGTCGTTGAGTGACTGTAGGAGGATACAACATGACTTGGACAGGATTTGTGATTGGTGTAAAGAATGGCAGCTAACTCTATATATAGATAAATGTAAATTAATACAGATGAATAGGAAAAAGAATCCCGTAATGTTTGAATACTACATTCGTAGTGTAGCGCTTGACACAGTCACTCGATTAAATATTTGGGCGTAACATTGCAGAGCTATATGAAGTGGGACAAGCATGTAATAGCAGTTGTGGGGAAGTCAGATAGTCGTCTTCGGTTCATTGGTAGAATTTTGGGAAGATGTGGTTCATCTGTAAAGGAGACCGCTTATAAAACACTAATACGACCTATTCTTGAGTACTGCTCGAGCGTTTGGGATACCTATCAGGTCGGATTGAGGGAGGACATAGAAGCAATTCAGAGGCGGGCTGCTAGATTTGTTACTGGTAGGTTTGATCATCACGCGAGTGTTACGGAACTGCTTCACGAACTCGGGTGGGAGTCTCTGGAGGAAAGGAGCCGGCCGGAGTGGCCGAGCGGTTAAAGGCGCTACAGTCTGGAACCGCACGACCGCTACGGTCGCAGGTTCGAATCCTGCCTCGGGCATGAATGTGTGTGATGTCCTTAGGTTAGTTAGGTTTAAGTAGTTCTAAGTTCTAGGGGACTTATGACCACAGCAGTTGAGTCCCATAGTGCTCAGAGCCATTTGAACCATTTTTTGAGGAAAGGAGGCGTTCTTTTCGTGAATCGCTACTGAGGAAATTTAGAGAACCAGCATTTGAGGCTGACTGCAGTACAATTTTACTGCCACCAACTTATATTTCGCGGAAAGACCACAAAGATAAGATTAGAGAGATTAGGGCTCGTACAGAGGCATATAGGCAGTCATTTTTCCCTCGTTCTGTTTGGGAGTGGAACAGGGAGAGAAGATGCTAGTTTTGGCACGAGGTACCCTCCGCCACGCACCGTATGGTGGATTGTGGAGTATGTATGTAGATGTAGATGTAGACTCGCATTCGGGAGGTCAACAGTTCAAACGCGCGTCCGGCCGTCCTGATTCAGGTTTTCCGTGATTTCCCTAAATCGCTAAAGGCAAATCCTGGGATCGTTCCTTCGAAAGGGCACGACCACTTTCCGTCTCCATCTTTCCCTAATCCGAACTTGTGCTCCGTCTTTAATTACCTCGTTGTCGACGAAACGTTAAATAATAATCTCCTAATCCTCTTCCTTCGAATTCAAGTCCATAGTCAACAGAACGTCAGTCCCAGAAAATGGTCCTGGGGTTCGAGCCCACAACCACTTTATACAGGTTAACTTGAGAACATAAATGTTACATCCAAAGTTCGTACTGCGGCGGCGCGGTTCTTTCCGTCCCTCTACGGCGAACCTGCACCTACCTGTGAACATTGTCTCAGCATATCATCAGTAGGGAAGCCGACCGAAACCTACTGTACTTCGACGTGAACCAGGCTGCAATTAAAGTCACTAATCTACGTTTCGGGAGAAATTTTTCAGACGAAATGAAAGGTTCGAAATTTTGTCCTCCATTAATATATTCTGAAACTTAGGTGAACAAGTATCATTGCCAAGCCCGTACTAGTCTTAACACAGTCACTCCCAATCCCTTTCACTCATGTTAGCAAATTTATGGTGTTGCATTTCCCTAAAACGTAATAGCTGCAAAAATATTGATTGATTTTGATTGAGAACGCTCGCCAAATATTAAGTCTGTAGGTACCAAATGCAGTCACAGCTTCTAGCCATCGACCTGCTCAATACGCCACGCGGAATATATGTCTTTTCACGTCACAAAATTCACTTAAAAATTTCGAAATTTCTATACGCCCATCGGAATAATTATGCCGTCACTTTAGCACACTTTTAATTTATGAAACACTGCTAGATTGGGCAACTTATCGTTTCCATCGTAACTACTACTACACACGTCCGAACCGTTTCATGGCTAGGCTCCCACTCTTTCTAGAATAATCTAAGTCTTCTCTACCAGCAGAGAAATGCGCGCGAAGAATATTGCTTTACCATTGGTCTGTTTACTCAACAGCCAATAGCAAAACAACATTCTCCCGCGTCAATCCGCGCTTTTCATTAATAACCAATCGCAAAATAGTAAACCTAACGACTGCACTTTTTACCGACGTAATTATCTAACATGCTGAAGTTTTGCTTATGCATAAAGTTATTTACTATTGTTATTTATACCTGAATTAGCTTTCCCTTTACCATAAACTTACTTTACAAATCTATTCTACAAAAATCCCTTTTGCCCATATCCATACTTCTTCGAAATGTTCCCACACTAAATCCTACCACATAACTCGTTAAACAATTATCTTCATATTTACCTTAAACCACACTCACGCATCATTCATACTGCTAAAACACATTTATAACATTTTACATACACAAAAAGACATAATAACACTTTATGAAAATACTAGAACAGTTTAAGAAAAACCTTCTATTACTTTAGTGCACTCTAGTGGGCACAATCGAATCTAAAATCACAGTCCCCCTACCCCATATTTTCCTCTGTCGGCTGATACATAAACTACGTGCGCGTCCAGTCTCGCATCGCCCTCCGTCTCTATCCAGCTCTGAGACACATCTCCCACATAACCGCCTCCAAGGTAGAATCGTTATACGGCGCTACGCCTCAGTACCTGCCCATTATGGGCAAGAGACTTCACAACTGAAGTTGCCAGCCAGCTGTCCCGTCAACAACATCGTACGACCAATCAAATGGTTCAAATGGCTCTGAGCACTATGGGACTTAAGTACTGTGGTCATCAGTCCCCTAGAACTTAGAACTACTTAAACCTAACTAACCTAAGGACATCACACACATCCATGCCCGAGGCAGGATTCGAACCTGCGACCGTAGCAGTCGCGCGGTTCCGGACTGCGCGCCTAGAACCGCTAGACCACCGCGGCCGGCTACGACCAATCCAAAGAGAAATTTACAAAATCCAAGTATACAGCAGGGTCGTCAGCAAGGGCTAGTATGCCGCATTCCGAATAGCTCTATACACAAGAGTGATCCGTCCTGGCTCTTTTAAACATAGTCAGTGAGCTAGAATCTTCAGACGATATTTATTTTTAATGGAAACGGTCGATTCATCAGAACGTTGTGGGAGGAAATGATGGAGAGAATACAGTTATATTAAAAATACTGATCTATTTGCTATGAAACAATGTTTTTTCAAGTTGAAATGGAAATGATTTACAACTACTTTCATAAAAAAATGTAAACAGCAATATGCTTACAATGTTAAGATTTTTCTGAATCTCCAGTGTGATCCTGTTTTACAAACACGGTATCTGTGCGGAAGGCACGTGAATGCTTTCTGGAAGACTTTAAATTCCGGTGCAGATCACTTTCCAAAGTCTGAGCAAGTTACAAAAGGGACATATACTGGATAGCATTAACTTTTGATCCCAGCATGACTGAGAACCTATGATAAAAGTAATCGCAAGTTGCGAAACAGACTCACAAAACTGTGAGCTATGCAGTGCAAAGACAACACAAATGGAAAACACGACACTTATTCCTAAACAACCAAAGGAGCACCCAACCAAAGCAGGGTACCGAACGGCGAGTCTCTGACGATGAGACACGAATCGGCGCCGTGTTCTCTCCCCAAAATCGACTACCAACTGCCCACTCTCACACAAATTCTGAGAATTAACTTGGAAGGACTGGAAATCGCAAGATTTGCTGCAGTGACAACTGAAAATCACCAACTTTCTTCCTGCATGCAGGAAAAGCTTTTTTTTTTTAAAAAAAAATCTTGATTACAAACCATAATAATTATACAATATTAACCCACTTCCTTATCTCATTAGTGGGTCATAATAATTATACAACTGGTACTTATATTGCAGCTAGTGACAATTTTCAGGTGAGCTACAGTTAGTGTTACATACAATGAGAATTTAATGTGTGGTACCTAGGACTTATATCTATTTCTTATAAATAATTCCTATCGCCTGAAGCGTCACATGTGTGCCAGTGAGAGATATAAACCTACTTTGATAGCCTTGCTCATCGAACTAAACCCGAAGAGCGTGCCCCTGGCACCGGGCAGGCCACGATGTTGATTCGCTGCAGTTCCCTAGCATAATTTTCCTAAACTAAGTCCTACAAACTAACTTATCCTACGTCATTTCCGGTGCATGTCCTTATCGGTAGCATTGACCGCCAATCCCCCTAATCCTGCACGTGGCGGATTCCAACTATGATGGAAAGTCGGGCAGTCCACGCACAGGCGGTATGGGAATAGGGCTCTGGACGCAATCAGTGTTGGTTGTCTTAGTTATTCAGTTCATGTCCCTCAAGTATTCTGTTAAAACTTTCCATGATACCTCGTTGGCCAATGTATTTGGCATTTGGAAAGTGTCCTCACGTCTAAGCAGTTGGTATGTTTCGTGGTTTGGAAGTCTGTCTCGAAATGCAGTCGCAACATCATTGAAGAGGGGACACTCGTAAACTACATGTTCGGGGGTACCCTCCGGATCGCCACCGTCACACGCTGGTGCAGCCATCTTCCCAAATCGACTTAAGTATGTCGGGTAGGGTCCATGGCCAGTGAGAAAATGGATCAGTCCTCGTGTGGGCTCAAAGTATTTCAATTCCAAGCGTTCCCTTACATCAGGTATGAACTGGAAAGTTCTGCGTCCAGCCTCTTCTACCTCCCAAGACTCCTGCCAAAGTTCCTCCCCTCTTTTCCTTATTTCCCTTTTATCCACCACCCTAATACCCATGATGTCTGCAATATTCTCATAATTTCCCTTTTTGGCGCAGTACCAAGCCGCTTGTTCTCTTATTTTTATGTCCAGAGGGCAGAGCCCCATTATGACTAATAGGGCCCCCCCTGGAGATGTTCTGTAGGCCCCCACAGATCTTAATATCATGCTTCTCTGGACCCTTCTGCAGGAAAAGCTTGCAGTATTTCCTCCTCCAGCTCTTATTGTATTCTCTGTCAACCAACTGAAGGTTGATAATGTACTGACCCTCGTCTTATGATTGGCGGAATGATGTATGCTTGTTTAAATGCAGCTTGTTTCCCACACTGCTTACGGAAAAACAGTTGTGGCTCTGTTGCGCGCTTCCACTTTTAGGACAACCTGAGGTCTTTCGATGAAATCTCTAGGGAGCTCACGTGGCACGCACTGCTTTGAGACGTGCTTTTGAAGTACTCTGCTTTAAGAAATACCAAAAGCGGCTGACTGATGTGACCACTGCCCATGGGAGTTCCTCGTGCGAAACCTCCTGGATTTCTGTCCTTGTCTACCCACCGCCTAAAACTCGCAGGTGGCAGCAGCTGGGAGAAAAACAACCTAAAATGTCAGAATTCACAGGACCTGCTCTTCCATTCACAAAGTTTACGAGAGTGCAACATAAAAATTATTAAAAATAACAAATATGGCATTTCAGTCTTTGGTCGCTTTTTTTTTAATTTTCAATGACCGGTTTCAGGCTAGCTGCCCATCTTCAGATCATATATTGCAGTTACAGAGTAACCTGTCGATATAGAAATATCTATGACAGCGAACCAATAGTTCTGGTACCGACAGTTACTCTGTAACTGCAATATATGATCTGAAGATGGGCAACTAGCCTGAAACCGGTCACTGAAAGTAAAAAATAAGCGATCAAAGACTGAAATTCCATATTTTTATTCAAAGAACGATCGCGGCAATCCCGGTAAGACAATCATGTCTAGTTTTGATATAAAATTATTCCATGATTATAGTGTCGTTTAGAGACATGTGACAAACCATTAAAGTCACTCTCGTATTATTTCCATTCTCCATGTAGAGCGGGCTGTTCCATTAATGACCCACACGGAGTCACGGACTTTTCAACCAAATACTAGGTGAACTGTGAGTGGGACAGAGTCCGCAATTGGGAAACGGTGACTGTAGTGAACTGGCGGGTATTGCATTAGACTCCAGTCCTGATAGGGGCTGGTATTTTTCCTTCCAGTCCCTCCAGGACAGTCCTAGGTCCACTCAGCCTGATATAAAATTGATATCAATTTATTTCACTGGAGTAAAAAGCGCCCAGTCCACTGAACTCACCGTCCATCCCTTCCTGGTGCCACGGAGAAGAACGCCATATTCTACTTATAGTCAGGCCGAAAGCCCAGGCAGGAGGGTGTGCCAAAAATTTTACTTCTTGCAAGTGAAATCTCCCGAGACCTTGGCCAGAATCGAGGGGCAGGAACTACAGTATATTTAATTAAAGTCTGGAACAACATCTCCGAAATAAAAAATAAAAGCCTAGTATGAGTGAAAGCGATTTTGTTTGTGCGTGTACATAGTAAAGTCGATGACATGCTCGACATGTGCAGCGTAACTACGAGCGTTGGACAAAAATATGAAAACACCAACAACGCAACGTACAACACTGAAGCGCCGAAGAAACTGGTGTATACATGCGTATTCAAATACAGAGCCAGAATACGGCGCTGCGGTCGGCAACACCTATTTAAGACAACTAGTGTTTGGAGCAGTTGTTAGATTGATTACTGCTGCTACAGTGGCAGGTTATCAAGATTGAAGTGAGTCTGAACGTGGTGTTATAGTTGGCGCACGAGCGATGAGACACAACATCCTCGAGGTAGCGATGAAGGGGGGGGGGGGGGGGGGGGGTTCACGTACCGTGAATATCAGGGATTCTGTAACACATGCGACATCGATATGGCCGGGAAAAGATCCTGCAAGAACGGGACCAACGACGACTGAAGAGAGTCATTCAACGTGACCGAAGTGCAGACCTTCCACAAATTGCTGCAGATTTCAATCTGGGCCATCAACAAATGTCAATGTGTGAACCATTCAACGAAACATCATCGATACGGGCATTCGGAGCCGAAGGTCCAATCATGTACCCTTGATGACTGCACGACACAAAGCTTTCCGCCCCGCCTGAGCACATCAGCACTGACGTTGGACTGTTGATGACTGGAAACATTTTGCCTGGTCAGACGAGTCTCTTTTAAAATTGTACCGAGCGGATGGACGTGTACGGGTATGAAGACAACCTCATTAATCCGTGGAATGTTCAAGCTGATGGAGACTCTGTAATGGTGTGGGGCGTGAGCAGTTGAGGTGATATGGGACCCCTGACACGTCTAGATATGACTCTGACAAGTGACACGTACGTAAGCGTCCTGTCTGATCATCTGCATCCATTTATGTCCATTATGCATTACGATAGACTTGGGCAATTCCAGCAGGACAATGAGACGCCACACATGTCCAGAATTGCTACAGAGTGGCTCCAGGGACGCTCTTCTGAGTTTAAAAACTTCCGCTCGCCCCCAAACTCCCCATTATTTAGCATATCTGGGATGCTTTGCAACGTGCTGTTCAGAGGAGATCTGCACTTCTGTACTCTTGCGGATTTATGGATAGCCCTGCAGGATTCATGGAGTCAATTCCCTCCGGCACTACTTCAGACATTAGTCGAGTCCGTGCCACGCCGTGTTGTGGTACTTCTGCGTGTACCAGTTTCTCTGGCTTTTCAGTGTATCACGCCTAACCCATTGGGATTTAAAACAGCTTCCAGTCGTCCCGGAATGGATAAATAGGTCCCATATGGTTTTAAATAGACTCTTATACCATTCTTCCTGCGAAATGGCCGGCCGGGGTGGCCGAGCGGTTCTAGGCGCTACAGTCTGGAACCGCGCGACCGCTACGATCGCAGGTTCGAATCTTGCCTCTGTCATGGATGTGTGTGATGTCCTTAGGTTAGTTGGGTTTAAGTAGCTCTAAGTTCTAGGGGACTGATGACCTCAGAAGTTAAGGCCCATAGTGCTCAGAGCCATTTTAACCTGCGAAATAGTGTCAAGTGCAGATAACAATGGTGGAGGTGGATCGCGAGTACTCACCCTTCTCTCCAAGTAGACCACAAAGGATAATATTGAGAGCTGGTGACTGTGTTGGTCAGAGGAGATGCGACAGCTCATGAGTCCTGGAAGATGTGAGCTGTGTGGCCAGTGGCCCTGTTTTCTTGGAACACTGTAAGGTGTCAGGCAAATCCAACACCTTCCATGAAAACCCTGACATGATAGCAAATCTGGCAGTATATCACATAGCTCTGAATAAATCCTGACATTAAATTAACGAAAGTAATACGATCAACGAGTGAGCAAATGGAATACCGCAGACTAACACAAGAACGCCTAAATGCATGTCATACCTTCCCACCGTGAAACAGACGCAGTTCCGAGGGGAGAAACGAGAACAGAAGCCGAGAGCAGAACCGTGTTAAGCTAGAAGGCCCTACAGTAAGGGACGGACACCCACATCGCCTGCCGACCGCCAAGACCACCCCCCAGCCCATGTCAAAAGATAGAGCCCTCCGGAAGAACTGTATAGATCTTACGATAACACTAAAAGGGCCACACCAGCTGAAAGTTTTAGCGTGAGACTTTTTTGCGTCTCTGTTACGTAGCAAACATTAAAAACATTGCCTGAAAACACAGCCAGATAGCTTTTTTTTAAACCAACTTTGGTAAATTGTAGTAAAGAGAAGTTAGGGAGAGTTGCTTCCGAGACAGCGAGGCATGTGGAGCTGCGCCGCCCGCCGCCCCCTGATGCTGCCTAACCAACGACAAGGTAATGAACGCACATGATGCCGCGCGCATAAGGCTTCACTCAGAACTGCAGAAGTCTCATCTGTTACATCCCCTTTATTACATAATACTGATGTTGATCGTCAATTAAAGCTCATGGTATTCACATTTGCTACTTGAAGTTAAAATCCGAAACGCGATGTTTTTTCTGTTATATAGTTATTGAGAAGCCACATCAGCCACTGTAATTTACGACAAGTTAAATAAGTAATTAAAGATAATTGAGGGTCACTGTAGACTATTTTTGATAGTTTTCTCTTTTATGAAATTTAATTTAAACGTAGATTATAGATGTGATATGGCATAGGTCATCCTTTGATCCATTGTAGAACTTGGAAACCCATTCAGGGAATATTTGTGCCCATTTTTGTTGAACGCAGTTGGTTTTTATCATCCTGTATTAAAATATTTCCTTTTATCAATAGTGCAATTTATAAACAATGTTTTGTGAGTAGAATAAAAATTCCAATGGTAAACTTAACTGCTTTTTCGACGTTATTTTACCAGCTAACTAAAAATAGGAAAGCCTTGAACCCCTTCCACTAAATTTAGTTAGTATTAAGATTCTTTTACAGGGAGTGCAGTGGAGCTGACGCTGAAATATTTAAGTATTTGGTTATATCATCGCTAGTCTCACTGAACTCTTCTGAACTCTACATGTCATGTGTGGTCTGGCGTCTCCTTACCAGCAACAGGTCCCAGGTTCAAAGTAGTCCATTCCCTAAAAAACACGCTCAGAGCGTCGTTGCGAGAAAGTGGTAGGGAGACACGACTTAGAACAGACGGACACCACACAGAATGTTAGAACACAGCATCACCACTGGGCAGCAAACGTTGTACCATGGGATGGTCCTGGCCTTCCAAAATGGTCGCATAATTCTTGGGAGTAATGCGACTTTGCAGTATACCATGGGGCCAATGGATGAATACGGTATGGCTGCCCAAATCATCACCGAACCCCCGCCATATATCACTCTTGGGACAGAAGCTCGGTCAGCAGCTGGAAACAGAGTGCAACAAGACCCATCCTACGAAATGACTTTCTCCCATGGCTCCACAGTCCAGGTTTCATGGCTTCGGCACCAGTTCTTACTGTTACGGGTATTTATCTGGTTTTGAAGTACCAGTCCACCCTGCAGTTCCTTGCTTACTGAGCTCCTCCGTGTTGCATCAATGCTGAAATGGTTCGCGCATGCGAAATTCAGCTTCGTAATGACTTCTGCAGCTGTCGTTTTCCTATTTTTCGCCACACTCCTCTTCAGTGACCGTCTGTCACCATCAGTCAACGCACACTTTCATCCGTGTTGCGTCACAGCAGATGACATTCTTCAGCTTTCCCTATATGCGGTATAAATGTGCCTCGTGAAACACTTAAACACTTCGGCTTGGTTATGGAAGCTCGCAACATACGGGCACCAACCATTTGTCCAAGTTCGAATTCACTTAGGTCCCAGGTAATGCATTCACAACAACTTAGAACACTGCTCTGGCCACAACAGAGACTTGCGACATTATGAGAACATTGCTCAGGTGCCGCCAGAGCCGTGAATTTACTTTCAAAACCTTTTCTTAAGAATTTACTTTCACGAACATTAACACATTTAATCACACTATGTGAGCGTGGCAGTAGTTGCCAAAGGGTAACTGATGAAACAATTTAAATTTTTTTTTAATAAATGGAAATTTTGTTCGTGAAAGCCCCTTTTTTTGTTTTGAAACAGATTTAAAATTATAATCAGAAAGCAACCTGTAAATATCAAGTTACAATTTATTCAGAGGTAGAATGATTTTTTTTTTTTTTTTTTTTGATAGTATGAGCTTTTGGGCTGAGAACCTTGCCGCTCCTACTTAACACGGCCGTAGTCACGATCGCTCACAAGAACCTCTGAAAGACTACACTGGTGCAAATCTGCAACACACCAGATTACTTTAAACTAAAAATTTTAACAATTCACACAAACACATAAACTATCCACCCCGTAAGAGGGATTGAAATGGTACAAAACACTCACATTAAAAATTATTTGTCACCAAAAGTGCAACTTGTTTTTGAAAGAACTCTTCCAGTGGAAGGGTGGCAACTTTATATACTAAAATGACAAGCAGTTTTACATAAAATGTACCAACATGCTGTACATTACACGTATACTACCTCGCAACATGATAGACAAGATAAAAACATATTTCAGGAATTCGGCCTTTACACTTTAAGAAATAAATTCGTTAACACCGAATCCGACAAACACGACAGAGGCAGCTATTAATGTATGGCAGATTGACAGGGGAATTACTGAACAACCCGAACCGCAGATTGCTCTAACCCGCCCCAACTCCACAAGGGAAAACGGACCACCCAATTCATAAATAACCACCTTCCAGTGGGTGGGCAAACGGAGAAGAATGGTGGGACGACCCCAAAACAAAGCGGCTGGTGACCTCACCAAGAAAACAAGTGGAATTTAACAAGTAAATGAAACAACATATCTCCAATCACTTAACTTCAAATAAACTGCGATTTCTGACGAAGACCTGGCGCAGCACCCCCAACGCTCTCCCGAACTGTCCGCTGCCAGCCGCTTCAACGGACGCAGGTAGGCGCGCCGATCTCCCGTCTCACGGCGTCGCAGCTCACCCCGGCCAGCCCGATGTCGTGGTTTCTCTCCTGTTGCTTTCGTGTCGACCGCGAAGCCACTATCCCCTTTCTATACGGCGCTGCCCACTGGACTTACGTGGGCACCTCACATGCGCCGACGCTCAAGGCTGACCAGTCTTGTGTCTCAGTGCGCGACCGACCAACCGACCGATCCAACCGCCAATGATCGTTGCCCAAGTAACTCGAGCAGACTGGCGGCCTAAGGTACGTTGTCCAAGACGCGACGCACACTAGCGACTGCGACGGGTCGCTACGTGGCGTCAGAAGTTGCCTGCTGGCGCATGCGCAGTTCGAGTTTGGGATGCGACGCGCGACTGTTGCGACAGCTGCCGCAGCACTGCACCAGTGTGCAGTGTTGCGAAGGAAGTCGCACGACACAAAGACGTACGGCTGCCAGAAAGATGTCGAGCCAGTCAAGGAAAACTGAAATGAGCCACTCACAGGGTGTGAAGCTCTGTGAGCTGGTCTCGCAACATCCTTGCCTTTACGATTTGAAGAACCCTAGATATAGGGACACTTTGTTCAGAGACAGAATTTGGGAAGAAATTGATGCACAGTTGAAACTGGCAGGTGAGTGAAATACATATTATTTTCCCATTAATGCAAATTTTTCAGTCCTATTATGAAAATCAGTATAATTCATGCAGATGTAGAATTAGAATGATGAAAATGAACTTGCAGGTCAATTTTCGCATTACTCTTTTTTTGTGACGATAAAAATTGAAAACGGCAAGCACATTATAAAATGAACAATCTAAAGTACAACGAGAAAGTTACATTTTACAATACCTTCACTTTGAAAGTAAACGGTAAATTGGTGTCTTGATGATACCTTCCAGTTGTGAAAAACCACCACCAGATTGTTGTACAACTTTCTGTAATCAATAGGTGTTCGTTTTTGAGGAAGGAGTTTCTCAGCAGATTGCGCAAACAGTATGCTGCAATAAGTAATTTGTCACATTCACTTCAATTCACTGGTAGAAGATGGTGCTCAAAAAACTTGTGCCAAAAGTGCACAACTGTTTTACAAGGCCCTTCTGGTCTGACACAGTCCACAATTGGAATTCGTATTTTGTAAATCCAGGAGTCATCTTTTGAGTTCAGCTTGGCAAGATTAAATGTTCATGTCATCCATAACGATGAAAGACGTAAATTTTTGACATTTGTTGGTTTTGTTAGGGCGTCTACTTCTACTTGGGTATCCTCGTCGAGGTTCAGAAGAAAATACTAGAGGTGAGTAATTTATCCTCTTCCCAAGAATGAGAAGAAAATATATTGAAGGCAGCATGTCTTTACTTTTAAGAAACCTAAATTTCGTGGCATTTTAAATGTAATTGTCAAGAGCATATGGAGAAATTTTAGTAACTCATACCGGAGAAATATATGACATAAAATGGTTGCATTAGGTCCAAATGTGTCAGCGAAACAAAACAAATGCATTCTCTATCGTGTGATGACCACACGATTCACGTTGCGCGTCGACAGAACTGGCGGCTAGTCGCGACGCTCACGGAGATATATGAGCCCAAATCTCGGAAACGGAGATCGATATCATTCTGATCTCAACTTTAAAAATAATTTCGATACGTTAGCTTCTTTTCATGGGCAACGATGTATGACTTAACGTGAACCATACGCAAAGTAGCCAGCGACCACATTTTTCACTGTACACAATTCAAATTTTATGCAGTAGGTTACTTGTAAATTAAGTATCGGAATAACTGTGACGAATATCCGAAAAATAGACACCTCATTACCAAGCTGTTATGTGAAACTGTAAGATACGCAAACATCAATTTTTTGTGCCTTTTACTTTCCTCACAATCGATAGAGAAGTAATATACAGCGAATAAAACACGCAAAACCGTAAGAGATACTTTTCAATTTTTAAAGTAAAAGGAGAATCTGTATCGAAAAACTAACTCTGGGAGTCGATGTAGCTTTGTTCCATTAACATACAGTATTTTTTACAGCAAGAGAATCGGAATTCTTATTTTTCTTATGTATTTGAATCCGCCGCCGCCGACCAGAGCTTGGGAAACAGCGCGACTCCTGTCGTGTTGCGGCCGTATCGCCGTCTGCCAGGGTGGGAAAAGAGGAGGGGGCAGCGTCGTAGTCGCAGCCAACTGTCGCGTCTTGCACAACGTAGCTTGCGTACTAGCACTTCGGACGACAGACACACACTGACTGCCCCGCACTGAGCCGGCTGACCAACTGACCAGACTCGCCGAGACTGACAGACTGACCCCTACCGAGCTTTTTTTTTTTTTTTTTTTTTTTTTTCTTTATTGTATTTCAATTCCCCATCGGGGCGGGCTGGCAGCAGCATATGCGCTGCTCTTCAGCCGAAAGACATAGAACAAAACAATAGAAGACATTTAAAAACAGCAAAGGAGAGAAGAAGGCGAACATAGATATAAAAAAGGGAGAACATCATGGAAGGCAATATACAAAAAACGGGGTGACTGTAAAACGGAGATAAAAAAAACTGTTTAAAAGTAGCACACACAAAAAGCCACACTCTGCGACGATTAAAAGAACACAAGGCACAGTATTACTGGAGCATAAAGGTGTTGATGGATGGCATAGCACACAACGTAACACTGACGGCGAACCTCAAGGCAGTACACAATTAAAATCACACCTCCGGACGCACACGAGAAACAGCACGAAACACAACACTGACGTGGCACACTGATGATGATCAATACAGAGGATCTGCCAGGTTCAAGGAGATGAGGGAGACCTGAAGAAAGGAGGGTGGGGAAGAGATGGGGGAGGGGAATGGGGGGCGCTCGGAAGAGGGCCAGGTAGGGAGGGATGTGGGAAGGAGACAGGCAAGGATGGGGTGCAGGGTCTCAGGGGAGGGGGGGATGGAGGAAAATCCGCTCTGGGAGGAGGAGGAAAGAGGAGAAGGGGGCCCTGGGGAGGGGGGGGGGGAAGAAGGCCGGGTTATAGTTGGAAGGAAGGGTATATGTCACGGCGAAGTTCGTCATCCGGGAGGGGGAGGCGTTGGAAATTGCCCTGATGAAGGAGATGGAGGGTGTGGAGGTGGAGAGAGGGAGGGATACAGCGATAGAGGCGCGGCAACGGGCGAGGGGTGGAGAGGAAGGAGGAAACCAGAGGGTGGGGGGGATCAACCCTGCGAACAATGTAAAGGATGCGGAGATGTTGGAGGAACAAGAGGAGGTGGGGGAAGGGGATCAGTTCATACAGGAGCCGTGTGGGGGAAGGAAGGCGGATACGGAAGGCAAGGCGGAGCGCATGGCGTTCAAGGATTTGGAGAGCCTTGTAAAAGCGGGTGGGGGCGGAGATCCAGGCGACGCTGGCATAACAGAGGATAGGACGGATGAGGGATTTGTAGGTGTGGAGGATGGTAGAAGGATGCAATCCCCATGTCCGGCCGGACAGGAGTTTCAGCAGGCGGAGGCGGGAATGGGCTTTCTGCTGGATGGTCAGGAGATGAGGGGTCCAGGTGAGGTGTCGGTCAAGGGTGAGGCCGAGGTATTTCAGGGTGGGGGTGAGTTGGATAGGACGACCATAAAGGGTGAGGTAGAAATCTTGGAGGCGAAAGGAGCGAGTGGTACGGCCTATGATGATTGCCTGGGTTTTGGAGGGGTTCAGACGGAGGAGCCACTGGTTACACCAAGTGGTGAACTGGTTAAGGTGGGTTTGGAGGGTACGTTGAGACCGTTGAAGGGTAGGATAGAGAGCCAGGAAGGCAGTGTCATCAGCATATTGGAGAAGGTGAACTGGTGGGGGTGGCTTGGGCATATCAGCTGTATACAAGAGATAAAGGAGAGGGGAGAGGACAGAACCCTGGGGGACGCCAGCCGTGGGATAAAAGATACGGGAGTTGGTGTTGTGGAGGGTGACATAGGAAGGACGGTGCGAGAGGAAGGAAGCGACCAGACGGACAAAATTGATAGGCAGGGCGTAGGTTTGGAGTTTAAAGAGGAGACCGGGATGCCATACACGGTCATAGGCATTTTGGAGGTCAAGGGAAACAAAAATGGCGGAGCGACGGGAGTTGAGCTGGAGGGACAGAAGGTGAACAAGGTTGAGGAGTTGGTCGTCAGCAGAGAAGGAGGGTCGGAAGCCACACTGGGTAAGGGGGAGGAGGTGGTGTTGAGCAAGGTGCCGATGGATACGGTGGGAGAGGATGGATTCAAGGACCTTACTGAAGACGGAGGTGAGGCAGATGGGACGATAGGAAGAGGCGGCAGAAGGGGGTTTGTTGGGTTTGAGGAAGAGGAGGACGCGGGAGGTCTTCCACAGGTCAGGGTAGAAGCCAGTAGAGAGGATGACATTATAGAGATGGGCGAGGACAGTTAGGAAGGAATAGGGGCTTTCTCGAAGGTGACGGTAGGTGACACAGTCGTGACCAGGGGCCGTGTTGCGTTTGGACTGGAGGAGAAGTTTAATGTCTTGTGCTGTGATGGGAGTGTTGATGTCGGAGGGGGGCAACTGCCCCAAGTACTGGAGACTAGGAGCAAGTGGAGCGACGGAGGTATCAGCACGTTCCATGACGGTGGGGAAAAGAGAATAATCAAAGTGGGGATCATCGGGGATGGAGAAGACCTCGGAAAGGTGGGAAGCGAAGTGGTTGGCCTTACTGAGGTTGTCTGGAAGGGGGCGATCGTTATGGAGAAGGGGGTAGTGGGGAGCGGAAAGGGAACCAGTAAGACGATGGAAGGCAGACCAGTACTTGGAGGAGTTGATAGGGAGGGTGGCATTGAGTCGTGTGCAGGTCTGGCGCCAGTCCCGGCGTTTCGTTGCTGTAATAAGGTTCCGTACGTGTCGCTGTATTTGCCGGTGGCGTTGGAGTGTATCCCTGTCACGAGTGCGGAGGAAGGAGCGATAGAGGCGGCGGGATTCACGGAGGAGGAGGACAGCCCGCGGAGGGAGAGTGGGACGGTGTGGGTGGATGGTTTTAGTAGGAACATGGGCCTCCACGGCGTCAGTAATTACCGTCTGAAGGAAGGACGAGGCGCGGATGATGTCGTCAGGATGGCGATAGGTAAGAGGGTGGCTTTCGACCTGGGTGGAGATGGAGTCCCGGTAGGCAACCCAGTTGGCACGGCGATAGTCATGGACGACCTTGGGAGGGGGTGCAGGTTGCGGAGCTGGAGGGGGGCGGTTTGCAGACGTTATGGTGAGAAGGACAGGGAGGTGATCGCTACCTGTGGGGTCAAGGACGGCGACAGTGATACGCCCAAGGAGGTTGGCGGAGGCAATGACAACATCGGGGGTGGTGTTACTTTCGGGTCGGGTGTGCTGGGGAATGGGAACAAGGTCACCCTGGATTGTGGAGAGGAACTGATGCCACCGCCGAAGGGCAGCAGGAGTGCGGCTATGGACGTTGAGGTCGGCGGCAATCACATAGGTGGAGAAGGTGTGGTCAATGTGTGAGATGAAGTCATAAGGAAGAGGAGCAGTGGAGCGGACATAGATGGTGGCACAGGTAACGGTGAGGGAGGGGAAGAAGACGCTAAGGATAAGGTGTTCAGTGGGGTCATTGAGGAGAGGTTGTGGCCGGACGGGGATATGCTTAAGGTGGCCAATCGCGACTCCACCCTGCGCACGAGGACCAGGAGCATCAGTGCGGTGGAGGATATAGGGGGAGGAGCGGATAGAATGGTGGGGCTGGAGAAAGGTTTCGTTCAAGAGGAAGGTGTCGACCTGGTGGTGGGAGAGGGTGTGCATGAGGAGGTATTTGTTGGAGCGGAAGGAGCGAATGTTCTGGAAGAGGATGCGAGACTCGTGCCGCGCCATGACGGGAAGGAGGGGGGGAAGAGAGGGAAGGGAAGAGACTTAAACTAGGGTGTCGAGGCGGGTGAAGGTGAAGTGGGCTTGGTTGTGGGAGTAAGTGGCGAAGGTGTTCAGGTGGAAAACAGAGCGAGCAGCAAGGGATATTTGTTGGAAGGTGTGTGGGCGCTGAAAAGGGTGAATGTTTTGGAGTACAACGGTAATGAACCGGATGATGTCCTCGGCCGTGGGGGGTGGACGGAGGGAATTGTTAGGATGGACAGGAGGATCGACGGGACGAACTGGGACTGTAAGTTCAGGGGTGGCTGGAGGGGGTTTAGCTTTACACTTGTGGGAGTATGTGGGATGGGGGCCATTGCAGGTATTACAGGAAGGAGGAGCAGCGAGGTTGGGGCAGTTCTTGAGAAAGTGGGAGGCCTTGCAATGGGGACAGGTGGGGGGGTTTTTGCAGTTGGGAGTCAGGTGGTCATTGTACATCAGGCACCGTTGGCAACGGTAGGATTGGGGAGGGGATTTGGAGGATTCAACAGGGTGGCGACGGTGGTATATCAGGGCACCCTGGGTGAGGAGATGGTCTATGGACGGGGCGGACTCTGAGAATACCCGCATGAGGTAGGTGGGACCAGAGGCATTGTGGATACGGCGAGCAGAGCGGATTTCCAAGTCCGGGTGGGAGTTCAGTTCTACCAACACTTCATCCTCTGTGATCACCGGGGTGAGCTTGGTGATCACAGCGGTGTAGGTGGGGGGGCGACGGGGAGGCTGGGGCTGACGAGGAGTGGAAGCGGAAAGGAAGGGTGTCAGAGAGGCGTGGGGGCCAAACATAACTCGTGGGAGTTTTCGCAGGAGGTCTGTGTGAAATGATGGGGACGGGGACTTGATAAGGACTGAGTCCCTGCGGGGAATGAGTTGGGAGATGGGAGCACCAGGTAAGTACTTTCGTATTTCCTTGGTGAGGGTACGAGCGTCGAGGAACTTAGGATCGGGAGTGGACAGGACAAAGGTGTGGAGGGCGGGGGCCAAGGTAGGGGTGGCAGGAGGAGGGGTGGTGTCTATGGTGATGGCAGGGGGAGGGGGAGGTGGCGTTGATTTTTTGTGGGAAGTGGCGGGAGCAGAGTCGGTAAGGACGCGCTTTTGGGGTTTTTTGGAGACTGGAGGCTGGGAGGAGGGGAGAGGGACGGGGAGGAGAGGGAGGTGGCGGGTGGCAGATCCCTGTGGCGTAGTGGAGGCACCGGGAGAAGCAGCTGGTTCAGTGGTGGCGATGGTGGCTCGGCGCAACGTGATGCGTGCGGGAGATGCAGAAGACGAAGCGACGGGGTCGGTGAGAGAGGGGAAGCCAACCACCTGAGGGGCGGCAGCAGAGGCGGCAACAGAGGCGTACGTGAGGGCGGGTGTAGTAGTGGGAGCTGTTGAGGGTGTGGAGGCTGGAGGAAGGGTGTAGAGGTGTGGGTATACAGCAGGGGAGGAGATAGGGGGGTGGGTAAGTGGAGGAAGGGAAGGGGAGGTGGAAGGAGGGAGGCCAGAGGCGGCACTCCAGGAAGTGACTGTGGGAGAGGGGGAGGGGGATGTGTAGATGACGGTGGAGGTGGGAGTACTCATTGCAGACGAACGGCGACGGACAGACGGACGTGCAGCAGGCGGCGTCGGCGTCGGCGTCGGCGATGGGCAGCGGCGAACATCAGGCGGCGTCGGCGTCAGCAGCGGCGGCGGCACCGGTTGCGACGACGGCGATGGACAGCCAGCAGGCGGACGGACGGACGGACGGACGAACGAACGAACAGCGACAGCAGCGGGCAGACAGACAGACAGACAGACACACACAATCTTCGAAGATGGAGATTCCACCCTGAGAGTAGCCCAGGCTTTGCAATCTGACGCTTTCGAAGGAGGGGATCCAACCCTCTAGATGCCCCCCTACCGAGCTCATAGCGCTCCCTTAAATACACGTGAACAGGCAACTTTTCCCCTTTCACACCAGAGGGAGACACCAAAGCTGCGATTGCCACAGCGGCGCCACCGCCAGAAACGGAGGGCGGCTGCTTCACACTACGCGCTGCGGCGCCCTCTTCACAACAACAAATTTTACCACGGTTCACAGCCCAAGATCAAATACAGCAGCGTAACATGCAACCTTGGCAAGCATCTACATTTATATTCAATCATGCATTTCATGCGGTATTTTCGTATTTCACTCTAGCCTCTATACGTCCCTTATGCCTCTTGCCTAGCGCAGTCGGCGTCTACAGCAGTCGGCTCTGGCACTGTGCGAGATCCCTGTCGGGCTCTGCCTCCCACCAATACGAGATCTATTGAAAAAATTCCGGAATTTAGTCTACAAAATTTTTCTACGCTTAACTTTTACGTTTTGTGCATGGTCTCCTTCGAAATATTCTCGACCACGATTCATACACCGCTTCCACAGCCATTTCCACTTCCGGAAGCATCTTGGCACGCCTCTTGCTGGATCGTGCGAAACGCCGCCTGAGAATTTTCTTTTATATCGTTTATCCTTGCATATCTTCGTCCTTTCAACAGGGTTTTCATCTTCAAAAATAAAAAAAATCCGCAAGGGCCTGGTCTGGAGAGTACGGAGGATTAGGCAGCACAGTGATTTCAGTTTTTGTGCGATAGTCGCGCACCAACAGGGAAGAATGTGCGGGTGCGTTATCTTGATACAAGACCCATGAATTATCTCGCCACATTTGAGGCCATTTTCTTCTCACATTTTCTCCCAGGCATCGCAAAACGTCCCGGTAGCACCATCGATTAACAGTGGGTCCTCCGGCCGGAGTGGCTGAGCGGTTCTAGGAGCTACAGTCTGACCGCGCGATCGCTACGGTCGCAGGTTCGAATCCTGCCTCGGGCATGGATGTGTGTGATGTCCTTAGGTTAGTTAGGTTTAAGTAGTTCTAAGTTCTAGGGGACTGATGACCTCAGAAGTTAAGTCCCATAGTGCTCAGAGCCATTTGAAACATTTGAACAGTTGGTCCCTGTGGCACGATTTCATAATGAACCAATCCTTCATACTCAAAGAAAACTATCAGCATGGCTCTGACACTTGACATGACCTGACGATCTTGTTTTGTTCTTGGAGAACCTTTCCCGACCCATTGTGATGATTGAAATTTGATCCCAACATTATAACAGTAGACCCACGTCTCATCACCAGTTACGATTGTCTTGAGGAACATCTTGTTCTCATTTGTGCGATCCAAAAGTTATTTACAGATTGCGAGGCGGATGTGTGTCTGGTGTTGACTGTTGGGCCGTGGGACGAACTTGGCGGCAGCACGATGCATTCCAAAATGCTGTTTCAGGATTTCACGACATGATCCAACTGAAATGTTACATTCTTCTGCAGTCTCTCGGACAGCCAGTCTTTGATTGGCACGCACAATTTCGTTGACGTTCCTGACGTGAGCGTCGTCGGAAGACGTCTAAGGGCGTCCTGAAGGAGGGTTATCTTTAACTTCCGTCCGGCCTTTTTTAAACCGTGTGAACCATTTGTACCACCGAGTACGACTTAAGTACTCATCACCGTAGGCTTCCTGCATCATTTGGTGTGTCTCTGCAAAGGTTTTCATGAGTTTCACGCAAAATTTAATGCAGAAGTGTTGCTTATCTAACTCTGAGACATCGAAATTCGCAAACACAACGTTCTGCTCAGTACAACACTGAACAATAACTAACAGACATACAAGAATGAAATTTCCGGCAGTTACATATAAACACAGGCGTGTGGAGGGATGCCAACCGCATTTCGCTCCAACACACTATTGGCGCTAAATTACGAATGTTCCGAAATTTTTTTAACAGACCTCATACAGTATGTGGTGTATTGGTGGTATAGATATCCTCACTCGGAGGTTGCTCAAAAATCTCGGAGTCTACATCACAGTCGGGTGAGGCTACTATGTAAATATCATATTGTAAGTAGGCTGTTTAGGTTTTTATGTTTGTAACGCCACGAAGCGCTCTGTATGAAAATCAGTGCTGTGTGCAGTCTGTGGCTGGTTGGCATTGTTGGAATATTCGCCATTGTACTGTTGGGCAGTTGGACGTGAACAGCGCGAAGCGTTGCGCAATTGGAGGTGAGCCACCAGCAGTGGTGGATGTGGGGAGAGAAATGGCAGAATTTTGAGAGAGGACGATCTGGATGTGTGTCCATCAGAAAGAGTAAATTTGTAATATTGGATATCATGAACTGATATAGCTTACTTACCTTGAATAGTACCAAAGGGTCCTCCGAGATTAATTCCCTATCCGACGGACGGATCATGATCAAGAGTGTCACGTGGCCTTAGTTCATGAGACACTGCGGAGAGATTTGGACTTTAACTCAGCAGGTTGGCTGGTATCAGAAACCTTAGACCACCACCTCTCCTTCCACAACCGACCAAATACTGGCAGTGAGAATTTCATCCAACATCGGGATTCTAACCGGCGTACTTCCGAGTCGAGCGCCGCTACTCGGACTGCGTTAGCGACCTCGACTAGGAGGCACGCTACGTTAACAGCAATTAATACAGTGTTCTTGTTGTAAAGGTCGTTCTAGTCACCAGGCCGAAGTCTGGTGGTGAGGTTGAGCTCTTAGTTCGCCTTTCTTATCAAAGCCTTTACGTATCTGCATAACAGCTGTACCGTACTGTCCAATGCTGAGAAGAATAGGTGATAGGACGCTGAGGCAGCAAATAGATGATACTGAGACGTGCTGTAGAGCAGAACAGTGTGCGCCGAGATGTTACACTGAGATTACCAAATACAGTATTCCATAATGGAAGGAAAAGAAGTAATAAACGAGTAGTGAACCCTGCAATTGAGCTATGTTCTCCGCCAGAGGAAAAAATGTCCCCCATACACTCTTGCTTACACACACACACACACACACACACACACACACACACACAAACACATACACGCACACAGTGTCAGATACACACCTCAAAAGATTTCAAACTCGTGCAAAAAATATTTAGCGGTTCAATTATAAACCATTTGGTTTCCGTAGGTTATAAGCAGTGACAGTGTAAGTTAAAAAAATGCAGTTTTTTCCGTAAGTTTTTTCACCGTGAAGATAATAGGGAAACCTGTAAAAGTAAGTGAAACATATCGTGCACGCGCCAACACTCACATACTCACTCACACACATACTCACACACACACACACACACACACACACACACACACACACACACACACAAAATCTTCCAATGCTGTAACTTCAGCGAAACATGTCTCGGTAAAATAAGAAGGAAATGTGTTTGGTCAAGATGGATTCCATCCACAAATATATTTGTAAGCAAACACGGACGTGAAGAGCATGCGCCGTTAAGTTAACATTGTAACTACGACTGACTTGATGAGTTTGGAACGACTAAGCATACTGTTGGCTATTAAAATAGATACATAAGGAGGGGTAGTAAGTAACTCATTGTGCGTATATAGTTTACTAGGATTACATTTGTAGGTCTTTTTCGTGTTATATTGTTCAAAGATAACTGTCTCGAAGATAGGGCACAGTCAACGGCCTTAACACATCAGAAAGAAATGTAACTCCTGCTCTCCAAATTCACGGATACTGGAATCGCATTCGGTAGGACGACGGTAAAAAAAAAAAAAAAAAAAAAAAAAAAAAAAAAAAAAAAAAAAAAAAAAAAAAAAAAAAAAAAAAAAAAAGTTTGAAATGGCTCTGAGCACTATGGGACTTAACATCTGAGGTCATCAGTTCCCTAGAACTTAGAACTACTTAAACCTAACTTACCTAAGGACTTCACACACATCAAAGCCCGAGGCAGGATTCGAATCTGCGACCGTAGCGGTCGCGCGGTTCCGGACTGAAGCGCCTAGAAACGCTCGGCCACACCAGCCGGCCGAAGACAGTTCAAACCCACGTCCGGCCATCCAGATTCAGATTTTCCGTGATTTCCCTAAATCGCTTAAGGCAAATGCCGTGACGGCTACTTGGAAAGGGCAAGGCCGCTTTCCTTCCCCATCCTTCCCTCAGCCGAGCGAGTGTTCGGTCTCTAATGATCTCGATGTCGACGGGACATTAAACACTAAACTCCTCCTCCTCCTCCTCTTCCAAATTCTCGACTATGCGAACCAGAGTTGATAGTGTTGTCAGCCCAGAGGTACCCCATGTAACTAGCCGGGACTGAGTTCGTAAGACGATGAGGAAAGCAATCACGTATACGTCCATCGTACGCAGACCCGAGACTTGTATGAAAAGACGACGTGATGTTACATCTGCGTTCAGTGTGGTCTTTGCCACGTCAAAGGAAGCTGAAACCTGGTAATTAAGGAAGGCAGGATTGGGTTACGATTGTGGACGGGGCCTGAATCAATTACTATTTGTTTGCTTTGTGATTTCACTCATTTATTTTAGTAAATAATTTTTGAAAACAAGCCAATGAGGTCGCAATCAGATTTTAAGGCACGTAACCACAACACTGCTGAAGGTCTTTAACGCGAAAATGGCAGTTATTTAAAATTTGACAAATACGTAAAATACAGACAGCCAATAATTTTGAAGACAAGCCAATGTGGTCGCAATCAGAATTTTAAGCCAAGTAACCACAATCACGGCTGAAGGCCTTTAACGCCCAAAATGGCAATTATAAAAGAATTTAACAAATATACTGTCAAACAGGAAATGGCATAGCAAAAGTTAATTTAAAAAACAAACAACTGATCACCAAACAGTTGAGACAAATGATGGTAACTTAACAATGCAAAAATATAATAAAACACAAGGGCCAGTGACAGACGGTGCTCCAGGAATCGACCTCTGAGTAGGTCACACCAAAAACACTTTCGTGAGCAAAGAGAAAGGCAGCCAAGAGTTGCATTCAGATCACAAGATGGTAACTCGGACTAGCGGCAGTCTGACGAGCGACTAATGTTAATCTTGGTGAGGCTACCTGACATCAGACAAAACAAATGCAAGATGTTCAATTACGCCACCCTCGTGACCACTGCCCTTCGATCTGGCAGTCCATACACGCCGCCAGCGGCCCCGGCGTGTTGCCGCTCTGCACGGGCCTCGCTGCTCCTGCGTCCCCAACCGAACTCCGCCCTTCCACCACACGCTAGAAGCACGATGTCGCCCCAAAGATAGGGCCGCAGAACAACATATCGATAAGCGCCGCTGCTGCCACTAGCGGACAGGCAACGCTTACGAAACCGAATGGCGCCAGTCAACACGAGAAGAAGACAAACAGCGCAACCAAGCCAACTAAACGATACAATCTGGCAGAAACCTACACACGGCACCACGCGAGCCGCAGCACGGCTCAGAAGCCGCAACAGCAGCTGCTGAGAGTCTGTATTTCAGGCATTCCCTCTAACCACAGATAACGCAGTTGCCAACGGCCTTCACTTAACGACAGATAGCTGCGTCTTTTACGTATAGACAAGCAACGCTGCGAGAAATAACCGCAGCATTTACATTGGGTTGATTTGCGGAGTATCCATATAGATGTAGATGAACACTGTGAGACGTTAGCCGAACGTATCCGTTAGGACAGTGGAGCGAAATCTGGCGTTAGTGGTCTATAGCAGTAGACGACCGACGCGAGTGCCGTCGTCTGCAGCAGCGCCCCTCCTGAGCTCGTGACCATATCGGTTGGACCCTAGACGACTGTAATCACTGACCTGGTTGGATGATCCCCGATTTCAGTTGGTACGAGCTGATAGCAGGGTACGATATGTGGCACAGACGACCCCATTAAGCCATGGGTCCAACTTGTCAAGAAGGCACTGTGCAAACTCTTGGTGGCTCCATAGTAGTGTGGGTTGTGTTTACACGGAATGGACTGGATCCTCTGGTCCAGCTGAACCGATCTTTGACAGGAAATGATTATGCTCATTTACCTGGAGAACATCTATAGCCATTCATGGCCTTCATGTTCCCAATGAACGACATCATGTCACTGGGCCACAATTGTTTGCGATTGGTTTGGAGGACATTCTGGGAAATTCGAACGGATGATTTGGCCACTTAGAACACGTGACATGAATCCCCAAACATAATCAAGAGGTCAGTTTGTGCGCAAAATAATGCACCGGAAACAGTTTCGCAATTATGGACGTCTAGAGAGGCAACATGACTAAATATTTCTGCAGTTGACTTCCAACGGCTTGTTGGGTCCATACCACCTCGAGTTTCTGTGCTACGTCGGGCAAAAGGAAGTCCTACAAAATATTGGGAGGTATCCCAAGACTCTTGCCACCTAGGTGTGTGGTTGGTATCAGTGGCTGTAGTACCGTAGTTTATTGAAATTAGTATGAATTAGTATGAAACTTCCTGGCAGATTAAAACTGTGTGCTGGACCGAGACTCGAACTCGGTACCTTTGCCTTTCGCGGGCAAGTACTCTACCATCTGAGCTATCCAAGCACGGCTCACGAGCCGTCCTCACCGCTTCAATTCTGCCAGTACCTCGTCGCCTTCATATTGAAACGTTCCCATAGAACAATTATACACGACTGTGCTTAAACTGACACACAATATTTTGTTAGCGCAAAGCAATCTGACTTTCAATAATCCCCACAAAAGAATGGCCCCTGACTGACAGTAAACTATACCTTTCACAAATCACTTACCTCACAAAAATCTTCGCTACTCAAGCTACTGCAATACAGCGAGCGCCACTACTGCCAGCTAAATAAAAGATTCAAACTACGGAAGGCACTAACTACTGATAGGGATAGTTAGCAAATGAAAGATATTAATAGAGAACAAACAATGTATTTACCTTGATATCATCTTATATAAATATAGCAGTTCATGACAAATTACAAAACTCCGCCATCTCTCTCCCCACATCCACCACTGCTGGCGGCTCACCTCCAACTATATGCAGTTCATAAGAAAGCAGAACACACTTGTGTGTCAATTTGCATCTCCTCTTGATGTCGATACTCACAACAAACCTGAGGCAGTGGTTTTGGAGGGGAAATACTGGAAGCGTAAACTTGCAGCTGTAACAGCAGAGTACAAGAAATGGAGGATGTTCTACAGAAACAGGTTGGCTGGCTGGTCATCGAAAGATGGAAACAATGAGGTGTTGTCAGAGGCAGATATCTTTGATTGGCAGCCGCACAGCAATGACAGTATGCATTCTGTGGGCTCCATGATGGTGGATGAAGACCATATGGCGACCCTGCCAGGATTCTTAAATGTTTTGAATTTACGTGTAGTAATGAAGAGCTTATAGTCAAAATCGGCATGTCGGCGAGTCGCATGTCGGTCATTGTTACTTCGTTTCGGCGGTTCCATCTCAAAATCCAATGCACCTTGCCAATTTCTTTCATAATTTCCGAAGTGTCCTGTGTTATTATTTTGTGGTTGTTCCGTATTTCTATGTCCCTCTTCCCGTATTGGAGCGCGAGTGTCCTCTGAAATACGTAATTCTTGTATTACCTGCGTCAACTGATCTTGTACTTCCCGGATTTCTCTTTTGTACTGTGTATTGATTTGATTTTGATTTTGTTTGAATTTTCTTATTTGTTCATACTCTTCTGTGTCAGTGAAGGCTACGGGTCTTGTGTCATTCAGGTCATCATCTACCTTTGTAGATAAGTTAGTGACCTGATCCGAAAGTTCGGCTACTTTCTCCGATAGTGTACTTATTTCCTCCATGTGTCTTTCTGAACCAATTTTCAGGGTATCTACTGTGTCCTTTAAGTTTTCCTGAGTTCTTGCAAGTTGCGTAACCGAATCGGTAGATGCAACTGAGTCAATTTTAGCTTGCAAGGTCTCATGATTTTCATGAACAATAGTTTGCAGTTCTTTTATGGCTGATTCGTGATTCTGTAATACATTTTCATGACGCGAAAAAAATAGGTTGGAAATGCTCACAAATTTGTGTTTTTACGTCATTACAGACCTTTTGACATTTCGATTCGATGTTATGTAACTCAGTGGTTAAATCTTTACGTGTTTGTTCAAGTGTAGTGGTTTAGCGTATCGAAATGTGTACAGCATGACACAAGGAGCTGATTCCTCTGGTGAGAGGAAGAAGAAGCCCGAGAAAGAGGCAATACACTCGGGACATTTTATGGTATCAGATTTTGAGGCTGAAGCACAAGATGACGAATTCAATGTGGCAGTCGCGTTGCCTGAGGAAGAAAACAAAACGGTTGCTGTTGCCATTAGCATTTCGAATACTGAGACATTCATCAGTGCAAATCGCCAAGAAAAAACGCAACAAGTTTCCATCGAGACATCGTTAGCAAAGCTGTTTCAATGCATGTCCCTAGCATATAGGCAGAAGCTGACATCGCCGAAATGGAATCGTTTCAAGGGGATTCATCTTCGCTGGAAGGACAAAATACGGCTGAACAACGTCATCTGGCGCTGTTGGCATATGCAGTTCATAAGAAAGCAGAACACACTTGTGTGTCAATTTGCATCTCCTCTTGATGTCGATACTCACAACAAACCTGAGGCAGTGGTTTTGGAGGGGAAATACTGGAAGCGTAAACTTGCAGCTGTAACAGCAGAGTACAAGAAATGGAGGATGTTCTACAGAAACAGGTTGGCTGGCTGGTCATCGGAAGATGGAAACAATGAGGTGTTGTCAGAGGCAGATATCTTTGATTGGCAGCCGCACAGCAATGACAGTATGCATTCTGTGGGCTCCATGATGGTGGATGAAGACCATAACGCCTTCATATCAGCGCACACTCCGCTGCAGAGTGAAAATCTCATTCTGGAAACTAATGAAATGCTCGTTTTTTCGTCATGACATAAATTTCATTTTGTTCAGTCAGAACAACGGAAGCGTTTTGCAATCCGTTTCTTGTTTCCAGTGAGGATGTGACGTCTGTCTGTACTTTTCACTAATATTTCCCTCTTTGTCACTCGTGCCGTAATTAAAAAAAATAGAAAAAATCACTGGGAGAATAACGAGCAATGAAATACAACAAGGTTGATAATGAAGGCAATAAGGCAATATTTTTCGGACGTCTAGTAACACACACCACTGGCAGCCTCTCGGGAAGGAAGGAAACGAGGCCAAAGAGTGTTTCCCCGCTCTACCCTCGCAGGCATTCTTATGTGCTGCCTACTGCACATCCGTTTCAGCCCCCTGGTGGCATTCAAGCCTTGGTCTCATTTTAAAGTTTCATGTAGCCTACATAACGTAACTGTCGTGCGTTTCCTTCTTCATGTCAGTTCTCGGCTGTCTACTCCAAGTGCAACAAAGATGCCCCTGCAGCGTTTTCGATGGGTAGTGTTTAATCACCCACCATACAGCCCAGAGTAGAAATATCTCTGGAGTGAACATTCAGATGCGCAGAATTGATTTTCTGTGCTGGCATCATACATTGCCACAGTGATCAAGTGATCTCAGGACGGCGTAGCTTTGTGCGTAATGCGTTCTACAAATATGGAATATCGTTATACAGGATGTTACAAAAAGGTACGGCCAAACTTTCAGGAAACATTCCTCACACACAAATAAAGAAAAGATGTTATGTGGACATGTGTCCGGAAACGCTTAATTTCCATGTTAGAGCTCATTTTAGTTTCGACAGTATGTACTGTACTTCCTCGATTCACCGCCAATTGGCCCAAGTGAAGGAAGGTAATGTTGACTTCGGTGCTTGTGTTGACATGCGACTCATTGCTCTACAGTACTAGCATCAAGCACATCAGTACGTAGCATCAACAGGTTAGTGTCCATCACGAACGTGGTTTTGCAGTCAGTGCAATGTTTACAAATGCTGAGTTGGCAGATGCCCATTTGATGTATGGATTAGCACGGGGTAATAGCCGTGGCGCGGTACGTTTGTATTGAGACAGATTTCCAGAACGAAGGTGTCCCTTCAGGAAGACGTTCGAAGCAATTGATCGGCATCTTAGGGAGCACGGAACATTCCAGCCTACGACTCGCGACTGGGGAAGACCTACAACGACGAGGACACGTGCAATGGACGAGGCAATTCTTCGTGCAGTTGACGATAACCCTAATGTCAGCGTCAGAGAAGTTGATGCTGTACAAGGCAACGTTGACCACGTCACTATGTGGAGAGTGCTACGGGAGAACTAGTTGTTTCAGTACCATGTACAGCGTGTGCAGGCACTATCAGCAGCTGACTGGCCTCCACGGGTACACTTCTGCGAATGGTTCATCCAACAATGTGTCAATCCTCATTTCAGTGCAAACGTTCTCTTTAAGGATGAGACTTCATTCCAACGTGATCAAATTGTAAATTTTCACAATCAATATGTGTGGGCTGACGAGAATCCGCACGCAACTGTGCAATCACACAATCAACACAGATTTTCTGTGAACGTTTGGGCAGGCATTGTTGGTGATGTCTTGATTGGTCCCCATGTTCTTCCACCTGCGCTCAGTGGAGCACGTTATCATGATTTCATACGGGATACTCTACCTGTGCTGCTAGAACATGTGCCTTTACAAGTACAACACAACAAGTGGTTCATGCACGATGGAGCTCCTGCACATTTCAGTCGAAGTGTTCGTACGCTTCTCAACAACAGATTCGGTAACCGATGGATTGGTAGAGGCAGACCAATTCCATGGCCTCCACGCTCTCCTGACCTCAACCCTCTTGTCTTTCATTTATGGGGGCATTTGAAAGCTCTTGTCTACGCAACCCCGGTACCAAATGTAGAGACTCTTTGTGTTCGTATTGTGGTAGTTTGTGATACAATACGCCATTCTCCAGGGCTGCATCAGCGCATCAGGGATTCCATGCGACTGAGGGTGGATGCATGTATCCTCGCTAACGGAGGACATTTTGAACATTTCCTGTAACAAAGTGTTTGAAGTCACGCTGGTACGTTGTGTTGCTGTGTGTTTCCATTCCATGATTACTGTGATTTGAAGAGAAGTAATAAAATGAGCTCTAACATGGAAAGTAAGCGTTTCCTGACACATGTCCACAGAACATATTTTCTTTCTTTGTGTGTGAGGAATGTTTCCTGATAGTTTGGCCGTACCTTTTTGTAACACCCTATATATTAATGACTTGACATTCTATATTCACGAAGATGCAAAGCAGGTACTTTTTGCCGATGAAACTAGTATAACTATCACACCCAACAGACAAGAATTAACTGGTGAAATTGTAAACGATGTTTTTCAGAAAATCATTAAGTGGTTCTCTGCAAATGGGCTCTCATTAAGCTTTGACAAAACACAGTATATACGGTTCCACACAGTAAATGAAATGACACCGTTGATAAATATAGACTTCGATCATAAATCGGTAGCTAAGGTAGAATATTCAAAATTTCTAGGTGTATGCATTGATGAGGGGTTGAACTGGAAAAAACACACTGAGGATCTGCTGAAACGTTTGAGTTCAGCTACGTATGCTATTAGGGTCATTGCAAATTTTGGCCATATACATCTGAGTCAATTAGCTTACCACGCCTATTTTCATTCTCTGCTTTCGTATGGCATCATATTCTGGGGTGACTCATCATTGAGTAGGGTGACTCATCATTGAGTAAAAGAATGTTCATTGCACAAAAGCTTGTAATCAGAATAATTGCTGGACCTCATCCAAGATCACCCTGCAGACACTTATTTAAAGAGCTAGAGATCTTCACTGTAGCCTCACTATATATATATATATATATATATATATATATATATATATATATATATATATTCACTTATGAAATTTGTTAATAACAATCCGAATGAATTCAAAAGTAATAGCAGTGTACATGGCTACAACACTAGGAGAAAGGATGATCTTCACTACTCAAGGTTAAATCTAACTTTGGCTTAGAAGGGGGTAAATTATGCTGCCGCGAAAGTCTCTGGTCACTTACCTAATAGCATCAAAAGTCTGACAGATAGCCTTATAGCATTTAAAAGGAAATTAAAAGAATTTCTTAATGGCAACTCCTTCTACTCATTAGATGAATTTTTGGATATAGTAAGTGGGTAATTTCCCCAACCCCCACAAAAAAATTAAAAATATTAAGTGTCATGTAATATTTTGTGTAATGTAATATCTTGTATAGACACCTTTTATTAACCTAACACGTTCCACATCATTACGAAGTGCCGTATTCATGATCTATGGAATGAGTACTAATCTAATCTAATCTAATCTGTGAGACTTCCAGCTTAATGTTGGCAACATGCGCAGAACACAATGCTCACTCCGAAGATTTTTCTACTTTGTGATACAGCCTGGACTTGGCTACTTCTGATTTTAATTTCTTCACTCACATGAACCGCTGGCAATGAGGACGGTATTTTGGCATAGACAACAACCTGCAGACCAGAGTAGCGAACTGGCGGAAATCACAGGCGACTGCCCTCTGTGATCGGGGTGTTGGGAACTTGGTACCACACTACGACAAATGTGTAAGTCGGAGCAGCGACCAAAACTGGAAGGTGTAGCTAAATGTTGCAAATGCAACATTTTTTATCTTTACTGTTCTTTCTATTTCGCAACCGATCGGAGAAAGAAAAAAAAGACCATCCTATTTGGGTTATATTCTAACAGCTGTTCCTCTGTAACGGATAAAAATAGGATACGGCAAGTTGAAAACGGTGAGAGGGAGAGAGAGGGGGATATATACTTCCGTGTGATAAACCCCTTCCCTCGAAATTTTCTCTCCTTCGTACCTTCTCTGTGTTACCACTGATCTGTGATCACTGATCTCATTTGTGCCAAAGACCTTGCCACAGTGGTAATACCGGTTCCCGTCAGATCACCGAAGTTAAGCGCTGTAGGGCTGGGCTTGTCCTTGGATGGGTGACCATCCTGTCTACCGAGCGCTGTTGGCAAGCGGGGTGCACTCAGCCCTTGAGAAGCAAACCGAGGAACTACTTGACTGAGAAGTAGAGGCTCCGTTCTCGGAAACTGACATACGGCACGGAGAGAGGTGTGCTGACCACATGACCCTTCATGTCAGCATCCAGTGACGCCTGTGGTCTGAGAATGACACGGCGGCCGGTCGGTACCGTTGGGCCTTCATGGCCTGTTCGGGAGGAGTTAAGTTTTTAGATCTCATTTGTAGTAAGAGTGCAGTACACCCGAGGAACCTATTTGCTTCCACCACCCTGAGTGGAATGCATAAGTTCTAATTAATGTTCGCCAACCTGCAGTGTACTATAGTTGTCGTACCCTACGCAGAAAATAGCGCGTAGGTCGTGAATCCCTTATCTTGAGGTTGTAATAACCTCTTAGCGAGGAACTGATATTTTATAAATAATTAAATTTCAATTAGTTTGCTTATACTGGATACCACTCGCATTCTATTTGCAGAATACGAGAAACTCTACAATTATAATCCACTTTATGAATCACAAATAATCTCCAGTCTTCACATTTCCATAAAAACAAAACAAGGAACTACGTATTTGCGTAATTACTATCAAATTGTTCTGAATTACGTGTCCACATAAACAGAAATTTGCTAATAGAGTCTTAACTGACACCGACCATTCCAGACCACAAGTTTGTCTACCGAGACTGCCGATTCACCTCTGATTTGCGAATTAGACATTGCTAATTAAGCCTAAACTAATACAGATCGCGGCAGCCAACATGTCTGTCCTCTGAGACTGCTGAACCAACTCTGATATTACAGCCGAATCACTTCGCCCGCCATAGATGTTAGGCGCGATCCGAAGATCACCGAAGGGCTTCGTCTGCCTTTTTATTTAGCAGTTTTTTATTATTCGGTTGTTTATTAATACTTGTGAAATAATGGAATGATAGCACGCTATTCAGATATGCTTTAATATGAAATTCAAGTACATATATTTTTCTAATCTTAGTAACAGAAGATTATCATTTTGGCGCACAACTTAGGAACGCAGCAGCCAAACGCGGAGAAGGACCAAAATTGCGGCGTTCTTTCCCATGATACCTGTACCGAACAAACTATTCGTCACCAGTACCATACGCCACATTACATCTTGCCACTGGTGCCTTCTCAACTGCTCTAAGAAGAACTTCTTGTAGCCGAATGATGGTTGCAAAGCGAGAAATATTACAAGTATATTCGTTATATGGAATATTTTATTCAAATTTGTTTATACTGCCACTTCCTAAAATATACACTCCTGGAAATGGAAAAAAGAACACATTGACACCGGTGTGTCAGACCCACCATACTTGCTCCGGACACTGCGAGAGGGCTGTACAAGCAATGATCACACGCACGGCACAGCGGACACACCAGGAACCGCGGTGTTGGCCGTCGAATGGCGCTAGTTGCGCAGCATTTGTGCACCGCCGCCGTCAGTGTCAGCCAGTTTGCCGTGGCATACGGAGCTCCATCGCAGTCTTTAACACTGGTAGCATGCCGCGACAGCGTGGACGTGAACCGTATGTGCAGTTGACGGACTTTGAGCGAGGGCGTATAGTGGGCATGCGGGAGGCCGGGTGGACGTACCGCCGAATTGCTCAACACGTGGGGCGTGAGGTCTCCACAGTACATCGATGTTGTCGCCAGTGGTCGGCGGAAGGTGCACGTGCCCGTCGACCTGGGACCGGACCGCAGCGACGCACGGATGCACGCCAAGACCGTAGGATCCTACGCAGTGCCGTAGGGGACCGCACCGCCACTTCCCAGCAAATTAGGGACACTGTTGCTCCTGGGGTATCGGCGAGGACCATTCGCAACCGTCTCCATGAAGCTGGGCTACGGTCCCGCACACCGTTAGGCCGTCTTCCGCTCACGCCCCAACATCGTGCAGCCCGCCTCCAGTGGTGTCGCGACAGGCGTGGATGGAGGGACGAATGGAGACGTGTCGTCTTCAGCGATGAGAGTCGCTTCTGCCTTGGTGCCAATGATGGTCGTATGCGTGTTTGGCGCCGTGCAGGTGAGCGCCACAATCAGGACTGCATACGACCGAGGCACATAGGGCCAACACCCGGCATCATGGTGTGGGGAGCGATCTCCTACACTGGCCGTACACCACTGGTGATCGTCGAGGGGACACTGAATAGTGCACGGTACATCAAAATCGTCATCGAACCCATCGTTCTACCATTCCTAGACCGGCAAGGGAACTTGCTGTTCCAACAGGACAATGCACGTCCGCATGTATCCCGTGCCACCCAACGTGCTCTAGAAGGTGTAAGTCAACTACCCTGGCCAGCAAGATCTCCGGATCTGTCCCCCATTGAGCATGTTTGGGACTGGATGAAGCGTCGTCTCACGCGGTCTGCACGTCCAGCACGAACGCTGGTCCAACTGAGGCGCCAGGTGGAAATGGCATGGCAAGCCGTTCCACAGGACTACATCCAGCATCTCTACGATCGTCTCCATGGGAGAATAGCAGCCTGCATTGCTGCGAAAGGTGGATATACACTGTACTAGTGCCGACATTGTGCTTGCTCTGTTGCCTGTGTCTATGTGCCTCTGGTTCTGTCAGTGTGATCATGTGATGTATCTGACCCCAGGAATGTGTCAATAAAGTTTCCCCTTCCTGGGACAATGAATTCACGGTGTTCTTATTTCAATTTCCAGGAGTGTATATTATTCCTCCTGTAACATCATGTTTCCTCCACGTATATCCCACAAAAGATCATGAAGGTAAAATCTGAGGGATTTTAACTCACGCACCCTACGGGACAGGAAAGTACTCTCCAACACACGTCATAAAGTACGTTAGATGAACGCGAGAATCCCGGTCGTGGAAGCGTGTGAGACATTGCACGACTGTACGAAGTTACAAAGGAAGAGAGAAGGAACTTTTTAAACTTTTTCATTTGAAATAAATAAAAAGGTTATGAAACGAGTGGTGATAAATAATAAAACCAAAATATTGTGTTTGGTTACAATTTGACCATCCGCGCTGTCAAATAAATTGACAGCCAAGGGCATGGCAAAAGGCTGTTTTGATAGTAATCTGGCAGACACAATATCACATGACAGTTCGAAGGTAAATTTCCGAGGCATTATAAGTTTTATGATTTGAGACAATAGCAAGAACAAGCTTGACCGAGTGACGTACGTTCGTTACGTTATTGGTTACTTGTTTAAAAAGTGGTTGACTGGATTAACCCTGGGTCAGAACAGTCTATACGTCTTTCAGAGTCATTTCCCCGGTTGTAAATGCACTCTCCGAGTGCTACTTACTATGATAAGCAAACGCGATCTGATAGCAAATAACAAATACTCAGAAATACGCCATCAGTGATAGAATCTTGTATGAAATACCTTTCGTTATGAGCAGATAGGATATTAGAATTATATATCAAGCACAACATACAACGTCATATGAAATTTTGCTTATTTGAAGTGCTAATGACATATCTTAAAAACTAAGCAGAAGCCAAATACTACGACAACACACCGTCTTCCATTCCCTTTATACGCTAGTGCTACAGCTTTACATCCTATATGTACGGAGCATTTCTGCTAAGAGAAATAATCCCGACAGAAAAATCCCTGAAGTTCTGTTGGAAAAATGTCACATGCTTTCACTACACAAACTGGTCTCCCAAACACGACGGTCTTACTGGAAAAAGGATTAAACGAAATTGGGCGTCAAATGAAATAACGAGAACTGCAAAATGACTCGCAGTCTGCTAATGTTACTGCGTTAAAAGTCGCAGTATATTTCTGCGCAAAGTAAAACCGCGTAGGCTTACAGCACTGATAAGTGGCGCCATCGGCAACAGTGGCGAAACTCTGAACTGACGGTCCTCCCGCTGTCACCGGAACGTATACTGCGGGCAAAACTACCTCCCAGGCGAGCGGCTGTCAGGAGAAACGGTAGTCACAGGCACATACAAGCTAACCTGCGCCACTCGGAAACAGCTATGACACCAGGCTGACAGAAAATACACTACTGGACGATTGCTGCACACACGTCGTGAAACTATGATTCTGATTCGACTGACGGTAATTTTTAAACTATTTAGTTCTAGATCTCGGTGGTAAGCAGGGAACCTGAAGCCTTGGTCGTAGTAAAACACTGAGAAATATCTCGAGTCTGCCGAAAGACAAACTGATAAGCCCCATATTCGTCAAAACTGAGCAATACACAGCCTACTGTGAGTTTCCGAAGTCCTGAAATAAGCGGAGCACTTACGCTAAGGGAAACATCCCCGCCAAAAATAACCTTCTTTTCTGGTAGGAGAAGGTTGATCAGATTACTAAAGAATACCTCTTGTAGAATTATCGCCTACTTATAGTATACAAACTGTCCTGGAAAACAGTAAGATCTCCAACGAAAGAGAAAGGACAAATGAAAAGGGGGCCTCAAGTAAAATAAGTAATGCAAACCAGAAAATGTAGAGGAATGACACAAAAAAAAGTTATTTAGTTAAGCACCTGAAACAATCTAAGATCGAATTTGGGACGAATACTGAAACTAGGAGAAAACTGAAAGAGTAAATAGGCTACAGGGTAATAAATAGCTGAGTGCACCTTTAAAGGAGAGCTATTACTTACCTACAAGAAAAAATGATGAAGAATTATGAAAATATTAATTATAGCTTTGCGAAAGCAAGGACTGAATAGAACAAAGAAACAGAACGACCATAGCAGTATTCACCTCACAAGAGCGCAAAATGACTCAAGAATTTCCTGCAGCCATCTACAAAATGTGCTCAACAAGAGACAATCGAATTATAATAACGAGAGACTGTATGCGATTGTACGAAATGTTCCTATACCACGCCCGGGTTCCCGGGTTCGATTCCCGGCGGGGTCAGGGATTTTCTCTGCCTCGTGATGGCTGGGTGTTGTATGCTGTCCTTAGGTTAGTTAGGTTTAAGTAGTTCTAAGTTCTAGGGGACTGATGACCATAGATGTTAAGTCCCATAGTGCTCAGAGCCATTTTTTTTGTTCCTATACCAAACTTGTCGGACCTCGTGGAGAAATAAGAATTAATGAAAATTAAAACCTACTAAGGGCCTTCGTGACAGTAAATTTTTTAGTTGTTAGAAGTATCTTTTTTCAAAATGAAAGATGTACAAAATACATTTAGACAGACAAAGATTAGAGATAAAAAATCGACTATATAATGACAAGTAACAAAATAAAGGTCACCTAAGAGGTATCAGAGATTATAGACGAGAGGATGACGTTCTATTAGTCTCCTAAATATACACGTAGGCAGAAAAGAAAACAGAATATGAAGAAGTGTGAATAGTACATCTTAAATGAGATCAGTATAAGGCATACGTATTAAAGTTGATTGACCAAAGAGCTCGAATTTGCTGATATAAAAAAACGAATATTATTGAATAAATATGATGTAACTTGGAAGATGCAGTCAGAAAATAGCAGGTAAGGACCTAGGACAAAGTAAATATGGAATAGGGCAAGCACCGACCGTTTACAGTGTACACATCAAGTCAGTCTCTACAGAAGCAAAACGAGTATTAAGAATGTATCAGTGGCTTCACAGAGAGCGAAAGAGAAAGGTACAATCAAGAAATACCGCCAAAAGTCTAGTGACGAGAGCAACAGTGAGACATATTTTAGCGTAAATTGACGGTTATGTACACGGATGAGAGGTAATACCTTATAACACAATGAAAACTTTAAATTCGAGAGAAAATGTAAGTATATATTGACAACAACCAGGAACGGAAGAAGAAAAACTTCTCGAGTAATGTATGGCACAATTCAAATGAAAAATAAATAAACAAGAAACCAAAAATGGAAGGGGTAGTCGATGTCTGGAGACCACTGAAGTGGGAGAATGAGTGAAATCACTAAAATGTGTAAAAAAGGAAAAATGGGATTGGTTTGTTGATTTGGGGGAGGACCCAAACAGCGAGGTCATCGGTTCCGTCGGATTACGGAAGGAAGTCGGCCGTGCCCTTTCAAAGGAACCATCTCGGCATATGCCTGAAGCGATTTAGGGAAATCACGAAAAACCTAAATCAGGATTGACGGACGCGGGTTTGAAGCGTCGTCCTTCCGAATGCGAGTCCAGTGTGTTAACCATTGCGCCACCTCGATAGGTGAAAAATAGGATACTAGGTTTAGACAGTTTAGTAATAACGGAAATAAATTTCTTACTGCAGTCCGCGAACATTATGAATGTTACGTGAATAAACCCGTCTTGATCGCGAAATATTTTTTTTATTTATTACGCCGTTTCGGCTACTGCCATTATCAGATATCAAAAAAAACTTTGAACTTGCGAGACAAGGTTCAGAGTCAATGTTAAATTGGATATTAATATGCTTTACTTAGAGATTTTAATACTGATACCTTGTCTCGCGATTTCGAAGCGTCTTTTAATATCTAATAGCGGAAGTAGCCGAAACGGTGTAATAAATAAAGAAATTTGTTTGGCGATCAAGACAGTTTGATCCACATTAGACAAATTCTTCCAATCCATATGTGGCATACAGCAAACCAGTGCTTAACAGTATTGTTTAAAAACTGTTTTGGTTGCAATTTTAGTTTTTTATTTTTCAACGACGTGTTTCGCCTTATTTAAGCATCTTCAGGTTATCTTTTCTAGATGGACGCGAGAGGCACCAAGATCTGCATAATGCATTCCCGTTCACAGGAGCGAGTAACAGATTAAGGTGTTACTCGCTCCTGTGAACGGGAAGGCGTTATGCAGATCTTGGTGCCTCTCGCGTCCATCTAGAAAAGATAACCTGAAGATGCTTAAATAAGGCGAAACACGTCGTTGAAAAATAAAAAAAAAATAAAATTGCAACCAAGACTGTTTTCAACCAATAACACTAGACACTTTAAATGCAGGGTGGTGCAAATATGAAGTCCTTCTTCTGCACTCAAGATTATTGTACTTATTCAGTATATGGTGGAAGGAGTTAAAATATTTCAAAACTGGGTAAATGAAAAGTCTTATCAATATTTAAGATTTTTCATAAAGAGCCATATGACACTCTGGGTTCAACCTATAAAACTGATGAAAGAGTTTTTAACCAAGTATCGAAAAATGGCTTAATAATCTTTAAACAGAGAAGAACTACTGGATTTTGGGTGGATCGCTAAACTACTGGATGTAAGGAAATTTGTAGAAGCATGCAGAAGTTCTGAATCTATCCAACAAGAATCCTTAAATAGTCCAGTAAGAAGTTCGTGTCGAAGTCAAATCTTCAGTTTTCTAAGTTGAAAAAGGATAGTGGAGCCGCGATTAACTATTATCGCCAAATGAATTGACCCCTACAAGAAGCTTCCCGATAGAGAAAGCGCAATTCCCACCTATACTACATATGCGATGAAGGCAACCTCGGCTACCAAGAGGTGAACTGGTTGCCTTCCCTCCAGGAGTAGAAATGCCTGGGCCGGAACTTTACACAGAGTTAGTGGATAATGTGGTTCAGAAGTGAGCACAACATGGTCCGTAAAATCCTATGTGAAAATCTGTTCGCCTTCTACATCTACATCTATAGTCAGCAAGCCATCTCACAATATGTAGCGGAGGGTACTCCTGGTACCACCATAATTTCCCCCATTCCCTGTTCGATTCTCGAATGAGAATGAATGGCTGTCAATAAACCTCGGTATGAGCTTTAATTACTCTGATTTTGTCGTCGTGGTCATTTCGCGAGAAATATGTGGTAGGAAGTAATATATTGAAATGCACGCCCTCGGAATTTCAACAGAAATGCTTAATAAATATCTTATAGCGTCTGCCAATGGAGTCTCTTGAGCATTTTCTTATCGCCCTCGACCGACCAAACAATCCAGTGATGAAACTGTAGCTCTGTTATTTTATTCTCGTCTGTACTTGTTATACTACCTATTTTATGACAGCTGAATTAAAGCCTAATCCAACTGGCCTGTTCTTGTAAAAAATTAAATTGTACGGAACAGTATATTAGTGACTGCCTGAAACGCCGTTGTTCCCCACTAAACAGATTTTCTACCATAATGCTGGATTCACTTCATGTCTTTCAGAGGTAAGTGTACCTGGCACGCACAAACACACACACAGACACACACACTCACACACACACACACACACACACACACACACACACACACACACACACGCTCTTTCTCAATCATACTACAGAATAACAAACAATTTAAAGTCCAGGATGCAATAAAAAGAATATTATGAGAAGGGGAGACTGCTACTCACCGTATAGAGGGAACATTGAGTCGCAGACAGGCAGAAGAAAAAAGACTGCTATACGTTTAAGCTTTCGCTAAAAAGCTTTCTTCCGTATTAGAATACACACACACACACTCACACGAGCACGACTCACACACACATGACCTACAACTCTGGCTGCTTTCAGAGCCTTCATATTTATTTTAGTCCACACACACAATATGTAAAATGTGTGAATGGCCCATACAATCGGTAGTTTCTGTCGATCTAAATATCACTTAGCTGTGCATAGAAAGTAGACTGCCTAAAATCTTGGTCTCTCCTTAACACAATTCTGAAGAACAAATGTCAGTTTGATATAATTCAGCATCGAGTTAACAAAGTTCACAGTTGTTACCAGGCTATCTGACTTATTTTTCGCGATAACGCTGTGTCCCGGATGGCGCAGTGGTTAACCCACCTGCCTAGTAAGCAAGAGATCCCGGGTTCGAATCCCAGTCAGGTACACATTTCCACACGTCGGCGCTGATTCCGCGTAATGTCCCGATGCAACTGACAGCAGTGATCCCTTGTCTTCCCTTTCCTTTCTTCCCCTCTCCACCTTCCATTTACACACAGCTGTGGACGACATGAACATGATAGCGGACTATCTACGTCCCTCCAGGCGTGATGTCTTCCCCTGCAGCGATGTCAAATTCTATCCCGATAGCAGCTATTTTTGTTACTAGGCCAGAATTATGCTGCAGTACTTTCAGGAGCGTAATAGCGAACTCACGTTGATGTCTTGGCCACTAAACTCGCCCGATCTGAACCCAATGGAACACATCTGGACGCCAGCTCCGCGACCACAAACCACAGGCCCGTAATTTGCAGGAAATGCGTGATCTGTACGTAGTTATCCGGTGGGACTTACCTCCAGGTAGCTGACAAAGACTTGTCGAATTCCTAACACGTAGACTCGCCACAATAATGCGTTCCAAAGGTGAACCAAGGTGTTCTGCCTCATCAGTGAGTCTTTAGTGTTACACGTGGTTATTGTATGATTTGCATTTTTCTCTGGAAGTTCACGAGCTCTTTGCAGTTACGCCAGATCAGCAGCTCCACTACTCTGCTCCCTCGAGAGGAACCCCAAGTTATGTGAAGAGTCGTAGACGTCCAGCCATCTAGTCTCTAGTGGTAGTGTCGCTGTCCTTCTACATCTACATCATACTCCTCAAGCCACCTAATGGTGTGTGGCGGAGGGTACTTTCGGTACCACTATCTGATCCCTCCAACCCCGTTCCACTCGCGAATAGTGCGTGGGAAGAATGATTGTCGGTAAGCCTCTGTATTGGCTCTCATTTCTCGAATTTCCTCCTCATGGTCAGTATGCAAGATGTATCTGTGTGTGTTGTGTGGAACGGGGGGGGGGGGGGGGGGGAAGGGAAGGTAATATGTTGTCCGACTCCACCTGAAAAGTGCTGTCCCGAAACTTCAGTAGTAACTCTCTCCGCGATGCACAACGCTTCTCTTGGAGTTTGTTTAGCAGCTCCGCATGGCTGTCTCGCCAGCTAAACGATTCCGTAATGAAACGCGCCGCTGTTTGTTGGATCTTCTCTATCTCCTCTATTCAGTCCTACCTGATGGGGATTCCAGATGGATGAACAATACGCAAGTATCGGGCGAACAAGCGCCTTATAAGCCACTTCTTTCGTGGATGAGCTACATTTCCTTAAGATTCTTCCACTGAATCTGAGTCTGGTGTCTGCTTCTCCCACTATGTGTTTCATATGGTCATTCCCCTTCAGGTCGCTCTGGATAGTTACGTCTAGATATTTTACGGCAGACGCTGTCTCCAGCTGTTTGTCATCAATAGCGTAGCTGTGCACTAGTGGATTTCTTTTCCTATGTATGCGCAATGTGTTACATTTATTTACGTTCAGGGACAACTGCCAGAGCCTACACCAGTCATCAATTCTCTGCAGACCGTTCTGCAGATTCTTACTATCTTCTGGCGTTGCTACTTTGGTACTGACAACTGCATCATCTGCGAATAGCCTTAAAGAACATCCGATGCTTCCTTCTAGATTATTTATACATATCGTAAACAGCAACGGCCCTACCACACTTCCCTGTGATACTCCGGATATTGCCTTTACATCTGTCGATTTTGTTCCGTTAAGAGCGACGTGTTGAGTGCTCACAACAGTAGCACGTGAACATTAGACCAGCTTCACCGTTTTCGAGACAATCGTTCACAGGCTCTGCGTAATAATAATCTGCCCTTTGTCAAACTCGCTTATCTAAATAGATTTGCCCATTTGCACCCATACCTTCGCTAGGGTGATCCCCCGTCCGTGTCTGCTCTGCTGACATATTTTTGTTTCTGCGTCACGTGCACGAAACAGCACCAGCCGGCATCCAACGTCGCGGTGGCCAGCAGTCATAATGTTTTGGCTGTTCGGTGTATATGTGTTTCTCTTGAACAAGTAAGAACGACCAGTAATACTAACGTGGCACAAAAAGTTTAAAAAATGTGGGCCCGAAATATCATATTAGCTAGACTGGAACTTGTGAGAAAGATTGAAGTGTCGGCAGAAGTGCCAACACCGTTTTGTTTGAGGAAGCCGAAATGCACGCTATAAGCTCACGCAGGCTGGCGTGAGGTCTGAAACAGGATACGTAATGAATGCTATAAAGAAAAGTACGTAGCTGCTGGAATACTTAACTTTAATCCACAATTGGTGAACATTGGTCTTGTTGATACAATATTATCATCTCAATATAACTTGGTGATGGCGCCTTGCTAGGTCGTAGCAATTGACTTAGCTGAAGGCTATGCTAACTATCTTCTCTGCAAATAAGCGAGGCTTCGTCAGTGTTGCATCGCTAGCTAAGTCGTCCGTACAACTGGGCGAGTGCTAGTAAGTCTCTCTAGACCTGCCGTGTGGCGGCGCTGGGTCTGCTATCACTGATAGTGGCGACACGCGGGTCCGACGTATACTAGCGGACCGCGGCCGATTTAAAAGCTACCACCTAGCAAGTGTGGTGTCTGGCGGTGACACCACAAAGATATGGAACTTGCGCGAGCTGTTTTTCAGTGATGACACACAAGAATGTTCCAAAGGAATTCCTATGACAGTACAAGGTAATTTCGCCGTGTCTATAACAACTGTAATTGTATGGACTGAAGGCGGTTGTATCCGAAAAACATGCGGTTTTGTGAGATGACTCTTTCACGTCCGGGTTAAATAAAATATTTCATAAAGAAGGCAGGATGTTCCGCTGACTCACCGTTTCATCTCTATACAAAACAATGCTAACTCCCGTACCTGGGGCTCAATATACTTACATAGTGTACAAAAAATAGTATATTTTCTCCTCCCCCTTTTTATTTTTTAGAAGGTACAGTTAATGATACAAATTTTCTTGAAATACTGGAGTCGTATCCGATCCGTAGCTGAACGCCAACCGAGAGGCCCTAGTGTACAACACCAGTGGTCCCTTTAATTAAGTCACGTCCTGAACAACAGATTTCCTGAACGTTGGCTACGTCTCCCACTACACACTCTTGATTTCGTCTTTGTAACGTGTTAAAGACCGGGGTTTTACCAAACTCCTGCTGAATTGCTGTGAATCGTTTTTGTAAACATCTCACAACCGACGTGGAAGATATTTGGATTTATTTAAAAACAAACGTTTACGAGAAGAGATTACTACGAGTTACGCATGTGTATGTTCGCAGTCCATAAATGCGTCTTATGACTAAGCGCAATTCACGTAATTCCAGCCGCAGCTGTAGCACAATATCAGGCGAAAAAATGCGAGAGAGCATACATGAAGTGGCGCGCGCTACGTAGTAAAAACTGTTCATTTGGATCCAAGCGACGATGAGTCGGAATGGTACTAAACTGAATGTGGAACGCTCAATAAAAGTAATTATCTCAAAGCAACTAGAGCTTTATTTACATTTTCCATAAACTCTTTGGCTTTGTGCATCATATGAAAGACAATTATTGTTTTGCCATATAACACCAGAGCAACGGCGACTCAGTTGAGGCACAATCAGTTCATTAATTAAGTTACAATCATTCCTTTGTTGCATTGCTATTACCGGTTCGACAGAAATGTGATAGTCAAATAACCATTCTTCACTCCCATGCTTAAAAAAAATTGTGCCTTAGATCGTCTCCGGTATGTTAGCTACAAAATAACACATTCAGTTGCTGGTCATCACTAAAACAGGAGTGAAAAGTGCTTCTTCGTGGCTAATATATTGGGCGTCACCTGTAACTGGTTTATGTGGAACAAATGGAGTGAAACTCATTCTAAGATGATATTTATATCGAAACAGATGACAGCTATGTAAAACAGTACAGTACCGTAGTCAGTCTTCGAAACCAATTACAATTCATACTATAGCCGAGTGAAGCAGCAAAATACCTCTTGAGGCATTTTGTTATTATTTTACCTCATTATACCCAGCTGAGGTGCGCGAATTAACTTAATTAGACGAATACCATCCTTTCTTCCAAAATCTCTTTATCTTTTCACGTTTTCTACTTCCTCCTACTTCGGTATTCTATGCTATAGTAACTGTTTTGTCTCTAAATCTGTAATTGTCACGTAGACTTATGAGTGCAGTAATGAAATCGGGAATGTCTATTTCCTGAGGTCTCTTTCAATTTCAAGTCTCCACAGCTGCTTTCTTTCATTGAGAGAGAAAGGTTGGGAACTCATTCCAACAGTCAGAAGTCGTTCATTTTCTGTGACCGTAAAACTTCATTCGGTGTCGGAGATCTTTTCAGCGCGTTAACACCAATTGAGGGGTTTTCTTTTCGTTCGTACACTCTCGGCGTTCACTAGGTCGAATTTTTTTTAAAGATTTTCCTCTCTTTTTTACATCGTCAGTTTATGCTCTACCTCCAATTACTCAAACTTTCTGATGCATATAATACTTCAGACTTAAATGCCGTGTTGTAATTTTGAGTTTTGAATTGCGTAATATAGTTTTTCTTTAATGTGTCTATTCCATGTAGTTCTAAAGCCTTTTGGTAGTTTAAATATTCTCTTCATAGTGATTTCTAGATTCAATCCTGAAGGTTTGTATAACGTCTTCTGGGTATTTCGATTTAGATTCTTGTCCGGACTGAATTACCAAAGGCTGACCATGGAAGTGTATAGTGCAGAGCCTTCCATCGACTGCGTTTTTACACGTTATACTTGTAACCCTCTTCTAGCTGCAATCTCATGCAGTTTTCAAAGGAAATGGATCGTTTCTTGTCGTTTTTTTAGAAAAGATACGAAGATCATTTGCAAAGTCCAAACAACGGAGTTGAATTTTAGATGCACGTGATAAATTATTTTTATAGGTTTGATGTTAATTTATTTTTCCCGGGTTGACGATGAACTGGCGGCAATCTGGCTGTCATTCTTCAGCCACTGATAAGGACAATTTAAGTAGATACAATTGCATTTATATGACAAACACATTGATGAAGTGCGAAGTACTATGATCTTTGGAGATTTTTGTCACGAGGGTTCCTGATAATTTTGGAACAGGCTTTTGTCGTAGATAACTTTAAACCAGAAGTTGTATAACAGGATGCGAGCACGTACATGGGTATTCATGAACACCTTCCGGGTTTCAGAAGATCTCCACGAACCCTATATGTACGGCGTTATTCACTAACACCTCCAGGGTTTCAGAAGACGATCGCATGAACCCTAACAGACGTACAGAAAAAAGGCAAGTATCAGCATTTCTCCAGGTGTCGATTCGTAATGTGTGTCGTGGTGTACAGAGGGGTCCAAAAAACGTATCCACTGTTTAAAAGTCCATAACTAGCAAACTAACTGACGGAACTATGTTATCTTTGGTAGTGTAATAGTTTGTAGTTCCGGCAACCGCCACACAAGCGTTGTATTGCGTTGTTTTGTTTTGTCGGATGACAGTCGCCAGATAGTCAGTGTTTTGTTCTTAGTTGCACCTAGTTACTCGAGTAAACATGGCTCGCGCAAGGCTTACATTCGATGAAAGGAAGTCAGTTTATAAGTGGTATTTTAAATACGAAAACATTAATGAGGTTCAACGGCAATGGCGAAATGAGTATCAAACAGAGCCACCGACACGTTTAACGATTCGTCGCATTCGAGACAAATTTGAAGCCGAAGGCTGTGTTAAAGATGTACACAAACAACAATCTGGATGACCTGTCAAAGTAACAAGTCCAGCTAACTCCCGTCGTGTGCTACAACAATTCACTCGCTCACCACAGAAGTCTGTGAGACAGTGTGCCCGTGAAAATGGAGTGAGTCGCTCAAGTATTCAGCGAATTTTGAAGACAGCAGAGTGGAAGTGCTACATCCCACGATTGCTACACGCAATGAACGAGGACTACCCAGATCGTAGAATGGAGTACTGCGGGTGGTTTACTATCATGGTGCGCAACGATGAAGAGTTTGCAGAGATGATTGTGTGGTCTGATGAGGCACAGTTCAAACTCAATGGTACAGTAAATAGCCACAGTTGCATCTACTGGGCCGCCGAAGAACCGAACGTCCATGTAGACAAAGCCGTGAATTTGCCAGGAATAAATGTGTGGTGTGAGTTGTCTTACCGAGGCTTGATTGGGCCATTCTTGTTTGACGGCACAGTTACCGGTGAGGTGTGCCTTCAGAAGCTTCAGACATCCATTTTACCTGCCATCCGAGACTTGTATGGAGACGGAAGAGTTTACTTTCAACAAAATGGTGCCCTAGCCCACTACCAAAATCGTGTTAGGGCGTATCTCGACGAAAATCTACTAGGATGATGGATAGGCCGTAGAGGTGCTGTGGAGTATCCATCACGTTCCCCAGACCTAACTCCTCTGGACTTTTACCTGTGGGGAACACTAAAAGCCACGCACATTGGATGAACTTCGAGAATCCATCGTACATTCATGTGCAAATATCCAACTGAACACGTTGCAGTCAGTAATTCGTGCTGCAGTTCGGCGTCATCGTTTGTGTGTGGTTGTTAATGGTGACCATTTCGAACACCTACTGTGATATCTTTAAGTTGGACTTTAAGCTACACTTTCACCAAAAATGAGACAACTCCGTCAATTAGTTTGCAAGCTATGGACTTTTAAACAGTGGATACATTTTTTGGACCCCTCTGTATTTGCACAGGAGGCAGGCATATTAGAACATGTAGACGAATCACCCCCAAGCCGTATTATCGCGTCGAATTAGAACGGATGCAAATGGTCTCCAAATATCCGAACTTAGCCATTTCCCATTAATAATCGGTTTACTGGGACCAGAGGACTCCACTTGGACCCTTCCATGTAAACACATTCCACACCAATATGGAGCCACCACCAGCTCGCGCAGTGCCTTATTAACAGCTTCGGTACATGGCTTCGAGCCACACCACCAGCTCCTACCAACTGAATTCGGGACACATCTGACCTGGCCTCGATTTTGCAGTCGTCTAGGGTCTCATCCCAGAAGAGGCACTGCAGGCTGTTAGCAAGGGCACTCGCGTCCGTCGTCTGCTGCCATAGCCCATTAACGTCAAATTTCGCCGTACTGCCCTAACGGATACATTCGTCGTACATCACACAATGATTTCTGCGGTTACTTCACGCCGTGTTGCTTGTCTGTTAGTACTGACAACTCTACGGAAACACCGCTGCTCTCGGTGTTAAACGAAGGCCGTCCGTCACTACGTTGCCGTCTGAGATGTAATGCCTGAAATTTGGTATCGTTGGCACACTCTTGACAATTTTAGAATACTGAATTCCCTAAGGTTTTCCGAAATGGAATGTCCCATGAGTTTAGATCCAACTACCTTTCCGCATTCAGTGTCTGTTAATTCCTGTCACGCGGCCATAATCACTTCGGAAACCTTTGCACGTGACTCATCTGTGTACAAATGACAGCTCCGCCAACGCGCTGCCATTTTATACTTTGTGTACGGCGATACTGGCGTCATCTGTATACAGGGTGGTCCATTGATAGTGACCGGGCCAAATATCTCACGAAATAAGCGTTAAACGAAAAAACTACAAAGAACGAAGCTTATCTAGCTTGAAGGGAGAAACCGGAGAAACCAGATGGCGCTATGTTTGGCCCGCTAGATGGCGCTGCCATAGATCAAACGGATATCAACTGCGTTTTTTTTTAATAGGAACCCCCATTTTTATTACATATTCGTGTAGTACGTAAAGAATTATGAATGTTTTAGTTGGACGAATTTTTTAACTTTGTAATACATGGCGCTGTAATAGTCACAAACATATGGCTCACAATTTTAGACAAACAGTTGGTAACAGGTAGGTGTTTTAAATTAAAATACAGAACGTAGGTACGTTTGAATATTTTATTTCGTTTGTTCCAACGTGATACATGTACTTTTGGGAACTTATCATATCTGAGAAGGCATGCTGTTACAGCGTGATTACCTGTAAATACCGCATTAATACGATAAATGCTCAAAATGTTGTCCGTCAACCTCAATGTACTTGGCAATACCTATAACGACATTCCTCTCAACAGCGAGTAGTTCGCCTTCCGTAATGTTCGCACATGCATTGACAATGCGCTGACGCATGTTGTCCGGCGTTGTCGGTGGACACGATGGCAAATATCCTTCAACTTTCCCCACAGAAAGAAATCCGGAGACGTCAGATCCGGTGAAAGTGCGGGCCACGGTATGGTGTTTTGATTACCAATCCACCTGTCATGAAATATGCTATTCAATACCGCTTCAACCGCACGCGAGCTATGTGCCGGACAGCCATTCTGTCATGCAGAGAAATATCTTGTAGTAACATCGGTAGAACATTACGTAGGAAATGAGCATACATTGCGCCATTTAGATTGCCATCGATAAAATGGGGGCCAATTATCCTTCCCCACATAATGCCGCACCATACGTTAACCCGTCAAGTTCGCTGATGTTCCACTTGTCGCAGCCATCGTGGATGTTCCGTTGCCCAATAGTGCATATTAAGCTGGTTTACGTAACCACTCTTGGTGAATGACGCTTCGTCGCTAAACAGAACGCGTGCAAAAAATCTGTCATCGTCCCGTAATTTCTCTTGTGCCCAGTGGCAGAACTGTACACGACGTTCAAAGTCGTCGCCATGCAATTCCTGGTGCATAGAAATACGGTACGGGTGCAATCCATGTTGATGTAGCATTCTCAACACCGACGTTTTTGAGCTTCCCGATTCTCGCGCAGTTTGTCTACTACTGATGTGCGGATTAGCCGCGACTGCAGCTAAAACACCTACTTGGGCATCATCATTTGTTGCAGGTCGTGGTTGACGTTTCACATGAGGCTGGACACTTCCTGTTTCCCTAAATAGCGTAACTATCCGGCGAACGGTCCGGACACTTGGATGATGTCGTCCAGGATACCGAGCAGCATACATAGCAGACGCCCGTTGGGCATTTTGATCACAATAGCCATACATCAACACGATATCGAGCTTTTCCACAATTGGTGAACGGTCCATTTTAACACGGGTAATGTATAACGAAGCAAATACCGTCCGCACTGGATGAATGTTACGTGATACCACGTACTTTTACGTTTGTGACTGTTACAGCGCCATCTATCACAAAGCGAAAAATGTGGTCCAACTAAAACATTCATATTTCTTTACGTACTACACGAATATGTAATAAATATGGTGGTTCTTATTTTAAAAAACGCAGTTGATATCCGTTTGACCTATGGCAGCGCCATCTAGCGGGTCAGCCATAGCGCCATCTGGTTTCCCCCTTCAAGCTAGACGAGTTTCGTTCTTTGTAGTTTTTTCGTTTGATGCTTATTTCGTGAGATTTTGGCCCGGTCACTATCAATGGACCACCCTGTATATGCATATCGCGATCCCATGACTTTTGTCAGCTCAGTGTGTTGACGTTTACTGTGTCACAAATGATGCTCATGCTGAGCAACTATAATGTGGATTAAAAATTTGGAGAGGTTTTGTAGATAGTTAGTTACATGTTCCATAGAACATTTCAACGTTTCTTTTATAAAAATGATGTGGAACGAGGGACTTTACAGGATATGTCAGACATTTTTTGTTATTGGGCAAATGATCAAAGATTTTTGTTGCTGCATATTGAACTTCTTTCTCACTCACTGACAGCTTTAATAATGGATGATAAAAGTAATTTTTCGCTCTAATGTCGTAGGTATGGATATCACCGTTCTTATCAAATTTTGATGGATTATTTATGAATAGTGTCATTAGAGAATAGAATTATGTATTGTGAGGGCGCAGTGGTCTTTAAACAGGTACCTGCATGTCATCCATGCGTAAACGCCACATGGTATCAGAATGAGATTTTCACGCTGCAGCGGAGTGTGCGCTGATACGAAACTTCCTGGCAGATTAAAACTGTGTGCCACATCGAGACTCGAACTCGGGATCTTTGAATTTCGCGGGCAAGTGCTCTGAGCGACCAAAGCACGACTCACGCCCCGTCCTCGCAGCTTTACTTCCGCCAGTACCTCGTCTCCTACTTTCCAAGCTTCACAGAAGCTCTCCTGCGAACCTTGCAGAACTAGCAATCCAGGAAGAAAGGATATTGCGGGGACATGGCTTAGCCACAGCTTGGGGTACGTTTCCAGAATGAGATTTTCACTCTGCAGGGGAATGTGCGCTGATATGAAACTTCCTGGCAGATTAAAAGTGTGTGCCGGACCGAGACTCGAACTCGGGATCTTTGCCCTTCGCCGGCAAGTGCTCTACCATCGGAGCTACCCAAGCACGACTCACGCCCCGCCCTCACACCACAACTCTACAAGGTTCGAAGGAGAGCTTCTGTGAAGTTTGGAAAGTGGAAGACGAGGTACTGGCGGAAGTAAAGCTGTGAGGACGGGGCGTGAGTCGTACTTGGGTAGCTCAGATGGTAGAGCAGTTGCCCGCGAAAGGCAAAGATTCCGAGTTCGAGTCTCGGTCTGGCATACAGTTTTAATCTACCAGAAAGTTTCATACCACATGGTATTCTTACTGCACGCTTTTGTGCAATCAGGAACTGCTAACCGATGAGTTGCCGCAGGAAATTATTCCGTAAGACTTTACTGAGTGGAAATATACAAAGTATGTAAGGAAGTTGATTCGTTTGTTCTCAGAATTAGCAACTACAGGAACGGCAAATGTAGCTTAACTCACTTGTTTGAAGAACCCCAGTAATATTCTTCTTCTAATTCAAGTTTTCATCAGTATGTACCCAAAAATGTTAATGTATTCACCCTGTTTGCTGACTCCTGCTCGTGTGCTACATCAATTGTTGGCAAGACTCTATTTATTGTACAGAACTGATCATAGTATGTTTTTTCTCAAAATTTAGGGAGAGAACATTTCCTGAGAACCACTTTATAATTATTTGGAAAATATTATCTACGAGGGTTGAATGAAAAGCAATGCCTCCACCTTCGTTAACTGGGTTTGGATGGGAACATTTTAATAAATCAAATACAGAAATAATCCTGAGACTGTGATCTTTGATTACCAATATTTGCTTTTCCATATAATCACCAGCCAATTGCATACATTTCTGCCAACGATGAACAAGTTTTCTGACGCCGTCACGGAAGAAGTCGACACTCTGTTTCGGTTCTAGGCGCTACAGTCCGGAACCGCGCGACCGCTACGGTCGCAGGTTCGAATCCTGCCTCGGGCATGGATGTATGTGATGTCCTTAGGGTGATGTCCTTAGGTTAGTTAGGTTTAAGTAGTTCTAAGTTCTCAGGGACTCAGAAGTTAAGTCCCATAGTGCTCAGGGCCATTTGAACCATTTTTTCGACACTCTGTTTCCACAATCACAGTCTCACAGTTCTCTCAATGTTTTCATCAGAAGCATAATGATGTCCCCGCAGATCGTCTTTCACTATCGGGAACGGATGGAAGTCAGACGGTGCTAAGTTTTGACTGTATGGAGGATGCCATACGGTGGTGAGATTCAGTCTCTGAAGTTCTACTGTGGTGGCACGTGAAGTGTGTGGTTTGCCAAACAAAGCAATAATGTGTCCCACACGTTCTTGAGAAATGCCGATTGTGCTTGCAGTTTCTCTCTGAGTGACACGGCGGGCGTCCTGAATGAATCAGTCAACATTTTGCTTGTGAAACTCTGTGGTTTCTGTCACAGGAGGTCCACCTCTTTATTTGTCCCGCAGGTCAGATGTTCCCGGCCCAACATCTTTAAAACTTACTCGCCCAACGACACCTCAACACAATCACCATTAACTGCTTTCATTCTCTGATGAATCTCCTTTGGGGTGACACCCTCTGCTGTCAAGAATTCAATGACTGCACATTGCTTAAATGCTTAAATCGCATTGACCGACCGTCTCCGCAGGGTAACAACACAACCGTTCAATGCTAAGACTTCCTGCGAACTGGAGCTGTAGAGAAGAGGCTACGGAACAAGCCAATGCTGGTCGGAGGTATTATGAGGTACTATGATACTTGTCAAAGAATGCTCTCACAGATAGGATGCATATGTCAGGGAGTAGGTATGGTTCGACTGGGCAGAAAAAGGGGGGAGCCTCGATTTGGGATGGGATGGATACTTAAATGGTTTAAATGACTCTGAGCACTATGGGACTTAACTTCTGAGGTCATCAGTTCCCCAGAACTTAGAACTACTTAAACCTAACTAACCTAAGGACAGCACACACATCCATGCCCGAGGCAGGATTCGAACCTGCGACCGTAGCGGTCGCGCGGTTCCAGACTATAGCGCCTACAACCGCTCTGCCACTCCGGCCGGCAGGATGGATACTGTATGGAACAGTTATTGCCTGGGTAGATTTCAGGCGTGATTCTACGAGTTGGAAGGGGACAGCTATTTATGTTACTATGTAAAAGAATGTGGAATGTTTGAAAATGAGAGGAAGGAGGGGTTTGCTAATTTAGATTTGCGAACAGATCTGGCTGTTGCGAGTCATGTTATGGAACGATGGCCCATGGTACTCTGTGTCTCTGGGGAGGAGTAAATCATATACGAGCTGGTACAGGATACGGATGGGAGTCGCTAGTGGGATACGGAAAGCGAGGCAGAGTACATGCACTGCAGGTATCTGGAGTGGGAGCTAGAACTTTGGAGGAGCGGAAGCCCACGTTACGTTTGCATTAAGGGTGTAACGGAGCATCTTCTCTGATTCTGAGAAGTCGTAAATTCCGACTGAAATTACACCTCCGACGCAGATATTTTTGAAACGGATTTTTAACGAAGGTTCAACGTTCGCGCTTGAAAATTCCAAAATCGAAACTTCACACAGCAGAAACGACATTGCCAACACCGTAACCCAGGCAATGTTGCTGCCTCCAGGGTTGTATTAGATCTTGACAAAGGAATGTCACTGTTTACAAATCGTCTAAAGTACACCCATTGTGAAGAGTACTAGTGCAATATCCTAATAACCATTTGCAACAGGGAAAAATATTTGAAATGTAAAACGTGGAAACATTCCCCAGACGGATTTCAGATGACAGGTAGAGGTCCGAACAGGCTTGAATGTTAGCTTTCATGTTCAGTTACTCTGTTTCTGAGGCAGTCTGTATTTATTAGTAACTTCTGAGCCTGAAAAGTAATCATGATGAAGCCATACTACCGGACATGAAGAATACAGGAAACTCGAACATAAAAGAAGGGTTATCCTCCACCTCATCCACGTTATAAGAAACTGAGAGACAAATTAGATTAAAAGTGTCTATAAGAGAAACGGAAAGAAACTGGAAAGTAAGTTTGTGAAATGATTGCCTTTCTAGGCAAGTCTTGTATTTCGAGGCTTAGTGCCACGTCCGGTCATTCCAAAATAAACTTTCCGATGTAGACCGAGACTGGAAGTAGATCCCGTTTGTCTTTACGCCGACCCGACACATTATGTTCTTGGAAGGTTTGTGAAAAGTCTCCAAGCCGTGTTTGCGCAACCGGATCATCCATCGGTAATAGGATCATCTTGAAAAGTTATAGCACGTTTCATGTTACCTTAGTATTATGTTCCCCGTTCCATTTGTAAAGTCTCCCAGACGGTGTTGTGATTTCTGGCTGTGAAATGGCTAAGCGCTTTCGAGAAGGATGCGTTGGACTATCTTTTTCTAGTTCATACACTGATGAGTCAAAACATTATGACCACATACTTACTAGCTTGTTTGTCCGCCTTTGCAAAGAACTACATCACAGACTCTACGTATCAAGGATCCGCCAGTGTGCTGGTAGGTTTGTGCACGCAAGTGACATTAGATGTCTATGTACAGGTCATGTAATTTGGTTAAATAACGGGCCGCTGGTCTGCGTACGCGGTGATGGCGCTCGATAACGACTCAGATGGATTCCATAGAATTACATCAGGCGATTTTGGTCGCCGAGACATCAACGTGAGTTCACAATAATGCACCTCAAACCACTGTAGCACTATTCTGGCTTCGAGACACGGGCAATTATGCCGCTGACGGATGACATCGCCATCTGGAAAGACATCAAGCATGAAGGAACGCAGCTATCAGAGTGTCTTCGATCACTACCACAAGTCCTATGAAAGAGCAGGAGAATGCCACCCATAGCATAATACTGTTCCCACCAACCTGTGTCCGAGGCGCGCTGCACGTTTCGAGCGGCCTTTCACCTCTGTGACGACGTTTGTGGAGACGACCAGTGATCTAGGCAGCAAAATGTGTTTCACCTGACGAGCCGCCACGTTTCCATTGATCGACGTTCGAATATGAACACGTAGGGCTGTACGATGAATGGCGTTCTCCGAAGCACGTGTGCTCACAGAGGCCACAGATCACCATCTGTCCTACTTTACAGAGCAGACAAGCCTCCGAACCCCACGTTCTGTGAAGAGTCGTGGACGTCCAACTATTTAGCATCTAGTGGCAGTTTCACTGTGCTTCTACCTCTTTCCGTAGCTGCTCACGGTAGTAGCACGTGAACATTCGACCCGCTTCGCCGTTTTCGAGATACTCGTTCACAGACTCTGCGTAACAATAATTTGGCCTTTATCGAAGTCGCTTATCTCAATAGAATTGCCCATTTCCAGCCCATATCTTCGTTAGGGTGATCACCCGTCCGTGTTTGCTCCGCTTCATACTTCTGTTACCCCGTTCACATGACCGCAACGATTCCAGGCGGCATTCAGCGTCGTGGTGGCCAGTGGTCATAGTGTTTTGTCTTATCAGTGTATCAAGTGAGCAGCCTTCACGTTCTGTGAAGAGTCGTGGACGTCCAACTATTTAGCATCTAGTGGCAGTTTCACTGTGCTTCTACCTCTTTCCGTAGCTGCTCACGGTAGTAGCACGTGAACATTCGACCCGCTTCGCCGTTTTCGAGATACTCGTTCACAGACTCTGCGTAACAATAATTTGGCCTTTATCGAAGTCGCTTATCTCAATAGAATTGCCCATTTCCAGCCCATATCTTCGTTAGGGTGATCACCCGTCCGTGTTTGCTCCGCTTCATACTTCTGTTACCCCGTTCACATGACCGCAACGATTCCAGGCGGCATTCAGCGTCGTGGTGGCCAGTGGTCATAGTGTTTTGTCTTATCAGTGTATCAAGTGAGCAGCCTTCACGTTCTGTGAAGAGTCGTGGACGTCCAACTATTTAGCATCTAGTGGCAGTTTCACTGTGCTTCTACCTCTTTCCGTAGCTGCTCACGGTAGTAGCACGTGAACATTCGACCCGCTTCGCCGTTTTCGAGATACTCGTTCACAGACTCTGCGTAACAATAATTTGGCCTTTATCGAAGTCGCTTATCTCAATAGAATTGCCCATTTCCAGCCCATATCTTCGTTAGGGTGATCACCCGTCCGTGTTTGCTCCGCTTCATACTTCTGTTACCCCGTTCACATGACCGCAACGATTCCAGGCGGCATTCAGCGTCGTGGTGGCCAGTGGTCATAGTGTTTTGTCTTATCAGTGTATCAAGTGAGCAGCCTTTTTCCTTCCTCAATCATCCTCTGAGTACTTTTGCAAAGGCGCGCGAAGTGGCCGCGCTGTTTGAGGAGCCATGACAAGGACTGCGCGGCCTCTCCTGCGGGAGATTCGAGTCCTCCCTAGGTCATGGGTGTGTGTGTTGTTCGTAGCATAAGTTAGTTTAAGCAGTGTGAAAGTCTAGGCACAGATGACCTCAGCAGTTTGGTCCCTTAGGAATTCACAGACATTTCAACGTTTGAAGTTTTGCAAATTGAGAAGATGAACGATTTTGAACGTATTGGTTGTGATCAGAGAGAATTATCCTCAGTAAAAGTATTCGTGGTACCACCTATCCTTGGATCCTATCATAGATACTCACTATTCACAGTATTCCAGCTATTTTGATGTGTACTGTTGGTTAGGTTCAGGAAACGTAAGCGTCCCGCACCATATCAAAATACCTTTGAAACTCCAGCAATCCGCCATTGCCTGGAAATGTGAACACACTCTCTCCTACCGCCGATTTGTAAGTACTACCGTTCCTCGTGACAAAGGTTGAAGAAATCACCAATGTCCTTGTGAAGCATAGCTGCTAATTTGGTTAGGAAACACGTTCATTCATTCCTCTATGTCGGCCCCTGGTAGCTGAGTGGTCAGCGCGACGGAATGTCCTACCTAACGGCCCGGGTTCGATTCCCGGCTGGGTCGGAGATATTCTCCGCTCAGGGACTGGGTGTTGTGTTGTCCTTATCATCATCATTTCATCCCCATCGACACGCAAGTCGCCGAAGTGGCGTCAACTCGAAAGACATGCACCAGGCGAACGGTCCACCCGACGGGAGACCCTAGCCACACGGCATTTCCATTTCCATTCCTCTTATGCAGTAGGAAATTCTCTAATTATTTCATTAAGATCCATGCGTGAGTTTGTATTGCACTGTGTGTCCTCGACAAGTCCGTTAGTTAGCTTTTAATTGTTTTCGCTGAGCTTGATGGTTAATGTACCTCGTTACTTGAAGTGAGCAGTAACTGATTTTGTCGTAATTTTTGGATCCCTGAGGGATTCACGATCTGAATAGTAGACTCCAGCTGTGGTGCCCAATACATGGGAAGTTGTAAATATTCAGTCATCAAATCACCCGCTCTTAGCGATTTACAGTAACATTTGCGTGTGTCGTATATTGCATTTACCGTGGTTTTACAGTAATTCCCTTTATAATGAACTTGTCCCTCTGTGTGGGAATGCCACCATATGCAGTCAAATCACATACAAAAGTACGGAGGATTACGAATAGAATGATCCCTCATATGTACAGAGAATTTTGACGCATTGTTTATATGCAGATTTTTATCTACTTTTGACACATGACCATCACTTTGTGTGAGAAAGGAGTGATGTGTATTCGAAACAATAGTGTGGTAATGGGGAATAGCTGCATTTCATTGTACAGACAATTTTGAATAAAACGAACACCTATATGAACGGAGGAATTTTCAGGGATCAGAACATTCTCATTTGAATGTTACTTCGCTTTTTAGGGTTTGAAACTGGCCGTTGATCTGTGTGACTCTCCTCTTCCCTCCCCCATCCCCCCGTCCCCCCCCCTCCCCCCTGACTCTGAAGTAAGTTTCCTAGTAGTGGTATGTAAATATCAAAGACACAATGAAAAATTAATACTTTCTTGGAGATTCCCCACCTGATTAAGGCGACCACGTTGACATTCCTATTAAAGAACATTATTTCGTACGTCCCATTCATGTTAAGGGACTGATCGTGGTTAATATAGTTGTGAACTGTTCAGATGATTTTGAAGAGTGACATTTAGAAGATGATAATAAATAGCCACTTTACCCATACATAATCTCCTGCTTGCTATCACCCCACACATACGCCACTTCTCCTTATAGTCCACATTAGACGGTGTTTCAGAATATTTAAACCTCAAAACCTTTCCTTAGATAGATTTCTAACACTTACCACATATATATTACTACATGGTTGTAGTGATCCCATAGCGTTACCCGTTGCGTAATTCAAAAGACAATAATTATTAATGTTGTTGGGCTTAGTAACAGAAGTTTCTGAAGGTTCCGCCCTACATTGCGCTTTTACTGGCCGATAATAAATAAAAAGAAAAGACGCTGGGACTCCTTCCCCTTTAAATGGCTAAAATCAGAAGCTAAATGTTTTTAAAAACACTCCATTGTAATGAAACACAAACCGCTTTGCAGGCTGACACTGATATAGTAATCAACGTGGCGAAACGCCCTTTGTGTTGAGCGACCACGTGATAAAATTCGTCAGTACGCAGGTTCTCGCTGTAAAGAAATACCACGGGTGTTTGTTCAGGGGAACCATAGAAATTCACAAATACGACAAGAATTTAGTTAGTTCTAACAAGATAAACGGAACCTGGATTCCTCCGCTGCAGCGAACGACCTTTGCAGATAAAAAGGGGAGAACTACAAAATGACAGGCAAAAGCTCTCAGACGTTGGAGAGGTAAGTACGTGTAACCTCCGGTCGCGGGCTCAACTCCAGTCCGTCACTGGCAGTAGAGGGTGAAACGTTTAGAATAACAGCTACCCGTGCTGGCGAAATGTCAAATCACAAATGTCACTCACAAAACGACTGTCGGCCAAAGCTTACGAGACGAGCGCCAAAAGGCAACACGTTACGATTGATACTTCAACGGCAAATTCTACGGAGAAGTGGCTATTGGTACAGTGGAAGCAACTCTGCCTTTGTGTGTGTGTATGTGTGTGTGTGTGTGTGTGTTTGTGTGTTTGTGTGTAATAACTGTATTCACTATCTGATCAAAAGTTTCAGAATGCCTATTAATGGACATTAATATGGCTTGTGATCACCCTTCGCTTTTGTTCCGGCTTGAACTCCCCTGGATGATGGAGACACTTTCAATAGCGAATGTCGGTCGAGGAGTGGCAACCCAATGTTGCTCAAGAGCCGAAACCAGAGAAGATAGTGATGTTGGATGCTAGGGTCTGGATCGAAGTCGACATTCTTAATTCATCCCTAAGATGTTCCATTGGATCAGGTCGGGACTCTGGGCAGGCCACTATATTTCAGAAATGTTACTGTCCACAGACCATTGACTCACGGACCATTCTTAATGACAGCGTGCGTTGTCACACTGACACAGTCATCGTCTCTGGAATATTCCACGCCGCGTGGAGTGGCCGCGGGGTTTGAGTCGCCATGTCACGGATTGCGCGACACCTCCCTCCCTCGGGCATGGGCATGTGTGTTGTTCCTAGCATAAGTTAGTTAAAGTAGTGTGTAAGTCTAGGGACCGATGACCTCAGCAGTTATGTCCCTAAGGAATTCACACACACACACACACACACACACACACACACACACACACACATACAGATACATTTGAATATTCCACTGCAGCACACAACGCACTTTGCTTTAGAATGTGTACATATCCTTCCGTATTTAGCGTTTTCTTAAGCTCAATAAGGGAACAACACCCTAGCCACTAACTGTACTTCACCGTTGGCAATACACACGATGAGCCGGCAGCTGTAACCGAGCGGTTCTAGTTGTTTAGTCCAGAACCGCGCGACTGCTGCGGTCGTAGGTCCGAATCCTGCCTCGGGCATGGATGTGTGTGATGTCCTTAGGTAGTAAGGTTTAAGTACACTACTGGCCATTAAAAATGCTACAAGAAGAAATGCAGATGATAAACGGGTATTCATTGGACAAATATATTATACTAGAACTGACATGTGATTACATTTTCACGCAATTTGGGTGCATAGATCCTGAGAAATCAGTACCCACAGCCGGCCGAAGTGGCCGTGCGGTTAAAGGCGCTGCAGTCTGGAACCGCAGGACCGCTACGGTCGCAGGTTCGAATCCTGCCTCGGGCATGGATGTTTGTGATGTCCTTAGGTTAGTTAGGTTTAACTAGTTCTAAGTTCTAGGGGACTAATGACCTCAGCAGTTGAGTCCCATAGTGCTCAGAGCCATTTGAACCATTCAGTACCCACAACAACCACGTCTGGCCGTAATAACGGCCTTGATACGCCCGGGCAGTGAGTCAAACAGAGCTTGGAAGGCGTGTACAGGTACAGCTGCCCATGCAGCTTCAACACGATATCACAGTTCATCAAGAGTAGTGACTGGCGTATTGTGACGAGCCAGTTGCTCGCCCACTATTGACCGGACGTTTTCAATTGTTGAGAGAGCTGGAGAATGTGCTGGCCAGGGCAGCAGTCGAACATTTTCTGTATCCAGAATGGCCCGTACAGGACCTGCAACATGCGGTCGTGCATTATCCTGCCGAAATGTAAGGTTTCGCAGAGATCAAATGAAGGGTAGAGCCACAGGTCGTAATACATCTGAAATGTTACGTCCACTGTTCGAATTGCCGTCAATGCGAACAAGATGAGACCGAGATGTGTAACCAGTGGCACCCCATACCATCACGCCGGGTGATACGCCATTAAGGCGATGACGAATACACGCTTACAATGTGCGTTCACCGCGATGTCACCAAACACTGATGCGACCGTTATGATGCTGTAAACAGAACCTGGATTCACCTGAAAAAATGACGTTTTGCCATTCGTGCTCCCAGGTTCGTCATTGAGTACACGATCGCAGGCGCTCCTGTCTGTGATGCAGCGTCAAGGGTAACCGCAGCCATGGTCTCCGAGCTGATAGCCCGTGCTGCTGCAAACGTCGTCGAACTGTTGGTGCAGATGGTTGTTGTCTTGCAAACGTCCCCATCTGTTGACTAAGGGATCGAGACGTGGCTGTACGATCCGTTACAGCCATGCGGATAAGATTGCTGTCATCTCGACTGCTAGTGATACGAGGCCGTTGGGATCCAGCACGGAGTTCCGTATGACCCTCTTGAACCCACCGATTCCATATTCTGCTAACAGTCATTGGATCTCGACCAACGCGATCAGCAATGTCGCGATACGATAAACCGCAATCGGAATAGGCTACAATCCGACATTTATCAAAGTCGGAAACGTGATGGTACGCATTTCTCCTCCTTACACGAGGCATCACAACAACGTTTCACCAGGCAACGCGAGTCAACTGCTGTTTGTGTGTGAGAAATCGGATGGAAACTTTCCTCATGTCTGCACGTTGTAGGTGTTACCACCGGCGCCAACCTTGTGTGAATGCTCTGAAAAGCTAATCATCTGCATATCACAGCATCTTATTTCTGTCGGTTAAATTTCGCGTCTGTAGCACGTCATTTCGTGGTGTAGAAAGTTTAATGGCCAGTGGTGTAGTTCTAAATTCTAGGGGACTGATGACCTCAGATGTTAAGTCCCATAGTGGTCATAGCCTTTTGAATCATTTTACACACGACGGCTGGTATTCTTTTACAGGTACATGCCAAACGGAAACCCTTCCATCGCATTGGCACGGGGTATAGCGTGATTTGTCACCCCAAATAACTCGTTTCCAGCCATCCACATGCACCTTAAGCGACGCATAGCACTGACTACAGAAGTGTGTGGCTTATGAGAAGCTATTCGATCACTGTACCTAATTCTTTGTAACTGCCTGCGGACATTGTGCTACCTCTACTGCTGGTAGCAGTCTGGAACTACGAGAGACTCCTTCTGCCGAATTCACGTAAGTTTTTGTAAACACCATTCTGAATGTTGGGCGATATCTTTCCGTCGGTACGTGAGGTCTGTCTGGTCTTCGTTTAGGTAAGGCTTATTCCTTCGTGTTTCCACTTCGCAATCACAACACTAACAGTCGGCTTGGGTAAACAACATGCCGTTCGGATCCAGAGTTTTACGTTGCACCATGAGGGAGGACATCAAACAGAATAACCGCTTCAGAGAAGACCATCGCAATGACTTTACTGGCTCAGGGTGCGGCTTTGAACTTTTTATTTCGCAGGTGAGGTGGTGTGGCACCTCTCCATGGACTGCCGTTTCGTTTCCGCTTCGAGGTGATGACCCCACGTTTTAGCGTCTGTGGCGGTGTTCGACAAAAAATTGTCACGATCAGCCTCGTAACGCGCAAGCAATTCCGCACATAGGGTCCTTCGTTGCTCTTTATGGAGTCCTGTTAGGTGGCGAGGAACCCCAACTGGCGGGCGAGTATGTCAGCACTACCAATAGAGAAGGAGGTTCAAATGGCTCTAAACACTATGGGACTTAACATCTGAGGTCATCAGCCCCTAGACTTAGAACTACTCAAACCTAACTACTCTAAGGATATCACACACATCCATGCCCAATGCAGGATTCTAACCTGCGACCGTAGCAGTCGCGCGGTTCCAGACTGAAGCGCCTAGAACCGCTCGGCCACAGCGGCCGGCAGAGAAGCAGAGAGGTGTTTGGTTATGATCGGTCGATCACCTCAAATGAGAGTGTACGCACGTTCTACCATTGCGTGAGTCACAGCTGTGTGCCGCTGGCCGGCACGCGGTGGATCAGACAGGTTTGCGCGACCTCATTGCGATGATGATAGATGCCTCGCACCCAACGACTCACCGTGCTTTTGTTTATTGCCAGGTGTCCAGGTGACATTCTTCAAGAGCTTATTAATATCTGCGATGCTTTGCCTTGGAACGCGCCTCCATTACAGACGATACACCTATTGGAACTTCAGGAAACTATAGGGCGGGAGTATTCCACTACGGCGCACAAGAAATTCGGCATTTTTTCAACTGAAAAAGAAGTTCCTCGTAGGTGTATCGGTACGCGATTTCGGCTGGCACGGCACGTTCGCCAGGTCGGCATTAAGTTACCGGAGAGGGGCCGGCTGCGCCCCCGCGGCCACGGCAGGTGGCGACAGCTGGTTGGTGGCCGAGCACCCCGGCGCGGCCAGATGCAGGTGTATCGGCATCGGGCAGCGGCGGCCGGCGCGCGCTGCGCCACGCCACCCCGCGCCGCGAGCATCGCTTTGTGCGCGCGTTACTTCCGACACGGCGCACCCGAAAAGCCTGTATATGAACCTGGCTTTTCGCACAAAACCCGCGCCCCCGCCGCTCCCTCGCAGCGGCCGGCGCTGCGCGCTTCGTACGATGCAACCCTCCCCCGTCACCCCTCCCCCGCCGTGCCACTCACCCCCCAACGGCCGCCCCCAATCCGGCAGAGTTACTATATCTGCCCGCCCCGGCCGCCGACAAGACGGGAGGGGGAGGGAAAAAAATAATCTCGAGGGAGCTTTTAAAATCTAGCGGAGCAGACGCAGCCGCGAGGGCAGGGGCAGGGGGACGGGAAGGAAGCGCGCCTTTGCAGCAGATGAGGGGCCATATCTAGATGAGAGGCGAGGCGGCGCACCGCAGACCGCGCGCCGGCCAGCACCAGCAGCAGCCGCAGCAGCGCCCGGCTCCATTGTCCACACTAATTGGAGGCGAGACAATGAACGCGTCCCGTTATCGGGAATAAAGAGACCGTCGCCACAGGACGCCGCTCCGCACCCAACCCGGCAGCGCCGGCGCTGCACCCCGTGCCCAGGATCGCTCTAAAACTCGCCCTAAACTTGCACCAAATTTATTTCACCGCGAGGCAGTATCGCTCTCGTGTTCTGATTCCGCTGTGGATACAGTCTGCTAGCGGGAAGAATATCTCCGTAGAATCTTATACGAGGCGGCGTTCAATAAGTAATGCAACACACTTGTTTCCTCGCCGATTTCAGCTGCAAAAAATGCGGAATTTCTTTTGTGACATCATGGAATATTTCAGCTTTGGACCCTATAGCTTCATGTAGGTGAATAGCCTGCGGCGCTATACGTAGCCTTAAAAATGGTGTCTACACGGTAGTCCATTTGAAACCCCCCTTAGAAAAATTATGAATTACCCCTACAAAAGAATGGCCTTGACTAACAATAACCTATACCTTTCATGAATCACTTACCTCACAAAAATCTACGTTACTCCAACTACTGCAACACAGCGAGCGCCAATACTGTCAGCTAAATAAAAGATTCTAAGTACTGAAGGCACTAACTACTGATAGGCATAGTTAGCAAATGAAAGATTTTGATAGAGAACAAACGATGTATTTACCTTAATAGTGTTCAAAAGTCATTATATATATATATATATATATATATATATATATATATATATATATATATATATACACTGTAGTGTTGACAGATTGCCAACACTACGTACATTATTCAAGGGAGGCGGCCATTAAGCAAGCAGGCGGACTTGATGGTCTGAAACAGGATACTTCATAAATGATATAAAGAAAAGTACGTAGCTGCTGGAATACTTAACTTTAATCCACCATTTGTATACAGCGTTCTTGATGAGACATTTCATACGATAACTATCAAACTATCAATTGCTATGTAAGGCTAATGGCGCCTTGCTAGGTCGTAGCCATGGACTTAGCTGAAGGCTATTCTAACTATCTGCTCGGCTAATGAGCGATGCTTCGTCAGTGTAGTCGCTAGCAATGTCGTCCGTACAACTGGGGCGAGTGCTATTCCGTATCTCGAGACCTGCCTTGTGGTGGCGCTCGGTCTGCGATCACACAGTGGCGACACGCGGGTCCGACATGTACTAATGGACCGCGGCCGATTTAAACTACCACCTAGCAAGTGTGGTGTCTGGCGGTGACACCACATACACATCAGTTCATGACAACCAGTCTTACAAATTTACTGTCTCTGATGGACACACGTCCAGATCATCCGCTCTCAAAACTCCGCCATCTCTCTCCCCAAGTCCACCACTGCTGGAGACTCACCTCCAACTGCGCAACGCTACACGCTGTTAACAGCCAACTGCCCAACACTGCAATAGCAAATTCCAACAATGCAAACCAGCCACAGACTGCACACAGCACAATAGTGATTTTCGTATAGAGCGCTACATGGCGTTACCAACATAGAAACCTAAACAACCTACTTACACATTGATCGTGACCGGGCCAAATATCTCACGAAATAAGCGTCAAACGAAAAAACTACAAAGAACGAAACTCGTCTAGCTTGAAGGGGGAAACCAGATGGCGCTATGGTTGGCCCGCTAGATGGCGCTGCCATACATCAAACGCACATCAACTACGTTTTTTTTAAAAATGGGAACCCCATTTTTTATTACATATTCGTGTAGCACGTAAAGAAATATGAATATTTTAGTTAGACCACTTTTTTCGCTTTGTGGTAGATGGCGCTGTAATAGTCACAAACGTACAAGTACGTTGTATCACGTAACATTCCGCCAGTGCGGAGGGTATACGTGATACATTACCCGTATTAAAATGGACTGTTTACCATTTGCGGAAAAAGTCGATATCGTGTTGATGTATGGCTATTGTGATCAAAATGCCCAACGGGCGTGTGCTATGTATGCTGCTCCGTATCCTGGACGACATCATCCAGTCCGGACCGTTCGCCGGATAATTACGTTATATAAGGAAACAGGAAGTGTTCAACCACATGTGAAACGTCAACCACGACCTGCAACAAATGATGATGCCCTAGTAGGTGTTATAGCTGCTGTCGCGGCTAATCCGCACTTCAGTAGCAGACAAATTGCGCGACAATCGGGAATCTCAAAAACGTCGGTGTTGAGAATGCTGCATCAACATCGATTGCACCCGTACCGTATTTTTATGCACCAGGAATTACATGGCGACGACTTTGAACGTCGTGTACAGTTCTGCCACTGGGCACAAGAGAAATTACGGGACGATGACAGATTTTTTGCACGCGTTCTATTTAGCGACGAAGCGTCATTCACCAACAGCGGTAACGTAAACCGGCATAATATGCACTTTTGGGCAACGGAAAATCCACGATGGCTGCGACAAGTGGAACATCAGCGACCTTGACGGGTTAGCATGTGGTGAGGCATTATGGGAGGAAGGATAATTGGGCCCCATTTTATCGATGGCAATCTAAATGGTGCAATGTATGGTGATTTCCTATATAATGTTCTACCGATGTTACTATGTTTCACTGCATGACAGAACGGCGAAGTACTTCCAACATCATGGCTGTCCGGCACATAGTTCGCGTGCGGTTGAAGCGGTATTGAGAGGCATATTTCATGACATGTGGTTTGGTCGTCGAAGCACCATACCATGGCCCGCACGTTCACCAGATCTGACGTCCCCGGATTTCTTTCTGTGGGGAAAGTTGAAGGATATTTGCTATCGTGATCCACCGACAACGCCTGACAACATGCGCATGCGCATTGTCAATGCATGTGCGAACATTACGGAAGGCGAACTACTCGCAGTTGAGAGGAATGTCGTTACACGTATTGCCAAATGCACTGAGGTTGACGGGTATCATTTTGAGCATTTATTGCATTAATGTGGTATTTACAGGTAAGCACGCTGTAACAGCGTGCGTTCTCAAAAATGATAAGTTCACAAAGGTACATGTATCACACTGGAACAACCGAAATAAAATGTTCAAACGTACCTACGTTCTGTATTTTAATTTAAAAAACCTACCTGTTACCTACTGTTCGTCTAAAATTGTGAGCTGTATGTTTGTGACTATTACAGCGCCATCTATCACAAAGCGAAAAATGTATTCCAACTAAAACAGTCATATTTCTTTACGTACTACGGGAATATGTAATAAAAAATGGGGGTTCCTATTTAAAGACACGCAGTTGATATCCGTTTGACCTATGGAAGCGCCATTTAGCGGGCCAACCATAGCGCATCTGGTTTCCCCCTTCAAGCTAGACAAGTTTCGTGCTTTGTAGTTTTTTCGTTTGACGCTTATTTCGTGAGATATTTGGCCCGGTCACGATCAGTGGACCACCATGTATAACGGAGTTGCGTTCCAAGCAGAGAGCTGTCATTGAATTTCTTGTGGCGGAAAACCAGAGCATCTTAGATATTCATAAGCGCTTACAGACCTAAGACCTGGTAATTGAGCAAAAGCACGGTAAGTCGGTGGGCGGGGCGTCTGTCATCATCGCTACAGAGTCGTGCAAAGTTGTTCGGATTCCCGCGTGCTGTGACTGTGCAATGTTGGAACGTGCAGAGACTTTCAGGTGATCGACGGACCGCCATCAAACACTTCTGTGGTCAACTGGATGTCTCTGCTGGTGGTGCTGACACACTCATCCATCAGATGGGGCACTCAAAGGTGTCTGCCCGCAGAGTTCCTCGCTGCCTGACAGAAGACCATAAAGAGCTACCATCTGTTTGGCCCACTGAACGAACCAGTACGTGGATAATGGGAAGTTATTGCTGCAAAAAGACCTTGGCTCTGAAGTCGACTATCAGAGAGATACCATGAGGACATACAGGCCCTCCCGTAATGTGGCGTAAGGCCGTCGCATATTGTGTATTACAGTCCTGAATGAAACCAACTCACTTCCAGAAAAAAAATTATTGCATTACTCACTGAACGCTCCGCGTAGTTTTGTCGTGCTGTTACATTCAGGGTATTCGCAGATTCTACATGCAGATATCCAAAACTTGCACAAACGATGCGTTCGGTGAAACTAAAATCTTGTGAACGATTAGGCAACCTCATTTCCCTTTTCTCTTCTTCAACAGCTCGGGATTTCGATCCTTCTGTTCCACATCTACCGGATAGTTTCAACTAACGTACAGCTACTCAGGGAAGTTCAGCGTGGGCTGCAACTATCGTATGGCAGCGAAACTTGGTACATATGCAAATGTGCCAACGCAGAACCGTTTTACGTTGGAAAAAATTAGTTCCAGTTTTGGCCACCAGGTGGAAATCTCTTGTTTTACAGCACCTCGTAGACCTCTATGATGCTCATATTGAAAAAAAATTGTGTAAATGGTGATTAATAATAAAATCATGAATGTACATTTTTCAGCTATTTGACCTCTTTTTGCCCACGCCCCGTTCCTGATCCGTTGCATATGGAAACATTTATATACGTCTTCCTTGCATTCACAGCGCCGGATTTGCACTGGTGGCCAAAACTGGAACTAATTTCTTTCCAACTTTCCAATCGGTTCCACATTAACACATTATAATGACTACCAAGTTTCGCTGCCATGAAATAATTATAGCCCGCATTGGACTTCTGTGAGTAGCTGCATTTTAGTTATAACCACCCGGTAGATCTACATCTACAGAGAGGAGGAGGAGAAGGAGGATAGTGTTTAATCTCCTGTCGACATCAAGGTCATTAGAGACGGAGCACGAGCTCGGATTAGGGAAGGAGAGGAGGGGGAAGAAAATAGGCCGTGCTCTTTCAAAGGGACCATCCCAACATTTGTCTGACACGATTTATTGAAATCACGGAAATCCTAAATCAGGATGGGCGGATGCGGGTTTGAACCGTCCTTCCGAATGCTGCATCTACAGTGTGTCGTAGGAGGAATGATTAGTATTCAGGGATATGACATTAACGATCTTTCAAACCAAAAAGTACAGTAATCGTGGGCTCTAAAACGCATAACTTTAGAGCTATGAACGGTTCTTCATCTTCTATGCTTGTTAAACAAATCACCTCTTCTGCAAGGTCTTTGCTTTCCAAATTTTTGAGAGGTAGTATTGTGGGCTAAAACAAGAAAAAGTGTTCAGAAAACATGGGTTCTAAAATACACGCCTTAGGAGCTATGAAGACTCGTTCACCTTCGCTACCGAACAAGTGCACATAGATATTAAGATACGCATTTTAGAGCCTATTATTTAGTGGACCTTTTTGCTTTAATGATCTCTCATATCCTTGGATATTGATCATTTTAGAGCCTATTATTTAGTGGACCTTTTTGCTTTTATGATCTCTCATATCCTTGGATATTGATCATTCCCCGTGAGACACCCTTTATACTGCGCAAGCCACCCTACAGCGCGTGGAGGAGGGTACTTTGTGTACCGTTCTCAGTTCCCTCTTTTTTTTTCACTCTCCTCTCGCGAATGGTTCGTGGGAAAAACGATTGCTGGTAGGTCTCTGTGTGGTCTGGAATCTCTCTAATTTTATCTTCATGGTCTTTTCGCCAGCGTGCACGTAGAGGGAAGCGATATATTGCTTGACTCTTCGCTTAAAGAATACTCTCGCGGCTTTAACAGTAAAGCATACCGTGATGCAGACTGCCTCTCATGCAGCGCCTGCCAATGGAGTTGTCTGAGCATTTTCGTGGGGCTTTCGTGCTTACTAAATGGACCTGAAATGAAAAGCGCTGCTCATCTTTGCATCTTCTCTGCTTTGTCTATCGGTCCTATCTAGTACGGATCCCAGACTGACAAACATTATTCAGAACGAGTAAACTAAAAAACATTATTCAAGTGTCGGTCGAACGACGGTTTTGTAAGTTACCTTCTTTGTGGCTGGGCTACATTTCCTAAGGATGCTTCCAATGAATCTCAGTCGGGCATCTGCCTTACCTGCCATAAGTTTATGTGCTCATTCTACTTAAAATCGCTCCGTACGCATATTCCTAAATATTTTGTGAAAGTAACTTCACATACAGACGACATTTTGAAACTGTCCTGCAGTTACGCTATCTGTTGGAAGTGACGGAAACATGGCGCGCTCACTCAGGAAACTTCAAATAATACGTTTCGTATCCGTAACATTGTTTTCGGCTGAGAAAAAAATGCCGTGCATTGTTTTCTGGGTAACCCTCGTACCTCCTTGCGGTATGTCCGAAGTTACTTTTACGTTTGAAGATTTCACTCTGTTGAGACTGTCCGCGCCTGGTAACTGAGTGGTCACCGCGACACAATGTCATACCTAACGGCCCGGGTTCGATTCCCGGCTGGGACGGAGATTTTCTCCGCTCAGGGACTGGGTGTTGTGTTGCCCTTATCCTTTCATCCCCAACGACACGCAAGTCGCCGAGTTGGCGTCAACTCAAAAGACTTGCACCAGGCGAACGGTCTACCCGAGCGGAGGCCCTAGCCACACGGCATTTCCATTTTTACTCTGTTGAGAATGATATGCTACGGTAGTGGAAAGTATACTAACATACTGTGCAGAGGAATTGACCCTGGAGTAGCGGCAGAAAGCAGAGTACAGGCAATAGAGACGGATAGAATGAGGAGAGCAGCCAGGTATCTGAATAGTGCGAAGAAGAAATGAGGAAATTATGGAGACAATGGATATGGAACAATCAGTCGTGCAAAGAGCTAAGAATAGAGCTCTTCAATGGTATGACCATTTACGGTGAATGGAGCAAGGGCGATGACCAAAAGCAATCCTGGAATGCCGCGCGGTCTAGGGGCACATTGTAATGGTTCGCGCGGCTTCCTCCGTCGGAGGTTCGAGTCCTCCCTCGGGCACGAGTGTGTGTGTTGTCCTTAGCGTAAGTTAGATTAAGTAGTGTGCAAGCCTAGGGACCGATGACCTCAGCAGTTTGGTCCCACAGGAACTTAACACACACACACACACACAAAAATACTGGGATGGTCGCCGCCAAGGAGAAGGAAGCGTGGATGGCCTAGATTAACATGGAGATCAGGAACAATTACAGAGGCGAGAAAGAGCGACATGAAAGAGGAAGGTCCATGTTAGCGAAAGTTGGCCAATGGGAATACAGTGCAGCTTCTGGACTGGAAAGTTGCACAGGTCACATCAACATTCAAAAAAGGCAATAGGAGTAATTCACTATATTATAGGCCCATATCATTAACGTCGATATGTAGCAGGATTCTGGAACATGTATAGTGTTCGAACATTATGAATTACCTCGAGGAGAAAGATCTGTTGACACACAGTCAACACGGATTGAGGAAACATCATTCTTGTGAAAATCAACTTGCTTTTTACACACAAGAAGTTTTGAGTGCTATTGACAAGGGATTCAAAACTTACTCCGTATTTGTATATTTCCAGAAGGCTTTTGACACTGTACCTCACAAGAGGACAAGAGGCTTGTAATAAAATTGCGTGTTTGTTGATTATCGTCTCAGTTTTGAGATTGTATTCGTGATTTCCTGTCAGAGAAGTTACAGTTCGTAGTAACTGACGGAAAGCTATCGAGTAAAACAGATGTGATTTCTGGCGTTCCCCGATGTTGTGTTACAGGCTCTCTGCTGTTCCGTATCTAAATAAGCGATTTAGAAGACAATATGAACAGCCGCCTCGGGTTGCTTGCAGACGATGCTGTCGTTTATCGTCTAGTAAAGTCATCAGAAGGTCAAAACAAATTGCAAAACGATTTGGAAAAGATATCTGTATGGTGCGAAAATTGGCAGTTGACCGTAAATAATGAAAAGTGTGAGATCATACACGCGAGTGCTAAAAGGAATCCGTTAAACCTCGGTTACACGATAAAGCAGCCAAATCTAAGGCCCGTAAATTCAACTAAGTATCTAGCAATTACAATAACGAACTACTTAAACTGGAAAGAAAACTTAGAAAATGTCGTGGGGAAGGCAAACCAAAGACTGCGTTTTATTGGCAGACCACTTAGAAGATGGCCGGCCGCGGTGGCCGTGCGGTTCTAGGCGCTGCAGTCCGGAACCACGGGACTGCTACGGTCGCAGGTTCGAATCCTGCCTCGGGCATGGATGTGCGTGATGTCCTTAGGTTAGTTAGGTTTAAGTAGTTCTAAGTTCTGGGGGACTGATGACCTAAGATGTTAAGTCCCATAGTGCTCAGAGCCAGACACTTAGAAGATGCAACAGATCTACTAAGGAGACTGCCTACCCTACGCTTGTCCGTCCTCTTTTGGAATACTGCTGTGCGGTATGGGAACCTTACCAGATAGGATTAACGGAGTACATCGAGAAAGTTCAAAGAAAGGCAGCAAGTTTTGCACTATCGAGAAATAGGGGAGAGAGTGTCACGGACATGATACAGGATTTGGGGTGGAGATCATTAGAAGAAAGGCGTTTTACGTTGCGACGGAATCTTCTCACGAAATTCCAATCACCAACTTTCTCCTCCGAATGCGAAAATATTTTGTTGATGCCGACCTACCTAGGGAGGAACGATCATCATAATAAAATAAGGGAAATCAGAGTTCGCACAGAAAGACATAGCTGTTCGTTTCTTCCGTGCCCCGTAATAGAGTGGAATGATAGAGAATTATTGTGAAGGTGGTTCGATAAACCCTCTGCCTGGCACTTAAGTGTGATTAGCATTCATGTAGATGTGGATATAAATGAACTGCTCAAGAATGGAGAAGCCCTTAAAAGTAAAAGTAAGTAAATGTGAACGACATTCTCTGACCTGTTTGTTAGAAGCTCTTCAGTCCATTCGCTCCGCTTGTATTTTGTTCATTAGGCGGCAGTGCCGAACTGTATAAAATATTTTTCAGAAATTTTCTAGTGTCCGCAGATGTCTGAACAAAGCGGGACTCGATCTTTCGGCCCCGCTGCTGGGTCTTCTTACTGGTGTGAGAAGGTTGCTGATCACAACTGAGAAGAAAGACCCCTGAAGTTCTCAACATAGCTGGCTCGAAAGTCAAATTGCTGAAAAAAGAACACATATCGACGTTTCGATCTCACTGCTGGGATCTTTTTCAGTCTTCTAGTGTCTGCAGGTGCTTGAACGCAGTGGACAGCGAAACAGTTCGACTTTTCGAGTCCTATGTTGCGATATTTTTTAGTAGTCATAAGGGTGATGAGCACATCAGATACTAGAACAACACGGCGGTTTCACCTGCCTGTTGAAATCTTGTATTGTCCGCAGCTGACTGAACACAGCGGGTGGCAGGACAGCTTGACCCAACTTCTGTCTTTTCTTCAAGAAGGGTGCTAGGGTGTTTGTGCTGTTATGTTGCACATATATTCGCACTTGCTTTCCTCGGAAATTCAATTATTATATTCCTTTCAAAATCATGCGGAACAATACTACGTTGTACGTTGATGAGAAGTGTGGCAAGGATGACTGTATGATGTGCTAAACACAAAATGCTAAATAAATAAAGGAAAAAAATTCCTTCGCCTCTCACTTTTCAACAGCTGACAGAAGCTAAGCAGACAACCTGACTCGACAGATCTCTCAGATGCGCATACAGCCGAACTAGATGTTACATGCTCCGCAGACAACTTTAAGAAACAGCGGAAAGTCATATTAATGTGACCAGACAACGTGGCCAACTAATTCGATTAGAGTTCTCAATTTAAATGATCAGTGGAATCAACGTGCACAGGAGAAATTAAGCAAAAATTGTGACTGATAGGAGCAAATGTTTTGATGGTAAATCTATACTAATAATATAACTGTAAAACCGACGTGTCTGATACGCTGATCTCCAAAACTACTGAACGAAGTTTCGTTGGATTTATACAGTTAACTCGAGCGTAGGCTTTGTTTCACAAATATCATACCATGAAAAAAGATGAAAGCTATTGACTTACTCATGTTGAGAGATAAAATGTAGAGGATATCTCTATTAACGGAGTTATGAAGCAAGATGATTCTACCACTTATCCAGTCGAATCTTTAACTCTTTAAGCGTACCTGAACTTCCATCACACAAAATTAATTTCAAAACGGCGTCTCGATTATTCTGTAGTGGAATTTAACCCCACCGAAATTGTTTAGTGGAACGAGGCTTGAAGTTACTCATCTCCAACGTAACATCATTGAAGCGGAAATTTTTACTCCATATCCCGCTCATTCCTACAATTCACTATTTCGCTTTAAAAGAGTACAATTCCCAGTGGGATTGTGTGATACCACGACCACATTGAAGCACAAGATCTGACAGTGAGTGCTGCGGGTGTGGACCTTAGGGTCAACTGCTTTTCGCACTGCCAGCTCTGCGTGGCTATCACCTTTATTAGAAGCAACCAAGTCCTTCGTTCACGTCCAAAATCACAGTACTTCAAACGCAGCATACAAAGAAGCTTTAAAAGTAAAAAATATATTCCATGCGTACGAAGTCTCACGCACAGCTATAAAAAACAAACGGCGGGTTTCTCACGTAGTAGGAAATAGTACTTCCACGTTCTTCGGCTTTCCGAAGAGTTTTTTAATTGTTAAAGGAAAGAGGAACCACTGTGGATTGGGGTTGGGTTGTTTTGGGGAAAGAGACTAAACTGCGAGGTCATCGGTCTCATCGGTTTTAGGGAAGGAAGTTGGCCGTGCCCTTTCAAAGGAACCATCCCGGCATTTGCCTGGAGCGATTTAGGGAAATCACGGAAAACCTAAATCAGGATGGCCGGACGCGGGATTGAACCGTCGTCCTCCCGAATGCGAGTCCAGTGTGCTAACCACTGCGCCACCTCGCTCGGTACCACTGTGGAATGCAACTTACCTATAGTTCCATGGTCCGAAAATCACTGCATGATGTGTACCAGAGCCGAAACACTCACACGGCTTTATCAATTGTCTTGGAGTCCTTGGGACGCAGGAGGTGGCCAGTTTAGAATACTCGAGCAGATGTACGGGGAATAGAACTAGTAAAATTGAGCAATCCTTATCCCATTTACAAATATTTAATTTCAATACGTACACGACATCTTCAGATTGTTTCTTCCACTTGGCGTAGGGGACATCTGTTAGACCATGACACATTGTATAATTTCGAGCCCTTAGTCTTGTAAAGTGAGGCTCGAAGATCCACCAAACGCTCTTCATTGACCAAGTCTAATACAATTCGTCCCATATTTTCAATAACATGGTCTGTTCGCCAGACATAAACAGAATTCCCCCACACATGGATGGCGCGTTCGTTTGCTGAGAAACTGAAGATCGAGCGGAAGTTTGGAGCAAGGGGGCTGTGCACTTCTTCGTGAGTTTGTAGTCAATGGTGTTCATTGAACAGATCTTAATCTGTGACCAAACAATGTTTTATGGTAGGCAAAATTGTAACTATATCCACTCCTAAGTACATGTGCTTTCCCGCTAAAAACCCCAAGACACAACGAGCTCTTACTGATCACTGAATTCAATGGCATCGATCACTTTCCTCAATTTAACGTGGGTGCATGTAACGCATGGAAACAAAAATAGTAAGAAATTTGTAACTTGCACCAGGGTGTTGTACGTTCGCGCCTCACTCCAGAGAGTGGAGGTCGGAGGCTTGCTGCTCTGTAAAGCAGGATATATGGTGATATGCAGCAGATACGAGAACTTAGTACAACATAGGCGGGCGCAGGCACAAGCTGTTTCGAATAGCCCAGAACAGCACACACTGTCGAACATTAGGCTCCACAGCAGACGAACCCGACTTTTCCACATTTACCCAACGACATCGTAGTTTACGAATGAAATGGTCGCGGAATCATCGTGATGGACCTTAGAATCGCCTAGTCACATGAATCGTATTTCCTGTTACACCTGGTCGATGATCGTGTTCAGGTACTCTGTCGTCCAAGCGAACGGCTACCCGAAACATGGCCGTGTCGTGGACGCGGGACATTCGCTTGGGCTTCCGTGAGACCAATGGTGGTTATCGAAGGCATAGCGACAGCTGTGAATTACATGAACATTACTGGAGACTGCGTTCGCCCCTCCATTTCCCCTACGGCGGTGCCATTTTCCAGCAGGATAACTGCCCGCACCAGAATCGTACTATAGAGGTTCGGTAGTATGACAGTGAACTAATGATAGCGCCTTGGTCACCACACTCGCCTGATATGAAGCCACTGGAACACATCTGGGACGCTATCGGCCGCTAGTTACACATCCACAAACAACCTGCCTGTTATTACATGACCTGTGCATAGACGGAAGGAGAGGTACACAACAGTCCGATTAGCTTTTATTATTCTTGAAAATCTATATTTCAGCTATAAACAGTCATCTTCAATGATAAAATACAAGGAAAAACTACAGAATCAAAATTTTTACTTAATATACACCGAAGAGCCAAAGAAACTGGCACAGCTGCCTAACATCGTGTAGGGTCCCCGTGAGTACGCAGAAGTGCCGCAACACGACGTGACATGGACTCGATTAATGTCTGAAGTAGTGCTGGGGGAAATTGACACCATGAATCCTGCAGTGTTGTCCATAAATCGGTGAGAATACAAGGGGGTGGAGGTCTCTTCTGAAAAGTACTTTGCAATACATCCCAGATATGCTCAATAATGTTCATGTCTGGGGAGTTTGGTGGCCAGCGGAAGCGTATAAAGTCAGAAGAGTATTCCTGGAGCCACTCTATATCAAATCTGGACGTGTGGATTCTCGTATTGTTCTGCTGGAACTGCCAAAGTCCGTCGGAATGCACAATGGACATGAATGGATGCAGGTGATCAGATAGGATGCTACGTACGTGTCACGTGTCAGAGTCGTATCTAGACGTATCAGGGGTGTCACAGCACTCCAACTGCACGCTCCCCACACCGTTACAGAGCCTTGGGCTCCGAAAGCCCATGTCGACGATGTTTCGTTCAACAGTTGACACGCTGACTTTTGTTGATGGCCCAACACTGAAATCTGCAGCAATTTGTGGAAGGGCTGCCCTTCGGTCACGTTGAATGACTCTCTTCAGTCGTCGTTGGTCCCGTTCTTGCAGGATCTTTTTCTTGCCGTATCGAATAGCATGTGTTACCGGATCCCTGATATTCACGGTACACTCATGAAATGGTCGTACGGGAAAATCCCGACTTCATCGCTACCTCAGGGATGCTGTGTCTCATCGCTCATATGCCGACTATAACACGTCATGTAAATCTTAAAAACCTGCCATTGTAGCGGTAGTAACCGATCTAACAAGTGTGCCAGCCACTTGTTGTCTTCTATAGGCGTTGCCAACCGCAGCGCCGTATTCTGCCTGTTTACATATGTCTGTGTTTGAATATGCGTGCCTACACCAGTTTGGCTGGCTGGTTCAAATGGCTCTGAGCACTATGGGACTTAACTACTGAGGTCATCAGTCCCCTAGAACTTAGAACTACTTAAACCTAACTAACCTAAGGACATCACACACATCCATGCCCGAGGCAGGATTCGAACCTGCGACCGTAGCGGTCACGCGGTTCCAAACTGACGCGCTTAGAACCGCACGGCCACACCGGCCGGCCTACACCAGTTTGTTTGGTGCTTCAGTGTAGAGCAATAAGTAAACACCACGTTATCCAATAGCAGCAATCCACTCTGGACAACATACCATTTTCGTTATATTTCAACAGAATCGTGTCAGTTCATGTCACCACATGTTCTTACAAGTGTATAGGCAGAAGGACACTGAGACGGTTGTTTACAGCAAATACAACAGCCTTAGTTTAGGTCATGTATTACAAGTAACGCCCTCTATGTTGCAAATTAACTAACGGAGTTTTGTTTCAATACAGTCTCAATGTCCTTCTGCCTGTACACCTATAAGAACATATGGTGAGTCTCTTGAAATATAACTAAAATGGTATGTTGGTCAGTGAGGATTACTGCTATTGGATAATATGTTGTTTACTTATTGTCCTGTGTTAAGTAAATTAGTTTTGAGTCTGTAATTTTTCTGTATAAAATATTCTCGGTATTCTTGCCGCGTCAGTTCTAGATAAAATCTCGAGCTTTCGACGATTACCTCCATCGTCATCGTCAGGAGCTGACTGTCTCTACTGCTGCTATGGTAGCCTCTATATAGCCCGAAGACGGCTTCTGATTGGTCGGATTCTGATTGGTCGGCGATTACGTGCTGCTGTCTCAGACGGTGTCACTGTGTGCGCCGGTGGCGCCACCGCTTCCGTTTAAACGTAAACCTTGGAAGGAACGTCTCTGCTGCTTCTCTGCATCAAGCGCTCGTTTCCACGCACAGCTCAGATGGTATCCGCTATCGCGGTTAAAGTTCTTTTGGCTCATTCTGATTTCAACAGCCTCCTTAATAACAGAATCCCAGTACGTGGAGGCATGGGACAGAATTTTAGTTTCATCGAACAATATTTTGTGTTTGTTCGTGAGGCTGTGCTCCGCAATTGCCGATTTCTCAAGCTCTCTATTTTTAATGTGGCGTTGGTGTTCTGCACAGCGGTCGGAAACGGTACGAATAGTCTGACCTATATAATTGCTTCCACACTCACAGGGTATATTATAAACACCGGGGACCCTGAGGTCGAGATTGTCCTTAACAGGGCGCATCATCTCCTTAATTTTCTTAGGAGGACGAAAAATCGGTCTAATACCACGTCTACGCAGGACTCTTCCTATTTTGCTGGAAATTGCGCCACAAAAAGGAAGAACCGCAATCGGTGTTTCATCCTGTGAGGTTGCAGCATTATCACGTTTCCTTCTTTTGGAGAACGCTGCCTTTATATCGCGTGCACTATAGCCGTTCTTTCGGAACACGTTCTTTAGGTGATTAATCTCGAACCTTAAGTGGTCCTCGTCAGAAACAGTTTTGGCTCTATATACCAACGTGTTCAAAACGGCTCTCTTCTGAGCAGGGTGATGGAAACTCTGTGCGTTAAGGTATAAATCGGTATGCGTCGGCTTACGGTATACAGAGTGGCCAAGACGCCCGTCCGTCTGTCGTTGTACTAAAACGTCTAAGAAAGGCAGTCTCCCTTCCTTCTCCATCTCGACAGCGAACTGGATGTTCGAATGGATGCTGTTCATGTGTTCAATGAATTCTTTAAGAGCTTCTTCGCCGTGTGGCCAGATCATAAATGTATCGTCAACGTAACGATAAAATAAGGACGGACGGAGGGGAGCCGAATTTAGTGCACGTTCTTCAAAATTCTCCATAAAAAAGTTAGCCAATGATGGAGACAACGGAGAGCCCATTGCCATACCGTCTGTCATTTCATAAAATTTATTACCATACAAGAAGTAGGTGGTCGTCATCACGTGCCGGAACAATTTTATAGTGATGAGACTTCGTTCTCATCTCTGTAATTTTTCCTTGTATTTTAGCACTGACTGTGGCTATTTATAGCCGAAATCTAGATTTGCAAGAACAATAAAAGCTAATGGGGATGCGACTGACTGCTGTGTGCCTGTTCTTCCTTATAGTTTACGGTCGCTATGTACGACGGTTGGTGATAGAATTGGCTGTGCGTAGAAGTCTGATACCACAAGCCTGTGGAAAGCTACTAAGAACTTGGCGAATCCATGCCATGCAGAATCACTGGGCATTAGGATCCGAAGGTAGACTAACAAAGTATTTAGCGGGTAGTGACAAGTTTTGGATCTACCACGATAGCTGAGTGGTCAACGCGGCGGTTTGTCATGCTAAGAGCCCCGCGTTCGATTCCCGGCTGGGTTGGGGTTTTCTCCGCTCGGGGACTGAGTGTTATGTTGTCCTCACTATCATTTCATTATCATCAGTGGAAGGCAACGGGAAACCACCACTGGAATCCCTCCCCTAGACGCTCATGCGGTGGACCTCTCTGACGAGGCTTTCCCATGCCAAAACCTGCCGTTAAGGCAGAACACAAAGTATTCTTTACAGGGTTTGGCTCATCACAAAGAGAAAGAACTCGATATTATGTGAACGCAAGTTTAGCGGCGAACATATTGAGGATGTCACATCTTAAAAATAGCCTTTACTGCCTGAAAAAAGCGAAGCACCAACAAAAAAAGAAGGAAACGAAATGAAGCTTCGTTAGAAAAGAGGGGTAAGTGATGAGATTTCAGTAATTAAAAAAAAAACAGAAAAAAACAGTCAAATTCAGAAAGAAGTTGGCAGTACCACGTTAAACCGCCTCTGATGTGGATGCATGCATTTCTTCATTTTGGAAGTTTATCGTAGAGCCTTTGTATCCTCCCCTGAGGCAATCTGACCTACAGCTATTGCAATTGGTATTTGATGCCCTGGATACAAGCACTGGGACGAAGCTGACGTCTGAGATATGTGTGCTTTCGAGGACGGATCTGGGGCTCTTGCTTGCTACGTAAGAACCTGAACATCAAGCAGACGATACATAGAGACTTGTGCTATTTTGAACGAGCTTTGTTCTCTTGACGAATGGCTCCACAATGCTGTAGCACGTGAAGTCGAAGGTTGTCTGTGACGTGCCAGTGTTTCTTCAGTCACAACGTGCCGTAACCTGAAGCCATATGCGATGGCTCCCAACACCCTGACGCATGGAGTTAACGCTACTGTCCCGCTCCAAAACATTCGAAGAATGGTACCTCTCCCCAAGTCATCACCATACATGCCGATGATGCTTGTCCGGCGTTGTGCAGAAGCACGATTCATCTCTGAACATACTGTGGCACAATTCATCACCTGCTGCACTTGGTCGGGCAATGCAGGGACGTTAAATGCTGCTTGTGGATTACGCTGGAAGTATTGTCCGACAATGTCCCGTATATGCTCGACTGGAGACAGATATGATGATCGAGCGGGTCAAGGCAAATGTTGACAGTCTTTCGAGCATGTCCCGTTACAACAGCTGTGTGTGGAAGAGAGTTATCCTGTTGGAAAACACTTCCTGGAATCCTGTTCATGAATGGCAGCACGACAGGTCGAATCATAGATTTATGTGCAGTTTGCAGTCCGGGTGCTTGGGATAATCACAAGAGTGCTTCCGCTATCGTACGAAATCGGACCCCAGACTATAACTCCAGGTGCAGGTCCAGAACGTCTATCACGCAGACAGGCCCTCAACTGGCCTCATTCTAACCAACACACGGCCATCACTAGCACCGAGACGGAACCGGGTTGGGTTGGGTTGTTTGGGGGAGAAGACCAGACAGCGAGGTCATCGGTCTCATTGGATTAGGGAAGGACGGGGAAGGAAGTCGGCCGTGCCCTTTCAAAGGAACCATCCCGGCATTTTCCTGGAGCGATTTCGGGAAATCACGGAAAACCCAAATCAGGATGGCCGGACGGGGGATTGAACCGCTGTCCTCCGGAATGCGAGACGGAACCGGCTTTCATAAAAAAATCATAATAGACCTCCACCCTACCCTCAAATGAGTTCATACGTGACACCACTGATTTCGAATGGCAGTGGTTTGGAGCCAGTGGAACGCTGTCTGTGGGGCCGCGGGCTCGGAGTTGTCCTTGAAGTAAGCGACTTGTAACAGTTCTTTGTGTCACTGTGGTGCCAAGTGCTCGAATTGCTGCTGCAGATGCGGTACGATGCGGCAGAGCCATACACCGAACACGACGGGGTTCCTTCTCTGTAGGGCCAAGTGACCGCCCATACCTTCCCGTGACCGCCGCTGCCAGCAATACGTACAGTGGCTACATTCTTCCAAGTCTTTCTGCAACATCGGTGAAGGAGCATCTAACTTTTCTTAGCCCTGTCAGACGACCTCGTCCAAACTCGTGAGGCGTTGATAATGGCATCTTTGTCTTGATAAAGACATTCTTGACTAACATCAACTCACCACGCCGAAGTTCAAAGGTAACTAACGCCTACGACTATGACAGCGTGTATTTAAAACAAACATGATTTACGTCTTGTTAGTGGTGCTACTAGCGCCACTCTTACGCGCGGCGTTGGATTAGACGTCGTCTTTCAAATGTAGAAACACGCCCACCAACTTGCGTTTATCTCGCACAACTCCTTCTTGGTACTGGAATTTTATTCCGTCAGTGAAGTAATAGAAGCAATTTGAAATGGGACTATCACGTGAAAAAAGTAATTCGGAAGCCTTGTATGCATCCTGAGGAAGTCTGTAATCTCTCACGTAGCAACGCGAGCGTGCTCGTGCTTTCGCTGGGTCTGGCTTGAGGTTGTTAAGGTCGTAATAAGCTGCGAGACGCGGGAGTGCTCCCCTCCGCCCCCCGGCGCAGGCATGTCATCTGGCGCGGAGACGCGCGACCAGCGACCACCCTCGGCAGCTGCAGGTAGCGTCGCCTGGAGCGCCTGATTGATCAGCCGCGGCCACGCGCATCGATCCGTCACCGACGCCGCAGCCGACGCCACCGACGCCGGAGCGGCGGCGGCAGCGGCAGCGGCGGCCACGTAGAGCGCGCAGGCTGTGATTGGCAGCGCAGATAACAATTTGTCATCGTCAGCGGCTGCCCCCTCCCACTCCCCCCGCCTCCGGGCCCGCCATTACTATCTGTCGGCTGCAGAGCCGTGGCGCCCGTTTGCGCCGCCCCATTTGGCCAATGGCGGCAACATCGGGGATTCGGCTGCCTTCCCCTCGCGCTCGGCCGCTCCGGAGACAAAAGAGCGCAGCCGCGCCAGCCGCGCCGCGCCGCCGCCTCTACGTCATCGCCCAGCGGCGCCACCTGCTCCACGCGCCTCTTCACTTCTACAGGTGTGCGAACCTCGCCACGTCAGCAGTGCTCTCAGCCGAGTAGAGGCATAGCTTCAAATTTCACAAAAAGAGGCGGAAATCCACTCTCCACGGATGTTGTTGTTGTTGTGGTCTTCAGTCCTGAGACTGGTTTGATGCAGCTCTCCATGCTACTCTATCCTGTGCAAGCTTCTTCATCTCCCAGTACTTACTGCAACCTACATCCTTCTGAATCTGCTTAGTGTATTCATCTCTTGGTCTCCCTCTACGATTTTTACCCTCCACGCTGCCCCCCAATGCTAAATTTGCGATCCTTTGATGCCTCAGAATATGTCCCACCAACCAGTCCTTCTAGTCAAGTTGTGCCACAAACTCCTCTTCTCCCCAATTCTATTTAATACCTCCTCATTAGTTATGTGATCTACCCATATAATCTTCAGCATTCTTCTGTAGCACCACATTTCGAAAGCTTCTATTCTCTTCTTGTCCAAACTATTTATCGTCCATGTTTCACTTCCATACATGGCTACACTCCATATAAATACTTTCAGAAACAACTTACTGACACTTAAATCTATACTCGATGTTAACAAATTTCTCTTCTTCAGAAACGCTTTCCTTGCCATTGCCAGTCTACATTTTATATCCTCTCTACTTCGACCATCATCTAATTCCCTCAGCATCACCCTAATTAATTCGACTACATTCCATTACCCTCGTTTTGATTTTGTTGATGTTCCTCTTATATCCTCCTTTCAAGATACTGTCCATTCCGTTCACAGATATCAAAACGAAAATACACATATCACAAAAAGTTTTGCATCACCCCGGTTCCCAGAACTCCTGAAGACAGACGTTAACTGTGGGTATTGTACCACAGACACAGTCCCTCTGATTGTTCAGAGATGTCACTAAACCCGCACTAAGATGTAAATAACCATGCATGAACAGCGCCTATTAAACGGAGGGGGTCCGACAGCCGATCAGTTCCTGTCAGTCCACCAGGAAGGAGGTACACGGCTCACGTTGTCTGTAGTTCAACCATGCCTTGATAGTCAATACCGCGGTTCGATCGCGACTGCATTGTTACTTTATGCCAGGAAGGGCTCTCAACAAGGGAAGTGTCCAGTCGTCTCGGAGTGAACTAAAGCGATGTTGTTCGGTCATGGAGGAGATACAAAGAGTCAGGAACTGTCGATGACATGCCACGCTCAGGTCGCCCAAGACCTACTGCTGCAGTGGTTGACCACTACCTCGGAGGAACCCTGACAGCAATGCCACCATGTTAAATAATGTTTTTCGTGGAGCCACAGGACGTCGTGTTATGACTCAAACTGTACGCAATAGGATGCATGAGGCGCAACTTCAGTCCCGTCGTCCATGGCGAGGTCCATCTTTGCAACCACGACACCATGCAGCGCGGTACAGATGGGCCCAACAACATGCCGAATGGACCGCTCAGGATTGGCATCACATTCTCTTCACCGATGATTATCTCATATGCTTTCAACCAGACAATCGTCGGAGACGTGTTTGGAAGCAACCCGGTCAGACACACTGTCCAGCGAATGCAGCAAGGTGGAGGTTCCCTGCTGTTTTGGGTGGTATTATGTGGGACCAACGTACGCCGCTGGTGGTCATGGAAGGCGCAGTAACAACTGTACGATACGCGTATAGCCAACCTCCAGCCGATAGTGCAACCATATCGGCAGCATATTGGCAAGTCAGTCGTCTTCATGGACGGCAATTCGCGCCCCCAGCGTGCGCATCTTGTGAATGACTTCCTTCAGAATAACGACATCGCTCTACTGGAGTGGCCAGCATGTTCTCCAGACATGAACCCTATCGAACATGCCTGGAATAGATTGAAAAGGGCTGTTTATGGACGACGTGAACCACCAACCACTCTGAGGGATCTTCGCCGTATCGCTGTTGAGGGGTGGGACAATTTGGACCAACAGTGCCTTGATGAACTTGTGGATAGTATGCCACGACGAATATAGGCATGCATCAATGCTAGAGGACGTGCTTCTAGGTATTAGAGGTACTGGTGTGTACAGCAATCTGGACCACCACCTCTGAAGGTCTCGCTGTATGGTGATACAACAAGTAATGTGTGGTTTTCATGAGCAATAAAAGGGGTGGAAATGATGTTTATGTTGATCTTTATTCCAATTTTCTGTACAGATTCCGGAACTCCCAGAACCGAGTTGATGCAAATTTTTTTTGATTTGTGTAATTCAAATCCTAGCAATACTATCATCGATTTTTGTCGTAGTATCAAGTAGAAGAAAATGTTACAGAAAAATATAGGCTTGGTTCATTCCTAGAACGAGAGAGGGCTAAGACTAATAGAGTGCCGCAATAAATTTCAGCTAGTAATAATGAATACTCTGCTCAAGAAAAACAAGAAGAGGACGTATACTTGGCCGGGCGGTACGGGAAGTTTTCATTTGGATTACATCATGGTTAGACAGAAATCCGAAGTCATATACTGGATTGTAAGGCGTATCATGGAGCAGATGTGGGCTCAGATCAGAATGTGGTAGTGTACGCTGAATTTCAAGAGATAGAAAGAATCAATACGCAAAGAAGTTTAACAGATTAGTTAAGAAGAATGAATACGCTAAAAAGTGGGATACAGAAGTCCTAAGGAATGACGAGGTATGCTTGAAGTTCTCTAAGGCTGTAGATGCAGCAATAAGGAATAGTTCTGTAGGCAGTACAGTTGTAAAGGGAAGGACGTCTCTCAAAATGTAATCCACAGAATTTGGAAAGAAATACGTAAGTACAAAGAAGGTAACTGCGAAGAAATCACGGGAAATAGAAGAATTACTTCAGTTGATCGACGAAAGAAGAAAGTACAAAAATCTTCACGAAAATTTAGGGATACAGAAAAAATTCAGGAATACAGAAACACAAGAAGCTGGGGAATGAAATAAATAGGAAGTGCAGGGAAGCTAAGACGAAATGACTGCATGATAAAATGCGAACATATCTAAAAAGAAATGGTTGTCGGTAGGACAGACTCAATACCGACGTATTTCAAGAGGGTGTCTCGAGGGACAGACTGTACCTCGTGGCTTAATAAGATAATCTGGTGAAGCTGGTTATTGGAAGCTGCTGTCTTCCCTGTCTCGCATTAAATATCATTATTTACCACTTATAGAAATCTATACTTTTGTTTTCAATGTAATGGCAGGTGTTTTTATAATTAATGGAAGATGTATATGAGAACTTTTGCGCCGGCCGATGTGGCCGAGCGGTTCTAGGCGCTTCAGTCTGGAACCGCGCGACCGCTACGCTCGCAGGTTCGAATCCTGCCTCGGGCATGGATGTGTGTGATGTCCTTAGGTTAGTTAGGTTTCGGTAGTTCTATGTTCTAGGTTACTGATGACCTCAGATGTTAAGTCCCATAGTGCTCAGAGCCATTTGAACTTTTGCGAAGCTTGTTCAGTGGATTAAGGGGCTACTGATTCCCAAAAAACTCTGCTTGGTTGCGTAATAAAAAGGTTAAAATGTTTATTGATAGCTGCTGTCTTCCTGTCTCACTTTAAACATCATATTTTACTGATTATAAAAACTTTTACTTCTGTTTTCAATTTAATGACAGGTATTTTTATAATTAATGGCAGCTGTATATGAGAAATTTTGCTAAGCTTGTTCAGTGTGCTAAATGATAATTGATTTTCTGGAGAACTGTGTGTGGTTGCTTAATGAGGTAATAGAGTAAAGCTGTTTATTGACACCTGCTTCTTATTGTTTGCTGCTTATAAAATCTGTACTTCTCATTTCAGTGTAAAGACAGGTGGCTTTTATAATTAATGGTAGCTGTATATGAGAAATTCTCCTAAACTTCAGTGCATTTAGCTGACTGTAGCTGCGCATTAAGTGATTGCCGATGCTAATTTGGTAAACCTTTTATTGGAGGCTGTTGTCTTACCTGCCTCCCTTTAAACACTATCGTTTGCTGTTTGCAAGGAAAAAAAGAAACTGTTCTTAGTTTCGGTGTAGTGAGAGGCGTTTGGGTAATTACTAGCAGCTGTGTCTCAGACATTCAGCCAACTTCTTTGTAAACGTATCCCTGCAGGCGACTATTCAGTCAGTGTTGGTGGTTTGTTGAAGGTCTGCATCCTGATACCTATATGATGGTAATTAATTAAAATCGTGGTAACTATTTAAATAGTATTTGTTTGGTTTCGGCCTTAATAATTTTTTATTTTTGCTCTGTTGAACGCTGTAGCAACCATTTGGGGACCCCAGTCCTTCCATTCGGGGACACCTTCTGAACCTTCCCACCCCAGTTTCACCTACCAGAATTATTTCCGGCTTTATCTACCTTAATTGGCTTCTAAGTGTTAATCCCCCCCCCATTTTTTGTAGCGAATTTTGTAGCGAATTGTCTCGTCAAGCTCCGTCATACCCCCCTTTTTCCGACTCAGTTACTCACTGAGAGACCTGACTCATTAAGTAAGTATTGACGCAGATGGTAATGCTGAACTGTGGTAGACTAATCATACACCATTTTAATAAATACTAATCTTTGTTGTAATAAGCTAATGTTGGGAATTTCTTCTCTTAATAACATAAAACCCCAACAAAATCGTAGGTGAAACGCATGAAATTTCATAGAACTTGTCATGGTCTCCGTAAGGAGAACAAATAAATTCCTAAAAATAGCATCTGGTTTTCGTATGGTAGCCACGGATCTCGCGTTGTCATTGTGCATCTGTTTTGCTAAATTAAACCTTGAGGTCAGGGCGATACATTTCAAAATCTGTCACGGCCATTGCACGTGCGAAAGACTGGTTGAATATCATTTCTTCTAGTAAAGGAAGCATCGTGTCTTATTGCTAGACACAAAATAAAATTCCACTTGATGTGGTGAAAGTTGCTCCCTTTTGGAAGGTTATAATTGTGATATCACACGTCGATACCACCGTACTGCCGTTCCACAGTTGGTAACGGAATAGCAAGTTCCCGTTAGACGCCGACAGCAGTCGCGTGGGATTGGTGGACCCAACGGTGCGCGCCCGCTGAGCCACGCCTCCATTGACTCTGGGCTGCGTGCGCCCTCTGTCACCGCGATATAGAACGGCCGGCAGTAGCCACACAGACCACTCGCTTTTGGAGCCCCTTCCTTGCGACGCTGTGATAGCAGGACTGTGTTTTTAGCTCCGGTATTTATAATGAGTCTTCGTATGCTTGGAGAAATACGAGTTATGTAAATCTTCTGTTCACTATGATAGCTTGTTCGCTAATCACTTCTGCTCCTCTCCAGCTTTCCTGCGATGACCGTTGCTGCACCACTCTCTAGCCCACGATTGTGTATGAAGTCTTACGCAACAACAATTATGCATTTATTCTTTCTGATCCGAGCCGTGCTAAAAATTGCTATTTTGAAGAGCGCGCCCCAGCGCGTTGTGTGAAGCAGTCGCCCTCCGTTTCTGGCGGTGGCGCCGCCGAGGCAATCGCAGCGTTCGTGTCTCCCTCTGGTGGGAAAAGGGAAAGATTGCCTGTTCACGTGCATTTAAGGGGCGCTATGAGCTCGCCACCAGGTCAGTCTGGAAACAGTCTGGAGTCAGTCTCAGCGAGTGGTCGCCCGGTCGGGGGCTTAGTTCCTGCATCTGAGTCTTCGCGTTAGGACGCCAGTCCGCTCGAGTTGCTAAGGCAACGGTCATTGGCGGTTGGATCGGTCGCGCACTGAGACACAAGACGACTTGTCCGCCTTGAGCGTCGGCGCATGTGAGGTCGCCACGTGAGTCCAGTGGGCCGCGCCGTGTAGCGAGGGGTAGTGGCCTCGCGGCCGACACGAGAGCAGCAGGAGTCAACCCGACATCGGTCTGGCCGGTGCGAGATGCGACGCCGTGAGACGGGAGATCGGCGCGCCTTCCTGCGTCTGTTGAAGCGGCTGGCAGCGGACGTTTCGGGAGAGCGTTTTGGGGGGTGCTGCGCCAGGTCTTCGCCAGAAATCGCAGTTTATTAGAAGTTAAGTGATTGGTGATATGTTGTTCCATTTACTTGTTAAATTCTACTTGTTTTCTTGGTGAGGTCACCAGCCGCTTTGTTTTGGGGTCGTCCCACCATTCTTCTCCGTTTGCCCACCCGCGGGAAGGTGGTTATTTATGAATTGGGTGGTCCGTTTTTCCCTTGTGGAGTAGGGGCGGGTTAGAGCAACCTGCGGTTCGGGTTGTTCGGTAATCTCCCTATCAATCTACCGTACGTTAATAGCTGCCTCTGTCATGTTTGTCGGATTCGGTGCGTTAACGAATTTATTGCTTGAAGTATAACGGCCTAATTCCTGAAATATGTTTTTAACTTGCCTATCATCTTGAGAGGTAGTATATGTGTACTGTAGAGCATGTTTGGCCAACCTTGTATAATTTTATGTAAGATTGCATTTCATGGGGTTTTATTTAAATGGTCATTTTAGTATATAAAGTTGCCACATTTCCACCGTAAGACTTTTCTTAGAAGTTAAAACCAAGTTACATCTTTGGTGACAAGTTAATCTTTTAATTTTAGTGTTTTGTACCATTTCCATCCCTCCAACGGGGTGCATAGTTTGTGTGCTTGTGTGAATTGTTAAAACTTTTACTTTAAGGTAATCTGGTGTGTTGCAGATTTGCACCTGTGTAGTCTTTCAGAGGTTGTTGTGAGCGGTCGTGACTACGGCCGTGTCAAAAGGGAGCGGCAAGGTTCTCAGCCCGAGAGCTCATACACTCAAAAATTTGTTTCTTTCTGCCTCTGAATAAATTGTAACTTGATATTTAGAGGGTGCTTTCTGCTTATAATTTTAAATCTGTTTCTTAAAAAAAACGCTTTTAGGAATAAAATCCCATTTGTTAAAGCAATTTGATTGTGATTTCATCAGTTACTCCCTGGCAACTACTTCCACGCTCACATAGTGAGATTAAATGCGTTAATGTTCTTGATGAATCGCTAGTAAATAAATAAATTAAATTTTTAAGAATAATTTTTTGAAAATAAATCACGGTTCATGATCATTCTATGAAAGCAGTCTGCCTCATATGCCGTCCTGAATATCGACGTTTATGACTAAATTCTATCGTCTACAAATCACAACCTTTCCCCTCTTGCTTTATTGAGCTACGAATCCTAGCAAAATCCTATTTCACTCACCCAGGCACCTCTTTTAACGCTAAGCAATCGATAACCCAGATACGGAACGTCCTTGCAACAGACTCACCACTCAGAACTGACGTAAGAATGAATAGCGTGAAGGTTGGTATTTTAACGAACGACTTCCAAGGTGACGAATTATAAGAAGTAATACGGTCCACGGCTCAAATTTCTTTCTGTAGAGTAACCGCTGTTGCTTTGCCGAGGTAGCGACCTGCAATCGAATCCTCAAGTCAACAGCGGGGGCGTGCAGCTTGGAAAGCCCTCTCTCTACGCGGAAACAGGCTCTCCGTCCGAAGCTCCGCTGATGAATTAAACTCGACCGCTCGCTGCAAATTAAAGCGCTTCCTCCTTCCTACCTCTCCCCCCCCCCCCCCCCCCCCCCCGACGGTCCCCGGCGCAGCCACTCTTCCTCTCTGCGAACGTATTTCTTTTTCTTTGTGGTTTTTTCCCCCTTTCCTTGCCCGGGCTGCCTACTGTTTCCAATTTACTGGATGAAAACCGCAACTAAATTAATACGTCGAGACTCCAGCGCCGAGACGTGCGGCCTTCAGACGTCGGCTGAGTGCTCCACTCGGAAGAGCCTGCTCTGGGGTCGCCAAAGAAACGCCCGGCTTGTTGGGGGAAATATCGCCTGGAGAGCTAATGAACTGGGGTACTACTACAGGACTGTCCCTAAAGTAGTGAGAGTGTTTGCGCAAGTGGACAACTAACTGTGCAATTGATGTTGGACGTTTCATAGCCGGCCGGTGTGGCCATGCGGTTCTAGGCGCTTCAGTCTGGAACCGCGTGATCGCTACGGTCGCAGGTTCGAATCCTGCCTCGGGCATGGATGGGTGTGATGTCCTTACGTTAGTTAAGTTTAAGTAGTTCTAAGTTCTAGGGGACTGATGACCATAGACGTTAAGTCCCATAGTGCTCAGAGCCATTTCGACCAATTGACGTTTCATAGCGTAATATGAGATTCAGACTTCCAGACATCCTATGCTCTTAACTGGCCACAGGTGAGAAGACGTTACGTACAATAAAGTGCTACGTTTCCGTATAATTAATTTGATTTTGTGTTTAAATTGCACTCATAGCAAATAAACATTTATTTCGTTCTGTATCATGTGGAGCGTACCAGCGACGCGACATTTCAACGACAATATATCCACAGTAACAGAATTACACGCAGAACCAGCCATCGCGACAACGTAAGCGACAGCCTGTAATCGCGAGATCTCACTGTTCAACGCTTACAGACCTCTGCGTTCATTATATCTTTTGTGTTAGCAGAAGAGCCAACACCGTGTTACGAGTGGAGGCCGAAATGCACGCGTTTTAGCTCACGCAGGCTGGCGTGAGGAGGGAAGAACCATACTGACGTGAGGTCTGGAGCATGACAAGGAATGAGAATTCAGAAAGCGGACGTAATTAGTTTGATACTTAACTTTAATCCATTGATGAACGTCGCTCTTGACGGTACATGATTCACAATATTATCTGTTCAGAATACATTCTTGAGGTAATTAGAGTAACTGAATATGGCGCCTTGCTAGGTCGTAGCAAATGACGTAGCTGAAGGCTATGCTAAACTGTCGTCTCTGCAGATGAGAGCGTATGTAGACAGTGAACCATCGCTAGCAAAGTCGGCTGTACAACTGGGGCGAGTGCTAGGGAGTCTCTCTAGACTAGACCTGAAGTGTGGCGGCGCTCAGTCTGCAGTCACTGATAGTGGCGACACGCGGATCCGACGAATACTAACGGACCGCGGCCGATTTAAGGGCTACCACCTATCAAGTGTGGTCTGGCGGTGACACCACAATATCAATATGGAAAAAATGGATAGTATATTCTTTGTGCGAAGGTCGCCCAGATAGTAATTCCCCACATTCATTTCTTCAACATTAATTTATTCCATACAGTGAAAACTACACAATGGAAGAATGATGTTTTATCTACACACTCTATTTTTCCACGTAATCCTCTTCCTGTTCTATCGCCTTGCTCCTGCGAGAGGCAAGGACGGGTATGAACTGTTGCTGTCACTCTTTGTTCTAGTCACGAAGCCACTTCTTCACTGCGCGAATCACCTCTTCCTCAAATTGTCTTTCAAGAATGCTACCATTTAATGGTCCAAACAAACGCACGTCATAAGAAGCTAGGTCAGGGCTGTAGGGGGTAACGCTGTCACAGCCGATTTCGTAATGTGTGCAGAAATCCTCCAACTTTTGAGATTGCAAGAGCGCGCAAAATTGGATCCAGACTTCATCTACGAGGTGCATTCAAGTTCTAAGGCCTCCGATTTTTTTTCTAATAAACTACTTACCCGAAATCGATGAAACTGGCGTTACTTCTCGACGTAATCGCCCTGCAGACGTACACATTTTTCACAACGCTGGCACCATGATTCCATGGCAGCGGCGAAGGCTTCTTTAGGAGTCTGTTTTGACCACTGGAAAATCGCTGAGGCAATAGCAGCGCGGCTGGTGAATGTGCGGCCACAGAGAGTGTCTTTCATTGTTGGAAAAAGCCAAAAGTCACTAGGAGCCAGGTCAGGTGAGTAGGGAGCATGAGGAATCACTTCAAAGTTGTTACCACGAAGAAACTGTTGCGTAACGTTAGCTCGATGTGCGGGTGCGTTGTCTTGGTGAAACAGCACACGCGCAGCCCTTCCCGGACGTTTTTGTTGCAGTGCAGGAAGGAATTTGTTCTTCAAAACATTTTCGTAGGATGCACCTGTTACCGTAGTGCCCTTTGGAACGCAATGGGTAAGGATTACGTCCTCGCTGTCCCAGAACATGGACACCATAATTTTTTCGGCACTGGCGGTTACTCGAAATTTTTTTGGTAGTGGTGAATCTGTGTGCTTCCATTGAGCTGACTGGCGCTTTGTTTCTGGATTGAAAAATGGCATCCACGTCTCATCCATTGTCACAACCGACGAAAAGAAAGTCCCATTCATGCTGTCGTTGCACGTCAACATTGCTTGGCAACATGCCACACGGGCAGCCATGTGGTCGTCCGTCAGCATTCGTGGCACCCACAGAAATGCCAACTCTGGAGGCGATCTGTTCAACAGTCATTCGGCGATCCCTCAAAACAATTCTCTCCACTTTCTCGATCATGTCGTCAGACCGGCTTGTGTGAGCCCGAGGTTGTTTCGGTTTGTTGTCACACGATGTTCTGCCTTCATTAAACTGTCGCACCCACGAACGCACTTTCGACACATCCATAACTCCATCACCACATGTCTCCTTCAACTGTCGATGAATTTCAATTGGTTTCACACCACGCATATTCAGAAAACGAATGATTGCACACTGTTCAAGTAAGGAAAACGTCGCCATTTTAAGTATTTAAAACAGTTCTCATTCTCGCCGCTGGCGGTAAAATTCCATCTGCCGTACGGTGCTGCCATCTCGGGGACGTATTGACAATGAACGCGGCCTCATTTTAAAACAATGCGCATGTTTCTATCTCTTTCCAGTCCGGAGAAAAGAAATCGGAGGCCTTAGAACTTGAATGCACCTCGTATCGATGGACAGAAGAAGGGCCAACTGCCTAGTCGTAATACGTCGATCCTCGTGAATGAGCACATCAGCATACTGCAACATGTCAGGTGAGACAGCTGTGGAGGGTCTTCCTGTTCGTTGCAAATCATGGAGCTCGTCGAAACGCTATCTGATGGCTTCACCATGTCTGCCCCACCCATCAACTCCATTACTGCAGATGTTCCGTACACTTTACGCAAACGTTTGTGAATACTGCAAATAGTTTCTTTCTACGAAGTGCGAAATTCAATGTCGGCACGCTGATGGTAACGTAATCCAGTTGAAGACGCCATTTCGAAACATTGCTGAGCTACGCTCTCTGCCGAAAAGAAATTGAAATTTTTCACGCCACCCATTAATTCATACCTAACGTTTCACGTTCGCAACATTGAGAAGAAAAAAGTGCGACGTTAGTTTTTGAGCACCGTTGTAAGTGAAATAACAAGAGCCGGCCGGGGTGGCCGAGCGGTTCTGGCGCGTCGCAGGTTCGAATCCTGCCTCGGGCATGGGAGTGTGTAATGTCCTTAGGTTAGTTAGGTTTAAGTAGTTCTAAGTTCTAGGGGACTGATGACCTCCGAAGTTAAGCCCCATAGTGCTCAGAGCCATTTGAACCATTGGAAATAACAAGAAATAATGGAATGTGAGTTGCAGGAACGTATTCTGTGCCAATTTTAAAGGAGTCAGTACTCTGTTAGAAGCTCATGACAGCAGATATTTTGAGGACACGCTTGTCTGGTCATTTAGACATCACAATTAAAGTGTGAATGGTGGCAGTATAGTGAACAAAAGTGGTTGGATACAACGTAGCACCGTTCAAAGGGAGTTAGCAGATTAAACGTTACTTGACTGGTACTCGTCTAAAATGTTACTTGACAGAAAGTAATTAGCCAGCTGACCGTGAACTTTGTATTCCAAAGACCTAGATAATTCTGTTAGAATGGATAGTAGCTGGTAATCATTATGTGACATATTTATTTTTATATATTGATTTAACTAGTTCCTGCTCCCAGGCTGTTGGAAAATGCCTAAGTCAGATACTAGAAGATGTTATTTTGAACAGAAATCGATTGTCAATAAATCTGATGATTTGAACTGTTGCTACCACCTCCGCCCACACAACCTTTCGTCACAAGCAACAAAAGCGGTATGGGTGGCAGCGGATGCACATGGTTTGGGTTTACCCCATCCAACGCCACTTCAAACCTGAAAACTGACTTCTGTCCAAGGGCCGCGAGGTTTCATTCGCACTGTCCATCTGGTTTACCAGTTTATTCTTACTCTAGATTTCCTGTATCAGGATGATGTTTCCAGCATTCTACCGTATTTTAGGACGTCTGAACATTTTTATCACAACTGGATAAAGACTGTTGGGTCATCTTCTGGTTATGGTTTGAAATAAATTACGAAATAAATGTGAAACACAATTTTCCTATATAGTTTCATGTATAGTTAAAGTACATTTTAACGGAAACAGGGTCTTTATATGTTTCGGTCTTTTTTGTATACAGATATATCCCTGAAGGTGTGGCTCTAACGCCCCAAAGTTGCTGGATCATAAAAAATATTTATTACACAGCTGAAGTGGTCTTTTCTATCCTAGTACACTCAAGGGACCAAAGAACCACATGTAGCTCGCAAGCCGCGATTTGACGATGACTGACCTAAACGTTCTACGATCAACAAGCGCAGCACATGTAGTAGTGTATACACAGAAAAAATTCTGTGAGCTAAGCTATCATTTGCAACAAATTTCTCACCTGTGTCTAGCAAAATTCCATAGAAATAAAATTTTGTAAGCTGGGGAAGACGTTATACTGACCTTTCAGTTTGAGGACTGAATTTTTGAATATCCTGTATATCATAAATATTATGTCTCAAGTGTACATCCCTTGTTCTCAACACATACAAATTGTACAGGGGTAAATGAGGTACTCGGCTACCTCGTCTTTCTATTCGGCTCCCGATGTTGCACATGGATTTTGTGCTAGAAGTTAGTATTTGTGGAAAATTTTAACATAACAGACTTTTGTCTGTAATACGCGGAAGGGCATCATGGACGCCCAGCTACATACCTGTATTTTAAGAAATGTATTGCTATTAAAATATCAATAACCACTCTTATATGAGCAACAGAAGAACAAGCAATTAAAGACTTTAAATCAACCTGATGAAAAAGTAAATAAACCTAACAACGTGAATAAGAGACTCCCTTTCCATATTATTTTATTACGAATTCCATCTTATTTGCTTTAATGTGCTTATGAACTGGGAAATTTATATACAGCATAGTCATAGATAATAACCGTGACCACAGCGGTAGTTCATTATCTCTGCCCGGCGTAGAAGTTGACATCCTTAATCGAATATACTTTCCGAAACGACAAACATCCTGTAGAACTCTTACATTCAATAGATCTGTCAGGATTACCGCCTCATAAACTTGTACTAACGAAAAATACTCTTGTCATATTGATAAGAAACCTGAACGCTAAACAGGACTTAGTAACAAAACTCGCTGAATTTACAACTAATGGTCAGCTGATTGATACCGGGAAAGCTGTTGAAATACCAAGGCTAAACTTAGCACCGTGTGATCCAAGCATGCTTTTTCAATTGTCAAGAAGACAGTTGCCTGTTAAAATTGCATTTGTGATCACTACAAATAAAATCGCAGGGACAAGCGGTTGGAAGGTTACCACATCCCGTCTTGGCCCACGGACAATTGGATGTTGGGGGTAACTAAATCAACTAACATCTTTGTAAAGAAAATGAAAAACAAAAAGATTACATTCTTACATCGAATTTCGTTTGCACCTAGCTATTGTAAGGCGCTGAAAAAGAATTTTGTTCAAAATTATGAGCATGGAAATGTACAGGGTGATAAAAAAGTCAGTATAAATTTGAAAACTGAATAAATCACGGAATAATGTAGATAGAGAGGTACAAATTGACACACATGCTTGGAATGACATGGGGTTTTATTAGAACCAAAACAATACAAAAGTTCAAAAACTGTCCGACAGATGGCGCTTCATTTGATCAGAATAGCAATAATTAGCATAACAAAGTAAGACAAAGCAAAGGTGATGTTCTTTACAGGAAATGCTCAATATGTCCACCATCATTCCTCAGCAATAGCTGTAGTCGAGGAATAATGTTGTGAACAGCGCTGTAAAGCATGTCCGGAGTTATAATGAGGCATTGGCGTCGGATGTTGTCTTTCAGCATCCCTAGAGATGTCGGTCTATCACGATACACTTGTGACTTCAGGTAACCCCAAAGCCAATAATCGCACGGACTGAGGTGTGAGGACCTGGGAGGCCAAGCATGACGAAAGTGGCGACTGAGCACACGATCATCACCAAAGACGAGCGCAAGAGATCTTTCACACGTCTAGCAATATGGGGTGGTTCTAATAAAACTCAATGTCATTCCAAGCATGTGTGTCAATTTTTACCTCTCTGTCTACATTATTCCGTGGTTTATTAAGTTTTCAAATTTATACAGACTTATTGATCACCCGGTATATACAAGGATGTATTATAAATTCATGATTATTGTATCACGCCGATCGGTTCATTTGCCAAGATATCTTATCTTCGTTCGCACAACTAGCCTTATCCCAACGACTACACGTATTCCAAATACTGTCATTATTCAAAACTATAAAAGTAGGAGAGTTTCGCACGGGGCCCATGTTTGCACAAATTTCAGACTGGCACCATTTTCGGCGGTTTTTTCCAGAGGTAACGGATTCGCCATCGTTACCTTCTTTCGCAACTGTTGCGGACAGATGCCGCGTGAACTTCGTTACGGCAGCGAAAGGCAGCCCTCAGCCCCAGGAGCTTTAGTCGAGGCCCCTGCGGTGTGCACGCAGTGCGGGAACATCCTTCGGCAGCGAAAAGGGACGCCATAATTAAGCAGGGGCCCCAGCGCGGCAGAAGAAAAGGATTGTAGCGCCGCCAGCCAGGAAGCCAATAATCACCGTCGCGGGAGTGGGCGGGTTCGGTTTATTAAAGGGGCGGGGGCGGCGGGGACGGACACGTTGGGGGCGGCACGGCGCGGCGCGAAGCGGGGGCCGAGTCGCCGCCAGCGGCGAAGAATTCGCTTGTCGCTTGTTATGTCAGTCGAGTGGCGCTATTCTTCATTTATGGAAATGCGGGCGCACTTTGCATGCGTCGCGGGGGAAATACGACATCATTACAGGGGCTGGCGGCTGCACGACCCCTCCCGCCTAAAGGGATGGCGGCGACTCACTTCGTTAAAGGGTAGCACTTTCTGATTTATGGGCCGCGCGCCGTATAAAAGTGCTTTATATCGTTATGTCGGCTTCCTGCGCAGCGTCACGTTTTTATTTCGCCCTGCTCACCGTAATTGGGTGGTATAAATCGGATAGGGTTCTTTTTCCCCCCAAAGTCACTTTTATTTTACTTTTCGGCTTCAGCGACGACACGGATACTCCGAGGCGGGCCTCTGTGCTTTTATAATACGCTCACCTGGCGTACAGCCACTATCACCGTAGCGTAATAAGGTATCAGTACCTGCGCCCATTTCGGCAGCAGTTAATTACTCGAATATGGCGGAACTTGCACAGCTACGCTCCGCAAGTCATCTTATGTTGAGTGGCGAAGAGTACCTCTTGCACTGCTATCATTTTCCTCCTTCTCGGTTACATTCGGGAATAGTGCGTGGGAAGAACGACTTGTGACATGGTTTTCCTGGTGTGTGTGTTTATTCGTTTTTCTTTTTCATTAATTAATATTATTATGTAACCTGAAGGTGCAGGGAGGAGAAAGGGAAGCAACTAATGAGATAAGCTGCGTCGGCGCTTTATACGGAATTAGCGGCGGCGAGTGAAAACATGTGCGGAGCCGGGACTCGAACCCGGGATCTCCTGTTGATCAGACAGTTACGTTAACCGCTGCGCCAACCAGACACAGTCTTCATCGCAAATGCGCGGACTATGTCGACTCGTTCCCTGACCGACTCACGTTCCCACCTACCACCAACTATACACAGTCCCCATCCATGTCTTTCTTCCACGCTCGTTAATTTTAGATTTCCCATTGGAGGTCGAAAGTAAATGTGCATCCGCACTGAAGATCGTGATTTCATTGCCCATAGGTATGCATCAGTGATATGAACGCGTGGTGTCTGTTCTCTTGGATTCCACATAAGGCCTGATGAAGCTGATATCATGAGTTCCATTTGCTTCCCCCCCCCCCCCCCCCCCCCCCGCCACCCTCTCCATCTTCAGTTTACATACACTACTGGCCATTAAAGTTGCTTCACCAAGAAGAAATGCGGATCATAAACGGGTATTCATTGGACAAATATATTATACTAGAACTGACATGCGATTACATTTTCACACAATATGGGTGCATACATCCTGAGAAATCAGTACCCAGAACAACCACCTCTGGCTGCAATAACGGCCTTGATACGCATGGACATTGAGTCAACAGAGCTTGGATGGTGTGTACAGGTACAGCTGCCCATGGAGCTTCAACACGATACCACAGTTCATAAAGAGTAGTGACTGGCGTATTGTGACGAGCCAGTTGCTCGGCCACCATTGACCACACGTTTTCAATTGGTGAGCGATCTGGAGAATTTGCTGGCCAGGGCAGCAGTCGAACATTTTCTGTATCCAGAAAGGCCCGTACAGGACCTGCAACATGCGGTCGTGCATTATCCTGCTGAAATGTAGGGTTTCGCAGGGATCGAATGAAGGGTAGAGCCACGGGTTGTAACACATCTGAAATGTAACGTCCACCGTTCAAAGTGGCGTCAATGCGAACAAGAGGTGAGCGAGATGTGACATCATGATACTGTAAACAGAACCTGGATTCATCAGAAAAAATGACGTTTTGCCATTCGTGCACCCAGGTTCGTCGTTGAGTACACCATCGCAGGATCTCCTGTCTGTGATGCAGCGTCAAGGGTAACCGCAGCCACGGTCTGCGAGCTGATAGTCCATGCTGCTGCAAACCTCGTCGAACCGTTCGTGCAGATAGTTGTTGTCTTGCAAACGTCCCCATCTGTTGACTCGGGGATCGAGACGTGGCTGCACGATCCGTTACAGTCATGCGGATAAGATGCCTGTCATCTCAACTGCTAGTGATACGAGGCCGTTGGGATCCAGCACGGAGTTCCGTATGACCCTCCTGAACCCACCGATTCCATATTCTGCTAACAGTCATTGGATCTCGACCAACGCGATCAGCAATGTCGCGACACGATAAACCGCAATCGCGATAGGCTACAATCCGACCTTTATCAAAGTCGGAAACGTGATGGTACGCATTTCTCCTCCTTACACGAGGCATCACAACAACGTTTTATCAGGCAACGCCGATCAACTGCTGTTTGTGTGTGAGAAATCGGATGGAAACTTTCCTCATGTCTGCACGTTGTAGGTGTTACCACCGGCGCCAACCTTGTATGAATGCTCTGAAAATCTAATCATTGGCATATCACAGCATCTTCTACCTGTCGGTTAAATTTCGCGTCTGTAGCACGTCATTTTCGTGGTGTAGCAATTTTAATGGCCAGTAGCGTACAAATGGGTATTTAGCCTATGCATGTGTCGTACGTGTACAGGATAGTCAGAAACAGTCTGAAAAGGTTTTAAGGACGTTGCAGAGTAGATTGTGCTGAGATATAATTGTTAGGGAAAAAATTCGATGCGTTCCGCCGTTCCCGAGTTAATTAGCATTGAAGTTAGCCAGTCATGCCGTTGCGCCCGCAAATCAAGGGACCAACCAAAGACGATGGCACTAGAAGTGTTCTCCGTTTGGTTTCCTGAATCTGGATAAGTTAGCGATACGTAAATTACATGTGGGACGGTAGTAAGGATCGACCCCGAGCCAGAGGTTGAGCAGTCATTTTCGCTGTCATCTACTCTATGAGAACAACTGAAACTAATTCTATGTGGCGGGCTACTTGGATTCGCACATAGCAAGGGCCTGATTGGTCAACTTCAATGCTAATTAACTCAGAAACGGACCAACGTATCTAATTATTTTCTTAACAATTATTTCTCAGCACCACCTACCCTGCAACACCCTTACAAGATTTTGTGGCTGTTCCTGGTCACCCTCTATATTTTTTGTTGTATTAGTGCGATGCCCAGATAGATTAACATCTGTGTAAAATCAGAGGAACCCGGACAGTTGAAGGATGGTGAGTAGAGCGAGAGTAATGACGTGGGATTTTCTAGACATAGAAGGTGTGAAAACGAGGATTTCGACAATTCAAGTACTAGCAGTTAATCAAAAAGGTATATAAATATAGAGTAAGGAATGCGTTGTTCGTACTGATTGAGGCTGATGAAATTCTGCAAGCGATTTATAAGCATAGTGGTTTTGTATGAACTGTAGATGAAGGAAGAATGTGGATTTTTGCCGGACGCGGTGGCCGGGCGGTTCTAGGCGCTTCAGGTCGGAACTGCGAGACTGCTACGGTCGCAGGTTCGAATCCTGCCTCGGACATGGATGTGTGTGATGTCCTTAGGTTAGTAAGGTTTCAGTAGTTCTAAGTCTAGGGGACTGATGACCTCAGATGTTAAGTCTCATAGTGCTTAGAGCCATTTTTTGTGGATTTTAACTAAATTACGGTTAGGAATGATCAATTGGTAAACAATACTTGGTAATAGCACATCTAATTGTTTAACAAGGATAACTCCAAAAGAACTGCACACTATTTTTTTAAAAATCCATCTTTTATTTTACATGTTTGAAAGTTTTGCAGTATGTAGAAACATCCTTTAGGAACAATATTTTCATTTCTCTACATCACTTCCATCCCTCTCAACTGCCTTACGCCATCTTGGAACCAGAACCTGTATACCAGCACGGTAAAATCTGGACCAACCTGTTGGAGCCACTGTTTGGCAGTGTGCACAAGGGAGTCGTAATCTTCAAACCTTGTTCCACGAAGAGAGTCTTTCAGTTTCCCAAAGAGATGATAGTCACATGGAGCCAGGTCAGGACTGTAAGGCGGATGTTTCAGTGTTGTCCATCCGAGTTTTATGATCGCTTCAATGGATTTTTGACTAACATGTCAACGTGCATTGTCGTGCAACAGCAAAACATCCTCCTTTTGCCGATGTGGTCGAACACGACTCAGTCGAGCTTGAAGTTTCTTCAGTGTCATCACATATGCATCAGAATTTAGGTTGTTCCATTTGGCATGACGTCCACAAGCAAGAGTCCTTCGGAATCGAAAAACACCGTAGCCATAACTTTTCCAACAGAAAGTGTGATTCTGAATTTTTTTCTTGGGTGAATTTGCATGATGCCACTCCATTGATGGAGCCATGTTTCATTACCTGTCACAATTCTTCCAAGAAATTCATCTCCGCCATTCTTGTACTGTTCCAAAAGTTCGCTGCATACCTTTTTTTTTTTTTCGTTTCTTTGTGAGCCACTGTCAACATCCTGGGAACCTACCTGGCACAAACCTTTTTTGGCGCCAACACTTTCAGTATTCTGCAAACACTTCCTTCCCCTATCCCAACGTAGTGTGACAATTCGTTCACTGTGTTACGTCTGTCAGCAGTCACCAATTCGTTAACTCTCTGCACATTGTCTGGAGTGTGTGCAGTACGAGGCCTGCCGCTGCAAGGACAATACTCAAATTGCCGTGCCCGCTTTCATCACGTAACCTGCTTGCCCACCGACTAACTGAACTGCGATCGACAACATCATCTCCATACACCTTTTTCAACCTCTTGTGGATGTTTCTCACTGTCTGGTTTTCACAGCACAGGAATTCTATGACAGCACGTTGCTTCTGACGAACGTCAAGCGTAGCAGCCATCTTGAAGAGATGCTGTGGAAGCGCCACTCAAGGGAACAGGTTGAACTATGTTTGAAAACAAGCGGGAAGGATGCATCTACACACTCTAGAACTTTCACAAGCACAGAATGAAAACTGTATTTTTAAAAAAATAGTGTGCATTTCTTTTGGAGTGACCCTCGTATGATCACGCCTCCACAATGATATCAAATATGGCTGGAAATCGGCGACTGCGAGTAAATTGAAAATATTGGTCCCATCATAATGCTCCTTCATATACTGCTCCGAATTTATTTGTATCTTTCGGTAAAGATGTCTGACTCGAGCCACTATGTCATAGTGCCACGCCATCTTAGCAAAATCAGCGAGGGCAGAGTGTGCAGTTTCATTCGCTGTTTTCATACGTCGCAGATAGGAGAGTTCTTTGCATATATTTTAGCGCATCGAAAACCACTGACAGAAAAAGTGAACAAAAACAAACCGTGTCCCGTGTACATGGAAAGAAACGAAAAACTACTGTTTTAAAGACTTCCCCCTCATATTTAACGAAACACATAATTTTGGAAGCAAAGGCGAAAATATTTGAACAGTTTTTGCAGTTACCTAGTGCTTCAGGTGTACGGAATGAAAAATAATTGAAACAAGTAGTGGTTCTGTTTATAAACGTGACACTCTCGACCAAAATTGGTGACAATCTTGTTGCTGGCTGTACGCTATACTTTTGTAGCCAGAAATTAACTCATTTACAATGAGTGGCAATCACTCATGATAGCAGAACTGTCCAAAATTACCAGCTTCTACAGGTGTCGATGTCATGTGCGTGAATGTTTATATGTGTGTTTTGAATGTATTTTGTCATATAACTAGAATTTATTAACAGTAGAACAGTATTAAGTAAGTAAAATAAAAAACCGCTGGTATCCTCTGTGAGTGGAGTTTCTCATCGATAACATTTTAAAAATGTTATGCGACATCCGCACAGAAGCACTGACGAAAAAAAAAAACGACGAAGAATCACTCTAAAGATCGAAGATAAACTCAGAAAATGGTTAGCGTCGCTGCCTTCGGTGCGGAAGGACCTGGGTTCGCTTCCTGGAGCCTCTTAACTTTTTTCTGGGGTATGGAGATCTGTAGCAGCGCCCACTCAGCTTCTTGAGGCCAAATGATGAGCTACTTGAATACAGGAACAGCGGCAATATCAGGGTTGAACTACTGGCTATAACAGGTGGAGAGACTGGCGACATGCTAATCGCATGTCCAATGATCATAGATCGCACCTTGTACTGCCTCGTAGGCAGCAGCCGGACATTTGGTCCACTCCATGAATTATGTGGTGGTGGTGATAAAATAAAATAAGGTGGATGAGCCGTGCGTGGCTCGTGTTCGTGCCATCTTTTATTTAACATCCTCTTTTTGCCGTACTGCCACGTCGTTATGTTAGTTTCAATTACTTGTGTCACTGAGTTGCTGCTTTGCCTGCCTGTGAGTGGCAGCAGCGGCGCTTATCGATATATGCCCTGCTGTATTACCTTTGCTGAAATACTATTACTTCCCGGTCGTCGTGTGTCGACCAGTCAGTTGGAACGCACTAGCAGTTAGTTCGGACCTGGCAGTGTTGGAGTTGGCACGCGGCACAAGTTCAGTCGGGGCGCGGCAGCAGTGAAGTCTGGACCGCCACGACTCGCCCGACCGTTGCCGACAAACACGATTGGAGTGGCGACGACTTTGCTTGATCGTCCGTCGGTCGGTCGTCTTGCGGACGACGTGCGTTTGGCCGGCGATCGCTTATGGGTTGGCTGTGTGTGCCGACTTGTGATTCGTCCCTGTTATTGTACAGGCACTGCCGTTAGCATTGCCTAGTTCTTCGTGTAAGTGTTCGAGAAACTGTGTGTAGTGTGTGTGATTTCGACTGACAGGTTATTTTAAATGTAGTCGGAGTACTAGCTCTGAGGGGTCGGTCGGTTGGCGTGGAGCAGTGAGGAATTCTCGGCGGGTCGTAGTTTGGCCGGGGCCCGCTGGCGGTCTCTACGCGTGTCGGAGTGTGTGGCGCTGTTCCCATTGCTACGAGGTTCATGCCTCACCGAACCTGGACACGAAAGTTGAGTTTTGATTTAACCTAGCAGCAAGTCAAGACTGTTCACATCGTGTCGTTTGGAGTCCGTTGTCGGCTGTTGGAATATTCCCGCGACCAAATGGTTCAAATGGCTCTGAACACTATGGTACTTAACATCTGTGGTCATCAGTCCCCTAGAACTTAGAACTACTTAAACCCAACTAACCTAAGGACCACACACATCCATGCCCGAGGCAGGATTCGAACCTGCGACCGTAGCAGTCCCGCGGTTCCGACCCGCGACCAACAACGTGGTTTTCAAGTTGGAAAATTCTAGCCACCCTCCGGTGGAGTTTCACTGTATTTGGTTATTTGAATTGAAGTGCACCAGCGGAATCTTCTGCCTTGTGGCCACCGAGCGAGGTGGCGCAGTGGTTAGCACACTGGACTCGCATTCGGGAGGACGACGGTTCAATCCCGTCTCCAGCCATCCTGATTTAGGTTTTCCGTGATTTCCCTCAATCGTTTCAGGCAAATGCCGGGATGGTTCCTTTGAAAGGGCACGGCCGATATCCTTCCCCATCCTTCCCTAACCCGAGCCTGCGCTCCGTCTCTAATGACCTCGTTGTCGACGGGACGTTAAACACCACTAACCTAACCTAACCTAACCTTGTGGCCGTTAATGTTCTGGTTACCTGCCCTGGGCGTTGACGTAAATTTCAGGCAGTGTAGTTTCCTCTTCGTGTTGTTGCTGTCCAGCACGGTGTGTAGTTTGACAGCGCCATGTATGATTGCTTGTGGGCGCCAATATCTTCTACGTTGAACTCCCTGTAGTGATCTGGTCGGGTGAAGTGGAAGTTATCTTGTCGGTGGGTCCACTGACTGTCGGTCGGTTGGGTTGTCGTCGGATCGAGAATGGTTGGCCCGACTGCCTGTCTCACCTAAGCGAGCGTTAGTGTTTGAATTACAGGCTGACCCTCGAACATCTGGGCGGCCGTATGTGTACTGGCTTATTTTTTAAAATTTGTTATTGTTGTTGGTACTTGTATGGCTTCTAGACGGTGTTGTGTTTTAAATTAGAGTTGTTTTACTCTTAAGGCCTTCAGCGTAGTTTAAAGTATAGTTTTGAATTTTTAAGTCTTCTGCCTTCAGCCGGTTTGAGTTTCAATTGTTTGTTCTTAAGGCCTTCAGTCTAAGTTAAAGAACTGTTTCATGCAAGGACTTTGGTATTTAAAAAAAAAATTAATGTTTTGGAGTTGTAAGTGTTCGGCCTTCAGCCGATTTGAATTTAACTTGTTTACTTCAGCGTAACTAAAGAACTGTTTTAAGATAAGGCTTGCCTTTTAAATTCCTGATTATGCTTGCGTTTTAAGTAATTGTCCTTCAGCCGTTTTTAAATTAAAGTGGCCTTCAGCCGGTAATTACGTCCCAAAGATTAAAGCTGTGTGTTTAAAAAATTATTTTGAGGCTCTTGCAATGTTTGATCAAATAATAAAGTTTTATGTTCGAGTGTAACTGACAGCCCTTTATTTTGGCCCCTTTCCACAATTTATTCTGTCTGTCCTGTCCTGCAGATTAAGCAGGACATTTCAGTGGAGGAAAAAGGACACCGATAGAATTATAGTCTGTAAACTTCCGTATGATGTCTAATTTCCCTAGTCTCTGGTTGTAGTCATTTCGCATGACATGTGTGGAAGTAATATGGTGAACGACTCTTCCCCGAACGCACGCTCTCGGAATTTTCTCAGTAACCCTCTCCGTGATTCACAACGCCTCTCTTGTAGCGGCTGCCCACGGCTTTTACTGAACATCTCGCGCCGGCTAAATGATCCCGTGGCGAAACTTGCTGCTCTTCGTTGGGTCTTCTCTATCTCTTCTCTTAATCCTACTTAGTAAGGGTTCCAGTCTGACAAATAATACTCAAGAATGAGTTTTATGTAAGCCACTTTTCTCGGGAACGAAATGTAAACAATGAAGCTTGTCACAAGCTGACGCGATGAACTCTGTGAGTGTGTTTTGATACAAGATATAAACAAAAGTCACGAATTGTGTTGAAGATACGTTTATTTCATGGTGGTTTCCTGTGTCACTTTCGCTCACTTTTGCATTGGTGCCTGGATCTGAGGATGCTGGTTCGAATACTGCTAGGGGTGATGGTGGTACAAATTTTCCTTTCCAATATCTGTCCAGTTAGGAGAGACAGGGTCTACATTTCTTTTCCATCAGACTTCGCACCAAATTCCAAATCTCTCCGCAGTGCTTCATGGAGTGAAGCCGTATGACACTGCAGGAGGTGTCCATTCGATGGGTGGGACGTTATACTCGACTTCTGGTCTTACTCGAGAGTAATATGTGCCGGTTCCAGATTTCAGTGTCATCCTTCCATGTCATCGTCATTAAGGATCACGAAATCCGACACTGAAACTGCGTAAGCACACTTCACACTCAACATATGTAGTGATAACGTATCAGGCTCCTTTGTCGCAAGAGCGAAGAAAGGAAATATTTCAGTTATACTCCGTCCCGGCTCCCTCGCCCCCCCCCCCCTCCCGCCCCCACACCAGGTCTTCACCCAGCAATATCATATGATTCTTATGCTCTCTTTAGCGGTCTTTTAAATCCGAAGAAAATTGAGCATATAGCTATGTAGGTTTTGTTAATGTAGCTACAAAGAAGACCATCAAAAGTAAATGCCAAGAACTTCTAATAAAGGAAGCTTACTTCTACCTTTCTGGTATTTGTGGTTTCTTTTCAGTGGCCATGGTATTTAAGATCGTATTTTGCTTAGGCCAACTTATTCTGTAATTTCGCCAAGCAGACAGAGTGAATCTAAACCTGTCTTGCTCCATTGCGAATTTGGGTCTAGTAAAACTGGAGTCAAGTATTAAATATTGCTATAATATAGGCGAGTTGTAAGGATTTGTTAAACTCGTCTTTCTGTTTGTTTCTTCGAAGTTATTTATTTAAATGTTGTACCGATTCTTACAAAAGCGAGTTCTTGCCTGTCTGACCTCTAGCGACAGAGAGAGTTATTTAATTTTCTGCATCACCTTCACATATCTTTTTCTGCCTTCTTTGATAACAAATTCGGTGACAGAGGAGGCATAACAGCTCAAATAAGTTCCTAACTGATAGCAAAATATATCAAGAGGAAAAATATAAAAGTTACAGTAAACCAATAACCTGACCGGAGCAATTTAAGTTGCAGTTATGTGGAGATACAATATGAACCACAAAGATGGTGAAAAAATCAGTCGGAGCCAGTCAAAGGTTAGAAAACTGTGGAAAAACTAGATATGAATGGCTGGAGCAGGGTTTCAATGGTGACCCTACTGTATACGAGTCTAGCGTCTAATCCACACCGCCACTTCCTTCTCGGTGTTTGCTTAGTTTTCCACCATAATTTTATTTAAAGTTAATACCAAACTACGTGTGCAATAAAAATTTGATGTATATTCGACTGAAAATTCAAATAACTCGGTGCTCTTCGTCATGGCGCTGGTTATAAACAAGTTTCCTGACTTTACCATTTGCCCATCAGTTTACTCGCAATACGAGATGTACGCTTACCACACAAGACTTAAGTTCTGCGTTACGTATAATATTGGATCTGGGCACTTGTTGATAAAGTGTAGAATTGGAAAAGTCACATAGTTGAATGCTGCATGAAAGGTTATTACTTTTGTATATTGTTAGAAGGCCATGCAAAGCACATAGTATGTGACCATATTAATATTTTCTGGGAACAAGCCTCACTGGAACGCCATCACCAGTCACAAAGAAGACATGATTCAGTTACTTGTATTTCCGTTCATAGACATGAGTGAAAAAGAGGACAAGCGTCTTAACATATCGTAGCACGTTCTTTAACTGACTTATATGTTATCACTAATTATCTGAATTACTCAACCCATTCAAAGCAAGGCGAGAATTGATATATTGCTCAAAGACTTTCCGAAGAAATTCCAAGACTGCGCAACTCCATACTGTTCTCGCTCTTGGCTGCTGATGTATTTCATTACCTTCGGCCCAAACCGACAGACATACAGTGTAACATCTAGCTCAAGGGACGATATTCTCGATTCCACAGTTTACAAAAAGTTTGTGGCGTTGCCTATTCTTGGAGTCGACAAAGAAAACGTCTGAGCCTGTATTCAATATAGCATACCACAAATCCAGCTTTTGGAATTCATCAATGTGATGTGATGCATCTGTTTACTGCAGTCGAGTGGCGTCTATTCTAAATGTATTTATAGACATCTCGTTCTCCGCCAGTTTTAGGAAAGTGATGAAAATGTATTTAATGATAAAATTAATCTGCGTGAAGGTCAAGTCTGTTTTAATTTACATTTGTATTAAGACTTTTTATGTTGCATATTACATCTGTTTGAATGGATGTTAGTGTGTTAACAACCATAGTGGAGCCTACTATTATTTCCAAAAACCTGTCTTCCATCTTAGCAAAACGAAATTAGCGAAATTTGTAACGACTGAGAACGTACGTTTTCAATGTCTCATCTTAAAGGAATTTTCGTGTTGATTAAAAATCTGCTCTAAGATTTTGCAAGTCTGCAATACGTCCGAAGTTGTGATAATTTTGATAGTCTGCTTTATATTTTGGTAATATTAATTCGGATGAAGCTTTTGGTTTACAGTTGCTTGAATAAAACAAGATCTTTTGTCCTCCAGACTACTACTCATAGTTTCAATTTTTTATTCCTAACTTAGGCGAGATTTGGAAATTCTTAATGGACAACAGATTCCTTTGTTAATATTTGATATTGAGTTATCCCCCATTAAACCTACTACCACAGAACGATCTTTAATTGGTATATGTCTTCAATTCGTGGAAGGAAAATATAAAGTAATATTAACATAGTAGTACTATAAAGTAGCATTAAAGTAGTTTCAACATTCGAAATACTTTTTCTATCACCGCAGTCAGCAAGTATTAGTAATATTGGGCTATTGTCATAAATGTATCTTACACATAAAAAATGGAATTTATTTTGTATAATTTTGGTTAATTTCAAAGAGTTTGTTGTTAGATCTCGCGAACGATTTTGCTTCGATAATCGATTATGAAATTATAACCCAAACTCAAAGACAATATTCTCAACTCCGCTGATAAAATATTTTGTTTTAATGTTTGGTTCATCATATTTGTGCAAACATTTGTTTCTGTAGTAAAATTTCCAAATCTCGCCTAAGTTAGGGATAAAAAATTGAAACTATGTAATTATGCGCGTCAGTGTGTCATGAGCCATTATTCCAGATACATCAAAACTGTAAAATCCAAACTTTTATAACCTTATAAATACAATGACGGAAATATAAACTGTTACACAGAGAGCACCTTAGCCGAACACGACCAAACGCATGCTCCAATATTTCCATACTTGTGGTGTATGTTGATTAAAATTTCATCTTTATTTCAGCTAGTTTTGAGTACTTTCAATACAGAAAAAACCATTCCTAAACAAGAAGAGTGGTATGATTACATAATGACTACTGAGAATGTCTAACATTACTGGAACTTTTTAGGTGGTTATCGAACACAGCTTGTACTGAGGGTATGCACGGGCAGCGAATCGCCATCTTTCGGACAATGATAAAGGTCGAATCATTGGCTTGAGGGACATCAGAGCATCATACCGACAGATCATACAGGTAATTGGCTGTAGAGCAATGGCTGCACGACCAGACGTCGGAAGAAGAATAGACACGAGTCTCACGAAAAGGATTATACCACGAAAAATATCGTATATCTGACGAACAGCCCTGTCTGAAATCCGGGAAGAGGTAAAAGAAAGGAAGGACGTTAAAAGCGCTTTTCTTGGATTATGTGTTTACACTGTGGATTATGTATTTACACTGTGTTTACACTGTTCATCTTTCCACTATTTCGCACATATTTTCCGCGTTTGACTTACGAAGTTCATAACCTAACATCAAATCTTTTTGTGACAGGAATATACATTTCACTTCATTCAGGAGAAAAAAATAAAGCATACATTAAGGCAAATTACACCTGATGATGGATCCACAGGGTGCGAAATACATCGTGTACTTAATAAAACACGAAAAGTTGTGATTGAAGGCGTTTTTTAATTCATACTCCCGGTGTATTGAATACAGCCACGTTTGAAGCTGCGAGGTACGGATAAAATTAGAAAGGAAGAAAGATTGGGTTTAACGTCCCATCGACATCGAGGTCTTAGAGGCGGAGCACACGCTCGGATTGTGTCAGGGATGGGTAAGGAAATTGAGAGTGTCCTTTCAAAGGAACGACCCCGGCATTTGCCTAGAGCGATTTAGAGAAATCACGGAAAACAATCTGGACGACCGGATGCAAGATTTAACCGTCGTCCTCCCGAATGCGAGTCCAATGTGTTACCGGGCAGAGGTTACAGGCAGAGTGTCACCATGAATTGTTGAGAACAGACTTCTGAAAGCTGTGTTGAGATCTCGAGTTCCAGTGCATCCTGCACCACTGACGCCATACCACACACAGGACCTTTCATGGTGCAGCCAGAGACAACTGGGACATTGAATGGTGTCCTGTGGGGTTCAGTGAGGAGTCTCGCTTCTGTCTGTTGCGGTCAGATCGACGCCAATGTGCCATCTACATCCGCGTACATACTCCTCAAGCTACCGTGTGGTGCAGGGTGGAGGGTGCCTTGTACTACTACTAGTCTTTTCCTTTCCCGTTCCACTCGTAAATAGAGAGAGAAACAAGTGTCTATATGCCTCCGTATAAGACCTAATTTCTCTTGTCTTATCTTCGTGGTCCTTCAGTCAGCTTCAAGTGCAGGTTCTTTAAATTGTTTCAGTAGTGTTTCGCGTAAAGAACGTCGTGACCCCCCTCCCCCCAATATTTCCATTTGAGTGCGCGACCTACCTCTCTGTAATACTCGCGTGTTGATCGAAGCTACGGGTAACAGAAGTAGCAGCTCGTATCTGAACTGCTTCGACGCCTTTCTTTAATCTGATCTGGTGGGGATCCCAAAACTAGAGCAGTGCTCAAGAATGAATCGCACTAGTGTTCTGTACTCGGTCTTCTTTGTTGTTTGTAGATGAGCTTTACTTTCCCAACTTCTCCCAGTAAACCGTCCACAGACGAGCTTGTGAAAGGTCACGGGATACAGTGATTCTCTTTTGTACTTCTCCAGAAATCGTCGTGTGTGGAGCTATTGGATATAACAGCAGGGCTGGTTTGGTGATTTTCGAAGTTTTAGTCGCCTCATTGGGCCAATGGTTCGTTCGACACCTTGCATCATTTGAAAAGAAGTAAACTCACGACTCGGCGAACCACACTACATCCCTACTGACCAATTTCTGCTACGGCATTGAAGACGTGCAGCCTTATGTGCCACTGTGCGCGATGGACTTTTGTGAGGTCCCTGACTAATGTTCACTGAAGCTCCATTCCTGTTGGATTGTAAGGCGTGACATTCACCGACGCACCATGAAATCTGACGAAAATCAGTAAATGGGATGCATATGTACAGGCAAACAAATGATTACAATATCAGAAAAATTATATGATTTATTCAAAGAAACTAAGCTAGTCACTAATGCGTTTCCCTCTTCTGGCCCTTATGCAACGAGTTATTCGGCTTGTCAGTGACTCACAGAGTTGTCGGATGTCCTTCTTAGGGGTATCATGCCAAATTTTGTCCAATTGGCACGTTAGATCGTCAAAATTCCGAGATGGTTGGAGGACCCTGCCCATAATGCTCCAGAAGTTCTCAACTGGGAAGAGATTCGTCTACCTTGCTGACCAAGGTAGGGTTTGTGAAACGCGGAGACAAACGTTAGAAACTATCGCTCTCTGCTGGAGAGCATGATCGTGCTGAAATGTAGACCTAGGATGGCTTGCCATGGAGGGCAACACAATGGGACGTAGAATTTCGTTGACGTACTGCTGTGTTGTCAATTTGCCGTGGATAACAACTAAAGGGCTCCTGCTATGAAAAGAAATGGCACCCCAGACCATCACCTCTGATTGGCAGGCTATATGGCTGGCAACAGGCAGGTTGGTATCCCATCACTGTTGGGGCGTCTCCAGACACATCTTCGCTGGTCATCGGGGGCTCAGTTCGAATTGGGACTCATCACTGAAGTGAATTCTATCCAATTCAATGAGATTCCAGGTCAAACACGTTTCTGGAGACGCCCCGAACAGCGCTGGAATACCAACCTGCCAGTCACCCAGAACATGACCCGACAACCGGGAATGGTGGTTTGGGGTGCCATTTCATTTCATAGCAGGACTTCTTTGATTGTCATCTGCAGCACCCTTACAGCATAGCGGTAGAAAATATTCTACGCCCTGTTTTGTTGCCATTCATGGCAATCTAACCTGGGCCTACATTTCAGCAAGATAATGACCGCCTGAGCACAGCGAAGAGTTCATATTGCTTATCTTCGTGCTTGCCAAACCCTACTTCGCCAGCAAGGTCGCCGGATCTCTCCCCATCTGAGAACGGTTGAAGCTTTATGGATAGGGCCCTTCAAACAGCTCGGGATTTTGACGAATTAACGCGGCAATTGGACAGAATTTGGCTAAATATTCCTCATGACAACTCTGTCAATCAGTATCTGACCAAAAAATTGCTTGCATAGGGGCAGAGGTGGACCAATGCGTTACTGACTTTCTCAGTTTCTCTTAAAAAAATCGTCCATTTTTTGTGAAATTGTTATAAGTTATTTGTCTCTACATGTACATAACATCTATTGAGTTCTGTCCCATGCGGTTAATTCCTCCGTGGTGTCTCGTTTTCTTTTTTTGTCATATAGTATACATAACTCCGAGTGGTGCACCATTTCTTGATATGTTGGACACTCCACATAGATACAACAAAAATTTGGAGTAGCAATTAAAATCCACGGAGAAGAAATAAAAACTTTGAGGTTTGCCGATGACATTGTAATTCTGTCAGAGACAGCAAAGGACTTGGAAGAGCAGCTGAACGGAATGGACATGGTCTTGAAAGGAGGATATAAGATGAACGTCAACAAAAGCAAAACGAGAATAATGGCTCAAATGTTTCTGAGCACTATGGGATTTAACTGCTGAGGTCATCAGTCCCCTAGAACTTAGAACTACTTAAACATAACTAACGTAAGGATATCACACACATCCATGCCCGAGGCAGGATTCGAGCCTGCGACCGTAGCGGTCGCGCGGTTCCAAACTGTAGAGCCTAGAGCCGCTCGGCCACGAGAATAATGGAATGTAGTCGAATTAAATCGGGTGATGCTGCGGGAATTAGATTAGGAAATGAGACGCTTAAAGTAGTAAATTAGTTTTGCTATTTGGGGAGCAAAATAACTGATGATGGTCGAAGTAGAGAGGATATAAAATGTAGACTGGCAATGGCAAGGAAAGCATTTCCGAAGAAGAGAAATTTGTTAACATCGAGTATAGATTTAAGTGTCAGGTAGTCGTTTCTGAAAGTATTTGTATGGATTGTAGCCATGTATGGAAGTGAAAGATGGACTATAAATAGTTTACACAAGAAGAGAATAGAAGCTTTCGAAATGTGGTGCTACAGAAGAATGCTGCAGACTAGATGGGTAGATCACATAACTAATGTTTGGTTGGTTGGTTGTTTCGGGGAAGGAGACCAGACAGCGAGGTCATCGGTCTCATCGGATTAGGGAAGGACGGGGAAGGATGTCGGCCGTGCCCTTTCAAAGGAACCATCCCGGCATTTGCCTGGAGCGATTTAGGGAAATCACGGAAAACCTAAATCAGGATGGCCGGACGCGGGATTGAACCGTCGTCCTCCCGAATGCGAGTCCAGTGTCTAACCACTGCGCCACCTCGCTCGGTACATAACTAATGAGGAGGTATTGAATAGAATTGGAGAGAAGAGAAATTTGTGGCACAACTTGACTAGAAGAAGGGACAGGTTGGTAGGGCATATTCTGAGGCATCAAGGGATCACCAATTTAGTACTGGATGGCAGCGTGGAGGGTAAAAATCGCAGAGGGAGATCAAGAGATGAATACACTAAACAAATTCAGAAGGGTGTAGGTTGCAGTAAGTACTGGGAGATGAAGAACCTTGGACAGGATAGAGTAGCATGGAGAGCAGCAGCAAACCAGTCTCGGGACTGAAGACCACAACAACAACAACAATTGACAGTGTGCTTATGGGCATGTACACCCTGTAACTTCTACACTTTGATCCTCCTTACAGCACTGATTCCATACAAACGACTGACACATCGTACGTATTACTTCACTACCATCACATATGTTAGCCGTGCAATATCACGTGAGTCTTTTAGGCCTACCAGTTCTACGTTATCTACAGCCCTGGAAAGCGACCAGTGTGCTTTTTAAGGGATAGGTAATGTTTTCTCCCGTGATTTTAATATCTGACTTCTACCTATGCATGCTCTAGCTGGCGTCCCGACGGAGTATCTCGAGCAGTCTCCAGGCGTGAGAGGCCGACCGGCAGCCAATTTGTGCGTGGCACTGTGCCGTCAGGTCGTCGACGCAGCTGCGTGTCCGCGGCAAAACCTTGTTATCATAGTTACCGGCGCGCTATCTCTCTCTCTCTTGTCGCGTAATCAGTTTATATGTAAATGCAATATCGGCGCCCGCTCTAACAGCTCCGTCGCCAATTTAAACGCATTACGCGACTACACGTAACTTGTTAATAGGTTCGCCGGGGTCTTCACGGCAAAATGCAGTGATTTGCTTTGGACAGCGCGGCGCAGCGCCAGTGCGTAACGTCCGTTCTTGTGAAAGTGATTCACCTCGTCGCAGCACTGCACGATTTATGAAATTTTCTTTTCGACTTCGATGTCGCGAGCAGAAGAAACCAATACTAGAAATAAGAATAATCTTCACAAGGATTTAAAGTCACTTAGTCTTGTACAAAAAGGTGTGCATTATTCAGGAACACACATTTTCAATAACTTGCCAGCAGCCATAAAAAGCTTAACAACCAATGAAATTCAGTTTAAGAGAAGCCTAAAGGATTTATTGGTGGCCAACTCCTTCTACTCCATTGATGAATTTCTGAGGAAAACCAACTGATTTGTATATAAGTACAACATAACTTCTGCACAATTTCAGTGCAGTAATGTGTTCACTGAAAATTTGTGTGTGTGTGTGTGTGTGTGTGTGTGTGTGTGTGTGTGTGTGTAAGTATAATCTAACTTCTGCACCATTTCAGTGCAGTAATGTGTTCATTGTAAATAAGTATTACAGTAGTTGTATTACATGTTTCTTACCTTATAAATAAATATAAAACTTTTTTATTTTAAATTCAGTGCAATAGTATTTGTAAAATGACCCTTAGTGTTCATTAAAAAATGACGATCATTCCACTTGGGACCTGTGGAATGGTACATTAGCTTATTTGTTTTAGTTTAAATATTTGTCATGTATTGTTGTTTTTCTGACATGTTCCACATCCTGGAGGACCTCCTCACTACGGATCAATTGGAATGAAAGTAAATCTAATCTAATCTAATCTTTCGATGTCACTCAAGCCAATAGTTTTACTGAAGTTGAGGCAAGCAAGTTGTAAATGGAAGAATTTTTCTTCACTCTTAATGTCGAAATGTTTATGGGGGTGACATTAGACGTTTATGCACAATGATGTGGAAATAAAAAAATGCCTGAAGTTCTTTCATTACATATATAACATTAAGGTTTGATCACTTTGTAAGTCCTTAACCACAGCCAGAACGAAAAGTTTATTGACTGTAATTCGTTTAAGCGATTAGGGTAATAAATACCAGAGACCCTGTATTGGTTGTTGCACAACAAATAATAAATAGCCAGTTCTTCTTAAAAGTCGTACCGTAAATATTAAAATGAATATTTGTTTGTTGTTATTGTTTGTCTTTACTACATTACTTTACGAGGGTCATTTCGAAATTTCTGCACACTGTGCATGCGCGACCGTTACGGTGGCGCGATGAAATTGGAATTCGTGTCAATAGTGATCGAGACTTTAGACGTGACGGTCGTGTATGTGTTTGGTGGTTCGCGTGGCTGTGTCGTGAGCAGTTCAGTTTTAAAATGGAAACTGAAACCGCGTCAGGTCGGATTAGACGTAGTGACCGGCGGTCCTACAACAAAATCGATTCGCTACGTGGAAAGAATCCAACGGAAATTTACAACACAGAGTGTTAACCCGCCGGCAGCGTAGCGCTGTGCGGAAAACTTGTGAGTATCGTGTTCGTCACCAACGTGCATGAGGGATGAATTGTAATCTGTCAATGTGACTGGCTGATAAGTTTGGAGGCTGCGCGCCAACATGCTAACATTCTTTCATTAATATTTTAAAAGCAATCCATTAAACTTGTAAGTAGGCTGTTTAGGTTTTTATGTTGGTAACGCCATGTAGCGCTCTACATGAAAATTACTGACTGTGCTGTGTGCAGTCTGTAGCTGGTTTGCATTGTTGGAATTTGCTATTGTAGTGTTGGGCAGTTGGCTGTTGAGATGGCGGAGTTTTGAGAGCGGATGATCTGGACGTGTGTCCATCAGAAACAGTACATTTGTAAGAATGGATGTCATGAACTGCTATATATATATATATATATATATATATATATATATATATATATATATATATATATATATATATATAATGACTTTTAAACACTATTAAGGTAAATACATTGTTGGTTCTCTATCAAAATCTTTCATTTGCTAACTATGCCTATCAGTAGTTAGTGCCTTCAGTAGTTAGAATCTTTTATTCAGCTGGCAGTATTGGCGCACGCTGTATTGCAGTAGTTTGAGTAACGAAGATTTTTGGAGGTAAGTGATTCGTGAAAGGTATAGGTTATTGTTAGTCAGGGCCATTCTTTTGTAGGGATTTTTGAAAGTCAGATTGCGTTGCGCTAAAAATATTGTGTGTCAGTTTACTGTTGATCAGAATAGGTAAAGAGCGAAATGTCTGAGTACGTTCAGTTCTGATCAGCTGTTTGAAAATCAAATAATTTAAGGGGTATATCAGCACACTCATTCATAAACTTTTCTAAGGGGTCGTTCCAAACTTGCTTAACATTGTGGAATAGGTATCTCTATCGCCTACTTATTTAGAAAATCAGCATTGCATATAAAACTAGAAACAAAGACTGGAAATTTGCACAGGTCACACCAATATTCAAGAAAGGTAGTAGGAGTAATCCACTAAATTGCAGGCCCATATCGTTAACGTCGATATGCAGCAGGATTTTAGAACATATATTGTGTTCGGACATAATGAATTTCCTCTCAGAAAATGGTCTATTGACTCACAGTCTCCCTCGGGCATGGGTGTGTGTGTTTGTCCATAGGATAATTTAGGTTAAGTAGTGTGTAAGCTTACGGACTGATGACCTCAGCAGTTGAGTCCCATAGGATTTCACACACATTTGAACATTTGACACACAGTCAACATGGGTACAGAAAACATCACTCTTGTGAAACACAACTAGCTCTTTATTCATATGAAGTGCTGAGTGCTATTGACATGTGATTTCAGATCGATTCCTGATTTTTTTTTCCGGAAGGACACTGTACCACACAAGCGGCTCGTAGTGAAATTGCGTGCTTGTGGAATATCGTCTCAGTTATGTGACTGGATCTGTGATTTCCTGTCAGAGAGGTCTCAGTTCGTAGTAATTGACGGAAAGTCATCGAGTAAAACAGAAGTGATTTCTGGCGTTCCCCAAGGTAGTGTTATAGGCCCTTTGCTGTTCCTTATCTATATAAACGATTTGGGAGGCAATCTGAGCAGCTGTCTTCGGTTGTTTGCAGATGACGCTGTCGTTTATAGACTAATAAAGTCATCAGAAGATCAAAACAAACTGCAAAACGATTTAGAAGAAATATCGAAATGGTGCGAAAAGTGGCAGTTGACCTTAAATAACGAAAAGTGTGAGGCCATCCACATGAGTGCTAAAAGGAACTCTTTAAACTTCGGTTACACGATAAATCAGTCTAATCTAAAACCCGTAAATTCAACTAAATACTTAGGTATTACAATTACGAACAACTCAAATTGGAAGGAACACACAGAAAATGTTGTGGGGAAGGCTAACCAAAGACTGTGCTTTATTGGCAGGACACTTAGAAAATGTAACAGACCTACTAAGGAGACTGCCTACACTACGCTTGTCCGTCCTCTTTTAGAATACTGCTGCGCGGTGTGGGATCCTTATTACCAGATAGGACTGACGGAATACATCGAAGAAGTTCAAAGTAGAGCAGCACGTTTTGTATTATCGCGAAATATGGGAGAGAGTGTCACAGAAATGATACAGGATTTGGGATGGACATCATTAAAAGAAAGGCGTTTTTCATTGCGACGCAATCTTCTCAATAAATCCCAATCACCAACTTTCTCCTTCGAATGCGAAAATATTTTGTTGACACCGACTTACATAGGGAGGAACGATCACTTAGATAAAATAAGGCAAATCAGAGCTCGTACGGAAAGATATAGGTGTTCATTCTTTCCGCGCGCTATACGAGATTGGAATAATAGAGATTTGTGAAGGTGGTTCGACGAACCCTCTACCAGGCACCTAAGTCCGATTTGCGGAGTATCCATGTAGATGTATATGTAGATGTGGATGTAGAGGTAGATGTAAAAGAAAAGGCAAATAAAGATATTCCTGTGTCTTGGGAGCTCCATCTACACTGGGCTCCCGAGTGAAGTAGCACGACTGCCTAATCAGACCGGAAGGGGCAGTCGTGGGTATGGACGTGTTATCTGTTGCAGGCTGTTATATTTCAGTTTTACACAAATTCAGTGAAGTGTTTGTGGGGTCGGAAGGCCTGGTCATGGTGGACAGACGTGTTGTCTGGCGAGATTAGTGACGTCACAATTTTTATGCAATCTGAGTTAGGTGTTTATCAGATCGGAAAGAGCAGGCATGGTGGACATTTATGTTGTCTAGTAGGGTTGGTAAAATCTCAGTTTTGTGCGGAAATAATGAACTAGAAGCTTTTAAGTATCCGTAAAATGTTATCAGTTAACAGTGTCGCAAAATAAAGTTTGTAAATATATTAATAACGTACCACTTGCTCAAAAGACAGTGGATAAACTTCGTAAATTACAGTTTCTTCTGCTCTGCTAAAATAAACACGAGTGGATCCCTAATAAATGAACGAATCAGTTATTTATTAACATCAGTTCCTGGCTAACAGTTCATTACAGCCTCAAGATAACGGATCTGATGCTGTCTGGGCAGGGGAAGACTGCAGACGGATCAGTTAAGAGAGACAGATTAAGAGACGTTTACGCATTTCACCTAGGGCGGTCAAAGCAACTAAGCATCTGGTGTGCAGTGAATTACCATAACAAATGGGATCATTAACACATAATTTGTGGTTATATAGAGGAGATTGATGATATGATTCATTAGCTCTTCTACTCATATTATTTTACGCCGTACTATTACGTGTCAACGGTGAATTTTTTCCTACGGTGTTACACGAATCAGTTGGTGTACGAAACCGCAATAAAAGCTGATGACGAGCTGATTGGTAGCCAACTGTCTCTCTATACAACAGAGAACATGGATATTTGAGAATGTTCTGCAAAATTTTAGGGGTCGTTGTACTGCACGCTGTGCCATGTGTAACACAATTGCCTAGGTTGCCATTATCAGGTCTAAGTCATAGGTTGGCAATACTACCTTGTGTCTTGTGGTCTTTTCTCTGCGGATAGCGAGTGTATATCTACGCGCGATATGTGTTTAGTGAACAATGATGATCAGGTAGCCACCTAAGAAGATAATTGTTGCTCGGTAGGCAGCCTGCGAGATCAGAACACGTTTGAGCTACTTAGCCATACGCAAGCATGGATTAATTACGGGCAGTTTAAGTTACAGTTAGCAGAGCGATATGGAAGGAAGTTATGGCTCGGCAGCTGCCCCGCAAGTTGAGAGCAGGTTGTTTATGTGGCCGCTGGCGTATGGAGTTATTCTGAGCCTGATGAGATGAGCAGTTTCGAGATACGGTAACTTGTGGATGATGAATTTGCTGGTGGTGTGGCTGTGTTTCACCTACATTCGATACACAAAATGCTATCGTGGCCACGATGTGTGCATATTTGATTGTAGCAAGGTATCTTCATTTGAACAGGTACTGTAATCTTATAAATACGATTCCGCAATTAGTTAATAAATATCCAATGCGTTGATACAGTAAGTAATAATTGACTGTATTCAGAGGGGCCCCAGTTAGGTCTTTTGTGTAATCTTATGGATCTTGTACGACAGTACACTGAAGAGCCAAAGAACCTGGTACACCTGCCTAATATCGTGTGGGGGCCCCCGCGAGCACGCAGAAGTGCAACATGACTTGTCATGGACTCGACTACTGCCTGAGGTAGTACTGGAGAGAACTGACACCATGAATCCTGCACGGCTGTCCATAATTCCGTAAGAGTACAAGGGGATGGAGATCGCTTCTGAACAGTACGTTGCGAAGCATTCCAGATTTGCTCAATAATGTTGAAGTCTGGGGAGTTTGGTGGCCAGCGGAAGTGCTTGAACTCAGAAGAGTGTTCCTAAAGCCACTCTCTTTGGCTATTCTGGACGAGCGTGGTGTCACAGTGTCCTGCTGGAATTACCCAAGTTCATCGGCATGCGCAATGGATATGAATGGATGCATGAAATTACAATGAAATCCAGACCTTTAGTTGCTTACAGGCGTTGATAAATATCAACGGGGACAGTTGAAAATGTGTGTCCCGACCGGCGCTCGAACCCGGTATCTCCTGCTTACATGGCAGACGCTATATCCGACTGAGCCATCGAGGACACAGAGGATAGTGCGACTGCAGGGACTTATCTCTGGCAAGCTCCCTGTGAGACCCAGACTTCCAACTTATGTCCACACACTACATTTGTAGTGCCCCTGCCCGATGCCCACTATACTCATTACTCGCGGCAGTCAATCTACCGATTACCCTAAGAGTCCGAAAGAACAGATACCATCTTCACACACACACACACACACACACACACACACACACACACACACACACACGAATGGATCAGACAGCATGCATTCGTATGTATCACTGTCAGAGTTGTATATAGACATATCAGGGGTCCCATATCACTCCAGCAGCACTCGCCCCATACTATTCCAGGGCCTCCTCCAGCTTGAACAGTCCTCTGCTGACATGTAGGGTCCATGGGCTCATGAGGTTGTCTCCACACCTGTACCCGTCCATCTACTCGATACAATTTGAAACTAGACTCGTCCGACCGGGTGTAACACAGAAAATGCAGATAAAATACCTTCTGCAACATCCAAAATTTTCACCATTTAATATCCGTTGATAAATTACACTATACTTTTGATTCCGAAGCTGTAAACTACATTACAGAAACTTTGTTTAGTACGTAATCGATGTACTAGTGTATTTATTTTCGACTGTATGTAGTTGATTGAAATTACAATGATTATATAGTAAATTGCAGGGTAATAGCCAAGGGAACTTTATTGAAGTGTATTGACAGCAATGGTGAAATGGTAGTGGTTGTGCCGTTGTTTATCTTTGCGTGTCGGGGGTGTCTGTCACGAGGGGGCCGGCGGGGGTGGGGGGGCAGGGCAGCTTGGGTTATGAAAGAGTGCGGAAGGGAACTTTATTGAAGCGTATTGACAGCAATGGCGAAATGGTAGTGGTTGTGCCGTTGTTTATCTTTGCGTGTCGGGGGTGTCTGTCACGTGGGGGGCGGGCGGGGGTGGGGGGGGGGGCAGGGCAGCTTGGGTTATGGAAGAGTGCGAAAGCGCTTGTTGGGCGTTCCCGCCGACGCGACGTCCAGCTATGCTCGCGCCATTGTAGACGCGCCTGATTCGTTAACCTGCGAGTATTAAGAGCACAGTAGGAGTGGACAGGCGAAGGAAACTGCAGTTCCAACTACTATGTGTCACATAATTATCCGTGGCTCTGAAGACGATTCAGGTTTGTTCTTATCGAGCAACAGCAACAACGATAGCTCAGCATTGTCGTTGGCTACATTCTCTGTCGTCCGCACAGATACAACATCGTAAAACTTAACCGACAAATACAGTGATGTAGAGGCTTTGCCCGCAAGATTTCTTTCACAAAGTATGAATAACTTGAATAATAAATTGCAATAGTTAAAACTTCTAGGGCACCTTTGTTGTCATTGTCCTCAGACACTATTACCAAGCAGGGCCGTTTACCTTTACATACAATCACCGAGTGTCGTAATAATACGAATATTGGTTAAATACTTACTGCAAGTTTCAGTCTAAATTTTCTGCCTCAGTAACTATTCGTTCTTGTATTGCTTAACAGAGGCTACTTAAAGCAAAATAAAATGTCGCCGGCAAAATAATATCTAAAGATACAACACAAATTAAGAGTGCGCAATTTCATTTATTGTGTATTTAGCTTAGCGAGTGACTTCTGCTGGTTTCGTATGTATTTTATTGTTGTTATTCTAAAAGTGAAACCAATTGATCACTTGTTTAAAGTAAATTCAGTTCAATCTTTCAATAATCAGAAGTAAAATGGTTGCCTCTTTCTAAATTTTGCATTAGGCTACACTGAGGTTACTGAAAGTATTTTTTTTTTACATAACAACGTTTAAGTTAAGCCAGTAATTTATTTAGCCACTAACTTTATTTAATTATACTGTCAAAATTTAGTATTTCAGAATAAGTAACTGCAAACTCTGTGCTTCCTGATTCATTTATTCTCTCGTGAACTGTTGTGCTGTGGAAAAGCGTGACAACTTTCTGTTGCCACGCCAGTGATTATTTGCGTAAATTTGTTTGTCATTACCATTCTCAAGATTCTGGAGATTCGCTGCCCTACTGGACTGGCGACCGTTTAATTATCCTTTTTTTTAACTGATCAGAGTTTTCTTTGTGTTATCAGTGATTTTGTAGTCAATATTACGTGGTACCCTTTTTCCCACCTGTGCGGATCGTGAGCGATTGCACTGTATTCCACCTATTTCAAAATTATCGTCTAAATTTAGCTAAAATTTAGAGTAGATTCTTCCTTCACAAGAGTTTGTTGTACAATTTCCTCCAACTAACTGGTGTTCTTTCCCTTCGGTAACGGTAGCCTTATTCATTGTAAAATTTCATTAGGCATATGCGATCACGGTCAGTTATATCGCAATCCAGTAGGCCGATTAGGAATGGGTGGTTACACACACAACATGATTCCATTATCAACAGTCTTATGTCGGCGAGGCGAAAAGCTTTGTCCCGTGCAGTCATCAAGGGTTCACGAGTGGGCCTTTGGCTCTGAAAGCCCATATCGATGATGTTTCATCGAATGGTCCGCACGCTGACACTTGTTGATGGCCCAGCATTGAAATATACAGCAATTTGCGAAAGGGCTGCGTTTTTGTCACGTTGAAAGACTCTCTTCAGTCGCCGTTGGTCCCGTTCTTGCAGGATCTTTTTCTGGCCGCAGCCATGTCGGAGATTTGATGGTTTACCGGATTCGTGATATTCACGGTACATTCGTGGAACGTTCGTAAGGGAAAATTCCCACTTCATCACTACCTCGGAGATGCTGTGTCCCGTCGCTCGTGAGCGAAGTACAACACCACGTTCAAACTCACTTAAATCTTGATAACCTGCCGTTGTAGCACCTGTAACCGATCTGAAAACTGCGCCAGACACTTGTTGTCTTATATAGGCGTTGTAGGTCTCACCGCCGTATTCTGCCTGTTAATCTATCTCTTTATTTGAATACCCATGCCTATACCAGTTTCTTTGGCGCTTCGGTGTATGTTGTAACCACACAGCTAGCTTGTTATGGTGTAAGTAGGCTGTTTAGGTTTTCTTATTGGTAACGCCACGTAGCGCTCTGTATGAAAATCACTGGCTGTGCTGTGTGCAGTCTGTGGCTAGTTTACATTGTTGTCTGCCATTGTAGTGTTGGGCAGCGGCAGCTGGATGTGAACAGCGCGTAGCGTTGCGCAGTTGGAGGTGAGCCGCCAGCAGTGGTGGATGTGGGGAGAGAGATGGCGGAGTTTGGAAATTTGTAAGACTGGATGTCATGATGTGTTATGTATATTATGATTTTTTTACACTATTAAGGTAAATACATTGTTTGTTCTCTACTAAAATCTTTACTTTCCTAACTATGCCTATCAGTAGTTAGTGCCTTCCGTAATTTGAATCTTTTATTTAGCTGGCAGTAGTGGCGCTCGCTGTTTTGCAGTAGTTCGAGTAACGAAGATTTTTGGTGAGGTAAGTGATTTGTGAAAGGTATAGGTTAATGTTAGTCAGGGCCATTCTTTTGTAGGGATTTTTGAAAGTCAGATTGCGTTGCGCTAAAAATATTGTGTGTCAGGTTAAGCACAGTCCTGTATAATTGTTATAAGGGGACGTTTCATATGTCGACCCTTAGCCGAGGATACCTCACTGGAATCTTCTGATTTTTTTCTTGTAGTTTGTGTAATCAGTGTAGCTTTTGTTTATTGCTAGCGCATAATTATAGAGAGAATTTCCATTGTAGTTGTAATTTTTCATTGTTGTACAGTAAAACAGTTGTGGCATGCATGTAGATTTGCACCAAGTATTTCGCAGCTGCGCTTGCAATTAAGTAGACATTATTTCCATTGCTATGTTATTTTATTTTGCTCTTCAAATTGTGCTTTTCTGTGTTATTGTGTGAAATATTGTGACAATTATGGCGTGTGAGAAACGTAATACTAGGCTCCAAAGTAAACTGAGAAATGACAGTGAAGACGAAAGCAGTGTGTTAGCGCCGCAGAGTAATGAATTAACTAATGTTCAAAGTAGTAATTTGGTAATTGTGCATAGGGAAATAGAGCGGGTTGCAAATAATGGTGTACACAGTGAAACAATTAGTGAACAGGGAAGCATTATCGATCGATCGGTCGGCAACAGCTCGCCTCAGGAATCCGAAATGACAGAACACAATATTGCAAATACTGTAGACTTAGGTTTTGGGTCCTCACCGTTTTCTCAAATGAGTCAAGACACATTTTCTGCTTGTCAAAATGTGAATGTTGCCGGTGAAAATGCACTGCCAAAAAGCATAGAGAAACAGATTCCAGACACTAATACATTATTATTGCAATTAATGCAACAAATGGAACAAAAGCAGAGACAAATGGGACAAAGGCTTCAAAAGTTAGACACAATGGAACAAAATCAGAGACAACCACAGCAACAGTTAGACACAATGGAACAAAATCAGAGTCAAACACAGCAAAAGCTACAAAAGTTAGACACAATGGAACAAAATCTTCAAAAGTTAGACACAATGGAACAACACCAGATACAAACACAGCAACACTTAGACGCAATGGAACAAAATCTTCAGACCACGCTTGAACAAACACGTGAAGATTTGACTACTGAGTTACATAAAATCGAATTGAAATGTCAAAAAGTCTGTAACGACGTAAAAACACAAATTTGTGAGCATTTTCAACCTATTTTTTCGCGGCATGAAAATGCATTACAGAATCACGAAGCAGCCATAAAAGAACTGCAAATTATTGTTCATGAAAATCATGAGACCTTGCAAGCTAAAATTGACTGAGTTGCATCTACCGATTCGGTTTCGCAACTTGCAAAAACTCAGGAAAACTTAAAGCACACAGTAGATACTCTGAAAATTGGTTCAGAAAGACACATGGAGGAAATTAGTTCATTATCAGAGAAAGTAGTTGAACTTTCGGATCAGCTAAATAATTTATCTACAAAGGTAGATGATAATCTGAATGACACAAAACCGGTAGTCTTTAATGACACAGAAGAGTGCGAACAAATTAGGAAATTCAAACAAAATCAGAATCAAATTAATACGCAACACTAAAGAGAAATCCGCGAAGTACAAGATCAGCTGACACAGGTAATACAAGAATTACGTATTTCAGAGGACACTCGCGCCCCAATACGGGAAGAGGGACATAGAAATACGGAACAGCCACAAAATAATAACACAGCGCATTTCGGAAATTATGAAAGAAATTGGCAAGGTGCACCGAATTTTGAAATGGAACCGCCGAAACGACGCAACAATGACCGATATGCGACTCGCCGACATGATGACTTTGACTATAAGCTGTTCATTACTACACATAAATTCAAAACATTTAAGAATTCTGGCAACAACATTCATCCACAAGCATGGCTCCATCAATTCTCTCATTGTTTTCCTCTCAACTGGTCGTTAGAACACAGATTATAATTTATGTGTGGCTACTTAGAGAATGAACCAGCTGTAAGAATGCGATCGGTAATTCACGATTGCCACAGTGAAGGAGAATTTTACCATGCCTTCCTCTCAGCATATTGGTCTCAAGCTACACAAGACCGAGTAAAACATTGCATCATGATGATGAAACACTTTGAACAATCAGAATTTTCCAGTCTTGTCAAATATTTTGAAGACATGTTGCATAAGAATCAATATCTTTCAAACCCATACAGCCCTTCAGAACTCATCCGCATTTGCTTAATGAAATCGCCTGAACATTTAAGAAATATTATTTTGGCAGGAATTTGCAAAGACGACATTGAAGCTTTTCAAGGACTCTTACAAGAATTAGAAATTGACACTGACATTCGCGGAACGCGAAAACATGAAAACAACAATTACAGGTCACACCCGCCACATTTACGTGATGACAGAAATAATAAATGGACACGACAAGGCTATTCTCACAACACAAATCGTGACCAAAACAAACACCACCCTTATGACAACCGCTGGCAGAATAATAGTTACAGAGAAAGATCGCATTTCCGTAATAATGAATATGACAGATATTACCATAGAAACAGACAATATGGGAACAAAAACAATTATTATCAAGGGAGACAGAATAACTTCAGACGCAACAGTTCAGCGCACAGTTACGATTCCGGGAGAAATTCTCCACCACATGACCGACATGGTACCGATGTGTAAAGTTGTATAAGCAAATACCATATTAGTTAGGGCTCCTTGTGCTTGCCAAACACATGGTTCACAAAGTAAGCTTGTACCCCCCTGAGGATTAATGTAATTATACCCTCAGGTGTTACAGATTACAGCAATGGAATGAAATATATCACAGAAAACCCTTGTACCATTGTACTTCAAATATCTTAAAAAAATAAATGTTTTAAGTGCGAAATTAATCACTCAAATACGTGTACTGTAGCGCTAAACTGTGCGTCATGTTGTAAGATAATCTCTGTGGAAGTCTCGTAGTTATCGTCCTCCGAAAGCTAAGTTCTGCAGAAGTCAATGTACTATGGGACTTAACATCTAATGTCATCAATCGCCTAGACTTAAAACTATTTAAACCTAACTAACTTAAGGACATCACACACATCCATGCCCCAGGCAGGTTCTAACCTGCGACCGCAGCAGTTGCGCGATTCCGGACTGAGCTAGCTTGTTAGATATTGTATGTCACGTCTACGTCAATAAACTGTGGTAGTAATTGGATATGTTCAGCTGGACCCATTGTATTTTATTTCTGTTCTTTAATATTATAGAGCTTTTATGGATGTAACGTGTTCAGCTAGATTTTGTATGTTAGGATTATTGCTTCTTTGCACTGGGCGGCTGCACCAATGGTAACTTCTGTTACTTGTAGAAGGCACAGTTGTTTCTGTTGTTAATACTGAGCTGTTTCAGATTTGCATTGCGGGATTTCTTGTGCTTTGTATTTGCTGGCAGTCTGAGGCTCCAGTACCAAGGTCTATGCGACGGCATTATTTTGATTAGAAACATCCAGATTCCTGCCAAAAAATGGTTCAAGTGGCTCTAAGTACTATGGGACTTAACACCTGAGGTCATCAGTCCCCTAGACTTAGAACTCCTTTCGCCTAACTAACCTAAGGACATCACACACATCCATGACCGAGGCAGGATTCGTAGCAGTAGCGCAGTTCCGGACTGAAACGCCTAGAGCCGCTCGGCCACCGCGGCCGGCAGTTTCCTGCCAAAGGAAACTTCGTTCCTAATCATCGTCTTTACTGCAATTATTACTTACTGTTCTTAATCGATTGATTGCACTCAAAGTGAATATTGATGCCTTTCGACTCAGCGTTGTTCTAAACTTGCTACACTGGTTGGTGTCCTATGTATAATATTGGACATAGTGCGAAATTTTAATGAAACGTTTCCTTAAGAGTCTTGTTATCGTTTTGATTTTGGGAGAAATGCCATTCATGAATTTAATTATTGAGCTCGCTGCAGTGGCTTGTCGTTTTATGCTATGGTACCGAACATGGTTCTAAGATTTAAATTAAATATTCTCTTTCTGTTGTTGTTACTTTTGAGACTGATGTATTCATGAAATAATTGAGTCTAACTTATTGTACAGATAACATTAAAATTAACTCAATCAATGGATTCCACACTTTCATTTCTCCTATGGGCGCTGCTACATGTACCATCTCATTGATACTGAGGTTCGTTATTCCTAACAGTTTCTATGAGTTTAAGTTGCTGCTGTAAGATTTAAATAATTGATGTCAATATAAAAACTTAATATTAATTTCCAACCATTAGAACTTTTATTTCAGAGTTTCTACAGTCTGTATAGTTCTGACATTAGAGGTGTAGATCACCTTGTGTAAACTTTTTCCTCCTGTACAACAGTTATCAAAAACTGACAACTAATCGCATGTTATGTTAATCAACAGAATAATCTTCAAGTAAATGGAGTTTAAACGCAATAGGTGGCGAAAACAGTCATAAATTTTGAAAGTTCCTTGTTCATTCCACACCTGGCACTAACTTTAGTTCTATTTTTTCCTCACTTTCATAAGTGTTAATACCTGTTGCTCGTTTATATCACATTTAAATGAAAATGTAGTACAGTTGTGGCCAATGATGATGACAGATTTCAGCTCAACAGCTTGTCTACACATATGAATACTAGTAACCCTACCTCCAATTTTCTATAGCATCGAATTCTCAAGCATAAAACAGCGTCATACATCTTATCGCACCATAAATGTGTTAATTGTTTAAATATTTGATGTTAAACATGTATAATCTTTATGTGTAAAGATGAAAAATCATAATTATGTTAGTTTTATTAGTTTTCAACAGTTCACTCACAGACTATTGTAAAAGTGAAAATCAAATGTAAAAGCTAATTTTTAAAGCATATCATTGTTTATGATGCCATATCTCCTGCACAGTTTTGCATATACATTCAGTGGTATATGTGAGTTATGTCTGAAAAATCAGCTCCAAATGGAGTTAGTTGTAAAAAAGACTTAAATTAAATGGTCATATCTGACACTAATGTTTTGCTAAATGAAAACCGAAAATGTAAGCGATAAATGGATTTCCTTTCATTATTTTTGGGGCAAGAGGGAGCATCAGTAAGAAAAAGTTTAAAATTATGTGTAAAGTTTGTTGGAAGTGGATACATGCTCTCATTCACAAATTCTGGATAAATATAGTCTAGGTATTTTGCGCATCATGAGTTATGCTACCTCAGGACACATACAGAGTTTCCAACTTTAGCACTTATTGTGTTACACTGTTAATTTCAGATATGCCTCTTAAAGAGTAGATTATGAGAATATTTTAAGTTTTTAAATGTGGTCAAAAGTTATTTGACGTAGGCACCGAAAATCAAATTTTTGTTGCCCCTGGAAGACATTAGACAGGCAACCAGGAACTGCTATCAGATGACTGTTGCCATCATTTAGTAATATAGAGAGGTTTCAGGAGGGGGCTGTGACCACTAAACTACTCACAAAAAAAAACTGGATGTAAGTGAAACGTCCCCTTAGAAAAACCAATGAATCACTGTGCTGACAAACCTCCCACACTATTTGACCCTCAAACAGCTGAGCAGAACTGAACGCACTCAGACACCCCGCTCCCCACCCATTCTGATCAACACCGAACTGACACACAACACTTTTAGCGCAACGCAATCCGGTCCTCAACAATCCCTACAAAAGAATGGCCCTGACTAACATTAACCTATACCTTTCACAAATCACTTACCTCACAAAAATCTTCGTTATTCGACTACTGCAATACGGCGAGCACCACTACTGCCAGCTAAATAAAAGATTCAAACTACTGAAGGCACTAACTACTGATAGGCATAGTTGGCAAATGAAAGATTTTGATAAAGAACAAACAATGTATTTACCTTAATAGTGTTCAAAAGTCATAATATATATAGCAGTTCATGACATCCATTCTTACAAATGTACTATTTCTGATGGACACACGTCCAGATCGTCCGCTCTCAAACATCCGTCATCTCACTTCCCCACATCCACCATTGCTGGCGGCTCACCTCCAACTGCGCAACGCTATGCGCTGTTCACATCCAGCCGCCCAACACTACAATAGCAAACAACAATGCAAACCAGCCACAGACTGCACACAGCACAGCCAGTGATTTTCATACAGAGCGCTACGTGCCGCGTGGCGTTACCAATGAAAAAACCTATACAGCCTATTTACATAAGGAAGTGAAATAAAAAACAAGGGGTTGCTATGGAACTTCTGTTTCCAAAAGAAATGTGGAGAAACCTCATTTCAGCCACACAACATTTCCATTTCCATCAGATTGTTACACGAAGCTCTAAAATCACATGAAGTGTGTATACAAGTCCTGCTTCGCCATTCCCCAGGTGTTGAGGACGTGCATACGTGTGCCGCTTGGGTTTTGCTACGGTGCTATGGATGTCTGAAGGCATCCTGAGCCGCCGACCTCTCACTGCCTGCAAACGGGCTATTTCTATCCCTCGATGAATAAAAATGCTTCGAGTATTTATCACACAATATATGTGCCTTGTTGAGTATTATCATTTGCAGAAAACCTCGCTTCAAGACGTTGAATCGTTTGTGATATGTGACGACTGTTATGACCACATGGTACGCGATGATCAAGGTCGTGAATGGGCGCGGAATGCTCTTCGGATATAAAATCCTATAATTCGAGAAAGAAATGCTTTCATTTTTAAATAAAATTTCGGTATATTATCTACATTTCATTCACTGCAATGTATGAGCTAAAATCAACTATACGTAAAGTTTATGCAGTGCATTTTTTACCTCTGCAAAATCTTCAAAATTTCGCGCAATGTTTTACTTAATTTTATACAACACAATAACTATGGCCTTTAAGGAAAAGAAATTCCTACCTTCAGCAAGGGAAGATACCAGACTGTAAGATGTGCAAAAATCAAATTTTTTTTCAACATCTCTAAAAAAGGACGATAGGTATTTCATAGCAGCGGGCAAGCCAGCATGGACGGGACTGGGCGCATACCATCTGACCGTCAGTCGGATATAAAACCCCATAATTCGAGAACGAAATGAGATATCGTTCTGCTCTCAATTTTAAATGAAATTTCGATATGCAGGGTGATTGTAATTAAAGTTAAACTTTCCAACCTCTGTAGAAATAACAGCACTGCTCAGAATGACATCAAATTGCAACGGAATATTATCGGAGAAGGGGGGAAAACGTATGGCAGAAGAAATATAAATAGTTAAAAAATGTAGCAATAGATTGTGCTGTAATCATCATAAGTTAATAGTGGTCGACTACAAATGAAAAAAGTCTCATACAACAATACCTAAAGTGTACGTTTGATGTTGAACAAGCTGTACTACTCAGTGTGGATGGGTGTACAGGTGTGATACTATTAGTTACGTGAGCCCACCCACCATATCATATCGGATGGTAAAAATCAGTTTTTAATTGTCCTGAGGCCAAAAACCGCATGAAAAACATCAAACAGAATCTAATCGGATTATTAATTTCAAAGTGAATGGCGTAAAACGTATTTAATATGCTGTCCACCGTTTTCTGCAACAAGTTGAAATCGAGAAACAGCATGTTCCACAACTGATCGAAGTGTTTCCCAGGTCATGCACAGAATGTGTTGCTCAATGCGTGCCTTCAATGCAGGTAAGTTTGCAATTGGAACACTGAACACAGCGTCTTTCAGATAGCCCTGTGTGCCACAAGTCACATCGAATAATCTCAGGTGATCAGGATGGTCAGGCTGTAGGGAAATGGCGGCTGATAATTCTAACATTTTCTAAATGGCGCTTCAGCAGCTGCTTAATTGGATTTGCAATGTGTGGAGGTGCGCCATCTTGCATAAAAATGATCCCATTCACACATCCACGCTGTTGGAGAGCTGGAATGATGTGATTGCGCAAAAGACACTCGTAACGGTTACCAGTAATGGTACAGGTAACAGGACCGGAAGCACCTGTCTCTTCGAAAAAATATGGCCCTATGATAAATGATCCCGTAACCCCGCACCACATGGTGACCTATCCAGGATGAAGTGATACTGATTGATTTGCGTGTGGATTTTCCTTTGCCCATATTCGACGATTCTGTTTATTGACATACCCTGTCAGATGGAAGTGGGCTTTGTCTGTCCACAAAATCTTCCACGGCCAATATTTGTCCACTTCCATGCGAGCAAGAAATTCTAAAGCAAAGGTCCCTCTTGGTGGCAGGTCAACAGGAAGCAACTCATGTACATGGGTAATTTTGAATGGATAACAAAGAAAGATGTTTCATAGGATTTTATGCACTGTGCTCAGAGGTATGTCCAATGTTCGGGCAATTCTCCGTGCACTACACATCTGCACACCACCACTCATCTCCTTCTGCATTGCTGTGGCCACTGCTTCTACTGACATCGAATCCGTTCGTTTCCTTCTTCCACCAGGTTGTACACCAAAAGGACCCGTGTTTTCTAATTTCCGAATCATTTTCTCCCTGCCCACGGCAGCCATCGGACCATAGCCTTTTTTCAAACCTTTCAGCGTCCGGAACTTCTGCAGAGCGACGTGTGCGCAGTAATCATTCTTGTAATTCAGCTTTACAAGCAGAACGTGATCCTGCATTGAGACAGTCATGCAAACGTCGCAGACTCGAAAGGAGAAAAAGCCGTGTACCCGGCGTGTTTATACCAACTTCAGTGGGTCGTGCGCATGACAGGTGTTATCATTTACGTATTCTGACACATACAGCGCCATCTATTGCTCAATTTTCACACTGTTTTTTTTTCTGCTGCCATACGTTTTCCCCCTTCTCCGATAATATTCCGTTGCAATTTGACATCATTATGACCAGTGGTGTTATTTCTACAGTGTTTTGAAACTTTAATTATAATCACCTCATATTATATACATTTCATTCACTACAATGTATGAACCAAAAACAACCACACGCAAAGTTTACACAATGCATTTTTACCTCTGTGAACTCTTAAAAATTTCGTGTGATGTTTCATCTTACTTTGACGGAATACAGTAAGTACGAGGCGTGTTTTTAAGTAAAGTCCGTTTTGTTGTAGACACTAGTAGTTCGCACGGATACCGCAACGAGCGCGTTCGTCATGTACCAGCATGCCGCGGGAACAACTGTGCTCAGTTTCAGCTCTGTAGCTAACCTGTATGGTTCTGTTCTGTGCCTTCAAAATGTTTGAGACTATCAACTCGCCGGCTGCGTGTTAGGTTCGCTCAGTGATACGGTTTTTGTCAGCAAGAAACCAGTCTGCTGCAGAAATTCATCGACAGATTTGAGAAGTGTATGGTGATACTCTTATGAGTCAAAGCAAACAGCATAAGTGAGTACAACAATTCAAAGATGGCCGTGTCTATGATGAGGACCGCTCCAGTCGCCCTTCTTTAATTACAGACGATTGGGTGGATTCAATTGATGTGAGGATTCGTGATAACAGCCGCTTCACAATAACAGGTCTCTCAAACGAATTTCCTGACGTGTCGAGATCACTGTCTTACAACATTGTTTCTGAACACCTAAAGTTTAGGAAACTGTGCTCCCGTTGGGTCCCAAAACTCCCAACAGAGGACCACAAAAACCAGAGATTTGAGTGTGCAATGAAATTCTTTACTCGTTATCACAAAGAAGGTGACGGCTTCTCGAGTCAGATCGTAACTGGAGACGAAACATGGGTTTCACATATCATGCCCGAATCGAAGCAACAGAGCATGGAATGGAGACACACAGACTCACCTGTAAAGGTGAAGGCCAAACAGACTCCGTCCCAGTGCAAAATCATGGCGTCGGTGTTTTGGGATAGGAATGGTGTTTTGTTGGTCGACTTCATGCAATGAGGAACTACTATCACCGGAGAAGCATACTGGCAAACCCTGAGGAAGCTACACAGAGTGATTCAAAACAAAAGATGTGACATGCTGACAAACGGAATTGTTCTTCTCCATGACAATTGAAGATCTCACACTGCAGATCAGACTTGCGATTTATTGTACAGTGTTGGCTGGGAAGTTTTAGACCATCCACCCAACAGTCCTGATCTTGCACTGAGCGATTAACATCTCTTCCTCCACCTCAAACAACAATTCAGTGGCAACCATTACAATGATGACGACGACGTGAAAACGGCAGTGAACTCTTGGTTATTGGAGGAGGCAGCAAGTTTTTATGAAGAGGATATTTTAAAATTAATTGAGAGGCGTCGTCGTTGAGTGACTGTAGGAGGATATAAGATGACTTGGACAGGATTTGTGATTGGTGTAAAGAATGGCAGCTAACTCTAAATATAGATAAATGTAAATTAATACAGATGAATAGGAAAAAGAATCCCGTAATGTTTGAATACTCCATTAGTAGTGTAGCGCTTGACACAGTCACATCGATTAAATATTTGGGCGTAACATTGCAGAGCAATATGAAGTGGGACAAGCATGTAATGGCAGTTGTGGGGAAGGCGGATAGTCATCTTCGGTTCATTGGTAGAATTTTCGGAAGATGTGGTTCATCTGTAAAGGAGACCGCTTATAAAACACTTATACGACCTATTCTTGAGTACTGCTCGAGCGTTTGGGATCCCTATCAGGTCGGATTGGGGGAGGACATAGAAGCAATTCAGAGGCGGGCTGCTAGATTTGTTACTGGTAGGTTTGATCATCACGCGAGTGTTATGGAAATGCTTCAGGAACTCAGGTGGGAGTCTTTAGAGGAAAGGAGGCGTTCTTTTCGTGAATCGCTACTGAGGAAATTTAGAGAACCAGCATTTGAGGCTGACTGCAGTACAATTTTACTGCTGCCAACTTACGTTTTGCGGAAAGATCACAAAGATAAGATTAGAGAGATTAGGGCTCGTACAGAGGCATATAGGCAGTCATTTTTCCCTCGTTCTGTTTGAGAGTGGAACAGGGAGAGAAGCTGCTAGTTGTGGTACGAGGTACCCTCCGCCACGCACCGTATGGTGGATTGCGGAGTATGTATGTAGATGTAAATGTAGAGGGCACGTGTTTGAATAAACTTGGCTATTATGTCGAAAAATAGAGTGAAGTATGTACTTTCCAAACTGTAGAGCCTAGAGCCGCTCGGCCACGAGAATAATGGAATGTAGTCGAATTAAATCGGGTGATGCTGCGGGAATTAGATTAGGAAATGAGACGCTTAAAGTAGTAAATTAGTTTTGCTATTTGGGGAGCAAAATAACTGATGATGGTCGAAGTAGAGAGGATATAAAATGTAGACTGGCAATGGCAAGGAAAGCATTTCCGAAGAAGAGAAATTTGTTAACATCGAGTATAGATTTAAGTGTCAGGTAGTCGTTTCTGAAAGTATTTGTATGGATTGTAGCCATGTATGGAAGTGAAAGATGGACTATAAATAGTTTACACAAGAAGAGAATAGAAGCTTTCGAAATGTGGTGCTACAGAAGAATGCTGCAGACTAGATGGGTAGATCACATAACTAATGTTTGGTTGGTTGGTTGTTTCGGGGAAGGAGACCAGACAGCGAGGTCATCGGTCTCATCGGATTAGGGAAGGACGGGGAAGGATGTCGGCCGTGCCCTTTCAAAGGAACCATCCCGGCATTTGCCTGGAGCGATTTAGGGAAATCACGGAAAACCTAAATCAGGATGGCCGGACGCGGGATTGAACCGTCGTCCTCCCGAATGCGAGTCCAGTGTCTAACCACTGCGCCACCTCGCTCGGTACATAACTAATGAGGAGGTATTGAATAGAATTGGAGAGAAGAGAAATTTGTGGCACAACTTGACTAGAAGAAGGGACAGGTTGGTAGGGCATATTCTGAGGCATCAAGGGATCACCAATTTAGTACTGGATGGCAGCGTGGAGGGTAAAAATCGCAGAGGGAGATCAAGAGATGAATACACTAAACAAATTCAGAAGGGTGTAGGTTGCAGTAAGTACTGGGAGATGAAGAACCTTGGACAGGATAGAGTAGCATGGAGAGCAGCAGCAAACCAGTCTCGGGACTGAAGACCACAACAACAACAACAATTGACAGTGTGCTTATGGGCATGTACACCCTGTAACTTCTACACTTTGATCCTCCTTACAGCACTGATTCCATACAAACGACTGACACATCGTACGTATTACTTCACTACCATCACATATGTTAGCCGTGCAATATCACGTGAGTCTTTTAGGCCTACCAGTTCTACGTTATCTACAGCCCTGGAAAGCGACCAGTGTGCTTTTTAAGGGATAGGTAATGTTTTCTCCCGTGATTTTAATATCTGACTTCTACCTATGCATGCTCTAGCTGGCGTCCCGACGGAGTATCTCGAGCAGTCTCCAGGCGTGAGAGGCCGACCGGCAGCCAATTTGTGCGTGGCACTGTGCCGTCAGGTCGTCGACGCAGCTGCGTGTCCGCGGCAAAACCTTGTTATCATAGTTACCGGCGCGCTATCTCTCTCTCTCTTGTCGCGTAATCAGTTTATATGTAAATGCAATATCGGCGCCCGCTCTAACAGCTCCGTCGCCAATTTAAACGCATTACGCGACTACACGTAACTTGTTAATAGGTTCGCCGGGGTCTTCACGGCAAAATGCAGTGATTTGCTTTGGACAGCGCGGCGCAGCGCCAGTGCGTAACGTCCGTTCTTGTGAAAGTGATTCACCTCGTCGCAGCACTGCACGATTTATGAAATTTTCTTTTCGACTTCGATGTCGCGAGCAGAAGAAACCAATACTAGAAATAAGAATAATCTTCACAAGGATTTAAAGTCACTTAGTCTTGTACAAAAAGGTGTGCATTATTCAGGAACACACATTTTCAATAACTTGCCAGCAGCCATAAAAAGCTTAACAACCAATGAAATTCAGTTTAAGAGAAGCCTAAAGGATTTATTGGTGGCCAACTCCTTCTACTCCATTGATGAATTTCTGAGGAAAACCAACTGATTTGTATATAAGTACAACATAACTTCTGCACAATTTCAGTGCAGTAATGTGTTCACTGAAAATTTGTGTGTGTGTGTGTGTGTGTGTGTGTGTGTGTGTGTGTGTGTAAGTATAATCTAACTTCTGCACCATTTCAGTGCAGTAATGTGTTCATTGTAAATAAGTATTACAGTAGTTGTATTACATGTTTCTTACCTTATAAATAAATATAAAACTTTTTTATTTTAAATTCAGTGCAATAGTATTTGTAAAATGACCCTTAGTGTTCATTAAAAAATGACGATCATTCCACTTGGGACCTGTGGAATGGTACATTAGCTTATTTGTTTTAGTTTAAATATTTGTCATGTATTGTTGTTTTTCTGACATGTTCCACATCCTGGAGGACCTCCTCACTACGGATCAATTGGAATGAAAGTAAATCTAATCTAATCTAATCTTTCGATGTCACTCAAGCCAATAGTTTTACTGAAGTTGAGGCAAGCAAGTTGTAAATGGAAGAATTTTTCTTCACTCTTAATGTCGAAATGTTTATGGGGGTGACATTAGACGTTTATGCACAATGATGTGGAAATAAAAAAATGCCTGAAGTTCTTTCATTACATATATAACATTAAGGTTTGATCACTTTGTAAGTCCTTAACCACAGCCAGAACGAAAAGTTTATTGACTGTAATTCGTTTAAGCGATTAGGGTAATAAATACCAGAGACCCTGTATTGGTTGTTGCACAACAAATAATAAATAGCCAGTTCTTCTTAAAAGTCGTACCGTAAATATTAAAATGAATATTTGTTTGTTGTTATTGTTTGTCTTTACTACATTACTTTACGAGGGTCATTTCGAAATTTCTGCACACTGTGCATGCGCGACCGTTACGGTGGCGCGATGAAATTGGAATTCGTGTCAATAGTGATCGAGACTTTAGACGTGACGGTCGTGTATGTGTTTGGTGGTTCGCGTGGCTGTGTCGTGAGCAGTTCAGTTTTAAAATGGAAACTGAAACCGCGTCAGGTCGGATTAGACGTAGTGACCGGCGGTCCTACAACAAAATCGATTCGCTACGTGGAAAGAATCCAACGGAAATTTACAACACAGAGTGTTAACCCGCCGGCAGCGTAGCGCTGTGCGGAAAACTTGTGAGTATCGTGTTCGTCACCAACGTGCATGAGGGATGAATTGTAATCTGTCAATGTGACTGGCTGATAAGTTTGGAGGCTGCGCGCCAACATGCTAACATTCTTTCATTAATATTTTAAAAGCAATCCATTAAACTTGTAAGTAGGCTGTTTAGGTTTTTATGTTGGTAACGCCATGTAGCGCTCTACATGAAAATTACTGACTGTGCTGTGTGCAGTCTGTAGCTGGTTTGCATTGTTGGAATTTGCTATTGTAGTGTTGGGCAGTTGGCTGTTGAGATGGCGGAGTTTTGAGAGCGGATGATCTGGACGTGTGTCCATCAGAAACAGTACATTTGTAAGAATGGATGTCATGAACTGCTATATATATATATATATATATTATATATATATATATATATATATATATATATATATATATATATAATGACTTTTAAACACTATTAAGGTAAATACATTGTTGGTTCTCTATCAAAATCTTTCATTTGCTAACTATGCCTATCAGTAGTTAGTGCCTTCAGTAGTTAGAATCTTTTATTCAGCTGGCAGTATTGGCGCACGCTGTATTGCAGTAGTTTGAGTAACGAAGATTTTTGGAGGTAAGTGATTCGTGAAAGGTATAGGTTATTGTTAGTCAGGGCCATTCTTTTGTAGGGATTTTTGAAAGTCAGATTGCGTTGCGCTAAAAATATTGTGTGTCAGTTTACTGTTGATCAGAATAGGTAAAGAGCGAAATGTCTGAGTACGTTCAGTTCTGATCAGCTGTTTGAAAATCAAATAATTTAAGGGGTATATCAGCACACTCATTCATAAACTTTTCTAAGGGGTCGTTCCAAACTTGCTTAACATTGTGGAATAGGTATCTCTATCGCCTACTTATTTAGAAAATCAGCATTGCATATAAAACTAGAAACAAAGACTGGAAATTTGCACAGGTCACACCAATATTCAAGAAAGGTAGTAGGAGTAATCCACTAAATTGCAGGCCCATATCGTTAACGTCGATATGCAGCAGGATTTTAGAACATATATTGTGTTCGGACATAATGAATTTCCTCTCAGAAAATGGTCTATTGACTCACAGTCTCCCTCGGGCATGGGTGTGTGTGTTTGTCCTTAGGATAATTTAGGTTAAGTAGTGTGTAAGCTTACGGACTGATGACCTCAGCAGTTGAGTCCCATAGGATTTCACACACATTTGAACATTTGACACACAGTCAACATGGGTACAGAAAACATCACTCTTGTGAAACACAACTAGCTCTTTATTCATATGAAGTGCTGAGTGCTATTGACATGTGATTTCAGATCGATTCCTGATTTTTTTTTCCGGAAGGACACTGTACCACACAAGCGGCTCGTAGTGAAATTGCGTGCTTGTGGAATATCGTCTCAGTTATGTGACTGGATCTGTGATTTCCTGTCAGAGAGGTCTCAGTTCGTAGTAATTGACGGAAAGTCATCGAGTAAAACAGAAGTGATTTCTGGCGTTCCCCAAGGTAGTGTTATAGGCCCTTTGCTGTTCCTTATCTATATAAACGATTTGGGAGGCAATCTGAGCAGCTGTCTTCGGTTGTTTGCAGATGACGCTGTCGTTTATAGACTAATAAAGTCATCAGAAGATCAAAACAAACTGCAAAACGATTTAGAAGAAATATCGAAATGGTGCGAAAAGTGGCAGTTGACCTTAAATAACGAAAAGTGTGAGGCCATCCACATGAGTGCTAAAAGGAACTCTTTAAACTTCGGTTACACGATAAATCAGTCTAATCTAAAACCCGTAAATTCAACTAAATACTTAGGTATTACAATTACGAACAACTCAAATTGGAAGGAACACACAGAAAATGTTGTGGGGAAGGCTAACCAAAGACTGTGCTTTATTGGCAGGACACTTAGAAAATGTAACAGACCTACTAAGGAGACTGCCTACACTACGCTTGTCCGTCCTCTTTTAGAATACTGCTGCGCGGTGTGGGATCCTTATTACCAGATAGGACTGACGGAATACATCGAAGAAGTTCAAAGTAGAGCAGCACGTTTTGTATTATCGCGAAATATGGGAGAGAGTGTCACAGAAATGATACAGGATTTGGGATGGACATCATTAAAAGAAAGGCGTTTTTCATTGCGACGCAATCTTCTCAATAAATCCCAATCACCAACTTTCTCCTTCGAATGCGAAAATATTTTGTTGACACCGACTTACATAGGGAGGAACGATCACTTAGATAAAATAAGGCAAATCAGAGCTCGTACGGAAAGATATAGGTGTTCATTCTTTCCGCGCGCTATACGAGATTGGAATAATAGAGATTTGTGAAGGTGGTTCGACGAACCCTCTACCAGGCACCTAAGTCCGATTTGCGGAGTATCCATGTAGATGTATATGTAGATGTGGATGTAGAGGTAGATGTAAAAGAAAAGGCAAATAAAGATATTCCTGTGTCTTGGGAGCTCCATCTACACTGGGCTCCCGAGTGAAGTAGCACGACTGCCTAATCAGACCGGAAGGGGCAGTCGTGGGTATGGACGTGTTATCTGTTGCAGGCTGTTATATTTCAGTTTTACACAAATTCAGTGAAGTGTTTGTGGGGTCGGAAGGCCTGGTCATGGTGGACAGACGTGTTGTCTGGCGAGATTAGTGACGTCACAATTTTTATGCAATCTGAGTTAGGTGTTTATCAGATCGGAAAGAGCAGGCATGGTGGACATTTATGTTGTCTAGTAGGGTTGGTAAAATCTCAGTTTTGTGCGGAAATAATGAACTAGAAGCTTTTAAGTATCCGTAAAATGTTATCAGTTAACAGTGTCGCAAAATAAAGTTTGTAAATATATTAATAACGTACCACTTGCTCAAAAGACAGTGGATAAACTTCGTAAATTACAGTTTCTTCTGCTCTGCTAAAATAAACACGAGTGGATCCCTAATAAATGAACGAATCAGTTATTTATTAACATCAGTTCCTGGCTAACAGTTCATTACAGCCTCAAGATAACGGATCTGATGCTGTCTGGGCAGGGGAAGACTGCAGACGGATCAGTTAAGAGAGACAGATTAAGAGACGTTTACGCATTTCACCTAGGGCGGTCAAAGCAACTAAGCATCTGGTGTGCAGTGAATTACCATAACAAATGGGATCATTAACACATAATTTGTGGTTATATAGAGGAGATTGATGATATGATTCATTAGCTCTTCTACTCATATTATTTTACGCCGTACTATTACGTGTCAACGGTGAATTTTTTCCTACGGTGTTACACGAATCAGTTGGTGTACGAAACCGCAATAAAAGCTGATGACGAGCTGATTGGTAGCCAACTGTCTCTCTATACAACAGAGAACATGGATATTTGAGAATGTTCTGCAAAATTTTAGGGGTCGTTGTACTGCACGCTGTGCCATGTGTAACACAATTGCCTAGGTTGCCATTATCAGGTCTAAGTCATAGGTTGGCAATACTACCTTGTGTCTTGTGGTCTTTTCTCTGCGGATAGCGAGTGTATATCTACGCGCGATATGTGTTTAGTGAACAATGATGATCAGGTAGCCACCTAAGAAGATAATTGTTGCTCGGTAGGCAGCCTGCGAGATCAGAACACGTTTGAGCTACTTAGCCATACGCAAGCATGGATTAATTACGGGCAGTTTAAGTTACAGTTAGCAGAGCGATATGGAAGGAAGTTATGGCTCGGCAGCTGCCCCGCAAGTTGAGAGCAGGTTGTTTATGTGGCCGCTGGCGTATGGAGTTATTCTGAGCCTGATGAGATGAGCAGTTTCGAGATACGGTAACTTGTGGATGATGAATTTGCTGGTGGTGTGGCTGTGTTTCACCTACATTCGATACACAAAATGCTATCGTGGCCACGATGTGTGCATATTTGATTGTAGCAAGGTATCTTCATTTGAACAGGTACTGTAATCTTATAAATACGATTCCGCAATTAGTTAATAAATATCCAATGCGTTGATACAGTAAGTAATAATTGACTGTATTCAGAGGGGCCCCAGTTAGGTCTTTTGTGTAATCTTATGGATCTTGTACGACAGTACACTGAAGAGCCAAAGAACCTGGTACACCTGCCTAATATCGTGTGGGGGCCCCCGCGAGCACGCAGAAGTGCAACATGACTTGTCATGGACTCGACTACTGCCTGAGGTAGTACTGGAGAGAACTGACACCATGAATCCTGCACGGCTGTCCATAATTCCGTAAGAGTACAAGGGGATGGAGATCGCTTCTGAACAGTACGTTGCGAAGCATTCCAGATTTGCTCAATAATGTTGAAGTCTGGGGAGTTTGGTGGCCAGCGGAAGTGCTTGAACTCAGAAGAGTGTTCCTAAAGCCACTCTCTTTGGCTATTCTGGACGAGCGTGGTGTCACAGTGTCCTGCTGGAATTACCCAAGTTCATCGGCATGCGCAATGGATATGAATGGATGCATGAAATTACAATGAAATCCAGACCTTTAGTTGCTTACAGGCGTTGATAAATATCAACGGGGACAGTTGAAAATGTGTGTCCCGACCGGCGCTCGAACCCGGTATCTCCTGCTTACATGGCAGACGCTATATCCGACTGAGCCATCGAGGACACAGAGGATAGTGCGACTGCAGGGACTTATCTCTGGCAAGCTCCCTGTGAGACCCAGACTTCCAACTTATGTCCACACACTACATTTGTAGTGCCCCTGCCCGATGCCCACTATACTCATTACTCGCGGCAGTCAATCTACCGATTACCCTAAGAGTCCGAAAGAACAGATACCATCTTCACACACACACACACACACACACACACACACACACACACACACACACACACGAATGGATCAGACAGCATGCATTCGTATGTATCACTGTCAGAGTTGTATATAGACATATCAGGGGTCCCATATCACTCCAGCAGCACTCGCCCCATACTATTCCAGGGCCTCCTCCAGCTTGAACAGTCCTCTGCTGACATGTAGGGTCCATGGGCTCATGAGGTTGTCTCCACACCTGTACCCGTCCATCTACTCGATACAATTTGAAACTAGACTCGTCCGACCGGGTGTAACACAGAAAATGCAGATAAAATACCTTCTGCAACATCCAAAATTTTCACCATTTAATATCCGTTGATAAATTACACTATACTTTTGATTCCGAAGCTGTAAACTACATTACAGAAACTTTGTTTAGTACGTAATCGATGTACTAGTGTATTTATTTTCGACTGTATGTAGTTGATTGAAATTACAATGATTATATAGTAAATTGCAGGGTAATAGCCAAGGGAACTTTATTGAAGTGTATTGACAGCAATGGTGAAATGGTAGTGGTTGTGCCGTTGTTTATCTTTGCGTGTCGGGGGTGTCTGTCACGAGGGGGCCGGCGGGGGTGGGGGGGCAGGGCAGCTTGGGTTATGAAAGAGTGCGGAAGGGAACTTTATTGAAGCGTATTGACAGCAATGGCGAAATGGTAGTGGTTGTGCCGTTGTTTATCTTTGCGTGTCGGGGGTGTCTGTCACGTGGGGGGCGGGCGGGGGTGGGGGGGGGGGCAGGGCAGCTTGGGTTATGGAAGAGTGCGAAAGCGCTTGTTGGGCGTTCCCGCCGACGCGACGTCCAGCTATGCTCGCGCCATTGTAGACGCGCCTGATTCGTTAACCTGCGAGTATTAAGAGCACAGTAGGAGTGGACAGGCGAAGGAAACTGCAGTTCCAACTACTATGTGTCACATAATTATCCGTGGCTCTGAAGACGATTCAGGTTTGTTCTTATCGAGCAACAGCAACAACGATAGCTCAGCATTGTCGTTGGCTACATTCTCTGTCGTCCGCACAGATACAACATCGTAAAACTTAACCGACAAATACAGTGATGTAGAGGCTTTGCCCGCAAGATTTCTTTCACAAAGTATGAATAACTTGAATAATAAATTGCAATAGTTAAAACTTCTAGGGCACCTTTGTTGTCATTGTCCTCAGACACTATTACCAAGCAGGGCCGTTTACCTTTACATACAATCACCGAGTGTCGTAATAATACGAATATTGGTTAAATACTTACTGCAAGTTTCAGTCTAAATTTTCTGCCTCAGTAACTATTCGTTCTTGTATTGCTTAACAGAGGCTACTTAAAGCAAAATAAAATGTCGCCGGCAAAATAATATCTAAAGATACAACACAAATTAAGAGTGCGCAATTTCATTTATTGTGTATTTAGCTTAGCGAGTGACTTCTGCTGGTTTCGTATGTATTTTATTGTTGTTATTCTAAAAGTGAAACCAATTGATCACTTGTTTAAAGTAAATTCAGTTCAATCTTTCAATAATCAGAAGTAAAATGGTTGCCTCTTTCTAAATTTTGCATTAGGCTACACTGAGGTTACTGAAAGTATTTTTTTTTTACATAACAACGTTTAAGTTAAGCCAGTAATTTATTTAGCCACTAACTTTATTTAATTATACTGTCAAAATTTAGTATTTCAGAATAAGTAACTGCAAACTCTGTGCTTCCTGATTCATTTATTCTCTCGTGAACTGTTGTGCTGTGGAAAAGCGTGACAACTTTCTGTTGCCACGCCAGTGATTATTTGCGTAAATTTGTTTGTCATTACCATTCTCAAGATTCTGGAGATTCGCTGCCCTACTGGACTGGCGACCGTTTAATTATCCTTTTTTTTAACTGATCAGAGTTTTCTTTGTGTTATCAGTGATTTTGTAGTCAATATTACGTGGTACCCTTTTTCCCACCTGTGCGGATCGTGAGCGATTGCACTGTATTCCACCTATTTCAAAATTATCGTCTAAATTTAGCTAAAATTTAGAGTAGATTCTTCCTTCACAAGAGTTTGTTGTACAATTTCCTCCAACTAACTGGTGTTCTTTCCCTTCGGTAACGGTAGCCTTATTCATTGTAAAATTTCATTAGGCATATGCGATCACGGTCAGTTATATCGCAATCCAGTAGGCCGATTAGGAATGGGTGGTTACACACACAACATGATTCCATTATCAACAGTCTTATGTCGGCGAGGCGAAAAGCTTTGTCCCGTGCAGTCATCAAGGGTTCACGAGTGGGCCTTTGGCTCTGAAAGCCCATATCGATGATGTTTCATCGAATGGTCCGCACGCTGACACTTGTTGATGGCCCAGCATTGAAATATACAGCAATTTGCGAAAGGGCTGCGTTTTTGTCACGTTGAAAGACTCTCTTCAGTCGCCGTTGGTCCCGTTCTTGCAGGATCTTTTTCTGGCCGCAGCCATGTCGGAGATTTGATGGTTTACCGGATTCGTGATATTCACGGTACATTCGTGGAACGTTCGTAAGGGAAAATTCCCACTTCATCACTACCTCGGAGATGCTGTGTCCCGTCGCTCGTGAGCGAAGTACAACACCACGTTCAAACTCACTTAAATCTTGATAACCTGCCGTTGTAGCACCTGTAACCGATCTGAAAACTGCGCCAGACACTTGTTGTCTTATATAGGCGTTGTAGGTCTCACCGCCGTATTCTGCCTGTTAATCTATCTCTTTATTTGAATACCCATGCCTATACCAGTTTCTTTGGCGCTTCGGTGTATGTTGTAACCACACAGCTAGCTTGTTATGGTGTAAGTAGGCTGTTTAGGTTTTCTTATTGGTAACGCCACGTAGCGCTCTGTATGAAAATCACTGGCTGTGCTGTGTGCAGTCTGTGGCTAGTTTACATTGTTGTCTGCCATTGTAGTGTTGGGCAGCGGCAGCTGGATGTGAACAGCGCGTAGCGTTGCGCAGTTGGAGGTGAGCCGCCAGCAGTGGTGGATGTGGGGAGAGAGATGGCGGAGTTTGGAAATTTGTAAGACTGGATGTCATGATGTGTTATGTATATTATGATTTTTTTACACTATTAAGGTAAATACATTGTTTGTTCTCTACTAAAATCTTTACTTTCCTAACTATGCCTATCAGTAGTTAGTGCCTTCCGTAATTTGAATCTTTTATTTAGCTGGCAGTAGTGGCGCTCGCTGTTTTGCAGTAGTTCGAGTAACGAAGATTTTTGGTGAGGTAAGTGATTTGTGAAAGGTATAGGTTAATGTTAGTCAGGGCCATTCTTTTGTAGGGATTTTTGAAAGTCAGATTGCGTTGCGCTAAAAATATTGTGTGTCAGGTTAAGCACAGTCCTGTATAATTGTTATAAGGGGACGTTTCATATGTCGACCCTTAGCCGAGGATACCTCACTGGAATCTTCTGATTTTTTTCTTGTAGTTTGTGTAATCAGTGTAGCTTTTGTTTATTGCTAGCGCATAATTATAGAGAGAATTTCCATTGTAGTTGTAATTTTTCATTGTTGTACAGTAAAACAGTTGTGGCATGCATGTAGATTTGCACCAAGTATTTCGCAGCTGCGCTTGCAATTAAGTAGACATTATTTCCATTGCTATGTTATTTTATTTTGCTCTTCAAATTGTGCTTTTCTGTGTTATTGTGTGAAATATTGTGACAATTATGGCGTGTGAGAAACGTAATACTAGGCTCCAAAGTAAACTGAGAAATGACAGTGAAGACGAAAGCAGTGTGTTAGCGCCGCAGAGTAATGAATTAACTAATGTTCAAAGTAGTAATTTGGTAATTGTGCATAGGGAAATAGAGCGGGTTGCAAATAATGGTGTACACAGTGAAACAATTAGTGAACAGGGAAGCATTATCGATCGATCGGTCGGCAACAGCTCGCCTCAGGAATCCGAAATGACAGAACACAATATTGCAAATACTGTAGACTTAGGTTTTGGGTCCTCACCGTTTTCTCAAATGAGTCAAGACACATTTTCTGCTTGTCAAAATGTGAATGTTGCCGGTGAAAATGCACTGCCAAAAAGCATAGAGAAACAGATTCCAGACACTAATACATTATTATTGCAATTAATGCAACAAATGGAACAAAAGCAGAGACAAATGGGACAAAGGCTTCAAAAGTTAGACACAATGGAACAAAATCAGAGACAACCACAGCAACAGTTAGACACAATGGAACAAAATCAGAGTCAAACACAGCAAAAGCTACAAAAGTTAGACACAATGGAACAAAATCTTCAAAAGTTAGACACAATGGAACAACACCAGATACAAACACAGCAACACTTAGACGCAATGGAACAAAATCTTCAGACCACGCTTGAACAAACACGTGAAGATTTGACTACTGAGTTACATAAAATCGAATTGAAATGTCAAAAAGTCTGTAACGACGTAAAAACACAAATTTGTGAGCATTTTCAACCTATTTTTTCGCGGCATGAAAATGCATTACAGAATCACGAAGCAGCCATAAAAGAACTGCAAATTATTGTTCATGAAAATCATGAGACCTTGCAAGCTAAAATTGACTGAGTTGCATCTACCGATTCGGTTTCGCAACTTGCAAAAACTCAGGAAAACTTAAAGCACACAGTAGATACTCTGAAAATTGGTTCAGAAAGACACATGGAGGAAATTAGTTCATTATCAGAGAAAGTAGTTGAACTTTCGGATCAGCTAAATAATTTATCTACAAAGGTAGATGATAATCTGAATGACACAAAACCGGTAGTCTTTAATGACACAGAAGAGTGCGAACAAATTAGGAAATTCAAACAAAATCAGAATCAAATTAATACGCAACACTAAAGAGAAATCCGCGAAGTACAAGATCAGCTGACACAGGTAATACAAGAATTACGTATTTCAGAGGACACTCGCGCCCCAATACGGGAAGAGGGACATAGAAATACGGAACAGCCACAAAATAATAACACAGCGCATTTCGGAAATTATGAAAGAAATTGGCAAGGTGCACCGAATTTTGAAATGGAACCGCCGAAACGACGCAACAATGACCGATATGCGACTCGCCGACATGATGACTTTGACTATAAGCTGTTCATTACTACACATAAATTCAAAACATTTAAGAATTCTGGCAACAACATTCATCCACAAGCATGGCTCCATCAATTCTCTCATTGTTTTCCTCTCAACTGGTCGTTAGAACACAGATTATAATTTATGTGTGGCTACTTAGAGAATGAACCAGCTGTAAGAATGCGATCGGTAATTCACGATTGCCACAGTGAAGGAGAATTTTACCATGCCTTCCTCTCAGCATATTGGTCTCAAGCTACACAAGACCGAGTAAAACATTGCATCATGATGATGAAACACTTTGAACAATCAGAATTTTCCAGTCTTGTCAAATATTTTGAAGACATGTTGCATAAGAATCAATATCTTTCAAACCCATACAGCCCTTCAGAACTCATCCGCATTTGCTTAATGAAATCGCCTGAACATTTAAGAAATATTATTTTGGCAGGAATTTGCAAAGACGACATTGAAGCTTTTCAAGGACTCTTACAAGAATTAGAAATTGACACTGACATTCGCGGAACGCGAAAACATGAAAACAACAATTACAGGTCACACCCGCCACATTTACGTGATGACAGAAATAATAAATGGACACGACAAGGCTATTCTCACAACACAAATCGTGACCAAAACAAACACCACCCTTATGACAACCGCTGGCAGAATAATAGTTACAGAGAAAGATCGCATTTCCGTAATAATGAATATGACAGATATTACCATAGAAACAGACAATATGGGAACAAAAACAATTATTATCAAGGGAGACAGAATAACTTCAGACGCAACAGTTCAGCGCACAGTTACGATTCCGGGAGAAATTCTCCACCACATGACCGACATGGTACCGATGTGTAAAGTTGTATAAGCAAATACCATATTAGTTAGGGCTCCTTGTGCTTGCCAAACACATGGTTCACAAAGTAAGCTTGTACCCCCCTGAGGATTAATGTAATTATACCCTCAGGTGTTACAGATTACAGCAATGGAATGAAATATATCACAGAAAACCCTTGTACCATTGTACTTCAAATATCTTAAAAAAATAAATGTTTTAAGTGCGAAATTAATCACTCAAATACGTGTACTGTAGCGCTAAACTGTGCGTCATGTTGTAAGATAATCTCTGTGGAAGTCTCGTAGTTATCGTCCTCCGAAAGCTAAGTTCTGCAGAAGTCAATGTACTATGGGACTTAACATCTAATGTCATCAATCGCCTAGACTTAAAACTATTTAAACCTAACTAACTTAAGGACATCACACACATCCATGCCCCAGGCAGGTTCTAACCTGCGACCGCAGCAGTTGCGCGATTCCGGACTGAGCTAGCTTGTTAGATATTGTATGTCACGTCTACGTCAATAAACTGTGGTAGTAATTGGATATGTTCAGCTGGACCCATTGTATTTTATTTCTGTTCTTTAATATTATAGAGCTTTTATGGATGTAACGTGTTCAGCTAGATTTTGTATGTTAGGATTATTGCTTCTTTGCACTGGGCGGCTGCACCAATGGTAACTTCTGTTACTTGTAGAAGGCACAGTTGTTTCTGTTGTTAATACTGAGCTGTTTCAGATTTGCATTGCGGGATTTCTTGTGCTTTGTATTTGCTGGCAGTCTGAGGCTCCAGTACCAAGGTCTATGCGACGGCATTATTTTGATTAGAAACATCCAGATTCCTGCCAAAAAATGGTTCAAGTGGCTCTAAGTACTATGGGACTTAACACCTGAGGTCATCAGTCCCCTAGACTTAGAACTCCTTTCGCCTAACTAACCTAAGGACATCACACACATCCATGACCGAGGCAGGATTCGTAGCAGTAGCGCAGTTCCGGACTGAAACGCCTAGAGCCGCTCGGCCACCGCGGCCGGCAGTTTCCTGCCAAAGGAAACTTCGTTCCTAATCATCGTCTTTACTGCAATTATTACTTACTGTTCTTAATCGATTGATTGCACTCAAAGTGAATATTGATGCCTTTCGACTCAGCGTTGTTCTAAACTTGCTACACTGGTTGGTGTCCTATGTATAATATTGGACATAGTGCGAAATTTTAATGAAACGTTTCCTTAAGAGTCTTGTTATCGTTTTGATTTTGGGAGAAATGCCATTCATGAATTTAATTATTGAGCTCGCTGCAGTGGCTTGTCGTTTTATGCTATGGTACCGAACATGGTTCTAAGATTTAAATTAAATATTCTCTTTCTGTTGTTGTTACTTTTGAGACTGATGTATTCATGAAATAATTGAGTCTAACTTATTGTACAGATAACATTAAAATTAACTCAATCAATGGATTCCACACTTTCATTTCTCCTATGGGCGCTGCTACATGTACCATCTCATTGATACTGAGGTTCGTTATTCCTAACAGTTTCTATGAGTTTAAGTTGCTGCTGTAAGATTTAAATAATTGATGTCAATATAAAAACTTAATATTAATTTCCAACCATTAGAACTTTTATTTCAGAGTTTCTACAGTCTGTATAGTTCTGACATTAGAGGTGTAGATCACCTTGTGTAAACTTTTTCCTCCTGTACAACAGTTATCAAAAACTGACAACTAATCGCATGTTATGTTAATCAACAGAATAATCTTCAAGTAAATGGAGTTTAAACGCAATAGGTGGCGAAAACAGTCATAAATTTTGAAAGTTCCTTGTTCATTCCACACCTGGCACTAACTTTAGTTCTATTTTTTCCTCACTTTCATAAGTGTTAATACCTGTTGCTCGTTTATATCACATTTAAATGAAAATGTAGTACAGTTGTGGCCAATGATGATGACAGATTTCAGCTCAACAGCTTGTCTACACATATGAATACTAGTAACCCTACCTCCAATTTTCTATAGCATCGAATTCTCAAGCATAAAACAGCGTCATACATCTTATCGCACCATAAATGTGTTAATTGTTTAAATATTTGATGTTAAACATGTATAATCTTTATGTGTAAAGATGAAAAATCATAATTATGTTAGTTTTATTAGTTTTCAACAGTTCACTCACAGACTATTGTAAAAGTGAAAATCAAATGTAAAAGCTAATTTTTAAAGCATATCATTGTTTATGATGCCATATCTCCTGCACAGTTTTGCATATACATTCAGTGGTATATGTGAGTTATGTCTGAAAAATCAGCTCCAAATGGAGTTAGTTGTAAAAAAGACTTAAATTAAATGGTCATATCTGACACTAATGTTTTGCTAAATGAAAACCGAAAATGTAAGCGATAAATGGATTTCCTTTCATTATTTTTGGGGCAAGAGGGAGCATCAGTAAGAAAAAGTTTAAAATTATGTGTAAAGTTTGTTGGAAGTGGATACATGCTCTCATTCACAAATTCTGGATAAATATAGTCTAGGTATTTTGCGCATCATGAGTTATGCTACCTCAGGACACATACAGAGTTTCCAACTTTAGCACTTATTGTGTTACACTGTTAATTTCAGATATGCCTCTTAAAGAGTAGATTATGAGAATATTTTAAGTTTTTAAATGTGGTCAAAAGTTATTTGACGTAGGCACCGAAAATCAAATTTTTGTTGCCCCTGGAAGACATTAGACAGGCAACCAGGAACTGCTATCAGATGACTGTTGCCATCATTTAGTAATATAGAGAGGTTTCAGGAGGGGGCTGTGACCACTAAACTACTCACAAAAAAAAACTGGATGTAAGTGAAACGTCCCCTTAGAAAAACCAATGAATCACTGTGCTGACAAACCTCCCACACTATTTGACCCTCAAACAGCTGAGCAGAACTGAACGCACTCAGACACCCCGCTCCCCACCCATTCTGATCAACACCGAACTGACACACAACACTTTTAGCGCAACGCAATCCGGTCCTCAACAATCCCTACAAAAGAATGGCCCTGACTAACATTAACCTATACCTTTCACAAATCACTTACCTCACAAAAATCTTCGTTATTCGACTACTGCAATACGGCGAGCACCACTACTGCCAGCTAAATAAAAGATTCAAACTACTGAAGGCACTAACTACTGATAGGCATAGTTGGCAAATGAAAGATTTTGATAAAGAACAAACAATGTATTTACCTTAATAGTGTTCAAAAGTCATAATATATATAGCAGTTCATGACATCCATTCTTACAAATGTACTATTTCTGATGGACACACGTCCAGATCGTCCGCTCTCAAACATCCGTCATCTCACTTCCCCACATCCACCATTGCTGGCGGCTCACCTCCAACTGCGCAACGCTATGCGCTGTTCACATCCAGCCGCCCAACACTACAATAGCAAACAACAATGCAAACCAGCCACAGACTGCACACAGCACAGCCAGTGATTTTCATACAGAGCGCTACGTGCCGCGTGGCGTTACCAATGAAAAAACCTATACAGCCTATTTACATAAGGAAGTGAAATAAAAAACAAGGGGTTGCTATGGAACTTCTGTTTCCAAAAGAAATGTGGAGAAACCTCATTTCAGCCACACAACATTTCCATTTCCATCAGATTGTTACACGAAGCTCTAAAATCACATGAAGTGTGTATACAAGTCCTGCTTCGCCATTCCCCAGGTGTTGAGGACGTGCATACGTGTGCCGCTTGGGTTTTGCTACGGTGCTATGGATGTCTGAAGGCATCCTGAGCCGCCGACCTCTCACTGCCTGCAAACGGGCTATTTCTATCCCTCGATGAATAAAAATGCTTCGAGTATTTATCACACAATATATGTGCCTTGTTGAGTATTATCATTTGCAGAAAACCTCGCTTCAAGACGTTGAATCGTTTGTGATATGTGACGACTGTTATGACCACATGGTACGCGATGATCAAGGTCGTGAATGGGCGCGGAATGCTCTTCGGATATAAAATCCTATAATTCGAGAAAGAAATGCTTTCATTTTTAAATAAAATTTCGGTATATTATCTACATTTCATTCACTGCAATGTATGAGCTAAAATCAACTATACGTAAAGTTTATGCAGTGCATTTTTTACCTCTGCAAAATCTTCAAAATTTCGCGCAATGTTTTACTTAATTTTATACAACACAATAACTATGGCCTTTAAGGAAAAGAAATTCCTACCTTCAGCAAGGGAAGATACCAGACTGTAAGATGTGCAAAAATCAAATTTTTTTTCAACATCTCTAAAAAAGGACGATAGGTATTTCATAGCAGCGGGCAAGCCAGCATGGACGGGACTGGGCGCATACCATCTGACCGTCAGTCGGATATAAAACCCCATAATTCGAGAACGAAATGAGATATCGTTCTGCTCTCAATTTTAAATGAAATTTCGATATGCAGGGTGATTGTAATTAAAGTTAAACTTTCCAACCTCTGTAGAAATAACAGCACTGCTCAGAATGACATCAAATTGCAACGGAATATTATCGGAGAAGGGGGGAAAACGTATGGCAGAAGAAATATAAATAGTTAAAAAATGTAGCAATAGATTGTGCTGTAATCATCATAAGTTAATAGTGGTCGACTACAAATGAAAAAAGTCTCATACAACAATACCTAAAGTGTACGTTTGATGTTGAACAAGCTGTACTACTCAGTGTGGATGGGTGTACAGGTGTGATACTATTAGTTACGTGAGCCCACCCACCATATCATATCGGATGGTAAAAATCAGTTTTTAATTGTCCTGAGGCCAAAAACCGCATGAAAAACATCAAACAGAATCTAATCGGATTATTAATTTCAAAGTGAATGGCGTAAAACGTATTTAATATGCTGTCCACCGTTTTCTGCAACAAGTTGAAATCGAGAAACAGCATGTTCCACAACTGATCGAAGTGTTTCCCAGGTCATGCACAGAATGTGTTGCTCAATGCGTGCCTTCAATGCAGGTAAGTTTGCAATTGGAACACTGAACACAGCGTCTTTCAGATAGCCCTGTGTGCCACAAGTCACATCGAATAATCTCAGGTGATCAGGATGGTCAGGCTGTAGGGAAATGGCGGCTGATAATTCTAACATTTTCTAAATGGCGCTTCAGCAGCTGCTTAATTGGATTTGCAATGTGTGGAGGTGCGCCATCTTGCATAAAAATGATCCCATTCACACATCCACGCTGTTGGAGAGCTGGAATGATGTGATTGCGCAAAAGACACTCGTAACGGTTACCAGTAATGGTACAGGTAACAGGACCGGAAGCACCTGTCTCTTCGAAAAAATATGGCCCTATGATAAATGATCCCGTAACCCCGCACCACATGGTGACCTATCCAGGATGAAGTGATACTGATTGATTTGCGTGTGGATTTTCCTTTGCCCATATTCGACGATTCTGTTTATTGACATACCCTGTCAGATGGAAGTGGGCTTTGTCTGTCCACAAAATCTTCCACGGCCAATATTTGTCCACTTCCATGCGAGCAAGAAATTCTAAAGCAAAGGTCCCTCTTGGTGGCAGGTCAACAGGAAGCAACTCATGTACATGGGTAATTTTGAATGGATAACAAAGAAAGATGTTTCATAGGATTTTATGCACTGTGCTCAGAGGTATGTCCAATGTTCGGGCAATTCTCCGTGCACTACACATCTGCACACCACCACTCATCTCCTTCTGCATTGCTGTGGCCACTGCTTCTACTGACATCGAATCCGTTCGTTTCCTTCTTCCACCAGGTTGTACACCAAAAGGACCCGTGTTTTCTAATTTCCGAATCATTTTCTCCCTGCCCACGGCAGCCATCGGACCATAGCCTTTTTTCAAACCTTTCAGCGTCCGGAACTTCTGCAGAGCGACGTGTGCGCAGTAATCATTCTTGTAATTCAGCTTTACAAGCAGAACGTGATCCTGCATTGAGACAGTCATGCAAACGTCGCAGACTCGAAAGGAGAAAAAGCCGTGTACCCGGCGTGTTTATACCAACTTCAGTGGGTCGTGCGCATGACAGGTGTTATCATTTACGTATTCTGACACATACAGCGCCATCTATTGCTCAATTTTCACACTGTTTTTTTTTCTGCTGCCATACGTTTTCCCCCTTCTCCGATAATATTCCGTTGCAATTTGACATCATTATGACCAGTGGTGTTATTTCTACAGTGTTTTGAAACTTTAATTATAATCACCTCATATTATATACATTTCATTCACTACAATGTATGAACCAAAAACAACCACACGCAAAGTTTACACAATGCATTTTTACCTCTGTGAACTCTTAAAAATTTCGTGTGATGTTTCATCTTACTTTGACGGAATACAGTAAGTACGAGGCGTGTTTTTAAGTAAAGTCCGTTTTGTTGTAGACACTAGTAGTTCGCACGGATACCGCAACGAGCGCGTTCGTCATGTACCAGCATGCCGCGGGAACAACTGTGCTCAGTTTCAGCTCTGTAGCTAACCTGTATGGTTCTGTTCTGTGCCTTCAAAATGTTTGAGACTATCAACTCGCCGGCTGCGTGTTAGGTTCGCTCAGTGATACGGTTTTTGTCAGCAAGAAACCAGTCTGCTGCAGAAATTCATCGACAGATTTGAGAAGTGTATGGTGATACTCTTATGAGTCAAAGCAAACAGCATAAGTGAGTACAACAATTCAAAGATGGCCGTGTCTATGATGAGGACCGCTCCAGTCGCCCTTCTTTAATTACAGACGATTGGGTGGATTCAATTGATGTGAGGATTCGTGATAACAGCCGCTTCACAATAACAGGTCTCTCAAACGAATTTCCTGACGTGTCGAGATCACTGTCTTACAACATTGTTTCTGAACACCTAAAGTTTAGGAAACTGTGCTCCCGTTGGGTCCCAAAACTCCCAACAGAGGACCACAAAAACCAGAGATTTGAGTGTGCAATGAAATTCTTTACTCGTTATCACAAAGAAGGTGACGGCTTCTCGAGTCAGATCGTAACTGGAGACGAAACATGGGTTTCACATATCATGCCCGAATCGAAGCAACAGAGCATGGAATGGAGACACACAGACTCACCTGTAAAGGTGAAGGCCAAACAGACTCCGTCCCAGTGCAAAATCATGGCGTCGGTGTTTTGGGATAGGAATGGTGTTTTGTTGGTCGACTTCATGCAATGAGGAACTACTATCACCGGAGAAGCATACTGGCAAACCCTGAGGAAGCTACACAGAGTGATTCAAAACAAAAGATGTGACATGCTGACAAACGGAATTGTTCTTCTCCATGACAATTGAAGATCTCACACTGCAGATCAGACTTGCGATTTATTGTACAGTGTTGGCTGGGAAGTTTTAGACCATCCACCCAACAGTCCTGATCTTGCACTGAGCGATTAACATCTCTTCCTCCACCTCAAACAACAATTCAGTGGCAACCATTACAATGATGACGACGACGTGAAAACGGCAGTGAACTCTTGGTTATTGGAGGAGGCAGCAAGTTTTTATGAAGAGGATATTTTAAAATTAATTGAGAGGTGTCGTCGTTGAGTGACTGTAGGAGGATACAAGATGACTTGGACAGGATTTGTGATTGGTGTAAAGAATGGCAGCTAACTCTAAATATAGATAAATGTAAATTAATACAGATGAATAGGAAAAAGAATCCCGTAATGTTTGAATACTCCATTAGTAGTGTAGCGCTTGACACAGTCACATCGATTAAATATTTGGGCGTAACATTGCAGAGCAATATGAAGTGGGACAAGCATGTAATGGCAGTTGTGGGGAAGGCGGATAGTCATCTTCGGTTCATTGGTAGAATTTTCGGAAGATGTGGTTCATCTGTAAAGGAGACCGCTTATAAAACACTTATACGACCTATTCTTGAGTACTGCTCGAGCGTTTGGGATCCCTATCAGGTCGGATTGGGGGAGGACATAGAAGCAATTCAGAGGCGGGCTGCTAGATTTGTTACTGGTAGGTTTGATCATCACGCGAGTGTTATGGAAATGCTTCAGGAACTCAGGTGGGAGTCTTTAGAGGAAAGGAGGCGTTCTTTTCGTGAATCGCTACTGAGGAAATTTAGAGAACCAGCATTTGAGGCTGACTGCAGTACAATTTTACTGCTGCCAACTTACGTTTTGCGGAAAGATCACAAAGATAAGATTAGAGAGATTAGGGCTCGTACAGAGGCATATAGGCAGTCATTTTTCCCTCGTTCTGTTTGAGAGTGGAACAGGGAGAGAAGCTGCTAGTTGTGGTACGAGGTACCCTCCGCCACGCACCGTATGGTGGATTGCGGAGTATGTATGTAGATGTAAATGTAGAGGGCACGTGTTTGAATAAACTTGGCTATTATGTCGAAAAATAGAGTGAAGTATGTACTTTCTGAAAATAAATTTACTTTTTTGAAATAACCTTTCGTTGTGTACTTATGTTAAGATGGACGTTACTTAAAAAACACGCCTCGTATGATGGACAACAAAAAGAAATGCAGTTCTTTATAGAGTATCAGTCACAGAAAAGGCTGATGATAAATACTTTATATCAGCCGGAGCGTCATCTCTCAGCACAGGCACCAGCATTAGGTGAGCAGTGCAGCCGTAACAAAAGCCGCCTCAGCAGGGAATGCAAAGAGCACGTCTGTAGCAGCGAAGAGTTAAGGGGGAGTATTGTCTGGGAATGGAACGGGAGGCCCAACCTCAGGAGAAGTGGGAGTGAAGAAGAGCGGCCAATGGGCAGCTCGCGTTTTAATCAGGATGCGCCTCGCCTGGCGAGCAGATCCGGCGGGGGTTGATTACTGCGCGTCCGGCGCCGAGCTGCGACGCGGCGCTGTGGTGCCGTGTGCAGCGGCACTGTAGTGCCGTGTGGAGCGGAACTGTGGTGCCGTGTGGAGCGGCTCTGAGATGCCGTGTGGAGCGGCGTGGCGCGTTGCGGCACACGCTGGCGCTGCTGCTGGCGGCGGCGAGATTGCGTGGCGGCGAGGCCGACCGGCCGGCCGGACGGGGCGCATAACTTCAGGGAAAGGGCGGCCGCCGCGCTGCAAGGAGGAGGCGAAAAAAGGAAGCGGCCGAGGGCGTGGGGGGCGGAGATAGGGAAGAGGACGAGAAGATCCGGGGGGGCCGCCGCAGCGCGCCGCGCCAGAGGAAGAGAAATGAGTTTGTTAAAAAGCCAGAAACGGCGCCGGCGAGGGTCCTGCAGGAAGGGCGAGCCTCAGGACTTGCACGCATCGCAGACATCAAAGTGGAAGGCACAAAATGAAATCCGGGCCGAGACGAGGTGGAGTGGAGGAAGGAGGCGGCGCCGGCAGGGGAGGGGAGGCAGCGCCGGCGGCCCTCATCTTGGTGGCCGCAGTAATTAAGGGCCGGCAGCCAGCGGCAGCACCGGGCCACCACCTCCAACAGGTGCCGCGCTGGCCAGCGCCGTTGGCGCTACCTGTGTCCACACAGCTCTCACCGCCAATGGAATGCTTCGTTTCAGGCTCTGGAAGACGTATTCTTCAGCTAGAGGCTCCTCAACGTGCCCTGTTCTCAGCTCCTTCCTCCACCTGTGTGTATGTTCGTCCACTTGTAATGTCGACCATCATTACAGTTCTCTTCCTATCTCTTTCTCTCGTTCTTTCCGCTTTTCCCTCTGTAATTCCGAGCTTCAGACAACAGGCTATTTTCCTATGTTAACAATATGGTTCGGATTGCTGTTATTGTGATTCATTATAACATTTAAATAGCATTTACGGTCAATATTCTCACAATGTTGTTGTTATTGTGGTCACGTCCTGAGACTGGTTTGATGCAGCTCTCCATGCTACTCTATCCTGTGCAAGCTTCTTCATCTCCCAGTACCTACTGCAACCTACATCCCTCTGAATCTGCTTAGTGTATTCATCTCTTGGTCTCCCTCTACCATTTTTACCCTCCACGATCCCCTCCAATACTAAATTGGTGATCCGTTGATGCCTCAGAACATGTCCTACCAACCGATCCCTTCTTCTAGTCAAGTTGTGCCACAAACTTCTCTTCTCCCCAATCCTATTCAATACTTCCTCGTTGGTTATGTGATCTACCCATCTAATCTTCAGCATTCTTTTGCAGCACCACAGTTCGAAAGCTTCTATTCTCTCCTTGTCCAAACTATTTATCGTCCATGTTTCACTTCCATACATGGCTACACTCCATACAAATACTTTCAGAAACGACTTACTGACACTTAAATCTATACCCGATGTTAACAAATTTCTCTTCTTCAGAAATGCTTTCCTTGCCATTGCCAATCTACATTTTATATCCTCTCTACTTCGACCATCATTAGTTATTTTGCTCCCCAAATAGCAGAACTCATCTACTACTTTAAATGCCTCATTTCCTAATCTAATTCCCTCAGCATCACCCGACTTAATTCTACTACATTCCATTATCCTCGTTTTGCTTTTGTTGATGTTCATCTTGTATCCTCCTTTCAAGACGCTGTCCATTCCGTTCAACTGTTCTTCCAAGTCCTTTGCTGTCTCTGACAGAATTACAATGTCATCGGCGAACCTCAAAGTTTTTATTTCTTCTCCATGGATTTTAATACCTACACCGAATTTTTCTTTTGTTTTCTTTACTGCTTGTTCAATATACAGATTGAATAACATCAGGGAGAAGCTACAACCCTGTCTCACTGCCTTCCCAACCACTGCTTCCCTTTCGTGCCCCTCGACTCTTATAACTGCCATCTGGTTTCTATACAAATTGTAAATGGCCTTTCGCTCCCTGTATTTAACCCCTGCCACCTTCAGAATTTGAAAGAGAGTATTCCAGTCACGTTGTCAAAAGCTTTCTCTAAGTCTACAAATGATAGGAACATAGGTTTGCCTTTCCTTAATCTAGCTTCTAAGATAAGTCATAGAGTCAGTGTTGCCTTACGTGTTCCAGTATTTTTACGGAATTCAAGCTGATCTACTCCGAGGTCGGCTTCTACCACTTTTTCCATTCGTCTGTAAAGAATTCGCGTTAGTATTTTGCAGCCGTGACTTATTAAACTGATAGTTCGGTAATTTTCACATCTGTCAACACCTGCTTTCTTTGGGATTGGAATTATTATATTCTTCTTGAAGTATGAGGGTGTTTCTCCTGTCTCATACATCTTGCTCACCAGATGGTAGAGTTTTGTCAGGGCTGGCTCTCCCAAGGCTGTCAGTAGTTCTAATGGAATGTTGTCTACTCCCAGGGCCTTGTTTCGACTTGGGTCTTTCAGTGCTCTGTCAAACTCTTCACGCAAAATCGTATCTTCCATTTAATCTTCAGCTGACAGTATACCAGTTATTTTTAAGTAATTAAAGCTTAAAAATAATTAAAAAGCTCTGTTATTGGCTGATGCTCTAGTGATATCACAGGCTTGGAGTAAGACAAACGATACTTATGTTACAGGACCATTAGCCAAAGTTACGAGGTTATTACGTACTTTTTCTGAAAACAGTTTAGCTATTTTGTGAAGAAAAATGCAAATACAACTTTTAACTAACAATAGAAAAGAATATTGTGCACGGTGATAATAGAAGCCTTGCGAAAGTTGATGCGTTTATGCTCCACCCATTTAGAGCGGTGATAGGTGCAACGGCGGACATTCTTTTCCCTGTTTCCTGCAACGTAATTAAACTCGCTCAAAACTAAGAAATTGTAGAACTTTTGCGAATGAGTCTGTATATATGACTATATATCGACTATCAGTCATTAGCTGCGACCCAAAACGCAATAAAATTATTCTTGGTAAAACTTAGTGCTCATTTCTTTTCTAGTAGACACTCAGCAGAGACTTCTTCTTCATCAAGTACACAGTGGCGCAACGGGTAGCTTAACCACCAACAGCGCGAGAGGTCACATGTTCAAATCCTGGAAGAGTCATATTTTTGAAAGTTTTACATGAAATAGGAACATAGTCTTAGCAAGAACTGATTTTAGCAGCTGTTTGGATTGTGGGGTGTATTACATGCAGCTTCACATTAGTTTTAGTCTGAGAAATGGACAACGGAAGATAAACGCGTTCACTTTTTTGGAAAGCATTGCTAGTAATGAAGATACCAGCAAACGCCCACACTACAACAAGGTGTAGAAAGATGAGGTTATACGGAGAGATTTAAAACATGTACAACATGCAGGTGACACAAACAAAAGAGCTATGATGTTTGTGAGTGGAAACTAACGCCAGCGTGTGAAGCAGATTTACTCCATCTTATTTTAAATGATGAAACTGCAAAAGTATGGAAAATAAGGATCCTAGCTGGACATGACGAAGATAAAAACATTGTTTCTAATAAAGTAGAAAGAGTGTGGTCACATAAATTAGAAAGTATCTTTCCGAACGTGACGTGTGGGAACATCGATTCCAAAAGTAAGCGCATGTAAACAGCAAAGAAGACACAATAACACTTTGCTTCTTATCAGTGTGGTGAAGTTTTGTAATTGTGATTCGGTTTTCATATGGGAGCACTGTCGAGTAATTTTAGAAATAAGTTAAAATGTTCTTTCGGAGTAGACACGAACCAGCGATCTATGGACATCTTCTTCTTCTGTGGGGCTACAGTCCAGGATGAACCTTGGCCTTCCCAACGAGCTTCCGTAGGTCTTCTTTGACTCCATCCAGCCATCTTGCTCTAGGTCGACCTTGCCCTATTTGTCCTCCTGGATTACGAAAGATAATCTTCTTTATCACCTCAGACTCCTCCATTCTTGTCACTGTATGACTTTTTGTTACAGGAGCAGCGGCATATGTGGTGTACAATTCTGCATTGTACCTTTTCCTCCACCTTTCTCTGTCATACACAGGGCCAATTATTCTCCTCAAAACTTTCCTTTCAAATCCGTCGAGCAGACTTGCATCAGTTTCCGTCAAGGGCCATGTTTCCGAAGCATAAGTGAGAACTTGTATTACAAGGGTTTTATAAATAGTGAATTTTGTTGGGTGGCTGAGGAGTCTTGACCAGAGTAAATTATTCAAGGCGAAATATGACTTATTTGCTGATTACAAAAGAGAATCTTCTTTATCACCTCAGACTCCTCCATTCTTGTCACATGACCTGCCCATCTTATCCTTCCTCATTGTGTGATTTTTGTTACAGGAGCAGCGGCATATATGGTGTATGATTCTGCATTGTACCTTTTCCTCCATTTTTCTCTGTCATACACAGGGCCAATTATTCTCCTCAAAACTTTCCTCTCAAATCCGTCGAGCACACTGGCATCAGTTTCCGTCAAGGAAGCATAAGTGAGAACTGGTCTAATAAGGTTTTAAAAATAGTGAATTTTGTTGGGTGGCTGAGAAGTCTTGACCAGAATAAATTACTCAAGGCGAAATATGCCTTATTTGCTGATATCAGTCTAATCTTAATTTCAATTGAGATGTCATTAAAGCAAGTGACTGTGGAACCAAGATCCCACAGGCCCACGATGGAAAAACTTTTTTGCTGAAAATACCTTTTATGTTTTTTAGGGTGGGAAATCCAAATGTGATACTTAAAAAACTTTTTCACCCACCATTTGTTCACATTTTACAGTTAAATTTATTAAATTAAGCGATTTTTTAAAGAATTTAACAGCTTGTATATACTTAACATAATTTAAAAAGAAGGTGTAATGAATGTAGATGACGTTGGTGGCATTGCTGAAAAACATTTACTGGCAAAAAAAAAGGTCGATTCTATTTTTTGTGTTAACAGATAGTGGTGGTTCATGGTGTGGGTTCCTGTAGTCATGTCCTAGTTCATGAACCATGGGCAACGTATGAGTGGCCAAGTAAGTGATCCCGACAGTCGGGATACCAGTTACTTTGGAATAAGGCTGGGCATCTCGGACATATTCTGAGTCGTAGTCACCTTTGTGCTCATACGGCAAAGACTACCAAATCCACCAGCTAGTCCCTCAGCCGTTAGGGGTAAAACCCAATGGGACTCGGGGCAAGTAAGGCTAGCAACCTGCTTCCCTGGTACTTTAAATATGATGCTGGCAACAATCAGAGCAAAATGCCTCGGATCTTTGGAGGTGACGGAGTCCCACCTCTAACTGACAAACCAGGGACTCCTAAGATACGACTTGGCAAACAAATGGTAATGAGATGGGGAGCTATTAATATCAATGGGGGCTACTCTGGGAAGAAGGCAGAGCTGGCAGAGGCTGCAAGTAAGATGGGGCTGGACGTTTCAGCTGTTAGTGACATTCGGGTAAGGGGTGAGAAAGAAGAGGTAGTGGGAGAATACAAGGTCTACCTGTCAGGAGCCAAAGCAGGAATAGCACAATGGGGTGTAGGGCTTTACATCAGGAAAGAAATGGAACCCAGCGTAGTTGCAATAAGGTATGTAAACGAACGACTGATGTGGATAGATTTGACAGTGTCTAGCAAGAAAATTAGGATTGTGTCAGTATATTCGCATTGTGAAGGGACAGATCAAGATAAGATGGATAGTTTTTATGAGGCACTCAGTGATGTAGTTGTTAGAGTAAAGGACAAGGACAGTGTTCTGCTCATGGGTGATTTTAACGCCAGGATTGGAAATCGAACAGAAGGGTATGAAAAGGTTATGGGTAAATTTGGAGAGGATATGGAGGCCAACAGGAACGGGAAACAACTCTTGGATTTCTGTGCTAGTATGGGCTTAGTAATCACAAACTCCTTTTTTAAACATAAGAACATTCACCGGTATACTTGGGAAGGCAGGGGAACCAGATCTGTCATTGACTATATAATAACAGATCAGGAATTCAGGAAGGCTGTGAGGGACACACGTGTATTCAGGGGATTCTTTGATGACACTGATCATTATTTAATCTGCAGTGAAATTGGGATTGTGAGGCCGAAAGTGCAGGAGGTCAGGTCCATATGTAGGAGGATAAGAGTGGAGAAACTTCAGGATAAGGAAATCAGGCACAAGTACATAACAGCGATCTCAGAAAGGTACCAGTTAGTTGAGTGTAGTCAATTACAGTCATTGGAAAAGGAATGGACAAGATACAGGGACACAGTACTAGAAGTGGCTAAAGAATGTCTTGGAACAGTAGTGTGTAAAAGTAGGATGAAGCAAACAGCTTGGTGGAATGATACAGTCAAGGCAGCCTGTAAAAGGAAAAAGAAGGCGTATCAAAAATGGCTACATACCAGAACCCAGGTAGACAGAGAAAGTTATGTTGAAGAAAGAAACAAAGCCAAACAGATAATTGCAGCATCCAAGAAGAAATCGTGGGAAGACTTTGGAAACAGGTTGGAGACTATGGGTCAAGCTGCTGGAAAACCATTCTGGAGTGTAATTAGCAGTCTTCGAAAGGGAGGTAAGAAGGAAATGACAAGTATTTTGGACAGGTCAGGAAAACTGCTGGTGAATCCTGTGGATACCTTGGGCAGATGGAGGGAATATTTTGAAGAGTTGCTCAATGTAGGTGAAAATGCGATCAGTAATGTTTCAGATTTCGAGGTAGAATGGGATAGGAATGATGATGGAAATTGGATCACATTTGAGGAAGTGGAAAAAATGGTCAATAGATTGCAGTGCAATAAAGCGGCTGGGGTGGATGAAATTAAGTCGGAACTCATCAAATACAGTGGAATGTCAGGTCTTAAATGGCTACCCAGGATAATTGAAATGGTCTGGGAGTCGGGACAGGTTCCATCAGACTGGACAAAAGCAGTAATCACACCAACCTTTAAACATGGAAACACAAAAGATTGTAACAACTACAGAGGTATCTCTTTAATCAGTGGTGTGGGTAAAATCTTCTCAGGTATTGTTGAAAGGAAAGTGTGAGTATTAGTTGAGGACCAGTTAGATGAAAATCAGTGTGGGTTTAGGCCTCTTAGAGGCTGTCAGGACCAGATCTTTAGCTTACGGCAAATAATGGAGAAGTGTTATGAGTGGAACAGGGAATTGTATCTATGCTTTATAGAACTAGAAAAGTCATATGACCGGGTTCCTAGGAGGAAGTTATTGTCTGTTCTACAATTCCATAGAATAGGAGACAAACTTTTGCAAGCAATTAAAGGTCTTTACATGGATAGTCAGGCAGCAGTTAGAGTTGACGGTAAATTGAGTTCATGGTTCAGAGTAGTTTCAGGGGTAAGACAAGGCTGCAACCTGTCTCCACTGGTGTTCATATTATTTATGGATCATATGTTGAAAACAATAGACTGGCTGGGTGAGATTAAGATATGTGAACACAAAATAAGCAGTCTTGCATATGCAGATGACTTAGTTGTGATGGCAGATTCGATTGAAAGTTTGCAAAGTAATATTTCAGAGCTAGATCAGAAATGTAAGGACTATGGTATGAAGATTAGCATCTCCAAAACGAAAGTAATGTCAGTGGGAAAGAAATATAAACGGATTGAGTACCAAATAGGAGGAACAAAGTTAGAACAGGTGGACGGTTTCAATTACTTAGGATGCATATTCTCACAGGATGGCAACATAGTGAAGGAACTGGAAGCGAGGTGTAGCAAAGCTAATGCAGTGAGCGCTCAGCTGCGATCTACTCTCTTCTGCAAGAAGGAAGTCAGTACCAAGACTAAGTTATCTGTGCACCGTTCAATCTTTCGACCAACTTTGTTGTATGGGAGCGAAAGCTGGGTGGATTCAGGTTACCTTATCAACAAGGTTGAGGTTACGGATATGAAAGTAGCTAGGATGATTGCAGGTACTAGTAGATGGGTACAATGGCAGGAGGGTGTCCACAATGAGGAAATCAAAGAAAAACTGGGAATGAACTCTAGAGATGTAGCAGTCAGGGCGAAGAGGCTTAGATGGTGGGGTCATGTTACACGCATGGGAGAAGCAAGATTACCCAAGAGACTCATGGATTCGGCAGTAGGGGGTAAGAGGAGTCGGGGCAGACCGAGGAGAAGGTACCTGGATTCGGTTAAGAATGATTTTGAAGTAATAGGTTTAACATCAGAAGAGGCACCAATGTTAGCACTGAATAGGGGATCATGGAGGAACTGTATAAGGGGGGCTATGCTCCAGACTGAACGCTGAAAGGCATAATCAGTCTTAAATGATGATGATGATGATGATGACAGATAGTGTTTTGTTTGCTGTCAACCTAACCTCACTTTCCCATTTTCTGTACATGTGCTCAGCACAATGTCTAATCGTGGTTGTAAAAACTCTGCTGACAGTTTTTGTTATATTTGTGGCTTAAAAACACTAAAGAAACATTGCAGAGTTTGTGAAAGAGGTTTATCTATTGTATCATACTTCGGGTCTAAACTTGGTGATGAAGTATTTTCTGATGTACAATCTGATTTAGATGAACCAGATGATGATGAATTCCATTGTAATACAGGAAGTGTAGAGCCCAAATTGTTTACCCAAACTGAGCTTAACGAGTTGGTTAGGGATCTGGGCTTAACAGAAGAAAAAGCTGAATTGCTTGACTCTATATTAAAAGAAAATAACTTATTGGCAGTTGGAACCAGCATATACATGTATAGAAAGAGAGAACAGCAATTTTCCAAGTTTATTCAACAAGAAGGCGATTTAGTGTACTGCTCAGACATTCCTGGTCTGATGAATGAGTTTTGTATTGAATACTAAAAGGAAGACTAGAGGCTGTTTATCGATTCATCCAAAACTAGTTTAAAGGCTGTTTTATTACACCATGGTAACATGATGAATCTATATCTGACATTCTGTACATATGAAAGAAAGCTATGAAAACCTAGAAATAGTGCTAAAGAAAATAGGCTATTCTGCTCACGGTCGGATGATATGTGGTGATCTAAAAGTAACATGCATGCTCCTTGGTCAGCAAGGTGGCTTTACCAATTTCCATGTTTCTTGTGTGAATGGGACAGTAGGGCTAGGGATCAACACTGGTGCAGAAAGAATTGGCCTGTGAGGTTGTCTTTAAAATCTGGTGAGAAGATTCTATGCAAAACCCTTGTAGATCCAAAAAACATACTACTACACCTCTACATAAAAAGTTAGGCCTAATGAAACAGTTTGTAAAGGCTTTGCCTAAAGATGGACCATGTTTTAAATATCTCTGCCAAAAGTTTCCTCACCTTTCAGAAGCTAAACTAAAAAAAGACGTCTTTGTCGTACCTGACATTAGAAAATTAATGTTTGATGTTAACTTTGAATCCACAATGACCCTAAATGACGAAGAAGCATGGGTATCATTCAAGCAAGTCGTTAAAAAGTTCTTAGGACATGAAAAAGCCCCAGATTATGTTTCTATTGTAGCTACAACGTTAAAGAAGTTTAAAACTTTAGAATGTTTAATGAGCCTGAAAATTCACTTTTTGAACAGTCATCTTGATTACTTCCTGAACAAAATGGGAGATGTTAGTGAGGAGCAAGGAGAGCGTTTTCACCAGGACATTAAAGGGATGGAAAAACTCTACCAAGGCCGCTGGAACACCAACATGATGGGGGACTACTGTTGGTCACTTCACCGAGAAGTTCAGCAAGTGACTCATCATAGAAAAAGCTACACAGGAAGCTTCAAAGAAATAAGAGAAAGAAAATACAAACCAATTCCAATTGGCAAGTGAAACCTCTATTAACATACATTATTGTTTTAAGTAGCTCACTGTAAATACACACCATGCTTATGTTGTAACAAAGCATTTCATTAATTTACCCATTTACTTGATGGCATAAGCTTTTTATACTATATAGTAAAAAGCATATTGCTCGAAACCTATGGGTGATACAAAAAAACTAAGGCTAGTTTTGGATTCAACTCACAAAAATCTATAAAGATCACCTATCAAAGTAAAAAAAGTTTTTCAAAAAAATTTTTTCGTTGGCCTGGGGCCTCTTTAAAATGTGTATCCATTCACACTGAAAGTTGATGGCATGCTGGGTTGATATGCTTTCCAACATGCCATGTATTTAGTTTCATCTTCATTTATCACAAGACTCATCTTCTATCATGCTTGACTTAAGGCTGTAAAAGCTTCTTTCAGTGTTGGTACTGTCCGAACTATGATGTCTACGTTATCTACATTATCTGCATGTGCTAAAATCTGCATTGGCTTGTAGAAGATGGTGCCCCTGGTTTGCAGGCCTGCTTCCCTAATCACCTTATCGAGTGGTACGTTAAATAATCAGCATGCTAATGCATCTCCTTGACGTAGCCCATTTCTTATTTCCAGAGGATCTGAGTAATTTCCTCGAACTCGAGTGCAGCTTCTTACTTCAGACAAAATCATTTTAACCGTTGTCAGGAGCTTTCCATGTATCCCCATTGCCTGTAAGGCATGGAACAAATGGTTTCTATTGATGCTGTCATATGCAGCATTAAAGTTAATAAGGAGCTGATGTGTTCCAATTCTATATTCAACAGTTTTCTTCAAAATTTGGCTCAGATTGAAAATCTGGTCTATTGTTGACCTGCCTCGTCGAAATCCGCTTTGGTATATTCCAATTTATTTTACCACCTGTGGGAGTAGCCGATCAAAAATAACATTAGATAACATCTTGTACCCCATGTTCAGCAGGGTGATTCCACGGTGGTTTCTACACTCCATAGATCGCTCCTTTTATGTATGGGACATAATATTCCTTCATTCCTTTCATCTGGTATCCTTTCCTGTTGACATATGAGAGTGATACGTTCAAACAGAGACTACTCTGAAGTTGCTCCTCCACATTTTAGCAATTCTGCAGGAATGTTATCAGTGCCGGGGGCCTTGTTATTCTTCAGTTTCCTTAAAGCTTTTTTAGCGTCCTCTAACCCTAGGCCATCCAGTGGCTGTTCGTCATCCAACCCTTGCTCACAATCATTAGAGATATCCACTGCTTGCTCTATCTCTCCATTCAGCTGGTCATTAAAGTATCTTCGCCATCTTTCCAGAGTCTGTTTACTCTCACTTATTATGTTTCCTTCTTCATCTCTAATCAAGCTGGTTATTGGAGCAAATTGTCTTCTAGCATTGTTTATATTTATAAAGAAGTTCCTTGTTTCATTCTTCTTCTTGGATAATTCCATACATTCTATTTCAGCCTTAGTCCATTCCCTTTTCTTTCGGCGATTTGTCATCTTTTCGATCCTCCTTTTCTCTCGATAATCCTCCAACAAGCTTCTTGTGCAGTTCGCCTGTAATGTCTTTTGGTTTGCAGTGTTCTTTTCTTCAGTCACTCTCTTACTCTCTTCATCAAACCATGTGGGCCTTACTCATTTTTTCCTTGGATGAAATGTCTTTAGCTCTTTTTATAGTCAGCCATTTTTGTTCTGAGTCATTACTGTCTCGCATTTTTCCTTGTTCTTGTTCTAGGTCCTGAGAAACTTTCTGACAGTACGATTTGTATGTTTCTGTTAATTGCAATGCTGCAATATTGTACCGTTCTTTCCTAGTATGTCTTTCTTTCTGAGCATTTGATATCCTTGCTCTTATCTTGACCATTACAAAAAAATAATCTGAATCCACATTGGGGCCACGAAAGGTTAGAACATTCAACAAGTTAAATTTATGCCTCTGGTCTATCAGTACATGATCAATTTGATTAATGGTTCACCATTAGTTGACTTCCACGTGCCCTTATATATCTCCTTATGGGGAAACCTGAAAGACCCCACTATCATATTCCAGGATGCTGCGAAGAGGATCAATCTTATACCATTATCATTGGTGGATTCATGTTTACTATGGGCTCTAATTACGGACTGGAACATGTCTTCTCTCCAAGTTGTGCATTAAAATCATCCAGCACGATCTTGATGTCATTTCTTGGACACTTATCATAAGCTTTTCAAAGGGCATCATAGAAATCATCTTTTAGGTCTTCAATAGATTCTCCTGTTGGTGTGTGTCCATTAATTATACTATAATTAAAGAATCTTCCTTTAATTCTAATTACTGACAGCCTTGTATTAATGGCTGTAAAATTTAACACCAAATGTTTCAGATCTTTAAGAACGAGGAAGCCTGTACCAAACTCATGTCTGTTATCATTACAGCTATAGATCATAGTCCCTCTTTCTTTTCCAATACCCCACTCCCTGTCCATCGAATTTCTTGGATGGCAATAATGCTCTCCTTGAGCTTCCCCTGCTGGTCTAATAACTTCTTTAGAGAGCCTGGCCTATATAAAGCTCAAACATTCCACGTACCAATTCGAAGATCAGTTTTGAGCTTTTTACCCATTCGTTGTCCAAGATCCGTACCATGTCGTCGGCTATTAATCCGTCAGGCTTCTGCTCTTTGGGTTTTCGTTACTTTACTTTCTTTTTTTACAGGACGAAGGTGTTAGCATCGAGCCACTCCTCAACCTGGAAGACGAGGATTTGTATTAGGTTTACTCCTCTAGGGAAGCTGGCTTCACCATGCCTCTAGAGCTCTCCCTGCCCTACGTTGTGGCACACACTTCGTGTGGCTCCTCAGTCGAGACAAATCCGGCTTGGGTGTCCCTGCCAGTAGCTACGCTACCGCCGGCACAGCTCTAGACTTCACGGAAGCACACAAGCCGTCCCGCCCAGCACTGAAGGTGCCTACTACAAGTCGATGGATCTGTGGACATCATCTTATAAAATTCGACGGTCTACCGCTCTAACAAGGGTGACACCAATAATGCAGATGTAGGTGGGTAAAACGACAATTTTCACAAGGAGTTTAATTTCGTTGTATGATACTATCCTTCGTCGTAACAGTGGGAAAGCATATCTCGGATGTAAGTCAATGTTAACTTCACAGTGCAACACATCTTTAATTAAGTTAGTGAACTTGGGTGTTGACTTGGTGGCAATTTGATGGTACAGTGAAATTACATTTTACGCATCGTGGAACGCATTCCGTACTATCGCTTAGTGAAGAAAACACGAGCACAGAATATCGGACCAGCTTTGTCAGTTACTAGCAGATAAAACTCACCAAGAAGTCCTTAAAGGGCGAGACTGTCAGATATACACCTAAATTCGGGATTATCTGTGGGAACTGTTCCAGGTTTATTATTATTTATTGTACACTGACAAAATTTTCTGTTCTTTCATCTATTATTCTGATCAACAACTTGGAAGTATGAACTGTCAAGTTGATTGTGCAATAGTTCTCGTACTAAACTCCCTTTGCTGTCTTCAGAATTGTGTGGATGCCATTCCTCTGAAAGTTCGAAGGTATGACTCCAGTCTCATAGATTCTACACATGAATTTCAATTTGGTTGTCACGTGAACCAATGATCTGAGAAACTCCCTCAGCCCTGTTCGTTCGTAAGTCCTCCAAGGCTCTGTCGAACTCTAACAGTAGATCATCTACATATTCTCCAAACTGACACAAATTTTCTAAAATGCTATCAGACAGTTGTCCCCTTTCGTAGAGGCCGCCAGTGTACTATCTATTCACTTTCCTGCATTTAAAAATGAAAACTCTTTTGTACTCTTAATTTTGACGACTTTGCTTTTAAGTTCTCTTAAAGCTGACTTTACTATACGCCGAATCTCTCCTTTTTACAACCATTCCCTTTTAGATTTTTTCACGCTTTTCCACCAGCCGCCGGCCGGGCCGGCCGAGCGGTTCTAGGCGCTACAGTCTGGAACCGCGAGACTGCTACGGTCGCAGGTTCGAATCCTGCCTCGGGCATGGATATGTGTGATGTCTTTAGGTTAGTTAGGTTTAAGTAGTTCTAAGTTCTAGGGGACTGATGACCACGGATGTTAAGTCCCATATTGCTCAGATCATTTTTTCCACCAGCCATTCCGCTGTAGCTGGTTTGCACAATTCAGCTCTTCATTTCATGAACAGAATTTTTCTCTTTTTTGCACTTGAATCGATGCCATGCACAGTTGCATTAATTTGAATAGACAGAATAGATTTTAAATAACATTTGGTGCATCTACTATTTGCAGTATTGGTGCATATCTCTGAATTCTTAGCAAGGGCTTATCACTGAATAACCTACTGATGTTCGCAAAAGATGACGCGTGGTAACTTAGTTAGATGTGTGATCGGAATAATAACTTCAATTCACAACTAGTCTTGGAATCTGTTATGTAAGTATATAAGTTTTTCTTCTTTTTTGCGTCTATAGTGGTTCTATAAAAATACAAGATGAAACCTAACACCACATAAAAAAAATACGTTGACTATTCGTGAGCATTTCTGGGTATTTTGGAACGAAGGACTTGTGGTTTCTGGTATATTGTTACTAAGCAATAATGTAATTGTTATTTATTGTGTTACCCCAGTTACCTCTGTTCCTGTGAAAATACCTTCTCAATGGTGAAAACGCCTGTAATATACAGGGTGGTCCATTGATCGTGACCGGGCCAGATATCTCACGAAATAAGCGTCAAACGAAAAAACTACAAAGAACGAAACTTGTCTAGCTTGAAGGGGGAAACCAGATGGTGCTATGGCTGGCCCTATAGATGGCGCTGCCATAGGTCAAACGGATATCAGCTACGTTTTTTTAAATAGGAACCCCCATTTTTATTACATATTCGTGTAGTACGTAAAGAAATATGAATGTTTTAGTTGGACCACTTTTTTCGCTTTGTGATAGATGGCGCTGTAATAGTCACAAACATATGGCTCACAATTTCAGACGAACAGTTGGTAACAAGTAGGTTTTTTAAATTAAAATACAGAACGTAGGTACGTTTGAACATCTTATTTCGGTTGCTCCGATGTGATATATGTACCTTTGTCAGCTTATCATTTCTGAGAACGCTTACTGTTACAGCGTGATTACCTGTAAATATCACATTAATGCAATAAATGCTCAAAATGATGTCCGTCAACCTCAGTGCATTTGGCAATACGTGTAACGACATTCCTCTCAACTGCGAGTAGTTCCCCGTCAGTAATGTTCGCACATGCATTCACAGTGAGCTGACGCATGTTGTCAGGCGTTGTTGATGGATCACGATAGCAAAAATCTTTCAACTTTCCCCACAGAAAGCAATCCGGGGACGTCAGATCCGGTGAACGTGCGGGCCATGGTATGGTGCTTCGACGACCAATCCATCTGTCATGAAATATGCTACTCAATACCGTTTCAACAGCACGTGAGCTATGTGCCGGACATCCATCATGTTGGAAGTACATCACCATTCTGCTATGCAGTGCAACATCTTGTAGTAACATCGGTAGAACATTACGTAGGAAATCAGCATACATTGCACCATTTAGATTGCCATCGATAAAATGGGGGCCAATTATCTTTGCTCCCATAATGCCGCACCATACATTAACCCGCCAAGGTCGCTGATGTTCCGTTTGTCGCAGCCATCGTGGATTTTCAGTTGCCCAGTAGTTCATATTATGCCAGTTTACGTTACCGCTGTTGGTGAATGACGCTTCGTCGCTAAATAGAACGCGTGCAAAAAATCTGTCATCGTCCCGTAATTTCTCTTGTGCCAAGAGGCAGAACTGTACACGATGTTCAAAGTCGTCGCCATGCAATTCCTGGTGCATAGAAATATGGTACGGGTGCAATCGATGTTGACGTAGCATTCTCAAAACCGACGTTTCTGAGATTCCCGATGCTCGCGCAATTTGTCTGCTACTGATGTGCGGATTAGCCGCGACAGCAGCTAAAACACCTACTTGGGTATCATCATTTGTTGCAGGTCGTGGTTGATGTTTCACATGTGGCTGAACACTTCCTGTTTCCTTAATTAACGTAACTCTCCGGCGAACGGTCCGGACACTTGGATGTTGTCGTCCAGGATACCGAGCAGCATACATAGCACACGCCCGTTGGGCATTTTGATGACAGTAGCCATACATCAACACGATATCGATCTTTTCCGCAATTTGTAAACGTCCATTTTAACACGGGCAATGTATCACGAAGTAAATACCGTCCTCACTGGCGGAATGTTACGTGATACCACGTACTTATACGTTTGTGACTTTTACAGCGCCATCTATCACAAAGCGAAAAAAGTGGTCCAACTAAAACCTTCATCTATCTTTGCGTACTACACGAATATGTGATAAAAATGGGGGTTCCTATTTAAAAAATGCAGTTGATATCCGTTTGACCTATGGCAGCGCCATCTAGCGGGCCAACCATAGCGTCATCTGGATTCCCCATTCAAGCTAGACAAGTTTCGACCTTTGTAGTTTTTTCGTTTGACGCTTATTTCATGAGATATTTGGCCCAGTCACTATCAATGGACCACCCTATATAATCGCTAAAACATACAACATAAATCACAGAGAAATACTACAACCCTCAGAAACATTTAGACTTTCATCTCAGTGTGTTCAGTCTATTCTGTCAGTGTAGCACGTAACAAATGCAAAACTCTTGCTCTACAGGTAATGTTCAGAATGGCGCCCACTCTGACGACCGCAGAGTGTACACCGACTCATCATCGACTGCCTTACACGCTCAAGAATCCACCAGTTAGGAGTAATACTTTGGCGCCTTCCTATGGATTAGTTTGTTGTTCAGTTTTGATTTTATTTTTGGTGTATGCTTAAACTGAGGTAAGCGTTTCAATACTTTTTTTTTAGCAATAATAACTATAATGAAGGCACACAGTATGTTTCCTAGAGCGTCTTTTAGCGTGTATTTTGTAAAGTCTAGAGCATTAGCAAGGCCAGTAAATCTGGTCTCCGCCATGATGTGAGAGTAATATCGAGAGACGGATAGGGGACAAGGTCGACAGAGAGTCGATATTTCATAAAGCTCTAAACTTAAGAAAAAAATTGGTTTACACTTAAGGTCATACACCTAGTTTCGGGTGGGGAGGACAAGAAAGAGAAAATCAGAGAGGTCTAAATGGGTTGAAGAAATCTCAAGAAAGACATTAAGTTTACTGAAGTCGGGGAGATCACTGAACAGCGTACCAAAGGAGCTGAAGAGACCAACAACTATCCTTTATGATCGATTAAAATCAAAATCAGTTAAAGTACCTTCCTTGAGGAGAAGTTCTGGTTTTACTCCTGAACAACAATAGGAATTAGTCAATCATGTGATTCCACTGACACAATTATTCCACGAAATTTGCATGCTTGAGTTGCGACAAACTGCTTAAGACCTTGCTCAAAGCTGGGCCTTATGCACAAAATCAGTAAAATTACCAAAATGGTTGGATAAGACTGGGTTTCTGGTTTTAATAATAACAATCCTAAAATAACCTTGAGAGAACCCTCAGCAAAAAGTATCAATAGAGTTCCAGATTTCAATAAAGCTGAAGTTTATCTATTATTTTCAACTTAAACACTATTTTCGAAAAAAAACATACTGTACACTTATTTTGATACATGTGAAGTTAATAAAATAAGTTATTTTCTGAGAACAGTATTTCATACTGTTGGTATTACCCTGTAATGATGTCGATATTGCCCAGGTACTCGGGACAATACCAACAGGTTACATATAGAAGAAAACATGTATATAGCTCCAAAGACATTCAAAATTTTTTGATTTTTCTTGTACAGCTATATGTCTAACATTCCTAAGTCAGTGTGCCACGAATTTTTCTATAGAAGTAAAAGATTGAAAAAAAATCTCTTAAGGAGTTCCCCCAACAACTAACTGCATGAAGTGTCGAAGATAAAAATGTGTTTGTGCAATGAAATTTATTCAAGAGTTCTCCATGAAATTATTTTGCACTGTATCTATGGAAAAATAATTCGAAAAGCTCTGATCGTCAAGAATTAAAACTGAAATGCATAAAACATAAAAAAAATCACAGACTAGCATCTCTAGTTTGACTTGAGTATGATGAAATGGATTTATAAAAGAGTAATCAAATCTTAGTTGAAGGGAAGAAAGTACCAGCGATATATCAGAGAAAAGTACACCGTTTAATTATCTAAGCAATTGATCGGTGACAGGCTGCATAACCTGAAGTTAAATTTAATTTGAATTTATTTTGAATATGCGTTACATATTCAGAAATTAATACAAGTTGCTACCATGGAGGTAAAAAAAGGGGGAGACGGCTCTAAAGACTAATACTGTAACTTGCGTTGAAGCCGGCGCCGCCATGTTAAATGCCCCAAAACACTAGCAGATTACTGTTTACGATTGCTTCCTGATATTAATTTCTGTCATGTGCACGCAACAGTTGTGTTAAATAGAAAATGTTACAGGATTTTCGTGAATAACACAGCGTCAGGAAGGCATTTTCAAACGTGCTTCTGGGCTTCAATGCATATTCCATCCACTAGTACGGCGCATTGCTTTTCTAATAAGCAAGAAGAGTATTGCGTGATACAAAAAGGCTGCCTTCGTAATTCAGCAATTTCCTTAACACAGGCTGACGAAACTCAAGTTCCGTTTACGTCCTCATCCCAAAATGCTGAGAAGATATTTTGCTATGTTTGGTCAGTCTTTCTGTTCACAGTGTTCAGACTCAGATCTTTTCTAGTTGGGTTCATACGAACTAGAAGGCCAAATGATGGAAAAAAACCACTAAAGTAATAGTGAACGGCGCAATCGAAATTCATGTAGGCCTCTATCAAAGAAAATATCACTTGAACGAGTCCACTTAGAAACGATATGTGAGTCTTTTACTCTTTATGATCAGAATGATTAGTACAGGCATTTTTGATCAAAACATTTCCACTAGAAGCTAACGTTTGGGGTAATTAACATGGCTGACGTAGGCTTCACGTTTGTAACATTATAACAAATCGCCTTACAATATCCCCATGATTACTTCACCGAAGTATTGTAACATAACGAGACGCCGATCAACAGCGAAAAATATTACGTAAGACTTGAACTGGAATTTTTACTTCATAAAAATTGCATCGATTGTGCCACTATTCCCTCTAAAATTTTAGACGTACTGGCAACTAGCTTCTTCGGATATAAAGCGTAGTACTGATCATAAAGCAGTCAGGCAGTTTTTTTATGGGTGTCGAATGTAAATTTAATACGAGGTGCAGCTGCGCTTGAGCTACATAAAGTTTTGCCAATTGCTTTCCTCTATCGAAGCCAACGGCCTTACCGCAGTGGTATCACCGGTTCCTGTTACATCACCGAAGTTAAGTGACCATCCGGTCTGCCGAGTGCTGTTGGCAGGTAGGATGCACTCAGCCCGTGTGAGGCAAACTGAGGAGCTACTTGATTGAGAAGTAGCGGCTCCGGTCTCGGAAACTGATATATGGCCGGGAGAGCGGTGTGCTGACCACATGCCCCTCCGTATCCGCATCCGTTGACTACTATGGGCTGAGGATGACACGACCGCCGGTCAGCACTACTGGGTCCGCCAGGGCCTGTGGACGGAGCTTTTACTCTATCGAACTATTTTTTTGGGTGTAAAAACGTCAGTTCATTATATTGTTAATCAGATATAGGATATGTTCATGTTCTTAGGAGATTAGATGAAATATCTTTCAGTTCCTGTAGAAAGGTCGGGTTCACCGTCCCCTCCTCGCCTGGTCGCCATATTGGCGCTTTTTTCGCCACTGAGGGCCTAGATTTGGATGTGGTTTTAAAGCTATAATAGTCTTCCCCTGGCAGTCAGATAATCTGAGGATCTCCTGACTATAAGACACTTTCAGAAAGAGTTATGTCACCAGACAGACCAAACGGCCCTTCTCAGGTCCCTCTGACCGGGAAACTCGGACCTGTGGTTCTAATTTGTCACATAAACATAGAAAGTATAAGCTATGCTAAGTGCCAGTTTCTATAAAAATTATTAAAAAATGACAACATTGACTTGGTTGCTATACAGGAAACCCATTGTGATACAGTGCAACTACTAAAGCAAAGGGGCAAAATACCAGGCTATGAGCTGTTGGGAGCGACTGTCATAGGTCTTATGGAGTAGCCACATATGTCAAACGAGATATTGAAAACGCTTTCCTAATTTCTACATCCACCTACGAAGACATTCATAATGTTTTCACAAAAATCGGAAGCATTACCGTCTCCAGCATTTATAAGCCACCTTGGCCATCCCACTTTCTTCAAACTTAACCACATCCTGCTGTATACGTTGGGGATTTCAGTAGTCATCATGAACAGTGGAAGTATAAAGACAATGATGCAAATGGAGAAGCATTAGCAAAATTGGCAGAAGACGAATACTTATACCACGTATTCGATGCTAAGGATCGATTTACGTTTAGATCAGCTGTCTGGACACAGGAATACAATCCTGACCTGTGTTTCGTCTCGTCCAACAACAGAGACGAACCTCTCATGGCCTCGCGTAGAGTTCTGCCCGACTTTCCGTACAGTCAACACCGTCCAATCGTAATAGAGGTAGGAACTCAAATTCCCCTAATTACCTCTATTCCTCACCCACGATGGAATTTTAAAAAAACCAATTGGACTGTGTTCTCCACAGATCTGGACAAATGTTTGGGATGGATACCACCTACTTGCAAAAATTACTAATTGTTGGTGCCATGATAAGCACGGCCAAGAAGCATATACAAAGAGGGTACCGCAAAGAGTACATCCTTGGATGGTCCCAAACTAGCGAAGAACTATATCAGAACTTGCTTGAATCCGGAGATCAGGAAATAGTGGATGAACTGCTTCACAGCTTGGATGCTGCCAGAACACAAAAGTGGACGGAAACTAGAAAGCCTCAATTTCCAAACATCTAGCAGGCAAGCATGGTCACTGCTGAGAAAACTAGGTAGCAGCCCACCAGCACAACGACAAAAAGCAGCTGTAAGACCAAATGCTGTAGCTGCACATCTAGTTAACACGTCTAGGACACCAAAGGATAAAACACAATCCAACTGAAGCGAGAACTCAAAATCTTAAAAAATGAAGCCACAAAAACTGAACACTCTCGCCATTTCCTTAGCGAAGACATAGAAAAAGCTCTGAAAGATGTCAAACCAATAAAGGCACCAGGTTTCGACAACGTTCACCTGAATTTATAATAAACTGTGGCAAGTAAACAAAAGTATGTCTGGCTCGATTTTTCACAAACATCATGCAAACTGGCAATTTCCCACGAGAACTCAAACGCTCTAAGGTAATATCTATTCTAAAGCCTGGGAAGTCAGCTGACAACCCAAAAAGCTACAGACCAATTGCCCTGCTGTCTGTAATTTACAAATTACTACAGAGATTTATATATAACAGAATTAGCCCAGAATCGTTCAGGGTGATCCCAGTTGAACAGGCAGGCTTCTGGCAAGGAAGAAATTGTACTAACCAGGTGTTGTCACTCACTACTTACATTAAGGCTGGATTCCAGAGAAAATTGAAAACATCAGTGGCCTTTATTGACCTCTCAGCAGCTTACGACACTGTGTGGAGAGAAGGCATCTTGTACAAAATTCTCCGAGTAATTCCTTGCAAATCTATAGCACGCTTAATAGACAGCATGCTCAATGATAGGATGTTACAAATAAGTATGGGCACTGACTATAGCTCCATCAAAAAACTATAGAATGGCTTACCACAAGGATTGCTGTTTAGCATCTATATTGCAGACCTGCCGGAAACACAATCAAGAAAGTTTGGGTATGCTGACGATTGGGCCCTCGCTACAAGATGTAGCACAATTGAAGCATCTGAGGACATCCTAACGAAAGATCTGAAGATAATGGGCGAATATTTCCGTAAGTGGAGACTTCAACCAAATGCTTCTAAAACAGAGGTTAGTTGCTTCCATATCAACAACAAACTCGCTGGAAAGGAACTCAACATTCGATTTGAAAACACCATAATAAAACTGCGAAGTACTTGGGCATGACGCTGGACAGAAAACTATCTTTTAAAGAGCACCTAACAAAGACTGCCGAAAAATTAAAGACAAGAAACAACATTATTCAAAAGCTCTGTCGTACTACCTGGGGAGCAACAGCCTTCACTCTCCGCACCTCTGCTTTAGCAATTTTATTCTCGGCTGCCGAATACTGTGCTCCGATTTGGCTAAATAGCCCACTTGTAAAAAAGGTGGATGTCCAGTTGCATAACACTCTAAGGATGATTTCTAATTAAACTCACTCCAACGCAATGGCTCCCAATATTAAGCCACATCCCGCCGCCACACCTGCGACGTATTGACGCCCTTGTACGCGAATACAAAAACATCATGGGAACTAGAAGCCTGCCATTCCACCAAGAAATTGAGGCTGCAAACACTAATAGGCTTCGAACTAGGAACCCACCAACAAGAACAGTAAGGACCTGTGTACAAGAAGGTTTCAGTATCACAAACGCATGGTCTGAAAAATGGAACGCATGGCAAAATCATAACATGCCTTGCATCATACAAAAGCCGCCCGGTTTTGGCGTACCACGCAAAACATGGTCCACTCTAAATAGGATTCGAACTCGTCATGGCAGATGTGCTTACTCCCTGTGTAAATGGGGTAAAATACCATCCCCTCAGTGTGACTGCGGAGAAAGTCAGACCATCAGCCACATTGTTGAAGAGTGTCCCAGAAGAGCCTATAATGGGAGCCCCGACGACTTCCTGCTCGCAACTCGAGAGTCGACAGATTATATTAATAGACTTGATGTTTGTAACCCTTAAACTTTGTTATATTAGTGATGTTTGTTTGCAATTATTAACGTTTGTTATATTAGTGATTTGTCTGTTTCTTTCTTATCTGTCTGTATTGTCATACGATAAATAAATAAATAATAATCTTCCCCTCTCAGGATAGGTTATAAATTACTCCAAAAAATCGCATTATCCTCGAAGGTTGTTTTACAGCATTCTTTCTAGAGGTTCGACAGATTAGCTTTACATTGTTTGGTTTTCTTTTCTTGATAAAAATACTGAAGTTTCTGTATCAAATGTACGTCATCTTTCCTGCGATTATGGAACAATTTATGTCCCTAAAAAAATTCATCTTTGATTTACCAGTTTTTATGAAATTGGTTCAAAAATATCGCAGTCTCGCTCAGCTACAGCGCCACTGAAACTATTTTTGCTTAACAAAAATGTATTTCTTTTTCTTTTTTGCTAGCTTTATGTTACAAGTATTTACTTGTTATTGCGATATCGGCCGCCATCCGGTCGGCACACTTTCAAAGACACCCACCGCCAGTTCAGCCGCCGCGTTTCCTACAGCCACCGGCGCAGCCACGAACGATTACGCCGCTACCAATAAGTTGCAAGCATACCCTCTCCTGAGTTCCAGCAGCGGGTCTACTTAAGTTCGAACATTTATGCACTAGTCCCATTTTGTGTGTTTGCTGATTGAGTAACATTTCATAGTGGCCAGGGCTCGACATCTTCTGAATAGACATAAGTATTGAAGAGTGAGATTTATAAACCTTTTGTATCTTATATACGTCTACATTCAGATCTACTGTTAGCAACTAACGCTGCAACTGCAGCAACGAAGTTTTGTATTATTTTTACTATTTGATATTAGATGTAGACTAAATTAATATTTGAATTCTCTGTTCATGAACGACATCTGTTCCTCGCTTCTGCATCCACTAAAATACCACACGGCGTGCAAAGGAAGTTATAACACTTACGACCCTTTTCTATACAGTGGAGAATGCAGCCGGCCTAATTTTTAACGTGGAGTGCAATCTGTGCTGTCACTTGTCATTTTCCAATGCTTTTATTGTCATTTTAATGTGTGAACGGCATGTTAAGTATAAGAATATGATAGCATCTCCAACATGGCATAAGTATCCGAATAGAGCAACGTGGCTCAGTAATAAAACACTGGATGCCACTGTGGAGAACAACACTTCATTTATCCGTCTGTAGTTTCCTCAAATCGCTTGAGGCACTTGCCTCAATGGTTCCTTTGAAAGACACTGCCAGTTTTTTTCAGCACTGACCCAGTCCGAACTTGTGATGTGTCTCTAATGACTTAGTCACTGACAGAATTAAAATTTGCCGTCAGTTGCAGAACCTTCGAATCCAATAGTTTCGTAGTTACTGTACTGCAAAAATCCGAAGTGAGCAGCGGATTGCTGGTCCCATTGAATCCACACATCTGCTACTGACCAGATGGGAGAGAAATTAAGGTCTAGTGTTCCATCAACGCGCCGGTCGATGTGGCCGAGCGGTTCTAGGCGCTACAGTCTGGAACCGCGCGACCGCTACGGTCGCAGGTTCGAATCCTGCCTCGGCATGGATGTATGTGATGTCCTTAGGTTAGTTAGGTTTAAGTAGTTCTAAGTTCTAGGGGACTGATGACCTCAGCAGTTAAGTCCCATAGTGCTCAGAGCCATTTGCACCATTTTTGTTCCATCAACGACGATGTCGTCAGTGACGGAGCTCAAGCACAGTGAAGAAAAGCGATCGTGTCCTTTTCAAAGGACCCATCCAGGCATGTAGGCAAATAGGGATTTCATTTGCCACAGGGGTCCTAGTGGTTCTAGGCGCGCAGTCCGGAACCGCGCGACTGCTACGGTCGCAGGTTCGAATCCTGCCTCGGGCATGGATGTGTGTGACGTTCTTAGGGTAGTTAGGTTTAAGTAGTTCTAAGTTCTAGGGGACTGATGACCACAGCAGTTAAGTCCCATAGTGCTCAGAGCCATTTTAACCATTTTGAGCCACAGGGGTCATTCTACGTCAAATGGACCAGTTTAGTAATCATACTTCATGAGCATCTCAAAGCTGAAATAAATTTTGCATAGACTTTCCCTCTAGAATAAAGCTAAGGTGTAGAGGTGCAGCTAAACGTACCAAAAATAAATAAGTAAAAGTTGTGATGTTTTCAGTAGCAGGCTGCAAAATGTCGCGTGAGTTCTACGACGGTTTTGGCTAAATGTAAGATTGCTTAAAACTGAAACTAGAGGTAATGCAAAGGAGGGCTTTGGATCAGACAAAAACAATTTCCATTCACCACAGTGTTCAATATTAGGCACAACGCCATCCAACTATGCACTTATTTGATACGAAATGTTTCTAGGATACTTACAAATAACCTCTGCAGTTGAGCGTAGTTGACAACGAGTAACTTTTCTGCATACTTTTAAAGGGAAAGGGGAGTAAGTACATCAGGTGCGGTAATAAAATAATGAGACAGATTTTGCTTCTCCTTAGGGTGGCAACCCTGCACCTTGCTATCGCAGGCAGTGTGTGAGACCTAATTTTTTCACTCGACTGCAAGTGGAGTGCATCTACAAATGGTACAAAGTTCAGTGAGCTGTAGCAGCTTGAAGAGTGAAGTCCTATGTTTACTCCTCATCACAATGGAATCTCCATATATTGCGCAGCGGCATGCCATCTCTTTCTGTGTGGAACTCAGTGAGGATGCCGCAGTGACTCGCGGGAAGCTTCAGTAGGGTTTTAGAAACGAGATTTTATCGAGGATACAGGTGTCTCGATGGCAAAAAATATTTTCTACAGACAGAACCTATGTCCAAGATACATACAACAGTGGGTAACCATCAACAGCACGAACAGATGACAACATAGCCAGGGTGAGTGAACTTGTGCGAGATGATCTAAGATTAACCACGAAAATGACTGCAAACGTACTAAACATTAATCTTGAAACTGTTTACCTGCTGTTGACTGAAAATCTGGGAATGAGAGAATATTGTGCCAAAACGGAGGAATGTGACTGCTTATCTGTTAGAACAAGTGGAACTGAACCCAGATATACTGCAGCGGGTTCTCACTAGTGAAAAAAGTTGGTTTTTCCAATCTGATGCCGAGACAACCCGTCAAAGTTCGCAATAGTGTTCGAAGGAATCATCAAGACCAAAGAAAGCATGCGTGTCGAAGTCTAAGTGTGTTTCCTTGACCCCATGAGTATTGTGCACAAGGGCCAGACAGAGAACGAACACTACTACCAAGAAATTCTCGAAAGATTTCGAAAAGGGGTCCGTCGTGTTCTTCCGCACATTGCTAACAACTAGCAACTGGATCATGTGTCACGATAATGCACTATTCCATACTGCATTTTATGTTGGGTAGTTTCCGACGTCAAAGTTCATTGCAGTATACCGCAATCCCTCTATCCACCCGAAATGGTCCCACGTGATTGTTTTTAATTCCCAAAAGTGAAGTCAGTCGTTAAAAGACAACATTTTGGAACAGTATGGGACATCCGAACAGTCGCAACAAGGGGTTTTGCTGATGTACCAGAAGATGAACTCCAGATTCTGCCAATAATGGGAACTCCGATGGAGCAAGTGTTTACCCTTATAAGGGAGTTAAATTGAAGGTGTAGTTGGTTAAAACTGTAAGTAAACTTGTCTTTTCAAACCAGTCTCATTACTTTACTTTATTGTCACATCTCGTACTTTGATTTTTCAAAAATCATTGCAATTACCAAACGATAGAAGAGATCTTGTGACTGATTTTTCCCTGGCTTCGACTATGTGGTTCAAACATGTTTGAATGACACTGTCCTGAAGTTTTAACAACGGGGCCGGCCGGAGTGGCCGTGCGGTTCTAGGCGCTGCAGTCTGGAGCCGAGCGACCGCTACGGTCGCAGGTTAGAATCCTGCCTCGGGCATGGATGTGTGTGATGTCCATAGGTTAGTTATGTTTAATTAGTTCTAAGTTCTAGGCGACTGATGACCTCAGAAGTTAAGTCGCATAGTCCTCAGAGCCATTTGAACCATTTTTAACAACGTATAAACAAAGAAAGTTGTGCATGTAATCAAATTAAGCTCAATGGAATTCCCAAAAGAGAGCAAACTGGTCGCTTTGGAGAGCTGTATATGGTGTAGAGATATTACTAAGTCATTCATGTGACCCTCCACTGCTGACACGGCTGTGAAGTGGTGCGTATGTGCCAGTTGGTTGTATGGTGTCAACAGAGTAAGATGTTTCGGCATGTAGACGTGACCCAATGGCAGAAAACAGATTTCGTGTTTCCATGTGCCCAATTTGTTGATGGATCGACACACACAGCCCAACACGTCTTACAGGGAATGGCGTACCATTTGCAGCCATGCAACAAAGTGTGATTCTAACCGACAGGAACGGAGCCGAGTGTCTCGCTTTGTCAATAAGAGTCGGTTTCAAATCCGTCAGATGCTGTCGGTGAAAGAAGGTTCACAATGACCATTTTCCGAACGACCATTGCGAAGGAAAATCAGACACCAAAATGGTTCAAATGGGCCTGAGCACTGTGGGACTTAACTTCTGAGGTCATCAGTCCCCTAGAACTTAGACTACTTAAACCCAACTAACCTAAGGACAACACACACATCCATGCCCGAGGCAGGATTCGAACCTGTGACCGTAGCGGTTGCGCGGTTCCAGACTGAAGCGCCTAGAACAGCACGGCCACCATTGCCGGCTCATCGAAAACACTGCAGGAGCATCTTCGTTGCACTGCAGTAAGCGGCGACTAATTGCCTTGAAGATAGAAACGCATGACAGTTACGTTATACAGGCCGCATAAAATCAAGCGAAACCCTTCAACAGAATTGGCGGGACACACTACAGTGAGGTGACAAAAGTCATGGTATACCTCCTAATATCGTGTCGGACCTCCGTTTGCCCGGGCAAATCGATGTGACAGGGACTTGAATAGTCGTTGGAGTCCCCTGCTGAAACTGCTAGACATGCTGTCGTTATAGCTGTCCCTAATTGGGAAAGCGTTGCCAGTGCAGGATGTTGTGTACCAACTGACCCCTCCATTATCTCTCATAAATGTTCAGTGAGATTCAAGTAGGGCGATCTGAATGGCCAAACCATTGGCTCGAATCCTCCAGAATGTTCTTCCATGCAATCGCGAACAATTCTGGCCCGGTGACATGGTTCACTGTTGTCCATAAAAATTCCATCGTTGTTTAGAAACAAACACAGCTCATACCGTTATGGAGCCACCGCCAGCTTATGCAGTGCCTTATTGACAACTTGAGTCCATGACTTCGTGTTGTCTGGGCCACTCTGGAACCGTAAAATCAGCTGTTACAACTGAAATCGAGACTCATCTGACCGGATCGTGGTTTCCCAGCCGTCAAGGGTCCAACCGATATGGTCACGAGTCCAGGAAATGTGCTGCACACAATGTCGTGCTGTTAGCAAAGGCCCTCTCGTTGGTCGTCTGCTGCCATAGCCCATTAACGCCATATTACACCGCACTGTCCTAACGGATACGTTAGCCATACGTCTCACGTTGATTTCTGCGGTAATTTAACGCAGTGTTGCTTGTCTGTTAGCACTGACAACTCTGTACAAACGCTACTGCTCTCGGTCGTTAAGTGAAGAGGTTATGCCTGAAAGTATGGTATTCTCGGCACACTCGTGACACTTTGAATCTTGGAATGTTGAATTCCCTAACGGTTTCCGAAACGGAATGTCCCATGCGTCCAGCTCCAACTACAATTCCGCGTTCAAAGTCTGTTAATTCCCATCGTGCGGCCACAATCACGTCGTAAACATTTTCACATGAATCATCTCAGAACAAATGACAGCCCTTTTATGCGTTGTGTGTACGATACTACAGCCATCTGTGTAGTAACCACAACCAACAGTGGGAACGCCTTGGGCTGCGGATCGGAGCCGCCAGGCGGGGAAGCCGCCGGCGGTGGGGCACGCACCACCGGGTAAACACAGGACGAGTCGGACGACAGACCAACGACAACTGACAACAACCAACCACGACCGACTATGAGCGACACAACGAGGAAGAAATAAACAACGGAGGCTTATGGAAACCACAACACCAAACACCAAACGTAAATCCACTCGGAACCAGAGCCAGGCAAATGTCAACAACGAGCAACGACCAGAACGCAGACCGCCGAGATAGAAACGAAATCCAGAGCGAGTGCCAGACTGACTGGCCTCGGTTTTTTTTCTTCTTTATTGTATTTCAATTCCCCATTGGGGCGGGCTGACAGCAGCAAATGCGCTGCTCTTCAGCCGAAAGACATAGAACAAACAATAGAAGATATTTAAAAATAACAAAGGAGAGAATATGGTGAACACAGATATAAAAAAGGGGGAACATCATGGAAGGCAATCGAAAAAAAAAACTGGGTGACTGTAAAATGGAGATAAAAAACTGTTTAGAAGTAGCACACACAAAAAGCCACACACTATGTCATTAAAAGAACACAAGGCACAGTATGACTGGAGCATAAAAGGTATCGATGGATGGTGTAGCCCATAACAAACACTGACGGCGAACCTCAAGGCAGTACACAATTAAAATCACACCTCTTGACACACAGGAGAAACAGCACTAAACACAACACTGATGTGGCACACTGACGATGATCAAAACGGAGGATCTGCCACGCACAAGGAGATGAGTGAGACCGGAAGAAGGGAGGGAGGGGAAGAGATGGGGGAGATGAGCAGGGGGTGCGCTGAAGAGTGCCAGGTAGGGAGGGATGTCTGAAGGAAAGAGGCAAGTATGGGGTGCAGGGTCTCAGGGGTGGTGGGGGGGGGGGGAAGGAGGAAAATCCGCTCTCGGAGAAGGAGGGAAGAGGGAAAAGGGGGCCCTGTGGGGGGGGGGGGGGGAACAAGGCCAGGTTATAGTTGGAAGGAAGCGTAGATGTCACGGCGAAGTTCGTCATCTGGATGGGGAGGCATTGGAAATTGCCTTGATGAAGGAGATGGAGGGTGTGGAGGTGGAGAGAGGGAGGGATACAGCGATAGAGGTGCGGCAACAGGCGGGGGGCGGAGAGGAAGGAGGAAACCAGAGGGTGGGGGGGATCAAGCCTGCGGACAATGTAAAGGATGCAGATATGTTGGAGGAACAGGAGGAGGTGGGGGAAGGGGATCAGTTCATACAGGAGCTGTGTGGGGGAAGGAAGGCGGATATGGAACGCAAGGCGGAGCACATGGCGTTCAAGGATTTGGAGGGCCTTGTAAAAGTAGGTAGGGGTGGCGATCCAGGCAACGCTGGCATAACAGAGGATAGGACGGATGAGGGATTTGTAGGGGTGGAGGATGGTACTAGGATGCAATCCCCATGTCCGGCCAGACAGGAGTTTCAGAAGGCGGAGGTGGGAATGGGCTTTCTGCTGGACGATCTGGAGTTGAGGGGTCCAGGTGAGGTGTCGGTCGAGGGTGAGGCCAAGGTATTTCAGGGTGGGGGTGAACTGGATGGGATGACCATAAAGGGTGAGGTAGAAATCATGGAGGCGAAAGGAGCGAGTGGTGCGGCCTATGATGAGTGCCTGGGTTTTGGAGGGGTTGAGACGGAGTTACCACTGATTACACCAAGTGGTGAACTGGTTAAGGTGGGTTTGGAGGGTACGTTGAGACCGTTGAAGGGTAGGATAGAGAGCCAGGAAGGCGGTGTCATCAGCATACTGGAGAAGGTGGACTGGTGGGGGTGGCTTGAGCATATCAGCCATATAAAAGAGATAAAGGAGAGGGGAGAAGACAGAACCCTGGGGGACGCCAGCCGTGGGATAAAAGATACGGGAGTTGGTGTTGTGGAGGGTGACATAGGAAGGACGGTGCAAGTGGAAGGAAGCGACCAGACAGACAAAATTGATAGGCAGGGCGTAGGTTTGGAGTTTAAAGAGGAGACCGGGATGCCATACATGGTCATAGGCATTTTGGAGGTCAAGGGAAACAAAGATGGTGGAGCGATGGGAGTTGAGCTGGAGGGACAGAAGGTGAACGAGGTTGAGGAGTTGGTCTTCAGCAGAGAAGGAGGGTCAGAAGCCACACTGGGTAAGGGGGAGGAGGTGGTGTTGAGCAAGGTGCTGATGGATACGGTGGGAGAGGATGGATTCAAAGACCTTAGTGAAGACGGAGGTGAGGCTGATGGGACAATAGGAAGAGGTGGCAGAAGGGGTTTTGTTGGGCTTGAGGAATAAGAGGATGCGGGAGGTCTTCCACAGGGCAGGGTAGAAGCCAGTAGAGAGGATGACATTACAGAGATGGGCGAGGACAGTCAGGAAGGAATAGGGGCTTTCTCAAAGGTGATGGTAAGTGACACAGTCGTGACCAGGGGCCGTGTTGCGTTTGGACTGGAGGATAAGTTTAATGTCTTGTGCTGAGATGGGAGTGTTTATGTCGGAGGGGGGCAACTGCCCCAAGTACTGGAGACTAGGAGTAAGAGGAGTGACCGAGGTATCGGCACATTCCATGACGGTGGGGAAAAGAGAATAATCAAAGTGGGGATCATCGGGGATGGAGAAGACCTCGGAAAGGTGGGAAGCGAAGTGGTTGGCCTTACTGAGGTTGTCAGGAAGGGGTCGATCGTTATGGAGAAGTGGGTAGTGGGGAGCGGAAAGGGAACCAGTAAGGGGATGGAAGGCGGACCAGTACTTGGAGGAGTTGATAGGGAGGGTGGCGTTGAGTGGTGTGCAGGTCTGGCGCCAGTCTCGGCGTTTCGTTGCTGTAATAAGGTTCCGTACGTGTCGCTGTATTTGCCGGTGGCATTGGAGTGTATCCCTGTCACGAGTGCGCAGGAAGGAGCGATAGAGGCGGCGGGATTCACGGAGGAGGAGGACAGCCCGTGGAGGGAGAGTGAGGCGGTGTGGGTGGATGGTTTTAGTAGGAACATGGGCCTCCACGGCGTCAGTAATTACCTTCTGAAGGAAGGACGAGGCGTGGATGTCGTCAGGACGGCGATAGGTAAGAGGGTGGCTTTCGACCTGGGTGGAGATGGAGTCCCAGTAGACATCCCAGTTGGCATGGTGATAGTCATGTACGACCTTGGGAGGGGGTGCAGGGTGCGGAGCCAGAGGGGGGTGGTGAGCAGACATTATGGTGAGAAGGACAGGGAGGTGATCGCTACCTGTGGGGTCAAGGACGGCGACACCAATACGCCTAAGGAGGTTGGCGGAGGCAATGACAACATCGGGGGTGGTGTCACTTTCGGGTCGGGTGTGCTGCGGAAGGGGAACAAAGTCACCATGGATCGTGGAGAGGAACTGATGCCACCGCCGAAGGGCAGCAGGAGTGCGGCTATGGATGTTGAGATCGGCGGCAATCAGCGACCAGACAGACAAAATTGATAGGCAGGGCGTAGGTTTGGAGTTTAAAGAGGAGACCGGGATGCCATACATGGTCATAGGCATTTTGGAGGTCAAGGGAAACAAAAATGGTGGAGCGATGGGAGTTGAGCTGGAGGGACAGAAGGTGAACGAGGTTGAGGAGTTGGTCTTCAGCAGAGAAGGAGGGTCAGAAGCCACACTGGGTAAGGGGGAGGAGGTGGTGTTGAGCAAGGTGCTGATGGATACGGTGGGAGAGGATGGATTCAAAGACCTTAGTGAAGACGGAGGTGAGGCTGATGGGACAATAGGAAGAGGTGGCAGAAGGGGTTTTGTTGGGCTTGAGGAATAAGAGGATGCGGGAGGTCTTCCACAGGGCAGGGTAGAAGCCAGTAGAGAGGATGACATTACAGAGATGGGCGAGGACAGTCAGGAAGGAATAGGGGCTTTCTCAAAGGTGATGGTAAGTGACACAGTCGTGACCAGGGGCCGTGTTGCATTTGGACTGGAGGATAAGTTTAATGTCTTGTGCTGAGGTGGGAGTGTTTATGTCGGAGGGGGGCAACTGCCCCAAGTACTGGAGACTAGGAGTAAGAGGAGTGACCGAGGTATCGGCACATTCCATGACGGTGGGGAAAAGAGAATAATCAAAGTGGGGATCATCGGGGATGGAGAAGACCTCGGAAAGGTGGGAAGCGAAGTGGTTGGCCTTACTGAGGTTGTCAGGAAGGGGTCGATCGTTATGGAGAAGTGGGTAGTGGGGAGCGGAAAGGGAACCAGTAAGGGGATGGAAGGCGGGCCAGTACTTGGAGGAGTTGATAGGGAGGGTGGCGTTGAGTGGTGTGCAGGTCTGGTGCCAGTCTCGGCGTTTCGTTGCTGTAATAAGGTTCCGTACGTGTCGCTGTATTTGCCGGTGGCATTGGAGTGTATCCCTGTCACGAGTGCGCAGGAAGGAGCGATAGAGGCGGCGGGATTCACGGAGGAGGAGGACAGCCCGTGGAGGGAGAGTGAGGCGGTGTGGGTGGATGGTTTTAGTAGGAACATGGGCCTCCACGGCGTCAGTAATTACCTTCTGAAGGAAGGACGAGGCGTGGATGTCGTCAGGACGGCGATAGGTAAGAGGGTGGCTTTCGACCTGGGTGGAGATGGAGTCCCAGTAGACATCCCAGTTGGCATGGTGATAGTCATGTACGACCTTGGGAGGGGGTGCAGGGTGCGGAGCCAGAGGGGGGTGGTGAGCAGACGTTATGGTGAGAAGGACAGGGAGGTGATCGCTACCTGTGGGGTCAAGGACGGCGACACCAATACGCCTAAGGAGGTTGGCGGAGGCAATGACAACATCGGGGGTGGTGTCACTTTCGGGTCGGGTGTGCTGCGGAAGGGGAACAAAGTCACCATGGATCGTGGAGAGGAACTGATGCCACCGCCGAAGGGCAGCAGGAGTGCGGCTATGGATGTTGAGATCGGCGGCAATCACATAGATGGAGAAGGTGCGGTCAATGTGTGAGATGAAGTCATAAGGAAGAGGAGCAGTGGAGCGGACATAGATGGTGACACAGGTAATGGTGAGGAAGGAGAAGAAAACGCTAAGGATAAGGTGTTCGGCGGGGTCATTGAGGAGAGTTTGTGGCCGGACGGGGATATGCTTAAGGTTGCCAATCGTGACTCCACCCTGTGCACGAGGACCAGGAGCGTCAGTGCGGTGGAGGACATAGGGAGAGGTGCGGATAGAATGGTGGGGCTGGAGAAAGGTTTCGTTCAAAAGGAAGGTGTCGACCTGGTGGTGGGAGAGGGTGTGCATGAGGAGGTATTTGTTGGAGCAGAAGGAGCAAATGTTTTGGAAGTGGATGCGATACTCATGCCACGCCATGGCAGGAAGGAGGGGGGGGGGAGAAGAGAGGGAAGGGAAGAGACTTAAACTAGGGTGTCGAGGCAGGTGAAGGTGAAGTGGGCTTGGTTGTGGGAGTAAGTGGCGAAGGTGTTGAGGTGGAAAACGGAGCGAGCGGGAAGGGAGATTTGTTGGAAGGTGCGGGGGCACTGAAAAGGGTGAATGTTTTGGAGTACAACGGTAAGGAACCGGATGATGTCCTCGGCCATGGGGGGGTGGACGGAGGGAATTGTTGGGATGGACAGGGGGATTGATGGGACGAACTGGGACTGTAAGCTCAGGGGTGGCTGGAGGGGGTTTAGCTTTACACTTGTGGGAGTAGGTGGGATGGAGGCCATTGTAGGAGCAGTGAGGTTGGGGCAGTTCTTAAGAAAGAGGGAGGCCTTGCAATGGGGACAGGTGGGGGGTTTTTTGCAGTTGGGAGTCAGGTGGTCATTGTATATCAGGCACCGCTGGCAACGGTAGGATTTGGGAGGGGATTTGGAGGATTCAACAGGGTGGCGACGGTGATATATCAGGGCACCCTGGGTGAGGAGATGGTCAATGGATGGGGCGGATTCAGAGAATACCCGCATGAGGTAGATGGGACCAGAGGCATTGTGGATACGGCGAGCAGAGCGGATTTCCAAGTCCGGGTGAGAGTTCAGTTGTGACAACACTTCATCCTCTGTGATCACCGAGCTGAGCTCCGTGATCACAGCGGTGTAGGTGGGGGGGCGACGGGGAGGCTGGGGCTGACGAGGAGTGGAAGTGGAAAGGAAGGGTGTCAGAGAGGCGTGGAGGCCAAACATAGCTCATGGGAGTTTTTGCAGGAGGTCTGTGTGAAAGGATGGGGACGGGGACTTGATAAGGACTGAGTCCCTGCGGGGAATGAGTTGGGAGATGGGAGCACCAGGTAAGTACTTTCGTATCTCCACAGCGAGGGTACGAGTGTCGAGGAACTTAGGATCGGGAGTTGGCAGGACAAAGGTGTGGAGGGTGGGGGCCAAGGTACGGGTGGCAGGAGGAGGAGTGGTGTCTGTGGAGACGGCAGGAGGAGGGGGAGGTAGTGTTGACTTTTTGTTGGAAGTGGTGGGAGCAGAGTCGGTAATGACGCGCTTTTGTGGTTTTTTGGAGACTGGAGGCTGGGAGGAGGGGAGAGGGACGGGGAGGAGAGGGAGGTGGCAGGTGGCAGATCCCTGTGGTGTAGTGGAGGCACCAAGAGAAGCTGCCGGTTCAGTGGTGGCGATGGTGGCTCGGCGCGACATGATGCGTGCGGGAGATGCAGATGATGAAGTGACAGAGTGGGTGAGAGAGGCGAAACCAACCACCTGAGGGGCGGCAGCAGAGGCGTACGTGAGGGCGGGGATAGTAGTGGGAGCTGTTGAGGGTATGGAGGCTGGAGGAAGGGTGTAGAGGTGTGGGTATATAGCAGGGGAGGAGATAGGGGGATGGGTAAGTGGGGGAAGGGAAGGGGAGGTGTAAGGAGGGAGGCCAGGGGCGGCACTCCAGGAAGTGATTGTGGGAGAGGGGGAGGGGGAGGTGGACAGTGGAGGTGGGAGTATTCATAGCAGACGAACGGCGACGGACAGACGGACGGGCAGCAGGCGGCGGCTGCGGCGGCAATGGTCGGCGACGAACAGACGGACGGACAGCAGGCGGCGGCGGCAGCGGTTACGGCGACGGCGATGCACAGCGAGCAGGCAGGCGGACGGACGAACAGCTACAGCAACAGCAACAAGCGGCGGGCGGGCAGACAGACAGACAGACCGACTGACAGACAGACAGACACAATCTTCAGAGACGGAGATTCCACCCTGAGAGTAGCTCAGGCTTTGCAATCTGATGCTTTCGAAGGAGGGTATCCAACCCTCTAGATGCTGGCCTAGGTTTTTTTTTCTTTATTGTGATTGTAAACACCTTATACAAAGGCGGTCTGTCAGCAGCACAATACGCCGCTCTTCAGCCTTGAGTTTGACAACAAGTAGTACGTAAAGGTGGCACAGAGGAGACAGTCAAAACGGTGGGCAAAAAATGTAGACATTAAAAATCGAAAAAACATGGAGCCGCTCACGCTGGACGAGAAACATCACTAACACTAGGTGACATGGTGCACATAACATGGATGATGGCGACGGCACGTGAACGGTGGTGGCGTGACGGCAAACAACACTACACACAAACGAAGGCACACACACGAAACACTGATGGCGATGATCTCCGGTGCGCGAATGTTCACTGAGCGTGTGCGAGTCCGGGGACCTGCCAAGAGAGGAGAAGGAGGAAGGGGTATGGGAGAGGGAGAGGGGAGAGCAGAGATGCCATGGGTAGAGGAGAGAGGGGGAGGGAGGAAGGGGGAGGGGAAGCCCGGGGGAAGAGGGGAGGAGGGAGGGGACAGGGGGAAAAGGAGAGAGAAGGGAAGGGAAGTGAAGGGAGGGACGGTGCCTAAAGGAAAGGACACAGGAAGTGGGGGGGGGGAGGATCAAAGTTGATAGGAAGGGTAGATGGAGGGGAGGAGGCCATCATCAGGGAGGGGAAGCTGGCGGAAGCCACCTTGGGAGAGGGTAAGAAGGGTGGAGAGATGGAGACCGGGTGGGACGTGGGAATACAGGCACGGCAGTGGGTGGGGGTGGGAGAGGATTGGTGAGACAAGCGGATGAGGAGGATCGAGTTTGCGGGAGGTGTACAGGATCCGTATCCTTTCAAGGAAGAGGAGGAGGTGGGGGAAGGGGATGAGATCATACAGGATCCGCGTGGGGGAGGGGAGACGGATGCGATAGGTGAGGCGGAGAGCATGGCGTTCAAGGATTTGGAGGGATTTATAAAAGGAAGGGGGGGTGGAGATCCAGGCCAGATGGGCGGAACAAAGGATAGGGCGGATGAGGGATTTATAGGTGTGGAGGATGGTGGAGGGGCTGGCCTAGGGCAGAGCGGGTCCCTATATACGAAACCGGAGGGAGCAGCTATTGGCCGCTGTCTGCACGTGGCTTAGCGGTGGCGCCCTCACTGCGCGAGAGCCGCTGCGTGGAATAGCCGCCGCGGAGGCGGAGCCCTCTATGGGCTGACCACGTCCATTTGTTCTGCCGCGTGTTCGACTTCCGCGGCGGAAGGTACTAGATTCTGTATGTGCGCATATCGTTATCCCATGACTTTTGTCGCCTCTGTGTACAAGGTGGCAGACATGTACTGAAGCAATCTGTAAATGCGAAAGTTCTAACGGCATCTTGACATGCTCACTGTGCGCTCAGAACTGAAAAGTATGGTGTGACACGGTAAATGGGCATACTAGAGACATAGCACAACACATCTTCGAATAGCTTGAGCTGGTTTTCACTGTCGTTTTGATTTCGTGACCAGTCAGAGGCTAAAAAAAAAACAAACAAAAAAAAAAAAAAAACTCGTATCAGAGGGAAGCCTCCTGTGCACGATTATTTTTTTGTCCGGTGTGCTTACCTCGCTTATAATATTACTAGTTAAATTTGGTCAAAACTGTCTCAGAATGCTTACACTGAAAGACTCCTAAAAGGTTAATATTTTTGAATCTTTAATAGAGGGTGTTTATAAATAACTATCGGGGTTTTAACGTTTTATAAAATTTATTATTATATTAAACTTACAGCTATAAATGATATGTCAAATGAAAGAGCAACTGCCGGCCGAAGTGGCCGTGCGGTTAAAGGCCCTGCAGTCTGGAACCGCAAGACCGCTAGGGTCGCAGGTTCGAATCCTGCCTCGGGCATGGATGTTTGTGATGTCCTTAGGTTAGTTAGGTTTAACTAGTTCTAAGTTCTAGGGGACTAATGACCTCAGCAGTTGAGTCCCATAGTGCTCAGAGCCATTTGAACCAAAGAGCAACTCAAACAGTTTTACCAAGAACCTTATAAATGTTCAATGTGAGCACTACTTGTCACACGGCACACATCAAGTCTATAGCTGAGTTCTTCCCAAACGTTAATAAGTGTGTCTTCAGTGATTGTAGCAACAGCTGCTTCAATCCGGTTTCTTAATTCAGGGAGGACTGCTGGTAGCGGAGGCACGCACACATGATCCTTGATGAAACCCCAAAGGAAAGAAATCGCATGGCGTTAGGTCGGGTGAACGTGGAGGCCATGCAAAGCAAGCCCTGTCATTGGGCCTCTTGCGGCCTATCCAGCGCTTGCGTACAGTGAAGTTCAACCAATCGCGTCCTTCGCTATGCCAGTGAACATTTATAAGGTTCGTGGTAAAACTGTTTGAGTTGCTCTTTCATTTGACATATCATTTATAACTGTAAGTTGAATGTAATAAATATTATAAAGCGTTAAAACCCCTTTATTCCTTTTGTAAATACCCTGTATTAAACAATAAAAAGTTCGAAGTCCTCCACATGATTATTAAAAAGAATCCTTTAAATGTCTGTTACACGACAAGTCACACAATTCATCTAAATATTTACGAATTGCTGTTACGAACAGCTTAAATGGGAATCACCACACTGAAAATATAGTGAAGAAGATGAGCCAAAGAGTTCGTTTTATTGACAGAAGATTTAGAAGATGCAACAAATTAACTACAGAGGCAGCCGATATGACGCCTGTTCTTCCTCTTTTGGAGTACTGCTTTGCAGTATGGGATTGTTACTAAACAGGAACGCCAGAGGGCGACAAAAATTTTGAAAGAAGCACAGCTCGTTTTGTGTTATTTCGAAGTAGGGGAGAGATTCTCACGGACATGATAAGCGAGTTGCTGTGAACATCGTTATAACAACGACGTTTTCCGTTGCAGCGCGACCTTTTCACGAAAATTCAGTTCACGGGAAAGTATTTTGTTCACTATCATCTATACAGGGAAAAACACTATCGTAATAAGACAAAACAGAGCGCGCACGGAAAGATTCAGGTTTTCATTTTCCTCAATTCTTTTTGAGAGTGGAGAGATCGAGCAATTGTCTAAAGGTGGTTGCTGAATCGCCTGTCATCCACTTAAGCGTGAACTGCAGAATAGTCATGTAGACGTAGATTTAGATGCAGAACCCAGTCTTCGCACCACTTGGTCTTATTCCATAGGGAACATCGTGCAAATTGGTCGGGTGGGAAGCGCTCGTCCACTTGGTACGGAATGACGCAGAAGCGGTTTACGAAAACCGCAGCAGACCCAGATCTCGATGGACATAAGGAGATTTGAACCCTAATCCTCTTGCTAAATCTGTCTCGGTGATACTGGGGAGTAGCATACTCGCAAATACCCCGAGAAGACGTGTGGGGAGTACCCCGCAGCCGAGGACAGTTCTGACAAATCACAGACGACTCGTCACGGAAATGTCGAGCGCTTCCCCTGTGTTCGTCAGTGGCAATCACCATCACTTCAGAGGCCTCGACCCGTCGTGACCCCCCCTACGAAAACACACACTGCCTGCGGACCGTACGAGAGCTGTTAATTTCACCAGCGCGGAACAAACACCTTTTTTTTTTATAAATACTCTGACGTTTTCAGGTGCGCCTCTGCGACAAACACGATAATTAACAAGACGCGTAACGAATTCGGCTATTTGTAAAAAGCAAACAAACTCTGCTTGTCCTGCTCAGTTAAATAGCGAAACAGCATGTGCAAATAAATAATTGTTTCATATTAGCGCGATATTTGCCATCTGCAGCGCCGGACCACGTAAATGGACGACAATTTTGTGTCGGTTTACCATTAATTTTAATTCGACCGTGGTTGCTTCCCGGCTCTGTAATTGAATTGCTCGTCACGTGGAAAATATTCATCTCGTTGTTGTTTCGCGCATGTTTTGATAACTTCGGCTGCTAATTTTTTTACAACCGTTCGTGTTCTTTCCGAAGAATGGACGTCATTAGTCAAATGCAGAGAGATTCGTGTGTCAGTTTGTTTGCATTGTTAAACTATTCGATGTGCAGAGTGAATAAGTGACTCTGTTTTAATCGTGTAGTGTGGTTTCGTCTTTGTTACTTGAGCGCTCGAAATTAATTTTTTTTTTTTTTTTCTTTATTGTAATTTGGACACCCCATACAAGGTGGGCTGGCAGCGGAACAGTGTACTCCGCTCTTCAGCCATAAGCAGTACAAGAAAAAAGAAAGGGAGACAGACAAGTAACAGAATGGCGGGTAAAAAACAGGAGATACAATAGTTAAAAAACATGAAGCCGTTCACACTTGACGGAACAAACAAGAAAAACCGTCGGCACTGGGCACAAACACTGACGAGGTAGATGACACACGTGAACGAAGGAGCGTGGACGGCGAAAAACACTGAGGCACAGACACGACGGCACAGACACTAATCCGAGGGCGATGATCTCCGGCGCGCGAAAGTTCACGATGCGTGTGCGAGTCCGGGGACCTGCCAAGAGAGGAGGAGGAGGAGGAGGAGGAGGAGGAGGAGGAGGAGGAGGGGGAGAGGGAAAGCGAGAGGGGAGAGCAGGGACGCCACGGGCTGGGGAAAGAGGGGGGAGAGAGGAAGGGGGAGGGGAAGCCCGGAAGAAGAGGGGTGGAGGGAGGGGATGGGGAAAAGGAGAGAGAAGGGAAGGGAAGAGAAAGGAGGGAGGGTGCCGCAGGGAAAGGACACCAGGAGGGAGGGGGGGCAGGGTCAAAGTTGATAGGAGGGGTAGATGGAGGGGACGAGGACATCATCAGGGAGAGGGAGCTGGCGGAAACCACCTTGGGAGAGGGTAAGGAGGGTGGAGAGATGGAGACCGGGTGGGACATGGGAGTACAGGCGCGGCAGCGGGCGGGGGTGGGAGAGGATCGGGGAGACGAGCGGGTGAGGAGGATCGAGTTTACGGGAGGTGTAGAGGATTCGTAGCCTTTCGAGGAAGAGGAGGAGGTGGGGGAAGGGGATAAGGTCATACAGGATCCGCGTGGGGGAAGGGAGACGGATGCGATAGGCAAGGCGGAGAGCATGGCGTTCAAGGATTTGGAGGGATTTATAAAAGGAAGGGGGGGCGGAGATCCAGGCTGGATGGGCGTAACAGAGGATAGGGCGGATGAGGGACTTATAGGTGTGGAGGATGGTGGAGGGGTCCAAACCCCACGTTCGGCCGGAAAGGAGCTTGAGGAGACGGAGTCGGGAACGTGCCTTGGCTTGGATTGTCTGGAGATGGGGAGTCCAGGAGAGGCGACGGTCGAGGGTGACGCCAAGGTACTTAAGGGTGGGGGTGAGAGCAATGGGACGGCCATAAACGGTGAGATAGAAATCAAGGAGGCGGAAGGAGGGAGTGGTGTTGCCTACAATGATCGCCTGGGTTTTGGAAGGATTGACCTTGAGCAACCACTGGTTGCACCAAGCGGTGAACCGGTCAAGATGGGATTGGAGAAGGCGTTGGGAGCGTCGCAGGGTGGGGGCAAGGGCAAGGAAGGCGGTGTCATCGGCAAACTGGAGAAGGTGGACAGGGGGTGACGGCGGCGGCATGTCCGCCGTGTACAACAAGTACAGAAGGGGGGATAGGACGGAGCCTTGGGGCACACCGGCGGAGGGGAAAAAGGTGTAGGAATCGGTGTTATGGATGGTGACATAGGAAGGACGGCGGGAGAGAAAGGAACCGATCAGACGAACGTAGTTAATGGGAAGGGCGAAGGTTTGGAGCTTGAAGAGGAGACCGGAATGCCATACGCGGTCATATGCGCGTTCGAGGTCAAGAGAGAGGAAGATTGCGGAGCGACGGGAATTGAGCTGTTCGGAAAGGAGATGAGTGAGGTGAAGGAGAAGATCGTCGGAAGAGAAGGACGGCCGAAAGCCACACTGGGTAACGGGGAGGAGGCGGTGCTGGCGGAGATGCTGGTGGATGCGGCGGGTGAGGATAGATTCCAGGACCTTGCTGAAGACCGAGGTAAGGCTGATGGGACGGTAGGAGGAGATGGCGGACGGCGGTTTGCCAGGTTTGAGGAACATGAGGATACGGGAGGTTTTCCACAGGTCGGGGTAGTAACCGGTGGACAGGACTACATTGTAGAGCCTGGCCAGGGTGGAGAGAAAAGAGACAGGAGCTTCACGAAGGTGTCGGTAGGTGACACGATCGTGACCAGGAGCGGTGTTGCGTTTGGTGCGGAGTGTATCGATGAGATCCTGTGTGGTGATGGGGGCATTAAGGTCCGTGTGTGGAATGTTGTCCAAGTACTGGAAACCAGGAGCGAGGGGAGGGACAGAGGTGTCAGTTCGATCGCGGATATCTGGGAAGAGGGAGTAATCGAACTGGGGATCATCAGGGATGGAAAACACATCGGACAGGTAGGAGGCAAAGTGATTGGCCTTACTAAGGGCGTCAGGGAAGGGGTGATCATCGTGGAGAAGAGGATAGTAGGGGGAGGGTTTAGTTCCGGTAAGGCGACGGAAGGCGGTCCAGAACTTGGACGAGTTTATAGGGAGGGTAGCATTTAAACGGGTGCATGTCTGTCGCCAGTCCCGGCGTTTCTTGGCCGCGAGCAAATTTCGAATGTGTCGCTGTAGTTGCCGGTGACGTCGTAGGGTGTCCGGGTCACGCGTGCGGAGGAAGGCACGGTAGAGACGACGGGATTCACGGAGGAGGAGGACGGCCTGTGGTGGTAAGGTAGGACGGTGGGGGTGGACGGCAACAGTAGGGACGTGGGCCTCCACGGCCTCAGACAAGGTCTGCTGGAGAAAGGAGGCGGCATGGGTGACATCATCGGGACGGCGGTAGGCGAGAGGGTGGCTATCGACCTGAGTGGAGAGGGTATCCCGGTAGGCATTCCAGTTGGCACGGGAATAGTCATGGATGTACTTAGGGGGAGGGTCATGACGAGGGTCGGGGCGGGGGCGACGGCCGTCTGACACGGTGAGGAGGACAGGGAGATGGTCGCTACCAATAGGCTCCAGGACATCCACCGTAATGCGACCAAGGAGGTTGGGGGAGGAGAGGATAACATCGGGAGTGGAGTTGGATTCGGGACGGGTGTGCTGGGGGATGGGGATGAGGTCGCCTTGAAGGGAGGAGAGGAACCGATGCCACCGCCGTAACTGGGCAGCGGAGCGACTGTGGATGTTGAGGTCGGCGGCGATCACATAGGAGGAGAAGGTACGGTCGATGTGGGAGAGGAAGTCGAAAGGAAGAGGGGCGTTGGGGCGGACATAGATGGTGGCACAGGTAATGGTAAGGCCGGGGAAGAAGAGACTAAGGATCAGGTGTTCGGTGGGGTCGGGAAGGAGAGGCTGGAGCCGAACGGGGATCTGGCGGTGGTGGCCAATGGCAACTCCGCCACGCGCAACTGGGAGGGGATTATCGGAGCGGTGGAGGAGATAGGGGGAGGTGTGGATGGAGTGGTGGGGTTGGAGGAAGGTTTCATTAAGGAGGAAGGCATCCACACGGTGGGTAGCAAGGGTGTGCAGGAAGAGGTTCTTGTTGGCGGGAAGGGAGCGGATATTGTTGAAAAGGATACGATGCTGTCGCGCCATTGGAAGGACTTAGACGAGGGTGTCAAGGCGGGAGAAGGTGAAATGGGCCTGGTTATTGGAAAAGGTGGCGGACATTTTAAGGTGGAATATGGAACGGGCGGCGAGGGAGATCTGTTGTAAGGTGTGGGGGCGCTGAAAGGGATGGACGTTTTGGAGGACAATGGTGAGGAACCTGATGATGTCCTCAGCAGTGGGGGGGGGACGAAGGGAATTGCCAGGAGGGGTGGGGGCGTCCAGGGGACGGACAGGGACGGTGAGTTCAGGAGTGGTAGGAGGAGGCCGGGCTTTACATTTTTGGGAGTAGGTGGGGTGGGGGAGGCTGCAGGTATTACAGGAGGGAGGGGATTGGAGGTTGGGGCACTGCCGGAGGAAGTGCGCTTGCCGACAATGCGGGCAGGTGGGGGCCTCGCGGCACTCGGCTGTTGGATGTGCATTGTAGCGCAGACATCTCTGGCAGCGCAGGGATTGAGGGGGGGAACGGGAGGGGTCGACTTTGAACCGCTGATTGAAGAGGAGGGCACCCTCCTTCAGGAGACGGTCAATGGAGGGGGCGTCCTCAGAGAAAACCCGCATAAGGCGGGTGGGGCCGGTCGCGTTGAAAATGCGGCGGACTGCCCGCACCTCCAGGGTGGGATGGGCCTTCAGCTCCGCCAGCACCTCCTCCTCCGTGATCGACGGGCTAAGCCGAGTGATCACGGCGGTGAGGGTCGGCGGGCGACGCGGGGGTTGGGGTTGGCGGGTAGGAGAAGGGGAGGGAGCAGGGGTGAGGGTGGCGTGAGGACCAAAACGGGTGATGGGGAGGCGGGAGAGGATGTCAGTATGGAGGGTGGGGCTGGGGGAGGAGATAAGAACAGAATCCCGTCTGGGAGTAAGGAGAGATATGGGGGCGCCAGGGAAATGTTGGCGGAGGAGGAGGGAGAGATTCCGGGCCTCGAGGAAGGAAGGATCGGGATGGGACAGGAGATATTTGTAGAGACCGGGTGGGGAGGAGGAGGAGGAGGGAGCGGGGCCTGGTGGGGAGACGTCCATGGCATTTTGGGGTGGGGAAGGGGGGCGGGGTGGAGCCTTTTTAGGAGCAGAGGAAGTGGAGGCGCCACTAGGGCGTTTGACAGCGGCAGATGGGCGGGTGGTGACATGAGGGACGGGAACGATGGGGAGGTGGCGGGAAGGGACAGGTCCCGGCACGGACGCAGCAGTCGGCGCCGGAGAGAGTGACTGTGACGGTGCAGGCGAATGTGGCAGTGATGGTGATGGTGACGATGACGGTGGCGGCGGTGATGGCGATGGCGACGGCGACGGGGAGAGCTGGGCGTGGGCAGTGGCCCGACGGGCCACCACCCTAGCCGGAGCTGCAGTGACAGGCTGGGGGAGTGGGGGGAAAGGATCAGAACGAGAGGAAGAGGCGGGAGAGGGGGCGACAAAGAGCGAGGGCGAAGGGATAGAGAGGAGGGGAGGGATGGAAGGAGGGGGGTGGGACTGGGCACACCAAGTGATAGTGGTGGTGGCGGCGGAAGGGGACGTATACACGATGGCGGTGGTGGTAGTAGTGACGGTGGTGGTGGGGGCGGACATGACGACAAGAAGAAGAAAGAAAAACACAGCACTAAAGGGACAGGACACACAGGGAGACGACGGACGGCGACGGCGACGGCGACGGCGACGGCGACGGCGACGGCGACAACGACGGCGAGAGGCAGGGACGCTGCTGCCGCGGACTGGGCCGGGGCGGCGGCGGCGGCGGCTGCTGCTGCTGCTGCTGCTGCTGCTGCTGCTGGCAGGACTGCTGCTGGCTGGACTGCTGCTGCCACCGGAGGGCTGGCTGGCTGGCTGGCTGGCTGGCTGGCTGGCTGCGGGACCACCGCTGCAGGCCGGGACCGGGAACTGCTGCTGGCTGGCTGGCTGGCTGGCTGGCTGGCACCTGTAACCCTAGCACTTCGATTAGCGCGAAAACGGCACTATCGAAGGGCGGTAACCTTTCGGTGTACCGCCGGAGATGCTCGAAATTAAAAGAGCATTCCGTATTTGTACAACAAATATGAAATGCGTACTTTTAATGCACTCTCACTAGAGTACAATATTTTTAAAGTGTGTCCTGAGAAAAGTGATGGAGAAATATCATAAACAGATTTGTAAAGAATATTTTTGTACACGAGGACAGTAATTGTCTACCAGAGCTGATTTTATAAAATAAACTCGTGAATATTTCAGCAGCAATGTGGTACACAGCCAAAACAAATTTTCTGAATACCAACAGTCTGTCGCACTGACTGTCGTCAACCGGATTGAAAAATACTTTTATTTGTTCTTCACTAAGCGTGGTTTCACCTGTGTAGCTATTTTCAATTGTGTAAGTGTGTACAGGGTGTTTGCTAATTGTACAGTGGTGTGCTGAAAAGTAGCGTCTCGAATTTTTTTCTGTTCTCAATAACGGTTGAAGTGTTACGTGTCATGCTTATTACTCGGTCGCTTTGCAGCCTCACTGATGCAAGTTACAGCCTTCTGCCACTAGAGGGCTCTGAATTGTAGAGTGTAACATGGCAGTGTGTAATATAACTATGTCGATGCGTGAGAAACAGCGTGCTGTAATAGAGTTTCGAATTCGAAGAGTTCTTTCACGCTTGGAGCACCCTGTCTTCCAGCTTGATAATGCCACATCACACACGAGCGCTGCGCCATCTGCCTTAGGTGTACTGTCATTCTACAGTGACGGTATCAACAAACTGGTCTCGCGTTGGCAAAAATATTTTCCTTGCCAGGGTGACTAAATAGAGCAATAAATATGTAAACATGACGAATGTTAGTGTTAATAACGTTCCTTTTATTTAAAAAGCTTTAAGAGTTTTCACATAAAATTTTTGGCGGCATTACTTTTCAGTACGCCCACGAAGGTACAATCGGAAGAGGCGAGTAGAGGACGATGAAACAAACAAATTAAATGCGAACATTTTGGGTTAGGCTTTACCGTCACTGTTATTAACATTAAATGAAACAAGAAGTTTACTGTTACACTCACTGTTTATTTATTTCCACGACGCGTTTCAAAGGTTTAGACCTCCATCATCAGGTGGATATACATTTGTTAAAATGACATATCTGTTTGTGTTGTGTTACGATTTTTGGAGGAACTTGTGGCACTGCCTAGTGGCGAAACAACACACTATTTCAGAACATGGTTTTGGATTTCTTTTGATAAAATCAAACGTATATCTAACGGTAAATATAAAAGAAGCAAAATGAAAGTGCCTCCAGTGGTCACAGGTTCCTTTCACTGTTGTAACACATCACATGTACATTGTCATATTTTTTAAACAAATATGGCGTCTGGAAACTACTGCGTCCATGGATCGTATAGCAGAAGAGAAATCATTATCACAAAGTGCAAAGAATATTTAACGTAACAGCAATAGTACAGAATAAATTTTAAAGGATTTGGAAGTGTCTGTTTTGATGCGTCGAATACATGCAACCTTTAGGCAGTTATTACATGTAACAGATATAATCTTAAGACCTCTTGCCTTGTAAAGTTTGCCCTCATACAATCACTCTTTCCACCCTCTCTCCCCCTCTCATTTTCTCTTTACTACCCTCTGCCTCCAGCCTTTCACATCCATCCATGAATTCCAACCAAAATTGTTATTTGTGTATAATTTTACCACTGTAGTCAGTATGATTACTGTACTTAAAGTTTGTAATATTTCACCTGACTGTATAAACGAGTATGGACTTTAAGCTATTTTAACTGGTCAAAATCGGATTATATACCACCTGAGGTATTTTTTCCAGCGCATGTACTTTTTGATAATGTTTTCTCTTCTGCTATACGATCCTTGCACGCAGTAGTTTCCAGACGCCATATTTGTTTACAAAATATGACATTGTACATGTGATGTGTTACGACAGTGAAAGGAACCTGTGTCCACTGGAGGTACTTCATTTTACTTATTTTATGTTTACCGTTAAATATACGTTTAATTTTATCAAAAGAAACCCAAAACCATGTTCTGAAATAGTGTTTTTGTTTCTCCACTAGGCAGTGCCACAAGTTCCTCCAAAAATCGTAACACCACACACACACACACAAATGTCATATTAACAAATGTATATCCACCTGATGATGGAGGATTAAACCTTTGAAACGCGTCGTGGATATAAATAAACAGTGACTGGTAACAGCAAACTTGTTGTTTCATTTAATCAAGCAAATACTGCTAATAATCACAGGTCTGGAAACCAGTGTTACGACTATGAAAATGAAATATACATGAACTCTTTGTAACTGAGTCCCCGAGGATCCAACCGCAAGTATGAGGACAAACACGTTCCAACGAGTGTTCCGAATGGCCACTGTTCGTTACCTCATTGATGCCCGTTTCTCATTGAACCCCAGGCATGTTCAGAATGCACTGACAACCATCTTCTCAATGAGTTCCCGGAGTTCATCGACATTATCAACAGGGACGGAATACATCAAAGTTCTTAATCATCATCACTCACACACAAAAAAGAACATCTAAAATTCTCAAATCGGGTGACATGAGACGTCATCGTATTTTCCAACCACAACCGATACGCTTGTTGTCGAAGATGCGTAATACATCCCGAAAAGCCATATCAAAGTATGTCGGTGCATTATCGGACATGTACCGCATACGCAAACTGTCACCAGAAAGTGCAGCATAACCGTAGCCTTAGAAACATTTTTTGCGCCGTTGGCATGACTGCCCCTATGCATACGTCGTAACGAGGATACTGTTAGGTTCCAGACCTATGTTTATTGGGATTATTTGCTTATTTCATTGTCCTGTAATAGCCTCACCACATTTAAATCTACGTCTACACCCATATTCTGCAAACCGCTGTGAAGTAAATGACAGAGGGTATGATCCATCTTACCAGTTATTAGGGGTTTCCAGTTCCATTCACGTATGGAGTGTCCGAAGAATGACTGTTTAAATGCCACTGTGAGTGCTGTAATTAGTCTGATCTTGCCTTCACGATCCCTACGGGAGCGATGTGTAAGGGGGTGTAGTATTTGCTTAGTCATCATTCAAAGCCGTTTTCTGAAGCTTCCGAAGTACGCTTTCTCTGGATTGTTTACGTGTATTTCACGAGCCTGCCAGTTCAATTCTTTCATCATTTCTGTGACACTCGCACAGTTAAAAAAAACGACAAACCTGTGACCATTCGTGCTGCTCTTTTCTGTGTACAGGATGATAGTACAGATATTTTTATTGATGACTGAGGACAGTGCACTGAACAACAATACATCCGTGTTTACTTCATTTGTAGCTATTACGAGTGGTATGTTTTCGGGTTGGTTAGTACCTGAAAGTGTGCATGATACAATCAAGCCATTAATATGTTTTCACTGAGCAGCAGGTCAGGTGCTGAAGTGCGGACGCAAAAAGGACAATCTATATTGACAGGCATAGGTCACTTCACGGCCCACTTACGACCGTGCAGAAAGCATCAGATTGTAATTTATCTGATGTGTTTGTAGAAAGACTGTTAGATGCAGAGAAAAAACACTGAAAACGCTGAAGTGTACACATACTAAGGTACCAATATCACAATATCTGTACCTGTCAGTCCAATCAAGTACAGGCCCCACACACTTGAGGAACATACTAGGATGGGTCACGTGAGTAATTTGTAAGAGGTCTCCTTTATACGAGGGTGAGTCAAATGAAAACTTTAAATATTTTTTTAAATATTATTTACTGTGCAGAAGTGGTACAAAGTTGTATCAATTTTCAACATAATCTCCCCCACGCTCAATTCAGGTCCTCCAGCGCTTACAAAGTGCATTAATTCCTTTAGAAAAAAATTATTTTGGTAGTCCGCGCAACCACTCATGCATCACGTGGCGTATCTCTCCATCAGAACGGAACTTCTTTCCTCCTATTGCGTCTGTGAGTGGTCCAAACATATGGAAATCGCCTAGGGCAAGGTCTGGTGAGTATGGTGGATGAGGAAGACACTCAAAATGCAGGTCTGTGATCGTTGTAACTGTTGTACGGGCGGTGTGGGGCCTTGGATTGTCATGCTGCAAAAGGACACTTGCTGACAGCAATCCACGTCGCTTTGATTTGATTGCAGGCCGCAGATGATTTTTTAGGAGATCTGTGTATGATTTACTGGTGACAGCGGTCCCTCTAGGCATGCAATGCTCCAAAATGACGCCTTTTTCGTCCCAAAAGAGAGTCAGCATAACCTTCCCTGCTGATGATTCTATTCGAAACTTCTTTGGTTTTGGTGATGAGGAATGGCGCCATTCCTTGCTCGCTCTCTTCGTGAAGTGAACCCAGGTTTCGTCCCCAGTAACGATGCTTGCAAGGAAGCCATCACCTTCTCGTTCAAAGCACCGAGGAAGTTCTTCACAAGCATCAACACGTCGTTCTCTCATTTCAGGAGTCAGCTGCCGTGGCAGCCATCTTGCAGACACTTTGTGAAACTGGAGCACATCATGCACAATGTGGCGTGCTGACCCATGACTGAACTGTAAACATACTGCAATGTCATTCAGTGTCACTCGGCGATTTTCCTTCAATATGGCTTCAACTGGTGCAATGTTCTGTGGAGTCACAACTCGTTGTGCCTGACCTGGACGCGGAGCATCTTCCACTGAAGTCACACCATTTGCGAACTTCCTACTCCATTCGTAGACTTGCTGCTATGACAATCATGCATCACCGTACTGAACTTCATTCGTCGATGAATTTCAATAGGTTTCACACCTTCACTACGCAAAAACCGAATAACAGAACGCTATTCTTCCCTGGTGCAAGTCGCAAAAAAATGGCTCTGAGCACTATGGGACTCAACTGCTGTGGTCATCAGTCCCCTAGAACTTAGAACTACTTAGACCTAACTAACCTAAGGACAGTATACACATCCATGCCCGAGGCAGGATTCGAACCTGCGACCGCAGCAGCCGCACGGCTCCGGACTGCGCGCCTAGAACCACGAGACCACCGCGGCCGGCGCAAGTCGCAAGTGGGGCGGCCATCTTTATATTGATACTCCAACGGTATGTGTGCATATGCACTATGCTGCCACCTACAGGCCATTCTGCACGCTGTTTGTAGCACGCTTACCAACTTTCAGGATAATGGCGCGAAATTTCGATTTGTTATTACAGATTTAAGGTTTTCATTTGACTCACCCTCGTAGAGTGATTGTATTTCCCAGTATTTTACCAGCAACCCCAAATCTGGTACCTGGTTTATCTACGACGGCGCCTATGTGATCGTTCCATTTCATGCCCTGCACGTTGTTATACCGAGCTATTTGTATGAGTTTCCTGATTCCAGCTGTGATTCACTGATATTGTAATCGTAGAATACTAAGTGTTTTCGTTTTGTGAAGGACGCAATTTTAAAGCAAGTTGTCAATCTTTGCACCACTTTGAAATCTTATCAGTATCTGACTGAATATTTGTGCACTTTCCTCAAGACTACATCATTGTACATAACTGCGCCATCTGCGAAAGGTATTGTCCACAAGGTCGTTAATATATAATACCAACATCTGGGGTCCCAGCATAATTCAGTGGGTAGCCCCGAAGTTACCTCTACATCTGTCATGTCTCCCTCTCCAAGACAACTTGCTGCGTCATCCCTACGAAGAAATCCTCAGTCCAGTCATAATTTTCGCTTTATTACCCCTACAATCGTACTTCTGGTAATAAGCGCAGGGGTGATACAGTCAAATGCTTTTCGCATATCTAAAAATACAGTATTTACCAGACTGCCTTGATCCATGACTTTCAGTATGTCATGTGCGAAAAGTGCGAGTTGGGTTTCACATGATCAGTGTTTCCGGAATCCGTTCTGACAGGCATGGAGGAGGTCCTTCTGTTTCAGATAGCTCATTACTTTTGAGCTCAGAGTATGTTATAAGATTCTTCAACAAATCTAATTCAAGGATACTGGACGGTAATTTTGTGGATCACTTCCGCTACCCTTCTTGTAAACGAGTGTGCCCTGTGCTTTCTTCCACCTACTAGGCGCGGTTTTTCGTTCCAGGGATCTACGATGGATTGTAGTTGACAGATGGAATAAATAAACTGCAAATTGTGCTTAGAATCTGATGGGATTCCATTGGGCCCTAGGTCTTTGACCAGTTTTATGAAATTCAGCAGTTTCTACCTGCCACTGCTACTAATATCTACTTCTCTCATCTTTTCAGTGGTAAGAGAATTAAACTGTGGCAATACTCGGTGGGACTTCTCTGTAAAAAATCTCAAAACAGAGTTAAGCATTTCTGATTTCGTTTTGCTGTCCACAACTTCCGTTCCTATATTGCACATGAACGCTGACTTTGGTGCTACTTACAGCCTTTACATGGGGCTAGAATTTCTTTGTGTTTTGTGAAAGATGATTCTGTATCTGTCTAGTACTATGATTTGTTTCATACCTATTATGCAGTAGCCTCTGTGTCTTAGTAGTAACTGTGTACCACGGATGGGTCCCTCCAACCAAAAACTGATCTGCTCTTTTAAACTTGAGCGATAGCTCCTGTCCTGAGCTAATAGTTTCAAGTTCCTCATTGAAATATGACACTACTGCTTCTTTATCTAGTTTACTGAACCTGTCGATATTTCTACTTGTGTTAGTTGCCCTCTGTACTTTGATCCTTATTATTGCTATAACTATCTCTTGCTCACTGATATAGGTTTCAATGTGGACATGCCTCAGAGAGGTCAGGACTGTTTGTTGTCATTAGATCTAACATACTTCCATCCTTCTGTGACGAGTGAGGTTACAAACTATGTCTTCTAAGTAGTTTTCGGAGAAGTCATTTAGTAGTGTTTCACATAATGTCTTGGCGCACTGACAACACTGTAATTATTCCAATTGATTGTTGGGTGATGCCGGTATGATTGTTCCCACAACAATAAAATACCCTATAGTATAAATCGATCAGGAAGTAAAAACAGCTCACAGAAGGATACTGATAAGATTAATTACACCGTATCGAACGCCTTCCCCAGATGCTGTATTCATTATTCTTAGGGTCTGGCGAGTAGGTTATATCACGCGCTGGAGGGCTGTGTTGTATTGGCTGTGAAGAAGAGACAGAGAGAAAGTGGAAGCCATTTTACGAGAATACGCAGACAGAAATTTGGAAATAATGGGCAAGTTACCATTAGAGGAGCCTAGAAGTTTAGGAAAGGAGCTTTAACGGAAGACGAATGTATGAATTATTTCAAAATGCTGAAGAAAAGATCTTGGGCTATACTTATGCGTCAACAGGTTCGGTTCATTTTATAAGTGGACACAGTCGATATCCCTTCTACCTGAAAAGGATAACGTAACGGAAGGTGACATAGGTGTTTGTGGGCTGAGAGACATTCCTGAGGACGTCATCATCGAGTGTTAACCACATATAAATATCACAGACAGAGATAGTTTTTATAATATAGCAAAGGACAGTGGATTGTATGGGGTACTGCGCAAAGTATTTGAAAAGGTGTTGCTACGTAAACTAGAATCGTATTTGGCAATCGAGGATCGAGCCATATGAAGATACCAGGAAGAAGTGAGGTGGTATCAGTACGTTTCTATGCTAGGAAGAGTACCGTCTGTACTAACTGACTTATGCCATTAGGGAGGAGCAGGACGAATGAAATATTTAAAATCGCAGACGTTACTTTTGAGATATAGGCACACTTCGTGACAGGAGAAACGCATTAAGTAACACCTCAAAAGAACGAGCGAAACATGATGTTCAGTTGAATCAAATAATGGTATTGTTTGTAGAATTCCTCAGTTTTAATCCCCTGTATTATTTTTAAAAAAGAGCACATTGTACGTAAAAATATCTGTCACTAATCAAAATAGTATGTATGTTGTGAGTATTGCTGTGCAACTTACGTGGCATAATATTCGAAGCTTGTATGGATGCAGATAAACGTAGAAGCCATTACAGAGCACACCTTGTTTATTTCTCTGTACGTTTCGTGTGGAGGAGGGTCACATGAGAGGGTGCTACGTGTGAGAAACAGCCTCCAACTGTTGCGGAAAAAAGAGATTCCAGCGAGGACGCATCTTGGTGGCCCGATACCCGGATATATACACTCCTGGAAATGGAAAAAAGAACACATTGACACCGGTGTGTCAGACCCACCATACTTGCTCCGGACACTGCGAGAGGGCTGTACAAGCAATGATCACACGCACGGCACAGCGGACACACCAGGAACCGCGGTGTTGGCCGTCGAATGGCGCCAGCTGCGCAGCATTTGTGCACCGCCGCCGTCAGTGTCAGCCAGTTTGCCGTGGCATACGGAGCTCCATCGCAGTCTTTAACACTGGTAGCATGCCGCGACAGCGTGAACGTGAACCGTATGTGCAGTTGACGGACTTTGAGCGAGGGCGTATAGTGGGCATGCGGGAGGCTGGGTGGACGTACCGCCGAATTGCTCAACACGTGGGGCGTGAGGTCTCCACAGTACATCGATGTTGTCGCCAGTAGTCGGCGGAAGGTGCACGTGCCCGTCGACCTGGGACCGGACCGCAGCGACGCACGGATGCACGCCAAGACCGTAGGATCCTACGCAGTGCCGTAAGGGACCGCACCGCCACTTCCCAGCAAATTAGGGACACTGTTGCTCCTGGGGTATCGGCGAGGACCATTCGCAACCGTCTCCATGAAGCTGGGCTACGGTCCCGCACACCGTTAGGCCGTCTTCCGCTCACGCCCCAACATCGTGCAGCCCGCCTCCAGTGGTGTCGCGACAGGCGTGAATGGAGGGACTAATGGAGACGTGTCGGCTTCAGCGATGAGAGTCGCTTCTGCCTTGGTGCCAATGATGGTCGTATGCGTGTTTGGCGCCGTGCAGGTGAGCGCCACAATCAGGACTGCATACGACCGAGGCACACAGGGCCAACACCCCGCATCATGGTGTGGGGAGCGATCTCCTACACTGGCCGTACACCACTGGTGATCGTCGAGGGGACACTGAATAGTGCACGGTACATCCAAACCGTCATCGAACCCATCGTTCTACCATTCCTACACCGGCAAGGGAACTTGCTGTTCCAACAGGACAATGCACGTCCGCATGTATCCCGTGCCACCCAACGTGCTCTAGAAGGTGTAATTCAACTACCCTGGCCAGCAAGATCTCCGGATCTGTCCCCCATTGAGCATGTTTGGGACTGGATGAAGCGTCGTCTCACGCGGTCTGCACGTCCAGCACGAACGCTGGTCCAACTGAGGCGCCAGGTGGAAATGGCATGGCAAGCCATTCCACAGGACTACATCCAGCATCTCTACGATCGTCTCCATGGGAGAATAGCAGCCTGCATTGCTGCGAAAGGTGGATATACACTGTACTAGTGCCGACATTGTGCATGCTCTGTTGCCTGTGTCTATGTGCCTGTGGTTCTGTCAGTGTGATCATGTGATATATCTGACCCCAGGAATGTGTCAATAAAGTTTCCCCTTCCTGGGACAATGAATTCACGGTGTTCTTATTTCAATTTTCAGGAGTGTATGATAGATTTCATTAAGAATTAAATTTAATGCGGTTCTTTTGTAAAATGACCCGTTCCTACTAGAATTTATTTTGTTCTGTAATCTTTCTTGTCTTCCTTTCATTTATGCGGCTGTAGTAGCAGTTGCACTGTTTTCTTTCGCTTCTTGGTAGCAGACAATACGTATGATATAAAACTAAAATAAAATAAGGTTTTGTATCCCGACAAATGCTAAACTTTGGATTACAAACGTACCTTGTGGCTAGCCGTACAATGTTAGAATACAGAGAATTTGCTGTGCTTTAAAATAAATATTATGATACCAAGTGTTGCTTGAACAGCAATGACGAAAATCATCACCACATGTCAGGTAAGTACGTGTGCCGTCACAAAATCTCTTGAACTAAAGAGGAACCGGTGCTCGAGGCGAAAGCGACGTCATTGTTCTCTTTCCTCCTAGCACGTACGCCATCGTGAGGCATTTTGGTGACTACATGGGGCAGGGAGCGCTTGGCGAACAATGCTCGGTGCACGCTACGTGCCGACTCGCGGCTCGTAAGGATGCGACGCAGCACGTGGGGGGACAGGGAAGGACCGGAAATGAAACCGTGTGGCTCACAGTCATACTGGGAAGGCGCGACTAAGACGCCATTTCAGCTGCACGACGGGCAGTCCTCGTAGAGGCGAGTCTTAATTCCTTGAGTTGGCTTTGCTGCGAATACCTACGCGAACGTGACTACAGCATACTTCGAGATTTTCTCTAAAACAACCCCGTATGCCATTACTACCAAAGACTTGGGAGTGAAATTGATCGTAACAGTTCTACAGCTCATGTGCACACGAGTGCGTCAGACGCGAAATTCCAGTTTACAATCATCTGAATCTTTATAAGATCTGTAATACCACAGTTAGCAGCACGTGGTCGTCATTCATTGACTGAAATAGGCTAGATGATTGTTGGCAATGTTTCTTAACGAACGTTTTAGGATGCCTTGAATTTTGTTTTGGGCGTGACAATGGCTCATACAAAGAAACTTGTACACTTGCCTAATATCATGCAGGGCTCCCGCGAACACGCGAAATGCAGCAGCACGACGTGGCATGAACTCGACTGATGTCTGAACTAGTGTTAGAGGGAATTGACACCATGAATCCCGCAGGGCTGTGCATAAACCCGTGAGAGTACGAGGGGTGGGCATCTCTTCTGAACAGCTCGTTGCAAGGCGTCCCAGATATGCTCAATAATGTGGCCAGTGGATGCGTTTAAACTTAGAAGAGCGTTCCTGGAGCCACTCTGTAGCAGTTCTGGACGTGTGGGGCGTGGCATTGTCATGCTGGAATTGCCCAAGTCCTTCGGAATGCACAGTAGACATGAATGGATACAGGTGATCAGACAGGATGCTTACGTACATGTCACCTGCGAGATTCGTATCCAGACGAATCCGGGGTCCCATATCACTCCAGCACCACACGCCCTACACCATTACAAAGCTTCCACCAGTTTGGACAGTCCTCTGCTGACATGCATGTCATGAGGTTGTCTCCATACCCTTACACGTCCATCAGCTCGATACAACTTGAAACGAGACTCGTCCGACCAGGCCAGACGTTTCCAATCATCAACAGTCCAATGTTGGTGTTGAAGGGCCCAGGCGAGGGATAAAGCTTTCTGTCGTGCAGTCATCAAGGGTACACGAGAGGGCCTTCGCCTCCTAAAGCCCAAATCAATGATGTTTGTTTGAATGGTTCTCACGCTTACACTTTTTGGTGACCCAGCACCGAAATCCGCAGAAATTTGCGAAAGGGTTGCACTTCTGTCACGTTGAACGAGTCTTTTCATTCGTCGGTTCCGTTCTTGCAGGATCTTTTTCCGTCCGCAGCGATGTCGGAGATTTGATGTTTTAGCGGATTCCTGATATTCACAGTACACCCGTGAAATGGTCCGTATTGGAAAATCCCCACTTCATCGCTACCTCGGAGATACTATGTCCCATTGCTCGTGTACCGAATATAACACCACGTTCAAACCCACTTAAATCTGCCATTGTAGCAGCAGTAACAGACCTAACAACTGCGCCAGACACTTGTTGTCTTATTTAGGCGTTGCCGAGCGCAGCGCCGTATTCTGCCTATACCAGGTTCTTTGGCGCTTCATTATACAGGGTGTTACAAAAAGGTACGGCCAAACTTTCAGGAAACATTCCTCACACACAAAGAAAGAAAATATGTTATGTGGACATGTGTTCGGAAACGCTTACTTTCCATGTTAGAGCTCTATTTATAACTTCTCTTCAAATCACATTAATCATGGAATGGAAACACACAGCAACAGAACGTACCAGCGTGACTTCAAACACTTTGTCACAGGAAATGTTCAAAATGTCCTCCGTTAGCGAGGATACATGCATCCACCCTCCGTCGCATGGAATCTCTGATGCGCTGATGCAGCCCTGGAGAATGGCTTATTGTATCACAGCCGTCCACAATACGAGCACGAAGTGTCTCTACATTTGGTACCGGGGTTGCGTAGACAAGAGCTTTCAAATGCTCCCATAAATGAAAATCAAGAGGGTTGAGGTCAGTAGAGCGTGGAGGCCATGGAATTGGTCCGCCTCTACCAATCCATCGGTCACAGAATCTGTTGTTGAGAAGCGTACGAACACTTCGACTGAAATGTGCAGGAGCTCCATCGTGCATGAACCACATGTTGTGTCGTACTTGTAAAGGCACATGTCCTAGCAGCACAGGTAGAGTATCCCGTATGAAATCATGATAACGTGCTCCATTGAGCGTAGATGGAAGAACAAACTAAAATGAGCTCTAACATGGAAATTAAGCGTTTCCGGACACATGTCCACATAACATCTTTTCTTTATTTGTGTGTGAGGAATGTTTCCTGAAAGTTTGGCCGTATCTTTTTGTAACACCCTGTAGATCTGCTAAAATGAATATAACGATTAAGTCATCATGGTGACAAATTCCTTGAGAAGTACACTGTATTGTTACACGTTAATTCCTCCACGAATGGGTATAATAATATTCATTGTTCAGAGACTGAAAAATAGCAACCGAGCTGCGAAATGCAAATCTGGTTAGACCTATGTGAACTCAGCGACTCCTTAGAATTGTTATGCAACGGAAACGCTAATTATTTTAATGAAATTTAATTATTTAAATGACATCAAAGTGGGTCCAAGTGACTGGGTTATGGTGTCGGTACAGTTACAGTTACAGTACCCAACATGAAATGGTATAGCATTTTAAATACTTAAATCATATTCAAGGGTCAGTGGAATTTGTGAGGTAACGGGCGAGTTGTGGCACCCTGAAAATATTGTAAGTTCAGAGTTGGCGTGGCCGCACGGGCCGCTCAACAAGTTGGGCCCCGTCAGCAACCGCGTGGTGCAGCAGCAAGAGGCTTAGCCCCAGCGCATGGTCCAGGCCGACCGCGTGGCCGGGAATTCCATGCTGACACTGTCTCGAGGACTGTGCTCTGCGTCAGTGAAGGAGATTTTCATGCCGGGAGTACCAAAGATGGCGGACTTTGTGGAACCGTAATGACAGACATTACACTATGTAGAAATTAATAATAGCCAGAGAAATCATGATACCTTAAAAAAGAAACGTGTATATTACCATTATTTTCACAATGATTCTGATGGTGTAAGCAGATTTTCAATATCTTTGTTAAAGTTTAGTATCTGACTGTAAATTATACAAGTAACACCAGCAACGAATTTTCACAATCTAAACGGTTCATCCGATTTCGTCGATCGACGTGTCTTTTAAAAGCTGTTATTGTAAACCTAAATTGGTATGAATTGCAGGCATGTAACTTGAATAGTACATGAGTTATTGGAGCTAAAAGTGGCCGATTAATATCGATCGCGTCAGACCATATGTACTCCACAGTTACACGAAAAAACGGTAGCAGCATGCTTATAAATATATTTATTCATCTATGTCTTTGTTTATATCCGATATATACTATTCATGAATAAATTGGTCAAATATTTACTGTGGTTTAGAAAGCACAGAGACATTAGGCTACTGGCTTATTTTTGCTTTTCCTTTGATATATGTTTATTTGATTTGTTTATGTATTTAATAATGTGTGTTAGAGCGTATTTACGGTCCAGCCGTAGGAATATTTATTTAATTTCAAGATATTTAAATGTAAGTCCAGTATTTCGTATGTGTTTCAATATGTTTGTGGGTCTGCATTGGCTTGGAGACATGGCGGGAGTGCTCTAGCCAATCACAGCGCTTGTTACTACGGTAGCTGACTACTGAAGTCAATGGAGAGACTGGATGGAAGTGGGGGAGGAGCATCAGGTCGCACGGGACTGGGGAGTGCTGGATGGGAAGACGCGACGGACGGTCGCAGGAAATACTTGGAGAGTGTTGAGCAGTTTGCGCGTGGTCACGGGAGATAGAAATATTTCGTAGTGCCGACTTGTGCACTAGTGAGATTTCCGTGGCTTCTGCAGTGAAGACGTAGTATGCGTTTAGAAGTGAATATCTCGCGAGCTATGTTGTTGCTCATAACTAATTGCGTGAAGCAGGAATCTATTGTTTCCCTGTTATTCAACTTATATTTTATTTAATTGCTGGACCATCGACGCCAATAGGTGTTTTACAGAAATAAATGGCATTCTTAAAGGAACTTCTGCTATCGTACTCATATTTAAAGTCGTTAAAATAGTACCTGCAGATTTTATTTAATTGCAATATTTCATTTATAAATTTCTATGTTACATTCAAAATTCGCAATTGCTGAGTCATAGGAACCTTCGACCATTCGATTCATGTGTGTATTCATATTGTATACTGTAGACTCAGTATGTACAGTAATGCGGCAACAACGTATCCCAGCCCCTAGACAACGAAACCAGCCAAAACTTTTAATATTTCAACTCTGAGTCTAAGGGTACGTACGCGAGGGCCAAAATCATTTTTTTTGAAAGCTTGCAAATTATAACATTTAATTGCTCGATATATGTTCACATGATATCAACAAGGTACAGTTACTTGATATCTTGAAGTTTGTTGGAATAATGAGATCATTCCACATACGAACATTGACACAGTTAATTAGTACAATATACAAGTGGCAAGTCCATACTGGTAATGGAAGAGTGAATGAATATTACCGTACTGGACTTGAAAAACAACTACAGAATCTGCCATTTGTAGCTAATTCCGTAGTGCTTACACGAAATCGACCGCAATGTTATACAAATCCTCAGACGCAATATTTTGCCCAATAAATCATTGGTGAACCCCGTGAACATTTGCATGTGTGGAATGACGGTTACAGATTGAGTTCAAACCATTGTCTGATCACACCTAAACCTAATCGATGTGTCGAAACCTTGCGCCACAGATACAACTTGCCGATGGTGTGCCGGAAACTGCAGCTGGGAGACGTACATTGCTGCAACAGGATGAGTCCCAAACATCACGACGGTCAGATGTCTCTGTCTTCAGTGTCCTTTCACCTCAAGACTCATCAGCACGAAATTATCTAAGGCCTGGAAAGTGCTTCAAGAAAGACAAGGAGCAAAACAACATCAGTCCAAGAGTGACTACTGCATATTCGGCCCCAAGACTCCTTTGCATCTCCACTCCAGAGTACGGTATTATAATTTTGTGCACCTTCCTCCGCCAATTTCAGGACTAACTCCAAGGCTTCTTTACTAATTACGTTATCTCTCCCTCATATATAAATTTTCTGAATTAACCAATGTGCTGCATTCCCACATACAGAAAAATGATCACTCAAATCTTTTCCCAGGCATGTCACCAAACTGACACATTCTGCCCCCATGGAACAGAAAACAAAGGATATCCCAAAGTAGCACCTGCTTCTCACGCAACGCAGAAAGATGCTATGTCGGCGAAAACGTTTCCAGGAAGGCACCCCTGTAGTGAAAAACTTCTCTTGTGTTTTCTACGACCGGAGGGCGTCCTCTGAAAAACAAAAGCATTGTCTACCTCCACATTTATTGAGAGATCTCCGTACCCAATCATTACTCCATTGTGCAACAACTGGGGTACCCGGCCGGCACTGTCATCCGGCGCCTGCTAATGCAATGTTCAGTTGCAGGTGTTACTCCAGGCCAGGTCAACCCATGCTGTGCTAAGAATTTCCCATTGGGGATGGCCACCACATAAACTTCGACCAACTTCTCCCTCCTAATTGTTTCCGCAGCTCTCACAGAACTAGCATGCCACTGGCGTTGCTAAAGACCCAGCACTATACCTACTTGAATACAAAGGAAATCAGAAGGAAAAGACGATGTAAACTGGTGATGAATCGCCTAACCACTCATCCGTCCACACGAATCAGCTCTATATCACAAGCAGGAATCATGAAACTAGCCTGCCACTGGTGTTGCCAAAGAACAAACATTATACATACTTGTATCTAAAGGAATTCAGAAGTGACAAAAAGCAGATTTCAGAGTACTTGACGGCTCAACACAAACGTTTTGTCTCAAGTACTGATAGTGTTGAGGATCAGTGGACAAAGTTCAAAACCATTGTACAATATGCATTAGATGAGTATGTGCGAAGCAAGATCGTAAGAGATGGAAAAGAGCCACCGTGATACAACAACCGAGTTAGAAAACTGCTGCGGAAGCAAAGGGGACTTCACAGCAAACGTAAACATAGCCAAAGACTTGCAGACAAACAAAAATTACGCGAAGCGAAATGTAGTGTGGGGAGGGCTATGCGAGAGGCGTTCAATGAATTCGAAAGTAAAGTTCTATGTACTGACTTGGCAGAAAATCCTAAGAAATTTTGGTCTTATGTGAAAGCGGTAGGTGGATCAAAACAAAATGTACTGACATTCTGTGACCAAAATGGTACTGAAACAGAGCATGACAGACTAAAGGCCGAAATACTAAATGTCTTTTTCCAAAGCTGTTTCACAAAGGAAGACTGCACTGTAGTTCCTTCTCTAGATTGTCGCACAGATGAAGAAATGGTAGACATCTAAATAGACGACAGAGGGTTAGAGAAATAATTAAAATCGCTCAAAAGAGGAAAGGCCGCTGGACCTGATGGGATACCAGTTCGATTTTACACAGAGTACGCGAAGGAACTTGCCCCCTTTCTTGCATCGGTGTACCGTAGGTCTCTAGAAGGGCGTAGCGTTCCAAAGGACTGGAAAAGGACACAGATCATTCCCGTTTTCAAGAAGGGACGTCGAACAGATGTGCGGAACTATAGACCCGTATTTCTAACGTCGATCAGTCGTAGAATTTTGGAACACGTATTATGTTCGAGTATATTGACTTTTCTGGAGACTAGAAATCTACTCTGTAGGAATCAGCATGGGTTTCGAAAAAGACGATCGTGTGAAACCCATCTCGCGCTATTCGTCCACGAGACTCAGAGGGCCATAGACACGGGTTCCCAGGTAGATGCCGTGTTTCTTGACTTCCGCAAGGCGTTTGATACAGTTCCCTACAGTCGTTTAATGAGCAAAGTAAGAGCATATGGACTATCAGACCAATTGTGTGATTGAAGAGTTCCTAGATGACAGAACGCAGCATGTCATTCTCAATGGAGAGAAGTCTTCCGAAGTAAGAGTGATTTCAGGTGTGCCGCAGGGGAGTGTCGTAGGACCGTTGCTATTCACAATATACATAAATGACTTTGTGGATGACATCGGAAGTTCACTGAGGCTTTTTGCGGTTGACCCTGTGGTATATCAAGAAGTTGTAACAATGGAAAATTGTACTGAAATGTAGGAGGATCTGCAACGAATTGGCGCATGGTGCAGGGAATAGCAATTGAATCTCAATGTAGACAAGTGTAATGTGCTGCGAATACATAGAAAGAAAGATCCCTTATCATTTAGCTACAATATAGCAGGTCAGCAACTGGAAGCAGTTAAATCCATAAATTATCTGGCTGTAGGCAATAGGAGTGATTTAAAATGGAATGATCATATAAAGTTGATCGTCGGCAAAGCAGATGCCAGACTGAAATTCATTGGAAGAATCCTAAGGAAATGCAATCCGGAAACAAAGGAAGTAGATTACAGTACACTTGTTCGCCCACTGCTTGAATATTGCTCAGCAGTGTGGGATCCGTACCAGATAGGGTTGATAGAAGAGATAGAGAAGATCCAACGGAGAGCAGCGCGCTTCGATACAGGATCATTTAGTAATCGCGAAAGCGTTACGGAGATGATAGATAAGCTCCAGTGGAAGATTCTGCAGGAGAGACTCTCAGTAGCTCGGTACGGGCTTTTGTTGAAGTTTCGAGAACATACCTTCACCGAGGAGTCAAGCAGTATATTGCTCCCTCCTACGTATATCTCGCGAAGAGACCATGAGGATAAAATCAGAGAGATTAGAGCCCACACAGAGGCATATCTTTCCACGAACAATACGAGACTGGAATACTCAAAGTATGGCTTGCGGAGTACGGATGTAGATGTAGATGTAGAAGAGAAGTGAAACCGCCGATGGACTACCTAATCACTCATCTATCCACACGAATTAATTCTGTATCACAAGCAGGATCCAATTAATTAGCATACCAACATGAAGAAAATAAAAAATGAAAGGTGGCCGCTCAACTTCAAGCCAATGTTTCTCAAAATCAAGCTGCCCGACCATGTCTGACACATCCGCACTTACGGCCAGCCAAGTTGGTGCAGAGTGCTTTGTGTTTCGTCAGCTTAGCTAAGGCCTCTGTTCCTTCTTAACGAGCCAAACGAAAACCAGAAGGAGCTACAGTTCCTTAGCAGGTAATACGAAGTGTCTGTGACAATCATTCACAGAGTGAGGCAAGAAAACGTGTTGTTATCTTACAAGGTGTACTATCGACCCACCCCAACTTGACACGAATAGCCCTAAGTATTTACGACTGGGCGACTTGTCTTCTGGCCTACTGATAATAAATTATACACACAAAACTTCCTCATATATATATATATATATATATATATATATATATATATATATATATATATCTGTGTGTGTGTGTGTGTGTGTATACTTGACATTATTCCAATTTGGGGGGAATCTAGATTAATATGGAAACAGAAGTAAAAAAATTTCAGTCACGATGTCTTTTTACGATTGACACGGTATATTGTGCACATGGACGAGATTCTTTGAAATGTAGTGCCTAAGATCGGATGAGAACATAGTCGTCAGAAACCACTAATCTAAATAAATGCTCTACAAAAGAGATCGTGTTTGTTTGAAGTTTGTTATTTCTGTTTTCCTATTGGTGAAAAGCGCGTCACAATCTGACAATAGCCTTCACTTACAGACAGAAAAAGGTGCCAAGGGACTGTAATTTGTAATACGTATACATGAGTTTCCATTGCAGGAATTCTATTAAAACAAACTGTTCCGATTAATGTATCTGCAATCGCAGTGCATTGCAGTCCAGTGATTTGCTGTTTGAGGAGTAGACATTTGCGGCTGATATTGGTTTACCCCTTATGAAGTTTTTTTGTTGCCAGAAAGGAATGCTGAATGATTAATCGCCGTGCCATGCATACTTCCTGGCGGCATTTGCTCCCGTGACCTGCTTATATTTGGTGGTATATTTGCAACACCGATGTTGTGATCCACTGCAGTTGGCTGTGATGATTCGCGTGGCAATAATAAAAAATAACGACTGCACGGTGAAACGTGTGCTAGGAAAGAACCGAATCACAGCACTAAAAAATGTACTAATAAAAAATTAATAAGGAATTATTGTCATAACACTGCAATAGATGGATATCTCTTTATGTATGTATTTTAGTTAGTAGCATTATGAAAAACGTGGGCAGAATATCCTGAAAAACTTCAGTGCACACCCGCGGCACCTTTCATTGAGAGATGACAGTATAGAATAATCAGCAGAAACGGTGCCACTTACTGTGATGCACAGTGAAAATGTGTGTGTTACGAAGTTCCACTCAAACTCCCTGTAGAGTCACAAAAACGCGTCATCTACAAAATTGACCTACTGGAAAATAAGAACTGTAGCTGTGCTGCAAATACCAAATCGAGTTGTGAACACCAAAATGTAATAATAAGATACTACACTCCTGGAAATGGAAAAAAGAACACATTGACACCGGTGTGTCAGACCCACCATACTTGCTCCGGACACTGCGAGAGGGCTGTACAAGCAATGATCACACGCACGGCACAGCGGACACACCAGGAACCGCGGTGTTGGCCGTCGAATGGCGCTAGCTGCGCAGCATTTGTGCACCGCCCCCGTCAGTGTCACCCAGTTTGCCGTGGCATACGGAGCTCCATCGCAGTCTTTAACACTGGTGGCATGCCGCGACAGCGTGGACGTGAACCGTATGTGCAGTTGACGGACTTTGAGCGAGGGTGTATAGTGGGCATGCGGGAGGCCGGGTGGACGTACCGCCGAATTGCTCAACACGTGGGGCGTGAGGTCTCCACAGTACATCGATGTTGTCGCCAGTGGTCGGCGGAAGGTGCACGTGCCCGTCGACCTGGGACTGGACCGCAGCGACGCATGGATGCACGCCAAGACCGTAGGATCCTACGCAGTGCCGTAGGGGACCGCACCGCCACTTCCCAGCAAATTAGGGACACTGTTGCTCCTGGGGTATCGGCGAGGACCATTCGCAACCGTCTCCATGAAGCTGGGCTACGGTCCCGCACACCGTTAGGCCGTCTTCCGCTCACGCCCCAACATCGTGCAGCCCGCCTCCAGTGGTGTCGCGACAGGCGTGAATGGAGGGACGAATGGAGACGTGTCGTCTTCAGCGATGAGAGTCGCTTCTGCCTTGGTGCCAATGATGGTCGTATGCGTGTTTGGCGCCGTGCAGGTGAGCGCCACAATCAGGACTGCATACGACCAAGGCACACAGGGCCAACACCCGGCATCATGGTGTGGGGAGCGATCTCCTACAATGGCCGTACACCACTGGTGATCGTCGAGGGGACACTGAATAGTGCACGGTACATCCAAACCGTCATCGAACCCATCGTTCTACCATTCCTAGACCGGCAAGGGAACTTGCTGTTCCAACAGGACAATGCACGTCCGCATGTATCCCGTGCCACCCAACGTGCTCTAGAAGGTGTAAGTCAACTACCCTGGCCAGCAAGATCTCCGGATCTGTCCCCCATTGAGCATGTTTGGGACTGGATGAAGCGTCGTCTCACGCGGTCTGCACGTCCAGCACGAACGCTGGTCCAACTGAGGCGCCAGGTGGAAATGTCATGGCAAGCCGTTCCACAGGACTACATCCAGCATCTCTACGATCGTCTCCATGGGAGAATAGCAGCCTGCATTGCTGCGAAAGGTGGATATACACTGTACTAGTGCCGACATTGTGCATGCTCTGTTGCCTGTGTCTATGTGCCTGTGGTTCTGTCAGTGTGATCATGTGATGTATCTGACCCCAGGAATGTGTCAATAAAGTTTCCCTTTCCTGGGACAATGAATTCACGGTGTTCTTATTTCAATTTCCAGGAGTGTAAATAAAACCCACTGCAGATGGAGAAATTTCTACGAAACATTTATGGGTAGGAAAACAAGAAAAAGTATGCTTAATTAAGGCGTAACCATATTCCCTTATTACATTTTAGGAAGTGAACGTGGCCAAGGAAAGAGCTTCCACCACAAATGATTAATGCGTGATCCGAAATTGTCGGTAGAGGATCGCACCGGTTTCCCTGTTGTGATAGTTCGCGCCAATCTGCCGCTTCAGCAGAGTGGCTTTACTGCTGTCCCAGGTCTTCCACTTAGCATAAAATGGCAATGACATCGTTTTCACAGTGGGTGGGGAACTTTAATTAATCATGGCTCAGCCAATCAGTGCGAAATATTTCTTAATTATATACAGACACCTGCCTCGCGAATCAGTCTGCCTGTTAGTGAAATTGGTATCAAAACCCATTAGAAGATATAACGAGCCATTTCCCCTGGTTCCACTAGCGTATGTGTTCGACACAGATGTTGTATACATCTCCTCGCCCCCTTTCTGTGTACATCTCTTCCTCCCCCTGTCTCTCTATCCATCTCCTCCTCCCCACTCTCCCCCCTCTCTCTCTGTCTATCTCCTTCCCCTCCATCCTCTATTTTCCCACCTCCTGCTCCCCCTTTTTAGACCAAACCTTCCTTCTCCTCACCATCTGCCCATATTTTCCTCTGTTCAATTCCTTCTCCCCCATCTTTAACCATCTTCTCCTCCCCTCTCTCGCTGCCCACCTCCTCTGTCCTCTTACTCTGTGCATCTCATCCTCCTCCACACTATTTCCTTCACCCTCTCCACCTCATTCACACACACCCTCTTTGTGTACCATTTCTTCCCCCTCTGTATGTCCTCCCAGCATATCTTTCATGCTCTTCCTTCACCCTCTCTACCCATTTCCAATCTGTCTGTCTGTTCCCTCTTCTCCCCTCTCTATCTCCTTGTCACTCCTTCTTTGCACACCTCCTCTTCCCCCCATTTTGTGTCCTCCTTTTCCTCTACCCATCTCCTCGCCCCCTCTCTCTCTGTCACTCCCCTCCTCCCACATCTCTGTCCATCTCCTTCTGTCCCTCTTTCTCTATCACCCCTCCTCCCCACATGCTCCTGTTCATCTCCTCCAGTACCATCTCCCTATTAATATCCTCCCCCCATTTCATATCATCCCCTCTTGCACACCCTCTCCCTATCCACTCCCTCCTCCCCAACCCTCTCTACCCATCCCCCCTTACCCCCTCTCTCTATGTCTGGCCAACCTTATTCCTATCCATCCTCTCCTGCCCTCTCTCTCTGTCCGTCTCCACCTCTATCCATTTCAACCTTCCACATGTGTCACCCTAGCAAAATAGGTTGCTAAAGCAGGCTGATACTACAACAACAGAACACGTCTTGTGTGGGGCGGCCTGCACTTTGGTGGCTGGGAAACCTTTTCTTGTCCTTGTGTGCAGAGTGCCCTGCAAAACAGGTCGATTTGACAGGGCAATACTATTCCCACACATCATGCCTTTTGTGCAGGGCAGCCTACACGGCAGGGGCTGAAAAACCATTTTTTGCCCTTGTCTCTGCTCCTCTTGGAGCTAGAAGGTTCTAACTCCCAACAGTGCTGATGCCTGTGAAGTGTGCCATTTTTGTGTTGAATTCAGTTGAAATCGATCCATGGATTTTGCACAAGATGCTGCAGTATATATACTAGCTGAGTATCTGGTGCTGCCTGGGTACTCTAGAGGAGATGCTGCTTTTTATACACTAACCGAGTATCTGGTGTTGCCTGGGTACATATTTATTCCACTTCCATTAATCCATCTCCTCTTTGTCCATCTCCTCTGGCTTCCTCTACATCCATCTCCTTCTACTCTCTCTCTCTACCTTCTCCAGCACCCATTCTCTGTCCATCTCCTGCTGTCCCTCTCTCTTCCCATCTGCTGCTCTCCCTCTCTCTCTCTTTTTTACATCTGTTGCTCCCAGCTCTCCCTGTACATCTGCACCTCCTCTGAGTCCGCCTCCTCTGCCTCATCTCCTCCTTGCTCCCTCCATCTCCCCCCCTCCCCTCTCTCTCTGTCCATCTCCTCATCCTCCCACTCATTGTCCATTTCCTCCTCCACCTCTCTCTGTACATTTCCTTTCCCTTTTGTCTGTCTATTTCTACCTCTCCATCTCTCTGTCCATCTCATCGTCCCCATTCTCTGTCCATCTCCTGCTCCCCCTTTTCTCTGTCTGTCCACCCTTACTCTGTACATTTCCCACTCACACTCTTTCATTCCCCCCTCCTCTCCCATATCTGTGTTCATGTCCTCCTTCCCCCTCCCTGTCCATCTCTTCCTCCTCTTCTTGTCCATGTTATCACCCTCACGCTAACAGGAAGTTTCTGCTTTTTTCTCCCACAGTTTTTCTTTCCTGAGAATAAATAAATTGCGGCCATTTTTCACACATCTCAGTGTTTATAACGTCAAATCTCAACTATGATATAATTTGCGGGTGTATGTGAATACTGTCTGAAAAATGTATTGTGAATACAATTAGTAGTAAAGCAGTAATAAATTAAAATGTCATGCCCGAAGTGGCACTTTTCTGCATGAACTGCGAAAAAGAAATAAGTGAGCAACTTTTTTCTATCGCTTGTGGGGGTCATCAGCTAGACAAATTTTCATAAAGATTTAAAACTTTGTGTAAAATTTGTTGCAAGCCACTAAGTGATCTCATTCTCAAATACCGGGTGAATAAAATATAAGTGTTCGTGTGTCGTTTGTTATACTTCTTTTTCACCCCTTTCCCCCAGCCCCGCCTGTTTGATAGGTAGGCGGTTCTTATTCCCACAGCTATTCTTTCCAGACAGTAGGACGTGGGTGACATCTGTACGAAGTTTGGTTGAAATCGGCCCAGTGGTTTAGGAGGAGATATCAAACACACATACATGCATTCGCACGTACACATATAAGGTGGTCAGAAACAGTCTGAAAAGCTTATTTTGTTGTTGTGAGATGAGTAGCACAGGAAAATAACAGTTAATAAAAAATTTCGATATGTTTCTCCGTTTTCGAGTTAATTAGCATTGAAATTAACCTATCAGGCTGTTTCGCGAGCAAATTCAAGCAGCCCGCCAAATACAAATGTGTCAGTTGTTCTCATAACGTAGGCGATAGTGCACATGACTGCTTAGTTGTTGGCGCGGGTTCGATCCTTACTGCCGTGCCATGTCCAATTTTTGTATCGGCTTTGGCGACACCGTCTCTGGCTGGCCACTTGAATTTGAGCGCGCGACGGTCTTATCGGCCAATCTCAATGCTAAATAACTAGCAAACGGCGCAGCTCATCAATTTTTTTCTGAACAGTTATTTCTCAGCACAACCTATCCTGCACCACCCATAGAAGCTAAGAAATTTCAGCATTGCAGCGCGTCAGCAATCGTAAGTATCGAAATAATTATGAAAAATCCGCCCCGATTGCACGAACTACCTGGTGTTTACCTAGGTTTCAGCGTGGGTTACCACGCCTTCTTCAGAACAAATATAAAACAGCTTGCCTAAGTAGGCATAGTCAAAGGCTAAAATCAACACCTACAGCGGCAAGACCCCATAATATTTTTTTAAATTTTTTTTAGCGACTATTGTTGTTTTTGCTGCAGATATTATTAGTGCGGTTTTATCCGTTAACAATAACGTCCTTAGCATAGCTATCTTTCTAGTTCAGATGTAATTTCCACCTAATTCTAGGGCCTCCATATTAGCTTGTTGCTGATTTACCATCCGTGCACAAAGTTTGTCGTTCATTGCTATTACATATGTCTTAATTCCCGCATCATCGCTTTTATCATTTGCTCAATTTGCGACAACTTTTGGCAATCAGTTAGGCTCCGATCCGTGTTAACTTTATAATCCCGCTCGCATGCATAAGAAGAGCGTTTCCTGGCCGCACGCATGCGCAGTGATTTCGATAGCCGCGCATGTGAGCAGCCTGCGGTGCCTCAGTTCGGTGGAGAGCCTGTGACCATCGTACGTTGGCTGGGGCGAGGCAGCACACTCAGGGTTGAGATAAGTAATGTTATTGACTTGGTACATGTGTACCGTGTATTTGTAAAAAAATAAATAAATAAATAAATAAAACTATGGGGTCTTGCCGCTGTAGGTGTTGAGTTTAGCCTTTGACTATGCCTATTTAGGCAAGCTGTTTTATATTTGTTCTGAAGAAAGCGTGGTTACCCACGCTGAAACCTAGGCAAACACCAGGTAGTTTGTGCAGTCGAGGTGGATTTTTCATAATTAAACCCATAGAAGCCGTTCACACTGTTTCTGATCACACTGTATATGTAAATCAATTTTTATAATACGTACGTATTAAGACAGAGTTGGTTGAGCTGTCACATCCCTCCCATACCGGGTCCTCCATCCTCACCATGCTAGAAAACTCCCAAGTGAACGTGTATGGATGCAATGGAAGGATCGGGTATTAACAACCCTTAAAGAAGTGGAGCCAGCAGCGCTGGAAGAGGAAGTTGGAGATTGGGAACGATGGAATACCAACTGAAATAGATATCTCCTCTGTTGTGACTGACTGACCTTATGCCTGAAACTTCCTGGCAGATTAAAACTGTGTGCCGGACCGAGACTCGAACTCGGGACCTATGCCTTTCGCGGGCAAGTGCTCTACCAACTGAGCTACCCAAGCACGACTCACGCCCCGTCCTCACAGCTTTACTTCTGCCAGTACCTCGCCTCCTAGAGACTTGCCCGCGAAAGGCAAAGGTCCCGAGTTCGAGTCTCGGCCCGGCACACAGTTTTAATCTGCCAGGAAGTTTCATATCAGCACACACTCCGCTGCAGAGTGAAAATATCATTCTGACCTTATACCTGTTTTACAGTTTCTTATAGAGTGCTGTTTTTTTTCTCTTTTTGTAGTGTGGTTATTTCTTTTGTTTTTCTACTGTAGGCCTTAAAGGCCCGTTAAGGCAATACCGCTGACGATGATGGATTTTAAACATTTCTTTTAAAATACACGTTAATGTAGAGTGCACTTATTGCATGTGATTACATTTACGTTAAATGTAACACGATAGTGGGTGTCCGATCAGCGTCCAGTAATATCTCTTAGTAGGAAAGGTTATTCACATTATAAAACACGGTGGCCATGTTACGGTCTCTAGCATGCTCAATTCAATTCATATCAAAAGATTGGCCAATCCACCCGACCTCATTCCCGTCTGGTAGAGGAAGATGTTACCCAAATAGGAGTTGTGTGCTGCTGGTGCATTGTCTCGTTGAAAGATGAATCCTTTGCCGAAATGTTAGCGCCAGGGCTGGAGCATCCAGTCCCGACACTGCTCAGTCCTCAAATCACCCCCTGCTGCGAGGAGACGCTTCTTGCGTTTGTACAAGATACCAGCTGAAAACAAGACTCACGTAAACCCCGGTTTAACCTGTGCGATTGAAGACCTGAGGCATGAATTTGGTACCTACGCGTCGTCACACACTTCTACGGCCAGCATCAAACGTCGGATAAATGCTGCACTCATCCGTGAAGAGAAGTCGACACCTTTGATCCAGGTTCCATTCCAGGTTTCTAATGACCACCTACTTAGTATACTACGGTGCTGGGGTAAGTATACTGTAGTTCATAATACACACACAGGGACCACACTGACCGTGCAGAGACAGTTGCATACTGTCTGTGTTGACACTTCCCTTCCTGTTGTTTCTAAGAGTCTGAGTGCAGTTCTTTTGCTTTCTCCTCCGGGTACCAACGAGCCATAATCTGTATGTAGCAGTCATCAGCTGGTGTTAATCACGGGCGGCCACTACACGATCATTTTCGTTACTTTTCTGTCTCTTGACTTCGTTAAGGTGTACACCAATTCTAGGGCAACTTTACAGGCTGACACAGATATCTTACGGACTGGTATTCTGCTGTTTTCTTCATACCTAAAGATAAGTGTCGGGAAGTCTTTATCACTACAACGCTAAGCCAGAACCTGGAATGTAGAACACGCAAACAGTAGTAGCATTGGGGCAACAAAAATTGAATTTTCATTGTTTCGCCTAATTTATGACCGAATTTAAAAATTTAAAATGCTGTCATAATCTGCATATTAATACACTACTGGCCATTAAAATTGCTACACCAAGAAGAAGTGCAGATGATAAACGGGTATTCATTGGACAAATATATTGTACTAGAACTGACATGTCATTACATTTTCACGTAATTTGGGTGCATAGATCCTGAGAAATCTGCACCCAGAACAACCACCTCTGGCCGTAATAACGGTCCTGATACGCCTGGGCATTGAGTCAGAGATTGGATGGCGTTACAGGTACAGCTGCCCATGCAGCTTCAACACGATACCACAGTTCATCAAGAGTAGTGACTGGCGTATTGTGACGAACCGGTTGCTCGGCCACCAATGACCAGACGTTTTCAGTTGGTGAGAGATCTGGAGAATGTGCTGGCCAGGGCAGCAGTCGAACATTTTCTGTATCCAGAATGGCCCGTACAAGACCTGCAACATGCGGTCGTGCATTATCCTTCTGAAATATAGGGTTTCGTAGGGATCGAATGAAGGGTAGAGCCATGGCTCATAACACATCTGAAATGTAACGTCCACTGTTCAAAGTGCCGTCAATGCGAACAAGAGGTGACCGAGACGTGTAACCAATGGCACCCCATACCATTACGCCGGGTGATACGCCAGTATCGCGGTGACGAATACACGCTTCCAATGTGCGTTCACCTCGATGTCGCCAAACACAGATGCGACCATCACGATGCTGTAAACAGAACCTGAATTCATCCGAAAAAATGACGTTTTGCCATTCGTGCACCAGGTTCGTCGTTGAGTACACCATCGCAGGCGCTCCTGTCTGTGATGCAGCGTCAAGGGTAACCGCAGTCATGGTCCCCGAGCTGATAGTCCATGCTGCTGCAAACGTCGTCGAACTGTTCGTGCAGATGGTTGTTGTCTTGCAAACGTCCCCATCTGTTGACTCAGGGATCGAGATGTGGCTGCACGATCCGTTACAGCCATGCGGATAAGATGCCTGTCATCTCGACTGCCGGGGTTAGGGATTTTCTCTGCCTCGTGATGACTGGGTGTTACGTGCTGTCCTTAGGTTAGTTAGGTTTAAGTAGTTCTAAGTTCTATGGGACTGATGACCATAGATGTTAAGTCCCATAGTGCTCAGAGCCATTTGACCATCTCGACTGCTAGTGATACGAGGCCGTTGGCATCTGGCACGGCGTTCCGTATTATCCTCCTGAACCCACCGATTCCATTTTCTCCTAACAGTCATTGGGTCTCGACCAACGCGAGCAGAAATGTCGCGATACGATAAACCGCAATCGACCTTCATCAATGTCGGAAACGTGATGGTACGCATTTCTCCTCCTTACACGAGACATCACAACAACGTTTCACCAGGCAACGCCGGTCAACCGCTGTTTGTGTATGAGAAATCGGTTGGAAACTTTCCTCATGTCAGCACGTTGTAGGTGTCGCCACCGGCGCCAACCTTGTGTGAATGCTCTGAAAAGCTGATCATTTGCATATCACAGCACCTTCTTCCTGTCGGTTAAATTTCGCGTCTGTAGCACGTCGTCTTCGTGGTGTAGCAATTTTAATGGTCATTAGTGTAGCTATTTATGTTAAAAGTAAGTATTACAGTTAGAAACTGCAAGTTTGTTGTGTGCAAAGTAAGTGATGGCGCAGATACACGGATTCCGTTCAAACAATATTTGAGAATGAGAGCACTTAGGGACTTTCAACAATCTTTATTCATAATTTCAAACCGTTGAGAAATTTATGTCGCTGACGCATCCACAAAATGATGAAAGGAAAAAAATGTTTATCGCTTACTACTTTTTCGCTGTCCATGCAGTTTTAATTCCTTCTTTATTCGCAACACAGTGTCAGGAAGTATCCATCTATACCACTAAATCAGTCTGCAAAATTATGTCACAGTACGACTCATAATTCAGGACATGAGATGTCGTAAACACAGATATACTTTAAAACTAGCTTCTGCTCAAAATGTCGCGCTGAAAAACTTCTACTTCAGTCGTGACGTTTTAATTTACTACTTCTTTACTATTAGGTATATTGGCACTGAAATCTTCACACTGTATCTACGTATATCATTGAATTTACATGCAAAATAATTGTATGACATATACGAGCCGTGCACATCTCGCGTTTATCCCGTTTATTGTTTTTCATCTTCTGTTATGGTCCTGCCGCCTCGTTTTCTTATTCCATTTACTGGCGTCACTAACTTCCTGCCTTACTTGCCCGTGAGCGGCAGCAGCGCGTATCGATAAGTGCACTGGCGTACCATCTCTGGAGCGACCGATAGTATTTACGTGTCGTCGTGTGTCTGGCAGTCAGTTGGAGACGGAGCAGCTGTGCAGTCGGGACGCAGCAGCAGTGAAGTCGGGGACGGAGCGCCGGGGAGGAGCCGACAGCCAATGCTCGCCGACCGCCGGCGACACACATGAACTGTCAGGCGGAGGGAGATTGGAGAGGGACGACCGTTGGTTGGTCGTCTCATCGGCCGACGTATATTTGCTCCTTTCGTCTGGGCAGTTGGTGGGTTGGCGTGGAGCAGCGAGGAAGTCTCCGTGACGCGTGTCTGGCCAGGGCCTGGTGGCGTCCACGCGCGATCGGAGTGTGAGGGGCTGTTCCCGTTGCTACGAGGTCCGTGGCTCACCGATCCCGGATACGAAAGATGAGTTATCCTATCGCTTGGTCCGTTGACTATCTGTCGGTTAGGTTTTCGTCGGATCGTCAATAGTTGGCCCGACTGCATGTCTCACCTAAGCGAGCGTTAGTGTTTAAATTCGAGGCCAGCTCTCGAACAGCTGAGCGCCCTTGGATGTACTCCCCCTTTTTTCAATTTATTCTTGTTGTTTGTACTTGTATAGCTTCTAGCCGATTTCTTTTTAATTAGCGTTGTTTTACTCTTAGGGCCTTCAGTCTAGTTTAAAGAACTGTTTCACGTAAGAGCTTGGCTTTTTAAAGGTTTTAATGTTGTTGAATTTTAAGTGTTGGCCTTCAGGCGATTATGAGTTTGAGTTGTTTCTAAGGTTTTTAGCTTAAATTAAAGAACTGTTTCACGTAAGGCAATATACCACCAATTCCAACTGTGATCCATTCTACAGTTCGTTGGTAGATTTGTGGAGTTTATTAAAAAACTAAAAACCCGCCTCGATTGCGAAAAAAGCACCTAGTGTTAAGTGTTAACCCAGGTTTCGGCGTAGATAACTACACCTTCTTCAGAACAACAATAAAACCCACAAGCAGTTTATGGCGGGTCATGGCCCATCGAACATAGGCTGGTGTGAGGTGGAGCGTACACCATTAAGTTAAGTAGTGGTTTTGACTTTGTACATATGTACTGTTTGTGTTTTCCTTTTCTTTTTGGTGTTCTTTTAATCATTGGTAAAAGTCTTCTTAGGCACTTGTGGATTTTATTGTTGTTCTGAAGAAGGTGTAGTTATCTACGCCGAAACCCACGTTAAAACTTAACACTGGGTGCTGTTTTCGCAATCGAGGCAGGTTTTTAGTTTTTTAATATATTAACCAACGATTGCTGCGCGCTGCGATGTTGAAGGTTCTTAGATTTGTGGAGCTATATGGCAACAGGCGTCTACGCACAAGTCATGAAATTTCCGTAAATAACTGGCCGCTGATTTGTGTACGCGGTGATAGCGCTCGAATGCGACTCATATGGGAGCCATCGGATTCACAACAGGCGAATTAGGTGGCCAAGACATTAACGTGATTTCAGTATCATACTCCTCAAACCACCGTAGCACGATTGTGGCTTCAAGACATAGACAATTATATTGCTGAAAGACGGCGTCGTCGTCAGGGAAGACATCAAGCATGAAGGGACGCAGGTGGTCCGTAGCTGACATGGTGTCTTTGATTACCACCACAGATCTCATGCAAGCGCAGGAGAATGTATGTCATAGCGTAACACTGCTCCCCAGCCTGCGTCCGTGGCGCAGAGCACGTTTCGAGCAGCCGTTCGCGCCTGGATGACGGCGTTTGGGGAGACGACCATCGACCTGATGTGGCAAAAGCGTGATTTGTCCGAAGAGTCGACACGTTTCCAGTGATTCACGGTCTCCGAGGACCCAGAGCCCACTACAATCGTAATCGACGATGTCGTTGGGCCAAAATCTGAACACGCACGGGTTATCTGCTGCGGAGCCCCTTGTTCAACAATATGTGCTGGATGGTGTGCTCCGAAACACATGTGTGATCAGGGTCACTGTGCACATTCACCAGAGTTGCCACAGTTCGTCGTTGTCCTATTTTACAAAGCAAAAAAGCCTCCAAACCCTACGTTCTATGAAGAGTCGTGGACATCCAACCACTTAGCGCCTAGTGGTAGTTTCACTGTCTTTCTACCACTTTCCGTAGATGCTCACGACAGTAGCACGTGGATATTCGACAGGCTTCGCCGTTTTCGAGATACTCCTTCACAGGCTCTGCACAATAATTACCTCCTCTTTGGAAAGTCGCTTATCTCAGCGGATTTCTCCATTTGTAGAGCATACCTTCCTTAGCGTAGTCTCTCACCCGTCTCTGCTCGGCCTACATACAGGGTGTCCGAAAAGTCTTGCCCTAATTACAGGCTAGATGTAAGATAGAAATATGAAACTTGTGTCGAATTGTTTACAACCATCAACGTTTCTTTTCTGTTTTAGGTTCGCAGTACGTAAGTAGTGGATGAGGTGCAATGCCCAAGAAGCCATGTTAACCAATCAGGAGAAGGCACAGTGTGTCCTGTGGTACCATGAGACACGATCACCAACCACAGTGTAGAGACACTTTCAGACAACATTTGGAAGGAATCCACCCGATGTCAAGAGCATTAAAGCCTGGTATGAGAAGTTCAAGAACACAGGATCGGTTGCTGACCTTCCGAGGTCTGGTCGACCAAGAATCTCAGCAGACAAGGTGGAAGCTGTAAGGCAGTCTTTTCTGCGAAGTCCGAAGAAATCGGTGCGCAGGACCTCACGTGAACTACAGATGCCAAAAAGCTGTGACCATGACATTTTACACAAACGTTTATTGTTTCGTGCCTACAAAGTGCAAATCGCTCAGGCCTTGTTGCCCAATGACAGTACACGTCGATATGACATTGCGGTCGAAATGCTATCACGTATTGAGGACGATGATGGTTATCTCAGACGAATTGCCTTTTCCGACGAAGCGACCTTTTTTGTCAGTGGAGTAGTGAATCGCCATAATGTGCGCATTTGGGGTTCATATCCCCCTGGCGAGGTCATGGAGTGCACCAGAGGCAGTCCAAAGGTGAATGTTTGGTCCGCGCTAGTGCACAATCGAATTACCGGGCCATTCTTCTTCGCTGAGGCTACCATCACATCTGCAGTGTATCTGGACATGTTGCAACTGTATGCTGTTACTCAGCTGCTTCAGTATCACTCCGATGTCTTGTTTCAGCAAGACGGTGCACCGCCTCATTGGGGTTTGGACGTCCGTGCCTATCTCGATATGACCTTTACTGGGCGATGGATTGGTCGTGATGGGCCAACGGTTTGGCCTCCACGGTCTCCTGACATAACCCCATTAGACTTATTTTTATGGGGTTATGTCAAGGACGAGGTCTACCGAAAACATGTACCAGATCTTGAAACCCTGCGGCAACGGATAACTACAGTCGTTGAATCGATCCCTCCAGTGATGTTGGCTAATGTGTGGACGGAAATTGAATACCGCCTAGATGTGCTACGTGCTACCAAGGGTGCTCATGTGGATGTTAACTGATGTGTGAAAAAAAATTTGATAGTTTGTAAACAATTAGACACCAGTTTTGTATTTGTATCTTACTTCTAGCCTGAGTTATCAATTTATGTAATCAGGGAAAGACTTTTCGGACACCCTGTACTTTTCTTACTTCGTCAGGTGCCCGCAACGCCACCAAAAGGCATCCAACCTTGCAGTAGGCAACTGCATGTTTTGGCTGACCAGTGTGTGACGTCGTGGACAATGAGATGCGCGAGAAACTAGCTTTTGCTGAGAATGGAGCGCAAATTCTCAGAGTACATTCATCCAATGTCTCATAATGAGAGAACTTAGCGACTACCAACAAATAATAATTTCAAACCTTTCCTGAAATTTTTCCTACGTACATATCTGAAGACAAGTATTTAACAGAGTAACACACTTGTAAAGTAAACAGATGTTTGAAGCTGTTTTATACTCGTATATGGGGGTTTGAGTCTTCAAAGAATCGCGAATATACTACTTTTTTCTACAGCAGTACGATGCACTTCTCAAAAACGCTCGAAAATAAGATCTGAAGCCCCTGCAGCTATGGAACACACAGGCGCAGCCATCCTCCTACGAGAAGGGATTGCAGTTTCCGATGTCGCATACCTCCCGACGGCGCGAGGGGCGACCATAACAGTTGAAGGACTCAAAATCATAAATCTCTACGCCCCACCGGGCACTGATAAACGGAGGGATCGCTCCCAGTTCTGCGCAGAAGATATCACGCCTTTATTCCTCGGCCGAAACGATCATCTCATCGTAGGTGGAGATTTCAACTGTGTTCTCGAGCGCACAGACCAATACCCCCATTTCACCACATGTCCGCAACTTCGCTTCCCGTCTGCCGCCTTCGTCTCCTCGATACTTGGCGAGTGGTACACGGCGACCGCCCGGGGTATACACACATCACAAGCCACTCCGCCAGCCGACTTGATAGCATATACATCTCTAACGCTCTAAACTCAGTTCTCCTCGACGCGGAACGTTGGCCGTCTGCCTTTTCGGATCATGACATCTACATCTGTACCATGAACCTACGTCGACAATCTATATGGCGCAGTGCAGGACCTTGGAAACTCAATGTCGCGCTACTGCGGGACCCTGAATGTCGACAACAGGTCACCGACACGTGGCACAACTGTGTTCAACGCATTATGCGTTACGAGACCACACTGCAGTGGTGGTTGCTGTGCGCCAAACCGGCCAACCGACGCACATTGACACACTATGGCAGAGTCAAAGCCAGGTGGAATCACCACACAACTGATTTCTACTATAGCGCTCTACGTGAACTCAAGGATCATCCTCCATCCCCGGATCGTCTAAAAGAAGCTCAACGTATCAGGGCAAAGATTTTAACCTTGACCAGATGCCGTCTAGAGGGAGCCATTGTACGAGCACGCAGCCAAGATAGGATTAACGGTGAAGAACCTTCTATGCATCATATTGTTCAAAATGTTCGTCGACGGCGACAGGCTTTAATGACAACTTTAGACCTACCTGATGGACGACTGCTGACTTCGCAAGCTACCATTGCGGATGCATTCACAACGCACTATAGACTTTTCTATCAAGAAGTACCTGCCGGTGCAGAGGCCATTGCTGAGGTTGACCAGGAGACACTTGGTACTCTAAACGCAGCAGCTGCAACCCTCCTGGCTTCTGAAGTGACCACCGACGACGTCCAAGGCGCTGTGGCCAAAGGGTCTCTGAATCGATCTCCCGGACCGGATGGTTTACCTCTCGAATTTTACAGAACCTGCCAAGATTTGATGTTGCCACGATGGAGGGACATGTACTGGGGACTTTTGTCCGGCGTGGCGAACCCGCCACCAATGTTCATGGAAGGCTTACTTGTACCAGTCCCGAAACCCGCAGGAGTAACACGACTCGACAATTATCGGCCGATCACGTTACTCAATTCCGAATTCACGATTTTCACACGCCTTCTAGCAGTGCGACTCAAACATGTCTTACGAGACATTGTTTCCCACGAACAAACATCCTTAGGCGGCGATCGTAATGTACAGACAGCCCTCAGTGAATATCGAGATGTGATCGCTGTGGCAACACACTCGCGACTGCTAGGCGCTTTAATCTCAATCGACTTCAAACAAGCGTTTGACCGCGTCAATCATGCATTCCTTAACGCAGTGATGGACCGAATGGCAATTCCCCCGACGTTCACGCAAGTGATTATGTGGCTCCTTCGTGGAGCAACGTCCAGACTTCTCGTCAACGGCAGACTTACAGAACCTATACGGATTGAACACTTAGTACGGCAGGGTTGCCCTTTGTCGACGGTGCTTTATGCCATTGCGATGGAACCACTCATTTGCGGATTACGGCGACGTTTGACAGGTATTCCACTCCGGGATCATATGTTCCGCTGCCGAGCTTACGCGGACGACATGGCCCTCGTCGTACGTTCAGCGGCCGCCATACAAGCTGCGACGCAGTGGATTACCCGTTAGAGTGCAGGGGCAGGGAGCGCTATGAACGTGGCAAAATCATGCGCCATGAAGATCGGCCGCGGCCTTCCCGCAGACAGCGTAGTCCCATTTCAACTGGTGGACAGCCTTCGTTGTCTCGGATTAGTGTACGCGCGAGACATTCGCCGCACCTCGGCGATCAATTTTCGGGCGCTGCTGCAACGCATCCGGGCCAACATACAAAATCACATACTACGCCCGCTGAATATGTGCCAGAGAGTCACCTTCGTCAATACCCATCTGGCAGCCCGGATACCCCATACAGCGCAGATTCTGCCCATCACTGCGACAATGGCGGCCAGATTACAGGCGGCTTTCGGCTATTTTATTTGTTCTGGACACATCTTCAAAGTCCAGTATGAAGCTCTCACCTTACCAAAGCGGGATGGTGGCCTCAATCTGGTTAATGTGAGAGCCAGAACTACGGCACTTTACACCAATACTACGCTCTGGTTATGGAAAAGCCAAAATGCTAGTTTTACTGGAATGTTGACCACCGAGCTCGCATCTGTTTCGAGACGCCCACCGACGTCTCTGGCACACATCCCACCTCCGATGTCACATATCGGCCGTTTCTTTTTGGAGTACAGCTACATATGCAACGAGCTCCCCAGGACCAGGAAGACGACCACCCGCGACATCTATCGCCTTCTCCGAAAGTCTCCACCCCGCAACCCCGTCGAAACACGTCACCTCCAGGTTTCATGGCCTACAGTTTGGAAAACAATCGACCAACCATATCACACTGACACCACCTCTATGTGGTACCTTCTCGTCAAGGCAAGTATACTACAAGACAGAAACTGCATCGCATCGCACTGGTGGACTCACCCCTGTGCCTCAAGTGCAATGTCGAAGATACAGATTTACATCGTTTTGAGTGTGGGCCGGCAGCAGCTGTCTGGACCCTCGTACAGAAGATTGTGGCTTTCTACCTCCGAGTACCACCACATCACGTTTCTCCTCCATGATGATATATCCCGACACGACCAACTTTGCATCGGCTAAGTGGCACGTCATCACATGGATCAGTGGCATGGCTGTCAACTACCTCTTCCGGGACGACATCGTCGATCCGGCGGACTTTTGGACACGCCTCCAAGTACATCACCACACCCTTCGCCGACATCGACACTATCGGGCCACTTTCGCGAACTATTTACAGAGTATTTTCACCAACCCGCCTCAAAGCTGGAATCTCAACGAACCGTGCCAGCCAAGACTGGTCGATCCCACGTTCCCCTTTCATGGTCAATGATGGAATGCATTTTGTTCTGATGGCGCGCAAAAGTGGGGCATGGCGCGGCAAGTATTCCTATTTTATTTCACTTCTCTTTTCTCCTCCTCTTCTAAGTTATTTTTCCTTACACATGTTTATGCTTTTCACGCATAGCTCTCTATCTGCAGCCTATTTGTTTTCCTTCTCCTGTGCTCCAAAAAAAAAAAAAAAAAAAAAATTGTGTTGCTGCTGACGGTGAGACTGTATACTCATTTATGTTAACAAAAAAAAAAAAATAAAAAAAAATTAAAAAAATAAAAAAAAGAACAAAAAAGAAGGCCGTTGCGGAAATTAGCTACCTTTTATGTTTTACGTTTTCAAAGGATATTGTGTTATTTTATGAAGGACGTCGTCTTTTATTTCCATACACAAGAGGTTTTTATTTGTTTTCTCCTTACCTGCAACTTAAAAAACATAAAAAATTAAAAATTAAAAAAAATTAAAAGAAAAACAAAAAAGTTGGTAGAGCACTACAATTAAAAAAAAAAGAACAAAAAAAAAGAAAAAAAGGCAGCGAAGGCTTTAGTACCGACCGGAAAAAAAATGTTGGTAGAGCACTTGCCCGCGAAAGGCAAGGCCCGAGTTCGAGTCTCGGTCCGGCACACAGTTTTAATCTGCCAGGAAGTTTTAAGTTACACTGTAAATGTCTTTGGCTATAGACCACTGACGGCATTTTATTCCAATATTATGAAACCCGTTTGGTGACAAATACATGTAATTTCTGTACGAAGGCGTGCTGAAAAGTAGTGCCTTTTCAAATAAAACACATGTTTTTAATATTCTGTATCTTTATTCTTCGTATATACATATTTATTTCTCAGCATTGTCACCCTGGCGACGAACACATTTCTCTCAAAGAGAGCCCAGTCTGTTGATACCGTCACTGAAAGAACGTTTAATGATGGAGCCACAACCTCACCTCTGCTCGCGACGCTTCATCACTATCAAAGTGAAGTTCTCGAAAGCGTTCTTTAAGTTTTGGAAACAGATGAAAATCGGATGTGGCCAAATCGGGACGGTATGGAGGATGATCGATGACAGTGAGCCCAAGGCGTCGGATTGTTGTAGATGTCTGGCGTTGTCATGCTGAAGGACGGGGTGCTCCATGTGTGGACGAATTCATCGAACTGGAAAATCGAATACTGCATGCTACTTCTCTCGCACAGACATAATTACGTTACATACAGCCATTACGATACATAGCCTTTCGTTCCCTGTATTTTACACCTGCCACCTTCAGAATTTCAAAGAGAGTATTCTAGTTAACGTTGTCAAAAGCTTTCTCTAAGTCTACAAATGCTAGAAATGTAGGTTTGCCTTTCCTTTATCTATTTTCAGAGATAAGTCGTAGAGTCGTAAGCTTAGAGACTGATGACCTTAGCAGTTAAGTCCCATAAGATTTCACACACATTTGAACATTTTTGTCTATTCCCAGGGCCTTGTTTCGACTTAGGTCTTTCAGTGCTCTGTCAAACTCTTCACGCAGTATCATATCTCCTATTTCATCTTCATCTACATTTTCTTCCATTTCTTTAATATTGTCCTCAAGAACGTCGGCCTTGTATATACTCCTTCCACCTTTCTGCTTTCCCTTCTTTACTTAGAACTGGGTTTCCATCTGAGCTCTTGATATTCATGCAAGTGCTTCTCTTTTCTCCAAAGGTCTCTTTAATTTTCCTGTAGGCAGTATCTATATTACCCATGGTGATATGCGCCTCTACATCTTTATATTTGTCCACTAGACATCCCTGGTTAGCCATTTTGCACTTCCTGTCGATCTCATTTTTGAGACGTTTGTATTCCTTTTTGCCTGCTTCATGTACTGCATTTTTGTATTTTCTCCTTTCATCAGTTAAATTCAATATCTTTTCTGTTACCCAAGGATTTCTATTAGCCTTCGTCTTTTTACCTACTTGATCCTCTGCTACCTTCACTATTTCATCTCTCAAAGCTAACCATTCTTCTTCTACTGTATTTCTTTCCCCCATTCTTGTCAATCGTTCCATAATACTTTCCCTGAAGCTCTCTGCAATTTGTACATAAACCAGATGGCAGTTATAAGAGTCGAGGGGCATGAAAGGGAAGAAGTGGTTGGGAAGGGAGTGAGACATGGTTGTAGCCTATCCCAGATGTTATTCAATCTGTATACTGAGCAAGCAGTGAAGGAAACAAAAGAAAATTTGGAGTAGGAATTAAAATCCATGGAGAAGAAATAAAAACTATAAGGGTTCGCCGATTACATTGTAATTCTGTCAGAGACACCGAAGGTCCTGGAAGAGCAGCTGAACGGAATGGACAGTGTCTTGAAAGGAGGTTATAAGATGAACATCAACAAAAGCAAAACCAGGATAATGGAGTGTAGTCGAATTAAATCGGGTGATGCTGCGAGAATTAGATTAGGAAATCAGACGCTTAAAGTAGTAAATGAATTTTGCTATTTGGGGAGCAAAATAACTAATGATGGTCGAAGTAGAGAGGATATAAAATGTAGACTGGCAATGGCAAGGAAAGCGTTTCTGAAGAAGAAAAATTTGTTAACATCAAGTACTGATTTAAGTGTCAGGAAGTCGTTTCTGAAAGTATTTGTATGGAGTGTAGCCTTGTATGGAAGTGAAACGTGGACGATAAATAGTTGAGACAAGAAGAGAATAGAAGTTTTCGTGATGTGGTGTTACAGAAGAATGCTGAAGATTAGATGGGAAGATCACATAACTAATGAGGAGGTATTGAATAGAATTGGAGAGAAGAGGAGTTTGGGGCACAACTTGACTAGAAGAAGGGATCGGTTGGTAAGGCATTATCTGAGACATCAAGGGATCACCAATTTAGTATTGGAGGGCAGCGTGGAGGGTAAAAATCGTAGAGGAAGACCAAGAGATGAATACACGAAACAGATTCAGAAGGATCTAGATTGCAGTAGGTACTGGGAGATGAAAAACCTTGCACAGGATAGAGTAGCATGGAGAGCTGCATCAAACCAGCTGGACTGAAGACCACAACAACAATAACAACAGCCAAGTTACACCCTGCAATTCCGAATCCTCTATCGGCGGAGGGCTGCAGACATGTAGACATGAAGAATAGAGACGTAGACTGTTAATAACGTTTGTTTTACGTAAAAAGCTTTAAGACTTATCACATAAAAAATTCGGTAGCATTACATTTCAGTACACCCTGGCAGATGTAAAGACGGAATACTCTCAACGGAAAGACACACATTTGCACAACTGCAGTTCACACACTTCTTTTTTACAATGTTTGCAGGTAGCCAAGCTCGCAAAGACCAGAAACAGATACTTAATTTCCTCTGTTGTATTTACAGCTGTCTGCTTCAGAATTCTGGTCTTGGTGTTGAACAGACGCTTCTAGAAACTAATACTTCTGGCGCTTGCGTCGATGGCACTCTTCCAAAGTGCGGTTTCTTCTGTCGATATCTCTGCACTCGCCGTCTTACGCGGATACAGTTCGTTTCGTTGTGTGCGTGGCCATTAGCTGGCTAGACGTATTGAAATGAGCCAACTGGGGAACCGGCAATGCCGACCGCATACGACGCTGCAAGCGCAACACTCCAGAGGCAGCCGAGTATAAAATAAATTCTAGAGTGTCCGCCACCTGTCCGTCACTCACCGCAAGACCAACGGTTGGCGCCACGTACGAAGATAGCTGGCGGACACCCTAGAATTTATTTTATACTCGGCTGCCTCTGGAGCGTTGCGCTTGCAGCGTCGTCTGCGGTCGGCATTGCCAGTTCCCCAGTTGGCTCATTTCAATACGTCTGGTCCATACACTGATGAGCCAAATCATTATGACCACTGCCCATCGCCAGACTGAATGCCTTCTGGTGGTGTTGTGGGCAAGTGACGCAGTAGGGAAAGAATGTAAGCGGAATAGACGAATGGGCAGACATTATAACAAAGATAAGGACCGAAAATGCTCAGATCCACTGATATAAGCGGTTTGGACAAAGGCCACATTGTTGCGGCGCTGTGGTTGGAAACGAGAATCTCTGAAATTGCGAAGATGGCAGCCTGTTCGTGGACTGCTGTTGTGAACACCTATGATAAATGGTTGAAGGATGGTGAAATAACGAGTAGACCATGTGGTATTGTACGACCACGTTTCATTACAAAATGTAGAGGTCACAGGATTCCCCACTGTGTGAGCCAGGACAAGCAGCGATCTGTGGCATATCTGACGACAGTGCTACTGCAGGCAAAAGCGTTTCGGAGCCATTGTCGAACATGGAGCTCCCCATCACACGACACCTATGTGTTGATGTTGACCCACCGACATCGTCAGTTATGATTGCAGTGTACTCAGCATTATTGAGTTTTTATCGTGGCTCAATACAAACCTGTCGAATGAATCGCATTTCTTGTTACACCAGGTCGATGGTTGGGTCCTTACACGCCGTCATCCAGACGAATAGTTGCACGAAACACACACTGCGCCACAGATGCAAGCCGGTGAGGGCAGAGTTATACTACGGGGTACATTGAATTGTGTTTTCATAGGATCTGTGGTGGTAATTGTGGCGTCGATAGTTACGATGCCACACCGTAGGTGCACGCTCTCGTAAGTTGGCACTACGAGAAAACTAACTACGCCGACCAAAGCGCCCTCTGGCCGACGCTGTGGAGCTCACCGGGTGCCGTCTTGATTTCTGCCCATTTCATCAAGAGCAGACGGCCTGGAAATATCGCTTCTGCTGCCGAGTGGGCTAGCTTGCTATTGAGACTTTGTATTAGTTACCTTCAGTTAATGTTTGGACTGCAACGAGAATTTGTTAGCTTTGAAATTATACAGAGCAGTCATCCTAACTTCACTGGATAACACATGGACTACGGCTTCTCACCTACTTGCTCATCTTAGCCAAAGTTATGTATGCAATTGATATTTACTTGTGTTTTTGACTCTATTAAGGGTGTTAAAGTTACATGCAGTACCGAAGTATTTCACCTCTCCTGCTCCTACTCGTTTCCTTCACTCGAGGCCTATATTACAGAAGCAGTTCACAGGAGCAGACCCATGAGCCGCCTATCCAGGTGGGATACAAAAGTAATCGAAGACATCATAACAGCAATGAATTACGTGAACATTATTGTGGACTACCTGCATCGCTTCATTCTTGCATCCCCCCCCCCCCCTCCAATCTACGGTGATGACATATTCCAGCAGGATAATTGTTCATGGTGTAAAGTCAGAGTCGTGCTACAGTGATTTTATGAGTATTATGGTGAAATCACATTGATGTCTTCGCCAACAAATGCACCTGGTCTCTACCCATTGGAACACACTATCGGGCGCCAGCTGGGTGCCCATAAACAACGATACTGTAATTTGCGGGAATTGGTGTTCGTAGACATCTGATGCCACGTAGTCTGGAATCCTGTCAAGGAATTGTAGAATCTATGGCAAGCGGAATCTCTGATGTACTGTATTTGCAAAATGGAACAATACGCTATTAAACAGGTGGTCATAACGTTTTCGGCCTCGCGGGTTAACCGCATGATCTAGGGCTCCTTGCCACGGTTCGCGCGCCTCACCGCTTCGGAGGTTCGAGTCTTCCCTCGGGCATGGGTGTGTCCTTGTTAGTTTAAGTTAGAATATGTAGTGTGTAAGCCTAGGGACCGATGACCTCAGCAGTATGGCCCGATAGGAACTTCCCACAAATTTACAAACAATAACGTTTTGGTGAATACCGTCAGACTTTCTCAGTGCATCTGTGTGCAGTTTAAAAGTTTTGCCCACAAGAATCTCACTGTCCCACGTCCACCTACATCTGCATCCACATACATACTTCGCAAACCATCGTAAGGTGCGTGGCGCAGGGTATCTTGTACCACTACTAGTCATCTTCTTTTCTGTTCCACTCGCAAATAGAGCGGGAGAAAAACGACTGCCAAATACCTCCATGCGAGCCTTAATTTCACTTATCTTCTTGGTCCTTACGTCATATGTACGTTGGTGGCAGTAGAATCACTCTGCAGTCAGCTTAAAATGTCGGTTCTCTGAGTGTTCTCAGGAGCCTTTCTCGAAAAGAACGTTGTCTTCCATCTAGGACATCCCATTTGAGTTCCCAGCGCATTTCCGTAATATAATTTCCTTAACTTCACGTCTGTGGTCACAAATTTTTGTCATCAGACTACCGGTTTCGGTCTATAATGACCACCTTCAGATCTGTTTCATAAACACATGTCCTAATGTACTGGAGCGATAGTGGCATCGTCAAATGTTAAACACAAAATCAGTATATTTGACGATGCTGGTACTGATTTTGTGTTTAACATTCGACGATGCCACTATCGCTCCAGTATAGTGGGACATGTTTTTATAAAACAGATCTGAAGATGGTCATTATAAACCGAAACCGGTAGTCTGATGATAAAAATTTGTGACCATAGACGTGAAGTAAAGGAAGTTTATTCTATATCGCGTTACTGTTTTATTCGCGACCATGTCGCAGTTTGTGAAACCATTTCCGTAATGCTTGTTAATCCAATCTTACCAGATGAACCACACTTTCCTAAAATTCTCCCCATAAACTGAAGTCGAGAATTCGCCTTCCCTACTAAAGTCCTTACATGTTCCTTCCGCTTCATATCGCTTTGCAACGTTACGCCCAGATATTTTATCGAAGGACTATGTCAAGCAACACACCACTAAAGCTGCTTTCGAGTGTTACGGGATTGTTTCCCCTACTGATCTGAATTTGCTTAAATTGTTCTACATTTTCAGCTAGCTTTCATACATCAGAACGACTACAAATTTCGTCGAAGTCATCTTGCATCCTCCTATAGTCACTCAACTTCGACACCTCCCCGTACACTACAACCGTCACAAATTGCTGCACACACAGTCCGTCAGATCAATTATATGTATACAGAGAATAACAGCGATCCTATAACACTTCCCTGGGCACTCCTGACTAAACCCTTGTCTCTGATGAATACTCGCCGTCGAGGACAACAAAATCCGTGCTGATTTGTCGACAGAAGTTTTTCTCTGAAGAAAATGCGTTATATTCAAAGTCGAAATATGTTCAAGAATTTTTCAGCAAACCAATGTTAGGGATATTGGTCTGTAATTTGGCGAAGCCCGTTATTTACCCCTCTTATATGCAAGAGTCAACTGTTTTTAATTTCAGCCGCTTAGGACTTTGTGCTAGGCGAGAAATTCGCGATAAATGCAAGCTAACTAAGGAGTCAGTTCCGTAGACCACACTTTGTAAAAGCGAACTGGGATTCCATACGGGCGTGGTGACTCTTTTTTTTTTAGCTCTTTCAGCTACTTTTCTACGTACCTATTACTAAATCCTACATATGATAGTCTGTGCGATGGTCAAACGACGGCATATTTCTACGATCCTCCAGCGAAATTTAAAACTTCAGCTTTACCGTTGCTGTTCACCACAGCCACAGCAGACTGGTGGACGTACTTCAACTTCGGATGCGGTTCTTGTTGTCGTACACTGCAATGCGTCTATTTTTCGTACCGCAACGGAACTATGTCTACAAGAAACTCGAAAGATGCACTCTCTTTGACAGGGTCACTCTTGTTGGTCTTAATGTGGGATTACATGTGTAACTTACTTTCTGAAGTCTCTAACTATACAGAAAATCGAAAAGTGCCAGACAGTGAGGCCTTCTTGTAAGCCTGAAACATGCTTTCAGAGCATGATTTGAAGAGTACAGAAAAGCCGCATTTTCTCGTACATGATCTAATACACAGCAAATTCTAGAGAACCGCTCTTGGAAATCAGATTTACACAGACTGTCCTTCGTTATACGTGTTTTCCTGTTATCAGAAGAGTGTCGAGAATAGGTTTCCAGTCTAGATAAAAGAAACTGTGCAAGGGAAGAGTGTGAAGCAAAAATATTGAACAGTTCCTTACTTTCCCAAGGATTTCCACTTTCATGAAATGCAAGTCGAAGTTACTGGCCTACAATTTTCATCGACATTAAAACGTCGTTACTTTTAGGAACAGTCGAAGCAGAATCGAAAGCAATGGGGCGTAGAGCCATAAACTTTACGAATGATGGGTAAGGTCTGAGCAATTAGTATGAATTCCACTCTAGCCGTGATCCATAGATTTTGAGACACACTCACTTTTAACGAAATCAGCACTAACGGCCGTTGAGAACAACACATTGATTCTCCCTATGCTGCTATATGAGTTATGCACACTCTAGTGAGCCGCTACATTATGACCACCTGCTTAACAACGTTTTTTCAGTGTCAATAAACTTTACCAACAGCCGTACACTTTAAGATATTTTATTTTATTCTGAAAACAGTTCTGGCAATTCATTTTGCCATCTTCAGGCCCCATACGCCATTGTTAAATCAACGAACTTTTCTTATAGCGCCATGAAACTGAATATCGTGAATTCCAATCGTTGTGCAGATGCTCCGTCTTCGCCATCTTCAGGCCCCATACCTTTTTTCAAATCAACGAACTTATCGTAACTTTGAATAAAAGGGTCATTTCTCTTCGTCGCATCGTGTGTTTCTTTAAGTTCCTTTCTCTACTACACTGTAGCAGTTCTTTCCATATATTGTGACACACTGTGGCAGTGACACGTCATGCAAAAGTTACTTTCATCTGTAAGATTTAAATGCGAGTGAACCATTCATTAAGCTAAAATTCTCTACTTGATGTTGAAAAAAAAATGTCGTCTTTATGCAAAATACTGCATCCCAAGAACTTAAAATTAGTTCATTGCTCTACTGTTTTCTCATTTATTGCAATTTTGGACCTAGTTTTGTTTTATTCCATAAATGGCTAAACTCTTGTTCTTGCTGTCACATTTCTGCAGTCTGTATGAAACAAACATATTTTATACTTGGTACGCTGCTCATTGTAGACAATATTTACCATTAGGAAAAAGTAACTGTTTAGATTAGGAATAAATTTGCCTCTGACTGTAAAAATGAGCTTCAATTTCTTTGTGTCATCACCAATTTTTTGGCTACCAACCCCATCCCCAGATGCATCTGGTATATGTAAATCTAATCGCTATGAGGTATTTCTTATATCGAAATAATCAGCAACCACTTGCATAAAAGAAATTTCATTTCCATAACCGGTTTCAGGCACTTCTACAGAAGAAGGTACGTAAAATACTAAAGGTAGATAAAATACTAAAGGTCTTTTTATTTTCCCTAAGATCACAGCTCGCTGTCATCTCCGTGTAGCATAGCGAGTACTGAAAAGCTGTGCCCACAGCACCCCGTGTGGTTACACGTGTTACAGTGCTAGACGGTGATGACAGCAAACTATGATAGTAGGAAAAGCATGTTGGTTAAATTTGTATGTACCAGGTGCATCTGAGGACAGGTGTGGTTTCCTAATCTCAACTTCTCAAACGACTGCGTTCCCGCATTCCCTCAATGATGGAAAGTTTAAGTAAATAATTACAAATTCATCTGGAAATACAAGGTGGGGCAAATAAAAGTGGCCTTGAGAACAGAGTTCCAGGGTAAAATAAGCACAGCAAAGGAAAGGAAATACAGTAATAACCTGACTATAGCAGATGTTGAAAGTGACCACCGTTCATAACTCGGCACTTTTGGGGTTTTGGGTTGTTTGGGGAAGGAGACCAGACAGCGAGGTCTCATCGCATTATGGAAGGAGGAAGTCGACCGTGCCCTTTCAAAGGAACCATCCCGGCATTTGCCTGGAGCGATTTAGGGAAATCACGGAAAACCTAAATCAGGATGGCCGGACGCGGGAGTGAATCGTCGTCCTCCCGAATGCACTTTTGGGCCCTGGTCAGCAAGTTGCTGAGGCAGACCGAAGCTGGACTGCTGGAATTGCTGCATTCACATCCGAAATGTTCTGGTGCAGTTCTTGAAGAATATGAGGGCTGTTGCAATACACCTTAGACTTGAGGGCTTCCCACACAAAGTAATAGCGCACTGACAGATAGGGTGACCTGGGTGGACAGATAGGACCACGACCAGACTGACCTCTGCTAGAAACTCTGTCAGGCTTGAAGATTGTGTAACTGTTGTAAATGTGCTCCAAGGTTCGGTCGACTGTATGCGCAGTTGCTCCGTCCTGTTCGAAATAATAGTAAGCGTTTCCCTCCTTCGGTAGTGCTGCTACAAATGATATCCACTCGTCCAGGCCACTTTTATTTGCCCCGCCCTACAGCATCATCACTATACAGGGTGGTCCATTGATCGTGACCGGGCCAAACATTTCACGAAATAAGCGTCAAACGAAAAAACTACAAAGAACGAAACTTGTCAAGCTTGAAGGGGGAAACCAGATGGCGCTATGATTGGCCCGCTAGATGGCGCTGCCATAGGTCAAACGGATATCAACTGAGTTTTTTAAAATAGGAACCCCCATTTTATTACATATTCGTGTTGTACGTAAAGAAGTATGAATGTTTTAGTTGGACCACTTTTTTCGCCTTGTGATGGATGGCGCTGTAATAGTCACAAACATATGGCTCACAATTTTAGACCAACAGTTGATAACAGGTAGGTTTTTTAAATTAACATACAGAACGTAGGTACGTTTGAACATTTTATTTCGGTTGTTCCAATGTGATATATGTACCTTGAAACACGTATGTAACGCAGCAGCGATGGCGAGGCATTGTAGCATCTGTGACCAGAGAGTATGCGCTTGACCGCGCGAGTGTTGCGAGCGGTTCTCAGTCAGTAGTGGTCTTTGCGAGTTAGTTGTCGCTATGCAGAGTAGCAGTCAGTCAGTCGTTGCGAGTCTGTAGCTCTGTCTAGTTGAGAGCAGTACTCAGTCTGTAGTCGTCATGCAGAGCGGTCGGTCAGTAGTAGCAGCCCAGTGCGGTTGTGTGATGTAGGCGGTCGGCAACAATGGTCAAGATGAGGAATAAGGTATACTGTTAATTAATATAATCATTAGATAATGAAAAATTTTATTTATTGTAATTATTCTCCAACAAGTCTCCCAATAATAATTTTTTATTTCAAAAGCATTTTCTCAAAAGTTTAATTTTTTTGAACTAAAGATCTCGTTGCACTTCCCATTTCATTCCACTTCTTTTTGAAGAAAAATTTCACTAGAATTACAAAAAAAAGGAGAATATTATTATTTGCAATGTAGTTGCTCCAAGTGGTGCGCAACAACAAGAGCAGATATGTGACATCCATTTATTCTGAGGTAAGACTTTAATTCTGATTGTTTTTACTCAGGGCCAAAAGACCGATATTTCGGTTTAATTGAATTTTCTTGTCACTGAATGGACTTTAATTTTTTGAAGGATTTATAATTGAGTCAGATTGCGAATTTCACATTTGTTGCCATTGTCAGTACATTTGATTGTGGGCAGGTTACGCATAGAGCCATGTCCATCAGCATTTCTAATTAGTATCGTTATTTTCTTTTAAAATTTTTGTGGGGAGGTTACACTTGGCCCCCATTTCTATTAAGTATTGCTATATTTTCTTTTAAAAAAATTGCGGTGGGGAGGTTACACTTGGCGACCCTGCCAGGATCGTATTTCGTTGAGAGTCTTTTGAGCGACAGTCAGATATCTGCTCTTATTTGCTTAGATAATTAGGACTTGGCGCAACGCTTTTAATAATATTGTGACTTTCTTTCTACAGGTCAACGGCAATTTGCTGCTTTGTTGTATTTGTGTGTTGCTTTTGCATTGTGCTTATTTGTTTTGTGAATAATTGTGACTATTGCAAAAATGCCGCGAAAGACTGTGAATAGTGTATCGCGAAGTATTGTGAATGAAATTACCGACTTAAACAACGTGACCGATAGTAATTGTGATACGCAACGTAATGATGACAATCCTGCGTTCACTAACAATCAGTGCATTCCAACCACTAATGATGACTTTCACCTTAATGATGAACAAACGAACTCAATTGTCTCGTCTGTTAACTTGACTACAATTGATGACGCAGAATGCTCTATGGTAATGAGCGCTGCAGAGCTTAACACACCCGATTCGGAAAACTCAAGTAATGTACAGACAAATCTGTCTAATGAAAATGAACAGATCACACAAAGTAGGACAGATGTATTTAATTCCGAAACAATGACTGATAATATACATTTGACTGACAAGCCTTTTTGTAAATTTCAAAATGACCAAATGGTTACAGAAAGTGAAACAATTCCAGATCCACTATTGAACAGTACAGATAATAGAAATGGTAATTTTGGCTCGGATCCAATTATGGCAATACTGCTACAACTTAGGGAAGAGAGTAAACAACAGAATGAAAATTTCAAACAACTTAGGGAACAGTACAAACAGCGGAGGGAAATGATGAATAATTTTTTCAAACAACTTAATGGAGGTTTTGACAACCATTGCAGGCAGGTAGATGAGGGTGTCGACAGCCATTACAAACAACTTAGCGAAACAATTGATAAAAGTGTCGATCTCACAAACGAAAAACAAGACGACCGTAAAGAACAGAACAAACAAGTTAGCGAACAGATTACAGCTGTTACCATACAATGTCAGGACACTAAAGTACAATTACGTGTGAATACTAAGACTTGTGCTAATAACAGTAATGAAAAAGTTGGCACTGTTGCACAAGAATTAAATAGTACACATGTAAGCACAACAGAATTACATAAAGACGAAGTTAATGCAGTCACTGAACAATGTTCAGCAAACGCAACACAGATACACGAAATTAATGCAGTCACCGAACAATGCCCTAAAAACGAAGTACAGATTCGCGACGAAGTTAATTTAGAGTCAGTGGAAGTTTCATACACTCCGAATACGGAAGTTGACGAGAAAAGTGAACGACACAATAACCAGATTGACGAAAGTATTAAAGTAACAGAATTAACAATTATTTCAGTCACCAATACGTCACAGAATCCGCCACGTTGCGAGCATTTGTCAGACTTACGCAGCGTGTATAATGTGAACAATTTACAGCAACTACGCGACTTAAAATCCGAAAAGCCACGCGACTTAAAATCTGAAAAGCTACGCAACTTGAAATCCGAAATCACACAGACGAACAGATTCACACACAAACCTGAACGTGTTATCAAACTGAGTGACGAGAACGTAGATTTCGAGCAATTTGCATTTGTAAGCAAATGTAAAGAATTTAATAATGATAGAACACAGATACACGATTTGCACTGTATACGACAATTTATCTTTGTACATTCACCGCTATTATCGGTAATGGAGAAACTAGCTTTGAACCAGATGCGACAATTTATTTTTGTATTTACAACAGCATTGCCTGTAATGAAGAAATTTGAATTAGCACGAATACAACAATTTGCCTTTGAAATTTTACCGCTATTGCCTGTAACACAAAAGCTAAAATTTATTTGCAGTGCGTAAATGACCTCAGGGGATTCATTACGCTTTAATGAATATGTGCCGTAGCGAGCATAGGGCCCCGAGCTGTAGTAGTGCTGTTTCATCTTTAGTTTTCTGCACTGCTGCCTTTTCTTCTACTATCCTTTATATCTATCAAAACTGCTCTTTAACTATTGCTCTACGTAGTATTAAGAATATGTAATGAAAACCGGATATGACAAATCTTTTACCGAATGTGACAATTTTCAGTAGGCACTCCCGTAATGACAACTACCGCCGTAACTTTAATAACAGATAAAATCGTAATCATCAGTATGTGTAAAATTAGCAGTAACAGCAAACGCATTTTTTTGGTAACAATAGACGTTTTCCACCACAATAGCATGAAAGTCAACCGCTTAGCATACCTAACCAACAATGCAGTCTACAAGGTCAACCAAACTTTAATGTTTCGCCGCGTGCACGTATAGTCCCAGCTCCAACAAATAGTAACGCATGGCAGCAAAGAAATAACTACGTACAAACAACACACTATTTCAACTCGCATAGCAATACGCCGTATAGAAATTACTATCTTGACAGACGTAAAAATAACGAGCACAATTTTCAGCGTACATTTAATAACAGTCGATCTTTTCAGCAGCAAGAACATCAGCAACAACACATTATCATGAATGATCCAAACAATAGGTGTCATCTATAGCGTAACACGTCAGTAAGAAATAACAGAACAGTTCATATAGTGGATATGCCACAATATTCTCCCGTAAATAACAGCACGTACGATAGATTTTGACCAGATACAGCACAGATTGCATATTACAGTAACGCAAACATTACTTTTGACACGCAGAATTTTGCTCACGAGAATGTTATTTGAAACATGCTCTGTTGAATGCTCCAGTTTTATCGCACCCAGATCTTATCAGAAATTTTTCCATTGCCACCGACAGTTCTAACACCGCTTTAGGCGTACATATTTTTCAGGAAATTGAAGAAGATGGTTCTACAGTAATTAAAAACATCGCATTTGCAAGTCGCATTTTGTCACCTGCTGAACGAAATTATTCCGTTACAGAACTGGAAACATTATGTGTTGTATGGGCTTTTACGAGATTTCGGCACTTTCTTTATGGCAGACATACCACCGTTTACACAGACCATAGAGCTATACAATTTTTTGCTTTCAGCTAAATTTACTCACGACAGATTAAGTAGATGGAAACTATATTTACAAGAAGTTAATTTTACGATTGTTCATATTCCCGGCACACAAAATGTTATAGCAGACGCACTATCGCGTTCTCTCGGCAACAATCAGCAAGACATCGCAACCAACTTCTGCAAAGCAAATTTCAGCGTCATGTACATTCAACAAGTTGCATTTGAAAATTTCATTTCGTCGTCATTACGAGACATAGTATTCTTTTTTTTTCTTTCACATGCTTTGGTCAGCTGCACGAGCTAATGCTTCTGTCCGTCAGCTGTGTTGTCTTCTGCTGTCACTACCAATTTACGACACTCACAAAACACAAACAAATGTTTTTCAGCAAATGATTAATTTTGACACGTGCAAACTATTACGGATAGTAACAAAGTAGAATCGGAACACAAAAGAACATGTCCGACCTCACTACCATGTTTTTGCTACATCTTTGTCGCTGTTGAACTCACTTCAACATTTGTTACTTTCACTCCGTTACGCAAAGCTACTGCTAAAACTGTTTCGAAAGCATTTGTAAAACATTTTCTATCTCATGTAGGGCATGTAATGAAAGTAATTTCTGATAATGGATCTCAATTTCGTAGTAGTGTATGGACACGCATGTTACGAGCTAGAAACATTTCTCCGATCTATATATCCAAGTACCACGCTTCTTCGAACCCTTGTGAAAGATTAATGAAGGAAATTGGTAAGCTGTGCAGAATATACTGCCACAAAAGACATATTGATTGGGATACACACATACTCTCATTCCAAGATGTAATTAATTCCATTCCAAATGAATCCACTATGCTATCTCCGACTGTTATACTGAAAAACGTTGAACCACTGAACAAAATTAAAGAATTAATAGAATTCCCCAAAAATCGTCGCCTACGACACCACGAAATAATTGACATTGCGCTGAACAACATCAAACGTGCCGCAGAGCGCCGGAGAAGACAGCAAAAACAGGTTTGTACACGCCGCGACTTTCACGTTGGACAGAAGATATTAGTACGTACACACTATTTATCCAGCAAATTAAAAGGTAAGTGCAGTAAATTTGAACTTCTATACGCAGGTCCGTATCGGATTCGCAGCATCCCTCACCCCAATGTTGTACACGTCGAAACTTTGAGAACCAGAAAATCGAAAGGCAATCACCATATCTCAAACATTAAACCGTTTATTGAGTGAAACCACTGTATGATTCAACACACTATGATGCCATTTACTAATGCAATTAATTCACCTGACTAATTATTGATGATTATCGTATTTTTTTTCTTGGCAAGTGCCCGGCAAGGTAAGGTTAGCAGGTCGCTCTTCTTGTCGTCACACATCAGACCGTGCATATTTTTCCAGATGAATTTACACATTTACGACTATTTCTGCAATTATATTTATGTGACTACTTATTGATGATTATCGTATTTTTTTTCTTGGCAAGTGCCCGGCAAGGTAAGGTTAGCAGGTCGCTTTTCTTGTCGTTACACATCAGACCGTGCACATTTTCCATTTTTTTGTGTATATGACTGTACTCCAGTTTTGTTTGTATGCACTATGAAATAGTTAAGATATAACACACACCAGTCGACTTTGACATTTTTTTTTTGCCTTATGACATCTCAACATCGTGACTGTTTCACATTTTTTTTTGCTACTGCATTGTATTATTCTGTGTACATTTTTTCGCATCCGAACACTGTCAATGTCTTGGACATATTACGTTTTCTGTCATGTTATGCTGTATGGTTAATTGTGTCACCATAAACCAGTCATTATTTAGTGGGTATAGGATTTAAATGCAAGACATTAATCTTTGTTCATCAATTTCAGAAAGGAATGATGATTCTAAGAAATAAATTTAACATAAATGGGAATTTCACCTACGGAATAAACGAAAGCAGATGCAATAACTTTATGAGGAAGAGTAAAGGGATCAGGATTAACAAGCATTAACAAGAATATACTATACTCATCGAAGAATAGCAGTCTTAACTAATTTTTTCTTTCAGAATACAAGGTGATTGATGCAGGCTGTCAGAGAGAACTACACATCTTATTTTTAGTGATGAAATATGCTAGAGATAAGGAATAGTTAGGTAATGAGTAATGAAGTGATATTTTGCAGATGATAGTGAATACTGATGAATAATGATGAAGGAAATGGTATTATGAATAATGAAGTTTTTCTTTACAGGTGATGATAATGGTGAAGTTATGATGATATGGATAATGAAGTTTTTTTCTTTATGCCACGTAGTTATTTAAGTATTTGTTGCGGTTTGCTTTGACAGCAGGTGTTACATTGCATAGTAGGATGACGGAAAGTTTTGGAAAGGACAGCTATGGAACACATTTTATACACATTTCACTACTTGTTAATTCGAAGTTCACTACTTTTCAGCATAGTGTGCGTTTCTTCTTTCAGGTCAATAATCCGTTTTTGTATTTTTTCCAGGAGAAGTTTTTCATGACACTTACTAAACCTGTTACTTATTATACCTGTTCTAGTACTTGCATTTTTATATTTTTTACCCATTTGTGTTTATCATTTATAAATGTGATCACATGTACTGCCTTGTTACATAATCTTGCTACAGCTGACTCATGACGAATGACGTTACCTATCCTCATTTGCAGCAATAGGTCAAAAGCAAAAAGTATTATGCCTCGGCAATTAATTATCGATCCCAACGCAATGCATTGCTACCAAAAAAAAATGTATTACCAGTCCCACATAATGTCACTAGTTTATGATAATTCTGAATAATACTGATCAACTCTGAATAGCATGTCACTCGAGTAATGACCTCTTAATGAGACTATATTCAAAATAATGCTTTGTCACTAGCTAATAACTGCCACTGTTTATTGTAATGTCTGTGATTACTAATGATTTGACTGTAATTAACTGATTTTTAATAATGACTTTGTAATGATCTGAATAATACTGAATGATGAACTATGTTTTATTCTATTCAATACTTGATGGCCACTGAGTGCCAATAATTAATGTCAATCAACGAAATTGTTATTAATTATGCCATTAATTAACTCTTGTTTTCAATGTTCATACTTTGTAATTGGAAATAAATGTGATTGTTTAATAATGCTTTGTAATTAGAAGAAGGCTAATGTTTCTTAATAGATTGGAATGACAAATGATTAATTAACTGTAATTAGGAGAAGGTTAATGATTCTTAATTATACTCTGTAACTGAAAAGAATGCGATTATTTCATAATATTTTGTAACCAGGAAAAGAAGGCTACTGATTCTATGTAAAACAATTAATGAACATTTTTCTGTAATACTACATACTTGGTACAGAAATGTTCAATAACTGGGCTATGAATGCCACGAACTATCAATGAAGACTGTAATTGTCAATATTATGTGACTTGATGTCCTTCACCTCATAAGCTGACTACCCTGAATTACTGCAATGTCCATTTGTCCTGTTTATCCCAGTGATCATGGAGCACTATATTTGGTTTTGCACTAATTCTACGTTGGTGTGCCTTGTAAGAGTGTGGTGTTGACACGACATGCTGTCCACCACCATGAGCGATGAAGACATTATTATGGTCCCACTGTTTGGTGTACCTAATGTACTGCCAAAATGAAAACATGGAACATTACTACGACAGTTCAGTGTCTTGGCTACACTGATAAATTCTGATGGGAAAAGAACTTCAAGTTGTGTCACTTGGTGTTGTACTACTGTGGAAAGATATGGACTTTCAGAGCAGCTGTGTGCAATCTAAAGTGCTACAACCATGATGCAATCCTTCCCTTTCCTATCCTGATTCTTGTCACATAAAGAAAAAATTTTTTTTTGGTAACATCATTTATGTTCATAGGTTATACATTTTTCGATTCGCTAAACTCCAGTGTGAGTACACTTATGTCACTGGTCGACATGATGTTTGCCATTATGTTTATTTGTTGTGAAAATACTAAAGACATTTTTCAGTGCATGTGCACTTTGGACATGAATTTTTTTTTTATGTTTATTTGTTGTGACAATGCTAAAGACATTTTTCAGTGCATGTACACTTGTCAACATAATATTTTTTGCCAGTCTGTTTATTTGTTCTGAATATGCTAAAGAATTTTTTCAGTGCCTGTGCACTTTATCTGTCAAAAAGTTTGTATATACTTTTCTGATTTGCTACTATGTTTTGTACTCACATTTTGTCTTTGTCTGATATATTTTGTACTTAGTGCGTGTGCACAACATTTACTTTATGTACTACATCTAATTATTCTTGCCAGTCTGTTTATTTGTTCTGCATATGCTAAAGAATTTTCAGTGCCTGTGCACTTTATCTGTCAAAAAGTTTGTATATACTTTTTTCTGATTTGCTACTATGTTTAGTATTCACATTTTGTCCTTGTCTGATATATTTTGTACTTAGTGCGTGTGCACAACATTTAAATATTCTGTAAGTTGTAGGATTTTGTTAATTAAAGAAAAATTTTGCCGCGCTTGGCAAGTCCAAATGACTCACCATCGCTGCCAAATTTTTGCCCCCCGAGTGGAGGGTTATGAAACACGTATGTAACGCAGCAGCGATGGCGAGGCATTGTAGCATCTGTGACCAGAGAGTATGCGCTTGACCGCGCGAGTGTTGCGAGCGGTTCTCAGTCAGTAGTGGTCTTTGCGAGTTAGTTGTCGCTATGCAGAGTAGCAGTCAGTCAGTCGTTGCGAGTCTGTAGCTCTGTCTAGTTGAGAGCAGTACTCAGTCTGTAGTCGTCATGCAGAGCGGTCGGTCAGTAGTAGCAGCCCAGTGCGGTTGTGTGATGTAGGCGGTCGGCAACAATGGTCAAGATGAGGAATAAGGTATACTGTTAATTAATATAATCATTAGATAATGAAAAATTTTATTTATTGTAATTATTCTCCAACAAGTCTCCCAATAATAATTTTTTATTTCAAAAGCATTTTCTCAAAAGTTTAATTTTTTTGAACTAAAGATCTCGTTGCACTTCCCATTTCATTCCACTTCTTTTTGAAGAAAAATTTCACTAGAATTACAAAAAAAAGGAGAATATTATTATTTGCAATGTAGTTGCTCCAAGTGGTGCGCAACAACAAGAGCAGATATGTGACATCCATTTATTCTGAGGTAAGACTTTAATTCTGATTGTTTTTACTCAGGGCCAAAAGACCGATATTTCGGTTTAATTGAATTTTCTTGTCACTGAATGGACTTTAATTTTTTGAAGGATTTATAATTGAGTCAGATTGCGAATTTCACATTTGTTGCCATTGTCAGTACATTTGATTGTGGGCAGGTTACGCATAGAGCCATGTCCATCAGCATTTCTAATTAGTATCGTTATTTTCTTTTAAAATTTTTGTGGGGAGGTTACACTTGGCCCCCATTTCTATTAAGTATTGCTATATTTTCTTTTAAAAAAATTGCGGTGGGGAGGTTACAACCTTTGTGAACTTATCATTTCTGAGAACGCATGCTGTTACAGCGTGATTACCTGTAAATACCACATTAATGTAATAAATGCTCAAAATGATGTCGGTCAACCTCAATGCATTTGGCAATACGTGTAACGATATTCCTCTCAACAGTGAGTAGTTCGCCTTCCGTAATGTTCGCACATGCATTCACAATGCGCTGACACATGTCGTCAGGCGTTGTCGGTGGATAACGATAGCAAATATCCTTCAACTTCCCCACAGAAAGAAATCCGGGGACGTCAGATCCGGTGAACGTGCGGGCCATGGTATGGTGCTTCGACGACCAATCCACCTGTTATGAAATATGCTATTCAATACCGCTTGAACCGCACGCGAGCTATGTGTCGGACATCCATCATGTTGGAAGTACATCGCCATTGTGTCATGCAGTGAAACATCTTGTAGTAACATCGGTAGAACATTACGTAGGAAATCAGCATACATTGCACCATTTAGATTGCCATCGATAAAATGGGGGCCAATTATCCTTCCTCCCATAATGCCGCACCGTACATTAACCCGCCAAGGTCGCTGATGTTCCACTTGTCGCAGGCATCGTGGATTTTCCTTTGCCCAATACTCATATTATGCCGGTTTACGTTACCGCTGTTGGTGAATGACGCTTCGTCACTAAATAGAACGCGTGCAAAAAATCTGTCATCGTCCCGCAATTTTTCTTGTGTCCAGTGGCAGAACTGTAAACGACGTTCAGAGTCGTCGCCATGCAATTCCTGGGATAGGGAAATATGGTACGGGTTTAATTGATGTTGATGCAGCATTCTCAACACCGACGTTTTTGAGATTCCCGATTCCTACGCAATTTGTCTGCTACTGATGTGCGGATTAGCCGCAACAGCAGGTAAAACACCTGCTTGGGGGCCGGCTGGAGTGGCAGAGCGGTTCTAGGCGCTACAGTCTGGAACCGCGTGAACTTTACGGTCACAGGTTCGAATCCTGCCTAGGGCATTGATGTGTGTGTTGTCCTTAGGTTAGTTAGGTTTAAGTAGTTTTAAGTTCTATGGGACTGATGACCACAGCAGTTATGTCCCATAGTGCTCAGAGCCATTTGAAGCATTTTTGAACCTGCTTGGGCATCATCATTTGTTGCAGGTCGTGGTTGACGTTTCACATGTGGCTGAACACTTCCTGTTTCCTTAAATAACGTAACTATCCGGCGAACGGTCCGGGCACTAGGATGATATCGACCAGGATACCGAGCAGCATGTAAAGCAAACACCCGTTGGGCATTTTGATCACAATAGCCATACATCGACACGATATCGACCTTTTCCGCAATTGGTAAACGGTCCATTTTAACACGGGTAATGTATCACGAATACCGTCAGCACTGACGGAATGTTACGTGATACCACGTTCTTATACGTTTGTAACTATTACAGCGCCATCTATCACGAAGCGAAAAAAGTGGTCCAGGTAAAACATTCATAATTCTTTACGCACTACACGAATATGTAACAAAAAATGGGGGTTCCTACTTAAAAAAACGCAGTTGATATCCGTTTGACCTATGGCAGCGCCATGTAGCGGGCCAACCATAACGCCATCTGGTTTCCCCCTTCAAGATAGACGAGTTTTGTTCTCTGCAGTTTTTTCGTTTGACACTAATTTCGTGAGATATTTGGCCCGACCACGATCAATGGATCACCCTGTATAGTCTTGACTTTGAAAGATTAAAAGAGTAAAATTGTGGTTTATTTATTCAGGCCAGAAGGATTTCGGTTCGAAATGTTATATTACATTATATTGTAAAATGAATGTGTGTCACATGTGAAATCTGCATTCACATTATTTACAGAGTACTGAAAATTACGTCCCCAGATTTTTTTCCTTTTTCGATTCGGAGAATCAGGGTTGTAGTTGCTAGGGGCTGGTACATAATCGTCGCAGCTACTCTGTCTTGATGGCTGCTGCGCTCTCAACAGCCTCGGCAGAGACTTCTGTGTGTCAATCCCAGCGGGTTCATCCCCGCCCCCACCGCTAACCTCCTCTCCCTCTGCTAACTTCCTCTCGACGCTGGAACCCCCTGCGGGCTGCGAAACGGTCCGCCGGAGAAAACGCAATTAAAATCTAATTTGGCAGTTACTCCAGCTGAGCGATCAGCTTTATCGGGGGTGGTTTTGCAGGTGGATCTCCGGCCGTTGTTCGGGCGCCGTAATCGAGTCGCCCCCTCCCCTCCCACCTCCCCCTCCTCCCTCCGCCCGCAGCGTTTGGGGTCGGCCAATAACGCGCCGAGAAAAATGCCCGCGGGCGCAGCCGAGCGCGCCGCCGTGGCCCGGGCTGGACCCAGCTGGCCGACAGGACTGGAGCGAAACTCTGCCAGCCCAATTCAAGGAGACCAAAGCTCATAAAAAAGGTGATGCAACAGCAAGTGTGAGACGGTAACTCGGCCACTTTAGCAGGGAGGCGTGGTTCTTCAAATATGGAAATAAAGATTTGCTTGTTAAGTCTTTGTCCCAATCTCAACCGCCCTGTCAGTAGTGGTACCATTTTTAAGGCTCCCTATCTGCCGCGGACGAGAAATGGAATCTTGTGATTGTGGCTAAAATGTAGTGCAGGAAATACGCGGTCCTGTCACATTAATGACACCACCGCCTATGTTGGATCTCAACGCGCAGGAACCACTCACAGTCGGCAGGTGGCAGCACTAGCAGTGGAGGGGACGTGGAAAACAATGCAGTCATTGTCGTAATGAGGAAACAGAGCTATTTATCTGACGACATGATCATTGGTTTTCGGGCCAAGGGTGTGTATTTAACACTAAAATCTTCTAGAATCTTCATATGAAAATGATGCTCTAAGCCACCCCTTTTCTAACTCCGAATTTTTGCTGTTGCACATGGATTAAGAAGAAACGCGAACTGACTGTAATCGACCCTGCAAGTGGAGTAGAAAAGAGTTTGGCACCTGCAATAATTTAAATGAATAGAAATTAATTAGATAAAGGAAAGTTTCATTAACGTAGTGAGAAATGAAAGGGTTGCTTTACCGATTCACAGAATGAAAGTTCTGTACAAAATAACAATTTGATTTATTATGACTAAACTCAAAATAATAAATAAAACACATGAAACATTTACAATACATCAAATTTGATATGCAAATAAATGTTGTGAAGGTGAAGTTGTCCATAAACTAGCTTGTGATGCTTAGGACCAAGTGGTATGTGGAGCCAATTCCTTCCAACTCAAATCTTAAGAGAAACGCCCAGCCAACCCAACATTAATTGCTGCTACAGTAGTGAGAACTCAGACAATGAACATCCAAGACAGAACCCCATAAGAAAAGATGGGAACAGGCGCGCTCTGCTGAGCTCTGATTATCACAGAGTAAAATTCCCTAATCTTCCGGTGCTGCGGACATACATTACCAAGCTGTCTTCTTAACTTCAAGGACACGATCTGGCGTACTGGAGGCGATGGCTGGTTGCTTCGACGTCCTGTCGTGGTGATGATAATGTCGCGAGTATAGCCCAAAACAAATTCTCCTGGTCTGATTGTTCCAGACTAAAGACTTCCTAGCAACACAAATACGCCTCTGAGGGAGACGAAGAAGGCTCGCTACACAAACACTGACGGTATAGTGAGTGATTTTAACAAGAGAAGTCACACAGTAACTCCGATACAGTCAACTTTTGCCAAAAACTGCTCAAGATGGACAACATAGGCCGCTTGTACGCAGAACGCTCAATTGCCAACTGTACTTGGAAAGTTACGTTGAAGTCGAAACTTCAGCAACTTTGTCAAACAGTTACAATTAAATGAAAGTATATTAGACAGCCAACGGAAGGCAGGCTGTCCAGAGCAGCGATAGCTCAGTCTTGTAACCTAATCCATAGAAAGGCGAGAGCCCACTCTCTCAAGAGCACCTGTACAAGCCGAACACCGAACATTCCCGCCCCCACGACAGTGGCCGTGGTTAAACGTTCCAATCAGCAGCTCGAAAACCGGAGGAAAATTCCACTCTATTGCCGACGCACTACTATTCCACCAATGGAGATACTTGGCGTCAATTTCTGCGCCGATTTTGCTACATCACAGAGCTATCCCCTGAGCCAGCCAATCACAGTTATGATTTTGCAGAAAACGCGGGAATTTGCCCACCAAGACTGCCTGGGAACACAAGTCATTCCCACGCCTTACTGGTAGCCCACCAGAAAGTGTCTTCAGTAAGTTTCTGCGAAGTAACGGAATCTCTAGCCCAGCCGCTCCGTCAGACCCCTGTGGGAATGTCGCTCCCGCTCTTATGGCAATGTCGGCATCTGGAAAGCATTCACTCGACTCCCTCACACCTGTCAGCTTAACCTTTACAAGTTCAGCAGAACTCGCCTGTCACTGGACCACCCGGGTGACGAGAGACGCTGCGTGGGAAGTCCGCGTGTGAAGGAATAGCGACTTTTCACTGCATGCAAATAGAGAGGAAAATCGAATTACTCAGAGTAAGACAGAAATATGAGAGGGGGCTCATGCCACCTCTCATGTTCAATAACCTCTCACAAACGGCAGGTGGCAGGACAAACAGTGGGAGGGGGGGGGGGGGGAGGGGGGACGTGGAAAACAGTGCAGCCCCTGTCATAATGAGGAAACGGAATGGTTTATCTGACGTCCAAAACGGTATGATGATTGGTTTTCGAGCCAGGGGTGGGAGCATTTCGGAAGCGACCAAGTTTGGAAACCTTTTGCATGCCGCCATGGTTAAAGTACACTGTGCGTGGCTAAATGGCGCCATCCCAAAACCGGCGTCGAGGTAACTGGGGTGCACGACGGCTGTAGAGATATGTACTGGCGAATATACGTGCAATTGCTGAGAAACTGACCGCCCAGATGAACCAGTGGGCTACCAACAGTGTCTGCTCAACAACCTTTCAGCGAACTTTGCTGCGTATGGGCCTCCATAGCAAGCGCCTGGCTCATGTACCAATGCTGTGAGCTGTTCATCGGGGACGGAGGCAGAAATTTGCATGCCAGTACGGCAACTGGACGTTCATTGAGTGGCGACATGCCTTTTCAGATGAATCACGTTTCGTGATCTATCGTATAGAGAGCCGTTGGTGTGTACGGCGTGAAACGTCTGAAAGCGAAGGGTCCAGGCTAGAGAAGAGAGCGTTATGGCCTCGGGAATGTTATTGTGGCATTGCGTAGGTAATCTCGTTATTCTGGAAGGCACAGTAGATCAACCAAAGTATGCATCTATACTTAGGGACTATGTCCACCCCTACATGCGTTTCGTTTTTCCTTGGGACGATAGCATCTACACGCAGGACGACACAGCTCGTAGTGTATGTGCGAGGTTCGAGGAGCTCCAGGATCAATATATCGTACTCTCATGGCCACCAAACTCTTCGGATTAAAACGCAAAAGAAATCTGTAGGACCACCTAAACCGGGATTTTCACGCCGTGGGTCCTTAACTGAGAAACCTAGCACAGTTGCCTACTTCGCTGGAGATGGCATGGTTTCACATCCCTGTCTATTTCTGCACGTTTCGCAGAGGTCCTTGCTGCAAAAGGTGGTTATTCAGGCTTGTCACAGATGGTCATATTAATGTGACTAGATAATGTAGATTCCAATAACAATCTGAAAATAAGTATAGCCATCTGTAGTTGCAAGAACCATGCTCGCACACACCTTGATTGCGTTTTTATCGAATGTCCTTCCACGCAAAACATGGTGTTTACTTACTTTGAAAATCATAAAATAGGACACTCCAAATCCCATTCCTAAACCATCTCCAACACAATGATAAACAAATGTGGATGTGCAAAAGCCCTAACTCACCTGTCGTTGAAAGTCTCGTCATCTTCATAGCGACTGACCCAACCTGAAAGCCCCTCCCACCTTTAATACCTGCGCTGAACCCCATCCCACATATTCCCACAGTACAAACCAATCCTTCAGTAATAACGCCCCAACCTCACCATTCCCATCTGATCTCCCGATTGCCCAATACACCTCAACAATTCTCTCCATCTCCTTCTCACAGCGCAAGATGTGTCCTTTTCATCAAAATATTCCTTAGAAACATCCGCTCTTTCCAGCGTCCTCATTCATTCCAACGAATTTCCGTAGCTGCCAAATCCATCTTCCACGTCGACGCCAGAGTCACTACTACCACGAACAGGCACACTTGTTCAAGCACCTTTCCGCCATAGTTTAAACTAAACACTCCCATCCGCTATGGCTTGTCAATAGAAAATATTGTTCTCTTTCCCACCCATTTAAATGGGAATTCCAACCGCATGCGGAACCAAAATCCCACAAACAGTTGGACACCAAACCTTCAATCATTTCCACCCATTCGCCATACACATTTTCCACACTAAGCAACTGAATAAGTCCTACACGTATAAATTCCTATTCCACAGTTACTAGCAGACTTCATACCATCATCACAATAAAAAGTAAATCAACGCACATCACATATTTCATACTCACTAATTTTTTTGCTATTATAAAGAAAATTTATGCTCTCAATTGTCAATAATTTAATACCGAAAAGATGCTCAACCTTCGATGTGAAGCTACAGTAAAGAGATCTGTTTCCATCAACATTTTCTGTCCTTCAGATAATGGCTCCAAAACTTCATGCAATTTGTGACAAGCTTCCGCAAGTTGCCTTCCGGTGTCTTCTTCGCGACCCACTGTGAGTTCCTCCCTCTCCTGTCGCAGTTGTGAATGGTGCGCGGAAAGGAAGAGTATTGTTAAGCCTCCCTATGATTCGAATCTCTCTACTTTCATGCTTTTTTAGCGACTGTGTGTAGGAGGAAGAAATTTGGTGCTAGGAATACATACTCTGGGAATTTTAACAGTGAACGTGCTCTGCAGCAAAACGCCAGTCTTGCAGTCACTCGAATTCAATGAACTTTTGGTAGTGCTTACACGTTTATTAGACAAGCCCATGACGTAATGCACTGCTCTCCTTCAGGTATATTTAAATATCCAAGCGTACTCCGCGATTTAAAGTACAGTGGCAACACAACCATACGAAAGGCTGACGTCAGGCATATTTATACGAAGAATCCTCACGAACTGTCCACCCTCGAAGGAAGTAAGCTATTAATTCCTCATTCGACCGATATCGAAATATAGCTCGTCACTCTGGTACCTATGCCAAGTATAACTGATAGAGCAAACAGAGAAGATCCAAAGAAGAGCAGCGAGTGTAATATCCCTCGCCACTCACCAAAAATCAGCTTGCCAAGAACAGATGTAAATGTAGATATATGTCGGTAAACAAAGCAAGGTGGCAGATAGCGCCTATCACGGTAGCACGTAACGTGTAGAATCGTAGGACCTGTAACGCATCACTCAAAGATAATAAAGTGAATAAAGTGAAACGTTTGAATGTTAATTGATCGAGGGATAGAACACATCACATTGACGACATCAGGAGCATAATAATGGCATGTTATCATAGATTTCTTATCTTAATGCTAAAATTGAAATCGTGCCGTGTCGACTAAAAAAGTTACATGAAATTTCATATGAAGACATGCGCGGATAAACGGGTTAACCCTCAAATGTAGAAGCTTAGAGATAAGTGTTGCAATCTGTTGCTGGGTACGGGAAGTATCAAAGTTAACATTGGTCTCACCCGTAAATATCACATTAGGATATTTAGGGGTGAGACCAGTGTCAAGTTTGATAGTTCCCGTACCCAGCAACAGATGGCAACACTTATCTCTAAGTTTTTTTACATTTCAGGGTTAACCCGTTTTTCCGTGCAAGTCTTCATATTCTGCTGAAAGTCAGGCGAAGAAGTCGTCTTTGGAGAACGGAGAAGCTTGGTGACTCAGGATCGTGAAAATATTAAAATGCATGCAAGAAATGATTTGCATGATAAAAGCAATGATGACTGAACTTCGTAAAAAGAAAGTCAGACTGCAGGTTCGATTTGGGAAAGACGTAAGTATACATTCGGCTGCTCTCTGATGGTGTGCGATTAACACGTTACCAAACCGTCCACTTCCATCTGTTTAATTAGCTGGAAAGTATAAATGCTTCTTTCTCTAAGCTTTTATTCGAGAGAGCGAACAACGAGCAAAATACAAATGATAATTCCAGATTAATTCGTACATCAGTTTATAGAAAGCAATTGATGCTTGAATTTTTGCAAAGATATCATATACGCTAGTGATTAATTCTGAGGAAAATGATTATGCCTTTGTCTTTGAACAACGATACGTTATAGATCTTGTGCATTTTTGGACGTCACCTCACACTAATTACTGAATAAAGAGTCGTCCAGCGTCACTATATTCTGCCACTCAGTTCGACAGTGGCCGTTGTTGCGGCCACATGTAGTAAGCGTTGCTTCACGCAGTGGAGAATGGCGAAACAGAGGCACGCCGGCGACCGAGGCATTGCGAAGTAGGCAGGCACAGATAGCCTTGCTGACAGCAGCAGTCTACCAACAGGCTGACGCAAGGACGTACACAGACCAAGCGCCGAGCGAAGCCTGGAGAATGCTGAGTAAGGGGAAGTGAGGCGAGCACGATAAGCTGTGCTGCGATATACTGTGGAAGTAATAACAAAAAGCTACCACCGAGGGTAAAAAACGTCCTCCTGCTGGATATAAATAGTGGAGCGCAGGCATCAACAGACAGAAGCCATTAGGAAGCAGTTTGGATCTGAGGACAGACGTGGTCCGTGTCCGAATGTTCAATTTTCGTAGGTGACGATTCCGGAAGTCTGTTCCAGCTCGCAGGAGTCATCCATTCGCCGCCAGATGTCAGCTTCAGCTCTGGAGGTCGGCCCGAGTTCGGTCGGCACCATGGCTGACTAACTACAGCGAGAACTTCCAGCAGGACCGGCCGCAGCGCGGTCTTGGTCACAGGCGCCGCTGGGGACTGACGCCCGGACTCCACGGCAACCCGGCCCCATGGCGCGTGGTCCGTCCATGACGGAACCTCGCGGACATCGCGACTGACGGTTTCCCAGCCGCCGGTGCAGTAGGCGTCGGCAGCTGACTTCACGGCGATGCGGCTCCGTGGGCGTGCCCGTACTGGGGCGCCGAGCGGCGACGAGTTCACCTCAACCACAGGGCATCCTGGCTTCAGCAGAGCACTGGTGGCCTGAGGCTCCCGAGTGCGATCAGCGGTGGGGGCTGGGCAGCGACGACGAGGGAGAAATTGTAAAGAAAGTTCAATAAATAATTGTAAAACTCCATGCCGTCTCAGTATTTGGCGCAGCCACTGTGTCTGCTGCTAACAAGTGGTGCAGAAGTCGTAACACCTTGTTCTAGTGCACATCGTAGTCTGAGACGTCTGTAACTTTTGAGCAATGGAAGCCATCACAATGTTATGCGTGCCAAGAGGCCAGCCCGCAAGTAAGAGTGGTGTCGGTCCGTCGTAGCAGAAATGTCTGCACTATCTGCAGTGCCGTAGCGTCGAACGGAGGAAGTTATTCGTGCAGTTACGGGATGGAGTTCATGCAGCGCTACGGCCACTTATTGTGCGCCACTGCTCGATCATCAAAGCGCACCATCTTTTAATCTAGAATCCACTGGTAATGCAGTTCCATTCAGGCTGAGGCAGCTTAAATTTCCACAACAGTCATCCAGATTTAGGTTTTCCATGGTTATCTGTACCACTTAAGATAATTACTGGGCCAGTTCCTTGGGAAAGACAATGCTGCTTTCCTTCCCTAGTCACTCTGTATTCCATACCAAATAACCTAGCCGTCGAATGGACGTTAAAGCTTAATCGTCCTTACTTTGTTTTAGGTCCATTGGCGCGATTGGCCAATTTCGGATTTACAGGCCATTATCAAGGACTGTAGGTGCTAACATCTCGTAATATAGTTGATTATTTAGCACATGTTATGAGATGTTAGCACCTGTAAGCCCGATATGGCCAACAGTGCAAAATTACTGAAAGGGTCCTATAGTCCCCTTTCATTATCATTTTATTTGCCTTCCAGTGCACTTTGCATCCTACAGAACAATTCGGGTGTTTTCGTAGCTAAATTTCGTACCAGAGAGGACTGAGATATGATTCAATCCACCCGTAGCCTTGTAAGACGTATGCGTTGCCGGCGATGGGCGAGACATGGGTGAGTCTCTGACCAGAGAGCAGTATGTAGTTAGTTGTTGCTTGCCGCTGGTCTGCGTGAGTCGGCAGTAGTCGGCAGTTGTGTGCGCGTGTCGGCGCGTGTCGGGAGTCTGCTCTGGTCGAGACTCTGGAGGATGAGTATTATTGTAGAAGGTAAAGAAGCAGCCTTGCGCATATCTAGTAATGTATGTGAACTGTCATCAATTTCTTAAAAAAATGCCCCAATAATAATTTTTATAATATAAAGTAATTTTTTTTTAAAAAGCATTCATTTCAATTTAAAGATTTTATCCAATGAATAATTATTCCTTACACGAATTATAAAGCATAGGCCAGCATTGCACGGAGCTGTGCCAAAACTTTTTATGTAAGAGCAGATATATTCGCAGTTTTTATTGAGGTAAGAATTTTTGCTTTTTTTATTCAGAATACAGGGCCGAGACGCAGCGCTGCTGTCGTCATAAAATTTACCATGTTACTGAAATTTTTATAATTTTGTTGTTTAGGAATTTTTCTGTTTCGAACTTAACATTAAAATGAGAAAAGAATTTTGTGGGAACATTAAATGTGAATGCATTTCTGCACAGAGATTATAAATGAGAGCCAATTTTGTTCAGAGGTTACAATATTTAAAATTCATTTAATTATTATTTCCGAAGGGAGGTTACACTTGGTTCATATTTTAATTTTAAATATTTCTGTGGGGAGGTTACAGCCTATTTCTTTCTACGATTTGCAAGCATCAAATGGCTGTTATGTTGGTTCTTTTCAGACTTGCAAATGCGTCTATAACGCCATTATAAGTCCTCCATATTTTCAAATGTAACGCAACTCACGATTATGATTCCATAAAATGTTTTTCCCTCGTTCTCCTAGTCCAAAACTCTCTGGCCTGCGTGAATGAATGAATGTGGGTGTGTTTTATTTTGCTGTACGGTGGTTTCGTCGGCTGCAGAGAATCAGCGGTTGTCTTACAGAATGGCCAACCCTTGTAGTTTTCAGGTAGGCAAAGAGGTTTGTTCCCTCGGTGTGTAAGTTACAGATGTTAGTTTGGTGGCAGAAGCGTCATCTCTGGGTTTTCCTGGCCACGGGGTAGTGTGGGAGAGGTTTTAGTGTGAGATGGGCAGTCTGCTTCCGGCTCTCCGAGTGTCTGCAGCCGAGGTCTCTTCGAAGAAGGGTGAGTTGATTTAACCGCGTGGCGCTTTGTCTCGTAGCTAGAGGGGAGATTTTTGTAATTCAGTCTCACTGAACTTGCACCTTGTGCAGCTTTTGGCCTCGCATTTTGTCTCTTGAAAATTGTTTTGCTAGGTCGCAGCAAGTAATGCAAGGCTTTTGCAGACTTTCAGTTTCATTCCTAATGCACATTTTGGTACGTAAGAAGAACGTAGCACAAAGGTTTAGCATATGTTGAAGCGATCTCACGTAAGAAGTGCACCCTCGTTTCAGTGTGAATGTTTGTGTGCCTACGACTCCGTGTGTACACATTCTAATCTTTCCCGAACCTTGATAATTTTTGCCTCTTTGTGAATTTTCTTTGTTTCATTACTACATGTTCGATGGAAACCATCCGCGTGGGTTAATATTAGAGTTTGTTGGCCCTCTGCCGTTACCCTTTGTCTATTCAAATCTGCTCTCTGTAAAATGTTATTTATTCGCTGTTGGGTGGTTTAATGTTGCTAAAATTTGGCCGCGGTACGTAGAAACTGTATCTCCGTTAACCATGTGGCCACACGAGTTAACTGTGAGCCTAACTTTAATGTGGCCCCCTGTCTCTGTCCTAGAGTTTACTTTATGCTCTGATTTTGGAATATTAAATATATTATGTTCGGATTATTCAATTGTATTTATGATTTCATGTTAAGCGCGTAAGCGTGGAAGTGTGGCCCTCGTTGAGGCGGTTTCTCCAAATCGAGGTTCAACTTTAAATGCAACCGTGATATTCAGATTTACTCTTTTATTTAATCATTTCTCAACACAGCGGAACAAACCTCGTAGCTTCGCTGCATGTTGGAGTTGGGGCCGTCCTTGCTGTGTCTTTGAGCGAATGTGGGTCTCAAAGCGAGTTTTAAACCTTTTCCGACCCCTCTAATTACGACTGCGATTCTAAATTAAGAGATTCTATTGCGAACGTATAGTGTTTCACACGTAATCGTACGTAGATATCAGGCAACACCAGTTATATAGATGTTTTATATCAATGTCGTAAAAAATAAATAATTTTGTTTCAAGTCTTATCCAGTGTACCGACGTTACGTCTCCTTTACCTACGCCATTTACCTTCTAGTTTCCTTGTTAGCCCACCCATAGCGTTTCCATGCGCACAGGTCCAATAATTAGTGTTCCCTTTCTATTTAAAACAAATTCTTAGAATAGATATTGTTTTCAGGAATGTTGCTGCAAGCTTCTCTTATTCACAGTGTTCACGCAATTTTTACTTTAGTTTAATGTTTGATCATGTGAACAATCCCTGGAGCATATAAATAATCATATCCCATTTTATATGAGTGATATTATTCATAAGATTTTTCTTATGACTAAACTAATTGATTTTCGAGCTCGGTCGAACCTCTTGTTTGTCGTGTGGCAAGAGTTGGTGGCGACCCAATCTCTTACTTTGATTTTAATGTCAGATAGCATTTCAATTTACGTGTGGCTCTTTTAGGCATCAGGATATAGGTCAGTGCACCGCTTATTTCATAAACGCCACTTAAGTGCACGTCAGTTACATTACATAAAGTAAATACGTGTAAACAACAGACAAGGTGGGGCTAATACAATGTCATTCAACAAATATGCTGCTCTGGTGCTCCCCCCTCCCCCTCCCATGAAGAAAATGATTGAATCTGAATTTTCGTTTTACTTTCCCCTTAGGTCGAAGCATCGTCATTGACTGAGCCTGGCGTCCCACGAACTCATCAGACATAAATGTAAGTTTGGGAGTGCCCCGAGGTTGTTACAAATGACCATCACTGTACAAATTACTAAACGGATAACGTTGAAAACTCCATCAGACTATACGGGAATGATGTTGCTGTATATAGGGAAGTCAGGACGAAATTCAAGAAGACGTACATTGACTGTTGACCCTCAACGGCATTAAATGTTACGCGTTGTACATGAATAGACGGAAAGAGCCATTTCAGTTTCATTATGCAGTAACAACTTAAATGTATGAGTGCTACCACCACAAAAGATTTTGTAAAATTAGATACCGGAAAAACGCTACGAAAACGAAATTCACAGGCTAGAAAGAGCACTAACAAATCCCTCTGTCGACCAATTCTTAAGTGTTGCTTGTCACTCTGGAAAGGTTGCTAAGATTGTTTATCTGAGGCGATAAATATAAACTGAGAAATAATGCGTTTCACCGTTAGTACTTTCAGTAAGCGCGCAAGTATAACGAAGATACTCATCAAACACCAGTGGTAGACCTAACGGAGAGGAGTTTTGGATCACAGAGAGGTTTACTTTTACGCTTCCGAGAGCGTTCTTTCAAGGAAGAGTCAGGCAACGTACTACTTCCTTCTGTATATATATCGCGAAATGTTAGAAACGGCAAGATCAAAGAGTTTCGTGCTCATACATAGCTTTACCTATAATGGAGCCACCGACGCACCATTTGAATGGAACAGAAAATGAGGTCATGGTAATGGTCACACAAGTACCCTCCGTCACACGCTATAAAAAACTGAATGCCGAGTGTAGATGTAGGTGCAGGAATACAAGACGATGTGCTATTGTGCACACTGAGAGAGACCTGTCAGATACCTATCTTTTTGCTTTTCCAAACTGTCCATTGACTTTTTCCACTTGCTAAACGCTTGCGAATATAACCATCCTCTCGGAAACAAGTATGACATTGCTTTTTTTTTAGGTTTACATGTTTGTTAAATGACAATCTGGGTCTAAACTCCTCACTTCCTTCCTAATCCAATTAATGTGAAAACCCAACGTGATAATTGACGACAAAGAGGTAGATTAATAACAAGAACAAGAGAAAATGCTGGCAAGTGTCTCGCTACTTGCACTTTGAACGGGACGTCCACCTGTCGTGATTCAAAGTCTGTTAAGACTGGTTTCCACTAGTAATTTCAGAATGAACAGAGCAAAAATAATTGCAGCCATCCGTGTAATTAGCTCCTTTTAATAGAATTTAGAAAGACAGTTTGAAACTCCAGCCGCCAACGGCCTTGCCGCAGTGAACACCGGTTCCCGTCAGATCATCGAAGTTAAGCGCTGTCGCTGGATGGGTGACCATCCGGTCTGCCGAGCGCTGTTGGCAAGCGGGGTGCACTCAGCCCTTGTGAGGCAAACTGAGGAGCTACTTGGTTGAGAAGTAGCGACTCCAGTCTCGGAAACTGACATACGGCTGGGAGAGCGGTGTTCTGACCACATGCCCCTCCATATCCGCATCCGGTGAGGCCTATGGGCTGAGGATGACACGGCAGCCGGTCGGTATCGTTGGGCCTCCGTGGCCTGTTCGGGAGGAGTTTAGTTTAGTTTAGTTTGATACTCCTCTTAACAGATCAAGGAACAAGCAAGTTAGATCTTAATGAAATAATAGTTTTTCGTATGTATGAAGTAATGTCCTGTGTCAACCTCTTCATCTCGGAGTAGCATTTGCAACCTACGTCCTAAATTATTTGCTAGATGTATTCCAGTCTCTGTCTTCCTCTATAGTTTATGCCCTCTACAGCTCCCTCTAGTTCAGAAATGGTTCAAATGGCTCTGAGCACTATGGGACTTAACTTCTAAGGTCATCAGTCCCCTAGAACTTAGAACTACTTAAACCTAACTAACCTAAGAACATCACACACATCCATGCCCGAAGCAGGATTCGAACCTGCGACCGCAGCGGTCGCTCGGTTCCAGACTGTAGCGCCTAGAACCGCTCGGCCACCTCGGCCGGCGATCCCTCTAGTACCATGGAAGTCATCCCTGATGTCTTAACAGATGTCTTATCATCCTGTCTCTTCTCCTCTTTAATGTTTTCCACATATTCCTTCCCTCACCGATTCTGCGCAGAACCAGCTCATTCCTTACCCTTTTAGCCCATCTAATTTTCAACATTCGTCTGTTGCACTGTAACGTAGCAAGTTATTACCAGATAACATTCAGTGCAGTATAACAAGCAGGCGTGTATCACGGAGGCTGCAGGAAGAAGCCTCAGCTATGAATCACTAGCAGCTGACGCTTGCGTCCGTGAGAACGATCGCAAGTAGTGCCTAGTAGGAACGCAAATTCATGCCCCCTACGAATCTAAATAGAATATGGTAATTATCAACCGATGTTGTTCAAGCTTGGTACACCAACTTTTGTTATTCAGTAAAGGATCTTGACAAAATTTCAAAATCTCATCTATTATAGTTTCTGAGACTGAGAAAATTGCTTAAAAGTCATAAAACCGACACTTAGGTTTCAAAATTCAGTTAGGAACAATTATAGTTTGTTTTTGGTTATCATTTAAAGCCATCCCAGAATTTTCAATGCATAAAATAAGTTAGCTGGAAATTTTCTTTTCAAAACTTTAATTACTCTTCGTTACCTAACAGAAAAAAAACCATTCAAAATTATTATTCCTTTATTATTTTGTTATGTGAATAAATGGGAATGAATGAGACAGTTTATGTAGGATATACATTAAAACTCAATGCTAAGTTTTGTAAAACATTATGAAACTGAAGCATGGGAAAATTGTGTCATAACCACGAAACTGATGACGTATGTCGAGGTGTGCTTGCTTTTGTAAGAAGGCCGCCAGAATAACCGACTAAAGTTAAATAAGTTTCTAAATTAATTTCAAGATTATTTTTCATTTCGGTCTTTTTTATTGAACAATATATTAGTATCTCATCTATTATAGTTATGACTTTCTGTTTAGTGATTGGCTAAGGCAAGTTTTGTCGCGAGAATGATCTAGAAGGATCATTCTGATTGGCCAGTCAGACTTATCAGCCAGTCAGAATTCAGATGTTCCCGCGCACCGAAAGTTAGATAGGTAGAGTGGAGTAGCATCGATATAGTCGCTCGTGAGCTATCGGACGTATAAGGTCATGTCAGATGTCACGGTGCGCATTATGTGTAAGATGAATTAATATTGAGTTAGTTCATCGCGTTTGGATTTTGTCGTATCTAAGAAAATTTGGAGTTTCCACCATTTGTGGAAAAGTTTGACGTTTCTGAGTGCATTTGTTGGAAAGTTATTAGCATGTGAGATATCGGCCAGTAGTGAAAATTTCGCGTGGCATATTCCGCATTCACATTGGAATATTTGGCGAGCACTTCTATCACAGAAGACCACTGATAAAACCGAATGTCGAACTCGCTTATAGGGGTGGATAAGTGATTGCTAGTTTGCTTATTCCATCGGGACGGACTCGATCTCTGGCTGCTTTAACGTGTGAAATTTGTTGTTTTGACTGTGAACTGAGAAGGATAGAGTAGTATCTCACTAAATGTGGGCTTGGTAGCCATTTCCAGTTGTTGCATAAGCAATAAATAGTCTTGTCCTGGAATTTTCGGACACTTATTAAAATCAAAGTACATTATACTGCCACCAGAAATATTGGAAAAAAATGAACTTGCAGGAACTGTTTCGCAGCTAGAGTTACGCGGCCTCTGGATGGGCCTCTAGATGGTAGTTATTAGGCGGTGTTTTCTTCAACGCTGGTTTTTCGCTGCCTAGTTATTTATTTAATAGTATTATGATTTTATACAATATACAGTTGATATAAGACAAGTGATTTTATACAGTATACATGTGATATAAGACAAGGTTAAACCTTAAAGTCGGTGTTTTTCAACCAATTAATTAGGCTGGGTGTAAGAGTGAACAAGTCGTCGGGGAATTCCAGGGTATGAATGAAGTGGACAGCGTTGGACTAGATGTTCAATTGTCTGCTCTTCTTGATTGCATTCACATTTTGGTGAAGTGGCTACAACAACCATGTCCAGTTCTTAACCTGTTGAGGCGGCACCAGAGGTTCCTCGGTAGGTCAAAACCTTTTGGCTTCTTTGTGGGATCAAGGTGATAGGCTCTTGTTCCCAGTGTTTTTGTTGACCATTCATGCTTCCAGCTTTCATTTATATCAAAACCATCCACGATGAGTTGTCCTGCAGTAACACTTGCTAGTCTTCTTGATCGCAATCGTTGCTGTGGCGGATGACAGAATTCCTGGTGCAGTGGTAGAGAGGGTGATGCAGAGATTTTCTTGGCCTCCCTTAGTAGAGCTTGTTTCTGCCTTAAGTGAGGTGGAGGGATGTGACTCAATGTAGATAACCAGTGGCATGGGGTTGATTTGATGGAACCGGTAATGTAGCGCATTGTTTCGTTCAGTTTTGTGTCTATCTTCTTCACATGTACACTTTCCATCCAGACAGGTGCACAGTACTCGGCAGCAAAGTACACAAGGCTGATGCCAGTTAAATGCAGACAGTCAGCAGAGGTTCCCCAGGTGGTACCACTGAGCTTATGTAGTATGTTGTTCCTTGCAGCAACATTATGAGACAGCTTGGTGATGTGCCCTTTGTAGCTCAGGGTTCTCTCTAGAGTGATTTCGAGATATTTTGGGAAAGGATTGTACCTCAACGTTTGTCCCTTGAGCAGAACTCTTGGTTTGTAGTTCGCAGCACGATTCGCTAGATGGAAACAAGAGACTTCAGTTTTTGATGTGCTTGGGATCAATCTCCAGGTTGACATCTTCTCCAGATCCTCCGTAAGAATTCGTTCACCATCTTCGAAATTACTGCTCTGAGCTACCAGTGGGATGTCATCAGCATAGATGAATTTAGTTGATGTTGTGACTGGTAAATCATTAATGTGTACATTGAACAGTGATGGGGCTAACAGATCCCTGTGGTAGTCGTTTATTTAGTTTCCATTTTTGGCTTTTAGAGCTGCCTAGAAACACTTCGAATTGCCTAGTAAGTATCTACGATTGCCGAGTGAAGGGACGTCGAACGGAAGCTGTAGTGAGGTAGGTGGACATTTAATACGAGCAGTACGAGGTACGAACCGCCCCCGCCCCGCTGCAGCACCACATTTCACATATTTCGATTCTCTTCTGTTCCGGTTTTTCTACAGTCTGTGTTTCACTGTCATGTATTGCTGTGCACCTAACGTAGAATCTCAGAAATTTTCCCTCAAATAAAGGCCTATATTTGATAGTAGCAGTCGTCTCTTTGCCAGAATGACCTTTTTGCCAGTGCTAGTCCGCTTTTTATGTCCTTCCTGCTCAGCACATCATGGGATATTTCCCTGCTTATGTAGCAGAATTCCTTAACTTCATCTACTTCGTGACCATCAATCCTGACGTTAAGTTCCTAGCTGTTCTCATTTCTGCTACTTCTCATTAGATTTTTCTTTCTTTGATTTACTCGATAGATATTCTGTACTCATTAGACTGTTCATTCCATTCAACAGATGATGTGAATCTTCTTCACTTTCCCTCAGGACAGCAGTGTCATCACCGAATCGCATCATTGATATCCTTTCAGCTTGAATTTTAATTCCACTCCTGAACCTTTCTTTTTATTTCCGCCATTGCTTCTTCGATGTACATATTGGACAATAGGGACGAAAGCTACATCCCTGTCTTACACCACTTTTAATCCGAGAACTTCGTTCTTGATCGTCCACTATTATTGTTCCTTCCTGGCTCTTGTACATATCATATACTCCCCGTCTGTCCCTAAAGTTTTCCCCCTTTTTTTCTCAGAATTTCAAACACCTTGCACCATTTTACATTGTCGAACGCTTTTTCCAGGTCGATAAATCCGATGAACGTGCATTGATTTTCCTTTCGTCTTGCTTCCAGTATCAACTGCAACCCCAGAATTGTCTCTCTGGTGCCTTTTTCTTTCCTAAAGCCAAACTGATCGTCGTCTAATAATATCCTCAGTTTTCTTCCCCGTTCTTTTCCGATAGGTGCAACAAATAAGCGCGAGCCCTATTGGCAGACGCGAGATTTGACGGAATTATTTTTCTTGAGACGACGGAGTTAGAGAAACGAAAGAGTACAGAGGACATTCTGTTCTCGAGGGTTATAGACAGAAAACCGAAAGCGGTGGAGAGGAGGTTCGGTGTTAGAGATCGGGGAGAGCAGTTGATTTCATTTGAGGTCTGAGGTGGCAGCCAGGTTGGTGGGTATTCTCGCTGCAGTTTTGCGATTTAACTGAGATCGGTGTTGTGTAAAGTTTAGGAAACATGCAATCAAATTAAAGTCGTTCACAGCCATAGTTATGATTTTAACTTTTCATAACAGTTCTTCCACAATTCTGGACTCAACTTTTGTTACAATGAAGTTTGAATTTCCACTGACTTGCTCGTTTACTTGCACGATAGACTCATTAAATCTGGTGCATGTATAACATCTGCTTAATGCAATTATTTGTTACATCATTTAAAGTTAAGCCAGTCTCGATCTCCGGAAGTAACGCCTCTTTTACACTGTGTTTGCCAGTACTCTGCATACCCATCATATGTGCAACACCTGTAAAGATAACGGTTTAATATTTCATGAACTTCTTACTATTCCTGAACGAAGACATTGCGTTAATCTTGGTAAAATGAAGGGGTAGTGATTGAATTCTTCTGGAAATCATTCTGGTAACTAGTTAAACCCATGTCACTTGAATACAGATCAACCAAAGCCATCAGCAATACTTACAGGTGAGTAACATTATTTCTCATGAAAATGCCACGGTGCAAGTCTTCTTTTAAATAAGATAGTTTCCAATCAGCCTGTCGGCCATAGGATATACTCCTTCATTTTTTAGTTCATAATTGATGCTTAGCCATCTGGCGACCTGTGAATTCAATCATTGGTAGAATAAAAAGCAACAGCTTGCTTTCATTTAGTTCCTCTCCACATGGTAGTAGATAGCTTCCAACACAAACTTTATAAAATCAAGTCAGAATTAATTTGAGTTTGGATATATTAAAGTCATTTTTATTGAATGCTGCAATTTTCAGAGGCGCTATTAAAGGCCATTTTTGAAAGACTCAAAAAAATAGATAAAAGCTACAGTGACAGACAGACGCTGTAAAATTTCCACAAAAACCAATAACACAAGAACCAATAACAGAAGAAATAGAGAAAAATGCTCCGATTAAAACAGCGTAACGCGTGCTTTTAATCTTTCTACTCCACAGTTCAATCTGTTCACAGAAGAAGCAATGACGAGAACACCAGAAACCTACAGCAGTGTATTTAAAAGCAAGGTTGAAAGGACATCAGTGATAATATTCGCTTATGACACTGATATTCTCAGTAAAAGTGAAGAGGACTTACCATATCCAGTGAATGGGATGAAATATTACTGAACACAGAATATAAACGAAGAGTAAAACAATGGAGACGAAAGTATCCAGTAGGAGCAGAAACGGGTTCAGGGATAAGCTTAACATCAGAATTAGGGACGACAAAGTACACGAAGCGAATGAATTCTGCTATGTGGGCAGCAAAATAACGCATGGCTTCAGAAGCAAGGAGAAAAATCAAAAGACTTGTGGTGTCACCGCCAGACACCACACGTGCTAGGTGGTAGCTTTAAATCGGCCGCGGTCCATTAGTACATGTCGGACCCGCGTGTCGCCACTTTCAGTGATAGCAGACCGAGCGCCACCACACGGCAGGTCTAGAGAGACGTACTAGCACTCGCCCCAGTTGTACGGACGACACTGACGAAGCCTCGCTCATTTGCAGAGCAGATAGTTAGAATAGCCTTCAGCTAAGTCAATGGCTACGACCTAGCAAGGCGCCATTAGTAACATTGCATGTATCTATGGAGTCTCACTTATATCGTCAATAGCGATGTACCAAGGATGGATTAAAGTTAAGTATTCCAGAAGCTACGTACTTTTCTTTATAGCATTCATTACGTATCCTGTTTCAGACCTCACTCCATCCTCCGTGAGCTTATAGCGTGCATTGCGGTCCCCTCAAACCACACTGTGTGGGCACTTCTGTCGACACATCAACTGGCATAAGCAAAGGGAAAATTCTTTGTCGATAGGCATGCACTAGTATCAGAGATAGGTGTTAACTTCACAACCAAATTTCGGCGTTGTACGTCTGCAGCACATCATTACATTGACGTGAATCATAGGCTTTGAAAAAACGATAAAAGAAGAGACGCGGCTCATCCGAGATGTGCTGTTACACAAGGTTATCGGAAAATGACTAAACTGAAAGGCGAAGATTCTCCGAAGGACTGGCAAGGAAAGGAATATGTGGAAATCACTAACTAGAAAAAGCCAAGACCGCGCAAAATATTTTTTATTCATGATAACAAGTTTCAACCGTCTTAGCTGTCATCTTCAGGCCTTAAACATTTTTTGTAATAAAACATCCTCGTTTTACGCTGAACCTCAGGCACAAGATGTCAAGTGGAGAAAACTTTTGTCATCGCTAAAATATTTAAAAACACATAGCGCCTTGTCCAAAAGGCCATGTCCATATACATATTGCTCACAGACGCTTGTTACATGATAAAAATACGTTACGTAATAACAAATCTAAAAAAAAATGTTTACGACCTGAAGATGACAGAGAATACTGTTGAAACTAGTAGTCTTGAATAAAAAATATTTTGTGCGAGCTTGGTTTTTAACAATTAAAACAGATCACCTTTCAGTACTCTTACAATGGGAAAATTCAGTCAACTAGAAGAAGGGACAGGACAATCAGACATGCAATGACATTATGAACACTGTTCATTGCGAGGCTGCATACCACCTGTTGGTGTTGTGGGCAGGTGGCGTACTGAGGAAAGTATGTAAGCGGAGCAGAGACGAATGGGAAATTATTCTAGCGAAGATATGAGCCGCAGATTGGGAAGTACACTGACATAAGCTACTTTCAGGAAAGACAGCATCTATGGAAAGTGGAATAGTACAACCACAAGTAGGCGACAAGGTGTTGGACGCGCAAGCCTCACCACAGAATGTGAAGGTCGGAGCTTAGTCCGTTCTGTAAGGCAGGATAGGCGGCGGCCTGCCACAGATGTGGTGTAGGCGCAATTGTTTAGGAGCTCACCATTCAGCACACATTATTGAACATGGGGCTCTGCAGTAGTCCCCGACTTGTTCCCGTACCGACACAACGACTACATCATTTGCGATTGCAGTGGTCGCTGGATCATCGAAATTGTACAGTCGATCAGTGGAAACGTGTCGCATGGTCGAATGAATCACGTGCCTCGTTAGAGCAGGTTGCTGGTCGAGTCCCAACATGCCTTCGTCCAGGCGTACGGCTGCTCGAAACAAGCTCTGCGCCAAGGACGCAGGCAGGAGGCTGCAGTACTGTAATCAAAGGCACCATGAAAGCAGTGGACTTTGTAAACTTTATTGTGGACCACTTACATCCCATCAAGCTTGATGTTTATCCAGAGGGCGAATCCACTTCCAGCAGGGTCACTGTCCATGTTACAAGGTCAGAATAGTGCTACAGTAGATTAGGAGGATGATAGGAAACTAGATCTGATGTCTTTACTACAAAATTTGCCTTATGGAACACATTTGAAACACCACCGGGCATCATCTCTGGGTCCAGAAACCATCGACCCTTAAATTGCGGGAATTGTATGACCTATGCGTGGACATCTAACGGCAATTATTTCCCGATGCCTATCAAGGACTTACCGAAAACATTCCACGCTGAATAGCCGCTGTACTGCGTTCCAAAAGGGGCCCAACGCGCTATTAAGCACGTGGTCATAATGTTTTTGCTCATCAGCGAATTTTAATCCATTGGGGAGTAGCCTCGAGGGAGACAGAGGTTAGAATGTGTTCAACAAATAAGCGTTACTCTGTGATGAAGAGATTGTTACAGGAGAGTAATTAATGGCAGGCTGAGCAAACCAATCAAAAGACTGTTATGAGAAAATGGGAATCACAAACGATCTTCCAAACGTGCACCATTCACTATTGAAACAAGAAAGGTGGACATAGTATTTGTACCAGTAGTACCTTCCGCCACACACGGTAAGGTGGTTTACGGAATATAAACATCGCTATAAAAGGGAGGCCGCTGAGTTGCTCAAAGTACACACAGTATCTCTGAAGTCTTCTCAATCTCTGGGTTCATTCGCACCATTCTTACTGCGTGTAGTAAGATCTCGCAGTCGTTATTGCAGATCGTGTTTGGAATCCGTAGACGAATAGGCATAAGCTATATGGAGAAACAGGTATGGACTAAGAAGGGAAATTAAGAACAGAAGAGGATGATAAAAGTGCGTGAATTAAAATGGCAAGCCAGGGAAGATGTCTTTCTAATGTAATATACAAACAGTACAACGAAGCTATGCATGAAGTATAAGGAAGCTGAATAGCTGGGCTAAAAGTTAAAAGTAAAAGGATGTCAATAACAAGACTGTGTTATTGCTAGCTTCTGTGAAATTCGTGTAGAATTAAAGAACCTGATGAATGAAATGAACCGTCTACCGAGCACAGTCTATGGGTGTGACTGATAAAGGCAACTGTGGTAACAAGCTATTCAGAGCAGGATGATTTAAACGATGTCCATGCCGATGCACAGAATCTGCCCCTGTGGATCGCTAGACAAGAAGTTGTCCCTTTCACTCGGCACTTTCTTCACATCTCTCAGTGCTCCGCGTCGGATATGTTATACTTTTCTAAATTTTCGCATTGATCCGTGAGGAACGTTGAAATTAGAGAGCTGAAGGATTCGGTATGTAGGTCCTACTGGGTCTTCCACAACGCTATGTTAAATACAACGTGGCAAGTGAAATGTTCTACATGTGGCGAATTAGAAGTTGATACACAATGGCATTTGCTGTGGGTTCACAGTCTCGCAAAACTCTTTGAAAAACTTCATGATCGTCATTGATGCACTTTTATCAAAAATTCCACTACTGCAGTTTCATCCTTTTGGTCATTTTTATGTGGTTCCTTTTGTTGATGCATACTGTTGTGCTTACAGCAATTGTAAGTAGCCTGTTTATATGTTTGTATGTTGGTAGCGCTATAGACTGCATTAATATCACTGACAGCGCTGCGCGCCCCCTGTAAGAGACTCTGTAGCTGGAAGGACTCGCAGTTGAGAATTGATGGTTAGCAGTGATAGAGGTTGGGAGTGTTAGCGCGAGCGGACGGTCTGGAAATTTATATACATGTAAACATACACATAAATAGCAATAATAATAAAGGTTACATAAATTAAGAGATTAATATAAATCAATTATTTTCATTTAATGCCTAAATTTTATATTTTTATCGTTCTCTCCTGTGAGTCTCTTTAACGTGAACTTACTTCTGATGTCCGTGGTTATATTCGTCTTCTTCCGCCATGAATATATATATGCTGACCGTGTCTATAACAGTTCTTAATCGGGCTTCTTCTTCCGAATGCAGGCCGCTAGGGGACCTGTCATTGAGATGATGCGCGGAAGAAAACTTCCGTGGTTTTGCACAAATAATAATTATCATTCAAACAACACGAAGGGCTACCACAAACATCTTACAAAAATTCGTCTCCTCCACTCGAGAACTAATGCCAGAGTCTCTCTACTAATAAAAAAAAATTGAATGAATTTTTTATCATTTGTTATCCGCCTTCCGGCGTAGCAAAGTATATCTTTATTGGCGCTTACGGTGGCCATTCTGATGATTATTATCATTGGTTTTAAATTTTTGTCATAGTTTGTTAGGACTTTTCCTTATGTACCTATACAACGGTTTGAGCGTGTGTCTTTCATGGAGATTTAATGTTGGTTGGACATGGATTGTAAAATGATGGTGGTTGTATTCCCTGATGTTTGGGTAATGGAATTATTGATGTTTATATAATTTTTGGAACTGCTTGTCACATGATTAAGGTAAAATCTGCTACATACATTGTTTGCTCTGCAACAAAATCATTCCTTTGCTAACCACAAGCCTACTGGTAGTTAGAGCCTATAGTAGTTAGAAGCTTTTTATTTAACTGGCTGTATGCTTGCTGTATTTGCTGTAATTCGTGTCATGAATATTTTCTGTGAAGTAAGTGACGTATGAAATATACGGGTTATTGTTAGGATTTCTTCTAATTCAGAGCCATTCTTTTGTGTTAATTATTTGCAGTCAGACTGCGTTGCGCTTGTATATTATGGGTAATAAATGAATAGAATAAGTCTGAGCTGCATTTGTCTGGGAAAATCCTGTAGGCCAGTGTTGAAATAATAAAATGAAGTAAAGAAACATTACGTTCAGTTGCACTCAGCAGTTTAATAAGGTTCTGTTTCACCCAGCAATTGAAGAAGGTTCAGTTGCATTCAGCAGTTTCAGACATAAATTAGGAAGTTTCACAATTGTTAGCCACTTGAAAAGACCAAAAGGTTGAAATTTCACTAGTGGATCTTTTAATAAACGTTCGGTAAATTGTGAACACGAAGTCTTTCGTAGATGGTGATAACTGATGGATGATTAGGGAACAAGCAACTTTCATGATTGAGCTTTCCCGATTATTGCTACCCAACAACGTCTCTGCATTAAGTGAAACGTAAAGTTCACGAGCGCCGAGAGACCACTATTAGGAAGATTCCATTATTTCAGTTCTAAATCAATCAGCGAGTGGAAAAGACTTGCTTTCAGTGAATGTGAACTTTTTATTTCATAAAACCGTCGCTAAAAAAGTGTGTTGGGAGTATTAATAAGCCACAGTACAAAATCAGCCGGCACGGTAGCTCAGCGTGTTCGGTCAGAGAGCTGGTTGGCCTCTGTAATAAATAAACTGAGTGAATCGATCAACAACGAACTTGAACGGATGTCATGTGACGTCCGCAACGACCAAACACAACGATCAGCAACAAACCCAAAAAAAAAAAAAAAAAAAAAAAGTAGCGTGGTCTAGGGGTAGTGTCTTTGATTCATAATCAAAACGTTTTCACTCCCGGGTTCGATCCCCGCCACTGCCTAAATTTTGATAAATAATCAGCATTGGCGGCCGAAGACTTCCGGCATAAGAAGTCAGCCTTATTCTGCCAACGGCCTTGTCAAAGAGGGCAGAGGAGCGGATAGAGGTTCAGGGCACTCTCTTGTCCTAGGGGTGGGAAATTGCCCCTAAAGGCGGAAGAATCAGCAATGATCAACGACATGAGGATGCAGAAGGCAATGGAAACCACTGCATTAAAGACACGAAACGTGTACCCACAGGACATGTGGCCTGTAATTGAAGAAGTGTCATGATGATCTCTCCATTGGCAAAAGATTCCGGAATAGTCCCCCATTCGGATCTCCGGGAGGGGACTGCCAAGGGAGAGGTTAGCATGAGGAAAAGATTGAATAATCAACGAAAGGATAACGTTCTACGAGTCGGGGCGTGGAATGTCAGAAGCATGAACGTGGTAGGGAAACTAGAAAATCTGAAAAGGGAAATGCAAAGGCTCAATCTAGATATAGTAGGGGTCAGTGAAGTGAAGTGGAAGGAAGACAAGGATTTCTGGTCAGATGAGTATAGGGTAATATCAACAGCAGCAGAAAATGGTATAACAGGTGTAGGATTCGTTATGAATAGGAAGGTAGGGCAGAGGGTGTGTTACTGTGAACAGTTCAGTGACCGGGTTGTTCTAATCAGAACCGACAGCAGACCAACACCGACAATGATAGTTCAGGTATACATGCCGACGTCGCAAGCTGAAGATGAACAGATGGAGAAAGTGTATGAGGATATTGAAAGGGTAATGCAGTATGTAAAGGGGGACGAAAATCTAATAGTCATGGGCCAATGGAATGCAGTTGTAGGGGAAGGAGTAGAAGAAAAGGTTACAGGAGAATATGGGCTTGTGACAAAGAATGAAAGAGGAGAAAGACTAATTGAGTTCTGTAACAAGTTTCAGCTAGCAATAGCGAATACCCTGTTCAAGAATCACAAGAGGAGGAGGTATACTTGGAAAAGGCCGGGAGATACGGGAAGATTTCAATTAGATTACATCATGGTCAGACAGCGATTCTGAAATCAGATACTGGATTGTAAGGCGCACCCAGGAGCAGATATAGACTCAGATCACAATATAGTAGTGATGAAGAGTAGGTTGAAGTTCAAGACATTAGTCAGGAAGAATCAATACGCAAAGAAGTGGGATACGGAAGTACTAAGGAATGACGAGATACGTTTGAAGTTATCTAACGCTATAGATACAGCAATAAGGAATAGCGTAGTAGGCAATACAGTTGAAGAGGAATGGACATCTCTAAAAAGGGCCATAACAGACGTTGGGAAGGAAAACATAGGTACAAAGAAGGTAGCTGCGAAGAACCATGGGTAACAGAAGAAATACTTGTTGATTGATGAAGGAAGGAAGTACAAACATGTTCCGGGAAAATCAGGAATACGGAAATACAAGTCGCTGAGGAATGAAATAAATAAGAAGTGCAGGGAAGCTAAGACGAAATGGCTGCAGGAAAAATGTGAAGACATCGAAAAAGATGTCGAAAAGGACAGACTCAGCATACAGGAAAGTCAAAACAACCTTTGGTGACATTAAAAGCAACGGTGGTAACATTAAGAGTGCAACGGGAATTCCACTGTTAATTGCAGAGGAGAGAGCAGATAGGTGGAAAGAATACACTGAAAGCCTCTATGAGGGTGAAGATTTGTCTGATATGATAGAAGAAGAAACAGGAGTCGATTTAGAAGAGATAGGGGATCCAGTATTAGAATCGGAATTTAAAAGAGCTTTGGAGGACTTACGGTCAAATAAGGCAGAAGGGATAGATAACATTCCATCAGAATTTCTAAAATCATTGGGGGAAGTGGCAACAAAACGACTATTCACGTTGGTGTGTAGAATATATGAGTCTGGCGATATACCATCTGACTTTCGGAAAAGTATCATCCACACAATTCCCAAGACGGCAAGAGCTGACAAGTGCGAGAATTATCGCACAATCAGCTTAACAGCTCATGCATCGAAACTGCTTACAAGAATAATATACAGAAGAATGGAAAAGAAAATCGACAATGCGCTAGGTGACGATCAGTTTGGCTTTAGGAAAAGTAAAGGGACGAGAGAGGCAATTCTGACGTTACGGCTAATAATGGAAGCAAGGCTAAAGAAAAATCAAGACACTTTCATAGGATTTGTTGACCTGGAAAAAGCGTTCGACAATATAAAATGGTACAAGCTGTTCGAGATTCTGAAAAAAGTAGGGGTAAGCTGTAGGGAGAGACGGGTCATATACAATATGTACAACAACCAAGAGGGAATAATAAGAGTGGACGATCAAGAACGAAGTGCTCGTATTAAGAAGGGTGTAAGACAAGGCTGTAGCCTTTCGCCCCTACTCTTCAATCTCTACACCGAGGAAGCAATGATGGAAATAAAAGAATGGTTCAGGAGTGGAATTAAAATACAAGGTGAAAGGATATCAGTGATACGATTCGCTAATGACATTGCTATCCTGAGTGAAAGTGAAGAAGAATTAAAGGATCTGCTGAACGGAATGAACAGTCTAATGAGTACACAGTATGGTTTGAGAGTAAATCGGAGAAAGACGAAGGTAATGAGAAGTAGTAGAAATGAGAACAGCGAGAAACATCAGGTTTGATGGTCACGAAGTCAATGAAGTTAAGGAATTCTGCTACCTAGGCAGTAAAACAACCAATGACGGACGGAGCAAGGAGGACATCAAAAGCAGACTCGCTATGGCAAAAAAGGCATTTCTGGCCAAGAGAAGTCTACTATTATCAAATACCGGCCTTAATTTGAGGAAGAAATTTCTGAGGATGTACGTCTGGAGTACAGCATTGTATGGTAGTGAAACATGGACTGTGGGAAAACCGGAACAGAAGAGAATCGAAGCATTTGAGATGTGGTGCTATAGACGAATGTTGAAAATTAGGTGGACTGATAAGGTAAGGAATGAGGAGGTTCTACGCAGAATCGGAGAGGAAAGGAATATGTGGAAAACACTGATAAGGAGAAGGGACCGGATGATAGGACATCTGCTAAGACATGAGGGAATGCCTTCCATGGTACTAGAGGGAGCTGTAGAGGGCAAAAACTGTAGAGGAAGACAGAGATTGGAATACGTCAAGCAAATAATTGAGAACGTAGGTTGCAAGTGCTACTCTGAGACGGAGAGGTTAGCACAGGAAAGGAATTCGTGGCGGGCCGTATCAAACTAGTCAGTAGACTGATGACAAAAAAAAAAAGTACAGTGTTATTCATTTCCTCCGTGTTTAAGAAGACGAACGCGTAAAAACTGAAAGACTTACAGAAAATAGACACTTATCAATGGACAGAGTAGTCGGGCCTGGTAGTCCAGTGGTAAAAGCGGGTGTCCGGAATCCGAGATGCCGTCAGATCGAATCCTGGTCGAACCACAGAAATTTTCAGTCTGGCTTCAATCTAGGGTCATATTTCCCCAACTGGATAACGAGGATAGGTTAGATACATGCAAGTCGACGAAGCTGCGTCCAATTGGCACCAAGCCACATTAGTGGGTAGATCATCTCTCCAAATTTCAAATCACAGTACTTACCATAACGTAATTACAGAGCGCACAACTAGGGGCAGGCATATACAGGGTGTTTCAAAAATGACCGGTATATTTGAAACGGCAATAAAAACTAAACGAGCAGCGATAGAAATACACCGTTTGTTGCAATATGCTTGGGACAACAGTACATTTTCAGGCAGACAAACTTTCGAAATTACAGTAGTTACAATTTTCAACAACAGATGGCGCTGCGGTCTGGGAAACTCTATAGTACGATATTTTCCACATATCCTCCATGCGTAGCAATAATATGGCGTAGTCTCTGAATGAAATTACCCAAAACCTTTGACAACGTGTCTGGCGGAATGGCTTCACATGCAGATGAGATGTACTGCTTCAGCTGTTTAATTGTTTCTGGATTCTGGCGGTACACCTGGTCTTTCAAGTGTCCCCACAGAAAGAAGTCACAGGGGTTCATGTCCGGCGAATAGGGAGGCCAATCCACGCCGCCTCCTGTATGTTTCGGATAGCCCAAAGCAATCACACGATCATCGAAATATTCATTCAAGAAATTAATGACGTCGGCCGTGCGATGTGGCCGGGCACCATCTTACATAAACCACGAGGTGTTCGCAGTGTCGTCTAAGGCAGTTTGTACCGCCACAAATTCACGAAGAATGTCCAGATAGCGTGATGCAGTAATCGTTTCGGATCTGAAAAATGGGCCAATGATTCCTTTTTGAGGATGCAGGGACGATGGGACTGCCACATGGGGCTTTTCGGTTCCCCATATGCGCCAGTTCTGTTTATTGACGAAGCCGTCCAGGTAAAAATAAGCTTCATCAGTAAACCAAATGCTGCCCACATGCATATCGCCGTCATCAATCCTGTGCACTATATCGTTAGCGAATGTCTCTCGTGCAGCAATGGTAGCGGCGCTGAGGGGTTGCCGCGTTTGAATTTTGTATGGATAGAGGTGTAAACTCTGGCGCATGAGACGATACGTGGACATTGGCGTCATTTGGACCGCAGCTGCAACACGGCGAACGGAAACCCGAGACCGCTGTTGGATCACCTGCTGCACTAGCTGCGCGTTGCCCTCTGTGGTTGCCGTACGCGGTCGCCCTACCTTTCCAGCACGTTCATCCGTCATGTTCCCAGTCCGTTGAAATTTTTCAAACAGATCCTTTATTGTATCGCTTTTCGGTCCTTTGGTTGCATTAAACCTCCGTTGAAAACTTCGTCTTGTTGCAGCAACACTGTGTTCTAGGCGGTGGAATTCCAACACCAGAAAAATCCTCTGTTCTAAGGAATAAACCATGTTGTCTACAGCACACTTGCACGTTGTGAACAGCACACGCTTACAGCAGAAAGACGACGTATAGAATGGCGCACCCACAGACTGCGTTGTCTTCTATATCTTTCACATCACTTGCAGCGCCATCTGTTGTTTAAAATTGTAACTACTGTAATTTCGAAAGTTTGTCCGCCTGAAAATGTACTGTTGTCCCAAGCATATTGCAACAAACGGTGTATTTCTATCGCTGCTCGTTTCGTTTTTATTGCCGTTTCAAATATACCGGTCATTTTTGAAACACCCTGTATGAACTTTTAGACGAATCATCCTGTCCGTATTTTGGCATCGAATTGATCTGTGCCTGCAGATAGGCAACCCAATGAACATATTTCCAAAGTGGGCTGTAATCGTTGCACCTTTCTGGCGCGCAGTGCGACTTCAACGAATCGGGCACATGTATCGACATTTATCACCTCACAAACGGTGCCCATATTGAAAACCTGTAATGTAAGTTAAGAGCTTGGAGTGATGCTCTATCCACTGATATCCATCTATTTTCTGGATGTGTTGTAGTTTTCAAGCTGTCGTCTTCTGAAACCCCAAAGGTAATTGTGAATAACCCTATATTTCTGTTCCTAGTATGAACTTGTATTTCAGAGCTGCTGTGTCTAAGAACTTACAGTTTCGAGTAAAGACAACTAAAAGGAGCCTATGGTAGAAAGTCATACGAGTTTACTGTTCTTTCCAGAGATTTTCAAGTGTCACAATCGTATGGGCTGCCATTGCAAAGTGAGAAGCAAAGGTAACGTCTTAGCAGGACAATCCGAAGTCTACAAATATCAAACAATACTACGCAGGATAAAAGGACCAAAAACATTTATGTGAGTGAGCCGTGTGTGCACTAATATTGATACCTGCCACTCGTAAAACTTCTCCATTTTTCTGATTCTTCGTATCATTGAGATGGCTTTGTTGGAGTCTCACCAGTGGGAGCATAGCCGCTTGCCAACGGGATTTATCCAAATGCGCTCCCTCTGCTGTTCAGAAAACGCGCTTACTTTTCCGCATGGTAACAAGGATTTCTCATCAAGGAATGAGGTCCGGTAGGTTATGTTATGGACGGTGTGTGCCAACAACATCTGAAGGATTGCTGCTCCACTCTGCCTTCGTTGTCGCGGGTTCGCAAATTCAGACTAGGCAAATTTCTTGTACGTTATTCTATAGTATTCTTATTCCTACAACTTTGTTTCTGAAACCTGTGCTGGTATGATTTGTTATTCAACTGGGGATAGGTAGAAAAAAGACGGTGAGCACCGTTTGTTACCTGTGATTTGCGAAAACCCTTGTTCTCTGAGCGAACCGTTGTTGTAAGGATTTAATTTCATTTCTCGCACGTAACGTTGTCCTACTTTGATAGTAACCATCGTATTGGTCTTAGCATCCAGTGTGGATCAACATTCCGAGTTACCAGCACATGCCAGACTCATGTCAGCTTACTTGTAAAAAGCAAACATGTAGCTTTTAATGTTGATTGTTTCTATAGACGTCTTATTTCTGTATTTATTTGCCAAGATATCGAATCTTTGTTAAATTTTGTGCTTCCCTTTAAAGACCCATGTGATAGTTCTATTATTAGCAGTTTACCTGTTAAAGTATTTGCTCTCTTCTAAATTATTAAGATTACTCTGTCATAATGAAAGCTGGAAGGGACCTCAATGAGATTTTCGCTATAATTCATTTTAGTTGTTGGTACGTTGAACTACGCGGTTTTAAATTTTAGCCTGTTTGTGCTTTAGAGTCCCTAATCTGAGCTGAATGAAGGAACCGAGCGGTGTTTGGGCTACGCTCAAGTTGGGCGCCTTAAGAGAGTGCCTGGTCAATGACCAAATGTACCAGGGCGTGTTGAAAAGCAATGCATCCGAAATTTTTAAGCGAGAACCCTTGAAGCTTTTAAAAAAGTTATTAACATTCTACTTCTTTATTCTTCATGTCCACATATTTGTCTCTCAATATAGTCGCCCTGTGACGAACACATTTCTCCCAACGATAGACCTGTTTATTGATACCGTCACTGTTTGACTTTGTTGACGGAGCCACAACATAACCTCCTTCCACCGCTTCATCTGTATCAAAATGTAGTCCTCAAAGGCGTTCTTTAAGTTTGGGGCCAAGTCAGGACTGTATGGAGGATGATAGATGACAGTGAGCCCAAGGTGTCACACTGATGTAATGTGGCAACGCTCGTGAGCGTTCTGGCGTCGTCATGCTGAAGGGATGGGCGCTCTGTGTGTGGGGAGAACTCTTCGGTTTCGAAATTCGGTTGCAGCACGCTCTTTCTCACGCATCGACGCAGTTACGTAACACAACGCCATGTTACACATTAAAATCCGGAGCCCTCTAGCGGCAGAGGGCAGCAGGTTTGTAGTCATGAGGAACAAAGATGTAGAATGTTAAAAACGTTTGTTTTATGTAGAAAACTTTAACGGTGTTTACTTAAAAAAATCGGAGGCATTGCTTTTCAGCACGCCATCGTATTTTGTTTCACTTCCTTGAATTGTAATTTAATTTTATTAAATTTAATTTTGTTAACATTGATTTTCTCGTTCTTTATCGTACTCAAAAATCATTTGTACAAGTTAGAAAGTTTTCTTTAAATGTTGCATCGTTCTCATTGTGAGATTTATTAACGATTTTATGGTAGCTCTTGTAACGTCTGTTTTGGAATGTTCTAGTGCTCTGGGGCGAATAAATATTTTTTAAAGTCTTTCCTTTTTGGGTTCAACACCTTACTACTCCCAACCCCACGTCCCCTGCCATTTCAGTAAGATAAAAATACACAAACAGAATCCCCAGCCGAAAGATCCCGACATCCCTCTCGGAATCGCGCCTTAAGCTAGGTATACAAGTGACAGTTTTTTTTATCTCAGAGAGCTTTTGGGCAGTAGTACTGAACTTTCTCCTCTTTATATGTATTTTTGTATGGAATATTAGCTCAACTTTACCTACCATTCTATCAAAATCTACGTATTACCAAACTATATGTCAACAAACTGTTATCCAACGTAGTCGGCCGGGGTGACCGAGCGGTTCTAGGTGCTTCAGTTTGGAACCGCGCGACCGCTGCGGTCGCAGGTTCGAATCCTGCCTCGGGCATGGATGTGTGTGATGTCCTTAGGTAGGTTAGGTTTAAGTAGTTCTAAGTTCTAGGGGACTGATGACCTCAGAAGTTAAGTCCCATAGTGCTCAGAGCCATTTGAACCATTTGTTACCCAACTTAAATTCGTATGCTAACCTTTGACTAAATAAAACCTTATTTGAATTGAACTGCAACTGCTCTGAATGCAACTTGTCTTTATGTTGAATGCACAACGGAAGTAAAACAATTATGTGGCCCTAACGAAAGTTTCCACTTACCTCGAGTCTTGACAACAGTGCTTAGATTTCTCGAAAGTACAAAAGCAAAGCTAGATTTCTTTTTCTAAATAAATATTCTAACTGTTGGATACGACTGTTGCGATATGGTAATGAGTAATGGGGGTGCGGGCGGGGGGGGGGGGGGGGGGGGAGGGGGGAATAACTATTCCTATGAAGTGATATTCCAAGACAACGATTTTAGAATGAAGTTGTTGTTGTTGTGGTCTTCAGTCCAGAGACAGGTTTGATGCAGCTCTCCATGCTATTCTATCCTGTGCAAGCTCCCAGTACCTACTGCAACCTACATCCTTCTGAATCAGTTTAGTGTACTCATCTCTTGACCTTCTTCTACTATTTCTCCACGCTACCCTCCAATACTAAATTGGTGATCCCTTGATGCCTCAGAATATGTCCTACCAAGCGATCCCTTCTTCTAGTCAAGTTGTGCCACAAATTCCTCTTCTCCCCAATTCTGTTCAATACCTCCTCATTAGTTATGTGAGTTACCCATTTAAGCTTCAGCATTCTTCTGTAGCACCACATTTCGAAAGCTTCTATTCTCTTCTTGTCCAAACTATTTATCGTCCACGTTTCACTTCCATACATGGCTACACTCCATACAAATACTTTCATAAACGACTTCCTGTCACTTAAATCTACACTCGATGTTAACAAATTTCTCTTCTTCAGAAATGCTTTCCTTGCCATTGTTAGTCTACATTTTATATCCTCTCTGCTTCGACCATCATGACTTATTTTGCTCCCCTGTCCATTCCGTTCAGCTGCTCTTCCAGGTCCTTTGCTGTCTCTGACAGAATTACAATGTCATCGGCGAGCCTCTAAGTTTTTATTTCTTCTCCATGCATTTTAATTCCTACACCGAATTTATCTTTTGTTTCCTTTACTGCTTGCTCAATATACAGATTGAATAACATCGGGGATAGGCTACAACCCTGTCTCCCTCCCTTCCCAATCACTGCTGTATTGAAAAAGACAGAGTAAAACTTCGCGTGATCTTAACACGCAGCATAGGTCTGAACAATACTATATTTAAAAAAGTGAACAATGATTTGAAAAGGGTACAAAGTTACCAGAGAATTTCCATAAAAACAAATCAGCTTAATCAGTTAATATGTTAATGCATGACTCAGGGAAGTGGAGGTGGTTTTTCTCTCAACTCTGAGCAAGTGAAAAAAAAATAACTAGCTGCGAAAAATCATTTCTACAAATTAGGCGCGCAGTGCTGCAGTCTTACCTCAAACTATTACTCTTTAAAAAAATAAGAAAAACATTATTCAAAATTTACATTCCTTTCGCCGTTTAATACATACATCATATTCATCATTGCTGTCCTTTGCAATAAATCTTTGTTCATCTAACAGATAACACGACAAGTCAACACAAGTAATACTAAATACGTCGATTACTTGCCACACTTCAACTAAGAATGTAACAGACTGCGCAGACGCAAGGACAGTGCCACGAGAAGACCAAAAACTGTTTAACAGTAATATAACTTGCTCTCTCTCTGACGTGCACATCGATAACTTACTAAAATCAAAATAACATGACCGCGTTACGGTACGTGTCTTGTTAACAGCGACGAGGTTCATGTAACCGGCAGTATTCGAATGGGGCAAAGTCTTAGATAGTCAAGGTTTGCGAGTTTAGGTCTCTCGTGTAGACGCCAACCTCAGACACACATTAAATAAAAGTACTGACGAAACTGCGTGTTTTGGTCCATAATAGGTGGCCGCGGCATATTTCTGAGCGAAGAAATCGCCCATTAGCCTCCTTAATACGAGGGTAATCCCAAAAGTAAGGTCTACTATTTTTTTATAAGTACAGAATCTGCTTGTGTGTTGAGTTGGTCACACTGTTATGAAGAGTGCTTCACGCGCTATGTGTAACATGCGCACGCCGCGCTGAGGCGCTCAGCCTTTGGCTTGGCTGCCGTTGAGAATGGAGCTCCCGTTGGATGTTACCGCCAAGTGCGAATTGCGCGCGGGTATTCCGTTTTTGAACGCAAACGGCACTGCGCCGATTGAAATCGGTCGCCAATTGACGGAAGTGTATGGCGAGTCGTGCATGGATGTCAATAATGTTCCTGAGTGGTGTAGAGAGTTTGCAGCTGGTCGGACTGAAATTCACGACGAACAAAGGACCGGGAGACCGTCAATTTATGGGGAAACAGTGTTGAAGGTTGGGCAAAGCATGCGTGAAGATCGGCGGATCAGCCTGGATAATCTCTGCACGTTGGTTCCTGAGGTTTCCCGAAGCACCGCTCACAGAATTTTAACGGAAACTTTGAACTACCCGAAGGTGTGCGCAAGATGGCTGCCACGCATGCTGACTGAGAACAACATGCGGCAACGAGCTGATCCTTCCTGCGCATTTCTTCACCGCCTTGCAGCCGAACAGAATAACTTTCTCGACTCAATTGTCGCGGGTGACGAAACCTGGGCATACCACATTAGACCTCAGAGCAAGCAACAATCACGCCAGTGGCGGCATCCTTCTTCGCCAAAGCCGCGGAAATTCAATCAGTCTGCCGGTAAAGTCATGACAACCGTTTTTTGGGATCATAAAGGGGTATTGTTGCTCGACTTTATGCCTACTGGAACCACAATTAACGCTGACAGGTACTGTGAGACTCTGAAAAAACTCAAACGGGCAATTCAGAACCGGAGAAGAGGAATGTTGAGCAAGGGCGTACACATTCTCCATGACAACGCTCGCCCACACATCGCTCGGAAAACCTTTGCTCTTCTGCAACAGTTTCAGTGTAACATAATCACCCACCCACCCTATAGTCCTGACTTGGCGCTCAGTGACTATCACCTGTTCCCTAGGTTAAAAGAATATTTGGCCGGAAAGCGATTCAGTTTCGACGACGAGGTGAAAGAAGAGGTTCATAACTTTCTGAACAGCATGGCGGCGAGCTGGTATGACATGGACATACAAAAACTGGCACAGCGTCTACAAAAATGCATCGACAGAAATAGTGATTATGTTAAAAAAATAGCTAAATGTTCAAGCTGTAAACTGATGTAAACCATTGTAGAAATAAACAGGTCTATGTACTTATAAAAAAATAGGGGACCTTACAAAGCACGAGCAGTTAGCCTATTTCGAAAATTCTAGACTTAAACAATGCTACGCAACAAATAAATTTAAAAACATCATGACATAATATACAAAATTAACCAACGAAACTAAAAAAGAATTATGATTGAAGAGGCTCTATCCCACGTGAATACGGGTACATGAATGAAACACCAGCACGCTACCGACGGCGTCGCATCAACACTTGCAGAACGAGCCCCTCTGTAAGCAAACACTAACAATGTGGGAACAGTTTAGACTACTGTTGCGATGGATATGCACTGTGAGTGAATGTGAGCGATCAATGTGAGCGATGTGTCGGCACTGCAAGGAAGTGGACTCAGGACGAAGTAGTGCATATAATGAATTTGTACGAGGAAAGGCCAGCGTTATGGAATGTACTATTACTGGACTAGAGCAACTGAGGTAAGAAACAAAATTCGTTGGCTGAAATGGCTACAGTTTTTAACACTTCAACAGAAGAAATTTAACAGAATATTCACAGTTTAAGGAATAAGGCAAAGCAGTTCGATAACATAGACTGAATAACACCGAGAAACAAGTGAAGATATGTTTGGAAGTAACAGTTTTGAAACTCGGACAATTGCCGTTTAACTTCAAGTAAAACAGCTGTATCTATAATTTTTTTATCGTGTAGTATTTGATTACACTGGGTGTTGAGGAACAGAGCTTCAAGAATTTACGAGTGGTTCCTTAAGTCAATGCAAGTAAAAACGCTCCCATAAATGGATGTCCGCAAATGCTTCAGTTATCAGGTATCCGCCCTATTTCGCTTTTGAACCTCCACGGGTACCAAGATGACGTTGGTGCATTGTTATTTCATCGTAATTGTTACTTTACCAGATATTCCAGGAATTAAACGTAGGTAATGTTAGAAATCTTATGGTGTCACAAGCAGTCTGTCTTTAATGAATTTGTAAAATCAGTGAAAAAGAAACAGTCTAGATCGCGATGGTTATTTTATTAAAATAGCGGGTTTCGGCCTGGTCTTAAACCATCTTCAGAATCACACCATCAGCTGAAGTCGACGGTGTCTTGAACAGTCAGTAGACCTCAGTCGTTGAAACTGCTTAGTTTCAGCGACTGTGGTCTGCTGACTGTTCAAGACACCGTCAATTTCAGTTGATGGTGCTGTTCTGAATATCGCCTAAGACTAGACCGATACGGTTATTTTAATAAAATAACCATCGCGATCTATACTACTTTTTTTCATTGATTTTACATAGCTTATGATATCGCTGTTCCCCAAAAAATATCAAAAATTTTGAATACTAATCGATTTACGCTTAATAGTATCTAGATTGATAATTTTGAGTTCAATTATAAAGAGTATTTTCTCCATAGCCGTCGCTGCCATAATCGTAAAATTTCGATGTTATTGTGGATTTTCCATCACAAGCTCTATAATGAGATTCTTGCATATTCCAAAATCATCTCGCCGCATAATCCACTCTCTTATCCAGTACGAACAATGTCGCTTAGGGTTTTTCTTTACAACCAAAAATATTAAAAGTGCAGCTGCAGCCCGGCGGTCTTCCATCTCAATCTCTTCCTCCACGTACAGAACTACGACAGAAAAATCTCGCGGCGTGTGATCTCTTAGCTCTCACGCAGATTGTCACTCTGTCATGTGTAAACACTTCCCCCATCTGCTCTCACAAGACTCTCACTCACAGAAGGTACTCGCAAGGAACTATCAAGCAGTAAAAAACAGCCCCTACAGAGCCGTCACAAAAATACTTGAGATCAAGTTCGTTAACCGTCCTACAGCGTAGCTATAATTTCAGGTGTAAGTAAAAATTCCGAAAAACTATTAGAAATCTCTGTTTTTACTCTAGGAAATGATTGAATACTTTCCAAAAGAAAATTCGTGTCAGCTGCTACAATGAAAAAAATTAAAATTAAAGTTACAAGAAATTTTGGAAAAAAACCATTTTTTACTTACTGCGGGAAAAACAGAACTACTGGCGTATTTGGACTTAATATAATGTATGAACATTCCTTTTGATTATAGATGCATGTGACACACATTACACAGTGAAAATATAAAAGTATTTCAAGATAAAAAAAAAGTACCGTAAGAGGCATGCTTTCCCCCAGAGTAACGATAAATGTCGTCACTGATGAATCTGCATTCTGTTGGACACTGTAGAAACTTCCAGAAAGAAAGTTGCTAAGAAAACTATAAATTAATTTTGGTATCACCAGAGATGTCATTGTTGCATCTTGTCACCTATGAACGCATTTTATTTGCGAGACTCCTTGCGCGATAGCCTTGTACACCACCGCCATGATTTTACACTGAACAGCCAAAGAAACTGGAACACCTGCTTAATATCGTGTAAGGTCTCCGCAAGCACACAGAAGTGCCGCGACACGACGTGGCATGGACTCCACTAATGTCTGAAGTAGTGCTGGAGGGAATTAACTCCATGAATACGGCAGGGCTGACCATAAATCCTAAGAGTACGAGGAGGTGGAGATCTCTTCTGAACAACACGTTGCAAGGCATTCCAGATATACTACATAATATTCATGTCTGGGGAGTTTGGCGGCCAGTAGAAGTGTTTAAACTCAGAAGAGTGTTCCTTGAAACATTCTGTAGCAATTCTGGACGTGTGGAGCGTCGTATTGTCCTGCTGGAATTGCCCAAGTCTGTCGGAATGCACACTGGACATGAATGGACGCAGGTGATCAGACAGGATGCTTACGGACGTTTCACCCGTCAGAGTCGTAACTAGACGTATCAGAGATCCCATATCACGCCAACTGTACACGCCCCACACCATTATAGAGCCTCCACCAGCTTCAATAGTCCCCTGCTGACATGCAGGGCCCATGGATTAATGAGGTTGTCACCATACCCGTGCACGTCTATCGGCTCGATACAATTTGAATCGAGACTCGTCCGACCAGGCAACATGTTTCCAGTCGTCAACAGTCCAATGTCGGTGTTGACGGACACAGGCGAGCGGTAAAGCTGTGTGTCGTGCAGTCATCAAGGGTAGACGAGTGGACCTTCGGCTCCGAAATCCCATATCGATGAGCACTCTGACACTTGTTGGTGGCCCAGGCTTGAAATATGCAGAAATTTGCGGAAGGGTTGCACTTCTGTCACGTTGAGCCATTCTTTTCAGTCGTCGTTGGTCCCGTTCTTGCAGGATCCTTTACCGGGCGCAGCGAAGTCGGAGATTTGATGTTTTACAGGATTCCCGATATTCACGGTACACTCGTGAACTGGTCATACGGGAAAATCCCCATTTCACCGCTTCGTCGGAGGTGCTGTGTCCCATCGCTCGTGCGCCGACTATAACACCACGTTCAAAATCGTTTAAATCTTGATAACTTGGCATTCTAGCAGCTGTAACCGATCTAAGAACTGCACCGGACACTTGTTCTCTTATATAGGTGTTGCCGACCGCAGCGCCGTATTCTGCCTCTTACATCTCTCTGTATTTGAATACGCATGCCTATACCACTTTGTTTGGCGTTTCACTGTCGTTCCGAAGGCTGACCTCGATACGACCGAGAATATTCCCTAACTCCGGATTTTTTTTTTTTTAATTTGCAGCTGTTACTGACCCATCATCACTTCACCCATCACATACATCAGCGATATATACTGTACAACAGTAACTTTTATAACTTAAAGGCCAATATTTTCTTTGAAGTCGAATAAAATATATTTCTCTGTGTGCGTTTCTGAAACTCAAATTTGATCGAAGTATACTACAGAATAATGGCACACAGCACGCAGAAATATCTTGCTGCTGCAATGTCTCTGCATTCTATTAAAAATTTTTGTCCACAATTGTACTTTCTTAACAGAAAATCGAGTGAGCGGAGAAGACAAAGAACGGAGATCTCTCAGCCAAAATGATTAATTTCTTCACGGAGTTCACTCTGTATTTTTCTATCCGTCGGTTAGTCTCCTTTATCATAGTATCGAAGTACCGTTCTGTGCACAAATTTTTTGCCAAGTCGCCAAACTCCGTAATGTCCGTTTCAATTTATGTTCCTTTCTTGGAGAAGCAAAACACCTGCTCATATCTAGAGATTTTGCTGATTTTACTGCACTGTTAATACGGAATACAGTTGATTCGCAGTATCTTAAGGTTTTGTTGTTATTTTTATCAACTTGCACGCCGGCCGTTGTGGCCGAGCGATTCTAGACGCTTCAGTCCCGAATCGCGCTGCTGCTACGATCGCAGGTTCGAATCCTGCGTCGGGCATGGATGTGTGTATGTAAGGTGTCAGACAAATTCAACACCTTCCATGAAAACCCTGACATGATAAGCAAATCCGGCAGTATGTCACATAGCTCCGAATAAATCCTGACATTAAATTAACCAAAGTAATACGAGAAACGAGTGATTAAATGGAATACCACAGACTAACACAAGAATGCCTAAATGCATGTCATACCTTCGCATCATGAGACAGACGCAGTTCCAAGGGGAGAAACGAGAACAGAAGCCGAGAGCAGAACCGTGTTAACCTAGAAAGCCCTACGATAAGGGACGGACACCCACGTCGCCAGCTAATCGACAAGGCCACCTCACAGCCCATGTTAAAAGATAGAGCCCTCCATAAGAACAGTATAGATCTTACGATAACACAAAAAGGGCCACACCAGCCGCAAGATTTAGCGTAAGACTTTTTCGCGTTTCGGTTACGTTGAAAACGTTAAAAACATTGCCCCACCACGAAAAGTATAACGTTCTCATTGGATAGACAGAATTTTTGTAGACAGAGCTTAGGGTTAACATTGAGACCCTGATTGGTCAGATGAAAACACAGCCAGATAGTTTTTTTAAACCAACTTCGGTAAATTGTAGTAAGGAGGAGTTAGAGAAAGGAGTTGCTTCGGAGATGGCGAGCTATACGGAACTGCGCCGGCCGCCGCCCCCTGACGAACACCGACAAGGTAATGAACGCACGTGATGCGGCATTTTTGAGTGCATAAGGCTTCACTCAGAACTGCAGAAGTCTCATCTGTTACATCCCCTTTTTACGTAATACTAGCGTCGATCGTCAATTGAAGCTCATGGTATTCACATTTGCTACGTTAAAATCTGAAACGCGATGATTTTTCTGTTGCATAATTATTGAGAAGCCACATCAGCCACTGTAATTTACGACAAGTTAGATATGTAATTAAATATAATTGAGGGTCACTGTAGACCATTTTGATAGTTTTCTCTTTTGTGAAACTTAATTTAAACCTATATTATAGATGTGATATGGCATAGGTCATCCTTCGATCCATTGTAGAACTTGGAAACCCACTCAGGGAATATTCGTTCACATTTTTGTTGAACGCAGTTGGTTTTTATAATCCTGTATTAAAACATTTCCTCCTATCAATAGTGCAATTTATAAACACTGTTTTGTGAGTAGAATAAAATTTCCAATGGTAAACTTAACTGCTTTTTCGACGTTATTTCACCAGCTAACTAAAAATAGGAAAGCCTTGAACCCCTTCCACTAAATTTAGATAGTATTAAGATTCTTTTACAGGGAGTGCAGTGGAGCTGACGCTGAAATCATTAAGTATTTGGTTATATCATCGCTAGTGTCACTGAACTCTTCTGAACTCTACATGTCATGCGTGGTCTGGCGTCTCCTTACCACCAACAGGTCCCAGGCTCAAACTAGTCAATTCCTTAAAAAACACGCTCAGAGCGTCGTTGCGCGAAAGTGGTAGGGAGACAAGACTTAGAACAAACAGACACCACGCAGAATGTTAGAGAATGGCGACCCTGCCAGTATGGTAAACTATCAAGATTGAAGGTCGACCACATGCCTAACTAGGTCAGAAAATTATCCTGTTAAAAAAATTTTCGTAATAAAAATTTTTTTTTGAAAGGCATACATAGTCGAAAACAGTAGCTGCAGCGATAGATAGTAAGAAAGTATTCAATAAAAAGTGAGACATTCTAGCAGAGACAATAGCATAATTAAGTTATGAACTTTAAAAATTGTTAGAATTAAGGTTTCTCCTCAATGCAACCGCACAGGTGGCGGATACATCGTTGACAAGTTGGTTCTGACCCAACAAGTAAGTGAATTGATTGTCAAGTCGTGTGTGCAAAAACTTTATGAAACGCGTGAGATCGTATGAGCGCATGTTGACTCGAAGTAGAGCGCGTGAATTGCTTTTAAAACAGAAAATAAGGGATTCGGAAAGATTAGCAATCGCAGATCGAGACCTTGACCGAATTGAGGTAGAGACCCAGCATGAAGATGGACAGATAATGGAGGACAGTACAACAGACGATGCAGTATCGCGAGAAATAGGACAGATAACGCACCATAACGAGGATAATGTACGCCAAGGCACAGAAAACCTAGGTCAGCATACGACAGAGGAGCAGAAAAGTAGAGAGACAGTCGATGAGGATTCTAACTTGCGTCTTGAATACGTAGAACCCATAGTACAAGTAATCAGAGCTCCCTCACCACAGAGTACAAGGAATTCGTGCAGAAACGTGTCACCGCACAGTTCAATGCAATCGGTTGCAAACCAACACTTGGGCGAAAACACAGAGCGTAGGACGTCGGAAGAAAACGCAATAGGACCCACCAATCTGGCAGAATTATTACAATTAATGACGGAAACCATGACAAGACAAAATAAAGAAATCGCAAACCAAGTTAAAATTCAGAATGCAGAAACGACGAAACAAATTGCAGAAACCACGAGACAAATGCGTGAGATTAAAGAACAAAACAAAAAAATTCAGTTACACCTAAGTCATATTGAAGACGAGGCAAAAGAATCTCGAGAAGTGATAGGAAACTTAATAGCAGGTCACAATCAATTGAGAGCAGACATTGACAAGGTACAAGCGGACGTACAAAGATTGCGTAATGACACTCAGGACGAGATCAAAACATTACGTAACAACACCCAGGGAGAAGTCAAGAAACTAGAGAAACAGATAAACGTAATTACTAGACAAGCAGCAGGTCCAGTGAATGAAATTGTTGAAAACAGTGTGTTGCACAAACGTATCACAAAAGCAGCGCTGAAAAGATATGATAACCGCATAGTCAAAATAGAAGCGCAAACGAAGCGACAATTTCAGAAATTGCGAACAGAGTTGTTGCAAACCATTGAAGAGCGTAGTGAACAGGATCGAACAAGCACTGAGTCTGCAACCAGATCCGTATTTGTAACAGCACCGGAAAAACAAACAATTAACGAAGATATTACGCATTTGCGACTCCAATCACAGGCGGAAAGTAACATACGTGAAATCAGACAGCCTGCACAGCAACAAACACGTTTCGAAATTCTTGATGAACAAACGGCATCGCAAACACATGCGGAACCACAAATGTATGTTTCAAGACAGTTTGGATCGTGCAATAAAGCAGCAAGGTTAGCCAGACAAGATACCGAACCAATACCTGACAATGGAAAGCCAGATCGCGAAGAGTACAGTGCAATGCATTCAGCTACACGTTCACAACCGATGGAAGAAAACTATTGCGTACCACTCCAACGATACTACGCAAGGGTGGGCGAAAGTTACAGTGGACAATATCCAGTGGATCTACCACAACCGGAAAGAACGACAGGAGAAATGATCAGAAATAAAAGTGGCGAAGAATCGCGAATTTCATATGGAACTATGACGAAGTACGACAACGATCATTTCCTCACAGTCAGAAAATTTCAACACTTACGAGAAGGAAACTCATTACATCCACGAACTTTTATTGATCAATTCCGAGTAGGATTACCAGAACACTGGACGCTAGCACACAAATTAGACTTTATATGTGCACACATGTCAGGAACAGTCGCAGAAACCATGCAGAATGTTGCAGCGACATGCCGATCGTACGAAGATTTCAGAGAGAAGTTTCTCTCATGATATTGGTCCAGCGAAGCACGGAACAGAGTGAAGTACGAATTATTACAGAACCCGTATTTTGAAAATTCAGGAGAGAAGAGTCCCGTGAAATTTTTCGAATTAATGGCAAGGAAAAATCAATGCTTAGATGTACCATACAGTGACGGAGAGTTGATTAAATTATGCGCGATGAAGTTACCATTGAAATACCAGCAATCATTAGTAGGTCGCGGAGGCAATGACGTCGAAGCATTTAAAGGTATTCTAAGGGAACTAGAGTTCATATTTTTGGAGGATGACGCAAGAAAAAGACGAAGCGCACGTGAAAACGAAAGCAAAAAGCAGTGGAATCCACAAGACACAGTACGAAGAAACAATAATTACGAACCACGTGATAACTTCGCACCAAGAAACGACAATAGATTTCAACAAAGAACCAGTTATGGATTTAGAAGAGAATATGGCAATAACTATAATTCACCCAGGAACGGCAACAACTATTACAGAGGGAATAACGACAACCGGAACGGGTACTGGAGAACCAATAGACCGACAAATTATCAAAAAAGAAACCACTATCAACAAGCTGAACAAGAAAAGAGAATACAGATAGAAGAGGTGGAGGTAATACCACCAAACCCCGATAAACGTTCGAATTGACAGCTAAGCGCCCATGCCAAAGAGAATGACGCACCAACCCAGGACAATTGCAGCACCTTGAACAGAGAAGTAAATACCTTATCACGAGAAGAGAAGAAGGAAGAAACAAATCCGCAGAGACCAGATGAAAACGAAGACAAGAAAATAACAATATCCTGTTGGGACGAAATTAATTGGGAGAATACTGATGAGGAAGATGAATTACCAGAGGCATGCGCAACGAATGTAGGAGGAAAGGACGAAGTAATGAGTATTGCAGAGCTATTTGAGATGGAAACCAGGGAAAGCGAATTCAATGAGGATAATGCACAGTCAACAGAAGTTGAAAATAAGTTACTAGTGGGCACACAACCCAACGTGTATAATGAAGGAAGTTATGAAGCGATAATTAGAGCATTTAGATGCGATTATGTGGAAGTAGCGACGAAGGAGGAGAAGATAGACGAGGATGAGGAAAAAGCAGAGGATGTTGAAGAAAGCGTAAATGAAGGAAGAAATGGAGAAGAGGAAATAAAAGAGAGAGAAGTAGCAGTCGAAGCTTATCCTACAGAAAGTTCGAATTCACAAGGGAAATTCCTGAAAAGACTCATGTATGATTCAGTGGAGGATTCGTTGATGCAAGAAGAAGAAGAACAGAATGAATCCTTTCAAATTCAACCAATTGTGAAGGCCATGGTAAAGCATATCCCTGTCAATATTGAAATTGATAGCGGAAGTGAACTGACTGTGATCTCAGAAAATTTATTCATGCAGTGTAATGCCAATGAGGAATTGCCAGTTCTGAAAACACGTAAGATTAAAGTAAGAGGTTCTATTAGAAACAATGCTGCGGAAGTTATGAGACAAACAGGGTTAACTCTTTTGTGTCAAGGTCAAAAGATCGAAGCCAACTTCATGATTACACCTAAACTAACTGTAGATTTGATTATAGGTGCAGATTTTTTAAATGAGAGACGAGCGATTATAGATATGGGGAAAGGTAGCGTAACATTCGGGAATGTCACACTTCTCTTTGAGCAAAAGCTAAAATTAGAAGAAATACCAGTTATAAACAAACAATTAAGAATGATGAGAGATAAAGAGGATGAAGAATTAGAATGGTATGCACAAAAGGGGGAATCGCCTCAACTCATGTTAGAAGTCCATAAAGAAATCGATGAAAAATTGCAAGAAGTTCAAGGTATTTCGGAACACAGTAAAAGAGAATTAGAGGGTATTTTACGAGATAAAGCAGAGGTATTTTTACCTAAGACTGGCAGTATTGCCGGCCGAAGTGGCCGTGCGGTTAAAGGCGCTGCAGTCTGGAACCGCAAGACCGCTACGGTCGTAGGTTCGAATCCTGCTTCGGGCATGGATGTTTGTGATGTCCTTAGGTTAGTTAGGTTTAACTAGTTCTAAGTTCTAGGGGACTAATGACCTCAGCAGTTGAGTCCCATAGTGCTCAGAGCCATTTGAACCATTTGAACTGGCAGTATTAAACACTTTCAGTACAAGTTTGAAGATTAATTTTATTACTGGTAAATAATCAGCACAATATTTCAAGATTATGTTGCAGATAAGATCGTCAGGAGAATAAAGAATGAAGAGAAAGGAAGGTGGGAAAAAGAAAGTAGTTTCAATAAAAACAAAAACAAAAATAACACCAATAGTACCATAGATTCAGGTGAAGGGATAAAACGTAGATAGTCTAACAGCATGAAATACTAAAATGCTATACACCGTGACACGACACAAAAATAAAAAATGAATTTGAGAATTCTTGTAAAAGTTAAGACTCAAAATATCTTAGAATTGAAACATGGAAAGGGCATTGAAATTTGTAAAGCTTTTTAAGAAGGCGTAAAACAATGTAGGTACTAGACATATGTTAGATCATTATAAGTAAAACTTTTTATAAGAACCATTGTAAAAACTCCAGCAAAGACCAGATGCAACGACCCACAAGTTGCAACGCGAGAAGTATCAAGAAAGAAAAGGATGTAATTAGCAAGACACTACGATTCCTACAAGGCAGAAGCGTTAAGAGAAGGGAAAGGACAGCGAGACCAACAGAGGGCTCTTGTATCGGAAGTGGGCAGTAAATAAATCTGCTGCCAAGCGGAACCACAGAGTGGCGGAACCCTGATGGGACAGAACGCCCCGACTCAGCGGAGCGAGCCTAAAACGGCCCAATGAGGAGACTGCTTGGGCAAGCCACCACTGGCAAAATAAAAAAAAAAAAAATAATGTAAAAGTCACAATACCGCTATTAAACAGCACACTGATGCACGAAACTGAAGAAAACTTCCACAAAGTAAAAATGACACGCCCAAACAATTTATTAAACTGTTACTAAGAGGAGAACTTCAAAGCGACTAGTTATCAATAAACATTTCCATATCCTGCCCAGAGAAGAACCAAGAAGCAAGTAAGAAGCAGAGAAAAAGCAGGAAGAGCAGAAGTTGAAGTTCCCAAGGTTGAGACCAAGAAAGAAGATGGGTGAAGAATAGACGACATACCTTGCCAAATCCCTATCCTATTGTAAACTAGTTGTCTGTGAAGTATTACAACGAGAAACGACCACTTTCAGCAACACATAATGATGACTTTCACGCATATAAAGCCAGTAAACCACGAGATTCTGCACTCACAGCTCCATTCCATTATGGGGCCTCCACAACAGCAACACACACTTGCAAAGCCAACAAGGAACGACGAACGAAGCTGTACATCAAATACTTGCCCACATCCATCTCGCTCAAGTCCATCACCTTCGTGCAAAAACATTTGCCAACCTCATGCTTAAACATTCATAGGATTGTGTGAATGTGTGAAATCGAATTATGTGATGTAGGAACTGTGCAAAGAAATGTGTGACAAACTAAATAAGTTAAGCACACCAGACAGCTAATAAACTACAAAATAACAGTAATTGACTATGGAATTAAGTAAAAAATAGACTATCGATAAAAATAAGTCATTAATTCTGAAATGGACAGTATATAAAGAACAAAAGTAAGGCATAATAAACACTAAAACTATATACCACTAATTTTCTCCTCATAAAAATAAAAGAATAACTATATTTTACTTATTTTCTCCTTATAAAAACAAAGAATAAAAAATTATCTTGTTGGATGTTTTCCCTTTTTTTTTAACATTTGTACCATTTGTTAGGATAATATCTCAATATTTGTGTATGTATATTTCTTTGTCAAAGCAATTCTTGGAAATAATTCTTATTTGTTAGTGTAACAATATTGAAATGAGTGTCTAGAAACAAAAACATTTTACATGTACATGATATTTAGAAAATGTGTTAGGAATAGATTTTACTTAATTACTTTTGTCTAGAAACAAAAACATTTTACATGTACATGATATTTAGAAAATGTGTTAGGAATAGATTTTACTTAATTACTTTTGTCTAGAAACAAAAACATTTTACATGTACATGATATTTAGAAAATGTGTTAGGAATAGATTTTACTTAATTACTACATTTATAAAAAAAATATTTCTAAGAAAATCGACGTGAAAGACTCCTCACTTTCGATAACAAACTTCTTAAAAAGCAAGCTTCACACTTAAATAAAGAAAGAAAATAATTAAAAATTAATAATAATAATAATATAAAAATATTCTTCTCTTGCAAATATAAACATATTTTTGAGAATAATGTGGAAGAACATAAAAATATAAATTAGTAATGCAAACTAGCATAGAACGTGAATAACGTGGATGAACAGTAGACAACAAAATTTAGATAAAGGAATAATTTTTGACTGGCTTAGACAACGATTCAATCATTGCCTAACTTCAGTGCAAAAATTAAGTTCGAAGGGTGGTGATATGTAAGGTGTCAGGCAAATCCAACACCATCCATGAAAACCCTGACATGATAAGCAAATCCGGCAGTATGTCACATAGCTCCGAATAAATCCTGACATTAAATTAACCAAAGTAATACGAGAAACGAGTGATTAAATGGAATACCACAGACTAACACAAGAATGCCTAAATGCATGTCATACCTTCGCATCATGAGACAGACGCAGTTCCAAGGGGAGAAACGAGAACAGAAGCCGAGAGCAGAACCGTGTTAACCTAGAAAGCCCTACGATAAGGGACGGACACCCACGTCGCCAGCTAATCGACAGGGCCACCTCACAGCCCATGTTAAAAGATAGAGCCCTCCATAAGAACAGTATAGATCGTACGATAACACAAAAAGGGCCACACCAGCCGCAAGTTTTAGCGTAAGACTTTTTCGCGTTTCGGTTACGTTGAAAACGTTAAAAACATTGCCCCACCACGAAAAGTATAACGTTCTTATTGGATAGACAGAATTTTTGTAGACGGAGCTTAGGGTTAACATTGAGACCCTGATTGGTCAGATGAAAACACAGCCAGATAGTTTTTTTTAAACCAACTTCGGTAAATTGTAGTAAGGAGGAGTTAGAGAAAGGAGTTGCTTCGGAGATGGCGAGCTGTACGGAACTGCGCCGGCCGCCGCCCCCTGACGAACACCGACAAGGTAATGAACGCACGCGATGCGGCATTTTTGAGTGCATAAGGCTTCACTCAGAACTGCAGAAGTCTCATCTGTTACATCCCCTTTTTACGTAATACTAGCGTCGATCGTCAATTGAAGCTCATGGTATTCACATTTGCTACGTTAAAATCTGAAACGCTATGATTTTTCTGTTGCATAATTATTGAGAAGCCACATCAGCCACTGTTAATTTACGACAAGTTAGATATGTAATTAAATATAATTGAGGGTCACTGTAGACCATTTTGATAGTTTTCTCTTTTGTGAAACTTAATTTAAACCTATATTATAGATGTGATATGGCATAGGTCATCCTTCGATCCATTGTAGAACTTGGAAACCCACTCAGGGAATATTCGTTCACATTTTTGTTGAACGCAGTTGGTTTTTATAATCCTGTATTAAAACATTTCCTTCTATCAATAGTGCAATTTATAAACACTGTTTTGTGAGTAGAATAAAATTTCCAATGGTAAACTTAACTGCTTTTTCGACGTTATTTCACCAGCTAACTAAAAATAGGAAAGCCTTGAAACCCTTCCACTAAATTTAGATAGTATTAAGATTCTTTTACAGAGAGTGCAGTGGAGCTGACGCTGAAATCATTAAGTATTTGGTTATATCATCGCTAGTGTCACTGAACTCTTCTGAACTCTACATGTCATGTGTGGTCTGGCGTCTCCTTACCACCAACAGGTCCCAGGCTCAAACTAGTCAATTCCCTAAAAAACACGCTCAGAGCGTCGTTGCGCGAAAGTGGTAGAGAGGCACGACTTAGAACAGACAGACACCATGCAGAATGTTAGATGTGATGTCCTTATGTTAGTTAGGTTTAAGTAGTTCTAAGTCTAGTCAATAGTACAAGTTTATATGCCAACTAGCTCTGCAGATGATGAGGAAACTGATGAAGTGTATGATGAGATAAAAGAAATTATTCAGGTATTGAAGGGAGACGAAAATTTAATAGTCATGGGTGACTGGAATTCGTCAGTAGGAAAAGGGAGAGAAGGAAACATAGTGGGTGAATATGGATTGGGGGAGAGAAATGAAAGTGGAAACCGTCTGGGAGAATTTTGCACAGAGCATAACTTAATCATAACTAACACATGGTTCAAGAATCATGAAAGGAGGTTGTATACATGGAAGAACCCTGGAGATATTAGAAGGTATCAGATAGATCATATACTGGTAAGACAGAGATTTAGGAACCAGGTTTTAAATTGTAAGACATTTCCAGGGGCAGATGTGGACTCTGACCACAATCTATTGGTTATGAACTGTAGATTAAAACTGAAGAAACTGCAAAAAGGTGGGAATTTAAGGATATGGGACCTGGATAAACTGACTATACCAGAGGTTGTACAGAGTTTCAGGGAGAGCATACGAGAAAATTTGACAGGAATGGGGGAAAGAAATACAGTAGAAGAAGAATGGGTAGCTTTGAGGGATGAAGTAGTGAAGGCAGCAGAGGATCAAGAAGGTAAAAAGGCGAGGGCTAGCAGAAATCCTTGGGTAACAGAAAAATAATTGAATTTAATTGATCAAAGGAGAAAATATAAAAATGCAGTAAATGAAGCAGGCAAAAAGGAATACAAACGTCTCAAAAATGAGATCGACAGGAAGCGCAAAATGGCTAAACAGGGATGGCTAGAGGACAAATGTAAGGATGTAGAGGCTTATCTCACTAGGGGTAAGATAGATACTGCCTACAGGAAAATTAAAAAGACCTTTGGAGAAAAGAGAGCCACTTGTATGAATATCAAGAGCTCAGATGGAAACCGAGTTCTAAGGAAAGAAGGGAAAGCAGAAAGGTGGAAGGAGTATATACAGGGTCTATACAAGGGCGACGTTTTTGAGGACAATATTATGGAAATGGAAGAGGATGTAGATGAAGATGAAATGGGAGATACGATACTGCGTGAAGAGTTTGACAGAGCACTGAAAGACCTGCGTCCAAACAAGGCCCTGGGAGTGGACCACATTCCATTGGAACTACTTGGGAGAGCCAGTCCTGACAAAACTCTACCATCTGGTGAGCAAGATTTATGAGACAGATGAAATACCCTCAGACTTCAAGAAGAATATAATAATTCCAATCCCAAAGAAAGCAGGTGTTGACAGATGTGAAAATTACCGAACTATCAGTTTAATAAGTCGCAGCTGCAAAATACTAACGCGAATTCTTTACAGACGAATGGAAAAACTGGTAGAAGCCGATCACGGCGAAGATCAGTTTGGATTCCGCAGAAATGTTGGAACACGTGAGGCAATACTGACCCTGCGACTTATCTTAGAAAATAGATTAAGGAAAGGCAAACCTATATTTCTAGTATTTGTAGACTTAGAGAAAACTTTTGACAATGTTGACTGGAATACTCTCTTTCAAATTCTAAAGGTGGCAGGGGTAAAATACAGGAAGCGAAAGGCTATTTACAATTTGTACAGAAAGCAGATGGCAGTTATAAGAATCAAGGGGCATGAAAGGGACGCAGCGGTTGGCAAGGGAGTGAGACAGGGTTGTAGCCTCTCCCCGATGGTATTCGATCTGTATATTGTGCAAGCAGTAAAGGAAACAAAAGAAAAATTCGGAGTAGTTATTAAAATCCATGGCGAAGAAATAAAAACTTTGAGGTTCGCTGATGACACTGTAATTCTGTCAGAGACAGCAAAGGACTTGGAAGAGCAATTGAACGGAATGGACAGTGTCTTGAAAGGAGGATATAAGATGAACATCAGCAAAAGCAAAACGAGGATAATGGAATGTAGTCCAATTAAGTCAGGTGATGCTGAGGGAATTAGATTAGGAAATGAGACACTTAAAGTAGTAAAGGAGTTTTGCTATTTAGGGAGTAAAATAACTGATGATGGTCGAAGTAGAGAGCATATAAAATGTAGACTGGCAATGGCAAGGAAATCGTTTCTGAAGAAGAGGAATTTGTCAACATCGAGTATAGATTTAAGTGTCAGTAAGTCGTTTCTGAAAGTATTTGTATGGAGTGTAGCCATGTATGGAAGTGAAAAATGGACGATAAATGGTTTGGACAAGAAGAGAATACAAGATTTCAAAATGTGGTCTACAGAAGAATGCTGAAGATTAGATGGTTAGATCACATAACTAATGAGGAGGTATTGAATAGAATTGGGGAGAAGAGGAGTTTGTGGCACAACTTGACAAGAAGAAGGGACCGGTTGGTAGGACATGTTCTGGGGCCTCAAGGTATCACAAATTTAGCGTTGGAGGGCAGCGTGGAGGGTAAAAATCGTAGAGGGGAGACCAAGAGATGAATACACCTAGCAGATTCAGAAGGATGTAGGTTGCAGTAGGTACTGGGAGATGAAGAAGATTGCACAGGACAGAGTAGCATGGAGAGGTGCATCAAACCAGTCTCAGGACTGAAGACAACAACAACAACAAGTCTAGCGGACTGATGACCTCAGATGTTAAGTCCCATAGTGCTCAGAGCCATTGGAACCATGAACTTGCGCAAAATTTATGTTGTAACTGGTTTCTTCACTATAGGTCAGAGCACTAGAAAATATCTTCTGTTTGTTCGGTACGACAATTTTTAATTGTTGTCGAATGGCTTTTCGCCTATGCGCACTAACCGCAGTAGTACTACATGTAGACCTCTGATCCGGCCGTTGTGGCCGAGCGGTTCTAGGCACTACAGTCTGGAGCCGAGCGACCGCTACGGTCGCAGGTTCGAATTCTGTCTCGGGCATGGATTTGTGTGATGTCCTTAGGTTAGTTAGGTTTAATTAGTTCTAAGTTCTAGGCGACTGATGACCTCAGAAGTTAAGTCGCATAGTGCTCAGAGCCATTTTTGAGCCAGACCTCCGATTTCGCTCTCTTGCAAACACACGTCAATGCAACGTTCTACGGAAAATAGAAACTACACGTGAAGACACGATATCGCCCGAAAAAACAGAATATTCAGCTGACGCTGGCTTACGCCACTGTTAAAGTGTGCATGCGGCAACAAAGCTATGAGGCGGGCGAATTACAGTGGTTAGCGCCCGTGGACTGAAGGGAGAGGGCGGGACCTTGAGGTGTCTAATTTTGGACGGCCACTTTAGGGTAAACAATTCTGCGAGTACTGTCTTAGAGTACCAGACTGCCTGAGGGCAAAACACTCTGAATTGATCCCAGCTCGTACTTGTTCAGTTTGTTGCCTAGCAGTGCGGATAGAGCGTGTTTGAAACCCAGTGTTGACTACTGTACCTGTGCTGTTTTACGACTGCGTCAGCTCGCTCCCCCACCTGTGCAGCGCTCCGCGGAGGAGGTAATTCGCCGGTGTTTGATGCTCGTGCGAGACGAGTTGATGAAGACGCCGCCGCCTCCACCCCAGCGGGTCGCGGGCCAGATTATTAGTCGGCCATGAATGGGGGCGAGCCAGGAGCCGCGGGTGGGGGAGGGGGGTGGGAGGGTGAGCGCGCTTGCACATACTGGCTGGAGCGGCAGGTATAATTAAAACCGCAACACCCCGGCAGGCGGCGAGGAGCAGCGCGTGTGCGTGCGTGTGCGTGCGCGGCCGCAAGAGAGCAGCACCGGCGCCGGGGCACAAACGGCCCAGCGGTGCGGAAGGCGCGCGGCATTGGCCGGTAATTGGCGTCGCGAGGAGCCGCGTCGCCCAGGAAACGCGCAGCCGCCGTAATTAGATGCGTTATTCGGGCTAAGTTAATTGCCGCGCGTGCCTGCCGGCTGCCCGGGGGCGGCGGCGGCGGCGGCGGCGGGGACCGCGGTGGCGGGCCGCGCTAATGACGCCCCCGCGCCGGCAGGTGCCACACTGGCCGCCCCCACGTGTTCCAGGTGCGGCATACCCGCCGGAACACTGCCCTCCGGCGCGGTAGGTCACGGAAAAAAACCGCATCAACCTCGCATGCCTCCATTTGCGCTGTCTCGCAAGCACAGCGAACAACAGAAACCGGACACGTGCGAGTAGGATTCTTACTCTGCTGGTTCTGTACAAACTTAATTATTTGTATACATTATAATAACAATAATAATTTCAGAATAAAAACAGTCTTGTTTGCGAAGTTCAATGATGCGTTTCACCGTTTTGCGGCATCATCAATTAGAAACAGACTGAAGAAGGGACATGTTTCTATCTTGTACGACTATGCAGGTAAAATAAACCGAATGTAATACAAACTTCTGTAAAAGTAGCTGGATATATAACCCATCTATCATAAAATGGAAAATGGACACAAGAGTAACTGTATATGTAATCCATCCGTCATAAGAAAGCTTGTAAAACGCAAAGAGGACATAGTTAAAACAAAAGAGAACTACTAGTGTACCATCAAGAAGGTTAAAGAAGGTGACGGAAAAATTTCAGCGTCTGTCGTATGTTATCTTGAGCACATCAGCTAACTCCTCAGACTTCAAAGGCGTCCCGGCGGAGGTTCGAGTCCTCCCTCGGGCATGGATGTGTGTGTGTTTGCCCTTAAAATAATTTAGGCTAAGTAGTGTGTAAGCTTAGGGACTGATGACCTTAGCAGTTAAGCCTCATAAGATTTCACACACATTTGAACATTTGAACTTCAAAGGCAAAAAAAAGTCTTTGTCTTTAGTTTGCAATGCTTACGACTGCCCCTGACCCTGATGCCTTGATGTTTCGGTTGTTGACTTTCTTTGCATACGCTGTCCATGTACTTTGAAATTCAGCGCTTAAACTCCGTCTGACACTTTTAATGACATATTGCGACTCGCTGTTTTTCATGTCATCATTTTACTTATTTTTCTGCTTTGTAAACGGCTACCTTAATATGCTTTGTTACGGTTACCTTATGTAGGTCTGGATCCTTATGACTGCAATATATATAGGGTGTAAATTTGAAGTTGACGAACCAGAATAACTCAAAAAATAAGCTTCACACGAAAAAATGTGTAGAATCCAAAGTTGATTGTTTCGAGCGGGACATCTGTTGGTGCTAAAGTTAAATGGCTGTGAGCACTATGGGACTTAACATCTATGGTCATCAGTCCCCTAGAACTTAGAACTACTTAAACCTAACTAACCTAAGGACATCACACAACACCCAGTCATCACGAGGCAGAGAAAATCCCTGACCCCGCCGGGAATCGAACCCGGGCGTGGGAAGCGAGAACGCTACCGCACGACCACGAGCTGCGGACTGCTAAAGTTAGCCCCCTGAGGCAACTTTAAAATTTCAAAGGGGAACCCTCATTTTTTATTGCAGTACAGATTCTACATAAAAAAACTACGTACATTTTGTCTTAAACATTTGTTTTGATTCTTGGTAGTTGGCACTGTAATTCAAGAAAATCCATGTTCTCATTTTTGCGTGGAAAATGGTTACGGATAAATAAAAAATGAGTTCACTCGTTAGTAAGTAGGATGTTAGGTTAATTAGTTAGCTAGTCTGATGATTTGTTTGATAATTAAAAGTTGTGTGGCCTCATGACCACGAAACAAACAAAACTTATCCGAATGTGTGGAAAAAATTAATACAGTATTTGGGTCAACATTTGTAAAACTCTAATTCTTCTCTCTCAAACCCCACCCTATGCGGAGAGAGGGAAAGTTTTAGTTTTAGCGAACCTAAATTTACCAACTAAATAGGTATTTTTTATTTATCCGTATCCATTTTATTTATCAACATCTGCGTGTACATACATACCCTCCTCAGTCCTGAGCTTAGATTTTATGAATGAAAAATTTATATTGGTGGTCAGTGCATTCTTCTGAAACAAAACTAGATTAAAATGCTAAATTCAAAAAGATCAAACATAAAGCACCGAGACTAACGTGCCGCTGAACGACGCACTTCCATCACCAGCGTCTAGTAGAGTATGGAGAGATATACATCTATGGGACGGTAAACGAGGATAGCAATCCCAGCGACGGAGAGACAGGAGGACGAAATGACATCCCGCCGCACATAGAAGGTATTTCAAACTCAGGCTCGACAAACTACAACAGGCGAGATTTTTCTCCCCTTGCGAATCAAGTTAAACGGCACACCACGCCGCTGTCCACACTATTAACCGTAAAATCACGGTCCGGTCTTCCCATCGGGCCCCACTCGGCGTCCAGACGCAAACAACCCCAGCCGAGCCGAACTGTCTCCACGCCAAGGCAGCCACCTCTTTTCTCCTCACACGCCTCCAGCTAAGCTGCGGCCAGCGATCACACACGGAAACAACCGCCTAACCCCAAAGCGCCGTCTGAGTGAAAACTCAGCACTAAGATCGATACGGACTTGGAAATAAGCGAGCATGTGACACATACATTGTGGGAAATATCGTTAAAACTGATATGAGAAGTTATCAGAGTTGGAGACTGCTATCAGTAGCCTACCCAGCAAGAAACTGCATCACCAATTCCTAGAATATGTGGACACAAGAAGGAAAAGGCTTGACCACACAGTGAAGCCTGTTGTTTATAAAGGCGATGATCAGGTTGTATTGAGAACATATATTAAGCCTTTTAAGATAACAGATGAAATTAAGAAGTTGCACTTATTTTACTGGATCATTTTGTATAAGTAAAATTGCTTAGGGAGACTCTTTTTTACATTTGGAGTACATTAACTCTGGGAAAATACACACACTACAGCACCCTAAAAATGTGAATCTTTAGCATAAATTTGAATGAATTTATTCTTTCTTTACTTCAGTGTGTCATAAATAATCTTAAGAACTGTGAGTCACAGGATTAAGAAGTGTATGTTAGCTAAACTGTCAATCAGCTGCATGTCACATGGCTTATAAATCTGTTTGGAAGTAAGTTGAAGTTCCGCGCTATTTCAACTGATAGTAAGAAGACTCAGTGGACGAGACCCCAAGAAGAACGTTTTATATATTTATATAATCATTATGTATATATATAGCTTAGGTGATTTCCTGGAGTTAATGTACACTGAATGTTTGGATGTACAATTTTACTAATACAAATTGGTCCTGTAAAATAAATGGAAGTTATTTATTTTATCTATCAACTAAAAGACTTCATATGTGTTCTCATTAGAGCCTGATCATCAACTCTAAATATATATGTATGTGTGTATGGTTTTACATCACAGAGATGGACAGAAAGATGCGTGCATGTTTCAACACGTATCGGGATATGCAGTTGCTACGATATCACTGTCATATTCCTCGCTACGAATAGAATGATTTCAGTGCATGTGTGTGAATCCTATGCAATGTGCAGGGTGTGCTTTGTGTAAGGCACACGATTATGGCCTTTAAATTGTTTCACAGGAATGTGTCCTTAAGTGATATATATTTGTGTGGATTCCATTTTGTCGACAAAAATATTGCAAACTTTACTGTCACACATATTCACATATTTGTCATTTTTTCAATTTTGTTCTCCTAGCGTAAAGAAGTAGTATGTTAATCACGTGTCAAGTTAGAATTTTAAGTTTCTTTGAACTGCTTACTTATTGAAGGACATGTTTTGCTCTTTCTATAGCTGTATATGTATTTCTTTTTTCAAAACTTTTATGAAATAACATACTACAGTTTTATTTGCATTAATAATTTTTCTCGATTGTACATTTTACTTCTTTTTTTGTGAAGTTTTGTGAGACATTACCCACTTAAGCGTTACAGTGCGAGTATCTCTGGAACGAAAATAGATATTGGAAAACGTTATCCAGTGGTATGAATGAAAGACAGGGGCTCAAGAAAATAAATACTATGAGACATTCTAAAAATAAGCAAATATAAGTCCAAATATAAATTTACGTTCTTTTAAGTGGGCACCCGTTATTATTTCCTACATAATCAGTTACATGAAAAATCGCAAAAGGAATGGCTTTGGTTGCATCACAATACGTTAATTACAGCCCGAGAAATTACAAAGCCAAGTTTACGCTTGAAATAAATAGCGCTCCACCATTGCACATCCTGAGATGCAAATCAGTATTTGTTGCAGGGAACATTATCATTTTCGTCCCTCGTGACAATAGTGAAAGTAAGGTTACGTAGGCCAATCACATCGCGATTATGAATAACGTGGGGTTCACACTTGGATCTCGAGATATGCGATAGCGCCGCTTTTCGTTTATTTCAAGTGTCAACTTCGCTTTGCAGTTTCTCAGGATGTAACTGTCGTATCGTGATGCAACCAACATTCTTATTGTGATTTTTCGGGTTATTGATTGCGTAGGAAATAATATGAGGTGCTCGCGTAACAAAACTTATCTTTGTTTCGAAACAAATATTTTCTCACGTTTTAGGATGTCTCATAGTAGTTATTTTCACGAGTCCCGGTCGTACATTCATAACAGTGAAATTCGTTTTTCAGTATTTATTCTTGGTGCAGCAACTTTTTGTTCGTGCACATTAGGCAGAAATATAAATATCTTTTTCTGCAGTTCAGTGGGTATCTTTTCTATGTTAGTGATACATCTTTTTACTGAAATATATGAGGATAAGCAAACCCGTACTGTTGAAGTGCAGCAGTGCTTGAGACCATCACGTCGATTAAATATCTAGCTGTAACGTTGCAAGGCAAAATGAAATGCAATGAGCATGTAATTGCTGTAGTATGCAACGATGCAAATCCAACGACGCAAATCCACTTAACAGATGAGAAATGTCCTAATTTTGAGATAGATTGTGGATATCAGCTGCGCTAACAGTGTTTTACGGCACACTAATTTTGGGATGGATTGTGTATATTAGCTGCGCTGACAGTGCTAGCTGTTTCATGATTCTATAGATATTTTTTCCGTTGCGTTGCGTTGAAGCTTCTGTATTTGCCATGGAGAATTATGGGCAGGTAACATGTTATTGTATGCTATAAGGAATGTATTCGGTTTCTTTAATCATTGTTTTGACTCTCATGCTTTGATGAACTTTTCATTTCTTTTTTTTCCTTTAAGTCCTTCTGATAGTAACGGTATTGAATCGTTAGATACATACATATGAGAAACTCAACACACGTTAGCTCATTACTCTTCCACGCTGCATTGTGTGTACTGTTGTATACATTGACTGATTTTTCTGAGAAATAACTTTCGAGAATTTGACATTTCTTGCAATTTTCAGCCTGTATTTACGTTTATTTCGCAGGTATATCTTTGTAGAGCTCTTTTTGCATCTTTCTAGCATACATTCGAACTTTTTTTGACAAAAAGGATTATTTTTCTTTGGATTGTTTTTTAAATCAGTGGTCTCATTTACATTCAGCTACTGATAAAAATAATTTCTTTACAGTTCGATGTTCCAGTTTTGTTGATTTATTAAACGATGTATGTGGGTTTTCTGAATTGCATACTGTTATGTGAATGTGTGGGCGCATTACTCGTTGTCTCTGGTGGCAACAGTGGACATGGTTTGACGCATGCTGGCATGCAACGAGTGTTGTGCTGTCATGTGCATGAGAGCGAATCTCTGTGTGGACGCATGCCCAATAGGTCAAACTAGTTTGGCATATTTATTGAGTAGCAGGATTCGTGTTACATGTAGGGCATGGTTGAGGCATATGGTCATTAAAGAAATTATTTCCTGGAACCGATAAAACAAAGGGAGGCTTATGTGTTAAGCTGCTACCGTCACAGACCTTTCCTGTACCTGACGCTACATCTACATCTACATCTACATCTACATTTATACTCCGCAAGCCACCCAACGGTGTGTGGCGGAGGGCACTTAACGTGCCGCTGTCATTACCTCCCTTTTCTGTTCCAGTCGCATATGGTTCGCGGAAAGAACGACTGTCTGAAAGCCTCCGTGCGCGCTCTAATCTCTCTAATTTTACATTCGTGATCTCCTCGGGAGGTATAAGTAGGGGGAAGCAATATAATCGATACCTCATCCAGAAACGCACCCTCTCGAAACCTGGCGAGCAATCTACACCGCGATGCAGAGCGCCTCTCTTGCAGAGTCTGCCATTTGAGTTTATTAAACATCACGGTTACCAAATAACCCTGTGACGAAACGCGCCGCTCTTCTTTGGATCTTCTCTATCTCCTCCGTCAACCCGACCTGGTACGGATCCCACACTGATGAGCAATACTCAAGTATAGGTCGAACGAGTGTTTTGTAAGCCACCTCCTTTGTTGATGGACTACATTTTCTAAGCACTCTCCCAATGAATCTCAACCTGGTACCCGCCTTACCAACAATTAATTTTATATGATCATTCCACTTCAAATCGTTCCGCACGCATACTCCCAGATATTTTACGGAAGTAACTGCTACCACTGTTTGTTCCGCTATCATATAATCATACAATAAAGGATCCTTCTTTCTATGTATTCGCAATACATTACATTTGTCTATGTTAAGGGACAGTTGCCACTCCCTGCACCAAGTGCCTATCCGCTGCAGATCTTCCTGCATTTCGCTACAATTTTCTAATGCTGCAACTTCTCTGTATACTGCAGCATCATCCGCGAAAAGCCGCATGGAACTTCCGACACTATCTACTAGGTCATTTATATATACTGTAAAAGCAATGGTCCCATAACACTCCCCTGTGGCACGCCAGATGTTACTTTAACGTCTGTAGACGTCTCTCCATTGATAACAACATGCTGTGTTCTGTTTGCTAAAAACTCCTCAATCCAGCCACTCAGCTGGTCTGATATTCCGTAGGCTCTTACTTTGTTTATCAGGCGACAGTGCGGAACTGTATCGAACGCCTTCCGGAAGTCAAGAAAAGTAGCATCTACCTGGGAGCCTGTATCTAATATTTTCTGGGTCTCATGAACAAATAAAGCGAGTTGGGTCTCACACGATCGCTGTTTCCGGAATCCATGTTGATTGCTACATAGTAGATTCTGTACCTGACGCTAAGGAATTCTCCCTAAAAAGTTTGTCAACCAACTCTCTCAGCAGCCCGCGCGTCAGGGAAAAGACCGAAATAGTAACCGGCAGAGTGTAATAGGGGAGAGTTTAACAATATGTTGGACGTCCACGTCTTATCGCTGTGCAAAGCAGCATAGGCTGCGATCTGTTGCAGTTGTAAGGCTGTACGGTACTGGCTCAAGCACAGGGGTTTCGGAGCAAACCGTTCAGCGCTCATTGTTGATTGTGGGCTCCGCAACAGACGGTCCTTGCATGTCCCCAGTTGATGCAATGACATTCTCAGTTACGAACGCAATGAGCACAGAATCATCGAGACTGCACTGTGGATCAGTAGAAACGTGTCGTCCGTCCGGATGAATCGCGTTTCTTGTTTCGTGATGCCAACAGCCAGGCGAATGGCCTTTCGAAACGTGCACTGCGCCACAAACGCAGGCCACTAAGGGCAGTATTACGCTAAGGAGGGCGTTGACATAAGCTTCAGTGAGTACTGTGGTGGTAATCGAAGCCACCGTGACGTCTGTGGACCACATGACCTACACTCTCCAGTCGCATTAATGTGACCACGGTCAGTGTCGACATGCAATAACCACTCACAAACTGCAGGTGGCAGCTTTAGCAGGGGAGGATATATAAAGATTAGTACAAAGCGGCATGATGATTGGCTTTCGGGCCAAGGGTGGAAGCATTTCTCAAACGGCTAAGCTTGTAATTATTCGTGTGCCGCCGTGGTTACAGTATACCGTGCTTGGCAAAATGGTGCTATACAAAACCAGCGTTGAGACAACTGTAGTCTACCACGGGCCATAGATGACAGTGAATGTAGCTGCGTATGAGCCTCCGCAGCAGGTGCCTGGGTCATGCATCCGTGATGGCTGTTGTTCACTGGCGACTAAGGCTGCAGTCAGAACGCCAGTACTACAGACTTCGGTGAAATTAAAAGCAAGGGTAGTAACTTTAAGAGTGCAATGGGCATTCCTCTTGTACCACACCACCTGTTGCTTGTCCGATTTTGCGTGTGTTCGCCCGTGGCAAACAACTTACAGAGAAATTGGGAGTGGAAGTGTACGCAAAAATAGATAACGCCGGATTTAAAAGTGACCCTGTCTCCCCTAATTAATCTACGGTGGTAGTGTTGACGATAAATCATACCTACTTTTACTTCCAAACATGACCGATCACGAACACTTAGGGTGTTCAATGACATTAAACACATAAAAAAAATTTTATTATAACATTCAGATCAATGCTGAATGAAACGCAATGAACAATTTACAAATTACTCTCCTAAATGGCATTGGAAGTGGACTGTGTTAAAATCAGTCCAAAACGCGATCTCTTATAACTTGGCTGACCGATTGACATGGACACAAAACGTAAAATACGAAGAACTACTACACCCCAAGGTATCGTGAAACCTCTGTGGAAACAGCAATTGCACGTGACCCAACTGTTTAACGTTACTCCTAACACAGGCCGAAGCGGGAGCGCTCTCACCGTAATATTCCTGTTGCAGCGGCGGTCTCCGACGGCGACGGCGCGGCTGTGTGGTTGGCGTGTGGCGTCTCGGAAAGTACACTCCTACACTACTTGGACAACAGACCGCTGTCCGTGAACTTCTCTATTTTCAACAATCTTCCCGGCAGCAAAGAGCTGGCGTGGCTAACGTCCTCTCAGTACGAGAGCCCAGAACGGAAGACCTCTACAGAGAGTCGAGCAAAATCGCTCTTATCTCTGCTTTCCCTCTTCAACTTTTACCGAGCGAATCACATCACTAGAAGCTCTCAAAATACCCAGTTTGCCAGTGCCGACCAATGTTCGGCCTGGGAATAGAACTCTTTTCCACAATTCTTCCATTTCTACAAAATTTCACAAGTAAACTCCGCCCACGCCGGCTGGGAAGAACCATAGCTATGGGCAATAACACGTTTACTGGAATTTTTCTCCTAAGAGACCACTCGAGATTTTTCCGGCAACATTCCCCATCGTAGCGAACACAGACTCCTGCATTGAAAGTTTTGTTATTCGGAACTCCTGGCCTGCCCCACTTGACTTACTCCAAGGCGTAAAATTAGTGGGACATAAGCGAGAGGACGCACAGGAAATACCGTCTAGCTATCCACTGCTCTGTTTTGATAAACACTTGAACACCTGTAGCTGCGCGTCCCTCAGAGGCTGGCGGCCACTGTGGCCTCTCTAAACGGATTACAGAACTTCCCCAGTTCACCATTCATGCCGTTAGGCTGTGGCCTTCGGCGGCTAGTAGGAGAGGTAGCCGAGATCTGTCTCGCATACCGCATCTCCGCAAAATCTTATAATTACAAAATCGCCTAATTCTCGCTGTATTACCTAGCCAGAGTGCCGATGTGCTTCCACGTAGATTTCCTACACCGTAATTTAGAGTATCACTCCAACAAACAACAACTGCTTGTCTACAAAGCGATTGCGCCGCTGTAAGCCGTTTTTATTGGCCTAACGTACTCGCAAAGTGATTACAGTCACGTAAATGGACTCAAGACCGTTGCCACCTTACACACTGTCAAATCCAGAGAAGAGAGAGAGAGAGAGAGAGAGAGAGAATATAGGTGGTAAGTGAACACTGAAGGGCTCTATGAGGAGGAAGATATGTCTGATGTGATAGTGGAAGAAACAGGTGTCGTTAAAGAAAAGATAGGAGATCCATTACTTGAATTAGAATTTAAACGAGCTTTGAAAGACTTAAGATTGAATAAGGCAGTTGGGATTGATAACATTCCATCGGAATTTCTAAAATCATTAGTGGAAGTTGTGGCGTCTGCCTCTCTTTAGAGTTGACACGACTCGGCGGCGATGGTTGTCCCAGTCGGTATGACGTGGAACGGCGTCCGACGCTCACGACGACGCCACACTCTAACTAGTAGAAAAACACAAACTCCTCGCGTGGTTTTCTTTTGTTGAGAATCCGCGACAGACGTTTCAGCTTGGGCTAACTGTAGTTCTTTTTATTATGCCCGGTTAGATTTTGTTTGTTGAATATTAATAATATAAAGTCTTGATCTTCAATCCATCACCCAAACCGTGGCCACATTATGGAATTGCTAGGATGTTAAGCTGATAAATTGTTGTTCCGTCGTCAAGACGTCGCTACGCCTCGTGTTCAATAACTACACGGCGTAATTCCAGAGATAACATATACTTAAGCAATGTTCAGAATGCGTCGTAATCTTGGGACAAATCGACGATTGTTCACTGTTAAATAATCATGAATACACTTTTCACTTCATACTAATCTAACAGTCAATTAATTTTCACTAATACACGTGATAACGTCTATTCAATTATGTAGACGGCACAAAGAATTATAGTTTGAATCCAATTTTATTGTTCCTTGTAATTAATTGTCCCTACGCTGAGCATGCACACCGATTTCTCACTCAGGAAATTGCTTCCGATTGCATCAGTAAGCCTATCGTTGACGACAACTTCTGACAACTCGGTGCAATTGTACGTCCTTCGTGTTGGCGTTTGTATGTTACCTACTCGAGACTAATAATTGTTTTTCTGTTGCTGATCTTTCTTTTTCAGTGTCCTCGAATGTTCGTGCTTATGCAGTATCACGAAGGCTGAGTCCCATCACAAATCTCACGCGATTTAACTTCGTCGCGAATCTCCGTAACCCGTTATCTTGCTAACGGTAAAGATGACTTTGCTTTAGTAAAACTTCTGAATGATACTTCAGTCTATATTGCAAAACTTTCAAACTTTCGATTAGCTTAAAACAATCTCGTAGCGCTTACGTGCATGCTACAATCGCAATAGTACTATAGAGCGACTAGACAGCAACTGAAGCTAACATTTCCATTTCAGAGTTACATTGTAGTCACATCAAACTTCCTTTTCGATGCGGCTACAACTCTCTTCTATGGTAAATGTTAGCCGGCCGGAGTGGCCAAGCGGTTCTAGGCGCTACAGTCTGGAACCGCGCGACTGCTACGGTCGCAGGTTCGAATCCTGCCTCGGGCATGGATGTGTGTGATGTCCTTAGGTTAGTTAGATTTAAGTAGTTGTAAGTTCTAGGGGACTGATGACCTCAGAAGTTAAGTCCCATAGTGCTCAGAGCCATTTTATGGTAAATGTTATCTTTGGCCAATTTACAATCTGGGCTTAAACCTTCGTTATTAATTAATTTGCAACACTTTCTTTGATGTTTTTGTTCAGTATCCTATCGTATTCTTTCATTCAGTCTCTATTTCATGATAGATATTATTATTCACATGACATTCCTGTTGATCAAATTATCACAAGTGTAAAATTTGTTGTCAGTAGCTGCCGTGACTGTCCGGATGACTAATTTTCTTACTTCTTTTACAACAGAGGGTTGTTTAGTAGGGTTTCTGTAATTGGGGTATTACAAAGTGTAATTCGGAACGGAAAGGGAGATGAAAATCTAATGGTTATGGAGGATTGGAATGCGGTTTTAGGGGAGGGAGTAGAAGAAGTGGTTACAGGTGAATATGGAATTGGTAATATGAATGAGAGAAGAGAAAGACTAATTGAGTTCTGCGATAAGTTTCAGCTAGTAATAGCGAATGCTCTGTTCAAGAATCCCAAGAGGAGGTAGTATACTTCGAAAAATCCGGAGATACGGGCACATTTCAGTTAGATTACATCATAGTCAGGAGAGATCCTCCATCAGATATTGGATTGTAAGGCTTACCCAGGAGCAGATACACAGATCACAATTTAGTAATGATGTATAGTAGGCTGAAGTTTAAGAGACTAGTAAAGAAGAATCAGTGGGTAAACAAGTGGGATACGGAAGTACTAAGGAATGAAAAGACATGCTTGAAGTATTCTGAGGCTATAGATACTGAGATAATGAATAGCTCAGTAGACAGTTCAGTTGAAGAGAACATCTTTAAAAAGGGAAATCATGGAAGTTGGAAAAGAAACGGAAGGTACAAGGAAGATAACTGCGATGTCGGCAGACGAAAAAAGGAAATACAAAAATATTGAGGGAAGTTCAGGAATACAGAAATAAAAGTCGCTTAGAAGCGAATTAAACGGGAAGTGCAGGGAAGATAAGGCGAAATGGGTGCATGAAGAAATGGTAAAAGATATGATTGTTGGAAGGACGTACTCAGCATATAGAAAAGTCGAAACAATCTTCAGTGAAATTAAAAGCAAGGGTGGTAACATTAAGAGTGCAATGGTGACTCCACTGTTAAATGCTGAGGAGAGAGCGATGGGCGGGGAGAATACATTGAAGAGAGGAAGATTTGTCTGATGTGAAAGAAAAAGAAACAGGAGTCGACAGGGAAGGGACACGGGATTCAGTATTAGAATCAGAATTTAAAATTGCTTTGGAAGACTTAAGATCGAATAAGGCAGAAGCGATAGATAACATTCCATTCGAATTTCTAAAATCATTGAGGGAAATGGCAACAAAACGGCTACTCACATTTGTGTGTAGAATATAAGAGTCTGGCGATATACCATCAGACTTTCGGAAAAAAAAACTGTCAGCACAATTCTGAAGAGTCGACAAGTGAGAGAATTATCGCCCAATCAGCTTAAGATCTCAAGCATCCAGTTTCCTGGCAAGAATAACATACAGCAGATTGGAGAAGAAAATTTAGGATGACGATCAGTCTGGCTTTAGGAAAGGTAAAGGCACCAAAGAAACAATTCTGACGTTGTAGTTGATATTGGAAGCAAGACTAAAGAAAAATCGACATACATTCTTAGGATTTGTCGACGTGGAAAAAGCTGTCGACAATGTTAAATGGTGCAAGATGTTCGAAATTATGAGAAAAATAGGGGTAAGCTAAAGTAAAGAGGGGTAATATACAATATGTACAAGAGTCAAGAAGGGACAATAAGAGTGGATGACCAAGAACGAAGTGCTCAGGTTAAGAAGGATGTAAGACAGGAGTGTAGTCTCTAACCTCTACTGTTCAATTTATACATCAAAGAAGCTTTGGCAGAAATAAAAGAAAAGTTCCAGAGTGAAATCAAAATTCAAGATGAAAGGATATCAATGATAAGGTTCGCTGATGACATTGCTATCCTGAGTGAAAGTGAAGAAGAATTACTTGATCTGCTGAATAAAATGAACAGACTAACGAGTACAGAATATCGATCGAGTAAATCGAAGAAACAAAAATGTAATGAGAAGTAGCAGAAATCAGCTAGGAACTTAACATCAGGATTGATGGTCACGAAGTAGACGAAGTTAAGGAATTGTGCTACCTAAGCAGCAAATACCCCAAGATGAGCGGAGCAGGAAGGACACAAAAAGCGGGCTAGCACTGGCAAAAAGATCGTACTGGCCAAGAGACGTCTGCTAGTATCAAACATAGGCCTTGATTCGAGGAAGAAATTTCTGAGAATGTACGTTCGGAGCATAGCATTGTACGGCAGTAAAACGTTGTGTGGGAGAATCTGACAAGAAGGGAATCGAAGGATCTGAGATGTGGTGCTACAGAAGAATGTTGAAAATTAGGACTGATAAGGTAAGGAATCAGACAGTTCTGCACAGGATCGGAGAGGAAAGGAATATATGGAAAACACTGACAAGGAAAATGGACAGGATGATAGGACATCTGTTGAGACATCATGGAATGACTTCCATGGTACTGAAGAGAGCTGCAGAGGGAAAAAACTCTAGAAGAAAACAGAGTGCACAGGAAAGGAATTCGTGGTGGACCGCATCAAACAGAAAGAACCCGCAAATGGACGTCTACTGACTGACAACATATGGACTTTTCAGATGAATCACATTTTATGCTCCATCAGACAGAGTGGTCCATACCGGAGCAGAGAAAGGTATAATGTGGGGAATGTTTTCGTGGCATTCTCTGGGTAATCTCTTCATTCTGGGAGTCACAATGGAGCAACACAAGTATGCATATATGCCTGTGGACCACGTCCACCCCTATATGTAGTTTTCCCTCGACACGATAGCATCTACCAGCCACTTAAATCGCTAGATTTAAAGCCAATGGAGAATTATGGAACCACGTGGACTGGGCTGTTCGCGGCATGGATCCTCAACCGAGAAATCTAGCGTTGATGGCGACGGCACTCAAGTCGCCGCTGCTCCACATCCCTATCTGGACCTTCCAGAACTTCGCTGACTCTCTTCCTGCACGTTGTAACCTCCCCGCAAAATTTTGAGAAAAGACAATAATTAAATGTGAATGGGAATCGTGCTAAACGTAACCTCCCGGCAAATTTTTACAAGACAATACAAATGTTAATGTGAATAGGCCCCAGGTGCGACTTCCCAGCAAAAAATAAAACTCAATGATAATGAAAACGTACCAAAAGTTAGTTCCCCACAAGATTACTGAATAATAATGACCCAAATGTTGTGAAGCTCCCACAAAACATCGTTAAATTGAAATAAAAGCGACTGTACCTTTGTAAGTAGGCTGTTTAGGTTTTTTTATTGGTAACGCCACCTCTGTATGAAAATCACTGGCTGTGCTGTGTGCAGTCTGTGGCTAGTTTGCATTGTTGTCTGCCATTGTAGTGTTGGGCAGCGGCAGCTGGATGTGAACAGCGCGTAGCGTTGCGCAGTTGGAGGTGAGCCGCCAGCAGTGGTGGATGTGTGGAGAGAGATGGCGGAGATTTGTAATTTGTCATGAACTGCTATATTTATACATGATGATATCAAGGTAAATACATTGTTTGTTCTCTATTAATATCTTTCATTTGCTAACTATCCCTATCAGTAGTTAGTGCCTTCCATAGTTTGAATCTTTTATTTAGCTGGCAGTAGTGGCGCTCGATGTATTGCAGTAGCTTGAGCAGCGAAGATTTTTGTGAGGTAAGTGATTTGTGAAAGGTATAGTTTAATGTTTGTCAGGGCCATTCTTTAGTAGGGAATTTTGAAAGTCAGATTGCGTTGCGCTAAAAATATTGTGTGTCAGTTCAAGCACAGTCGTGTATAATTGTTCAAAGGGGACGTTCCACCTTCGCTACAAAAATATCGAAAAATAATGGCCCAATGTAAACTCGACACAAAAATTGAGAAATGAAATTTAATCATTAAACCCACAATAATAGGGCAGCATCGCTGACCTTAGGCCCTGTGCAATAATTAATCTGATAAATTGATTCTGGGAGGAAAAGCATAGGAAATATTGTTTCAATTGGAATGATTCTTTTCTTAAAAACGATTGCTTTGAAAACAAAATTATAATTGGGGCATTTCTTGAACAAATTAATTACAATTAACATACATTGCATTATCAGATGTGCGCAATGCTGCTTCATTACCTTATTTAACAATATACTTCGTCCCGAACCTTGACCAGAGATTTAAGGGCGCACGCCGCCGATCCATGCCGACGCCCGCTCAGTACTACCGTCCACTCGCTACTACAGTCGGCTGACTACTACCGACTCATTGCAGTTCGCAACTTCCTACTCGCTCTGCCGACTCCACACACACTACTTCCGACCGAGTCCAACTCGCAACTGTACTCTCGCGCAGTCAAGCGCAGACTAGACACGATAAATAACTCTCTGGTCAGAGATTCTGTCATGCCTCGCCATCGCTGGTACTGAATACATACACGTTTCAACGTCTCACCACTGTCGGCGTTGCAAAAGGTGGTCGTTCAGGCTTTTGACAGGTGGTCGTATTAACGTGACTGGACGGTGGATATTGCGAACTGCATCCATTCATTCTCAGTGTTTTTGCAATAAGGCGGCGTCACAGTCCAGCAGGATAACTGTCAGTGTCACCAGGCCAAAATCGTGTCACAGTGATTCCAGGAGAATGATAGTGAACTCACATCAATGTCTCTGTCACCAAATTGTCTTGATCTGTTCCTGATGGAAGACATGTGGGACCCTACTAGTCACTTGCTGCACACAAAAAACCATCGGCCCTACAGGAACAGCGTGACCTGTGCATTGGCATCCTCCAAGGACTTGAATCAGTGCCATGCAGAATCGCTACTGTACTGTGGTTCAAAGGTGGCCAGTACAGTGTTAAGCAGATGGTCATATTGTTTGTACGAGGTTGTACATATTACTTTTCTGTGAAGCAGGTGAAGTTCAGATACATCGGACTTCTACCTATACATTCAAATATTTTCGTAGCTTCTGAAACCGGCTAGTAACATGAGAAAAATTTTGCAAATTTAATGTACAACGGCACTAGCAGGTTTTGGATTTTTTAAAAAATAAAGGGTGGAGCCCATACACGCTCACAACGAAGTGGTGACCATCTCAAAAGTTCTACTGTCACCTCCATATTTTTTAGATACTAATCGAGGACTTCACGGGATGTGGGGCCGTGATGTTATCCACGCGTTGCGTGGGATTACCCACTAATACGGTCGCATCGAGGAGATAGATAGTGGACGAAAAGCGAACGAATGGTAGCGGTTTCAAGGGCAGGGGAGGGGGGAGGGGTATCAAGGGGAACGCAAGAGAAAAAAAAAACCTCTGGAAATGTATGGTCGGGTAGTACGAGCAGTATCGGTTCTTTTGCTATCTGCGACAGATCATGCAAGGGTAAGGTGGTTGTTAGTTTTGGGTACCGTGCAATGCCCTGTACCGTTGTCATAGCTTAAGTCGACAGTCGTATCGAAGGGGGTACTGCTGGGCTGGACACCTGTGAGTCTCTTGGGCCAGCTGCAGTGCCTGTAACCGTAACAAGCCAAGGTCGTTATATGAGTGGTCGATTGGTCATAAATTTATCGCAGTGTATAAGGCTTTTGGTTGGGTTTGTTTGGGTTTTAATGTGCAATACAGCTTTCGTGCGTTTCCGGTTGGTCGGCTGGTTTACAGCTGGCAATTCCAGTTAGCTTTGCTGTGCTGCAGGGGTTCACTAGTATTTGCTGTGTCTGTGTCTTGGTGGTACCCATAAGTGGTTAATTGTCCCTAAGTAGTAGCGTTTTAGGACGGTTATATTTCCACCTATGGCTGTGATCGTAGGTTAAGGATGAAAGGATTGTTCGAATGTCTCGTTTTCCTGTGCAGCCGTGTGGCGACTTTTCTGAATACCTCCGTGAGAGTCTCAAGGCGGTATTTTCGATGAAGGTCTGCGGTTCGTGTATATCGTGATGTGCTGCTTATGATACGTAGCACTTTGTTCTGTATGATCTGCAGGCGGCGCAGACGTGTTGGAACCGCTTATCTCCAGACTGGAGCTCCAACATCGTCAGTGGTCTAATTAGTGTTGGGTACATGGATCTCGACACCTTCATATGCAGTGTGCTATGACTGTTGAGCATAGGGTAAAGCTATTCGAGCTTCGCGTTAGCTCGGTTGTTCACGGATTCATTATGGTCCCCCTCATGCACGTTTCTGGTCCATCCAGACACCGCGGTATCTGACTTTCTTACAGAAACATATTGGATATTTGTGTAGTGGTAGCCAACCGGTGTGGCCGAGCGGTTTTAGGCGCTTCAGTCTGGAACAGCGCGACCGCTACGGTCGCGGGCTCGAATCCTGCCTCGGGCATGGATGTGTTTGATGTCCTTAGGTTAGTTAGGTTTAAGTAGTTCTATGTTCTAGGGGACTGATGACCTCAGATGTTAAGTCCCATAACGCTCAGAGCCATTTGAATCATTTGAATTTGTGTAGTGTTATTTTTCTGCAGTTTTGGTGCTTGTGTAGATGTTTCGGTTTGCATGTGAGCAGAACAGCCTCACACTTCTCGACGTTTACTTTAACACGCCATCGTTACAGCATTTTGGAATTCAAAACCCTCTGGCATTTTCAGTTGCAAGGAGAATATAGGCGAACGAAGATTTCCCCACGAAATACTGGGTACTTCTGCTACATTTTAATAGTCATTATATGCTCATGTTTTCTCCAGGCTGCTACAGAACTTATATGTCTGTTTCTCGCATTTCAGATTGCTGTAAGACCATAATCTTGTTCACCGGTAGGAGGGAGGAGGCATCTACCAAATGACTTTCACCAGGTGCACCCTGGCTCTTTTATAGAAATAATCCCATGCACTTCAGTGGGTCTATAGCCGCTGCCTCGGAAGGTTTGGTTCAAATGGCTCTGAGCTCTACGGGACTTAATTTCTGAGGTCATCAGTCCCCTAGAACTTAGAACTAGTTAAACCTAGCTAATCTACGGACATCACACACATCCATGCCCGGGGCAGGATTCGAACCTGCGTCCGTAGCGGTCGCGCGGTTCCGGACTGCAGCGCCTATAGCCGTTCGGCCAGCCCGGCCGGCTCGGAAGGTTTCCATCTCGTTTCATTCTATACCATTTTCACAATAACTCACTCCCTTATAAGCTCTTTTCTTTAGTCTATTAAACTGCAGGAGAGTGTTCATCATTTACTGGTTCTGATCGGAACAGGTTCCTGGGTACGATTTCCCGTACATAACTTCACGCCTAAGGGTGAAAATCAACGAGAAACTGCCATTTACTTTGATCATCTTCTTACGAGAAGACAATTCGAAGGTTACCTTTCATTTCACTTACTAAAACTTTCGGCTGAGGCTTCGGATCTTTACTTTCGAAAACAGGTTCCTGTAATGAAATTTCACAGCTTTGAAGACTTGAGGAGGTTTGCTACTGAAGGTTTGAACAAATCCGAAACTGTGCTAAAATCAGTTAAAAATATTATCACTCTAATCTTGAGATTAGTGGTGAGCATCACCCCTTGGCAGTCACTGAGTAAAGATCCGCGGTTACTGGAGCGTATCGGTTCTGACCTGCCGTCCCGCCAGCAAGTGGATCGTCTGTTTTTGTTTTGAATCTGTTAAGGAGCTGCGGTGCGGATTAATTCCAGCCCCCGGGGTCCTGGAAAGAGAAGCTGTGGACTCCAGCGGGAGGGTGATGGAGGGAGGGGGTGGGAGAGAGGAGGGTGGGGGGGGGGGGGGGGTCGACGCGAGGCAGCGAAAGGAAAGGCAAGGAAACGAAAGGAAAGGAAGAAGCAGCTAACGAAGTGGAAGCTGCCGCGCCGCTGCATCGCTCCCAGAAATTCATAAATATGGATGTTGTCTTGGCCGTTAAATTCGCTTGCTTCTCCGGCTTTAATGGAAATACTTCAATTAAACTTTGTTTCTACAACTTCCGAGATACTAAAAGTGTCCCGTATATATGAGAGCGTCTGGCCCCGTATAAAACAATTACTCGCGAACGAAGGAAAGAATCTTTCTCAGATTCCCTAAATCGGTTTTGTGCTGGAACTTTCGGCTTAACTGTTCTCCGGAGGGCTTTGTTTGTCTTCTGACCCGCACCGAGGGAGTTTCGTCCAAATACAAGAGAGAGACAATATTGGGTTAATGACTTCCAGCTCCTCCGTAATTCGCTTATCAGAGGGCGGAGCTGTGCCGTGCCGGCAGCACCTCGCTCAGCACCGCAGTACATATACTGCGTTACAGTACCACTGTAGTTACCGTAAGGAACGTGGCGGACGATGCTGCAGCCGTGCTGCCTTTAGTTATCCAAGACGCTACGTATTGTATTCTGACGTTTCTGTAGACAGTTTAAATTCCCTACTCTGTTTCAGTCAATTATTAGAGGATACCCACCATTTCCTGGGTATGTATTAATTCCAGTCTTCTATTATTCCATGTACTCCTCTCCCCTCTCTCTGTCCCTCTCCATCACCTCCTGCCCCCTCTCTCTCTGACCATTTGCTCCTCCCAAATGTCAGTCTGCTCCTTCCCCCTCCATTCATCTTCTCTTCCCCGTCTAAGTTAATCTTGCCGCTCTATCTCCTCCTCATTCCGTCTGTCTTCTCCTCATCACTTTGTCCATCTTTTCCTTCCCCTCTCTGTACATCTCTCCTACTCCCTCTCTCTGTCCATCTCCTCATCTCCCCCTTTTTATCACCTCCTCTTCCCTCTCTGTCTAACTCCTCCTCTTTCTTTTCTCTACCGATTTTCTCCTCCCTCTCTGTCCATCTCCTCTCCTCTCTGTCCATCTCTTCCTTCTCCATCTATTTGTCTCTTCCTCTTTCCTTTTTTCTCTCCATTTCCCCCTCCTATCTCTCCCTTCAACTCTACCGAGCAAGGCAGATCAGTGGCTAGCATTCGGTAGGACAACGGTTCAAAAACGCGTTTGTGTCCTGATTTAGGTTTTCCGTGACTTCCCTAAATCACTTAAGGCAAACGCTAGGACGGTTACTTTGAAAGGGCATGGCGAATTACCTTCCCCATCCTTTCCTTATCCGAGCTCGTGCTCCGTCTCTAATAACTTTGTTGTCGATGGGACGTTAAGCACTAATCTCCTCTTCCTCTTTCCATTTTGTCGATTTCCCATCCCCTTCTCTCTGTCCATCTCCTCTCCCCCCAATCTGTGACTGTCTCCTCCTTCCCTGTCCGCCCCCGTAGCGTAGTGGTAGCGTCTCCGACTACCACGCAAGGGGACCGGGTTCGATTCCCGACAAGGGACTGAGTCTTGTGTGTCCTTCGTCACCATTTTCATCATCATTGACCCGCAAGTCGCCGAAGTGGCGTCAGCTAAAAAGGACTTGCAATACGGCGGCCGAACTACCCCGCATGGGGCCTCCCGGCCAACAATACCATACGATGATTTCATTTCATTTCCTCCTTCCCTTTCTATATCCATCACCTCCCACGCCCTTCCTTCTCCACGTCACCACCCACACCCCCATAAAGGTTGCTGGTTCTCACTCCCCACAGTATTTCTTTCCAAATAGTAAGTAATATAGCTACCAAGTTTGTTTGAAATCGATTTCACATATATGTAGCATATTTCACACATATTTGAGCACGTAACTTATCTGTATCTCTAGCGATTTTCGCCCTGCAGTCTCGTTTTCACGCAGCTCAATGTTTATGACGTTATCTCTCCTGAGCTATGTGACGTACAATGACATATTTCTGCAGGCAATGGCATATGTGGCATATGTGGATAGTATCTGCAAAATGAATAGAGTTAGTAATAAAGAAGTAGTAAATTAAAACGCAACGTCACTGCATGAACAGTGAAAATGTAGTATGCGATATTTTTTTTGCTTTTATTATTTTGTAGGGGTGTCAACGAGGAAATGTCTTATAAAGGTTTGAAATTATGTGTAAAGTTGGTTGCAAGCTCTCTCATTCTCAAGTACTGGATGAATATAGTCTGGCTATTTGCGCGTCGTGAGCTACGCTCATTTTTCACTCATCCCCCCCCCCCTTCCTTTTGAGAGGTACGTGGTTCTTATCCCAACAAAAAAAATGGTTCAAATGGCTCTGAGCACTAGGGGACTTAACATCTATGGTCATCAGTCCCCTAGAACTTAGAACTACTGAAACCTAACTAACCTAAGGACATCACACAACACCCAGTCATCACGAGGCAGAGAAAATCCCTGACCCCGCCGGGAATCGAACCCGGGATCCCGGGCGTGGGAAGCGAGAACGCTACCGCACGACTACTAGCTGCCTTACCCCAACAGCGATTCTTTCCAGATAGTGAGTGATTTGTGTATCAAATCTGGTTAAATTAATGCAGCAGTTTACCAGGAGATGTTAAACATTCGCACATACCTCCACTTGTATATTACACATTAACCCACCTTGGTAATAGGTATGGATTTCCCTCGATCTATTGTTCTCCCCGTCTCTCATCTTTTCCCTCAGACACATTATTTTCCTCCACATATATAATGCGGATGTGTGACAGTATACTTGTTTTGTAAGCTAAGAGTAGCCGAGTCCTTGACCTAAGAGCTATAGTTGCTCTTCGATTTCCGGGGAAGCTTTCCATGTGTTTGCGGTCTGGAGTACTATAGTGACACATGATCTACCTTATGAGACTGAATGAGAAGATGTTTCACTAAAGGAGTATAGTAATTGATACATACACTAGTGAGCCAAAACATTATGATCACCTACTTAATGGCGTGGTGATCGATTTGCTTCGGGCGAAGAAATGTACGCCTGGGTACGAACACCCAGTTTTCTAGGCAACTGAAAACATTTTTTCATGAAGGGACAAGTGCACCTACAGCTATGGCGATTTATTTTGAAATAATAAACAGTCAAATACTTTTTTCCTATTTGTTTCGTTTTCCTTTAGCTGTATCTTAGAGCAAATGTACAGATCACGTAAATGATTCAACACTTAGTCGGTTAGATACAAAAGACAGACAGGCAAGTTACAATGTTCTCAAGTTGACATTGCAAGCCCCCTACCTTTTTTCAAACTTAATCTGAGGGCATAGCTGTTATGACTTCAGTATCAAGGCCATGAAAACGCGGTCTGCCTGTTTTTCATGAGATGTTCGGAGATACGGAAGACTTTCATAGCGCAATGATAACGTAAGGGATGTTCAAGCAATAATCTGAAAATAACTGCATCCATCTCTACAGAGAGTGTGCGTGCAGTGGAGATGTAGACTCCACGTTGTAGCGTTGTTTAGTCTCACACTCGCTGATAAAAAGCACTAATCACAGTGGTCACCTTCAACATATCCAGAATTAGTACGTGTCTCGAAGTTCACAGCAGCTCAGAGCAACCTCATTCTTGTGGTACTAAGCAAACAAACAAAAACAGTTTATCAAAATAATAATTTCACTGAAGGCAGAACATATTCAGTTAAGTATTCCTACATCCCCTAAAACTTTAGACAAAGACCAAATGAACACATGGGAGCTGACCATGAAAACACAACCAAATAATATGTGGCTTCACGAAAAGAAATAGTTAATGAGATTTTGGAATAATTATTGGTTATTGATCAAGAAAACCAACACTATACCTCAGTAATAAAATTACAGATGTCCTCCATGAGACCACATCTAACACAAGTATTACAAATCATCAAAATTAGAACAAAAGGAGCCCCATAGGATTTTTAATAACCATAACTAACTAAGTTAGTTCGTAGCGTGTTTGGCTGGGTGAGGCGCGCGAGTTTGAATTGTAAATCTAATCCCACTAACTAAGTGGGATAATAATGTGATCCATAACCTAAATTCACGGATGATTAAATGAAAGAGCGATATTGTTCTTGAACTTGTAACAAAGTATCTCTACATCTACATCTACATTTATACTCCGCAAGCCACCCAACGGTGTGTGGTGGAGGGCACTTCACGTGCCACTGTCATTACCTCCCTTTTCTGTTCCAGTCGCGTATGGTTCGCGCGAAGAACGACTGTCTGAAAGCCTCCGTGCGCGCTCGAATCTCTCTAATTTTACATTCGTGAGCTCCTCGGGAGGTATAAGTAGGGGGAAGCAATATATTCGATACTCCATCCAGAAACGCACCCTCTCGAAACCTGGCGAGCAAGCTACACCGCGATGCAAAGCGCCTCTCTTGCAGAGTCTGCCACTTGAGTTTGCTAAACATCTCCGTAACGCTATCACTGTTACCAAATAACCCTGTGACGAAACGTGGCGCTCTTCTTTGGATCTTCTCTATCTCTTCCGTCAACCCGATCTGGTACGGATCCCACACTAATGAGCAATACTCAAGTATAGGTCGAACGAGTGTTTTGTAAGCCACCTCCTTTGTTGATGGACCACATTTTCTAAAGACTCTCCCAATGAATCTCAACCTGGCACCCGCCTTACCAACAATTAATTTTATATGATCATTCCACTTCAAATCGTTCCGCACGCATACTCCCAGATATTTTAAGAAGTAACTGCTACCAGTGTTTGTTCCGCTATCATATAATCATACAATAAAGGATCCTTCTATCTATGTATTCGCAATACATTACATTTGTCTATGTTAGCCGGCCGCGGTGGTCTCGCGGTTATAGGCGCGCAGTCCGGAACCGTGCGACTGCTACGGTCGCAGGTTCGAATCCTGCCTCGGGCGTGGATGTGTGTGCTGTCCTTAGGTTAGTTAGGTTTAAGTAGTTCTAAGTTCTAGGGGACTGATGACCACAGCAGTTGAGTCCCATTGTGCTCAGAGCCATTTGAACCATTTTGTCTATGTTAAGGGTCAGTTGCCACTCCCTGCACCAAGTGCCTATCCGTTGCAGATCTTCCTGCATTTCGCTACAATTTTCTAATGCTGCAACTTCTCTGTATACTACAGCATCATCCGCGAAAAGCCGCATGGAACTTACGACACTATCTACTAGGTCATTTATATATATATTGTGAAAAGCAATGGTCCCATAATACTCCCCTGTGGCACGCCAGAGGTTACTTTAACGTCTGTAGACGTCTCTCCATTGATAACAACATGCTGTGTTCTGTTTGCTAAAAACTCTTCAATCCAGCCACACAGCTGGTCTGATATTCCGTAGGCTCTTACTTTGTTTATCAGGCGACAGTGCGGAACTGTATCGAACGACGAACTGAACCGAGTGTCTTGTGACGTCCGCCCCGAGCACATACAACGAACGAAAACGAACAAAATGAGATAAAAAAAAAAAAAAAGATGGTAGGGCGTCTGCCATGTAAGCAGGAGATCCCAGGTTCGAGTCCCGGTCGCGTCACACATTTTCAACTTCTCGCCAATGATATATATCAACGCCTGTTTGCACCTAGGTTGTCCATTTCAACCTAGCAAAGATGCATTGTCATCAACGGTGACTGTTCTTTCGGGAACAGATACTACCGTCATATGTAGTTAAAATATGGCTTCCTGGCCATTGACCTTCTTATGCGAACGCACACGGCTATGCCCGAACTCGTACGGGACTTGGCAGATTCTTCTGCCACGAGTAATGAGTATGATGCGCAAACATCTATTAGGCGCACTATGAATGTCGTGGTGTGGATATGTTGGGAATGCGGGTCTCACGGGGAGCGTGCAAGAGCTAAGTCCTCCAGGCGCAATATCCTCTGTGCCCTCGGTGGCTCAGATGGGTAGAGCAATTGCCTTGTAAGCGGGAGATCCCGGGTTCGAGTCTCGGTCTGGTCACACATTTTCAACATGTCCCCAATGATGTATATCAACGCCTGTTTGAAGCTAGGCTGTCCATTTCGTTATCATTTTTAAAAATATCGGGAATCCGATATATCGATATTTAAAAAATTATCATTATCTGCCATGTGATATATCGACAAGAAATATCTACACTGAAGAGCCAAAGAAACTTGTACAGCTGCCTTATATCGTGTAGGGCCCCCGCGAACACGCAGAAGTGTCGCAACATGACGTGGCATGGACTCCACTAATGTCTGAAGTAGTACTGGAGGGAACTGACACCATGAATCCTGCAGGACTGTCCATAAATCCGCATGAGAACGAGAGGTGGAGATATCTTCTGAATAGCACGTTGCAAGGCATCCCAGATATGATCAATAACGTTCATGTCTGTAGAGTTTCGCGACCAGCGGGAGTATTTAAACTCGGAAGAGTGAAGAGGAGAGAGATAGACAGGTAGAGAGAGAGAGAGAGAGAGAGAGAGAGAGAGACAGACAGAGAGAGAGGACAAGTTGTATAATGTGTAACATAATAGCTATCAAAATAAATGGACAATAACATCATGTAAGGTATGTTAACTAATGCATACATCTAGTTTTCGTCAATTAAGCTATAAATGGAACTTTTGGGGAGAGCTTACTAATAAGCTTTGACATAATATTCTATTCGCCTAAGTCTCAGCTTTATAGATCTGCCAGTTTAAATTCGTTGTTCGGAGCTCTCTGTAGATTAGTTCAGACGTTCTTTGCACAACAGTTTTTAGCATGGATAGGGACTGCAACTGCTGTGTTCAGATGCAGGCTGAGTTGGCATCCCTTCGCTCCCAGCTTCAGGCAGTGTTGGCTTCGGTCACACAGCTTGAGGCTGTTGCCAATGGGCATCACTGTGGCACTGTGGCACTGTGGCACGGCCAGCTCGTCCCACGCATCCCCCGATCGGACTACGACTGTGGCTGCCCGGGATACTGCCCACATTGAGGCTGATCCCTCACCTGTGGTAGAGTGGGAGGTCGTCTCGAGGTGTGGCAGGGGGCGAAAGACATTCCGGAGGGCTGAACGGAAGGCCTCTCCAGTTTGTCTGACGAACCGGTTTCAGGCTCTGTCTCCGGCTGATACTGATCTTCGGCCGGACATGGCTGCTTGTCCTGTTCCGGAGGTTGTCCCTCAGTCTGCAAGATCCGGGCGGTCGCAGAGGGTGGGCTTACTGGTAGTTGGGAGCTCCAACGTCAAGCGCGTAATGGGGCCCCTTAGGGATATGGCAGCAAGAGAGGGGAAGAAAAGCAATGTGCACTCCGTGTGCCTACCGGGGGGAGTCATTCCAGATGTGGAAAGGATCCTTCCGGATGCCATGAAGGGTACAGGGTCCACCATCTGCAGGTGGTCGGTCATGTCGGCACCAATGATGTGTGTCGCTATGGATCGGAGGAAATCCTCTCTGGCTTCCGACGGCTATCTGATTTGGTGAAGACTGCCAGTCTCGCTAGCGGGATGAAAGCAGAGCTCACCATCTGCAGCATCGTCGACAGGACTGACTGCGGACCGTTGGTACACAGCCGAGTGGAGGGTCTGAATCAGAGGCTGAGACGGTTCTGCGACCGTGTGGGCTGCAGATTCCTCGACTTGCGCCATAGGGTGGTGGGGTTTCGGGTTCCGCTGGATAGGTCAGGAGTCCATTACACGCAGCAAGCGGCTACACGGGTAGCAGGGGTTGTGTGGCGTGGACTGTGCGGTTTTTTAGGGTAGATGGCCTCGGGCAAGTACGGAAAGGGCAACAGCCTCAAAGGGTGCGGGGCAAAGTCAGGACATGCGGGGACCAAGCAGCAATCGGTATTGTAATTGTAAACTGTCGAAGCTGCATTGGTAAAGTACCGGAACTTCAAGCGCTGATAGAAAGCATCGAAGCTGAAATCGTTATAGGTACAGAAAGCTGGCTGAAGCCAGAGATAACCCGGGTTCGATTCCCGGCGGGGGTCAGAGATTTTCTCTGCCTCGTGATGACTGGGTGTTGTGTAATGTCCTTAGGTTAGTTAGGTTTAAGTAGTTCTAAGTTCTAAGGGACTGATGACCATAGATGTTAAGTCCCATAGTGCTCAGAGCCATTTGAACCATTTGAACCAGAGATACATTCTGCCGAAATTTTTACAAAGGCACAGACGGTGTTTACATAGAATAGATTGCATGCAACCGGTGGTGGCGTGTTTGTCGCTGTTAGTAGTAGTTTATCCTGCAATGAAGTAGAAGTAGATAGTTCCTGTGAATTATTATGGGTGGAGGTTACACTCAACAACCGAGCTAGGTTAATAGTTGGCTCCTTTTACCGACCTCCCGACTCAGCAGCATTAGTGGCAGAACAACTGAGAGAAAATTTCGAATACATTTCACATAAATTTTCTCAGCATGTTATAGTCTTAGGTGGAGATTTCAATTTACCAGATATAGACTGGGACACTCAGATGTTTAGGACGGGTGGTAGGGACAGAGCATCCAGTGACATTATACTGAGTGCACTATCCGAAAATTACCTCGAGCAATTAAACAGAGAACCGACTCGTGGAGATAACATCTTGGACCTACTGATAACAAACAGACCCGAACTTTGTAAGTGCAGAACAGGGAATCAGTGATCATAAGGCCGTTGCAGCATCCCTGAATATGGAACTTAATAGGAATATAAAAAAAAGGGAGGGAGGTTTATCTGTTTAGCAAGAGTAATAGAAGGCAGATTTCAGACTACCTAACAGATCAAAACGCAAATTTCTGTTCCGACACTGACAATGTTGAGTGTTTATGGAAAAGGTCAAGGCAATCGTAAAATGCGTTTTAGAAAGGTACGTGCCGAGTCAAACTGTGAGGGACGGGAAAAACCCACCGTGGTTCAAAAATGGGTCAAATGGCTCTGAGCACTATGGGACTTAACAGCTGCGGTCATCAGTCCCCTAGAACTTAGAACTACTTTGACCTAACTAATGGTTCAAATGGCTCTGAGCACTATGCGACTCAACTTCTGAGGTCATCAGTCGCCTAGAACTTAGATCTAATTAAACCTAACTAACTTAAGGACATCACACACATCCATGCCCGAGGCAGGATTCGAACCTGTGACCGTAGCAGTCGCGCGGTTCCGGACTGCGCGCCTAGAACCGCGAGACCACCGCGGCCGGCCCACCGTGGTTCAACAACAAAGTTAGGAAACTACTGCGAAAGCAAAGAGAGCTTCACTCCAAGTTTAAACGCAGCCAAAACCTCTCAGACAAACAGAAGCTAAACGATGTCAAAGTTAGCGTAAGGAGGGCTATGCGTGATGCGTTCAGTGAATTCGAAAGTAAAATTCTATGTACCGACTTGACAGAAAATCCTAGGAAGTTCTGGTCTTACGTTAAATCAGTAAGTGGATCGAAACAGCATATCCAGACACTCCGGGATGATGATGTCATTGAAACAGAGGATGACACGCGTAAAGCTGAAATACTAAACACCTTTTTCCAAAGCTGTTTCACAGAGGAAGACCGCACTGCAGTTCCTTCTCTAAATCCTCGCACAAACGAAAAAATGGCTGACATCGAAATAACTGTCCAAGGAATAGAAAAGCAACTGGAATCACTCAACAGAGGAAAGTCCACTGGACCTGACGGGATACCAATTCGATTCTACACAGAGTACGCGAAAGAACTTGCCCCCCTTCTAACAGCCGTGTACCAAATGATTGGAAAAGAGCACAGGTAGTCCCAGTCTTCAAGAAGGGTCGTCGAGCCGATGCGCAAAACTGTAGACCTATATGTCTGACGTCGATCTGTTCTAGAATTTTAGAACATGTTTTTTGCTCGCGTATCATGTCGTTTTCGGAAACCCAGAATCTACTCTGTAGGAATCAACGTGGATTCCGGAAACAGCGATCGTGTGAGACCCAACTCGCTTTATTTGTTCATGAGACCCAGAAAATATTAGATACAGGCTCCCAGGTAGATGCTATTTTCCTTGACTTTGCTAGAATGAAAATGGTCATCAACGGTAACTGTTCTTTCGGGAACAGATACCACCGTCATATGTAGTTCAAATATGGCTTCCTGGCCATTGACCTTCTTGTACGAACGCACACGCCTATGCCCGAACTCGTACGGGACTTGGCAGATTATTCTGCCACGAGTAATGAGTATGATGGGCAAACATTTATTAGGCGCACTACGAATGTAGTGGTGTGGATATGTTGGAAATGTGGGTCTCACGCGTAGCGTTCAAGAGATAAGTGCCCTGCAGGCGCACTACCCTCTGTGCCCTCGGTGGCTCAGATGGACGCCGGCACGGTATCTCCGCGTGTTCGGTCAGAGGGTTAGCTGCCCTCAGTAATAAAAAAAACTGAGTTAATCGATCAACAACGAACTTAAACGGATGTCTTACGACGTCCGCCCCACGCACATACAACAAACGAAAACGATCAAAATGAGAAATTAAAAAAAAAAAAAAAACGTGGATAGAGCGTCTGCCATGTACGCAGGAGATCCCAGGTTCGAGTCCCGGTTCGGTCACACATTTTCAACATGTCCTCAATGAAGTATATCAATGCCTGTTTGCAGCTAGGTTGTCCATTTCATTCTAGCGAAGCTGCATAGTCATCAACGGTAACTGTTCTTCAGGGAACAGATACTACTGTCATATGTATTTTTAAAAATATCAACAGTCCAAGTGTGTAAACCTTGTTATACTTTGTCAGGACCCGGCGCGGCTCGTGGTTTCTTTACTGGGGAAGGCTGCGGTATTTATCGATCGGAGCCAACATAGGCCTTGGGTCATGCTACAGATTAGTCTGACATAAACAACTAAGAATTCAGGGGGAGGGGGTGGGCATATTACTCTCTACCCATAATTTTACGTACTGTATCTTCTATAATCAGGTATTAAATATCATTAGAAGCTAACTTCGAGTTAAAATCTTTGGTTAGTGTTTTTAAACGTCATCATTACATTTTCTGACACTTTGCAGCAAATCATATGAAAAGACGCGTTTCGGAGAGATCTTTAATGCGATGAATGTTAACTTTGCGGCTGCTTAATATTTTAGGTGTTTTCAGTTCTAAACTTAACGCTTTTATTGTGGTTTACCTCCAAAGCTCGAAGTTTACGAGTTCGCATGACGATACTGTGATGTTTTGGTGACGTCACAGGTCTTGTGCAAGTAAAACTCACTAAAATCTTGCAAAATACACTCCGAAAAAGAAACTTGCTAATATCACACGATATCAACAAAAGCAATCAGCATCGGCAAGCAAGGAAAGTAAAGTAATGGAAAAAATTTCGCGCGCTTTGTCCTCTAATGACTTATGAAACTCTCGCTAGATGGCAGTACTGTTATGTTACTGTAGTCTAGTGCACTATGGCGGGATATTTGCAAACTTATTCTAAATGTGGATAAAATAGCCAATGGCAGAAACAAAAGATGTAAAACATTATCAAAACAATAATACTAAACGTCGATTAATGACGCATCGAAGCGTAGTAGAGATGTGCAAAGACAGAGATTGGGTAGCGAAGTTTCGGCCACTGTAGATTCCTTTATTACATAGATAGTGGAACGTGTGGTGGTTGGAATGACACTCTTAGGCTGCAGGCTCTGAGCCTTCGGGTCGCCCATAAAGAGCAGTACTATGTAGAAGCCACGGCCCCAAACCGCTACTACATGCAGCCTAAGCACTATCGATGCAAACGGTTCCAAAAACGTTGACCGTCGTTATTTTAATCGGAATGGGAACTATGCGAAATTCGTCCTGATAATTTAAATTATGTAATACGTTCTTGCGAAATATTTTGGGGCGGCTCCGCCTCAGAGCCTTTAATTACGAGCCGCGCCTGGTCAGGACAAAGTATGCCATGAGATGTAGTGAGTAAAGGTGGTCTGCTGCGGCTGACTCTGCAGTGCCTACGGAGACACGGCGTGGGGTGAGCAGGCCAGAACGGCGCGTTGCTTTGCCAGCCGCGGCTTTTTGCCCGCCGGCTACCGGCTGCCGGCCCCTGCTAGCCGGCTGCCCGGGGCGCGCGCCGCGCTGATGGATGGCCGCCGACGCGCCCATCACCGGCGCTGCCCGCAATAATAATAAAAAATAAGCGCAAACGCCCCCGCTGTCAGCGGCCGCGGCCGCCTGAGCAAGTGAGACGGATTTCTGCACTTCCTGCCCCCGAGCCCAGTCCCCATCCATCTTCTCTTTCTTCAGCTGCTTTTTCCACGGTGTCCGGCGCAACGAATATGCTGCTCGTATCGCGCCACTGTTCCTATTTCCACCGAGAGTGAGATTAGTCCCCCACGTCGATCTCCGGAATGGGACTGCCAAGGGGGAGGTGCCCGTGAGGAAATTACTGAAGAATTGTCGAAAGAGTAACATTTTTACGTTTCGGAACGTGGTACGTCAGTAGTCCGACAGGAAATCTAGAAAATTGTGCGAATGGAAACGTAAAGCTTTACAGGGGGAGGCCACGACGTTTGGAACGCGGATTTACTGCAAACTTTGTACACTCGTAGTACTCCACGAGGACAACAAAATGTGTGAGCAGTAGAACGTACTTCTCAAGCGTTATTGAGAAAATCGCAAGATAATTTCGATCATCAAATCTATATCTGTACGTGGCCATATTTACCATGAAGCGGCTGCAGCCGAGTGGTGCCGGCACGGTAGCTCAGCAAGTTCGCTCAGAGCGTGAGCTACCCCTTGTAATAAAATAACTGAGCGAACGGATGAACGAACAAACTGAATGGGTGTTATCGGACTTACGCCCTGAACAAATTCAACGAACAATTTAGAAAAAAATTTTTTATAAGTGTTTCCCGTTCAAGCCGCTGGATCGAGTTCCGTTCGTCAGTTTTTTTTTTAATTTTCAACACACTAATTTTCTTTATTATTTATATTACAATTGATATACTGTGGAAAATACGTGTAATCGGATGAACATTTATTAAATTTACATCGTTATTTGGCAGTCTACTAATTTTTATTATCACAAATAATGTAGTCGGCCGGAGTGACCGAGCGGTTCTAGGCGCTACAGTCTGGAACCGCGCGACCACTGCGGTCGCAGGTTCGAATCCTGCCTCGGGCATGGATGTGTGTGATCTCCTTAGGTTAGTTAGGTTTAAGTAGTTCTAAGTTCTAGGGGACTGATGACCTCAGCAGTTAAGTCCCATAGTGCTCAGAGCCATTTGAACCAACAAATAATGTAATATTCATAACTATGACTAGTAAACGACCAGACGCATAAAGTGATACTGAAAGTGTATGCTTGCCCGTGATTTGAGAAATCCCTTATACCTGGAAGGAGCTCGAAACGACTTGTTACCTCCAAGTTTTGATCGCCACAGACGGCTATCGAAAGATGTACAGCTAATCGTCGCTTTCGACATTACAAGTTGCAGGATGATGTTTTTCGTAAAAACACGGAAAACATAAAATTAAACGGCACCAGCTGCATTGAATAAATGCTATGTTTCCTCATACGCAAGATCTTTTGACGTTTTCCGTGGAAAAACAAACCTCGTTAACATTTTCAAAAACCTCTCTTTCGGACGATAGGACGATAGTTTGGAAGCAAACCATGCATAGCGCAGTATTTCCTTAAAAATCGGCGCTAATAATTGGTTATTCCGTATCGAGCGTATTTTAATAGCGTCTTCGGAGAAGCAATTTCTCGTTCTCTTTCGATTAAATACGAACGGTTTTGAAGACACGGACAAGCATACATTTTCAGTATCACTTTATGCGTTTGGTTGTTTACTAGTCGATAGTTATGAATATTATATTATTTGTGATAGTAAAAATTAGTAGACTCCGAAATAACACTGTAAATTTAATAAAACTTCATCCGTTTACACGTATTTTTTCCATTATATCAATTGTAATATAAATAGTAAAGAAAATGACTGTGTTGAAAATAAAAAAAAAACTGACGAACGGAGCTCGATCTAGCGGCTTAAACGCCAACATTAAAAAAAATCATTTTCTTCTGTATTATTCGCTTAATTTGTTCAGGGCGGACGTCCGATGACACCCGTTCAATTTCTTCGTTGATCCGTTCGTTCAGCAGGGTAGCTAACACGCTGAGCTACCGTGCCGGAACCACTCGGCTGCAGCCGTTTCATGGTTAAAATGTCTACGCAAATATATATATATATATATATATATATATATATATATATATATATATATATATATATTTTTTTTTGACGACCGAAATTATCTTGCGATTTTCTGAGTAACGCTTGAGAAGTACGCGCTACTGCTTACACATTTTGTTGTCCTAATGGAGTACTACGAGAGTACGAAGTTTGCAGTAAATCCTCGTTCCAAACGTCGTGGCCTCCCTTTGTTAGTCTGTTTATAATAGGAGCCAATGAAGTCAAGTGGAAAGTGGATAAAGTCTGCTCGTCAGATGAATAATGTGAAGGGCAGCAGAAAATGGTATAAATGGAGTACAATCCGCTAGGAGTAGAATGGTAGAGAAGAGAGAGTGTTTCTTTGAAGAATTCATGATAGGAGTGGGTCGAATACTGTGGCTTTAAAACAGACATTGTTAGTTACCCACCTTCAATCCTACAGAGGTAGCTTTCGATTCAGAAGTTGGATGGATGAGACTCGTACTTAGAAACTCATAGGAGGGGGTTGGGAGGGGGGGAGGGGGGGAATGACAGTGCCAATGAAATGACGAAACAGAGCAAGAGATTTGTTTCAAAAGTGTAACTGGGTTTTCTCTTCTGATGCTAGTCAATTGTCAGGATGAGCATTACTGCAAAGGGCATTTGATTCTAAAGCATTATGTCAGGGTGAAAAACACTAAATAAATTACTTTTTCTCTTTTAACAACATGCGGGCAGGGTGGGTTCTTCCTTGGCTCGGGTATGAAGGTAGAATGAAACAGCATTTTTACATAAGATAACTTTTATTGAAAGATTTGTACAATGGTTTCCTTACTGGATTGTTCTGGCTGGGAGAGCAGCAGCTGTGTCGTTTGCGAAGCCTTCTGCTGCGGCAGTGGCGGCGTCTGATTACCCCTGGCAGTGTGTATCTCGCGTCGCCGTCTCGCCCAGTTGACTGGAGACGCGCATCATGAAGCGGCCCGATTAATTATTGAGAACGAAGTCGTGAATCGGATGGTGATACCTTGGATGTGGCATCCCTGTGTTTCTCTTCTCTATGCCGCCGCGTATGTCAGTGTTGTGCGTCGGCCAGCGGAGCGGCGCGGCGGGGGAAGGCCAGTGTCCCGGACTCGAACAATGGACTCCAGCTTGCCAGTCTTCGGCTGTCAGATCTTCATCACCAGCTCACAGTTGACTGCTCATGTGAGGCCGGCTCCTTCCCGTCCTCACGAGTCACCCAGGTCTTCAAATACCTTATAGCTTCTGTCTTCTGGCGGCGAGACTGCTGCTTGCTATTCCATTACAGCGGCGGACTTGGTGCTGCTGTGTACGATGTAGTCTCTTCCTGCATGACGGTCTTCAGCACCGACTGAACTGTACTGGAACTGAACTGAACTGAAAACTACTACTACCGGGTCCACTGCGCCTCGCGTATTTATTCAGTTCAGTTCACTGGAGGTGAACGACTTCATGGTCATTGCTTCTTCTGTCACGTTGAAAAGCTTCTCGAAGAATCTTCTTAACGCTGGTCATTGGCTCTTGGAATGTAGGCGAGGGCCTTTGATCAGATGTGACAATTGAGAAACACGTGAGCCGGTCGGGCGATGCCCTGACGGCTGAATCGACAGCTTCCGCTTATGTGGGGAGGACGATGGCTTCTCCTGCACGTGCTGACTTCACGGTCATTGCCTCTTCTGCTCTGCCTGCTGTTTGCCAGTGTGTAATTCTTCTAAACTAAACTAAGTTTTTCATTTATTTTCTAATTTCTACTTCACTTCACACTGATTTCACTAATTTATTTACCTATCTTAGGTACCACTCAAAAAAAGATATCTAAAGCAGATATGCTGTTGGTTGACGAGATAGGAAACCTATAAATATGTTACAAGAGTGATATGGGGTTTGTGATGCAAGTGACGACGCTAGTATTACTACTTAGCACAACTGATACTGATAGAAAACTATTATTTCTAAGTTAGTGAACCAGATTCATAATTGTCCGTTTGTGGTGGTGCATTCATACTGGGTATCGAAACAACACAACTGAGTACAATCAACAGCAATAGAGTAAAAAATGCTGTTTTTGACAAATCTGTGAGATTAAAAGCTTTTTGCATCTTTTTCGTAACCAGCCTTTTGACTGGTTTTGTGAGGACCGCCAGCTCCAACTCAGAACAGCACTTGCTCTAAGAATCTTCAATTATATACTGAATGTGTTCCAGTCTGTCTTCCTCTACAGCTTTTCCCTTTACAATTCCTTCTAGTACGACGGTAGTTATACCTTAACGTCGCAACACATCTCCTATCATCCTGTCCCTTCTTCTTGTCAATTTTTTTCCGTATGTTCCTTTCCTCGACGTTTCTAAGGAGAACATCCTCGTTTCTTATCGGTCCACCTAATTTTCAACATCTTTCTATTGCAGCACATCTCAAACGCCTCCATTCTCTTCTTTTTCGGTTTTCTCAGTGTCTATGATACACTTTGATACGACGCTGTACTCCAGACGTATTACACATTCTCAGAACGTTCCTCCTCAATTTAAGCCCAATGTTGTTGCTAGCACACTTTTTTCGCCAGAAGTGCTCTGTGGTATTATGCTTTTTATGTCCACCTTCCTTCGTCCGTCATTTGTTACTTTGCTACCAAGGTAGCTGAATTCCTTCACTTTGCTAATAAGTTGTCACTAATTAAATGTTTGTCCCTCATCTCATTTCTGCTATTTCGTATTACTTTTTCGGTTTACTCTCAACCAATACTGTGCATTCATTAGCCTGTTCATCCCATTCAGCAGGTTTTGCAATTCTTCCTCACCGCAGATAGCAATGCCATCAGCGAGTGGTATCATTCATATCCTTTACCTTGTATTTTAATCCCACTACTAAATCTTTCCTTTATTTCCGTCATAGTTTCTACGATGGGTAGATTCAGCAGTAGGAGCGATAGACTGTATCCCTGTCTTACACCCTTCGTAACCCGAGCACTTCGTTTCTGATCTTCCATTCCCGTTATTTCTTTCCGGTTCTTGTTCACACTATACAGGGTACTATGAACGAAACTTTCATTTTCAAAATGTCCTCCTTCGGTACCTGAGTGGTTGCCGGCACAGTAGCTCAGCGTGTTCGTTCAGAGGGATGCGTGCTCTCTGTAATAAAGAAACGGAGTCAAGGAATCAACAATCAACTTGAACGGATGTCTTGTGACGTCCGCCCAGACCAAACGCAACGAACAATACCGAACAAAATGCAAAAAGTGGTGAGCGCGATAGAATGTCAATCTTAAGGGCCTGGGTCCGATCCCCGGCTGGGTCAGAGATTATCTTCGTTCATGGACTGGTTGTTGTGTTGTTCTAATCATCATCATTTCATCCCCGTCGACGCGCAAGTCGCCGAAGTGGCGTCAAATAGAAAGACTTGCACCCGGCGAACGGTCTACATGACGGGAGGCCCTAGTCACACGACATTTCATTTTCAAAATTCTCTATTTTCCGAATTATTACACGTACAGATATGACTGATGGACGAATAGAGCCCTAAAGTCTCCGAGTCTGCATTGTGCCCACAGGTTGACATTACGAGCCCAGCGTCTTGGTAAAAGGGTAATAAAGCAAGAAAAGAGTTTTTGTGCCTTGGAATACAGGAGGTGTTTATCTGTTACAACAGTGCATCTTTCATTCAGAATGAATGTTGGAAAAGAACTGCCATGTAAATAGAATATTGGGCGTTTATATCGATAGTTTAGGGACACTTGTTGTCTCTATAAACAGAAAAGTACCGGTCCAGCAAGTGCGTCAGATGCAACCGTGGAGCGGGTGAGAGAAAGTTGAGTACACAATCCAATTAAATCAAAGATCCGCTGAAGCCGTGAAGTTGGAGTACCGCAGAAAACTGTGTGGAAGATTTTGCAACAGCTGTTACATATCAAACTGTCTCGTCTGCAGTTCGTTCTGGAATTAAAGCCTTCAATTTTGCTTCACATTGCAGGAAGCACTCGAGGAGAAACATGTGGAATCTAAGTTGATATTCAGCTCGGAACAACTGTAAGTAGGCTGTTTATGTTTTCTTATTGGCAACGTTACGTAGCGCTCTGTATGAAAATCACTGGCTGTGCTGTGTGCAGTCTGTGGCTAGTTTGCATTGTTGTCTGCCATTGTAGTGTTGGGCAGCGGCAGCTGGATGTGAACAGCGTGTAGCGTTGCGCAGTTGGAGGTGAGCCACCAGCAGTGGTGGATGTGGGGAGAGAAATGGCGGAGTTTTAAAATTTGTAAGACTGGATGTCATGAACTGCTATATATATTATGACTATTAAGGTAAATACATCATTTGTTCTCTATCAAAATCTTTCATTTGCTAACTATGCCTATCAGTAGTTAGTGCCTTCCGTAGGTTGAATCTTTTATTTAGCTGGCAGTAGTGGCGCTCGCTGTATTGCGGTAGTTCGAGTAACCAAGATTTTTGTGAGGTAAGCGATTTGTGAAACGCATAGGTTAATGTTAGTCAGGGCCATTTTTTTTGTAGGGATTTTTGAAAGTCAGATTGCGTTGCGCTAAAAATATTGTCTGTCAGTTTAAGCACAGTCATGCATAATTTTTCAAAAGGGGACGTTTCATATGTCGACCGTTAGGATCATGATATTTAAAGTACGTTTGAGGTAGATGACACTATTTAAATGAGCAGAGAATTTTTTTCTTAGATTTTGAAATTATTGCAGAAAGCTACGACGTTTTTGAGATTTGACTGAGGTATTATGATGTTATTATTACGACGACGATGCGTATTATGCTGTTGAGGAATGTTTATTATGATACGTATTTATTAGGATGAAATATTGAAGAAGTGTCTGCAAATATGTATATGTGTAATAAAGCAAGGAATAATGAGTAGTGGTTAGGGACTCTGGTTTGTGAAAAAGGATGTTGGAAACCAAGAATCGTACTTTAATAGTTATGAAATGTGTGTAAATGCGTGATTGTACCACAATGCCTACAAAAATTTTTTGGACACTGTCATATTTACAGCATTTTGTTTCGACAGATTTGTAACGCAAATTCTAGACCTGTGAAATTTTTTATATGAGACTGTCACTGTAGGGGAAACTGCTGTCGTACATATTTCCATAAGAAAGTTAAGTGACCAGCTGCACGTAATGCGTCGTGGGCACCCAGCTGTGTCAGACGCCTGGAGAAAAATCCATTAGTGTGTGCCTTTTAAGAGGCACAGGTAAAAAAAAAAAAAAAAAAAAAAAAAGAGACAAAGGGAGGCCATACCCTCGCTATTGACATTTCTTTGTAGAAAGCATCGCAAATACGACACACTCAAACTTGAAAACATATGATTACACTGTGGAGCTCTTAATTTATGGTATTTACTGAAATGACTAATGAAATGATGAGAAACATTTTACATTTATTGTCTTTCTAGTTGAGAGATTATTTTGCCTTTGGAGACGCCATTTGCCTAGTGAATGACGTTTCATGCATTGCTCTATATAGGCTATATATATTTGCTCATTTCGTTTAATATCTAGTTTCTAGCTGCACTGCAGCATTGGTTATTATAAAATTTAATAGATGTACTAATATCACTATTTTCTGTCTACAGACCCAGGAAAGAATACATTTATGATGTACTTTCTTAGAAAAGAGAGCACAAATAGACATTTCCCTTCACAGGAACTGCATAAATTATTTTTTAAACGATTTGGTAACTTGTCTGCTACAGTAACTTATCGTGATGCATCACTCTAGTATTAAGATGTGACATAGGTATTAGACATGGCCATCTTTAGTGTAATATTTTTTCTGATTGAGCTTTGTCATGTTTAGATATAAGTTATTGCATTTGCTGCAGCTGTTTGCCAGGCATAGTGCTACTAAATTTCACTTTGTATTACTCTGTTAAGCTAGTTTTACTACTGATTTATTTTTCTTGTTTGCTGCTCAGTGCCTTATATTAGTCGTAATATTGCAAATGATTTGCCAATGTCCATTTTTTTGTCATTGCTGTTTGTGTTAATTGTTTTGTGCTGCTGCATTGCCTTGTCCCTTAGTTTAGCATCTGAGCTCAGTAGATTTAAGTTAGCTTAAGAGGGGGTAGACTATATAAGAGAATGAGTTGCGATGAATTGGAAGAAATGCATTGAGAAGTTTTACGAAAAAAGTACAGAAAGTAGGTACAGATAGCACTTTTTGAAATAATGAAGAACGAAGGGAGATCTCCAAGAAGTAAAGAAAGTTTTGTTTGCAAGATACTGCAGTAAAACAAACCCTGTCCTTTCCCTTTCTGTTATTCCGCTATGTGTTTGTGTACTCTTGTATATTTGTGTTCTTCTTGTCTTTATGTGTTTATCTGATGTGAGTTACATTGTAGAATTTTTCTGATAATATGTTATTTACTTTGAAAAGTTGTTTAGACATTATTTATTCTGTTTTGTTGCTCATATGTGAAGGTGATGTTTCAAAAGTTATTCTGATCTTTTATGTATGTACTTATGTCATAATTCCTGTAACACTGATATATATGTTATTTCGATTCTTTTGTAAAGCCTGTTTTACTACAAATGTTATCTGTATTGTTATGTTCTTTTATGGTGTATTTTGTACCTTTGTAATTGTATTCTTATGTTATAAAATTGTAATTGACACCAGTTCATCAAATTAAGTAACTTGTAAGTTCCATTTCACTGCACACGTTTCTGTTGGTCATAGTATATGGACAATATGTGAGAAGTAGGGACTGTTAGTGTTTGCACGTGTGTTAATAATTCAGCAAGGGACTGGATAACAGCATTGCTGGTTCTGAGGACAATTCCAAAAACTTTGTGAGTGCACAAGTGGTGGTTGATGGACTTGCTATATTCTCCGCAAGACTCTTCGATGGTTATTGTGCACCTGCACAGTCGCAACAGATGGCTGCTGGCCGTCTCTACAAGGACCACAGTGGGTCTACATCTTTGATGGCCCACCAATACCATTATTTCTACAAGGACTACAGTGGGTCTGCATCTTTGATGACCCACCAATACCATTATCTCTACAAGGACTACAGTGGGTCTGCATCTTTGATGACCCACCAATACCATTATTTCTACAAGGACTGCAGTGGGTCTGCACCTCTGGTGGCCCACCAATACCGTAATCTCTACCAGGACTACAGTGGGTCTGCTCTGTTATGACCTACCTACCAATACTCTTCAAAATTTCGACTGACTCTGCTGTGGGTTTGCTCTGTTGTGGACCAATACCTGTCTGCATGTCAAGAGTCAGCACTGTCTTTCCGTTGGAAGGACAACACTACTTCTTCAAGATTGCATGGAAATCCACTACTTCCGTATGCATTTTCTTTTACTGCTCAGACTTTGAGAAAAACACTGCAATGTTACTGTGATGAATGATCAGGACTGTCAGTATGGACTGTGAGAAAATTTTAGCTTTTGACCAACATTGTATTAATAAGTGTGTGCATTTGATATCTTTCTTACTGTAATTATGAAAAATTTTTTCAAATCTGTATTGGCCAGTGCCCAAAACAATTTGTAAAATTTTTTGTGGGGAGCATGGGGACTATGTAAGTAGGCTGTTTATGTTTTCTTATTGGCAACGTTACGTAGCGCTCTGTATGAAAATCACTGGCTGTGCTGTGTGCAGTCTGTGGCTAGTTTGCATTGTTGTCTGCCATTGTAGTGTTGGGCAGCGGCAGCTGGATGTGAACAGCGCGTAGCGTTGCGCAGTTGGAGGTGAGCCGCCAGCAGTGGTGGATGTGGGGAGAGAAATGGCGGAGTTTTGAAATTTGTAAGACTGGATGTCAAAAACTGCTATATATATTATGACTATTAAGGTAAATACATCATTTGTTCTCTATCAAAATCTTTCATTTGCTAACTATGCCTATCAGTGGTTAGTGCCTTCCGTAGTTTGAATCTTTTATTTAGCTGGCAGTAGTGGCGCTCGCTGTATTGCAGTAGTTCGAGTAACCAAGATTTTTGTGAGGTAAGCGATTTGTGAAACGCATAGGTTAATGTTAGTCAGGGCCATTTTTTTTGTAGGGATTTTTGAAAGTCAGATTGCGTTGCGCTAAGAATATTGTGTGTCAGTTTAAGCACAGTCATGAACAATTTTTCTAAGGGGACTTTTCACAACCTCTCATTTATATGAAAAAAAACAACTACACAGTGTGAGAGTGTGGTTCACTGAAAATCCTCATGAATTTGAGGCGCATGAACGAGATTCGCCGAAAGTTAATGTTTTCTCTACACTTCTGACATTGCCAGCGTGAGGGCGATCTATAGTATTTCTGTGCAATATAGCACGAAACTGTATGGATCCTTTTTTCGCTGTGAGAAAATTGTGACTAGTACCTCTTATCTTGGTATGCTGCAGTAGCGGTTGTTTCCGCAACTGACTGCTTATTCCGAGAATTTCACCTTCCAGCAAGACGACGCACCCTCTCACTGGAAGATCAACGTTCGTAGCTAATTAAACGACTTCGTTCTCATACGTAGTGTATATCAGCCGCCTTCCCCTACAGCTTTCTACTGGTTGTTCATCTAACCAGGGAGGTCTACATGTAAGCCCGCATCTCGTGGTCGTGCGGTAGCGTTCTCGCTTCCCACGCCCGGGTTCCCGGGTTCGATTCCCGGCGGGGTCAGGGATTTTCTCTGCCTCGTGATGGCTGGGTGTTGTGTGATGTCCTTAGGTTAGTTAGGTTTAAGTAGTTCTAAGTTCTAGGGGACTGATGACCATAGATGTTAAGTCCCATAGTGCTCAGAGCCATTTGAACCATCTACATGTAACCCTGTGACCACAACTGTTATCATTTTGGAAGACGCGATTATCCACAGCAAACTCGTCATGATTATGTAGGAAAAAGGGTAATCCTTGGTCGGTGAGAATGTTAAAGTAAACATCCTGTTTCAAATTCACGATCATTTAAGCCAATGGTCCGAAGCCATAGCACGAAAAACACACCCGAAACAGCATAGTAATACCTCCGTCCTGAATTATATCCTCCATATACTACAAGTCAAACGCTTCGCTGGCCCGTAGGTGGACTCGACGCTCGTATTAATTGAAAAGAGACAGAAATAGCGACTCGTCGAGTACACTGCACACCTGCAGTCAGCTTTTGTCCAAAGTCTGTCTTAACCGACACAGTGAAGACGCGCTGCTTTGTGTGCCGCTGTGACCTTGGGTTGTTGTGAGATCCACTACATGCAGTTCCCTTCCACAATGATCATTCGGAAACTGGTTGAGATGTACCTGCATTCACTGACGTTGGCAATTCCTGTATCTTTCAAACCGACTGTAGTTGACAAAGTGTCACACTCTTTTTCCGGTGCCTATCGATTATTACATTTTCACAACCGGTCTTGCGCCGTGTTACGCGGTTGCGAGTGTTACACGGATACGCCAGCAAGTTGGGCAACTACATTCACGGTGCGGTCAATAGCTCCTTTCTGAAGTATTGTCACGACTTCACGTTGATTCATCTTACTGCCATAAATCTATAGAATTGAGTGCCATGTAATATACACTTCACAGCCATGTATTACGTCAGCGGTGGAAGGTCACGTGATAGTCTCGTACCAGTTCTACGCCGTCAAAAGTGCTCCAACCGACCAGTGTTATGGGGAGCGCCTGGTCCCCGGCACGAATCCGCCCGGCGGATTTGTGTCGAGGTCCGGTGAACCGGCCGGTCTGTGGGTGGTTTTTAGGCGGTTTTCCATCTGCCTCGGCGAATGCGGTCTGGTTCCCCTTATTCCGCCTCTGTTGCACTATGTCGGCGATTGTTACGCAAACAAGTTCTCCACGTACGCGTACGCCACCATTACTATAGCACGCATACATAGGGGTTACGCTCGTCTGGTGTGAGACGTTCCCTGGGGCGTCCGCCGGGGGCTGAACCGCACAATAACCCTGTGTTCGGTGCGGGGCGGTGGAGGGGTGAAGTGGACTGATGTAGTCGTCGTGGGGTTGTGGACCACTGCGGCTGCGGCGGGGACGGAGCCTCTCCATCGTTCCTAGGTCCCCGGTTAACATACAATAGCCGTATTTTATATGGTGAACTTACAGGAGACAGAAGTCAGGGGATGGCGATGTGCACATATACAGATGGCGGAAGCACTCACGGTGAAAAAGGGCAGTGCGTTGGGGGAGGTCATTTGTCTCCGGTGATTCATGTGAAAACGTTTCCGACGTGAAATTTGGCCGAAAACTGGCACTGAGACACTCTGAACGTGGAATGATAGTTGGAGCTAGACGCATGGGACTTTCTATTTCGGAAATCGTTTGGGAATTCCGTACTGTGAGATCCACAGCGTAAAGGGTGTGCAGAGAGTACCAAAAAACAGGCTTTGCCTCTAACCATGAACTACGCATTGCCGACGGCCTTCACTTAACGACCGAGAGCACAGGCGCTGCGTAGAGTTGTCGGTGCTAATAGACAAGAAACACTGGGTGAAATAAACGCCGAAATCAATGGGGGACGAACGACGAACGTATGCGTTGGGACAGTGGTAATTGTCAGTGCTAGCAGATAAACAGCACGGCATGAAATAACCGCCGGAAACAATGTGGACGTACGACGAGAGTTGCGGTTAGGACATTGTGGCGAAATTTGGCGTTATGGGCTACGACAGCATACGACCGAAGCGAGTGTCTTTGCTAGCAGCACGATGTCGCCTGCAGCGTCTCTCCTGGGCTCGTGATCATATCGGTTGGATCCTAGACCATTGGATAACCGCGGCCTGGTCAGATGATTCCTGTTTTCAGTTGGTAAGAGCTTACGATAGGTTTCGAGTGTGGCGCAGATCCCATGTAACCATGGACCCAAGTTGTCAACAAGGCACTGAGCGAGCTGGTTATGGCTCCGTAAACGTGTGGGTTGTGTTTACTTGGAATGGACTGTGTCCTCTGGTCCAGCTGAACCGTCATTGACTGGAAACGGTTGTTTTCGCCTGCTTGGAGACCATTCGCAGCCATTTATGGACTTCATGTTTCCAAACAACGATGGAATTTTTATGGATGACATTGCGCCATGTCATTCTGAGTGAATGGTTTGGCCAGCCACATCGCCCGACATGAATCCCATCAAACATTTAGGGGACAAAATCACTCGTACACAACATCTTGCTCCGGCAACACTTTCGCAATTATGGACGGCTATAGAGGTAACATCGCTTAATATTTCTCTAGGGGTCTCCCAACGAATTTTTGAGTCCATGCCATGTCGTGTTGCTGGACAGCGCCTCGCAGAAGACGTTCCGACACAGTATTGGGAGGTATTCCAAGACTTTTGTAAAAAAAAAAAAAAAAAAAAAAAAAAAGCTCTAAGCACTATGGGACTTAACATCTGAGGTCATCAGTCCCCTAGACTTAGAACTACTTAAACCTAACTACCCTAAAGAGATCACACACATCCATGCCCGAGGCAGGATTCGAACCTGCAACCGTAGCAGCAGCGCGGTTCCGGACTGAAGTGCCTAGAACCGCTCAGCCACAGCGGCCGGCCGATTTTTGTCATCTCAGCGTATGATCACCGTTTACCACAGCGAACTAACACATTCCTGCTATTGGCGATAGGGAAGCTACGAACGGAAACGGTACTCAACTCGGCCTGATTTAAAACGCACGTTTGCTGATCTACGGCAACCGGACGAGGCAGGCGAATAAGCAAAACTGCAGCACCCCGGCGATCTACGGGTTAATTTAAAATCCTCCAATAGCCCGTGTGGGACGGCGGGCGCGCAATCACGCATGTACAAACACGCATTACTATGCATTGCAAAACTCTGTAATGCACCGCCGTTTGAAATGTAAATTTTTCGGAAGGCGGTCCGGCGCCAGCCCTTCCCGGCGACCGCCCTTGTCTTGACATGCAAAATAAGTCTAAGAATCGGCTACCCTGCCCCCTACGTGAAGCGGGGACGCTCCCCTTCTTTTTAAAAAAAGGCGCAGGAAGCGGCGGCAGTGACGTCACGCGGCCGGCCGCCGCCATTGGCTGGCATATCAATCGCGGCCCGCGGCGGCAGCTTCCTCCGTCTACTGGGGCTCCCCTCTGTTATTGTTGCTGCGCGGGGGGCGGAACCATATTTCCAAGCGGCGCGGCGCGGCGGTGCATTTTATAGCGTGGCTGCCGGCGGGCTGTTTTACAAGGCTGCGCAAACAGCCAACCAGCCACATGTCTGGGGAGGCGGCGCTCTGCCTCTCGCGGGCTCACCTGAGGGCACGGCTGGGGACACGCTGTCGAAAGAATACAAGAATACGATCGATATTTTACTCGTCTTAAGTAAGCTACCTAATTTGGACTAACAACCGGTTTCTTGGCATTACAACCTCATCTTCAGAAGAACATCTAGATATAAACGTTTTAGTGGTCCTTGTTTTTTTCGTTTTCGTATTTCTTTACGTACACCCCCCTAGCTTTTTTCGTTTTGTTGTGAGAAGAATTTTGAGCCATATTTTGTTGAAACTGAAGACGAGGAACCTATGCCGCAGTGGCGAAGAAATTGCTTCATGTCACTACGTGTTGTTTATTACTGCTTATGCTAGTGCTTGACTGGTATCATACTCCAGAATGAAATTTTCAGTCTGCAGCCGAGTGTGTGTTGTAATGAAACTTCCTGGCAATTTAAAACTGTGTGGCGGACCGAAACTCGAACTCCGGACTCGAACTCGTATACTGCGGCGAAATGCTCTTCCGACTGAGCTACCCAAGCACGTTTATGACAGCCCTCCGTCGCCTCACAGCTTTACTTCTGCCAGTACCTCATTTATTACTTCAGTGAAGCTCTCGTGCGAAACGCTGGACTACCACTCCTGGAAGAAAGGATACTGTGGAGACATGGGTTAGACACAGCTTGCGGGATGTTCCTGGAATTAAATTTTCGCTCTGCAGCTGAGTGATGAGCTCAATTCACTCAAGAGTTAGGGCAAGTTGAATAAGTTAGGCACAGGTTTCCGTTTCTTAAATAAGGTTCCTATTTCTTCGGGTGCAAACACTTCCTAGCTTAGTGCCAAAGAAGCTACGAACAACCAGAGGTGACATAGGATACGGCGGAAAGGGGAGTGAAGTTAATGCAAGATTCCATCTGACTATTAACAGTTGGTGAAAAACAAAAGTAATTTTACAGTGTGAGCATGATCGCCAGAACAATAATGATCGTAACACAAAGAACCTAAAAGTAAATTGTGCTAAAACTAGCACTGATCTATGCTGCAATCGCACATTTTCTAAGTTCTTTTACGTAATAGTACTTAAATTTCTCCCATTTAAAAATATTTTAGAACATTTCCAAAATATACGTACAGAGGTATTTGAATTGTTTATTTCAATAGAAAATACACGCACTTGTTTCAATATATAAGTCTTATTTAAATACTTAAGTCTGCTGCGGTGTGGGTTGATATAAGTTAATTGCAATGAAATTTGGAGCATTATCAAAACGTGCCTAAAATAAAAGGATGGAAATGGTGATCAAATCACTTTATATTTTTGTGTAACTCCATGGACCACCCTGATGATACCACTGAAGCACACGCATAAGCAGTAATAAACAACAAATAGCGACATAACGCAAATTCTCTGCCACTGCGGCATGGGTCCGTCGTCTTCAATTTCAACAAAATAGATCTTAAAATTCTTCTTAAAACAAAACGAAAGGAACTAGGGCGCGTGCGTGAAGAAACGCAAAATTCTAAAGAAATAAGGATTTTTCTTAACAATTTTATTTTCACATGAGAGCCTGTACTTTAATCTACTTTTCAACGTAATTCCCACCAATATTAGAATGCACGAATCGTACTGTACAGTCAGCTTTTGAATACCATCCTCGTAAAAATTTGCCGCCTGAACAGGTGACAACTGCACAAAACACACTGCTTCACACTTGAGGAAAATAATCATATAACTTGGAAATCGCAAAGCGTCTGTTCTATTATTTTTTCGTCCACTTTCTGCACCAGATCGTCAGTAACGACTGAAGGCAACCCACTTTGTTCCTCACTGCGCACATTCGTGCGGCCATCTTTAAAAGTTCTTACCCATTTCCCATCGCTCATAATGTTTTCTCCACATACTTCACTGATCTGAGGATGAATTTCAGCTACTTTCACACCTTCAGCGCCAAGAAAACGAAAAAGCTAGCATGTCACAGTTGGCGGAATTCTCAATTAGAGGAGGCATTTCAAATAATCACAACAAAAGTAAACATGCCGAATATATATGGAAATTAAAATATACTAAAAAGCACAGACTTCCATGTAAAATTAAAACTGTTAAGCAAACTCTATTTGTTTTATTTTTATTTCATAACGGCACTTACTTCAGAAACACTCTAGTGTAAGCGCCTAATTTTAAACGTAGTTGTTATAGAAAGTACTCACATATTTCACGTCATTTGTTTAAAATCTATAACACAAACAATTTTTTGTGCCTAGGAGTTTAGAAGATGTTTTAGCTTTGCCGAGGGCATTGAATCTAAATATGAAATCAGTTTTTCTGTATCTGCTCTACCTTTCTAGGTTAATGTTTCTTGTAATATGCAGTCCTCCACAAAATGTGCAGTTATAACTCCATTTGGGTAATTCTCAATCACATATACAAGGATAGGTTCCTGTATATTTGCCCTGTTGTCAGTCTGCCAAGGTATCTGGTAACTTGCGCGATCTTCTACGCTAGGCTTGAGGTTCCTTTTTGAATTCCAGTCTTATCACTTAGAGTGAAGTTGGTACCGCATGACATATGTGTTTAAGGAAGGGTCATTATAAAGTGAAGCTAAAATGTACTGTATTTTAGATTGTTGTATTTGTGTTATTGAATACAAATAAACTGAGTTCAAGAAGACGATGTGTTTTGCTACACACAGGGGGTGGACAAAATATGAAACACCAAAAGCAGAACACACTGCCGTATCTAATACGGTGTAGGGAAACAGCTTCCAGTCGTCTCGGAATGGATAAATTCAGATCCGGTGTGGTTTTCAATAGAATCTGAACAGTGACACGTTCAGAAAACGATGAAGGAGGTGGAAAGCGATCACACACCCTTCCGTCCAAAGTACCCCACGAAGACTCAATAATATTGACATCTGATGACTGAGGTGGCTAAGGAAGATGCGACAGTTCATCCTCGTGCTCACAAAACAAGTCCTGGGCGGAAAAATTGGAAATTTGTGGTAATGTCTTATGGGACCAACTTGGTGAGGTCATCGGTCCCTAAACTTACGCACTACTTGATCTAACTGAAACTAACTTACACGAAGGACAACACACACACTCAAGGCCGAGGGATGACTCGAACCTCCGACGGTGGAGCCACCCGGACCGTGCAAGGTGCCACAGACTGCGCGGCTACCCCGCGCGGCCAACTCCTGGACGGTGCGAGCTGTATGAGCCCTAGCCCTGTCGCCTTGCAACGCAGCATCACCATTGGGGAACAAATACTGTACGATGCGACGAACGTAATCAGTCAAAACGGTCACATAATCCTTGGCAGTAATGAAACCTGGCAGACTAAATTTGGAATGCATGGAATACCACGATATGGCTGCCCGAATCACCATCGAAACCTGCCCACGTTTCACTCTTGACTGCAAGCTGTCGTGAGCTCTGGACGGCGTGCGCCAGACGTAAATTCGGCCAGAATTTGGAAACTCGTGAAACAAGATTCAACTGACCTAATGTCTTTATTGTGTTCCGTTGCTCCATAGTCTAGGTTTTATGGTCTCGGCACCACGTTTTCCTGTTACGAGAATTTTCATCACTGATTTGTGCGTTTGGAATGCCAGCTCACCCTCCAATTCCTAGCTTATGGACCTGTCTTGGTGTTGTGTTAGTTGTGACACAGCTCGCGAGTGCGACATTCAATCCTGCAGTAACTTTTCCAGCTGTCTTGCTCTTATTTTGCGCCAAATTCCTCTTCGACGACTGTTCGTCACGCTCGCTTAACAAACAGTTTCGTCCGCGTTAGACTTGGTGGATGATGCGGTATAAACCTTCGATAGGATCCTCACTTCAGCAGCATGCGAACACCGTCATTTCGCCCACGAATTCCTCTCGCCCGACATAATGCAGTCACAACTACGGAACACTGTTCTGACCACGATTGACAACTGCAACGTTTTTGAAGGCACTGCATAGGCGCCATTCGTGGTCAGATACGACAGCGCCATCTGCAGGCTTGCCTAGCATCTCCATTTATGTTCAAAGACGTATTTCTCGCGGTGTTTCCACCTGTCTTTGCGTGATAAAACATGTTGAAAGAAAACAGAAAAACTGGTAGTGAATTTCTATAGAGAAGTTATCCTCGACATTATGATGTTAAGGTCGGTGATCTGGATAAAACCTGGGCACCGCACAAGGTGTGTAAAATCTGTGCTGAGCATTTACGACAGTGGACTAACCGGCAAAAGAAAGTCTGAAATTCGGCGTATCGATGGTTTGGAGAGAATCCAAAAACCACTTCGGCTGCATATATCTGCCCTGTAAAAATTGCTGAAATCAGTAGAAATAACCGTAGCAAGCAGACTTATCCTGAAGTGGTCTGTGCAAGAGTCGCGGTCCCTCACTGCCAGGAAGAAGAGAACCCAACGTTTCAGCAGCTGCCAGATCTCTGTGGGGAACGAGTGTTGTCTTCTGACACTACTGAATGTGATAGTGATGATGAGGGGATATCGTCAATTCCCCACAGTTTCAACCAGGTTAAGTGACCTTACGAGAGATCTCAACCGGTCAAAAGAATCTTTTGAATTTTTCTGAAAATTAGGAGACATGATTGAGGAACAGGGTGAAAGATTTCACAAGGTCATTAAAACCATTGGGGTACATCGAATCAGTCCTTTGTTAATCCTATGTTACATCGTATCAGTGTACGTCTTTAATAACGTCTACCATAAACTATCGAAACCAACTGTAATGTGACATTTCCTGTCTTTGGATGGCTGAATGGTACATAACGAAAGCCAATAATAATGTTGGCAGTCTACGGCTGGAGTTCACATAGCCGATGTTGCAAACTACACTCAAGAATGTCACAGTAAAGAGGCTTCCGAAGTGTTCAGAGATTAGGCGGTTTCATCGATGACCTTTTGCTGTATTTTAGTATATAATAACATTTTTAAGAAGTAATATTAAAATTCCGTTTTTAGTTTTTTATTTGATATAGGGATTTAACTTAAACCTAACATATATTTCAATAAAATGTCGTATCTTAGAAATTTGAGCATCTAAGCAAAATTGAATGTTATATTTGAACTCAAGGCACCAAATTTATCGATATCAGATCCAAATATTACATCACAGAAATAAATGTTGGCCTGTCTTATAGAGAGAGATGACAGTTGATTTTTCACGTTTTTAAACAGAAAAATGTAAGCATTAAATTACATTATTTTTTATTTTTCGTTGTAGATTAGTTACTGTTCTTGGGAATGTAGTGTAAAATGTGCCCATTTATCGTAGAATTCCTTAATTCGTTAGAAGTACTAACGTGAATTCTTCCTACTAATCAAGCTCATTGTCGTAGATCGTATTGCTAAGATTTCCAAGTACAGCTTTTAAATACTGTAATTTTTGAAACTTGATTATATTAAAGCTATTTACATCTTTTCCGCCCTTCTTCTGTTCGTATTGTCATCTATTTATACTAACAAGTATGTAACACTCTATTCACTGTCTCATTATCTTGCTAAGTTATAAGTTTTCTTAAATTTTTTCTCATGTTTGAAGTATTTCCCAAAGACTTCATATTTTTGAAACCGACTTTGTACTTTATTACCCAGCTGTCCAAATACTGCCATGTTTCACTTTCGGTAAGATTCATTACGTCTTTTGATTCGGTAATTCTTGGACTTAAAATATTTTAGCAACAATACAAAAACTAGCAACTAACTAGAATCGTGAAAACAAGGATATTCCATGTGAATGAGCTGCTGTCGAAACGTTTCCAACGTTGGCGAACTGTCGCAAATGTTTTCTTCCACTCATTCGTAGTTCGAACACACACGGCTCGTTTCAATTATTGACCTGTTGGTGCTAGTGCGTTCAACTGTTGAATGTGTTTAATTGAGTTCCGAGGGCAAAACTTTGGGTAAATAATGAAAATGCAACAAACGATACCTACTGTAAAAAACTGGCATGAGTAAAAGTTTGAATTGAACAAATATCGATTAACAAGAATATCAAGTGTAAAATACTCGATACCGAGAAGTATGGGTATTTTTTTCGTATCCTTCGGGATAGACGTTCGTAAAAATTAATCCAAGAGGTTGCAAGATTCTAAAATTGCCATTTCTGATACAACAGATTCCACGAGTCTGATAATGTATCGTGTCCAAAGAACTAAAATTAGCAAGACGTACACAAAACGCATTGCATGTCAACCAAGTGTAAAGTCTCCACTCACACTAAGCATGCTGCATTGGGGAAACATTGGATGGACTTGTTAACATTTTTTTATTATGCGAATGTGATTGAAGTGCAATAAAGTTCTCATAAGCTGTACTATCGATTTGTCAGTTGGTAGGAGTTATCCTTCTGTTTCGACAGTTGGCAGCATGTTGTAGCATCACAGGAAAGGAAGCCGTGTCTCGGCAAAGTTTGACGTCCCTTTGACAACTCGCACCACGTTCGAGTGGCGATCTGTTATATATTTTTTCAGTTGTTAAACCTGTGGACAGACATCGCAGGATGAAAGCACAGTACGCTGATTCGTGTATATCTCGCAACACTTGTGCAAATACTGCAGAAAGCTTATAAGAGGTATGCGCGCACTGGCCAGGCGCACCGAGCAATGACGAAGGAAAACATTGCTGCAGCAGAAGCGCTTGTGAAGAAGAATGGGCGTTTTACTGTAAACTAAATAGCAATTTGTTTTGGTTATTAGTGTTAGTTAAGCACACACTACTGTCCATTGCGTGCCGCGATTCAATAAAGTGTCCGCAATGTGGGTGCCATTTCAGCTGACTGCTGGACTGAGAAATCACGTCGATGCCTGTGAGGAATTTTTGCGTCTTTTCCAGGTCGAAGACACTGGATTTCTGGACAGAATCGTCACAGGAGATGAAACCTGGGAGCGCCATGAGGCGGAAAGATGGGGCAAGGAATGGCGCCATAGATCTTCGCGAAAACCAAAAAATTTCTGCACTCAACCATGGGCAGGAAAAGTCATGCTCACTCTTCTAGAACACAAAAAGGACAACTTTCGAGGATTAAATTGAAAGTCGCCATGAAACCACTTTACCCCTGCAATCAGGAGTAAATAAGGCTTCTGCTTACAGGCATTTGGTTTGCCGCACGACATTGCTCGTTCCCATACAGACCGCTCAACCGTGCCAACAACACAGAACATGAAATACGACTGTCTAGAATACCCCACTTTATTAACTTAAACTCGCCTCGAGTGGCTTTCATGTGTTCGGATGGCTCAGGGAAGCGCTTGGGAAGCAGGGATTTCGGAATCGATGAGGAGCTGAAAACTGCGGTAATCGAGTTCCAAGCGCTTCCAAAGTAGCGATATGTGTGCAGTGCACGTCGTGATATAAATAATTTTTCTATATAATATCATTTGCATAATTTTAAATAATTAAGGTTTCCGTTTGAATCATGCAAAAAGCCCTCCACTCATACTAAACCTCCACAAATGCCTCAGTTTAGCCGGTGAGTCGGTAGATGGTGGTATAAGGGGCGTACAGTACGACTGGCCATGCTTTCCCACTAGAGTTTTGCGATAATTAAGCCAGTGCGTCCGTGAACTGACGTAGTGAGTCGTGAATTCGTCCTACCGCTGGTGTGAAGGTGCTCTCGTAGTTTACTGTCCCCTTATTGAGCCGTAGCAGCACCATCGGTATCTGAAAGTGTAATACTACTGTCTATGGTTTACGCAATGAAGAGGAAAGAAGTTTTTTTGTGCAAATAATTTTCACACAGGATGACAATACGGTGCCTCTATTTAAGAAACACCGAAAAGTGAACTTTTTCATACTGATTATAAGCTAACTATTAACGGTACGAGGGCATGGTCTACCGCATGACTAGATCGAAAGCCATCCTATTGACGACTGCCGACTGTGGAGCACAATCTGCAGTTTGAGCGTACTATCGATATAGTTCGTATAAGATTGTACATCTTTGGCATAACCGAAGTTATTCTTACTATCAACGTTTCCTGATATTGTAAAATTAATGAAAGGTAGTATTTATAGGCCGTAGACTCCTCCTAAAGGCAGCTTTTGTTAACAAATATTTATTAATAACAATTATTTGATTCGCACCAGAACAAATGCACTTTCCAAACGTATCTCTCTGTTAACGTCACGTGCGATTTCTGGATCGGCACCACGACCTACTGGCTCTGAAAGCGCCGGGCAACTCTCTGTTACCCTGCATGGAAACCTACTGCTCGTACGTCCTGCAGCGTTGATACATTCACTTCACGTTACGTGTAATAGCAAAACTGGAAATAAAGTAAAATGTGCTCTTATCTTAAAATAAGGGGTACCTTACAATCATCCTTGATTACTTCAGCCTCAGCTCACAGAAGCTGTCATTACCGGATTCTAGTTGTTACCAAGACGTCAGATTATCTGTTTGTAAAAAAACGAAAGAAAAATAGTGTAATAAACTAAATTGCAGATCAAATTTATTTTTTACACGATCATACATATTGTAATGACACATTCCGACGCAGAGAGGCACAACACTTTAAATTCTGCGCCAAAGATTATACTGAGAGGAATGTAGAATATAATCTCTGTAATGTTCATATTGGATTCTCTTTTGTTTAATACTCCAAGAAGGAGTTAAGATACATTTTCGATTGTTGCCTTGTAGGGGATGGACGTAATTTTTGGTGTGTGCGGAAAGGCAGCCATCTTGTTAGTATTTATGGTTTGTGCGACAAGCAGAGCAAGTCTTATTGTCTTGTGAATAAAAAATAGTGAGAAGTATCTAAGTTTTACGAGAATTATTTAAAGCGACGTAACATTGTATTCCTCGGTTTCCACCGTCTTCGTGAAGTAAACCGATGCCGACTTAGGAAGGTACACACGGTCAACAAAGACAAGAACATCGATGGCGACTAATATTAATATTGTGGCATGAAGGACTAATTCTACATCTAAGGTGAGAACTCTGATTAAATCAAAAATGACATAGAATTCAAAAATGTAATTAATCGGAATTGTAAATTATATTACAGGCAAATTTAACGCAGCGCTGAATTTGTCCGCATTCAAGCTGGTCAATACAGTCCGCAAAATAAATAAATAATAAAATTAAATAAAAATAAAAAAATAAAAAAAGCCTGTCAAAAGTTCTAAAGTTAAAGTTCCATATCCATCATTTCTTTTTCTTTTCAAAAGATCAATAAATTTCATTTTTTATTTATTTCGCCACAATATCTGAGTACGTTACTTTACAACTTGTCAACAGATCAAACCCGGAGAGGTGCTCACGAACTATGTACTGGTGGAACTGAAGAGAAAAAATAACTACATAACAGTGTAAAGATGATAGCTCTTAAATTGCAAGTGAAAGATTAAAAATATCTAGAATATAAATTTGTCAGAGAAACTCACCCAAAGATGAAAACTAGTGAAATGTTGCTTAACTACTTGTGGGGATAAGTTAGACGTACACTAGAAGCAGGGTACACGACGCCAGCCTGCAGACGGGATCCACGAGTAACAAAGTGGCACGTGACAGTTGCAAATGTATGCCGAACAGGCAGTATTAGGAGCTGATAAATGAAGTTACTATTAGACAAGAGCGGGCCGACAGACAAGGGAACCTCAATAAAGGAAAGAGACACAAAACGTGGGAAACAGACACCATAACAGGTAAGAAAATATTTCGATGAAGGCTTTGTTTCGTAATTGACGATCGCCAGATACTAATTTAACACTCGTGCATCGGGCCTGCAGTAAGGTGTCACTTATACTGTTTCTAGAGCGAACCTACCTGTTTTTGAGTCATCAGTCGATTGACTGGTTTGGTGTGGCCTGCCAGTAACCTTTTCGTCTGAGAGTAGCACCTGCAACCTAGTCCTCAGTAATTCCAGTTTCTGGCTTCCTCTGCAGCTTTTATTCCCTGATGACATAATAAATATCATATCATCCTGTACTTTCTCATTGTCAGTTTTTCCCTTGTATATCTTTCCTCGCCGCTTCTGTGGAGAACATCTTCATTCCTTACCTTGTCAGCCTACCTAATTTTCAACATTCTTCTGTCGCACTACAACTCAGATGCTTCGATCTTAGTCTGTTCTGGTTTTCCCATAGTCCATGTTTCACTATCATGGAATGCTGTGAGCCTAACGTACATCCTGAGAAATGTCTTCCCCAAATTAAGGCCTATGTTTGATACTAGCATATTTCTCGTGGTCAGGAATGCCCTTTTTGCTAGTGCTAGTGTTTCTTTATACCTCCTTGCTCCGTCCATAATGGGTTATTTTGCTGCCTAATTAGCAGAATTCCTGAACTTCATCTACTTCTTCATCCCCAGTTCTCTTGTCAAGTTACTCGCTGTTCTTATTTCAACTACATCTCATTACTTTCGTCTTTCTTCGATTTAATCTCACTCCATATTCGATACTCATCAGACTGTGCACTTCATTCAACAGGTCTTATAATTCTTCTTTATTTTCAGTCAAGATAGCAATGTCATCAACGAATTTTGATAGCCGCTCACCCTGAATTTAATCCCACTTTTGAACATTTGTTGGGAAAAATTACCTTTCCTATCCGTTATTGAAGCTGTCAGTTGCTCAAAAAGGAGTACATTAATCAGCAACAAAAATCTTTGATCATTTGCCCAACAACATAAAGTGCCTGGCAGGTAGCAGATCAAGTTTTAAATCTAGCTTAAAATCATTTCTTTTGGACAACTCCTTCTTCTCCAAGGACGAGTTTCTGTTTCAGAAATGGTAAAAAAACTGTACCTCTAAATGTAGTTGCACTACAGTAATATTAATATTAGCACTATTCATGTGTGTATATGTATCTTGTAATCTGACTTTTTCCACGTCATATCGATAAAATAATCGGGAAAATGATCTACGGAACATGACATGATTAAAACTAAAACTATTTCTAGCTTATGTATACCGTAACTTCTAATCTGAAAGTTGGTCTGTGAAACATACTAGTGAATGTCATTATCTTTCAACTGACAACACTTTTACTACGCAACTCGGTGAGTTAGACGTAGGCTTTAACAAGTGAAGCAAAAATTCGGCTTTCAAATCATATTGGTTTCACCTTAGATTTTAGGAAGCGGATGCATAATCTGTTGCTTTAAAACACACAAAATAACTACGCCTCAAAGCCTTTAAATAAAATGTTAAAATTTTACCTCCGCAATAGAACATCTGCTTTGCTCCGCGACTCCACTAGAAATACGACTGTTTCCATCTGAAATGAATGCAATGCGAATGCGCTTCCTGAGCAAGGTTTTTTCTCAATAGCAAACGGGAAGTGTGGAGGTCATGACATAATGTATAATTTTAGCATCTGTAATGAACTAAGAAAGCAAGTAAATAGTTAAAGGAGATCCGTTTAAATTGTAAGTTCAAGTGTATGTCTCTTTTATTTAAGCTATAGGCTAAGAGCACGTGAGGATAGGCATAAATTACAGTAACTGTCCTAATAGGATAATCCGTTGGAAGATTTATTGTTTTACACGAAAAGCGGTTAAATGCACAAAAGTGAGAAGGTGATGCAACGACTTCCTAACACTTGCATGGTGAGAAATCACGGGGCGTCAGTTAAACTCATATCTCAAGTCCGCAGCACGAAACCACCATTTAAATAAACTAAATCATATCAGTAAACGTTTCAGAATGAAAGCCTGACTCCGCATCACAATTTTCATGGTAAGCTTACGTATGAAGACGAGCTAAAGTCCCAAACAGCCTTGGCCAGATCAACACTAAGCAATGCATCGCTACCAAAGGAGCGATATTCTAACCAAGAATCAGACTTCAAAAGAATAACTCGCAACATTGTTGTACTATTACGAGCACATTACAGAATACTGAAGATCGGGGAGTTGACACAAAAACAGTCATACACTTTACCCCACTGAGTACGCAGAAGCAGGCAGCGGATGTCAGTCTGCTCCACGCGGCATCCAAGAAACAAGTGCCCGGATGTATTTGTCACGGATCTACCTGCCGCCCAAAAGACCCTGGACGTCGGCTTATATTACACTGTCCAGTCACATTAATGTAGCCACCTATCAAACGCCTGAATAATCACTTTCTGCCGTGGGAACCACTGCGAGACTTGGAGAGAATCAATGAGGTTCTGCAACGAACCGACGGGGACGTGGAGCCGTGCGAATTCCATTGCTGTGACGAGCTGCGGTAGGTTTCTCGGATGAGAACCCATGGCGCGAACAGTCCAATCGAGATAGTCCCACAGATTCTCCATTGGGTATAAATCTAGGGTGCTTGGTGGCGGGAGGCGTACGGTAAACTCAAGTCACACACGAAAACTGAGAGCTGCGTGAAACGTTGCATTGTTCTGCTGGTAGAAGCCATTGTGCTGAAGAAAAAGAAATTGGATGTGGGGGTGGAATCGTTCCCAGGGATAGAAGCATACTTATGTTGATGCATTTTGCCTTTCAGAATGAAGAAATCACCCATGGAATGCCACGAAAACTTTCCCCAGACCATAACGTTCTCTCCTCCGGCCAGCACACTTCCGACGATTGTTGTAGAGTACTTTTTTCAGACCCTCCACGCCCGACGGAGCATAAAACGTGTTTCATCTTAAAAGACCGCCTGTACCCTCTCAGTGGACGTTCGGTTGTAGTACTGGCTTGCAAATTTCAGCCTTCTTCGCCGATGAACAGCAATCAGAATGGGTGCATGAACCAGCCACCTGCTGCGGAGCCCCTACGCAGCAACATTCGCTGAACGGTCGTTCAGCAAACACTGTTGATCGTCCCTTGGTTCATCTAGGCAGTCAGTTGCTCTACAGCTGCAAGTCCATTCGCCCGTACACGTCTCCGCAGCCGTCGCTCAGCCCTCTCATCTATGGATCGTGGTGCATCGCAGCTGCCTCGCCGTGGTTTTGGATAGCGCTATTTTGCCATGCACGTGAACAGTTTACAAACTTAGCCGTTTTCGGTGAAACGTCCCCTTAGAAAAATTAGTGAATTACTGTACTGGTAAACCCCTTACGTTATTTGATTTTCAAACAGCTGAGCAAAACTGAAGGTACTCATACATTTCTCCGTTTACTTATTCTGATCATCACTAAACTGACACACAATATTTTTAGCCCAACGCAATCTGACTTTTAGTAATCCCTACAAAAGAATGGCCCTGACTAACAATAACCTATACCTTTCATGAATCACTTACCTCACAAAAATCTTCGTTACTCGAACTACTGCAATACAGCGAGCACCAATACTGCCAGCTAAATAAAAGATTCTAACTACTGAAGGCACTAACTACTGATATGCATAGTTAGCAAATGAAAGATTTTGTTAAAGAACAAACAATGTATTTACCCTAATAGTGTTCAAAAGTCATAATATATATATCAATCCATGACAGCCAGTCTTACAGATTTACTGTCTCTGACGGACACACGTCCAGATCATCCGCTCTCAAGACTCCGCCATCTCTCTCCCCACATCCGCCACTGCTGGCGGCTCACCTCCAACTGCGCAACGCTACGCGCTGTTAACAGCCAACTGCTCAACACTACAATAGCGAATATTACAACAATGCCAACCAGCCACAGAGTGCACACAGCACAGCCGGTTATTTTCATATAGAGCGCTACGTGGCGTTACCAACATAAAAACCTAAACAGCCTACTTACATCGGAAATGTATGCACTCTTGGCCTGATAGCCAATGATCGTACCTTTTTGGACGACATATAAATCACTCTGCTCCCGCATAATGACAGCGACTGCACTGATTTCGTGCCCTCCCCCACCCCCAACACACTTAAAATACCCTCCACTGCTAGTGCTGCCATGTGCCGTCTGTTCAAAAAAATGTTTAAATGTGAGTGAAATCTTATGGGACTGAACTCCTAAGGTCATCAGTCCCTAAGCTTACACACTACTTAACCTAAATTATCCTAAGCCCAAACACACACACCCATGCCCGAGGGAGGACTCGAACCTCCGCTGGGACCTGCCGCACAGTCTATGACTGCAGCGCCTCAGAGCACTCGGCTAATCCCACGCGGCTGTGCCGTCTGTGAGTGGTTATTGCATGTTGACGTGGAACATAGGCGGTCTTCACATTAATGTGAATGGATCGTGATCTTAACCTAGGTTGCCATAGAGATCTACCTTATGTGTGTGTCAGTTACAAGGCTGATTGACCGAATCAGCAGACGATAGTTAGCGCCATAGTGGCACAGATATAAACATTACGAAAACTTTTTTTTAAATTTGTGGTAAGTTCCTATGGGACCAAACTGCTGAGGTCATCGGTACCTAGGCACACACTACTTAATCTAACTTAAACTAACTTACTCTAAGGACAACACACTCACACCCATGCCCGAGGGAGGACTCGAACCTCCGACGGGGAGAGCCGAGAGAACCGTAGCAAGGCGCCTAAGACCGCGCGGCTATCCTGCGCGGCATTACGAAAACTACTGACAGCTTTCAACATCACTAATGAAGTCTTTTTACCAGATTTCAGTGTAGATAGAGCTCGAGGTTTTGTAGCTGGAGCGCCGGCCCTGGGGGCCGATCGGTTCTAGGCGCTTCAGTCCGGAACCGCGCTGCTGCTACGGCCGCAGATTCGAATCCTGCCTGAGGCATGGATGTGTGTGATATCCTTAGGTTAGTTGGGTTTAAGTAGTTCTAAGTCTAGGGGACTGATGATCTCAGATGTTAAGACCCATAGTGCTTAGAGCCGTTTGAAATGTAAAGTGTAGTAAATGTAAGGTTCTAAGCCAAAGATATCAAAAGGTACGGCCATTTATGTCACATATGCTGATACTAGCAAACCCACTCATCAAAATCTTTGGGGCTCTTCCCGTTGACCTAGAGTCATGAAATTTGGCAAGAAGCGTGGTTTCGCAGTTCAAGTAAAGAAGATACCCGATAATTATTCGTAATTATATAGCAGCAAAAATGTCCCTTTTGTCATTTTTTATCCGACATCAAACTTGAAATTAAAAGTGTCGGTAGGTCTTCATTCGGGCTGACTGGGTTGCAATGGTAAAAGTCATATATCAGGCGAGGAATGACTTTATCGCTCATAACGCGTTTCGGAATTTATACATCATCATGTGAAACGTAGTTTAGTTTTATGTGAAACAAACGTGCAGCAATCGCTACCGGATGTCTGATGATGGAAAAATTCCGGAAGGCGTCGTATGAGCAGTAAAGTCATTCCACGCCTGACGTTTGACTTGTTTGACTTATCATTACGACCCAGTCAGCCTGAATGCAGACTTGCTATTATAATGACGGTCGCCTACTTCCTGCATGATTTTATGCCAGATTTATGTTGTTGTTGTTGTTGTTGTTGTGATCTTCGTGTTGTGTGATGTCCTTAGGTTAGTTAGGTTTAAGTAGTTCTAAGATCTAGGGGACTGATGACCATAGGTGATAAGTCCCATAATGCTCAGAGCCATTTGAAACTCCTCTTCTCCCCCATTCTATTCAATACCTCCTCAGGCCTGCCGGGTGGCCGAGCGGTTCTAGGCGCTACAGTCCGGAAACGCGCGACCGCTTCGGTCGCAGGTTCGAATCCTGCCTCGGGCATGGATGTGTGTGATGTCCTTATGTTAGTTAGATTTAAGTAGTTCTAAGTTCTAGGGGACTGATGACCTCAGATGTTAAGTCCCATAGTGCTCAGAGCCATTTGAACCAATACCTCCTCATTAGTTATGTGATCTACCCATCTAATCTTCAGCATTCTTCTGTAGCACCACACTTCGAAAGCTTCTATTCTCTTCTTGTCCAAACTATTTATCGTCCATGTTTCACTTCCATACATGGCTACACTCCATACAAATACTTTCAGAAACGACTTCCTGACACTTAAATCTATACTCGATGTTAACAAATTTCTCTTCTTCAGAAACGCTTTCCTTGCCATTACCAGTTTGCATTTTATATCCTCTCTACTTCGACCATCATCAGTTATTTTGCACCCGAAAAAGCAAAACTCCTTTACTACTGTAATTGTCTCATTTCCTAATCTAATTCCTTCAGCATCACCCGACTTAATTCAACCACATTCCATTATCCTCATTTTGCTTTTGTTGATGTTCATCTTACATCCTCCTTTCAAGACACTATCCATTCCGTTCAACTGCTCTTCCAAGTCCTTTGCTGTCTCTGACAGAATTACAATGTCATCGGCGAACCTCAAAGTTTTATTTCTTCTCCATGGATTTTAATACCTACTCCGAACTTTTCTTTTGTTTCCCTTGCTGCTTCCTCAATATACAGTTTGAATAACATCGGGGAGAGGCTACAACCCTTTCTCACTCCCTTCCCAACCACTGCTTGCCTTTCATGACCCTCAACTCTTATAACAGCCATTTGGTTTATGTACAAATTGTAAACAGCCTTTCGCTCCCTGTATTTTACTCCTGCCACCTTTAGAATTTGAAAGAGAGTATTCCAGTCAAAATTGTCAAAGCCTTTCTCCAAGTCTACAAATGCTAGAAACTTAGTTTTGCCTTTCCTTAATCTTTCCTTTAAGATAAGTAGATTTATGTTACCGAAATTAAAACATTCTCGATGATCTTGAAATTCCTGGGACCGATACAGTATTTTGCCGGCGTCAATACTGATAACAGGCAAAAATGGTCGAGATTTTCGATTTCCGGAATCGATGAACTGTCTACATACATGATTGAATTTGTACTGACCCATCAGTGCGCGACTTCTATTCGCGCCTATTCAACTTCTTGTCATTACACAGATAATTACTTTGCAGATTTTATACATTGTACAATGATTGTTTCCGCTTTTTATCCATTCACAGTCTCAGGATGATCATTGGCCAGCTGAAACCGGTAACAGCATTGTGAAGTTCTGATGCGGTTGCGTCGAAAAATATAAAAATAAGTGAACGGAAATCAGTTACTTTCTTTCCAAGACTAGTCAGCTTTTTTCCAAAACGGTACGCTTTGTAGACAGAAGTACATTATTGTGATTGAGATTAGGGTTATGTGAACCTTAATATTTTGTCTACATTATTTTTACACATACTGAGATACAGAGTGTTATCATGGCTGACACACAGCCATGGGGAATTCTTACCCAACATTGCTGGGTACAACGTTTTCCTCTGGACGCAGTCTGCGACGGATTAGGTATTACCCCTCGGAAAATCGGCGGTCTGTTGCCGAGAATATATCCAACGACATTTTGAAAATTTCGTCGGGAAAAGTGAGGCTGTAAATGCCTCCTCGGGACAACGCAGTAGGTTACTACTTAGGAAATTCCATCAGCATGGCAGAGAGTGGAAATATCCTCGTCTATATGTGGTTTCATGTCCGAGGCGAAGACGACGAATGACCTCTTCAGTGCGGATACACATGTGGCTCGAACGCTTACGGGAATCGGTGAAATGTGGCGATTAATAAGGATAATGGGCAAGGGGCACTGCATTACTAGTGTTTGGATAAGTTGAGAATTTGAGTCTGACGGGACGTGTGCTAGTGCAGCCGTCCAGTTGCGATGACCACTGTGACCGGTTGGTTTAGTGGTCATAGCGTTTGTCTAGTAAGCAGGACACCCGAGTTCGAATCCCAGTCCGGCACAAACTTTCAACTTTTACCATTGATTTAAATCAATGTCCATTCGCAGCCAATGTCTTTAATTACTTTGTGTCTTAATATCATGATTGCTTGATCTGAAGGCTCCTCATAAATAGCATTCACCTATCAAGGCTTTTACTACAGTTCGTCTACATCCAGATACACACTCCGCAAGGCACTAAGGTGTGGCCGATGATATCATACCCTTTCCCCCTTCAGGCGCAAATGGAAGTTCAGAAACAGCTGTCTATACATCCCTGTTCGAGCTCTAATTTGTCTTGTCTTCGCGATCCTTACGCGAAACGTTCGTTGGCAGTAGTAGAATCGTTCTGCAACCAGCTGCAAATTCCGGTTCTCTAAATTTTCTCTAAACGTCGCCTGGAGAGTCCCATTTGAATTCACAAAGCAGTTCCGCAATGCTCGAGTGTTAATTGATGATAAGGGATAGCAAACCTAGCAGCCTGCCTCAGAACTGCTTCTACGTCTTCCTTTAATCCCACCTGGTGGCGATCCTTAACACTAAAGCGGTACTCAGGAACGGGTTTGACTAGTGTTCTATACGGAGTCTCCTTTATAGATGAACTACATTCTCCTAGAATTCTCCCAATAAACCGAAGTCGATCACTGGCCTTCCCTACCTATCTTCTGCACTCATTCCATCTCTCATCGCTTTGCAACGTTACGTCTAGATAATCGAAGTGACAGCATCAACCAGCACACCACTGAAACTTCGTGTGAACATTACGTTTTGTATATTACAAAACATCATAATCGCCGAAAAATACGCAAGTTAGGACATATTACTGGGCTGGGATGTTGTTATGTACCTCTTAGTAAGTTGATACGGCAATTGCTAGCAGCTATTATAGTTTTATCTCCGACATGACGTTGTCTTTCACTGTATCACATGTTCACATGTGTGTGAAATCTTATGGGACTTAACTGCTAAGGTCATCAGTCCCTAAGCTTACACACTACTTAACCCAAATTATCCTAAGGACAAACACACACACCCACGCCCGAGGGAGGACTCGAACCCTCCGCTGGGACCAACCGCACAGTCCGTGACTGCAGCGCCTTAGACCGCTCGGCTAATGCCGCGCGGCTTCACTGTATCGATGACTGTCGGGCCTAGTTACATCTGTCAGTGTGTTACTAGCTGTCGATTTGGACTTCCTTCTTGACGAAAATTATTGTACACAGTTATTATTGTGAGAAATTTTTTTTGCACTATCGTGGGTTTAAAAGAGCAAATAACTTTTGTTCAAATTACGGTATAACTTTCCTGCCGAGTACACCAGTTTCCCTGTAAACTGTGTAGTCTCTAATGGTTTGATTTATTCGTTTGAAGCTAAGCTTGATAATGGCCATTGACCGAAACCAGTAGCGAATTGTGCAAAGTAAATGACAGCGGAAGGTTTCACAATGAATTCTTAGAATTATTTGGCAGCTGAATATCCCTACCTGCAAACATACATAAAACGTAGAACATTTGATTGCGATCTGAGGCAATTTCTCTGCTTTTCCTAATGAAGGAAAGGTTATGGAAAGAGGAGTGTTTGAAGACCACGATGATGATGTTCGTGTCGAAGTATGAAAGATTTTGGGGTTTTGAAACTATGGGAAATTGTAGAGAACATCGGGAGCCTAATAAGAGTGGAAAAATACTGGCGACAATCTTAGAAAAGATCAATAGTGATGGGATGAGGAGCTGGCACAGCCACTGAGCAGACACGTCGTGCGGCGAGTGTTAAATGAAACGGGCGTCTGTTTCTCGAGCTCGGACGTGTGAGTGTGGCCACACGACGCAAGCAGACTGGAATCAGTGCCGACTGGAGTGTGTGTGGCCAGGGAGGAGATTATCTGCATATCTCTGGGGAGCGGCGCCTCGCAACGACTTACACACGGCCGAGGGCCGAGGGCCGAGGGAAAAAGCGCCGCCAGCCGCAAAGACATGCAAAGTGAAGCGGCCTCCATCATTGAGCGCCCTCAGCCAGAAACATTCCGCCGCACCCCACACATAAAAGAAACCGCAGACTCTTTCCCCTCGAAATTTACTGCCTCCCTTTTCCCGCTCCTTCCCCGTCTGTTCCGCTGTACACATCTCCGCTTTAGCACATCTTCTAAAGACTGTTTCGCAAAGAGTGCCTCTTTTCATATTTCTCTCCGTGACGTCTGCTGGGAATGCGAATTGAAGTCTTGGGAGGCGTGGCCGTGTCTCTGTGGAAGTGACATTTACGTCCCAGCGCGAGATACGCGGCGAGAGAAAGCGACTTTGGTGCGGTTCTCGCGTGCCGTTCTGAATGACGAGTTAAACGGTGTCGGGGACGCCAGACGAGTGACACCAACTGCAAGCGCATACTGTGCTCCATTCAGCGTCCTCTGCGGTCCCGATTGTCCTTTCCTGCTGTGTGCGGGGGCCACAGAAATTTCAAAACCGTCCTGAAAGCTTCTGAAAAACTTGTCGCTGAGCCGTCTGCTTTGTTTAATGGGTGCAGACTGTTGCCTTTGTAGTGATACAGAAGCCGCTCAGGATCACAGAGAAATTCGTCGCTTACACGGTGTCTGGTACTGTAATTATGTCTCGTATTCATTAGAATATTTTTGTTTAACATAAACTAAATAGTGTTTTGTTTTTATTTGTTATACGACGTCGCGGTGATGTGACGAACGCTAACGGCTAAACAGGGTGTCCGGACTAGACCTATACAAAAACATTTCCTTGTTATTTCAGTATCTATTAAGATGTATGACATTATTTGTCCAACACAGGAGCTGAAGCATTTTTATGCTTGCTAGTGCAATTCAGTGGTGGCCAACGTTTGTAGCTCGAGAGACATCGAAACGGCACTCCATCTTCTCGCCACTTGTTCGTAAGCCTCGCAGGTGTAAAGGCTCTGCTGCGGCATAGATAATTTGTCACAAATCTACCAGATCTCGGAACCTCTGTTCTGTAAAAAAATGTCCTTGCTAGACCTCCATGCACTGAAATCCAACGAAGTGAGGTCGGGAGACGAAAGTGCCCAGGAAATGGGACTTCCTTTCCAATCCAGCACTCAGTGAACGTCTCTTGGAGAAATGTGGTAACATACCTATGATAGTGGCGTGGGGTATTATCCTGCTGGAAAAAGACGTCGAGAGGCATCTGTGTAACTGCATAGTTAGCCAGCATGTCGAGACAGGTATGACCTGTCACTGTAGACTCCATACAAAAAGAAGACCAATAACTACATGTCTATGTAACATTGTAGTAGAAGAAGCTCAGAAGCACCGTGATGTAGTGGTTATGATACTAAAGTGTTGCATGGAGGATCGTGAGTTCAAAACTCACCTGGACTGTGCATTTTTAATTTCTATATTCGGTTCGAGTACATTCTAGAAATATCCACAAATGTAGAGAATCAGTGTACTGGAATGTTCTGTAGCTGTATACAGGGTGTTACAAAAAGGTACGGCCAAACTTTCAGGAAACATTCCTCACACACAAATAAAGAAACGATGTTATGGGGCCATGTGTCGGAAACGCTTAATTTCCATGTTAGAGCTCATTTTAGTTTCGTCAGTATGTACTGTACTTCCTCGATTCACCGCCAGCTGGCCCAATTGAAGGAAGGTAATGTTGACTTCGGTGCTTGTGTTGACATGCGACTCATTGCTCTACAGTTCTAGCATCAAGCACATCAGTACGTAGCATCAACAGGTTAGTGTTCATCACGAACGTGGTTTTGCAGTCAGTGCAATGTTTACAAATGCGGAGTTGGCAGATGCCCATTTCATGTATGGATTAGCACGGGGCAATAGCCGTGGCGCGGTACGTTTGTATCGAGACAGATTTCCAGAACGGAGGTGTCCCGATAGGAAGACGTCGAAGCAATTGATCGGCATCTTAGGGAGCACGGAACATTCCAGCCTATGATTCGCGACTGGGGAAGACCTAGAACGACGAGGACACCTGCAATGGAGAGGCAATTCTTCGTGCAGTTGACGATAACCCTAATGTCAGCGTCAGAGAAGTTGCTGCTGTACAAGGTAACGTTGACCACGTCACTGTATGGAGTGTGCTACCGTACCATGTACAGCGTGTGCAGGCACTATCAGCAGCTGATTAGCCTCCACGGGTACACTTCTGTGAATGGTTCACCCAACAATGTGTCAATCCTCATTTCAGTGCAAATGTTCTCTTTACGGATGAGGATTCATTCCAACGTGATCAAATTGTAAATTTTCACAATCAACATGTGTGGGCTGACGAGAATCCGCACGCAATTGTGCAATCACGTCATCAACACAGACTTTCTGTGAACGTTTGGGCAGGCATTGTTGGTGATGTCTTGATTGGGCCCCATGTTCTTCCACCTACGCTCAATGGAGCACGTTATCATGATTTCATATGCGATACTCTACCTGTGTTGCTAGAACATGTGCCTTTACAAGTACGACACAACATGTGGTTCATGCACGATGGAGCTCCTGCACATTTCAGTCGAAGTGTTCGTACGCTTCTCAACAACGGATTCGGCGACCGATGGATTGGTGGAGGCGGACCAATTCCATGGCCTCCACGCTCTCCTGACCTCAACCCTCTTGACTTTCATTTATGGGGGCATTTGAAAGCTCTTGTCTACGCAACCTCGGTACCAAATGTAGAGGCTCTTCGTGCTCGTATTGTGGTCTGCTGTGATACAATACGCCATTCTCTGCATCAGCGCATCAGGGATTCCATGCGACGGAGGGTGGATGCATGTATCCCCGCTAACGGAGGGCATTTTGACCATTTCCTGTAACGAAGTGTTTGAAGTCACGCTGGTACGTTCTGTTGCTGTGTTACCATTTCATGATTAATGTGATTTGAAGAGAAGTAATAAAACGAGCTCTAAAATGGAAAGTAAGCGTTTCCGGACACGTGTCCACATAACATATTTCCTTTCTTTGTGTGTGAGGAATGTTTCCCGAAAGTTTGGCCGTACCTTTTTGTAACACCCTGTATATACTGTATGTGTTCTGGCCGGAGGCAGTTCGCTCCGCGGTCTTGCATGTGCAAGTGTTAATAAACTTTCGGTTAGTGATGTTAGTATTCGTCATTGATCTAATTACACTTCCTTCTACGTGACAATATAAAACACACATTAGGTTTTGGTGTGTCTCTCTCGTACTCAGTCACTGCTCCTAGAGTCTCATTTTCCCAGATTCTACAGTTATGTCGGTTAATTTTACCACAGACATGGAAGGTAAATTCGTAACTGAACAGCATTGCATTGAGGTAGTCGTTTTTTTCTACACAATGCAACATTTCAACAGAAAAATCACATCTTTTGCGGTGATCTTCAGGCATAATGTGGTATAAAAATTGGAGTTTGTGGGGATGCAAACGGAGACTTTGTTCACAGTGTCGTGCACTGACGGACGGGGGGCGGCTAATTCCCCCACTAGCTTGTTAACGGATTTACGTGGACTTATAGCGAATGCTTCTTGCACACGTTCCACGGTCTCTTCACTCACTTACATTTTAGGATGTTTTCGAGCATTTGAAATCAACTTTCCGAATGTCGACTGAATTGGGAATATCACAAATGTGTAACATCGACGATTTATCACCTCTTATTATGTTACCACTGGCATTTTTGTATTACACTATCACTGTGTATCCTGTGTTCCATTTTCGCCTTGTTTACTCGTTTTCATATACGCTGACCGTAAATCTTCTTTTATGCCGGATCAGTCCTTTGTTAATCATTACATCGCATCAGAGCACGATTTAAAATAATGTCTACCATGAACTGTCAAAACCAACTGTAATATTGTATTTTCTGTGTTGAGATGGCTGTATGGCCAAAAAATTAAAAAAAGAATCATAGCTGCCGTTTCTCAAAGAATTCTGTCCCACTGATAAATGGATTAAAGTGTGGAAGGATCCAAGTTTCAGTCTCATTTCCACGCCACTACTAAAGTGTTACAGATTTTAACTCTGCTAACCGTAGCACACATTACGCCTTTCGCTGTGGCATTCAAATGTTGACTGCCTGCTGCACAATAAACATTTGTGCGCATGCGTCATACGAATCAGCGCTGTTCATGAAATGGTGAGGATCACATCTTGGAGAGCGTCTCTGTCGAATGCGTATTTATGCAGCAACATAAAATGACATGAAGTATTCGTCTTTACCTCTAGTCCGAACACCCCGTATTTCGCAAGGCACGTCGCCTGATACAGTAGACAGGTGGTCGACGGACATCGACTGTAGTTCGTTTCTACAAAGAGTACTTTACGGCATTGGCTCCTTACTTAGCTTGCATTTATCGCGAACTTCTCATCCAGAGCAATGTCCCAAGCGACTGGAAAAAAGCTCAGGTGACTCTTGTAATAGGAAGGATAAAAGAACGGATTTGCAAAATTACAGACTAATTGGTTTGCTGCAGAATCCTACAACACATTCTCAGTTCTAATATAATTAATTTTCTTACGTCACTTGGTCCCGTCTTCCGTCCTTTTGTGAGAGGGAGGCTGCAGGTAGTAGCAAAAATGGTTCAAATGGCTCTGAGCACTATGCGACTCAACTGCTGAGGTCAGCAGTCGCCTAGAACTTAGAACTAATTAAACCTAACTAACCTAAGGACAGCACACAACACCCAGCCATCACGAGGCAGAGAAAATCCCTGACCCCGCCGGGAATCGAACCCGGGAACCCGGGCAGGTAGTAGCACTCTAGCCTGTAAACATACTGATACAGTTCTCAGGAGCAAGTATCAAGCTTTCAGTCTCTGCTAAGATGTGCCTTTTCGTGGCCATATTCTACTGTGACGTTTCACAACAGCGTCTAAGAGGTGGGTGGACTTACCAGTTAATTCGACAGTTGCCTAGAGTTTCTGAATTTACCACTTTTGCCTGCTCTCTGCCTTGTGTCTCTGATTTCCTATCTCTGAGTGCCCTTGTTGGCTCCCAGCAGCCTTAAGCTTAACAATGTAAAGTCATTAAGTCATCAGTATATGACAGAGAATTTGAGCATTATGGTATAAGGAAGGTGGATGGTCGACTTGGGTTTAATGGGAGAATTTTGGGAAAATGTGGTTCATCTGTGAAGGAGTCCACACATAGGAAATTAGTACGACCTATTCGGGAGTATTGCTCAAGTGTTTACGATCGGCACCAGATCGGATTAAAAGAAAACATAGAAGGAATTCAGAGGCGGGATGCTAGGTTTATTACTGGTATGTTCGATCAGCAAGAAAATGTTACGGAGATGCTTCCCTGGAGGGAAGATAACGTTCTTTTCGAGGAACACTACTGAGAAAATTTAGGGAACCGGCATTTGAAGCTGACTGATGAAGGATTCTACTGCCGCTAACATACATTTCGCGTAAGGACCACGAAGATAAGATACGAGAAATTAGGGCTCATATGGAGACAAATACACAGTCGTTTTTCCCTTGCCCTGTTTGCCAGCGGAACAGGAAAGGAAATGATAAGTAGTGGCAGAGGGTACCCTCCGCCATGCGTCGTATGGTGGTTCGTGGAATTTGTACGTCAATGTAGATACACAATCCTGTAGTTATACCATGCATCCTGTAGCTAATACAATCTGAGAATGAAATAAAAAAGTGAATGTTAATAGTATATAAGTCTTCAAAAATGTATTCGCTCTCGTCTTTTACATCTACATACAAACTCCGTAAGCTACCGTACGGTGCGTGGCGGAGGTTACCCTGTACCACTACCAGTCAGTCCTTTTCCAGTTCCACTCGCAAATGGAGCGAGGGAAAATCGACTGTATATGGACCACCGATCGAGCCCTAATTACGAAGGCTTTCCCGGCGTAATAATTGATAACATTCTTCTCGCGTGTGCAGCCGGATCATAACGTCATCTTAACACAATATTTCAGCGGTCCAACTGGCCGCCATCTTCAGGTGAGAGTGCTGGCGGAACACTGTCTCACCGAGGGACATAGAATGCTATATGACGAGACACAAATTGTTGCCCCTGCATCTCGTTATTGGGACTGTGTTTTAAAAGAATCCATAGAGATTAGTTTATCTGATAATCTTATTAATAGAGATAAGGGTTACCTTTTAAGTAAGACTTGGAACCCGGTGTTATGAGACATTAAAAAACAACGGTCTGTGTTTCGATCGTCGGAATAATTTTTAGTTTTTGATAGCGATATCTCGATTTCGCCTGTTTCCACCACTGGCGGCGCGGTATGTTTACTTGCGCTAGAGGGCAGTTGCGGCACCCCTTCTCGCGCACGCGTTGTGGGCCTTCTGCGGCCTATAAAGGGGCCGCCGCTTGCGCTGTGAAGTCAGTTCCGACGAGATCGTGTACCAGCACTCTCATCTGAAGATGGCGGCCAGTTGGACCGCTGAAATATAGTGTCAAGATGACGCTATGATCCGGCTGCACACCCGAGAAGAATATTATCGAGCTCTACTTTATCTTATCTTTCTTTCGGGGGTGAACGCTGACAGCAGTAGAATCGCTCCGCAGTCAGTTGCAAATGCCGATTCTCTACATTTTCTCGGTGTTGTCTCGCAAAAGAACGTCGTCTTTCCCTACAGGGATACCCATTTGAGTTCACGAAGCATCTCCATAATACTCTAGTGTTAATCAAACCTACCGATAACAAATCTAGCAGCACACCTTTGAATTCCATAGATGTGTTCCTTTAATCCGACCTGAAGGACTCCCGAACATTCGAGCATGAGGAGGGAGGAGGAGATTAGATTTTAAAGTCACGTCGACAACGAGGTCATTAGAGACGGAGCATAAGCTCAGATTAGGGAAGGATAGCGGCCGTGCCCTTTGGAAGGAACCATTTTGGCATTTGCCTTAAGCGACATTGGAAAATCACGGAAAACCTAAACTAGGATGGCCGGACGCGGATTTGAACCGTCGACCTCCCGAATGCGAGTCCATTGCTCTGACCAGTGCGCCACCTCGCTCGCACTCAATACTGAGTCGCACTAGTATTCTATACGCGGTCTCCTTTGTAGATGAGCTACACTTTGTTAGAATTGTTTCAATAAACTGAGGTCGACCACTATCGCTTTTAAACGTCACACCTACACATTTAATTGGCGTGACTGTATCAAGCGGAACACTGTAATCAAACATCACAGGATTGTTTTCCGTTGCTATCCGCATTAACTATTTTTTTTTTTTTTTTTTACATAGGGAGAGACGCGTAATATACTACATGCACACGGCCCAAGAGGGAAACATACGTGTGGAAGACGAAGAACGAAGTGCTCGGATTAAAAAAGAGTGTAAGACAGGGACGTAGTTTTTCGAATCCTACTGTTCAATCTGTACATCGAAGAAACAATGATGGAAATAAAAGAAAGGTTCAGGAGTGGAATTACAATTCATGGTGAAAGGATATCAATGATAAGCTTCGAATGGTTCAAATGGCTGTGAGCACTATGGGACTTAACTTCTGAAGTCATCTGTCCCCAGAACTTAGAACTACTTAAACCTAACTAACCTAAGGATATCACACACATCCATGCCCGAGGCAGGATTCGAACCTGCGACCGCAGCGGCCGCGCGGTTCCAGACTGCAGCGCCTAGAACCGCTCGGTCACAATGAAACGCTTCGCTGATGACATTGCTATCCTGAATGAAAGTAAAGAAGAATTACATGATCTGCTGAATGGATTGAACACTAATGAGCACAGAATATGGATTGATAGTACTCGAAGAAAGACAAAAGTAATGGGATGTAGCAGAAATGAGAATAACGAGAAACTTAATATCACAATTGGTGATCAAGAAGTAGATGAAGTTAAGGACTTCTACTACCTAGGCAACAAAACAACCAACATATCCTCTTGTTAGCAACTTGAATGCATGAGCTGTTAAGCTTATTGTGCCATAATTCTCGCACGTGTCATCTCTTGCAGTTTTCGGAATTGTGTTGACATTTTCCCGAAAGTCAAATGTTACGTCGCCAAATTCATACATTCTACACACCAACGTGAACACTTGTTTTGTTGCCGGCCGCGGTGGTCTCGCGGTTCTAGGTGCGCAGTCCGGAACCGCGCGACTACTACGGTCGCAGGTTCGAATCCTGCCTCGGGCATGGATGTGTGTGATGTTCTTAGGTTAGTTAGGTTTAAGTAGTTCTAAGTTCTAGGGGACTGATGACCACAGCTGTTAAGTCCCATAGTGCTCAGAGCCATTTGAACCATTTTTTGTTTTGTTGCCACTTCCTCCAATGACTTTAGAAATTCTGATGGAATATTGTCTATCCCTTCTTCCTTATTTGATCTTAAGTTCTCCAAAGCTCTCTTAAATTCTGATTCTGATACTGGATCCCCTATCTCTTCTACGTCGACTCCTGTTTCCTCTTCTGTCACATCAGACAAACTTCCCTCGTACAGGCCTTCAATCAACGCTTTCCACCTATCCGCTCCCTCCTCTGCATTTGCCCGCATCTCGTGGTCGTGCGGTAGCGTTCTCGCTTCCCACGCCCGGGTTCCCGGGTTCGATTCCCGGCGGGGTCAGGGATTTTCTCTGCCTCGTGATGGCTGGGTGTTGTGTGCTGTCCTTAGGTTAGTTAGGTTTAAGTAGTTCTAAGTTCTAGGGGACTGATGACCATAGATGTTAAGTCCCATAGTGCTCAGAGCCAGCCTCTGCATTTAACAGTGGAGTTGCGCTCTTAATGTTACCACCCTTGCTTTTAATTTCACCGGAGGTTACTTTTACTTTCCTATAAGCTGGGTCAGTTCTTTCGACAACCTTTCCTTTTTCGATGTCTTCACATGCTTCTTGTAGCCATTTCGTCTTAGCTTCTCTGCACTTCCTATTTATTTCTGCTAAATCTACGGAGCAAGAAACAACCCGTTGTGCCAACTTTCTTATTAAGAAGACTACAATAAACCACCAGCAGTAACACTCTTCAGAACCAACAAAAAAATAACGATCCCTTCTGCGGACCCAACAAATAACTAATTCCCATAATCAGAGTTCCCTTCGACGCTATACCCGTACAACTGTTCCACGGCGGAAGCGATGTCTCACAAGCGTTCCGGGAGAGAGGATGGTCGAGGTGGCACACCGCTGGATCGGCCGATCTTCTCCGCACTCTGCGAGTCGAGAACTGCCTGCTGATCGGCCGGCCGGCGACTTATCTATCCCTGGCCGAAAGGATATTTCGGGACTATCTGCACACATGTGATTACCAGGAAACAGTTCGATGATCATCGGGCCCCCTTCCTCTGCTGCTGGTTGATGCCCTCTGATGCACGTTCGATGCACCTACGTGTTTGTTGCCAACTGTGGTACTCGCTTGTAAACACTCCTGCGTCGGCCAGACTTCCCAGCGTATTCGGCAGCCCGCATCGCTGGTCTGTCTGCGGAGTTGCCCCTGCAGTAGGCGTCTGTGGTGACTGCAGCAATTTCATTTCTCTGCGACATGTACTTTAACATTCCTGAATTCTCATCAACATTTCTTTCATCGACCAACTGAATTACTTCTTCCGTTATCCATGATTTCTTCGCAATTACCGTCTCTATACCTATGTTTTTCTTTCCACTTTCTGTGATTACTCTTTTCAGAGATGTCCATTCCTCTTTAACTGTACTGCCAATTGAGGTATTCCTTATTTATGTATCTATAGCCTTAGAAGACTACAAACGTATGTCATCATTCCTTAGTTTTTCTGTATCCCACTTCTCTGGGTACTGATTCTTCCTTACTAATCTCAAACTTCAGCCTACTCTTCATCATTACTACATTGTGATCTGAGTCTAAATCTGCTCCTGAGTATGCTTATAATCCAGTATCTGATTTTGGATTCTCTGTCTGACCATGATGTAATCTAAATAAAAATTTCATGTGTTGCCCATCCTTTCCCAAGTATACCTCCTTCTCTTGTGATTCGCCAGCCGCTGTAGCCGAGCGGTTCTAGGCGCTTCAGTCCGGAAGCGCACTGTTGCTATGGTCACAGGTTCGAATCCTGCCTCAGGCATGGATGTGTGTGATGTCCTTGCGTTAAGTTAGGTTTAAGTAGTTCTAAGTCTAGGGGACTGATGACCTCAGATGTTAAGTCCCATAGTGCTTAGAGCCATTTGAACATCTTGTGATTCTTGAACAGAGTATTCGTTGTTACTAACTGAAATATATTACATAACTCAATTAGTGATTCTCCTCTCTCATTCCTTGGCCCGAGTCCTCATTCTCGTGTAAACTTTTCTTTTGCTCCTTCACCTACAACTGCATTCCAGTTCACCATGACTATTAGGTTTGTATCTCTCTTTACGTATTATATTACTGTTTCAATATCCTCATATACTGGGTGATCAAAAAGTCGGTATAAATTTGAAAACTGAATAAATCACGGAATAATGTAGATAGAGAGGTACAAATTGACACACATGCTTGGAATGACATGGGGTTTTATTAGAACCGAAAAAATACAAAAGTTCAAAAAATGTTCGACAGATGGCGCTTCATCTGATCAGAATAGCAATAATTAACATAACAAAGTAAGACAAAGCAAAGATGATGTTCTTTACAGGAAATGCTCAATATGTCCACCATCATTCCTCAACAATAGCTGTGGTCGAGGAATAATGTTGTGAACAGCACTGTAAAGCATGTCCGGAGTTATGGTGAGGCATTGGCGTCGGATGTTGTCTTTCAGCGTCCCTAGAGATGTCGGCCGATCACGATACACTTACGACTTCAGATGACCCCAAAGCCAATAATCGCAGGGACTGAGGTCTGGGGACCTGGGAGGCCAAGCATGACGAAAGTGGCGGCTGAGTACACGATCATCACCAAACGACGCGCGCAAGAGATCTGTCGGGCATTTTGTGAACTTTGTTTTTTCTTTTTTTGGTTCTAATAAAACCCCATGTCATTCCAAGCAAGTGTGTCAATTTTTACCTTTCTATCTACATTATTCCGTGGTTTATTAAGTTTTCAAATTTATACTGACGTTTTGATCACCTGGTACTTCCTTTATCTCTTCATGTTCAGCATGCGATGTCGGTATGTGTATCTGAACTATCGTTGGCGGTGTTGGTTTGTTGTCGATTCTGATAAGAACAATTCTATCACTGAACTGTTCCCAGTAATACACTCTCTGCCTTACATTACTGCTCATAATGCCTCCTAGTCCCGTTATACCATTTTCTGCTGCAGTTGATATTACCCTATACTCATCTGACCAGAAATCCTTGTCTTCTTTCCATTTCACTTCACTAACCTCTACTGTATGTAGTTTGGGCTTTTGAATTTCCCTTTTCAGATTTTCTGCCCTCCCCACCAGGGTCAATCTACTAACATTCCAACCACCGACTCGTAGAAAGTTATCCTTTCGTTGCTTATTCAATATTTTTCTCGCGGCTAACTTCCCCTTGGCATTCCCCTTCCAGAGTTCAGAATGGGGATTATTCCGAAATCTTTTGCCAATGGAGAGATCATTATGACACTTTTTCAATTACAGGCCACATGTACTGCGGATACACGTTATGTGTCTTTAATGTTGTGCCTTCCATTGCCTTCTGTGTTCTCATGCCGCTGATCACTGCTGATTCGTCCATCTTTAGGGGTAGTTTCCCATCTCTAGGAGAAGAGAGTGCCTGGAACCTCTGTCTACTCCTCCACCCGCTTTGACAAGACAGTTGGCAGAATGAGGGTGACTTCTTATGCCGGAAGTCTTCGGCGGCCAATTCGGATTATAAATGAAAATTTAAGCGCTGGCCGGTTTCGATCCCAGGACTGAGGACATTTCGAGTAAAGGCTAAGAGAACTCCCCTGCTACCTTGGCAGCAAAATAATCAAGGACGAAGCAAGGACGACATAAAAAGCAGACTAGCACTGGCAAAACTGAGATTCCTGGCCAAGAGAAGTCTCCCAGTATCAAACATAGGCCTTAATTTTAGGAAGACATTTCTGAGAATGTACGTTTTGAGCACAGCGTTGTATGGTAGTATAAAATGGACTGTGGGAAAACCGGAACAGAAGACAATCGAAGCATTTGAGATGTGATGCTACAGGCGAATGTTGAAAATTAGGTGGACTGATAAGGTAAGGAATGAAGAGGTTCTACGCAGAATCGGAGAGGAAAGGAATATGTGGAAAACACTGATAAGGAGAAGGGACAGGATGATAGGTCATCTGTTAAGACACCAAGGCATGCCTTCCTTGTTACTAGAGGGAACTGTAGAAGGCAAAAACTGTGGAGGAAGACAGAGATTGGAACACATACAACAGATAATTGAGGACGTAGAATGCAAGTGCTACACTGAGATGAAGAGTTAGGCACAGGGGAGGAATTTGTGACAGGCCGCATCAAACCAGTCAGCAGACTGACGACCAACCGAAAAAAAAAAGAAAAGCTACACTACTGGCCATTAAAATGGCTACACCACGAAGATGACGTACCACAGACGCGAAATTTAACCGACAGGAAGAAGATGCTGTGATGTGCAAATGATTAGCTTTTTAGAGCATTCACACAAGGTTGGCGCCGGTGGCGACACCTGCAACGTGCTGACATGAGGAAACTTTCCAACCGATTTCTCATACACAAACAGCAGTTGACCGGCGTTGCCTGGTGAAACATTGTTGTGATGCCTCGTGTAAGGAGGAGAAATGCGTACCATCACGTTTCCGACTTTGATAAAGGTCGGATTGTAACCTATCGCGATTGCGGTTTATCGTATCGCGACATTGCTGCTCGCGTTGGTCGAGATCCAATGACTGTTAGCAGAATATGGAATCGGTGGGTTCAGGAGGGTAATACGGGATGCCGTGTTGGATCCCAACGGTCTCGTATCACTAGCAGTCGAGATGACAGGCATCTTATCTGCATGGCTGTAACGGATCGTGCAGCCACGTCCCGATCCCTGAGTCAACAGATGGAAACGTTTGCAAGACAACAACCATCTGCACGAACATTTCGACGACGTTTACAGCAGAATGGACTATCAACTCGGAGATCATGGCTGCAGTACCCTTGAGGCGGCATCACAGACAGGAGCGCCTGCGATGGTGTACTCAATGACGAATCTGGGTGCACGAATGGCAAAACGTCATTTTTTATGATGAATCCAGGTTGTGTTTACAGCATCATGATGGTCGCATCCGTGTTTGGCGACATCGCGGTGAACGCACATTGGAAGCGTTTGTTCGTCATCGCCATACTGGCGTATCACCCGGCGTGATGGTATGGGGTGCCATTGGTTACACGTCCCGGTCACCTCTTGTTCGCACTGACGGCACTTTGAACAGTGGACGTCACATTTCAGATGTGTTACGACCCGTGTCTCTACCCTTCATTCGATCCCTGTGAAACCCTACATTTCAGCAGGATAATGCACAACCGCATGTTGCAGGTCATGTACGGGCCTTTCTGGATACAGAAAATGTTCGACTGCTTCCCTGGCCAGCACATTCTCCAGATCTCTGACCAACTGAAAACTTCTGGTCAATACGCGTCACTACTCTTGATGAACTGTGGTATCGTGTTGAAGCTGCATGGGCAGCTGTACCTGTACACGCCATCCAAGCTCTGTTTGAGTCAATGCCCAGGCGTATCAAGGCCGTTATTACGGCCAGAGGTGGTTGTTGTGGGTACTGATTTCTCAGGATCTATGCACCCAAATTGCGTGAAAATGTAATCACATGTCAGTTCTAGTATAATATATTTGTCCAATGAATGCCCGTTTATCATCTGCATTTCTTCTTGGTGTAGCAATTTTAATGGCCAGTAGTGTACGATCCGTGCTCTTAATACGATTTGAGACAATGCTTCTGCATTGCTTTTCTGGCTCTTTTGTTTTTTCAATCCCATTTTCGTGCAATACGTTGACAATTGCTGTTTCTTTTGTCCTGTATTGCTATAGTCATTACGTGAGTGAGCAGTCAGACTGCTATAATTTCCAGATTTGTCCTCTCGTACACTTTTCGATACTGTTGTGGCAACGCTCTTATGGAAACCTGATGATACATCTTCCAGTTTAGTTCACGCTGTTAAAGTAAGAACAGAACATGTATCCGTGCCGGCTGCACAGAACGAGACTAACCGGTGCCGACGTCGGCTGCTGTCCTCGGTTTTTAGTAACCTGCAGGACGAGTACAGGCAGCAATCGTCGTGCGCGTCCTTTTGGGGCAGACGGCACCGCCTCAGAGGAACGCCGCTGTCAGGCGCGTGTTGTCACAGATACTGTCGTGATCTGACATTTTCAAAAGGCCTTCTGTCCAGCAGCAAATGCCAGTCAGCGTGCAGTCACACTATTCTCTGTACAGCTGTTGGATGTCCTATGCATTCGTCACTGTGCAACCAATGGGCTACAAGACACGAAGTACCGTTTCGTTGCTGCCTGAAGGGTTTCGTTACTTGCATGTTTTCTATCCAGCTCTGTTACCTACCCTCAGCGGACTCGGAGAGAAGGAAACATTTCGTTACTAGTATCTCGTCCTGCATGCAGTTCGTGGCGATCCGGTAGTTTCAAAATTCCTCCAATTTCTTATTCTCAGTGGGTCAAGTCGATTATGAGACGGATTACCGAATACATTTTGTCGCGCGCCATGTTTCCTCTCCAGCATGAAACTTATATCAGGCTTGCGTCGAGTCGGCAGTATTCTTAAGCCTTTCCATTCCTTGTCATTCCTAGGTACGTTTCGGAGGCGGTGTGCAACTAATTCAAAAGCTCTGCGCGCGCAATACAGTAGTGGAAACCAATATAAAGACAGGTTTCGTGCGAAAATAATAATACAATGTCTGGAGCATGATTGTATCGATTTTTTTATGGAAGTAGTAGATCCATATAAGACGTAAACAATCATGACAGAATTACATAGTTTCTTTGATAATACGAGTAACAAAATAAGGCGTTTGCATTTCCTAGATGGAAATTGGTGTAGAGGCAATCACTGTCCTGTTGTGTCATTGCACTGTCAGTACTTTGTCCAACCTCCGTTCTCCCTCATTACCTCAAATATTCCCTTCGGCATTGATTTTGTTAGGTTTTGTAGTTCTTGCAGTGTCGTCCACTCTTCTCGTATGGTTCTTTTCAGCTCACATGCGGAATTTCCTTCGACTTCGATAAACATGCCTTTCCAGTATTCCCCAAAGATCTTCCACGGTCGGCCGCTGCGACCGAGCGGTTCTAGGCGCTTCAGTCCGGAACTGAGCTGCTGCTACGGTCATAGGTTCGAATGCTGCCTCGGGCATGGATGTCCTTAGGTTAGTTAGGTTTAAGTAGGGGGCTGATGACCTCATATGTTAAGTTCCATAGTGCTTAGAGCCATTTTTTTTATCTTCCACGGGGCTCAAATCAGGGCTACGTGCAAGCAAGGGCAAGACACCGATATCTTTATTTTCAAACCACCGTTTGGTTGTAGCAGAAACATACGAATGCAGTACTTTGTTGAAACATTAGATTTTCGTATTTTACGTCCTCCTGCATTCTAATCAGCTCTGTCTCTATCATTTCAGTGTACATTTTAGAGTTCATTCTAGTGTTCAGCCAAGCAGTGTGTGATTTACCTTTAGCATAGAAAGCTGCCCAAACCACAACACTTTCACCACCGAAATTTCTGCTCGTTCTTACCTCCTGCTACATTCTCAGATCATGCCAATAATGCGAGATCCACCCGGAAGATTTAAATTAAACTTATTTTCATCACTGAAGAGCTCTTTAACCCATTCTGAAGTCCATGACATATATTTTTCTGCAAACTCCAATCTAGCCTGTTTATGTTTGAGTGTCAGAGCAGGGTTTCTGCAGTCGTTTCTTGAATGCAAGGTGTATGCTTGTCAGGTGACAAAATTTGTTGTACAAGTCACATTTACTGGCGACTGTAAATCAGCATCAAGTTGAGAAGAATAATGATTTGCGGCCCTTGCTTTGTGCAAAAGGAACCGTTTTGATGCCCCAGATAATTTTCTTCTTTGCCCATATTTTCCGTTCTGTCCACATCGTGCGCCGAATCTTTCATCACACGATAACTATTTCCCGCGCGGCATTGTCACGGTCGTGGTTTATGTACACAGCACGCACCGTCACTGCTGGTGTCTCTTTCCTGTCCGCAGTAAAGGCACGAACGCATAGACTAACACTGCATATAGCTGACTGCCTTTATACTAAGTCCCACCGTTTACCACTTGAATCGTTGATGTCTTGTTATATACTGTAATACTGACATCGAATGCGGTAACATTTGACTGTATCTGTCGAGATACTGGATCTCAAAGTATTGCATACACTCTGTGCACAACTATTCCAACTGCCAATGTTACTGAGCGAGTTGACGCAGTGGTTACCACACTGCACTCACATTCGGGAGGACGACGGTTCAACACTGCCGCCGGCCATCCTGATTTATGTTTTCCGTGACTTTCCTAAATCGCTTCAAGTTAGTGCCCAAATGGTTATACTATGTCGGCGATTGCTGCGCAAACAAGTTCTCCACGTACGCGTACACCACCATTACTCTACCACGCAATAAGGGTTACACTCGTCTGGTGTGAGACGATCCCTAAGGGGTCCACTGGGGGCCGAACCACAAAATAATCCTGGGTTCGGTGTGGGGCGGCGGAGGGGTGAAGTGGACTGCGGTAGTCGTCGTGGGGTTGTGGTCCACTGCGGCTGCGGCGGGGACGGAGCCTATCCGTCGTTTCTAGATCCCCGGTTACCATACATACATACATACTATTTATCTGAGTACATTAAATATAACAAGGTACATTTTCTCATTGCGTATTGCAATCACGTTGCAAAAGTCATGGTAACTATTTTTTGTCCGAAAATGGTAATGAATTAAACAATTCTGAAATTTGCAAATGGAAGTGTTGTGGGTTGGCAGGAGAGCCGACACCTTAATAATAGAGGAAACCGAAAGGCACGCGTTTTAGCTCACGCAGGCTGGCGTGAGATCTGGAACAGCATAAGGAAATTAGAACTTAGAATAAAGGGACGTAGCTGGTGGAACATTTAACTTTAATCCATTAATGGTGAACGTCGGTCTAACGGTACATGCGTCACAAGATCAATAGCAACTGATAATGGCGCCTTGCTAGGTCGTAGGAAATGACGTAGCTGAAGGCTATGCTAACTATCGTCTCGGCAAATGAGAGCGTATTTTGTCAGTGAACCATCGCTAGCAAAGTCGGTTGTACAACTGGGGCGAGTGCTAGGAAGTCTCTCTAGACCTGCCATGTGGCGGCGCTCGGTCTGCAATCACTGAAAGTGGCGACACGCGGGTCCGACGTATACTACCGGACCGCGACCGATTTAAAGGCTACCACCTAGCAAGTGTGGTGTCTGGCGGTGACGCCACAGGAAGGTTAGTTCATATGTAACCATTGCATGTAGGGACATGAATGAACACACACACCGCCATAAAGATACAGGACGAGAAAAAAGACGAAAAAAGTTTGTCTTTGCAAAAGTGTTTTACCATCAATTGCAACGTACACAATAGTGCAGTTCAAACCACGCGCATTTCATGGCAACAGGAGTGTCCCGAAGAATATACAGTAACGTGACGCGACGTTAGATGGCGGTCCTTCCCAGGAGAATCAAGCGTGAAGAGAGATCACAGCGCGAGTTGAGCAGCTATTCGGGACGGGCTTTATCCGACTGAAACAGAGCTCTTACGTAAAGACTGCAGTTCACCGTGGAAGGAACATGCGGAAATGCCATGAGAAGCTTTTGAAAGCGGTAGGGAATGCTGCTCTACCGTGCTGAACGGTCGCTCAGTGGGTAGGTACATTCAGGCGTGGCAGAGTAGTAATGGTCAACATGCATGGAACCAGTCGACCTGTCAGTGTGGGCTCGTACTGTATTGGTACCCAGGTTGCCCAGTACTTGGAGAACGACAGCAGATGGACGCTGCAGGACTTACAGCGCCATGCTGATATTGAGAAGACAACAGGGACAAGCTACACTTGCGTTAAGTTGCTGCAAAGTGGGTGCTTCATGCGCTAAGGCTGAAAAGTGAACACGTTACGAAACCTGTCGTGTGGATTTAGCGAGGAAGAGGGAGACAATATGCTTGCGAGAATAGTCGCCATAGATCATCGGCTCCCTCTGAGAGGTAAACTGTAATTTTCTGAGGGTCGCGAAAACAAAAGGGTCCAATTGTGTTTCGGTTGAAAAACTATAGTCACTATAACATTGTACTATTGATTACCTACAACAAAAATAATTACTTCTTTCAACCAGCAGCGTTAAAGCATGACACAATATGGCAGAGGTTGTAAGGTGCAATATTTGTGGTTTACTTATTCTAGGATTGAAGACAACTGTGTAGGTTGAAATGACATGTTTGCTGTCGCAATATTAGCACAAAAATACACGCTTTTACACAGTTTTCAATGTGACAACAAAAACAGTTGTCAGGATAATGCATCTCGTCAACATCAAAAAGTGAAATAATCCTAAAAACATGAATATTAAATATTAACTCTCAGAAGGTTAAATTATCCAAAACAGGACAACATTAAAGTTTAACTAGAAGTTTCTTTACAAAATTTTTCCTACACTTACGTTATGATGTTGGTCAGTACTACGGGTATGGAGACAAACTCATGAATCCATCGACCCTCCGTGTAAGCAGGGGACTGTTCAAGCTGTTGGAGGCTCTGTAATGGTCTTGGGCATTTGCAGTTGGAGTGATATGAGACGCCTGATACCTCTAGATACGACTATGACAGGTGACACGTGTATAAGCATCCTGTCTGATCACCTGCATCCATTCGTGTCCATTGTGAATTCCGACGGATTTCGGCAATTCCAGCAGGACAATTCGACACCCCACACGTCCATAATTGCTACAGAGTGGCTCCAGGAACACTCTTCCGAGTTTTAACACTTCCGCTGGCCCCATACTCCCCAGACATGAATATTATTGATGATATCTGGGACTCCTTGCAACATGCTGTTGAGAAGAGATCTCCATCCCCTCGTACTCTTCAATGCTTCTTTAAAAAAAAATATTCCACCAATAATATCACACATGATAACTACCACCTCATACATTAGTGGGTCTTAAGATCTACGATACACTCAATGATATCTAGCAGCATTTACTAATTCTAGTTTTAACCTTCTTACATGCTATAGGATTACAGGATGAGAGATGTTAGTTATTCAATGGGTAAGAACCATAGAATCTTTATTTCTCTTTACTCTAATCTAGCTATTCTAAGAAGCTACCTCCTGTAGCACTACAGGCGTGCCAGTGAATCTATAAACCTACTTTTTTGGCCATGCCCACCGAGGTAATCCCAGTGGGCGTGGCCTGGCACCGGGCTGGCCTTTAGAAAATCGCTGCAGGTACTGTTTAAGAGTATCCTAATCTACTTTCTACTTAAAAATTGCCTACCTACTAAGTCGTTATCGGTGTGCAGTTGTCATGTCCGAGATATTTCCGCACCTTCCCCCTGTTCCAAGACGTGGTGGATTCCTACCGTTACGGCGATTGGCCAGTCCACGCCCTGGCGGAATGGGATTGTTGGCAGTGTGTCATATAGTGATCAATAGTTCGTATATTTTCCCTACGATATTCCCGCAGGACCTTTGCCGATACCTCGCTGGCAAGACGGTTTATAATCTTGAATGTGGTCGGGTTCCTAATTAGGTGATAAGTGTCGTTATTTGGTAGCTGCTATCTTAGGTCAGTGGCTACATCATCGAAAATGGGACACTCGTAGACCACGTGATCCAGAGTGCCTATCTCAGTTCCGCACTCACACGAGGGGGTAGCCCTTTTCCCGAACCGGCAAAGATATGCCTGGTACGGTCCATGATCTGTGAGGAAGTGCAGCAGTCCCTTGCTAGGTTGAAAGAACGAAAGTTGGAGCCGTTCTTTAATGTTTCGCAGCAGCTGGTGAGTCCTTCCACCTGTTTCCTCTCTGTCCCAGAATTCCTGCCAGAGTTGTTCTCCTTTTCTTCTAATTGCAAACTTATTCCCCACCCGCACCCCCAAAATGTTTTCCGTTTTTTCTGCTTCCCTCTTCTTACCCAATACCAGCCCTCCTGTTCCCTCCAGGGGACGCACCCCCATGAGTATCAGTGGTGCCCCCCCCCCACCCCATGAAGATGTTCTGTATGCTGCAATGGTACGTAAAAGTATGTTGCGCTGCACTCTCCTCACAGCCATGGCAGGCGCGAGCTTCGTGAGCCTGTGTGCTCAGACTCTGGATCTGTAACCTACGATGGAGGTGAGAAGGGTGTTTTGGAATAGCTTTATGAGTTCTGGTGGAAGGTGAAATCTCCTGTGTCCTGTCAAGATGAGGTTGTTCGAAGCTTCTAATGACCTTTGAATTGACGCTTCGATATTCTTAACAAAGCTCCATCTCTCATCAATGATCATGCCCAAATACCGGGCCTCACGACGCCGAATTATTGGTGAGCCCCCGATCCTCACCATCGGATTTCTGCCCAATTGGCCTTTAAGTAATAGGTATGTTGACATGGAGGGTACCCGTGGTCTAGGGGTAGCGTCTTTGATTCATAATAAAAACGTCTTCGGTCCCGGGTTCGATCCCCGCCAATGCCTAAATTTTGATAAATAATCAGCATTGGCGGCCGAAGACTTCCGGCATAAGAAGTCAGCCTCATTCTGCCAACGGCCTTGTCAAAGAGGGCGGAGGAGCGGATAGAGGTTCAGGGCACTCTCTTGTCCTAGGGGTGGGAAATTGCCCCTAAAGGCGGAAGAATCAGCAATGATCAACGACATGAGGATGCAGAAGGCAATGGAAACCATTGCATTAAAGACACGTAACGTGTATCCACAGGACATGTGGCCTGTAATTGAAGAAGTGTCATGATGATCTCTCCATTGGCAAAAGATTCCAGAATAGTCCCCCATTCGGATCTCCGGGAGGGGACTGCCAAGGGGGAGGTTACCATGGGAAAAGATTGAATAATCAACGAAAGGATAACGTTCTACGAGTCGGGGCGTGAAATTTCAGAAGCTTGAACGTGGTAGGGAAACTAGAAAATCTGAAAAGGGAAATGCAAAGGCTCAATCTAGATATAGTAGGGGTCAGTGAAGTGAAATGGAAGGAAGACAAGGATTTCTGGTCAGATGAGTATCGGGTAATATCAACAGCAGCAGAAAATGATATAACAGGTGTAGGATTCGTTATGAATAGGAAGGTAGGGCAGAGGGTGTGTTACTGTGAACAGTTCAGTGACCGGGTTGTTCTAGTCAGAATCGACAGCAGATCAACACCGACAACGATAGTTCAGGTATACAGGCCGACGTCGCAAGCTGAAGATGAACAGATATAGAAAGTGTTTGAGGATATTGAAAGGGTAATGCAGTATGTAAAGGTGGACGAAAATCTAATAGTCATGGGCGACTGGAATGCAGTTGTAGGGGAAGGAGTAGAAGAAAAGGTTACAGGAGAATATGGGCCTGGGACAAGGATTGAAGGGGAGAAAGACTAATTGAGTTCTGTAACAAGTTTCAGCTAGTAATAGCGAATACCCTGTTCAAGAATCACAAGAGGAGGAGGTATACTTGGAAAAGGCCGGGAAATACGGGAAGATTTCAATTAGATTACATCATGGTCAGACAGAGATTCCGAAATCAGATACTGGATTGTAAGGCGTACCCAGGAGCAGATATAGACTCAGATCACAATATAGTAGTGATGAAGAGTAGGCTGAAGTTCAAGACATTAGTCAGGAAGAATCAATACGCAAAGAAGTGGGATACGGAAGTACTAACGAATGACGAGATACGTTTGAAGTTCTCTAACGCTATAGATACAGCAATAAGGAATAGCGCAGTAGGCAGTACAGTTGAAGAGAAATGGACATCTCTAAAACGGGCCATCACAGAAGTTGGGAAGGAAAACATAGGTACAAAGAAGGTAGCTGCGAAAAAACCATGGGTAACAGAAGAAATACTTCAGTTGATTGATGAAAGGAGGAAGTACAAACATGTTCCGGGAAAATCAGGAATACAGAAATACAAGTCGCTGAGGAATGAAATAAATAGGAAGTGTAGGGAAGCTAAGACGAAATGGCTGCAGGAAAAATGTGAAGACATCGAAAAAGATATGATTGTCGGAAGGAGAGACTCAGCATACAGGAAAGTCAAAACAACCTTTGGTGACATTAAAAGCAATGGTGGTAACATTAAGAGTGCAACGGGAATTCCACTGTTAAATGCAGAGGAGAGACCAGATAGGTGGAAAGAATTCATTGAAAGCCTCTATGAGGGTGAAGATTTGTCTGATGTGATAGAAGAAGAAACAGGAGTCGATTTAGAAGAGATAGGGGATCCAGTATTAGAATCGGAATTTAAAAGAGCTTTGGAGGACTTACGGTCAAATAAGGCAGAAGGGATAGATAACATTCCATCAGAATTTCTAAAATCGTTGGGGGAAGTGGCAACAAAACGACTATTCACGTTGGTGTGTAGAATGTATGAGTCTGGCGACATACCATCTGACTTTCGGAAAAGCATCATTCACACAATTCCGAAGACGGCTAGAGCTGACAAGTGCGAGAATTATCGCACAATCAGCTTAACAGCTCATGCATCGAAACTGCTTACAAGAATAATATACAGAAGAATGGAAAAGAAAATTGAGAATGCGCTAGGTGACGATCACTTTGGTTTTAGGAAAAGTAAAGGGACGAAAGAGGGCAATTCTGACGTTACGGCTAATAATGGAAGCAAGGCTAAAGGAAAATCAAGACACTTTCATAGGATTTGTTGACCTGGAAAAAGCGTTCGACAATACAAAATGGTGCAAGCTGTTCGAGATTCTGAAAAAAGTAGGGGTAAGCTATAGGGAGAGACGGGTCATATACAATATGTACAACAACCAAGAGGGAATAATAAGAGTGAACGGTCAAGAACGAAGTGCTCGTATTAAGAAGGGTGTAAGACAAGGCTGTAGCTTTTCGCCCCTACTCTTCAATCTGTACATCGAGGAAGCAATGATGGAAACAAAAGAAAGGTTCAGGAGTGGAATTAAAATACGAGGTGAAAGGATATCAATGATACGATTCGCTGATGACATTGCTATCCTGAGTGAAAGTGAAGAAGAATTAAATGATCTGCTGAACGGAATGAACAGTCTAACGAGTACACAATATGGTTTGAGAGTAAGTCGGAGAAAAACGAAGGTAATGAGAAGTAGTAGAAATGAGAACAGCGAGAAACTTAACATCAGGATTGATGGTCACGAAGTCAATGAAGTTAAGGAATTCTGCTACCTAGACAGTAAAATAACCAATGACGGACGGAGCAAGGAGGACATCAAAAGCAGACTCGCTATGGCAAAAAAGGCATTTCTGGCCAAGAGAAGTCTACTAATATCAAATACCGGCCTTAATTTGAGGAAGAAATTTCTGAGGATGTACGTCTGGAGTACAGCATTGTATGGTAGTGAAACAAGGACTGTGGGAAAACCGGAAAAGAAGAGAATCGAAGCATTTGAGATGTGGTGCTATAGACGAATGTTGAAAATTAGGTGGACTGATAAGGTAAGGAATGAGGAGGTTCTACGCAGAATCGGAGAGTAAAGGAATATGTGGAAAACACTGATAAGGAGAAGGGACAGGATGATAGGACATCTGCTAAGACATGAGGGAATGACTTCCATGGTACTAGAGGGAGCTGTAGAGGGCAAAAACTGAAGAGGAAGACAGAGATTGGAATACGTCAAGCAAATAACTGAGGACGTAGGTTGCAAGTGCTACTCTGAGATGAAGAGGTTAGCACAGGAAAGGAATTCGTGGCGGGCCGCATCAAACCAGTCAGTAGACTGATGACCAAAAAAAAAAAATGTTGACTTGTTGGGCGCTATTGTCATTTTTGTCCTGTGGCACCATTGTGTGAGTATGGTTACTGCCCTTTCGATCGTACGTTCCAGATCTTCGCGACTCCTGCCACCTACCACCAGGAGGAGGTCGTCTGCGTAGATTGCCGCCTCTAGCACATCAGCACTGCTCTCCAGACTCTCCAGAAGAGGCTCCTTGTTTAAGTCCCAAAAGAGCGGCCCCAGGACAGAGCCCTGTGGACACCCATTTGTAATCTTTTTACCAATTCTCCCGCTAGGGGACGATAGCCAGACCTCCTTTTCCATGCAATAGCTCCTGAGACAACCGTATAGCGGCCCTGGACACTCCCACAAATAGGAGAAGAGCGAAGGCCACCGCAGGTTGTCAAAGGCGCCACTGTTGTCTACCATGATGCCAACTATGTATTTGTGCGGGTACGACCCACAGACCTCGGCCGTCAGGGCAATTGCGTCAGACGCAGATCGCCCCGTCCGAAAACCGAAATTGCCTGTCGCTCATCCCACACAGCACTCGGTGTGCCGTCAGTCTGTTAGCTAGCAACCTCTCCAACAATTTACCCAACAGGTCCAACAAACAAATTGGTCTGTAGGACTTTACTTCCTTTGAGTCTTTATCCTGTCCTTTCTTGATGATAACCACATTAACCTGATTCCAGATGGAAGGAAACGTTCCGAGGCGCAGAGCCTCATTGTAAATTTTTGCTAGAGGTGTTACCAGTTGAAGAGCGAGATATTGCACCATTTCCGCAACAATTCCGTCTGGTTCTGGGGCCTTGCCTCTCTTTGATGATCTTATGTGCACCGCCACTTCCTCTTCAAAGAATGGGCAGACCATCGTGTTATTCCTATATTCTTTCTGCATTGCCTGCCTAATTAGGTGTTTGTATCTTCTTCGACTCTGTCATCAGGGAGCAGGGATCGGAGAAGGACCTCAGCAGTTTCCTGCCAAGACCCCGTCATCCGGTTCCCATCCCTGACGGTGTAGAGCACCATTGGCGACCGAATTTTCTCCCTTACTATCTTATAGGGAATGGCCCAGGGATCCATAGCCAATTGCTTTTGCACAATTTTAAAACCTGATTGTTCGTAGTTCTCTTAAGGATTTTAAAAAAAAAATCTTTATTCAAATTATTTTAATTATATAAATTAACCTACTACCTAAGTACATTAGTAGGTCCTATTTCTAACTATTACAATTGACAATCTGCAGCTTTTACTTTCTAGCACTACAGGTTAATACTATAATGCCTTCACCACTATGGGGACTATTCTACTGTTATTTACTGCGCATGTTGTTATGATTATAGGATTGAATTTTCTACTACTGTTAGACTTTGATACTACTTTTAACAAGTTACTATGACTACTCTACCTGCAGCGTCACAGGTGTGCCAAGACAAACAAACCTAATTTTGCTGGCCTCTCCCACTGAGCTAATCCCAGTGGGAGTGCCCCTGGCACTGGACTGGCCGATGACTTTGTCGCTGCAGTTCTATGCTAATCTAATTATCCTAATTCTGAGCCTATAACTAATCTATCTCTATATCTACTGTCATGATCGGTGCGTTGTCAAGTCCGGTGATGATGTACTACCCCCCTCCCCCCCCCCCCCAACCTAGTCCTAAAACATGGCGTGTTCCAGCCGTGAGGCGGCTGGCCAAGTCCTTGTCCTGGCGGAACAGGGAGGGTGTACGGAGTCTAAGTCTGGTGTTTATTCATTAATTGTTTCTCAGGTATTCTTTGAGGACTTTGCCTGAGATCGCATCTGCTAGTTTATTCAGGACATTAAATGTGTCCTCTTGCCTGAGCAGGTGGTGCGTGTCGTTGTTTGGTAGTTGTTCCCTAAATTGTTGTGCATTATCGTCGAAGAGGGGGGCACTCGTACACCACATGGTCTGGGGTGCCCTGCACTGCTCCTCAGTCACACGCTGGCGTGCCCCTCTTCCCAAACCGACACAGATATGTCGGGTAGGGTCCATGTCCAGTAAGAAAGTGCAGCAAGCCTCTAGTTGGTTTGATTTATGTACGTTTTAAGCGTTCCTCTATGTTTGGAAGCAGCTCATGTGTTCTTCGCCCTGTCTCATCGGTATTCCAAAGATCCTGCCATAATTCAATCCCCCTTCTTTTAATACTTTGTTTTTTCTCCTACGTATACCCCCATAATTTCTTCTATTTTTTCTCTTCTGTCCTTCTTTATCCAGTACCGGGTGGCCTGTTCCCTTATTTTTATGTCCAGTGGACATAACCCCATTAGTACTAAAAGTGCCCCTCCCGGAGTTGTTCTATATGCGCCTACTGAACGTAGAAGCATATTCCGCTGCACTGTTCTTACGGCCATGGCAGGCATGACCCTCGTGAGCCTCTGTGCCCAGACCGCTGACCCGTACCCTACGATAGATGTAAGAATGATATTGTGATACAATTGGATTAGATCAGGTGGGAGATGGAATCTTTTGTGTCCAGTTCCGATTAAGTTGTTTAGTACTGTTAATGATCTCTGTGTTACCGTGTCAATATGTGATGCATAGCTCCACCTCTCGTCGACGATTACACCTAGGTATCAGGCTTCACGGCGCCTAAGGATTTTTTATTTTTATTTTTTTTTTAAATCTTTATTCCAAATCTTAATATTATACAATTTTAACCCACTATCTTACAATTGCAGCTAATCTAAGTTATATTTAAGTAACTGGTTAGTATGTAAGCTACAGGATTAAGTGCAATGGGCAAGTTAGTTGATTTAATTATATATGAATTAGTTAACCTAACTATTGACTAGTTACTAATGCCTACAGCGTTACATATGTGTCAGCTAAAAGTATAAACCTACTTATAGAGCCTTGCTCATTGAGCTAAACCCAATGAGCGTGCCCCTGACACTGGGCAGGCCAAGATGTTGGTCGCTGCAGGTTCCTAGAAATAGTACCTAAAACTAAGTCCTACAACTAAACCTAACCTAAAGTCAAGTTCGGTGCATTGTCCATGATCGGTAAAGTTACACCCCACTCCCCCTAGGTCCCGAAAGGCGGCGGATTCCTGACTGAAGAAGGCGATATGGGAATAGGGTACAAGACTCTATAGGTGTTTAAATAATTCTCTCATTCTTGCTAGTTCAAGTCTCTTAGATATTCCTTTAAAACTTTTTGCAGTACCACGTTAGCCAGTTTGTTAATGATCTGAAAGGTGTCGTGTTGTCTTGTAAACTGTATGTGTCGTGGTGTGGCAGTTGGTCGCGTAACATTGAAGCTACATCATTGAAAATGGGGCATTCGTAGACGACATGGTCAGGAGTACCCTCCGGAGCACCACAGTCACACGCGGGTGTAGCCTTTTTCCCGAATCGATATAAATATGTCGGGTAGGGTCCATGTCCAGTGAGAAAGTGAATTAGTCCCCAGGTTGGTTCGAAGTATGTCATTCCCATCCGTTCCCTAATATCTGGAAGAAGATCAAAAGTTCTACGTCCGGTTTCTTCACCTTTCCAGGACTCTTGCCATAACTGGTCCCCTCTTAATCTGATCTCAACCCTGTTCCCAGCCCTGCTGCCTAAAATCTCCTCTGTTTTCTCTATTGTCCCCTTCTTTGCCCAATACCAAGCGGCCTGTTCCCGAATTTTGATGTCCAGGGGGCAGAGCCCCATTATGACTAACAGGGCTCCTCCCGGCGTCGTCCTGTATGCCCCCACTGATCTCACCATCATATTTCTCTGGACTCTTCTCAATGTCATGGCAGGCACCACCCTCGTGAGTCTGTGTGCCCAGACTCCCTAGCAGTAACCCACTATTGAGGTTAGTATACCATTGTAGTATAGATTGATGAGATGTGGTGGGAGATGAAATCTTTTGTGTCCAATGGAAATGAGGTTATTGAGTACTTGAAGGGCTCTTTGAGTTACGGTGTCAATGTGCCTTCCGAAGGACCACCTTTCATCAATGATATCAGGTATCGAGTCTCTCGTCGCCGGAGAACTGGTGAGCCCTCAGTCCTGACTGTTGGATTACGAACTAGCTGTCCTTTCAGAAGAAGGTATGTGGACTTGGCAGGTGAGATCTTCATCTTTGTGTTTCGGCACCAAAGTTGTAGTGTTTCTATTGCACTTTCTATCTTGGGCTCTATATCTTCCCGGCTACGGCCGCCGACCAGTAGGAGGAGGTCATCTGCGTAGGCTATCACCTCTAGCACTACATCACTTTGCTGTAATTTGTCTAGTAAGGGTTCCATATGGATATCCCAGAACAGGGGACCTAGTACGGAGCCCTGGGGACATCCTTTTGTGATAGTTTTTCTCACTCTTGTGCTAGGGGATGATAGCCAGACCTACCGATCCTCGCAATAGCTCCTCAGACACCCATATAGCGGCCCTGGATACTCCTTCTCACGTAAGCAGGAGAAGAGCGAAGGCCACCACAGGTTGTCGAAGGCGCCATTTATGTCTACCATGATGCTGACATCGTACTTGTACGTGGTAGAGCCACAGACCTCGGCCGCCAGGGCGATTGCATCAGATGCCGATCGCCCAGGCGTAAAGCCGAACTGCCTGTCGCTCATCCCACACAACACTCGGTGTGCAGCCAGTCTGGTAGCCAGTAGTCTTTCTAGAACCTTCCCAAGCAGATCGAGCAGGCAGATTGGTCTATAATATTTTATTTCTGCTGGGTCTTTATCGGGTCCTTTCTTGACTATTACTACATTTGCCCTCCTCCAGATTCGAGGGAACTTTTTCTGCCTGAGACATTCGTTGTAGAGGTGAGTTAATGGGGCAACTATCTGGGGGGCCAGGAATTGCACCACCTCTGTCACAATGCCGTCCGGCCCGGGAGCTCTCCCTCTCTTCAGGGATTTTATATGGGCAGCCACCTCCTCTTCAGAGAAGGGGTAGACTGCCGTTATATTTTCGTATTCACTGTTGTTTTCATCACGCAGCTGTCGTTGTTCGTCTGTCTCGGCATCAGCAGTGTCGTCAGGCAAGAGGGACTGGAGAAGGACCTCAACAGTCTCCTGCCAAGACTCCGTCATCCCGCCCCCGTACCTGACGGTCGACAGCTCCATAGGAGAGCAGATTTTCTCACGGACAAGCTTGTAGGGGACTCCTCATGGGTCTAAGGCTAGATAATTCAGGACAAAGTGTTCCCAGCTTTTTCATCTTACTTCGCGCAGTTCGTTTTGGAAGCTGTCTTTGGCTTCCCGGTACATCTGCAACCATCTTTGTCTTTCCAACCAGACGGCACTGCGCTGGTAGTGCCTCCTGAGCCTTCTGACAGATCGGCTGACCATGGTGACGAAGAGGCCGCCATGGCCTTCCTCCTAGTAGGTACAGCAGCTTTCACCGCTCGAGTTATTACATTCACCAGTTCCTCGGCTCTGTTGTCTACGTCAATGTCCAGATGTCTGTCACCTTCCGGCAGTGCAGGAATGTCGCGCTCCCTTGCAAGTCGTTCCCAATCGGCTCTTTTGTAGTTGTACTGCACCTCCCACCCCATGGCCCAGCGGCTCTCCTTGTCTCCTATAGTAAAGGTGATGAGATTATGATCGCTAGTGGTGGCGTTCTCTTCTACCCTCCATTGCTGAATAAGATTTGCTGCATTAGGCGTGGCCAGGGTCACATCGATATTTGTTCCTTGGCCACCTCCCGCCACGTAGGTCGGAGGGTTGCCCGGCTTGTTGGCCACCACTAGCTGCAAGGCCATGATGGCCTCTTCTGCCTGCTTTCCGTTTCGGTTCCTGGTGCCGCTGTACCATAGGGGGGATTTAGCATTTATGTCAGCAGTTACAATCGCTTTCCGCCCCCGCAACGCCGTGATAACTGTGGTAAGGTGTGCCAGGTGTCTCTCAATATCATCTCCATACTGAAAGTACATGTTAATGATGACGATTGCTCCCATTGGAGACTGCAGCTCCACGACGTTGCAGTGGCTGGTTGTGAATTGTGATAATACTGTGGCCCTTAGAAGTCTGTCAGTTATTATAATTGCCGATCTTGGGTCTTCCCCTCTGCTTACGATTTGCCAGGGCGGCTAAGGATTTATGGACAGCCCTGCGGGATTCATGGTGTCAATTCCATCTAGCACCACTGCAGACATCAGTCGCGTCCGTCACTTCTGCAGGCTCGCGGGGGCTCTACACGATATTAGACAGGTGTACCAGTTTCTTTGGCTCTTCAGTGCAGAACTGAAGCGAGATAGTAACTCCGCGTTCGTGTCACGTACCTGACACCGAAAATAATAATAGGAGCCTCGAACTCGCACAAGGCGTTCGCGGGGTGGTTGTGAGATTAACCCGAGAGGGACGGCTGTTTGCGACGGGAACAGTGTAAGCGGACTTACTCCCCGGCCCGTACTGTGAGCCACGAAAAGAAGGAGGTCCCGTGTGCGCGGGTAACGGCCGGCTGTTCCCACGTGCTACTAATGGGCTATAAAACCGCGAGGCCTCAGTACAAAGCGCGGCGGCGCTGCTTTGGGCCGGGATGCGCCAGCCGCCGATCAATGGGAGCCGCCGCTGCCGCCGCCGCAGCGTTACCGCTCCGCTGCCCCGCGAGACATCTGCGGCCGCAACAAGAAGAAGGAGGAGCAGAGAAGAGAAGGAGCCGGCGGGGCGGCGGCGCGGCGGGCCCAGATTGGCCGCCGCCATACAGGGAACGCCGTCACGCGTTACCTTTTTTAGGCGCCGACGTCCTCAGCTGTGGGCCCAGCTCGCTAAGCCGGCCACAATGCGCGCGCCATCTCCAGACGGCTCGCCGCGAAACAAAGCTCCGGGCGGCCATCGGCGCCGCACAAAAGATGCTGCGCCGCTCCGCGCGATCCCCAAATTGCGAGCAGGCCCGCGTCATAATGGCGTGTCCGGCGCCCGCCGAGCTGGGGGGTCCCGACTCCTCTGCCCGCAGCCTCTCCACCTGGTGACCCGGGCCAAGAGAGAACCTACCGTCCCAAAGGCCAGCAGCCCACAGTACTCATCCTTCCAGTGCGACAACGTCGGAAATGTCAAGTTATACGTCTCCTTTAAAGTCAGTACTGTCATTAGACTGGATTTTTTTTTCCGGCCGATTTGGCCGTGCGGTCCTAGCCGCTGCAGTCTGGAACTGCGAGACCGCTATGGTCGCAGGTTCGAATCCTGCCTCGGGCATGGATGTGTGTGATGTCCTTAGGTTAGTTAGGTTTAACTAGTTCTAAGTTCTAGAGGACTAATGACCTCAGAAGTTGTGTCCCATAGTGCTCAGAGCCATTTAGACTGTTTTTTTTAATTATTTGCAGTCCTACACTTACACGATCATGATTTCGGCTTTAAATTGCAAAACACTCACGCGAATTCCTTACAGACGAATGGAAAAACTGGTAGAAGCCGACCTTGGGGAAGATCAGTTTGGATTCCGTAGAAATGTTGGAACACGTGAGGCAATACTGACCCTACGGCTTATCTTAGAAGAAAGACTAAGGAAAGGCAAACCTACGTTTCTAGCATTTGTAGACTTAGAGAAAGCTTTTGACAATGTTGACTGGAATACTCTCTTTCAAATTCTGAAGGTGGCAGGGGTAAAATACAGGGAGCGAAACGCTATTTACAATTTGTACAGAAGCCAGATGGTAGTTATAAGAGTCGAGGGACACGAAAGGGAAGCAGTGGTTGGGAAGGGAGTGAGACAAGGTTGTAGACTCTCCCCGATGCTATTAAATCTGTATATTGAGCAAGCAGTAAAGGAAACAAAAGAAAAGTTCGGAGTAGGAATTAAAATCCATGGAGAAGAAATAAAAACTTTGAGGTTCGCCGATGACATTGTAACTCTGTCAGGGACAGCAAAGGACTTGGAAGAGCAGTTGAACGGAAAGGACAGTGTCTTGAAAGGAGGGTATAAGATGATCATCAACAAAAGCAAAACGTGGATAAGGGAATGTAGTCGAATTAAGTCGGGTGATGCTGAGGCAATTAGATTAGGAAGTGACACACTTAAAGTAGTAAAGGAGTTTTGCTATTTGGGGAGCAAAGTAACTGATGATGATCGAAGTAGAGAGGATATAAAATGTAGACTGGCAGTGGCAAGGAAAGCGTTTCTGAAGAAGAGAAATTTGTTAACATCGAGTACTGATTTGTCAGGAAGTCGTTTCTGAAAGTATTTTTATGGAGTGTAGCCATGTATGGAAGTGAAACATGGACGATAAATAGTTTAGACGAGAAGAGAATAGAAGCTTTCGAAATGTGGTGCTACAGAAGAATGCTGAAGATTAGATGGGCAGATCACGTAACTAATGAGGAGGTATTGAACAGAATTGGGGAGAAGAGGAGTTTATGGCACAACTTGACTAGAAGAAGGGATCGGTTGGTAGGACATGTTCTGAGGCATCAAGGGATCACAAATTTAGTATTGGAGGGCAGCGTGGAGGGTAAAAATCGTAGAGGGAGACCAAGAGATGAATACACTAAGCAGATTCAGAAGGATGTAGGCTGCAGTAGGTACTGGGATATGAAGAAGCTTGCACAGGATAGAGTATCATGGAGAGCTGCATCAAACCAGTCTCAGGACTGAAGACCACAACAACAACAACAACAACAACAGTGCCATTACCAACTGTTTTAATGTTATACAGTGCCTAAGATGGCATACTGTCGTATTTAAAATACACTATTAGACACATTGTCTGAGGGTCAATATTTCTGGTAAAAGTGATAAAATAGTAGGCTTTTACCAGAAATATTGACCCTTAGACAATGTGTCTAATAGTGTATTTTAAGTACGACAGTATGCCATCTTAGGCACTGTATGACATTAAAACACCCGATAATGGCACTTTAAAAACGAAATCATGATCGTGTAAAAGTAACACTGCAAATAAAAAAAAACAGCCTTATGGCGGTACTGAGTTTGAAGAAATATATTATGACTGTGGCCCCATATTATGAAAAATTATGAAAAATTTATAAAGGTTTACAGTTTCTTTTGTTCTGCTTTTTGTCAGTCTTCTGCGTTGTTACCTCCAACTTACTTAGTGGGACTTCGTTCGGCTTCTGCAGGTCAGTACATGTTAAATGAACTGTGAAACACGTATGTAACGCAGCAGCGATGGCGAGGCATTGTAGCATCTGTGACCAGAGAGTATGCGCTTGACCGCGCGAGTGTTGCGAGCGGTTCTCAGTCAGTAGTAGTCTTTGCGAGTTAGTTGTCGCTATGCAGAGTAGCAGTCAGTCAGTCGTTGCGAGTCTGTAGCTCTGTCTAGTTGAGAGCAGTACTCAGTCTGTAGTCGTCATGCAGAGCGGTCGGTCAGTAGTAGCAGCCCAGTGCGGTTGTGTGATGTAGGCGGTCGGCAACAATGGTCAAGATGAGGAATAAGGTATACTGTTAATTAATATAATCATTAGATAATGAAAAATTTTATTTATTGTAATTATTCTCCAACAAGTCTCCCAATAATAATTTTTTATTTCAAAAGCATTTTTTCAAAAGTTTAATTTTTTTTGAACTAAAGATCTCGTTGCACTTCCCATTTCATTCCACTTCTTTTTGAAGAAAAATTTCACTAGAATTACAAAAAAAAGGAGAATATTATTATTTGCAATGTAGTTCCTCCAAGTGGTGAGCAACAACAAGAGCAGATATGTGACATCCATTTATTCTGAGGTAAGACTTTAATTCTGATTGTTTTTACACAGGGCCAAAAACCGATATTTCGGTTTAATTGAATTTTCTTGTCACTGAATGGACTTTAATTTTTTGAAGGATTTATAATTGAGTCAGATTGCGGATTTCACATTTGTTGCCATTGTCAGTACATTTGATTGTATGCAGGTTACGCATAGAGCCATGTCCATCAGCATTTCTAATTAGTATCGTTATTTTCTTTTAAAAATTTTTGTGGGGAGGTTACACTTGGCTCCCCATTTCTATTAAGTATTGCTGTATTTTCTTTCAAAAAATTGCGGTGGGGAGGTTACACTTGGCGACACCCAGTCCAGGATCGTATTTCGTTGAGAGTCTTTTGAGCGACAGTCAGATATCTGCTCTTATTTGCTTAGATAATTAGGATTTGGCGCAACGCTTTTAATAATATTGTGACTTTCTTTCTACAGGTCAACGGCAATTTGCTGCTTTGTTGTATTTGTGTGTTGCTTTTGCATTGTGCTTATTTGCTTTGTGAAAAATTTTGACTATTGTAAAAATGCCGCGAAAGACTGTGAATAGTGTATCGCGAAGTATTGTGAATGAAATTACCGACTTAAACAACGTGACCGATAGTAATTGTGATACGCAACGTAATGATGACAATCCTGCGTTCACTAACAATCAGTGCATTCCAACCACTAATGATGACTTTCACCTTAATGATGAACAAACGAACTCAATTGTCTCGTCTGTTAACTTGACGACAATTGATGACGCAGAATGCTCTATGGTAATGAGCGCTGTAGAGCTTAACACACCCGATTTGGAAAATTCAAGTAATGTACAGTCAAATCTGTCTAATGAAAATGAACAGATCACACAAAGTAGGACAGATGTATTTAATTCCGAAACAATGACTGATAGTATACATTTGACTGACAAACCTTTTTGTAAATTTCAGAATGACCAAATGGTTACAGAAAGTGAAACAATTCCAGATCCACTATTGAACAGTACAGATAATAGAAATGGTAATTTTGGCTCGGATCCAATTATGGCAATACTGATACAACTTAGGGAAGATAATAAACAACAGAGTGAAAATTTCAAACAACTTAGGGAAGATAACAGACAGCTTAGTGAACAAATTAGAGACGTTGCCGCGCAGTGCCATGACACTAAGGAACAATTGCGCGTGGAAATTGAGGCTTGTTCTCAAAAATATAGCGAAGAAATTAAGTCTGTTGCGCAAGAATTAAGAGAAATGCAAACAGCCGCAACAGAAACACTCAGAGACGAAATTAGCGGAGTCGCTAAACAATGCTCTGAAAAAGCTGCACAATTACGGGACGAGTTTAAAGCAATGACGGTAGAACTTTCGCGCACTATGGACGCAAAGATAGACGCGAAATTCGAACAGCAGAACACTCAGATTAACGAGCGCTTTAGTCAGCACATACAGAACAGTGATACGCGTTTCCGCAGATTTATTCAAGATCAAAACAAAGTAAAACGACAAGTCATGGAAACAATCACTGCACAGAGACAAGAGGACAAACGTAAAATATTCGCGAAAGCGAAGACGTATGTAGACAATAATATTACTACAGTGTCCGACAAAATTAATACCATAGAACAATTGAACGCGGAATTACGGGATGAAATTTCTGATCTTAAAGCAAAAACGGATACACACACAGTAAATATTCAAACAGTGACAGATAGATTCGAACAACTAGATCTAACACAGGATTGCGATGTCATCAAAGCTGATGTTAAAAAACTGAGCGAAACTACGCGCAAGTTGCAAAAACAGATTAATGCGTCTGATTCTAAAACCGATGATCAGGTTAAAATACTGACTGAAAAATGTGATGAATTGGCCAGTCGTATTGATGTTATCGAAAATACTAATGACAATAAATCAGACGATACTGCACCGGTTTCTTTTATCCAAACACCTGAATTTCAAAATTTACAGCTGACAATTAATGAAATCGATTCATCTAACAACACGTTACGTCGGAAGTTATCAAATTTACAACAAGAAGTAACAGAAATGAAAAACACTTCTGTTAATAATACACAACAGACGCCACTTTATGAACATGTGTCAGAGTCACGCAGCGTGTATAATGTGAATAATTTACAGAGACTACGCGAAGTAAAATCCGAAAAGCCACGCGACTTAAAATCTGAAAAGTTACGCAACTTGAAATCCGAAATGACACAGACGAACAGATTCACACACAAACCTGAACGTGTTATCAAACTGAGTGACGAGAACGTAGATTTCGAGCAATTTGCATTTGTAAGCAAATGTAAAGAATTTAATAATGACAGAACACAGATACACGATTTGCACTGTATACGACAATTTATCTTTGTACATTCACCGCTATTATCGGTAATGGAGAAACTAGCTTTGAACCAGATGCGACAATTTATTTTTGTATTTACAACAGCATTGCCTGTAATGAAGAAATTTGAATTAGCACGAATACAACAATTTGCCTTTGAAATTTTACCGCTATTGCCTGTAACACAAAAGCTAAAATTTATTTGCAGTGCGTAAATGACCTCAGGGGATTCATTACGCTTTAATGAATATGTGCCGTAGCGAGCATAGGGCCCCGAGCTGTAGTAGTGCTGTTTCATCTTTAGTTTTCTGCACTGCTGCCTTTTCTTCTACTATCCTTTATATCTATCCAAACTGCTCTTTAACTATTGCTCTACCTAGTATTAAGAAACGTATGTAATGAAAACCGGATACGACAAATCTTTTACCGAATGTGACAATTTTCAGTAGGCACTCCAGTACCGCCGTAATTTTAATTACAGATAAAATCGTAATCATCAGTATGTATAAAATTTTGAGCAGTCGGAACCATATTTTTGTAACAATAGATGTTTTTCACCACAATAGCATGAAAGTCAGCCGCTTAGCATACCTAACCAACAATGCAGTCTACAAGGTCAACCAAACTTTAATGTTTCGCCGCGTGCATGTATAGTCTCAGCGCCAACAAATAGTAACGCATGGCAGCAAAGAAATAACTACGTACAGACAACACTTCATTTCAATTCGTATCGCAATGCGCAGTATAGAAATTACTATCATGACAGACGTAAAAATAACGAGCACAATTTTCAGCGTACATTTAATAGCAGTCGATCTTTTCAGCAGTAAGAACATCAGCAACAACACATTATCATGAATGATCCAGACAATAGGTGTCATCGATAGCGTAATACGTCAGTAAGAAATAAAAGAACAGTTCATATAGTGGATATGCCACAACATTCTCCCGTAAATAATAACACGTACGATAGATTTTAACCAGATACAGCACAGATTGCATATTACAGAAACGCAAACATTACTTTTGACACGCAGAATTTTGTTCACGAGAATGTTATTTGAAACATGCTTTGTTGAATGCACCACTATTATCGCACCCAGATCTTACTAGAAATTTTTCCATTGCCACCGACAGTTCCAACACCGCTTTAGGCGTACACATTTTCCAGGAAATAGAAGAAGATGGTTCAATAGTAATTAAAAACATCGCATTTGCAAGTCGCATTTTGTCACCTGCTGAACGAAATTATTCCGTCACAGAACTTGAAACATTATGTGTTGTATGGGCTTTCACGAGATTTAGGCACTTTCTTTACGGCAGACATACCACCGTCTACACAGACCATAGAGCGATACAATTTTTACTTTCAGCTAAATTCACTCACGACAGGTTAAGCAGATGGAAACTATATTTACAGGAATTTAATTTTACAATAGTTCACATTCCCGGTACGCAAAATGTTATAGCAGACGCACTATCGCGTTCTCTCAGTAACAATCAGCAAGACGTAGCAACCAACTTCTGCAAAGCAAATTTCAGTGTCATGTACATTCAGCAAGTTGCATTTGAAAATTTTATTTCATCGTCATTACAGGACATAGCACAAGAACAAAACAAAGACAATGTGTGGAAAGAAATTAAACAGCTTTGGCAAGATAAGAATAATGTTACGATTAGAAACCACTACACTGTACGCAATGACATTCTGTTTCGCCGCTCTCATCCTGACAGCAACATTTGGTTATTATGCATTCCTGACGAACTGGTTAACAAACTAATTTGGTACACTCATTTAAGTTACGCACATTACGGAGCACGAAAATGTTTTCTTATACTGAGACAGAACTGTTATTTTACCAACATGGAAAAACGTATACGACGAGTTTTAGCGTCTTGTAAAATTTGCCAGAAAGCTAAATCAGACACCACTTCACATATTCCTCCTTTATATCCCATTATACCTGTGAAATTAAGACACATGGCCGCAGTAGATATTTTTGGTCCGATTCCGAGAACTAACAGAGGTTTTTGCTACATCTTTGTCGCTGTTGAGCTCACTTCAAAATTTGTTACTTTCACTCCATTACGCAAAGCTACTGCTAAAACTGTTTCGAAAGCATTTGTAAAACATTTTCTATTTCATGTAGGGCATGTAATGAAAGTAATTTCTGATAATGGATCTCAATTTCGTAGTAGTGTATGGACACGCATGTTACGAGCTAGAAACATTTCTCCGATCTATATATCCAAGTACCACGCTTCTTCGAACCCTTGTGAAAGATTAATGAAGGAAATTGGTAAGCTGTGCAGAATATACTGCCACAAAAGACATATTGATTGGGATACACACATACTCTCATTCCAAGATGTAATTAATTCCATTCCAAATGAATCCACTATGCTATCTCCGACTGTTATACTGAAAAACGTTGAACCACCGAACAAAATTAAAGAATTAATAGAATTCCCCAAAAATCGTCGCCTACGACACCACGAAATAATTGACATTGCGCTGAACAACATCAAACGTGCCGCAGAGCGCCGGAGAAGACAGCAAAAACAGGTTTGTACACGCCGCGACTTTCACGTTGGACAGAAGATATTAGTACGTACACACTATTTATCCAGCAAATTAAAAGGTAAGTGCAGTAAATTTGAACTTCTATACGCAGGTCCGTATCGGATTCGCAGCATCCCTCACCCCAATGTTGTACACGTCGAAACTTTGAGAACCAGAAAATCGAAAGGCAATCACCATATCTCAAACATTAAACCGTTTATTGAGTGAAACCACTGTATGATTCAACACACTATGATGCCATTTACTAATGCAATTAATTCACCTGACTAATTATTGATGATTATCGTATTTTTTTCTTGGCAAGTGCCCGGCAAGGTAAGGTTAGCAGGTCGCTCTTCTTGTCGTTACACATCAGACCGTGCATATTTTTCCAGATGAATTTACACATTTACGACTATTTCTGCAATTATATTTATGTGACTACTTATTGATGATTATCGTATTTTTTTTTCTTGGCAAGTGCCCGGCAAGGTAAGGTTAGCAGGTCGCTTTTCTTGTCGTTACACATCAGACCGTGCACATTTTCCATTTTTTGTGTATATGATTGTACTCCAGTTTTGTTTGTATGCACTATGAAATAGTTAAGATATAACACACACCAGTCGACTTTGACATTTTTTTTTTTTGCCTTATGACATCTCAACATCGTGACTGTTTCACATTTTTTTTTGCTACTGCATTGTATTATTCTGTGTACATTTTTTCGCATCCGAACACTGTCAATGTCTTGGACATATTACGTTTTCTGTCATGTTATGCTGTATGGTTAATTGTGTCACCATAAACCAGTCATTATTTAGTGGGTATAGGATTTAAATGCAAGACATTAATCTTTGTTCATCAATTTCAGAAAGGAATAATGATTCTAAGAAATAAATTTAACATAAATGGGAATTTCACCTACGGAATAAACGAAAGGAGATGCAATAACTTTATGAGGAAGAGTAAAGGGATCAGGATTAACAAGCATTAACAAGACTATACTATACTCATCACAGAATAGCAGTCTTAACTAATTTTTTCTTTCAGAATACAAGGTGATTGATGCAGGCTGTCAGACTGAACTACACATCTTAGTTTTAGTGATGAAATATGCTAGAGATAAGGAATAGTTATGTAATGAGTAATGAAGTGATTTTTTGCAGATGATAATGAATACTGATGAATAATGATGAAGGAAATGGTATTATGAATAATGAAGTTTTTCTTTACAGGTGATGATAATGGTGAAGTTATGATGATATGGATAATGAAGTTTTTTTCTTTATGCTACGTAGTTATTTAAGTATTTGTTGCGGTTTGCTTTGACAGCAGGTGTTACATTGCATAGTAGGATGACGGAAAGTTTTGGAAAGGACAGCTATGGAACACATTTTATACACATTTCACTACTTGTTAATTCGAAGTTCACTACTTTTCAGCATAGTGTGCGTTTCTTCTTTCAGGTCAATAATCCGTTTTTGTATTTTTTCCAGGAGAAGTTTTTCATGACACTTACTAAACCTGTTACTTATTATACCTGTTCTAGTACTTGCATTTTTATATTTTTTACCCATTTGTGTTTATCATTTATAAATGTGATCACATGTACTGCCCTGTTACATAATCTTGCTACAGCTGACTCATGACGAATGACGTTACCTATCCTCATTTGCAGCAATAGGTCAAAAGCAAAAAGTATTATGCCTCAGCAATTAATTATCGATCCCAACGCAATGCATTGCTACCAAAAAAAATGTATTACCAGTCCCACATAATGTCACTAGTTTATGATAATTCTGAATAATACTGATCAACTCTGAGTAGCATGTCACTCGAGTAATGACCTCTTAATGAGACTATATTCAAAATAATGCTTTGTCACTAGCTAATAACTGCCACTGTTTATTGTAATGCCTGTGATTACTAATGATTTGACTGTAATTAACTGATTTTTAATAATGACTTTGTAATGATCTGAATAATACTGAATGATGAACTATGTTTTATTCTATTCAATACTTGATGGCCACTGAGTGCCAATAATTAATGTCAATCAACGAAATTGTTATTAATTATGCCATTAATTAACTCTTGTTTTCAATGTTCATACTTTGTAATTGGAAATAAATGTGATTGTTTAATAATGCTTTGTAATTAGAAGAAGGCTAATGATTCTTAATAGATTGGAATGACAAATGATTAATTAACTGTAATTAGGAGAAGGTTAATGATTCTTAATTATACTCTGTAACTGAAAAGAATGCGATTATTTCATAATATTTTGTAACCAGGAAAAGAAGGCTACTGATTCTATGTAAAACAATTAATGAACATTTTTCTGTAATACTACATACTTGGTACAGAAATGTTCAATAACTGGGCTATGAATGCCACGAACTATCAATGAAGACTGTAATTGTCAATATTATGTGACTTGATGTCCTTCACCTCATAAGCTGACTACCCTGAATTACTGCAATGTCCATTTGTCCTGTTTATCCCAGTGATCATGGAGCACCATATTTGGTTTTGCACTAATTCTACGTTGGTGTGCCTTGTAAGAGTGTGGTGTTGACACGACATGCTGTCCACCACCATGAGCGATGAAGACATTATTATGGTCCCACTGTTTGGTGTACCTAATGTACTGCCAAAATGAAAACATGGAACATTACTACGACAGTTCAGTGTCTTGGCTACACTGATAAATTCTGATGGGAAAAGAACTTCAAGTTGTGTCACTTGGTGTTGTACTACTGTGGAAAGATATGGACTTTCAGAGCAGCTGTGTGCAATCTAAAGTGCTACAACCATGATGCAATCCTTCCCTTTCCTATCCTGATTCTTGTCACATAAAGAAAAAATTTTTTTTTGGTAACATCATTTATGTTCATAGGTTATACATTTTTCGATTCGCTAAACTCCAGTGTGAGTACACTTATGTCACTGGTCGACATGATGTTTGCCATTATGTTTATTTGTTGTGAAAATACTAAAGACATTTTTCAGTGCATGTGCACTTTGGACATGAATTTTTTTTTTTTGCCATTATGTTTATTTGTTGTGAAAATGCTAAAGACATTTTTCAGTGCATGTACACTTGTCAACATAATATTTTTTGCCAGTCTGTTTATTTGTTCTGAATATGCTAAAGAATTTTTTCAGTGCCTGTGCACTTGGTTATCTGTCAAATAATTTGTATATACTTTTCTGATTTGCTACTATGTTTTGTACTCACATTTTGTCTTTGTCTGATATATTTTGTACTTAGTGCGTGTGCACAACATTTACTTTATGTACTACATCTAATTATTCTTGCCAGTCTGTTTATTTGTTCTGCATATGCTAAAGAATTTTTTCAGTGCCTGTGCACTTTATCTGTCAAAAAGTTTGTATATACTTTTTTCTGATTTGCTACTATGTTTAGTATTCACATTTTGTCCTTGTCTGATATATTTTGTACTTAGTGCGTGTGCACAACATTTAAATATTTTGTAAGTTGTAGGATTTTGTTAATTAAAGAAAAATTTTGCCGCGCTTGGCAAGTCCAAATGACTCACCATCGCTGCCAAATTTTTGCCCCCCGAGTGGAGGGTTATGAAACACGTATGTAACGCAGCAGCGATGGCGAGGCATTGTAGCATCTGTGACCAGAGAGTATGCGCTTGACCGCGCGAGTGTTGCGAGCGGTTCTCAGTCAGTAGTAGTCTTTGCGAGTTAGTTGTCGCTATGCAGAGTAGCAGTCAGTCAGTCGTTGCGAGTCTGTAGCTCTGTCTAGTTGAGAGCAGTACTCAGTCTGTAGTCGTCATGCAGAGCGGTCGGTCAGTAGTAGCAGCCCAGTGCGGTTGTGTGATGTAGGCGGTCGGCAACAATGGTCAAGATGAGGAATAAGGTATACTGTTAATTAATATAATCATTAGATAATGAAAAATTTTATTTATTGTAATTATTCTCCAACAAGTCTCCCAATAATAATTTTTTATTTCAAAAGCATTTTTTCAAAAGTTTAATTTTTTTTGAACTAAAGATCTCGTTGCACTTCCCATTTCATTCCACTTCTTTTTGAAGAAAAATTTCACTAGAATTACAAAAAAAAGGAGAATATTATTATTTGCAATGTAGTTCCTCCAAGTGGTGAGCAACAACAAGAGCAGATATGTGACATCCATTTATTCTGAGGTAAGACTTTAATTCTGATTGTTTTTACACAGGGCCAAAAACCGATATTTCGGTTTAATTGAATTTTCTTGTCACTGAATGGACTTTAATTTTTTGAAGGATTTATAATTGAGTCAGATTGCGGATTTCACATTTGTTGCCATTGTCAGTACATTTGATTGTATGCAGGTTACGCATAGAGCCATGTCCATCAGCATTTCTAATTAGTATCGTTATTTTCTTTTAAAAATTTTTGTGGGGAGGTTACACTTGGCTCCCCATTTCTATTAAGTATTGCTGTATTTTCTTTCAAAAAATTGCGGTGGGGAGGTTACAACTGTCATTCCCCTTTCCAACCTCTTTTCTGTGAGTTGTTCAAGAATGAATACTCCAGCTTTACATGAACGTCCCACTCTAACCCGATTTTTCTCCTCCAACTCCGTTATTTGTGCATCTGTGTTATTTTTCATTACTTTACTGTACAATTGCGCTAGTGTAAAATTTTGGTAACAGCTGTAGATATGTTCAGGCAATAAGAAACTTTTATGTGGGTTGCATCAGTATGGTTAAAGGAGGTATCGAAGTTCTGTTGTTTATGGTTGTGACGAAGTGCTAGAAGAGATAGAGAAGATCCAACGTAGAGCAGCACGCTTCGTTACAGGATCATTTAGTAATCGCGAAAGCGTTACGGAGATGATAGATAAACTCCAGTGGAAGACTCTGCAGGAGAGAAGCTCAGTTGCTCGGTACGCTTTTGTTGAACTTTCGAGAACATACTTTCACCGAGGAGTCAACCAGTATATTGCTCCCTCCTACGTATATCTCGCGAAGAGACCATGAGGACAAAATCAGAGAGAATAGAGCCCGCACAGAGGCATACCGACAATCTTTCTTTCCACGAACAATACGAGACTGGAATAGAAGGGAGAACCGATAGAGGTACTCAAAGTACCCTCCGCCACACACCGTCAGGTGGCTTGCGGAGTGTGGATGTAGATGTATAACTTAGAGGCTGGGAGGTCAAGGTGTAAATTTACCTTACTGCAATCTTCATAAGGCCGTTGGGCTTTGTGTCCTTTGGCCCTTATAGCACATAGGTGAAAGTTGAGATGGATAGTTACTGTGGGACTTCGATAATGACTCAGGAGCTACTGATCCAGCATATTCTAGGTAACGTGACGTGGGTGCAGGGCTTCTATTTTGACGTTGAACTTGCTTGTGTGTTGGACGATCCTTTCCCAGATGGTTGTTTGGGTGAACTCTTCATGTACAGGGCGACAATTATTGAACTAGATGAAATGAAATAGTCATAGCTTCTGCGTTGTTTGCATTAGGACGTTCAAACTGCACGATTGGCCGCAGGGCATGATGGGAATTAGTATACGCGTGCATGGTTTGGTTTAGCGACGAAGATACTTTCATTTGGATGGTTTGTCAATAAGCAAAATTGGCGCCTTTGGGTTACTGAGCATCCGCATTTCGCGACAGAGAAGTCTCTTCACCCTCAATGGGTGACTGTAGTGTGCACTGTCCTGTCATGGAATAATCGGAGAGATATTCATTGATGGCACAGTGACTACCGAACAATACATGAAGATTTTGGAAGGTGATTTTATCCCCATTATTCAAAGTGACCCTGATTTCGATGATATGTGGTTCATGCAAGACTGACTTCATCGAAGCAGGAAACTGTTTGATGTTCTGGAAGAGTACTTTGGGGATGGGGTACGCAGTGGCCACTGGCATGGGCTTCGATTGGCCGCCATATTGTCCAGATATGAACACTTGCGACTCCTTTTCTTGGGTTTATATTAAAGGCAAGGTGTACTGCAATCACCCCAAAACCACTGCTGAGATGAAAACAGCCATTCAGAAGCACTGATATTCCGACAGTTCAATGGGTCATGCAGAATTTCGCTATTAGTCTGTGCCACATCATCGCCAATGATGGCAGGAATAGCGAACACACAATAAACTAAAACCGAATGTCTGTAGTGACGTTTACATGTCGAATAAAGCGTGCGCACGCCGTAGTGTGTAACTAATTCACTTTTTTTAACACTTGTCACCCCGTAGGTGGCGCAGAGTTGCCCACCTGCCCCCTCCCCACCCCCCCACCCCCCACCCCCCCCACCCTCCAAGACTGAATGGGCGACATCGATTTCGCAAAGCCTGGATGGTTTTCAAACTAGAGGGGCTGATTCTTCCTCAGTTGGAACAACCATATGAAATAGCGGGGAGGACTTTTGTTCTGTAAAGACGAAGTTTCGTATTGATGTTCATCTACGAGCTGGCCAGCATGGGGGTATAGTTGGCGAATGAGTTTCAAAATCTTTATCCTCTTATACTGTACATGAAGTTTAAAAAGTAACTTATTGTGGAATATGACCCCGAGATACTTGATCCGATTGCTCCATAGGATTTCCTGTTGGTGAAGAATCAGCCTGGAAATTCGGGCGGCGAGAGGTAAATATTACCGCTTTCCTCCTGTGCGTTTCTAGTAATTGTATTTTCCTTGGCCCAGTCTTCTACCGCCGTGAGTTGGCGTTGCAGGCGAGCGATGATCGCTTTGACCTTGTGGCTACTTGTGAGTAAGGCCGTATCGTCCGCGAATTGGGTGAGCACCACCCGAGGCACTAGTGGAATATCATTCACTTAGATGAGAGAGTAGTAGAGACAACACAGACAACAATTTCCCAAAAATCTTCATAAATACGGGTGCTCGTTACCAGCGATTTCATTTAACGCATACTTAGAAGAATTTTGCAAAATTGTAAGAGGAAATTTCATTGAATGCGAACCCTCGTATGACAAGTAATACTGTATACTTTATTCTTCACCAATGGCCAGGCCCGGCTGCTATTAAGAACAATAATCAAAATGCAGCCTGACAATAAACATAAAAATAACGCAGTACGTCGTAGTATGTGAAGATGAACTGGAAGACTTGGATGTACAATGCTGAAAATTAAAAAAAAAGGCCGTTCATTTAAATACGAGGGCGTCACTTTTGTAACGACTACAGGGAGCAAAAAAGGTATTGGAAACAAAAGTGGGCAAGAAAAAAGAGTAAGTGGCCAACTTAACACCTTGCTGTATAGTGTAAAAAGGTCTTACTGTAGGTAAAAAGGTCTTACTGTACAAGTCGATCGAAGAGAGTATCGCCACTTACGGAGCTGAAGTATGGGAGCCTGCCAAAAAGCAGCAAACTTAATTGACGTATCGTGAGATGGGTTTCTAGCAAAAAAGCTGTCGCATCTCCAGACTAGAGTAAGTCAGAAACGGAAGAATACCGGAAATTGCAGGAGATAAAGACACTATTCTCGTGGCCATAGATAGCAAAATATTAAATTGGTATGGCCACCTCCAACGAATTAATGATAACTGATTCTATGAATGGACGCTAACTGAGCAAAGGAAACGTGACAAACCACCTAGAAGATGGATACAAGATGTCAAAGATGCAATGATTTGAAGGGGCTTTCGGGTATAAGATTGGACAGCTAAAAATCTATGGAAGTTGAGAAGCAGAAGACGACGACCGTCGCAAAAAGCTACAGGTATATCAGTATTTTGACTGGACTGATAAGACCCACCACGAATTCGTCTCCTATGGCGCCCTATCCACTTCACAATTCCACTTGCACCCCATGTCCTCAATTATTTGCTGGATGTATTCTAATCTCTGTCTTCCCTTGTAGTCTTTACCCTTTACAGCTTCCTCTTGTACCACGGCAGTTATTCCTGATGTCTTAACACACGTCCTATCACTCTATCCCGTCTTCTGGCCAATATTTCCACGTGTTACTCTTCTCGACCATTCTGCGATGAACTCCTCATCCCTTATGTCAGTCCACCTAATTTCCAAGATTCTTCCATGGCTCCACATCTAAAATGCTTCGATTCCGTTCTTATCCGATTTTACCACAGTCCATGATTCATTATTCATACGGTACCCCGCTCCAGATGTACATTCTCACACATTTCTTCCTCAAATGAAAACCAAAGTTTAACAGTAGCAAACTTCTTTTGGTCAGGAATGCCATCTTTGTCTGTGGTAAACTGCTTATGTTCTCCTCGCTTCGTCCATCATAAGGTATTTTGCTACACTTCATCTACTTCAAAGTCCAAAATTTTGAAGTTAATGACTAATCTCATTTCTCCTATTCTTCATTACCTCTCTCTGTTTACTTTTACTCATAGTGTATGCTCATTACGCTGCTCATTTCATTCAACGGGTCCTACAGTTATAGCTCATTTCCGATGACGATGGCAAAGTCATCAGAGAATCATATCATTCGTATTGTTTCACTACGACATAAAATCCGAATCCCGAACCTTCCTTTACTTCCGTTATTGCTTCTTCGATGTATAAACTGCACGGTGGGGGCGAAAGACTGAAATGTTGTATCACACCGTTTTTAATACGAGCATTTTCTTTTTATTGTCCCCTCTTCCTTTTTGTGCATATTGTACACATGGATCTTCATAAACATACGCAACTATCCTACGTCCTTGGGTTCACTGTCATCGATCATCCTTCCTGCAGTCCCGACTTGGTTCCATCAGATTTTCCTCTATTCTCCAATCTCTTTGGTTGTGATGAAGCACTGCAATCAGTGGTGAAGTTGTCGCTGCGCCAACATCGTCAAAAATTCCACAGTGACGGTATCAATAAAGTGTCTCTCGTTGGGAGAAATGTGTTCGTCGCCAGGGTGCGAAATAAAAATGCAGAGAAGAAGAATAAAGTTGGGTAATTTTAATAAGGTTTGTTTTATTTAAAAAGCTTTAACAATTTTTATACAAAAATTTTTCCCTACAGCATATTCCAATTTTTCTCAGAAATTTGAATATCTTCCACTATTTTACATTGTTGAACGCCTTTTCTATGTCAACAAATCGTATGAGCATGTCTTTATTTTCCTTTAGTCTTGCTTTCATTATCAAAGACTGCCCCTCTGGTGCCTTTACCTTTCCTAAATCCCAAGTGGACGAAATCTGACATCCTCAATTGTCTTTTCCAGTCTTCTTGCAAGCAACTTGGATGCATGAGCTGTTAAGCTGATTATGCCATGGTCTCACACTTATCTGCCATTGCTATCTTCGGAATTGTGAGGCTGATATTTTTCCGAAAGTCTGGTGGTATATCGCCAGTCCCATACATTCTACATACTAACGTGAATAGTTTGGTTGCCACTTCCTTCAATAATTTTAGAAATTCCTATGGAATTCCGCTTGATTTGATCTCTGTTCTTTCAATGCTCTTGTAAATTCTGAGTCTAAATACTATGTTTTCCACATAGACTCCAATTTCTTCTGTCACGTAATCAGACAAGACCTTCCCTTCACAATGGGCTTCGATGTACTCTTTCCACTTATCCGCTCCCTGCTCTGTGTTTAACAGTGGAATTCTCATTCTGTTAATAGTGGCGCTATTGCTCTTAATTTCATCGAATGTTGTTTTGACTTCTCTGTACGCCGGGTCAGTCCTTCAGGCATTTCTTTTTTGATTTATTCCCATTTCTCCTACAGCTATTTCGCCTTGGTTGCCCTGTTCTTTCTATATATTTCATTGCTAAATCATATTTCTTTACCCCTGTCTTTTCCCGGAACTTTGTGTATTTCCTTCTTTCGTCGATCGATTGATCGCAGTGACCTTCCTCATACCTACGTTAACTGTCCGAGATGTCCACTCCTGTTCCGCTGAACTGTCTACTCCGGTGTTCATGGCAAACTTCAAACTCATCTCATCATTCCTCATCACTTCCGAATCCCACTTTCTTCCACACTGATTCTTACGACGGTTCTCTTAAATTTCATTCTACTCCTCATCATTACTAAATTGTGATCTGAGTGCATATCTGCTCCCGGGTACGCTTTACAATCCATTCTACGTCTGACCACGGTATACATACACCACCTCTTCTTGTGGTTCTTGGATAGAGTATTCGCTGTTACCATTTAAAATTTATTGCAGAACGGAGTTAGTCTTTCTTCTCTCTCTTTTCTACTGCCAAGAGCGTATTCTCCTGTAATACTTTCTTCTACTTCTTCCTCTACAACCGCGTTTCAGTCCCCCATGATTATTAGATTTTCATCCCCGATTACATTCTGAATTATCCGTTCAGTATCCTAATGTACTTCTTTTTCTCTTCCTCTTGTCTGCGACATTGGAATGTATTTCCTTTTAAGATTTTCTAGCTTTCCTTGTATATTAAAACTTCTGACATTCCATGCCCCGTCTCCCAGAATGTTATTCCTTCGTTGAATATTCCATCTTTTTCTGATGGCCAACTCTCTTGGCAGTCCTCTCCCGGGAATCCGAATCGGGGACTAACCTAGAATCTTTTGCCAATGGAGAGATCATTAAGATGCTTCTTCAGTTACAGATCATATATCCTGTGGATTTACATTTTGTGTTTTTAATTTAGTGGTTTCCATTGCCTTCTGCATACTGATGCCGTCGATGATTAGACTGTATTATATCTTCTAGGCATTGAATTATATTTTTAAAACTTTTCTAATATTTGTGCTTACTGAAGATAGTAATATCTCTTATTAGGAGACTGGTAGTATTCTGTTGCAACTATTTGTTTACCATATTTCATTTATTTATTTATATGTTTATCTGCCATTATACTGCTTGCTAAATCATCTGCAGGTTTTAAACAATCAGTTTTTAAATATTATATTTGCTAATCTATTTGTATTCCTCTAAGTTTTAAATTATTCGAGTTTATTAGTCAATTCTCTGATCAGTTTTCTGATAAGTAGCATTTTATGATCAGTAACACTGGAAATATTCCATGGCCTTGTCTATTTGCTGTCAATCTCCAATGGATCCGTTAATCCTCCAATGCATATTATTATTATTATTCACGTTTGGGCCCTACTGGACCACGCGAAGTACAATCACGGGGCATTCAGTTATTTTCTTTTAGACTTTCTCTCTGCCCAAATTGTTTTCATTCTCTCGGAATGAGCTCTTTTCCTTTCATCAGACCATGTGGTTCCAGTTTTCTTTGGTTTTTCAGCTTGACCAACTACCCAGTCATGAATTTTTTGCCTAAATAATTTTCTGTCTTGAATTTCATCTTGTTTTATATCTGCCTCTTTCATGTCCTCTTTTATAGCAGCAATCCATTTTATTGTCTCAAATTTAGCTTTACTTCGATTTTCGTAGAATTCCACTACTTGTTTAGTTAGTCTGGTAGCATCCATTCTTTTAATATGCCCATAAAATTTTAATCTGCGTTTTTTCATATCCGAATATATGCTGGTGTATTGTTGAATTTCACTATTTGCTCTTAGCCTGTATGTTCCTTATTCAGTATATTTTGGACCTAGAATTTTTCTGATTACTTTTCTTTCTCTTTTTTGGATTTCTTGAATGTCCTTTTTTCTGTTTAAAATTAGCGTTTCAGCCCCATAAAGGCACTCTGGTTTTATGACCGTGTTGTAATGTCTCAATTTAGAGTACCTCGAGAGACATTTTTTGTTGTAGATGTCTTTTGTAAGTCTAAAAGCTGTCTCCATCTTTTGACAACGAATTTCATTTCCAATTTTTTCTAGACCAGTCTCTGAGATTGTTTCACCTAAATATTTGAATTGCGAAACTCTTCTGATTTTTCCATACTTAGTTTCCAAAAGTTTGGGTGCCAGTTTGTTGCTAGTCATATACTGTGTTTTTTCAAATGAGATTTGGAGACCTACTCTTTCTGCTGTTTCTTTAAGAATTTCTATTTGTTTCTGAGCAATTTGGATGTCCTGCGTTAGAATAACCAAGTCGTCTGCAAAGGCCAAACAGTCTATTCGAATATTTGTTCGTCCTAATTTCACTGGTTGGTCAATTTTGAACTCCAATTTTCGTTCGCGCCACTCTTGTATTACTTTTTCTAGAACGCAGTTAAATAGCAACGGAGAGAGTCCATCACCTTGCCTCACGCCTGTTTTTATTTCAAAGGATTCTGAAATTTCTCCTCTGAACTTTACTTTTGATTTTGTACCAGTTAGCGTGTCTCTGATAATTGCCGTGGTTTTAGGATCCAGGCCTTGTTCTTTCACAATTTGGAAAAGAGATTCACGATCCACTGAGTCATACGCCTTTCTAAAATCTACAAAGGTACAAACTAGTTTTTTATTGTAAATTTTTTGATGTCTGAGAATTAGTTTGAGGACTAAAATCTGTTCTGGGCAAGATCTATTTGGCCTGAAACCTGCTTGATATTCGCCAATTTTCCATTCAAGTTGTTGTTGTGCTCGGTTCAGAAGACATTGAGAGAGGATTTTGTATGTGACTGGAAGAAGAGAAACTCCTCTGTAATTATTAACATCAGTTTTGTCTCCCTTCTTATGAAGTGGGTGAATCAAGGCGGTTTTCCATTCATCAGGAATTTTTTCAGTTTGCCAAATGTTTTGCATGATTGAAGTAATTTCTTTAACGGTTTTTGGACCAGCTGCCTTTAAAAGTTCTGCAACAATTCCATCTTCACCAGATGCTTTGTTGTTTTTCAACCTATGAATTTCTTTAATGATTTCCTCTTCATTTGGTGCAAGTGAAACTGGATTGCATTGTTGGGGAATTTTTGGTGGAAATCTTTCTGTGGGCTCGGGGCAATTTAGAAGATTCTTAAAATATTTAGAAAGTTCTTTGCAATTTTCTTGGTTGTTAAGAGCCAACTGTCCATTTTCCTTCTTGAAGCAAAGATTCTGGGGTTGGTACCCCTTTATTTTGGTTTTAAAAGTTTTATAAAAATTTCTGGTATTGTATTTCTGAAAATCTTCTTCAATTTCTAAGAGTTGACTATTCTCATATTGTCTTTTTGTTTGTCTAATTAGTTTTGAAGTGTCTTTTCTAGTTGTCAGGAATGTATCATATGTGTCTTCTGTCTTGTTGCTATTCCATGCTTTAAATGTCTCTTGTCTGGCTTTGATTGCATGATCACAGTTTTCATTCCACCAAGCATGTTTCTCGTGTTTTCGTAAAGGAATTTGATCTTGAGCTGTTTTGATAATGTTGTGTTTGAGTTGTTCCCAATTTTGTGCACTTGTTTTGTCAAATTCGTCTGGTAATAATGATGGTTGGATTTTACTGGTGTCAAATTTGGGGATTAATGGTGTCCTTTTGTTGAAATTTTGGGGTTTTAGCTTTAGTTTCACACGGGTTAAGTAATGGTCTGAGTCAATATTGGCGCCTTTACGAACTTGAACATTTAAAATTTCTTTGTGACATGGATACGAGATTGCAATATGGTCAATTTGGAATTCACCTATGTCCTTGTTAGGTGATCGCCATGTCTTTTGTTTTGAAGGTTTTTTTCTTAAAATGACTTGACATAATTTTGAGATTGAAATTTCTGCAAAATTCTACCAGCCTCTTTCCATTTTGATTGGTCCATTTATGTGCAGGGAATTCACCGACCGTTTTTCTAAATTTTCTCTCTTTCCCTAACTGTGCATTAAAATCACCCATTAAAATCTTTACATAATTTTGAGGAATTTTGGAGACTGTATTCTCTAACACTTCCCATGACTTATTTACTTTTTCTGGATTTGTTTTATTCTCCTGGTTGATAGGCATGTGTGCGTTAATTAAACAGTACATTTTATTTGCACATTTAATGGAAATTGTCATTAGTCTGTTGTTTACTGGATTTACTTCGATTACGGAGCCAAGAATGTCTTGCGAAATTGCGAATGCAACACCCAGATGCGGAGTGTTCTTAAGAATTCTTTTGTCTGTTTTACTTTTAAACAATCGGTAGTTTCCAAAATCCATGGTATTCTCATCAGGCAACCTTGTTTCTTGCTGGGCTAAAATTTTGATATTTTGTTCTTTTAGTGTGTCTCCTAATTTATAGAGTTTTCCTGGTGTCAAGAGGGAGTTAATATTGATAGTTCCAAAAAATGTTTCGACCTTGAGCATGAGTCGGTCAAAAGACTTCGATTTCCTCTGGTTTGGGATATAGCGTTTCAGCCTAGTCTCCCCAGAATCCGATAGACTAGTTGCGCCACTGATGGCGGAGGATTTGTTACCACCTGGGGTAATTTTGTAATTACTAAAACGCTCGATAATAGTACTTAGAATCAAAGGGTTGAGCTCAGAAAAGCTCAGTGGTTAAGACTGGAGTGGTTAGTTCCAGAATTTGTATTACGGCCGCACCTCTGGTGAACAGACGCCGACCACAGTGCCGCTTGATACAAGTCAGACGCAAGGTGGATTTATTGTATTATGTGCCTCTTCCGCTAGTTCCACCGTACCGAGATTCGTTCTCTCCGCCTTCACTACCGTTGAGGTCTTCGCTGTAACCCTAGCAAAGGGGCCCTGACAGAGTACTATCACCCGGGCCAGGTGAACTCTGGTTTTTTAAACGAGGTTGTTACTCCTCCCCCTCCTCCTTCCTCATCACTTGCATAATGAGGCCCCGGGCTTGCTATAAAATTTTTATTAATTAACGTTTCTTGAAAGAAATCTGTTTTGTTAGGTATTTCAGATTCTTCTAGTCTTTTCAATAAAGCCACTATCTACATAATCTTTTAAAAATCAACAACTGTACATCAGTATTCCTTACTGCTTAGTAATTTGTAACAGTATTAGCTGGAGGTAATTTATTTGTTCCTCATAGGATATATCTTGCTTAATATTTCCTTTTTATCTGTATTCAGTCATTCGTGATTCCCTCTAATCTCTCCAGTGCGGCAGTGCGGAGTATTATATATGATCCCTTCAGGTTTTATTTTTTCTCTGGCGCGTACGCAGCCGAAGTTTTTCTGGCCTGTGGCATCATGTACGATACACATCGCACTTGCACAACTCACTTGTTCCTTCTTCTGCCGGACACCACAATGTGCCATCATTGTTTTCAAATTTCGGATTCTGCAACTGTACAGCATGTCTCGGCGAAATAAAAGTAAAACTAAACTTTTTCTAATTATGTATTCACATACTTTAATGACTTAGTAAAGCTGTGAAGACATTTCTCAGTTAAAAACTACCTATATATTAATGTTTCAACAGATTTATGAGATTTAAACTTCTGGGTATCATATATGACACCTGAGAACTAAATGCCAGCTTTGTTTATGTCAGAGGAAGTGGTTTTGTATAAAGGACGAATCACCTAAAACTTGCACCGCAAATATTGAGGAAATGGAAAGTGCTGTTGATGTGCGGTTTTCACGGAACGGATTCGTAGTCAGGGGCTCGTAATGTTAGCCAATAAACAGATTATCATAATACGTAGAAAGTATATTTTTCGTGCAAACATATGCCTTTTTAAATGGAACAATGCCTGTCGACATAAACAAAAAAAGTTGGGTTGCGGGATCCTAATGAAGTCGTTTACGTGGTGTCGTATTTTGAAAAGTTTCCACGCCGGCAGCTGTTTGTGCCACTCATCCTGCGTAGTTGATAGGTGTGGTGGTGTTGTATTTGTGTGTTCCTTGTGTGCACTTGGTCTTGCTAGTCAGGTAGTGTGTGATGGTCCAAGGAGTATGCCATGAGTGGACTATGGGATTTACCAGTCGAGTTGCTCTTAGTGTGTGGCGGGTGTAGGAAGAATGCAGTTCGTTCTTGTACGGTGTGTGCGGAAATATGTCCCAATAAACGTCAACTATCTCGGCAATTATTTTTCAAGCTCTTCAACCACTTGCGTGAAAATGGTAGCGTAAAAGCTAGACAACATAAGAAAACAAATGACAGAAGAGGGGGAAACGAATGCGTTTGTGGCAGTTGATCCGCACGTTAGCCCCCGCGCAGTCCACAAGGAAGTGGCATGAGTCAGGCAAGTGCCGTATGCGTTTCCAGTCGACATAGATTCCATTCCTATTATATCTCTCTCCAACACGAGCTGCATGGAAGCGATTATGAGAACCGTGTTAACTTCTGTACATGGACACTGAGAGAGGGTACCGCAGATGTATCACGGATCTTGTTTAATGATGAAGCCACGTTTACCAATGACAGCCAGGCAAACCGCCGAAACGTGCACTGTCTACTGACAGTCCCCATTGACTTCCTCAGGTGGAATGTAAGTGTCCATGGAGTGTACACGAGTGAACCAATAGACGGAATGCTGAACGCGCACAAGTATCGCAGCCTCCTAACAGACCATCTTCCATGGATGTTAGAAGACGTCCCTCTGCACAAAAAGAGGAACTTGTGAAAACAAGATGTTGGCTGTCCAGCCCCTAGTGGACGAAATACTACAGCATGTTTTCACAAATTGTTTCCAAATAGTTGGACTAATCGCAGGGGACTTGTACCTTTGCCGGTCCGTTCCCCAGATTCGACGCCTGTAGACTTTTCTCTGTGGGGAAAGCTGAAAGACGCTGTCTACAAGGATATACTTGCTACACCCGACGATATACAACGACGTATTACTACAGCCTACTCTGACATTTCCACTGAAATTCTAGATGTGTGCAACGATCGTTGCATATCAGATCGGGAGCGTGTATTGTCGCTGCCGGTGGCGTTTATGAACACAAGTTGTAATGATCAATTTTCTAGTTACTGGTCAGAATCCACGTAATTAATGTCTGCACTGACGTTACTCTTTGGTGTGTGCTACCACAGGCATTATTATTATAATCCAACTATGTTATTTAGAGGCTCTCATTGCAGTGCGCGGAGACTTGGCACGATGCCTTACGATACAGAATTCTTAAATTAAGAGACCATGTACCTTTATTTAACATTAACCTTCTATGCATTGCCATGCACGTAACACGTGAGACAACGCTCAGTCACATGTATCTTTTTTTTTGTGTTCCAACGCTGAAGTGTTTAGTTCTGCCACTGTGGTAGTTAACTGTCTTTCACTGTAGAATTTTGAGGCGTTTCCTCACCTGCGCCGCTTCTTTTCTTTAAGCGAAAAAGTGATTCACAGCTCGTTGCAAATGATAAGATCTGTAGATAAGGCTAACATAAATGCTGGACCATACCAAAAAAAAAAAAAAGAGATGCGAATAACTCTATATGTAGTATGATTTGAAGGAAGAAATTGCCTCTGTAAGATCTGTTTCATAGAGGTCAACACGAATTTAAAAAAACACGTAGATAAGCACGCAACTACGACCCTAGTCCTTTCCTGAAACTCTGCAATAACGCACATTTACAACATTAATTCTTATCTCCTGCATTACTAGTGTGAGATAGGCGCCTACTTTGAGTAATAAGCTCTGTAACTGGTGTCTCTCCCAAGAGCTGTCAGGCGCATTTTCTCTGCTTTTTCAGCAGATATTGGCAAGTGTCTTTCATGCGACACCCAGTGTCGACAGAAAGCTTCGGTTTGTTTTCCACTAAAACCAAAATTATTTTTAAATCTGAATTTTACGTTCCCATTTGACAGAGCGCTCCACAGACAGTCTAACCTGATATCCGTTTTATCGATAAGCATTGACAGGGGAGTAAAACACAAGGAGTAAAGAGCACTCCAGAAAAGACTCGGTGGCGCTGCGTGCTTGGCGGTAGCAGTCAGCGAGGACCAGAGTGGTAATGTGGCTACTGGAGTACTGGCTATTCTTCCATTTTTACTGTACCTGTTAATACATGTAGATAAAGCAAGTATTGCTCTAGACTAATCTGGGACCGCTAGATCAAATGAGCGCGTAGATTAATGCTTTAAAAATCATTTTGTTTGTAACGGAAAACAAACCGACGCTTTCTGTCAGTACTGGGAGTCGCCGCAAGGACGAGGTAAGCATTGTTCTTTTGGGATGACTGCAGCCAGACAGTGAAAAAACAACACTGAAAATATCTGCTGAAACGCAAGAGAAAATTAGCCTGACTACTGTTAGGAGAGGTGCCCTGGATAGCTGTTAGGGAAAAGATTGTTCAGTCACGTTTTTTCATCCATATCTTCCCCGCGTGTGTCGTTACCTTGAATAAATCAGGTGACGTTTGTATAATTTAGCTAAATTCAGATTTAGCGTTAGAGAGTAGGTCCTTAGATTAAATTACTATGGGGAGTCACTGTTGACAGATGCTGGTTGGGAAATTTTTCATGATCGGCAGTAAATTTCCATGGAAAAGAAGATTCCATTCCTATAAGCTGTTTGAATAATTATTATACAGAACTGTTAACATTACAACAGTTACTTGCACAAACAATTTGGTCGTCCATTGGGCTACCGAAAGCAACACGAGCATCAGCTTTAAAAACAGCTGCTACGCTAATGAGAGAGAACTAGAGTGTCACCTCGAAGAACAGAACGCTTCGACGTGTGCGTCGGCAACATGTCATCAGAGATTCTTCTGTCCGTCTGAGAGACTGCAACGCACTGCGTAGCCAAAGCAAGACATCCTCGCTCAGTGACAGCTAGCCAACCGTTGGGGCCTAACGTACGCAGTGCTTCACTACCCGAATCTTGCTGATCTCCCCTTTCGCTGGGCCACAACGAGACCATCAATTCGAATAAACCGGCCACCACGTCACAAGGGTGTACTGCCGTGTCAACTGACGCCTGGTTGAGGGAGACAGCCATCCATGAGTCGAGTTGCGTGTGTGGATCCAGCGGCCGATCACTCAGTGATTCTATGCTAGAGATTAAGAGCAACAAGTGACTAGCACTGTCATCCATTATCATTTCTTCGAAATGGAGAACAAAAGCGCAAGACTAGAATCATCAGAAAATGCAACGATGTAGTGTAGACAATACTCTAGTTCGTATTCCCCAAATCCCATCCAAAAAATGGAGATCCTCAAGGCTACATACGGACGTCTGGAAATGATTTAGAAATAGCTATTACGTTGGAATGAGATCGCTACTCTCGCCACGGTGAATGGAATAGGTCAAATGACTGGGGTATGGTCAAGTGTCAGGCATCAGCGTGACACCCGATCCCAGGATTGATGAGATTCGCGATATCAAGGCTCTATCTTCAGTCAGAATGTTACAGTATTCCGTCACCAAGATCGCGTAGGGACAGATCTTTTGAGGTGCCGCATGTCTAGACCCTAGGTTGTACTGTGATTACCTCGTCCCAGCAACTAAAAAGGTGCAAAATACTTTGGTGACAGGCGTCGCCTTAATGATGACAAATGCAAACAATGGATGGATGGACAAAGTATGATAAATTACTCGCAAAGTCAGGTGGTGTTAGGTCAGGTGATCGTGGAAGCCAAAGTCCCTGTGAAATTTTGCGATCACCAAAAACATCAGCAAGCAGTGACATTGAAACCAGAGCTGTATGTTCTGTTGCACCATCTTGTTGAAAATAACCGCTCATTATTCCACTTAACACCAAGTTCTCCTATGGATGGGTGCAGAATATCACTGCAGTATCGTCGTGCGTTTATTGTTTCGTTGAAAAATATGGGAACGACGATCCGACGTCTAGAAATTGCAACCCAAACTCCTATTTTCACATAATGAAGTGGTTCCTCATGAATACAAATTGGACTTGCAATACTCAACATCCGAAACTGTGGGATGTTGGGGGAATCCACTTGAAGGGAAGTACCCCGGCAGGCGAACAATCATACGCCAGGCGAGTCTAACAATCATACGGTACTGCGGAGGAACTTTTTGAACACCCCGTATTGTACCCCAGTACAGGCGCAACAAATTATAAGTAGGCCTACGGACTTCAGTCATTGTAGGACTGTAACAGTAAGACTCCATAACAGCGAATTCCAGTTGAAGATGCAATTCTCGTTTGTGTATACACACCTACTTACAAGTAAACAGGTGCAGAAACGTAGTTAGTCTGCTGAGTTGAGCGAGCGAGCTCAGGCCTACCTTCTTGACGTACCCGCTGCGGCCGTCTATCTCGTAGGCCTCTCCCTCCACGGCAGTAGCGACGAGGGCATTACAAAACTGGCGACGAGGGTTTTCAAAAGATCGTCCTCTTTCATTAAATTTGCATACAAGCTCTTAGTTTTAGCTTTAATACTAGCTCCAGAGGGAGGCATGTGCTTTTGGTTGTGATGTATTTTTTCCATCATCTTCGAGCGAGATTTGGCTGCTCTATAGTCACACTTAAAACAGTTCTAGACCGACGAGTTTTTCGATTTGATTCCGCATTATCACGAAAATTTCTCATCGAGAATTCGCTAAATCCCAAAGCACGATGAATGTCGACAATAAGCTCACTTTTCTCATGGCGATCCTAATGGTTCAAATGGCTCTGAGCACTATGAGGTCATCAGTCCCCTAGAACTTAGAACTACTTAAACCTAACTAACCTAAGGACATCACACACATCCATGCCCGAGGTAGGATTCGAACCTGCGACCGTAGCAGTCGCGCGGTTCCGGACAGAAGCGCCTAGAACCGGTCGGTCACTGCGGCCGGCTCATGGCGATCCAAAACTTGTTTTTAATTAATACGACTGATATACGCTTCTTTCGCTCGACAGGTGCACTTTGTTTTTACCCGACATTTTGAAGACGAACTCTGCCAAGCGCTACTTCACAGCCCTGCTGATACGAACTGACGATTCACGTATCGGCAAACACGATATAAAACAAGCGTTGAGATGCGCCAGCGCATTACTGCTTTCGCGAACTGTTAACAGATAGCAGTACTAGACTTAAACTAAAACCGTGTACACGTGAAAATGCGGATAACGAATGCGCATATAACGGGGTCCTCGTGTACGTTGTTTTTTGCAGAAGGTGAAGAAGTTTTGAAATCCCGAAAATTATAGGTACATATTTTGCTCTCGTTATGTGGTGAGGAGGGGGGGGGGGGGGTTTACTCCTGGAGCGGGAGGAATGCGAGTGCCTGTGTCCCTTCGACCATAAATATAATAGACTGGCCCTGACGTCATTTTCGTGGTTCCAACATCTCTGGGCTGAAGTCACGTGAATGTTGGCAAAACATGGTGCGCTTATGGCTGTACTCAGCGTTTTGTCGGGGGAAATGGCATTACATTTCACGTGTGTTTCTATGATGCGTTTATTGAAATCTGCTGAAGTGACTTTTATACGTTTTTCACACTTGAAATAGAGTATCACGTAAATTAAAGTGTTGAAAGTGATGCCTGTAAAGTGAGACTCATATTACATTTTGGAATGTATCTGTGATGATTCGGTTACGGATGTAAGTATAACTGTTTCTCGTTCCTATTCATAGGCTCCCTAAGGATGAAGAAAACCGATGGCAGCTTTGGATACAGGCCCTGAAACGGAAAAACTTTAAAGTATCACCTTTCATCTAAAATATCATTTTTTTTTAAACTGATAATTTAAACTTTTGTAAAAATAGTGGGAACTGAACTTTTGAAGCGCACCTAAAACTGATACTCTAAAATGGACCTGCTCCTAAAGTCGACAATTTTGGCACCTATAGCTGACATAATTCCCATATCCCATTTTCTTTCATAAGTGACTAGAGCTCAAAACGCGGCGAATCCAATGTTTAAAGTTTTGACACGAGCCCACTCTTACTGTTTAAAAGAATTTTAAAGACATTTTACTTTAATTGATAGTTTATAGTAATTTCGTCCCACTGCCCACCAGAGTGGCGTTCGATGTATTTGTACTGTGAACAAATCCAGGTCAAATGTAGTTCTGGCATAATTTTTCGCAAGTGAAAAAGTAATTTTTGTTGGAAGCGTTTGGCATTCAATTGAGAAATGTGGAGAAAATACGATACAATCATAGGATGGCAGACCGCTGATTTGAAATCCCGCCACGTTTTGCCAACAGTCACGTGGTTTATGTTGGAGCCACACCAGCACTATAGCTTCTGCACAGCAAGGCCAGTCTACTAGTATCTATGGTCGAATTTGTGTCCACATTTTGTGACACTATACAGGGAAAGGAGGGAGCAATGCTGGCACCGACATGTGCTGCGTAGGGTGTGCCGCGGTATTCGAATGGTGAATTCCCTGGCGGCATTTTTTTTATTGCCCAGTACTGTAATTAGTATCGAGACAAGCGGCAGGTCCTGTCTAAGAGCGAGCACTTTTCTGGCTCCTCTTGAAGCTAATTAGGAGACCGGTAGACGTACGTACGTTAAGACGGGCGGCGACATCAAAGCGGGCGCGGAGCCTCGTGTCAGGCAGCGGCGACAGCCGCTATCTGGCCCACATCGCCGCCGCCGCCGCCGCCGCCGCTCCTCGTCCCTGTATCTCTTTTAGTCGCGCACTCACAGCCCGTCGGCTCCGCTTCGTCTCCAAGTCTGTAGCGCTGCTCCTCCCTGTATTTCTGCCGCCCAGTGACAAACCGGAGTATAGGTGGCTCCTCCGGGGAGCCGTTCTGTCAAATCAGGAGATTCCACAACAGCCCATAGTACCACTATAGGCACTCGTTATCTGTTAACATTCCTGAAATGCCAGTGGACGCACCATCAGAATGAAACAACTATACGGGCATGCGAAAGGTGCAGGACATTTATCACAAGAGTCCAACGATCCTTTATTGCACAGATACCAAAAACACTAATAAAATACAAATGCTAATTTCTGCTGGCAATGAGCGTAATTAAGAAGGTGCAATTAAGGAGTGAATTATTGTCACCAGCAACAGATTTAAAATGTTAACAGCAGCTCAAATTTCAGCAGAAAATTAGATAAAATAAAGGCAGCTACACCCAAATTTCTTCAATTAAACCAATCATTAATTAATAAATTTGAACGAATAAAATGCACCAATTTAGGAAGGACTAACAAGCAAGAATACAATCAAGTATAACTCAAACCCGCGCTTAGTGCTGGGCAAATAATGACAGCAATAGAATGAAATTTTCACTCTACAGCGGAGTGTGCGCTGATATGAAACTTCTTGGCAGATTAAAACTGTGTGCCGGACCGAGACTCGAACTCGGGACCTTTGCTTTTCGCGGGCAAGTGCTCTACCAACTGAGCTACCCAAGCAAGACTCATGGCCCGTCCTCACAGCTTTAATTCCGCCAGTACCTCGTCTCCTACCTTCCAAACGTCATAGAAGCTCTCCTGCGAACCTTGCAGAACTAGCACTCCTGGAAGAAAGGATATTGCGGAGAGATGGCTTAGCCACAGTTTGGAAGGTAGGAGACGAGGTACTGGCGTAATTAAAGCTGTGAGGACGGGGCGTGAGTCGTGCTTGGGTAGTTCATTTAGTAGAGCACTTGCCTGCGAAAGGCAAAGGTTCCGAGTTCGAGTCACGGTCCGGCACACAGTTTTAATCTGCCAGGAAGTTTCAATGACAGCAATGATGCTAAAGATTAAAGTTCCGACATTAGGCTGGTCGTGCGGGGTGTTTGACACTAATGAACATAGGGGAATCGTAACTAATAGTGCACAGTTAAGGAATAACCTTAAATGTCTGCAATTATCAATAGGAAAACAAAATCATGTTGGGTTCACAAAATCTACCACTTTCAGAAAACTACAGCACCAGAAAGGAATACTTTCAATGAATTTTTCAAAGAAAATGGTTCAAATGGCTCTGAGCACTGTGGGACTTAACTTCTGAGGTCATCATCAGTCCCCTAGAACTTAAAATTACTTAAACCTCACTAACCTAAGGAGATCACACACATCATGCCGGAGACAGGATTCGAACCTGCTGCCGTAGCGGTCGCGCGGTGAATTTTTCAAAAATACAAAAAAAAAAAAAATGCACATACTTCCGTTCACCTGCGGGGTAGAGTACGCAAAATACGCCCAAGCACTTCGCACTTAGCTGTCACAAATGAACTCAATATCACCCTCAAATGAAGAGCAGTGTTCGTGCCACCATCTGCCACACTTAATGCACTGGACCCAGTCCTGTGGAAACACGAAAATCTATGTTCTGTACCCATAGCTTTTAGTCGTTTCCTTAAAGTAGACTCCTTCGCACCAAGAGCAGCGGCAACCTAATTTGAAGTCGTTCAGAAACAAATTCTATCATCCGGACTCCACAACACACTCAAGAGGTACAAACTTGCTGAAGTGTTGGCAGAAGAGCCAACACCGTGTTGCTAGAGGAGGCCGAAATGCACGCGTATACGCTCACGCAGACTGGCGTGAGGTCTGGAACAATTAAAGGAGTTGAGTCTAATAAATAAAGAACGTAGTTCTTGGAATACTTAACTTTAATCCATAATTGGAGAACATCGCTCTTGTTGATACATTAATAAAAATCTCAACATAAACTGGTAATGGTGCCTTGCTAGGTCGTAGCAAATGACGTAGCTGAAGGCTATGCTAACTATCGTCTCGGCAAATGAGAGCGTAGTTTGTCAGTATAGCATCGCTAGCAAAGTCGTGTGTACAACTGGGGCGAGTGCTAGGACGTCTCTCTAGACCTGCCGTGTGGCGGCGCTCGGTCTGCAATCACTGACAGTGGCGACACGCGGGTCCGACGTATACTAATGGACCGCGGCCGATTTAAAGGCTACCACCTAGCAAGTGTGGTGTCTGGCGGTGACACCACACCTGCAGTTGTGCCCTAAAGAGAACCCACGCACTCTTCGGGGATGTTATATGCGCGCTCTTTCGTTCAGAAACAGTGATTCCAAGCGAAGTCAATAGATGGCAGCACACGTCACATTTGCAAAATATGTGGATGCAGTATGGTAGACCACAAGCAAGCCTTTCCAAATGCAGTCAAGGCTGTATATAAGCAGAGAGCAAACAAGCAGACAATTCACGCATAAATCGTAGAACATACGAAAACGCTCAAACCGAGACAAGAAACTCAATGTGAGCGTGACCACCAAGCCCCAAGCAAACCTTAAGTGTTACAACAACAATATTACAATAAGAATTACTAAGAGGATTAACCGGTTAATATTGCAATAAAATATAACTAATGCAATAACCGAGAAATCACAGGGTTACTCAAACACATTAACTTAAGTGACTTAAAAGGTAACGGGCAATTCTTGAGCGTTAACAGTCAGACAACCACAATAGTAATTGTATTTAGAACAATTAATACAGTTTTTGTTGAAAGGAGCAAATTCTCACTAGAGTTGTGGAACTTCATTACCCAAATGAGCCAAGATTCACTGGGCCGCTAGCGTTTGTTTACTAAGGCAGTAGGCAATTTTATAATCGTTACATCAGTCAAGGAAGCAACAACTTCAAATACAAATAAGACTCAATTTCGACCTCAGTGGTCACTAATACACGTGGCGGTCTAGAACATATGACAATTTCAGGCCCGAATGACAAGATAAACAGACAGTGGCTCTGAGCACTATGGGACTTAACAGCTATGGTCATCAGTCCCCTAGAACTTAAACCTAACTAACCTAAGGACATCACACAACACCCAGTCATCACGAGGCAGAGAAAATCCCTGACCCCGCCGGGAATCTAACCCGGGAACCCGGGCGCGGGAAGCGAGAACGCTACCGCACGACCACGAGCTGCGGACTAAAAACAGACAGTGAACAAGTTGCAATTAAAACGCATCAAATATGGTGCTTAGATAATTTCAAACAGAGGCACAACAAAATAACTTTAATACTTGAGAGAGTGACGAGGAACCACAAACAGTCCACTGTAGCGGGAGCAACTTCAACACGGGGGCACATGTGTCAATCAAGTAACGAATACCTTATACCCAAAGGGCACAACAGTCACCACCACAAAATGAACATTCCAATACCCCCATCAGCAACTATACCCCGTTAACCTAGGGCAAATCGCCTGCGTCGACATTAACCGCAAGTACTCTACCGACCAGTGGACGCTTAGATAATCGTGCACCCATGAGCTCCGTCGATGGCTCACCGTACATCACATGTACCTCTTGTCGCTCTGTCACTGACAGTGACCCACTGCCTGCTCTTGTGGTCAGCAACCCGCTTCAAGAAACTACAACCAAAGCTTCAACTAAAGGACGACCAAAACGCCAAACGGCGACGGATTGCACCAGTTGGCAAAGATGTAAGAACATAGGACTAGCCGACACTCCTCAATTCTATCGTGACATATGTCAAGGCAAGTGATCGATTTGCACAGGTGCATGGCAACCACCATATCGTGCTTACTAACCGATGTTTGGACTTGAGGTTACATTCTTCAGGAAACTCAGACAGATAACAGAAGTTCTGATTATATGTAAAGTTGTAGTGTATGACAGTGAACTAACTGAAAATTACGAGGAACGTTCAGTAAATAATGCAATACATGTTTTCTCGGCCTGCTTCGGTTCCAAAAGTGCGGAATTTGATGTGGGACATAGTGGAAATTTCCATTTCAGCTCCTTTAGTTTCATGAACCATAGGTGTCGTCGCTATTATGGGCGAACTCGTTCATACTTGGGAACTAGTTCACTGGTGATCGCTCTTTTGTGCGAACCGTTAATTTTTACTCGTTCACCGTACGCTGTGCTTGGTATATGGTTCTAATGAAAAACTGAAAATTACTAGCATAGGTGACTTGGTATATGGTTCTTATGAAAAATTGAAAATTACTAGCGTAGATGGAAGGAGAAAAGAGGGGGCACTTGCCTCCCCCCTGGAGTACAGAGTTTTTATTCATAACAGAATTCTCACGCACTTGTAATTTTCGTGATTCTGCAAAACATCTCGTTTAGCCAACTGTAGCGTTATGTGGCTGATAGCAGTGAAAGGTGGCGCACGAGAAACCAGCCACGAGTATAGACTGCTCGGCAGTTACGCACGATTTGTTGACCACTACGAGCAGAACAGATAACATGTAATAATTAGGCAATGAAGAAATAACAAATAAGCTAATGGAAACAACTTCGAAACAATAGATGACGACTGGTAAGCGACAATGAGCAGTCTAGTACTCGAGGCCGATTTTTCTTGCGCCACCCCGTACCACTGAAATAATATTGTAGGAGCTATCTTCTCTTTACAAAATGTGATACCATATACTCGATTGCGCGGGCTGCATTCGGTTGTAAGTCGGTCTGCCTTCCATAACAATGAACATGCTCTTTTACCTTGGATCAGAAAAAGACGGAAAATGGCCACTCGTGTGTGCCGTGAGTGTGTAATAGCAAAAAATATCTTGCCATTTTACAAGTATTTCTTCTGATGTTTATCGAAATAGTGAAGTAAGCTGATATGCCGTTTTGTTACCTGAAAAGATGTGTGTATTACATACCACGTAATTTTTATGTTATTTACCTAATTATAAAATATATTTTAATTAGCGGCCGTGGACGCTGAATAGAATACGAAAAGAACCAGAAGTTCAGAGTTAAAAAAAAGGTTTGAAACAGATCTAGAATGTACATGCGTAGCGAACGAAACGAACAACTCGATACTGAACTAACTATGAGCAGTCGGCAGTGGAACTGCGACGACTGGCCACGCGAAGAAGGTTGAGGCTGGCCGGGCGACCCCTAGACTGAGACAGGCTGGAACGAGACAGGCCGACGTGCCGTTCGGGAACGAGACCGATCGTTTTCCGTTCCCGGGAACTATAAGTAGACAGCCGCGACCGAAGTGAACTATGAAACACCGTTCCTTAGAATTCGTTCCTCGTTCGTTCTGCTCATTTTGGTGAACCATTCCTTTGGACCTGTTAGTTCGCGAACGACCCATCTCTAGGCGCTAAACAGCCTTGAAAGTGACGTCTGTAACGGAGTTACGTTCCAAGCAGAAATCTGTCATTAAGTTTCTTTTGTCGGAAGACTAGAACATCGTAGATATTCGTAGACACTTGCAGAAAGACTACCGAGATCTGGCAGTGAGCAAAAGCACAGTGATGGTTCAAATGGCTCTGAGCACTATGGGACTCAACTGCTGTGGTCATAAGTCCCCTAGAACTTAGAACTACTTAAACCTAACTAACCTAAGGACAGCACACAACACCCAGCCATCACGAGGCAGAGAAAATCCCTGACCCCGCCGGGAATCGAACCCGGGAACCCGGGCGCGGGAAGCGGGAACGCTACAGCACGACCACGAGATGCGGGCAAAAGCACAGTGAGTCGTTGAGCGGATCGTCTGTCGTCATCGCGACAAGACGACGCAAACCTGTCGGATATCCGGTTGCCGGCCGGCCGCACACAGCTGTAACTCGCGCAGTGTAGGAACGTGTGGACACTCTCACTTTAGGCGATCGATAGATCACAGTCGAACACATCACTGCTCAATTGGACGCCTTTGTTGGTAATGCTGGTACATTCGTCCACCAGTTGGGGTATTCAAATGTGAGTGTCTGCTGGGTAAAGAGAAACCAAGGACTAACTGTGCGGAATTGTTTGCGCCTTAAGACGCCGATCGTGACAATTTTTGTCGAATATCGTCACAGTACGCCGTTGGCTCCGACATCGACCAGTAGAGGGGTACCATGCGGGCAAACCGACCCTCTCAGTAAGATAACGTACGATCATCGCATAGAATAAGTTAAAAATGAGGTTTTGTTGCCGAAAGAGTGGGGAATAATATTGTAAGTAGGCTGTTTATGTTTTCTTATTGGCAACGTTACGTACCGCTCTGTATGAAAATCACTTGCTGTGCTGTGTGCAGTCTGTGGCTAGTTTGCATTGTTGTCTGCCATTGTAGTGTGGGGCAGCGGCAGCTGGATGTTACCAGCGCGTAGCGTTGCGCAGTTGGAGGTGAGCCGCCAGCAGTGGTGGATGTGGGGAGAGAGATGGCGGAGTTTTGAAATTTGTAATACTGGATATCATGAACTACTATGTATATTATGATTTTTCAACACTATTGAGGTAAATACATTGTTTGTTCTCTATCAAAATCTTTCATTTGCTAACTATGCCTATCAGTAGTTAGTGCCTTCCGTAGTTTGAATCTTTTATTTAGCTGGTAGTAGTGGCGCTCGATGTATTGCAGTAGCTTGAGTAACCAAGATTTTTGTGAGGTAAGCGATTTGTGAAACGCATAGGTTAATGTTAGTCAGGGCCATTTTTTTGTAGGGATTTTTGAAAGTCAGATTGCGTTCCGCTAAAAACATTGTGTGTCAGTTTAAGCCCAGTCACGTGTACAATTTTTCAAAAGGGGACGTTTCATATGTCGACCCTTAGCCGAGAATACCTCACTGGAATCTTCTGATTTTTTCTTGTAGTTTGTGTAATTAGTGTAGTTTTGTTTACTGCTAGCGCGTAATTATAGACAGAATTTCCTTTGTAGTTGTAGTTTTTCATTGTTGTACAGTAAAACAGTTGTGACATGCATGTAGATTTGCAGCAAGTATTTCGATGCTGCGCTTGCAATTAACTAGATATTATTTTCAGTTCTATGTTAATGTGTTCTCTTATTTTTGCTCTTCAAATTGTGTTTTTCTGTGTTGTCGTGCGAAATATTGTGACAATAATGGCGTGTGAAAAACGTAATACTAGGCTCCAAAGTAAACTGAGAAATGACAGTGAAGACGAAAGCAGTGTGTTAGCGCCACCGTGTAATGAATTAACTAATGTTCAACATAGTAATTTGGTAATTGTGCATAGGGAAATGGAGCGGGCGGCAAACAATGGCGTAGGCAGTGAAACAATTAGTGAACAGGGAAGCATTATCGATCGATCGGTCGCCAATAGTTCGCCTCAGGAATCCGAAATGACAGGACACAATTTTGCAAATACTGTAGATTCAGGTTTTGCGTCCTCACCGTTTTCTCAAATAAGTCAAGACACATTTTCTGCTTGTCAAAATGTGAATGTTGCCGGTGCAAATGTACTGCCGAAAAGCGTAGAGGAACAGATTCCAGACACTAATGCATTGTTATTACAGCTAATGCAACAAATGGACCAAAATCAGAGACAAACGCAGCAAAAACTTCAAAAGTTAGACACAATGGAACAACACCAGAGACAAACACAGCAAAAGCTTCAAAAGTTAGACACAATGCAACAACACAAGAGACAAACACAGCAACAGTTAGACGCAATGGAACAAAATCTTCACACCACACTTGAACAAACACGTGAAGATTTAACTACTGAGTTACATAAAATCGAATCGAAATGTCAAAAAATCTGTAACGACGTAAAAACACAAATTTGTGAGCATTTTCAACCTATTTTTTCGCGGCATGAAAATGCATTACAGAATCACGAAGCAGCCATAAAAGAACTGCAATTTATTGTTCATGAAAATCATGAGACCTTGCAAGCTAAAATTGACTCAGTTGCATCTACCGATTCGGTTACGCAACTTGCAAAAACTCAGGAAAACTTAAAGGACACAGTAGAAAGACACATGGAGGAAATTAGTTCATTATCGGAGAAAGTAGCCGAACATTCGGATCAGTTCACTAACTTATCTACAAAGATAGATGATGATCTGAATGACACAACACCTGTAGCCATCACTGACACAGAAGAGTATGAACAAATTAAGAAATTCAAACAAAATCAGAATCAAATTAATACGCAACACAAAAGAGAAATCCGGGAAGTACAAGATCAGTTGGCACAAGTAATACAAAAATTACATATTTCAGAGGACACTCGCGCTCCAACACGGGAAGAGGGACTTAGAAATACGGAACAACCACAAATTAATAACACAGGACACTTCGGAAATTATGAAAGAAATTGGCAAGGCACACCGACGTAACAATGACCGACATGCGACTCGCCGACATGATGATTTTGACTATAAGCCGTTCATTACTACACGTAAATTCAAAACATTTAAGAATTCCGGCAACGACATTCATCCACAAGCGTGGCTTCATCAATTCTCTCATTGTTTTCCTCCCAACTGGTCATTGCAGCACAGATTAGAATTTATGTGTGGCTACTTAGAGAATGAACCAGCTGTAAGAATGCGATCGGTCATTCACGATTGTCACAGTGAAGGAGAATTTTATCATGCCTTCCTCTCAGCATATTGGTCTCAAGCTACACTAGACCGAGTAAAACATAGCATCATAATGATGAAACATTTCGAACAATCTGAATTTTCCAGTCTTGTGAAATATTTTGAAGACATGTTGCACAAGAATCAGTATCTTTCAAACCCATACAGCCCCTCAGAACTCATCCGCATTTGCTTAATCAAATTGCCTGAACATTTACGACATATTATTTTGGCAGGACGTTGCAAAGACGACATTGAAGCTTTTCAGGGACTCTTACAAGAATTAGAAATTGACACTGACAATCGCTGATGGCGAAAACAGGAAGACAACAGTTACAGGTCACATCCGTCGCAATTCCGATATGACAATTGCAGGTTGCATCCGTCACAATTCCGTGATGAAAGAAATAATTACTGGACACGACAAGGTTATTCTTACAACGCAAATCGTGACCAAAACAGACACCACCTGTATGACAACCGTGGGCAGAGTAGTAATAATTACAGAGAAATATCGCATTTCCGTAGTAATGAATATGACGTAGATAACCACAGAAACAGACAATATGGTAACCAAAACAATTATTATCATGGGAGACAGAATAACTTCGGACGCAACAGTTCAGAGCGCAGTTACGATTCAGGGAGACATTCCAGACCATGTGACCAACAAGAAGGAAATTACGGAATCAACTGTTATGACGACAGACGATATAATCGTAACAGACTAGAATTTAATCAGAACTGGCGGGTTTCAAACAGGGCAGGGCCTCTCGACAAGGTGAATTCGTAGAAGTTAGACCTCCAAATCCCAATAACGACGCGCGCCAACAAAGGAACAGACAATGACTCGCACCGCAGGCAGGCACATGCGCCGGCTGGCTCAGAGAAAAATAACATAGACGCTAATCTTGAGAAAAATTTCAGTATTCTTTACCGACATATACCACATGATAATTGCGTCGAAGTTGAAACTCTGCGTACTAGGAAGAGTAAAGGTTTACACCACATTGCCCATGTAAAACCGTTTATTGAAAGATAATCTGCTTTTTAACTTTGTCTTTGCCATATAACTTTTCACGTTACATTACTAGTATGCTTGTCAGACTTAGAATATGTTAACATGCAACAATGTTCGAAGTTAAATATCCAGTCAAGAACCAAGAGAACTTATTTAAACATAAATTACGAATGCATTGTTATAGTGAACAGATGTCACAGTGTTATTGTGTGTGTACATTCTTGGTTGTTAGTTGCACGATTACGTAACGACTATAAGGCTTACATACTTAGAACATATACTGGTACTGCTAATGAGATTTTAATGCAACATTTTGGTTTATTTGAAAATACATTCTGGATTTAAAGTACTTTCTGTGAGATACCAGATGACATAGTGGTTAGTTTATGTGACAGCTACACGATTGTATCACGACACTACTAATGAGTGACAATTTACAATGTTGCTTTTGCGGTGTTTCTGTTTTATATCTGCACAGTTTTTCTGCATTATTCTGGAAAGTAAAACATGTTTTAGTAGTAACTTTTGTGGTATAGCTACAATGAGACAGCCTTTTCCGTAGCACAACAATACGTTACAGTACAGTGCTTTCTTCATCACAACAATAAGCGTAATAACTACAATATCTATACACAAAGCATTTCACTTTTGTTTATCATGAGGTAAGTACATTGACTTCTGCAGAACTTAGCTTTCGGAGGACGATAACTACGACACTTCCACAGAGATTATCTTACAACAAGACGAACAATTTAGCGCTACAGTACACGTATTCACGTATTTGAGTGATTAATTTTGTACTTAAAACATTTATTTTTAAAGATTTTTGAATTACAATGAAAGTTTTCCGTGATACACTTCATTCCATTGCTGTAATCTGTAACACCTGAGGATATAATTACATTAATCCTCAGGGGGGTACACGCTTACTTTGTGTACCATGTGTCTGGCAAACACAAGGAGCCCTAGCTAATATGGTATTTGCTTATACAACTTTACACATCGGTACCATATTTCTCTAACACAGAATTACACAGCTATCTGATCATTTAACTGAGAGAGACAAACTTTTTACAATGGCAGTGACAGATGTTTACTTAATTACACCGTTGGATAACTTCACACTTACGAAATTGTATTTTGTCTGTACTTTGTGAACTGTTCATATTTTTTTGGACCCATTGTGATATTATGAGAGCTTTGAATGATATATTTGGTATGGGATCACGATTTTTAAAGTATGTTTGAGGCAGATGACACTTTTGACATGAGCAGAGAATTTTTTTTAGGTTTTGAAACTATTGGAGGAAGCTACAACGATTTTGAGACTTGGCTGAGGTTTTATGATGTTATTATTACGATGATGATGTGTATTATGCTGTTGCGGTATGTTTATGATCAATAAGCTGATGCTATATATGTTATTTGATTATGCTACGTATCTGTTATGATGAAATATTGAAGAAGTGTCGACGAATAAGGTAAGGAATAATGATTAGAGGTTAGGGACTCTGGTTTCTGAAAAAGGATGTTGGAAACCAAGAATCGTACTTTAAGAGTTATGAAATGTATGTGCAAATGCGCGAATGTATCACAATGCCGACGAAAACTTTTTGAACACTGTTATATTCATAGGATTTTGTTTCTACACATTTGCAACGCAAATTTTCGACCTGTGAAATTTTTATATGAGACTGTCACTGTAGTGTAAACTGGTGTCGTAAATATTTCGGTAAGAAAGCCAAGTGACCTTGACGTAATGCGTCTTGAGCGGCCAGCTGTGTCAGACGCCTGGAGAAAAAAGCCATTAGTGTGTGCCTTTCAGAGGCACAGGTAGAAAAAAAAGAGGTCATTATCCTCGCTATTGACATTTCTTTGTCGAAAGCATCGCAAATACGACACGCTCAGACTTGAAAACATATAATTACACTGTGGAGCTCTTAACTTATGATATTTACTAAAATACCTAATGAAACAATGAGAAACATTTCACGGCTATTGACTTGCTAGTTGAGAGAAATGCTATATGGCTTGCTTTATGCATTTATTTACTGATTTTGTTTAATATCTAGTGTCTAGCTGCACTGCAGCATTGATTAAAATAGAATTTTATAGATGTACTAATATAAATATTTTCTGTCTACAGATCCAGTAAATACTAATTTTGTAATACACTTTCCAAAAAATGAGAGAGCACAAAGACATTTCCCTTCACAGGAATTGCATACATAATTTACTTTTCAACTACTTGGTAATTTTTTTGGTAGAATAACTTCTTGTGGTGCACCACTTTAATTACGTAGACATTAAGATGTGAATATACATTTCCCTTGTCTGCATTGTTGTCTTTAGTGTAATATTTTTTCTGCTTGAGCTATGTCATGTTCAGATATAAGATATTGCATTTGCTGCTGCTGTTTGCCAGGCATAGTGTTACTGAATTTGACTTTGTGTTACTCTGCTAAGCCAGTTTACTACTGATTTATTTTTCTTGTTTGCTGCTCATTGCCTTATATTAGTTGTAATATTGTTGCTTACTTTGCCAATTTGTATTTTTTTTGTCCTTGCTGTTTGTGTTAATTTGTTATGTGCTCCTGCATTGCCTCGTCCCTTGGTATATATATCTGAGCTCAGTAGATTTAAGTTAGCTTAAGAGGGGGTAGACTATATAAGAAACTAACTATGATGAATCGGAAGAAATGCATTGAGAAGCTATAAGAAAATGGTTTGGCCAAAAAAGTAGTGCACAGTGGAGAAAAACTATTTTTGAAAGAGGATATGAGCAAAAAAGTAGGGTTTAGGGACAACATGTTTAGGTAGGATTTTCTTGGAAGTAAATGATGAGGTAAGATAATGGAAAATAAATAATGAGGTAAGAAATATGGGAACATATAAATACAGAAAGCATGCTTGGATAGGATTTTTTTGGTGGAAACAAATGTTGAAATAAGACGAAAGATCTATGGAATGAAGTTTTAGGTTGGACTGCAGTAGCGAATGTTACACTGAGAACAAACCCTGCCCTTTCCTCTCGTGTTATTCTGCTATGTGTTTGTGTTCTCTTGTGTATTTGTGTTTTCCCTGTCTTTATGTGTTTAGCTGATATGAGATACGTTGTAGAATGTTTCTAATACTATGTTATTTACTTTGTAAAGATTTTTAGACATTATTTATCTGTTCTGTTTTGCTGCTCATATGTGAAGTTGATGTTTCAAAAGTTATTCTGATCTTTATGTATGTACTTATGTCCTAATTCCTGTAACACTGATGTATATGTTATTTCGATTCTTTTGTAAAGCTTTTACTACAAATGTTATCTGTATTGTTATGTTCTTTGATGATGTATTTTGTACCTTTGTTATTGTATTCTTATGTTATAAAATTGTAATTGACACCAGTTCATCAAATTAAGTAACTTGTAAGTTACATTTCACTGCACACGTTTCTGTTGGTCATAGTATATGGACAATATGTGAGAAGTAGGGACTGATAGTGTTTGCATGTATGTTAATAATTCAGCAAGGGACTGGATAACAGCATTGGTGGCTCTAAGGACAATTCCAAAAACTTTGTGAGTGCACAAGTGGTGGCTATGGACTTGCTATATTATCCGCAAGACTCTTCAATGGTGATTGTGCACCTGCACAGTCACAACAGATGGCTGCTGGCCATCTCTACAAGGACTACAGTGGGTCTGCATCTTTGATGACCCACCAATACCATTATTTCTACAAGGACTACAGTGGGTCTACACCTTTGATGACTCACCAACACCATTATTTGTACAAGGACCGCAGTGTGTCAGCACCTTTGGTGGCACACCAATACCATAATCTCTACAAGGACTACAGTGGGTCTACACCTTTGATGACTCACCAACACCATTATTTGTACAAGGACCGCAGTGTGTCAGCACCTTTGGTGGCACACCAATACCATAATCTCTACAAGGACTACAGTGGGTCTACACCTTTGATGGCCCACCAATACCATAATCTCTACAAGGACTACAGTGGGTCTACTCTGTGATGACCTACCTACCAGTATTCTTCAAAACTTCGACTGACTCTGCCGTTGGTTTGCTCTGTTGTGGCCCATTACCTGTCAGCATGTCAAGAGTCAGCACTGTCTTCCCGTTCGAAGGACAACACTACTTCTTCAAGACTGCATGGAGATCAACTACTTCCGTGTGCATTGCCTTTTACTGCTCAGACTTCGAGGAAACGAACGGCAGTTTTACTGTGATGAATGATCAGGACTGTCTTTATGGACTGTGAGAAAATTTTAGCTTTTGACCAACATTGTATCAATAAGTGTGTTCATTTGATTTCTTTGTTATTGTAATTATGAAAAATTTTATCAAATCATTATTGGCCACTGCCCAAAACAATTTGTAAAATTTTTTGTGGGGAGCATGGGGGCTATGTAAGTAGTCTGTTTATGTTTTCTTATTGGCAATGTTACGTACCGCTCTGTATGAAAATCACTTGCTGTGCTGTGTGCAGTCTGTGGCTAGTTTGCATTGTTGTCTGCCATTGTAGTGTGGGGCAGCGGCAGCTGGATGTTAACAGCGCGTAGCGTTGCGCAGTTGGAGGTGAGCCGCCAGCAGTGGTGGATGTGGGGAGAGAGATGGCGGAGTTTTGAAATTTGTAATACTGGATATCATGAACTGCTATGTATATTATGATTTTTCAACACTATTGAGGTAAATACATTGTTTGTTCTCTATCAATATCTTTCATTTGCTAACTATGCCTATCAGTAGTTAGTGCCTTCCGTAGTTTGAATCTTTTATTTAGCTGGCAGTAGTGGCGCTCGCTGTATTGCAGTAGTTTGAGTAACCAAGATTTTTGTGAGGTAAGCGATTTGTGAAACGCATAGGTTAATGTTAGTCAGGGCCATTTTTTTTGTAGGGATTTTTGAAAGTCAGATTGCGTTCCGCTAAAAACATTGTGTGTCAGTTTAAGCCCAGTCACGTGTACAATTTTTCATAAGAGGACGTTTCAATATTATGTATTGAAATCCTGAATGAAACCAACCCGTTTTCAGAAAAGAATGTGTTACATTACTTACTGAACGCCACTCGTAACTTCGTAGGAATCCTAAATAATACTAATAGTGAATAAGTGTGTATATGTGGTGTAGAAAAGGAATAAAAAATCTCATACATAAAAGTGGCCTTCAACAAGTCATGTGATTTAACATAACCATACGTAAAATTACTTAGTGAGTGGAGAAGCAATGAATGTGTGGGTCTATAACTGACTTGAATAAGTACAGCTGCATCGGAATGTTGGACTTTTTTTCAGTTTCATATTTAATAATTTTATCATCTGTATTAAAAAACTGTTTACTATGTCAACTCTTAATCAATCATGTATAATGAGGTAAGCAACTTGCAAACCCTGATGACTGAACAGAAATGGGATATTGATTCCCGCGTGTTCTGATTAAAACGTGAACTTGAACAACATTGCACACTGGAAATATAACTGCAAAATATTTAGCGTAAACAAATCTGACTTCTACGCAACGTACAATTATTACTCAGAGGCAGCGGAACCAAGCAACCACCTCACCATAATCCGGAACGATGCCGCTTCGACAGAGCATCCATACTAAACACGTCGGTATGTAGGCAGCAGGAGGCAACAAAGCAGGGTGTGTCGCTTTGTCTACAAGCCATGTAGGTCTCGCTAAGTGATTATCAGCACCAAACAATACGGGTGGTTGCCTAATGTCAGAGTTTAAGAGTGGGTTGCTTGAGAGATGCCTTTTCAGTTCTAAAAGCTACTGTCACGGAAGGGAATGTGACTATAGGTTCTTTGAGACATACAGCTGATTACCAATACATGTGAGAATACAGCCGACTTTCAAGTTGTAAGATCCACGATCAGAGACGGGACCTTTACTGTTTACCAATATGAAAAATATCTTTCATGATTTATCTAATAAACGATCGAAAGACACAGATACCCTCGAGATTCATCCATCTACATGCTATCTACAAGCCAGCGTGTTCAACAGTCGCGTCTCATTAGTCGCAGTCGTTTCTCTCTCTCTCTCTCCTCTCTCTTGCTCGTTGTGCCGTGCGCGTTATCTTTTGTTTCTGAACTCTGTCGATTGGTGCCTCAGATGGCAGCACTGCTGGTTGTAGCAGTGGAACGAGCGGTGTATCCGCTACCAGAGGGAAAGCTGCATGTCGTGAAGGGCGGTTTAAGTGCAGCCACTGTGGTCAGCGATCAGTACCGTTAAGCAGTGATGTGAGAACTAGGGTAACGTCTTCGGAGCCGGCGGCAGGCTTGGGCGGCAGATATGCTTGAAATGCTAGTCTGTGCTGTACCGATGTGCTGGATGTCGCTGTTTGGCCAACGAATATCGCCCGATGGGAAACTTGTTCCGACGTGGGGACTGAACCTTCACTTGTGCTTTCACTTTGAATACCTAAAGGAGCCCTGTGTCAGCAGAGGTGCCGGTACGCTGCCTCTCAGATAATTCCGATCACTTGTCATAAGGGCGGCCTGTGGATTACGGTCCGTTGGTTCCTGAATGACAACTGTATGATGAGAGCACCCATTTGGTAGTAGTCTCGGTTCTCTCATCGATTCTCAGAAGTGACGGTGAGAATTTTGTAATAACTGTTATGTTGTTACGTGATCTCGCTGTCTCTGTGATTGCTGTCCTGATTACCCAGAAACTTGTCAGAAAGACAATAGCTTCATGGAACTAGTTTCGTCGGGGCGGCTGCTAAGTGATTCTCTATAGGCAGGTTGTTATTGGTCTTAGAGTATCAATGGAGCCGCTAGAAGTTGGGTCGAGTTAAGTGTGAGCACTGTTCAGATGGTTCAAATAGCTCTGAGCACTATAGGACTTAACTTCTGAGGTCATCAGTCCCCTAGAACTTATTCGAACCTGCGACCGTAGCAGCAGCGCGGTTCCGGACTGAAGCGCCTAGAACCTCTCGGCAACAACGGCCGGCACTGTTCAGATGGAAAAGCCGTATGCAATTTAAGTGATTCCTGTGGCGCTGTAGTTAAACTGTTATTTATTGTGCGTTATTATACCTTGTGTGGACGAGAGGTCTAGTAATCTCTAGGCTGTATTTTTTTTTTTTTTTTTTTTGTTGATTGTTCATCTGGGTTTCATTTATTGCAGAAAGGGGACTCTTGTAACCATGTCTGTTCATTTGGTATGATTGTGGACCCCGGAACCGGATCCAACATTCTGTAAGTTGTAAAAGTAATCGTTTAACTCATTAGATTTTTTTTTTTTTTGAAACTATGCCAGTAGCTGTTGTTCTGAACCGTAATAGTTAAGTCGTATTGACAGCCGCTGTTTTAACGCTCGTGGTATCTAAATTCTGTCAAAAGTTTCTTTTCTTAAATAATAATAGTAAAATTTGTTAAAAGTGTTACTTAATATTGATGAGATGACATTAAATTGCTGTGTTGAGAATTTTAGTAAATTCTGCCGCCATTATTCTTTGGTAAAGTCATATTAATGCATGTTAGAGTTGTGAGTTGTTCTTATCTGGCGTATTTTACACTTGTGAAGTTTTCTGCTCGTTTACATTAAGTGTTTTGTTTAAACTCGAATAAACTTATTCTGATACCTCACCTTACCACTCAACACCAGCTCCCTACCGTTTTTACTCGTCTTATTTCTAAATACAGCAGTTCGTTCATTAGTGACCTCTTCTAGAGACACCGTGACCATCAGGAGCCTGACGATAAATATTAGCACATCCTTTTCGCATGACTTCAGAATGCAGAATGTTTCCAAAAGATTCGTCCGACTTCAGAAGACAATTGCTTCTACACGAAAGAAGATAGAAACTCGAGGTGAATTTTAAATCAAATATCGAAATTAAAAGTTTCCCTGGGCAGCTATTTGCCTTCGCTCCTGTGGTTACCTATAGGGGTCTTCGTGGTTCAGGTAGTTCGCTCACTCGTTCATTGATCAACGTGCGTTGAGATATGTGACGGATCGCCTAGCCCGACCTTCAGAATTCATCTTTGATCCTCAAAATACATCTGATGTATAGTAGATTATTGTACATAATCGTTGCTCTGGGGACAAGCGTGGAGATTTACTTGTACTTGCGGTTGGAGTAACAACGTTGCAGAAGTTCTTTATTTGTACGAGCCACGCAGTTTTCGATGGTGCTGGTGGGATGAATAGCAGCTGGCACCTAGTAGCGTGAGATGTGACACTGAACCTACAGTATACCGGTAGCAAACTAGCACCAACAGTCTCGGCCGAAGAAACTGAAACGTAATATACACTGAGGCGCCAGAGAAACTGTTATAGGCATGCGCAATCAAATACTGAGATATGTTAACAGGCGGAAAACGGCGCTGCCGTCGGCAAAGCCTGTATAAGACAACAACTGTCTGGTGCAGTTGTTAGATCGGTTACTACTGCTACAATGGTAAGTTATCAAGATTGAAGTGAGTCTGAACGATGTGTTATAGTCGGCGCACGAGCGATTGGACGCAGCATCTCCGAGGTAGCGATGAAGTGGGGTTTTTCCCATACGACCATTTCACTAGTGTACCGTGAATATCAGGAATCTGGTAAAACATTAAATCTCCGACATCGGTGCGACCGGAAAAAGATTCTGCAAGAACGGGAACAACGATGACTGAAGAGAATCGTTCAACGCGACAGAAGTGCAACCCTTCCGCAAATTGCTGCAGATTTCAATGATGGCCATCATCAACCGTCAGCGTGCGAGCCATTCAACGAAACATAATCGATACGGGATTTCGGCCCACTCGTGTACCCTTGACAACTGCTCGACACAAAGTTTCACGCCTCGCCTGGGCCCATCAACACCGACATTGGACTGTTGATGACTGGAAACATGTTGCCTGGTCGGACGAGTCTCGTTTCAATTTGTATCGAGCGGATGGACGTATACGGTATGGAGACAACCTCATGAAACATGGACCATTCATATCAGCAGGTGGAGATTCTGTAATAGTGTAGGGCGTGTGCAGTTGGAGTGATATGGGACCCCTGATACGTCTAGATACGAATCTGACTGGTGAGAGGTACGTAAGCATCCAGCCTGATCACCTGGGTCAATTCATGTCCATTGTGGATTCCGACGGACTTGGACAATTTCAGTAAGACAATGTGACACCCCACACGTCCAGAATTGCGGCAGAATAACTCCAGGAACATTTTTTCTTTAGTGTAAACACCTCCGATGGCCACCAAACTACCCAGACACGAACATTATTGAGCATATCTGGGATGCCTTGCAACGTGCTGTTCAGAAGAGATCTCCAACCCCTCGTAGTCTTACAGATTTATGGACAGCCCTGCAGGTTTCATGGTGACATTTCCCTCCATCAGTGCTTCAGACATTTATCGAGTCCATGCCACGCCGTGTTGCTGCAATTATGCGTGATCGTGTGGGCCCTACATAATATTAGGCAGGTGTACCAGTTTCTCTGGCTGTTCAGTGTATTATACAGAGCTACTATAAATGATTGATTCGTTTTCAAAGTTATGTTTTCTTTCCGAGGCATTATATTTCCAAATATGATTGATGCATGAAAAGAGCCGTAAACTCACAAAGTTTGCATTGTGGACTATTCAAACGTTCTATGTGTTCCCCTGCGGTCAATTGACACATGTCCAAGCGATAGTCAAGTCCACTCCATATCTTATGCAGCAATGCCCTGTTAATGATAGTCACAGCAGCATCTATGTGTTCTCTTAGTTGTTCCAGTGTTCTTGGCAGTCAGGCTATGTAAACACGGTCCTTAATGTACCCCAAAGGAAAAAGTTACAAGGCATTAGGTCACTTGACCTGAGGGACAAGCGAACAGATCCACGTGTGCATCACTACGTCCAATCCAGTGATGCTGAAATTCGTTGTTTAGGTGACAAAAAACATCGATGTTCCAATGAGGAGTGTAAGTAGGCTGTTTAGGTTTTTTTATTGGTAACGCCACCTCTGTATGAAAATCACTGGCTGCGCTGTGTGCAGTCTGTGGCTGCTTTACATTGTTGTAATACTCGCCATTGTAGTGTTAGGCAGCTGGCTGTGAACAGCGCGTAGCGTTGCGCAGTTGGAGGTGAGCCGCCAGCAGTGGTGGATGTGGGGAGAGAGATGGCGGAGTTTTGTAATTTGTCATGAACTGCTACATATATTATGACTATTAAGGTAAATACATTGTTTGTTCTCTATTAATATCTTTCATTTGCTAACTATCCCTATCAGTAGTTAGTGCCTTCCCTAGTTTGAATCTTTTATTTAGCTGGCAGTAGTGGCGCTCGCTGTATTGCAGTAGTTCGAGTAATGAAGATTTTTGTGACGTAAGTGATTTCTGGAAGGTATAGGTTAACGTTAGTCAGGGCCATTCTTTTGTAGGGATTTTTGAAAGTCGGATTGCGTTGCGCTAAAAATATTGTGTGTTAGTTTAAGCACAGTCATGTATAAATTGTTCAAAGGGGACGTTTCAGGAGCTGCCCCGTCTTGTTGGAAGACGGAATTATTAGGATCAGCAGTTCTGGAAATTACTTTACTTTTACTTTTAAGGGCTTCTCCACTCTTCAGCAGCTGCCCTGCATGCCCATTGGCCAGCTTTCACGATAATGGGCAGTCTCCCTCTTTCAGACCTCTCTTCCCCATCATTGTAATTACTCCCGCACTCTACGTTAATCTCGGCCGCTCACGCTTTCTCCTTCTTGGCGGCGACCATTCGGTCCGCGACCATTCCACAATTGCTTCTGGCCATCTCCCTCGCTCCATTCGCCGTAAATGGTCATACCATTGGAAAGATCTGCTCTCACTTCTTTGCACGACTGAGTGTTTCATATCCATTATCTCCCTAATTTCCTCATTTCTTCTCCCCTCTGGTCGGTATATCGTGGCTGCCCTCCTTATTCCATCCATCTCTACCGCCTGTACTCCGCTTCTGCCACCCCCCAAAGCTCCATCCTTCTGCGCCGTATGTTAGTATACTTCCAACTATTTACAGAATCCTTTGTTTGCCGGCCGCGGTGGCCGTGTGGTTCTAGGCGCTCCAGTCCGGAGCCGCGCTGCTGCTACGGTCGCAGGTTCGAATCCTGCCTCGGGCATGGGTGTGTGTGATGTCCTTAGGTTAGTTAGGTTTAAGTAGTTCTAAGTTCTAGGGGACTGATGACCACAGCAGTTGAGTCCCATAGTGCTCAGAGCCATTTGACCCATTTTTGAATCCTTTGTTTCTTTCGATATTGTCCGGCTTCACAGAACTCCATTTAGCATTTTAATTGCTTCTCTTGTCTGTTGGATCCTGCGTTTCACATCTGCTTCACAGCTTCCCGAGGAATAGATAATCGGCCCTAAATATTTAAACTGCATTACTGCTCCATTTGTTCCTTGCGGCAGTGCTATAACCATCCCATCTCCTCCCACTACTAGATCTCTGTTTTGCTCATATTTATTCTAAGCCCGCCTCGTTCAAATGTTTTCATTAACTTCTTTATCACAACTTTGACACCTTCCGTAATTTGAACCGAGCGAGGTGGCGCAGTGGTTAGCACACTGGACTCGCATTCGGGAGAACGACGGTTCAATCCCGTCTCCGGCCATCCTGATTTAGGTTTTCCGTGATTTCCCTAAATCGCTTCAGGCAAATGCTGGGATGGTTCCTTTGAAAGGGCACGGCCGATTTCCTTCCCCATCCTTCCCTCACCCGAGCTTGCGCTCCGTCTCTAATGACCTCGTTGTCGACGGGACGTTAAACACTAATCTCCTCCTCCTCCTCCTTCCGTAATTTGTGCTACCAGTACTTGATCATCGGCAAATAATAATGATCAGATAGTACCATGCTGGAAAGGAATTCCCATACGTCCTCATTACTCATTGCACCGTTCCAACATATACTGCATACATATTTTAGCCGGCCGGTGTGGCCGTGCGGTTAAAGGCGCTTCAGTCTGGAACCCCGTGACCGCTACGGTCGCAGGTTCGAATCCTGCCTCGGGCATGGATGTGTGTGATGTCCTTAGGTTTAATTAGTTCTAAGTTCTAGGCGACTGATGACCTCAGAAGTTAAGTCGCATAGGGCTCAGAGCCATTTGAGCCATACATATTTTAAATAGGGTCGGCGGACATACTGAAGTCCTGTCTAAGTCGTTTAGATGTTTGGAATGTCTCATTTAACTCACTCACTTTAACTGCTGCGTACGATTCGTGGCATATTCCCCGAATTAGGGATATATGTTGTGCTTGTACACCTGTATACTCCTTCGGTTCCCACAGAGCATTGATATGTTTCCTTAATCCACAAATATCAGGTGTTCTTCCTCACCTTTAGAATAGTCACAACTGCAACATATCAAGACGGTTCCCGTAGTGCGTTGGTAGGTTCAGGTTCATAAGCTTTTTCATAATCCACAAATTCGTGTTCTTCCTGACTATTTAAATAACCACAACTGCAACATATGAAGGCGGTAACCGTCACAGAATTCTAAAAAAGAAACAAAAACCCGGCCCATACAGCATCGATTGTGAGATTGCAAATAAAACATTAACCTTTGGCGAATTTCGTCCATGCGCCACAATTTCTTCAGGATGTTCAGTTTCCCACACTCCCACAGTGTGGCGCGTTATCTTTCCAGATAAGTGTAAGGTTGCTACGTTGCTGAATGTCAGCTTAGAGACGAAATGTTCACCCTGAAGTGATTGTGATACAAAACTGAAGGCGCAGGCCATAGTCTTCCGGTTTTAACTGCTGCACGAGCTGCAGATTGGAACCGCCGTTTGCTGCATTATTCAAGGTTCGTGGCTTGCGCGAAACATTGACCTTTTTGTGGGCTACGTACGAAGCTTTCCCTCATCCTCTCCACGGTTGCATCTGGCACCGTCCATCGAACTGTTTTCTGTTTACAGGGACAACATGTGTCCCTAAATTATCGGTACCAAGGCACAGTGTTCTGTATACATGGCCGTTCTTCTCCATCAGTCCTTCTGAATGCACGCTGCATTGTGAACGATAAACATCGCGCATATTCCAAGACGTAAAAACTCGTTTTCGCTTCCCCTCCATTTTGTCAAGGCACTGCTCTCGTAACGCCAACCTGTTGTATTAATGCAAACTCGATGAGTTTATGGTTCTACTAATGCATCTGTCATGTTTGTACAGATAATATTTTGGAAAATACAGAACTTTGAAAACGAATGAATCATTTATACGTAGTAGCCCTATATATTAACGAGGGTGAGGACTTGTTTGATGGCGTGATAAATGAAGAAATTGCCGTTGATAGGAGTGACATACTGGCATCCAGTATTAGAATCAGAATTCTAAAGACCTCTGGAAGAATTAAGATTCAGTAAGGCACAAGGAATAGATAACATTATATCGGAATCTCTACAGTCATTGGTGGAAGTGGCAACCAGACGATTATTCAAGTTGGTGTGTAGAATCTATGAGACTGAATACGAACCATCAGACCTTCGAAAAAATCATCCAAATAATTCAGAATACAGCTGGAGCACGTAAGAGCGAAACCTACGGCTGTATCGTCTGCACTCAACTATTGACAAGAGTAATATACAGAAAAATGGAAAAGAAAACTGAAGATCAATTAGATGACGATCAGTTTGGCTTCGGGGAAGCTAAAGGGGCTAGAGAAAATAGTTCTGACATTGCGCTTGATAATGGAAACAAGGCTGAAGAAAAATCAAAAAACGCTCATAAGATTCGTCCATCTGGAAAAAGCGTTCGAGGATGTAGAGCGTTGTAAGATGTCCGAAATTCTGAGAAAAAGAGAAGTAAGCTATACGGAAAGACGGGTGATACACAATATCTACAAGAACCAAGAAGGAACAATAAGATTGGAAGATCAAGAATAAAGTGCTAGGATTAAAAGGGATATAACGCAGGAAAGCACCATTTCGCCTCTGCTGTTCAATCTGTGCATCAAAGAAGCAACGAGGGAAATAAAAAAAAGATTCGAGAGTGGCATTAAATTTCAGGATGAAAGGATGTCAGTGATAAAATTCGCTGATGGCGTTGCCATCCTCAGTGAATGTAATGAAGGTATGCGGTAACTCTTGATCGGAATTAATGGCCTAATGAGTACGGAATATAGATTGGGAATAACCGAAAATAAAACAAAGGTAACGAACTGCAGCACAAATGAAAACCGCGGAAACTTGACATCAAAACTGGTGATCATGAAGTAGAGAAAGTTCAGGAATTCTGCATCTAGGAAGCAAAATAACCCTTGACGACGAAGCAAGGCGGACATAGAAAGCAGACTAGAACATGCATAGAGAGGATTCCTGGCCAAGAGAATTCTACTGGTATCAATCATAGGCTTTAATTTGAGGAAGAAATTTCTGAGAATGTACATTTGGAGCATTGTATGGTTATGATTCATGGACAGTGGAAAAACCTGAACAGAAGAGAATTGAAGCGTTTGAGATGTAGTGCTACAGAAAAATGTTGAAAATTAGGTGGATTGACAAGATAAAAAATGAGGATCTTCTCCGCCGAATAGGCGATGAAAAGGACACACGGAAAACGCTGACAGGAGGAAGGGACAGAATGACAGGACATGTGTTGTGACATGAGGAAATAACCTTAATGGCACTAGAGGGTAAAAACCGTAGGGGAAGACAGACATTAAAATACATCCAACAAATAATTGAGGACATGGGGTTCAAGTGCTACTCGGAGACGAGGAGGTTAGCGCTAAACAGGAATTCGTGGCGGGTGGCATCAAACCAATTAGAAGACTGATGACGCAAAAGAGGTTCAGTTCTTGTTTGGATTGTATGCTGTAGTGACTAACACTCAATTTAATTAACATTGTGTTTTTACTAACTGAAAATACTTAAGGTTAATGAGGGTCACAAGGGGCGTAATAAGAGTAATATTGCAGGCAGACACTATTAATCATCGCACCTCATCAGACGATTTAGTTCAGGCCTCTTATGTGGCACTGCGCCTTGATCAGGCTCGGGAAGATGGGAGAGTCAGCTGACTTAACAACACTGGATATGACATTCACCTCCCGATAAGAACAGATGGTGGCAAGACGGCAACAAAGGTCGTTTTGCGTTCTCCGTTTCAACAGGTGCGATTCAGTTAAAACTTGGCTTCATGATTTTCGTTATGAGTGCGTCATTGAATCTTCAGTTGATAGAAGCATTCGACGGTGGGATAAACAGTTTCAACAAACTCGTAGTTTGTGTTAAGGGAAATCTATAGATCATCCCCGTGTGCTCGTTCAAGACGTAGGGTGCTTTCAACAGAGTTTTATACGTGATCCATGGAAGATATTACTGGTGTCCGTTCTATCAGACATATTTGCGAGAACGGCGCTAGGTACTTTCAGTGCAGATCCACCATACCTTATCCACCATACTTTCCGAACCCCTGCTGTACTTAATAAATGCTAATGCTACATGCGCGTAACAGGTTGAGAATTTGAGCTAGAGGGGAAGTGTGTCCGGATAGCCCAGGCCGTCAAGACAAACGTTCTAGAGAAGCGGAGCATCTGGGTTCGAGTCCCAGTCCAGCACAAATTTCGAGTCTTCACCGTTGGTTTGTTTCAGTGGGTGTAGGTGGCTGGTTTATCGTAATAAACCATCAAATTCTATTCGTCGTGCTGGCTAAGACTCATTTGTCATGTGCTTGTCTTTGGTGTTACTCGTACGTATCGTTTTGCGGTTGTGCTGGCATCAGAACAAGATGAACGATTCAGTGGGGCGTGAAGAACGTAAACAGAGAAATTTACTTCCGTTAAAACCCCCGTTCTAAAAAATAAACTGAAAGTAAATCAAGTAGAACCTATATCTCACATGTTTTTCTTGTCAGGACATTCGAAACTACTGTATACATTACTCATGAGTGATAACATTTGCTGCAGTTGTATAACTTTTGTTTTCCAATGAAAGGACACCACAATCAGGTTTCAGGACGTCAATACCATCTTCAGGTGCATCTGCAAAATTGTAACTAAAATCTGATGACTATTTATATTGTCAAACTCTAAAAAGACCAACAGAACTTGTAATATTCTAAAGACGATGCCGCATATACGTACAAAATGTCCACGCGAGTCGACTAACAGGGTTTATTCCTAGACCGCACAGAAAACTTATTGAAGATCAGGACCTGCACAAAACACAATAGATCCACATATATAAAAGAACACATTTACCCCCAAATAAAATCAAAAGATAAACTATTAGCTACATTAGTCTCATAAGCCACATTACGAACATACACACATCAAAAAAAGTTTTGCATCACCCCGGTTCTCAGAACTCCTGATGATACACGTTGACTGTGGATATTGTATAACAGACACTGTCCCTTTGACTGTTCAGAGATGTCACTAAACCCGCCCAAAGATATAATCGACCATGCATGAGCAGCGCCTATTAGACGAAAGGGGTCGAACAGCCGATCAGTTCCAGTCATTCCGCTAGGAATGAGGTACACGGCTCGTGTTGTCTGTAGTTCAACCATGTCTACAAGTTCAATACCGCGGTTTGGTCGCGTCCGCATTGTTACTTTGCGCTAGGAAGGACTCTCAGCAGGGAAAGTGCCCAGTGGTCTCGCAGTGAGCCAAAGCGATGTTGTTCGGACATGGAGGAGATACAGAGAGACAGGAACTGTCGATGATGTGACTTGCTCAGGCCGTATCTACATGTGTACACAAACAATAAATAAGCGGACAAACCTCTTGTAATGCCACTCATGTTGTCATATACCACTCTGTGACATCACACACGAATAAAATTTAGATAGCTTAGTGTTTAATACAGCAGATGGCTATATGCTATTCTGCAGCAAAGTATGCTTCCCCTGTATGGTACAAATCGTCTTAAGCTTTGATACGCAAGTTGCTGAAGTGTCGTGAACTAAAAGGACTTGCACCAGGCAAGTAGTGTAAGCGACACGTTTATTTCAAGCTAAAACTGTGGAATCTGGTCTGAACAAAGCTTGCAGGCTGATTACAAGGTGTTTAAAACCTAATCCTCTTGAGAAGCAAAGTATTTTATATGCAGGGCAGCCTAGCTGCTGAAGGTAATGATTAATGAAAACACCGCAGACAGCTGGTAAAACATGGTTTTAATTGACCTCACTACCAGTTTCGCGGATTAAAGCCGCATCTTCACGTGCAACAAAAATCGTTGAATTAATCCATTATAGGTGAACCCAATGTTCTTAGCCACGGTATTGCCATTCTGAGAGTGTTGTCAAACATTTAAAAAACTAGACGAAGGAAGGATAATTGAATATGCGGTCTTGTGACATTATTACAGAATATTACAAGGACCTTGAATGTAGGCAATTTGCTCTTTGATGGAGACTGGATACGTATCCTAATGGCACAATCCCCGGCGGCTGCAACAGGGACTTACCCCTATCTTTTCCTATTTTCTACCCATTCCTTCCTCTTACAACCTCTCAGATTTCTTCAAATTTCCGTATCTTTTAGACATAGTTGTAATAAGCTACACAAAGCAATAGCAGACCTGCTACTTTACATACTGTTATCGTGCTTTGAAACTGCGCTGTATAGACGAATGCTTAATTGTAAATATTTTTATTGTCCTGACCACGATTGTTAGTTGGTCATTAATGGAATGCGTTGTCCGTCAGAGCAGCTAGACGGCAGATCATAACGTTCTTGCACCAAATAAGCAAGCGTATGTCAGACCACAAACTTTTCACTTTGATGTTTTACAACCGACAAGTGTGCTTTCATTACGGAATTTCGCTAGGAATCAGACACTACATTTACACAGTTCTATAGAAGCTGGGTGTCGACCGCTTTCTGAAAATCTGAAAGAGCGAGTAGTTCGAAAAAAAGGTAGACAGTGAGTGCTGAGCGGTAGTGGGCGTGCTGCGGCGTGGTAGGGGCGGTAGGGGAGGCGCCCGCAGCGGCCCCGCCCCCACCCCACCCCCACCAGCCACGCCTCGCTTCGTCTAGCAGCGTCTCAGCGTAAGCTAGCCGCCCCTGACGGCGAGCTGCCTGCTACCCGCACAACCCGTCTGTCGTCATGTCTGCCGCTCTGCGGCCTAAGGCGAAACTCGTCTGTCCCCATAGGCGGGGGGGGGGGGGGGGGGGGGGGAGATAGTAAAAGGGTGCACTTGACCCTTCCTGGATCTTGGAGGTGTAGACGTTTATATTTATCGCAGAAGAGATTTTTTCAGATAATTGCACTAAACCGAAGATTCAGCACAGCCGAGCGCGACGAAAAATACTATGGCTTCAACGGTTCCTACATTACTCACATTCGTCATACGGTAGACGGGAAATTATACCATTTCCTCGAAGCGCTGGCGGTTTTGGCACTGTCCTGCAGCGCACGCCGATGCGGATCTTAACAGAACAGAGCCGAAACGGGATCCTCACTGTTTGTCTGCCGCTTCCCCGTACAGCCCTTAGAGACTCGCAGAAAGGTACCGGCTCAGCAACCTGCGAGGAATCCACCGTCAATTTCCAGGACGCTCTTCCCTATAAGAAAGGAAAACAAAGTGTAAAGGTCGAAAAGATATCCTCACCTTGATGCCTTTCTGATCTCGAAGCAACGCAGCAAAATATGCATTCTCCTCTCTTTTAGCGCAGGAAACATCGATTTGTCTTTTACAATGCAGCATTTAGTTCTAAAGGTCTGCATCTAGGTGAAACCGGTTAAGTATTGCGCCACCAATACGAAAAACTATTGACAATATTCTTACTAACAACTTAGGACTGACAAATCTACAATATTAAAGACAAAGAGATATATGAGTTGCATTCAACTTCTCCAAGATTTTTCTCACAAGCTAATCACACGAAAACTATGAAACTTCTGTCACTTCTCGATGTGTTCTCCATACAACCGTACACATTTTCCACGGCGTTATTGCCATGCCTCCATGGCCATTGCGAATGCTTCTGGTTTGACTTCTGGAAAATCGGATTCGTGTCTCATCCATCATTGCAATCGACGAAAAGGAAGTCCACTTCAAGCCGTCATCACAAGTCAACAATTCTTGTCAACATGTCACGCACGGAGTTTGTGGTCGACTCTCGGCATTAGTGGTACCCACGACTTTACATATGGAAAACAATCGTCGCTCTCGCCGCTGCCGCTAGAGTTCTGCGTGCCGTACAGTGCTGTCACGTCCGTCACGCTTTCACAACAAATGCACGCACATATTAAAAACCCTCCAGTTCATAAACGGAATATTTCTTTTCTACCTCAGTTAATGCCCGGGAGGCGTAAGCTGTCGTCTAGCCGTATTAGAGCCATTGTTACTACCAGGTTGCACAGCTCCGAGTGCTGAATTTCACATCCAGTACACACCCAAATCATCGACGTATTTAGCAATGAATTCTTCATACTGTAATGTTCATGCACAAGAAGAAAAACTTCCTCATTTACCATCCTTCCTGGTGTTGCCAGTTTAGTGGCCTCATTATGAAAATTATCTTTTAATTCTTAAAACATATTTTTTTCGAAAAACTGTAATTGCCTCTCATACCCAAGCATAGTGTGCAATTTGGCTCAAAGGTGCCTACAACCTTCCTCTGTAAGGGTGCCAAAGCGTGGCACCCTGCGCGACGTCGCCCTTGCGGTCGGCGATACTTCAAACAGCAAGGCGTCAACGCATGAAAAAAAAAAAAAAAAAAAAAAAAGAGAGGCCACAACTTAGAAGTTCATGTGAGGCCAGTTAATGATTTCACATTACACACCAGATTTCATCACAATATTGCTCAACGCCATTGTGGACGTGTCACGCAATGGGAAGATCGTCACACCCTCTCTGACCCACATTTCACCCCTTCTTTCGATGCCTATGCGGTGGAGGTCAGACCCGCGACACCAGCGTTCAAATCACGTCGTTTTCTTATGGGTGGCCGAGGAAAATATTTCAGTCACACCGACGATCGGAATCGACACGGCAAGCTTCGGGGTGTGGCATAAAGGGCGTCAATGAGGCCACCCCTCTCATTGGAGCGTTGATTCTCACAAATTTCTCGGTCGGAAACGACCTTTCGCAGCGCGATGAGTAACAGGACACTGCTACCATCCCCTGGGCATTTCAGCCCTTCTCTAAGGACATCGTGGGGCTGTAGACCCATTGAATGTGATCTGACCCCTTTGGAGTGTAGGGCGACCGGAGGTTTTGCTCCATTATAGAGGGTGGAACCACTAGGGGCCTTCCAACAACATTTGAAGAAATTTGAGCGTTATCGGAAGCAACAAGCGGTCATTACTCTTTTTCAGCACTTCTGTTTCGCGGTCTTCTTGGGCGAGACCACAGGGGGAGGGGGGAGGGGGGGAGAGGGGTGAATAAGGGCGCAACATTAACAGGTACGTCAATAAAACGGTGAAGGTGCGCTCTAAGACCCCAGTTCGGCAACACCCCCGGTGATTCCGACGCTACTGTGTTGAGCATGCTACAAATGTACCTGTCAAAAACTTTGTCAACTGGCGACTGCTCTAGCGCCGTAGGGTTAGGCAACCCTATCGATAGCCCTTAGGAGGAGTTTTCCCGCTTTCAGGTGCTAGAACAGCCTCGAGGGTGAACGTCTGTCGAACTTCCTGACAGATACTTTCGTGACATTATCGAAATAGGTGAATGAGTGGTACAGAAGATGTTGCCAAACTGATAATTCGGGGGGGGGGTCGGCTTAGAGGAACCCTTTGCCGCCAAATTCACGCACATTTTCGTGTTGCAGCCCTCACCTCCTGTGATCGCGCCAAAGGAGGCCAGCCGCGAAACAGGAAGGCTGAAAAAAACGTAAATACCCTTTGCGGCTTCGCATCAAGTTCAAATTTCGCCAAGTGGTTTTGAACAGTCCCTCTTGGTTTCACCCCATATACCGGAGCAAAAATTGCGGTCGCAGTACACTCCAAGGCGAATAGGTCACGTTCAGTAGGGTTGGAGCATCACGGTGTCCTTGGAGTAGGGCTGAAACGCCTATGGTACGGCAGCAGCCTCGAACGTTGTCAAGAACACCGTCCTGTTGCTCTTCGGACGGAGAACTGCAGTTTTCGACAGCGAAATGTGTGGAAAACAAGGCTCCAAAGGAAGCACTGGTTTCATTGACGCCCTTAATGCCCCCCTCCCCCCCCCCCCCCACCCACCCACCCGTGGCATTTTCTTGTCGATTCTGAGCAACAGTGTGTCTGAAATGTTTTTTCTCGCCCACCCATAAGAAACCATCACGATTTCAACGCTGGGTGTCGCGGTTCTGATCACCATCGGAGTGTCGTCAAAGGAAGAGATGAAATGTACCGGGGGGGGGGGGGGGGGATGACGACCTTCACATCGTGTAACATGTCCACCATGCCGTTAGGTAGTATCGTGGCGAAAATTGGTGCCAATATGAGATCAAAAATGGTTCAAATGGCTCTGAGCACCATGGGACTTAACATCTGTGGTCATCAGTCCCCTAGAACTTAGAACTACTTAAACCTAACTAACCTAAGGACATCACACACATCCATGCCCGAGGCAGGATTCTGTGAGATCATTAACCTAGTTCATCGCTCACATGAACTTTGAGCTGATGTCTGAAGAGTCGCTGAGCCTGAGGGTGACGTAGCAGGGCGCTATATTTTGCATCATTATAGGGAAAGGTTGTAGACGCCTTTGAGTCTTGAGCCATATTTCAAATTTCAAACTTATCCATCGGAATAGGAGACAATTATGGGGTTTCGAAAGAGTGGTACTTTAATTTCGTTGAGCAATGTAATTGTGAAGTGCTGTGTTTAAATATTTATCCGTATTTTACAGTTCATTAATTAGTTACAGCCGCGCGGTTTGAGGCGCCATGTCACGGATTGCGCGGCCACTCTCGCCGGAGGTTCGAGTCCGCCCTCGGGCGTGGGTGTGTGTGTAGTTCTTAGCATAAGTTATTTTATGTAGTGTGTAAGTCTAGGGACAGATAACCTCAGCAGTTTGGACCGTTAGGATTTCACACACATTTCAACATTTTCAATTAGTTACACATTGTATTTCATAATATAGCATGCCAAATGCAACTTGACTACTTATTGTGACCGATATTCACATCCACGTTAGTTAACTTTAAAAATACGATATCGAAATCTCAGCATTATTAATGAATAGTAATAATCAATACAAATTATTCTCCCAGATATTATAACTATAGATATTACATGAAATATTCACTGTCGTACGTAACAGTCCATCCCATATAGCAATTCTCCAAATTTAGTAGTTATATTCAATTTGTGGTTGAAGCTTACTGTCAATCAATGTTTGCTTCCTCATACATAATTACGGAAAATTCAGTATTGTCTTGAAAACTCTTCTTTTTTAACACCCAAACATTTCTTGGCGAGGTTTCACCAATATCAGTGGGTACATCTAATTTGTATCCTAGTGCATATGGTTTTGAGATAATGATATTTACATTTATAAAACCATTAATAGAAAAAGAATATACCTCAGTAACACAATCTGATGTTCATGTGGCTGTCTGACACAAGCAGAATAAGTTATATTTTGTTCCCGTTTGCCATCTGGGCTTTATCAGGACTATTAGGGTTCCGCGCCTCAGTTGGTAAAAATGGATCCCTTATAAGCATCGCTTTGCTGTCCGTCTGTCTGTCCGTCCGACTGTTAAAAATCCTTTTTCTCAGGAATGGAGAGATGCATCAATTTGACATTTATGTCACGTAGTGAGTCCTACGGTCTCTTGGCGGTTAATAAATGTACGTTTCTAAGTCAATTCAATCAAAACGTACGACCATTAGGTCACATACTTTGATGCTCGAAAACTCACTCATCAAAACCTATAGGGCACTTCCCACTGATCTAGAATGATGAAATTTGGCAAGAAACGAGGTTTCACAGTGCAAATAAAGGAAAAAAATTAGGAAATTGTTAAATTTTAGTTACTGACACGAAAAATTTTTCCTTTGTCGTTTCTTATCCGACTTCAGACTTAAAATTAAAACATTCCCAGGACCGATATAAGTGAAAGCAGGCAACGGTCAAGATTCTCAACTCTCATACTTAAGTTTATACGGAACACTCAGAGAGCGCCTCCTACTCGCATCTGGCCAATTTTTATTTTATTATATTACCCGTATTTAAGAAGATGTTGGTCTAAAATGAAATTATTCCTTTTCTTTCGCTTTGCTGATGTTGATTATAGGACTGCTATTATACAGGTCTGCACAATATATTTTTTTGTGAGCTGCATAAGATATTTTTACTGGATTATATGTTTTAGAATGCACTGATTTCAGAAGTGATGTCCATTTTTTCTATCACATAAGGCTTTTTCGCAAATTAAAACACAAAAATAGGTAAAAGCACTTATTTATTCAAAGTTATCAAACATAATACTTCTTACAACCAATGAAACATTATTTTCAGACATATAATAACAATATTATACTTATTCACGTTTTTTTATGAAATCTTTGTTCTTTTCCTTGATATTTCGCCGAGTCCTTTTCCGATTTCCATCTTTAATTTCCCGCTTAAGCACCCAACAGTAGTCAGCAAGCATAGTGACATCCCATCTTCCTTGGTACCATCTCTCGATGTCACGGGCATCCCGGTGAAACCGTTCCCCCTGTTCTTCACTGTAAGCTCTCAGGTTTTCAGGAAAACTGTCTATGTGGGAGTGTGAAAAATGGACCTTCAAGCTCATCTTGCAGCCTTGAGCTTCCTATGCTGCTAGCATCCGTTGAACAATGGTTTTGTAGTCAGGATCCTTAGTATTTCCCAAAGACTTTCGCACTACATCCTTGAACGATCCCCAAGCTTCTTGTTCCTTCTCATTCATACTTTCCACGAAGAGGGTGTCGGTTAAAAGTTTTCTTGTGTCGGGGCCAGTGAAAACTCCCTCTTTCAACTTTGCTTCTGACAGCTTCGAGAATTTTGTACATAGATACTTAAAACAATCCCCATCCTTTTCAGTGATTATACAAATTGTTTCATCAACCCCAATTTGATATGGAGAGGGGGCAACAATACCTTTTCTGATGGTACCAAAGTAGTATTGATAACATTCTTCTCTCCAGGTTTTAAAGTTTCTCGGGGAGTCCAATCACTTTTAGTCCAATGCTGTTCTCTGGTTCTACTTTCCCACAGGCATAAGAAGCATGGGTATTTAGTATAGCCTGCCTGCTGACCCAAAAGCATCGTATTTTGAAGTCCGCACAAATCATTAATTGATGGTCCTGACATTCGATTTTTTCCAGGATAGTGGCCAAATCGTTACAGTTTTCGTCTATATGCACAGATTGTCCCATCGGAAGCAATGCAATTTATTTCCATTGTGCAATAATGCTACTTTAAGACTAGTTTTGGATGAATCAATGAATAGGCGCCATTAAGATGAGTCATAATGCATATCAAAGCAATGCATGAATCGTTCCACATCATTGCAAAAAACTAAATTTCCTTCTTTTGAGAAAAACTGGGTAAATTCTTTTTCTCCGTGTCTGTACCATGAAAATGTTTCAATCTGGTACCTAACAATTCGGCTGCATCTTTTGAAAGACCTAAATCTCTTACTAGATCATTGAGCTCACTTTGAGGAAATAGTTAAAGCCTTTCATCTTCGTCCGAAGAAAAATCTGAGCTTGATTCACCTTGAGGAGGTAATGTAAATTCGTCCTCCAACTCACTCGGGTATTCATTCAAACTGGAAGGTGGCTGTGGGATAGGTACTTCATAGCTATGGGGCATTGGACGTATAGCTGAGTCAAGGTTAGGATAACTTATGCGTCTTTTGTTTTTTGAATTGAATCCCTTTACGTCAACTGAACAGAAGTAGCAATCGGTGATATGGTTTTTCTGCTCACGCCATATCATAGGAATTCCAAAGCGAAATGCATTTTTATTACCCTTAAACCACAAACGACACATCTTCTACACACCTTATGCGGGGCCCATGGTTTATCTTGATCACTAAGTTTTAATTTAAAGTAAGCAAAATAAACTTTCCTCACAAAATCACTCGTGTTTCTCTGTTGACTTTTATTAGTGTATTCACCACAAATATAAGAAAAACTGCTTGGAGAAATAACACAACCTCTTGTAGCCAACACTATTCACTTGAATAGAAATATGTCTACTGAGAGTTTCTCTGCATTGCATGCGAGATACAAATCGTCATTTGACTTGTCGCAACACGATAAAACTGAAGAATCAGATTGTTTGCATTTGATTCTGGCGCCCAGGAGTTCACGGTAAAACCTGCAAGTGGTAACAAAGAATAGCCAACATCGTGCATTTTTAAAATTTAAGTATATTCTATCAATTATGATTGATATAATTTTTAATAATTATTACATTAAAAACACATAGGTTTATTACCAATGAGCATAAATGCTGCAATATACATAAAAACCTATGTGATAGAATTTTTTGAATGTTTTCCTGTTTTTGGGAGGTCAAAACCTAAAAGAAAATGTTAAAAAATCCTATGCAGTTTTTTAGTCGCAGACGTGTGTTGTTACACTGTATTCTACTACCAAGATTGATTTTGTGACTGTTCACTTCCGTCACCAGTGCCTGTGGATTTGAATTCCCACCCAGCGAGGTCAGCGCGGAGCGCCCACCGCTGGAGTAAAACCCTGTTCCCATTACAACACCCTGACCACCGTGTCTACAGGAGACCGGCACACACAGATCGGTATCTGCACGCTCTCAGCCACCACCATCCGGCACAGAAACGTGGCGTTCTGAATACCCTCGTCCATCGTGGTAAAGTCGTCTCAGACGCTGAAAGTTTACCACTAGAACTGTGCCACCTGCGAAAAGTCTTATGGCAAAACGGGTACAGCCACGGACAGGCGTCACAGGCTATATCTGGTGTGACATGCAAGAAACACACCAACAGAGAAGAGAACACCACCGAAGAAGAAAGCAAGAAACTTGTGGTTTTGCCTTTCTGTGGTACAGTGTCGGGAAAGATTAGCCGGCTCCTGAAGACACATAAAATTTCATCAGAGTTCAGACCCCAGCAAAAATTCGTCAGCTCATGAGGCCTGTGAAGGACAACCTAGGGCTTAGAACGCCTGGAGTGTACAAGATACCATGTCAGTGTGGCTGTTACTGCGTCGGCCAAACAGTATGCACTGTGGAGCAACGCCGCACAGAACACGAGAGGTGCTTACGCCTACGCTATCAAGAAAAATTAGCCGTGGCAGAACACGCCTTAGAAAATGGGCACCGAATTCTATTCGACGAAACATCTGTCGTTATGAAGACGAAGGGATTTTGGGATAGCGTCATAAAAGAAGCTATTGAAATAAAAACCTCTGAAAACACCGTCAACAAGGACTGTGGTTTGCAGCTCTGCACAGCCTGGGACCCGGGTATCGCGATGTTAAAACGGGCGCGACGGACGCGAGATGAAAACATTACCGTATGTGGCAAGGTAGAGAGCACCAGTGACGTCACATCCAGCAGTGCGGCTATATAACGACGCGGCCACGGCGACACAGCAGTCAGTCTTACCAGTTGACAATGACCGGGGAGAGCTCGGTCGAAAGCTCGTGGGATTTTAACCACCTGACGTGGCTGGACGCCCGAGAAAATTTTATTAACATCGTAGTGCAGTTCTGCATAATGCTGCCATACATTTTTTGTGCATGGAAGTCTTTTCCATTTCAAATATCATGTGACCATTCTCAGGCCTAGTGACGGAAGTATTAATGTCGTATGAAACTATTTTTGTCGGGGAAGCAGGTTGGCAAAAAGCATAAATACGGCATCTTTGCACCAAATACCTTGGCATAAAATACCAAGTGTAATGTTCTGTGCATTGTCTTCGGTCTCCATTGACTCTAGAGGACAGTATATCATACTAGATGAGCATTCTCACTTAGCCCAGTCTTGCAAGTTGTTATGAAAGACCAGTCATAATAATTAGCTTCACAGTTACCGGTTTAGCTGTTAGCTGCTTATCTGTCATGTTACAATACGTTTTTGTATATGTTTGGGTGTGTATATGTGTGTGTGTGTGTTTGTGTACGTGTGTGTTATGTGCCACGATCTGATATTTCTGTTAGAGTGAGAACAGGGTTTCATTTCAGGGTATGTGTTTTCATTCATTGCTTCTTTTCCTTCTGCTATGACCTCTTTGTACATGGTAATTTTCTTCTGTTATGGCCGGCCGCGGTGGTCTAGCGGTTCTAGGCGCGCAGTCCGGAACCGCGCGACTACTACGGTCGCAGGTTCGAATCCTGCCTCGGGCATGGATGTGTGTGATGTCCTTAGGTTAGTTAGGTTTAAGTAGTTCTAAGTTATAGGGGACTGATGACCACAGTAGTTAAGTCCCATAGTGCTCAGAGCCATTTGAACCATTTTATCCTCTGTTATGAGTCTCTGTAGAGAGCTGCTCTTGTATTAAAGAATTCTTAGACGCTGTTGTTCTGTGGTTCATGTCCATATAGTGTTCTGCTATTGCTCTTAAGTACCCTTTTGTGTTCGATGTAACTAATGCTGAAATTTCGTGTCTGATTGAGTTGTGGATTTGTCGTGTGAACTGATCGATCCCAGAGGCGTTAGATTTGCTTATGTTACTGTTGGTTGTCCTCAGTTTCTTTAGTATGATTTGGCTGTTCTGTAGGCTATTTTCAGCCCTTATTTTATGAATATTTTGTCTGTGTGCCTGTATATGTACATTGGTGTTCTCTGTTGGTCGTCGTGTGTTTGGTGTGTCTTTGACTTTTGTTCTAATTTTGTGGTTTTAGTTCATCTATCATGTTCTCTTATATCCATTTTTAACAAGTGTTATTTGATTCTAGCTTATTTTTGTAGCTGTCTTCATTATCTCGGATTCTATTTAACCTGTTTAGTATGTACCAAAAACTGACCTGTTTGCGTGTTATTGGGAGGTTTGAGTTTTTGTTTATGGATGTTCTGGTGGTGCTGTGTTTCCTATATATGAAAAGTTAATGTTGTTGTTGTGTATGTGTATTGTGATGTCTAAGTAATTTAGATTTTTCTCATTTTCTGGTTCTATGATGAATTTTATCTGTGAGTGGCCTGTGTTTACTTCATTATCGAGGTGCGTGTGATCGTTTGTTTCATATAAAAGACGTATGATGTCATTTATATACCAATGCCTGTATACGATTCTGTATTGTTTGGGTTTCACTATGGTTTCAAACATTTTGTTGTCAGCGTGATTTAAGAAGATATTGGCTAGGAGTCCACTTATTGGTGCTCCGAAAGGAAGTCCATCCTGTTGTTAGTAGAAAATATAATTAGGAAAATATGGTTCTACCTTGAGCAAACAAGAAGGTAGGAATAATAACTAAAACTTCACAATAGGCCAAACTAGAGAGCTAATATCAGAGGAAAATAGATGCGGAATAAGAGAACAGATAACTAACATTAAGGTGGGGAGCAAAAATGATTAAGAAAAAACATGCAGGAAAATAACAGAGCACCTGAGAAGCAACAGTGCCCTCCTCACAAAAGCTGACAAGGGAGACACTGTTGCCATAATGAAACAAGAATACTAACATAAAACTCTAACCTTTTTAGAGAAAAACACCATAGTAAGATTAAGCAGTGATCCAACACAATGAAACCAGAAAAATATGCAGACCCCCAAAGCAGAAACTTTAAACAGTTTCAGAAGCAGGACATTCCACTCAGGCTAGTTGTGCACCTCTAGTCCAAAACACACACACACATAATTATACAAAAAAGGAGCATATATAATACAGAAGAACTAATACGAAAGATCATACACATCAACATAGCTATAACATCCACACTCACACCTTTTGCTATTGCATTCATGTACACCAACGTCACCCTTGCAGAAACAATCGACATAATAAAACAACGCTCAGAACAACAAAATAACATACCCAACCTACATGCAGAAGTTTTAAAAATATTATAAATTTAATCACAGAGCATAATTCTTATTCATTTGACGACCAGTTCTACTAACAGGAAGGACTCCCCATGGCATCAACAGTACATTCAAGGCATTGGAGATTTTATCCCATCAAAATGCAGAAAGAATTTGTAGAGTTTCACAGAGAAGAGTGGCATCAGTCATCCAGAGGGGTAAGACTGTCGTTCACATTCATATTCATTATATGCCTTACTGAGGGTGCAACTACTTGGGACCAAGCAAAATCACCGCAAATGTAGGAAGTGGTGGATACAAGACAGTGACCAAAAGTAATGTCATGATTAATTAAATGGACATAGGACGATAGGGAGCAGATGCAGTGTAGCCTCACATTTCGAAAATATAGTATGCCCAAAGGAAGTGTGGTGTCCATACATGACTGCAGTTACAATGACTGCCAAGCGACTATAACGAACAACTGATGGGGGTAGCGGCGTGCTACACTACCAACTAAAAGCCTACAGGCAGCGAGTTACTGCAAGTACCTATACTTAATTGTACAAGTGCTAATCATTAGATGTGCACATATTGTAAGACAGCTTAGTGGGGAAAATGAATTCGCTCTTTTGTACATCCCTTTTTGGGAGACAGAGAAAGACCACCTAGAGCGCCAGGCATGCCCATTTGGCTAGCTGTTATGGAAGGAGAAGTACATTTTCAGAGTGAGGAAGAAAGTGCAGAGTGTAAAACCCGACTTAGTCATTTTCACAGTCAAAGTTGATGGGAGATGGGTGATACACACACACACACACACACACACACACACACACACACACACACACACACACACATCACACATACAAATATACATAATCGCACTGTAAACCTTCCAGATCTCTGAACATCAACAGTATCCATGGGCAAGTTCAAATGCGTTTTTATGAAGCTGCTGATTTAATATACTCGTGCAGTAGGCCTACATCACACTCAGACAACATATAATTTATATCTTCTTCTAACTCTGAAACTTCCCCTTGGATGAAAAGAATGAATGTGCTGGTAAACCTTCTACGTTAGTTGATTTTCAAACTCCAGAGTTAAACTCAACATACTGAGACTGTTTTTTCTTTACTTATTCTCAACATTTCTAAACTGACACGCAATATTTTAGCGCAACGCAATCTGACTTTCAAAAATCCCTACAAAAGAATAGCCCTGACCAACAATAACCTATGCTCTTCATGAATCACTTACAAAAATCTTCGTTACTCGAACTACTTCAATACAGCGAGCGCCAATACTGCCAGCTAAATAAAAGATTCTAACTACTGAAGGCACTATCTACTGATAGGCATGTAGTTAGCAAATGAAAGATTTTAATAGAGAGCAAACAATGTATTTACCTTAATAGTCATAATATATATAGCAGTTCATGACATCCAGTCTTACAAATTTCAAAACTCCGCCATCTCTCTCCCCACATCCACCACTGCTGGCGGCTCACCTTCAACTGCGCAACGCTAGGTGCTGTTAACATCCAGCTGCCCAACACTACAATAGCCAACAACAATGCAAACCAGCCACAGACTGCACACAGCACAGCCAGTGATTTTCATACAGAGCGCTATGTGGCGTTACCAATAAGAAAACATAAACAGCCTACTTATAGGGGTTGTACGCCGTTTCTACGATTTATGATTCATACTTGCAGCAATGCAGCACAATTGTCATCTTTTGCCAATGACGATCGGTTTGGACATTTGGAATCAGATATTTTGCAGCAGGTCGTTGCCCACAGCAACTCAAAACGTTGCATATCTTCAATGTGCAAACAACAGAGAAGCGGGACTGGCTGACTGGACGCATGTAGCATTGTCTCACAAGTCGCGATTTTGTATTTGTTCAAGTTGCGTGGGGTTGATCTGAGATTCTGTTATTCTGCGCAATGGATTAATCTGAGATGTACCCTTTACCCTGTGGCTCCTGCAAGATGCAATTTTCACCCCCACACTACTACAGAAGTCAGACAGACGCTCCTAACGTTCTAAAGAGAAATGCCTGAAAAATTTTCAGCAATATATATCTTCTGGAGTCGTCCGCTGTAAGGAAATGACACAAAAATTCACAAAATTTCTTACGAAACTAGTGGGATACTAGTTAGTGTAAGAAAAACATGTAACTAAAGAAAATTATTATTTATTTTGCAAAAATTCTGAGAAATCACAATGGCACTTTTAGTTATGAATTGAACAAGTTACATCCTGGTTCTTTTTGGAATGTGAAGTTACATCTCAAGGATAGGATCAGTAGTTAGTGCCTTCCGTAGTTTGAATCTTTTATTTAGCTGGCAATAGTGGCGCTCGCTGTATTGCAGTAGTTCAAGTAACGAAGATTTTTGTGAGGTAAGTGATTTGTGAAAGGTATAGGTTAGGGCCATTCTTTTGTAGGGATTATTGAAAGTCGGATTGCGTTGCGCTAAATAATATTGTGTGTCAGTTTAAGCACAGTCATGTATAATATTTCAAAGGGGATGGTTCATTTGGCGACCCTGCCAGGATACCTCACTGGAATATTCTGATTTTTTCTTGTGGTTTGTATAATTAGTGTAGCTTTAGTTTATTGCTAGCACATAATTGTAGAGAGAATCTCCTTTGTAGTTGCAATCTTTCATTGTTGTACAGTAAAACAGTTGTGGCATGCATGTAAATTTGCACCAAGTATTTCGCAGCTGCGCTTGCAATTAACTAGATATTTTTTTCAGTGTTATGTTACTGTGTTCTCTTATTTTTGCTCTTCAAATTTTGCTTTTCTGTGTTATTGTGTGAAATATTGTGACAATAATGGCGTGTGAAAAACGTAATACTAGGCTCCAAAGTAAACTGAGAAATGACAGTGAAGACGAAAGCAGTGTGTTAGCACCACCATGTAATGAATTAACTAATGTTCAAACTAGTAATTTGGTAATTGTGCATAGGGATATGGAGTGGGCGGCAAATAATGGTGTAGACAGTGAAACAAGTAGTGAACAGGGAAGCATTATCGATCGATCAGTCGGCAACAGCTCGCCTCAGGAATCCGAAATGACAGAACACGATATTGCAAATACTGTAGACTCAGGTTTTGGGTCTTCAACGCTTTCTCAAATAAGTCAAGACACATTTTCTGCTCGTCAAAATGTAAATGTTGCCGGTGCAAATGCACTGCCGAAAAGCATAGAGGAACAGATTCCAGACACTAATTCATTATTATTGCAATTAATGCAGCAAATGAAACAAAATCAGAGACAAACACAGCAACAGTTAGACGCAATGGAACAAAAGCTTCAAAAGTTAGACACAATGGAACAAAAGCTTCAAAAGTTAGACACAGTGGAACATACGCTTGAACAAACACATGAAGATTTAACTACTGAGTTACATAAAATCGAATCGAAATGTCAAAAAGTCTGTAATGACGTAAAAACACAAATTTGCGAGCATTTTCAACCTATTTTTTCACGGCATGAAAATGCATTACAGAATCACGAAGCAGCCATAAAAGAACTGCAAACTATTGTTCATGAAAATCATGAGACCTTGCAAGCTAAAATTGACTCAGTTGCATCTACCAATTCAGTTACGCAACTTGCAAGAACTCAGGAAAACTTAAAGGACACAGTAGATACTCTGAAAATTGGTTCAGAAAGACACATGGAGGAAATTAGTTCTCTATCAGAGAAAGTAGTCGAACTTTCGGATCAGCTAAATAATTTATCTATGAAGGTAGATGATAATCTGAATGACACAAGACCGGTAGTCTTTAATGACACAGAAGAGTACGAACAAATTAGGGAATTCAAACAAAATCAGAATCAAATTAATACTCAACACCAAAAAGAAATCCGGGAAGTACAAGATCAGCTGACACAGGTAATACAAGAATTACGTATTTCAGAGGACACTCGCGCTCCAACACGGGAAGAGGGACTTAGAAACACGGAAGAGCCGCAAAATAATAACACAGGGCATTTCGGAAATTATGAACTAAATTGCCAAGGTGCACCGAATTTTGAGATGGAACCGCCGACACGACGTAACAATGACCGATATGCTACTCGCCGACATGATGATTTTGACTATAAGCTGTTTATTACTACACGGAAATTCAAAACATTTAAGAATTCTGGTAACGACATTCATCCACAAGCGTGGCTCCATCAATTCTCTCACTGTTTTCCTCCCAACAGGTCATTAGAGCACAGATTAGAATTTATGTGTGGCTACTTAGAGAATGAACCAGCTGAAAGCATGCGATTGGTCATTCACGATTGTCACAGTGAAGGAGAATTTTATCATGGCTTCCTCTCAGCATATTGGTCTCAAGCTACACAAGACCGAGTAAAACATAGCATCATAATGATGAAACATTTCGAACAATCTGAATTTTCCAGTCTTGTGAAATATTTCGAAGACATGTTGCACAAGACTCAATACCTGTCAAACCCAGAACTGTCAAACCTCAGAACTCATCCACATTTGCTTAATCAAATAACCTGGACATTTACGACATATTATTTTGGCAGGACGTTGCAAAGACGACATTGAAGCTTTTCATGGACTTTTACAAGAATTAGAAATTGACACTGACAATCGCGGAACGCGAAAACAGGAACACAACAATTACAGGTCACATCCGTCGCAATTCCGCGATGAAAGAAATAATAACTGGACACGACGAGGCTATTCTCACAACACAAATCGTGACCAAAACAGACACCACCCGTATGACAACCACTGGCAGAGTAATAGTTACAGAGAAAGTTCGCATTTCCGTAGTAATGAATATGACAGAGACAATCATAGAAACAGTCAATATGGTAACCAGAACTATTATTATCAAGGGAGACAGAATAATTTCAGACGCAACAGTTCAGCGCGCAGTTACGATTCAGGGAGAAATTCTCCACCACGTTACCGACAAGAAAGAAACTGTGGAATCTATCGACATGACGACAGACGATATAATCATAACGACAGACCTGAATTTTATCAGAACTGGCGGGATTCAAACAGAGCAGGGCACTCTTGACAAGGTGAATTTGTAGAAGTTAGGTCTCCTAATCCTAATAACGATGCCCGCCAACAAAGAAACAGACAATGACTTGCACCGGCAGGCAGCCACGTGTGCTGGCTGGGCTTGAGAAAAATAACATAGATGCTAACCTTGAGAAAAATTTTAGCATTCCTCACCAACGTATACCGCATGATAATTCCGTTCAAGTTGAAACTCTGCGTACTAGGAAGAGTAAAGGTTTACACCGCATTTCACATGTAAAACCGTTTATTGAAAGATAATCTGCTTTCTAACTTTGTCTTTGCCATAAAACTTTTCACTTCACATTTCTAGTATGCATTGTCAGACATAGAAACTGTTATCATGCAACAATGTTTGAAGTTAAATATCCAATCAAGAACCAAGAGAACTTATTTAAACAGAAATTACGAATGCATTGTTATAGTGAACAGGCGTCACAGTGTTATTGTGTGTGTACATTCTTGCTTCTTAGTTGCACGATTACGTAACGACTATAAAGTTTACATACTTAGAACATATACTGGTACTGCTAATGAGATTTTAATGCAATATTTTGGTTTACTTGAAAATACATTCTGGGTTTAAAGTACTTTCTGTGAGATACCAGATGAGACAGTGGTTAGTTTATGTGACAGCTACACGATTTCATCACTACGCTACTAATGAGTGACAATTTACAATCTTGCTTTTGAGGTGTTTCTGTTTTATATCTGCACACTTTTTCTGTATTATTCTGGAAAGTAAAACATGTTTTAGTAGTAACGTTTGTGGTATAGCTACAATGAGACAGCCTTTTCCGTAGCACAACAATACGTTACAACACAGTACTTTCTTCATCATGGCAATAAGCGTAATAACTAAGATATCTATACGCAAAGCATTTCACATTTGTTTATCATGAGGTAAGTACATTGGCTTCTGCAGAACTTAGCTTTCGGAGGACAATAACTACGACACTTCCACAGAGATTATCTTACAGCAAGACGCACATTTAGCGCTACAGGACACGTATTTGAGTGATTAATTTTGCACTTAAATCATTTATTTTTAAAGATATTTGAAGTACAATGATACAAAGGTTTCCCGTGATACATTTCATTCCATTGCTGTAATCTGTAACACCTGAGGGTATAATTACATTAATCCTCAGGGGGGTACACACTTACTTTGTGTACCATGTGTTTGGCAAGCACAAGGAGCCCTAGCTAATATGGTATTTGCTTATTCAACTTTACACATCGGTACCATATTTCTCTGACATGGAATTACACAGGTATCTGATCATTTAACTGAGAGAAACAAACATTTTTTTTTACTACATCAGTGACACATGTTTACGCAATTACACAGATGGATAACTTCACACTTATGAAATTGTATTTTGTCTTTACTTTGTGAACTGTTCATATTTTTTCGGAACCATTGTGATACTATGAGAGCTTTGAATGGTGTATTTGGTAAGGGAGCATGATTTTAAAGTACGTTTGAGGTAGATGACACTATTGAAACGAGCAGAGAATTTTTTTTCGGTTTTGACATTATTGCATAAAAATACGACGTTTTTGAGATTTGACTGAGGTGTTATGATGTTATTTTTATGACGACGATGTGTATTATGCTGTTGAGGTGTGTTTATGATCAATAAGATGATGCTACCGTATATGAGGAATTTGATTATGCTACGTATTTATTATGATGAAATATTGAAGAAGTGTCGACGAATACGTATATGAATAATGAGTAGTGGTTAGGGACTCTGATCTGTGGATGTTGGAAACCAAGAATCGTGCTTCAAGAGTTATGAAATGCGTGTAAATGCGTGAATGTATCACAATGTCGACAAAAACGTTTTGAACACTGTTATATTCATAGGATTTTGTTTCTACACATTTGCAACGCAAATTCTCGACCTGTGAAATTTTTTATATGAGACTGTCACTCTAATGCAAACTGGTGTCGTAAATATTTAAGTAAGAAAGTTAAGTGACCACCTTCACGTAATGAGTCGTGGGCACCCAGCTGTGCGACAGTCGCCTGGAAAAAAGCCATTAGTGTGTGCCTTTCAGAGGCACAGGTGGAGAAAAAAAGGGGCCATAATCCTCGCTATTGACATTCCTTTGTAGAAAGCATCGCAAATACGACACACTCAAATTTGAAAACATATGATAACACTGTGGAGCTCTTAATTTATGGTATTTACTGAAATGCCTAATGAAATGGCGAGAAATATTTTTATGTCTATACACCTGATTATGACTACTGTCTTTCTAGTTGAGAGATTTTTTTACTACCTTATGAAATGCCATATGGCTAATGAATGATGTTTCATGCCTTCCTTTGTACATGTTTGCTCATTTTTTTTAATATCTAGTTTCTAGCTGCACTGTAGCATTGGTTATTATAAAATTTAATAGATGTACTAATATCACTATTTTCTGTCTACAGACCCAGTAAAGAATACGTTTATAATATACTTTCTTAGAAAAGAGAGCACAAATAGACATTTCCCTTCACAGGAATTGCGTAAATAATTTTTTTAATGACTTGGTAACTTTCTTGCAGAGTAAGTTTTTGTGATGCATCACTCTAGTGTTAAGATGTGACATAGGTATTAGACATGGCCATTTTTAGTGTAATATTTTTTATGCTTGAGCTTTGTCATGTTTAGGTATAAGTTATTTCATTTGCTGCTGCTGTTTGCCAGGCATAGTATTACTGAATTTGACTTTGTATTACTCTGTTAACCCAATTTTACTACTGATTTAGTTTTACTGTTTGCTGCACATTGCCTTATATTAGTTGTAATATTCCAATTGCTCTGCTAATTTATTTTAGTGCTGCTTCCTTTGCCAATTTATATTTTTTTGTCATTGCTGTTTGTGTTAATTTGTTATGTGCTGCTGCACTGCCTCATCCCTTGGTATATATATCTGAGTTCAGTAGATTTAAGTTAGCTTAAGAGGGGGTAGACTATATAAGAAACTAACTGTGATGAATTGGAAGAAATGCATTGAGAAGCTATAAGAAAATGGTTTGGCAAAAAAAAGTAGTGTACAGTGGACAAAAACTATTTTTGAAAGAGGATGTGAACAAAATACAGAAAGCATGTTTGGATAGGACTTTTTCGAAATAATGAAGAATGAAGGGAGATCTCCCAGAAGTAAGAAAAGTTTTGTCTGCAAAATACTGCAGTAAAACAAACCCTGTCCTTTCCTTGTGTAAACCCACTATGTGTTTGTGTACTCTTGTGTATTTGTCTTTTTCCTGTCTTTATGTGTTTAGCTAATAAGATTCATGTTGTAGAATTTTTCAAATACTATGTTATTTACTTTGTAAAGATGTTTAGACATTATTTATTCTGTTTTGTTTTAATGCTCATGTGTGAAGTTGATGTTTCAAAAGTTATTCTGATCTTTTATGTATTTACTTATGTCATAATTCCTGTAACACTGATATATATGTTATTTTGATTCTTCTGTAAAGCCTGCATTACCACAAATGTTATCTGTATTGTTATGTTCTTTTATGATGTATTTTGTACCTGTGTTATTGTATTCTTATGTTATAAAATTGTAATTGACACCAGTTCATCAAATTAAGGAACTTGTAAGTTACATTTCACTGCACATGTTTCTGTTGGTCATAGTATATGGACAATATGTGAGAAGTAGGGACTGTTAGTGTTTGCACGTGTGTTAATAATTCAGCACAAGTGGTGGTTTATGGACTTGCTATATTGTCCGCAAGACTCTTCGATGGTGATTGTGCAACAGCACAGTCGCAACAGATGGTTGCTGGCCGCCTCTACATGGACTACAGTGGGTCTGCATCTTTGATGGCCCACCAATACCATTATTTCTACAAGGACTGCAGTGGGTCTACACCTTTGCTGACTCACCAGTACCATTATTTCTACAAGGACTGCAGTGGTTCTGCACCTCTGGTGGCCCACCAGTACCATTATCTCTACCAGGACTACAGTGGGTCTGCTCTGTGATGACCTACCAACCAGTATTCTTCAAAACTTCGAATGACTCTGCTGTGGGTTTGCTCTGTTGTGGCCCATTACCTGTCTGCATGTCAAGAGTCATCACTGTCTTTCCATTGGAAGGACAACACTACTTCTTCAAGACTGCATGGAAATCCACTACTTCCATGTTCATTTCCCTTTACTGCTCAGACATTGAGAAAAACACTGCTATTTTACTTGAGAACGATCGGGACTGTCTTTATGGAGTGTGAGAAAATTTTAGCTTTTGACCAACATTGTATCAATAAGTGTGTGCATTTGATATCTTTGTTATTGTAATTATGATAAATTTTTTCAAATCTGTATTTGCCACTGCCCAAAACAATTTGTAAAATTTTTTGTGGGGAGCATGGGGGCTATGTAAGTAGGCTGTTTAGGTTTTCTTATTGGTAAAGCCACGTAGCGCTCTGTATGAAAATCACTGTTTGTGCTGTGTGCAGTCTGTGGCTGGTTTGCATTGCTGTTGGCTATTGTAGTGTTGGGCAGCTGGATGTTAACAGCGCGTAGCGTTGCGCAGTTGAAGGTGAGCCGCCAGCAGTGGTGGATGTGGGGAGAGAGATGGCGGAGTTTTGAAATTTGTAAGACTGGATGTCATGAACTGCTATATATATTATGACTATTAAGGTAAATACATTGTTTGTTCTCTATTAAAATCTTTCATTTGCTAACTATGCCTATCAGTAGTTAGTGCCTTCCATAGTTTGAATCTTTTATTTAGCTGGCAGTAGTGGCGCTCACTGTATTGCAGTAGTTCGAGTAACGAAGCTTTTTGTGAGGTAAGCGATTTGTGAAAGGTATAGGTTAATGTTAGTGAGGGCCATTCTTTTGTAGGTATTATTGAAAGTCAGATTGCGTTGCGCTAAAAAATATTGTGTGTCAGTTTAAGCGCAGTCATGTATAATATTTCAAAGGGGACGTTTCACCCCCACTGATACATGAACAAAAACAAACTGGGCAACTACATTTACGGTCGACTCACGTTACTGCGCTGATTGCATACAACTGACTGGCACCCGGAGACCATTCCACTGAAAACTTTATGACCGCTGCCCACTGGAAACTGAATGCTGCTTGGTGTCGTTGCGGGAATAACGGTGCAGGCCAAGTGTTTCGGCGCACAGCGTTCGGTAGACCGCAGCAGACGGCTCCATCGTGTTTGCACGTTGGCCCAACTAAATCGTCAATTACGATTGCAATGGAAACGGGATCATCCAGACAGCAGCAGATATGCCGTCATCGAGATGAACGAGACCTCGAAACATGCACCGCACCACAGACGCAGACCGATGTTGGCAATAAAGTATGAAGGACATTCACCTGCTCTTTCATGGTATCTGTTATATCGGAGGCATCATGATGGATATGGCCAGCCCCTGTGGCCGAGCGGTTCTAGGGGCTTCAGTTCGGAACCGCGCGACTGCTACGGTGGCAGGTTCGAATCCTGCATAGGGCATGGATGTGTGTGATGTCCTTAGGTTAGTTAGGTTTAAGTAGTTCAAGTTCCAGGGGACTGATGACCTCAGATGTTAAGTCCCATAGTGCTCAGAGCCATTTGAACCATGACGGATGTGGACTGTGTGAGCATCATCCCTTCGTGGTTGACGTCTTCCCCGACTCACGTCAACAGTATAACCGTCCATATCAGGCCAGATTCGTGCAACATTATTTTGAGGAGCGTGATAGTCTCTCGTTGATGTCCTGGACACTAAATTCGCCAGGTCTGAACATATCTGGAAATCTGGAACGCTGTTTGGCACCAGTTTAGCGCCCACATGCCATCAGCCCTAATTTATGGGAACTGTGTGTCCTGTGCTTAGACATCGTTGCTGTATACCGTTCCAAAGGTAGACCAACAAGCAGGTGACCAGGTGGTCATAATGTTCAAATGGTTCAAATGGCTCTGAGCACTATGGGACTTAACATCTTAGGTCATCAGTACCCTAGAATTAGAACTACTTAAACCTACCTAACCTAAGGACATCACACACATCCATGCTCGAGGCCGGATTCGAACCTGCGACCGTAGCAGCAGCGCGATTCCCGACTGAAGGCCTAGAACCACTCGGCCACAGGGGCCGGCGGTCAAAATGTTTTGGGCCATCGGTGTACGTCAGCGGTAGAGGACCACATAATAGCCTAGTACTGGATCTACACCATTCAAAATCTACGAATTACTCAACGAGCAACGGAGAGATACATGTTGGGAATTACCGAACGAAACTAAGTAACATACCAATGGAGATGGAAATATATTGTGGTGGAACGTCGTAATTAAGAACGTAATAAAAAATTAATGGAATATTCGCCAGGATAGCCGACCGCGTTCGCACGCCCTGTATTCGGGCAGGAGCGCTGGCCCAGTATCGAATCCGCTCGATGAATTAACAACGAGGGCTTGTGTGCCCACCAACCCGGCTGTGGTTTTTGGACGGTTCCCCTCAAACACCTAGCTGAGTACTGGGCTAGTACCCACGTACAACCTCAGCTACACGATTTGCAAACATTTAGAAAATGTCCGCACACTTTCACGTGGAAAAAGTACTTTTGGGGGTAAAGGGTGGATACAGGAAGCGTATCCCGCTACCCTCTAACGTATCAATGACAGATCCGTTAATAACCATACCGACCCCGTGTAGACAAGGGATATAGGCAAAATAAAAATAAGAAAGAATGAAAATAAGAAGTATATGGTATACTCCGAAAGACAAGTAGCGTAGATAAGAATAGTGGAAGGCTTTAATAGATGGAAACGTCTAGAGGGCCTTCATCGAACACTGGATCGCAAACGGCTGGTAATGATAAGGATGATATACAGTGTGGTCAGAATATGTCTGAAATGCTTGTAGGGATGTTGCAGGGCAGGCTGTACTGAGATATGAATGTTACAAAAAAAAAAAATTCGATACGTTGCACCGTTTCCGAGTTATTTAGCATTGAAGTTAGCCAATCAGATCGTCGCGCGCGTAAATTCAAGTTTCAGCTAACGAGTCAAAGCACTCGTTGGGCAACCCGCCCCTGGCAGGCCGCTTGAATGCGAGCGCGCGACGCCACGATTGGCTAACTTCAATGCTAAATAACTCGGAAACGGAGCAACGCATCGAATTTCTTTCTTAACACTTATGTCTGAGTACAACCTGCCCTGTAACATCCCTACAAGCATTTCACACATTTTCTGGCCACCCTGTATGAATGAACGATATTTCAGATGAATGTTCGCTGGGAACATAAACAGGCATGCGTTTTTCACATGATCGATTCAAAATTATCTAAGTATCAGATTTACAAACAATACGTGTTCTAATTTTTAAAATCAGCAGATGCAATTTGTAAATTATATGATTCAGCTTTAAATAATATTCGATATTGTCTCTAGTAGCGCACAACTGTATTTTATTCTTCCTTAAGCTTTCTACTTGTTACGCTGAATATTGAAAACTCTGCTTAGTATTAAGCAGACAACGACACGCTGAGTTTACAAGTAGGCTTCGTGATGAGTGGAGCATTTGACCAGTGTGAGTAAGGCATCCAGTTGGATGAGGTTTGCACGTTATAAGTGTAAATTTCGTAACAAGGGAAGCATTTGACCAGTGACTTTATTATCACTAGTCTCTATTGGAGAGCATGTTCTTAGTCCATACGATGAGGATTTGACGTACTCATCCAAGGTAGGCGTCGTGTGAGGTGCACACCATAAGTTATTTTAGTATTGAAAAGTGCTTGGCTGTTGTGTAATTCGTTGTGTATGCCGATAATCGTAACTGTACTTTTAGTCCAACACAAGTGGTGGAATTTCCTGAGAAATGTCGTCTACACCCCAAATTCGAAAGGCGCTGTTCCAGGCCTAAATTTTACTAAAATAACTCAAATAAACCCGACTCCCGATCGCAGACGCTTTTAAAATGCAGTAATACTCAATTATTCCTGTTGTTATCGCTGATATCAACTAATTTTCTTGAAGTCGTGACAGGAAATGCTACTTTTTATTTATATCAGTATTCTTAACTAGCGTTAGAAACGAGAGTGGTAACTTGGATACGATAGCTTCCTTAATTCGAGACATCAAAGTGCAGCCGGCCAGAGTGGCCGAGCGGTTCTAGGCGCTGCAGTCTGGACGACCCGCGCGACCGCTACGGTCGCAAGTTCGAATCCTGCCTCGGGCATGGATGTATGTGATGTCCTTAGGTTAGTTATGTTTAAGTAGTTCTAAGTTCTAGGGGACTGATGATCTCAGATGGTAAGTCCCATAGTGCCCCGAGCCATTTTTGCCGGCCGGTGGGGCCGAGCGGTTCTAGGCGCTTTAGTCCGAAATCGCGCTGCTGCTACGGTCGCAGGTTCGAATCCTGCCTCGGGCATGGATGTGTGTGATGTCCTTAGATTAGTTATGTTTAAGTAGTTCTATATCTAGGGGACTGATGACCTCAGATGTTAAGTCCCATAATGTTCAGAGCCATTTCATTTCAAAGTGCAATTTGCTGATTTTTGTTGCATTCGAAGTCCAGATCAGCCAAGTATCACCAATTGGTGTAAGGCGTGTTAATGATCTGGAAATACCACTGATGCCGACTGACTTATAGCCTATTGCTCTGGTACATGTTGCAAGTATTAGCAGCATGTTCATACTCCATATAAGGTTGAGTTGACGTACTCATTCAAGAAACTGCACTTTCAGTCTAACACAAGTGGGGGAATTCTCTGTGATATGTCGCCTACACAGCAAATTCAAAAGACGCTGTTCCAGGCATAAATTTGCCTAAAAATAACTCAAACAACCCCGACTATAAATCACAGATGCTTTTAAAATGTAGTAATGTTCAATTATTCGTGTTATTATCATTGATGTTAACAAAATTTCTTGAAGTCATATCAGGAAATGTTACTTTTTACTTATATCAATTTTCCAAACTAGCGTTAGAAACATGAGTAGTAACTTGGATATGATAGCTTCCTTATTCGAGACATCAAAGTGCAATTTGTCAATTTCAGTTGCATTCGAAGTCAAGATCAGCCAAGTATCAGCAGTTCTGTAAAGTGTGTTAATGGTGTGGAAATACCACTGCTGACGACTAGCTTACAGCCTATTGCTCTAGTACCTGTTGGGATTATCAGTAGAAGTGGTTTCACCATTCTGTCAGATCACACTTTGCCATGACGTGCGTAAATATTAAGTAAACTTTTCGTTCCTTTCCAGTTTTGTGTGAGAATGATTAATGAATGTATGTGAAGAGACAAAGTTAGACTCTAAATTTTGTTCTTCTCTGTTATCAATGTGTCACGGAATCTGGATTATGAAAGATTATTACAATATTAAAAAAATAGACAATGAAGGCATGCTCTTTGAACGCAACAACGAAACAGAGTGTAGAAAGCAGTGACGTATTAAACAAAAGAAGGAGGAATTATTGCATAAAACAAGTATTAAAAGAATTACGTTCACAGGGAAAGTGATTTTTTCTAAGAGCTTCTAGCAGTACGGAGTATTTTACATCAGAGAACAGAGTTTTGTAGTTAATGTACGAATACTACAGAAAAAAGAGAGGGACAGGAGTTTTATTTATAGTTTATGAGAGGGGAATAGTTACGGTAAAGAGGAGAATTTACAAGTGATGTAATTAGCAAAAGTTAAGTTCCATCAAAATTTGTATCTTAGGTTTAGTTACGAACATAATATTTCATTTCATGTTTCAATGAAAATAAATGGTTATATCAAGTTGTGACGCAAAGTTAAATCTCTTTTTCATCTGTTGATTACACATTCTTGATCAAAGCCCTAGTTCGACAAGCAGAGATATCTGTCGGTAGCCACATACAGTACGTGGGAGGATCAAAGTAAATTATTAGTGTGGCCGTTACAGAACCTGCAAAGGCAGGCGCAGTGTGGAATGCCTGCACGATACGTAGCTGCAACAGGAAAATAAAATAACAGCAGCTCCAGGTCGTAAGAGCACTGTATATCCCTGTCGATGGTAATAAAAGAATGATTAATTTATTAGCTATCAGGTGAGTAACGTGATGAGGCATGGCGTGCACTTCAATACGTCAGGGGAGGAGCAGAGATCATGAGATCATCGGAGAGAGCAGTGTTGGTGGATCCTGGATCACCCATGGTCAAATTCGTGTTGTTACAGGTAGGAGAGCTGGGGCTTTTTTTTATTTGAGAGTATAACAGCAGCAGCGAAACATTTGAAGCAAACCAACAATCATGAAAAAAACGATCATAAAAGTAAGAGGGAACAACATACGAGAGAAGAGCCATACTGTCTCAGAACAGATGGAGATTCTTATATCGAATAGCAGCAAGGAAGTATTATGGCGAGCAGAGAGCAGAGGATGGAATGTAGAGATTCTTTAATATTGCTGCAACAAACTGTACAAGGTGTAACAAGTATGTGAACAGTACGGCTAAGGTCATCAGTCTCAGGCTATACAATCGATACCGTTTCAAAACGCACACGTGTAGATACCAAGTAAGTGGTAGAGATAATAGTCTTTGGACCTAATAGTCGATTCTGTAATAAATGGAGCATTTGACCAGTATGACTAAAGCCCATATTGCACAACGCATCTAAAGTGTACACCTCTGCAGCAGACTGGTTCGCGTCGCCCGATTACACTGTCAGGTGGGATGTAGCTATCAAGGGATAATGTTTTAAATTATGGGGTCAACTGTTTGTTTTATATGAGGTCACTTGTTCGCGCAAGCATATGTTTATCTAAATTTTGCGCATGGAGGTTGCAGTGTGCTTGGAGTTACTGCCTTGGCCCGTGTCTCTTCCGCTTAGGATCAGAGCAGAACGACGACGACGAAAATACAGACGCTGTTAGTTTCCACTCTGGCTGGGGAGAACCTATGATGGCACGTGCATATATACCCTATTAATGAAGGAATTGGGGACTGAATATCCGCAGGTGTTTGGGAACTTCGTGAGAATGGACATTGTTTATTTTAACAAGCTGCTTATTGTGATCCAGAACGGAATTCGTCCACGTGGCAGAAAAAATTGAGGAGGCAGCTTCACCAAGGGTGAAGTAGCAATTAAACCATTTCTTTATGTAGCTTGTGATCGGACACTCTCTGTCGACTATTGCCAGTTACTACATACAGTCCTGTTAGAATAAAGCAAAAGATGAAATTAAATCAAACATGAACTTTCCTCAGTTAAAGAGCGAAGTATACAAATCGAAAATCACACATGTAAAGTTACGTGTTTATTTACTCGGAAATAAACGACTGCCAAATTACCTATTACGACACAACTGGTTGTGAAGATCATACAGACACCTTTCCTCACTATACACCTGGATTAAGATGCTTAATGTTTGTTTGGTCCATTCCATTTCTAAAATACCAAGCATTTAAACAGCTTGTATAGAAGAAAGCGTGCCGCCAAAAGAATTACGTTTGTTTAATTACTGCATTTAAGAGAATTTACTCAATGAAAAAAGCGCGAAAGTTCTTACAAACCTGAAGTTATCTGCCAGGCAAAGATGTCAACAATAATAGTAAACCGTAAACAATAACGAGCAGAAGCACTTTTGGAGTACCCCCACCCTTTATTGCCGTCTAGTGCGCATATACGGGAATTTAGAACTGCTACCAGGTTCCGCGTGCAGATAATGTGACTGCTAATTCTCTTAGTTCCACCTGTTCTACCGCCAGATGGCAGTCGTGCTGGACCTCTAGTAGAAGGAGAATGGGGAGCTTTGAGAGATGAAATAGTGAAGACAGCAGAGGATCAAGTGAGTAAAAAGACGAGGGCTAGTAGAGCTCCTTGGGTAACGCAAGAGATACTGAATTTAATCGAGAAAAGGAGAAAATATAAAAACCCAATAAATGAAGTAGGCGAAAGAGAATACAAACGTCTAAAAAATAAGATCGACCGGAAGTGCAAAACGGCTAAGCAAGAATGGCTAGAGGACAAATGTAAGGATGTTGAAGCATGTATCACTAGGAGTAAGACATATGCTGCCTACAGGAAAGTTAAAGAGACCTTTGGAGAAAACGGAATCACCTGTATGAATATCAAGAGCTCAGATGGAAAACCAGTCCTAAGCAAAGAAGGGAAAGCAGAAAGGGGGAAGGAGTATGTAGAGAGGCTATGCAAGAGAGATGTACTTGCGGAAAATGTTATGGAAATGGAAGAGTTCAAATGGCTCTGAGCACTATGGGACTTAACTTCTGAAGTCACCAGTTCCCTAGAACTTAGAACTACTTAAACCTAACTAACCTATGGACATCACACACATCCATGCCCGAGGCAGGATTCGAGCCTGCGACCGTAGCGGTCGCGCGGTTCCAGACTGTAGCGCCTAGAACCGCTCGCCTACCCCGGCCGGCGAAATGGAAGAGGACGTAAAGGAAGATGACAAGGAAAGTATGATACTGCGTGAAGAATTTGATAAGGCACTGACAGACTTACTGGAAACAAGGCCTCGTAAGTAGACTACATTCCGTTAGAGCTACTGATAGCCTTGGGAGAGCCAGCCGTGACAAAACTCTTCCATCTGGTGAGCAAGATGTATGAGACAGGCGAAGTACCCTTAGACTTCAAGAGGAACATAATAATCCAAATTCAAAAGAAAGCAGTTGCTGAAAGGTGTGAAAATTACCGAACTATCAGTTTAATCATTCATGGCTGCAAAATACTAACACGAATCCTTGGCGGAAGAATGGAAAAAGTGGTAGAAGCCAAGCTTGTGGAAGATCAGTTTGGATTTCGGAGAAATGTAGGAACATGCGACGATACTGACCGTACGACTTCTAATAAAAGATGGGTTAAGGAAAGGCAAACCTACGTTTCTAGCATTTGTAGACTTAGAAAAAGTTTTTGACAATGTTGAATGGAAAACCCTCTCTCAAATCCTGAATGTGGCAGGGGTAAAACACAGGGAGTGAAAGGCTATTTACAGTCTGTACAGAAGCCAGACGGCAGTTGTAAGAATCGAGGAGCATGAAAGGGAAGCGATGGTTGAGAAGGGAGTGGAACAGGGTTTTAGCCTATCCCAGGTATTATTCGATTTGTACATTGAACAAGCAGTAAAAGCGACCAAAGAAAAACTTGCAGTAAGAACTGCAATCCAGGGAGAAGAAATAAAAACTTTGAGATTTGCTGATGACATTTTAATTCTGTCAGAGACGGCAAAGAACTTGGAAGAGCAGTTGAACGGAATGGACAGTATCTTGAAAGGAGGATATAAGACGAACATCAACAAAAGCAAAACCGAGGATAATGGAATGTGAACGTATAAAATCAGGTGATGCTGAGGGAATTAGATTAGGAAATGAGACGCTTAAAGTAGTAAATGAGTTTTTCTATTTGGGAAGCAAAATGACTGATGATGGTCAAAGTAGGAAGGATATTAAATGTAGACTGGCGTTTCTGAAGAAGAGAAATTTGTGAATATCGAGTATAGATGTAAGTGTGAGGAAGTCCTTCCTGGAAGTATTTGTATGGAGTGTAGTCATGTATGTATGTAAAACATGGACGATAAACAGTTTAGACAAGAACTGAATAGAAGCTTTTGAAATGCTGTGCTACAGAAAAATGCTGAAATTTAGATGGGTAGACCATGTAACTAATGAGGAGGTACTGAATAGAATTGGGGAGAAAAGAAATTTGTGGCACAACCTGATCAGAAGAAGGGATCGGTTGGTAGGACACATTCTGAGATATCAAGGTATCACTAACTTGGTACTGGAGGAAAGTGTGGAGAGTAAAAATCGTAGAGGGAGACCAAGAGATGAATACTGTAAGCCAGAAGGATGTAGGTTGCAGTAGTTACTCGGAGATGAAGAGGCGTGTGCAGGATAGGGTAGCGTGGAGAGCTGTATCAGACCAGCCTTCAGACTGAAGATAACAACAACTTCGAAAAACATTGGAGATTTTAGAGGGTTCCAGGGGGAAAATAAACTGCCATTGGAAACTCGTATCCAAAGCCGTTGTCTACCGAGGCGGTAGAGCAACGCAGTAATATGAGACAATGCCTTTCTACGCAGAAGCTAGCTCCATCTTCTTCAATCGATCGTGGCAATCAGTCGCGATCACTGTATAACCAACATTGCGAGACGTTCCACTTGTGATCCGTCAGAGTGTAAAGTCACGTTTGCTGCTGAAGGGATAGCGTAGAGGCAGGCGCCGGCGCCTACAGCTGCGATGCTCTGTAGCGTAGTTGAATGACGTTTCTGGACACGGGTTCCTATCCTCGAATTGTTCCACGAGACACCCTCTACAATCCCACGAAATTTGTTCAACGTTCTTGGGACTCTCCGTACAGAAATCAAAATAGCTGGAGAGTTTGACCACTTGAAGTATTGCCACTAGTCTCTGCCTATTTGACTGGTAGCAGTTGTTAGAGTATGCATGTTGCCCCAGTAATGAGTGGAGCATTGGAGCAGTGTGACTGACACTGCTAGTCTCTTGCCATCCAAATGGTTGCAGTTTGCAGAGCATTATGTAATTCCGCGATAGCTGCAGTATTTGACCGCTGTGGTTAAGGCGAATAGTGTCTACGCATTAAAATACTAAGTAAAACATTTACAACTGGCCGGTGAAGTTTGCAGCTGGTACTAAGACTGCTACCTCTAAACCTAGCAGTAAGAGAGAGAGAGTTTCACAAAACTGGCTCAAAAAGTGTGAATATGTTAAGGCACAGGAGGTAATGGGCACCAGATCCGTGACTCATCAGGAAATAAAGCATGCATTGATAGCGAATGACAAGAAATCTGGGACAGTGTAAAAAAAAAAAAAAAAAAAAAAAAAAACAAAAAAAAAAAAAACGGAGGAGAATCTACCAGTTCTTTCTTAACGTAAAAGAAAGAAAAATAATGAAACTTCCTGGCAGATTAAAACTGTGTGCGGACCGAGACTCGAGCTCGGGACCTTTGCCTTTCGTGGGCGAGTGCTGTACCAACTGAGTGACCCAAGTTACGACTCACGCCCCGTCCTCACAGCTTTACTTCTGCCAGTACCTCGTCTCCTACTTTCCAAACTTTACAAGTAAAAGAATGACATAATTTCGTCGGGGAAGATCAGTTTGGATTCCGTAGAAACACTGGAACACGTGAGGCAATACTGACCTTACGACTTATCTTAGAAGAAAGATTAAGGAAAGGCAAACCTACGTTTCTAGCATTTGTAGACTTAGAGAAAGCTTTTGACAATGTTGACTGGAATACTCTCTTTCAAATTCTAAAGGTGGCAGGGGTAAGATACAGGGAGCGAAAGGCTATTTACAATTTGTACAGAAACCAGATGGCAGTTATAAGAGTCGAGGGACATGAAAGGGAAGCAGTGGTTGGGAAGGGAGTAAGGCAGGGTTGTAGCCTCTCCCCGATGTTGTTCAATCTGTATATTGAGCAAGCAGTAAAGGAAACAAAAGAAAAACTAGGAGTAGGTATTAAAATTCATGAAGAAGAAATAAAAACTTTGAGGTTCGCCGATGACATTGTAATTCTGTCAGAGACAGCAAAGGACTTGGAAGAGCAGTTGAATGGAATGGACAGTGCCTTGAAAGGAGGATATAAGATGAACATCAACAAAAGCAAAACAAGGATAATGGAGTGTAATCTAATTAAGTCGGGTGATGCTGAGGGAATTAGATTAGGAAATGAGGCACTTAAAGTAGTAAAGGAGTTTTGCTATTTGGGGAGCAAAATAACTGATGATGGTCGAAGTAGAGAGGATATAAAATGTAGGCTGGCAATGGCAAGGAAAGCGTTTCTTAAGAAGAGAAATTTGTTAACATCCAGTATTGATTTAAATGTCAGGAAGTCGTTTCTGAAAGTATTCGTATGGAGTGTAGCCATGTATGGAAGTGAAACATGGACGATAAATAGTTTGGACAAGAAGAGAATAGAAGCTTTCGAAATGCGGTGCTACAGAAGAATGCTGAAGATTAGATGGGTAGATCACATAACTAATGAGGAAGTATTGAATAGGATTGGGGAGAAGAGAAGTTTGTGGCACAACTTGACCAGAAGAAGGGATCGGTTGGTAGGACATGTTCTGAGGCATCAAGGGATCACCAATTTAGTATTGGAGGGCAGCGTGGAGGGTAAAAATCGTAGAGGGAGACCAAGAGATGAATACACTAAGCAGATTCAGAAGGATGTAGGTTGCAGTAGGTACTGGGAGATGAAAAAGCTTGCACAGGATAGAGTAGCATGGAGAGCTGCATCAAACCAGTCTCAGGACTGAAGACCACAACAACAACAACAATTTCGTCTGACAATGTGGGCTACACACCATCTGTCGGGACAATGGTCTGTATTCCAGCTACTTACTAAAAATACGTCAGCGCACGCCAGACATATTGTCTGGGAATTTGCCATTAGACAAGATGTTACAGACCAGGACAGGAACGCATTTGGAAATGCAACAGAATATAATATAATAACGAATGAGGAACTGTGGCACAAGCTGAACTCGAAAACAGCTAAAATATCAGACTACAAACTACAAGCCTACATGGGTGAGTGACAACCAAGAAGAGACCACACATCATGATAACGAGGAGCGCCACGGCAGAACATCCAACCTTCTGGAAGCAATGAGGAGATGAACCTAAGGGAGCACCAGGAAGGTTTTCTTGAGATCGTGCCAGCCATCTCACAATAACCGCACCTTGGGAGGAATAGCGGCGCAGTCCCTGTGAATCCTGAGTTTCATCTTAGTGCGTCTGGGCCTAACCATCCAGACAACAGGGAAATCCAGCTTGGTTCCGATAGCAAGTACAGCAGCGGTAACATAGTGTTGTGTACTGTAGCGCTGTGTATAGTACTGCAGTCTAGAATAGCGCAACAGACCAGTAGCGTGTGCCTTCTGGATTCCGGATCACCAGATATCTGTGCACCAAATGGCCAAATGGTAGTATGTAGACTTTTTAAAGTTATTATTATTTTTTTATGCAGATTTTCTAAGTACATTTCTCTTTTAAATCGAATAACGCTTTATTATTACTAACACATTTGAAATTATGTTAAAGTGTGATGTGCTACATTCAGGCCAGTTCATGTGCAACATTCAGCCTCTTATTTTATGTAGATAAGAGACTAACAAGGGAACCTCCCCATCGCACCCCCCTCAGATTTAGTTATAAGTTGGCACAGTGGATAGGCCGTGAAAAACTGAACACAGATCAATCGAGAAAACAGGAAGAGGTTGTGTGGAACTTTGAAAAAAAATAAGCAAAATATCTAAACTGAGTAGTCCATGTGCAACATAGGCAATATCCAGGACAGTGTGAGCTGAGGAGCGCCGTGGTCCCGTGGCTAGCATGAGCAGCTGCGGAACGAGAGGTCCTTGGTTCAAGTCTTCCTTCGAGTGAAAAGTCTACTTTCTTTATTTTCGCAAAGTTATGATCTGTCCGTTCGTTCATTGACGTCTCTGTTCACTGTAATAAGTTGAGTGTCTGTGTTTTGCGACCGCACCGCAAAACCGTGCGATTAGTAGACGAAAGGACGCGCCTCTCCAATGGGAACCGAAAACATTTGATCGCAAGGTCATAGGTCAACCGATTCCTGCACAGGAAAACACGTCTGATACATTCTATACGGCACTGGTGACGGCATGTGCGTCGTGTGTTTCGATGTTTGTTTAGGTGTAGCGTCCCCATACTACGGCGCAGTTACCTCGCATCGGACGGACGGACGGACAGATAATAATTATCTGAAAATAAAACATTAAACTTTTCAGTCGAGGGAAGAATTGAACCAAGGACCTCTCGTTCCGCAGCTCCTTACGCTACCCACGGGACCATGGCGCTCCTGAGAGCACATTTTCCTTGATGTTGAGTATCTTGCACATGGACTACTCAGTTTGTATATTTTGCTTATTTTTTTCATAGTGCTACACAACTTCTTCCTGTTTTCTCGATTGATCTGTGTTCAGTTTGTCAAGGCCTATCCACTGTGCCAACTTATAACTAAATCTGGGGAGGTTCCCTTGTAAAAGAAAATAGCAAATAAAAAAATTAAAACATAAGTAGTCGTTGGGCACCCTATTGGTAACAGTCTGTAGAGCGTACATGTATCTTTCGCGTTTGACGGCGGCCCCCCTTGCCCCGGCGTGAGAACGGCGGCTGGTGGCTAGGCTGGCGGCCGAGGGCGGGGGTTCCCCCGTGTCGGATGTCGGCGCGTGGCGGCCAGATGAAGCCGTCAGCGGCGCGTGCCGCGACGACGACGCCAAGAACTAATTTCCTGCGGATCGGCAGCGGCGCCGGCGCCGCTTAAAAATCACCGAACTCTGAAATTAAACGTTAAACTGCATTAACGCGGGTCGCGCACCCCGCCATATTTCTCTGTGTGTGCTCTCTGTAGTCCTCCTCTGACGTGGGCTGAAAATTTATCTTTCTACACGATGAGAGGCGGAGAGGGGTGGGCGAGGGGGGTGGCGAGAGGGGGGAGGGGAGGGAGGGTGTGCTCTGCGCGTTGTGGAATGATCACACTACCGTACCCATAAGCGGAAAGCGGTCATTGCGGAGGGCGATTCGGCATTGCAGGAAAAAAAATGTAATTCTGGAAACCAGCCGATAATTGCGTTTCCCCGGGATGAACAGGAATTGGATTTCTGTCAGCCACTCGGCGAATGATGGCATGGTAGCATCAGCAATAAGAGATACATCGAAAATAGGGCGTACATTTGTTTACCTATCTGCTGATAACTACGGGGTCTGCTACTGTTTTAGCTGCAGCAGACCCTTAATACAGTGCGAAGCAAGAATACAGAGATAATATTACATTTCTGCAAACGTATAGCTTGTTTTGAGATTATAGGTTCTATACTGCTCTTTCACTTTAAACCATGAGTATGCTGTTGCAGCCCGCATCTCGTGGTCGTGCGGTAGCATTCTCGCTTCCCACACCCGGGTTCCCGGGTTCGATTCCCGGCGGGGTCAGGGATTTTCTCTGCCTCGTGATGGCTGGGTGTTGTTTGATGTCCTTAGGTTAGTTAGGTTTAAGTAGTTCTAAGTTCTAGGGGACTGATGACCATAGATGTTAAGTCCCATAGTGCTCAGAGCCATTTGAACCATTTTTATGCTGTTGCACTTCTCGAATCACTTCACCAGTAGCATGGAAAACATACCACATAGCGAAAACACTACTCGTGGGCTCTTTTTCTACTTTTACTGTCCACGTAAACGTTTATAATTTTAATCTAACGATTAGCTGTCAGAAACTTTCAATTTCGTTATCCGATTTGTTAAGCTCGACTCATCTCCAATTGCAGATCTCGTCTTCAAATGTTAGGATTTCTACTTGCGAGTACGATAATGAAATGAAAATACATGTTAGTGAAATTTTTTATGAGTAACAGTGTGGTTTTTGAGTGCCGTCTGCTCATAATATTTTATTTGAAATTTAAGCGGTATAGGGAACTAGTTAGAACTTACACAGAAGTAACAGTCGTGTAGGAGCTAGGTAGGCCTTCTGGAAATTATATCAGCAAATATAATTACTAGGCACTTACTATTAAATTACAATGAAATAAATACCCCTAGGCTTTGATATAAGTCAACAGGGACAGTTGAAAATGATTGCCCCAACCGGGACTCGAACCCGGGATCTCTCTAGTACGCTTCCCGTGAGCCTACATTCTCGGCTTATTGTCCCGCACTATATTCATAGTGCCCCTGCCAATTATACTCATTACTCGCGGAGTTTAGCCGATTCCCGTAAGAGTTCTGGAACTGTTTGTGCATCCGCACAGAAGAAGATGGTCAAAATGGCCGGTGACTTACTATTAACACTGTTAAGAAACACAGAGTCTCAATTACACAGACAGGATGTTGAAGCTCTTGTGGGTACCGTGAGATGTGTCACAGTGCTTGAACCACAAGCCTCGCTTTCAGAAGGAGCCCTTCCGGCCATCCTGATTTACACTAATGAGATCAAAACATTACGAAAACTTGCTTAATAGCGTGTTTGTTCATCTTCGGAACGAAATAAATTACTTATTCTGCTTGTCAGGGATCCGACAGTTCGTTGATAAATTTGTGGAGGTAAGTGACATTCGATGTCCACGCACTGGTCATGTAATTCTCGTAAATAACGGACCGCTGATTTGCGTACGCGGTGATGGCGCCCGATAGCGACCCAGAAGGATTCCATTGGATTTGCATCGCAGTCGGGGAAGACATCAAGCTTGAAGAGATGCAGGTGGTTCGCAGCTATTAGCGTGTCCTCGATTAGTACCATAGGTCCCGTGCAAGCGCAAGACAACGTCTTATCACAGCGTAACAACGCTCCCGCCAGCCTGCGTCCGTGGCGCGCTGCATGTTTCGAGCTTTCATTCACCTTTTAAGATGGCGTTTTTGGCGACGACCATCGACCTAGTGTAGAAAAAAAATGTGATTCACGTTTACACTGATCGACGGTCGAATCCCGATGGGCCGGCCGTGGTGGCCGTGCGGTTCTAGGCGCTTCAGTCTGGAAATGCGTGACCGCTACGGTCGCAGGTTCGAATCCTGCCTCGGGCATGGATGTGTGTGATGTCCTTAGGTTATTTAGGTTTAAGTAGTTCTAAGTTCTAGGGGACTGATGACCATAGATGTTAAGTCCCATAGTGCTCAGAGTCATTTTTCTAGGGGACTCATGACCTCAGATGTTAAGTCCTACAGTGCTCAGAGCCATTTGAACCATTTTTGAATCCCGATGGGCCCGTGCGCACTACAATAGTAACTGACGATGTCGTTGTGTCAGCACATGAACACGTAGGCGTTATATACTGCGGAGCTCCATGTTCAACAATGTGCACTGAATGGTGTGTTCAGAAACACATGTGCATGCACGATTGTTGTGTTCTTTCCTGAGAGATAGCACAGATCGCCATCTGTTCTCTATTACCGAGCAGACAAGTCTCCGAAGCCCAAGTTCTGTGGAGAGTAGTGGGCGTCCAACCATTATCGTCTAATGGTAGTTTCACTGTCCTTCTACCTCTTTCCGTAGACGCTCACGACAGTAGCACGTGAACATTCGACCAGCTTCGTCGTTTCCGAGATATTCGCTACAGGCTCTGCATAATAATAATAAGCCCTTTCTCAAAGTCGCTTATCTCAATGGATTTCCCCATTTGCAGCCCATATCTTCGCTAATTTCGGGAATACATTTGCCTAGATCACACATTTAAGTGACCGCAAGACCACAGCTTAATGTACGCGTGGGATAAGGCACTGTAAATGTGAAATGCAGGGTCATTAACAACCGATGTCACCTAGACAGTTGAATGCAAGCGTACAAACTTTTATGCATAGTGTCGTACCGGATGTCAGTTATTTGGATTCATTTCCGAGGCTGTTCCACTAGGTCAGTCATTACAGGTACCGTTAATTGTGGTTCTGGGTGACGCTGGAATATTCGTCCGATGATATCCCATGTGTACTCTATTGATGACTGATCTCGCGATCGAGAAGGCCAAGTCAACATGTCGATACTTCGTAGCAGCGGTTCGTGTTCGAGGGTTAGCTTGTTGCAAAACACTACCTGGAATGCTGCTCAAGAATGGCAGCACAACAGGTCGAATCACCAGACTGATGTATAAATTTTCAAATGAAAATGCATCTCAGACCATAGTTCTAGGAGTAGGTCCAGTGTGTCTAGCACAGAGTGGTTGCACGCCTTCAATCAGCCTCCTTCCAACCAACACATGGCCTTCACTAGCACCGACGCAGAACCAACTTCCACCAGAAAACGCAACAGACCTCCACCCAACTCTCCAATGATCTCTCGCTTGACATCACTGAAGTCGCAAATGACAGTGGTTCGGGGTCAGTGAAATGCGCGCTACACGGAGTCTGGCTCGGAGCTGTCCTTGAAGTAACCGATCTGTAACAGCTCACTGTGTCGCTGTGATGCCAACTGCTGCTCGAATTGCTGCTACAGAATCAGTACGATGTGCCAGAGCCATTAAAACGTCCCCTTTGAACAATTATACATGACTGTGCTTAAACTGACACACAATATTTTTAGCGCAACGCAATCTGACTTTCAAAAATCCCTACAAAAGAATGGCCCTGACTAACATTAACCTATACGTTTCACAAATCACTTACCTCACAAAAATCTTCGTTACTCGAACTACTGCAATACAGCGAGCGCCACTACTGCCAGCTAAATAAAAGATTCTAACTACTGAAGGCACTATCTACTGATAGGCACAGTTACCAAAAGAAAGATTTTGATAGAGGACAAACAATGTATTTACCTTAATATTATTCAAAAGTCATATTATATATATCAGTTCATGACATCCAGTCTTACAAATTTACTCTTTCTTAATGAAACACGTCCAGATCGTCCGCTCTCAAAATTCCGCCATCCCTCTCCCCACATCCACTACTGCTGGCGGCTCACCTCTAACTGCGCAACGCTACGCACTGTTAACATCCAGCTGCCCAGCGCTACAATGGCAGACAACAATGCAAACTAGCCACAGACTGCACACAGCACAGCCAGTGATTTTCATACAGAGCGCTACGTGGCGTTACCAATAAGAAAACCTAAACAGCCTACTTACACCCTTAAGTTCCTTATGTATTCTGTAGTTACATTGATAATTGTCTCGTCTTTCAATTGGTTTGTGTATCACTCTCCATGTTTCATACCTCCTCGTGTAGCCTTGTCCAGTACTAATTTTATTTTATTTAATTACTTTTGTTTATTAATAGAAACTGTTATGTAGGCGTGCTATTTCTATTTTGTGTTAGAGGTTTTCCTGTCTACTCCATTGTTATTTATGTGCTGTTCAATTTTACATTTTCATTGCATTACCATCACACTGTCAAAGACTTTACTTACTGTATGTTTTTACTTCAGTCTAGACGTGTTACTTCTCTTCTGATGTTGTTTGCAAACATTGTAACTTCTTTGGTGATAATACTCAGTAAATGTCTGAAGAGGCCATGTAAGCTGAAAGGCGGTTAACACAATAAAAGTAATATTGTAGAACAAAAGCAAACTGGTACTTTTCATTTATTAAAAAGGATTCTGTTGATCTGCCTCTTCAGAAAGGAAGGAAATGATACACAGATACTGACAAAAGAATAATAGACTTCGTAAGAACATATAACGATCCGGGGGATCTAAGACGATGTTTAAAATCTATCGCTTTCTTACAAAAAAATTGGTCGAGAAATTAAAATTCGATAAATAAGACAGGAAGTTTTATCATTCTCTTCAGCAATAGTGCAGAAAGAAAGAAAATAAAAAATATAAAGATTAAAAAGGTAAAAAGATTCAAAACGTTACAGATGCCTATGTAGGAGAGAATGTTGTGCTTGGAGGATAGTTTACTTAGGAACGCATAATGTTTCCTAATCGGTGTTTCAGTCTATAGACTGATTGAGTTTCTTTAATATCTAAAAATGTTTCCTCGTCTCGAAATCGGAAACCTGTGTTATTTGCCAATAGCTTCTGTTTCAAAGCGTTTTTTTTTTTTTTTTAATTGTGATTGGTCTTTGATCACACATCATTTTCTACTTACTATTATTTGTGTTTAATAGAGTAGTAATGAAGAGATAGACTATTAAATACATACTGACAAGAGTTTCTCGATTGCAATGCTTTCAGATTTTAATACAATATTTGTTCCTACTTACAAGACCATGTTGTAGCTTGGAACAATTTTTCACATTTGGAAAAAAATACCTTACTATTGCGGGATCAGTTTCGTAATTGGCTACAGGCGAAATTCTGAAAAGTGTTGGGCGAGTGTGTCAGCACTAGCAACAGAGACGTGCAGCTGAGCAGCGAAGTGTTTGCGATCCGCCGATCACCTCGAATGAGTGTGTCCGCACGTCCCAACACTGCAGGATTGACAACTGCGTGCGACCGGCTGGCACGTGGCAGATCGGACAGGTTTGCACGACTTGTTGCGATGGTGACAGTCGCCTTGTCCAACGACTTGTCGTGCATTTGTTCACTGTTGGGTCTCCGTAGACATTCTGCAAGAACCTACGAATAACTGCGATGCTCTTGTTTTCCGCCAAGAGGCGGCTCTCTGCTTGGAACGCACCTCCGTCACAGACGCCATTTTGAAGGCTACGCATAGCGCTGCCACCTATCGGAACTCCAAGAGACTATAGGGGATAAAGAGGAGAATATTCCACAGAGTCCCACAAAGAATTTCGCATTTTTCATAGCGCAATTGGGCGAGAAAAAAAAAGTGCTGTTACTTGCGGTCGGCAACAGAATGTTGACGTGACAGGTCTGGAAGCTCATGGTCGGAAAGCCCAAGACGAAGATGCACAGGCTGAGATGTCCCACCGAGTTCGAGAGGGCTGGCGGGCGCGGCAGGCAGGGCAGCCGCCCCAGTGGCTCGGCGGCAGGGGGTGTCCCTGTTCGACCCTCGCTCCATCAGGCGGCGGCTGCACCCACTGGCACGCTGTCTTTTCAAGATGATAGTGGAGCAGAGTGGCCTCATGACGAAAGCCGACACTGTGGCAAACGCCTACTCGACGACTGACTGAGCCGATCGATGACCAGCCTGTCTGTACGGGCTCTAGTTATTCGCCCCAAAACGGGTTTGTCGTGGTGTTGCTCCTGCACACTTCACATAAGTCGCATGCTGAAGTGTCCCTAGTTTCGGAAACCATAGTACGCGTCATTAATGACGGCGGCCGAGTTTAGGTTCGTTCTGCGCATCTGACGTCCCAAAACACAGTCAGCCAATGAACAGAGAACGACGTTGCCAGAGCTCGACTGCAGTGCAGAGCACAGACGAGTGTCTTCAGTTTTAGAAACGTTCAGTCATAAATAAAGTAATAGAACAAAAGCAATGTCTTCATAGCAGACTTTCTTTTATAGAAAGTTTGGAAAAAGTATTCTTTATACCAAATGCTTCATATTCTATTAATTAATTAAACCAAACAAGCAATAAGCCTCCTAATTCCGGGGATAACAAGGAAAGGTGTTTGTATCATTCTCACAAACCGCTTTTTCGCAATAAAGAACAGCGGTAATTGTTTATTTCCTATTGTACTTCGACGAAGCGTGAGTAATTCATAGTCATACCAATAGTGTTTGTCAGTATTTCGCGTGACATTTTAGAGTCCTCCAGCTGTTATACTGGATAACGAGCTGCATTAGCGTAAGGTTCTGAGTTCGAACCTTGTGCGGTGCTTCTAATATTCTCTTTATTTAAAAACAATATCGAAGTGTCTTATTTCATGAATTTTATTCGTTTGAATGTAATTTTTTGAAATTTCTAGTGCTTTGTCTCTTCATTAACCCTTTCGCTTCTACAGAGACGTGCTCCCCGCATTCCGCGCTGTGCGCGATTTTGTCATCACTGCACTGCTCGCCTGTGCAGACACATGGTGTTTCGACTGCTTTCACACACTTATTCGATTTCACAAAAACTATTTGGCCCAAAAATTTGATTTTTACACATCTTCTTGACTGATACCTTCCCCCCATAAATGACTTAATTTTGTTTCGATGGCTGGCTCTGAGCACTATGGGACTTAACTACTGTGGTCATCAGTCCCCTAGAACTTAGAACTACTTAAACCTAACTAACCTAAGGACATCACACACATCCATGCCCGAGGCAGGATTCGAACCTGCGACCGCAGCAGTCGCGCGGTTCCGGACTGCGCGCCTAGAACCGCTAGACCACCGCGGCCGGCATGTTTCGATGTTCAATGCAGTTATTGTGCAGCATTAAATGTAGTAAACCATTGCACAAAATTTTGAAGAGTTTGCAGGAGTAAAAGTCCATAGCGTATACTTTCCGTATGGTTGATTTTAGTTGCCACAATGTTGAGAATGATATATGGACAAGATACCTAAATTTCATATAAAATTTACTGTATAACAATATCTCATTTAATTTAAGTACCAGATAGGTGTCGTATGTAATATTGAGAAATATTCCGTCTTTCGCGACTGTAATAAAAGTTTTATTTACACCGGGAGCGTTTGGCTTTATTTTAAAGCACTTCAATCAATGAAAGGGAAAGCACATACACAATGGTACTCATGTTCTCTTTCTTGTTCATTTTTTTCCACAGTCGCAGTTTTACCAATGGTATTGAAATATATTTCTCTTCTGCAACTGTAATAAGCGTCTTATTTAGGTCAGACGCGTTTTTCTTTTTTGAAGCATCTTCAGTGGACAGTATTTTGTCTCCTCCATTGCCAAGTCACCTTCCGTAGTTTTGTGCTGCGGTAACACAATATTCAACGTTTGTGTCGGCTGATCAGTGTTTTAGCAAGTAAATGCGATTTTTGTGTGCCACACACAAAAATTGTATTTGACATAGTTCAGAGCACTTCACTGATACACAGTATATTCAAGTCCTAATGTTTTTGTAAGTTCACAGTTTTGGTAACGTATTTTGTCTACTTGCTTTTGATTGATTGAAGTGCTTTAACATAAAGCGAAACGCGCCCAGTGTAAATAAAACTTTTCTTACAGTTGCGAAAGATGTAATATTTCTCAATGTTATATACGACACCTATCTGGTACTTAAATTAAATGAGATATTGTTACACAGTAAATTTTATATGAAATTTAGGTATCTTATCCACATTTCATTCTCAACATTGTGGCAACTAAAATCGACCATACGGAAAGTATGCGCTATGGACTTTTACTCCTGCAAACTCTTCAAAATTTTGTGCAATGGTTTACTACATTTAATGCTGCACAATAACTGCGTTGAACAACGAAACATAAAAAAAATGGCTCTGAGCACTATGCGGCTTAACATCTGAGGTCATCAGTCGCCTAGAACTTAGAACCAATTAAACCTAACTAATCTAAGGACATCACACACATCCATGCCCGAGGCAGGATTCGATCCTGCGACCGTAGCGGTCGCTCGGCTCCAGACTATAGCGCCTAGAACCGCACGGCCACTCCGGCCGGCAACGAAACAAAATTAAGTCATTTATGGGGGAAGGTATCAATCAAGAAGATGTGTAAAAATCAAATTTTTGAGCCAAATAGTTTTTGCGAAATCGACTAAGTGTGTCACAGCAGTCGGAACACCATGTATCTGCACAGGCGAGCAGTGCAGTGGTGACAAAATCGCGCACAGCGCTGAATGCGGGCAGCACGTTTCTGTAGCAGCGAAAGGGTTAATGCGGCCGTGGTGGCTTTACTTCATAAACTGCGCGCTCCCCCCTAAAGCCCGGTCCACACGCAACGATCTGTCTGCGCAGACATCGGCGCAGATGTCTGTACATGCAAAAGATCGCTGCAAATGTGATGTGTTCACACGACACAAACGCCAATCTACTACTCGCTCGCCATCTGTCGGTGTAGAAATGAAATATCAGTGGCAAGCGACTACGCTCCTCGTAAACGTCAAAAATTTTAATCAGTTATTTTGAAACATAGAAATGGAGGAAGTTCTGTTGTGGTCTGTGTTCGCAACTTGTGTCGCAAAAAACATTCAGAGCAAACCGCAGGAAACAGAGAAAGCGGTCAAAATAGTGTAGACAGTGGCTGCTAAAGCTGAAACGTCCCCTTTCAACAATTATACAGGACTGTGCTTAAACTGACACACAATATTTTTAGCGCAACGCAATCTGACTTTCAAAATTCCCTACTAAAGAATGGCCCTGACAAACATTAAACTATACCTTTCACAAATCACTTACCTCACAAAAATCTTCGCTGCTCAAGCTACTGCAATACAGCGAGCGCCACTACTGCCAGCTAAATAAAAGATTCAAACTATGGAAGGCACTAACTACTGATAGGGATAGTTAGCAAATGAAAGATATTAGTAGAGAACAAATAATGTATTTACCTTGATATCATCATATATAAATATAGCAGTTCATGCCAAATTACAAAACTCCGCCATCTCTCTCCCCACATCCACCACTGCTGGCGGCTCACCTCCAACTGCGCAACGCTACGCGCTGTTCACAGCCAGCTGCCTAACACTACAATGGCGAGTATTACAACAATGCAAAGCAGACACAGACTGCCCACAGCACAGCCAGTGATTGTCATACAGAGGTGGCGTTACCAATAAAAAACCTAAACAGCCTACTTACATAGAGAAAACATAAACAGCCTACTTACAAAGCGAAAGCTGTTTTCTCACGTGAATTTACTTTGAGAGTTGCAGGGCGAACCTGTTTTGTTTTACATTACCTCGTGTTCCATTTCCTCGCACATTGACACACCAATTTCATCTTCAATTGTACTCCTGCTTGGTCTTGGCATTTCTTGATCACTAAGAAAGCCAAGCAGATCAAAATAACATAAAGTTGGCTGGTATACTTGATCTACTCCTACACCAGATCTTCTAGATTTCTGAGCTTTGGATAACTCTTTTCGGTAAACAGTTCGCTGACAGACTTAATTTACTTGACTTGCCTCCATGAACTCATCCTTCAAGACAACGTAAATAGCTTCACATGTGTTGGGTATTATTTCACTCAACGCTTGTTTCGATATTGCAGTTGAAAATTCCAAATCCTTGTGGCTCCTTCCTGTTACTAGGAATCTTAATGTTACCGCCAGCCGTTCATGAGGAGAAATTGCCCTTCTCATACAAGATTTTTTCTCATAATATGAGGGGTTACAAGCTTTAAGAGATAATTATAAGTTTCGACATCCATCCGCAAATAATTTCGCCAGTTCGCAACGAAATTATTTTTTTTATTAACGTTTCTCTGTTTGCCGAGTCGTCAACTGCCCGCAATTTTTCAATTAGAGCATTGTATGCTGCTGTCTTTTTGCCTCGGTCACTATATTTTTTACTGTTAATCTTCCACAAACATGGGTGGTTTCTATATATTTCAATGAATTCACTTACAAACTCTCGAAAACACTGACGAGTATCCGCCATTTTAATGCCCTGTGCGCACATATACAATCACTAGACTGAGCAAACAGCTGTTTCGCGCCAGATTTGCAGCGATCTCCTGTCCACACGCTCCAACTTGTCTGCGCAGATGTGGTTCAAAAATGGTTCAAATGGCTCTGAGCACTATGGGACTCAACTGCTGTGGTCAGAAGTCCCCTATAACTTAGAACTACTTAAACCTAACTAACCTAAGGACAGCACACAACACCCAGCCATCACGAGGCAGAGAAAATCCCTGACCCCGCCGGGAATCGAACCCGGGAACCCGGGCGTGGGAAGCGAGAACGCTACCGCACGACCACGAGATGCGGGCTGCGCAGATGTGGTTTGAACCCACAAATTTGAGAGGTTTCGCTCAAACCTTCAACTCCAACTTCCAGGTTTGCACACACCTCAGGTTGGTGCAAATCTCCTGTCCACACGCTACGATCTGTCTGCGCAGATGTGACGTGCGCAGGCATTTGCGCAGACAGATCGTTGCGTGTGGACGGGCCTTAAACGTAAGCTTGCGAACTATGCTTTACTATGGCACTGCTTCTCTTGGCGCCTGCGTCGTTTGCAACTGGCAACGCAGCAATCTCCCGCGTCTGGGCAGGCATGCGCGAGCCGCCAAGATAAAAGAATTGAACTATAGTTGGCCAGTGACCCGCAGTCGTGTGGCGGAGGCGCGGGTGCAGTACTGTGCAGCGTATTTCTGCATCTGGGCTCCTCTCGCCTAGGCCCGTGTCCTTAAAGTGCAAAGGAAAACGGCACGCAACACAGAGTGATGAACCAAATCTTGACGTGCGGTTCGAGGACGCCTCGAAGTAGACATGCGTCCCTTGTGTGGGCATAACGAAACACTACAGACTCCGCTTAGTTGGAGTGACTCTGGGTTGCCAAAGCTTAAGGAACCCGTACTTCGAAAGCACAGACTAGCCCAGTTCGTACCTGCAGCCATTGAGGAAGGACACTGTTAAGTGGTATCACAACAAGAGGCAAGTGGTTATGCCAATCTTTTCTATTTCAGAAAGATAAGTAGGTATCTACAAAGTTGTGATAATATTCAACGTATACATAAACTAAGTAATCTTAAGGTGATGTACAAGGTGATGATGCAGATTAAGAACAGAAAAGTAGATTCTCAAATTTCGATTATGTCGACATTTACTACGAGTTGAATAGCAACCAATGGAGTCCCATACATCAATATAACTGCTTTACGCAAGTACATGTATTGCGTCACGTCTATTTTCTTTCTATGTCTTACCGAGCGAAGTGGCGCAGAGGTTGGCACACTGTACTCGCACTCGGAAGGACGACGGTTCAATCTCATGTCGGGCCATCCTGATTTAGGTTTTCCGTGATTTCCCTAAATTGCTCCAGCAAATGCCGGGATGGTTCCTTCTTTAATCCGATAAGACCGATGACCTCGCTGTTTGGTCTCTTCCCCCAAACATCTTGTAACCTCCCCACAAAAATTTTGTAAGACAATAATTAAATGTTAATGGGAATCGTGCTCAATGCAACCTCCCAGCAAAAATAAAAGAAAAGTCTATGATAATGAAAACGTGCCAAAAGTTATTTCCTCACAAGATTACTGAATAATAATGACGCAAATGTTGTTGAGCTCCCACAAAACATCGTTAAATTGAAATAAAAGCGACTGAACCTTCGCTACAAAAATATTGAAAAATAATGACCCAATGTAAACTCGACACAAAAATTGAGGAATGATCATTCAATTGTAATGATTATCTTTTTTAAAAAGATTGTTTTGAGAACAGAATTATTATTGGGGCGATTCTTGAACAAATTAATTACACTTAAGATGCATTACATTATCAGATGAGCGCAATGCTGCTTCATTACCTTATTTAAAAAATATGCCTCGTCCTGAATCTTGACCAGAGTCCCATGTCGACGCCCGCCGACTCCTCACACACAACTGCGACCGACTACCACTCGCAACTCGACTAAACTCTCGCGCAGTCAAGCGCAGACTAGCCACGATAAATAACTCTCTGGTCAAAGATTCTGTCATGCCTCGCCATCGCTGTACGCGTTTCATAACCCTCCACTGGGGGAGCAAAAATTTGGCAGCGATTGTGAGTCATTTGGACTTGCCATGAGCAACAAATTTTTTTTATACTAATCAACTTTACAATTACAGCATATACACAGATATAAAACATGAAGTAAATGTGGTGCACATGCACCGAATACAAAACATATCAGCCAATGACAATATATATATATATATATATATATATATATATATATATATATATATATAATGAGTACAGAACGTATCAGCAAATCAGAAAAATGTATATACAAATCATATTGATAAATGTCAAAAGTGCACGCTTACTGATGTTCAGCACAAAACATATTATCACGTGACATAAGTGCACATGCACTGAAAAATTCTTGAACGTTTTCTCAACAAATCTCATTGACAAATGAGATAAGTGCATGTATACTGTAGTTCAGAAAATATCAACAAATCGAAAAAATGTATATACAATATAAAAGACAAGAGTGCACATATACTGTACTTCAGAATATATCAACAAATCGAAAAAAAATGTCTTTAGCATTTTCACAACAAAAAACGTAATGGCAAAAAATCATGTTGACAAGTAACATAAGTGCACATGCACTGCAGTTGAGAATATATCACCAAATCACAAAAGGTATATAAATAGAAATTATGTTAGCAAAAGAAATGGTTTTCACTATGTTACAAGAATTAGGATAGGAAAGGGAAGGATTGCATCATAGTTGTAGCACTTTAGGTTGCACGCAGCTGCTCTGAAAGTCCATATCTTTCCACAGAAGTACAACACCAAGTGAGACAATCTGAAGTTCTTTTCCCAGAAGTATTTATCAGCGTAGCCAAGACACTGAAATGTCGTAGTAATATTCCATGTTATCATTTTGGCAGTACATCAGGTACACCAAACAGTGGGACCATAATAACGTCTCCATCGCTCACGGTGGTGGACAGCATGTCGTGTCAACACCACGCTCTTACAAGGCACACCAACATAGAATTAGTGCAAAAACCAAATATAGTGCTCCATGATCAGGATGTACAGGACAAATGGATATTGCAGTAATTCAGGGTAGTGAGGTCAGAAGGTGAAGGACATTAAGTCACATACTAGTCTTCATTGAGAATTACATTAGTCTAACAGCTGATTTAAGTACTTGGTGGCACTCATCGCCCAGTTACTGAACATTTCTGTACCATGTATGAAGTATTACAGAATAATGTTCATAAATCATCTGATTATAGTGAATATGTCATCATTGAAAATGAGAGTCAATAATTGGTATAGCATTAACATAATTCATTTAGTTATACTAATTATTGGCACTCATTGGCCAGCAAGTATTGAATAGTACAAAACATTTTTAATTATTGGCAGTCATTGGCCAGTTACAAAACATCAGAAGTCATCATTGAAAATGGGAGCTAATGAATGGCATAGTATTAATATAATTCATTTAGTTATACTAATTATTGGCACTCATTGGCCAGCAAGTATTGAATAGTACAAAACATTGTTCATCATTCAGTATTAATCAGAACTCTCTTAAATGGGTAGCATTATTTGGAACTGGTGATACACACCTTTTTTTTTGTTAGCAATGCATTGCTTTGGGTAATTATAAGGGAAAGCAAGAAGAGAAAAAGAAAAAAAATTTCCTTCTGGGTTGTTCCTGTAAAATGAAAAATGTGTAGCGTCATTTGTCATGAGTCAGCTGTAGCACGGTTATGAATTAAGGAAGTATATGTGATCACATTTATAAATGAGAGACACAACTGGGTAAAAAAATGCAAGTACTAGTACAGGTTTAATAAGTAACAGGTTTAGTAAGTATCATGAAAAGCTTCTCCTGAAAAAAAAAATACAAAATGGATTATTGAGCTGAAAGAGGAAACGCATACTACGCTGAAAAGTAGTGAACTTCGAATTAACAGGTAGTGAAATGTGTATAAAAATGTGTTCCATAGCTGTCCTTTCCAAAACCTTCAGTCATTATACTATGCAATATAACACCTGCTGTCAAAGCGAACTGCAACAAATACTTAAATATTATCCTCATCTGCAAAGAAAACTTCATTATCCATATCATCATAACTCCACTATCATCATCACCTGCAAAGAAAAACTTCATTATTCATAGTAGCATATTCTTCATCATTATTCATCAGCATTCATTATCATCTGCAAAAAATCATTTCATTACTCATTACACAACTATTCCTTATCTCTAGCATATTTCATCACTAAAACTAAGATGTGTAGTTCTGTCTGACAGCCTGCATCAATCGCCTTGTATTCTGAAAGAAAAAATTAGTTAAGACTGCTATTCTACGATGTGTATAGTATATTCTTGTTAATGCTTGTTAATCCTGATCCATTTACTCTTCCTCATAAAGTTATTGCATCTTCTTTCGTTTATTCCGTAGATGAAATTCCCATTTCTAATTTATTTCCTTTACACGTTATTTCTTTCTGAAAATGATGAACAAAGATTAATATCGTGCATTTACATCATATACTCACTAAATAATGACTGGTTTATGGTAACATAATTAAGCATACAGCATAACATGACAGAAAACGTAATATGTCAAAGACATTGACAGTGTTCAGATGCAAAAATGTACACAGAATATCACAATGCAGCAGCAAAAAAAATGTAAAACAGTCACGATCTTGAGACGTCATAGGGCAAAAAAAATTTCAAAGTCAACTGGTGTGTGTTATATCTTAACTATTTCACAGTGCATACAAACAAAACATGAAAACAATCGTACATACATAAAAAAATGGAAAATGTGCACGGTCTGATGTGTAACGACAAGTACAGCGACCTGCTGACCTTACCTAGCCGGGCACTTGCCAAGAAAAAATACGATAATCATCAGTAATTAGTCATGTGAATATAATTGCATAAGTGGTCATAAAATGTGTAAATGGCCTCATAGCATGTTACATCATAAAGTGGTTTCATTCAATAAAGGGTTTAATGTTTGACACATGATGGTTCCCCTTACTTTTCCTGGTTCTCAAAGTTTCGACGTGTACAACATTGGGGTGAGGAATGCTGCGAATCCGATACGGACCTGCGTATAGAAGTTCAAATTTACTGCACCTACCTTTTATTTTGTTGGATAAATAGTGTGTACGTACTAATATCTTCTGTCCAATGTGAAAGTCACGGCGTGTACAAACCTGTTTTTGCTGTCTTCTCCGGCGCTCTGCGGCACGTTTGATGTTGTTCAGCGCAATGACAATTATTTCATGGTGTCGTAGTCGACGAGATGTAGGAAAATTTACTAATTCTGTAATTTTGTTTGGTGGTTCAACGTTTCTCAGTATAACAGACGGAGATAGCATAGTGGATTCATTTGGAATGGAATTAATTACATCTTGGAATGAGAATATGTGTGTGTCCCAATCAATATGTCTTTTGTGGCAGTATATTCTGCACAGTTTGCCAATTTCTTTCATTAATCGTTCACAAGGGTTCGAAGAAGCATGGTACCTGGATATATAGATCGGAGAAATGTTTCTAGCTCATAACATACGTGTTCATGTAGCAGAACGAAATTGTGATCCATTATCAGAAATTACTTTCAACACATGCCCTACATGAAATAGAAAATGCTTTACAATTGCTTTCGAAACGGTTTTAGCAGTAGCTTTGCGTAATGGAGTGAAAGTAACAAATTTTGAAGTGAGTTAAACAGCGACAAAGATGTAGCAAAAACCTCTGTTAGTTCTCGGAATTGGACCAAAAATGTCTACAGCGGCCATGTGTCTTAATTTAACAGGTACAATGGGATATAATGGAGGAATATGTGAAGTGGTGTCTGACTTAGCTTTCTGGCAAATTTTACATGACGCTAAAACTCGTCGTATACGTTTCTCCATGTTGGTAAAATAACAGTTCTGTCTCAGTATAAGAAAACATTTTCTGGCTCCGTAATGTGCGTAACTTAAATGAGTGTACCAGATTAATTTGTTAACCAGTTCGTCAGGAATGCATAATAACCAATTGTTGCTGTCTGGATGAGAGCGGCGAAACAGAATGTCATTGCGTACAGTGTAATGGTTTCTAATCGTAACATTATTCTTATCTTGCTAAAGGCGTTTAATTTCTTTCCACACATTGTCTTTACTTTGCTCTTGTGCTATGTCCTGTAATGACGACGAAATAAAATTTTCAAATGCAACTTGCTGAATGTACATAACGCTGAAATTTGCTTTGCAGAAGTTGGTTGCTACATCTTGCTGATTGTTGCTGAGAGAACGCGATAGTGCGTCTGCTATAACATTTTGTGTGCCGGGGATGTGAACAATCGTAAAATCAAATTCCTGTAAATAAAGTTTCCATCTGCTTAATCTGTCGTGAGTGAATTTAGCCGAAAGTAAGAATTGTATAGCTCTATTGTCTGTGTAGACGGTGGTATGTCTGCCATAAAGAAAGTGCCGAAATCTCGTAAAAGCCCATACAACACATAATGTTTCCAATTCTGTAACGGAATAATTTCGTTCAGCAGGTGACAGAATGCGGCTTGCAAATGCGATGTTTTTAATTACTGTAGAGCCATCTTCTTCAATTTCCTGAAAAGTATGTACGCCTAAAGCGGTGTTGTAACTGTCGGTGGCAATGGAAAAATTTCTGGTAAGATCTGGGTGCGATAAAAGTGGAGCATTCAACAAAGCATGTTTCAGGTTCTTAAATTCAGAATGTGCTTGCTTATCCCAAGACCAAATAGTGTTTTTACCTGTCAATTGACATAATCTAGGTGTGTCTAAAGCAGAGTGATGAATAAATTTACGAAAAAAGTTAATTAATCCCAAAAAGCTGCGTAGTTGCTTCTTCGCCGTAAGAACAGTAATGTCACGTAGAGCTTGAAGTTTTTCCGGATCAGGCGCAATGCCTTCTGCTGAAATTACGTGTCCAAGAAATTTTATAGAAGTTTTGCCAAAGTGCGATTTACTGAGGTTAACTGCGAGTCCTTGTGCATGAAAAGTTTGCAACAGTCGTTCTAGAATCAGATTGTGTTCAGTCCAGTTAGCTTCTGCGATAAGTGTTGTGGCGTAGCAAGACAGCCACGCCACGGAAGAAGCCGAAAGGCACGCGTTTAGCAGGCAAGAGATAGGTCTGTAACAGGATACGTAATGAATGCTATAAAGAAAAGTACGTAGCTTCTGGAATACTTAACTTTAATCCATCCTTTTGGTACATCTGGAGATTGTGGCGATACAAGTGAGACTCTTTAGATACATGCAATGTTACTAATGACGCCTTGCTAGGTCGTAGCCATTGACTTAGCTGAAGGCTATTCTAACTATCGGCTCGGCAAAGGAGCGAGGCTTCGTCAGTATAGTCGCTAGCTACGTCGTCCGTACAACTGGGGCGAGTGCTAGTCAGTCTCTCGAGACCTGCCTTGAGGTGGCGCTCGGTCTGCGATCACACAGTGGCGACACGCGGGTCCGACATGTACTAATGGACCGCGGCCGATTTAAAACTACCACCTAGCAAGTGTGGTGTCTGGTGGTGACACCACAATAAGAATGTCATCTACGTATGTCGTAATTCTGTCTTTAAGTTCTGTCGGAAGTATTGTGTTCAAACCGCGAATAAAAGCTGCAGAAGAAATAGTTAACCCGAACGGTAATTTACAAAATTGATAGCAGTCGCCAAAACAGAGAAAAGCTGTATACTTTCTGCAGTTCGGATGGAGCTGAATTTGCCAAAATCCCGATTTTAAATATAATGTAGAATAAATAGCAGTACCATGAAATTTTTGTAAGTATGGACTAACTGCTGGTTCAATAATTCCTTGGTCAAGCATAGCTTGCAATTCTTTCTTAGCTTGTTCTCTGTGGATATATGGAATGGGATAATGCTTTGCTTTAAATGTGTCGTGCTGTTTGACTTGAAATTCATACATAAAACCGGACATAGTACCAGGAATGTTGTCGAAAACTGGAGCTTGCTGTAAAACAATTTTGTGTAGTTGCGTGCGTTCGTCGTCTGTATTTGCACTGCTCTCCTTAACCTTATCAGAAATCATCTGCATTACATCATAGTCAGCTTCGTCTGGAGTATTATAGTTATGTACGTACGTATCTGTGAACAATGTGGAATTACACTCTATGTTACGTGATACGGAAATGACCTCTGTGCGATTAATTGTTTGTTCTTCCGCAGATAGTGAGTGCTGAAATTCTATAGCAAGTTGTATATTTTCATCCTTCAACATTAAATAAGAATTCTGAAAATCGATAACTGCGTCGTGTTGTACGAGAAAATTAGTACCTAAAATAACGTCTGTTGTCAATAAAGGTACAATCCAAAAATTGGGGTGAAAAGTATGACCTGCAATGCAAAATGATAAATGTGTCTGTAATTTAACGTCTACTCCTTTACTCGATACTGCTCCTTTCACTTTCGTTTTGCCTAATGGTAATGTAGGATAGGTATTCTCTTTGTTACACTCGTTGAAAGTTTCTTCATTTATTACTGACACAGGTGATCCGGAATCGATTACTGCTGAAAATTTCGATGAACCAATTTTAATTTCGATGACAGGATGTGAAATGGTTTTCTGAATAACTGGTCTTTCCTGTAAAAGAGTGTCTCTGATATCGTCAAAAGTAATAACATTTTCGTGAACAACATTTTGCGTGTCAAAAGTAGTGCTTGTGTTACTGGAGGATACGACCTGTACAGTATCTTATCAAATTCTATCTGACGTGTTACTATTTTCAGGAGGATGCTGTGGCATTTCTACTATTTGAACAGTTCTATTACTTCTTCCAGACGTGTTACACTCTGGATGATACCTACTGTCTGGTTCATTCATGATTATTTGTTGTTGCTAATGTTCTTGCTGCTGATAAGATAGACTGTTATTAAATGTACGCTGATAATTGTGCTCATTGTTTTTACGTCTGTCGTAATAGTCATTTCTATACGGTGCATTGCGGTACGAATTGAAATACAGTGTTTTCTATACGTAGTTGTTTCCCTGCTGCCGTGCGTTACTATTTGTTGGATCTGGGACTATACGTGCACGCGGCGAAACATTAAACCCTGGTTGACCTTGTGCACTACATTGTTGGTTACGTATGCTAAGCGGCTGACTTTCATGCTGTTGTGGAGAAAAACATCTATTGTTACTAAAATGCATTCGCTGTTGCTGCTAATTTTACACATACTGATGATTACGATTTTATCTGTTATTAAAATTCTCGTGGTTGTCATTTCTGGAGTGCCTAATGAAAATTGTCACATTCGGTAAAAATTTGTCTTATCGGGTACTCATTACATATTCTTAATTGTAGATAGAGCAATAGTTAAAGAGCTGTTTTGATAGATATAAAGGATAGTAGAAGAGAAGGCAGCAGTGCAGAAAACTAAAGATGAAACAGCACTACTACAGCTCGGGGCCCTATGCACGCTACGGCACATATTCATTAAAACGTAATGAATCCCCTGAGGTCAATTACGCGCTGCAAATAAATTTTAGCTTTTGCGTTGCAGGTAATAGCGATGAAAATTCAGAAATAAATTGCTGTATCCATGCCAACTCCAGTTTCTGCATTATAGGCAATGCTGATGAAAATACAATAGCAAAATGTCGTATACGATGCAAATCGTGTATCTGTGCTCTGTCATTATTAAGTTCCTTAGATTTTCTTACGGATAAAAATTGCTGATAATCTGCTTTATCGTCTCTGAATTTGAGAACACGTTCACGTTTGTGTGAGAATCTGTTTGTCTGTGTCATTTCGGGTTTCAAGTTGCGCAGCCTTTCATGTTTTAAGTCGCGTACCTTTTTAGATTTTAAGTAGCGTAGTCTCTGTAAATTACCCAAATTATACACGCTGCGTGAACCTGACAAAAGTTCACTGAGTGGCGTCTGCTGTGATGTGTTAAACGCTGAAACATTTTTTATCTCTGTTACTTCTTGATGTAAACTTGACAATTTTCTACGCAACGTGTTATTGGACGAATCGATCTCATTAATTGTCTGCTGTAGATTTTGAAATTCAGGTGTTTGATTAAATGAAACCGGTGAGGTATCGTCTGATTTGCTGTCACTATTACTTTCAATAACATCAATACGACTGGCCAATTCATCATATTTTTCAGTCAGTATTTTAACCTGATCATCATTTTTAGTGTCAGTAGTATTAATCTGTTTTTGTAATTTACGTGTGGTTTCGTTCAATTTTTTAACGTCAGCTTTCACAACATCGAAATCCTGTGTTAGTTCTACTTGTTCAAATCTGTCTGTCACTGTCTGAATATCTGCTGTGTGTGTATCTGTTTTTGATTTAAGATCGGAAATTTCATCACGTAATTCTGTGTTCAACTGTTTGATGGTATTAATTTCGTCGGACATTGTAGCAATATTGTTGTCTACGTATGTCTTTGCCTTCGCAAACATTTTACGTTTATCTTCTTGTCTCTGTGCTGTGATTGTTTCCATTACTTGACGTTTTACTTTATTTTGATCCTGAATAAATTTACGGAAACGCGTATCACTGTTTTGTATGTGGTGATTAAAGCGCTCGTCAATTTGAGTGTTCTGTTGTTCGAATTTCGCGTCTATCTTTGCATCCATTGTCCGCGAAAGTTCTGCTGTCATTGCTTTAAACTCGTCGCGTAATTGTGTAGCTTTTTCAGAGCATTGTTTAGCCACTCCGCTAATTTCGTCTCTAAGTGTTTCTGTTGCAGCTGTTTGCATTTCCCTTAATTCCTGAGTAACAGACCTAATTTCTTCGCTACTTTTTCTTGAACAACCCTCAATTTCCTCGCGCAACTGTTCCTTAGTGTCATGACACTGCGCGGCAACGGCTCTAATTTGTTCACTAAGCTGCATGGAATTGTTGTCTAGTTTTTCATTAAGCTGTCTGGAATTGTTGTCTAATTTTTCATTATAGTGTTTGAGTTTTTCGTTATCTTGTTTGTTATCTTCACTCTGTTGTCTGACCTGTTCACTAAGTTCTTTGTGATTTTTGTCTTGTCTTTCATTCTGTTGTTTGTTCTGTTCAAGAATTTGTAACAATAATGCCGTCGTTTGATCCAAGCCAAAACTAGCATTTCTATCCTCTGTGCTGTTTAATGGTGGATCTGCAGTTGTCTCGCTTTCTGTAACCATTTGGTTAATCTGAGATTTACAAAAAGGTTCGCCAGTCAAATGTACACTGTCAGACACTATTTCGGAATCAAATAGATCCGTCGTACTTTCAGTACACTGTCCATTTTCATTAGAAAAATTTCTCTGTACGTTACTTGAATTTTCCAAACCGGGTGTGTTATGCTGGGCAGCGCTCATTACAATAGTGCGCCCCGCGTCATCAATTGTCGTCAAATTAACAGAGGAGACAATTGAGTTCGTTTGTTCATCAGTAAGATAAAAATCATCTTTAGTGGTTGGAACGCACTGATTGTCGGTGAACCCATGATTCTCATCATTACACTGCGTGTCTCAAGTACTATCGGTGAAGTTTTTTAAGTTGGTAATTTCATTCATAATACTTCGCGATACACTATTCACAGTCTTTCGCGGCATTTTTACAATAGACACAATTATTCACAAATGGAATAAGCACAATGCAAAAAGCGACAAACACAAATACAACAGAGCAACGAATTGCCGATGATCTGAGGAAAGAAAATCATAAAATTAGTAAAAGCGTTGCACCAAATGCTAATTATATTAAGTAAATAAGAGCAAATATCTGACTATTTTTCAGAAGATTCTCAACGAAATACGATCCTGGACTGGATGTCGCCAAGTGTAACCTCCCCACAAAAATTTTGTAAGAAAATAATTAAATGTTAATGGGAATCGTGCTCAATGCAACCTCCCAGCAAAAATAAAAGAAAAGCCTATGATAATGAAAACGTGCCAAAAGTTATTTCCCCACAAGACTACTGAATAATAATGACGCAAATGTTGTTGAGCTCCCACAAAACATCGTTAAATTGAAATAAAAGCGACTGAACCTTCGCTACAAAAATATTGAAAAATAATGACCCAATGTAAACTCGACACAAAAATTGAGAAATGAACATTCAATTGAAATGATTATCTTTTTTAAAAAGATTGTTTTGAGAACAGAATTACTATTGGGGCGATTCTTGAACAAATTAATTACACTTAAGATGCATTACATTATCAGATGAGCGCAACGCTGCTTCATTACCTCATTTATAAAATATACCTCGTCCTGAATCTTGACCAGAGTCCCATGTCGACGCCCGCCGACTCCTCACACACAACTGCGACCGACTACCACTCGCAACTCGACTAAACTCTCGCGCAGTCAAGCGCAGACTAGCCACGATAAATAACTCTCTGGTCAAAGATTCTGTCATGCCTCGCCATCGCTGTACGCGTTTCAAACTCAACCCAACCCTTTCTACGTACAATGACGACCACCTCCTGTTTAGCCGTCTACATTCTACTTTATGTGTCTAGCACCATATACCAAACTCGGAAATTTTTGTGTAGTTAATTGTCATTTGTCACAATATGTACTGAGGAATTTATTACATCACCAATTAAGCGTGTATAAATAATCAAAAAATCCCAGAAACGAACACCTCCTCCGATGGAAAAGGGTTTCCTCGAACTTTCTACAAAAGCATAATCACATTAATTGAACGCAACGAAAACCCCACTGTGAGTTAAGCTGGGTGCAGTGCGTTTTTTGAAACCTCCCTAAACCGATCACTAGAGCCTGGATCTACATTCAAATGTATGCTGTGCGCATGTTTGCATGTTTCCGGCATTTGGGAACTAAATACATGTTCCGAAGATTTAACTGATATAACTTAAAATTTTGGGTCGTACATACTTTCGAAGCCACTAAAACAGCTTCCATTAAAGACGCGAAGAGGTATTCAAGAAAATGGGCTTCAAGCGAGGACCTAATTTACATCGAGTCAAATTTTGCTCATTTTCCTGTGGCAATAACGAAGTTGGAAATAGGCGGAATCTCTAACAATTATTGAAGAGGTTGAAAAATTTTTGCACTCATCCATTGGAGAAGTGGCTGTTGCAGCAAAAGATAAGATAAACAAAGTTCTCGCATAAAATCCAGAATCTGAGTTTATGAAGATGACAAATAAATATTTTGTAGCGAAAAAGTAAAATACTTTCAACATAATCAGACTTTGTCCGAAATTTCTTCACTTACTTATCCATCAGTCACTGCCTGTAACATAAAATGATCGTTTTCTAGGAATAAAAATGGTCAGTCTGAAGAAAATTTGGAGAGATTTGTTGCTGTGTGCTATTTTATCAGAAAATAACAACGGACGTTCTGTAAAGTAAAGCCTTCGAATTTTTTGTAAGAAAACTCCTAAAGCTTTTTAAATAAAACAGATATTATTAACATTCTACATCTTTATTCTTCATGTCTAGTCACCCTGTCGACGAACACATTTCTCCCAGCGAGAGAGCAGTTTGTTGATATCGTCACTGCAGGATGTCTTTGCTGACGGAGCTACACCTTCACTTCTGTTGCAACGCATCACTATCAAAGTGAAATCCTCGAAAGTGTTCTTTATGTTTTCGGAAAGGATGAAAGCGGATGGCGCCAAGTCGACACTCTACTGACCGTGGTAGAGGACAGTGAAACCAAGGCGTTGGATTGTTGTGGATGTTGCAACGCTCGTGTGTGGTTTGGCATTGTCATGCTGAAGAAAAGGCTGCTCCATGTGTGGACGATCTCTTTGTATTCGAAACTCGGTTGCAGCATTCTGTTTTTCTCGCACCGACATAGTTACACACCACCTAATCTGAGCCCTGTAGCGGCAGGGGACTGCAAATATGTAGATATGAAGAATAAAGATATAGGATGTTAATTAATTAACTGTTATATTGAAAAAAAATTAAGGATTTTCAAAATAAATAGGAAGCACGCTGTTGTAGCAATATGGAACTAAATTTTGATGCTGTATATTTTTATCGTTTTGCTCCCTCATTGTACTTGTTTAATGATATGATACAGCATGAATGCATGCTTGTTTGAAGATTAGATAGTGCATGAAAATCTGGGCACTACTGATCACATTAAATATTCAGAAATATAAAACTGTGCAATTAACAAAAAAATATTGCATACTATAACTACAATAATAATGATTCCCAAACTTCAAACACCTAAGTGGAACAAATTTAGACACACAGTGTGTCCTGAAAAGGTGTTTGCACGGGTTGGCTGGTTGATTAGTGGGAGGCGACCAAACAGCGAGGTCATCGGTCCTATCGGAGTAGGGAAGGATGAGGAAGAAAGTCGGCCGTGCCCTTTCGAAGGAACCATCCATGCATTTGCCTGAAGCGATTTAGGGAAATCACGGAAAATCTAAATCAGGATAGCCGGACGCGTATTTGAAACGTCTTCCTCCCGCATGCGAGTCTAGTGTGCTAACCCCTGCGCTACCTTGCTCTGTGATTAACACTGTTTCAGCTTAAACAACTGAGAAGATATTTATGATAATTTGACCCAATTCTGATTATATGGTGTTCTCATGTGTAGTGTGTGTTTACCCATTCATTTGCTTTTCTTTTGTTTATTTTCAGTTACCAATAACTACGAGTCAAATGAAAACCTTAAATATTTTTTTAAAACATTATTTATTGTGCAGAAGTGGTACAAAGCTGTATCACTTTTCAACATAATCTCTCCCACGCTCAATGCAAGTCCCCCAGCGCTTACAAGGTGCATAAATTCCTTTAGAAAAAAATTCTTTTGGTAGTCCGCGCAACTACTCGTGCACCGTGTGGCGTACCTCTTCATCAGAACGGAACTTCTTTCCTCCCATTGCGTCTTTGAGTGGTCCAAACATATGGAAATCACTTGAGGCAAGGTCTTGTGAGTATGGTGGATGAGGAAGACACTCAAAATGGAGGTATGTGATTGTTGCAACTGTTTTACGGGCAGTGTGGGGCCTTGCATTGTCATGTTGCAAAAGGACACCTGCTGACAGCAATCCACGTCGCTTTGATTTGATTGCTGGCCGCAAATGATTTTTTAGGAGATCTGTGTATGATGCACTGGTGAAGTGGTCCCTGTAGGCATGCAATGCTCCAAAATGACGCCTTTTTCGACCCAAAAGTGATACAGCTTTATACCAGTTGATGGTTCTGTTCGAAACTTCTTTGGTTTTGGTGATGAGGAATGGCGCCATTCCTTGCTCGCTCTCTTCGTTTCCGGTTGGTGGAAGTGAACCCCTTGCAAGGAAGCCATCACCTTCTCGTTCAAAGCGCCGAAGAAGTTCTTCACAAGCATCAATACGTCGTTGTCTCGTTTCATGAGTCAGCTGCCGTGGCACCCATCTTACAGACACTTCGTGAAACTGGAGCACATTAGCACAATGTGGTGTGCTGACCCATGACTAATCTGTAAACATGCTGCAATGTCATTCATTGTCACTCGGCAGTTTTCCTTCTCTATGTCTTCAACTGCTGTAATGTTCAGTGGAGTCACAACTCGTTGTGCCTGACCTTGACGAGAAGCATCTTCCACTGAAGTCACACGATTTGCGAACTTCCTACTCCATTCGTAGACTTGCTGCTGAGACAAACATGCATCGCCGTACTGAACCTTCATTCGTCGATGAATTTCAGTAGGTTTCACAGATTCACTACGCAAATTTCGAATAACAGAACACTGTTCTTTCCTGGTGCAAGTCGCAAGTGGGGCGGCCAACTTTATACTGATACTGCGACGGCATGTGTGCATCTGCACTATGCTGCCATCTACAGGCCATTCTGAACGCTGTTTGTAGCACGCTTACCAACTTATAACGGCGCGAAATTTCGATTTGTTATTACATATTTAAGGTTTTCATTTGACTCACCCTCGTACATGTAAATAACAAGATGCCTGGAAACTTGTCCTCGGACCAAAGAAATTGTATTTTAAAGCGCCATTGGAAATGTGAAAAGATGAAAGAATGCAGAGACGAAGGTGGGCAATGTTTGATGCTACGCCATCGTCACTTATAACAATAATGAAATTAGGCCACAAATTTGAGAGGAAAGGAAGTGTGCGTGATCTGAAGAAGGGACCGGGTGTCAGGAACAAACCCGCAGCGGACAAAAGAGGGGTGGATGCAGAACTCCAAACGGCAATCTGCACGTGGATCAGGTGAAAGCAAATCGAGTACTCACGGCATTTTAAAGGAAACAAAGTGGAAACCCTGCATTTCCAGATTTCTTCACGCGATGAATGAGGACGATCCGGATAGGCGCCTTGAATTTTGTGAATGGCTTTGCGATAATGAACAGTTAACCGAGGTCATTGTCTGGTCTGATGAGGCGAGGTTTAAATTGAATGGAACCATCAGTCGCCACGTATGTACTGGGCATAAGATAATCTCCATGTTACGTGAGAACGATCTGTTAATCTTCCTGGGTTATCAGTGTGGTGTGGTATGTCTGTCAGAGGACCTGGAGGGCCATTTCTTCGACAGGAAGGTGACGTGCTTTTTCAGCAGGGTATTGAACGTCCACATACGGCTGCTGCTCTTCGTAGTGTACAATAACTGTCCTGGCCAGCAAGATCACCAAATCTCTCGCCAACTGAATGCGAGTATGACACGATGAAGCGAGAACTTACTCGTTCTCCAGAACCTGAAAGAACCATGTACCAAAAAGGGCAGAACGCTTGGGACAGTCTACTGCAGGATGTCATACAGCACTTTTATGACTGTATGCATGCTAGAATACACCCTGTGTTGTAGCCAAAGTAGTGGAATGGGGGGGGGGGGGGCGGTTCGCTGTGTATTAATGCAACCGTTTTGTGTTAGTACTACTGTTTCGGCATCCTTTGCTGTGACAAGTGCGCGTCATTTAGTCAAAATTTATCGTCATACTCGTATACTCCTACAACTACCTATCACCTCACTTGTGGGAATTGCATTTTTTCCGGCAGTGTATTAGACCCACGAAAAACTATGGAATACTGGAAATTACGAAGTAACGATGAAATTTATCGACAAAGAAAGTATTACAGAAATAAGAGAAAAAACAAACCCGCAATTTAATCCTCTAACAGTCGTGCGAATTTCTGTTACATTACTGGTCGCGTGGGTGACATAACCGACCATTTCTTTACATGTTATTTTAAACGCGATGAAACAAAATAGAATATGTGCTTGCATAATGATAAAGGATTCAGTTAATTACTCAACTTCACACTTGAAGGCGCTATATGTGTTATAATATCCACATATAACCCATTTTAACGAAAACCAATAAAAGTGAGCTTATATTGCAGTAAATATGAACAATAAGTATGGTTTGTGAACCTGTATATGGATCTCACTAATACAACAACTAAACCAAAAATTCCAAAAGTGCTTTCTGACACATGCATTGTTTCTGCCCGCACTGTCCAAACAATTGACATAAACTTCCTTCAAATGATCATGGCAGCTGCACTTCTTGGACCTAACACACCACTTCTTGGCTGATTTGCCCCGTGGTCTACCACACTCGTAACGTCTTCCTCTTTTCCCCCTTCTTTCCTCTTGCGGCCTGTTTACAGTCTCTTGAATTTCAACCACTGAAAGTCTACGCCTCTTGATCTCCTTAGGAACCTGTGGTGCTTGACACCTCCTATCTATTTCGGGCTTCAAAGTTCCCGTGCAGGACGAGTTAGAACGAATTTCTCTTCAGCGCTTTATCTTTATTTTTAACGAATTTATAAATGCAAAATATATTTATTGCAGCGAAGTTTAGTAGACTGTAGAGCATTACTGTACGCAAGTGCCTTATACGTCGAACCTCATTATTTTTTGAGACATATATAACCCGGAACAATAGCCACATTCAAACAACAATGATCTTCAAAGTAGACCTGGAAGCTACACAGATTGACTTCTGTGGACAACCCGTATGCACGACAATATAACAAAAAGAAAATCCGTGGGAGACATAAGTCATCCGTGTGACTACTGAAGGATTGTGTATTTGTGGGATACGAAGTCAACAAGTTGGAGCCACGAAATAAAAAAGGATTTAGAAAATAATAATATAAAACCTGAAGAAACGACTAACGGAGAAGTGTGTAAAGAAAAAGTATTGAACAAAGGATTCCAAGGTAGGAGAATGAAAAAAAAAATCTGGCCTAAACTGATTATAAACAGAAAAAAAATAATGAACCGATGGAAGAGCACTGGAAGAGAAGAAAAGAAGAACGAATAAGGAATTGAAATTGGTGCTCGATCCTCCGTTGACCCACCTGAACGACAACAAAAGAATAAAGTGTAGGCATCGAACCGCTATTTTCAGGAAAAGAATACTATTTCTAGAAAAATGCAGTCCGAAAGTGACATCCGGAAGGCAAACATGCAATAAAGGGGTCGGCGCTACAAGACCTGGCGTCAGCGTGTTACAATTAATTTCTATGGGCTACTTGTCCGCCCAGTCCAGCGTCAAACTGCTCACTTGTGCACGAGGGAGGGGAGTTATGATTTCATCATAAGTGAGCAGCAGGGTGGGTCGGATGACCTCTGCGTGTCGCTATCACGGGGGAGGGGGAGGGGGGGGGAGTAGAGAGAGGGACGACGCCGTCTCTTGACGAGTGAGCCGTCACCTCTCCGGATGTTTGTAGCCGGTATCGAGCCGAGAGCGATACCATTAATAACGAGGGCTGTTACTTAGCAGTTATTGTGTCGCCCTCGGGAGGGCCGGCGTAAAACGCAAGTCAAACAGGCGCCCGCTCGCCGGCAATACTCAACAGATGTGTGACAGTTTTACCATATAAATAAGGCGGCAGCACGCGCGCGAAAAAGGAACAATAAAAAGCGGGGGCCGGGGGAGCGCCACGGAGCCATTATTGGCACGCGGCCGCACGGCCGCTTTTTCGCGCATGCGCGCGGCGTCGGTCGGTCGCGTGGCGGTCGCGCGCGCAATATCGCAGCCGCGGCGCTAACGAGACGCCACAAAGGCGCCGCCGGAAGAGCGCGCGACGCCGGCCGTGGGCGGGACTGCGGGCCGCGCTGTAGCAACAGGGACGTGCGCAATTACTTGCTCCTTCCAACAATAGATACGTTTACAGCCGCGCCCAAGCGAATGGTTCACAATGGAAAAGAGAACGGGCATTTCCAACACTTAACAAGAACCTGTTCTTTGTACGACCTGACGTGGCCAGACAAGGAGACACGCCATCTGTAATACTTCACTACAGATTCAGATGCTGAACGAAATATCTTCAGGTCTCAGATGAAACGATAATTAGTAAGGGAAATAACATTGGTGAAAGTGCATGACACATCTACATATATTCCCCCTGAAATTGGAATCATGAAGTGCATTGCAAACACGAAACTCTCAAGGCGCTCAAATCGTGCCCAATGCACTGCCAGCGTGACCCACAGCCGCCACAAGACTGGACTGTTGCCAGATCAAATTCACAAAAATTCGTGACTTAGGGACTGGTGATTTGAAGAAAAGGCTAACAAAGAAGCAAAATTTCTTAAAAGCCATCATACTCGCCATTGACTGTAACTATCTTACGTGAAAACATGTAGTCGCCAAAATGCAGCCTTTTCACTGTGAGAGTCCCACAAGATCCGATGAGTACGACACGTATTACATCGTAATATGTTGTTAAATATGTACTGAACTGTCGATGTTACCATCGTTTTAATAATCTATCACACATACAAGTCCAGGTGCACAGACAACATGTGGACCTAAGTCAGTTGGCGCGAAAATACATTTACTAAAGATACTGCCTGTGCACGTAGCAAATATAGGGCACACGAAGGATACAACTTATAAGCATTATATCGTAAAGTCTTTTCAACTGTCGACATCATACAGTCTACTAAACAGTACTATGATTGTAATGGGCAGTACGATAGGATGGGAATATTTATTTATAACATAATAGGGGATAATACATGTGTTATTTGTTCATAAGCTCTCGCACTGACTTAAGTGCTCGTAAATAAAGAAAGAAAATATGTTATGTGGACATGTGTCCGGAAACGCTTACTTTCCAAGTTAGAGCTCATTTTATTACTTCTCTTCAAATCACATTAATCACGGAATGGAAACACACAGTAACAGGACGTACCAGCGTGACTTCGAACACTTTGTTACAGGAAATGTTCAAAATGTCCTCCGTTAGCGAGGATACATACATCCACCCTCCGTCGCATGGAATCCCTGATGCGCTGATGCAGCCCTGGAGAATGGCGTATTGTATCACAGCCGTCCACAATACGAGCACGAAGAGTCTCTTAATTTGGTACCGGGGTTGCGTAGACAAGAGCTTTCAAATGCCCCCATAAATGAAAGTCAAGAGGGTTGAGGCCAGGAGAGCGTGGAGGCCATGGAATTGGTCCGCCTTTACCAATCCATCGGTCACCGAATCTGTTGTTGAGAAGCGTACGAACACTTCGACTGAAATGTGCAAAAGCTTCATCGTGCATGAACCACATGTTGTGTCGTACTTGTAAAGGCACATGTTCTAGCAGCACAGGTAGAGTATCCCGTATGAAATCATGATAACGTGCTCCATTGAGTGTAGGTGGAAGAACATGGGGCCCAATCAAGACATCACCAACAATGCCTGCCCAAACGTTCACAGAAAATCTGTGTTGATGACGTGATTGCACAATTGCGTGCGGATTCTCGTCAGACCACACATGTTGATTGTGAAAATTTACAATTTGATCATCAGTAAAGAGAACATTTGCTCTGAAATGAGGATTGATACATTGTTGGGTGAACCATTCGCAGAAGTGTACCCGTGGAGACCAATCAGCTGCTGATAGTGCCTGCACACGCTGTACATGGTACGGAAACAACTGGTTCTCCTGTATCACTCTACATATAGTGACGTAGTCAACGTTACCTTGTACAGCAGCAACTTCTCTGACGCTGACATTAGGGTTATCGTCAACTGCACGAAGAATTGCCTCGTCCATTGCAGGTGTCCTCGTCGTTCTAGGTCTTCCCCAGTCGCGAGTCATAGGCTGGAATGTTCCGTGCTCCCTAAGACGCCGATCAATTGCTTCGAACGTCTTCCTGTCGGGACACCTTCGTTCTGGAAATCTGTCTCGATACAAACGTACCGCGCCACGGCTATTGCCCCGTGCTAATCCATACATCAAATGGGCATCTGCCAACTCCGCATTTGTAAACATTGCACTGACTGCAAAACCACGTTAGTGATGAACACTAACCTGTTACTGCTACGTACTGATGTGCTTGATGCTAGTACTGTAGAGCAATGAGTCGCATGTCAACACAAGCACCGAAGTCAACATTACCTTCCTTCAATTGGGCCAACTGGTGGTGAATCAAGGAAGTACAGTACATTCTGACGAAACTAAAATGAGCTCTAACATGGAAATTAAGCGTTTCCGGACACGTGTCCACATAACATCTTTTCTTTATTTGTGTGTGAGGAATGTTTCCTGAAAGTTTGGCCGTACCTTTTTGTAACACCCTGTATAATACTTTGTATGCGTATTAATGTTACGAATGTAAATCCCCTCCGCCGGTGTGCCCCAAGGCTCCGTCCTCTCCCCTCTTCTGCACCTTTTGTACACGGCGGACATGCCGCCACCGTCACCCCCCGTCCACCTTCTCCAGTTTGCCGATGACACCGCCTTCCTTGCCTTTGCCCCCACCCTGCAGCGCTCCCAACACCTTCTCCAATCCCACCTTGACCAGTTCACCGCTTGGTGCAACCAGTGGTTGCTCAAGGTCAATCCCTCCAAAACCCAGGCGATCATTGTAGGCAAAACCACCCCTTCCCTCCACCTCCTTGATTTCTATCTCACCATCTATGGCCGTCCTATCGCCCTTATTCCCACCCTGCAGTACCTTGGCGTCACCCTCGACCGTCGCCTCTCCTGGACTCCCCATCTCCGGACAATCGAAGCCTAGGCACGCTCCTGACTCCGTCTCTTCAAGCTCCTTTCCGGCCGTACGTGGGGTCTGGACCCCTCCACCATCCTCCACATCTATAAATCCCTCATCCGCCCTATCCTTTGTTAAACCCATCCGGTCTGGATCTCCGCTTCCCCTACCTTTTATAAATCCCTCCAAATCCTTGAACGCCATGCTCTCCGCCTCGCCTAACGCATCCATCTCCCCTCCCCCACGCGGATCCTGTACGATCTCATCCCCTTCCCCCACCTCCTCCTTTTCCTTGAAAGGATATGGATCCTGTACACCTCCCGCAAACTCGATCCTCCTCATCCGCTTGTCTCACCCACCCTCTCCCACCCCCGACCGCTGGTGCGCCTGTATTCCCACGTCCCACCCGGTCTCCATCTCTCCACCCTCCTTACCCTCTCCCAAGGTGGCTTGCTCCAGCTCCCCCTCCCTGATGATGTCCTCCTCCCCTCCATCTACCCATCAACTTTGATCCTCCCCCCCCCCCACTTCCTGTGTCCTTTGCTTTAGGCACCCTCCCTCCCTTCCTTTTCCTTTTCTCCTGTCCCCTCCCTCCACCCCTCTTCCCCCGGGCTTCCCCTCCCCCTTCCTCCCTTCCCCCTGTCTCTCCTGCCCATGGCATCTGCTCTCCACTCTCCCTCCCTCCCCCACTCCTCCTCTCTTGGCATGTCCCTGGACTCGTACACGGTTAGTGAACATTCGCGCGCCGGAGATCAACGCCTCGTGTTCTGTGTGTGCCGTCGTTTTGTGCTTAAGTGGTTCAGTGTTATTCGTTTTGTGCACCTACGTTCACGTGTGACAATTCTCGTTTCTGTCTGTGTCCAAGTGTTTGAACAATTTTATCTTGGATTCTACGTCCGTGAATGGCACCTTGTATTTTAAAAATTGTTTGTCTCCGTTTATATGTCCACCATGTTTTTTCTCTAAATGTCTTCATTTGTATATCTGTGTTTCTCTGCGGCCAAAGAGCGGCGTCGTATGCTGCTGCAGGCCTGCCTGTATTACAGGTTTCAAAATAACAATAAAGAAAAAAAAACGAATGTAAATGGCGTAAAACGCTGGCGAGCGTTATATTATATGAGTGTGAATCCCAGCCATGAGAAGTTAAAAGAATTAAAAGACGGCACAAGACAAAAGCTTAAAGTTTCACTCATCTAATAGGCATTTCTTTATAATACGGCGTGTATCAAAAAGAATTATCCGATTTAAGAAAATCATAACTATTATGTTATTAGAGATACGTGCGTGAACAACATACTGTTGGAAAGAGCAACCTTTCGAGTTTTACATGGTTCACGCTAGGTAGAAGCAGTGCGCGCCCACTTCAGCTCTTTTGAAACTAGTGTCGGGACAACAGAAAGCGTTTTGTGTACCCCGTTTTGCGCAGTGCGGGCCAGTAATAACTGTTCAGCGTAACTTTCATACTAGATAATGTGTAGATCCTTGTACAACACAGAGCATTAGGCGATGGCATGAACAAAAAAATGGTTCAAATGGCTCTGAGCACTATGGGACTCAACTTCTGAGGTCATTAGTGCCCTAGAACTTAGAACTAGTTAAACCCAACTATCCTAAGGACATCACACACATCCATGCCCGAGGCAGGATTCGAACATGCGACCGTAGCGGTCTCGCAGTTTCAGACTGCAGCGCCTATAACCGCACGGCCACTTCGGCCGGCGGCATGAACAATTCCGAGAAACAGGTTTTTTGTGCAAAGGCGAATTGCCGGTCCGTCGCCGAGTGTCTGACACAGACGTCGAGAGCATCCTCCGTAGAGACTCCGCTGAAATCCGTTCGCCGTGCAGCGCGACAGTTCAAGATGCCCCCGATGTCCATCAGGCGTGTGTTGCGTCGACGTTTACACATGAAACCATACAAAATTCAGCTACTGCAAGCTTTTCATGAAGAGGACAAACAACAACGTGTCGAGCTCTGTTCAAAATGGCTCTGAGCGCTATGGGACTCAACATCTGAGGTCCTCAGTCCCCTAGAACTTAGAACTACTTAAACCCAACTAACCTAAGGACATCACACAGACTGAAGCGCCTAGAACCGCTCGGCCACACCGGCCGGCGTGGACTTCTGTATTTTCGTTCTTGGCAAGACGGAGGATTACAGTTTTCTTCCACGCTTAGTGTTCATTGAGGTGGCAACATTCCATTTAAATGGCAAGGTAAAGCGTCATAATGGAAGAATATGGGGAACGGAACAACCGCATGAAGTTGCACAACAAGGACTCTCCAAAATTTAATATGTTTTGTGCAGTTTCGCGGGAAAACGTGTATGGTGCATTTTTCTTTGCCGAGAACGCTGTTACAGGAAGCACATACCTCGATAGAGAACTTTTTTTTTCCCACAGTTGGAGACTGATTCGAACTTCTTCATTCACCAGGAGGATGGGGCACCGCCACACTGGCATCTGGAAGTGCGGGAATTTTTAAAGCACAGGATTACTGAACGACGGATCGGTTGCACTGGACCAAATGATTTAGCCTTACATTACTGGCCTCCAAGGTCACCAGACATGAATGTATGTGATTATTTCATGTGGGGGTTTGTATAAGAGTGTTTATGTGCCTTCGTTACCAGCAACAATGAATTAACTGAGACATCCCATAACAACTGTCGAAGCTGTAACTCAAGACATGCTCGCTGCAGTGTGGGAACAATTTGAATACCGCATTGGCATACGCCGTGCATCTCAAGGGGGCATATTGATCACCTATGAAAAGGTATAAAAAAACTTTTTGAGTTTCCCGTTCGGCAAAAAACAAAATTAATTGTGTATGTTTACTAGTTTCAGAAACACACACGTGCCAAATCGGATGATTCCTTTTGATACACCCTGTGTATTGCGGACACTGGTACAACTGTCCTCAATAGTACTGTTCTGTTCATCAAAACTACCAACATTACGATAGTAATACTTGATCCGTGGCGCTGCAGTTCGATTTATCTTTGCACGAATATCCTCTTTCTCTGCGTCATATGGCGATAGTGGTTACCACTTTGTTGCGACCAGAGAGTATGATTTTTTTGGAGGGGGGGGGGGGAGCGGATGCTCAGGAGTGCTCGCCTGGTGAGCGACGGCAAGAGAGAAAAACTGGCTTGGATGGCGTTCGTTGTGATGGCGTGAGCCCTAGAGCGCTCCTAGTGGGCAGTTGTGCATTTGCTACGGTCTTGAGTGGAGAACAGATGGAGCACGCCTGTACTGCTGTGGTGTTTTGAAGCACGTCGCGGCGGACGGAAACTTGCACGCCTTGGGAGGAGCCATGGTTGTCTTGATCTGGCTGTGTGATGGCGACTTCTCACCTGGATGGTGAACACGCTGTGGATTTGGCTTGATTTCCCCGCGTGTTGTGGAGACTTCCTTCGTTTAATGGTGAACTCCGATAAACTTCCTTGCGCAGTTGTTATTCTTGTTTGGAATACTACCAGCCTTATCGCACTCTCCTTGTCTGCCACCGTGAGGTTTTCTTTAAAAAAAAATATGAAGAGAGGCCGGGAACAGGTTGAATGTAGTTGTCTGGGCTGTGTAAAATTTTTCCTGATTCTTGTAAAGTGACTGAGGTGTGCAGAGCGCGGGCAAGTTTTGTGACTATAGTGTCACAGTGGTTAAATAATTATCTAATTGTGTAAGGCACTGATTGGAGCTGTTGATGCATTTAAATGGTTACTTTGAGTCGGTTTCTTATTCAGCACGATAGTTGATAAAGTCCAAATGGTTAAATTTTCTTCAAATGGCTCAAATGGCTCTAAGCACTATGGGACTTAACATCCGAGGTCATCAGTCCCCTTGACTGAAAACTACTTAAACCTAACTTAACCTAAGGACACCACACACATCCATGCCCCAGGCAGAATTCGAACCTGCGACCGTCACAGCAGCGCAGTTCCGGACTGAATCGCCTAGAACTGCTCGGCCACAGTGGCCGGCTAAATTTTCTCCATTTATGGAAATCTGAAGGGATTCCTTTTAAATTGTGTGTGTTCATTTGCTCTGAGTCTGTGCTTACATTTCTTTCATGTGTTCCACATAGCTTAGTAATTGTGCTTGCAAATCCTAGAGGCGCTGATGGCTGACGGGCGTTATGTATGTCATGCCTTAGTGGTCCCTCGTTACCGCTACATGTAACCTGATGCCCTCTGGTTCTGGACGTGACGCATAAATCGGTTATTACTGGTAAACTGTGCAGCCATACTGGTGCGAGCAATTTACTTCTTTAAGTGGCTCAGTAAGTAACTCATTTAATAATACGCTGTGTGAGCTTTTAACTAGTTTTTAACTTTTTTAGCATTTTTACTTTGCCCACAAGTAAATTTTGTCATTGTAAAATAACCTTTGGCTTATAGCTGCAGTAATCTTCTGAAGTTTAATTGAGGCTTTCAAGGTTAAATGAGAAGTTGCGGTTGAGTTTTCTTCTGTAATGCATGCTTGAGTCCGTTGTGGATTAAAGGTATTAATAAGATTCTGTTTATCCTCTGGGAAATTTTATCTACTACGAATGTGATTTGAAGCATTATCTGTTTATCAACTAATCAAACCCCTCATCACTCCACCGCCTAGCTTCTGGCTACCGTTACATTACAATACAAATTTCCGACACGTTACAGCATACTTTATTTATGTGTTACATTTTAGCCTGTCACCTATACTTTAAACGTAGGTTGTATTCATTCGTAATCAAATAACTACTATCAACAGTCATTTTTACAATACACCGGCATCTAACAATACAAAATGCACTATGAAAAGCTAACACAATCAGACTTCCCATTACGTAGCTTTTGCTTCTGTTAATGAAGAGCCGGCCGGTGTGGCCGAGTGGTTCTAGGCGCTTCAGTCTGGAACCGCGCGGCCACTACGGTAGCAGGTTCGAATCCTGCATCGGGCATGGATGTGTGTGATGTCCTTAGGTTAGTTAGGTTTAAATAGTTCTAAGTTCTAGGGGACTGATGACCCCAGATGTTAAGTCCCATAGTGCTTAGAGCCATTTGAACCATTTGTTAATGAAGACTTACAACCATACCTAACTGTTTCTAAAACTATTACTGTCCTATAACTGTCGTATTTAACTCTCAGTGTGACGGAGATCGTGTAATAGGTGAGCGTTCCTGCATTGTTCATGTTTATGCAGTTTGTATAATCTAAAACATCTCTGAACCTGTCAGGGAAGGTAGCGAGTGTCAACGCATGATATTGTTTAGCGAGTGGATAAGGCGATTCGATAACATCGTTTACGAAGGACAATTGAGAACAGGGGAAAAGAGCATCGTCATTAAGTGCTGTCCTTCTTCTTGACAATGCTCGGCCGCATACTGCAGCTGCAACAAAGACGCTCCTGCAGCATTTTCGATGGGAAGTGTTGCATGACTCACCATACATGCCAGACTCGGCTCCCTCTGACTTGCGTCTCTTGCCTTCATGAACCGCTGGCTATGACAGCATTGTCGCATAGGCAACGAGCTACAGATTAGCGTAGATCAAATGGCTCTGAGCACTATGGGACTTAACATCTACGGTCATCAGTCCCCTAGAACTTAGAACTACTTAAACCTAACTAACCTAAGGACATCACACAACACCCAGCCATCACGAGGCAGAGAAAATCCCTGACCCCGCCGGGAATCGAACCCGGGAAACCGAGCGTGGGAAGCGAGAACGCTACCGCACGACCACGAGATGCGGGCGATTAGCGTAGAGAATTGGCGGAAATCACAGGCGGCTGTCCTCTATGACGAGGTACTCGAAAGTTGGTACCATGCTGCAACAAATGCCCAACTCAAGAGTGGCGACCATGTGGAGAAGCAGCTGCAAGGTGTAGCTCAGCGTTGCAAATAAAACGTCTTAGATTTTCACTGTGTTTTCCATTTTGCGACCAATCGGGCCTTAATAGAGGAATAGCTCGCGTAAGTTATTCGAATAGAAAACCACTCCTTTTACAGAATAAGCAAAGCACTGTGGAAGGTCATTAATCAACATCGAAATTCAAACTAAATGCAAAAGAAGCAGATCACTTTCCTGGATAAGTAAATTAATGATGTCAAGGAACTGATCTGGCCTGTCACTCAATGACAGTGTAGTGTAGTTTCTAGTGCGATCAAGTATGTCAATAGAATGCCCGGATATTCCACCCCATCTGGATACATATCTCAAACACATACGGAAGGAACTAAGTCCTGTTTTCGATTGCAATGCCAATCAAAAGTAAAAGATTTAGTACTATGTGATACAGTAAAAAAGGACGTATAACAAGATATAGGATACCAACAGTCAGGCCCCAGAGGAAGGAAAATTTGGAAATTTGTAGTAGCCTATGGGACCAAACTACTGAGGTCACAGTCCCTATGCTTACACACTACTTAATCTAACTTACGCTAAGGACAACTCACACATCCATGCCGGAGGACTCGAACCTCCGATGGGGGAAGGGGGGGGGGGGGGGCGCCGCGTGAAAACCGTGGTAAGGCGCCCTAGACCACGCGGCTACCCCGCGCGGCTCTTACAGGAAGGGCTGGGAAACTTATTGAACATCGCTTGTTACCAAATAGTATTTATAATCAATTTATTGAACATCAAAATTCTTTACTGATACGTTACAAGGTCCAACCAGAAAGCTCTCTTTTCTTTATAACAATACAAACTTTTAACAAGCCCAAAGTATAAATATCTCTTTTCTTGAGAACCACACTTCAAGGTATACAGTCTTACTGAGCCTCGCTTTAACATGTTTCAACACTTACCTGTCACAAGGAGGAAGTGTCACAAACATGAATAAATTGCAATTGGTCAGGCCGACGTAGAATGGCGGCGCATGCCCACAGCCGGCCCAGTAGTGGCAGACCTCGGGCACCACACCTCATCCCCAACAAGATAAGCAAAGTAGTGATGTAGCCGGCCGCGGTGGTCTAGCGGTTCTACGCGCTCAGTCCGGAACCGTGGGAATGCTACGGTCGCAGGTTCGAATCCTGCCTCCTGCATGGATGTGTGTGATGTCCTTAGGTTAGTTAGGTTTAAGTAGTTCTAAGTTCTAGGGGACTGATGACCACAGATGTTAAGTCCCATAGTGCTCAGAGCCATTTGAACCATTTGTAGTGATGTACCTGCAATACACATAGCGAAACTCTCTTAGACTACGCAAGGACACAACCTTAAACTTTCAGCCTGCCTCACGGCAAATACAAATGTAGGTGCACAAAACTCAAAAATTATTAAAGCATTAAACACAGAAAATATTAAAGCCACCTTAACCAATGTAACATTAGCCTTCAGAATGTAACCTCCACAAACGACCAAGCACCTTACCCGCCGCTATATCAACGGTTCCAGGCTAACGAGATAGTGTAGAAATTTTTGGCGCACTTAAATTATCTTCAGAAAACAGCGACTGGAACAATTCAATCAGAAACGTACCAGATGTAAAAATCTTCAGAATAGCAAACGAACCTACTGCTGAACGTTCTGTAAAGTGGCTGTAACACCTTAAAACACAGGTTACGCTACTAAGTAGAAATAGGGTGGCTGTCACAGAGCAGAGCAGACCTTCCTTCTTAATCCAACACAGTTGTAAAGTAAGATCCCAATTACAGCAGAGCCCAGCCCGCTAGGCCTCCAAATGAAAACACAAATCACGGTCATTAAATCATAACTAAAAACAGAGCGCTCAAAGTTTTCTGAAGAGGAACAAATTTTAATAGGTAAACCAGTTGCTCTACGTGGCGAGCACTTGTTGGCTGTTCGCTTAGGCTGTTCGCTTAGCCCCTTTCAATTCCAGTACTTTAACATTACATGTAAAATAACAGTGGACACACAACCTCAATTATAACACGAATACTTAGAAAATATTTATTAAAACGAACCACGAAATTATTCAAATGCCCATTGGCTTGTAAGATGGGCTTTTAGGGCATAGAAAGTTACAACTTTGTACAATCAGAAGTAAGGCCCAAGCTTGTAAGGCCGAAGTTTAACCACGAACGGTGGAACCGACTGAGAGACGTAATACAGTACTTAACTTCGAACCAAGACGTGGCTCCGTTTGCAGCCCAACGAAATGTGAAGTCAGCAAACGCTACCGAAGAGGATCACACGAGCTCAGGCGAAGTCCACCGCCCGAAAGCCAAACTTGTAATCTAAAGGGAAGCTGTGCGCGTTTGTTGCCAGCTGCCTCAGCTCACTGAAACAATGACCACACCCGACTACAGGAAGCCCAAAAACTTTTCTTAACTTTAACATTCAAGATTGACCAGTAAATTAACACTATAAAATCAAGGCTCAACAGCAGTAATTTCACTCGCAAGTCCAATCTTAAATTGAAACAGTACCTGATAAACAAACGCTAAGAGTGGGAAATGAACTGGCTCACGAGAACCGACACTCACTAGAACTTAATGACACACATATTGGCCAACTTAACCGATATCTTAAGCAAACACTTGCTAATAATAGCTAATGAGCTAACATTCTGCAAATACATCAATATTATGCGGAAGCAAAGCACACCCTTAGTAAGGGACATCAAATGAAATCGAACACACATTACATCACGCGTCCGGCAACGTCTTACTGTACCAAGAGCGATCACAATCACAGTTCACCAAGCGCTCTTAGTAATTAGAGTACTTCGCTGGGTGTCTGATGCCGGGACGATCTTGCGAAGATGTTAGACCATCACTTAGCAAGACCTTAACAGCGTGCCCCTCGAAGGAAGCGGGCACATCCACAGCTCACGAGGTTGCTGGACAATGCACAGCGCCGGCCAACTCCCGCCGCCTCCAGTATAACCACGTGATAACCGCCGCCCGGCCTCGGTCACGCCGTCTTCGCTTCTGCTCACCAGCAAATCGCCGATTCGCGCACCGCCGCCTTCCATTCTCGAGGCGTTGTTTTTCTACTGGCGGTCGGCACTCGCTTATATCCCGAGCCAGCCAAGCCCCAAGACAGACCTCTGTACTAGGAAATCGATCGTACTCATGTCAGAGATACTACTGGCGCCTGTCCCGCCACGTCGCACGTATGACCCACATTGATTACTGCAGTTATTTCACGCAGTATTGCTTGTCTGTTAGCACTGACAACTGTAGGCGTACGTCGCTGCTCTCGGCCGTTAAGTGAAGACCTTTGGCCACTGCATTACCGTTGGAGAGAGGTAATGCCTGAAATTTGGTATTCTCGATATACTCTTGACACTGTGGACCGGAATATCGAATTCCCTAACGGTTTCCGAAATGGAACGTCCAATGCGTCCTAGCTCCAACTATCATTTCTCTTTCAAATTCTGTTAATTCCTGTCGTGTGGTCATCATCACGTCGAAAACCTTTTATTACGAATCACCTGACTACAAATTACAGCTCCGCCGATGCACCTCCCTTTTACGCCTTCTGTGCGCGTTAGCAGCATGTCTCTGTCCCATGACTTTCGTCACCTTAGAGTAGTTCCTTAGGCGGTGAGAAACGCTCTACAGATGCACTTCAACCCCTCGTATGATCGCTGTGCTTGCTTTGTTAGCTATCCTTCTGCTATAGTTGTTGACCTTAGCTGTTTTCACTGCAGTGCCTCTCGATCTTCCATCGCAGCCACACAGAGTACAGCGGACGACAGTTCACTGACAAGGTGTGTTACAGAAGCCTTTTTTGGAATAGCGTTTGCGGTATTGTTTAGGGCCATCGATTTCGTCTTGCAATGAATTATCTCCTTCACATCGACTCTTCCGTGCCGATTGAGTTGCTGCCAATCAGCGCCAGCAACATCAGCATACAGCGGACACCCCTAGAAAGTAGTATGTTTTGGCGTGCATTTATCGCCACACGCACAGGCAATTCGATGCCAGTAGGTTGCGCAAGGCACATGGCCGTGAAGAAGTGTGTCAGCCTCTTCTGAGGTGCTACATTCGCAGTCTCTGCTTTATATTTGGGCATCCTCCACTTGAATCCCTGAAGAAGCTGACACACTTCTTCAGGGATTCAGACGCTTCATTACCAGTCTGTCTTATGTTTAGGCATCCTCCTGTAGTTCCTGCCGCAAGAGGAGGACCTGATTGTGGATTTACTGCCTGCTTGTAGACCGTATCCTTATTAAATTCTGCGCTTCGTGATGTCCTTCTTCTTTTAGTCAATAACTCGTTGCTTTTTCCCGTATCTAGAGATCGGGTGGATATGTCTTAAGTATCACTTGCAGCGCCTCAGCAGACTCAATACCAAAAGCTTCCGTCAACCGAAGAAGTATTTAGCCTTGCATCATGTTAAATATCCTTGTTCGCGTTATGGGCAAAGGATTCGTACAGTATCCCATGATCGCAATTAGAATGTCGTTATGATACGTTCTTACTGTTTGAGTTGGTAATTTATAATCAGAGCTTGCTAGTCTAATAATTTTATTCATGTTCCTGCCTCTGTTGGTCATTTCGTCAATATGTGCACTACAGTTCTGTCGCTAGTCCAAAACAGCGTCAATGTATTTATTTGGTGACGGATTTTCTCATTGCGTTACGTTCATGATCGCTTCTCTTAAAAACTCTTCTTTAAATAAAATGACGTGGCCTTTTGAGACGCAAGAGGTAGCTAATTTTTTGCACCACTGACGTAAATCTTGAAGGGCTTTGTTACATCCTCCTTCCGGGTTAATTCTGGAGCTTCCCCTTACAAGGATCTTCACGTAGTCGGCGTATAACACTGCTCCTAAAATGGTTTCGTTGTGCTGCAGTTCTCCTACTACCCAGTCTTCTGAAATTCCCTTTCTATGGGTCTGTCCTGGGCTCGACAGAGCTGCTTCTCTGTTTTAGCAATAGTTCTTAAAACAGCTGTAACGCTCGCTGGAAATCGAAGTCCCGGACGTAAAGTGCTAGTCACCATAAGTCATCAAACGCCCCGACGATATCTACTATTATGGCTACAACGTACTCGTATTTGTGCGGAACGCTTTTTACAAGCCTTATCGCCTTCCCACTTGTGTGGACCCACAGTTTTGGGAGTTCATTTTATGAGGAACTCTTTCCTCCTCTGTTCTACCGCATAGCAACTTCTTCAGGCTGACTTCCCACTTGTGAACCCACATTGCTGGGAGTTCATCCTATGAGGATGTCTTTTCTCCTCCGTTCTACCGCATAGCAACCTCTTCAGGCAAAGTGGTCTTTAAGACGTCGGAGCTGTGGGATCCTTGTGTTCACATTATTTCAAATTTACTTTCTTCCAAATATCTGAAAAATTTCCTTGCAGTAAATATGCGTTATAGAGTTGTCAGAAATATAAATTGATGTACGTATGAAGGATAAATAGAACTTCAGCATAGATGTCGTGAGGACCAAGTGATTTATTCCTTTTCAGTTTCATGACTCCTTTCCTCACCTCTTCTTCTGAAACTGAAAAAACTATCCCGTCTGCGTTGTATGCTTGTCTACTCTCGTTTCACATGTCTCTGTGTGCATCAGATTCGTTCTTTGCAGTGCCGAGTGGGAGGAGAGCATGCATCAGTAACTGTGAAGATTTCCGTCATTTTTATCCCATGCTGCCGCCTGCTCGTCTAAGAGTTGATAACGTTGTCACAGATTTTATGTTTTAACAGATGATTTTATACGGCGTATGCCGTGGGTCGAGAAGCAGATTCCGTGCAACGAATCGGTTCCAGGTCCCTCTCCTTGCCTGCCCCAGCCGCTCTTTAAAATTTTTTTCTCAAATTTATTAGACTTCACTGCAGTAGTCAAGCCAAGTCGCCGTAAGTTACAGAAAGTTTATGTGACTAGTTTCGGCGGAACTCAGTCACCATTATCAAATGTAACAAGTATGAAATAAGTCTGCTATTATTTATGAGAAACTGAAATATAAGTAACATCTAACAACAACACTTTTGTCATGGGATACAATACTGCGAATTTACATGTTAAATTAAACCTCGTTATGCAGTAATGGCAAAGAAGCAACATCATTCCAATTCATAGTTATGAAGCCTTTATCTACACAGAACATCAAAATCTTAACGTCGTATGTGCTGGATTAGGGTCTGCGTTGTGCAACTACTTGCATAACGAACCTGACAAGTGAAAATCTTGTCTTAGTAATCTTAGCAATTCTGCTGTCATTCTGAAACATACATCGCTCAAGCCTGAGGTGGAACCGTTAACTGAAGTGTCAGAACACACCTGGAAGAAGTTAACCAAATAACGGCATCCATGCATGAGTACTGTATATTGTTACCTGCATATATTGTCTCCAAACCAATTTGTTAACTCTGAGACAAAAATCTCCACATCTCAACATCTTAAAGTTGAAAATACATAGCTTGTAATCTTGAATGCAGCACTCAATAGTACTGTGTCCAAGAAACGTTTGCTTGGACGACACATATACAGCCATGCTTAACACATAACTGATCAATTATGTGTTTACCTCGATTGTACATGTGTCGTCCAAGCATACATTACTTGTAATCGTGAACGCAGCTCTCAACAGCACTGTGTCCCCCAACAGTTTTCTTGGACGAAGGGGCCAAAGTGTCACCACTGAGGAACAAGTGTTGTAGTATGGCATGGACTAGATCAGCCGAAACGGTCAGATAATCCTTGGCAGTAATGCGCTCTTGCAAACAATGGAGCCATTGCAGTATCATGGTACTTTTGCCCAAATCATCACGTACCCCCCGCCATTTTTCACTCTTGGGACGCATACTCGGCCACATGTTCGAAACAGTGTGAAACACGACTCAGGACACAAGAACAAGATGTTCATTGCTACCTATTCCATGATTTATGGCTGCGGCACCACGTTTTCCTGTTGCGTGCATTTGCAGCTTTGATGTGTTATTTTGTAATTCCAGCTGGTCCAGCAATTCCCTGTTTCTGGAACTTCATTCGTGTTGTTTTGGTGCTGGCAGTGTTCACCGGAGCAACATTCAGTTTTGTAATGACTTTTGCAGTTGTCATCCTATTATTTTTTGTCAAAATCCTGTTCAGTAACCGTTCTTCACGATCACTCAACGCACACTTTCGTCCGCGCTGTGACATAGCGGATAATGCTTTTTCGCTTTCGCTGTGTCGGTTATAAATCTTTGATACGATGGCTCTTGAAACATCAAACATTTCGGCTGCCTTGGCTGCAGAAGCAACCACCATAGGAGCACCAAAAATTTGCTCACTTTCGAAGTCACCTGGCTCTGCCATATTGCACTCAAAACTACACTGCCATTTGTGATCAAATATAACAGCGTAACTTGCAGGCTTGGTGACCTTTTGCGTTCAAACATACGTTTCTCTTGGTGTTTTCGTATTTTTGTCCAACCTCTGTATCAGTGCGGGTTACTTTCTAAATACACTCCTGGAAATGGAAAAAAGAACACATTGACACCGGTGTGTCAGACCCACCATACTTGCTCCGGACACTGCGAGAGGGCTGTACAAGCAATGATCGATCACACGCACGGCACAGCGGACACACCAGGAACCGCGGTGTTGGTCGTCGAATGGCGCTAGCTGCGCAGCATTTGTGCACCGCCGCCGTCAGTGTCAGCCAGTTTGCCGTGGCATACGGAGCTCCATCGCAGTCTTTAACACTGGTAGCATGCCGCGACAGCGTGGACGTGAACCGTATGTGCAGTTGACGGACTTTGAGCGAGGGCGTATAGTGGGCATGCGGGAGGCCGGGTGGACGTACCGCCGAATTGCTCAACGCGTGGGGCGTGAGGTCTCCACAGTACATCGATGTTGTCGCCAGTGGTCGGCGGAAGGTGCACGTGCCCTTCGACCTGGGACCGGACCGCAGCGACGCACGGATGCACGCCAAGACCGTAGGATCCTACGCAGTGCCGTAGGGGACCGCACCGCCACTTCCCAGCAAATTAGGGACACTGTTGCTCCTGGGGTATCGGCGAGGACCATTCGCAACCGTCTCCATGAAGCTGGGCTACGGTCCCGCACACCGTTAGGCCGTCTTCCGCTCACGCCCCAACATCGTGCAGCCCGCCTCCAGTGGTGTCGCGACAGGCGTGAATGGAGGGACGAATGGAGACGTGTCGTCTTCAGCGATGAGAGTCGCTTCTGCCTTGGTGCCAATGATGGTCGTATGCGTGTTTGGCGCCGTGCAGGTGAGCGCCACAATCAGGACTGCATACGACCGAGGCACACAGGGCCAACACCCGGCATCATGGTGTGGGGAGCGATCTCCTACACTGGCCGTACACCACTGGTGATCGTCGAGGGGACACTGAATAGTGCACGGTACATCCAAACCGTCATCGAACCCATCGTTCTACCATTCCTAGACCGGCAAGGGAACTTGCTGTTCCAACAGGACAATGCACGTCCGCATGTATCCCGTGCCACCCAACGTGCTCTAGAAGGTGTAAGTCAACTACCCTGGCCAGCAAGATCTCCGGATCTGTCCCCCATTGAGCATGTTTGGGACTGGATGAAGCGTCGTCTCACGCGGTCTGCACGTCCAGCACGAACGCTGGTCCAACTGAGGCGCCAGGTGGAAATGGCATGGCAAGCCGTTCCACAGGACTACATCCAGCATCTCTACGATCGTCTCCATGGGAGAATAGCAGCCTGCATTGCTGCGAAAGGTGGATATACACTGTACTAGTGCCGACATTGTGCATGCTCTGTTGCCTGTGTCTATGTGCCTGTGGTTCTGTCAGTGTGATCATGTGATGTATCTGACCCCAGGAATGTGTCAATAAAGTTTCCCCTTCCTGGGACAATGGATTCACGGTGTTCTTATTTCAATTTCCAGGAGTGTATCTGAAAATTTCCCATGACCATGTAAGGTCCCGTTACTGCCAGATCTAGGAGAAGTGTACTTCAACAAAAGATAGAAGAAATCCTGAAAACAGAAGGCAACATTTTTAGAAATTCTAATAAAAATAACATATGAGAAAATTGCTTGATAATATAGTCTCATAAACACATAACGTCACGGCTGCTTCATTATGTGTCATTCCGGGAGACACTGCGAAGAAGAGATCAGACTAATTACAGCATGTAAAGACGCGTCTCACACGAGACTGGAGCGGGATGAAACTTTAATATGTAGTACAATGTGAAGTACCTCTGCCAAGCATTGCAGCATAGCATTTCGGCGTTACGCAAGAACCAAGTTTTCTTTGGGAGAGAACAGAAATATTCTCTTTCGCTACGGATCCGGAGAGTTAATCTAACTCCGCAGTTCTGAGATCCAGTGACACATCGATCTTGTATCCACTCAGATAAAAGAGAAACAAATTCTCAACAAGTTTCTTGAAAAATCTCCTAGTATAAAACCCAGCCGTTCCTCCCATATCTGTTCTTCTCTCTTAACAGAATCTGCACGAGGCTGTCGTATTCAGAAGGCGGCCAGAATCGCGATGTAATGAACTAACTTCGCAAGCTCCGGAGAAATTTCCCCCAACCCAGAAAAAAAGACTGTACGTCTCGCAATCTGCATCTCTTATTGAGGAGTTTGCCACTTTTATTGACGTTGTTGGCCTCAGATGCATAGAAAGGAAGCTTTAGACTCACCTGGCGTTTGGGCGCTTTATAAGGTTCTCAGACATAACACAGATTATGTTAACAATAGGGCGCAATACTCTGACAAAAACAAAACATTCATTTTCAGACGACATAGAGTTCGCGAATAAATTCCCAGGGCTACTGAAGGAAAGAGCTAAGGTTAACACCCGGATGACAGCGATATCTTTAGAGGTGAAGCTGTAACTTAATATAGGACGGAGATCGGATGGAAAAATATAGAAAGAAATGTCTCGACATAACCTGACGTGGACGGAGAAACTAGACCTACAGATCCTGAATATGGGTCTTATGAGACTATACTCCAAGTACATCGTGGGGAAAACTGTAAGAGTGCATGCAAAAGTTCCTAGGTGAAGCACAATTCATATTTCTGAAATAAAACAATTTGTCATAACAGTCTTCTTCTTCATCTTCATCATCATCATGTTGATGGTAAACCATGTCTATCCATTCCAACGCTATCCTGCAAATTTGCTTTATAAAAGCACAGACTTATTCTACATCTACAATATTCCGCAAGCCACCCGACGCTGTGTGGTGGAGGGAACTTCTCTGATTCCTTTTCCCTGTTCCAATTGATAATGGCGCTTGGGAACAATGATTGTCGGTAAGCCTCTGTATAAACTGTAATTTCTCGAATTTTCTCGTCGTGATCATTTCGCTAGATTTATGTGGGAGGAAGTAGTATGTTGCCTGACCCCTCCCAGAAAATATTCCCTCAAAATGACAATAGTAAACCTCTCCGTTATGTAGAACGCTTCTCTTGTAGCGCCTTGGACTGGAGTTTGTTGAGTATTTCTATAACGCTATCGCGCCGACCAAAGGACACATGATGACCGCGTTGCTCTTCGTTGGATCTTATGTCAGTCCTACCTGGCGAGGGTGCCAGACTGATAAACAATACTTAAGAATAGGTCGGACAAGTGCCTTATAAGCCACTTCCTTCGTGGATGAGTTACTTTTCCTTAAGATTCTTCATATCAATCTCAGCTTGACGTCTGTTTTCCCTATCATTCGTTTTATGTTGTCATTCCAAATTAACGTCGCTCTTAATAGTTACTCCTAGATATTTTACAGTAGATACTGTTTTCAGCAGTTTGTCATCTACAGCGTAGGTGTACAGTAGCGGATTTCTTTTCCTACGTATGCACAATACGTAACATTTATTTACATTGAGGGTCAACTGCCAGAGTCTGCATCATTCATAAATTCAATGTACGTCATTTTGCAAATCGATACTTTGTTACAGATAACTGCATCATCTGCGAAACTCTTAAAGAGTTTCCTACGCTTTATACTAGCTTTATACTAACATTTGAACACATTGTAAATGGTAACGGTCCTATCACATTCCTTGGAGATTACATCTGTCGAATTTGCTCCGTTAAGAGCAAGCTGGTCCCGTACTCGGTAAGCTCGTATTTTTTTCACTAAATGGCAATGCGAGACGTTGTCCATTGCCTTCCTGAAGTCAAGGAAAACAGCATCAACCTGAGAGCCACTGTCTACAGCACTACAGATCTCATGGAGGAACAGGGCGAGCTGAGTTCTGCAGGATCTCTTTTTAAGGAATCCGCGAGAATCCACGTTCATTTTTATAGAGAAGACTCTCGTTCTTCAGTCATAATTCTTGAGCGTAAAACATGTTCTATAATTCCACAACACATTCACTGGGCTTTTGTGCTCCATTCGTGTGGGGAGTTCTCATTTCCTGTTTCATCTCTAAGGGTATATACAGCCATTTAATGTCGCAATTTCCTGTCCTCTCTGTACAAACCCCGATTCTCACAACCATAGGCATAGGCGCTCACTTTATTAAATTTAATGATCACCGATCTATTAATTTCAACGCATGTAATTCATTTAAATCTTTCGTTTGGCATTTCTTCTTTTGTATATGAGCACACTGGTGCACAAAACTTAAGGACGAAAATGCTATTATCGTGTAACACAGCTGGATGAATCTTGGACCATACGCAGAACGAACTGCTGTAGCATGGTATAGAAAGTAACTCAAAGAAACGCGCAATGAAACGAACAGAAATGACGCTTTTGTTCAAGGTCAGTAACTACACTCATGCTCATATATTAAGGATAATTGCAGAATGTGGTGCCACACAGCCGGGCACTACACAAAACTGGTGCTTAGCGTAGGCACATAGGGAACACACACGACAGAGATCTGTAAGTCCACGGTATTGGTGATAAGTTGAGAAAACCGTCCCGAAACACATGTGCTACGAAAGGCCACTGTTTTCTGCGCATGTACCCCGACATCAATATGGGACATGATCACCATGAACATGTAAACAGGCCGCACAACGGGTTGGCATACTCTGGATCAGATGGTCGAGCAGCTCCTGGGGTATAGCCTCCAGTTCTTGCATCAGTACCTGTCGGAGCTCTTGGAGTGTCGTAAGGGTCTGAAGACTTGCAGCGATACGTCGACCGAGAGCATCCCAGACTTGCTCGATGGGGCTTATGTCTTGAGAACTGGCAGGCCACTCCATTCACCTGATATCTTCTGTTTCAAGGTACTCCTCCACGATGACAGCTCGGTGGGGCCGTGCATTATCATCCATCAGGAGGAAGGTGGGACCCAGTGCACCCCTGAAAAGGCGGACATACTGGTGCGAAATGACGTCGCGATTTACCTGACCTGTTACAGTTCCTCTGTCAAAGGCATGCAGGGATGTACGAGCACCAATCACAATCCCATCCCACACCATCAAACCACGACCTCCATACAGGTCCCTTTCGAGGACATTAAGAGGTTGATATCTGGTTCCTGGTTCACGCCAGATGGAAATACAGTGAGAACCACTGTTCAGACTATATCTGGACTCGTCCGTGAACATAACCTGGGACCACTGTTCTAGTAACCATGTACTGTGTTCTTGACACCAGGCTTTACAGGCCTTCCTGTGAGCAGGGGTCAGTGGAATGCACCTTGCAGGTTTCCGGGCGAATAAACCATGTCTGTTCAGTCGTCGGTAGACGGTGTGTCTGGAGACAACTGTTCCAGTGGCTGCGGTAAGGTCCCGAGCAAGGCTATCTGCAGTACTCCGCAGCCATCTGTGGGCACTGATGATGAGATATCGGTCTTCTTGTGGTGTTTTACACTGTGGACGTCCCGTACTGTAGCGCCTGGACACGTTTCCTGTCTGCTGAAATCGTTACCATAATCTTGAGATCACACATTGTGGCACACGGAGGCCCCTTCGTACGACCTGCTATTTTTGACCAGTCTCCAGTCGCCCAAGTATTCTACCCCCCGTAACGTCATCAATATGTGTTCTTTGAGCCATTTTCAACACACAGTCACCATTAGCACGTCTGAAAACGTCTGCACACTTACTCGCTGCACCGTACTCTGACATGCATCAACACACCTCTGCATAGGTGGACTGCTGCCAGCGCCACCGTGCGTCGACTGCAGGTCAAATGCGCCGCATGGTCATACCCCGAGGTGATTTAAACCCGCAGACCGCCCACCAGAGCGTTGTTTCGCCATGTATCAACATTATCCTTAATTTATGAGCATGAGTGTACATTGAAGTCACCGCGATTCATGACGGTTCCTTGGACAGCACAAACGGCGGGACGTGGTACTTGATGGCGTGTGTGTGATCACTACGGACAGCAGTGCATGGTCTGCAAGGTGCTAACATTTTGGACTCAAGGTTGGTGAGGAGTTCTTACGGTAGGGTGTTCCATTCCTCTACCAGAGCGGTTGACAATTGTTGGATGGTCGTTGGCACAGGTGAACGTCTCCACAACACACTAAACGCGTGCTGGATGGGATTTAAGTCGGGGGAATGAGCAGGCCAGCCCATTCGCCGAATATTGTCTATTTCTATGCGCTCCTCCAACTGCGCTGTTCCATGCGACCCCGCACTGTCATCCATGAAAATGAAGACACGGCCGAATGCACGTACGACGTGGGAAAGGGGTACAGTGTCACAGTAACACTGACGGGACAGTGTTCCGTGTACAAAGATTTTGAGGTCAATGAGAACAAGGAAAATTATACCTCTTCACGCCCTAAGACCAGGAACACCAAAACGATCAACTTCGACAATGCTGGACGTACCATTCATTACATGGCGAGAGGTGGCAACACTTTTAAGGGGTTAGGGCGTCAAACGGGCCGACTTGGAGCAGGAGAGACACCACAGGGCATTTTAATTTCAACTGTCTATACTTTTATAAATAAATTCATGAAACTTTGTCAGCATGACCAGGAATGTTTCAGGATTCTCACTCATAGTAGTGGAAGTTCAAAAACATAGGAAAATACGAGAGGCGTTTTGAAAAGTCCGTGCAAAAATAAAAACTACTTACGTGTTTGGGGTAAAGCTTTTTTAGTTTCGACGTAGTCTCCTTTTAGACTTGTACACTTCGTCCAAAGCTGTTCTAATTTGTTGATCCCTTCCGAATAATGGGAATTGTCCAAGTCTGCAAAACAGCTATTAGTTACTGCTATCACATCCTCGTCTGAATAAAATCTTGGTCCCGCCAGCCATTTCTTCAAATTGGGAAACAAATAGTAGTCCAAGGGAGCCAAGTCTAGAGAATAGGGGCGATGTGAAACGAATTGGAATCCTATTTCCATTAATTTTACGACCACAACGGCTGAGGTGTGTGCTGGTGCATTGTCGTGATGGAAAAGGACTTTTTTGCGGTCCAATCACCGGCGTTTTTCTTGCAGCTCGGTTTTCAAACAGCCCAATAACGGTGAGTAATATGCACCTGTATAGTTTTACCCTTTTCCAGATAGTCGATGAGGATTATCCCTAGCGAACCCCAAAAGACAGTCGCCATAACCTTTCCGGCCGAAGGAATGGTCTTCGCCTCTTTTGGTGCAGATTCGCCCTTGGTAACCCATTGTTTAGAGTAAACCATCCTTGCAACACTTCACACGATTCCGTTTTGGTCAAACGAGAGCCGGCCGCGGTGGTCTAGCGGTTCTAGGCGCGCAATCCGGAACCGCGCGACTGCTACGGTCGCAGGTTCGAATCCTGCCTCGGGCATGGATGTGTGTGATGTCCTTAGGTTAGTTAGGTTTAAGTAGTTCTAAGTTCTAGGGGACTGATGACCACAGATGTTAAGTCCCATAGTGCTCAGAGCCATTTGAACCATTTTTGAATCAAACGAGAGCAATCGCGGAACCCATCTTGCCGATAGCTTTCTCATGTCCAAATGTTTACGCAAAATTATTATGTACCCGTTCATTCGAGATGCCCACAGCACTAGCAATCTCACTCACCTTAACTCTTCTGTCATCCATCACCATATCATGGATTTTATCAATGATTTCTGGAGTCGTAACCCCCACAGAACGTTCAACATCACTTGTGCCCATATCGCCACTCCGAAAATTTTGAAACCACTTATAAACTGTTCTAATCGAAGGTACAGACTCACCGTAATGTTCATCAAGCTTCTCTTTAGTCTCCTGAGGCGTTTTGACTTTCATAAAGTAATGTTTAATCATCACACGAAGTTCTTTTTCGTCCATTTTTTGACAATCACTCGGCTTCCTTGATTCACACGAATGCCAGACACAAAGACATAGACCACTACAGCTGAAACTTGGTGTGCTACTAACTAAACACGACCTCGATAGGCGCCGGTGGTGCCATCTCTCTGACTTTGCACGGACTTTTCAAACGCCCCTCGTAAATTTTGTTTACATGTGAACTTTCATCATTTTTTCACTTACTATTGGCTGCACTTGGTGGTATATGTACACTTTTCTTCATAAGTAAGAGAGATTCTTCGATGAATTTGCACAGCATACAAACCATACTTACATTGTAGGAAACTCTAGAATTTATTTAATTTATGAAAAAATGAATGAGCTGTTACACATTTTGAACTTCATATTTAGAAAAAACTCAAATTTTATACTTAATTATCTCAATTTTTACTACAGCTTTTAAGAGATTCGGAAAATTCTAAAGTTTCATACATCTGTAAGCATGGTTTGTAAGCTGTGCAAAATTCATCGAAGGATCTCTCTTACTTATCAAGAAAAGTGTACCTAAAGCAACAAATGCAGCCAATAATAAGTGAGAAAATGATGAAATTTCACATCTAAAAAAAATATTTTGTTATGTTTTTTAACCTCGAGTGCTATGAGTGTGAGTCCGGAATCGTTCTTGATCATGCTGACAGAGTTTTATGAATTTGTTTGTAAAAGTATAGATAGTGGAAATTAAAATGTCCTGTGGTGTCTCTCCTGCTCCATGTCGGCCCGTTTGACGTTCTAGCCACTTTAATGCACTCAGGGACATTGTCCAACATGATCGGACTGTCTTTGCATTCGGGAGGACAGAGGTTCCAGTCTTCATCCGGTCATACTGATTTATTTTTTCCGTCGATTTCCTTAATTATTCCAGGAAAATGCAGCGATATTTCCTGCTATAACTTCACTAATGTCCCAGTATTGTCTAAACTAGACATATCAGTATGTAAATACATTTATATGTGAATTATGGGAGTAATTTTCGTGGTTCTCCTTATAAAAGTGATCCAAGGGTGAATAAAGCTACTGCAACTAATACATATTTTCCAAAGCCTGTGTATGGGAACCAGGTCAAATATTTTTATGTAGGCGGTCAATAAAACATGTATTTCAAATTAAACTTTCGTCTTCTTTCTGTGTGCCACTACAAGAACATCTTTTCCTGAAACCAAGCTGTTCTTCTTGTAATTAGAGACACGCTAATCTTATTTTGGCTCCTTGTAATAATTTTGACATAGTAGCAGCAATAGACTTACGCCCTGTGGCGAAATAAATAAAAAACATTTTATATTTTAAATTCCACGTCATTGTTGATTTAATCAGAGTTCTCACCTTAGACGTAGAATTAGTCCTTCTGCCACAATATTAATTCATTAGTCGCCATCGATGTTCTTCTCTTTGTTGACCGTGTGTACCATCATGAGTCGGCATCGGTTCACTTCACGAAGACGGTGGAAACCAAGGAATACTATGCTACGTCGCTATAAATAATTTTCGTAACACTTCGAAACTTTTCACTATTTTTTATTCACAACACAATAAGACTTGCTGTGCTCATCGCACAAACCATAATTACCAACCACATGGCTGCCTTTCTGCACAGTCCAAAATCACGTCCATCCTCCACAAGGCAACAATCGAAAGTGTCCCTTAGCTCCTTGGAGTATCAAACAAAAGAGAATCCAATGTGAACTTCACAAAGATTATAATATACATGCCTCTCAATTTATCTTTGGCGCAGCTTTTAAGATATCGTATGTCTCTGCATAGGAATGTGTCATTACAACTGCCCCCCTACTGTATACTGTCACTAGAAAATTCTATTTGATTGACAGGATACAGTAGTCGACCTTGCAATTGATAGGTTTGGGGGTCTTTTATTTACAAACTTCATTTTTATTGTCTCATTTTCATGGCACTGTGAATTCTTTGGTATTTCTGAGTGTGTGTCAGTTTTTTGGTATACTTATGCTAATATTTACAAACCTTAATCCTAATATACAAAGTTCTGGTTAATACTGAGAAAATGACATCATGTAGTAAAGTTTGTACAATAAAATATACACTGAATACAACGTTACATACAAATGTTTCCTTCCTCATCAGAGGTGAAAATTAAGTCCTTGTATTGCTTTCTGTATTTATTCTGGGGCGACGAGCTTTGTTCGCTAGCCCGTGTTGAATATGGGCGGGTGATACGCGCGCCTGATTGTATGGTCGTCCGTTAGCGGGCGACGTTGGTTGAATACGCGCGCCAGTGCACTGAATATACACCGACGTGCGGGTACCGTCGAGACTTCCGAACCTCAGTATGCGTGTGCTTTTTGTAGTTCCTTCCAGTACTTAGACTGGATACGACGAGGTACATTGGAATATGTGCCCCGAAGAACACACCACACTACGTGCGAGGCGGAGGACGATCCCGTCGATTCAGCTCCTGGTAAGAAGCGTACCATGTCAAACTTGTTTGGCATTGTCCTTTCCTACTGTGACGCCATGTGTCGTTTGACGATACAAGCTTCAATTTTCGATGTCACTTGTTTAGGCTCTCTGACACTTGCAACGTAGCACTACTTTGCACAATTTTAATTTCTACACACACCACTTTAACCGCAAGTATTGCGATCGAAACTTCCTTTTCACTACACTTTTTTTTCTTCGCATTAACCCCTTTTACCTATTGTACTGAGATTCATTCCCCTCAATACTTCTGGTCAATGTACATAATTTGTAAGTCACGGGACTTGGCATGAAATACAAAATACAACACATACAATGGAATAACATATAATACATACAATACATTGTTTACATTAACTACAGGAAAAAACTATCGACTAAAATTGAAAAAATTTTTGACCACTCATAGTGGCTTCTTCGTCTTGGATTTTACTGACACACACACACTCGCCTTTTTCCATTAATCTGTTAGAAGGAACAAGTCCTTTGTTTTCCTTCTTGAACTCGAGTATAAGTTAAGGTTTACCTCCGTTACGTATTCTTCATACGCAACGACATGCATCAGCATGCCGAGAATACACCTGTAGCCGCTCCACTGAAGCTTGGGAAGGGAATTTTCTACCTTCTACTTAGGGTAGTGGCAACGACTACGTGTATGCTACGGTTTTTTGCGTATAAAATCTGAAAATGCACGAAATAATCATTTATATGCAGCATAACCCTAATATGTACAGTGTTTTGTGCTTAAGCACGTTCTGGTGTGCTTGTAAATCATTACCTCTAATAAAACTTCCTACCTTAACATGGACATATAAACATAAAATTTTGAAGTTCAGGGTGCAACTACTATTAATATGTACAGTGTTTCATAATAGCGGCACACCCTTGTGTGCGTGTATCATTTTCAATTAAAGTGCGCTTATAGGCGTCTTGTGTTATCATGGGAGAAAAATAGACATTTTAATGCATTGGTTGTCATGAAAATCTATGTACACGAACAATCAGACTTTCATAGCTTCAGTGCAGCATGAAATTCTTTATGATGTTTTTGTTCATAATTCATTTTATAGACGATTCCTTTGCTTACAGGTCGTCGATCACACTACTTACCTGTTTCTCGTATAGCGGCGAGATCATTTTCATTCTTTGTGACTGTAAATTGTAATATGTGTGAAACATATAATTTTGACATGATTTTTTCCTTTCATGTTTCAAGTGGGTAAAGTAATTCATACCTTCCTTTTGCATACATGAGTGAAGCATCGCTAATATTGCACTTTGTGTCAGGTTTTTCACCTTTTCTCGTACACTCGTAGTCTTACAGTTTTAATTAAGTTGTTTCCTGACGTTGGGTATACCTGTTTATACGAGGTTGTCTTACAGTTTAATTTTCCTTATACACTTCTACGTTGTTTAAGTTCCGTACATGTACAGGGCTTCTTTCGCCTTTCACACATTCATACATACGTTTATACACAAAAAAATATCTACCACTATAATATACACTTTGCTGGTGGGGCCCTTTTTCGGTACCCTGCACCATTCCTTCAATATTCCAAAATAATTCAGGGTGTGCTGAGCATCGTCCCTTATACTAATAATACTTACAACTAAATATTTCTTCTTACATACATAACTGCCTTACAGTCCATTAATGCGCAACATTCCCTATTTTCCTCCTTTACACTTTAGCTTTCGTACATGTACCCTCGTGTATAGCTTATATATTCTACAAAGTTGTTTGCTGAGTGCTTCAGGTGTTTCCTAACGTTAATGTGTGTCTCTCTCTCTATAAACTCTAGGTATTTGTTTTGAGAGCGATTCAGTTCATTACTCACGCTGCATAGATCTGTTTATTATTTTCCTATTTTAAAGCTTGTGTCACTCTTTTCCTTAGTCACAAAAATTCCCGCGTTTACCTTGTTGTTCATTCTGAAAATCGCTATCTACTGTGTAATGTAAATGTATGCGTTATCTCTTTGATTTCCTCTTTGCTGCTTTTTCCCTATATGTAATTGTGTGCTGTTCTCGTGTACATAGCCTTTCTTCCGGTTATATATCTGCATTATTTATCTATTTATTTTTTTTCTATTTTCTTTCTCCTTCCGTACAAGCTAAGATTTTACTCAGTATAATATAATATTACAATACCGTCCATGACCAGTATGTACTTGCATGTTCACTTTTATTACGTAATACCAGCTTATAATTAAATTTTCTAAGTTACTATTTACAAGACTTGTGTACCCTTTCCTTTCTTGTTTTTGAATGACTTTCGTCTCTGTGTCTCATAGTAAGAGTGGTCTCAAAACTTTTAAACGTTCCGCGCATGCGCGCTTACGTACCACGACTGGACTGTAGGTGCGGGGAAAACTCTGCATTGTTGGTGAACATTATTCGTGATAGCCACCATCGTGTAATAGTCACGTGACACCTGGACTCGACTGCGCATGCGCCTTTGCGCTTTGTATACGCTCAGCTGATCGGACATGGAAGGGGGAAGATTTCTCCCCGGCTCGCTGCCTACAGCACGGCCAATGACCTCGTCTTGACATGCAGCTATCGCGTGCTCATGAGCTGAGCATTGGATTGCAACTTCGACGCGTGGTTTCTTGCTCGTCTCAAGCGAACAAACTCTGACCGTCGCGCTAATTTGTCTTTGTTCCCCTCTCTTAAATAACTGAGTTAGACTACAAAAGTACTGTATGGTTTATTTTTATAGTGTTAAGACTCACAGTAACACATGTTTCATTAGGTTTGGTTAAATATGCGCTTTTAAGCTGGCATATGCCCCCAGTTGTTCGCAAGTTTCTTAGGTTAATGACAGCAATTTTACTATGTGATCCAAGGTTGTACAATTTCAATTTTACTAAAATAACATATAACCTTTAATGAAAAAATTCCTTGATGTCCTTGTGGGGGTATAACCCTTTCACCTTGCCCGTTCGTGTGTTACCTAACAGATAACATCCTGGGTGAGGTTTGTCTATTATAATGAAAGGGCCATCATACAACAACTGCCACTTTTTGTTTAATGCCTTAATTTTAGAGGATTTTGGGTGGGTACGTAATAGTACTTCCTGTCCAATGTTAAATTCTGTAACCTTTCTTATCTTTTTGTTGAACTGCTTTCTCCTTATTTCTGCTTGTTCTTCCATCTGTATTAATGCTTGACGTACCTTTTCGCCTAGTGTCATTTCCTTTGTGGCTAATTTAGGTAAAGGTTTAGCCCATTCGTCAAGTTCTGTGCCTTGAAACATTAACTCTGTAGGTGTAAAGCCTGTTGAAGTATGAATTAAATTATTTACAATATGCTGAAATGGAGCTAGGTATTCTACCCATTTTGTCTGTTTATTTGGTACATAAGTTCTTATAAAGCGATTAAATTCTTTAAAATTTCTCTCAATCGGGCTCGATTCTGGGTGAAATTTGGATACCAATATATGTTTTATGTTTTGAGATCCGAGAAATGTTTTCCATTTATTACTAGTGAAGTTTGTTGCATTATCAGTTAATATAATTTTCGGTTTTCCCACTAGTGGTATGTAGTCTTCTATCATGCGTTTGATTATTGATCCCGACAGTACTGCTTTTATAGCATACATTTTTAAGTACTTTGTGAAGACATCATAAAATGCGATCACATATCTAACTCCTCCCCTAGATCGTGGATATGGTCCTGCTGCGTCCACGGAAACTAGTTCTCTTGGTCTAGTTGGAATGATAGGGTGTAATACGTCCAAACAAGATCTATTAAGATGTTTAACCTTCTGACATACTGTACACTTTTTTATTATTTGTTCAATCCTGCGTCTGAGATTTGGGAAGTAACAATACGTTGATATTTTCGCTGTACATTTTGATACCCCATAGTGTCCCCATACTCTATGTGTGTGTCTTATCAAATTGTCTATGTATTCTTCCGGGATGCAGACACGCCAGGTGTTGGATTGTAGATTGCGCCTGTAGAAAAGAACATCGTTTGACATTGTGTAATATGGTTTCAATGTACTATTGTCATCTGCCTGCAGTTTTTGCATAACTTGTCTCCATCTATTGTCTTCCTTTTGTAGTTTGCTCATGTCCTTACACATCTTTCTGTAATATGGTTGAAATGTGCCATCATGCATCAGAAAAACTCTAAAATCGGAAGTCTGTTCGATCAATTCATTGAACTCGCTCAAACCTTGTGGCAAGCGCGATAATGCGTCGGCAATTACATTCTGTTCACCCTTGATATAAACTATCTCGAAATCAAATTCCTGGAGGAATAAACACCAACGTGCAATCCGTTTGTGCAACAATTTGCATGTGAGTAAAAACGATAGTGCTTGATGGTCACAAAACACTCGTGTATGCCTTCCCCAGAGATAGTACTGGAACTTGCGGAAAGCCCACACTACAGCTAACGCTTCAAGTTCAGTTGCCGAATAGGCTCTTTCACATTCCGTTAACGTTCTACTGGCAAAACTAATTATGTTTACTTTCTGTTTTCCATTGTCATTTACTAATTGGAACAGACAAGAGCCTAATCCCTGACATGAGGCGTCCGTGCTCAAACAAAAGTTGTAGTTCATGTTAGGATGCTTCAGAATGGGTGCGGTTATGAGTGCCTGTTTGATTTTTACGAAATCTTCCTCACATTTTTCTGTCCACAACCATGTGTGGTTTTTCCTTAAAAGGTTGAGTAGGTAATCACTATTCAGTAACTGTTTGGGCACGAATTTTCGAAAAAATGACGTGAGCCCCAGAAAAGCTTTCAATTGTTTACGTGTTTGTGGTGAGGGGAAATATTTTATGGCATCAAGCTTTTTTGGATCTGGTAAAATTCCGCCTGGTGAAATAATGTGGCCTAAAAATTTTATTCGATCCCTTCCGAATTCGGACTTCTTAAAATTTGCTGTGACGTCATATTCTCGGAACTTTTGGAACACTTTGTGTACCAATTCTACATGCTCTTGCCAGGTCTCCGTGGCTATCAAGAGATCGTCTACATACAACGTCACTTTGCTAATCAGTTCTGGACCCAATACTCTGTCTAAAGCCTCTATAAACACCCCAGCACTCACGTTGAGTCCAAATGGCAGTACTTGGAATTGATAGCTTCTGCCAGCATGAATGAACGCAGTATATTTTCTGCTATCACTATGTAGGGCTATTTGCCAATACGAAGCCTTCATGTCAACGGATGTTAAATATTTCACTCCATGAAATTTAAGCAATTGCTCATCTAAATTCTCCGGCCTAGTGCGTATTGGTACGATAATCTTATTAATTTCCCGCGCATCAAGTACTAATCTGACTGATCCGTCAGGTTTGCTAACAGCTAGGATGGGACTGCAGTACGGTGAATGTGAAGGTTCTATCACCTTCCACAGAACCATTCTATCTATTTCTTTGCGAACCGCTTCCTTCTTTGCCCATGGTATCGCATATGATTTATGGCAGTACGTTTTATGTGGGTAGACTTCCATTTTGTATTCATAATTTTTGATTATTGTCGGCTGTTTTCTAAAAATGTCTCGGTATTCATAAATAAGATCTGCTAGTTCATTTTGTTGAGTTTCTGAAAGACAAGTGGATTTTCCTACCTTCTCGTGGGCGGCCTGTTCGTTAATTATTTCCGTGTCTAATTGTTCGGGGAAAGGAATTTCTATCCATAAAACTTGTGGGTAAACTAATTTTACTTCAGCTTGTTTCTGTGATTGGCCATTACGATCTATTGTTGACTTTACAAGATTGACCTTCACACTACGACTGCCCACTCGGAAATAGCAAAGTCCACTGCCTATGTCGATGTTTACTTTATGCTGCCGGAAAACTTCCATGCCTAAAATACAATTGACGATTAACTTGTCAACGATCAAGAATGTACAGTTTATCGTGACATCGCTAATGGTAACAGGTATTTGCGTCTGCCACTTAATACTTTTTGACTTGTTACCTACAGCTGTCAAGATTTTACAATTTTCCGTTAGCAACACTGGTACTTTTAATGCTTTCGAAACTTCTTTAAATAAACTGTTAGAAATAATATTCGTAGATGCGCCTGTATCTAAAATTACGTTGGTAATTATAGTTCCTATCTTTGCTGTTATTACAGCCTGCACGAGGTCACTTACCTTGTCCGGTGCTTTCATCTCTTCTTCACATAGATCATCTTCTACGGTCGCATCCTGATCATATCTTAAAAATAATTGTCTAAGATGTAATGTGTGCTTGTTTGTGCCCCCTGTTGTCAAATCGGTCGGCCGGTGGGGGCTCATTACGACCGATTGTTGTTTACCGGGGGAGACAAAGGCGTTGCTTCAGTACTGTCCGTTACCTCTACAAAGTGTACTGAGTGGTTATTCTGTCGCCAATTAGTTTCCGGACCGCTGCGTGCAACATTTTCTTGCGACCGGCCGTCGCTATTCCTCCTTGGTCTATCATTCCTATTACTGTAACTATTGTAATTTTCATTTGTGTGCCGCCTTTCATCACGCGGGCCTGACCAATCATTCACGTGATTTCTATCATTTCCATACCGGCGTGGACCGTAATCTGTACTATACCTTCGGTCTTCACGTCTCTGTGGCGCCGAATTCCTCCGATTTCCGTAATTCCAGGTTCCATTATTTGGCCTTGTCGCATACGGATGCCAACTGTGTGGGTTTTGTCCACTGCCATTAAAATGATATCCGTTACCGTTGTTTTGATTGGTTCCGGAATATTCATTCCGATTACCTGTGCTCGGCTCTTCTTCGTATATTAGATCAATTGAGTCAAGCACGGAAAGAAAGTATTCAAGGTCGTTCTCCGGTATGGTTACCAATTTTTCGCGTAAGTTCGCGGGTAGTTTGTTTTTCAGAATTTTGAGAACATCTACGTGCGGTATTGGATTGTTCCAATAGCGCGTCTTATTCAAGTACTTTTCGAAATACTTTCTCAACCCGCCGTTTTTGAGGTTGAACGGTTGTGGGTTGAATACTTCACGGCGCAGTCTTTCTTGGACCCCAGCAGACCAATATTTCTCCAAGAAAGCCCGTTCAAATTGTTCGTAGGTGACGCACTGTTCAGCCATATCTGTGGCCCACAAAAGTGCGTCGCCTTGTGTGAAGCCTACTACATATCTAATCTTCTGTGCCTCAGTCCAGTTTCTTGGTAAGACATTTTTAAATGCTCTTACAAATACGACTGGATGAGTTTTTCTGGATTCTGTGGAGAAAACTGGAAACTGTCTATGTTTCAACAGGCTCTCATCGACTAGAATCGTCGAGATGCAAGGCGACACGCCTACTGCCTGTTGCAGCACCGCGTTTGGCGAATAGCCATTGTTTGCCTGCGCCGGTGCGTGCACATACGCCGGACTGGGCGCCTGATGTTCTGCGTTATTGACATCGTAATCTGGCACGGGCGAATAAGTGTCGCGCTGCTTGTTGCTTGACGTAGGCAAGTCATTTGAAACGTTTATTCTACCAGCAATTTCCTTACGTATTCTGTCCTCGGCTACTTTGATTTCATTACCTAATTTTTCAAAAAGTTTTGTTTCCCGGTCAGTTATTGATTCATTTACATTACCGTTTTCTAAAGTTTCATTTATTTTGATAATGTCGGCGTTGATACGTCGAGTCTCCTGTTTCAGAAAACCGACTTCTTCGTTAACTTTATTAACTTGGTCAGGTATTTCTTCACATGCGGACTGTACTCTTGTTAAATTTAATTGAATAGCCTGTACGTTTTCATGTATTTCTTTTCGTACGGTTTGTGTTTGATTGTGTGTTTCTACTATTTCTGACAGTTCCTGTTCCTGTTTGGTTGTAAGATCTGACAATTTCTTTTCTAAGTCATTTGCCAATACATTGTATACACTATTGACGGTTTTGATGACTTTGTCTTCGATCTTTTGATCGATTTCATTGGTGAGTTTATTTAAGCGTTGATCGAAATGTCTGTGTATGTTTTCAAATTGCGTGTTTACACTTGAAAACTGCTGTTGGAACCCAATTTCCATGTTTGACAATTTTGTGTTTGTCATTATTTCTAGATTCGCCAGTTTCTCACTCACATTTGACATCAGACTATATAATGCCTCAAGCGTAACTGACGAAGCTTGTGTGTTTGTATTTATGCCATTATTTGTTGCCATTGTTTCTCTGCCACGGTCTGATTGAATCGAAACCGGGCTAGGTTCACTGACTTCACGCGAAATATTTTCATCTGATCTGGTAATCGATGCTTCATCGACTGTGCACAAGGTTTCATTTGCAAGTGGTTCGTTATTGTTAATCCCTGTGGAGTGCAATTGAATTGTATTTACTTCTACATTATGTTGTGCTGAAAAACTAATTGCGTCATCATTTACGTCACTATTGTCAGAATCGGTGACGTGTCCATGAACATTTGTCAAATTAAAGTTCTTCGATTCCATTGTGAAGATATTATTTTTATCTGTTCTTTACTGTTAATCTAAATCTTTAAATTCTCTCGCAGTTGAATTAATAAAAATATCTCGCGATTGTTATTTGTTGCGCGTCGGAAATTTACAAGATGGCGCACTACGTCTTCTAATTCTGCGATTGTTGAACATAAAAAAGTAATTATCAAAGTGTAATTGTGTGTTGCCACAAACACTACCAGGATTTTAATATGGACAGGAAAAGGTTCTGCTTTAAGTGGAGCTAAGCCAAGGTGCAGCCACTGCATGCGTTTGCGCTTTCCTACCTTAATTCCGACTGAGCTGCGTCACTCACGATTACGTTAGTTTTGTAAATCCTTGTCCTTGTTCCTTCTGGTTATTGTGCCATCCGTTTATACAGTTAATATTGTTTCACTTAGACGTCATTTTCCATGTGCGTCATGTAACAGAGAAACAGTAATTAGTACAAGTACATTTGTAGCACAACAATGAAGTACTTACTCTTTGTTCCACAAGCACTGTCCCTGTCAGCGGTCGCCAGTGTGGCGAAATAAATAAAAAACATTTTATATTTTAAATTCCACGTCATTGTTGATTTAATCAGAGTTCTCACCTTAGACGTAGAATTAGTCCTTCTGCCACAATATTAATTCATTAGTCGCCATCGATGTTCTTCTCTTTGTTGACCGTGTGTACCATCATGAGTCGGCATCGGTTCACTTCACGAAGACGGTGGAAACCAAGGAATACTATGCTACGTCGCTATAAATAATTTTCGTAACACTTCGAAACTTTTCACTATTTTTTATTCACAACACAATAAGACTTGCTGTGCTCATCGCACAAACCATAATTACCAACCACATGGCTGCCTTTCCGCACAGTCCAAAATCACGTCCATCCTCCACAAGGCAACAATCGAAAGTGTCCCTTAGCTCCTTGGAGTATCAAACAAAAGAGAATCCAATGTGAACTTTACAAAGATTATAATATACATGCCTCTCAATTTATCTTTGGCGCAGCTTTTAAGATATCGTATGTCTCTGCATAGGAATGTGTCATTACAGCCCTTATAACTGCCATCTTGAAAATGAGTATCACAGCTGCTCTCATCTGTCGTAATTTTGCCAGAACCTGGGGCTTTCTCATTTTTCCGTCCGAAATAAATGTTTTATATTCGTTGTTGTACCCTTGTACGTTCTCTCTTCAATGTTCAAAGAAAAGTAACTGATTCCATCCAGCTACAAATCAATAGAAAAAGTTTTAGAGCTATTTGCAGAATGATCAATGCATGTCATGCGTAATACTCTTCAACATTGACCTATAGATGAGAAGTACACTAGTACCCACGAATCAGAATCAGAGTGAAACCGTTCTTACGTGACGGAAAACTGAAAGTGAAATAATAAACGCGAGACTAATTCGACCAACAAAATATCCGGTACAGTTGCTTGTGTGCAACATGCGAACCAATTAAAAACATGCTATGGCATTTCGCTTACCGATGGCAAATTTCGGGTCTGAGTAACTCAATGAAGTAAATGACATTCGGCTATATCGCGCTGAAATGAGGGAAATTATGATTTTCATATTGCGGCGATGTTAATGTGCGTATTTGTCGTTTACTCAATTTTCGGATGTAATTTCCCGTCATTGCTAGCCTCTGATGCGGAATTTAAGCAATGCGCGTTTTGGATTTATCTCTCAAGCACGAGACCAAACGTAATAATCTTTCCCTCTCATTCTTTGCCAGTGGACTTTTTATTGCCACTCTGCTACAGTCCAAATGATTGCATAAAATAGATAAGTATAGCGTGTGTTCTGAGGCAAAGACAAAAAAATCAAAAAAAAGAAAAAGCTTAAAATGCAGACATAATATTACCGCGAGATCCAGTCATAGATTTTTTGAATCGCATTGATAGTGTGAATTGAAATTAGTATTAACTAACAGCAGCCAAAAGTCAGGTAGTTAAGTCTAATTTGATAAGGAGACTGAGGTAACACAGTATTGGAACAGTAGAAAGGTTTAAATAAAGCAAGACTGCCATACATGCAAGTTCTTTACTCTTCAAACTTTTCAAAATTTGCCAGGTATGAGTTGCTGGCGTACATTTCTCAGACATATTTACCAGAAATCGATAGAGCCAAAGTATTAGAGGGACGAAGAACCGTAAGTATTTTGAGCCGAATATAAAAAAATATATTTTTTACACAATTCGTTGAAGCATATTCAAAAAAGACAGGAGGAAAGAACATGGATTTTCATTTCGGAAACCGGCATGGAATGCATTTCGTCGCAGAAGAAGACATCTAATTCACAGAAATTGTGTGGCAGTTGGTCTGAAAACAAAGAAAAATGGAATATTCTTTCAGAGATAAATGAGACAGGGATAAGGTCGTAAAAATCAGAACAATCTTTTACAAAATTTGTAGATTCATTTCTTTAACGAAGACAAAATTTATGAGTGGAAAAGACGCAGTATATATACTAATAATCTTAAATAGTGTAAACTATAGATGTTTCAAGTATGTTGTAGTGATGATTTGCATAAAATTTCATTACTGAGGTTACATATTGAAACATGACTGAAAAAATTACAACAGAAAGAAAGACAGTTTTAAAAACTATCCCTTGAATGTCTGGTTTAAGCAGTTGGAACGAGTCTACGAATGTTCCCGTACTATGTCTTATCGGTAATCCTCAACAATAGTAGGGTATCACCGATGACAGACGCACCAAAGGCAATAGTCATGAACTGGCGTGTCCTATGCATGTTAGTAGAGTTCAGTACGTTCTGTAGGCGAAAGTAGAACATTTCGCAACGACAGCTCTACACAGTGAATTAAGAATAGAAGAGATATAATTTTTGCACATTAAATAGCAGGTCATTATTGAAGTGTTAAAGCAAAGAAAACAAAAAGGTAAGAGAAAAACTGGCGAATACGAACACCGCATGTAGAAATTGACACTCTCCCCATAACTGATCTGCAAGGAACCCCTTGAATGCGAGGTCACAAGTTCAGTCTTTAGTAAGGGCTATTTGAAAGTGTTGTTAATAGTTATGATAGGAAAAGAACGAGCTGCTAATGACTCGCCACGTACGTCAGGAGGGCCACAGAAAATGAATGTCTGGAGATGCCGAGATCAATCTTCTATGGGATGTATGTATTACACTACACAAAATGGACACCGTCGACGTTCAAGAAATTTTCAAAACAAACCATCAACTTGCACCAACATCGAATGAAACGTTGCGCTTCACAGTGATCACAAATGTTCGCGCCATCACTATCGAAGGCAAATTCCTTGCGAATTATAAACCTCGCAGGACTTTCAGCTAAGTATCCACTCTTACAGAATGCATATATGATCATATTGTTGTAACGTGGTGATGAAAATTGAGGGAAAAATGCAAACGAATGCGAAATAGTCTGCCGTGGAGATTATCGTGAAACTGGCTATCTTTTAAGGCGTAGCTGCAGATAGTGCGATAATATGCTGTATAAGAACGGAAAAACAAATATCCAGAGACTGCATTTGTCCAGTGGTTCAAGATACTATGAACTGCAATGTCACACTCTTTTCAGGAGGGATAGTTTACCCTAAAAGAGCGTGAATTTCATACGCAGACCACCAATGAAACAAAAGCAAGTAATTTTGGCTAATCATTGACCAAAACCGATGCTCATACCATAGTTGCAGTTCTCTTACACCCATTTCCCACTTTTGCTGCTCTTGCAAGATCACGCGCACGTGAGAGAATCGTAGGGGGCAGAGCACCTCGAATTTCTCGCAGCACAATAAATAACTTTCCAGTCAATTTACCATTCACATAACCAGTCGGCATAACTGTATATGAATGCCTTACGGCGTTGATGTTAGCTGATCTTGATACAACTCTCTTGGTACCTCTGATTTCCACAGTTCCTTTCGTATACATTTCCTCCTCAAATCCCGGGGAGTTGAAAACAAATTCCTTACTGAACGATAGGGATCCATTCTTGGGCCGATTCCGAAATTCGTTATCTTACGTTTCCCAATTCTGTAGCACTGTTTGTAGATATGCAACCATCCACTGCTCCCATTGAAATCACTTATATATGTCATTCGCAGTCTGATGTGCGTAACGTAGTATGTCATTATCGTGCACATCCTGTAAATTGTATCGAGCATCCTGGCAACGCGCAAACACCAGTTTTTGTAACAAGTGCGCCTTGTCCTTTCTTGAATACTACACGGTCATAGTGCTGCAGACTTATTCGAAATCTATTCTTAACTGGTTCTTGCTATGCTACGGATTGTCTTCCACGTACGTAGTTATGTTTAGTACCAGCTCCTTGGACAACGAAAGCCCTTTACTACGTTTCACAGGAGAGGGATTCGTGGCTCCCTGGCAGACAATGGTGATGAACTACGTAACTCGACACGTTTCAGTACCATTTTGACTTCTTAAGCACGCATCATCATCGTACTCCTCATGTATACTGTCAGCACAATCGAGCGCATACGACATCACACCGTCCACTGAGTCATCTTGCAAAAACGCTAATATTTCATCTGCCACATCCTTCTCACCCTGCGAAGTTCCTTGGGTTCCTTTCTGACGAAGTTTCAACTACGGAAACTATTGTGAATATAATGCAATGTTTGCTTTGTTTATTGTCGCCTTTGCTCACCGTCGGATACCTACAGTTCCTCCCTATGTTGCCATGAGCAGCCAATACTGTGGTTGCATGGTATACAATATGTGAGGCATCGAGTGTCTTAAACATCACTGGTGTTTTGCGACCACACACTCAAGGGATTCCTTGTGAGATGGAACATCTGGTAGTGTATACGAAGAATACAGCAGTAGAAAAAGAATGGGTAAAAGAAGAACAAGAAAAGATAGAAAAAGAAACTGGAAAATTCGAAAACGTTGCATGTACCATAAACCTGTTCTACACTCATGCTCATAAATTAAGGAAAATGCTGATACATGGTGAAACAACGCTCTGGTGGGCGGTTTGCTGGTTTAAATCACCTCGGGGTATGACCTTGCCGTGCATTTGACCTGTGGTCGTCGCACGGTGGCGCTGGCAGCAGTCCACATACGCAGAGGTGCGTTGGTGCATGCCAGAATAAGGTGCAGCTAATAAGTGTGCAGACGTTTTCAGACGCGCTAATGGTGACTGTGGGTTGAAAGTGGTTCAAAGTACACATATCGATGACGTTATGAGAGGTAGAATACTGGGGCGACTGGAGACTGGTCAAACACAGCAGGTTTTAGCACGGGCCCTCCGTGTGCCACAAAGTGTGATCTCAAGATTATGGCAACGATTCCAGCAGACAGGAAACGTGTCCAGGCGCTACAGTACGAGACGTTCACAGTGTACAACACCACAAGAAGACCGATACCTCACCATCAGTGCCCGCAGACGGCCACGGAGTACTGCAGGTAGCCTCGATCTGGACCTTACCGCAGTCACTGGAATGGTTGTCCCCAGACACACAGTCTACAGACGACTGAACAGACATGGTTTATTCGCCCGGAGACCTTCAACGTGCATTCCACTGCCCCTGGTCACAGGAGAGCCCGTAAAGCCTGGTGTCGAGAACACAGTACATGGTCATTGGAATAGTGGTCCCAGGTTATGTTCACGGACGAGTCGACGTATAGTCTGAACAGTGAATCTCACCGGGTTTTCATCTGGCGTGAACCAGGAACCAGATACCATCCCCTTAATGTCCTTGAAAGGGACATGTAAGGAGGTGTGGGATGCGATTATGGTTGGTGCACGTACACACTTGCATCTCTCTGACAGAGGAACTGTAACAGGTCACGTGTATCGGGACATCATTTTGCACCAGTAAGTCCGCCTTCAGGCGTGCAGTGGGTCCCACCTTCCTCCTGATGGATGATAACGCACGGCCCCACCGAGCTGCCATCATGGAGGAGTACCTTTAAACAGAAGACATCAGGCGAACGGAGTGGCCTGCCTGTTCTCCAGATCCTTAACCCCATCGAGCAAATCTGGGACGCTCTCGGTCGACGTATCGCTGCACGTCTACAAACCCCTACGACACTTCAAGAGCTCCAACGGGCACTGGTGCAAGAATGGGGGGCCATACCCCAGCAGCTGCTCGACCACCTGATCCACAGTATGCCAACCCGTTGTGCGGCCTGTGTACGTGTGCAAGGTGATCATATCCCATATTGATGTCGGGGTACACGCGCAGGAAACAGTGGCGTTTTGTAGCACATGTGTTTCGGGACGGTTTTCTCAACTTATCACCAATATCGTAGAGTTACATATTTGTGTCGTGTGTGTTCCCTATGTGTCTATGATATTAGCGCCACTTTTGTGTAGTGCCACGTTGTGTGGCACCACATTCTGCAATTATCCTTAATTTATGAGCATGAGTGTAGATTATGCAGTTTAATAATACGCATGCAAGAAAATTTGTGTGAGGAGAATAAAGAGTGCAGCTGCATTCTGTGGTGGCAGGTCGGAAGGCTCAGTAGACATCCCGCTGACACTTCTGACACTAAAGAATATTAAATTTTGGTACAAGCATCGTCATGGCTCAGTGAGAGGAAACACGGCTCACTCTGTTGGCCCTTGTCAGCGCTGACGAGCTGACAGCTGATTCCGCCCTGGCGTGAGGACGCTGCCTATGCGTCCTGCGTCGCTGACTGCAGGCCTGTGAATGGCTGGCAGTATCTATAGGCCTCGGCAATGATGTTAGCGGCGTACTACATCTGCGATGGTGCCTATAGCGGTCCCTTAGCTCCACACACATTGAACACAGCGGCGCACGGAGATTGCCGTGGAAATATTCGACCCACTCCCTCCGGCAGGACACGGACTGTGGCTGATGTTGAGACACTGTCATCTCGGGAACTCAGTGCTGGTGGAAGGAGGTGCGGATGGCATGTTGGTGGTGCTGTGACATTAGCTCCTTTGGTACCAGGTGAAGCCAAGTCTCGAACCTATGGTGGCTGCTGCCCAGTCGTTTCACTGTCCAACACGGCTTTGGCGTCATGGTGTTGCAGCTGGAATCCAGTGAAAGGAAGTGCTTCTGCCTCACAACGCAGGCATAGTTATATCGCTCCAAGGCGCATTTGTTTAACTAAAACCTAATACCTAGTCACTTCGACTATAATAAGAGACTTGCTCTGTTGTGGTCACATCAGCGTGCCTGCTGCGTTTATTACCGCTGCATGGTGCAGTTTCCTGCTCAGTGCTGCTAGCCTCGTCTTGCCGTACCCTTAGGAGCATGTTATTCTGACCCACATTTCACCACACTGTCGCTACCGGCCTGCAGCTGCTAATGCAATACTTCGAGAGATTGCAGGGCACTCTCACTTCTAATTTGGTATTATGCCGCTTCATGTTCTAGGGAATATTATCTATATTGCAATTTTGACTTCTTACATCATGATGATGGTGAGCAGTAGTTAATGTTCTTGCTTGCATGCTCTAGGGAAGAAATAACGGTAAGCTTTACCTGCGTTCGAAGAAATAGAGTGCCAATTTAAATGACTGCAGTAGAAGTGCACAGTAGCGGTGGGCCGAGGAAGCGCGTTTTTTATGAGGAACCCGGGTGAGACATTTCCGGACAGCCGAGTTCTGTGGTTGCCGCTGCAATGGCCAGCGCATTGTACATCGACAATAAAGCAGAGGATGGGCCCTTGTTAGGCAGGAAGCAGACAAAACAACTGTGAGCGTTCTGCGAATTTCCGTGGGACAGGGCCACTGGCGCCCAGACGTCCAGACTCTGTTACGAAACATATTTGTGAAAGCACGAGGCTTTTAGCGAGTTTATGGCCATTCTTTGGAAACTTTGAAATTGACGCAACAGGGGAGATAACAAGCTTTTATGGAGGGGTGTAGTTCCATCCTGGTCATGTTGTTAGCAAAAGACACAGCAAATGCGTGGGAAAGAGGCCGCGAACCTGAATCGTTTTTCCTTTTCTCAAAATTAACTTTAAAGTCTCTGATTGGTTAAATCGGTGTATGCACAGCAAAGGCCACTCTCCCAGCTTCTAATACCTGGCTCCAGCTCGTGATTGGCTTGTGCTAAAGTGGGGGAAGTCTAAGAAGCAAATGTACTTTGCTATGGAGCTGAGGAGGAAGTGGACAGATAGAGAAGCACTCTCTCTTGTACTGGCGCTTCACTAGTAAATAGCTGCAGGTCTGTATCTAAACGGTGAGACTTGCGTCGTTTGCTAGTGTGCCACTTAGAGCCTGTGCCAGTAACTTCTGAACTGTCAGAGGTACTGCTTCTAGTATCACGCACACAATTAGTGATGCATGGGCGTACTTATTTGTCTTGAGTCGCCCGTCTAAACATTTGACATATTCCATAATGCACAGTGGTGGCACAGTGGTGGCAGACCAACAAACGGGTCCACCTGCACACTTGAATCCACCGGGATTTCAGAGGCTCATAGGAAAGTAACTGCATTCCGAATTAACTGAACACGAGACCGCGTACTTGCATTTTTCGGGCGCACACCATTAATAACAAATTGCGGCCGTCCATGACTTCAGTCGCCGAAAGCATCGTGGTGTGCCGCCCTGACCAGCAGGAAGGTAAGGTATTCTCCGCTACAGCGCAGGGCTCCAATATATGTTTCTCAGCATCCTGTTCTTTCGAAACATATTTTTCTTTTTGGAATGGTACAACATAGCCTCTTGATCGTGGCGTTGTTTTTGTTCAGTAATCCAGATTCATGTGCATGAATTCAGACAAAGCGGTTAGTGTTGCGGTTAGTGTCGTGTGTCGATCCCCAGCTGATCACTTTGTCCACCACAGACCCCATATTAGTTAAAGCGTTTGTCAAATAAAAATGTTTGTGTGATGTTTCTTTAGTCATTTTTGTTGTCTTGCGATGTTAAGGATGAATAAATCTATGGTCAAAAAACAAATGTTCAAATGTGTGTGAAATCTTATGGGACTTAACTGCTAAGGTCATCAGTCCCTAAGCGTACACACAACTTAACCTAAATTATCCTAAGGACAAACACACACACCCATGCCCGAGGGAGAACTCGAACCTCCGCCGGGACCAGCCGCACAGTCTAGGACTGGAGCGCTTTAGACTGCTCGGCTAATCCCGCGCGGCAGATCTATTGTCATTTAGATCACAATTTCTCCCTGAGGTCTGATTAACCGTTTCTTCCAATTTTATTATTTAAGTCTAGATTTGAAACGTTAGTAGAAGGCTTTCAACTTCACAGAGTCTTCCATCCCTTTTAACTTTTAGGTTTGCTAAAAGACTGGGTAGTGGCATTATAACATACACTGAGGTAACAAAAGTCATGTGATACATCCTAATGCGTACCGCTGCAGCTCGAAGTGGCATGGTCTCAAAAAATTGTTGAAAGTCTCCTGTAGAAATATTCAGACATGCTGCCTTTATAAACGTCCATAACTGTGAAACCGCTGCCGGTGCAAGATTTTGTGCACAAACTGACATCTCGATTATGTCCAATAAAAGTTCGATGGGATAAGTATCTGGCAGTCTGTGTGGCTAAATCATTCGCTCGCACTGTCCACACTGCTCTTCACACCAATCGCAAACAGTTGTGCAATTGTGACCAGGTGTCATGACACATTGTCATCCATGAAAATGCCAGCGTTGTTTGGGAACATGAAGTCCATGAATGGCTGCAAATGGTCTCCAAGAAGCCGAATAGAAATATTTCCAGTCAATGATCGGTTCAGTTAGACTGGAGGACCCAGTCCATTCAATGTAAGCACAACCCACTCTATTAGGGAGCCACGATCAGCTTGCAAATTACCTTGTTGAAGATTCCATGACATCTTGGGGTCTGCGCCACACTCGAGCCCTACCATCAGCTCTTACGAATGAAATCGGTACTTACCTGACCAGGCTACGGTTTTCCATTCGTCGAGGGTCCAACCGATATGCTTACAAGCCCAGGAGAGGCGATGCAGGCGATGTCGTGCTATTATCAAGGGCACCCGCATCGGTCGTCTGCAGTCATAGCCCCTTACCGCCAAATTTCGCCACTCTGTCCTAATAAATACGTCCGTCGTACATCCCACATTGATTTCTAGGGTAAAAAAATGGTTCAAATGGCTCTGAGCACTATGGGACTTAACTTCTGAGGTCATCAGTCCCCTAGAACTTAGACCTACTTAAACCTAACTAACCTAAGGACATCACACTCATCCATGCCCGAGGCAGGATTCGAACCTGCGACGTAGCGGTCGCGCGGTTCCAGACTGTAGAGCCTAGAACCGCTCGGCCACCCCGGCCGGCTTTCTAGGGTCATTTCATGCTGTGTTGCTTGTTTGTTAATATTGACACTCTAAGCAAACGTCGCTGCTCTCAGTCGTTAAGTGGGAGCCGTCAGCGACTGCGGTGCCCATCATGAGAAATGTCTCAAATTTGGTACCTTCGACATTGTGGATCTCGGAATATTGAATTCTCTAATGATTTCCGAAATGGAATGTCTCATGCTAGCTCCAACTAACATTTCGCTTTCAAAGTCTGTTAATTCCCGTGCGGCCATAATCAGATCGAAAACCTTTTTCACATGAGTCGCCCGCGTACAAATGTCTGCTCCGCTAACGCACTGCCCTTTTATACCTTGTGCACGCGATAGTACTGCCATCTGTATATGTGCGTATCGCTATCCGATGACTTTTGGCACCTCATCGTTTATTAGTTTTGTTTTGAAGAAATCGTTCAAATTTATGCAGCATCAAATCCGGTGCCAATTGCTAGGGTTGCACTGTCTGGTAAAGAATATTTTCGTTAAAAGAACGTCACAAACAATAATTTCCAAAGGCAAAGACTAACTTCACGTGATGAGCTGTCTCAATATAAAAAATTGCACTGTGTTTTTACTCCCTTACTACGTATTCACAATAACATCGACGAAATCCTAAAACCTACTTTTACCAGTTACGCACAAAGAACAAGCTAAAAGATTTTAACGTTTTGATAATAACTCAGCCAAATAGATACGATGAAACAGTGTCCATAAAATTCTGCAGCGCAGTGATCACAGCAGCATAACCACAATATAAGCCAGGACTGTAGAAACTTTGGGTATTTCTTTTTTTTTTTTTTGTCATCAGTCTTCTGTTTGGTTCGATGCCGTCCGCTATGAATTCTGCTGTGCCAGCTCTTTCGTCTCAGAGTAGCATTTGCACCCTACATCCTCAACTACATGCTGGATGTATTCCAGTCTCTGTCTTCCTCTTCAGTTCGTACCCTCTACAGGTCCCTCTAGTACCATGGAATTCATCCCCTGATGCATTAACGGGTGCGCTATCATCTTTCCCTTCCTCTTGTCATTGTTTTCCATATGCTTCTTTCGTTGCCGATTACGCGCAGAACCTCCTCATTCCTTACCTTATCAGCCCACCTAATGCTCAATGTTCTTCTGTAGGACTACATTTTAAAGACTTCTATTTTCTTCTTTTCTGGTTTTCCCTCAGTCCCTGTCTCACTACCGTACAATGCTGTGCTCCAAACTTACATTCTCAGAACTTACTTCCTGAGATTAAGGCCTATGTGTGATACTAGCAGACTTCTCTTAGTCAGGAACGCCTTTTCGCTAGTGTTGGTCTGTTTTGTAGGTCCGCCTTGTTGCGTCCGTCACACGTTATTCTGCTGCCTATGTAGGAGAATTCTTAACTTCATCCCCTTCGTGAACCCCAACTGTAATGTCAAGTCTGTCGCTGTTCTCATTTCTACTATTTCTCGTTACTTTGGTCTTTCTTCGATTTGCCCTTAACCCATATTCTGTACTGATTAGACTGTCCATTTCATTCAACGCATCTTGCAGTTCTTCTTTATTTCACTGAGGATAGCAACGTCATCAGCGAATGTTATCATTGATATCCTTTCACCCTGGATTTTAATCCCACTCTTGAATCATTCCTTTATTTCCCGATTTCTTCGATGTATGGATTGAACAGCAGAGGCGAAAGACTACACCCCTGTCTTACACCGCTGGCCGTTGTGGCCGAGCGGTTCTAGGCGCTTCAGTCCGGAACCGCGTGACCGCTACGGTCGCAGGTTCGAATCCTGCCTCGGGCATGGATGTGTGTAATGTCCTTAGGTTAGTTAGGTTTAAGTAGTTCTGAGTTCTAGGGGACTGATGACCTCAGATGTTAAGTCCCATAGTGCTCAGAGCCATTTTGTCTTACACCCTTTTTAATTCGAGCGCTTCGTTCTTGGTCTTCTAGTCTTATTGTTTCCTCTTGGTTCTTGTACATATTAACCGCCTTGCTCTATTTTAGATTCTCGAACGGTTTTCCAGGTCAACAAATCCTATGAACGTGTATTGATTTTTCTTCAGTCGTGCTTCCATTGTCAACCGCAATGTCAGAACTGCCTCTCTGGTGCCTTTACATTTCCAAAAGCCAAACTGGACGTCTTCTGACAGGTCTTCAAATTTCTCTTCCATTCTTTTGTATGTTATTCTAGTCAGCAACTTGGATGCGTGAACATTTTGGTCATAGACGTATACTAAAACACGAGAGAAATGAAACTTGATGGCTGACGTTAGCAAGTATGAGAAGAAATTTCTTATTATTGATCATAATTTAAAAAATTGATAAAGCTTTTATGGCCAAGTGAAATTCCACTTCTCATTCGTTATCTTTCACTTTTATTTCTGTACACGAAAGTATAGCCAAGATTTCGGAATCATATCTTGATTATGCTACTCTCCGCATCCACAGGAATTTGAATACGTGTTCATTAGATTACTAATGCCAACGGTAATCGATTGAAAGTACATTAGAGAAGTGAAGATGTTTCTCAAGTGCTCCGATTCCTTTCGTGCTCTTCAGCACTTCGACAAAGGTGCCCAACAGAAAAAAATATAAGAAATATAAAATTCATTCTTCTCTTGCTACAACATGGTGGAGGGAAGAGTTCATACTCTACAGGATAGTCACGCATGCTAGAACAATGGGAAACAAGCACGGCGACAGAGCATCCAAGGAGGCCGGTAAGAATGACAAGAGTTGGACGATGTACCATTCCCCACCTCCCTATTGGGTCAGGAAAGGAGAATTGATTGGGGGTGAAGGACAACAGGGATCATGCAAGTAACTATCTGTCCTCAGTGTTCCTACATCCGATCTCAGAGATGGGATGAGTTCCTACTCGTCCGTCTCCTTATACACACTAGTATAGCTAGGGTAACTGGCTCCCAGGTCAAACGTCGAGTTAGCTTTCTCACACCTATCTGCGATTCTGTGTTTATTCCTCTTCACTGGTGACCGTGTGTAATCTTTTACTGTCATCAACGCCTTTTTATAGTGAAGTAAACAACTTCATCTCAATAATTCTTTTTTGTATGAAACCATTCTAAATATGGAAAACACAAAATCCAACGTAAAATTTTTCGCAACGCTAGCGCGATTTCTTTTTCACTGTGTGATTGGCGACCAGCGCAAAGACGCAACAAAACAAATGGTTCAAATGGCTCTGACCACTGTGGGACTTCACATCTGAGGTCATCAGTCCCCTAGAACTTAGAACTAATTAAACATAACTAACCCAAGGACCTCACACACATCCATGCCCCAGGCAGGATTCGAACCTGCGACCGTAGCGGTCGCGCGGTTCCAGACTGAAGCGCCTAGATCCGCTCGGCCACAGCGGCCGGCGCAACAATACAACAAACACAGAAATACTCATTACAGTTTAATCGTGTTGGCTAATTGCCGTGCAGGATTAGCCGAGCGGTCTAAGGCGCTGCAGTCATGGACTGTGCGGCTGGTCCCGGAGGAGGTTCGAGTCCTCCCTCGGGCATGGGTGTATGTGTTTGTCCTTAGGATAATTTAGGTTAAGTAGTGTGTAAGCTTAGGGACTGATGACCTTAGCAGTTAAGTCCCATAAGATTTCACTCACATTTGAACATTTTTTTTTGTTGGCTAATTAGGCATAAAAAAGTGGTTTCTTCTAATAGCCGAAAACAAAAGACAAGTTTCTCTGTATCAGGGGGAGATATGTGTTGTGGAACTGTTTCTCACCACAATCTGGTCAGGATCTGTTCACGGTTTTTCAAATGTCTGCGCCAGTTTCCCATTTTAGTGCCCTCTAAGACTTTCCCTTCTTCTTCTTCTTATTGTTATTCACACTATTCTTCTACTACTATTACCCTCATTTCCCCTGCCTCTTCTCCTTTTCTTTTGATCTTAATTTTTTCGCCCCGGCTGCTATATCCTAGTTGCGCCATTGCTCACACAATGCTTTTTGCGCTGTCGGGAGGATCCACCCATTTCCAATGCCTGTGGCGTACACATTTCAGTGCGTCATACTGTAACGGAGTGCAGTTTATATTCTGAAGATAACGCAGCAATAAAATCCTGTGGGAGCCGGCGCTCTATTTTAGCTAGCGACGAGACGAGTGTGTGGTACATGTAAAATTTTGTCAGTTGTCCCGACTATAGCTATAGCTTAGCTTAGTTTAGCTTCCTTTTTTACTTGACACTTTTAGAACTGACGATTCAATTGATTTTAGATTTTACCAGGTCTTGCCGTGGAAAGTCGTAAATGAGTTGATTGTTTTTTATTTAAAAAACTAACAACCCAGTGAGTGTAGTCACGCTATCTTTGGCTAAACAGTTATTCGGTCTAGCGTGCCTCCGTCTGTTGCCGGGGTGGGAGCCCATCGTGAAAGCTACGTCTCAGAGACGTGAAGTTGCTTAAATTTTGTTTTTTGTGTGCTGGTTTGGTGGCCCTATTTTGTTTTATCTATGTTGGTCTGTGGTGAGGGTTATAAAGAAAGTGATTGCACAACTGTGGTTGTTGTCTTTTTTTCGGCTGGGTCCTCTTGGTCCATTGCAGTCATTTCGTCCTTCGTGGAGATTTTGCTAGTCTGTGAGGGTTGCTTATTATGCAGGCCATGAATGAGCAAGCGCGATATATTCATCGGTTTTATTCTAACTAGATCTTAAAAAATAGGCACCGGAGAGCAAATCATTCGTAGTGGCAAATACCGCTACTACTCTGACCACTGTCTAATTCCACATTAAGGTCATGCTTCAAGAAGTAAACTAAGACACATTTAGTACCACCGGTAGCGTCACTTCAGAATAAATGGCTTAGTACCCGATAGCTTAAGTACAAGTTTGTATTAAATGCCAGTGCCACCTGATTAGCGATACTAGTACTAAGTTAAGAATCATCTAACGTGCGCTATAGAAAATGCAATAGTTGCGTCATACCGTAGCAAATGCCCGTCGTGGTGGAGTTTGTTAGCAGTAATCAAAATGACTGGAGAGATGGTAGAGCTATTGTATGCGAGGTAATCAACCTTGTTATTGAACGTCTTAGACCAGTAGTCACTTGCGTTGATTATCCGTTTGTGCTGCCTTGTTCTGGGTGCGTTTGTATGTGTGTGTGTGTGTGTGTGTGTGTGTGTGTGTGTGAGTGTGTGTGTGTATGTGTGTGTGTGTCAGTGTGAGCCGATCGACAAGCTTTGAGAAGTTGCGAATTCGGTTTTGATGTTTTAGGCAACAGTGCCTGTTTTAAAGGATATTGAAAACTTTTAATTACTCGTTGTAATTCATGGACGTTTTCTTCTTTTTTCGTGCCATTGCACGTTCCTTGCCACCTAACACAAGACCATAAAGAGCAGCGAAGGTCCACCTGCGAAGAATTGCTTGCGCCTTACGAGGCTGATCCAGACAAGTTTTTGTCGAAGGTCTTCACGTGGGTCAATCGCTTCAAACTGGTACATAGCCTTCTCCTCTCGAATACCATCAATGGTATATTTGAAGGTAGTATCTGTTCCCGAACGAACAGAAACCTTTGATGACCTTGCAGCTTCTCTAGAATAAAATGAGTTGGGCTATAGCGTGTGCGTTCGGGGCACACATTTTCCACATGTCCCCAATGATGTACATCAACGTCTGTTTGCAGCTAGGGTGTCGATTTAATTGTCATTTCATTCTAGAGAAGCTGCACGGTCATCAATTGTATCTGTTCTTTCGGGAACGGATACTACTTTCAAATATAGTTAAAATATGGCTACCCGCCCATTGGCCTTTTTGTGCGAACGCACACGCTATTCCCCAACTCGTACGGGACTTGGTAGCTTAATCTGCCACGAGTAATGAGTGTGATGGGCAAACATCTATTAGGCGCAGTACGAATGTAGTGGTGTGGACATGATGGAAATGTGGGTCTCACGGGAGCGAGCAAGGGATAAGTCCCTGCAGGCGCACTATCCTCTGTGCTCTCGGTGGCTCAGATGGACAGTGCGTCTGCCATGTAAGCAAGAGAAGCCGGGTTCGAGTCCCGGTCGGGGCACACATTTTCAACATGACCCCAATGATGTATATCAACGCCTGTTTCCAGCTAGGGTGTCGATTTAATTATCATTTCAGCACCAATGATGTCGCCAAGCGTAACGTCCACATCTGCCGGACGGATCAAAATATTCAAATGTGTGTGAAATCTTATGGGGCTTAACTGCTAAGGTCATCAGTCCCTAAGCTTACACACTACTTAACCTAAATTATCCTAAGGACAAACATACACACCCATGCCCGAGGGAGGACTCGAACCTCCGCCGGGACCAGCCGCACAGTCCATGACTCCAGCGCCTGAGACCTCTCGGCTAATCCCGCGTGGCAGGACGGATCAATAATGTCATATGCCCCAATTTCATGAGGCATTGCGGAGAGGTTTGGAATTCAATGCAGGACGTTGGCATAGAGACTAATGCTCAAGAACCTCACGTCAGCACCTTTCCTCTCCTTGTTGACCAAACACTGGCAGTTAAGATTTTCCACCACCAAGATTCGAACCAGTTACCTCCGAGTCACGTGCCACTGCACCGGCGTGCGTTAGCGACCACGCTACGGATGCTGGTTTGACTGCTATAGCAAGGAGGTTCGAAAGGATGTAGATTTCGAAAGTTACGTGTATACGAAGGAGCTCGCACAGGACAGAGTAGCGTGGTGAGCTGCATCAAAGTAGTCTTTGGCTTGAAGACCGCAAAATCTTTTTTAACCGCATTCGCCACATAAAAATAACGTACAAACGGTGAAGACGTATCTATGGTGCACCCAATCGTTCATCACCATCAGCAGTAGCCAAGAACAGGAAGGCAACTTTACGTAGTAAGCTTTTCGTCACATCAACGATTATTTGTATCGTTCATTCCAATAACGCTCGGCACGATGAATCTACTCGTTGGGGAAAAGAGGAAATCAAATCCTACTCTCACAAAGTGGCAAAGCGGTCTTGTTGGCCGAGCACATTACGAGCTGTGATGAAGATGGGCGGTGGGTCGATTGCCTCGCACGTCGCCACGTGCGCGGCACGTGTCCGCTCTAGCTCTCGAGCGTTGCAACCTGCCGCATCTTCAGCCAGCCAATAACTCAGCGCGCGGCTGACTCACAAGCGCAGCCGCCAACTGAAGCTGTGTATAACGAAAGTACGGCCAGTTTGCCGGCGGATGCCATTTTATGAACCTTGACCTGAACCCAGCTGACAGCATGTCGCGCTGCTTTACACCCCACAAAGTTTGAGAAGATCCAGTTTCTTGATGTGGAGATCTCATCCGCATTGATCTTCCACATTTCTATTCCTCTCTTCTAACGCAGAAAATGGTATTTTCTCTAAGTCGCTGCATTTGGGTCCTTAATGAAGTAAAGAGGAACACAGGTATGGTACAGCAAGGCTACGTCCTTCAGAGTCTACTACAGCCACGCTGCGCTTGGACAACTGAATGTCGTTTCAGGAAGCCGTGGCTGTTCTTTTTGGCTACAGAAAAACGGTAAATTAGGATAGAAATAAGGTCAGCATCGGTCGCAAGGTCATCTGTCTAATTTTCTATTGCATTGCAGATCAAAGTTTCAACTGACATTGCAGCCGTCATCAGTGCGTCCTAAGTACTGACGTAGACTGAACGTAATTGTGACGATACATATTCCGATCTAACTAAACACATAAAAGATAAGTCCATTAGTTGGAATAATGCATGTTCATGCTTGAACAGAGTAGGGGTCGTCTTCTGGGGAGCCTCATGTTTGGTACTGTGTAGTAAACATTGTGCTTGTGCCAGCATTGAAATTTTGTAATTACCACTAAAATCTCCCCTCCTCCAGAACAGGCTATGGAGGTCCAAAGGCACCGACCGGCCGCCGTGTCATCCTCAGTCCACAGGCGTCACTGGATGCGAATATGGAGGGGCATGTGGTCAGCACACTGCCCTCCCGACGGTATATCAGTTTCTGAGACCGAAGCCGCTACTTCTCAATCAAGTAGCTCCTCGGTTTGCCTCACAAGGGCTGAGTGCACCACGCTTGCCAATAGCACTCGGCAGACCGGATGGTCACCCATCCAAGTGCTAGCCCAGCCCGACACCGTTTAACTTGTGTGATCTGACGGGAACCGGTGTTACCACTGCGGCAAGGCCATTGGCACAAAAGTCTCTGATCACAAATATTTGTTTATTCAATTACCGGTTTCAGTCATTATGATCATCTTCAGATTCATTTAAAAAGAGAAAATGTGCATATTTATGAAAAAATGTACGTAATATAGGCCATCAACTATTACAAGCAGTATCGTAATATAGTCTTGAGATAAGCAAACATACCTGTCTTTATGAAGTTAACAGAATAAGAAAATAAGCTATGTAGCCACAAACTGCATCCTCGCGTACAGTAAAATCATTATAGAATGGTAAACGTTCATGCTCTGTAAGGTCGGTTCGTCGTGGGCGTACTGTGTTTAGAGCTACGGTGTAAACAGCTGAGGGGGCCTGGCCGCTGGATGTATCTGGCAGAAGGCAGTTTGCAATGGCGTGATGCAGAATCATGAATATGATCTTAAACGTCCTGCATAGAACTAAATCGGATGCAACGAAATACAATTAAAGAAAGAGCAAGACTTTCAACAAGGGCCAGAGAGAATTAATAGTTTAAATTATAAAAGGTATCTGCAAATAAGTGTCTGTGAAACATGCAGTACACTAAAGTTAATTGGCAGCAGCATGTCAAATGATAGAAAGTCACAGGCACAGCGGGCATATCAAAATCCGATCCAAAAAACCACGGTGGGGGGCGGACGACGACATAATGCAAATGGACAATAGCAGAAATACAATGTCATTTAAAATAATAAAAGCTAGCTCCTAGTTCTTCGAATTCGGATGTCGAAGGCTTGCCCGCTCAATACAGCAGGATAGGTGATCTGTGGCAGATCTGATGAAGGAATACGATGCTGGTGCACAACAAGTTCTAGGACTACCATGAACACAAACACATCCATCACAAGGCAGCACAAACGGATAATCAGTGCAAGCAGCTACTGGTCAAAAACAGTCAATAACAAGGCAAAGGTCCCGAGTTCGAGTCTCAGTCCAGTACACAGTTTTAATCTACCAGGAAGTTTCAATAACAAGGTTGGTTAGCTCGCACTCAATAACTCTACCATCTCTCCAGTTATTAAAGTTACAGCTAACATAACCCCACCACCACAATCATCTGCTACTGTATGACACAACTAATGCATTTTGTACTGCGTCCATTACATGATTCTTAACTCGCCAAGAAGACGGCAGTGGCCATTAATACTAAGTTGTACTTATGGAGTCGGGCACTAATCCATTTATTCCGAGGCGGTGCTACTAAATGTACCTTTCACGCACAGCCATATTTTGGAACTGGACAGTGGTCAGCGTGCTAACGCTATTTTTCACTGCGAACAATTTGTGCTCCGGTACCTACTTCTTAATATCCAGTTAGAATTAAACTGGTAAATATATGGCACAAACTCATATATGCCGTGCGTAACAACCAAACCTGACAAGTTGGCAAAATTCCACCAAGGACGAAATGACTGCTGTAGCCAAGCGGCCACAGCCAGGAAAATTATAACAACAAATTTTCCACCAACAGGTGTGCGATCACTTTCTTAGTAATTCTCACCACAGACGAACTCAGATAAAACAAGTTGCTCGATTATGAATAATTTATTTTGCTATTTAGCTATTACACTGAAGAGCCATGGAAACTGGTACACCCGCCTAATATCGTGTAGGGCCCCCGCGAGCACGCAGAAGTACCGCAACACGACGTGGCATGGACTCGACTACTGTCTGAAGTAGTGCTGGAGGGAACTGACGAACGAATCCTGCAGGTGTGTCCATAGATCCGTAAGATTACGAGGGGGTGGAGATTTCTTCTGAACAGCACGTTGCAAGGCATCCAAGATATGCTCAATAATGTTCATGCCTAGGGAGTACGGTGGCCAGCAGAATTGTTTAAACTCAGAAGAGTGTTCCTGGAGCTACTCTGTAGCAATTCTGTGCGTGTGGGGTGTCGCATTGTCCTGCTGGAATTGCCCAAGTCTGTCGGAATGCACAATGGTGAAGAATGGATGCGGATGATAAGACAGGATACCTACATATGTGTGACATGTCAGACTCGTATCTAGGCGTATCAGGAGTCTCATATCACTCCAACTGCACAAGCCCCGCACCATTACAGAGCCTTCATCAGCTTGAACAATGCCCTGCTGATATGCAGCGTCCATGGATTCAAGAGTTTGTCTCCATACCCGTACACGTCCATCCGCTCGATTCAGTTTGAAACGAGACTCGTCCGATCAGAAAAATGTTTCCAGTCATAAACGGTCCAATGTTGGTGGTGACAGGCACAGCCGAGGCTAAAGCTTTGTGTCGTGCAGTCATCAAGGGTACGCGAGTGGGCCTTCGGTCCCGAAAGCCCATATAGATGATGTTTCGTTGAATGGTTCGCACTCTGACACTTGTTGATGGCCTAGCCTTGAAATCTGCAGCCATTTACGGAAGGGTTGCAGTTGTGTCACGTTGAATCATTCTCTTCAGTCGTCGTTGGTCCCGTCCTTGCAGGATCTTTTCCGGCCGCAGCGATGTCAGAGGTTTGATATTTTATCGGATTCCTAGTGTTCACGATACTCGTGAAATGGTCGTACGAGAAAATCTCAACTTATTTGCTGTCTCGGAGGTACTGTGTCCTACAGCTCGTGCGACGAGTGTAACACCACGTTCAAACTCACTTTAGTCTTTATAACCCACCAATGTAGCACCATTACTCGAGCTAACAAACGTGCCAGGCGGTTGTTGCCTTATTTGGGCGTTGCAGAACGCAGCGCCGTATACTGCCTGTTTACATAACTCTGTATTTGTATACGCGTATCTATACCAGTTTCTTTGGTGCTTCAGTTTACTTAGCTATTTAATTATCTCGAAACAAAAGACGATTGGCTGTAGATCAAGTATTTCAGTACTACTTTAGAGAAATAAAGAAAGAAGGCAGGTCATAAATTGAGATAGTCATAGAATTGGTTGTGTCACTTACCGTAATTTTCACTTGTGACAACGGTTTGTTAATGTGAAAATTTCGAATGATTCATAGAGAGAGAAAGAGAGGTGCAGTAAGTGATCTTGTTGTCTATTTTTGTATATTACTGTTTAAGCTTTATGTAATTTAAGTGCAATCGCCTCACATAAATTTAGTATGGGGGCTAATTTCCTAGTTGTTTGGCGCACGGGCTATACATCATCACGTTTCTTTCCCCGGACGATCCGCGTTCAGTGTATAGCTACATGGCAGGCATAACACGTCTCGCAGTTCATCGTCTGCTCGGTACACAGAGGATAACAGTACACACATTAGTAAGCAGCAAAGTTTGCACAGCTGCCAGCTTACGGGCGCTTTGGAAGCGGGCAGCACCAGGCGGTTGGCTGCAGACTTGCCGCCGAGCCCATTCACCAGCAGAATATTATAATGTCGTTAGGGCAGGCAAGATATGAGCCGGGCGGCAGGTCCCGCGCTCTGACGCGGCAGACAATCGTGGGGGCAGTGGTTGTAGGGCTAGCAGTGGGACAGTGGTTGGGGGGGGAGGGGGGGAGGGGAAGGCAGTGGTACGGCTTGTCGCCGGCACTGAGAGTGCTCACGCTTCAGTTTGCAAACAAATTGTTTTATAACGTGATTAGGGACGGGGCGAGGCGCGTGCCCATCTGCAAACGTGACCTCATCGAGCGACAGCGGTGCGCCTGCTGCCTAGGCCTGCTGCCGTTTCAGCCCAAAAAGTTACCAATAGTATTGCTGCAAATCGTGCGTATTGTTTATTCATGAACCAGAGTTTCTGTATTCCGAGACCCGCGGCTGCTACCCAATTTACCGAGTGAGGTAGTGCAGTAGTTAGCACACTGGAATCACATTCAGGAGGATGACGGTTGATATCCCTATCCGGTTATCCCGGTTTGGATTTTCGGGTTTCCTTAAGTCGCTTAACGCAAATACGGGGTTGGTCATATGTACTATAGATACAGTGCCACTACAGTAGATTACTAAACACTTTTGCCGAAATTTCTTTACAAAAGAAGACGAAGTAAATTTCCCAGAGTTTGTTTGTTTTATGTAATCTCCAACCACAAGTATCCTGTGAGTGAAAATTACTTGCATTGTTTAGAAAAGATTAAATCCTGGTCGGTCGTTCTGGAGTTCACTAATTAAATTTCCGTTGGGCTGTTTGCTCCTTGGAATAGAGACTAGGACCAATAACCAGCTTCAGGCGATTTGACACTCAGGGCCAGAAAGATAGTGTTAAGCACGGTTTCTGTGCACGAGCTAGATTTCATCTACCCAAACATCTTTTTACAAGGTAAACTTTTAACGTGACGAAATTTCCAAAGATCATTTTGGTGCATAATATCAGAATTCCTTAGCCTCATCTGCTTCGTGATCACCAATTCTCAAGTTAAGTTTCTCAGTGTGTACGACTGTCTTTGGAATGACAAGTGGCAAGGTGACTAATGTCTAACAGAGTTCTTTGGAGCAGTGGCTAATCACAGCTCGGCCGGCGAAATTTTGCAAAGGCCGGTTTACGCAGTAGCTCCTTTGTTCTAATACCAGAACCGGCTGTAAGCAGGTCTAGGCAGACATACACATTACTTTAACTGGTGAGATCGTACGATGCTTTCATGCGTGGGGAACTCATTGCTATTATAATTTTCTGCAACAAGTGATTCTGCTTCCGATTTTTCCCTCATGATTGGTAAATCCATTCGTTTATTTATTGATGGTTCACGTGAACCTCAACTCCACAATTTGTGAATGAATTTGAATCTCACACGCGTGTGGGTGAAGATATTCATTCAATCTTATGTCATCCGTTCTTGTGTAATGTGTACATAGCCTCTCGCAGCTGGAAGAAAGTCACTTTATTATGTTAGTAGCGTTCTGTGGATCATTATCTTTCACCGTTGTGAAAATGTAATTAAATAATTATCTTCATTAGTGGAACTGAAGTCCACTTGTATGTAAAGAGGGAGTAGTTGTTTCCTTGATCCTGGAACTGATGTATCATGAATTGCGGATAGTGTTATCTCTTGAAAACTTCCTTTTTATTGGACTTTCCCATTCTCTTTGTGGATTAATTGTAGTGTTTCTTAGCGAGTCCACTTTATAACTCGGGATTTTACCATCTAAATTTAGGGAAGATAAGACGTATTTTGTGCAGGTATGAATGACTTTCCTTGAGATTTACCTTCGTCGTCCTCACTTACTGCTGAACTTCTCCAGGTGCCTTGCACTAGTAGCTGCTCAGATGTTTCTTTTTATCTCCTTAATTTTCAGTGTCACAAGGTAAGTCAACAAGCAGTACATTCAGTGACCACGTGCAGTACAGTTCTTTTAACTAGAATCTAGTCATCTTGTAAATACATGCGGTAGCTCTAGAGAGACCGTGTAAACATTTTTCCTTATTATTTTGTTTAATCATTATGTTGCTGTTGTCTTCTTCAGTCCAAAGACTGGTATGAGGCAGCTCTCCACGCTACCCTATCCTGTGCAAGCCTCTTCATCTACGAGAAACTACTGCAACCTACATCCTTTCCAATCTGATTACTATATTCATTTCTTGGCCTCCCTCTAGGATTTTTACCCCCCACTCTTTCCTCCAGTACCAAGTTGGTGATACCTTAATGCCTCAGAATGTGTCCTACCAACCGGTCCCTTCTTCTAGTCACGTTGTGCCACAAATCTCTCTTCTACCCAATTCTATTCAATACCTCATTAGTTATGTGAGCTACCCATCTAATCTTCAGCATTCTTCTGTAGCACCACATTTCAAAACCTTCCATTCTCTTCTTGTCTAAATTCTTTATCGTTCGTGTTTCACTTCCATACTCCACAAAAATGCTTTCAGAAAGGACTTCCTGACATTTAAACCTATACTCGATGTTCACAAGTTTCTCTTCTTCAGAAACGCTTTTCTTGTCATTGTCAGTCTGTATTCTATATCCTTCCTACTTCGACCATCATCAGTCATTTTGCTTCCTAAATAGCAAAATTCATCTACTACTTTAAGCGTCTCGTTTCCTAATCTAATTCCCTTAGCATCACCTGATTTAATTCTACTACATTTCATTAGCTTCGTTTTGATTTTATTGATGTTCATCGTATATCCTCCTTTCAAGACTCTATACATTCTGATGAGTTGCTCTTCCAAGTCCTTTGCTGTCTCTAACAGGATTATAATGTCATCATCACACCTCAGACTTTTTATTTCTCCTTCCTTGTCTTTAATTCCTACTCCAAATTTTTCTTTTGTTTCCTTTACTGCTTGCTTGAATAACACCGGGGATACGCCACCATCCCGTCTCACTCCCTTCTCAACCACTGTTTCCCTTTCGTGCCCGTCGACTCTTATAACTACCATCTGGTTTCTGCACAAATTGTAAATAACCTTTCGCTCCCTCTATTTTACCCCTGCCATTTTTAGAATTTGAAAGAGAGTATTCCAGTCAACATTGTCAAAAGCTTTCTCTAAGTCTACAAATGCTAGAAGCGTAGGTTTGTCTTTCCGTAACTTATAGTCTATTAGAAATCGTAGGGTCAGTATTGCCTGAAGATCAGTTTTTCCATTTTTCTGTAAATAATTCATGTTAGTATTTTGCAAACATGACTTATTAAATTGACAGTTCAGTAATTTTCACATCTGTCAGCGCCTGATTTCTTTCAAATTGGAATTATTATATTCTCCCTGAAGTATGAGGGTATTTCACCTGTCTCATACATCTTGCTCACTAGGTGGAAGAGTTATATCATGGCTGGCACTCCCAAGGATATCAGTAGCTCTAACAGATTATTGTCTACTTCCTGGGGCCTTGTTTCGACTTAAAGTCTTTCAGTGCTTTGTCAAATTCATCACGCAGTATAATATCTCCCTGCTCATCTTCCTCTTCCATTTCCGTAATATTGTCCTCAAGTACATCTCCCTTGTAAAGACCTGTTATATACTCCTTCCACCTTTCTGCCTTCTCTTCTTTGCTTAGGACTGGTTTTCCATCTGAACTATTGATATTCATGCAGATGGTTCTCTTTTCTCCAAAGGACTCTTTAATTTTCCTGTAGGCAGCATTTATCTTACCCCTAGTGATATATGCTTCTACATCCTTACATTTGTCCTCTAGCCATTCCTGCTTAGGTTTTTTGCACTTCTTGTCGGTGTCATTTTTAATGCATTTTTGTATTTTCTCGTTTCATCGATGAAATTTAAAATCTCTTGAGTAGCCAAAGGATTTCTACTAGCCCTCGTCTTTTTACCTACCTGATCGTCTACTGCCTTCCCGATTTCATCTCTCAAAGCTACGCATTCATCTTCTATTGTATTCCTTTCCCCTGTTTTCGTCAATCGTTCCCTAATGCTCCCTCTGAAACTCTCTACTAACTCTGGGTCTTTCAGTTTATCCAGGTCCCATCTCCTTAAAAACCTGTCCTTTTGCAGTTTCTTCACTTTCAATCTGCTGTTAATAACCAATAAATTACAGTCAGAGTCCACATCTGTCCCTGGAAATGTCTTAAATTTAAAACCTGGTTCCGAAATCTCTGTCTTACCATTATATAATCAATCTGAAACCCTGCGATGTCTCCAGGTCTCTTCCATGTATACAACCTTCTTTCAGGATTCTTAAACCAAGTGTTAGCTATGATTATCCTTTCCCGCAGCCCATATTCACCTACTACTTTTCCTTCTCTTTCTTTTCCTACTATCGAATACCAGTCCCCCATGACTATTGAATTTTCGTCTTCCTTGACTATCTGAATAACTTGTTTTATCTCTCCATACATTTCCTTATCTCCTCCTCATCTGGGGACCTAGTTGGCATATAAACTTGTATTACTGTGGTGGATGTGGGCTTCGTGTCTATCCTGGCTACGATAAGGCGTTCATTATGCTGTTCATAATAGCTTATCCGCGTTTCTATTTTTTTTTACTCATTATTAAACCTACTTTGCATTACCTGACCAGAAGTTCTGATCCTCCTGCCACGGAAGCTCACTAATTTCCACTATACCTAATTTTAATCTATTCATTTCCATTTTTAAATTTTTCTAACCTACCTGCCCGATTAAAGGATCTGACATTCCACGCTCTGATCCGTAGAAGGCCAGTTTTGTTTCTCCTTATAACAACGTCCTTCTGAGTAGCCCTCGCCCGGAGATCCAAATGGGCGACTATTTTACCTCCAGAATATTTTATCCAAGAGGATACCGTCATCTTTTAACCATACAGTAGAGATGCATGTCCTCGGGAAAAATTACGGCTGTAGCTTCCCCTTGCTTTCAGCCGATCGCAGTACCAGCACAGCAAGGCCGTTTTGGTCGATGTTACAAGGCCATATCAGTAAATCATCCAGACTGTTGCCTCTGCAACTACTGAAAAGGCTGCTGCCCCTCTTCAGGAACCACACGTTTGTCTGGCCTCTCAACAGATACCCCTCCGTTGCGGCTGCACCTACGGTACGGCTATCTGAATCGCCGAGGCACGCAAGTCTCCCCACCGACGGCAAGGTTCATGGTTCATGGAGGATTAATCATTATATTCAGTAGTAAACGTCAGTACCTCTTAATAATACATCTATCCAAACATAAATGTTTCAATGTGTTTGTATGTATCTGTGCTGTACGAGAGCCTGTAACTGACTACGGAAACTGTGCAAATCAATCGTAGGGCGGTGACGAGGGGGACACCGATTGTTGACGTGTGGCGTGGCTGGTGTGTTGAGTTTCATGAGTGAAGTCACGGATTAATGATTGAAATAGTGTACCGTATCGTTGTGAACTGTAGAAAGACAGTAATTAATACTGAATAAACTGGGAAATGTGTGCTCCACTTTTATGTGTAGATGAGATAAGACAGATTTAGCGTGTGCTGTGGGCGCAATTCGGAGGTTCACTGGTGAAGCAATGCGTGTGGACATCAGATATGAACATTTCGAGGTCTGTGCTTTGATGTAAATAAGCCTTGAACTGTGCCGTATCAACTGGTAGAAAATTGTATAGACGAATACACTCTGTATATACTCCAGTGCCGCGTGTTTCAAACTGTGGACATCTTAGTGCTGCGGTCCCACAGCAGGCTCACGACGACACCTACGACAGTAGATGAGTTTTATCATTACTTCCTGCGGAACAACGGATCTGGAGATATTATTTTCAGAGCAGAATCCTCAAATATCAGCTCACTGTCCTGAAATCTTGTAATGAAGGGAGGTGAATGAGCCGTGTTGCGGCTCGCGTTGGTGCCGTTGGTAGGTTGGCATAGTGTAATACGGACAGTGGCGTCTCGTTTTCTTCTTGTGTTTACTGGCGCCTCTAAGTGTGCTAGAGTTTTCTGTCTGCGAGTGGCAGCAGCAGTGGTTATCGATATCTAGTATGGTGGTACTATCTTTGGAGGGACGTCAAGTGTTGTCCGGGGTGGGGTGTGTGGTCGAGTTCGGTTGGGATGGAGCAGCAGTGAGGTCCGGCAGTGCAAGGTCATGCAGGGACCACTGGCAGCACTGCCAGATCGAGGGGCTGTAGTGGCGAGGACCATAACCTCGTTGTCCACCAGACCCAGGACGTTTCAGTTGAGTGAACATTAACTCAGTTGTGAAACCTCCACTATTTTGAGATCAAGCCGTTTGTTCACGTGTTGCTGCTCACAGGGTCACTGAGATGAAGAGCAAAGAGTGGAGTGTTTGGAGTTGGCGAAATTAATTAGCCATCCTCCACTTATTATTAATCATTGAATTCCTTGTGTTATTATTGGTGAAGTTCAACCAGCGCATTTTCACGGCAGTGTACCTTTCCTCGCCTTGCTACTGCTGTCCAATAAGACGGGTAGTTGGACAGCCTCCTTGATTTTGTTTCTTTTGGACTTCTTTGGTCGTAGTGGTTCCTTCTGCATCGGGATGTTCTAAACACCGGATTCTGAAGACGCAGTGCTGTTCGCCGGTTCCGCCTTCCTTGGTTATTCCATCGTTGTACTGGTTATCAGACGTAAAGTAGAATTTGCATCAGTGTTGGTCTGTGTTTAAACTGTCACTAGTTTCAGTTGCCATCTGGTTAAATGAATAGAACTCTTCGCTGCCTGTCTCATCGTTTATGAAGTTCAGCGGCTTTCCCAGGTCGGTTCTTGGAGCACTGTCTGAGGCCCACTTCTCTCTTGATTTGGTCCGATTGTGATGATTGTTTTTTAATTTTGAATTATTACTGTTTGGGCCTTCAGCCGACAAAGAATTTGAATTTCTTGTTAATAAGGCCTTCAGCTGTGAGTTTAACTTGTCTTATGAAATTTTAATTACGCAAAATATCTTAACATTGTAATGTTGATGAGTGTTCTCTAAATATCTCTCGAAGAAATTTAATTGCTTCTCAAAAATTTGCTATCCAGGCCTTCAGCCGTCTAACTGTTCAGCTATGAACGCAATTGGTGTTAAGAACTTTTAATTTGACATTGTCTCTTAATAGTTAAATTCTGATGATTTTTTTTTAAATATTTCAGTATCTATTGGAGAAGTTTACCTGGTTCTTACGAATTTGCTATCCAGGCCTTCAGCCATTAAATTTTATTTGAGTTATTACTATTAGGGCCTTCAGCAGACAAATAATTTGAATTTCTGGTCAATAAGGCCTTCAGCCGTGAATGCAGCTTGCTTAAGAATTTTTTTAAATTAGACATTGTGTCTTAACAGTCAAATGTGATAATTGTTCCTTATAGTCACTTTATTTGCAGTTCTTTCCAAGTTTATGTGATTTTTTTTTAAAAACTGAGCAACCTAAGGTAACTGATTACGGCCCCATCCACACCGAATCCTGCCTTTCCCTAAGTCCCAGGTCTCAATGTAACCAAAGCGGAAATTTTTTAAAAAATCAAGCTCTTAATTGCAAAAGCAGTAATTTATTTCTCTCCTTAAAATAAAATACTGTGCCAGTTGTAATATTGTACTTTGAATATAACGTTGTCGCCGCAACAGTATCAATGTATTAATGTAGAGTTTGCTCCACATCCATCTATATAATGTTTCTGATTATTTGTAAAATACACTGACAGAAAAAATCCCAGCACCAAAAAATAATTAATTTAGATTAATGAAATTTCTGCAATACGTTTGTCTGCGTAACGCCTGTAAGTGATTAATATTGCAAGATCATATGTTAATGAAAATGAGAGAAAAGTCACTGCAAATGTAAAATTCTGGCACATTAATAACCAGTGTAACCGCAAGAATGTTGAATCAAAGCATGCAGACATGCATGCATAGAGTCATACAGGTGCCGGATGTGAGTTTGTGAGATGGAATTCCATGCGTGTTGCATTGGGTGGGTCAATACATGGACCGTTAATGCTGGTTGTGGATGAGGCTGGAATTGTCGTCCGAAGATGTACTATACGAGATCGATTGGTGGCAGATCTGGTGATGGAGCAGGCCAAGGCAGCATGTCGACACTCTGAAGAGCATGTTGGGTTTTAACAGCAGCATGTGGGCTAGCATTATTGTGTTGGAAAATAGCTCCTGAAATGCCGTTCGTGAGTGGCAGCAGAACGGGTCGAATACCCAGACTGACGTCCAAATTTGCTTCAGAGTGCTTGGGATAACCAGGAGAGTTTTGCTGTCATACAAAACCCTACCCCAGACCATAGCTCCAGATGTAGGTACAGTGGTCTAGGCCGCAGACAGGCTCACTTGGCCTTCTTCGGACCAACACACAGCCATCACAGGCACTGAAGCAGAACTGGATTTCGCCCTCCAGCAAACTCTCACTTGAGTTATTGTGATCGCTTCTCAGTTTTGGTTATTGATAACTTGATACCAGTGTCTGAGTTTAATTTGTATAGCACTGAAGGTGATCACTATTGACCTTCCTTTTAATTTAACATATATGGTCGATGTGCACCCAGCACTCCATGGAGTCGCCAATCAACAAACTCTCACTTGACACCACTGAAGCCACAAATGGCGGCGGTTTGAGGACAGTGGAATTGACGATACAAGGCATCTGGCTCGTAGCTGTCTTGACGTAACCGATTTGTAAGGTTCGTTGCGTCATTGTGGTAGCAACTACTGCTTCAATGCCTGCTCCAGACGCAATACCATGCGCCAGAGCCATACGCCGAACACGATAGTCTTCCCTCTCGGTAGTGCCACGTGGTCTTACGGAGCGTGCTCTTCCTGCGACCGTGCCTTCCAGTGACCACAGCAGCGAGCAATCACTTACAGTGGCTACTTGCTGGCAAGTCTTTCTGCAATACCGCAGGAGCGATCATCCAGGTTCTTGTACCCCTATTACAGGACCCCGTTCAAACTTAGTGAGTTGCTGATAATGGCATCTTTCAGGTCTCAAAGACATTCTTGACTAACATCGATTCGCCACGTCCAAACGTGAAGGTAACCAACGCTCACGACCGTTACAGCGCGTAGTTAAAGTAAACCTGACGTGCATCCTTATAGCGGCGCTACTAACGTCAGTCTTAAGCGACGGACCAAAATTTGAACTGACGTTATCTTACAGATGTTCAAATGATTCAAATGGCTCTGAGCACTACAAGACTTAACATCTAAGGTCATCTGTCCCCTAGAACTTGGAACTACTTAAACCTAACTAACCTAAGGACATCACACACATCCATGCCCGAGGCAGGATTCGAACCTGCCACCGTAGCGGTCGCGCGGTTCCAGACTGAAGCGCCTAGAACCGCTCGGCCACTTCGGCCGGCTTACAGATGTAGAAACACACCTAGTAACTACCGTTATCTCGCATGACTCCTTCTTGGTGTTGGTATTTTCTTCCGTCAGTGTAATGGTCATACATGCTTCCATTCATTCAGTGCGTTTGCGATGTTTTGCAGATTTTGATTTCTCATGTAACAAAATTCGTTAAATCAAAAAATTTGCAGTCCCTCATTTTACGGCGAGCGTGCTAACCTATCATGAATGTTTGTTTTGATTCGCTGAGAACGTGAGTCTGTGCGATATTCGAATATGATATGATGGTGCACACGTGTTTGGAGCTGGTTCGTTTACAATACATGCATGTTTGAAGGATATTGCAAGAGTATGTCAGTACATCGCTAAACCACAGGCACTACATTAGAGCATTTCATGTTAAGATAAGGCCGTAACATGACCATAATTCTTCCCTTGTGCGAGAATCGCAGCAATCGTGCGAGTACAGAACGTAGACACACGGTGACAAATGAAAGTTTGGGTAGGTCCTGGAGGCGTGCTAGGATGGCCGAAGCAGGTAGGGCGACCTCTCGCGTAAAGCGGGAAATCTCGGTCCGAGACCTGGTCCAGCACAGACTTTCATTGTCACCAGTACACTGTGCAGCTGGCATCTGACCATATTCGCAATTGCGAATACGTTCATTGTATTTCATCAACCTTCACTCTGAGCAGTGCCTTTTTCCTTCACACATGCATGCAAGTCTGAAAGGCACTGCAAAACAACATCGTAAAAACGCAGGCACTGCAATATAGTAAGTTACGAATACTTTGCAACCGATAGGTAGCTGCAACATGCCGTTGGAAATTACTTATTTACTTTTACTGGTCTAGTTGTCGTGGGCTTGTTAGTAGTGGGAACTCTACATTCCGGTATGTCTGGCAAACAACACAAGTCTTCCTCAATAAGATGGCAGCCCGTAAAGGGCACAGGCATAGCCTTACTGCCATCTACATCGTATTGGAAAACTGTGGAAAATGTACATGAATTTTGGATGGTAATGACTGCAGTCGTATTCGACTACCGTGACTGTGTAATTAATTAAGAGTTCTTTTTAAATTTCCTACGTGTGCTACCACTTTCAATTACGTTTATTCGTTTATAACGTTAGCATTTAGAGCGCCAAGAATTCATCTTCGCGCGCTGCATACATTAAATTTTAAAGGACTGCTGCTCTAATTAATTTAACTTTTGTGGAAATTCAGGTCTGACTATTACGCAAAGAACGAATCTTTCTATTACCTAAACACATTTCGATACATTCGTGCCACCATTTATTCACCGCTTGTTCTCCACCGTGTTAGGTTCTGTAGGACACCTTTCATGTTTAACTGTTGCAGAAACCTGCAGAGAGACAAGAAAACAGTCGCTCGTTAAAACGTCGAACTTTGTGGACGAGCGCCATACGTGTGGTCGGTAGAGGCAGTGAAATCACAAAAAAAGCGGCTATACAATGTGTTCCTGCGGAAACAGTGAATATTTTAGGAGGTGGCAGTATAAATTGCTTCGGAAAAACACTCCATACAACGCGTGCGCAATTTTTTAACTCGTTACATACAGCTGGGTGCAAGGATAAGTTTCCATTTCGAGTGTTTGTACTCCAGTTTTGTGAAACTTCAGTATCCCCACACCTCAAATTTAAGGGAGTTTTAATATCAAGTCTTATACTGAGTGGCATGCTGAATTTCAAACAAATGAACCAATCTTGAACTTGAGATTGTGCCTATCTCAGTAAAAATGTATGCAGGGTGTTACAAAAAGGTACGGCCAAACTTTCAGGAAACATTCCTCACACACAAATAAAGAAAATATGTTTTGTGGACATGTGTCCGGAAACACTTACTTTCCATGTTAGAGCTCATTTTATTACTTCTCTTCAAATCACATTAATCATGGAATGGAAACACACAGCAACAGAACGTACCAGCGTGACTTCAAACACTTTGTTACAGCAAATGTTGTAACCTCCCCACAAAAAATTGTATATATAATAATAATATGATTATGATTCTAATTTTAGTATAACCTCAGAACAAAATTGGTTCCCATTTATAACCTCCCTACAGAAATTAATTCACATTTAACCTCCACACAAAATTTGTTTCCCATTTAATGTAAGCTCGAAACAGAAAAATTCCTAAACCTCGTAATAAAAAATAAATTCAGTAACCTGGTAAATTTTGGACGACAGCAGTGCTGCGTCATGGCCTTGTAAGATCATTCTGAATAAAAAAGCAAAAATTCTTACCTCAATAAAGTCACCAACTACCTGCTCTTACAATAACCTTTTTCCGGCACAGCTCTGTGCAATGCTGGCCGATAGATTTGTCATTTATGAAAGGAAGCAACTGATTTTTCTTTTGCAACAATCGGAATGATCATGGATTGGAGAAATTAGTAAATTCTTTAAATTGAAATGAATGCTTGTTGGAAATTACTCTATATGACAAAGATTATTATTAGGACATTTTAAAAGATTTACATGGGAGTTCACATAACATTACTAGATATGCGCGAGGCTGCTTTTTACCTTATACAATGATACTCAGGCTCCGGCATCGCTGCACCGCGACCGGCCCAGCCAACATGATACACTATACCAGACCAGACACAGACTAGCAACAACTTACTGCTACAGCTACACGGTTCCTACTGAGTCAACACTGCTCTCTGGTCAGCGATTCTCTTATACCTTGCATATCGCAGGCAGCGCATGAGCAATACATCGAAATTACATCTGCTCGGACCTCTTACATAAACCTCCACTGGGGGGGGGGGGGGGGGCAAAAATTTGGCAGCGATGGTGAGTCAATTGGACTTGCCATGAGCAACAAATTTTTCTTAATTAACTAGGTTTACAGTCACAGAGTATATACGCATATATAAGTGCAGAACATGAAATGAAATAGAGTGCACATGCGCTGAGTATAGAACATATCAAGAAATTACAAAATGTATACGCAATGAGTACAAAACATATTAACAAATGATATAAAGTGCATTGCACCGTAGTATTTTTTTACCATTTTACAAGAACTAGGATAGGAAAGGGAAGGATTGCATCTGGGTTGTAGCACAGTAGGTTGCACGTAGCTGCACTGAAAGTCCATATCTTTCTACAGAAGCACGACACCAAGTGAGACAATCTGAAGTTCTCTTCCCTGAAGTATTAATCAGTGTAGCCAAGACACTGAAATGTCGTATTAATATTCAATGTTATCATTTTGGTAGTACATTAGGTACACCAAACAGTGGGACCATAATGACATCTCCATTGTTCAAGGTGGTGGACAGCATGATGTGCCAACACCACACTCTTTCACCAACGTAGAATTAGTGCAAAAACCAAATATGGTGCTCCATGATCATAAGGATGGACAGGACAAACGGATATTGCAGTAATTTCTGGTAATTAGGTCAGAATAATTGAGAATTACACTAGTCTATCAACCGATCTGACTAATTGTTGGCACTCATTGCCTAGTTACAAAGCATTTCTGTACTTGTATGGAGTATTACAGAACAGTATTCATAAGTCATCTGATAACACTAAATATTGGCGCTCATTGGCCAGTTACAAACCATTTTATGCATTATTCAAAAGTGATCATTAAAAACAAGAGTTAATTAATGGCATACCATTTACATAATTCATCTAGTTATAGTAATCATTGGCACTCATTGGCCAGTTAGAAACCATCAGAAGTCATCATTCAAAACAGGAGTTAATTAATGGCATAGCATTAACATAATTCATTTAGTTATAGTAGTCATTGGCACTCATTGGCCAGTTACAAACCATCAGAAGTCATCATTCAAAACAGGAGTTAACTAATGACATAGCATTAACATAATTCATTTAGTTATAGTAATCATTGGCACTCATTGGCCAGTTACAAACCATCAGAAGTCATCATTCAAAACAGGAGTTAATTATTGACATAGCATTAACATAATTCATTTAGTTATAGTAATCATTGGCACTCATTGGCCAGTTACAAACCATCAGAAGTCATCATTCAAAACAGGAGCTAATGAGTGTAGCATCAAGCTACTGGTATTCATATATAATAGCATGTAAGTGACAAAAGACAAAGTTAAAATATAAGAAATAGTGGCATTCATTGGCCATATAGCAAGTATTGAATATTACAAAACATTTTTCATCATTCAAGTGACATACAACATGTTTAAAATAATTGTTGGCACTCATTGGCCAGTTACAAAGTATTCATATCGTTTTATAAAACATTATTCAGTATTATTCAGAAGTCATCATTCAAAATGAGACTTAATTGTTGGCATAGCATTTATAAAGTATAACAAAAATATTATTTACAGAAATTATTGACATAGCATTTATACATTGTTACAAAACATCATTCAGTATTACTCAGAACTCATCATTCCAGTGACATAAGACATATTTAAAATGTAACACACTGTAACTATTACTCAAGGTCTGTGGTTAGAAAACATCATTCAGTGTTACTCAGAACTCTGTTAAACTGGTAGCATTACTTGGGACTGGTAATACATTTTTTGTTGTGCTAGCAATGCATTGCGTTGGGATCGATAATTAATTGCTGGGGCATGAAAATATTTGCTTTTGACTTATTGCTGCAAATAACGATTAGTAACGTCACTCGTCATGAGTCAGCTGTAGCAAGGTTATGAAACAAGTGGAGTATAAGTGATCACATTCATGAATGACACACACAGATGGGTAAAAAAAATGCTAGTACTAGAACAGGTTTAATGACTAACTGCTTATAGCACATTAATTTCATGAATGGCTTCTCCTGGAAAAAATACAAAATTGATTATTAAGCTGAAAGAAGAAACGCATATTATGCTGAAAAGTAGTGAACTTCGAATTAACAGGTAATGAAACGTGTACTCAATATGTATGTACTCTAGCTGTCCTTTCCAAAACATTCAGTCATTATACCATGCGACATAATACATACTGTCAAAACGAACTGCAACAGATACTTAAATAACTACATAGCATCTCTTAACTAATTGTAAATATATAAACTTCATCATTATTCTCATCTGCAAAGAAAAACTTAAAAGTGGTGCGTTAAGTGGCCATATAAAATTTATCACTACCATCATCTGCAAAGAAAAACTTCATTATTCATACCACCATAACTTCATTACTATCATCACCTGCAAAGAAAAACTGCATTATTCATATGAGCATATTCGTCATGTAACTATTCATCACCACTCATTATCATCTGCAAAAAGACACTTCATTATTCATTATTCATATTACCATTTACTTCATACAACTATTCATAGTATAGAGTTTCTTATTTCTAGCATATTTCATCACTAAGCCTAAGATGTGTAGTTCTGTCTGACAGTCTGCATCAATCACCTCGTATTCTGAAAGAAAAAATTAGTTAACACTGCTATCATACGATGTGTATAGTATATTCTTGTTAGTGTTCGTTAATTCTGATCCATTTACTCTTCGTGACGAGGTATTGCATCTTCTTTCGTTTATTCCGAAGGTGAAATTCCCATTTCATTGTAATCCACTGTGTTTTGTTTAATTTATTTCTTTTACACGTTATTGCTTTCTGAAAATGATGAATAAGGATTAATATCGTGCATTTAAATCATATATCCATTAAATAAAAACTGGTTTCTCGTGATATAATTAAGCATACAGCATAGCATGACAGAAAACGTATTATGTCAAAAACATAGACAGTGTTCAGGTGCAAAAATGTACACAGAGTATTACAATGTAGTAGCAAAAAAAAAAAAAAAGTAAAATAGTCACGATGTTGAGATATCATAAGGCAAAATGTCAAAGTCAACTGGTGTTTGTTATATCTTAAAGATTTCGTAGTGCATACAAACAAAACAGGAAAACAATCATACATACATGAAAAATGGAAAATGTGCACGGTCTGACATATAACGACAAGAAAAGCGACCTGCTAACCTTACCTTGCCGGGCACTTGCCAAGAAAAAATATGATAATCATCAGTAAGTAGTCACATAATTGCATGATTGGTCATATAAAAACCAGAAAGTGGCATTACAGTGTGATAAATCATAAAGTATGTTCATTCAATAAAGGGTTTAATTTTGGAGACATGGTGATTGCCTTTACTTTTTCTGGTTCTCAGAGTTTCGACGTGTACTACATTGTGGTGAGGAATGCTGCGAATTCGATATGGACCTGCGTATAGAAGCTCAAATTTACTACATCTATTCTTTCCTCTGTTGGATAGATAGTGTGTACGTACTAATATCTACTGTCCAATGTGAAAGTCACGGCGTGTACAAACCTGTTTTTGCTGTCTTCTCCGGCGCTCTGCGGCACGTTTGATGTTGTTCAGCACAATGTCAATTATTTCATGGTGTCGTAGTCGACGAGATGTAGGAAAGGATACTAATTCTTTAATTTTGTTAGGTGGTTCAACATTTTTCAGTGTAACAGTCGGAGATAGCATAGTAGATTCATTTGGTATGGAATTCATTACATCCTGGAATGAGAGTATGTGTGTGTCCCAATCAATATGTTTTTTTATGGCAGTATATTGTACATAGTTTACCAATTTCTTTCATTAGTCGTTCACAAGGGTTCGAAGAAGCGTGGTACCTGGATATATAGATTGGAGAAATGTTTCTAGCTCGTAACATACGTGTCCATATAGCAGATCGAAATTGTGGTCCATTGTCGGAAATTACTTTCAATACATGTCCTACATAAAACAGCAAATGTTTTACAAATGCTTTCGAAACAGATTTAGCAGTAGCTTTGCGTAACGGAGTGAAGGTAACAAATTTTGAAGTGAGTTCAACAGCGACAAAGATGTAGCAAAAACCTCTATTAGTTCTGGGAATCGGACCAAAAATGTCTACAGCGGCTATGTGTCTCAATTTAACAGGTACAATGGGATGTAATGGAGGAATATGTGAAGTCGTATCTGACTTAGCTTTCTGGGAGATTTTACATGACGCTAAAATTCGTCGAATACGTTTCTCCATATTGGCAAAATGACAGTTCTGTCTCAGTATAAGAAAACATTTTCTGGCTCCGTAATGTGCGTAACTTAAATGAGTATACCAAATTAATTTGTTAACAAGCTCGTCAGGAATACATAGTAACCAATTTTTGCTGTCAGGGTGAGAGCAGTGAAACAGAATATTATTGCGTACAGTGTAATGGTTTCTGATGGTAACATTATTCCTATCTTGCCAAAGGTGTTTAATTTCTTTCCATACGTTGTGTTTACTCTGCTCTTGTGCTATGTCTTGTAATGACGACAAAATGAAATTTTCAAATGCAACTTGTTGAATATACATGACGCTAAAATTTGCTTGGCAGAAGTTGGTTGCGATGTCTTGCTGATTGTTGCTGAGAGAACGGGATAGTGCGTCTGCTACAACATTTTGTGTACCGGGAATGTGAACAATTGTAAAATTAGATTCCTGTAAATAAAGTTTCCATCTGCTTCACCTGTCATGTGTAAATTTTGCTGAAAACAAAAACTGGATAGCTCTATGGTCTGTGTAAACGGTAGTGTGTCTTCCATAAAGAAAATGCCTAAATCTCGTAAATGCCCATACAACACATAATGTTTCAAGTTCTGTAACAGAATAATTGCGTTCAGCAGGTGACAGAATGTGACTCGCAAAGGCGATGTTTTTAATTACTGTAGTACCATCTTCTTCAATTTCCTGAAAAATGTGTACGCCTAAAGCGGTGTTAGAACTGTCGGTGGCAATGGAAAAATTTCTAGTAAGATCTGGATGTGATAAAAGTGGTGCATTCAACAAAGCTTCTTTCAGATTCACAAATTCAGAATGTGTCTGGCTATCCCAGGACCAAATAGTGTTTTTATCCTTCAATTGACATAATCTATGGGTGTCTAAAGCAGAGTAATGAATAAATTTACGAAAAAAGTTAATTAAACCCAAAAATCTGCGTAGTTGTTTCTTCGTCGTAGGAACAGTAATGTCACGTAAAGCTTGAAGTTTCTCCGGGTCAGGAGCAATGCCTTCTGCTGAAATTACATGTCCAAGAAATTTTATAGAAGTCTTGCCAAAGTGCGATTTACTGAGATTAACTGTGAGTCCTTGTACACGAAAAGTTCGTAACAGTTGTTCAAGAATCAGATTGTGTTCAGACCAGTTAGCTTCTGCAATAAGAATGTCGGCTACATACGTTGTGATTCTGTCTTTTAATTCTGTCGGAAGTATAGTATTCAATCCGCGAATAAATGCTGCTGAAGAAATAGTTAAACCGAAAGGTAATTTACAAAATTGATAACAGTCACCGAAACAGAGAAAAGCCGTGTACTTTCTGCAGTTCGGATGGAGCTGAATTTGCCAAAATCCCGATTTCAAATCTAATGTGGAATAAATAGCAGTAGCATGAAATTTCTGTAAAAGTTCTTCTAGTGTTTGAGGGCGATCTGTTTCATTAATAATAATGTCATTGCTGTGACGCGAATCAAGTACGAGGCGAAGTGAACCATCCTTTTTCTTAACAATATGGAGTGGGTTTATGTAGGACTAACTGCCGGTTCAATAATTCCTTGGTCAAGCATAGCTTGCAATTCTTTCTTAACTTGTTCTCTGTGAATATACGGAATGGGATAATGTTTGGCTTTAAATGTGTCGTGCTGTTTAACTTGAAATTCATACATAAAACCGGACATAGTACCAGGGACGTTGTCAAAAACTGGAGCTTGCTGTAAAACAATTTTGCGTAGTTGCGTGCGTTCGTCGTCTGTATTTGCACTGCTCTGTTTAGCTTTATCAGAAATCATTTGTATAACGTCATAGTCGGCTTCGACTGGAGTATTATAGTTGTGTACGTAAGTATCTGTGAACAATGTGGAATGACAGTCTATGTTACGTGATGCAGAAATGACCTCTGTACGATTAATTGTTTGTTCTTCTGCAGATAAAGAGTGCTGAAATTCTAAAGCCAGGTGTACATTTTCATCTTTTAACATTAAATAGGAATTTTGAAAGTCAATAATTGCGTCGTGTTGTACCAGAAAATTCGTACCTAAAATAACGTCTGTTGTCAATAAAGGAACAATCCAAAAATTTGAGTGAAATGTATGACCTGCAATACAAAATGATAAGTGTGTCTGTAATTTTACATCTACTCCTTTACCAGATACTGCTCCTTTTACTTTAATTTTGCCTGATGGTAACGTAGGATAGGTATTCTCTTTGTTACATTCGTTCAAAGTTTCTTCATTTATAACTGACATAGGTGATCCAGAATCGATTACTGCTGAAAATTTGGATGATCCAATCTTTACTTCAATGACAGGGTGTGAAATGGTTTTTTGAATAACTGATTTTTCCTGCAAAAGAGTGTCTCGGATGTCGTCAAAAGTAATAACATTTTCGTGAACAAGATTCTGTGTGTCAAAAGTATTGCTAGCGTTGCTGGAAGATGTAACCTGTACTGTATCTAGTCAAATTCCATCTGACGTGCTATTATTTGCGGGAGGATGCTGTGGCATTTAGACTATTTGTACTGTTCTGTTATTTCGTCCTGACGTATTACGTTCGGGATGATATCTGTCTCGTTCATTCATGATAATTTGTTGTTGCGGATGATTCTGCTGCTGGTAAGACCGGTTGTTATTACACGTACGCTGAAAATTGGGCTCATTACTTTTACGTCTGTCATGATAGTCATTTCTATACGGTGCATTGTGATATGAGTTGAAATGGTTTGTTTTCTGTACGTACTGATTTCCTTGTTGCTGTGCGTTACTATTTGGCGGAGCCGACGCTATACGTGTAGGCGGCGAAACATTAAAGCTTGGTTGACCTTGTACATTACATTGTTGGTTAGGTATGCTAACCGGCTGGTTTTGTTGCTGTTGTTGAGAAAAGATTCTATTGTTGCATAAATGTGTCTGCGATAGCTGAAAATTTTGTACATACTGATGATTACTCTTCTGTCTTTCATTAAAATTACGCTGGTAGTTCTGGAGTGTCTAATGAAAATTGTCACTTTCGGTAAAACTTGTCATATCGGGTTTTCTTTATACATCCTTAATTCTAGATAGATCGATAGTTGAAGAGCTGTTTTGATAGATATAAAGGATAGTAAAAGAGAAGGCAGCAGTGCAGAAAACTAAAGATGAAATAGCACTACTACGGCTCGGGGCCCTGTGCATGCTACGGCACATATTCATCGAAGTGTAGTGAATCCCCTGAGGTCTATTACGCGCTGCAAATAAATTTTGGTTTTTGTGTTACAGGCAATGCCGGTGAAAATTCAAAAGCAAGCAATCCAATTCTAGTTTCTGCATTACAGGCCAAGCTGGTGAAAGTACAAAAATAAATTGTCGTATCCAGTCAAAAGGGTGAATCTGTGTTCTGTCATTTTTAAATACCTGAAATTTTCTCACGGATAGAAAGTGTTTGTAATAAAAATTATCGTCTCTGTATGTCTGAAGAGGTTCAGGATTGTATGCTAATCTGTTTGTCTGTGACTGTTCGGAAACTAACACACGTACTCTCTGTAAATTACTTAAATTACACTGGCTGTGTGAATGTGACAAATGTTCGCAAATTGGCGTATGCTGTGATGTGATAAAGGCTGAAATATTTTTCATCTCCGTCACCTCTTGCTGTAAAGATGACAATTTTCTACGTAATGTATTATTGGACGAACCTATCTCACTGATCGTAAGCTGCAAATTTTGTAATGCGGGTGTTTGATTAAACGAAACAGGTGACGTATCGTCTGATTTGGTGTCATTATTACTTTCGATAACGTCAATACGACTGGCCAATTCATCATATTTTTCAGTCAGTGCTTTTACCTGATCATCGTTTTTATTATCACAAGCATGAATTTGTTTTTGTATTTTACGTGTGGTTTCGTTCAATTTTTTAGCGTCTGCTTTGATGGCATCGGGATCCTGTATTAGTTCCAAATTTTCAAGTCTATTGGTCATTGTCTGAAAGTCTAATGTGTGTGTGTCTGTTTTTGATTTAAGATCGGAAATTTCATCATGCAATTCGGTGTTCAACTGTTTGATTTCATCTGATACTGTAGCAATATTGTTGTCTATGTATGTTTTTGCTTTCGTGAACAATCTACAATTATCTTCCTGTCTCTGTGCAGTAATTGTTTCCATGACTTGTCGCTTTACTTTATTCTGTTCCTGTATAAATTTACGGTAACGCGTTTCACTGTTTTGTAGGTGGTGATTAAAACGTTCGTCAATTTGTCTGTTCTGTTGGTCAAATTTCGTGTCTACTTTTGCATCCAGTGTACGTGAAAGTTCTGCAGACATTAATTTAAACTCGTCGCGTAACTGCATTGCGTTTTCAGAGCATTGTTTAGCGACTGCACTAATTTCATCTCTAAGTAATTTAGCTGTGGCTTAATTCTTGAGCCACAGATCTAATTTCTTCACTACTACTCCTAGCACAAGCCTAAATTTCCTCACGTAATTGTTCTTTAGTATCATGACATTGCACGGCAATGGCTGTAATCTGTTCACTAAGCTGTTTGGAATTGTTGTCTAGTTTTTCATTCAACTGTTTGTAATTGTTGTCTAATTTTTCATTAAGTTGTTTGTAATTGTTGTCTAGTTTTTCATTCGACTGTTTGGAATTGTTGTCTAGTTTTTCATTAATTTGTTTGTTCGATTCATTAATTTGTTGTTTGAAATTTTCACTAAGTTGTTTGTGCTGGTTGTCGTATTTTTCGTTGAGTTGTAGTAATAGTGCCATAACTTGATCCATGCCAAAATTAGCTGCTGTATTTTCTGTGCTGTGTGATGCTGTATGTGCATTTGTCACGTTTTGTGTAACCATTAGGTCATCCTCTGATTCTTGAACAGGTTCGCCAATTGAATGTGCATTGTTAGTCACTACCTCGGAATCAAATAAATTTGACGTATTTTGACTACAGTGTTCATCTTCGTGAGAAAAATTTATCTGTTCACAATTCAAATTTTGGAAACCGGGTGTGTCAAACTGCGCAGCGTTCATTGTATCGGAACGTGCCGCGTCATCAATTGTTAAATTTACTGATGACATAATTGAATTTGTTTGCCCATAATTGGAATTAAAATCATTACTAGTGATCGGTAGGCACTGATTATCTGTTATTAGGGGATTATCACTATTAGACTGAGTGTCGCTAGTATTATCTGACAAATTATTCGAGTCGGCTATTTCACTCATTGCACATCGCGATGTACTGTTAACACTTTTTTGCGGCATTTTTCACAAATCAAAATTAAGCACAAAATGAAACAAAGACAAAGCAAAAATGGAACAAACACAATTACAACAAAGAGCAATAAATTGCCGATGATCTGTGAAAGAAAGAGTGACAAATTAGTAAATGCGTTGCGCCAGATGCAAACTACATTTAAGTAAATAAGAGCAGATATATGACTAATTCTCAGAGATTCACAAAGAATACGATCCTGGCCGGTTGTCGCCAAGTGTGACCTTCCCACAAAATATTGTATATGTAATAGTAATATGATTATGATTCTAATTTTAGTATAACCTCAGAACAAAATTGGTTCCCATTTATAACCTCCCTACAGAAATTCATTCACATTTAACCTCCACACAAAATTTGTTTCCCATTTAATGTAAGCTCGAAACAGAAAAATTCCTAAACCTCGTAATAAAAAATAAATTCAGTAACCTGGTAAATTTTGGACGACAGCAGTGCTGCGTCATGGCCCTGTAAGATCATTCTGAATAAAAAAGCAAAAATTCTTACCTCAATAAAGTCGCCAACTATCTGCTCTTACAATAACCTTTTTCCGGCACAGCTCTGTGCAATGCTGGCCGATAGATTTGTCATTTATGAAAGGAAGCAACTGATTTTTCTTTTGCAACAATTGGAATGATCATGGATTGGAGAAATTAGTAAATTCTTTAAATTGAAATGAATGCTTGTTGGAAATTACTCTATATGACAAAGATTATTATTAGGACATTTTTAAAAGATTTACATGGGAGTTCACATAACATTGCTAGATATGCGCGAGGCTGCTTTTTACCTTATACAATAATACTCAGGCTCCGGCATCGCTGCACCGCGACCGGCCCAGCCAACATGATACACTATACCAGACCAGAGCAGACTCCAGACCAGACACATACTAGCAACAACTTACTGCTACAGCTACTCAGTTCCTACTGAGTCAACACTGCTCGCTGGTCAGCGATTCTCTTATACCTTGCATATCGCAGGCAGCGCATGAGCAATCCATCGAAATTACATCTGCTCGGACCTCTTACAATGTTCAAAATGTCCTCCGTTAGCGAGGATACATGCATCCACCCTCCGTCGTATGGAATCCCTGATGCGCTGATGCAGCCCTGGGGAATGGCGTATTGTATCACAGCCGTCCACAATACGAGCACAAAGAGTCTCTACATTTGGTACCGGGATTGCGTAGACAAGAGCTTTCAAATGCCCCCATAAATGAAAGTCAAGAGGGTTGAGATCAGGAGAGCGTGGAGGCCATGGAATTGGTCTGCCTCTACCAATCCATCGGTCACCGAATCTGTTGTTGAGAACCGTACGAACAATTCGACTGAAATGTGCAGGAGCTCCATCGTGCATGAACCACATGTTGTGTAGTACTTGTAAAGGAACATGTTCTAGCAGCACAGGTAGAGTATCCCATATGAAATCAGGATAACGTGCTCCATTGAGCGTAGATGGGCGACGAAACTAAAGTGAGCTCTAACATGGAAATTAAGCGTTTCCGGACACATGTCCACATAATATCTTTTCTTTATTTGTGTGTGAGGAATGATTCCTGAAAGTTTGGCCGTATCTTTTTGTAACACCCTGTATAGGATGATTCAGGTGCCCCTAGCAATGGGTTTTGTGCAACCCACAAAGCCTACAAATACCAATGTGAGATTTTCATATCGCCGGCCGGAGTGGCCGAGCGGTTCTAGGCGCTGCAGTCTGGAACGGCGCGACCGCTGCGGTCGCAGGTTCGAATCCTGCCTCGGGCATGGATGTGTGTGATGTCCCTAGGTTAGTTAGGTTTAAGTAGTTCTAAGTTCTAGGGGACTGATGACCAAAGAAGTGAAACGTCCCCTTTGAAAAATTGTACCTGACTGTGCTTAAACTGACACACAATATTTTGTTAGCGCAACGCAATCTGACTTTCAAAATTCCCTACAAAAGAATGGCCCTGACTAACATTAAACTATACCTTTCACAAATCACTTACCTCACAAAAATCTTCGCTGCTCAAGCTACTGCAATACAGAAAGCGCCACTACTGCCAGCTAAATAAAAGATTCAAACTATGGAAGGCACTAACTACTGATAGGGATAGTTAGCAAATGAAAGATATTAATAGAGAACAAACAATGTATTTACCTTGATATCATCATATATAAATATAGCAGTTCATGACAAATTTCAAAACTCCGCCATCTCTCTCCCCACATCCACCACTGCTGGCGGCTCACCTCCAACTGCGCAACGCTACACGCTGTTCACATCCAGCTGCCGCTGCCCAACACTACAATGGCAGACAACAATGCAAACTAGCCACAGACTGCACACAGCACAGCCAGTGATTTTCATATTGCGCGCTATGTAACGTTGCCAATAAGAAAACATAAACAGCCTATTTACATAGAGAAAACATAAACAGCCTACTTACATAGAGAAAACATAAACAGCCTCCTTACATAGCCCCCATGCTCCCCACAAAAAATTTTACAAATTGTATTGGGCAGTGGCCAATACAGATTTGAAAAAAAAAAATTTCATAATTACAATAACAAAGAAATCAAATGCACACACTTATTGATACAATGTTGGTCAAAAGCTTAAATTTTCTCACAGTCCATAAAGATAGTCCTGATCATTCATCATAATAGTAATTACAGTTTTTTCCACAAAGTATCATTAGTAAAAGAAATTGCACACAGAAGTAGTGGATTTCCATGCAGTCTTGAAGAAGTAGTGTTGTCCTTCCAACGGAAAGACAGTGCTGACTCTTGACATGCAGACAGGTAATGGGCCACAACAGAGCAAACCCACAGCAGAGTCATTCGACGTTTTGAAGAGTATTGGTAGGTAGGTCATCACAGAGAAGACCCACTGTAGTCCTGGTAGAGATTACGGTACTGGTGGGCCAACAGAGGTGCAGACCCACTGCAGTCCTTGTAGAAATAATGGTATTGGTGGGACACCAGAGGTGCAGAGCCAGTGCAGTCCTTGCAGAAATAATGGTATTGGTGGGCCATCAAAGATGCAGACCCACTGTAGTCCTTGTAGAGACGGCCAGCAGCCATCTGTTGTGACTGTGCAGGTGCACAATCACCATTGAAGAGTCTTGCGGATAATATAGCAAGTCCATAACCACCACTTGTGCACTCACAAAGTTTTTGGAATTGTTCTTAGAACCAGCAATGCTGTTATCCAGTCCCTTGCTGAATTATTAACACACGTGCAAACACTATCAGTCCCTACTTCTCACATATTGTCCATATACTATGACCAACAGAAACGTGTGCAGTGAAATGTAACCTTCAAGTTAATAATATGATGAACTGGTGTCAATTACAATTTTATAACATAAGAATACAATTACAAAGGTACAAAATACATCATTAAAGAACATAGCAATATAGATAACAATTGTAGTAACACAGGCTTTACAAAAGAATAGAAATAAACATGCATATCAGTGTTACAAGAATTATGACATAAGTACATACGTAAAGATCAGAATAACTTTTGAAACATCAACTTCACATATGAGCATTAAAACAAAACAGAATAAATAATATCTAACATCTTTACAAAGTAAATAACATATTATTAATGCCAATTATATTCGAGGATAACAGTATTCCTCATCATAGTGAATGTAGCTTAATATTAAAAGAAGAAAAAAATTCTATGAAATTACACAGAGACGGGAAGAAAACAAATACACAAGGGTACACAAACACATAGTGGGATAACACCAATAGGAAAGGACAGGGTTCGTTTTCAGTGTAACATGTGGTACTGCAGTCCAACCCAAAACTTCATATATCTTTCCTCTTATTTCATCCTTTGTTTCCACCAAAAAAAATTCTATCTAAGCATGCTTTCTGTATTAATATGTTCACACATTTCTTACCTCAACATTTATTTCCAAGAAAATCCTACCTAAACCTGTTTTCTGTACTTTTTTTTCGTATAACTTCTCAATGCATTTCTTCCAATTCATCGAAACTCATTCTCTTAGAGGCTACCCCCTCTTAAGATAACTTAAATCTACTGAGCTCAGATGCTAAACTAAGGAACGAGGCAATGCAGCAGCACAAAATAAGTAACACAAACAACAATGACCAAAAAAATGGAAAATTGCAAAGCAAGCTACAGTAAATCTAAATTACCAAGCAATGCAACATTACAACTAATATGAGCCAATGAGCAGCAACAAGAAAAATAAATGAGTAGTAAAATTGGCTTAGCAGAGTAACACAAAGCCAAATTCAGCAACACTACGCCTGGCAAACAGCAGTAACTTATACCTAAACATGACATAGCTCAAGCAGAAAAAATATTACAGTAAAAACAACAATGCAGATAAGGGAAATGTATATTCACATCTTAATATCTATGTAATTAAAGTGGTGCACCACAACAACTGATTGTAAAAAGAAATATTACCATGTACTTGAAAAGAAAATTATGTGTTACTGTTACTAGTTCCTTCTTATTGTGCTTTCCTTTCCAAGTGCTCCTTTTTTTAAAGAATGTGGATCATAAAATAATTACTTAATAGATCTGTTGACAGAAAGTGTTCACATTAGCAAATGCATTTCATTTTATAAAAGCAATGCTGCAACACAGCTGGAAACCAGATATCAAATGAAATAAGCAACTATGAAAAGCAAAGCATAAAAATATCATTCAGTAGTCATGTGACATTTCATAAGTTAGTAGAAATTCTCTCAACTCTCATAGAAAGACGCTTGTCATAATCAGGTGTGCAGATGTAAAAATATTTCTTGTCATTTTATTAGGCATTTCAGTAAATATCATAAATTACGAGCTCCACAGTATGCTTTCAACAAGGAAATGTGAGTAGCACGGACAATGGCCTCCCCCTTTTTTTTTTCTACCTGTGCCGCTGAAAGGCTAATGGCTTTTTTTTTTTTTTTTTTTTTTCGGGCGGCTGTCGCCCACGTGGGTGCCCGCGACGCATTACGTGCAGGTGGTCACTTAACTTTCTTACGGAAATATTTACGACAGCAGTTTCCGCTACAGTGACAGTCTCACATAAAAATATTTCACAGGTCAAGAATTAGCGTTGCAAATCTGTAGAAACAAAATCCTATAAATATAAGTGTCCAAAAAAATTTTCGCCGGCATTGTGATACATTCACGCATTTACACACATTTCATAACTCTTAAAGTACGATTCTTGGTTTCCAACATCCTGTTTCACAAGTCAAGAGTCCCTACCCACTATTCATTACTCCTTACCTTATTACACATATACGTATCCATCGACACTCGTCAATATTTCGTCATTATAAATATGAAGCATAATCAAATAACTCATACAGCCTCAGCCTATTAATCATAAACATACCTCAGCAGCATAATACACATCGTCGTCGTAAAAATAACATCATAACACCTCAGTCAAATCTCAAAATCGTCGTAGCTTCCTCCAATAATTAAAAAAATTCTCTGCTCATGTCAGAAGTGTCATCTGCCTCAAACGTACTTTAAAAATCATGAATCCATACCAAATACATCATTCAAAGCTCTCATAGTATCACAATGGTTCCAAAAAAATATGAAGAGTTCACACAGTACAGACAAAATACAATTTCGTAAGTGTGAAGTTATCCAACAGTATAATTACGTAAACATGTGTCACTGACGTAGTAAAAAACATGTTTATCTCTCAGTTAAATGATCAGATAGCTGTGTAATTTGTGTGTTAGAGAAATATGGTACCGATGTGTAAAGTTGTATAAGCAAATACCATATTAGCTAGGGTTCCTTGTGGTTGCCACACACATGGTACACAAAGTAAGCATGTACTCCCCTGAGGATTAATGTAATTATACCCTCAGGTGTTACAGATTACAGCAATGGAATGAAATGTATCACGGAAAACTTTCTTTGTAATTCAAAAATCTTTAAAAATAAATGTTTTAAGTACAAAATTAATCACTCAAATACGTGTACTGTAGCGCTAAATGTGCGTCTTGTTGCAACATAATCTGTGTGGAAGTGTCGTAGTTATCGTCCTCTGAAAGCTAAGTTCTGCAGAAGTCAATGTAGTTACCTCATAATACACAAAAGTGAAATGCTTTGCGTATAAATGTCTTAGTTATTACGCTTATTACCGTGATGAGGAAAGTACTGTGCTGTAACGTATTGTTGTGCTACGGAAATGGCAGTCTCATTGTAGCTATACCACAAAAGTTACTACTAAAACATGTTTTACTTTCCAGAATAATTCAGAAAAACTGTGCAGATATAAAACAGAAACACCGCAAAAGCAACATTGTAAATTGTCACTCATTAGTAGTGTCGTGATAAAATCGTGTAGCTGTCACATAAACTAACCACTGTGCCATCTGGTATCTCACTGAAAGTACTTTAAGTCCAGAATATATTTTCAAGTAAACCAAAATGTTGCATTAAAATCTCATTAGCAGTACTGGTAAATGTTCTAAGTATGTAAGCCTTATAGTCGTTCCATAATCGTGCAACTAACAAGCAAGAATGTACACACACAATAACACTGTGACGTCTGTTCACTATAACAATGCATTCGTCATGTCTGTTTCAATAAGTTCTCTTGGTTCTTGACTGGATATTTAACTTCAAACATTGTTGCATGTTAACAGATTCTAAGTCTGACAACCATACTAGTAATGTAAAGTGAAAAGTTTTATGGCAATGACAAAGTTAAAAAGCAGATTATCTTTCAATAAACGGTTTTACATGTGAAATGTGGTGTAAACCTTTACTCTTCCTAGTACGCAGAGTTTCAACTTCAACGCAATTATCATGTGGTATACGTCGGATTCTGTAAGGTCCATTGTAAACTAGAAAGAATTTGTGACCCAAGTGTTTCTTCTTATGTGACAATGAATGAGCTTTAATGAGAACTTTCTGACCAATATATAATTTCTTTGCATTTGCTTTACCGTGTAGTTCTCTCCTTTTGTCTGCTGCAGATTTTATATTTTTAAGAGCCAAATCAATTATGTCTTTGTGTCGAAGTTTACGTGTATTCAGGAAAGGTACAAGCTCTCTGATTCTGTTCGGTGGTTCTTCATTCTTCAGTACAAGAGTAGGTTGTAAAGCAGTGGAATCATGAGGCATTTCATTCAGCACATTTTGAAATAATTGTAGATATCTGTCCCAATGCTGATGCTTTCTGTGACAATAAAGTCTGCAAAGCTTATTGAATTCTTTCATAATCCGTTCAGACGGGTTGCAATGTGGTGAGTACAATGAAATAAAAACAGGTTTGGTTTTATGATTCCGAAGCGTGCGTGACCAAACAGCAGATCTAAATTGCGGTCCGTTATCTGAAATGACTTTAGCAACGTGGCCAACTTCACGTAAGAAATTTTTAACAAAGGCGTTGGATACAGATCGTCCAGTGGCTTTACGTAACGGAGTGAAAGAAACAAATTTTGAAGTAAGTTCAACAGCGACTAGAACGTACGAAAATCCATGGGATGTTCTGACAAGCGGTCCCAAGAGATCAACAGCAGCAAATTCTTTTAATTTAGAAGGAATAATAGGAAACAACGGAGCACGATGTGAGACAGCAGATGGTTTCGCCTTTTGACAAAGTTTACAAATAGACAAGACTCTTCGAATTCTTTTTTCCATATTGTTAAAATAACAAGTCGTTCGAAGAATATGATAACATTTTCGTGGACCAAAATGTGCGTAGCTGAAATGAATGTACCAAATGAGCTTATTAACAAAATCGTCAGGAATGCAAAGTACCCAGAGCTTGTCATCAACAGTGCAGCGTTTGAACAGTATGTTGTTTCTAACCAGGTAATAATGCCGAATCTGTGTGTGTGTCTTTTCATGCCATTTGCTCTTGATGTCTTTCCAAATCGGATCTTTATCTTGTTCATGAGCAATGTCCTTTAAATATGTGGTGATGAAGTTTTCAAAGGCGACTTTCTGAATGTAAAGAATACTGAAATTTTTCTCGAGGTTGCCTTCTGTGGTACTTTTCTCAAGCCCAGCCGGTGCGCGTGACAGTGCGTCCGCAACGATGTTCTCCTTGCCGGGAATGTAGACTATTGTGAAGCGGAATTCTTGCAGAAACAATGCCCAACGTTTTAACCTGTCATGATTTAATTTTGAAGACATAAGAAATTGTAATGCACGATGATCACTGTATACTTTTACGTGCTTACCAGAAAGAAAGAAACGGAATTTGTTAAATGCCCAAACGATAGCTAAAGCTTCTAATTCAGTAACGGCATAATTTTTTTCAGATTTTGTTAGCACTCGGCTAGCAAAAGCAATGGTTTTCTGAATGGTAGTGTCATTTTCTATGGCTTCTTGAAATAAATGGGCACCAAGACCGACTTTAGAAGAATCCGTGCTAAGGCAGAAATCTTGTGACAGATCTGGAGGAACTAAGATTGGCGCGTGAAGTAACGCTTCTTTCAAAGAATTGAATTCCAATTGTGCTTGTTCGTCCCAGTTCCAAATAGTATTTTTTCCAGTGAGAGAACAAAGTTTTGGTGTAACAAGAATTTGCATATTCAGAAAACGACGGTAAAAATTTACGAGACCTAGAAAACTGCGGACTTGTCTTTTTGTGGATGGAACTGGAATGGCTCTGATTACTTCTAACTTTTCAGGATCCGGCTGAATGCCTTCAGAAGAAATAATATGTCCCAAAAACTTCACCTTTGTCCTACCGAATTCAGACTTTTCCAAGTTAACTGTAATTCCAGATTCTGCAAAAATACGTAACAAACTGTTGAGGATGCGATTATGAAGCTTCTGCTATTAGAATATCGTCCACATATAAGGTGATGTGACGTTTTAAGAACTCAGGTAATATGGAATTTAGCCCGCGAATGAATGCTGCTGAAGAAATGTTCAAACCAAAGGGAAGTTTCCGAAACTGATAACAAACGCCGAAACAAAGGAAAGCTGTGTATTTTCTACATTCTGGATGAAGTTCGATCTGATAAAAGCTGGATCTGAGATCAATGGAAGACAACACTTTTACACCATTAAAATTTTGAAGAAGTTCTTCCAACGTTTGCGGCCTGTCTGTTTCAGGAATAATGATCGTATTGATTTGTCTCGAATCTAAGACAAGCCTGATCGATCCATTTTTCTTCTCAACAACATGTAATGAATTGTTGTATGAGCTTACTGCAGGCTCAATAATGCCCTCGTCAAGCATAGATTGTATTTCTGTTCTAACACGGTCCCTATAATGTGCTGGAATTACATATGGTCTAACACAAAATTTAGTATGCTGATGAACACGAAATTGGTATTGAAATCCCTTGATTGTTCCTGTTTTATGAGTAAAAACTGTGGAATGTTCTTGTAAAATCTCAAAAAGGTCCTGCCTATTAGTGTCATTACAATTCTCAATTGTTTGAATTTTATTCTGAATTAAATCATTAATTTCAAATATGCCGTCGATATCATCCCTGTCAGTTCTTGCAGAGTGATTGTTAGTGTCTAGTTCCGTAGAAAATTCCGAACTGTTGTCCAACAGAAGGTAAAGCCGATTGATTTCTTCGTCATGGTTTGAGAGCCAATCTTCAAATTTCAAAGCTATTGACTTACCTTCCTTCTCTAAACTTATTTCAGCATCGTGAAAGTTTAAGATTGCTTTGAATTCATTCAAAAAGTCTACTCCCAATATAATTTCCGTCGACAATAATGGAACAATAAGAAAGTTCGTAGAGAAGCTGTGGCTTTGACAAAAGAATTCTCAGTTGGTTTGTTGGCATACATCTACACTTTTTCCAAAGATTGCACCTTGTAATTTAATCTTACGTAACAGAAGTGTGGGGCAATCGTTCGATTTGTTGCATTTGCTAAAGGCTGTTTCACTAATTACTGAGATGGGACTGCCAGAGTCAAGTACTGCCGTAAATTTTACGTCATTTACAGTAATGTGAATCACAGGATATGCAATGTTGTTAAGTTTTACGTCGTGTTCCTGGAGTAAGATGTCCCTAATGTCTTCCATTTTTACGTAATTACTAGCTACGGCAGCTGCGTCATCAGTTTCATAAGTACGTTTTGTTGCTGCCAGCGGTGTGAGTCACTGCCTATTGTCTCTTTGTTGGCGCGCGTCGTTATTGGGATTTGGAGACCTAACTTCTACAAATTCACCGTGACGAGAGGGCCCTGCTCTGTTTGAATCCCGCCAGTTCTGATGCAATTCAGGTCTGTCGTTACGATCATATCGTCTGTCGTCATGTCGGTAGATTCCATAGTTTCTTTCTTGTCGGTCACATGGTGGAGAGTTTCTCCCTGAATCGTAACTGTGCGCTGGTCCATTGCGTCTAAAGTTATTCTGTCTCCCTTGATAGTATTTATTTTGGTTCCCATATTGTCTGTTTCTCTTATTGTCTCTGTGATAGTCATTACCACGGAGAGGTGATCTTTCCCTGTAGTTATTACTACTCTGCCAACGGTTCTCATACGGGTGGTGTCTGTTTTGGACACGATTTGTGTTGTGAGAATAGCCTTGTCGTGTCAAGTTATTACTTCTTTCATCGCGGAATTGCGACGGATGTGACCTGTAATTGTTGTGTTCCTGGTTTCGCGTTCCGCAATTGTCAGTGTCAATTTCTAATTCTTGTAAGAGTCCCTGAAATGCTTCAATGTCGTCTTTGCAACGTCCAGCCAAAATAATATGTCGTAAATGTTCAGGCAGTTTGATTAAGCAAATGCGGATGAGTTCTGAGGGGCTGTATGGGTTTGAAAGATACTGATTCTTATGCAACATGTCTTCAAAATATTTCATAAGACTGGAAAATTCAGATTGTTCGAAACGTTTCATCATTATGATGCTATGTTTTACTCGGTCTTGTGTGGCTTGAGACCAATATGCTGAGAGGAAGGCATGGTAAAACTCTCCTTCACTGTGGCAATCGTGAATTACCGATCGCATTCTTTCAGCTGGTTCATTCTCCAAGTAGCCACACATAAATTCTAATCTGTGTTCTAACGACCAGTTGGGAGGAAAACAATGCGAGAATTGATGGAGCCATGCTTGTGGATGAATGTCGTTGCCAGAATTCTTAAATGTTTTGAATTTACGTGTAGTAATGAACAGCTTATAGTCAAAATCATCATGTCGGCGAGTCGCATATCGGTCATTGTTAGGTCGTGTCGGCCGTTCCATCTCAAAATTCGGTGCACATTGCCAATTTCTTTCATAACTTCCGAAATGCCCTGTGTTATTATTTTGTGGCTGTTCCGTATTTCTGTGTCCCTCTTCCCGTATTGGGGCGCGAGTATCCTCTGAAATACGTAATTCTTGTATTACCTGTGTCAGCTGATCTTGTACTTCCCGGATTTCTCTTTTGTACTGTGTATTGATTTGATTTTGATTCTGTTTGAATTTTCTAATTTGTTCATACTCTTCTGTGTCAGTGAAGGCTACAGGTCTTGTGTCATTCAGATCATCATCTACCTTTGTAGATAAGTTAGTGACCTGATCCGAAAGTTCGGCTACTTTCTCCGATAGTGAACACATTTCCTCAGTGTGTTTTTCTGAACCAAGTTTCAGAGTGTCCATTTGTGTTGAAATCGTATCTACTGTGTCCTTTAAGTTTTCTTGACTTTTTGCAAGTTGCGTAACCGAATCGGTAGATGCAACTGCGTCAATTTTAGCTTGCAAGGTGTTGTGATTTTCATGAACAATAGTTTGCAGTTCTTTTATGGCTGCTTCGTGAGTCTGTAATGCATTTTCATGACGCGAAAAAATAGGTTGGAAATGCTCACAAATTTGAGTTTTTACGTCATTACAGACTTTTTGACATTTCGATTCAATGTTATGTAACTCAGTAGTTAAATCTTCACGCATTTGTTCAAGAGTTTGTTCCAATGAGTCTAACTTTTGAAGCTGTTGCTGTGTTTGTCTCTGATTTTGTTCCAGTGTGTCTAACTTTTTAAGATTTTGTTCCACTGTGTCTAACTTTTGAAGCTTTTGCTGTGTTTGTCCCATTTGTTGTATTAATTGTAATAACAATGCATTGGTGTCTGAAACATGTTCCTCAGTGCTTTTCGGCAGTGAATTTGCACCGGCAACATTCACATTTTGACAAGCAGAAAATGTGTCTTGACTTATTTGAGAAAACGGTGATGACCCAAAACCTGAATCTACAGTATTTGCGAAATTGTGTCCTGTTATTTCGGATTCCTGAGGCGATCTGTTGCCGACCGATCGATCGATAATGCTTCCCTGTTCACTACCTGTTTCACTGTCTACACCATTGTTTGCAGTCCGCTCCATTTCCCTATGCACAATTACCAAATTACTACTTTGAACATCAGTTAATTCATTACGCGGTGGCGCTAACACACTGCTTTCATTTTCACTGTCATTTCTCAGTTTACTTTGGAGCCTAGTATTACGTTTTTCACACGCCATTATTGTCACAGTATTTCACACGACAACACAGAAAAACACAATTTGAAGATCAAAAATAAGAGAACACATTAACATAGCACTGAAAATAATATCTAGTTAATTGCAGCTGCGAAATACTTGGTGCAAATCTACATGCATGCCACACCTGTTCTACTGTACAACAATGAAAAACTACAACTACAAAGGAAATTCTCTCTATAATTACGCGCTAGCAATAAACAATAGCTACACTAATTACACAAACTACAAGAAAAAAATCAGAAGATTCCAGTGAGGTATCCTCGGCTAAGGGTCGACATATGAAACGTCCCCTTTGAAAAATTGTACCTGACTGTGCTTAAACTGACACACAATATTTTGTTAGTGCAACGCAATCTGACTTTCAAAATTCCCTACAAAAGAATGGCCCTGACTAACATTAAACTATACCTTTCACAAATCACTTACCTCACAAAAATCTTCGCTGCTCAAGCTACTGCAATACAGCGAGCGCCACTACTGCCAGCTAAATAAAAGATTCAAACTATGGAAGGCACTAACTACTGATAGGGATAGTTAGCAAATGAAAGATATTAATAGAGAACAAACAATGTATTTACCTTGATATCATCATATATAAATACAGCAGTTCATGACAAATTTCAAAACTCCGCCATCTCTCTCCCCACATCCACCACTGCTGGCGGCTCACCTCCAACTGCGCAACGCTACGCGCTGTTCACATCCAGCTGCCGCTGCCCAACACTACAATGGCAGACAACAATGCAAACTAGCCACAGACTGCACACAGCACAGCCAGTGATTTTCATATTGAGCGCTACGTAACGTTGCCAATAAGAAAACATAAACAGCCTACTTACATAGAGAAAACATAAACAGCCTACTTACATAGAGAAAACATAAACAGCCTACTTACAGAAGTTATGTCCAATAGTGCTCAGAGCCATTTGAACCATTTTCATATTATTTCACTTGCTGCATGTAAATTAATAGTCCTACTAAACAAAAAAAAAAAAAAAAAAGAACAGGGCATTTTTGTAGGAAATTTAATGTAGTTAAATTTTGTACTGAGATACGCAGTTTTCGAGTTATTCAAGAAAAAAAACTTAAAATGACCTTCACATGCACCTCCACTCCCACACTCAGTATGTTGTTCATGGCACGCCCTCTTACCATTACGAAAATTTGTGACTGCATGAATTATTTACCGCATTTGACTTTTTTTGGTCTTCATTCAATAGCCTTGTTACGATACTAGCTCAGTCGAGAACATACAAATTGTAAAATTGATATTTGTGTAAATTTTATCTAATAATTTATTGAATTTTAGCAGCCTAGAATAAATAATTACATCGTCGTATTCGTCAGACTTTCTGACTACGGAACTACTGTGCTCATAAGGATTAAGTTTGGATTGTATTGTCAACGCAATTAGTTTTAGCGTAACGTTTACAAAAGTCGTTTTTCTTTCATTACTCCCATTGGTTTGTCTGACTGAACTAGTTACGCTGGCTCAAAACATAGATAACACCATCTGAAATTATTAAACTGAATAATATGTTGGTGCAACTGAAAATAAGTGGCGAGCCTGTGATTCTGTTTGCCTTAACAAGCCAGAGCAGCAACCCAGTACCCCTTGTCGATGTGTAGCGCTGTATCATGTGACAGTTGTGGTTCAAGTGTCTGCCCAGCAACGATGTGTGGCGCCTGCAATTTGCTATTACAGGCACAAAATATGCAAAGTCGCGGCTGGCAATCAGATAGATGGATCACAGTTACTCTCGAAAGTGGAGCCCTGAAATCTCTGCAGATTCCAGCATGTGACACTCCCATTCACCGGTCATACCATGATCCAATTTGACTAACTTATACGGCTGAGCACACAAGGAGACCAAACGTCGAGGCGCAGACCTGTCACGAATAAGACCTTACTCGGCACAAGTTGTCTGAGAGGACTGAAATTTAAACTATTGGTAGACGTAAGTCCTAACCATTGGCTCCCCAGTCAAGACTAGTGCTGGTGCGAAGTCACGCTCAAGACGAGCATCCCAAGTGCAACCTACTCATAACAAATGTGAAGACCGGAATCCTGTCCAGAACGGAGTCTGAATCAGAAGACCATTTCAGACTGGAGTTTGAATCAGAAGACCATGTTTCTCCTCTCCTCACTTTACATCATATCTTGATATTTGATAAACTCCACAAAAGCACTTCCGCCATCGCCCCCACCAGTGTTTTGTGCCGATCGCAAGACTCCACGAGCTCCGAGGTGGTGGTGTTGTTAGTGAAGTCTTGCATAACAATGAGAGGTCGGGGAGGCCGCGTTCGTCAGTGTCTGACGGCATTTCTCGTGTAGATGCAACGGTGAAAGCATATCGTCGTGTGCACATCACGGCTGCTTCTGGGGACCTTGGTGTATCGTGTGGAAGTGCAGCAATTCACAACTAACGATGAAGCCAAGACATGTCCAACAATGGTTCCATCGTCAGCCAGACGAATTCTACGGCAGGGGCACCTCACATTTAGTGCAGTGTTGGGACAATGTGTTCATGTCTTGGAAGTTTGGTGGCCAGTGGAAGTGTTTAAACTCCGAAGAGTGTTCCTGGAGCCACTCTCTAGCAATCCTGGACGTGTGGAGTGTGGCATTGTCCTGCTGCAATTGCCCCTGACCGTCGGAATGCACAATGGACATGAATGGATGCAGATGATCGGACAAGATGGTTACGTACGTGTCACCTGTCAGAGTCGTATCTAGACGTATCAGGTGTCCCATATCACTCCAACTTCACACGCCCCACACCATCACAGAATCTCTACGAACTTGAACAGTCCCCTGCTGGTCCATGGTCCATGGATTCATGAGGTTGTCTCCATACGCGCACACGGCCAGCCGCTCGATACAATTTGAAACGAGATTCGTCAGATCAGGAAACATGTTTCCAGCCATCAATAGTCGAATGCCGGTAAAACTTTGTGTCGTGCAGTCATCAAGCGTACACGAGTGGGCCTTTGGCACCGAAAGCTGATATCGATGATGTTTCGTTGAATGATTCACACCTGATACTTGTTGATGACCCAGCACTAAAATTTGCAGCAGTTTGAGAAAGGGTTGCATCTCTGTCACGTTGAACGATTCTCTTCAGTCGTCGTTGGTCCAGTCCTTGCAGGATCTTATGCTTTACCGGAATCCTGATATTCACGGTACACTTGTGAAATGGTCGTACGGGAAAATCTCCACTTCTTCGCTACCCCGGAGATGCTGTGTCCCATCGCTCGTGCGCCGACTGTAACACCACTTTCAGACTCGCTTAAATCTTGATAACCTGCCACTGTAGCCGCAGTAACCGATCTAACAACTGCGCCGGATATTTGTTGTCTTAATTTGAACAGTTCTCGGTTATCCGACCGGGTAGCGTCGTAATTTCTCCACAATATTTCGGCAGACGTACACGCTGCCATCTTCAGGTGGTTCCTGACGAATGCTGGGCTGTTCCTGTCGGCGCCCTATATATACTAGACGTTACTCCCTCCACCGTTCTTTTCCTGGTGTCTTTGGTGCGGCCGGCGCGGCGGCTATTGGAGGTGGTGGGGGAAGCGGCGCCTGGGTCCGAACTGGGGTCTGCAGTCTACCTGCTTCCGCCGTCGGGGGCGGTCCTCAATCTCTGGGACCGCATCTTTCTCTCCAGGCTGAGTGCAGGGTTCCAAGGCTGACTAAGTTGAAGGCCGCTGTCTTTATTAATTAGATCGACCTGTAGTCGGATTTCGATGGCCTCTTTAGTAACGCAGTCCCAGAAGTAGGAGGATTGACAGAGTATTTTTGTTTTTTCATAGTCCATAGTATTGCCAGTCTTTATACAATAGCCAGCCACGGCTGATTTAGTGGCCGGGCGTAATTCAGTATGGCACTTGTGTTCGCGGCACCTCTCTTCTACAGTGCGGACTGTCTCCCCAATGTATGATTTTCCGCACTGACAGGGAATTTGATAAACGCCTGGTTTTCGAAGGCCTAGGTCATCTTTCACTGAACCCAGTAGAGGCAAGGTTTTTTTGCAGGGGGTCTGAATACACATTTCACATTGTGTTTCCTCAGGATTCTACCGATTTTTCTTGAGGTGTTTCCGACAAACGGAATGCACGCCAACGACTTGTGTTCTTCTGTTTCTTCTTCTTGTTCTCTTGGCGCAGTCTGTCTGAGTGCGTGTCTTATTTGGTTCTGGTTGTACCCATTTTTTCCGAAATGTTATCTCTAAGTGCTGCAGTTCTGCTGGAAGGCTCTCCTGATCGCAGATCGATCGTGCCTTGTGAACAAGTGTGCGCAAAACGCCTTCACGCTGGGAGCTGTGGTGGCAACTGAAGGCATTTAGGTACAAATCGGTGTGTGTAGGTTTTCTGTATACACTGTGTCCCAGCTTACCGCCAGGTTTCCGTTTCACTAGGCCATCAAGAAACGATAGGGCACCATCCTGCTCCACCTCCATCGTGAACTGTATGTTGGGATGCAGCGAGTTGAGGTGTTCGAGAAATTTATTTAAGCTGTCCCGCCCATATGGACAAACAACGAACGTGTCATCCACGTAGCGGAAGAAACAAGTTGGTTTTGTTTGGCTTGTTCTAGTGCCTTCTCCTCGAAATTCTCCATAAAAAAGTTGGCTACAACCGGTGAAAGCGGGCATCCCATGGTGACCCCATCTGCCTGTTCATAATAATTTCCATCGAACAGGAAGTATGTTGAGGTGAGCACGAACTCTAAGAGCCTTGTTAGGTTGTTGTCGAATTTCTTGCTTATCAGATCGACGGAGTCTTTCAGTGGTACCCTAGTGAAGAGGGACACTACGTCGAAGCTCACTAACAAGTCGCTATCCTGGAGCCGAAGTTCTTGTGTACGTTGCACAAAGTGGATGGAATTGCGGATTTGGTGCTCGCATTTTCCCACAAATGGACTAAGGAGACCCGTCAGGTGTTGGGCCAGTTCATAGGTTGCTGCTCCTATGTTGCTGACTATTGGACGCATAGGTGTCCCATCCTTGTGGACCTGTGGTAGCCCATACAGTCGTGGCGGTGCAGCCGCTCGTGGTCGAAGTTTCTTGACAGTTTTTCCATCAAAGGTACTGCGAAGAAGTACAACGGTTCTTCTTTGAAGGTGAATTGTCGAGTCTCCCTCTATCCTTCTGTACGCTGCGTCATCGAGAAGTTCGTACATTTTTCTCTTATATTCCGAGAGCAGGAGCAGTACTTTAGCATTGCATTTGTCAGCAGGCAAGACCACCAACTCAGGATCGCTGCGCAACTCGCGGATGGCCGCTCTCTCCTCCTTCGAGATGTTCTGTTCCAGTGGTGCGGCCCTGGTGAGCGCACGGTACGTTTCACGACGTATTTCTTCTGCTTCATTGGCTGGCAGAGTGTAGGTGGCCTGCTCCACACTGCTTATAATGTCCACAATCGGTAGAGATGTCGGGGTCGGGGCGAAGTTGAGTCCTTTCTCGAGCACCGACATTGCTGTGTCATTGATCGTTCTTCCTGTAAGGTTGATGACAGATTGCTTAGGTGGTTCTTGCGTAGTCTTCTGTCGTGCTACAAGGAACCACCTGAAGATGGCAGCGTGTACGTCTGCTGAAATATTGTGGAGAAATTACGACGCTACCCGATCAGATAGCAGAGAACTGTTGAAATTGGAAATATGCCGGGAAAACTTCAGATCAAATTTGTTGTCTTATTATAGGCGTTGCTGGCCACAGCGCCGTATTCTGCCTGTTTATGCATCTCTGTATTTTAATAAGCATGAAACAAGGCCCCGGGAGTAGACAACATTCCATTAGAACTACTGACGGCCTTGGGAGAGCCAGTCCTGACGAAACTCTACCATCTGGTGAGCAAGATGTATGAGACAGGCGAAATACCCTCAGACTTCAAGAAGAATATAATAATTTCAATCCCAAAGAAAGATGGTGTTGACAGATGTGAAAATTACCGAACAATCAGTTTAATAAGCCACAGCTGCAAAATACTAACTCGGATTCTTTACAGACGAATGGAAAAACTAGTAGAAGCCGACCTCGGGGAAGATCAGTTTGGATTCCGTAGAAATATTGGAACACGTGAGGCAATACTGACCCTAAGACGTATCTTAGAAGCTAGCTTAAGGAAAGGCAAACCTACGTTTCTAGCATTTGTAGACTTAGAGAAAGCGCTTGACAATGTTGACTGGAATACTCTCTTTCAAATTCTGAAGGTGGCAGGGGTAAAATACAGGGAGCGAAAGCCTATTTACAATTTGTACAGAAACCAGATGGCAGTTATAAGAGTCGAGGGACATGAAAGGGAAGCAGTGGTTTGGAAGGGAGTGAGACAGAGTTGTAGCGTATCCCTGATGTTATTCAATCTTTATATTGAGCAAGCAGTGAAGGAAACAAAAGAAAAATTCGGATTACGTATTAAAATCCACGGAGAAGAAATAGAAACTTTGAGGTTTGCCGATGACATTGTAATTCTGTCAGAGACAGCAAAGGACTTGGAAGAGCAATTGAACGGAATGGACAGTGTCTTGAAGGGAAGATATAAGATGAACATCAACAAAAGCAAAACGAGGATAACGGAATGTAGTCGAATTATGTCGGGTGATGCTGAGGGAATTAGATTAGGAAATGAGACACTTAAAGTAGTAAAGGAGTTTTACTATTTGGGGAGCAAAATAACTGATGATGGTCGAAGCAGAGAGGATATAAAATGTAGACTGGCAATGGCAAGGAAAGCGTTTCTGAAGACGAGAAATTTGTTAACATCGAATATAGATTTAAGTGTCAGGAAGTCATTTCTGAAAGTATTCGTGTGGAGTGTAGCCATGTATGGAAGTGAAACATGGACGATAAATAGTTTGGAAAAGAAGAGAAGAGAAGCTTTTGAAATGTGGTGCTACAGAAGAATGCTGAAGATTAGATGGGTAGATCACATAACTAATGAGGCGGTATCGAATAGGATTGGGGAGAAGAGAAGTTTGTGGCACATCTTGACTAGAAGAAGGGATCGGTTTGTTGACATGTTCTGAGGCATCAAGGGATCACCAATTTAGTATTGGACGGCAGCGTGGAGAGAAAAAATCGTAGAGGGAGACCAAGAGATGAATACACTAAGCAGATTCAGAAGGATGTAGGCTGCAGTAGGTACTGGGAGATGAAGAAGCTTGCAAAGGATAGAGCAACATGGAGAGCTGCATCAAACCAGTCTCAGGACTGAAGACCACAACAGCAACAACATTCCTGCCTGTTTGTTCTCTATCTGTTCGATGCGCTTCACGTTCTCACTTATCTTTTCTTGCGTTTCCTGGACGATCCTCCTTTCTCGTTTATCTCAAGAAACTTTTTTGTTTCGGACGTTTCGGTTTGGACTTGTTCTTTAAATAACAAAGCGTCCTTGAGTGCATCGTGGTCTACTAATCTTGCCGCCCTCGCATCGTCCGGCCTCGTCCGATACCTCTCGCGTCTCTGTTAATGTTATGTTGACGCTTTATTATTCTTGTTTAACACTCGGGATTTCCTTCTTAACGTACTCTATACTTTCAACAAGCTATGATAATGATGGAAGCTGAAGAAATGGAAATTCAAATGTCTCGAGAAAAATTTAATAATAAGATTTCAACAAACTGTTCAGCTACCATCCGTATGTCCTTCATCTCCTTAGTGACTAATTCCTTCATCTCCTTTGAGGTTATCTTCTCTCTCCTCTTCCTCTTCTTCTCCGCTTCCTGCATCAGTTGCATGTGGACCCAAATTGAGATCCTCCGCTAATACTTCGAGGACTAGACGAAAGCGATTCTGTCGCTCTGTAACGTTTTGTCCGTGAGTCTGCTAAGTCACTCTCCCTAACAGTCCGTCTTGCCACGGCTGCAGATTCTACACGGTGCTGTGCTGTTGCCCTTGTCCGTCGGATTGCGCAATGGACATGAATGGATGCAGATGATCAGACAAGATGGTTGGTTACGTACGTGTCACCTGTCAGAGTCGTATCTAGACGTATCAGGGGTGTCATATCACTCCAACTCCACACGTCCCACACCATTCCAGAACCTCCACGAACTTGAACATTTCCCTGCTGGTATGCAGGGTCCATGGATTCATGAGGTTGTCTCGTACACGTTCATCCGCTCGATACAATCTGAAACGAGACTCGTTCAACCAGGAAACATGTTTCCAGTCATCAAAAGTCCAATGTCGGTAAAACTTTGTGTCGTGCAGTCATCAAGCGTACACGAGTGGGCCTTCGACTCCGAAAGCCGATATCGATGATGGTTCGTACGTTGACACTTGTTGATGATCGAGCACTGAAATTTACAGCAATTTGCGAAAGGGCTGCATCTCTGTCACGTTGAACGATTCTCTTCAGTCGTCGGTCCCGTTCTTGCAGGATCTTATGCTTTAACGGATTCCTGATATCCACGGTACACTTGGGAAATGGTCGTACGGGGAAGTCTCCACCTCTTCGCTACCCTGGAGATGCTGTGTCCCATCGCTCGTGCGCCGACTGTAACACCACGTTCAAACTCGCTTAAATCTTGATAACCTCCCACTGTAGCCGCAGTAACCGATCCAACAAATGCGCCGGATATTTGTTGTCTTATTATAGGCGTTGCCGCCTGCAGAGCCGTATTCTATCTGTTTACGGGTCTCTGTATTTGAATAAGCATGCCTATACCAGTATCTTTGGCGCTTTAGTGTACGTGAATATCGATATCATATGACTTTCGTCACCTCAGAGTAAAGGAGGCTGTGTTTCATACTAGTCAGCACTGCGAGGAAAACACATTTGACCGCAGTAACACAACTGGTGGAATCCCCGGTAGGGTGGGAAATATTGGATATTTGCGAGCAGCGGCGGTAATCTGCTAGCGCTGCGGAGACAAGAGACGCGGCCGGCGGTAACGAGTGGGCGCCACAGCGGGGCGCGCGGGGTGGGGGTAACCGGCTTACGGCCCGGTAGGCGCGGGCGCAGCCGCGAGGCGAGTTGTTCTTGCGGCGCGGGCAGAAGCCCCAATCACATTAGCCGCCGCTGGCGCCGCACAGCGGCGGCCAGCCCGCGCGGAAATCTCGCTCGCTAACTTCGTTTCTGCGCCACTCGCTCGGCGGCTCCCATTTTTCGGCGCCACCCCAGCCGCCCCCATCAGCCGGCGGGAGTGCGCGCTCTCTTCTCCTCTCCTCCGCCCACGCTGGCCCGCACCTCGCGACCGCAGAGCAAGAAGGAAGAAGGAAGGGGCGGCCGCTGATGGGAAATTGACAGAAAATGAGGTAGATTGAGTTTGGTCGTTAGAGGAATTATGTCGCGGCGCGGTCCGGGCAGGGCCTTGCGGTGGGGCTGCGCCAGCTGCTTCCGCTGCAGCCCGCTGGGACGGCCGCTGTCTGCAGGCACACCTGCCGCCCGCCCTCAGTCCGAGGACGCGCCGCGCCTGCGATACCGCCACCATCCAATGCTCGTATCCGTAGAGGTTGCTCTGGAGTTGGACGGGGACCGCTGAAAATAAGATAGTGCGTTTCAAAATCCGGCAAAAGTTAAAAAAATTATTGTAGCCGAATGAGTAGTATTACAAAGTAACAATACACATAATTTGAAAGAGTAAATTTATACGTGTTTTTCTTTTTCTTTTCTTCATGGCAGGTGTGACGCATAGTTCCACGTTTGTTCGCTAGGTGGTACCATAATCGAGATGGCGCTTTCTGAAGCTGAGAAGGCTTTCTGGATGTTAGACTCTCAAAAAACAAAAAAAACAAAAACAAAAAAAAACATGCAACGGATCACGGATGAGATTTTCACTCTGCAGCGGAGTGTGCGCTGACATGAAACTTCCTGGAAGATTAAAACTGTGTGCCGGACCGAGACTCGAACTTGGGAGCTTTGCCTTTTGCGAGCAAGGGCTCTGCCACTTTCTTTTTTTTTCATTTTGTTCGTTATTGATCGTTGTGTTTGGTCGTTGCGGACGTCGCAAGTTCGGTGGTTGATCCTTCCACTCAGTTTTTTATTACAGAGGCCAACCGGATCTCTGACCGAACACGCTGGGCTACCGTGCCGGCACCACTGAGCTCACCGAGCACGACTCACGCTCCGTCCTCACAACTTTACTTCTGCCAGTACCTCGTCTCCTACCTTCCAAACTTTACAGAAGCTCTCCTGCGAACCTTGCAGAACTAGCACTCCCGACAGGAAGGATAGTTCTGCAAGGTTCGCAGGAGAGCTTCTGTAAAGTTTGGAAGGTGGGAGACGAGGTACTGGCAGAAGTAAAGTTGTGAGGACAGAGCGTGAGTCGAGCTTGGGTAGCTCAGTGGTAGAGCACTTGCCTGCGAAAGGCAAAGGTCCTGAGTTCGGGTCTCGGTCCGGCCCACTGTTTTAATCTGCCAGAAATTTTCATGCAACAGATGTGCAACGAAAATTTAGGGTGAAGCTGCTAGCTTTCAATTTAAACAATTTACAAAATGAGGTGATGGTGTGGTGGGCCTCGACTACGTACCCACAGAATCAGAGTTGATATATTAAAACGCTTTGGCTTGTTTCGTTGTCTAGGGCTGGGATACATAGTTGCCGCATTAAAAGCCAAATACTGATGAGTCTACAGTATACAATATGAATATACACATGAATCGAATGGTCGAAGGTTCCTATCACTCGGAAATTGCGAATTTTGGGCGTAACATAGACATTTATACATGAAATATTGCAATTAAATAAATTCTGTAGGTACTATTTTAACGACTTTAAATGATGATTACGATAGCAGAAGTAACTTTAAGAATGCCCATTATTACTGTACAACACTTATTTGTGTCGATGGTCTCATAGTGCTTAGAGCCATAGATGAATAAATATATTTATAAGCATGCTGCTACCGTTTTTTCGTGTAACTGTGGAGTACTTATGGCCTGACGCGATCGTTAGTAATCGGCCTCTTTGACCTCCAATAACTCATGTACTGTGCCTGTAATGTACGTGCCTGCAATTTATGCCAATTTAGGTTTACACTAATAGCTTTCTCAAGACACGTCGATCGACGAAATCGGATGAACCGTTTAGATTTTGCAAATTCGTTGCTGGGTGTTCTGTTAACTGGGGACCTAGAAACGATGGAGAGGCTCAGTCCCCACCACAGCCGCAGTGGTCCGCAACCCCATGACTACTATCGCACTCCACTTCACCCCTCCGCTGCCCCAAACCGAACCCAGGGTTATCGTGCAGTTCGGCCTCCGGTGGACCCCCCCCCCCCCCCCCCCCCAGGAAACGTCTCAGACCAGACGAGTGTAACCCCAGTGTTTGTGTGGTAGTGTAATGGTGGTGTACACGTATGTGGAGAACTTGTTTGCGCAGCAAGCGCCGACATAGTGGAGCTGAGACAGAATAAGCCTGCATTCGCTGAGGTAGATGGAAAACCGCCTAAAAACCATCCACAGGCGATCCGGCTCACCGGACCTCAGCCAAATCCGCCGGGCGGATTCATGTCGGGGACCGGCACTCCTTCCCGCCTGGAAAGCAGTGTGTTAAACCGCACGGCCAACCGGGCAGGCTTGCTGGGTGTTACTTGTATAATTTATCATTAGATACTAAACTTTAAACTAATAAAGATATTGGAAATTTGATTACACCATCAGAAACGTCGTGCAAATAATGGTATTGTACATGTTTCTTTTTGAGGTATCATAATTCATCTGACTACTATTAATTTCTATACGAACTTTGAAATTTCTGCCATTAAGATTTCACAAAGTCCGCCATCTTTGGCACTCCTGCCATGTCTCCTTCATCGACACAGCGTCATCATGGAATTCCCAGCCACACTGTTGACCTGGACCGCAGCTAACGTTCGGCACCATGCAGCCCAGCCACCGACGAGCCGCGGCCCGCCGAGAAGCCCAAGCGTGGCCACACCAACTCCGAAGTTAGAATATTTTAAGGGCGCCTCAACTCGCCCATTACCTCACAAAGTACAGGAAAGCAACACTAACCAGAAAGGCAATCTACAGTTGACATGTAAAGTTCGTTGAAACTCGGTGTTTGTGTGACGAGAAGACAAGTGGTCAGCCAGGTGTGATTGCAAGTGACATTCAACGAGTGATAGAATCTTTCACAAGCAGTCCGTCAAAATATTTATGCAGAGCTTCACGTGTGTTGCAAATGTCAACAACGATTGTGTGAGCTAATCTGCATAAAAAGTTAAACATCAGAGTATACAGACTACAGTTACTGCAAAAGTTACTGTATATCCTAAAGACAAAGACCAGCGATTGGAGTTTTGTTGTTCATCGCAGGACGAAGAGGAGGGTTTTATGAATTCGATATTTTTTTCAAAAAAATGGTTCAAATGGCTTTAACCACTATGGGACTTAACATTTGAGGTCATCAGTCCCCTAAACTTAGAACTACTTAAACCTAACTAACCTAAGGACATCACACACACATCCGTGCCCGAGGCAGGATTCGAACCTGCGACCGTAGCAGCAGCGCGGTTCCGGGCAGAAGCGCCTAGAACCACTCGGCCACAGCGGCCGGCAGACAACATTCATACTAATGGGAAAGTAAACAGGCACAATTGTAGGATTTGGGGAACAGAAAACCCGCATAACATTGTTGAATACGAGTGAGATTCTCCGAAGGTCAAAGTTCTTTGTGCCATGTTTCACAAGAAAGTTTATGGACTCTTCTTCTTTGAAGAACGAACTGTTGCTGGAGAGTCCTTACAGATGTCGCATAATTGATTAATGCTACTGTTGCAAAAAGAATCAGAGAACTTCGTCCTACAGTTAGATGATGCACTCTCACATATTCACCGTGATAGTAGAGCACATCTGGACACAGAGCTACCCAGTCATTGCACACGTCCTGGTGGAGCAACAGACCAATGTACAGGCTAATCATCTAGTCAAATTATTTGCTAATTGACAACACTGTCTCGAAAGTTTGCTACACTGCATTTTACAGGAAAGTTGAATGTAGCTGTCTGTTCGTGATGGGGCGGTTTATATTAGAAGAGCGAATTGTTATTGTGAAGTGTTACATAAAGACAGGCTCCAACGAGGAATGTAAGGAAATATAATACAATACAGGCTGTACCACATAAAACCGGTACGCTTCACGTACCAGTCATTCGACTCTAGTCGAATTGCTTGCGAAGTAGCAACAGTGTCTCGAAAGTTGGCTACAATTCATTTTATCGCAGAAATTAAGTGCAGCTATATGCTCGTGCGTCAGTTGATATGAGAAGCTCGAGTTGTTGAGTTGCTACACAAATTGGGCTGTTTGTATTAGAACAGCGAATTGGTATTGTGAAGTGTTACATAGAGACAGGCACCATCGAGGACTGTAAAGAAATGTTTCAAGCGAAGTATCCTGGTAGGAAACTCCCCATGACCAACACTATTCAAGATCTGTGCAAGAAATGGAGAGTTATAGGATCCGTTCAGAATGTGCAGAGGAATAGGCGATCAACATCGAGGACCCCCAAAACTACAGACAGAATTTGCAAGAGCATTACGACATGTCCCCGCAAGTGGTTAAAGAGCTTACCACAGCAGGTTGGTAAGGAGTTTATCACGGCAGGTTGGTGTATGTCATACATCGTGTCATCGCGTACTAAAAGACAAGAAATTAAAAGCCTACCGCGTGTGTATGGTGCAAGTGTTGAAATTTGAGGACCAAGAAAATAAAGATTTCGTTACTATAACTGGCTACTTGGACCCCTTGCTTTACTTCAAGTCAGATGAGGCCAGAATTTCAGATACTGGTCGCAGGACAACCCACACATTCTGTTTGAAGATCCTCTCTACTCAGAGAAGGTAGGTGTTTGTCCAGCACCCACATTATAGACGTTTGGTGTGTGTTGTCCAGTATGCGCATTATCTTATTTTATTATTATATTTTTCAATTACACCTTAAACAGTGACAGATGTCTATATAGCTTTGACTCTTTATATGCATAGTTAACTGATACAGAGAAGCTGTATGCAATACTCCAGCAATATGTAGCAACCGCTCACACATCCAACCAAAATATGCCCATCACCAACGCGTTCTTGGAAGACAGAATTGTCAGTAGAGGTCTCTGACCCCCAAGGTCTCCGGACCTAAATCATGTGATTTTTATTAATGAGGCACACTAAAACGCAAAATGTATAACGCCTGCATAATTACAGCGTGTTGCTGGTAACGTCATCTCACGAAGTCAGCGATGCCTGGATGCCCATAGTCACCACTTCCAACATCTCTTATAAACAGGTATTTATTAATGAAACATTTAAATTCAGAAACGTGAAGTATGGGACGTTATTAGCAAATGCGACCAAACAGGACCAACGAACTTTTGTTTTCTGGCTGCCGAAGGACACACAGCAGTAGACATCTATGGGACAATGAAGAACGTACTTTGGGCAGGACGGCTATCCAAAACCACGGTTATGGAATGGTGCACTAAGTTCCGTGCTGGCCGACGCCAGTGAAGTCGCCAGTCGATCAGGGAGGCGAGCGTCGTCCCTTACGGACATCAAGAAGTGTGTGACACTCGAGCACCAGCCCTACAGTTCTGATCTCTCCCCATCTGTCAGAAGAAACTTCTCAGTTTACCAGCCTCGTCATTGCGAATCATACACTCGAGCTTGTAGGGGCGCGGCAGTTTCAAACATGGCACCGACCGCTCTCGCCATGTGATGTCACTCGGTCCCGCGGCGGTTCAGAACAGCTAGGAGCTGCCCAACTTGCCTTCCACTCATGCACCACTCCGGCCTTCTCTGGAAGATTGCAGACGCTGACTTTACAGCTATAAAAGCAGAACACCGTGCCAACCCGGGCAGTCAGTGATATCGACTCCTGATGACGATTATGGAGACAGCTATCGAAAGCTCGAGTGTTTTATTCGAAATGTCGCAGCTTGTAAACTGAGATGTTATTGAGGTATGCCAACTCGAAAGACTCCGAGGACTCTCCCCATGTGATATCACACCTTCGGTCCCTTACAAAAGGCCTTCAAGAATCGACGATTCCTGTCGTACGAGGATGTACAGCAGGCAGTTACTGACTTCTTCACGCAACAAGGCACAGTGTTCTACCAAACAGGTGCCTTCAAACTGATGCATCGGTGGGGTGATTGCCTCAATGCTCTTCGTATTGTACGGCCTTTGAATGAAAACTTTTTGATCTCCCCTTTTACTTACTTCCCGTTATAAATAACTGACATTTCTCATCTCTTGAAGGGGTTGCAACACTTACACGTAGGGACTCTTCTGCAGAGAGACATTTGTAGGGAGGGTAGGACTGTTGTTGGGATAAGCGGCTTACCACAGGAGCATATAGACACACTAAGAATTTGCCTCTTGTCTAGCAGCGTAGCTCAGCGTGCTGCAGTTTACGACACGTGTTACTAGGAATTAGTATTAATACATGATAATAGGTAACATTGCAACGAGTTACTTTTTATGACAATTTATTTTGATTTTACTAGTTCCAGGACGGTCTACCCATTTTCAGACGAGGTACAGGCTAGCCGGGAATGTGATAGTTTGGCTGTGTGCAAGCAAAGCCAACGAATATGAAAAAAAGTAGAAAACAAGCGACGACAGATTGATCTGTAGCATAGCCTGTCGTCTAAGTGTGGTTGGAATGTGATAGTCTGGTTTCAAGCTAGGCAAGGAATATTAGAGGAGAAAAACCAGGGTTTGGTGAGAGTCTGGTGTGTACCATAGCTCGAGGTCTATTTTAGACTGAACTGAAACAGTTTACCTGTGAGTGCCGAAGCTAATGGATATGAAAGCAAGAAACAAGTTTGTCGTGACAGGCTGATACGTAACTTGGCCTGGGGTCTATGTTAGCCTGGAACGTGGCAGTTTGGTTGATAGTTGGCGAAGCCATCGAAGCCACGAAAGCAAGAAATCAGGATGTGGTCACAGACCGATCTGTAGTACAGGCACAAGCCTAGCTTAGAGCGAAATGTGATAGTTTGGTAAAGAGCTGGGGAAGCTAATGAATGTGGAATGAAAAACATGGATGTAGTGACAGGCTAATGAGGAGCTTAGTCTGACATCTATGTTAGGTTGGAAAGTGACAGTCTGGTTTTGAGCTGACGCAGCCAACGAGTGTGAAAGCAAAAAACTATTTGAAATGTCCTGGGCTCCGCAGAAATATCGACACATTCCATCTCCACACACGTGTCACTAACACAGTTGTCACATACTTTATCGTGAGTACCTAGATGACCCAACGGGGAGTGGGACTCACGGGTATTATGAATTCCCTTTCCCCAAGAAAGACACATTTCGGTAGAAAAGTTTACATTTTTACATATAAGTTTCCAAATTTTACAGATAACTCTGGGAAATAATGTAGCATGAACATTAGGAATCACAAAAACCGCAAGGAATTCTATAAAGTAAAATCTAAATGTAACAAAGGATACTTATCAGTTGTTTGCATGAGGGCCCGTCCACTTGTATGGGCTTACGACCAGACCTGTAAACTGCAGTCAGGTAGAGGCGCAAATTGCCAGCTTGGCTGTAGTTGCCATCAACCACAAATACTACACGGTTTATAAATCCATTGGTACAAATGCAAGCTACAGGAAGCTGAATAAGGAAAGACTGAAAGAAAAAGACCCTCCACTAGGGAAAAAACGTAGTAGAAAACTGACTTCTCTAGCCATTGTGTAAATTTACATACACAAGCCATAGTCTGCAGATCTGTGTTTGCAGTCATAGTGTTAAGTGACGGCACAACTCGAATTTACTGTATACTGCGTGAATTATGACACTGTCAAAGTTGTGAGACTTTGTTAATATTCTAGTTCTTAAACTGCTTTGCACAAGTTCATCTCAAATTTTTGGGCGCATGTTTTTAAATGCTGTGTTTCACAGAATTTTAATTTCTTGGATGTTATGCTAAAGTGATGTATTAAGTAGTGATGTAAACAAATTTTGTACATTTTATTATCTGCGGCATTTTAAAACTGTGACCGATTAATCTTACGAGAAGGCACGAGGAGCGATAGTATTTGTGGGCTGTGTCCTTTGCTAGTGTGCATGCAAGAGCTGGTTTCTGGTCCCATGGGGAGAAAGCTTTTGTCCACCTGGAGATGATGGTCTGGTCTTCCCATAATGCTTCTAAAGGGTTTGTGATAGTATCCTTCTGCTGCGCCAACCGCTACCTACAAGCTACCATAACATAAATGATTCATGCCCCGCCCGAACCTCACAAAAGACTGTCACTCTCATTATGGCCAAACCTCGCGTATACCGTAAGCCTTAACGAAATCGATAACGACGAGTAGGTGCAGTCCCCTTGTTAGAGAGCCCGAGGGGTATGGAACGGTGCGGGGGAACATGACCTATCTCCCTCTCTCAGGGCTGGCAATCTACTCCAATATTCTGTGCTTTCGCGAAAGCAGAACTGGCACGTCGTCATACGGACCGTCGGTCCTTCCTGGTGTTGTGAGATTCATATTCAAACCTCTGATAAATCAGACTTAATCCCTACACTCATTTCGTAATAAGAAAACAACGAGCAACGCACGACACAAAACAAAACAGAGCACACGAAGCATTTGGTAACGGCTAACGCGCAATTATTTGCTGAGGTTGGCAATGTAGTAAACGAGTCAGGCAGTTCAGGCCTGACATCTCCCGGTATCTTACCCAACCACAGTTCAAAACATCCTCCAACTAAGACTACGACGATAAAGTGTCGTGCATTGATGGTTCCACCACTGAGCATACCAATGTTGATAGTTCGTGATTGATTGCTGAAATGGAGTGTTATTCGTTCATGAGACTTCAATACAGGCATTTGCATTGTGCGCAACGGAAAATAACGGAAAATAATAAGCGCTAAAATGATGATTTGGTCCTGTCTGACTACCCCATAACAGCCATGAGATCTTAGGATCTATTAATTCTATAAATTACAACTAATACTACTAAATGATAAACGTTGTTTCTTATTATACGTTTATTTCAGATTAAGAAACACCCTTTATGACAAATGTCCATATTTCCTAAGTAAAGTTATTAATCAATTGCCCAACTCTGCCCCCTTTTATGGACACGCAATCTGACATAAATAACGTGGAATGGCCGGCCTGGGTGACCGAGCGGTTCTAGGCGCTGCAGTCTGGAACCGCGCGACCGCTAGGTCGCAGGTTCGAATCCTGCCTCGGGCATGGATGTGTGTGATGTCCTTAGGTTCGTTAGGTTTAAGTAGTTCTGAGTTCTAGGGGACTGATGACCTCAGAAGTTAAGTCCCATAGTGCTCAGAGCCATTTGAACCATTTTTAACGTGAAATGACTGACGTTTTCTACGTACCAAACACCAGAAGACACTACTTTCAAAAGATGATCTACGGTGGTGTGGAACCTCAGTGGAAATAAACTAACTTGATCGCAGCTGTTTAGCTTTTATAGCCCTAATAAGCCGAAGCAATTTGCGGCATCACCATATGTACTGCGTCTGGTGCGTCGGCGTGCTGGTTCTCGTACATGTCTGCGTCGATGGAAGAACTCCAGCGACAAAAATAAAACTCTTTCAAACACTAGGACGGCAGAAGGAGATCCTCTGATTAATATACTCTAATACTGTCTTCTCCTCTCTGTGTTCTACAGACGAGAAACGCGAAGTCCCAGCCACAAGGACGGAGTTCAGATAACTTCTCAACGTAAGTATAGGCAGAAGAAGTGCTCTCAATTACTGAACGCTGCGTGCTCAACGACGACTTCCAACCTGGAGGTGAAGTCCAGAATCGTATAGTTTCGCAACAGTACAGTGCCTACTGTTCTAACTATAAACTCTCCTGAGAGCAAAGACAGCAAGTCCGTCTGTACCAACAAAGCTGATATCGAGAGACCGTCACAACGGAAGACCTCGTCTCTCCACCGCTGGCTTCCCAGAAAGGCTCGGATCTCCACCCTCGTAATTCCGAAAACGAATCATATTCCCGAAACCAGGGAATATTCTCTCTCTCTACAGATTCTTCCGAACGCCGACCAATCGTATTTTAGCTTTTTGTCGTCCAGCGCAGAGAGTTTGCGAGGAAAAACCTATACTCGTACAATGGTATGCTTCTGAGTAAAAATTCGCGGAAATAACACAGTCTGCGTGATTTCCGAAGTGAAGCTTCCTCGTTCCTCTCAGCTGCATCCAAGATTTTCGTGGTTTCCTAAGAATAATCCTTCCCGTCCGGTTACAAAACCGCCCAGTCGCGACTCTATTGTGCCCCAGCGTTTAGGTTTCCCAACGTCCGTCTTGCTACTTCCTGTGTTTAAGCAGGGCCGACATACCTGTGTTTGCCGTCACCCAGGGCTTGAGTTCCGCCTGCCGTTTCATTTCCACTGTCGTTCTAGCCTCTAGTATAGGCAATCATTCATTCTGCAGTTCTGATAATAAAGAAACTCCGTCACCTTTGATGCAATCATCGTCAACAATTATTTACAAGGCTTACGTGACGTCAGTCTCCCTTATATATTCATATATACGATGTACCTTATCACATGATACCTAATTGTGTCTGTAGATCACGGCAAAGTAGGTGTATGAGTACTTGTAAGGTGCGAAATGATAGCCACCTTACAATGTTCTCGACAAAGAATTGTTCACGCAGTAGAATTGTAGTATAATGTGTTGGGTAGTGTGGGTGACGATTCACCAGTAACCATATCTTGTCCGTGAAATACCCATTTCGAAGTATACCACTACAGCGTTACAGCGTGGAAGGTACTGACGCGTAGCAATTACGCGCGCCGGCCGGTGTGGCCGAGCGGTTCTAGGCGCTTCAGTCTGGAACCGCACGACCGCCACGGTCACAGGTTCGAATCCTGCCTCGGGCATGGATGTGTGTGCTGTCCTTGGGTTAGTGAGGTTTAAGTAGTTCTAAGTTCTAGCGGACTGATGACCTCCGATGTTAAAGTCCCATAGTGCTCAGAGCCATTTGAACCATTTTCGTAACAATTACAACCACAAAATAAACAACGCTTGCAAGCTGTGTGGCCAGATAATTCTGAAACAGAGTTCGGCATTGCCAATGGTTTATTTGACCGACAGTTTTATGTTGTGTGACTAAGGTCCTCATATCAGGTGTAAGTGGTTCAGGTGGTTTGGGGAAGGAGACCAGACAGCGAGGTCATCGGTCTCATCGGATTAGGGAAGGATGGGGAAGGAAGTCGGCCGTGCCCTTTCAAAGGAACCATCCCGGCATTTGCCTGGGGCGATTTAGGGAAATCACGGAAAACCTAAATGAGGATGGCCGGAGGCGGGATTGAACCGTCGTCCTCCCGAATGCGAGTCCAGTGTCTAACCACTGCGCCACCTCGCTCGGTGGGTGTAAGTCGTTTATTAATAATTATTACTTCATTTGCGCCCATTACTTACAAGTCTCAAAGTGCACGGCATCCTCTGGCATCCTTATACGCACATCAAAAAAATTTTTGCTTCACCTCAGTTCCGAGAGTTCCGGAACCTGTACACAAAACTGGAATAGAGATCAACATAAACATCATTTCCACCGTTTTTATTGCTCATGAAAACCACGCATTGCGTGTTGTACCACCGTACAGCGAGACCTTCAGAGGTGGTGGTCCAGATAGCTGTACACACCGATACCTCTAATACCCATTAGCACGTCCTCTTGCATTGATGTATGCCTGTATTCGTCGTGGCATACCATCCACAAGTTCATCAAGGCACTGTTGGCCGAGATTGTTCCATCCTCAACGGGGATTCGGCGTAGATGATTCTGAGTGGTTGGTGGGTCACGTCGTCCACAAACAGCCCTTTTCAATCTATCCGAGGGACGTTCGTTCGACAGGGTTCATGTCTGGAGAACATGCTGGCCACTCTAGTTGAGCAATGTCGTTATCCTGAAGGCAGTCATTCACAAGATTCGCACGATGGGGACGCGAATTGTCCTCCATGAAGACGGATGCCTCGCCAATATGCTGCCGATATGGTTGCACTATGGCATTCACGTGTCATACAGCCGTCACGGCGCCTTCCATGACCACCAGCGGCGTACGTCGGCCCCACATAATGCCAACCCAAAACAGTGCGAATCTCCACCTTGCAGCACTCGCTGGATAGTGTGTCTAAGTAGTTCAGCCTGACCTGGTTGCCTCCAAACACGTCTCCGACGATTGTCTTACTGGTGAAGCGAACGTGATGGCAACCCGGAACTGTCCGTTCGGCATGTTGGGCCCACCTGTACCGCGCTGCATTGTGTCGTGGTTGCAAAGATGGACCTCGCCATGGACGTCGGGAGTGAAGTTGCGCCTCATGCAGCCTATTGCGCACAGTTTGAGTCGTAACACGACGTCCTGTGGCTGCACGAAAAGCATTATTCAACGTGGTGGCGTTGCTGTCAGGGTTCCTCCGAGCCATAATCCTAGGTAGCGCTCATCCACTACAGTGGTAGCCCTTGGGCGTCCTGAGCGAGGCATGTCATCGTCAGTTCCTGTTTCTCTGTATCTCCTCCATGTTCGAGCAACATGGCTTTGCTTCACTCAGAGACGGTTGGAAACTTCCCTCGTTGAGAGCCCTTCCTGGCACAAAGTAACAATACGGACGCGATCGAGCCGCGGTATTGACCGTCTAGGCATGGTTGAACTACAGACAACACGAGCTGTGTACCTCCTTCCTGGTGGAATGACTGGAACTGATCAGCTGTCGGACCACCTCCGTCTAATAGCGCTCCTCGTTCATGAATATTTACATCTTTGATGGGTTTAGTTACATCTCTGAACAGTCAAAGGGACTGTGTCTGTGATACAATATCTACAGTCAACGTCTATCTTCAGGAGTTCTGGTACCCGGGGTGATGCAAAACTGTTTTTGATGTGTGTAATTTTGACGGCAAAGTTTTAGGACACCTGCAAGCAGGTTGAGTCTGAACCCCAAAGACAAAATATTGGATTTCGTTTTGAACATTTTGCTGTATGGGTCCCTCGTCTCCGAGGGTTCCTTACATAGCACACTGAAGTGACAAAAGTCATGGGATGACAACATACACAAATACAGATAGCGGTAGTATCGCGCATAGCGATATAAGAGGCCAATGCATTGGCAGAGCTGCTATTTGTTCCCAAATGATTCATGTGGAAAGGATTTTCGACGTGATTATGGCCGCGCGATGGAACTTAACAGACTTTGAACGCGAAATGGTAATTGGAGCTAGATGCAAGGAACATTCCATTTCGGAAATAGTTAGGGGTTCAATATTCCGAGATTCACAATGTTAAGAGTTTGCCGGGAATACCAAACTTAGGCATTATTTCTCACCATGGACAACACAATGGCAGACGGCCTTCTTCAATTAACGACCGAGAGCAGCGGCGTTTGCGTAGAGTTGTCAGTGCTAACAGACTAGAAACACTGCGTGAAATAACCGCAGAAATCAGTGTGTGCGTGCGACAAACTTATCTGTTACGACAGTGCGGCAAAATCTGGGTTGATACGCTATGGCTGCAGACGACGGACAAGAGGGCCTTTACTACCAGCACGACATCGCCTGCAGCGCCTGTCCTGGGCTCGTGACCGTATCGGTTGGACGCCAGACGACTGGAAAACCGTGGCCTGGTCAGAAGAGTCCCGATTTCAGTTGAAGGTAAGGTTCGAGTGTGGCGCAGACCCCACGAAGCCGTGAACCCAAGTTGTTAAGAAAGCACTGTGTAAGTTGGTGGCGCCTCCATAATGGTGTGGGCTGTGCGTACATGGAACTGAACCGATCATTGACCGGAAATGGTTATGTTCGGCTACTTGGAGAACATTTCCAGCCACCCATGGACTTCATGTTCCAAAACATCGTGCGCTGTGTCATCGAGCCACAACAATTCGCGATAGAACAGCATTCTGGACAGTTCGAGTGAATGATTTGGCTACCCAGATCGACCGATATGAATCCCATCGAACATTTATGGGACATTATGGAGAGATCATTTCGAACACAAATTCCTGCACAGGAACCACTTCCGCAATTATGGATGCCTGTAGAGGCAGCACGGCTCAATATTTCTGAAGGAAACTTCCAAAGACTTGTTGATTCCATGTCATGTCGAACTGTTGCACTACGCTGTGCACAGTATTACAAGGTATCCCATAACTTTTGACAGCTGAGTGTACAAGTTGTCCCAAAAAGAATGACCCGATTTTAACTTGTAATAATATTGAGACAAATGTCGCTAGGTAACTGAAACAGCGCTGGATGTAATCGGTATGGTCTATAGTTTCAGAAAAAAAATCCGCTAGATGTCGCTACGAGCGCTGACCCGGAGCGTGCAGCCAGTCTCGAGCAATATGGCGTCCGCGCAACAGAAGGCGTATTGTGTTATTGAATTTAGTCGTACTCAGTCAGTGATCGCAGTTCAACGGGCGTTCCATATTCGATTTCGTGCTAAACCACCATCACCAAAGAACATTCAACGGTAGTATAAACAGTTTGAAGAAACAGGCTGCCTCTGTACAGGCAAGAGTAACGGCCGGCCATGCGTTCCTGAACAAACAGTGGAACAAATCCGATGAGCATTTGAGCGGAGCCCCCGCAAGTCTATGCGTCGTGCTAGCCGAGAACTTGCGTTACCTCACATAACAGTGTGGCATATGTTACTGCGTCGTTTAGCCGTCAAACCATACCGATTACAACTGGTACAAGTTCTTCGAGATACTAACAAAGTGAAGCGAGTCGACTTTAGCAGTGCTATTGTAGAGGACATGGAAAAAGACACATTTAAGTCACGGTTGATATTCAGCGATGAGGCAACTTTCCATATTAGCGGTAAGGTTCACCGTCATAAAGTGCGTATATGGGGGCTCGAAAATCCTCGTGAAACAATTGAACACGAACGTGATTCACCAAAAGTGAATGTTTTCTTGTGCTGTTTCGCAAAGCAAGGTTTATGGACCGTACTTTTTTGAGGAAGAAGCTGTAACAGGACAGTCATATCTTGCAATGATACGGAACTGGTTATTCCCACAACTTGACTCTGACAATTTCATCTGTCAGGAAGATGGGGCACCACCACACTGGTACAACACGTGTGGTGTTTCCTCAAAGCCACATGCCTCAACGTTGCTTAGGGCGTACAGGACTGCGAGATCAGGCTTTACACTCATGGCCTCCTAGGTCCCCTGACTTAACACCTGTGATTTCTTCATGTGGGGATATGTTAAACAATGTGTTTATGTTCCTCCCTTACCTCGTGACATTGGTGAACTAAAAACCAGTATATCAGCTGCTGTAGCTTCAGTGAGAGAAGACACCTTACGCTTAGTTTGGGATGAATTCGGCTATCGGCTAGATGTCGTCCATGCAGCCAATGGAGGACATATTCAACATTCATGATGAATTTTTATAAACTTCTGTCTTTTCTGATTAATTTAATATGCAATTTGTTGGTGTTAAGCCCTTCTTCCTAATACATAATTCTATTTAACATCGGGTCATTCTTTTTGGGACACCCAGTATTTCAGGCTGTAATGTACACTCCTGCAAATTGAAAAAAGAACACCGTGAATTCATTGTCCCAGGAAGGGGAAACTTTATTGACACATTCCTGTGGTCAGATACATCACATGATCACACTGACAGAACCTCAGGCACATAGACACAGGCAACAGAGCATGCACAATGTCGGCACTAGAACAGTGTATATCCACCTTTCGCAGCAATGCAGGCTGCTATTCTCCCATGGAGACGATCGTAGAGATGCTGGATGTAGTCCTGTGGAAGGGCTTGCCATGCCATTTCCACCTGGCGCCTCAGTTGGACCAGCGTTCGTGCTGGACGTGCAGACCGCGTGAGACGACGCTTCATCCAGTCCCAAACATGCTCAATGGGGGACAGATCCGGAGATCTTGCTGGCCAGGGTAGTTGACTTACACCTTCTAGAGCACGTTGGGTGGCACGGGATACATGCGGACGTGCATTGTCCTGTTGGAACAGCAAGTTCCCTTGCCGGTCTAGGAATGGTAGAACGATGGGTTCGATGACGGTTTGGATGTACCGTGCACTATTCAGTGTCCCCTCGACGATCACCAGCGGTGTACGGCCAGTGTAGGAGATCGCTCCCCACACCATGATGCCGGGTGTTGGCCCTGTGTGCCTCGGTCGTATGCAGTCCTGATTGTGGCGCTCACCTGCACAGCGCCAAACACGCATACGACCATCATTGGCACCAAGGCAGAAGCGACTCTCATCGCTGAAGACGACACATCTCCATTCGTCCCTCCATTCACGCCTGTCGCGACACCACTGGTGGCGGGCTGCACGATGTTGGGGCGTGAGCGGAAGACGGCCAACGGTGCGCGGGACCGTAGCCCAGCTTCATGGAGACGGTTGCGAATGGTCCTCGCCGATACCCCAGGAGCAACAGTGTCCCTAATTTGCTGGGAAGTGGCGGTGCGGTCCCCTACGGCACTGCGTAGGATCCTACGGTCTTGGCGTGCATCCGTGCGTCGCTGCGGTCCGGTTCCAGGTCGACGGGCACGTGCACCTTCCGCCGACCACTGGCGACAACATCGATGTACTGTGGAGACCTCACGCCCCACGTGTTGAGCAATTCGGCGGTACGTCCACCCGGCCTCCCGCATGCCCACTATACGCCCTCGCTCAAAGTCCGTCAACTGCACATACGGTTCACGTCCACGCTGTCGCGGCATGCTACCAGTGTTAAAGACTGCGATGGAGCTCCGTATGCCACGGCAAACTGGCTGACACTGACGGCGGCGGTGCACAAATGCTGCGCAGCTAGCGCCATTCGACGGCCAACACCGCGGTTCCTGGTGTGTCCGCTGTGCCGTGCGTGTGATCATTGCTTGTACAGCCCTCTCGCAGTGTCCGGAGCAAGTATGGTGGGTCTGACACACCGGTGTCAATGTGTTCTTTTTTCCATTTCCAGAAGTGTATTTAATGTCCGTGCAGTTAGCTAATTTTGACGGTTAGTCATTTTCAGTAACTCATACAAGCTCCAAACTACACATCACATTTGATGAAATGTCGAATATATATGTAAAGGCACACATCGATTTCATATGCGTGTGTAGCATGTTCGAAGTAACGTTGCATTGAACTACACAGACAATGTAAAATACAGACACTGCCCTACTGAATTTCATTCCAAAGCGAGGCAATCTGACGAGCAAAACAACGTGTCTCCTTGTGCGGCAATCAGACGAAATTTATGTGGGCACTATGGGGCGTGGACAATGGGACATATGGAAGTTACGGTCGATTCTGGTTGCGTGGTCGGATGGCCGAGGCGATTAAAGCGGCTGCATGAAGCGGGAAATGGAACTTCGAGATGCGGTCCGCACATATTTTCTTACGATACCAGTAATCATCTATCCCCAAGTTCCCTAAAGACGTCGTCCAACCCCTTTCTACAGCATAACGGAATCTCAACAGTAGTAATCATTTGGCTGCGGATAAAGGAGACCCGCGATGACTTGCATATTCTACTTTCAGTTTTACACGGTAAAGCTTTTGCATTAGACTCTAAAGAACACCGTCGTTCGCATTTAATCTATGAGTCCAAATGCATGAGTCGAAACAGAGAATCCCACGTTACACGTTAGAAGAGAAGAAAAACTATGTGAAATTTCAAGGCTGAAAAGATATCCTATGCAGGAATGGGGCTCTTCTCAACCCTATGGTGTGTAACACAGCGCTACATACAATCACCGATCTATGGATTCAGGAGTCCAGTAGTTACGGATACAAAACGCTGTGACTAAGCTGGAGAGACGAGGATTGTTGGTTCATTCGCAGGCTGATAAAAGTTAGTTCTGACGGCCAATCCGACAGTGGTAAGGTTTGGTATTGTGAGCATTGCTGTATGTTCCATTTCATAACAGGCATGTATTCTAATTAATTCTGTTTTTCGTGTGGAAAATAATAACACCAAATCCGTACATATTATAAAAATGAATGTAGGTATGTTACACATTTTCTCCTAATCTGCTAGACTGATTGCAACCAAAGTTGATGTACATACCACTTACTGCCGGGAAGAATCACTATGGGTGTAGGAACCGCCTACCTATGAAAGGGGTGGCGGTGAAAAAGAAATTTAGCCCACGATGCGCGAATACCCAGACTTTGTAATCCATTATTTGAGAAACTTTCCTCAAAGTTTCAAACCTTTAAGAAACTTTTTCTTGCTGGCAACCCACACAAAATGATGAAAGGAAAAAAATTTATTTCTTACTACATTTTCGTTTGTTCATGCACTAAAACTTCCACGTCACGTACGACCTTTTAATTTATTACTTCTTTGTTTCTGGCTGTGTTCGCAACACACTTTGCGAACTGTGTTGATATGTACTGCTGAATAGCCGGCCGCTGTGGCCAAGCGGTTCTAGGCGCTTCAGTCCGGAACCGCGCTGCTGCTGCGGCCGCAGGTTCGACTCCTGCCTCGGGTATGGATGTGTGTGATGTCCTTAGGTTAGTTAGGTTTAAGTAGGTCTAAGTTCTAGGGGCCTGATGACCTCAGATGTAAGTCCCATAGTGCTCAGAGCCTTTTTTGGACTACTCAATATACGGGAAAAAATGTATCATGAGGAGATGTGACGTCATAAACTCTGAGATGCGTAATAAACTGCCGCATCGTGCTTGACGTTTCAGTTTATTACTTCTTTGCTACTACCTATATTAGGAAGACATTTCGTAGATAGTATCTACATGTGCCACTAAATGTAGCGACAAAATTATATCATTTTATGACGCATCGTTCAGGAGGTATGACGTCATAAACTACGAACTGCGTGAAAAGAAACTGCAGGGCCAATTCCGCTAGAGATACAGGTAAAATATGTGTGACATATGTTAAATATATGTGAGATGTATTCGCAAAGTTGCGGACCTCTGGATCGCTTTCAGTCAAATTTCGTTCACATAATGCTTACTATCAGGAAAGACACTGCGACGGTTAAAGCCACCATCATCCTGTCAGGGTGGGGATGATAACGTGCAGAAAAAACGGTTGGAGGAAGATATGGACAGACAGATAGGGGAAAGGAGGAGTGGACACAGGTATGGAGAAGGACGAAATGGACAAAGAAAGGGGAAGGGAGAACTGGACAGAGAAAGGGAAGAGGAGAGATACAGTACTGGCCATTAAAATTGCTACACCACGAAGATGACGTATCACAGACGCGAAACTTAACCGACGGGAAGAAGATGCTGTGATATGCAAATGATTAGCTTTTCACAGCATTCACACAAGGTTGGCGCCGGTGGCGACACCTACAACGTGCTGACATGAGGAAGTTCCCAACCGATTTCTTATACACGAACGGCAGTTGACCGGCGTTGCATGGTGAAACGTTGATGTGATGCCTGATGTAAGGAGGAGAAATGCATGCCATCACGTTTCTGGCTTTGATAAAGGTCGGATTGTAGACTGTCGCGACTGCGGTTTATCGTATCGCGACATTGCTGCTCGCGTTGGTCGAGATACAATGACTGTTAGCAGAATATGGAATCGGTGGGTTCAGGAGGGTAATACGGAACGCCGTGCTGGATCCCAACGGCCTCGTATCACCAGCAGTCGAGATGACAGGCATCTTATCCGCAAGGCTGTAACGGATCGTGCAGCCACGTCTCGATCCCTGAGTCAACAGATGGGGACGTTTGCAACACAACAACCATCTGGACTATCAGTTCGACGACGTTTGCAGCAGCTTGGACTATCAGCTCGGAGACCATGGCAGCGGTTACCCTTGACGCTGCATTACAGACAGTAGCGCCTGCGATGGTGTACTCAACGACGAACCTGGGTGCGCGAATGGCAAAACGTCATTTTTTCGGATGAATCCAGGTTCTGTTTACAGCATCATGATGGTCGCATCCGTGTTTGGCGACATCACGGTGAACGCACATTGGAAGCGTGTATTCGTCATCGTCATACTGGCGTATCACCTGGTGTGATGGTATGGGGTGCCATAGGTTACACGTCTCGGTCACCTCTTGTTCGCATTGACGGCACTTTGAACAGTGGACGTTACATTTCAGATGTGTTACGACCCGTGGCTCTACTCTACATTCGATCCCCGGGATCTCTACATTCGATCAGCAGGATAATGCAGGACCGCATGTTGCAGGTCCTCTACGGGCCTTTCTGGGTACAGAAAATGTTCGACTGCTGCCCTGGCCACCATATTCTCCAGATCTCTCACCAATTGGAAACGTCTGGTCAGTGGGGGCCGAGCAACTGGTTCGTCACAATACGCCAGTCACTACTCTTTATGAACTGTGGTATCGTGTTGAAGCTCCATGGGCAGCTGTACCTGTACACACCATCCAAGCTCTGTTGACTCAATGCGCAGGCGTATCGAGGTCGTTATTACGGCCAGAGGTGGTTGTTCTGGGTACTGATTTCTCAGGATCTATACACCCAAATTGCGTGGGGGGGGGGGGGGGGGATGGGGGAAATGGACAGAGAGAGTGAGAAGAAGAAGATGGATTGATAGAATTGGAATGAATACACACCCGGGTAACAACGAGTACTCAGTAATTTATAACAATCAAGAGAAATACGTAAATTACGAAACCAAATGAAGGATGACAACTTTGTGCTTTACTTCGTCACGTCCAGTCTCGCCTCGTGTCTTGGGTCCATTCACTAGCACATAATTTTCGTGTACAGCAGAGCTCGCTCGCTCGTGCGGACGATTCCGAACCACGCTAGGACACACCGTGCGGCTACCGCCGTTAGCGGGTTAATCGAATTATTCATTGACTCACCTCGCAAAAAGTCGCCCGCTGATGTTTGACCAAAGTGAGAATAAACTGAATACACCAAGTAGACGACACTATTACGGTCTCAGTTGATAACTGCAATTCAGAACCGCTAGGTTTGGCTGCTGCTTCCCGCAGGACGGGTGCAGCGATCACAAGAAATTTCCGGACAATGCCCTGGAGTAATAGGACGCGTGTGCGGCCGTTGTCTTTGCGGATAACGCGGCGGGCCGGCCGCCACCGTTTCATGTCGGCGCGCAAAGAACGGCCCGGCAGATACCATCAGCGCTACAATAGCGGCGGACCGCGGCTGCGCGCGCGCCACGCATTGTTTACCCTGTAATCCTTGTTAGCTTTGATAGATGGGATCCCACTAACGCAATGACGCTAACAATGTATAAATAAATAGCTCAGACATGGAGACTTACCGGCGTAACGCAGTTGCCCGGCAGACTTCAAAGGCGGGCGTTGAAAATCTCATTTATGTGGTAAATGGCGGTCAATGGACGGCGGGCATTGTGGCGCGCGGCTGCCCGTACAGCGCCCGCCATGGAAACTGCAGCCGGTGGCTCCTGGCCGTGTCCCGCTGCCCCAAACACTGCCGGGGGATCGCGTGTGGCGGGCGGACTACTGGTGACGCATTTCCTGCCCGAGGTAGCTCCGCAGTCAACTGTTCTCGCACTACGGAGCGCGTCTTTACATATCGGGTGATCAAAAAGTCAGTATGAATTTGAAAACTTAATAAACCACGGAATAATGTAGATAGAGAGGTAAAAATTGACACACATGCTTGAAATGAATGGGGTTTTATTCGAACAAAAAAAAAAAAAAAACAAGGTTCACAAAATGTCCGACAGATGGCGCTGGACAGCAAAACTGCTACCGCGACGGGTGAGAGGTGCGCCGATATGTTACAGAATCGCATCATCCCAGCCTGGCTGATAAACACCTGCTGGAACGTACGATGTTTGCCGGCCGCTGTGGTCTAGCAGTTCTAGGCGCGCAGTCCGGAACCGCGCAACTGCTACGGTCGCAGGTTCGAATCCTGCCTCGGGCATGGATGGGTGTGATGTCCTCAGGTTAGTTAGGTTTAAGTAGTTCTAAGTTCTAGGGGACTGATGACCACAGATGTTCAGTCCCATAGTGCTCAGAGCCATTTGAACGCACGATGTTTATGCAGGATGGCGCTCCACCCCATATTGCTAGACGCGTGAAAGATCTCTTGTGCGCGTCGTTTGATGATGATCGTGTGCTCAGCCGCCACTTTCGTCATGCTTGGCCTCCCAGGTCCCCAGGCCTCAGTCCGTGCGATTATTGGCTTTGGGGTTACCTTAAGTCACAAGTGTATCGTAATGAACCGACATCTTTATGGAAGCCGAAAGACAACACCCGACGCCAATGCCTCACCTTAACTCCGGACATGCTTTACAGTGCTGTTCACAATATTATTCCTCGACTACAGCTATTGTTGAGGAATGATGGTGGACATATTGAGCATTTCCTGGAAAGACCATCATCTTTGCTTTGTCTTCCTTTGTTATGCTAATTATTGCTATTCTGATCAGATGAAGCGCCGTCTGTCGGACATTTTTTGAACTTTTGTATTTTTTTTTTTTTTTTTGGTTCTAATAAAACCCCATGTCATTCCAAGCATGTGTGTCAATTTGTACCTCTCTATGTACATTATTCCGTGATTTATTCAGTTTTCAAATTTATACTGACTTTTTGATCACCCGGTATTTTGTGCAAGAGGTGCCCCACAGCTGTAATTTATTTCAAAAATTATAAATTAAAAGCAGAAAACTGTGGTCGTTCACAGTTTTAATTTATTTCTGTAACCGGTTTTCGGTGTACAAGTTCTTCATCTGACTAACTGAGTATCAACGTCAAAGAAGCAGGTCTTTCTCATATGACTGACTTTAGCCGTGTTTATCCTGGCAAATATTCTAGACCAGTTGTCGTCAAACTACAATTGGCCCAAATCAAGTACTCGTGCGGTCCCTGGTTCTCTGTCGCATTTTATAACACGCATCTGGCAACTAACGTAGAATCCATAAACGTCAACTAACTATGAGCTTCGTAACAGTTTTCCTGATCAATAACAAACAACTATTCACACAATAATATTTAAAGACATGGTTAATTTAAACTGACGTTGGTGAGTCTGGCCATGAGTTAAGTAAAATTCGCCACCTGCCTCAGAAGCATAGGAGTAAGCGAGCAGAGTGGCCATTGTGGGGGAGAGAATGCGAGAGGAGGAATGTTTCATTGTTTGTCTTCCAGTACTGGCAATTCAACGGCGTGCTGCTATGGTACAAATTCTGAGACGGAAGTAACATGGACTCGTGAATGTGCATCACGTATTAGTAGCAGAGAACGTGAAATTAAATTAGGGCTGTTGTAATAGAATGCTATGAGGACAAGAAAAATTACACCCAAACTACTTAGTAAACATTTGCGATCGTGTCTCACATTGCATAAAGCATTTAAATACAATTACAGTTACTGTTATTAATCAATTACTCACGCAGACAACACTGCAACACTTCGTCATGCGGTCACAGTGCGACAGAAAACAGTCGATACGAAGTGTTCCTAATGGCGCCGACTTTTCACGATCAGTGCTTCGGGGCCGGAGGCCGACTTATCGCGCTTCAGCATAGCTGACCTTAACTGGACTCATAAAACACTAATTAATGTAGGCTACTAGTTAATAAGAAGATCGATAAATTTTCGATCCGCCACACAATGGCAGTATTAGCTCTTGAGCAAAAAAGTGTTACAACCACTGACCTAGACCACGCTACCTTTATTACCACTTAGCACCTGTTTCTTTCCTACATTTGTATATTACTTGACCTTGTTTTCTGTATGCCGACACTGTTTTCATCTATCTCCGACTTTTTAGGCCTTCTTCTTAACTTTTTTTAAAGGGTATTGTTTTATTGTGACTTGATACTCACTTCATCTTTTTACGTACTTTTGACCTACTTTCTCAGCATCATTTGTCGATTCTGTTTTTATTTAATACATGATTCTGAAATTTTTCTCCTTCCTGCGTACACATTTCACAAACTACATGATATGTACAGCTCCATATCTCGTACTATGATATGTACACTCCATAGTTCATACTTTTCGTATGTTTACATCTTTGCCACTTTTGTGATCCATTTACCACGCCTGCTACCTCAGATTCAAACTTGAGTGTTTTTATCATTACTTCACCAGCTTCGTAATATATTTGGTATATGGAACAACAGATAAATTCTCACCACCACATGCAGCTTCTCTTACACAGCATTACTGATGGGTTCCAATATCCCACGAAAGAAGCTTTGAAATGTTCGCTGTTAACATTTGTCAATTTCATAATTACGTGTATTATACTAGTCGCTTTTAGACTGCTTTAAATGATCACATGCCTAAATTGCAATCGCAATAAATAACGTTTTACCAGTCTACAGCGGAATAATTTCATTTAAAAATTGATGAAATACACTTCAAAGATATTATACATGGGCAGGTGCAGAACGAGTGACTAAAATTCGGAAGCTACAAACAGCATTCGGCATCTGGCGTGCGATCTTTGCCTTGACCGCTGCATTTATGTCAGCGTTGTTAATGATTCGATTGCAGCTAATTATCTGAGACAAACATGAATATAAATGTCATTGCTGGTCATTTCACTCGCAGCAATTTAAGCTGTATTGTTAGGTTTCTACCCAACCACACTCTAGTTAAATCGCGAAGTACTCGAATTAAACACCAAATGACAAGCAAGACTAGAAATGTGATGTTGCTTGTTTCACTTGCATTAATTTGAGCTATTCTCTTAGGTTCCTGCGTAATCACACCTTCAGAAATCACGAGAAAACGGGCAAATACTTGTGACGGCGAAGGATACAAATATTGCTGCCAGTTGTTTCATTTGCAGGAGTTTCATCTTTCGTTTTTTAGTCACAAAATCGAAAAAACTCATTGCTGAGAGAGCGCCCTGTTATATCTAAATAACAATGAATATTGCTGTACATACTTACATTACTTAAATAAGAGAAAACAAGATACCGTTAAAAACGCGAAAATGAAAAAAATGAAAAATCAGCATATAGCAGGACACGAAAGTACTTCCTTCAATTGCATAACAATATCACTAACCACAAGGCGACGGCGACCACCTTCGATTGAGATCGTATGTTTCTCTCTGGATCCCGTTAAATTGTACAACGCGTGAAGTCTGTGATAAATCTTCAATGCGCAATTGAAGGGACGTACTGTCACAAAACCACAGTTTACAACACAGGAATGATAAAATGCGATGGAATCCAATATGGCGCCTGCAAAACAGCGAGAGAGGGGCGTCACGCGACCCGATCCGAATGCCTGTTGTAGCTTCCGAATTTTAGTCACTCGCCTTTGACAATGTGATGGTAATAAATAGAAAGGTTAAAGTTGAACAGTGAATATAATAAAAGGAGCAAACAACAAAAAGAATGAAGAACGTTCACACTAATACAAAGATGAGGTATAGTGGAGGACAAAGAATTACACTCAACATGAGAATGAACGTGTATGTGGTAAATAACTTGTTAGCCTATGTAACGATTTAAATTAAATTACCTGTCATAATGAAATTTATATAAAGCAAGATTACTGAAGAATTTCTGGAAGAAGTATTACATAAGCAGAAACAAGAGCAAAAGGCAGAACTGACAAGTGTAACAGGAAATACGCAAACTAAATTATGTATCTGTGATATGAAGATTTTCTGTAGCCGTAGGGAAGACGTACACATAATAAAGAGAAGGATGTATGGAGTACATGGATAATGACAATAAAATAAGTGACCGAGTTCCCGGGTTCGATTCCCGGCGGGGTCAGGGATTTTTCTTTGCCTCGTGATGACTGCATGTTGTGTGATGTCCTTAGGTTAGTTAGGTTTAAGTAGTTCTAAGTTCTAGGGGACTGATGACCATAGATGTTAAGTCCCATAGTGCTCAGAGCCATTTGAACCAATAAAATAAGTGAGTATAAGGAAAATGGTGGAATAGAATGAAGAGAAAGTGTGCGGGAAAATGAAGAAATGTGAAGCTTAAGATCATTTTAGGAAAGGAGATGTAGTATTGAGCTATATTTGGTCATTTAATATTAAATCAAGACTTTGTGCCAGATGCTTATTGACTTACAGAGCTTCCAAAATATTAAGTTTTTGGCTTTTGTTTTGTTAGTGTAGAGCATGTACTGTGGCTGGTAACTGTGGCCCTCCCTAGTATGTTCTTAGCAACTGCGGAAACATTCCTGGAGTCTCCAGCTGCATTCATATTCAGCCAAGTTAGATGCTGTGTCTCTGCCTGTCCTACTAATACAAAACTATTTTAGCGCCACAGTAAGAACGTTACCATACAGGCTGCTGCAAATAATTTTATGATACCTGTTGATGATCAGATGATCGAAACCGATAGTTCTTCAAGAATTAGCTCGTAGCTGTCCAGAAAAATTACATTGTTCAAAGGGTGAATCTTTCTTACAAGTGCAATTTAAATATAACAAAACATACCATTTTGAAAGTCGTCACACTATTCACTGACTACGAAAGGAAAAAAATAGTCTTAATCAAGATCAACACGTGTTTCCAAACGGATGTTTCATTCTTGCTTATTCAGTTGAGTGAAGGCATACCAGTATCAACGATCAATCCGTTTTGAAAATATGTATTCAGCTTTAAGAGTCCTCAGATTAAACAACACGAGCATCCAAGAGATCTGTATTCTCCCCATATCTCAGAAATGACATTGTCGGAGGAACTCTGCTATAACTCACGACAGTCCTTATGTCTTAAGCAATATCAGTCAACGTGAATAATTTCATTTTAATGTACCACACACTGTAAGCTGAACTTTCAACAGTTACGTACTATATTGAAATTGAAATTATACTAAAACACGGGCGACAGATGTATTATTATTGTATTCTTATATAAGCTGATACAAAAGTTTGAATGGATTGTAGTGAAACTACAAATACATGATAGCTGAATGTCCCGATCATCCTATGATTTTTTCTAACATCTCTTTTGCCTCTTCACCGCTGTTTGTTTCCAAATCGAGTTATTCACCCTAACCAACTCCCAACTGACAGTGCAAATCGACTGGAAAAAAACAAAGACACCTGCCTTGGCGGATTTTGATTGTTGAAGAACAAACCAGTCCTACTATCAGTAAGAGGATGGTGGGCATTCCAGATCAATGTTTAGTTTATGTCATGGTGAATTGCACAAAAGTTTTGTGACAGTACAAATGAAAGCAACTGAAGAGAATAATTATACTAAGACATGGGGCTGTTCGAGGGAGGTGAGGGGGGGGGGGGGGAGGGAGGGACTTGAAGTGAATCTTTATGACGCCTATCATCAGGTGCGTAATTAATGTATTACTTGTTTGCAGGTACATATTTGCAGGCCTAATTGTGTCCGAGGCATCGCAACGTAGCAAGCCGCGTAGAAGACAAGATAAAATGAGAGGGCACTGTGCATTCTCGTGTGGTGTCTGCACTGCAGCAATTCATGAGGAGCTGATGGAAGTGTCGGGCATGTTACAAAGTGATTAGGTTGCGTAAACGTTTCGAGTGTAGTGAAGCTAGCCTAAATGGCAAATAAGCAAGCTGCAGACCATTTCTTCGTGAAGAATTGGGCATCACAGGAGAGGTGCAGGCCCTGGTGATCGAATAACGATCCGTGATGATCGGGGAACTAGAGGGAAAAGAGATAGTACGTCATGGATCAGTTTTCAGCATCTTGCACGACATTTTGAACATGTCGAAGGCGCCGCCAGCTGGATTCTGCGCCTGACCATATCTACAGTATCTAAAAATCCCACCGAATAGAGGCAGCGGTGGACATCATGCAGCTGTATCAGGCCAATCCAGATGGATTCTTTTGCTGCCGAGGAGAATCCATCAGCATCACCCCGGGATGAAAGAGAAGAGTAAGCAGTGGAAATATTTGGATTCACAGCCACCACAAAAGCGCAGACACGACAATCATCGAGCAAGGGGATGCTGAGTGCTTTTGGCACTGTAATGGTGTGTTGCTAACAGAGTATGCTCGTAAAGCATGAACTGTCACAGAAGCATGCTCACGAAGCCTTCTAACGAGGTTACGGCGGATGCCCAAGTTAGTGCGTCGCGGAACGCTGTCAACAGATGAGCTCTTTTTGTTCTTTTGCTGCACCATAAGGCGGTAGCTCATTCTGCGCAGGGTGCAGCCGCAAATGCTACGAAAATTTGCCTCATCGTATTCGGCACCAAGTGACTTCCTTCCGTCGAATAATGAAACCATTACGTGGTAGGTATTTTCCAGAATGACGACGAGATCATTTTCGAGGTGTAAACCCTCCCTGAGGGTTAAAATGATTACTCTTATAAAATAAAGGGCTCGAAAATCCATAGACCTTTAGGGAAAAATGTCGCATTGACCAAGTTTCGTGGCCATAGCCCGATTTCAACGAGAGATAAATAAAAAGTATGATGTCTTGTGTACACTGTCTGGTCAAAAGTATCCGGACATAAAGGCGAAGTTTGGGCACACCCTTATTAATGTGACTAATAAGTGGCCGGATATTTTTAATCAGGTAGTACATAATCGATCAAGGTGTGTGTGTGCGCACGCGCGCGCGCGCGCGTGTATGTGTGTATGTGTGTGTGTGTGTGTGTATGTGTGTGTGTGTGTATGTGTGTGTGTGTGTGTGTGTGTGTGTGTGTTTGAGTGAGTCTGAGTTTATTTTGTTTATTTAGAAAGTACAGAGTCGATGTCTGCTTCCGTAGCTGAGTGGTCAGTGTAGATAGCTGCCATGCGGGATACCGTGTTCGATTCCCGGTGTTCCCAAGGATTTTTCCTTAGTGGAAGGACTGCTTCGGGGTGCAGTCACTTTTTGATGCCAAATGAAGAGCTGGTTGATTGAGAAGTGGCGGCTGCAAGCTGTCATACCACACCCGCACAACGCCGCAAGGCAGAGGATGACACGGTGGCCGGTCGACGTCCCTTGGGTCTTCAGGGCCTGGAAGAGGAACGCGTTTTTGTAGATGTCAGTGAAAGCTGTGATCGAAATTAGTTGTCAGTTAACAGAAAGGCAACCCTCAAAAACTGAAGTGGCTGCGTTGGTATTCCAAGAGGCCAATAAAATAAAATAGGTTGTTTACCTTACATTACAGACAACGCAACCTAGAATTAGCGTTGCCCGCCATTGAGTACACAGGGTGATTCCTTGATGATGTCCCAAACTTTCAGGGATGATGGAGAAGGGTAAACGTATCAACTTGGCGTACGCGACCCTGGTCCGGAAACGACGAGCCGAAAGTTATAATTGGAAATGTTTTTAATATCTCTAATAATAGAATATATGTACCGGCACTGTTGCTGGTAAAATCGTAGTTTAAGTAACTTTTAGAGAGAGCAGTATGGACCAAAACAAGAAAATAAGTCTGGCAAACATGGTTGAAATCTGGGTTGGCAGGACAGAGCGGATCAGGTTGTGGAAAGGGGTCCAAATCAGTTGTTTGTTGCACAAACATACTCGTACAAACTTTATTTTCCTAAAACACTTAATCACACATGCCCTTAAGCTTTCAAAAACAATACGGCGGAAGGCCAGAACACCAGTTATTAAAATAGCCTTAAGGAATACACTCGGCTGAAGGCCTGAACATAGAAACTCGAGGCTTAACGCCCTGGATAATAATAAAGGTTTCCAATCGGCATAAAAATCTCTCCCCTTTTTTCTTAAGAAAAAAAAAGGGTTCGTTTAAGCAAGAATCTTCAAGGTTTTAATTTAAAATGGCTGAAGGCCTTATCTTAACATGAAAATAAACTAAATTAATAGACGGCTGAAGACCTCGCGCAGTACTTAAGACTAAAAGGAAATCACAATTTAAAACAGAACAGTGGTGCTCAGAAGTGCTCCAAGGGTCGGCCTGAGGAGGTAACTCTAACAGAAGTTTAGGTAAGACAGGCAACCAAGAATAAGATTAAGTAATCAGATGGCAACCCGACCCAGGGGCGGCTGAAGGACCGGCCAACAACCTAATCAATTCCCTTCCGCCGACCAACGGCACGACAACGGAAAATATTAGCCGAGGAAGAAGATACCAGCAGCACTCGAAAATATGAACAACACCAAAGGCTGACGAACTACACGCGGTACGGACTTCATCACACTCGCTACTCTGTCCCAATCGACCGACTGCCTACTCCAGTACGCAGACAGCATTCGTCTGCTCAGTGGAAATCACACATGCTACAAACAGTTCCACGTAAACACTTGCATCAAGAACTCGAACAATCCTAAAACCAATCACTGTGTAACAACAAGGACGAATCACAAGTCGACAGACACAGAGTTTCCATAAGCTGTCGGGGACCAAATACACATCGTCCGATGATACGACCGACCGAACGACCAACCAAGGTCGTCCCCACTCAAGTTTTGTGAGTCAGCAACGGTCGGGCGAGTCATGGCTGTCCGGAGTTCACAGTAGCTCCATCCCGACTCAACTGCATGTCCGTTCGGAACTCGGTGACCCGGGCACACTGGCTCGGAGCCAACCATGCAGAGGTAGTAACTCTTGCCCATTGGCCACCCAAATTTGTGAAACATGCATAACCCACTTTCTGACACTTTTGAGTGGGTGTATTAAGACGGACTATCTCTACTATTAGTACTGCAGAAGTGGTTTATTAATGCATGCACACTATCTATTTATTACGCAACTTTGTGCTTTGTATTAATGGTCGGCCTCTTAGCCTCTCTGGAATCTTGCCAGAGAGTTGCCCGTCCCTAGCCACGTGGAGGCGGGCCGCTACTACTAGAAGAAACCACTCCATTTATACCACTCTTTTATTCCCCCCACCACCATACTCGTCTAACTACAACTACTAGCTACTACAATTCAAAGACTCAAACAAACGTAGTATTTACATATATACAATTGCGCATTAGATCTGAAGCGCATTTATCCTCTCCCAAGGTAGGCTTGCTGGGCCTCCCTTGAGATTTTGTTCACTAATTTTGCAAAATTGCTAAACAATTCGCCATTTGTCAGTATATCACTTATCTCCCTTGTCGGCAGAAGCTGTCTCCCAACTGAAGCAGCCTGTTCATATATTGGACACTCAAACACTGTGTGTTCTGGCGATCCTGTGTGAGCACCACAGTCACACTCCAGTGTTGGCCTGTTACCTATTTTATGCAGCTACGTGGGGTAGGGACCATGGCCTGTAAGAAAGTGGACTAGGCCCTGTGAGGGCTTCATTATCTTGTTCTTTAGTCTTTCCCTTACTGTGGGTAGAAGCCCATGGACTCTGCGGCCTGTACTGGACCCATCCCATTCGTCCTGCCAAATGTCAAGCATTTTTTCTCGGATGGATTTGGCGCTTACAAGAGGAGTGCCCATTATAATTTGCACCATGTCGATGTTCTGTTTGCGCAGCCAGTAGAAGGCTGCGTGCTGCCTTATTATCAGTTCTAGTGGACATAGACCCATAATTACTAACAGTGCATCTGTTGGGCTTGTGTTGAATGCTCCAATGCATCTCAACAGAACGTTCCTCTGTATTCGCCTGACAGCAGCGGCAGGCCGAACCAGAGCTAACCTGCGGGCCCACACACTGGATGCGTGCCCTACTATTGGTGCCAATATGCTGTTATGATAGATATTTATTGCCTTTGACGGCAGATGGAACCTTCTTTGTCCAATTGATATTATCATATTGAACAGAGCTAAGGACTTTGTCGTTATTTGCTCAATATGCGGAATGAAACTCCAATTCTCATCTAAATATACCCCAAGGTAACGGGCATATCTCTGTCGTGACACTGCTTGGCCATTAATTCTAACTGTTGGGTCCCTATTTAACTTGCCTTTCAAGAGCATATATAGCGATTTTTGTGGTGCAATAGACATTTTAGTCTTCTTACACCAGTTGGTTAACAGTTCAATAGCCAGTCGTGATAGGTCTTCGATCACATTGCGAGTGTCACCTTCTACTAGAATTTCGAGATCATCCGCATAAGCAACGACTCTCAGAACTGCAGTCTCTCCCTGCAGGACGTTCAAGGTTCCATGTTAATACCCCAGAAAATGGGACCACACACCGATTCCTGGGGACAACCACGGGATACTCTTTTAGATACGACGGCTCCAGGAGCCGTTATCTTAGCAGTCCTTCCATCACAGTAGGCCTCCAGACAGCCATACAGCAGCTGCGGGCACCCAATCTCTCTTAGGCGAGAGAAGAGTGCCGGCCACCACAGGTTGTCGAAGGCCCCTGAGATGTCTATCATTATGCCAAGAACATACTTTGATGTCGCAGAGTGAACAATTCGGCAAACCTCATTGATCGCATCCTGGTTGGAGCGACCCTTTCGGAATCCGAACTGCCTATCACTCATACCATGCAGACTCTGGAGACGGTCAGCCAGCAACTTCTCAAATGCTTTGCCCATTACATCCAGCAGATAGATAGGCCGATAGGATTTCGGCACCGTTGGATCTTTATCAGGGCCTTTCCTGATAATTACAACTTCTGCAGTTTTCCACTTTAGTGGATAATAGCCCCTTTGTAAACAGATGTTGTAAATACGACTTAATGCCGGGGCGACCAAGTGTGCGAGTCCCTGTAAGATCTCCACAGGGATCCCCTCAGGACCAGGCGCCTTCTTCCTTGCAAAGGTGTAGATGGTTGCTTCCACCTCCTCTGCTGAGAAAGGGCACACGTTTGTATCGTTAAGATACGGAATCGAGAGCGCCTGACGTATTTCCCGCTGCTCGTGCGAGTCCTGGTCCTCGATGTCATCTGGCAGTAATGTGTCCAACAGCAGTCTTGCTGTTTCTTCCCAATTCTTGGTCGTGTCACCATCCCCAGCACGTAGCGTCGTCAGCATCATGGGCGATCTAATTTTTTCTCGAACGATTTTGTAAGGAACTCCCCAAGGGTCTGTTCCCAGCTGATCGTTCACAAATCTTTCCCAGGATTGGCGCCTTGTAATGTCTAACTGATCCCTGTATCTCTGCTTCAGACGACGATAAATACGCAGGTGGTATTGTCGTTCGTCGTGGGCAAAGCTCCTTTGATAGTTGCTTCGCGCCCTTCTGACCGGCCGTTTGAGCACAGTCAATTCAGGGGTCCATGGGGTGGACTCCCTGCAGATGTATCTCGCTATTCGAGGTACAGCCAGTGTGATAGCCGTTTGCACGGAGCTTACCAGTTCCTCCACAGCTTCATCAATATTACCTATGTCCTCCCCGAACTCAGGAGGACTGAACACCTGCACGAGTCGATCCCAGTCTGTCCGAGCATAATTGAACCGTTCCACCCACTCGCCTGGCATATCCGCGATGGTCGGCGCTATTTCAAATGTTATACAGTTATGATCACTGACAGTTAGATGTTCTCTTACTTGCCAGTTATGGACGTGGGGTGCTGCCCTCTCGCTTGCTAGTGTGACATCAATATTTGATGTTGCACCCGCCCTCCCTGAGTAGGTCGGGGGGTACCCAGGCAAGTTTAGCACATACATGTGCGTTTCCATTATCAAATCAACAAGCTCCGCACCCCTACCGTCCTGTACATCACTGTGCCAGAGTGGGGACTTAGCATTAGCATCAAGAGCTACAATTATAGCCTGCCCGGCTAAAACTCTTAGTATCCAATTCAGCTGATCAAGATAAATCTTGATGTCATGTCTGAACTGGCAGTAGACGTTTACAACGTACATACTGTAGGACAACAAATTAAGTTGTACATCTGTAATATGCTCAGTACAGAATTGATTTAATATCGTAGTTTTAATAGTTTTGTCAGTTGCGGGAAAGCCAGGGACACGACCCGCGCAGGAGTTCGGTTCTTGTATCAATAGAACATCTATTTGTTCTTGTTCCGCTACTTTCCTTAGCTCATGTACAACCATCCGGCTGCGCATTGCATTGACTTGTACCATTTTAAATATCCCCGTAATCTGTTCTTTGTATAAGTCTATCCAAGAACATCCGGTGGGTTGGACAATCTTTAGGTCCACCACACTTACGGTCTCGTCTTCTGCATGGTACACATACTCCTGCTTGGTCCTTATTAGGACAGCCTTTCTTAATATGTCCAGACAGGCCACAATGGCCACATATGACATCGGGTTGCGTACAATACTTATTTGTATGATTTATATCCTGGCACTTAGTGCATCGTGGCACCGCCAGGTAATCTTTTATGTTCAACGCAGAGTAGCCAACATACAACCGACCCATTCTCGTTAGTAGTTTCCATAAACCTGGCGAGACTTCTACCACATGGTGTACTGTCAACTTCTCACGTGGTCCTACTTTGAAGCGTAACTTGAATTGTTCATCAAATTCTCCTCTTGACATGTTCACATCAAAATTTTGTGTATATATTGCGTCCACCAGATTGTCTGTTGTCATATACGTAGGTACGTCATACAGACACATCAAAGGTCGACGCTTGCGAGGAGGTTCACACTTCACTTTATTACTTAATTGTTCATTGTTTAAAATCTTTTGGCAGTCCTCTTGTGATGCCGTTTCTACTATCAGCACATTCTTTGCAGTACGTACATTGTTTATCTTTATCTTATCCTTCTTAGGATCAATGCACTTCTCGAATACTGACTTAACAGCCTTAATGTCATCACCAGGTTTAGGTTTAATGAACACTGTGGGAGTAACTTTCTTAATGTTGTCCTGTATAGTTTCTTTCGCTGTCGGTGCCTTGGCAACTGGGGCCCTTGCAACCGCAGCATAAGACCGGGCCGGTTGACCTCTGAGTCTTTCATTTTCTTTTTCTAGTTCTGTTACCCTACCCTCTAACTGAGAGTGGGCGATTGCCCAGTTGGCTACAAAGTCCCTAATATGATTAATGGCATAATTGCTGGTATCCAGCAGTCTTAGAAACTTCGCATGACGCTCAGCGACAGACACATTCTCGAGGCTCGAAACTTCACCAATATCTAATGCATTAACACTCTCTTGATTTTCAGCCATTTTGAATAATTAGAGAGTGTAAAAGCGGAGGCCCGTCTCTTGCCCCGGACCGGCCTCTCTGGCATGGAAGGAGGCTACGTGCAGCTCGCTCACCGGTCCCGCCCCTTGACCAAGAGCTGTCAATAACTGAGCTGCCAGGTTTAGCACGCCGTGGGTACAGCGCACTAGTCCTCTTCAACAGCCACACCACCACAGTTTTCACCCGCTCCCTCATCGGCGAATGCCGCCCGCATTCCGGGAGAGCGGATTCACTCTCCGTCCTTCGCCCCCTACTAGGCTAGGTTCCCACCAAAGGCCAAGGACCCGGTCCTACTCAGGTGCCGGGCCGGTCCCCCAGACGTTCGGAGGTCTGGACCCATCTAACCTGATCGGGGACATGTCACCACGCCCCGGCTTGGCGGAGCATGCCTTGGGGTCCAAGACAAGGCGAGTGGCCTTCGCCGACTTGGGGCAGGATCCCACCACAGCAAATGCAGCTATCAGAACCAGTGTACAAGTTGTTCAGCACACTGTCGCGCCCCTACCCTTCAGTTGCCCGAAGGCTTAACAGCTCCACCTCAAGAAGGCAGGTAAGGGCTCTTGAGAAGGAGAGGCTGTTTGAGACGCATCCTTCCCCACACTACCTTTTACCAACCGAGAGGCCGCACAGCTTGAGGGCCCACGGTATGAGACAGCCGGAGCCATCCGACGTCTCTGCACAAGGAAGGCCGGCCTGGGTGGCCGAGCCGTTCTAGGCGCTACAGTCTGGAACCGTGCGACCGCTACGGCCGCAGGTTCGAATCCTGCCTCGGGCATGGATGTTTGTGATGTCCTTAGGTTAGTTAGGTTTAAGTAGTTCTATGTTCTAGGGGACTGATGACCTCAGAAGTTAAGTCTCATAGTGCTCAGAGCCATTTGAACAATTTTTTTGCACAAGGAAGGGACCGACCCGCGTCCGGAAAGATGAACAACTGACGAGGTCCAGAAACGGTCAAAAGACCAAATACACGTCTCTCGATGAGACGACCCACCGAACGACCAACCAACGGTCGTTCCCGCTCCAGTCTCCTTCCGTCGGACAGTGAATGTGTGTCGCCAGCGGTTGGCGAGTACTGGCTGTCCGGACCTCACTGGCGCTGCGTCCCAAGTGAAGTCCCGACACAAGACGAGCCGGAAATACTAGTGGTCGTTTCGAAGAATATATGACATTGCTTTTAACGATACGCGCTGCTGCTGCCATTCACGGCCAGGCAAGCCAGCAACTTAGTGACGCCATAAATGTAATAAGAAACGAGGCAACAATTCCGTAAAGACAAACTGTCAAACAAAAACAACGGCATGAACACGAGCCCCGCACGGCTCAATGGTCTCTAAAATGCGTACAATGAGAGCTAAGAGTACTTGTTCATTTTCGATACTGTGAAACACTTCTGTTTTACCGAGAGCTCTATGTATTCCATGTTTTTGGAAGAGATAGTCTGGACCGAAGAAGAAAAAAAGTCTGGTAAACGCAGGCGCTGTAGGTACTCGCGCAGTAGAAGGGATGTGTTTTGGAGTAGGTAGGATGCACAGGTGCTCATAGTTCTTAATGTACGCACTTTAAAGCCCATGTTTAGAAGAAATTTTTTTCTTGGTTCAAATGGCTCTGAGTACTATGGGACTTAACATCTGAGGTCATCACTCCCCTAGAACTTAGAATTACTTAAACCTAACTAACCTAAGGACATCACACACATCCGTGCCCGAGGCAGGATTCGAACCTGCGACCGTAGCGGTTGCGCGGTTCCAGACTGAAGCGCCTAGAACCACTCGGCCACTCCGACCGGCCATTTTTTTCTTATTGTGGTACGTCTTACCTACAGTCTTAGCAACAACAGTACTCGTTCACGGATTCCACTGACAGAGGTATCAGAACGATTTTTTGGTAGAATTTTCGATCCGGTCGTTTCCGGACCGAGGTCCCTTACCCCAGATTGGTACATTTACCCTTCTTCATCATCCTTGAAAGTTTGTAAGAACATCACGAGACCACGCTGTATGAAAACGGAGACAGTGGATAGTTGGGCTGCAGGGAACAAGATAAGTGGGTAGAAATGAAGCATTTGGCGAAGCGATGAGGTCGATTACAAGACTTTGGCTAATTCGCCACAGACAGGATTATCGGGACAGCTGGCGACTCGGCGCACAGTAGGCGGCGGCCGGAGGGAAGCGGATCTGCGGGGCGGGGAGCCGGCGCCCCGCCGCGCCCCATAAATACGGCCGCAATTACCCCTAAACTGCGGCCGGCTGGCGGCGGACACGCGTCATTTGCGGACGCTGCGGTCCCGCGCTCTTCCGGCCGCCGCGCTTCCGATGCCCTTTCACGTGCCTTCTGGCTCCTGCTGCTAGGGCGGCCCTCGCCGACTCGCGACTGCCGCTCGGAAGTTCGAGTCTCACAATGACTTCCGCCTGAAGTCGTAAAAGCGGCACCACATGTGCTCCTTGCAGAAGCGAAACTGGATCCGTTACAGGACGCGTTGACTTCAAACCATCTCGCGATAGGAAAAAAAAATAACAAATTGCTGGTCTAAGGAGGTGTAACGTAGCGAGTCAATACGCAATAGCATTTATTGCACTGCTTTGCAGTACGGCTCGTAGGTTTGGAGCCGTTGGCGGTGACAGAAACAGCCACTGGTATCTTAGCGTGACTCTTTCGGACCTGTCGCTAGCCTAGCCCTGGGAAGCGGTACCTGTGTCAATTCGAGCGACAGAATATTCAAGCCCCTAAGAATCTAAATAAACTATACTAAATATTATTCAATTTAGTTAAAAGTCAATATACTGCCCTTTTTTACTAAAAAGAAGATTGTGTAAAAATCTCAGCTTTTTAGCTGGAATACTTTCAGAGTTAGTGAAAATTACCTGAAACACTCCAAACCGACACTTGTAAGATTAAAGTCAGTTAGGATTCATAACAAAATGGCTCTGAGCACTATGGGACTTAATATCTGAGGTCATCAGTCCCCTAGAACTTAGAACTACTTAAACCTAACTAACCTAAGGACATCACAGACATCCATGCCCGAGGCAGGATTCGAACATACGACCGTAGCGGTCACTCGGTTCCACACTGTAGCGCCTAGAACCGCTTGTCCACTCCGGCCGGCGGGACAGAAGAAAAAAAATTCAGTGTTATCTCATGTCAAACATTATGTAACTATATCATAGGAAAGTGTTAAGCAAGTAAGTTGCAATGAAAAATGTAATTTCCACACCGTGCTGAATGACGTACGTCCAAGGGTACTTGCTTTTATAAGAAGGCAACCAGAATGGCCGTTTACAGAGTAATAGTTTTCTAAAGTTATTTCAAGATTAGTTTCCTTTTCGTTTGGTTTTATTAAAATTTGCATGATGAAGTGACGTAAATGCAGCTATGAATGATGATTGGCGTATGGCAGTTTTAGCGCGAAAATGATATCGAAGGATGTTTTGATTGGCTGGTCATTTTCAACAACCAATCAGAGGTTAGCAGTTCCCGCGCACTGCCAGGTAATTATAGGCTGTGGAAGAAGCAGCACTGAGGAGTCACTTGCTAGCTATCGGATGTGCAGGTCACGTTGGACGTGTCCATCTACATTATGAGTAAAATGAAGTTATTGGTTTCTCGCGTCCGGATTGTATTGCCGTGAAAACAGTTGCATTTACGGACAGATTGTGAAAATTTGAGCTTGGTGAAGTGATTTGTTAGGGAGATAAACACGTGTGAACTTTCGGCCTTTGTAAAATTCCGCGTGGCATGTTTCATATTCGTCTATGGAATATATGGTGAGAAATTTCTTTATTAGAAATCCACTGAAAAAGGACCGAATGTGAAACTCGTATATTGTAGCAGAACAATGACTGTAAATCGCTTAACAATTTGGGTCGGACGTAAGTACATTCCTGGCTGCCTTGTATGAATTGTGAGCTGAGACCAGTGATATTATTCGTTAGTTAAATATGGGCTGACGGTAAGTGTTTAATTTTGAACCTAAAGAAATAAAAGAACTCTTTGCAGAAGATTGTCATTTTTCTAAAGAGATGAAGCAATCGCCCTCCACCCGACATTTGTTATAAAATATTACAGGATAGTTTGCTACCAGAGTTTACGCAGATTTTGCAAACTTAAGTGTTTTTCTTGAACGCTGCTTTTAACATCGTCTGGACAGTGTCTACGTATGCTGAGAAACGGGCTGGTGATCAGACGCCTTACTGCGGTGGGTGGAACTTGTGTAATGGACAGTACGACGAAAGACAATGGTCAAACAAGCATGCCTCATTTCTAACCCGATACGCCGCAGAGGCGCGCTTATAAGAGTCCTAACAGCGATAGCGTACAATTCGCAGCGACGTATACTGAGGTGACAAATGTTATTCGACAGCGATATGCCCAATACAGAAGGCGGTAGTGTCGCATACACAAGGTATAAAAGGGCTGAGCAGCAGCGGAGCTGTCATTTGTTCTCTGGTGATTCATGCAAGAAGGTTGCAACGAGAATTAATAGACCTTGAACGCGGAATGATTGCTGGAGCTGGACGCATGGTAGATGTCATTTCGGAAATCGTTAGGCAATCAATATTCCGATATCCACAGTGTCAATAGTGTGTCGAGAATACGAAATTTCAGGCATTACCTCTCACCACGGACAATGCAGTGGCCGACTGCCTTCACTCAGCGACCGACAGCAACGGCGTTTGCATAGAGTTGTCTGCGCTAATAGACAAGCAGCACTGCGTGACGTAACAGCAGATATAGATGTGGAACCTACGACGAACCTAACCGTTAGGACAGTGCAGAGAAATTTGCCGCTGATGGGCTGTGGCAGCAAACGATCGACGCTAGTGCCTTTGCTAACAACACGACATCGCCTGCAGCGTCTTTCCTGGGCTCTGTGAACATATCGGTTTGACTGTCGACTACTGGGAAACCGTGGACTGGTCAGATGAATCCCGATTTCAGTTGCTAAGAACTGATGGTAGAGTTCGAGTGTGGCGCAGACCCCACGACGCCATGGACACACTTTGTCAACAAGGCGCTGTGCATGCTGGTGATGACCCCATTATGGTGTGGGCTGTGTTTACGTGGAATGGACTGGGTCTCCCGGTCCAACTGAACCTATCATTGACTGGAAATTGTTATCCGCTACTTGCAGAACATCTGCAGCCTTCCATGGACTTTTCATTCCCAAACAACGATGAAATTTTTATGAATGACAACTCAGGATGACACTAGGCCACAATGGTTCGCGATTGGTTTGAAGAACATTCTGGACAGTTCGAGCTCATGGTTTAGCCACACATCGAACATTTATGGGACATCGTCGGAAGGTCATTTCGTGCACAAAAACCTACACCGGCAACATTTCCGCAATTAGGGGCTGCTATAGAGGCAGCATGGTACAATATTTTTGCAGGGGTCTTTCAAGGACTTTGTGAGTCCATGACACGTCGTTTTTCTGCACTACGCTGGGCAAAAGGAGGTCCAACACGGTATTAAGAGGTATCCCATGAATTTTGTCACGTCAGGATACACTTATGGCTATCAGAATTGCAACATGGTACATGAAGCAAATCATGGAATCCTACTTATTTTCCCAATGAAGTATAGTAGGAAGAAATAATAATAAAACTGAGGAAACCACTACCAATAACAGACTAAAACAAGACTGTAGCCTGTTATCAATCTTATTTAATGCCTATACTGGTTGATTTAGCTGCCGCTGCCTATGGGTTTATGCAACGTACAACGTGTTCAAAAGCCATCCGCGAGATTTTGATGCTCACTCGCTTGCTAAGGACGAACTATCAGGTCTTACAGAAAAAATGTGCAGATATTTTTGTAGAAAATTTAATGTATTTAAGTTCCGTTGCGGGATGAGTTTTTGCTAGAGAACATAGTTTTCGAATTATTCACGAAAAACTGACATTAGTGACCTTCAAACCCGTTTTTCTTGAATAACTGGAAAACTGTGGCCTCCAGCGGTAAGGTATCCCAACACAAAATTCAACTAAATTAAATTTACTATAAAAATTCTGTTCTTTTTTTTGTAGGACTAATAGTCTGCACGTAGTGAACGAAAGAACATGAAAATTTCACATATAAGTGTGAAGGCATTGCGGGTCGCACAAAAACCTACGAGTAGGTGCAGATATATCATCCTGTATAAATAATTTAATTAAGAGCAGGGGTTAGGAAACAAATCTGGGTATACAGAGTAATATAAATGAGTACGTTAATACCCTTATGTACGCAGGTGATGCAACAATTAAGGAAAAAACCAGTGTATAAACTACATCAGTTGGGGAAACGAGGATATAACCTTCAGATATCAGTTCAGAAAGTTAAACTTGTGTAGGTCTCCTATTTCAATTTTTTAGGACGCGATATAACCCGTGATACAAGCAAGGACATAGAAAACAAGATTAACAAATATTAATCGGAATGTGCTACCATCGTTAACACACCAGAAATGTGGCGACCGCTGTTCGCATTACCGACTACGTCATCTTGTCGCGTACCTAATGGTACCCCACAACATCGCACTAGGTGCTGGCTCAATATGACGATCATGACAGATACGCCAATTGGAATACTCTGTTTAAAACTACGACTCATCTAAAATGATGATGCGGTGCCACTCCTGTTGTCAATTGGGAGCATCGGTGCCTGCGCCTGCTCTTCTACCACATCAAGGGAAGCTGTAACAACGGTGTAGTGCTGGTAGCAATCTAGCAGACGTTGTTGTACCACCCTTACAGATATTTATCTTCCAGCTGAAAAGTTCGTTTTGTGACTCAAGTTACGTGACTTGGTTGAACGATCCTCCACTGCCGAGTAAACAGTACGTCTGTCCTCTCGAGCCCTATTCTCCTGAGACCGCTGAGATCCGGGTTGGCTTTGCCGGCCGGAGTGGCCATGCGGTTCTAGGCGCTACAGTCTGGAACCGCGAGACCGCTACGGTCGCAGGTTCGAATCCTGCCTCGGGCATGGATGTGTGTGATGTCCGTAGGTTAGTTAGGTTTAAGTAGTTCTAAGTTCTAGGGGACTGATGACCTCAGAAGCTGAGTCCCATAGTGCTCAGAGCCATTTTGAACCGGCTTGGCTTTCAGAATAGTCCTCTCCTGAATCCATCGTTTTCATATTTTCATGTCAGTCGTCGAATTCCGAGCAATGCGAGCAGCAATATTGCGGAATGATAAACCGCAGTCTCGAAAGGCCAGAATTCTGCTGCTGTTGAATTCCGACACTTGATGGTACACGTTTCTCGTTCCTATACCAGCCGTAACACGATCTCTTAACAAAAAAGCAACATTCAAATGTATATTCTGAATGAATTACCCCTGTATAATCTTCCTTTGTGTTCACAATGTAGATGGCTTTACTCCTTCCTACTGAGTGCGGTCGCGCTGAAATACGAATGATTTATAAGGTTCAGTCGAATGAAAACGTGACAGATGGAAGAATTGCAAATTAATTGCTTATTTTGTCAAAAGAAATCGCCGTAAGTGATTATACGTTTATCACGCTGTGAGACACCAAAGCCTTCATATAAAAATGCTTTCGGTTGCCTACAGAACCACGATTGTACCCAGTCGCGCACCTCTTCCTTCGAAGCAAATCGACGACCACGAATGACTTCTTTTAGAGCATCAAAATACGGACATCGCTTGGGGAGGGTCTAGTACTATATGGGAGATGTGTAAGGGCTTCCTAGCGAAACTTCTGCAGCATACTTGAAGCAACCTTGGCACCATGATGACGGCAACATGTGTGGCGTGTTGTGTTTACACTCTCGTAAGCTTGTTACAATTACGTAATTCTTCATGCTCATTAGCTCTGCATAAGATACAGTCGTTCGACCTATACTTGAGTATTGCTCATCAGTGTGGGATCCGTACCAGGTCGGGTTGACAGGGGAGATAGAGAAGATCCAAAGAAGAGCGGCGCGTTTCGTCACAGGGTTATTTGGTAGGCGTGATAGCTTTACTGAGATGTTTAGCAAACTCAAGTGGCAGACTCTGCAAGAGAGGCGCTCTGCATCGCGGTGTAGCTTGTTCGCCAGGTTTCGAGTATATTGCTTCCCTCTGCTTATACCTCCCGAGGAGATCACGAATGTAAAATTAGAAAGATTCGAGCGCGCACGGAGGCTTTCCGGCAGTCGTTCTTCACGCGAACCATATGCAACTGGAACAGGAAAGGGAGGCAATGACAGTGGCACGTAAAGTGCCTTCCGCCGCACACCGTTGGGTGGCTTGCAGAGTATAAATGTAGATGTAGATGAATATCCCGACAATTATACTCCGAAATAGGTGGTTTATAATTAATTTTTAGTTATTTTAGATTTACAGAATGTTTAAACGTGACATAAAACAGTTTTGGTTATAATTAAAGAACCGTCTTATTTCGAAGCTTTTGGATGTTGTTAAAACTGGTGTTTTTTTCCTTTCACTTTCTACAGGCACTACACTTCTCACCAGTCATTATTAAACTGACTTCAAAACATTCACTACACAACAATGCTTGTATTCAGTACTGGGACAGGAAACAGTAGAACATTACCTTTTGATTTTTCCACCTGAAGAAACATAGTATTTGCTACAGAATACACTCGTCAGTCCTGGAGGGACAAAAATTGAGAGTTGTTTCTGTATCTACACTCAAAATGATCAACAGACTTTTTTAAAATTTAGCTACTTCCCTTTAATGAAATATTGAAGCAAGTACAACTTTGTTTTTCTACTTTTGCAACTAGCATTGTTGAATTACTAAAAAATGGGAATCATTGATTTTGCTGTGTTTCGTAAATCGTGCAGTATCCTCAACGTCGTACCGCGTAGCTGTAATTAAAATGCAGCTACTCACAGACGTCCAGTGTGGGCTATTACGAGGTGCATTCAATTTCTAAGGCCTCCGATTTTTTTTTTTCGGACTGGAAAGAGATAGAAACATGCACATTGTTTTAAAATGAGGCCGCGTTCATTGTCAATACGTCCCAGAGATGGCAGCACCGTACGGCAGATGGAATTTTACCGCCAGCGGCGAGAATGAGATCTGTTTTAAATACTTAAAATGGCGACGTTTTCCTTACTTGAACAGCGTGCAATCATTCGTTTTCTGAATTTGCGTGGTGTGAAACCAATTGAAATTCATCGACAGTTGTAGGAGACATGTGGTGATGGAGTTATGGATGTGTCGAAAGTGCGTTCGTGGGTGCAACAGTTTAATGAAGGCAGAACATCGTGTGACAACAAACCGAAACAACCTCGGGCTCGCACAAGCCGGTCTGACGACATGATCGAGAAAGTGGAGAGAATTGTTTTGAGGGATCGCCGAATGACTGTTGAACAGATCGCCTCCTGAGTTGGCATTTCTGCGGGTTCTGTGCACACAATCCTGCATGACGACCTGAAAATGCGAAAAGTGTCATCCAGGTGGGTGCCACAAATGCTGACGGACGACCACATGGCTGCCGTGTGGCATGTTGCCAAGCAATGTTGACGCACAACGACAGCATGAATGGGACTTTCTTTTCGTCGGTTGTGACAATGGATGAGACGTGGATGCCATTTTTCAATCCAGAAACAAAGCGCCAGTCAGCTCAATGGAAGCACACAGATTCACCACCACCAAAAAAATTTCGGGTAACCGCCAGTGCTGAAAAAATGATGGTGTCCATGTTCTGGGACAGCGAGGGCGCAATCCTTACCCATTGCGTTCCAAAGGGCACTGCGGTAACAGGTGCATCCTACGAAAATGTTTTGAAGAACAAATTCTTTCCTGCATTGCAACAAAAACGTCCGGGAAGGGCTGCACATGTGCTGTTTCACCAAGACAACGCACCCGCACATCGAGCTAACGTTACGCAACAGTTTCTTCGTGATAACAACTTTGAAGTGATTCCTCATGCTCCCTACTCACCTGACCTGGCTCCTAGTGACTTTTGGCTTTTTCCAACAATGAAAGACACTCTCTGTGGCCGCACATTCACCAGCTGTGCTGCTATTGCCTCAGCGATTTTCCAGTGGTCAAAACAGACTCCTAAAGAAGCCTTCGCCACTGCCATGGAATCATGGCGTCAGCGTTGTGAAAAATGTGTACGTCTGCAGGGCGGTTACGTCGAGAAGTAACGCCAGTTTCATCGATTTCGGGTGAGTAGTTAATTAGAAAAAAAAATCGGAGGCCTTAGAACTTGAATGCACCTCGTACTATCGTATGGCAGCGAAACTTGGTAGATGTTTTAAGGCGTTAATGCGGAATCGATTTACGCTGGAAAAAAATTAGATACAATTTTGGCCACCAGGTGCAAATCTGGGGCTGTGAATTCAAGAAAGACGTACATAAATGTTTCCTTATGTAATGGATTAGGAATGGGATGTAGACGGAAAAGGCGAAACAAGGAAGAAAGGTATAATGTAGATTTTTCTATTAAACGCCGCTAGCACAGTTTGTTCAATGTGTGCTCCGGAGACGCTGATGAAATGTTCTGGAATATCAGATTTGCACCTGGTGGCCAAAATTGGAACTAATTTTTTCCAGAACATTTTTTTTTTTCGCTTTAACGCATTGGAATATCTATCAAGTTTTGCAGCCATACGGTAATTACAGCCCCCACTGGAGCTCTGTGAGCAGTTACACTTTAATTACAACTACCCGGTATCAACAGTGAACTGTGGCAAAGCTAGCATTCCAATAAATGAGCAAAACTTCCGTTTATCTTGGAACTGTAGCTCCATTAGTTATTTTTCGGAACAAAAGAAACAGTAAATAAAATAACCACTCTTTCTCTACGCCTAAGGTATTTCACTTTGAAACATTAGCATTACTGCACAAACATTTATACTGGCTATAATTACTCTTTGACTGACAGTATGACTTTTTTTTCAAGCAATAGTCAATAGTAACCCATTGTGTAAAAACACTGTCCAGAACTAACTAACATCAACTTTTTCTAACGTAACTGATCCTCTGCATATCTAAAGAAAAGAAAAACGGTCTTGCCTTTTTAACGGAAGCATCGACGTGCATGCAGTGATCAGTTCATGCGTCACGGTATCTTCATGTCTCATACTAAACATGTAGCTGTCGCTCGCCATATTGCATTCCTTGGCCACAATGCTTGGTGGACTCGTGGTACGAGCAGTTACGACTTAGATATAGCCTTGAAAAAATTTTGGATCCTTGGTAATTAGGTGAGACGATTTGCTACTCTAAATGCATCAACCGGCACCTACTTTCACAATTGTGCATTATTTTATTACACAAAACTAACTGCTTGATGTGCGCACTAGCTGTCGACTGCATTGCATCGCTGCCTAGCTACAGCCGATACTGACTGCTACGTGCTTTACGCGTTGCGCGCCAAGGCAAGACGAAGACGCCAAACTAAAAGATGTTGTACACTGCCTACTTTTGTGGTTCAAACCAAATTCAAAGATTTATTAGAAAATCATTACTTCCGCAAGATGTCAGTTATTTACAAACTTCAATAACGAAAATAATGTGTTGTACATAATCATCTTGAGAAAATTCAGCAATTGTATGCTAGCAGATATTTAAGATAATTCTTATTTATTGTTCCGTCTCAGTTGCACACTTTTTTAATTCAGTTACATGTTTCGAGCACTTTGAATCATCTTCAGATCTAAGTAATGGCACCAGCGACCCGCTTTGTCTACTCATAGGCATATCAAGACGTGTGCAAAATAGTTTCAACAAAGCAAATTATTAAGTACACTTTGCACAATTAAGAAATGTTAAGCATTAGTTTCAGTGCCAATGTATACAAGTGGTTTTTACGTTTCCTATCCTTTCTTGCGGTTACTGTCTCTCAGTTGGGCACTAGATGAGCGCAATTAACTGTACATGACAATTAGACACTTCATTGGACACAAACTTGCTTGCTGTACAATGGACCTGATCCTGATGTAGGGTTAGGCTTGTGAGACACAGTCCTTTGGAAAGCAGTGTTGCGCTCATCTAGTGCCTATAAATGAGCCAAAGGCCACAAGAAGAGACTTAAAACACAGAAACCACTGATACTGCTTAATATAAAAAGGAAAATATGTCTAATTGAAAATAAAATAAACATTCATCGCAAAATGTGGATAATATTTCTTCTTATCTACATGATAAACGTAAAAAATACCAGTCTAACATCTTTTCAGATGTTTATCGTGGATAATTTAATAGCTACGGAGCACTGCCTACTGAAAGTGTAGTTATAACTGGCTTCCTTGCTAGGAAACAAATGTACACCCGTGCCTTTCGCGCAATATGTTCATACAGTATCAACGCAGCTATAGTAAATAGTAGCTATAGTCTATAGTAAATACACTCATGCTCATAAATTAAGGATAATGCTGATACATGGTGAAACAACGCTCTGGTGGGCGGTTTGTGGGTTTAAATCACCTCGGGGTATGAGCATGCAGTGCATTTGACCTGCGGTCGTCGCACGGTGGCGCTGGCAGCAATCCACATATGCAGACGTGTGTTGGTGCACATCAGGGTACGGTGCACCGAGTAAGTGTGCAGACGTTTTCAGACGTGCTAATGGTGACTGTGTGTTGAAAATGGCTCAAAAACACATATTGATGACGTTATAAGAGATAGCATATTAGGGCGACTGGAGGCTGGTCAAACATAGCAGATCGTAGCACAGGCCCTCCGTGTGCCACAAAGTGTGATCTCAAGATTATGGCAACGATTCCCGCACACAGGAAACGTGTCCAGGCGCCGTACGGGACGTCCACAGCGTACAAAACCACAAGAGGACCGATATATCACCATCAGTGCCCGCAGACGGCCACAGAGTACTGCAGGTTGCCTTGTTCGGGACCTTACCGCAGCCACTGGAGTAGTTGTCTCCAGACACACAGTCTACAGACGACTGAACAAACATGGTAAATTCGCCAGGAGACCTGCAAGGTGCATTCCGCTCACTCCTAGTCACAGGAGAGCCCGTAAAGCCTGGTGTCAAGAACACAGTACATGGTCATTGGAACAGTGGTCCCAGGTTATGTTCACGGACGAGTCCAAATATAGTCTGAACAGTGATTCTCGCCGGAGTTTCATCTCATGTGAACCAGGAACCAGATACCAACCCCTTAATATCCTTGAAAGGGACCTGTTTGGAGGTCGTGGTTTGATGGTGTGGGGTGGAATTATGATTGGTGCACGTACGCCCCTGCATGCCTTTGACAGAGGAACTGTAACAGGCCAGGTGTACCGGGACGTCATTTTGGACCAGTGTGTCCGTCTTTTCAGGGGTGCAGTGGGTCCCACCTTCCTCCTGATGGATGATAACGCACGGCCCCACTGAGCTGCCATCGTGGAGGAGTACCGTGAGACAGAAAATATCAGGCTAACTCTGACACTACTCTGATATATTGTTCTGAGCAGACAAGACAGGTTTCTCCAGACCTAAACCCCATCGAGCACGTCTGGGATGCTGGGATGCTGCACGTCTTCAAATTCCTAGGACACTTCAGAAGCTCCGACAGGCACTGGTGTAAGAATGGGAGGCTATACCCCAGCAGTTGCTCAACCACCTGATTCAGAGTATGCCAACCCGTTGTGTGACCTGTGTACGTGTGCATGGTCATCATATCCCATATTGATGTCGCGGTACATGCGCAGGAAACAGTGGCGTTTTATAGCACATGTGTTTCGGGACGGTTTTCTCAACTTATCACCAATACCGTGGACTTACAGATCTGTGTAGTGTGTGTTCCCTGTGCGACTATGCTAATTGCGCCAGTTTTGTGTAGAGCCACGTTGTGTGGCACCACATTCTGCAATTATCCTTAATTTATGAGAATGAGTGTAGTAACTACAGTACAACTTACGGCCGGACCCAAAGCTTTGCAATAGAATCAAAGAAAAACGTGTTAAAATTACATGGGCCGTGTTATCCGTGTGATAGCGTTAGTAGATGCAAACACATAAACACATGTTGATTTCACAGAGGAAGATTGAGACCGTAGGAAGGACGGGGTCCAACATAAGCGCAGTCTGGGAACTGGAGGTCAGGCTAAGTGCTCTACTGGCGTGAAGAAATAAAGTGCTGACAAAATGGGATGAATGCGACTGAAGTAGCACGAAACAGCTACACTTCATCCACATCAATCATACAACTTCAATTGAAGCTATCTTATATTGTGGAAGGTCCGCCTCCGTAGCTGAGAGACCACTGCAGTAGACTGCCATGTGCTAGTCCCGGGATTGATTCCCGGTACTGCTAGGAATTTTTTCTTGGAAGGACTGGAACGGGGCGCATTCAGCCTCGTGATGCTAACTGACGAGCTGTTTGAATGAGAAGCAGCTGTTCCAGGTCACGAAAACTGACAGTGGTTGGGGGGAGCGGTGTGGTGACTACTTGGCCCTCCATTCCACATCCAGTGACATCATTGGCAGAAGATGACGCGGCTATCGGTCGGGTATGATACTCTGGAAATGTTGATGCACATGGATTTCTCACTCTCTTACACAATGTGGCCCGTAGATCTCTACCGAGCGAGGTGGCGCAGTGGTTGGCACACTGGAGCCGCATTCGGGAGGAGGACATTTCAGATCTCCGTCGGACCTTTAACATTGAGGTTTTCTGTGATTTCGCTAAATCGCTCCAGAAAAATGCGGGGACGATTGCTTTGAAAGGGCACGACCGACTTCCTTCTCCATTTTTCATTAAAATTCAAGCTTGTGCCCAGTATCTAACAACCTCGTTCTCGATGGGACGTTAAACCCTAATCTTCCTTCCTTCCTTCCATAGGTCCGTTCATATTATCACTTATGTAACGCCTCGTTGTTTCATTTAACAAGATTTCGGAGAATACGACCCAATAAACAATAAAATGAACAAAGTGAATTTGCCCGTGCGCGATGTTTGCGCCTCAGTAGCTCTCTGTGGCTCTACAAAGTAGCTCATGTAGACAGAATCAAGCCCTGGATACAAGTAACACTGCTCAACAGCCAGTTTATATCTGCGATATATCAGTGAGCATGTATTTTTCTGCCCAGCATCCGAATCTGCCTTTAAAAATGTTCTAGGACGTAAGATTTTTGAGCTTGTAAGTATCTTTTATTGTTTATTTTCCGTATTTCGCTGTTTCTTTGCACTTCTATTGTTTCAATTTTTTGTTCTGGTACAGGGATATATACATATCGTCATTAAATGGCGGTGTGATAAAGATTCTAAACTTTACTCACTTGATGCCAACATAAGTACTCTTTATGATCTACTGCTTGTATCAAATGTATGACACACGCATGGTGCAATTGTCATCATACTCACCTCGACCTAACAACGTTTTGCCAGTTTTTGTTACCTCAATGAGTGTTTCTTTTGGCAAACAGAAGAGATAATTATGTTCCCGTTGCGAATTATCTGTAAGACAGTAACAAGAACATGGCATGAAGAGCAGCGCTTAAAATTCAATTTTTACTTTCCTTCGCTCGTTTCTTCCCAGAAAATTTGGTAGCCACAAGCGACTAGTAGGTTCAACGCTTTCACTAAGGCATCCATACGATGGAACGCAGCTACCAAGGTCACTTGAAACCTTCGATGGTGGGCGACTATTGTTGGGGTCTTGTTAGGAAGAATAACGGAATGGCAAACAAAAGTAGAGTATCTTTGTGACTATTTTCGAATGGCAAAGGAAGTTAAAGTTGAAAATATGTTGTGAACTGATTTAGACATATTGGCTGCATGTCCATACATACATGTTATACAGTAACGGGTTCTAAAGTTCTGAATATGTATTTGTTTATTGTTTTAAATCTATCAGTCTTCAGCAGTACCGATGAACATGCAGAAATTGTGAAATGAAAGAGAAAAACTCATTTTACGAGCGATTTAAGCACCTCGAGATTAGGTACATCCAGGTAAATACACCCACTTACAAACCAGATGCAGAAAAAAATTTCAAATTTGTTGACGAGTGTAACTGATCCGCCGCAGGATGTGAGCCGCCGCTCACCTGGTCAACATCGCATTTGCAGATGACCACCACTGACCGCAAGACAGAAGCTGCTCTCACTACTAAACAAAAATTACGCGATTATTTCTTCTCTGGCTACCCCGCTGGGGTGGCATAGGGCTGTGATGAGGTGTGGGAGGCAACTTGGAGAGTTGCATCAGTGATGTAACCGGGCCTACAGCCAATGCTTGGCGGGGATTCTAGCTAAAAGGAGCAGAAAGGTTGCATCGAAATGCGTATCTACGTGACCGTGTCCACATGACACTATTTTCTCAAGCATTAGAATCATCTAAAAGGAATTCTGATCTACAACATAACTAGAAGAAGCAAGAACAGCACGAACGTTTCACTGAAAAAGCTCTGATCCGGATGAACGAACAACTGTCGACAAGTGCAAGTTGCTTGTGAAACAGACGCATGAAACGCTACCGTTCTTAGAGAGTCCATCCGACTTCATGTATGCGTTACGTTTAGAACGATGCGAGGTGCTCGAATGTCTTCATGCCTATGAACGTTTCATTGATGAAACATGTTTCACTATATGGGTTGGTAAGAGTTAAAACCATGTCAACGTAGTGGTTTCTAGACATGGAGTTTTAATGAATAGGATGAAAATTGTGTCGAGTTATTAGCGAACATTCTTGGTAAACATGTGAGCGGATATAGTGGACTTTGCCTAACACATTGGTAGTGCTTTTCACCCCGGCTAGCGGGAGCATTGTCTCGCATCGCTGCAATGTTCATAAATGATGAGTATTCGTGTTTAGCATATTTGGCTCTTGTTTCAGACACAGAAACTGGCCATCTTTCTAAACTTAAATGGGATCAATCTCCTGCACTGTGGTCAGCAGGAGCAAGAATATCGAAGGTCTCATGCACATTTGGTGCATCAAAGGCAACCGCAGACAGCACGACCATGGTCAACACTATTTATTGTGGTAGATCATCCGCTAATGTTAACAGTGATAAAAATTTGTCCACCGTGGTCAGATAACTGAAAACGAAAGAAGGTTATCACTAAGAACAGTAGAAATACTCCAATACAAGTGGCTTTATATAATGCAGATGAACAAAGAAGCTAACGGCTTACTTCCTTTCAATAATCATGTAAATAATCGGTAGTGGAGTAGACCAGAACTGCATGGAAATATACTATGTTTTGATAGACCAAAACTGCATGGAAATACACTGTGCTTTGTTGTCTTTCACAAGGAATTACAATGGAAACTTACGTAGAGATGGTGACTGATGAAGTACATCATTGGATAACATTTTATTTCGCCGGTGAAGACGTTGTCTTCCAAGACAGTACTATGGATATAGCGACTCTGGTGCACTTTTGTTTGCTGTGAGGGATTAGCCGAGCGGTCTGAGGCGCTGCAGTCATGGACTGTGCGGCTGGTCCCGGCGGAGGTTCGAGTCCTCCCTCAGGCATGGGTGTGTGTGTTTGTCCTTAGGATAATTTAGGTTAAGTAGTGTGTAAGCTTAGGGACTGATGACTTTAGCAGTTAAGTCCCATAAGATTTAACACACATTTGGACTTTTTTGACACTTTTATTTTACATTTGTGACATCAGATGACCTAGATGATTTACCTTGGTATGAGGTCATTAACCTTTTCATGACATCATAAACGAAGCCCTTTTGTCGATGATATCACAATGATGACGCCACAACCTACACTACTTCTTTGACGATGTCACCAAGAGATTAATATGACAAATTTGATAAATTTCTGGAATTAAAAAGAATAAATAAAGATAGCGATGGTCAACTATGTTTTTATTACCGAATACAAAAAATAATTTATGAACTGACTCGCCAGTCAAATTTGTAAATTTAATTGGAAGCTATAGATCATTCACTAAGAAACATTAGAATGAGTATATAGCACATTCCCATAAATAGTTATAAGCCAATGTTTGTTTATTAGTGTAATTAGTGTACACTACTGGCCATTAAAATTGTTACAGCAGGAGAAATGCAGATGATAAACGGGTATTCATTAGACAAATATATTACGCTAGAACTGGCATGTTATTACATTTTCACGCAATTTGGGTCCATAGATCCTGAGAAATCAGTACCCAGAACAACCACCTCTGGCCGTAATAACGGCCTTGATATGCCTGGGCATTGAGTCAAACAGAGCTTGGATGGCGTGTACAGGTACAACTGCCCATGGAGCTTCAACACGATACCACAGTTCATCAGGAGTAGTAACTGGCGTATTGTGACGAGCCAGTTGCTCGGCCACCATTGACCAGACGATTTCAATTGGTGAGAGATCTGGAGAATGTGGTGGCCAGGGCAGCAGTTGAACATTTTACGTATCTAGAAAGGCCCGTACAGGACCTATAACATTATCCTGCTGAAATGTAGGGTTTCGCAGGGATCGAATGAAAGGTAGAGCCACAGGTCGAACGTAACACATCTGAAATGTAATGGCACCCATACCATCACGCCGAGTGATACGCCAGTATGGCGATGACGAATACACGCTTCGAACGTGCGTTCACCGCGATATCGCCAAACACGGATGCGACCATCATGATGCTGTAAACAGAACCTGGATTCATCCGATAAAATGACGTTTCGCCATTCGTGCACCCAGGTTCGTCGTTGAGTACTCAATCGCAGGCGCTCCTGTCTGTAATGCAGCGTCAAGGGTAACCGCAGCAATGGTCTCCGAGCTGATAGTCCATGCTGCTGCAAACGTCCTCGAACTGTTCGTGCAGATGGTTGTTGTCTTCGCAAACGTCCCCATCTGTTGACTCAGGGATCGAGCGTGGCTGCACGATCCGTTACAGCCTTGCGGATAAGATGCCTGTCATCTCGACTGCTAGTGATACGAGGCCGTTGTGATCCAGCACGGCGTTCCGTATTACCCTCCTCAACCCACCGGTTCCATATCCTGCTAACAGTCATTAGATCTCGACCAACGCGAGCAGCAATGTCGCGATACGATAAACCGCAATCGCGATAGTCTACAATCCGACCTTTATCAAAGTCGGAAACGTGATGGTACGCATTTCTCCTCCTTACACGAGGCATCACAACAACGTTACACCAGGCAACGCCGGTCAACTGCTGTTTGTGTATGAGAAATCGGTTGGAAACTTTCCGCATGTCAACTCGTTGTAGGTGTCGCCACCGGCGCCAACCTTGTGTGAATTGCTCTGAAAAGCTAATCATTTGCATATCACAGCATCTTCTTCCTTTCGGTTAAATATCGCGTCTGTATACACGTCATCTTCGTGGTGTAGCAATTTTAATGGCGAGTAGTGTAGATGTCGAACAACAGTTTCACTTTAAATAATATTATGCAAAACCTAAGAAACGGGATATAAAATTACCTGCTGCTTTACGCTCCTGTTTCTCGTCTTCACCAACAGATGGCTGAACTGGTTAAACGTTCAAGGTTCAGTTTCTATACCATAGCGTAGTACACTACAGAGGCTCACATTATATATTTACCACATGTATGATACGTTCCAAATGTCGCAGCGACACACAAAAAGTGAAACGATTACGCCAAGTTTCACAACATTTAGAAGTACTAATATGTTATTTTATACACATGTTCGTCAAATTGGTTTCTAAAACATGATTGTGAACTTTAAAGTAAGTGTCCCAATGCCATCTTCATACCTAAAATTAGTGTTTCAAATATTATTGTGGAGTCTAAAGTAAGGACCCCAACGCTATTTCCATGCCTAAATAGTTACAAACAACCTGCTGAGCTGACAGTCGACATAACGAACTAGTCCTACAAGATCGATGTTGTAAAACTGTCCTGATTAGGATTATGAAGCATTAAGTAAACAATATTGCGGTTGCCGTTAGTTTAGTAACTATTTGTGTCCTGTCCCATTGATGGTGCGGCCTTGCCAACGAAAATGTGCTTCGCATAAAAGACGGACGAACTTCCCTCTGCTTCCAGTCCTCGCATAGCAGTCGCTTATGGCCCAGGTATTCCGTCTTTGTAAATAACAATGCAGACTTCCACATTTCCTCTCTTCCACTCACTGCACGCCTCTCGACTCCGCTATGCCCCATTCGCGGCAAAAGCCGAGTACAGTACTTTGGCGACCGCGGATTCGACGGGACCTGAGGGCGTCATAACTTCCATTAGAAGAATCACCTTTGGAAGAATGTGGTAAGGGAGGGCCATCAATGCAGTTTAGCCCAGAGTTTTCAACAGGTACCACGAGTCAGCGAGGAGGAACAGTGGCGGGTCGGCAGCGACTCGTCAGCGGTACGGAATAAATGACTGCGGAGCGAATGACTGCCGCCTAACGAAGGCCGTGGACAATGGGCCGGGGCGATCGGCGCGCGCCGTCGCTAATTGGACATTCAGCCGCAGCTCATTAAGGCAGCGCCCGCAATTATTCTACTTAAAAATAATGGCCTTCTTTTTTCCCTCCCTCCCGCGCCTTTTCTTCTCTTCTGCTGCCCTCCAGAACGAGCTTTTCTCGGCAGTTTGGAGGACTCTAATTTCTTTTCTCTTCGTTTTCGCGTCGAGATTTCCCGTATCGGGAAGCGGAGGGGAGGATTTTGCGGTGGCTGGCAGCTCTTCCAGTACACAGGCTCTCGTGGCCGCGGAGAGCGCGGACGAGTGCCGGGCCCGGCGAGCAGCGCACGCTGAATGCCAAGTACTGTTTCTTCCATCGCCGGGCGAGAGACTTCTCGGTGCGCCCTCGCGGCTCAGAGCTGCGGCCAAATTAGAAAACGTAGTGTGGGCTCGTAGCACGGTGCAAAACCTCTCGACTACGCGCCACTTCGGTGACTTCCGTGTCAATGCCGCTGACTATTTATTCAGCCAGCTTCTCATTTGGCCTCACGGCACTAAGTGGGCGCCATTTTGGGCAGTTTCCCTACAGAAAAGTAGGATGCTACCCCTGGAAAGGAAAGCAGAAAGGTGGAAGGAGTATATAGAGGGTCTATACAAGGGCGACAGCCTTGGGAGAGCCAGCCCTGACAAAACTCTACCATCTGGTGAGCTAGATGTATGAGACAGGCGAGATACCCTCAGACTTCAAGAAGAATACAATAATTCCAATCCCAAAGAAAGCATGCGTTGACAGATGTGAAAAATACCGAACGATCAGTTTAATAAGTCACGGCTGCAAAATACTAACACGAATTCTTTACAGACGAATGGAAAAACTGGTAGAAGTCGAACTCGGGAAGATCAGTTCGGATTCCGCAGAAATATTGGAACACGTGAGACAATACTAACCCTACGACTTATCTTAGAAGCTCGATTAAGAAAAGGTAAACCTACGTTTCTAGCATTTGCAGACTTAGAGAAAGCTTTTGACAATGTTGACTGGAATACTCTCTTTCAAATTCTAAAGGTGGCAGGGGTAAAATACAGGGAGCGAAAGGCTATTTACAATTTGATCACAAACCTGATGGCAGTTATAAGAGTCGAGGGGCATGAAAGGGAAGCAGTGGTTGGGAAGGTAGTGAGACAGGGTTGTAGCCTCTCCCCGATGTTATTCAATCTGTATATTGAGCACGCAGTAAAGGAAACAAAAGAAAAATTCGGAGTAGGTATTAAAATCCATGGAGAAGAAATAAAAACTTTGAGGTTCGCCGATGACATTGTAATTCTGTCAGAGACAGTAAAGGACTTGGAAGAACAGTGTCTTGAAAGGTGGATATAAGATGATCATCAACAAAATCAAAACGAGGATAATGGAATGTAGTCAAATTAAGTCGGGTGATGCTGAGGGAATTAGATTGGGAAATGAGACACTTAAAGTAGTAAATGAGTTTTGCTATTTGTGGAGCAAAATAACTGATGATGGTCGAAGCAGACAGGATATAAAATGTAGTTGGCAATGCGAAGGAAAGCGTTTCTGAATAAGAGATATTTGTTAACATCGAGTATAGATTTTAGTGTCAGGAAGTCGTTTCTGAAAGTATTTGTGTGGAGTGTAGCCATGCATGGAAGTGAAACATGGACGATAGTTTGGACAAGAAGAGAATAGAAGCTTTCGAAATGTGGTGCTACAGAAGGATGCTGAAGATTAGTTGGGTAGATCACATAAGTAATGAGGAGGTATTGAATAGAATTGGGGAGAAGAGGAGATTGTGGCACAACTTGACTAGAAGAAGGGATCGGTTGGTAAGATATGTTCTGGGGCATCAAGGGATCACCAGTTTAGTATTGGAGGGCAGCGTGGAGGGTAAAAATCGTAGAGTGAGACCAAGAGAGGAATACACTAAGCAGATTCAGAAGGATGTAGGCTGCAGTAGGTACTGGGAGATAAAGAAGCTTGCACAGGATAGAGTAGCATGGAGAGCTGCATCAAACCAGTCTCAGGAATGAATACAACAACAACAACAACAATCCCTGGAAATTGATTCCGGAATCTCCAAGCCACTGATAAAAATGCAAATCTCTACAGTACGACGAGGATCAGAGCTACATTACTGGCTGTGAAAAATTTAACACCAGGACTGGTTTGAATCACTCCAAAAATGGGAAGATGTGTAAAACAATGAAACGGTAATGATTAAGATTTGAGAGGGATGCGTGCACGCAGTTCTAGTAACGACCTCTTTTGTGTACCTGGAGAGGTCAGCATTACTCCACTCTCTTTGTCGGTACAGAGCAATCAGACCAACCGGAAACGTCCAAGCAAGTTCCAGTGAGCCTCGCCAACGTCAAACAGAGCAGTATCAGTATCAGAATGAGTTTGGACGAGGTAGAATGATAGTCCTCTGGGAAACGAGTTATGTCGTACCGTGATACTGCAGCTGGTGCACGACACACTGCTACGGCAGTGATTCATGGGATACAAGAAGGTCGTACACGAGGCGTGGGCACTGGACCACACATTGTGACCACAGCTTGGGGTGACCGACATCTTGTCCGCGTGGCCGTAACCGACAGAAGTGCTTAGTGCTCAGTTTAGCCTCGGTGCAGCTGGCGTGGGCACGTCTGCGTCAGCGCGACCGCTATGGCCACGAGAACGTCATCACTGTAGTGTTGCGTGGCAAAATGTACTGTTTTCCAGAGGAATCCCGATCCAACTTGTCTCAGAGTAACGGCCGCATCGATCCTGCAGGCACCTCTAAGTTTCATATTTCAGCAAAGCAATGCCCAGCCGTACGAGGTGAGTGAAGAAAGTAGCCTATTGACACTAACAACACTGCGAGCAATCTGGCAACACTGCGCTTTTATTTTTGTGTAGGCCGATGGAAATGGAAATGAGCGTTTGGCGTCATTGGCCGGGAGGCCCGTTACGGGGCAGGTCCTGCCGCCTTGGTGCAGGTCTTACTACACTCAACGCCACATTGGGCGACCTGCGCGCCGGATGGGGATGAAATGATGATGAAGACAACACAACACCCAGTCCCTGAGCGGAGAAAATCACCGACCCACCCGGGAATCGAATCCGGGCCCCTTAGGACGGCAGTCCGTCACGCTGATGTAGACCGCTGTGTTCATCCCTTCCAGATGCTCAGTCCGAGGTTCTCCTCCGTGCAGCCATTAAGTGATTTTTGAGAGCCCCATCTGTGAAGTTGTCGTTTTTGTTGTGTGTTGCGTAAATGGAACAGAACAACGTTATGCAATTAAGTTACGTGTTAAACTTGGGGAATCCGCGAGTGTGAGCATTGAGACGATTGAAACAGGCCAATGAAGAACATGCGTTATCAACAGCACAAGTTATTTTCCGGCACAATACATTTTTGGAATTCCGTGAAAAAGGTTGAAGACGAAACTTGCTTTAGGAAAGGTACATTGTCCAGAGGGACAATTGTTACATTGCAGGTGATAATGCAAGCAAGACTAAAGAAAGATCAAGATGCATTCATAGGGTTTGTCGACCTGGAAAAAGCGTTAAAATGGTGCAAGATGTTCGATTTTCTGAGAAAAACAGGGGTAAGCTATAGGGAGAGACGGGTAATATACAACATGTACAAGAGCCTAGAGGAAATAATGAGAGTGGACGACCAAGAACGAAGCGCTCAGATTGAAAAGGATGTAAGACAGGAATTCAGTTTTTCGCCCTTACTGTTGAATCTGTTCATCGAATAAGCAATGACTGAAATAAAAGAAAGGTTCAGGAGTGGAATTAAAATTCAAGGTGAAAAGATATCAATGATACGATTCAATGATGACATTTTTGAGTGAAAGTGAAGAAGAATTAATCATCTACTGAATGAAATGTACAGTCTAACGAGTACAGAGTATGGATTGAGAGTAAATCGAAGAAAGACGAAAGTAATGAGAAGTTGCAGAATTGAGAACAGCGAGAAACGTAACATCTGGTTTGATGGTCAAGAAGTAGATGAATTCTGCTACCTAGTCAGAAAATAACCATTGAGGGATAGAGCAAGTAGAACATCAAAAGCAGACTAGCACTGGCAAAAAGGACATTCCTGACCAAGAAGAGTCTACTAGTATCAAACATATGCTTTCAGCTGAGGAAGAAATTTCTGACAATGCACATTTCGAGCACAGCATTGTATGGTAGTGAAACATAGACTGTGGAAAAACCGGAACAGAAGAGAATCGAAGCATTTGAGATGTGGCGGTACAGACGAATGTTGAAAATTTGGAAGACTGATAAGGTAAGGAATGAGAATGGTCTGCACAAACCTGGATAGGAAAGGAATATGTGGAAAACACTGACAAGGAGAAGGGACACCTTAATAGGACGTCTATTAATAAAACATCAGGAAATGACTTCCATGGTACCAGAGGGAGCTGTAGAGGTAAAAAAACTGTAGAGTAAGACAGAGACTGGAATAAATCCGGCAAATAATTGAGGACGTAGGTTGCAAGTGCTACTCCGAGATGAAGAGACTGGCACAGGAGTGGAATTCATGGCCGCATTAAACCACTCAGCCAACTGACGACCCAAAAAAAAAAAAAAAAAAAAAAAAAAAAGTTCGACGCCTGGAGTGACCGCTGAGCAGCCCTGGTACCTATGCTTCCACTTTCTCAACATGTCAGCAGCTTCACGTCCCTGGTGGTACTCTAACGATGTCGCAACTCATTTAAACAATCCCGAGCTGCGGCTTCTGTCACGCCAGCGCAGTGAGTATGTCTTCTTGTGCTATTGCGCGTAACCACTGCGGTGCTTTGCGACATCTTTCCTGTGACGTCTTTTTTACTGAGATTAAAATGACCTGTCAGTGAAATGGGCATGGGACTGTGGATGGTCGTAAGCTTGTAGAAATAAGAAAAACCAGCAGCCGTACATTAGGAGAGGCGAACCACTCCGAAGACATGGCTAATTTTCACAGAAGAGGGTCCGCGACGTGCTCCTTTCAGTAGTTGGCGGAGCCACCGCCTCACCCCACTGACGGCAGAGGTCACCATGCTGCCATTGCCATCCCCAGAAAATAATTGAGCATGACATTTTGCCTCTTATGCATGAACAGCAAAGGAGGAGAAGCCACAGTGCTGCCCAGCCAGCATGAGAAAACCGGTTGCTTTCACTAAAAAATATTTTGATACATCCTGTCGAATGTTTCACCCCCGCCACCGTGCTTGGTGTGAAGAAGCTAATTAATCGAGGAGGCACTCCTCCAGGTACCAACCTCGTGGTTGTTAATTTGTCAAGAGTGGGAAGTTTCTGCTGCGTCCTTCCGTTTCTTCATTAAAAAAGCGGAATTCGTGTCCATTACATTACGTCATCATTTCCACGTAGACTTTCTTGGAAGGTAAAGAATTTCGTTAGATTGTTTCTTTCTGTGGCCATATTGTTTGTACGCAGTTGCTTTACAATTCATTAGGGAACATTTGCGTGAGATATTACTCTCCAAAGTGGAGGTATTTGCACCGAAAGTGGGGGTCATTAAGGATTTACATTATGTATTTAAGTTTAAAGAAGACAACAAATTCTCTGTCGCACCATATCTGATACCATTGGCGTATGAGATGAAAGTAGCACTCGAAATACAGCGGATGCTCAATGACAGAGTAACTGATCATGCTGTGTCAACATAAAACACCCTCTTCCATGTAGTCCAGAAGAAAGACGTGTTCTGTCGTTACAAACACATGAAAATGCCCGTTTTTCTCCCGAGATGCGTTTCGGTTTATTATGGTACACGTTATCAGTGGTCTGTAATTAAAGGTATTTACAATTTTATTTGTTTTTAAGATCGAAAAAGTATTCTCTAACATTTTGTTGGTTTTTATTTTCGGTAATTTCTGCTTGGTTTCTCGCTACATCAGGAAATTTCGTCTGCTAGCACATCTTTGGTTTCTTTCTTCATTACACACTGATACTTGTAGTCCAGTTTTCCGCTGCTTTGTAGAACTACGTATTTTTTTACGTTTTACATAGCACACTTTTTCGTACACCACTGTTTACTGTCTATTTTTATACTTCTTAGTGTGTGTTGCGTTGTATGGTGTTGTCAAAATTGCCACTAGTTTATCTTTGACCTTTATTTTTTGTGGTGAGTGGGTGAATGAGGGAGAAGGAAAGATGAGGGACATAAGTGTATAGTAGTGTGATGGAGAGAGAGTTTGAGGAAAAGATGAGAAGCAAGAAGTGAAATGAAAAGGGGGAGGGGGCAGGTGGGGTTGGTTGGTAGAGGGTGGAACAATAAAATTATTACACTTAATAACACAATAAAATTATTTTGAATTCAAGCAAGAATAATACATACAAGAATGTTTACCCATGGGTTCACCTATTTCAGGACATTAGCCAACATTTTCATGGATCATACAAAAAAATTGATTTTTTAAGACATAATGACAACGAAAAGTTACAATATCATCTGCTGGTACAGGCACATCGATGACATAATATGCATGGTAGATGAACCTAAAAATAGAATACAGCAACTACAGAAAGACGTAAATACTGTACACAAAAATACGAAGTTCACAATAGAAGAAGAACAAAAAACACACTCAACTTTCTAGACGTAACCATAAAGAAAAAACAATCACAAACACACATCTGACATGTACAGAAAACCCACAATAACTGGCACTACCTTAAATGAAACCTCAAAACACCTGCAAAATCAGAAACAGGCTGCGACCAGATACATGTTAGACAGACTGAACAGGATCCCCCTAAACCAACACATTATTGCAAAGACGGCATACAGAGACCTACCATAACAAATTCACACATAAAATACATAACATATTAAAAAAACTAGGCATAAACATTACTTACAAAACAAACAACTCAACATCCCAAAACTGAAATCAAAATCAGACAGATACCAACAATCTGGACTCTTATCAGCTCAGTTGCAGAGATTGTAAAAAAAATATACATTGGAATTAATGGCAGGACATTTGACACAAGATATAAAGAACACATCAGAGCACTGTAATACGGTACAAACCACTCAACATTTGCAGATAATCTAAAACAGGAATACTATGGACAAAATAATATTGAAAAAGATCTTAACATCATAAGAATTAGTAAGGACAGACGCATGCTCCCTTTCCACGGAAATTTCCAAAGTATTAATACAAAATAAACAGGTGCTCAATGACCAAATAAATATTGGAAAACAGACACTACATGAAATAACTTGCAAAGTCACACGAAAAAGAAAAGAGACTTTTACAGTCTTCAGGTCTCCCTTTCCAACACCGCCCCCCTCCCGCTAATTTCATTTCACTTCTTGCTCTTCCCTTTTTCCTCAAATTCACTCTCCATCACGCTGCTATGCACGTATATTTTTGCTTCTTGTGACCCACCTATTCACCACAAAAAAGTGGCAAGAACTAGTGACAATGCTGGCAACACTACAAAACACAATATACACTAAGAAGTATAAAATTAAATAGTAAACGGTGGTGTACGAAAAAATGTGCTGTGTAAAACATAAAAAAATGCGTAGTTCTGCAAAGCAGCGAAAAATTATACTACAAGTATCAGTGTCTAATGAGGAAAGAAACCAAAGATGTACTAGCAGACGGCAATTCTTGATATAGGTGAGGAACCAAGCAGAAGTTACCGTAAGTAAAAACCAACAAAGTGTTAAAGAAATGTTTTTCGATCTTAAAAACAAATCAAATTGCAAACTTCTTTCATTACAGACCACTGATGATGCTTTTCTTCAATAAAGTGAAACGCATCTGGTGAGAAAAACACACATGTTCTTGTAGTTGTAACGGCGGAACGAAAATACTCACAGGAACTAAGAATGGTGGCGGTTTATCTCCCGTCCAACATCTGGTGCTGATGGGCTTGCTCTTTGCCGATTTTCGGGAAACTTAACTGTTCCAATCTGCGATACCGCGATCCATATTCCGAGCAGCTCACTACTTACTTGTTCTTATACGCAGATTGAATGTCTGACTTGAGTTGTAATTTGTGATTTTGTCTTATTGAGTTTGAATATCCTGATACGGATATCTTCGTGCTTGTTAGCGTCGTTTTGTGTAAAATCAATAGAAATTTTAGATAACTTTGATCTCGGTCAACTTCTTATGAATGTGTCTATTAATTAGAGCAAATAAAATTTTGTTATAAGTAGACTTGACTTAAATTTCAAGGTACTTTGATTACCCTACAACTTTTCCACCGTTTGGTGATACCTAATAACAAATTTAAAATGTTGTAGGGTCCTGGGTTCGATTCCCGGCGGAGTCAGGGATTTTCCCTGCCTCGAGATGCCTGGGTGTTGTTATGTCGTCTTCATCATCATCATTCATCCCCATTACGGTCGGAGGAAGACAATGGCAAACCACCTCCGCTAGGACCTTGCTTAGTTAGCGGTGCGGGTCTCCCGCATCGTCCACTACGCTCCTCGGAGTATGGGATCTCATCGTCATCAACCTATGGTTGTTCTCACTGTGACAGTGCTGTCATTGCACGCAGTAGCTAAACTCAAAGATCAGTTAGTTATTCATCGAAGGCAATGAGAACTGCATTCGCTCGTATTGTATGATTGTAGGTTTGATTATTGACTAGCAAGAATTGTCTAGATATATCCTAGGATTATAACTTTGCTGTCTGTTGCTTTTGACTAACGACCTTGCAGTATTCAGACTTAATAAGCAACAACATTATCATAACAACATCATATCATAAAGCAAGTCAGTGGCATACTGCCCTCCCAGTCAGAGACAATAAACAGGCGACAGTCATTTGGCTCTTATCCAGGATGTCACTGTTAGTTTCTTTTCATATCACGCAGTTACGGCGGCGAAGTAAGACACATCTTGGGGTGCAAAAGGTCGTAGTGACCACTTTTTTCATTATGTATTTGTTTGCACATTGATCTGCAGCTGCAGAATATGCTATCGTGGCTCATGTGAACCATGTGTTATTTATACTTTGTCTGTTTTATATGTATCTGCATTTTGAGAGTATTTTATTGGGAAAATTTACATTGCATGTAAAGGTATTTTTGTATTAAGTACTAAGATATTTTCGTGCTAAGGGCCGTTCACTCGTGTTAAATTGGTGACAGTGATATTTCATTGTATGTTGGATTTTGTTCTCTTTTTACATGCGTGGAGCTGGTGGAGTCCGGTCTAGACATCTCAGGAAAGTTTTTACCAGGAGGATGCAATGCAATCGGGAGTAGTCGCTTTGGAATTTTCTGAGAAGGAGACGTCAGTATCAACTGCGACGTCTGAAACCTAGAAAACGGCACCGACAACCGAAAAGGTTGAAATTAGCGGGACTTATGATACGGAGTCGACCGTGGCGCAGAGCTGCTACGGTACCTGAGCTGACCAACTTCGCCAAGTATTTGGTGGTGTCTATTCTTTCGAATGTGTCCGAAAGAACAGACATCAGGCGCGATTCGCAGCTCTGATACATAATACGTATATTGATGGAGGGGGGGGGGGGGGAGGGGGAGAAAGGAGAAAGGAAAGGATGTCAGCTGCATCGGTACTTGATGTGGATTCTGCGGCGACGAGCTAAAAGTGTGCCCCACCGGGACTCGAACCCGGGATCTCCTGTTTACTTGGCAGTTAACCACTGCGTTCTCCAGACACAGCATGTGTCGAAAAGGCGCGGTCAACCCGTTACGTTTCCCGGTCGACACACATTCCCATCCAGTTCCACCTACCCACAGTCCCCGTATGTCCTCCACGCCCGCTGGTTTTAGATTCCCTCCGGAGGTCGAACAATACTGTACACCCACAATGAAGGTTTTGGTTTCATTGCCCGTCGAAACGAATCAGTTATATGAATGCGTGTTGTCTGTTCTTTCGGACATGTCTGAAAGAAGAGTCACCACATGAAATCCGCAGCTGCGATAAGTATTGTGTAAAGTGGAGAAAGGACAGGAAAGCGAAGGAACTGATACCAGCTGCATCGGGACTTTATGTGGAATCAGCAGCGACGAGCCTCGATGGGCGAAGGCACACGACAAAACTCTGTACTTAGAAGATGGTGAATCACCGTACCCAGTTTCGGTAATGGCCATTACCGAAACTGGGTATGGTGATTCACCATCTTCTAAGTACAGAGTTTTGTCGTGTGCCTTCGCCCATCGAGGCTCGTCGCTGCTGATTCCACATAAAGTCCCGATGCAGCTGGTATCAGTTCCTTCGCTTTCCTGTCCTTTCTCCACTTTACACAATACTTATCACAGCTGCGGATTTCATGTGGTGACTCTTCTTTCAGACATGTCCGAAAGAACAGACAACACGCATTCATATAACTGATTCGTTTCGGCGGGCAATGAAACCAAAACCTTCATTGTGGGTGTACAGTTTCGGTAATGGCCATTACCGAAACTGGGTATGGTGATTCACCATCTTCTAAGTACAGAGTTTTGTCGTGTGCCTTCGCCCATCGAGGCTCGTCGCTGCTGATTCCACATAAAGTCCCGATGCAGCTGGTATCAGTTCCTTCGCTTTCCTGTCCTTTCTCCACTTTACACAATACTTATCACAGCTGCGGATTTCATGTGGTGACTCTTCTTTCAGACATGTCCGAAAGAACAGACAACACGCATTCATATAACTGATTCGTTTCGGCGGGCAATGAAACCAAAACCTTCATTGTGGGTGTACAGTTTCGGTAATGGCCATTACCGAAACTGGGTATGGTGATTCACCATCTTCTAAGTACAGAGTTTTGTCGTGTGCCTTCGCCCATCGAGGCTCGTCGCTGCTGATTCCACATAAAGTCCCGATGCAGCTGGTATCAGTTCCTTCGCTTTCCTGTCCTTTCTCCACTTTACACAATACTTATCACAGCTGCGGATTTCATGTGGTGACTCTTCTTTCAGACATGTCCGAAAGAACAGACAACACGCATTCATATAACTGATTCGTTTCGACGGGCAATGAAACCAAAACCTTCATTGTGGGTGTACAGTATTGTTCGACCTCCGGAGGGAATCTAAAACCAGCGGGCGTGGAGGACATACGGGGACTGTGGGTAGGTGGAACTGGATGGGAATGTGTGTCGACCGGGAAACGTAACGGGTTGACCGCGCCTTTTCGACACATGCTGTGTCTGGAGAACGCAGTGGTTAACTGCCAAGTAAACAGGAGATCCCGGGTTCGAGTCCCGGTGGGGCACACTTTTAGCTCGTCGCCGCAGAATCCACATCAAGTACCGATGCAGCTGACATCCTTTCCTTTCTCCTTTCTCCCCCTCCCCCCCCCCCCCCCCCCCCCCCCCCTCCATCAATATACGTATTATGTATCAGAGCTGCGAATCGCGCCTGATGTCTGTTCTTTCGGACACATTCGAAAGAATAGACACCACCAAATACTTGGCGAAGTTGGTCAGCTCAGGTACCGTAGCAGCTCTGCGCCACGGTCGACTCCGTATCATAAGTCCCGCTAATTTCAACCTTTTCGGTTGTCGGTGCCGTTTTCTAGGTTTCAGACGTCGCAGTTGATACTGACGTCTCCTTCTCAGAAAATTCCAAAGCGACTACTCCCGATTGCATTGCATCCTCCTGGTAAAAACTTTCCTGAGATGTCTAGACCGGACTCCACCAGCTCCACGCATGTAAAAAGAGAACAAAATCCAACATACAATGAAATATCACTGTCACCAATTTAACACGAGTGAACGGCCCTTAGCACGAAAATATCTTAGTACTTAATACAAAAATACCTTTACATGCAATGTAAATTTTCCCAATAAAATACTCTCAAAATGCAGATACATATAAAACAGACAAAGTATAAATAACACATGGTTCACATGAGCCACGATAGCATATTCTGCAGCTGCAGATCAATGTGCAAACAAATACATAATGAAAAAAGTGGTCACTACGACCTTTTGCACCCCAAGATGTGTCTTACTTCGCCGCCGTAACTGCGTGATATGAAAAGAAACTAACAGTGACATCCTGGATAAGAGCCAAATGACTGTCGCCTGTTTATTGTCTCTGACTGGGAGGGCAGTATGCCACTGACTTGCTTTATGATATGATGTTGTTATGATAATGTTGTTGCTTATTAAGTCTGAATACTGCAAGGTCGTTAGTCAAAAGCAACAGACAGCAAAGTTATAATCCTAGGATATATCTAGACAATTCTTGCTAGTCAATAATCAAACCTACAATCATACAATACGAGCGAATGCAGTTCTCATTGCCTTCGATGAATAACTAACTGATCTTTGAGTTTAGCTACTGCGTGCAATGACAGCACTGTCACAGTGAGAACAACCATAGGTTGATGACGATGAGATCCCATACTCCGAGGAGCGTAGTGGACGATGCGGGAGACCCGCACCGCTAACTAAGCAAGGTCCTAGCGGAGGTGGTTTGCCATTGTCTTCCTCCGACCGTAATGGGGATGAATGATGATGATGAAGACGACATAACAACACCCAGGCATCTCGAGGCAGGGAAAATCCCTGACTCCGCCGGGAATCGAACCCAGGACCCTACAACATTTTAAATTTGTTATTAGGTATCACCAAACGGTGGAAAAGTTGTAGGGTAATCAAAGTACCTTGAAATTTAAGTCAAGTCTACTTATAACAAAATTTTATTTGCTCTAATTAATAGACACATTCATAAGAAGTTGACCGAGATCAAAGTTATCTAAAATTTCTATTGATTTTACACAAAACGACGCTAACAAGCACGAAGATATCCGTATCAGGATATTCAAACTCAATAAGACAAAATCACAAATTACAACTCAAGTCAGACATTCAATCTGCGTATAAGAACAAGTAAGTAGTGAGCTGCTCGGAATATGGATCGCGGTATCGCAGATTGGAACAGTTAAGTTTCCCGAAAATCGGCAAAGAGCAAGCCCATCAGCACCAGATGTTGGACGGGAGATAAACCGCCACCATTCTTAGTTCCTGTGAGTATTTTCGTTCCGCCGTTACAACTACAAGAACATGTGTGTTTTTCTCACCAGATGCGTTTCACTTTATTGAAGAAAAGCATCATCAGTGGTCTGTAATGAAAGAAGTTTGCAATTTGATTTGTTTTTAAGATCGAAAAACATTTCTTTAACACTTTGTTGGTTTTTACTTACGGTAACTTCTGCTTGGTTCCTCACCTATATCAAGAATTGCCGTCTGCTAGTACATCTTTGGTTTCTTTCCTCATTAGACACTGATACTTGTAGTATAATTTTTCGCTGCTTTGCAGAACTACGCATTTTTTTATGTTTTACACAGCACATTTTTTCGTACACCACCGTTTACTATTTAATTTTATACTTCTTAGTGTATATTGTGTTTTGTAGTGTTGCCAGCATTGTCACTAGTTCTTGCCACTTTTTTGTGGTGAATAGGTGGGTCACAAGAAGCAAAAATATACGTGCATAGCAGCGTGATGGAGAGTGAATTTGAGGAAAAAGGGAAGAGCAAGAAGTGAAATGAAATTAGCGGGAGGGGGGCGGTGTTGGAAAGGGAGACCTGAAGACTGTAAAAGTCTCTTTTCTTTTTCGTGTGGCTTTGCAAGTTATTTCATGTAGTGTCTGTTTTCCAATATTTATTTGGTCATTGAGCACCTGTTTATTTTGTATTAATACTTTGGAAATTTCCGTGGAAAGGGAGCATGCGTCTGTCCTTACTAATTCTTATGATGTTAAGATCTTTTTCAATATTATTTTGTCCATAGTATTCCTGTTTTAGATTATCTGCAAATGTTGAGTGGTTTGTACCGTATTACAGTGCTCTGATGTGTTCTTTATATCTTGTGTCAAATGTCCTGCCATTAATTCCAATGTATATTTTTTTTACAATCTCTGCAACTGAGCTGATAAGAGTCCAGATTGTTGGTATCTGTCTGATTTTGATTTCAGTTTTGGGATGTTGAGTTGTTTGTTTTGTAAGTAATGTTTATGCCTAGTTTTTTTAATATGTTATGTATTTTATGTGTGAATTTGTTATGGTAGGTCTCTGTATGCCGTCTTTGCAATAATGTGTTGGTTTAGGGGGATCCTGTTCAGTCTGTCTAACATGTATCTGGTCGCAGCCTGTTTCTGATTTTGCAGGTGTTTTGAGGTTTCATTTAAGGTAGTGCCAGTTATTGTGGGTTTTCTGTACATGTCAGATGTGTGTTTGTGATTGTTTTTTCTTTATGGTTACGTCTAGAAAGTTGAGTGTGTTTTTTGTTCTTCTTCTATTGTGAACTTCGTATTTTTGTGTACAGTATTTACGTCTTTCTGTAGTTGCTGTATTCTATTTTTAGGTTCATCTACCATGCATATTATGTCATCGATGTGCCTGTACCAGCAGATGATATTGTAACTTTTCGTTGTCATTATGTCTTAAAAAATCAATTTTTTTGTATGATCCATGAAAATGTTGGCTAATGTCCTGAAATAGGTGAACCCATGGGTAAACATTCTTGTATGTATTATTCTTGCTTGAATTCAAAATAATTTTATTGTGTTATTAAGTGTAATAATTTTATTGTTCCACCCTCTACCAACCAACCCCACCTGCCCCCTCCCCCTTTTCATTTCACTTCTTGCTTCTCATCTTTTCCTCAAACTCTCTCTCCATCACACTACTATACACTTATGTCCCTCATCTTTCCTTCTCCCTCATTCACCCACTCACCACAAAAAATAAAGGTCAAAGATAAACTAGTGGCAATTTTGACAACACCATACAACACAACACACACTAAGAAGTATAAAAATAGACAGTAAACAGTGGTGTACGAAAAAGTGTGCTGTGTAAAACGTAAAAAAATACGTAGTTCTACAAAGCAGCGGAAAACTGGACTACAAGTATCAGTGTGTATATTATCGTTCTCACAACTCCGAGTCAGTAACGCGCTGCAGCGCAGGACTGCTGCAAATTTTTTCTTATCACAGGAAAGGGCGATAGATTCCAGTGTTCCAAACCAACCGCGGAAGAGATGAAAGGGGTGGGGGAGGGAGAAGTTTGAGACTTGCGTCAGGTGTCGGTGGACCATCGCTCCACGCTATTGCCACCAGCTCGCCGTCGCTGACGTGGAGTCGACGTCACACACACACACACCCTTCTGCCGCATCTTCTAACTCGCGGCCGGCCGGAAGCGCATTAAACGCGCGCCGCGATGACTCGCCGCGTTAATCCCCGGCCGATGACGCGGGAGTGGCGGGGGGTGAAGGGGTGGGGGTGGAGGTGGGGGCGGTCATTGTGCGGCGGCCGCTGGACCGTGGCGCGGCTCCCCCGGAATCACAACGCGCTCCTTCCGGGACGGTCTCCGCCGCTGCCGTCGCCTGCCATTGTCATTACTGCGCGCCCATTGTGACGGCTGGGCTCATTACGCGTGCGTGCGTGTTCGCGCTCACTCGCCCGCGTGACTCCGCGCAGCGCCGGGGAGCGTTCCGGATTAAAGTTTAATTGATTCTCGCCGCCCAGCCAAGAGAGGGAGCGCTGACGGACCGGCACAGCCAGCCCGTCCGGGGACTTCGTCTGCGGCTGCCGTTGACTGCTCCCCCGGGCCTTGTCACAACAAGTGCCGCTATCTCGTCCTTACAGCCTGGCCCGCATTCACGCCATACTTTGTCACTCATTGGCACTAATTATTTGAAGGGACGAGGAGATGATATGACCTAGCCAGAGATGACATTGTATCCAGAGTATTTATGCACTGGGTGTAACGTCCCGTTGACGTCAAGGTCTTCAGATACCAAGCTCAAGCCGACATTGGGAAAGAGAGGAATGAGGAATGGAATCTTCCTGCCGCGCTACATCAGTGCATCTCAATATATTAACACCCTAAGTTTCTCACTATGTGAAGTTGCATATGGAGGGCTACGTTGGATGCACTGGGAGAGTAAATCCTAACATTCTGCAAGATCGATAATTTCTCATATTCTTAGACTTCTAAAGCTATTAAACTACTGTAGGTTACCGCAGACTATCGTAAGTAAGCGTAGAGTACCGCTTTCTTCGTAGCTTTGGTCAATTAAGATCGTAACCGCGTTACCTAAATGTTAGATGTGTTGCATATCTACCGGGGGTTGCCAGACTGCGATCGTTTAGTTGGTGAATGCGTTCAGAGTCTTACTGCATTCCCTTAGAAACAAGAAGTGGCGAATCATCTAGAAACTGAGTGAGGAAATACACAGCGCCACGTAAGCTACGGAACGTTTTTGGTCTACATAGTTGTCATCCTCCTTGTTACTTAAAAATAAACAGCATCTATAGCGAAATTGAAACCGCCGAATTTTAATTCAGGTTTTATTCGGAAAATTGTTGATTGGTAACGTGAAACAGGAGGCATGTTGAAGTAAAAATTTTAAAAAAATGTGCATAGATTTATCATACACCAAGCGAAATGTAATTTCCTCAAAAAAAAAAGAAGAAAAAACGCAAAAAAATACTACGTCGCACTTACATAAAACATGTTTCTGTAATTCATTAACAACTTTTCAGTATTAACAGGAAACTCTTGCCTTTGACCAAGATGATGAACGTTCCCCTGATTATAAAGTAACAATAATTATATAGATTTTTTTATGTTTTTGCGTGTAAACTGTTTTTGCGTCAAGAGTAATTGCTTTAGTTACATAAAAGCGCAGAAGTTATGTGGTCAACTAATTTTAATTACTTGCAAATTTATATTTCGTAAGGACATAAAATACACAGTGGACTCACACTGAACGATGTGCAGCACTAATTATGTGCAAAACAAACAAACAAAAAGCAAAGAGATGTTGTTGGCTGCCCAGATCCTCTATCACACATTCATTTATGTTTCTTTCCCTAACATTGCTAACAATACTACCACTAACCCTACCATTTATTATGACAAATACAAACTGCATCCCTCCGTGAGGGGTAGCGTCCATGATCAGTAATAAAAATGTCCTCGGACCCGGCTTCGAACCACGCCACCGCTTTAGCTTTGAATAAAAATCATCAGTTTTGGTGACCGAAGGCTGCCGACAAAGAAGTGAACCTCATTTCGCCAACGGTCTTGTCAAAGACTGCAGAGAAGCGGACGGATATTCAGAGCAATATCTTTCTCTCTGGGTGGAAAACTGCCACTAAAACCGGAAGAATCAGCAGAGATCAACGTCAAGAGGATGCAGAAAGCAATGGTGGTGGTGGTTAGTGTTTAACGTCCCGTCGACAACGAGGTCATCAGAGACGGAGCGCAAGCTCGGGTTAGGGAAGGACTGGGAAGGAAATCGGCCGTGCCCTTTCAAAGGAACCATCCCGGCATTTGCCTGAAACGATTTAGGGAAATCACGGAAAACCTAAATCAGGATGGCCGGAGACAGAAAGCAATGGAAACCACTGTATGAAAGACACATAAAGTGTTTTCACGGGGCACGTGGCCTGTAACTGAAAAAGTTTCATACGGATCTCTCCATTGGGAAGGATTGGGGACAGCCACTATTCGGATGTCCGAAACGGAACAGACAAGGGGCAGATGACCATAAGGAAAAGATTGACTAATTAATGAAAAGATACCGTCCTACGAGTAGGGGCGTGGAATGTCAGAAGTTTTAAAGTACTAGCGAAGCTAGAAAATCTAAAAAAGGGAAATCCAAAGGCTCAGTCTAGATAAAGTGGGGATCAATGAAGCGAAATGGAAAGACAACAAGGACTTCTGGTCAGATGAGTAAAGGGTAATATCAACAGCTGCAGAAAACGATATAATGGGAGTAGGATTCGTTATGAATAGGAAGGTAGGATAGAAAGTGTGTTGTTGTGAACAGTTCAGTCGTTCTCAACAAAATCGACAGCAGACCAACACCGACAACGATAGTTCAGGTATACATCCTGATGTCACAAGCAGAAGATGAAGAGGTAGACAAAGTATGTGAGGATATTAAACAAGAAATTCAATATGTAAAGGAAGACGAATATCTAATAGTTATGGGGGGTCAGGAATGTCGTTATAGGGGAAGAAACAGAAGGGGTTACGAGAGAACGTGAGCTTGGTGCTAGGAATGATAGAGGAGAAAGACTAATTGATTTCTTCAATAAATTTTAGCTAGTAGTAGCGAATACTCTGTTCAATAATCATATGAGGAGGAAGTGTACTTGGAAAAGGCCGGAGATTCGGGAAGATTACAGTTAGATTACATCATGATCAGACAGTGGTTCCGAAATCAGATAATGGATTTTAAGGCGTCCCCAGGACCATATATAGACTCAAATTACAATTTAGTAGTGATGAAGAGTGTGTTAAAGTTTAAGAGACTAGTCAGGAAGTATCAATTCGCAAAGAAGAGGAATACGGAAGTACTAAGTAATAAAGAGATACGCTTGAAGTTCTCTGAGGGTATACATACTACGATAAGGAATAGCTCAGTAGGTAGTGCAGTTGAGGAAGAATTGACATCTCTAAAAAGGGCAATAAATGGAATTTGGAAAGAAAAACGTAGATACAATGAAGGTAACTGCAAAGAAGCCCCAGGAACAGAAGAAATACTTCAGTTGATCGATGAAAGAAGGAAGTGCAAAAATGTTCAGGGAAATTCAGGTATACAGAAATACAAGCCGTCGAGGAATTGAAATAAATAGGAAGTGCAGGGAAGCTAAGGCGAAATGGCTACAAGAAAGATGAGATGAAATAGAAAAAGAAATGATTATCGGAAGAACTGACTCAGCTTACAGAAAAGTCAAAATAATCTTCGTTGAAATTAAAAGCAAGGATGCTAACATTAAAAGATCAATGGGAATTCCACTACTACATACAGAACAGAGCGCGGATAGATGGAAGAGCACTGTGATGGCCTCTATGAGGGGGAAGATATGTTGGCGAAGAAGAAACAGGACTCGAAATAGAAGAGATAGGAGATCCAGTATTAAAATCAGAATTTAAAAGAGCTTTGGAAGACTTATGTTCTAATAAAGCAGAAGGGGTAGACAATACTCAAACAAAATTTCTAAAATCATTGGGGGAACTGCCAACAAAACGACTACTCATGTTGATGTGTAGAATAGATGAGTCTGGCGATATACCATCGGTAAAACACCATCTATACAATCCCAAAGATTGCAAGAGCTGACAGATGCAACAATTCTCGCACAATTAGCTTAACAGCTCGTGCATCCAAGCCGCTGACAAGAATAGCATACAGAAGATTGGAAAAGAGAATTGAGGATGTGTTAGATGACGATCAGTTTGGCTTTAGGAAAGGAAAGGGAACAGAGAGGCAGTTCTGACGTTGCGGTTCATAATGGAAGCAAGACTAAAGAAAAATCAAGAAATACTGATAGGATTTATCGATGTGAGGAAAGCGTTCGGCAATGTAAAAAGGTGCAAGATGTTCGAAATTCTGAGTGGAGTGGGTGGTAAGCTATAGGGAGAGACTGATTATATGCAACATGTGCAAGAGCGAAGAGGGAATAACTAGAGTGGAAAAACAAGAACGAAGTGCTTGGATTGAAAACGATGTAAGAGAGGGATGTAGTCCTTCACCCCTACTGTTCATTCTATGCATCGAAGAAGAAGTGATGTAAATAAAAGAAAGTTGAAGAATGAAATTAAAATTGAAGGTAAAAAGATATTAATGTAAAAATTCGCTAATAACGTTTGTATCCTCAGTGAAAGTAAAGCAGAGTTACAGTATTGTCTGAATGGAATGAAGGGTCTACTGAGTACAGAAAATGGATTGAGAGAAAATCGAAGGAAGACGAAACTAATGAAAAGTATCAGAAATGAGAACAGCAAGAAACTTAACATCAGAATTGTTGGTCACGAAGTAGATGAAGTTGTGGAATTCTGCTACCCAGGGAACAAAATAATCCATGACGGACAGAGCAAGGAGGACATAAAAAGCAGACTAGCATTGGAAAAATTGTCAATCCTGGTCAAGAGGTCTACTAGTAAAAAATAGACCTTAATTTGAGGAAGAAATTTCTGAGAATGTACGTTTGGAGCACAGTATTGAACGGTAGTGAAACATGGACTGTGGGGAAACCAGAACAAAATTGGGGATGTAGGTTGCAAGTGCTGTCCTCAGATGAAGGATGAAGAGGATGGTACAGGAGAGGAATTTGTGGCGGGACGCATCAAATCAGTCAGAAGACCTACTGTCTTTGCCTAACTAGCAGGAATGTGTTTACTTTTCACACCCACACGGGCAGCCGGAGCTTCGCCGACTTGAGCGGGTGAGTCACGCTCGAGTCAGTTGCGTGCTGGTGTCAATCCGGGCATTACACTAGTAACAATCTATAGAGGTGACACGGCCACGTGACCCTACGTCGAGGCCGAGTGGGGAAGTTCTACTTGACGCTCTCTACTTCCCGTGTGGTTCCTATAGTCCAGACCTGGCTGTTACTTCGAAGAGCCTGAAGAAGGGAGTTCGCCTAAGTGGATCAAGTTTGCGTACGAAGATCAAACCGTTACTCCAGGACGATCACAGAGGAGAAACCTGCTTGGCTGGCGAAACCTTTAAGTTATAATTGTCTCTATGGAACTCACCATAAAATTAGCACTCAACGCTCATTTACTGCTGCTGCCATGGTTAATATTTCAGGTGCGTATGTTTATCAATTTCGTATATTGTGAGTGGTGACTTTTTCCTTATTTCTTTCTCTGGGTCGAATGATAACGTTTGAATGATGTATTAAATCTTTTAAGCTATTACTTCAGCTGGGAACCTTTTATAATCATTTTGTTTTTCTTAAGTTACATGAAAATTTCGGGAGTGCCATTGCACAACATTATTTCTACACCACTTAACCATGACTCTTTTGTATATATCTGCAGTAATTTTTTTATGTTTCACATTATGTAACTGGCACCTCCCATGTTTTGCTAACCAAACTTTATTACTTGTTTAAACTGGTGTCTTGATGTTCTAACGGTGTTTCTCTTTGTTATAGTTCTGAATTACCTGTTATTACTGTTCCAAGGCTCCAGTTGGCTGGTTATGTAAACGCCAGTGAACCAGAAGTATCTCTTGTTTAATTAAACCAGTTTGTAAAAGCCTTTACTGGCTCATTAATTTTACACATATTGTTTAACTCGACTGAAGTAACTGTTCTTTTATGGTTAAATGTGGATATACGGTTTTTATGAAATTGTATGTTTGTTATTTGGGGTAAAAGACTGAGCTAATGAAACTTTACGCAAATTTCTTGGTCAAAATTATTTCTGGTGCCTTATTACTTACCGGCCTCCTACACATCAGTCTGCACTCGGTGGTTCGCTGATTTTGGAAGAGATGTCTCCTCGTCCCCAGTGAAATTCTTCTGTGCACGTCTCTGCTTCCAACACAGCTATTTTCAACAGATTAGAAAAGATAAACTGCTTTGCTAGGACTGCTAATAACAACCTTTATTGTCTATAAACAGTTTCGATAATCAAAGCCAAGATTTTCAAATCTGGAAACCCTTTACACAGTGTAACTATATACAAAGCAATTGTAATGTACAGTATCAGGTTCAACATAAAAGAAAAACCAGAAATACAACATACCTCGACACAAATGTTACTGCATATTTCTTAAAATAGCAATAAGGACACTCTTTCTCCCGAACTGGCAGATACGTAACACTCTACAAGATTAAAACATCGTCACGTAAAAGCTCGCAACAGAGCACATCATCGCAGCCCAGGGCGCCGCTAGACCGGCCAATAAAGGATAGAGGCTGACAATTTTAGCAACAGGTGTCGCTAGTGTAACATATATATTCTTCCTTAAAATAATTAAATGATTCAATTACAGTGTGATAGCCAAAAAACGTTGACGAAAATGAACCTAAACAAGTTTACCAAATTATTGGCAATAATTAGTTTATTAGTTTATTATTCTTATGGCGTTTGATGTGTTGGCAAATGTGCCAACACCTTGTAGATAGAGGAGGTCGAAATGCACGCTATCTAACGCAGACGGGCGTGAATTCTGGAACAGGATAAGTAGTGAATTCTAATAATAAAAGTATGCAGCTCCTCGAATACTTAACTTTATTCCATCCTTGTGGTACATCGCTCTTGATAATACAAATAAGACTATCTTCAGATACGGTTAATGGCGCCTTGCTAGGTCGTAGTCATGGACTTAGCTGAAGGCTATTCTAACTGTCTCTCGGCAAATGAGAGAAAGGCTTCGTCAGTGTAGTCGCTAGCAATGTCGTCCGTACAACTGGGGCGAGTCCTATTCCGTATCTCGAGACCTGCCTTGTGGTGGCGCTCGGTCTGCGATCACACAGTGGCGACACGCGGGTCCGACATGTACTAAATGGACCGCGGCCGATTTAAGCTACCACCTAGCAAGTGTGGTGTCTGGCGGTGACACCACAGCGTTAATTACGCAGTGTGCCTATTTAAAAGCTGAATGCATATTTGGTATAGGTACCGCAAACAGATATATAACCAGTTACTTTACACAGGATTCAACAGTTTACAAAAACCACAGACACACGTGCAAAGCCATTAAATTATTTAAAAATACTAAACATTGTTAGAAATCTTAGAAAGCAGGGGTACAAATTGCAGTCTGAACTCCTGCAATGTCATTATAGCAGCAGTACAAGCTGTGTTACATACAAACTAACGACAGTGCACTCAAATTACAACACAGTTAAAAATTTTATCATAAAATGCCGAAATATATTTATCAACAGGGCTTACACAAAATCATTTGGATAATATGGGCCTCTGCTATGCCATTTAAGTAGCAGTGCAAGCTGTTACGACCAAAGTAACAACACTCATATAATACTATAGTGAAATGAGAATAAAAATAAAAATTAAAAATTAATTACTTTTTTAAAGATTTGAGATATAATTACTAGGAGGGCTTACACATGTGTTCTGGGTAACCATCCGCGATGCAGAAATAGCTGAGTGAAAACCTTGTGAGCCAAAAAAGGAATAATACGTAAAACACTAAGATAAATGCATGGTAACACAATTAGTTCAGCGTGGTAGCAGTAAATTGACGATGTGATCACATGTTTCTTAGACACAGTCTAACCATGTACTGTAATTAATATGTAGTGCGAATTCTAATAACATGGAAGAGCTTTAAAGGCAGGTTTTAAAAGTTTATTGATAAATAACTATTTTTCCAAAAACCAAAAAACTATTCTTACAGTTCTTATTACTTAATGTACCTTTAGAGAGGCTGGATTAATAACTGACGCAGTTACCTGAAATGATATACATTTGATTACTTAATACTCGTTTAGTAATTTAGAAAAGTAACAGACACAACTATATAGTTATCAAACACCTATAAAAGAATTTCACAAATTTCTTTTACGCTTCGAGAATTGCAAAGGAAATGTTACAAGCCGAACATCCGCGAAGTCCTTTGAGCAGCAGTGTATGCTGCGGCTGTAGTCTGAGACAATCTTACGTAATCCCATAATAAATTGAAATAAAAAGTTTTTATATGAATTTTTAAAAAAGGCGTAAACATAGTTACGTGGCGGGCTTACTCGAAGTCATCTGGGTGACAATCTACGATGTTGTTACATCTGAGTGGAGAATACCTGAATAGACACTAAAGAAACAGTAGTAGCACACGTAATCCAACGTTGTGGCAGTAGCTAGACGATATGATAGCCCACATTAGAGTCACACTTGGTGATCATAAAAACTGTCAACATACGCCCGTGTGACCGTGTTCTGCATGGAAGATGGAATTTCGGTCAACGGAAAACCACTCCAACTATGGCGTCGGGGCACCTATCTAACGGAGAAGTGTTTGTCGCACATCCACAAATCCTCACCCGCCCGCCCTGTTTGCTTTCGAAGTTCCTAACGTGACCATCAGTATGGAAGTTATTACAACAAACAAGGGCAGGCCTCCTGCTCATTACAAAGGTTACTCGTATCTTAAACAGAGGGAATCTAAAGAGGGTGTTGTTACATGGATGTGCTTACCCCGAAAAGCGGATCATTGCTAGGGAAAGTTGCTTTCGAGGAACGGAGAAGTGTTGAGCGTATGAGAACATCTCTGTGGACCACCTGGCGATGCAGCTCTGAAAGTGAGAAAGCAAGTGGAAAGAGCGAAGAGAAGGTCTCGAGAAGAAACTACACAATCGGAGATATACGCGGATGAAATGGTCAAAAAATGGTTCAAATGGCTCTGAGCACTATGCGACTTAACTTCTGAGGTCATCAGTCGCCTAGAACTTAGAACTAATTAAACCTAACTAACCTAAGGACATCACACACATCCATGCCCGAGGCAGGATTCGAACCTGCGACCGTAGAAGTCGCTCGGCTCCAGACTGTAGCGCCTAGAACCGCACGGCCACCCCGGCCGGCCTGAAATGGTCAATCTACATAATAAAGTTTATGACCTTTGTTACAGTGATGCCTAATTCAGAATCTATGAAGAGAACCATGCGTCGTCGATGGAGTCAAGAGCGGGGGAACCAACAAGAGCCTAAGAACTCTTATGAAATTGATCTTCATGAAGATCTATTAAAAATGGGAGATGGCAGTAGTTTTCTTCTGGAAGACGATACATTAGAGGAGAGAATAATGATTTTTAGTGGAATCAAAGGACAAGAAAGTTCAAAACATGTTCCCATTTTTTTTTTTTGGATGGAACATTTAAGAGATGCAGCAAGCAGTTTGCACAGATCTACACCATACCGTAGACTTAGGAGGCCCGATTAAAGAAACAAACATTCTTCCTACTGTATTTGCACTGCTTCCTAATAAGAAGAAAGACACATATGTTCGCCTGTTTCGTCTGATAAAACAGGCAGTCTCTGAGTGGTGTCCTAAACAAGTAAATGTGGACTTTGAGGCAGCTGCGATATCGGCCATTCGTCAAGTTTTTCCCACAACTGAAATAAATGGATTCTATTTCCATATGAAGAAGAGTTTATGGAGAAGAATTCGAGTTCTCGGTCTAACTGAGGAGTACCGCTAGAACGAGGATTTAAGACTTCACGTCAGCATGTGTGCAGCGCTGGCAGTTGCAAAACCGGAGGACGTAAGCAATGGATGGATTGAGATTCATGCAGAAGCTCCTGACAACGGAAGGTTCTCTCAATTTTTTGACTGCTTTGTGGAAAACTGGCTAGAGAATGAGGATATCGCAATAGAAATGTGGGACTGTTACGGAAAAAGGCACGGAACGACGAATGCTGTTGAAGGGTGGCACAACAAAATAAATAGTATTATTGGAAACCCTCACCCTAGAATCAACTACTTGGTGGAGTGCTTGAAAAAGGAAGCAGAGCTCACAAACTGCACGTACATGAAATTGGAAATGAATCTTGAAGGTAAGAAGAGGAAGAAGAAGTACCTGAAGCTGGACGACAGGATAGAGAGAATCGTAAAGAATTATGAAGAGACTGGCAACATTAGGCCTTGCTTGAAAGCCATTGCCCATTTTCAGAAAATGGACTAAAATACGTTAAAATAATGTATTAAAACTATGAAGACCAATGAGTCCTCGCAGATTACTGAGATAAAATTATTAAAACATTGAAGCAGCATTATCGGAGCTAATATTAAGTTGTAATTGTAAATAGAGTGTACATTAGTTCAGCGTGTTTAGGCTGATTTTACACACGCCGGAATGGTAGATGGTCATTTATCATTTTCACGGTTCAAAGCCTGTGCAAAGTGTGATGCGAATCAGCCTTTAATGTAAAAATTAAAAAGTGTTTCGAGCCTCACGAAAGTATCCCTATTGTTGTCACGTTAAGATAAATTTTTTTCTACCTTTCAATATTATGGCCATACTATTAAATAACTGTGAGTTTTAAAATAATTTTCTGAAGCTTCAGAATCGCAACTATCACCTAAAATATCATGGTTTGTTAAACTGACAGTATACGCTTTTGTAAAAGAAAATGGGAACTGAACCTTTGAATTGCACCTAAAATTGACATCCCAAAACTGATCTGATCCTAAGGTTGACAATTTTGACACCTCAAATATTATTTATTTAAGTTTAGCTGCAAAAATTTATAGTAGATGTAAATCTACTTAAGTACATTTGGATATAGCCCTTTAAAAATTAAAATTTCTTACTAAATTGTTGATTATCTTTAAACAGGTCAGTAAAAGCAAGGAACTTACTACTAAAAATATTTGTTACTAAAGAACATCAGAAACAAATGTATTAGACCTACTTTTCTTGTACATTAGAGACTTTTTGAAAAGACATTTGATCATTTCCTCTGTCACTGACAGCGTAATTTCAGTTGCTTTGCAACACCAGGGGTATCTACTTCTAAGTTATGTTTGCAGCTGTTCTCATTTCGAATTCTGGAATATTTAGTTCGTCTTCTTTGGTGAAGGAATTTCGGAAAATGCATTTACTAACTCCACTTTAGTGGCACTGTCATCAGTAACATTACCGTCGCTGTCGCGCAGTAAAGGTACTTACTGAGCCTTTACGCTGGTTTACTTAACATGGGACCAGTATCTCTTTGGATTTTCCGTCACATTTCTAGAGCGAGTTTCGCTGTGGAAACTATTAAATGCATCTCGCATTGAAATCCACACCAAATTGCGAGCCTCAGTAAAACTTCACCAATCTTGGAGATTTTGCGTTCGTCTAAATTATACGTGCATTTTACGGTGCTCCTGCAACAGCATTCTGTCGTGTTTTGTGTACCATGGGGGATCAGTTCCGTCTCTTATTAATTTATTTGGTATGAATATCTCGAGTGCTGTTGATGCTATTTCTTTGAACTTAAGCCACATATGGTCTTCATTTACATAGTTTGCATGGATTGGAGACTATCTCTTAGAAAGACGTAACCCGAATTTTTAGCTGCTTTTATAAATAGATATATTTCGCGTTTAGTTTTGGTGAATTTCTTTGTTACGGTATTGAGCCTCGCTACGACTGCGTGTTCACTAATCCCTGTATCCTTCGTGATGCTCAGGATTATTTGTGGCTAAGAGGTCAAGTGTGTTTTCGTAACCATTTACAATTTGAATGGCCTCGTCAACTAATTGTTAAAAATAATTTTAAAAAATTAGAACAATTACGGAAGTTGTTTTCTATTTACAATAGGGTATGAAAATGTATTTTTTTCAACATGCGGAAGGTAGATTGAAGTAACTGCCAACTATAATTGTATGAGTAGCGTACCTATTTGTGATGAGACTCAAGTTTTCTTTTCTTTGAACTGTTCGGCAACTGTTTCATCTGAGACAGGGGGTCGGTAAAAGGAGCCAGTTATTAATTTATTCCGGATGTCGAATATAACCTCTGCCCATACTAAGTCACAGGAACTACCTGCTTCAAAGTCGATTGTGAGCTTACGTTATTTTTCCTTAAGTTGTCCTTCTTGTTTCTGTTGTAGTTACAATTACGGCTTTTCCCTCCAGAACCTAAGATGCTTTCTCTGTGACCCTGTAAATACCAGAGCTAAACAATGTAGAACAACAACGTACGTTATAAGCGTAGCATTCTGTATTACTTCATTTCCTTATTTCTAACATTTTAAAATTGTAAGTCGACTTTAGATGAAATGTCAATCATAGATGTTGTTATCTCTGTTTAGTGAACGTGTTTTCAGTTCTGTTTTGAACAGTGTCCCACTACACTTTATTAACTAATGTTTTTAGAGAGTAAATTAATATGGAGTATGTCGTTCTTCTTTTCAAACATTCATAAACCCATTTATTCTTTCTCTATTGTCTTTTGGGTATGCAGTTGAAGTAATTAAAGTAGGCACAAATGCAGTGGTCAAAAAGAAATGATTAGCGTACATTCGCATTCTCGTTTCATCGTTCCTTTCCTGTTGCTCCCAAGCCGATGGACTGTTTCTATCGCAATCAGTAAGCGTGAAAGGAATTTACCGTACAGACAGAGGAATCTATATTTATACTTGGCAGAACTAATTACATACTGACATAATCGTCGTACTGCTTTCGTTTCCCAAAAGTTATAAATATTTCGATTTCGGAAAAGAAGCTCTGTATTTGCCCAAGATGTCGAAGAAGAAGGTCCCTTACGTACTGGTTGTATCGAGTAAGATGTGGAGACGGCGGTTTGAAAGCGGACAGAAGAAGTTCGAGGAAGAGCGTCCCTTACCTGAGGGATCGCTACTCAAGCTACCTGGCGAAGGGGCAAGTGTGGCAAATGTCCGGCGTGGCAAATGTCCGGCATTCCTTGGTACTGCGCAGTAACCGACATCGGACCTCGCAGCGTTCACTGGACGTGTTGTATCGAGGCAAACGGTGTACAGAAGGCTTCAACAGAGTGGTCTTTCCTGTCGAAGACCTGCTGTATGTATAACTCTGACGTGTCTTCACAGAAGGGAACGTCTAGAGTGGAGTCGTCAACAGGCCACTCTTCGACGGCACACTTTTGTGACGTGGTCCAGAGTTTGACCAGGTGCTCCACAATCACAGATTGGATTGTCTACGAATCCCCATTTATAGAGCGTGGCTTTGCATCTAGTGTAGCCACTTGGGATATAATTGAGCTTAACCCAATCTCACCTAGCTATGTCGAACCCTTTTAGTGTTTTTGAGGGACCGTTTATAAGGAGATAACTACTGAGTTCCCCCCATTCTATATAACATTACCCGTGGTATAGGGGTAGCGTCTTTGGTTCATAATCAAAAGGTCTTCGGTCCACGGTTCGATCCCGCCTAAATTTTGATAAATAATCAGCATTGGCGGCCGAAGACTTCCGGCATAAGAAGTCAGCCTTATTCTGTCAACGGCCTTGTCAAAGAGGGCGGAGGAGCGGATAGAGGTTCAGGGCACTCTCTTGTCCTAGGGGTGGGAAATTGCCCCTAAACGCGGAAGAATCAGCAATGATCAACGACATGAGGATGCAGAAGGCAATGGAAACCACTGCATTAAAGACACGTAACGTGTATCCACAGGACATGTGGCCTGTAATTGAAGAAATGTCATGATGATCTCTCCATTGGCAAAAGATTCGAGAATAGTCCCCCATTCGGATCTCCGGGAGGGGACTGCCAAGGGGGAGGTTACCATGAGAAAAAGATTGAATAATCAACGAAAGGATAACGTTCTACGAGTCGGGGCGTGGAATGTAAGAAGCTTGAACATGGTAGGGAAACTAGAAAATCTGAAAAGGGAAATGCAAAGGCTCAATCTAGATATAGTAGGGATCAGTGAAGTGAAGTGGAAGGAAGACAAGGATTTCTCGTCAGATGAGTATCGGGTAATTTCAACAGCAGCAGAAAATGGTATAACAGGTGTAGGATTCGTTATGAATAGGAAGGTAGGGCAGAGGGTGTGTTACTGTGAATAGTTCAGTGAGCGGGTTGTTCTAATCAGAATCGACAGCAGATCAACACCGACAACGATAGTTCAGATATACATGCCGACGTCGCAAGCTAAGATGAACAGATAGAGAAAGTGTATGAGGATATTGAAAGAGTAATGCAGTATGTAAAGGGGGAAGAAAATCTAATAGTCATGGGCGACTGGAATGCAGTTTAGGGGAAGGAGTAGAAGAAAAGGTTACAGGAGAATATGCGCTTGGGACAAGGAAAGAAAGAGGAGAAAGACTAATTGAGTTCTGTAACAAGTTTCAGCTAGTAATAGCGAATACCCTGTTCAAGAATCACAAGAGGAGGAGGTATACTTGGAAAAGGCCGGGAGATACGGGAAGATTTCAATTAGATTACGTCATGGTCAGACAGAGATTCCGAAATCAGTTACTGGATTGTAAGGCGTACCCAGGAGCAGATATAGACTCAGATCACAATATAGTAGTGATGAAGAGTAGGCGGAAGTTCAAGACATTAGTCAGGAAGAATCAATACGCAAAGAAGTGGGATACGGAAGTACTAAGGAATGACGAGATACGTTTGAAGTTCTCTGACGCTATAGATACAGCAATAAGGAATAGCGCAGTAGGGAGTGCAGTTGAAGAGGAATGGACATCTCTAAAAAGGGCCATCTCAGAAGTTGGGAAGGAAAACATAGGTACAAAGAAGGTAGCTGCGAAGAAACCATGGGTAACAGAAGAAATACTTCAGTTGATTGATGAAAGGAGGAAGTACAAACATGTTCCGGTAAAATCAGGAATACAGAAATACAAGTCGCTGAGGAATGAAATAAATAGGAAGTGCAGGGAAGCTAAGACGAAATGGCTGCAGGAAAAATGTGAAGACATCGAAAAAGATATGATTGTCGGAAGGACAGACTCAGCATACAGGAAAGTCAGAACAACCTTTGGTGACATTAAAAGCAATGGTGGTAACATTAAGAGTGCAACGGGAATTCCACTGTTAAATGCAGAGGAGAGACCAGATAGGTGGAAAGAATACATTGAAAGCCTCTATGAGGGTGAAGATTTGTCTGATGTGATAGAAGAAGAAACAGGAGTCGATTTAGAAGAGATAGGGGATCCAGTATTAGAATCGGAATTTAAAAGAGCTTTGGAGGACTTACGGTCAAATAAGGCAGAAGGGATAGATAACATTCCATCAGAATTTCTAAAATCATTGGGGGAAGTGGCAACAAAACGACTGTTCACTTTGGCGTGTAGAATATATGAGTCTGGCGACATACCATCTGACTTTCGGAAAAGCATCATCCACACAATTTCGAAGACGGCAAGAGCTGACAAGTGCGAGAATTATCGCACAATGAGCTAAACAGCTCATGCATCGAAGCTGCTTACAAGAATAATATACAGAAGAATGGAAAAGAAAATTGAGAATGCGCTAGGTGACGATCAGTTTGGCTTTAGGAAAAGTAAAGGGACGAGAGAGGCAATTCTGACGTTACGGCTAATAATGGAAGCAAGGCTAAAGAAAAATCAGGACACTTTCATAGGATTTGTCGACCTGGAAAAAGCGTTCGACAATATAAAATGGTGCAAGCTGTTCGAGATTCTGAAAAAAGTAGGGGTAAGCTATAGGGAGAGACGGGTCATATACAATATGTACAACAACCAAAAGGGAATAATAAGAGTGGACGATCAAGAACGAAGTGCTCGTATTAAGAAGGGTGTAAGACAAGGCTGTAGCCTTTCACCCCTACTCTTCAATCTGTACATCGAGGAAGCAATGATGGAAATAAAAGAAAGGTTCAGGAGTGGAATTAAAATACAAGGTGAAGGGATATCAATGATACGATTCGCTGATGACATTGCTATCCTGAGTGAAAGTGAAGAAGAATTAAATGATCTGCTGAACGGAATGAACAGTCTAATGAGTACACAGTATGGTTTGAGAGTAAATCGGAGAAAGACGAAGGTAATGAGAAGTAGTAGAAATGAGAACAGCGAGAAACTTAACATCAGGATTGATGGTCACGAAGTCAATGAAGTTAAGGAATTCTGCTACCTAGGCAGTGAAATAACCAATGACGGACGGAGCAATGAGGACATCAAAAGCAGACTCGCTATGGCAAAAAAGGCATTTCTGGCCAAGAGAAGTCTACTAATATCAAATACCGGCCTTAATTTGAGGAAGAAATTTCTGAGGATGTACGTCTGGAGTACAGCATTGTATGGTAGTGAAACATGGACTGTGGGAAAACCGGAACAGAAGAGAATCGAAGCATTTGAGATGTGGTGCTATAGACGAATGTTGAAAATTAGGTGGACTGATAAGGTAAGGAATGAGGAGGTTCTACGCAGAATCGGAGAGGAAAGGAATATGTGGAAAACACTGATAAGGAGAAGGGACAGGATGATAGGAGATCTGCTAAGACATGAGGGAATGACTTCCATGGTACTAGAGGGAGCTGTAGAGGGCAAAAACTGTAGAGGAAGACAGAGATTGGAATACGTCAAGCAGATAATTGAGGACATAGGTTGCAAGTGCTACTCTGAGATGAAGAGGTTAGCACAGGAAAGGAATTCGTGGCGGGCCGCATCAAACCAGTCAGTAGACTGATGACAAAAAAAAAAAGAAGCGATAGTTGCTTAAAGGGGCGCTTGGCATGTGAGATACAAGGTTAAACTCCGTTATCTGACAAGAATGAAACCTGAAGGTATCAAGTTACTGCCAGTCTGCACTAATAAGGTTTAATGTATGTAATTCCAGCGAGAACGACATGGCAAGGGATCGCTTACAGTTGTGAACGCTAACAGAGTAGATCATGTAATTCAGCTGACCGAGCCATACCACAAAGTCGCATGCAGACGTATGCTTGAGCCTACTACACTTGTAAGACCTTTAACCAACATACACAGTTTCAAGCATTAAGCTCGATTCATCAGATCCAACTCGCCACTTTACAAACAGACGTTACGCTCTGGTTTGTCCGATGCGCAGCAAGGCTCACAGTTATAAATCGCCGGAATTGGTCCCATCGGGCCGCGTACACAGTCGTATCAACAGACACGAGGACACCACTTCTCAGCTCCAAGGATCACCTCAGCGAAGGGCAATCGTAGCCGCGCAAGACAGCAGCAGCCGACTCACTACGGGCCGGTATGCAAAACCCATGTAACCCCACAGTCCACCTCTCAACTCCTTGCGACCGCCGTCAGCACGCGCCTCCTCTTTTGGGCTGCAATCCCGAACTCTCGCGGCTAATTTCTCTACTCGACCTCTCGACCTCTCGAAATTATCGCAAAGATCTTCTTCTCGAATCAAAGCGAACCCTCGCATTGAGCGCCAGGGCTCAGTACTAATTTTGAAAGTGTAAGAATCGATTTCTCGCTTTCTCCAGTATTTCGTGATTCACCGAAGTACACAGCCGAGCGAAGTCCACAAGACCCAGACCACAGAGGGTCCGTGGAGCCAGAAGTCAGATGAACGCGCGTTGCGAGTCTGTAATCTCAAGAGGGTCGGGTTCGGCCCATTGTGGTACCGTTGTGACCTATATTGTTCTACAAATGTTAAAAAAAGTACAGTAAATGTATTTTCTCATCTGTTTTCATGATCATTTGCTGTCTTACTTTGGAAACGAATACACCGTTACTCTTCTCCATCCGTTATACTGAAACTGAACTTATAAGACAAGGTAATTGAAACTATTTCCTTTTAGGAGCCTCTAGAGTGCACTACATTGTCTGAATATCGTTTTTCATATAAACCACTGGCCATTAAAATTGGTACACCAAGAAGAAATGCAGATGATAAACGAGTATTCATTGGACAAATATATTATACTAGAACTGACATGTGATTACACTTTCACGCAATTTGGGTGCATAGATCCTGAGAAATTAGTACCCAGAACAACCACCTCTGGCCATAATAACGGCCTTGATACGCCTGGGCATTGAGTCAAACAGAGCTTGGATGGCTTGTACAGGTACAGCTGCCCATGCAGCTTCAACACGATACCACAGTTCATCAAAGTAGTGACTGGCGTATTGTGACGAGCCAGTTGCTCGGCCACCATTGACCAAACGTTTTCAATTGGTGAGAGATCTGCAGAATGTGCTGGCCAGGGCAACAGTCGAACATTTTCCGTATCCAGAAAGGCCCGTACAGGACCTGCAACATTCGGTCGTGCATTATCCTGCTGAAATGTAGGGTTTCGCAGGGATCGAATAAAAGGTAGAGCCACTGGTCGTAACACATCTGAAATGTAACGTCCACAGTTCAAAGTGCCATCAATGCGGACAAGAGCTGATCAGTGGCACCCCACACCATCACGCCGGGTGATACGCCAGTATGGCGATAACGAATACACGCTTCCAATGTGCGTTCACCGCGATGTCGCCAAACACGGATGCGACCATCATGATGATGTAAACAGAACCTTGATTCAACCGAAAAAATTACGTTTTGCCACTTGTGCATCCAGGTTCGTCGTTGAGTGCACCATCGCAGGCGCTCCTGTCTGTGATGCAGCGTCTACGGTAACCGCAGCCATAGTGTCCAAGCTGATAGTCCATGCTGCTGCAAACGTCGTCGAACTGTTCGTGCAGATGATTGTTGTCTCGCAAAAGTCCCCATCTGTTGACTCAGGGATCGAAACGTGGCTGCACGATCCGTTACAGCCATGCGGATAAGATGCCTCTCATCTCGACTGCTAGTGACACGAGGCCGTTGGGATCCAGCACGGCGTTCCCTATTACCCTCCTGAACCTACCGATTCCATATTCTGCTAACAGTAATTGGATATCGACCAACGTTAGCAGCGATGTCGCAATACGATAAACCGCAATCGCGATAGGCTACAATCCGGCCTTTATCAAAGTCAGAAACATGATGGTACGCATTTCTCTTCCTTACACGAGGCATCACAACAACGTTTCACCAGGCAACGCCGGTCAACTGCTGTTTGTGAATGAGAAATCGGTTGGAAACTTACCTCATGTCAGCACGTTGTAGATGTCGCCACCGGCGCCAGCCTCGAGTGAATGCTCTGAAAAGCTTATCATGTGCATTCCACAGCATCTTCTTCCTGTCGGTTAAATTTCGCGTCTGTAGCACGTCATGTTCGTGGTGTTGCAATTTTAATGGCCAGTAGTGTACATGTACTCAAGAGCCGAGTGTACGTGTTTCGAGTTTTAGAAAAAAGTTTTTTTTTGTAAATTATATATTCTTTAAGTACAATATACAAAGATTCCTCTCGAAAAAATACAAAAAAGTGTGAAGGCGACATTAAAAACGCTGTTATTTGATACAAATCCTTTGAGTCGATTTTAGACAAATAATTAGCTGATACTGCGACTTACAATCTACAGAACTGAAAGAATATATACTAAAGAATAATTGTCACATCACAAATTAAAATTACTAAAACTGGTTCCTCGGTTTTATTCATAGTCTTTCAGAATGAAAAGCTCAGAATGGAATTTTTGTGAAAAAAAACTTTATTAATATTTTAGTACGGCTTTTCGATCCACGCTGAGAACAGGAGGAGCTGCTAACTAAATATTTTTAGTAAAAATCATCGCGCATATGTCGTTAATTACGCGCTTTAGAAAGTTCCGTGATATTATTAAGTGCTGAAATAACAGAGTATCAGACAAACATCCAATGTCACTTGCTTCATGTCGTCAAGAATTATCGAAGCTGTAATAGGACCAGTAGCTGAACAAGGTGCTGAGTATGACTACTTCACACAACATTCCGAGAAGGAGTGCGTTAACACTCCAGCGCCAATAAGCCAGCACCTTATCCCTCTACGCCACTGGCATCACCTCATAATAGGGGGTCCCTACCATCTAGACACGAGCTAAAACGCTGGAAATGCGCGCCATTCGCATCGGATGCTCAGCTGTCTCCATGACGACCAGAACAAGGTCTGACTACATCCAAGGCATGTGACACATCGAACTGTGACACTCGTCACGGCAAAAAGAGTGTTCCATTTCCATCCGTATTTTTAAAAAAAAAGAAAAAGAAGAAGTGGTGGGGATGTCATAAGTCTTCTCACTGGTTTGATGTGGCTGTTTCTTTCAAAGTAGCACTTGCGCTCTACTTCCTTAACTATTGGTTGGATATATTCCAGTCCCTGTCTTCCCCTACAGTTTTATCCGCCACAGCTAATGTCTTAAATAAAATCCTACCATCTTGTTACTTTTCCCAAATGTTTCTTTCTTTGACAATTCTGCTGAGAACATAATTCTTCCTAACCTTATGTGTCTACCTTGTTTTCAACATCCTACAGAACCGCATCTCAAACGAAACTTCCTGGCAGATTAAAACTGTGTGCCGGACCGAGACTCGAACTCGGGACCTTTGCCTTTCGCGGGCAAGTGCTCTACTGACTGAGCTACCCAAGCACGACTCACGCCCAGTCCTTACAGCTTTAATTCCGCCAGTACCTCGTCTCCTACCTTCCAAACTTTACAGAAAAGCTGTGAGGACGGGGCGTGAGTCGTGCTTGGGTAGCTCAGTCGGTAGAGCACTTGCCTGCGAAAGGCAAAGGTCCCGAGTTCGAGTCTCGGTCCGGCACACAGTTTTACTCTGCCAGGAAGTTTCATATCAACGCACACTCAGCTGTAGAGTGAAAATTTCATTCCACACATCTCAAACATTTAGATTCTTTGCTTTTCCTGTTTTTCCCACAACCCATGATTCTCTACAATACTAGATGTACATTCTCAGAAATCTCTTTTTCGATATAAAGCCTCTATTTGATATCAGTAAATTTATCACGGCCAGGAATGCTCTCTTAGCTTGTGGTAGTCTTTTTTTCACGTCCTCTTCGCTTCGTTCGTCATGAGTCATTTTGCTTCGAATTTAGCAGGATTCGTACAATTCGTCAGTTTCGCATTGATATCCTTTCAGCCTGAACTTAAGTCCCATTCATGAACATGTTATTTATTTCCATCATTGCTTCCTTGGTGACTAGATTGAACAGTACAGGCGAAAGACTGCACCCTTATGTTACACCCTTTTTAATCCGAACACTTGGATCCTTGGTCTTCCTTTCTTATTTTTCCCTGTTGGTTCTTGTTCGTATTGTATGTTATCTGTCTTCTCCTACTGTTTATCCCTATTTATCTCAAAATTTCGAACATCTTGCACCATTCTACACTGTCGAATGCGGTTTCTAGTTCGACTAATCCAATGAACATATCATGTTTTTTTTTTCACTCTTGCTTCCACTATCGAGCGCATCCTAACTGCCTCTCTGGTGCCTTTACTTTTCCGAAAGTCAAACTGTTCGTTATGTAACAGATCGAACATTGTAGCTATAAGTAATTTTGTTCCTCATTAATATATCCAAGCGACGAATGGTAGTGTTCCGTATTGAATCCTTACCAGATAGGACTGATGGAGTACATCGAAAAAGTTCAAAAAAGGCAGCACGTTATGTATTATCGCGAAATATGGGAGAGAGTGTCACAGAAATGATACAGGACTCGGGCTGGAAATCATTAAAAGAAAGGCGTTTTTCTTTGCTACGGTACCTCCTCACAAAATTCCAATCACCAACTTTCTCCTCCGAATGCGAAAATATTTTGTTGACACCGACCTGCATAGGGAGGGACGATCACCACGATAAAATAAGGGAAATCAGAGCTCGTACGGAAAGATATAGCTGTTCATTCTTTCCACGCGCTATACGAGATGGGAATAATAAAGGATTGTGAAGGTGGTTCGATGAACCCTCTGCCAGGCACTTAAATTTGATTTACAGAGTATCCATGCAGATGTAGATGTAAATTAAGAAATAACAGAGAATACCGTTTGAAGAGCAGTGTCAGAAACATGCTGTAAACTACACTCCTGGAAATGGAAAAAAGAACACATTGACACCGGTGTGTCAGACCCACCATACTTGCTCCGGACACTGCGAGAGGGCTGTACAAGCAATGATCACACGCACGGCACAGCGGACACACCAGGAACCGCGGTGTTGGCCGTCGAATGGCGCTAGCTGCGCAGCATTTGTGCACCGCCGCCGTCAGTGTGAGCCAGTTTGCCGTGGCATACGGAGCTCCATCGCAGTCTTTAACACTGGTAGCATGCCGCGACAGCGTGGACGTGAACCGTATGTGCAGTTGACGGACTTTGAGCGAGGGCGTATAGTGGGCATGCGGGAGGCCGGGTGGACGTACCGCCGAATTGCTCAACCCGTGGGGCGTGAGGTCTCCACAGTACATCGATGTTGTCGCCAGTGGTCGGCGGAAGGTGCACGTGCCCGTCGACCTGGGACCGGACCGCAGCGACGCACGGATGCACGCCAAGACCGTAGGATCCTACGCAGTGCCGTAGGGGACCGCACCGCCACTTCCCAGCAAATTAGGGACACTGTTGCTCCTGGGGTATCGGCGAGGACCATTCGCAACCGTCTCCATGAAGCTGGGCTACGGTCCCGCACACCGTTAGGCCGTCTTCCGCTCACGCCCCAACATCGTGCAGCCCGCCTCCAGTGGTGTCGCGACAGGCGTGAATGGAGGGACGAATGGAGACGTGTCGTCTTCAGCGATGAGAGTCGCTTCTGCCTTGGTGCCAATGATGTTCGTATGGGTGTTTGGCGCCGTGCAGGTGAGCGCCACAATCAGGACTGCATACGACCGAGGCACACAGGGCCAACACCCGGCATCATGGTGTGGGGAGCGATCTCCTACACTGGCCGTACACCACTGGTGATCGTCGAGGGGACACTGAATAGTGCACGGTACATCCAAACCGTCATCGAACCCATCGTTCTACCATTCCTAGACCGGCAAGGGAACGTGCTGTTCCAACAGGACAATGCACGTCCGCATGTATCCCGTGCCACCCAACGTGCTCTAGAAGGTGTAAGTCAACTACCCTGGCCAGCAAGATCTCCGGATCTGTCCCCCATTGAGCATGTTTGGGACTGGATGAAGCGTCGTCTCACGCCGTCTGCACGTCCAGCACGAACGCTGGTCCAATTGAGGCGCCAGGTGGAAATGGCATGGCAAGCCGTTCCACGGGACTACATCCAGCATCTCTACGATCGTCTCCATGGGAGAATAGCAGCCTGCATTGCTGCGAAAGGTGGATATACACTGTACTAGTGCCGACATTGTGCATGCTCTGTTGCCTGTGTCTATGTGCCTGTGGTTCTGTCAGTGTGATCATGTGATGTATCTGACCCCAGGAATGTGTCAATAAAGTTTCCCCTTCCTGGGACAATGAATTCACGGTGTTCTTATTTCAATTTCCAGGAGTGTATTTCAGTAGACATATTGCGAAATGTAGTCACAAAGTTTCAATTATCACCGCGAAAAAATAAAGTTTCATTTGTTTGTCGGTACAAAAAGTTATCAATGAAATATCCTTATGAATTCCTGTCATTAAGGTGGAGAAGAATGAGAAAAAATTTTATTCAGCTATCCCCAACAAGCAAATGTTAATAAAATAAAAAACATCAAGATTCGAGGGTGATAAGTTGAATGAAATTGGTTTCCACAGTTTGCCGAGGTGCGCGTACAATATATTTTACCGAGCGAGGTGGCGCAGTGGTTAGCACACTGGATTCGCATTCGGGAGGACGACGGTTCAAACCCGTCTCTGGCCATCCTGATTTAGGTTTTCCGTGATATCCCTAAATCGTTTCAGGCAAATGCCGGGTTGGTTCATTTGAAAGGGCACGGCCAATTTCCTTCCCAATCCTTCCCTACTCCGAGCTTGTGCTCGTCTCTAATGGCCTCGCTGTCGACCCGACGTTAACCACTAATCTCCTAGTCTCCTCTTCCAATATATTTTGTGTAGTCGAATATTGGTGGATTGATCTTATATAGCTACAGTTAGAACACAGCTAAGCTCTTCATTCTTTCCGCGCCCTATACGAGATTGGAAATATAGAGGATTGTGAAGGTGGTTCAAATGGTTCAAATGGTTCTGGGACTTAACATCTGTGGTCATCAGTCCCCTAGAACGTAGAACTACATAAACCTAACTAACCTAAGGAAATCACACACATCCATGCCCGAGGCAGGATTCGAACCTGCGACCGTAGCAGTCGCGCGGTTCCGGACTGCGCGCCTAGAACCGCTAGACCACCGCGGCCGGCGAAGGTGGTTCGATGAACCCTCTGCCAGGCAGAGTATCCATGTAGATGTAGATGTAGAATTAAATAATTCGAAAAAGAAGTTGTAACATTGAGCACTGTGGCGCTCGACAAGTCGTTTCCATTGGAATAGTGTGGGCAATATTGGACTACCAGAAGCGTAATTAATCGTTCTTCCAACGCGCCACCCACGCATGGAACAAATAAATGCCTTAATGCAAGATACAGTGAAATGTGTCGTCTGCCATTTCCCTTTCAGAGAAATGTAACCGTTTTCATGTTTGCCAGTAGAGTCATACTACTTTTTAACTCCTGGAAAAATTCTCGGTTGCTGTCTCACTGATTAGCAAATACAGCCTCTGTGGCCCCAGAGTAACATACCTTGACAGCTTTTCTCGCACACTGACAGCGGTAAAGAACACGAAGAATCCAGCAGCGGGCTCGCCTTCCCCTGTAAGTGTGAGAGCCGGCGGCGGCAAAGTAATCACCAGCTACGAGTGGCAGAGGGGCAGCCAGGCGCACTCATTCCGGAGCGTCCACTTTTCAAAATGTTTGTGCTGATACGCACTCTTACGTACCGGCCCTTCTGACAGGCACGTGAAACAGTGACGGCTAAATTACGACCCTCGTGTTTGAGCCGAGCAAACATTCATCTGAAAATGTGAAAAAGGCTCGCCTCTTTCGTTTACACCGGCGAGAATGTTCTTCTACCTTTCGGAAAATGTAGAAAGCTTTTCTTTTAAAGAGCAGCTAATTTTCTTTGTGTCTCTTACTCCCTTACGAATTAAATATTTAATTTTACATCAGGAAAATGTAACCTTGTGGGTATATTCCTAGCGTGCAGTTTTTTGGCGGAACTAGAAACTTTCTGGAAGGGTTGTAGACGAGCTGTACTTTCGTTTCGCTCGCGGCAGTCATATCCCTAAGCGCTAGAAAATTTTTCGGTACCATAAGCGGGGACATTACATTTACAGTGAAGAATCAGAAAAAAGTTTATTATGGTATTATTAAAGGTAAGACACACCCGCGAGGATAGCCGCGAGCGGTAACGCGCTGTTCCCTGGACTCGGGTAGGCGCGCCTGCCGCCGATCGAATCCGCGCTGCGGCCTAACGACAAGGGCCAGTGTGCCAGCCAGCCTGGATGTGGTTTTTAGGCGGTTTTCCACATCCCGATAGGTGAATACCAGTCTGGTCCCCACGTTCCGCCTCAGTTCCATGACTGGCAAACACCTGTAACACATTCGCACTATTCCATGGATTACACTAGACGCAGACAGTTGGGGTACACTAATTCCGTCCTGAGGGGGTATGGGGTGGCGGCAGGAAGGGCATCTGGCTACCCCTTAAAATTAAAACGCCAAATCTGGTTAACCGTAACAAAAGACCGCGCACATTAGGAGAAATGCTTGGAAAGAGAGAGATTAAAGGTAAGAGACAATTTGAAGAATTCTCATCAGAAAAGCATGCCTCTCACTGTAATACGTTGGAAACTGGTATCTCAAAAATGGTTCAAATGGCTCTGAGTACTTTGGGACTTAACTTCTGAGGTCATCAGTCCTCTAGACTTAGAACTACTTAAAACTAACTAATCTAAGGACATCACACACATCCATGCCCGAGGCAGGATTCGAACCTGCGACCGTTGCACCAGCGCGGTTCCGGACTGAAGCGCCTAGAACCGCTCGGCCACAACGGCCGGCTGAAGTTGGTATCTATGCCTGTGAATTTTTTCTATATTAAAATTCATTTGTCTTGTCTATATTTTGATAAATCTTATTGTCTTCGCGTTATGCTCACATACCTTTGCCAAGTTTCTATACTCTGAGGTACGGCTTTTCATTAGCAAACATTTGGAGGAGAGTTTTTGGACCTATTCTGCAGTTGCTCCATGAAAATTTCTTTTTTCTGTCGTAGAGCTGCAGTTTATTACATGCTGCATAGTGTCCCGCTGACCACTTGGAATCACGATTTTTATTTCTTACCTTTTGATTATGCCTTTCTTCATCTAAAACACACAGTACTTACGAGGTTCATGAACCCTTTTGAAGAACTAGGTGTAGGTAAATGGTTGAACGAAACGTAATAAACGATACAGTACATGAAAGACAAAGTCTGCTGATAGAGCCACACCGACCGTAGTTACTGAAAATGGCGGCGAAACAGGCAGATTAAGTACTTTGTGTGCTAGAATTTGACCGTGGCGAGTCGGTACTCAGCGTACGTGCCAGGCATCCTCTTATAGGTTAATGCCGATTGCTGATGTTACTTGAAAAACTGCACTGTCTAGTAGAGTTTATATATTGACGACGTTATTTTATTTTAAAGTTATGACACTGACAAATTCATGGTTTCATTATCTGACACTATTGATGTTATATTCGCCAAACAGGATGAAGATCTATTGAGGAAAACTGGTTGTTAAATTGTTAACCACCATGGTGTTTGTAACATGTAGCGTCTATACACATACGTGGTTGCCTAATGTTCTAGCCGCAGTGGAATTCTCACCCCTGCAAACGATTAGAACGACCTTGCCATTGACAACCTGAACCTAGGCATATTCATAAAACGAACTATCGTGTTGTGGTTTTATTTAATTTCAGTCTAGCAAATCAAACGAACTGTTCGTACCAGGATGCTATTAGAATGAATCACAACTTGGATACCGCGAATGACTGATTCTTGAAAAACATATAGAGAGCAAAAATTGTATGAATATGCAGTACACAGTGTCAGATTCTACCTTGAATGTAACTTCAATATTGGCAGAACGTATCTCTGAATTTCTTTTAGCCGCGCTCTCCTTTATTATACGGACACAAAGTCGACTGACAATGGTTTGCGGTGAGAAACAGAAGATCTACACACTGACTGGCACTTTCAGAGAAAGCTCAGTGGACAAGCAAATGGAATTCAACACATTTACTGTGGGTGTTTCTCTATCTACTGAACCAGAGTGCACATTTATTATGTAATCAAAAGTATCCGGACACCCCCAAAAACATACGTCTTTCATATTAGGTGCATTGTGCTGCCACCTACTGCCAGGTACTTCACATTAGCGGCTTCAGTAGTCACCACGTCAGTAGTCATTAGACATCGTGAGACCGCAGAATGGGGCGCTCCACGGAACTCACGGACTTCGAACGTGGTCAGGTGATTGGATGTCACTTCTGTCATACGTCTGTACGCGAGATTTTCACACTCATAAACATCCCAAGGTCCACTTTTTCCGACGGGATAGTCAAGTGGAAACATGAAGGGACACGTACTGCACAAAAGCGTACAGGCCGACCTCGTCTGATGACTGACAGAGACCGCTGACAGTTGAGGAGGGTCGTAATGCGTAATAGGCAGACATCTATCCAGACCATCACACAGGAATTCAAAAATGGTTCAAATGGCTCTGAGCACTATGGGACTTAACTTCTGAGGTCATCAGTCCCCTAGAGTTTAGAACTACTTAAACCTAACTAACCTAAGGACATCACACACATCCATGGCCGAGGCAGGATTCGAACCTGCGACCGTAGCGGTCACGCGGTTCCAGACTGAATCGCCCAGAACCGCTCGGCCACCCCGGCCGGCTTCACAGGAATTCCAAACTGCATCAGGATCCACTGCAAGTACTATGACAGTTAGGGGGTGGTAAACGCCAAACAACGCCTCGCGTGGTGTACGGAGCGTAAACATTGGACGATTGAACGATGGAAAAACGTTATGTGGAGTGACGAATCACGAAACACAATGTGTTGATCCGATGGCAGGGTGTGAGTATGACGAATGCCACGTGAACGTCATCTCCAGCGTGTGTTGTGCCAACAGTAAAATTCGGAGGTGGTGGTGTTATGGTGTGGTCGTGTTTTTCACGGAGGGAGCTTGCACCCCTTTTTGTTTTGCGTGGCACTACCACAGCATAGGGTCTACATTGATGTTTTAAGCACCTTCTTGCTTCCCGCTGTTGAAGAGCAATTCGGGGATGGCGATTGCATCTTTCAACACGATCGAGCACCTATTCATAACTGCCTCTGGCGGAGTGGTTAGACGACAATAACATCCCTGTAATGGACTGGCCTGCACAGAGTCCTGACCTGAATCCTATAGAACAACTTTGGGATGTTTTGGAACGCCGACTTCATGCCATGCCTCACCAACTGACATCGATACCTCTCCTCAGTGCAGCACTCCGTGAAGGATGGGCTGCCAAGAAACCTTCCAGCATCTTGATTGAACGTATGCCTGTGAGAGTGGAAGCTGTCATCAAGGCTGAGGGTGGGCCGACACCATATTGAATTCCAGCATTACCGATGGAGGGCGCCACGAACTTGTAAGTCATTTTCAGCCAAATGTCCGGATACTTTTTATCACATAGTGTATCGCATACTGAAGTACGGACAGTAGTTTCACTGCTTCGATGATCTGTTCGCTGGGGCGTTGGCCCCTTTGCGGATAGTGTAGTTACAAAAACTGTAATTCTCTACTTACACAGTGGACGCAATATGCTGTCAGCGAACTCGAAGGGCTGAAATTACCTCAGTACAAGGCAGAACACGGCTCAAGATTTCTGTTTGCTCACTAGCCAGGGAGAGAAATTCAACTCAGGTATTCTTCCTTAAGGGAGCACTTCAGTGTGTGTGTGGGAGACTCCACAGAGAGGTAAAGAATCGTCACGCGAGTAAACAGAATAACAACTCTGTTCACACATGGACTGTGCGGCTGGTTCCGGTGGTGGTTCGAGTCCTCCCTCGGGCATGGGTATGTGTGTTTGTCCTTAGGATAATTTAGTTTAAGTAGTGTGTAAGCTTAGGGAATGATGACCTTAGCAGTTAAGTCCCATAAGATTTCACACACAGTTGATTTTCTTGAACTCTGTTCACAAACAACTTTACGCGTTCCTTGTGGCTAAATCAACACTTCTCAAAATCTAATAGCCAGATTCTCGCTGCGGGTCTCGCCAGCGAAGTCTCTAGGTCCATCGGCAGAGGGAAGTGTTTCCGACTGACATCCACAGGGAAGTGTATCTACACCATGCTCTTGCTTCCTCCTGCACCCACGGCTTCTACGTTTGCGCTAAGGTGATCAGTCCCAGCGGCCGTTACAAAAACGTTACATCCCATTACAGGGATCATGAATCTTCCGGCCAATCACCTGAAAATCACACTCCCTTCAGAAAAGTTTCTGGATGTTTCCATTTCCTCTCTTGCATCCTTAGCATTCCGACAATCAAATACATGTCTTTGCTTTTTGGTGGGAAGCGTACTCAGTCGCCTCCGGTGAGAAGACTCCTCGCAGGTCAGCTCGCGACCATCGTTTGTGACACCGTGCATTACTTCACACTAAAAAGGATGTTTTCTTGCAATGTTTCACCAGTTACGCTATTTTGAATTTTTTTTGTTTTGCACACGGCAACTCTTTTCTAGCCCTTCGGAGGAATGCGTTGCCCACGTGGCCCTTTCTGTCAATGCTCATATTTAGTTTGCACCCAACATGCAGCATTACAGAAATTGTTAGTACGTGGTGCTAGCCAGTATGAGCCAATGAAATAATCAGTAATTCAATTGTGCATCATAAACAGTGATCTAATATAAAAATAAATCGAAAAGAATTTACAGAATATTAAATGTACGGTGGCAAAAATCTTACCGTCTTACGAAATAACTTTATCAGCAGCTCGAGGTAGCAATCGCGATATTTTTCAAATTTTCACAATATTTTATACTTTTCTAGCTAATATTTGTACTGTGTAAGTCCAATTAGAGTTATTGGAAAAGAGAGCTATATAATAATATAATTAATGGAGCGAAAAAGGACTCGTCTTCCATGGAGTGAGGCCGTTGTCATGTTTCTAGGTATGAATTAGGTTCTCGAATCTTAACACACCGTTTCTACATATTCGCTCCTTGATTTATTTGTCAATCAACTTCTCATACATAAGAAAAATGATATTTCCTTTCGTTCAACGTTTCATAAATTAATGTGGCAAGAAAATTATAGCAACTATACAACGTACTTCTTCCATACATAATCAAAGACATTAAGACTGCGAGGAAGCATTACAATAATGTGACTCATTCAAGTGCGAAATATACATCGGCTTGTTTGTCACGCAATCAGTTATATTTAATATTTAGCCTAGCTTCCAGTTATATTTAATATTTAGCCCAGCTTCCAGACTGTTCTAAAGTTTTATTTGTCGCATTAGTCATTTTAATAATATCTGGTCTTTGCACAGAGTCAAAATACAATTAAAATGTATCTTACTAGAGTTAGAAAAAATCTGAGAATCAAAAAATTACAAGATATGTGTTTTTATACTCCTGAAATAAAATTTAGAACTTTCAAAATTGTTCCACATGAAATGGTTTGTTTACATTTGAAAATATTGTATTATTATGTCAGGAGAAATTGTTTCTGGTGAAGTTAATTGGTTTCTAGCATGGAATGAAGGCTATTTATCCAATGAGAAATAACTTACAATTTGGCATAACTTCTATAAAATTTGGAAATTTGGTAAACATTAGTGGCGTTCGCTACAAATTATATGGAAGCAAATTACGTCTTTTAGACATACCAATACTTCTTTAATTTATGTTTTTGTTTACTTATCAAGTGAGATCTATAGGAGGATCAACTTTTCGAAAATTTACATATCCACACAGAAATTCACAAAAACGTTATTGTACATTATATACAAATTAGGGAAGTGTATAATTTGAGGAAACTTCAGGGCATCACATACTTTTCGACCGAAATCTGGACAAATTTTACTCAAGTGAGAATGATGTCGTAACTTTCGGTTGATCCAGAGTGGTATCTTAAGTTTTAGTTGATCTAATAATTATTAAAACTTGGTTTGTTACTGGGGACGGTTGCCACTTTTCGCACTGTGCAGATATCTTTTCTGAACTAGTCTGTAACACGTTTTGATCTTATGGTGACTTTACTAGACGATAAACGACAGTGACATCTGCAAACAGTCTATGACGGCTATTCGGATTATCTCTTAAACCGGTTGTCTAGAGTTAGAACAACAGACAGCCTGTAACACCTCTTTGGGAGTCCTAGGTATGACTATGGTTTCAAAAGATGGCTTCCCGTCAGTTACAATGAACGGTAACTTGTCTGACATGAAATCACGAATCCAGTCGCACAACTGAGACGAAGCTCCATAAACAGACAATTGTTTGGAAGGTGATTGTGAGAACCATGTCAAAAGTTCTGTGGATATACAGATATACGAATTCAAACTGAAGTTTCTTGTCGACAGCATTCGTTACTTCGTGTGAATAAGGAGCCAGTTCTGTTTCACATAACGAAATTTGAACTCTGTCTGAACACAGGGTAAAGAAATCCGAAGAGGACGATCACCGTCACTAAATCCATATCGTATGTCCGGCAGTCTTACAGTCGAGTTCTGTGGTGGGCGATCTTTGGGTGGCGCAGTCTTGAACTATCAGTTCGGTTAGGACGTTGAAATATTGTAGGCAATCGAAGATGCGTCTTTGAAAGTGCAACTTAGGACTTCAGATATCAATGTGCATAAATTATTATAGTTCTCTTTGTGGCAAAAGATATTTTCGTGTATGCGAGATAAAAAGTTATCAGAAGCGTGTCTTACGTCTCCTACAAAATGAAATGCCACAAGCTGTTGATTTCTATCTTCCATATTTTTATTCCTTACCTCCACATTACTAAAACACTTCCTCCACCCACGCAAACGATACAAGGTCTAGCTCTTAACTCTTCTCGCTAAAATCGTTACAACAAAAAGCTTGTAAAAAAAATTGGAACGTTAACGGAAACAAATGAATTGCATTTACTTTACATATTTGTTGTGATTATATTTTATAAATGTTTCAGTAATTAACAATACTATGTAGTTGCTAACGTATTACAATGAAGAAAATATCCAGAAGAACGAAACATAAAGAAATGATAAGGTATGTACAGAATCCTTGAATTATCATCATTTGGGTGGATGTGCAGTTTAAAAAAAGCAACTGATATTGGCACACATGTATACTTATTATAAATGAATTGAAAATAATAGATAATAAAACATAAATACAATACTAGAATGAGACATACTACTTTATTGTATGGTTTACTAAAATGGCGTATTATGTCGTTTACTCAAAATGAGTTGGTCCGAAGTAGTGTCTGGAGGTGGATCCACTGCACTATGTTGGGGCAGGGTTCAGATGTGGCTCCACCTACGTTAGGTCCAGAATAGATTTGGTGATCGGTGCAACCCTCCTATCCATCCATCAACTCACCCATCCAGCCACCCATCCACCCATACACACACACACACACACACACACACACACACACACACGGACACAATACTGCAGTTGGGGGAGTTTACAATTGGCTTAGTCAGTTCCTTGAGCATTATTTCCACTTGTTAAATATATCTTGGTTCTTTCGAATATACGAGGCCATAATAGCTGCAGTTGTCAGTGTTGTGTGTTATCAACATACAAGAAAGTAAAATGGGCATCGCTTTCTTTAGATGGTCATGGAGCAAGATTTTGTAAGAATCAGTGAGGATATATTTAAAATAGCTGAAATCTGCATACTCATCTACGATACGCTAACAATTTAACGCACTCCACCTCCACCATAATCCAAGTGTTTTAGTGTACACAGGGTGTAAATTTTAAGTTGACAAACCAGAATAACTCGAAAAATAAGCTCCACACGATAAAATGTGTAGAATCCAAAGTTGATTATTTTCGAGGGGGACATCTGCTGGTGCTAAACTTAATCCGCCACCCCGGTCTCCTGGGGGTGGGGCTGGAGGCAACTCTAAAATTTCAAATGGGAACGCCCATTTTTTTATTGCAGAATCAGATTCTACATAAAAAACTACGTACATTTTGTGTTAAAACATTTGTTTTGATTCTTGATAGTTGCTGCTGTAATTCAAGAAAAACCATGTTCTCATTTTTGCGTGGAAAATGGTTACGGATAAATAAAAAATACTTATTTACTTCGTAAATTTTGATATGCTAAAACTAAAACTCTTCCTCTCTCCCAATAGGGTGGGGTTTGAGAGAGAGGAATTAGAGTTTTACAAATGTTAACCCAAACTTATCCGAATCTGCGGAAAAAATTAATATATCACCATAGGGCTTCAGTTCTTGAATATGTATTTAGAATCGTCGTCATCAAGGTAACTCACGTATCGCACTTTATCACACGCAACAGAACGTTGAAATATACTAGCAATACCAGCCACTTCTATTCTTCCTCTACTACCACTATATTTAGCTGCGCAATTATTTTCGTGTTTACCTTTATTTTTTGTGGACACCTAAAATATTTAGGTATTACTGCCACGTCTAAAACTTTCCCTATATACATACTGGTGGCAGATACTACATCATGAAGAGATTTGTGTCTCCGTTTATTCCAGGTACCACCGAATGCTGCAGTCAAATCTTTGTTACCACTGTTTTCTAAAACTGCCTCTTCCACAGCTTTCTTCGTAGGTTCTATACAGACATCTCTCACTTTAGATCCTATAATTCTGTTATAGTTCGTAAACTTGGTTGGGTGATTTGGAAGATTCATAATGCCACAGAAAACCACAACTGCAGTAGCGCCCTTATCAACTGTACGTAAGACATCAACTAATCTAATGTTGTGTTCATAGATTTCGCTTCCATTTTCTTCATTTGAAGATACTGCAACACTCTTCCAAAAGATGGTCAAGAATAAACACTTACTGCACTTCAGTTCCATTCCACTGGCAAGTACTACGTGATTTTTTGTAGAGTGTTCCTGACCGACTTCACTACACTGAATACATCTTACACAGTTTGCAAAAACTCAGTTGAGAACTGACATATCAAATATTTAGTTGTCATCCTATTCGCCCATAAAGTATTCATATTTTTCACTAAATGTACCAAGCTTCCTCTGCGAAGTATTCTCGTTCTCACTTTCATTACAATGTGCAGGTGTACCAGCAAGGTCAGGTTTACACACTTGGATATTGTCTTTATTGTTTACGCTAATAACACTTACCTTTGGCTTTCCAACATTTCTGCTTTTCTTGAAAGCCTTCAGAGGATTTCTAGTCACTTTACGTTTACCAATGATTATCCTTCAATAAAACCCATGATTATCTTTCAATGAACACCATTCACTGCAAATAGTTTCAGGATTACAAAAGAGTGAGTAAACATGAAACATACGACAATCGAGCGAGCGATATATGTCGAATTATCACAGGATAACCACAACACTTACTTTGTAACACTTAAATGTACGTTATGAGAGTTTGATTCATTTGTACAACATTTTTCAGCAGTCTGACAGCGCCACAGTGGGTCACGCCTATGCAGCACATATTTGAAAAATATTTTAAAAAGTAGTTATAGTCTTCTGAACTGAATAAATTATATATCAGTTGAAAGGGGAAAGTATGGAGATTTTTAAAATGCAAGAAAGTAAAAATTGAACAGTTCATGATTTTGAACCTTTCCGGAGCCCCTTAAAGAATTAATCTTCATGAAAGCTTTGCCCAAACAATTAAGCTTATTTCCAAATTATAACAACTAGCTAATTACGAAGTCCAATGATAAGGTATGTTTGTTCTCATTTTCTAATTTGGTAAATAAACGCAAAGTTGGAGTACAATCAGCTTTCAAATTATTCGACATTACACCTCCATAGCCCTCTTGCTACTAAAATTTTTTAAAAGAGAAGTAATTCTGTATCGCGTTGCAGCTCGCTAGACTCGCCTGTTAAATGTATGTTATGCTGGGGCATAACACTGTTGCATTGCACATGGAAGAGTTATTTAAGTAATTTATTTCAGCTTGCTGCAGTGTAATGCAACCACAAGGCATAGCTTAGTTATCCGTTTTCATACAGGTAAGACTAAGTGATTATTAGGGCCAGAGTTGAACTTAGGATTACATTCACAGTCTGATGTTATTTAGTTCAATGACTGTGTGGATGTTTTACATTAGAGATCTAAACAATCAGATTACCTATAAAGTGTACAGAGCATTATGGTTACAAGGATTGCGTGTAACGTTGGTAATAATGCACGTAGGTACTTCAAACAGAGAATTTTCATATGGTGTGCAAATAATGGCTACATACAGCCGCTAGTGAGCATAAAGTTGCATCACGTACACAGTGAGGTTAAGTCTAAAGGTTTCACCGAGATGCTAAAGTGAAAATTCTCTTTCGGGAAGTTGCATTTAGACTCTTACATAGGTAAGAACTTAGAAAGCCGATACAGAAAAAAGTCTTGCTTGCACAAGTGTTTTTTTCTGTATCCAAACTTACAGATGAAGTTATTTATGTGAATAGCGACGAGCACACTCAGGGAGGCCGAAAATTAGAAAGAACAGTAAATTTGGATGACATCCTCTGCTGGAAAAATCCAAGTTTTGATTTGTAATCTTTGATTGAAAGCAATCTTTTGATGTACATACTAACTACTTTCCGTTTAATTTTGATTTTTGGCATTTATGTACAGGTAGTGATTTTCGTTTCTGTATGTTTTTAAACCATCGGTCCCCATACCGTTCCGGTTCAGTAAGTATACTTTTAAACAAGATTTGAACGCAGAAGGAACCGGTGGTCCGTGAAGGTCCCAGAATTCTCTTACTGAGAGGTGGCCTCAGTGTCTTTGCAAGTTGTACAAATGAGCATCAGATAATGACACCTATCCACCTGATGCTGTGAATGCAATTTTTTGTTTTGTTTCCATCTATTTTACGAAAGACTGGAAGAACGCACTCTCACTTCGAAAAAACAGGTTACTTAAGAATCAAGAGAATTATTTATCAGTTACACAATGAAACAGGTCTGTTGAGAGTTTTTTTTATTTGCATTTCTGGAATTTGTACGTACTATGAATGTCTCAGACGCTAAGCTGCAATTCTGAGTCGCTTATTATTCGCGCGCAGTCTTTGGTCAGAGTAGCAGAGTAGCTGTTTCGCTGGAAGATGTGCTTGTTTTTGTCGTCGCTGCTGGGCATCGAGGAGCGCGGGAACTCGATTGTTAATGGAATAAAGAGACAGGCGCCGAGCAAAGGACTCGTGGCAATGTAAACGTAAAGTTAAGTGCATATGTGTTTAAGTAAAATGATTTGTATTTACATATTGTGAGATAGAAGAGAAAGATTCGATTAGTGATTTAGAGTGAAAAGAATATGAAGAGGAGTGAAGGAAATATATTTATTTATTGGTACTGCAGTCACAAGAACTTAGAATCATTTTTGAATGAGACATCCATTATCAGGGAAGTTTAGATTTTTTTAAATTAAAGACTGAACAATTTTCACTGTAAGGTATTTTTCATGTTTATTAATGATTTGCCTAACATTTTCAAGAGTAAGAGTTTGGTATAAATGTTGTAGTTTGTCAGTGTTAATGAGTCTTGTAAAATGAATTGCATACAAGTAATAAAATAGCAATTTAAAAACAGATTGTTAAATTAATTTTTCACCTAAGAACATTGTCCACATTCTCGATCCATGTAATCTTTTATTTAAAGAGTGTCTCACTCAGTGATGTGTATAAAATAGTTTACTTTCTGTCTGGAGCATTGCACTATGCTCTCAGCTTCTGTAGTCAGAAATTTGCAGCTGGCTCACAGAGAGCAGCAAACGCCGCTTCCAAGCAATTCCATTAGCAGGTAAGCTATTTTCATTTCAGTATCAGTTTCCGACGAAAATTATCAACGCATAGGGACTATTTCATGAACAACATTATTAGGCAGACCATTTACGCACAGGGACCACTTTGTTTAATTAAAGAGACTAGTAGTGATGGTTGGTTGTTTCGGGGAAGGAGACCAGACAGCGAGGTAATCGGTCTCATCGGATTAGGGAAGAGCGGGGAAGGAAGTCGGCCGTGCCGTTTCAAAGGAACCATCCCGGCATTTGCCTGGAGCGGTTTAGGAAAATCACGGATAACCTAAATCAGGATGGCCGGACGCGGGATTGAACCGTTGTCCTCCCGAATGCGAGTCCAGTGTCTAACCACTGCGCCACCTCGCTCGATACTAGTAGTGGAGTTCAGGATTTAATTAGTTTGTATATTTCAAGAAAGATTGTAAAACAGAGCCAAATTCATGTTCTGTTCTCTCAGGTAAATATATTTGATTTCTCTCGCAGTTGTAAATGCACAAAGTCGCCCAAAGCTGAACAACAGCTGCATGGGGGCTTAATTATATCGAATGCAAATCATTTTAATTTTAGTCGCTGTATGTCCGATTACGAGGTCTAGTAAACGGTTGGCCCTGACTAGTATTAGTACGCAATCTGACTGCATAAAATAACAAGCAAGAATGAAAGGAAATTTCCGTTAACACAATTAATTAATTAAGTCCCCAGCAACTATGAAAGCTACGAAACAACACGCACAAGTGTAGCTGTTCTGTGTGTGCAAGTGTGATTCAACGTACACATCTGGCACGGTTCTTCCTCAAAAAGACAAGATATTTTAAATACCATTTACACTGAATTAATTAAATAAAACTGAAGTACTATACTTGCGCATAGAAACCAGAATTACGCTCTAATACATGAACACAAGCCAGATGCTTTGCTGACTGAACCTGTGACCAAGAGGCATTATTGTTTAAGACATTTGAAATAAAAATAAAAAAAATTATTACCTTCATATATATTGACGAAACATACACTCTGATCATTACAACATCCGCAAACGAACAGCATCGCCTGTATAGTCCATCAGAACAACTGCATACAACATGCTCACAACTAGTCACGGCTACATCGGAACTCCTACTGCCCACTTCTCAATAAGCACTCTCCACAACGACTTCTCGACAAGAACTCTCCACTACCACATCTCAACGAGCACTGCCAGTGGAGGCGGCTGAATAATACTCTTTGGCGCACTCTCTGGCGCTGTGACTCAATGTAGCCACCTTTCATATGCCGCTCCTCCACGGGCTAGAATTTGATGGTATTTTTGCCAGCATTGGTGGTGAAAATACCACCAAATTCGTCCAAAAAATACAGACAAAAATTAAAAAGTAATATTAATGAGTAAATATCACATAACTAAATAAATTTTGGCTTTGCAGTGACCCTTCAATAACCTAATATATAAAATACAGTAAGGAATACAAATGCTTGCATACATATGATTTTACATAATAGTTTACACAAGTATAATGTGGTTAAACAATTCAATCAATATCGTCAGCAATGACGAATAGGTGCAGGTAAGAGTCTCATAACATCTCATAAACAGTAATCACACAAAAAATCAGTTTATACAAATATTCACATAAAATCCTTTCAATAGTTCAATAAACAAGTAGAACTCCTCAGAGTAGTTGATAGTTCCAACAATAGCACCCAGCAATGATCAACAGGTGCACATAGCTGTCTCATAACATTTCATCAGCAGTATTTAAACAGCTTCAACAGTGGCACCCAAAAATGGCGAGCAGGCGCAGACACCAACAAGTGACATTATCTCAGTAGAAGCAGTCCATTAGTGACACCCAGCAATGTTGAAGAGATGCAGACACCATCAAGTGACATTATTTCAGTAGAAGCAGTCCATCAGTGGCACCCTGTAATGTTGAGCAGGTGCAGACACCAACAAGTGATATCATTTCAGTAGAAGCAGTTCATCAGTGGCACCCAGCAATGTTGAACAGGTGCAGACACCAACAACTGACATCATTTCAGTAGAAGCAGTCCATCAGTGGCACCCAGTAATGTTGAGCAGGTGCAGACACCAACGAGTGACATCATTTCAGTAGAAGCAGTCCATCAGTGGCACCCAGTAATGTTGAGCAGGTGCAGACACCAACAAGTGACATCATTTCAGTATAAGCAGTCCATCAGTGGCACCCAGCAATGTTGAACAGGTGCAGACACCAACAAGTGACATTATCTCAGTAGAAGCAGTCCATCAGTTGCACCCAGTAATGTTGAGCAGGTGCAGACACCAACAACTGACATTATTTCAGCAGAAGCAGTTCCATCAGTGGCACCCAGCAATGTTGAGCAGGTGAAGACACCAACAAGTGACATTATCTCAGTAGAAGCAGTCCATCAGTGGCACCCAGTAATGTTGAGCAGGTGCAGACACCAACAAGTGACATCATTTCAGTAGAAGCAGTCCATCAGTGGCACCCAGTAATGTTGAGCAGGTGCAGACACCAACAAGTGACATCATTTCAGTATAAGCAGTCCATCAGTGGCACCCAGCAATGTTGAACAGGTGCAGACACCAACAAGTGACATTATCTCAGTAGAAGCAGTCCATCAGTTGCACCCAGTAATGTTGAGCAGGTCCAGACACCAACAACTGACATTATTTCAGCAGAAGCAGTTCCATCAGTGGCACCCAGCAATGTTGAGCAGGTGAAGACACCAACAAGTGACATTATCTCAGTAGAAGCAGTCCATCAGTTGCACCCAGTAATGTTGAGCAGGTGCAGACTCCAACAAGTGACATCATTTCAGTAGAAGCAGTCCATCAGTGGCACCCAGTAATGTTGAGCAGGTGCAGACAGCAACAAGTGACATCATTTCAATAGAAGCAGTTCCATCAGTGGCACCCAGCAATATTGAGCAGGTGCAGACAGCAACAAGTGACATTATTTCAGTAGAAACAGTTCCATCAGTGGCACCCAGCAATGTTGAACAGGTGCAGGTAACAGTCCATAATATTCACTATCACTAATTAGACAGTTCATCAGAGTTCATTAGCACAAATTAAACATCTCCTAGTGGCACCCAACATGTTGAACAAGTGCACGTAACAGTCCATAATTTTCACTATCACTAATTAGACAGTTCATCAGAGTTCATCAGCAGAAATTAAACATTTCCAAGTGGCACCCATCAATGTTGAACAAGTGCAGGTAACAGTCCATAATATTCACTATCACTAATTAGACAGTTCATCAGAGTTTCTCAGCAGAAATTAAATATCTCCAAGTGGCACCCATGAATGATGATAGGTGCAAGCACGAACAACAATTTGAATGCTCACACAATTGCTTTTAGAAAATTACTGTCAATGCTCTTACACTAAACATACAAATTATAATAAACACACAAATGATATCAGATAATTGTCATATTAAATATTACAAATACACAAATATCAGTAAACCTATAATATACATGGGTGTCAGTGCAAGCCACAACAAACAAGTAAAATAATATTTAGGAGATAGGTCGGCACCAATTATTTGGGATTAGGAAAGGAAAACACACAAAACACACTCACTCATCTCTCACCCACATATTAAGTACTACCGTGTAATTGAATAGTGTTAACTGTGTAAATGCAGTTCTGTCAAAATTTGATGCTCAATATGTGTATCTAGTAGTAGTGGTACACTGTATAACAGTTAATAATAGTTAGTCAACGTCATAGTCATCATGTCAAGACCTATCTTTGCCAAGCCAAATCAAAATGTACGGTTGCTGAATAACTGTCAGTGAGCCAAGATATGCAAATGCTTCCTCTCTCCGAAAAAAAAAAAAAATGTATACTGCTTACTGATTTAACAAAGTGTGTGTGTAGACAATCTTCCTTCCACTTGAGTGTTCTAGTCTGCTATCTTCATCCTCCTTGTTCCATATAGACCAACAAACAAAAAAAATGCTCCTCACTTACTTCACCTCTTATACACCAAAACTCCAATAATCATCAGCATCACATAATCTTAATACTTCAATAATACCTCTTACGTCGATACATATAAACCTTATCATCAATATCATTTACCTTACCTCTTGTCCACCAAAACTCCAATAATCATCAACTTCACACAATCTCAATACCTCAATAATACCTCTTCAATACGTCGATACATATAAACCTTATTACCAATATCATTTCACTTCCATAACAACTCTTTCCTCTAGTCAGTCTCCTCGAACAAGTACAGACAAAATCCTAGTGCAAACTTCAATTTATCATCCCATGTAATCCGAAGACACAATGTCCACACACAACCTCTGTGTAGTCCTCCTAAGCCAAATCTTCTTCTACTCATTATGAATTATAAAATACATTTTGGTTAGCTTGTCCATCATAAAATAAAAGAAATGCATACATGACCTCTAACAGCCTTCAGTTTGAATAACTTTCAGTAAGTATGAGTGCGGAGTGTGAATGATCATAATATTTCACAGTGTGTACACCACTTCAAGAATCATGGCAAAACAGAAGCAAACATGTGGAGTATGTGTCAAGTGTCACTTACTACACTCCTGGAAATTGAAATAAGAACACCGTGAATTCATTGTCCCAGGAAGGGGAAACTTTATTGACACATTCCTGGGGTCAGATACATCACATGATCACACTGACAGAACCACAGGCACATAGACACAGGCAACAGAGCATGCACAATGTCGGCACTAGTACAGTGTATATCCACCTTTCGCAGCAATGCAGGCTGCTATTCTCCCACGGAGACGATCGTAGAGATGCTGGATGTAGTCCTGTGGAACGGCTTGCCATGCCATTTCCACCTGGCGCCTCAGTTGGACCAGCGTTCGTGCTGGACGTGCAGACCGCGTGAGACGACGCTTCATCCAGTCCCAAACATGCTCAATGGGGGACAGATCCGGAGATCTTGCTGGCCAGGGTAGTTGACTTACACCTTCTAGAGCACGTTGGGTGGCACGGGATACATGCGGACGTGCATTGTCCTGTTGGAACAGCAAGTTCCCTTGCCGGTCTAGGAATGGTAGAACGATGGGTTCGATGATGGTTTGGATGTACCGTGCACTATTCAGTGTCCCCTCGACGATCACCAGTGGTGTACGGCCAGTGTAGGAGATCGCTCCCCACACCATGATGGCGGGTGTTGGCCCTGTGTGCCTCGGTCGTATGCAGTCCTGATTGTGGCGCTCACCTGCACGGCGCCAAACACGCATACGACCATCATTGGCACCAAGGCAGAAGCGACTCTCATCGCTGAAGACGACACATCTCCATTCGTCCCTCCATTCACGCCTGTCGCGACACCACTGGAGGCGGGCTGCACGATGTTGGGGCGTGAGCGGAAGACGGCCTAACGGTGTGCGGGACCGTAGCCCAGCTTCATGGAGACGGTTGCGAATGGTCCTCGCCGATACCCCGGGGGCAACAGTGTCCCTAATCTGCTGGGAAGTGGCAGTGCGGTCCCCTACGGCACTGCGTAGGATCCTACGGTCTTGGCGTGCATCCGTGCGTCGCTGCGGTCCGGTCCCAGGTCGACGGGCACGTGCACCTTCCGCCGACCACTGGCGACAACATCGATGTACTGTGGAGACCTCACGCCCCACGTGTTGAGCAATTCGGCGGTACGTCCACCCGGCCTCCCACATGCCCACTATACGCCCTCGCTCAAAGTCCGTCAACTGCACATACGGTTCACGTCCACGCTGTCGCGGCATGCTACCAGTGTTAAAGACTGCGATGGAGCTCCGTATGCCACGGCAAACTGGCTGACACTGACGGCGGCGGTGCACAAATGCTGCGCAGCTAGCGCCATTCGACGGCCAACACCGCGGTTCCTGGTGTGTCCGCTGTGCCGTGCGTGTGATCATTGCTTGTACAGCCCTCTTGCAGTGTCCGGAGCAAGTATGGTGGGTCTGACACACCGGTGTCAATGTGTTCTTTTTTCCATTTCCGGGAGTGTATTTCAATTGCTCACGAAGAATGCGGTGTAATACTGTCAATGGTCTAAACCTAGTGTTGGTATTTCATGTCGTTAGCTTCCTTTCTATTAGCATAAATTTATACAGCTTCCATAAAACCTCCAGCTCATGGCAGTTCATTTTCTTATCTTAAAATATAAAGCACTGAGCGTAAGCAAAAAATGCAATAGCGAGTAAATATACCAGTAGAGAACAGAATGTCAACAAGTGGATGCAGCACAATCCCTACAACGAGGCTCTGCCAAGCGAACAATCTATAATTAATACCATAGTGTGACCTAAACTCCATGTTCGTACACCGCATATCAGCATTTCTATATACAAAATTAAAGAGTAGTTATGACAACAAAACAGAAATGTGTAAATATGCAATCCGTACGCAAAGCAGCAAATATACATCTTACATAATAAACAGGTAATTAGCATCATATCAGCATAAGCAAATAAATGTCCATATGTAACCTTAATAAGTAAACAGATAAATCACAAAGTATAACCTACATACATAATCATATCAGCACAATTAATCAGGTGACAATTATAATTTAAATAAATAGGCACAGCAGGCACATAATAAAAAAAATGTGACATCAGTGAAAAAGCAGTGCAGCCAAGCGATGCATAATATACACAAGTAACAACCCTGTTCATTAATCAATAATTGTCAAAATCAGTTAACACAAAGTATAAATCACGTAAGCGCGAGCAGCAAATTACGTCTAAAGTACGTACCTAAGTGGAAATATGTTACCTGAAAAATAAACTCAATTAATAGTTACCTTTTTAGTTTATTAGTTTCTTCTTGGAAATTACATTCTTCCTGAAAATTTCTCGATAGCAAGTCCTCTTAACGTCGGACACACACAGAATTTACCTGAAGTTCTTAAATATTTTATACAACCGTATCCTGAAAAATACTGAACGTTAATAACATAATTTATCAAGTCACTATAGCTTTATACTGAATTTAATCGGAGAAATTAGACTGTGTATTTGTTTACGGCTGTCAGTGCATTCGCACTGAGCGCTCGATCAGCTGTAGGTACCCGTGACGTAGGAAGTAATTGTTTTCGGTCAACGACTGCCTTGTGCGCCGCGCAGACTTGACTGTTGCTTTGAGTATGTGCCGCCGCCGGAACACGGCGCGGTATCCTTGTATTCTCTGCGTGTTTCCATGTAACTGTTAGTCTCTCAAAAGTATGTCATTCCACAAAAATTTTAACGTTCGATATATCATGTACTCCCTTAGAGCGCCGAGGTTTAAGAGTTTCTACTTCGACAGTGTTATCATGAATAATTTTGCGAACTCTATATGGACCGTTATAAAGCAGAAAAAATTTGCGACACAAGCCTTTTCCTTTGTGAGACACACGATGTGACTTAATTAACAACTTTTGACCAACTGACAAGGTTTTTAAACGACCAGGACGTATAGCTGATTTCTCTCTTCTAGCAGCCGCAGACGCAATATTTTGTAGAGCCAGGTTCACAACTTCAGAATGCCACAGTTTCTGTGTAGGTGGAAAAGGAACGATTTCAGAAATGCGATTTGTCGGTGCTTTATTTTTTAATATCAATATAGGCGGTAAAGAAGTTGAATCATTAGGGAGTTCATTCAGAATGTTTTGAAAAATATGAAGATACTGATCCCAAGTTCTGTGATTCTGATGACAATAAAGTCGACACAATTTATTGATTTCCTTCATCCATCTCTCTAAAGCGTTAGATTGAGGGTGAAAAAGTGAAATGAAAATTGGTTTAATCTTACGACGCCGTAGAGTACGAAGCCAAATTTTAGACCGAAACTGTGATCCATTATCTGGTATAACCTAATCAACATGACCCACTTCTTTAAGAAAATGTTTGATGAAAGCATTAGATACTGAACGAGCTGTTGCTTTGCGTAAAGGTGTAAAACACACACATTTTGATGTCAATTCCACTGCTACCAAAATGTATGTAAAACCATTAGTAGAACGAACCACTGGACCGAACAAATCGACTGCAGCCATCTCCTTTAATTTCGCTGGAATGATAGGAAACAACGGTCCTCTGTGAAAAATAGTTGGCGGCTTAGCCTTTTGACATAATTTGCATTTGGCAAGAACAGATCAGCAATAGTTTTCTGCTCTACAACGCCGTTATCTTCTATCTCCTGAAATAAGTGTGCACCTAGGCCTTTGTATGATGAGTCCGTCGGCAAACAAAAATCTTTAGATAAATCTGGGTGTGAAAGAAGCGGAGCAGCAACTAAAGCATCACGAAGTTGTTCAAATTCTGATTGAGCTTCCTCATCCCAACACCAATTAGAATTCTTTCCAAATAGTTCACATAAACGAGGTGTGGCCAAATTGTCCAATGTAATAAAGCGTCTAAGAAAATTACAGACACCAAGGAAACTACGAACATCACGTTTTGTAGTAGGTACAGCATAATTACGAATAGCGTCTAGTTTCTCTGGACCAGGAAGAGTACCTTCTGTAGAAATAATGTGACCAAGAAATTTCACAAGAGAACGACCAAATTCAGATTTTTCCAAGTTCACTGTAATGCCAACTCTTGCAAAAATACGTAATAATGAACCCAAAACTTTGTTATGCTCACTCCAAGAACGTTTAGCAATAAGAATATCGTCAACATATGAAGTAATATTGTCACGAAGATAAACAGGTAAAATTTCGTTTAAACTACGAATGAATGCTGCAGAAGATACAGTAAGTCCAAACGGTAATTTCCGAAATTGGTAACAGTTACCAAAGGCTAAAAAGGCCGTGTATTTTCTACAATCAGGGTGGAGTTCTATTTGCCAAAAACTTGCGCGCATATCAATCGTGGATAAAACTTTAATTCCATGGAAATGTTTAAGAAGTTCATCTAAATTTTGTGGACGGTCAGTTTCAGGAATGATGATATTATTTATCTGCCTGGAATCCAGAACCAAACCAATTGACCCATCCTTTTTAAGAACGACGCCTAATGGGCTGGTATAAGGACTGACTGCTGGCTCAATAATGCCTTGATCTAACATGTATTGAAGTTCACTCTTAACCTTGTCTCTGTAAGCCAAAGGAATAGCGTACGTTTTCCCCCGAAATCGTGTGTGTTCTTTTACTTTAAATAATTATTGTAAGCCTTGTATAGTTCCTGTGCGATGACTAAATACTGTAGCATGTGAAGTCAAAATTTGGTGCAGCTCTTCTCTTGCAACGTCATCTGGCACTTCAGCTTTCTTAACCTTTTCATTAATTAATTCTTCGCTATTAATTATATCATCCATCCCGTCTCTGTATCTATTGTCATTGTCATGAATGAACACATTGTCGTCATAATACTCAGCGAAAACATCAGAAGTAAGAAATCTTAAACATTTTGTGTCTGATTCAGATTTTGTTAAACACTCGAAAAATTTCAAACTTCTCGGCATTCCGGCAACAGTCAAATTCACACTTCCTTCTTTAAAGTTTAAAATTGCCTTATGTGCGTTAAGAAACCCCATACCTAATATAATTTGTGTACTGAGTAATGGAACAATAATAAAATTAGCAGAAAATTCGTATCCTTGACAAATGAAATTTAAGTTGGTCTGTTGTTTGACTTCCACACTTTTTCCAGAAATAGCACCTCGAATTATAGTTTTAGAAACAGGTAACACAGGACAGGCAATAGTTCTTACACATATACGAAAAACTGATTCACTAATGACATTCAGTGGGCTCCCAGAATCTAAAACTGCAGTGAACTTATTCTTACCCACACATACTTCAATAACAAGATGTAAAAATGCATCTACATTATTTTCCTTTTTGTCTAGCAAAATGTCTCTCATGTCTTCCAGACGTACGTAGTGTAAAGTCGTAGTGTCATTACTTTCTGAACCGTCTATATTGCTACCAGAAGCCGAAGCTACAAGTCATTGTCGATTGTTTACATCACGTCTTTGATTATTCGCGTCATTTCGCGGATCAATTTCTACTATTTGCACTTGTCTCTCTGAATTTCTGTCAAGTGGAGGATGCCAATTAGGTCCCTCCTGTCAGTTACATGTAAATTCTTGGTTGCGTCTGTTATTAAAATTTCTATTTTCCTGGCTATCTGCATGACTACTTCTTGTGTAATTTCGACTGTCACTTCTGAAATTATTGTTACATCTACTACCCAGGTTATTTCTGTAGTAAGAATTTCTATTATTGTATTAATAATTTCTGTCTTGATGGTACCGATTACTGTTTCCGTATGATTGATCGTTCCGGTAGGAATTTCCGTTATTATAATTGTCTGCGTAATTTCTGTTAGACCGTCTGTTATTGTCATAAGGCTGGTATCTATTGTCCTGTCTGTTACGTCTGTCATTTTCAAAATTACCGCTATAACGTCCGTTCCGATCACTATCCCTTTTTTCTGAAAATCTATTGTAATTACTGTTACTGAAAAAATTACAGTAAGTCCCGTCGTCGTTGTCATACTCAAGTTCTTGCAGTAAAGTCTTAAAAGTCTCAAATGTCGTCTTTACATCTTCCGGCTAAAGCAATTTGTCTTATGGATTGTGGCAGCTTAGTTAAACAAATGCGAATTAATTCAGTCGGGCTATAAGGGCTGGAAAGGAACTGATTCTTTCGAATCATGTCATCAAAATATTCTGCTGGCGTGCGGAACTCAGACTGTTTAAAATTACGCTGCATAATAAGACTATGTTTGACTCTGTCTTGCGTGTTTTCGGACCAATATTCCGATAGAAATACATGATAAAAATCATTTAGATTATTACAATCTCTAATAAGTGCGCGCATCCGCGTCGCCGGTTCGTTTTCTAAGTATCCACACATAAATTCCAGATTGTGACTTAGTGGCCAATTTGGTGGAAGTGCGTACATTAATTGATCTAACCATGAACATGGATGTATGTGATTCTTAGAATTGCGAAAGATCTCAAATTTCCGATCAGTTAAGAAGTGTTTATAGTGAAAGTTTTCTCCTCGTGGCGACAAAGACCTACCGCGTCTGTCCCAGTCCGAATGTCGATTATTGTCAAGTTCGCGCGCCTGGCGCTCTCTTGTTGCTTCTCGTAAATGAAATAAATTACTTTCTTCAAACCCCTCTGCTATCTGTGATTCCAAATTTCTTCTACTGTCTTTTCCTACGATTTCATCTTCAATTTGTTTGACTTGCTTTCGTAATGCCTCAAATTCCCTTTTAACGCGTTCATTAAATTTTCCCTGATTTTCAACATGTTTATTTATGTTCTGGTACTCTTCGGTTTCTGCAAATGGCAATGGAGCTGTATCATCTGAATCTCTGTCCCCATTTAAACTAAGACTTGTCAATTTATCTGCAATCTCCTCAATTCTTTCCGATAAGTCACCTATTTGTTCTTTCTGTTTATTTACGTCTTCCGTAAGTGTCGCGACTCGGTTTCAGTATTAACACATTTAGTAGTTAACTGTTCATACTGTTGTGTTAGGTTATTTATTCTGTCATTTGGTACGGATTCCTCGATTCTTTCAAGTATTTCTTCCTTATCGTGTGCACGTTGTAAATTTAACTCTGAAAATTTTTGTACTATCGCGCGATCTCTTTCTTCCTGTTCTCTATCCTGTTCCTTTTGTCTGATTTCTATTGAAATTAATCTATTATTGTGAGCATTCAAAATCGGTTGTACTTCTTCTCTAATTTCTTTCTTTAATTCATCTTTCATGTTTTTGAAACATGTCCCTATTCGTGAGTCTAACCGTGTTTCCATTGTTTCCATCTCTGTTTTAATTGTTCCTATTTGTGAGTCTAACCGTTTTGCCACTTTTTTAAATTCAGATCCTAACTGTGATCCCAGTGAGTCTTACCGTGTTTCCATTGTTCCCATATCAGTTTCTAACCGTGTTGCCAGAGTTCCCATCTCTATTTTTAATTCAGATCCTAACTGTGATCCTAGTGAGTCTAACCGTGTTTCCATTGTTCCCATATCAGTTTCTAACTGTGTTGCCAAAGTTCCCATCTGTGATCCCAGTGAGTCTAACCGGATTTCCATTGTTCCCATATCTGTTTTTTAATTGTTCCTATTTGTGATCCCACTGTTTTTAATTCAGATCCCAAATTTAATATTGCACTCATCAACTGCTCCATGTTAACTTGTTCAAAATTCTTTTCGCCCCTAACATTTCCCGTAAAACTAACTTCCTTCGTCATAGCAGTAAAGCTATCTGTGTTCGATACTATTCCAGAATCTTCTGTCGTTAATCTCATATTCTGAAAATTTTTTGATTGTGAAAAATTTTGAACTGGTTCCGGACTATTTTCCCGACTCACCAAATTGCTTTCTACTTCATTATTCATCATACTATTCTCCTGTGTTGGCGAGTTCGCCATGTTAACAATTTCGTCATTCTCACTGTTCATCATTTTTGCCTTTTTCATCGATCGCGTAATCATTTACAAAACATACAAAACTCGTCACTATTCGAAAATTACACACAATGGCACTTTATCTCCAACAATACCATTCACACGAAATGCTTCCGACAAACACGATTAACGAACAATTGAAATCTTCATTCTTACACAAAATTGTCAAACCCGTATACAAGACATCAAAAATTAAATTCTGCAAAAATACCATTAGAAGAAAGACGAGACAGCTACAAATGTTCATTACCAAATCTACACATGCAATATAGACTACAATTACTAAACTACAAATTACTACAACAATACTACTGTCTGCTATTTTTACTATCAGAATATTCCACGGGACGATCCGAAGCAGCGGTCGCCACGTGCATGGGGGCTTAATTATTTATAATGCAAATAATTTTAATTTTAGTCGCTGTATGTCCGATTACGAGGTCTAGTAAACGGTTGGCCCTGACTAGTATTAGTACGCAATCTGACTGCATAAAATAAAAAGCAAGAATGAAAGGAAATTTTCGTTAACACAATTAATTAATTAAGTCCCCAGCAACTATGAAAGCTACGAAACAACAAGGCACAAGTGTAGCTGTTCTGTGTGTGCAAGTGTGATTCAACGTACACATCTGGCACGGTTCTTCCTCAAAAAGACAAAATATTTTAAATACCGTTTACACTGAATTAATTAAATAAAACTGAAATACTATACTTCCACATAGAAACCAGAGTTACACTCTAATACATTAACACAAGCCAGATGCTTTGTTGACTGAACCTGTGACCAAGAGGCATTATTGTTTAAGACATTTGAAATAAAAATAAAAAAATTTATTACCTTCATATATATTGACGAAACATACACTCTGATCATTACAACATCCGCAATCGAACAGCATCGGCTGTCTAGCCCATCAGAACAACTGCATACAACATGCTCACAACTAGTCACGGTTACATCAGAACTCCTACTGCCCACTTCTCAATAAACACTCTCCACAACGACTTCTCGACAAGAACTCTCCACTACCACATCTCATGAGCACTGCCAGTGGAGGCGGCTGAATAATACTCTTTGGCGCACTCTCTGGCGCTGATCAGTGTAGCCACCTTTCACAGCAAAGTTGCAACCAATCAACCACGGCGACATGAGTTTGAAGTCAAACGAAAAGCGTTTTTTGTTTTTTTTGAGGAAACTTTCAACATGTTACAGTAGACATCAATACTGAATAGTGGTTAATTCTGGTACATTAAGCACTTGTCCTGAGCAGCTTAAACAAATGTTGGGAGAAGCATCGGTAATCACATAAGTAAGGGAATTTTTCTTTGCCTAAATTTCGTGCAGACAAATTTACGATGGAAATAGAGGCTGGTAACCAGCGGTTATATCACATCGTGAAAATTCTTTCGATAGGGACTCAGAAGTGGCAATGAAAGCCTAGGGTGAACTCTGGAGACTCCCCCAGTGAAGCACGAGGAAAGGCACGGAGATGAGGAAGAAAAACTTGAAGATAGCTATTTTCATATGTCTGTGATGGTGTGATTCGCTAATTACAATCTCTGGCCGCTATAATACAGTCATTACTCTGTCAATTTATGTCATTTCCCAGATAAAAAAGAAAAAATTATAATACATTGAAATAAATGTACGGTCACACATTAAGTGCTTGACACTTATATACCTCAAATCAACATATGTTAATGAAACTTCCTGGCAGATTAAAACTGTGTGCCCGACCGAGACTCGAACTCGGAACCTTTGCCTTTCGCGGGCAAGTGCTCTACCATCTGAGCTATCGAAGCACGACTCACGCCCGGTACTCACAGCTTTACTTCTGCCAGTATCTCGTCTCCTACCTTCCAAACTTTACAGAAGCTCTCCTGCGAACCTGCGGGGTTCGCAGGAGAGCTTCTGTAAAGTTTGGAAGTTTGGAAGGTAGGAGACGAGATACTGGCAGAAGTAAAGCTGTGAGTACCGGGCGTGAGTCGTGCTTCGGTAGCTCAGATGGTGCCGGCACGGTAGCTCAGTGTGTTCGGTCAGAGGGTTAGCTGTCCTCTATAGTAAAAAAAAACTGAGTTAAACGATCAACAACGAACTTAAATGGATGTCTTACGACGTCCGCCCCAAACAAATGCAAAAAAAAAATAAATTAAAAAAAATTTAAAAAAAGAAGATGGTAAAGCACTTGCCCGCGAAAGGCAAAGGTTTCGAGTTCGAGTCTCGGTCACACAGTTTTAATCTCCCAGGAAGTTTCATATCAGCGCACACTCCGCTGCAGAGTGAAAATCTCATTCTGGAAACATATGTTAATGTTTTGACGAGCGTACAACTGCACATGACACGTATTACAAAAGCTATTCGGAAAGTAAGGAACGATCGGTCGAGAATCGGAAACCACAGTGAAAATCAAAACTGTGGTGTTTGCAACAGTTAGCTACACCTTCGAGCTACTTCTCTACATAGTCGCTGTTCCGACTCGGACAACCGCCGTGGCGTTGCACCAAGTTTCCAATACCCTTGTCGTAGAAGGTTAGTCTCGTGTCCTATCCGACGATTTTCTACGCTGAACTGCAGGTAAACGTCTGTGCCGAACCTTGGAGAGATGCCCTATCCACAATAAATGTCATTTTTCCGTATGTCTCACAGTTTTCGCGCAGTCATGTTCTGAAACCCCAGAGGTACTTCTGAATAATGACGTATTCACATCTACTGATGGCAGCTCACCTTTTGCTGTCAAAACTACGGGCTATACAAGGTGTTAGCGGTACTGGTACAGATATTATGATAACTAGCACCTATATATGCCCCCACTTCAGCGCGTTAGTTTTTCCTACGAACACACCACATAATTTACAATCTGACGTTATCTGCACGGTTATACGTGTGTCACGAAGTAGACTACGCCTGTAAGTATAGACTTCCCGTTTGGCTTCCACGTGTTGACATTCAGTACCTGACCTGTTGCCTAGTGGAAAATAGACCCCCCCCCCCCTCCCCCAAATTGCAGGTTGTTAAAGAAGATACGAGCGTATGGAATAAGTTCACAGATATGTCAGTGGCTCGGAGACTTCTTAAATAATAGAACCCAGTATGTTGTCCCTGGCGGAGAGTGTTGATCAGAGATAAAGGGAATCGTCATAAGTGACCCAGGTAAGTGTGATAGGACCGCTGTAGTTCTCTATATACGTAAATGATTTGGCGGACACCGTGGGCAGCAGTCTGCAGTTCTTTGCAGATGATGCCATGGGCTACGGTAACATTGAAGTTTAGTGACTGTAAGAAGATACGACTTGGACAAAATTTCCATTTGGTGTGATGAGTGGCAGCTAGCTCTAAATGTGGAAAAATGTAAGTGAATCCGGATGAGTAGCACAAAAAACCCTGTAATGTTCGGATATAGTATTACTAGTGTCCAGCTTGACAGTCATGTCGTTTAAACGTCTAAGCGTAACGTTGCAAAGCGATGTGAGGTGGAAGAGTGTGAAAACGGTGGTAGGGAAGGCAGGTGGTCGACTTTACTGGGAGAATTTTAGGAAAGAGTGGTTCACCTGTAAAGGAGACCGCACGTAGGACGTTGGTCCGACCTACTCTTGAGAACTGCTCGAATATCTGGGATCCATACCGGATCGTGTTGAAGGAAGACACCGAAGAAATTCAGAGAAGGGCTCCTAGATTTATTACCGGTAGGTTCGAACAAAATGTAAGTGTTACGGAGATGTTGCGGGATTCAAATGGGAATTCGTAAAGGAAAGGAGGCGTTCTTTTCGGAAAAACACTATTCAGAAAATTTAGAGAACCGGCATTCGAAGCTGAATGCCCAACGATTCTGCTCGCGTCAACATTCATCTCGCGTAAGAACCACAAAGATAAGACACAATAAATTAGGGCTCATAGAGAGGCGTACAGAGGTTCGTTTTTCCCTCGCTGTATTTGCGAGCGAATTAGGAGCGGAAATGACAGGTAGTGGTACAGGGTACCTTCCAGCACACACCTTATGGTGACTTTCCGGGTATCTATGTAGATGTAGATACATACACTACTGGCCATTAAAATTGCTACACCAAGAGGAAATGCAGATGATAAACGGGTCTTCATTGGAGAGACGTATTATACTAGATCTGACATGTGATTACATGTCAGCAAATTTGGGTGCAAAGAACCTGAGAAATCAGTACCCAGAACAACCAACTCTGGCCGTAATAACAGCCTTGATACGCCTGGGCACTGAGTCGAACAGAGCTTCGATGGCGAGTACAGGTACAGTTACCCATGCACCTTCAACACAATACCACAGTTCATCAAGCGTAATGACTGGCGTATTGTGACGAGCCAGTTGCCCGGCCACCATTGACCAGACGTTTTCAATTGGTGAGAGATCTGGAGAATGTGCTGGCCAGGGCAGCAGTCGAACATTTTCTGTATCCAGAAAGGACCGTACAGGACCTGCAACATGCGGTCGTACATTATACTGCTGAAATGTAGGATTTCGCAGGGATCGAATGAAGGGTGGAGCCACGGGTCGTAACACATCTCAAATGTAACGTTTACTGTTCAAAGTGCCGTCAGTGCTAACAAGAGGTAACCGAGACGTGTAACCAATGACACCCAATACCATCACGCCAGGTGATACGCCAGTTTGGTGATGATGGATACACGCTTCCAATGTGCGTTCACCGCAGTGTCGTCAAACACGAATGCGACAATCATGATGCTGTAAACAGAACCAGGATTCATCCGAAAAAATGACTTTTGCCATTCGTGCACTCAGGTTCATGGTTGAGTACACCATCGCAGGCGCTCCTGTCTGTGATGTTGCGTCAAGGGTAACCGCAGCCACGGTCTCCGAGGTGATAGTCCATGCTGTAGTAAACGTCGTCGATCTGTTCGTGTAGATGGTTGTTGTCTTGCAAAGGTCCTCATCTGTTGACTCACGGATCGTGACGTGGCTGCACGATCCGTTACAGCCATGCGGATAAGATGCCTGTCATCTCCACTGCTAGTGATACGATGCCGTTGGGATCCAGCACGGCGTACCGTATTGCCCTCCTGAACCCACCGAGTCCATATTCTGCTAACAGTCATTGGATCTCGACCGACGCGAGCAGCAATGTCGCGATACGATAAACCGCAATCGCGATAGGCTACAATCCGACCTTTACCAAACTTGGAAACGTGGTGATACGTATTTCTCCTCGTTACACGAGGCATCACAACAACGTTTCACGAGGCAACGCCGGTGAACTGCTGTTTGTGTATGAGAAATCGGTTGGAAACTTTCCTGATGTCAGCACGTTGTAGGTGTCACCACCGGCGCCAACCTTGTGTGAATGCTCTGAAAAGCTAATCATTTGCATATCACAGCATCTTCTTCTTGTCGGTTAGATTTCGCTTCTGTAGCGCGTCATCTTCGTGGTGTATCAATTTTAATGACCAGTAGTGTATTAATGACTTGTTTGTACGACGCGAATTTGGAGGTACTAACCAATCGAAAAACATACTACCCGTAATAGCTGTAATTTTTAGTCTGCCAATGAAGTAAATACTGATGTAACGCTGTTCAGTACACTGTCCTCAGTCATCGACAGAAATATCTGTACTCACACCGCTATATCCTGTAGGTAGACCTCATATGGAGAAATATCTGTATTTACACCACTAACATCCTGTGGGTACATGTTGCATGCAGAATTAAAATTTCAGTAACTTTTGGATATCATCTGTTATTTTGGATTTTAGATGACGCGGTGGTACGCCCAGAAGTATTTATTCGGCCGGCCTGTATTTTTCACCTGCTGGTCGTCCGGCGCAGCCCGTGTGTCGCGTGGAGACGACGGCTTTGCTAGCGAGCGCCGGGCTCCTCCGTGACTCAGCGACGCCTACCTGCGCCGCTGCTCATCTTTTCATGACCGCCGCTTCCGCTGCGCCGCCACCGCGCCGCCTCTCCGCCCCCGCCGCCGCCGCTTTGTTGGGCCGCCATTTTTTAATACGCGCCGCCGCCGCCACCGCCGCTGCCGCTGTCACCTCCTACGAGCGCTTTGTGTTTGTGCGGGGCGAGCTGCGAGTCGCGCCTCTCAGCGTAATGGCTTCCCGGCTCTGCGCTCTGCGGATGCTCACACCCTGCCCCCGGCTAACACCATTACACCTGCTCTCTGTCCCTACCCGGCCGCTCTCGACTTCTTGGGGTTAAAGCTCGTCCCTTTTGCGCTCTCCTATCTGGCTGTTTTTGAAGTGAACAGTCCGTGCGTGGCGGTAGGCGTCTCTGATTGTTTCAATATTGCAGAGTCCAATATCACAGAAATTTTCCGCTTGCTTCCTTTCCGTGCTCAAGAGGAGTTGTTGTGTTACAGAAGTGTTCCTCCTCTTCCGACTTTCATCTAGCAGGTTACTTTGCTGCATGTATCTTCTGGCGTACTCATGTTCTCTACCTCTCCACGATTACTTTGCAATTCGTACTGAAGTGTTCGGCAGAGGGATAATAGAAACACTTTCAGAGCGTTTCTAGACCGTTCCGATGTCGAATAACACGAGGGAACAAGAACAGCTTGTAGGGTGGCTATAATTTCGTACCTTACAAGCACACATCCACATACTTTGCCGCGATCTACAACCACATTAGGTATTTGAGTTTCTCTTGGCGTATACAAGTTTCAAATAACTTCCGGGAATTCAGCCAGGTAACACTTTCAGCGACCGCCGATATTTCGGCGGGAGAACACCCCGCCATTTTCAAGGCAAACTGCAACGGACAGGCGGTGTACATGCAAATTTAAAACCTTGGTTCTCGGACTGAAGCAGGAAAGATAACACACACACTGAACACTAGTGCCACCAAAGTCAGAGCTATCGATAGTGAGACTATGAATTCGCAGGTGAGGTAGCATTGACTCTTTCCCTCTGTTTTTTGACAAGGGAGAGAGCCGGATTCCAAACAGAGTTTAAACAGAAACCTCCATCCCTGTTAACGAGGTTGCTCGCTAATTTAATCTCAACTGCTTCCCTAATAACACAGTCCCAATAGCTGGACGTGCATGCCAATATCTCGGTGTTATTATATAACATGAGGTGACCAGTATCCAAGCAATGCTCGGCAATAGCAGATCTACTTGGCTGCTGTAATCGTGTGTGCCGTTTACGCTCAGTACATCGGTCCTCCACCGTGCTGATAGTTTGACCAATATATGCCATGCCGCTGCGGAGGTTTCTGTTTAAACTCTGTTTGGAATCCGGCTCTCTCCCTTGTCAAAAAATAGAGGGAAAGAGTCAATGCTACCTCAGCTGCGAATTCATAGTCTCACTATCGATAGCTCTGACTTTGGTGGCACTAGTGTTCAGTGTGTGTGTTATCTTTCCTGCTTCAGTCCGAGAACCGAGATTTTAAATTTGCATGTACGCCGCCTGTCCGTTGCAGTTTGCCTTGAAAATGGCGGGGTGTTCTCACGCCGAAATATCGGCGGTCGCTGAAAGTGTTACCTGGCTGAATTTCCGGAAGTTATTTGAAAACATTAGGTATTATTTGGTAGGTAGTACATAGTATATATCAATATTTAAAGGAGACTGGCATTGTCACGTACGCCTTGTAAATAATTGTTAACGCTTATTGCATGGAAGGTGACGGAGTGTCTTTATTATCATATTAGTAGAGGTTGGGACGACAGTGGAAATGAAACGGCAAACGGAACTCAAGCCCTGGGTGGAAGGCCCACACAGGAAGTCCTGCTTAAACACAGAAAGTACGTGACGGACGTCGTAGCACCTAAGCGCTGGAGCACAATAGAGCCGGGACAGGCCGGTGTTGTAGCCGAACCGGAAGGATTATACTTCGGAAACTACGGAAATCTTGGACGCAGGTGAGAGGAACGAAGAAGCGGAACCTCGGAAACAATTCAAGCTAGGTTATTTACAAGGATTTTCACTCAGAAGCGTACCATTGTACGGGTATAGGTTTTTCCTCGCAAAATTTCCGCACTGGACGACAAAAGACTAAAATATGGTTGATCGGCGTTCAGAAGAGGTTTCGGGAAGATGATTCGTTTTAGGAACTACGATGGTGTGGAGCCAAGCCTTGCTGGGAGGCCGGCGGTGGAGAGGTCTTCCGTTTTGAGCTCTCGTGTGTGACGGTCGCTCAGTGTCAGCTTCTTGTTGGTACGGACAGACTTGCTGTCTTTGTTCTTACGAGATTTCATAGTTAGGCACTGCACTGTTGTGAACTTATACGATACTGGATTTCGCATCCGGGTTGGAAGTCGTCGTTCAGTATGCAGCATTCAGTGATTGAGAGCACTTCTTCTGCCTATACTTACGGTGAGACGTTATCTGAACTCCGTTCTTGTGGCTGGGAGTTTACGTTTCTCGTCTGTAGAACACAGAGAGGAGAAGACAGTATTATAGTGTCAGAGGACCGCCTCCAGCCGTACTACTCTTTGAGAGAGTTTATTTTGTGGCTGGAGTTCTTCCATCGTCGCAGACGTGTACGGGAACCATCACTCCGACGCACCGGACGCAGTACATACGGTGATATTGCTAATTGCTTTGGCTTATCGGGGGCTATAAGGCTAAACAGCTGTGATCACTTAGGATTTATTTCCACTGACGTTGCACTCCACTGTAGATCATCTTTAAAAGTAGTGTCTTCTTGTGTTTGGTGCATAGATGATGTCAGTCATTTCGCGTTATTTATATTAGATCACGCATTCACAATAAAAGGGCAGAGTTGTTCAATGGATCAGTAATTTTACTTAGGAAATATAAACATTTGTAATAAAGATTGTTTTTAACATACAGTAAATGTATAAGCAGCAGCAACGTTTATCATTTAGTATAATTAGTTCCCTTAATCATTCATTTCTGTTTAGGTTGGAATTTATATGCTAAAGAGCATTAAGAGAACCTAAGATCTGCTTCAGGGGGTAGTCAGACAGGGCCAAATCTTCATTTTAGCGTTTATTATTTTCCGTTGCGCACAGTCATTTAACACACGCCTGCAGTAGCGTCTTGGAACCTAAATCTTCCCATGCGAGCTTTCCATTCTTTTATTTTCTTATGAATTTCTCCTTATACAAATGGGGGTCAACAGAGTATTGTGGCATTTGAAGGAGAAAGCTGGAAGCTGAAATTCAGTGACAAAATCTTGTTGCCTTTGTTTTAATGACTGCACCACAACTCGCTTATCATGACCTTAAAATTCTCTCGTTTGTTTCGTGATAAGACAAAACGAGCTGACCGTCTTTGAACTTTACAGATATCCACAACCAATTCTGTTTGGTAAATACACTGGTCAAAAGAATTAGGGGATCAGCTGAGATATCTAGGTTCTGAAGTGTTGTCATCGGCAGAATGAACTAAAATCGTTCGACGTCTTTCTGTCGGTTCTACGGAGTGGAGACAACAACATTACGGTCACCGAGATAGTGGATACTGTACTAAGCGAATTACACAAGCTGTTGCCTTCAGATAGTGTAGTGAGCAGGTAGTGCAGTGCAACAACCACGTGACTTAGCCGAAGCTAACAGAGAGGGAGGTGACAGACACAGAGGGAGGTGGCTGCAGTTATTGGAGTATCCCAAAGTGTAATTTCGAGGACACGGACGCGATTCTAGACAACAGGAACCGTTAAAAGAAGGCAAGTCCAAGGTCGTTCACGGGTAACATCAGCAAGAGATGACCGTTATCTCCGGTTAACTGCCCGTCGAGACAGGAGGCTGAATGCAACTCAGCTGCAACGCACCCTCCAGGCAGCAACAGGACGCGCAAGATCAACACAAACAGTCAGAAATCGCCTTCGGAAATCTGGCCTCTACGCACGGAGGCCTATGTTTTGTGTCCCATTAAAACCACGACACCGCTTAGCTCGCATCAACTGGGCGGAGGAACATCGGGCTTGGAGTCGTAACGAATGGCGCCGGGTGCTGTTCACAGATGAGTCAAGATTTTGGGTTCAACCAAACAATCGTCGATCTCTCATCTGGAGAGAACGTGGAACTCGAAACAGTCCTGCTTATGTGCAGGAAACATCAACATATCATGGTGGTGGACGAATGGTATGGGCAGGAGTCAGTATTGGCGGACGTACGGACCACTATGCCGTTTAAAATGGCGCTTTGACTGCTCAGAGGTATTGAGACGAGATCCTTCTGCCTTCTGTTGTGTCCTTCGCTGGTGCCGTAAGAGATGGGTTCCTTCGGGTGGACGATAACGCTAGTTCCCACAGAGCTGCACCGGTGGACAACATGCTTGATGCTGAGGGAATTGAACGAATGGAGTGGCCAGCTTGTTCACCGCACTTAAACCTGATTGAACGTGTCTGGGATGCACTTGGCACACGCATTGCAATAAGACCAGCAACTCCCACAACGGTTGCAGCGCTGGATATTGCACACATGGAAGAATGGCCAAATATCCCTTAAGATCTGATTGATAACCTCATATTGTCCATGCCACGCAGGTGTGCAAATGTACAGGCCATCCGAGGTGATCACACACTACATTAGAGGGCAACGAGAATGACTGTTCCATTATTATGGCAGCCCAATGGCGCATCGCTCATCGTAAACACCATGTAAACCTCAAGCAAAGAGTTGAGACAGAAAAATATCGTACTGTATCAAACAAAAAGTACAATTGTAACCGGTATCTGAATAAAACACGTTACCAAACGTCTATGGTGTATAATATCTCACCTGATCCCCTATTTGTTTTGAGCAGTGTACCATATACGTCGCATCAGTACTCCAGAAGGGTTGTGCGGTAGCGTTCTCGCTTCTCGCGCCCGGGTTCCCGGGTTCGATTCCCGGCGGCGTCGGGAATTTTCTCTGCCTCGTGATGACTGGGTGTTGCGTGCTGTCCTTATGTTAGTTAGGTTTAGGTAGTTCTAAGTTCTAGGGGACTGATGACCATAGATGTTAAGTCCCATAGTGCTCAGAGCCATTTGAACCATTTTTACTCCAGAAGAGAACAAACATACGTAGTGTAGGCCGTGTGTTTTGTAGATTTGTTGCATTTTCTAGGTTTTCTGACAGTAAAACACTGTCTTTCGTTCCAGTTTCTCACAGCATTATGTATGTGATGGATAAAACTACAGTTTTTTTAAATCCTAATCTCTAGGTATTTAGATCTATTTACAACCTTTAAATTTGCATGATTTGTCATGTAATCGAAATTTAGCGCATATTTTTTATTAGTACTCATGTGGAGACGTCACATGTTTTATTGTTAGCCGGCCGCAATGGCCGAGCGGTTGTAGGCGCTTCAGTCAGGAACCGCGCGACCGGTACGGTCGCAGGTTCTAATTCTGCTTCGGACATGGATGTGTGTGGTGTCCTTAGGTTAGTTAGGTTTAAGCAGTTCTAAGTTCTAGGGGATTGATGTTAAGTCCCATAGTCCTCAGAGCCATTTTGAACAGAAAATCAGGAATCCAGTCGCGCTATTTAGACGAGGGGGAGTGGGGGGGCCGAGGTGGATTGGTTCGGTGATGCATGGAAAGACACATCTTTTACTGAGAGAGGTAAAACTTGACATACTTGCCTGAAATGACATGTGAACCAAAAACGAGTGTAAAAACTAGCCAACAGATGGCGCTTGACGTTTTTTGGACCGCTGAAGCTCATTTCACACTCCGAGCATTTGTCAACACTCACAACTGCAAAATTTAGGCTATCGTAAATCCGAGAACTCTTGTGGAAACGCCATTGCATGACGGAAAAGTGACGGTGTGATCTGGATTTACCACATTAGTTGTGGTCCGTTTCTTTTTCTTCTAGGAAATGCAGAGTGCTACTTTTCAAGCTGTTCAGCGTGACAGACGCGAAGTACGCCGATGTGTTACAGAATCACATGGTCCCTAGCCTGGCTGATAAACCCCTGCTGGAAGGCTGGAAGGTACAACTTCTGTTCAGGATTGCCTTCCACCCCATATGTCTACTGCAACATGAGTGAAATATTTGCGCGCTGTGTGTCTTGTTTGGAAACAAATTTGTCCCATTCACTCACGGTAGTTGCTGTTGACAACACTAACGCCCGCTTTCCTCTTCGCCGTGTAGCTTACATTCAGTTTAATCACGAGTTTGTTTTCTAGCGTTGTTAACTCTGCATTAATAGTAAGACATAGCAGTAGCGATATGTTTAGTGAAGAACAGTTGGCGGATATACCCCTTGAGTATGCGTTTACTGAGTGTAGTGGAAAAGCGACACAACGACGTTTTGCTGAGATATTTCTGACTGCACGTTTTCATGATTACAGGCTTTCTTCACTATAATGAAGGTATTTTCACAGAAACAAACGTGATTAGGATAATAAACGGAATAAATCATAATTACATTACGGCGTGTTCATAATTAGTTATAAAAAGTAACCTGTAATTGTGAAAGGAGTAAATAGCTTACAGAAATGTTTGAGGCTTTCCCGTCTGACACTGTTAGTTGCCCACGTTTCCGCTTGGTGGCATGCTTGAGTGAGTCATTCCAACAGTCATCATGGAGTCGTACAATGGTGCAAAGCGTGCACAATGTTGTTTATGCTTTTATGAACCCAAATCCTTAATACAGTTCAGGGACATTTCAGGACTAAATACCGCAAGCCACCACCTCAAAGACAAGCTGCTATTAATTGATACAATCGTTTCACCGAAACTGGTTACGTATCACTTAGGTCAGCCAGCAGTCTCCAAAGCAGCGACTGATCAAGTTTGGCAGTTTTATATTCGTAGTCCCGATAAATCAATAATACGTGCCAGCTTAGAACTGTATATGAGAGGATATTGTTCCTCCGCTTCCGGGGAGTGTCAATACAACGGATAACACAAGCAGTTGCCACCATACATCAAACTTGCGTCATAGGATTTTGCAGGAAAAGATTGTAGTTTTGACCTTTGTTTTATTACAAAAGTTAGCCAACTTGAACATTCGTAAATAGAACTTCAGGATATACAGCATTCAATGCAGTACCGAATATTTCTGTACGTTATTTTTTATTTCTGTAGGTTACTTTTGTATACTTACGAACACCCTGTATTACTCTATAACGAGCCACCAGAGACGACTGGCCTTTTCGGGGAAAAGGCTCAGAAAATATCTCTGTCAGTAGTTTCTCATTTAAGACAGTAGGATGAATCAAACACAAAATGCTATCTCCATAATAATATTTACAGCAGATTAAACCTGAGTGCGCCACAGGTTTCGAACACAGGATCACGTAGTTTGCGGACAATGCTCTTATTGACACAGTGCTTCGAGTCTCGGTCGGGCACACAGTTTTAATCTGCCAGGAAGTTTCATATCAGCGCACACTCCGCTGCAGAGTGAAAATCTCATTCTGGAAACATCCCCCAGGTTGTGGCTAAGCCATGTCTCCGCTATATCCTTTCTTTCAGGAGTGCTAGTTCTGCAAGGTTCGCAGGAGAGCTTCTGTAAAGTTTGGAAGGTAGAAGACGAGATACTGGCAGAAGTAAAGCTGTGAGTACCGGGCGTGAGTTGTGCTTCGGTAGCTCAGATGGTAGAGCACTTGCCCGCGAAAGGCAAAGGTCCCGAGTTCGAGTCTCGGTCGGGCAGGCAGTTTTAATCTGCCAGGAAGTTTCTTACTAGTTTACCTGCATATCTTGTTAATCCAACAGTCCTACAAGGAAGGATATTGCAGTGAAATGGTTTAGGCACAGCCTAGGTGATTGCTCCCGAAATGAATCTTCGATACTTCTTTCTAGGTTAAAACTGTGGAGATAAAACAACTGAGCGAAACTTATTTACAATTTCTACAGAGACTAAACTGTTACAAGAATCGAATTATATGGCAGAAAGGCAGTAGCTAAGGAAATGAGACAGGGCTGAAGCCTATGCTTCCTTTTTTTTTTCAAACTATACATAGAGCAAGCAACAGACGAAACTGAGCAGAAATCTGGAATATAAATTAAATTTCAGGGAGAAGAAACAAAAAACTTAAGGTCTGTCGATGATAAGATTCTGTCAGAGACGGCAAAGGACTTGAAAGATCAGTTGAACGGAATGGATACTGTTTTGTACGAGTGTTGTAAGATGACCGATGAAAGTCAAACGAAAGTAATGGAATGTAGAAATAACGCAGATGATACCGGGGGAATTAGAAGAGGAAATGAGACGCTGAAAGTAGTAGACAGTTTTGCTAATTGAGAAGAAAAATAACTGACAATTGCAGATGTAAAGACGATAGAAACTATAGCCTGTCAAAGGCAAGGAAAGCTTTCCTGAAGAAGAGAAACATGTTAATATCTAACAGGTAATTTTTGAAAACTTTTTTAAAAATATTACGTCATATGTAAGTGAAATGTGGACGATAAATAGTACAGAAAAAATCAGAATACAAATATTAAGATGAAATGATCATATGGCATTGACAGCCGTGAGTCCCCGCCTGGGAAAGTTCTGCCACCGAGTTGCAAGTCTTTCAGTTGACGCCACATTGGGTGACTTGAGCGTTGATGATGATGAAATGATCCTGAGGACAACACAACACCGAGTCCTCGAGTGGCTCTATGACACAAATTGACTAAAAGGACGCAGCATGAGGCATTGACTAATGGTTAATTTTGTACTGAATGCAATTGATGTTAGGGGGTTGTGTGGGTGGCGAGGAAGTGGAGGATGGGGTGAATTATAGAGAGATGGCAATTCGAGAGTACACTAGCCTGATTCAAATTTATGAACGTCGTACCATCTTCGAACTAAAGAATACAACAAGAATTATCAGAGATTAACCTTGTAACTTAGCCTGTAGCTACAAGACAGTACAGAACATAAATATTTTGTTTTTGTCTATCCGTAAACTGCCTTATAATCAAAAATTTTCGGTCTGTCTACACGATTATATTAAATTTTACAGTTATCATAAGGTCATAATCCACTCTTCATTCGCGAAAATATCTTTGTATTACAAGTGTACCAAGACGTTATGTTTACGAAACTACAGAGAGATTATTTATGTAAACAGAATTTTTGCCGTAGTTATTAACGTTTATCCTATCTTTCCATATGTGAAATGTGATGACCTGATAATGAGGGTTTTTCTTCAACCATAGCGTATTTATAATCGGACGTCATCCTTGTTTCACAAATCCTAAGCTGAACTGCAGGTGAGTAACATTTTTGTGTAGGTTAGACCGAAATCTATCAAGAGTAGTAATTACGTAAATTCTTATGGCCTCTGCAGGAAAACCTCACGAGGTGTCCCACACTCGTGTATTTCGGAATAGGTCCAACCAGACTCTTGTTTACTATCCAGTTCGCAGATGGGTCTGCACTTTTTCTATAACCTGCTGTTCAAATCTAGGATTGACTCTGGCCCTCTTTGTAGCTACATTCACTTCCCTTCCAATTTGTATCCATTCTTAGTCTACAGTATTACATTAGTCCGCCCCGATAGCTGAATGGTCCCGGCTCGGTAGCTCAGCGTGTTCGGTCTGAGGGTTAGCTGCCCTCTGTAATAAAAAAAAAAAAAAACTGAGTAAATGGATCAATGATCAACTTGAACAAGCGTCGTGGGACGTCCGCCACAAAGAAATACAACAAACAATATCAAACAAAATGAAATTAAAGAAAAGAAAAAGAAAAAAAAATGGACAGCGCAACGGACTGCCGTCCTAAGGGGCCTGGGTTCGATTCTCGGCTGGGTCGGGGATTTTCTCCGCTCGAGAACTGGGTGTTTTGTTGTCTTCATAACCATTTCATCCCCATCCGGCGCGCAGGTCGCCCAATGTGGCGTCGAATGTAATAAGACCTGCACCAAGGCAGCCGGACCTGCCCCGTAAGGGGCCTCCCGGCCAATGACGCCAGACGCTCATTTCTATCTTAGTATTACATTTATCCACAGGTAAAGTTACTGATATTCACTTAATCATTTACAATTTTTTACCATCCAATAAAATATTGCCTAACATTTGTCCGGTAATGTAACTTACGGAAATACTTCACTATGAATACCATCTGACTGCTTTGGTCCATGAGTTCACCGAAGTGGCGGACGTAGACCCTCATAAAATCGAATACTTGTAAAATAAGAACCATAACAAGAGTTACAGTTATTCTCACATTCGATGGATTCGCCATTTTACAACAGAACTGCTGTCTTTCAGCGTAACCTGGACCTTACGCTACACTGAATTATCAGTCTGCCACCACCACCTACATTACAAAAAATAATATAAAACAAATAAAATATTATCCCTGTTCTCGCACTGATGGCATTAAACGCCTCAATATCTTCGAAATTTACATCTTAAAATAGTGTATGAACAAATGTAGCAACCAATCACTTTCAATAACATTTATTTAAGCCGGTATTCGTTTCGATAGGGAAAGTTCATCTTCGTACGGCGTTCATACTTCGATATAAAAATGAACTTATGTGTTGGGTGGCGTCAGCATTGCATCGGTCTCTGCATATGCTGTACACAAAGTTTTGTAAATTGCGCTTTGGTTCTTCGCAATTTGTTTCATAGCGCAGTAGCATACATACTGCCGACAATACAGGTAAGCAACGTTAAATCAGATCATTCTGTCCCTGCTTTGTGTTTCACACACACGAAAAAAGACACTTTTTTTTCACCTGGTTATAGCCATAGAATTTTTTATGGGCATGACTTGCACGAGATCGTTCAATACCGACGCGATCTGTAACATAACAATTCATGTGAATATCGAAGAAGTTGAGTTTTGTCGCTGAAAACGTATCATCACAAAAATAAGTGTTACTGAAAGTGAATGACTGTTGCTGTTCTTACTTAGCACTCATTTTAATTGGAGTTGTGAGGGACAATCTCATAATATCCATTGCCAATAAAGTTGGCCCTAACAGTGCTCACCAACAACAGTACCGTATTTAAATTTATACTTGGAGATGCCGTAACCGTATGTAATAGTTAATAAAATGTGATTCTGATTGTTTTGTTCATTAAATGTTAAATTTTACTTATATCGTGTCTGCAGAAGACCCGATTCGAAATAATTTTTTCCAATGTATTTATATTCTCCGTATGAAACTGGTGCACATTCATGGCAAGTCCAGTGTTCGTTGATATGAATGTTAAGAGATGAACTTTAGGATGTCCAGTCGAATTACAGAATGGGCACCCGAATATTCGTCAGTTAACGCCTACAATAATAACTTCGAAAAATAAATTGCATAGGCAAAGTTGCCTCCTAATAAAACGAAGCCAGAACAGATAGTTTTGAAATAATGAAAATTGAATTGCTGTCGGTTTGGTGAAATTTGTAATCCGAATTATATCAAATGAAAGAAGAGCAGACAAATGATTAATATAAGATCAGGACGTTCAGATAAAAATGGATATCTTCTCGATATGCTACAACAAAATAACTGTAGATAGATTAATGAAATATCGTGCTACTTCGGAATTTTTATTTTGATAGTTTCGTCAGGTTATGTACCGAAATAAGTACTTTTGGTAGGGCTGTATTAAGATTGTTGTTCTCTCTGATGATATTCTTCTTGGGCTCTGAACACGTTACAAAACGATAAGTACTTTCTACAGCCCCCTATTTTTCTAGTAAAGAACATTTCCAATAGTTAGCATAGTATTTATCACTGTGTTGTGTGCTAGTTGGACGCCTAAAAAAGGCGATTCGTTTATTGCCCGCGTGAGCGCATGAACAGAATTATGCATGATGTCGGATTGCATGCCCTCTAAACGGGGACTCATGTCAGACATACGCAATTCTGTAATGTTTGTGAAGTACACGTTTCAGTATGCTGGTAGCAATTTGGCTGAGAACGTACTGGTTAACACGCTGTGGGTAACCATTTGCCAGTGCCTTTATGCAGCTGATGGTCGTGAGTGCGATTGCTGGAACGTAGTTAAAAGTAACTGCGTGCAGCTCAACAGCCTGGCGAAGATTTTTCAGTCGGATGCCCTTGTGCACTCGCGGGTCTCTAACTTATCCCAGTAATCGTAAGGAGGTTAGGGGGCCTACAGTTAAACGTGGAGCCCAAACCACGCCTCGTTCCTGCCGAATACTGAAATCATTGAGAGGTGGGAGCTATTTTAAAACAGGATTCGATATCGCGGCCTTTCGGTTTCCAGGTACACTACACCACCAAGCTCGACCCTAGAATATAGAAGCGAAGGTGGATGTGCATATTCGTCCAGTCGAGCGCGGAAAGCCATTTTGTTTTGACGAGGACTTTGACGGGCGGGTGGCCTACTCACATATCTGCAGGCGCTAGCCGCCGCTGAGCTCGGCTCTCCACGCTGTAAGTGCACACACACACACACACACACACACACACACACACACACCGTACAGATGCAGAATCTTTTTTCTATCAGCTAATCTTCGTATCATTTCGTTGGTTAAGGTGTTTAAGTTTTAGATCTTTATGAATAAAAAAATTAAGAATGCTACATCACGCACTTTTTATGCAGCCCAAGATAATATGTTCATCTTCACGTCATATTTATCAGTGTAAAACGTTTCTTGTTAGAGGGTAACGCAGCTGATAGAACGGAGCTTAGGTGAGTTCTAACTGTAGCTATATAAGATCAATCCACCAATATTTGACTACACAAAATATATTGGAGGAGGAGATTAGGAAGAGATTAGTGTTTAACGACGCGTCGACGACGAGGTCATTAGAGACGAGCACAAGCTCGTAGTAGGGAACGATTGGGAAGGAAATCGGCTTTGTTCTTTCAAAGGAACCATTCCGGCATTTGCCTGAAACAATTTAGGGAAATCACGGGAAACCTAAATCAGGATTGTCGGAGACGGGTTTGAACCGTCGTCCTCCCGAATGCGAGTCCAGTGTGCTACCCACTGCACCACTTCGTTCGGTAAAATATATTGTACGTGCATCTCGGCAAACTGTGGCAACCAATTTCATTCGACTTATCACCCTCGAATCTTGATGTTCCTATTTTATTAACAACTATTTGCATGCTGGGGATAGCTGAATAAAAACTTTTCTCATACTTCTCCGTCTTAATGACAGGAATTCAAATGGATATTTCATTGATAATTTTTTGCACCGACAAACAAATGGAAATGCAATTATGTAACTTTATTGTTTCGCGTGGATAATTGAAACTTTGTGACTACACTTCGCAATATGTCAGCTGAAATTGTTAACAGTATGTTTCTGACACTGCACTTCAAACGGCATTCTCTATTATTTCTTAATTTACATATTCAGTGTAGCACTATATTATAAAACTCCCGACTTTAGAAAATACATTCTTCAGTCAGAAACGGTTTGTCGAGGGAACGTTCTCTACCTGCATTAGTTGAATTTTTGTGTCTAACTATCTTTTCGCGTTTTGTCTGGCGAAAACATATCAGTTTGGTTATTTTACCCAGTTTAATTTTTTAGCTTTATTTGACATTTCTGTCCAGTTATCTCTCGAACGACTTATTCTGATAATCACACAAATATTTGGCAGTGCTTTTCATGTTATTACCTGGGAAGAACCTTCTTTCTCATTACAAGTTCTGATTAACAACGATTTTATTGTTTCAGTTCAATAACCGACGAAGGAAGCAACTAGCCATTTCGGCCTTCAAGCTAAAACAGCGGCTTTCATCAGGAATGACTGCAAGCAACAACTAGAAGTGGGACTAATGATACGCGGGAGTGGTTTAAAACCGTCCTCTTATGAGTAAACGCGTAACAAATTAATGACACTACTGGTAATTAAAATTGCTACACCAAGAAGAAATACAGATGATAAACGGGTATTCGTTGGACAAAGATATTATACCAGATCTGACATCTGACATGTGAATACATTTTCACGCAATTTGGGTGCATAGATCCTGAGAAATCAGTACCCACAACAACCACCTCTGGCCGTCATAACGGCCGTGATACGCCTGGGCATTGAGTCAAACAGAGCTTGAATGTCGCGTACAGGTACAGCTGCCCATGCAGCTTCAACACGATGCCACATTTCATCAAGAGTAGTGACTGGCGTATTGTGACGAGCCAGTAGCTCGGCCACCATTCACCAGACGTTTTCAATTGGTGAGAGATCTGGAGAATATGCTGGCCAGGGCAGCAGTCGAACATTTTGTGTATCCAGAAAGTCCCGTACAGGACCTGCAACATGCGGTCGTGCATTATCCTGCCGAAATGTAGGGTTTCGTAGGGATCGAATCAAGGGTGGAACCATGGGTCGTAACACATCTGAAATGTAGCGTCCACTGTTCAAAGTGCCGTCAGTGCGAACAAGAGGTGACCGAGACGTGTAACCAACGGTACCCCATTCCATCACGCCGAGTGATACGCCAGTATGGCGATGACGAATACACGCTTCCAATGTGCGTTCACCTCGATGTCGCCAAACACAGATGCGCCCATCACGATGCCGTAAACAGAACCTGAATTCATCCGAAAAAATGACGTTTTGCCATTCGTGCACCAGGTTCGTCGTTGAGTACACCATCGCAGGCGCTCCTGTCTGTGATGCAGCGTCAAGGGTAATCACAGTCATGGTCCCCGAGCTGATAGTCCATGCTGCTGCAAACGTCGTCGACCTGTTCGTGTAGATGGTTGTTGTCTTGCGAACTTCCCCATCTGTTGACTCAGGTATCGAGACGTGGCTGCACGATCCGTTACAGCCGTGCGGATAAGATGCCTGTCGTCTCGACTGCTAGTGATACGAGGCCGTTGGAATCCAGCACGACGTTCCGTATTACCCTCCTGAACCCACCGATTCCATATTCTGCTAACAGTCATTGGATTTCGACCAACGCGAGCAGCAATCTCGCGATACGATGAACCGAAATCGCGATAGGCAACAATCCGACCCTTATCAAAGTCGGAAACGTGATGATACGCATTTCTCCTCCTTATACGAGGCATCACAACAACGTTTCACCGCCCGCATCTCGTGGTCGTGCGGTAGCGTTCTCGCTTCCCACGCCCGGGTTCCCGGGTTCGATTCCCGGCGGGGCCAGGGATTTTCTCTGTCTCGTGATGGCTGGGTGTTGTGTGCTGTCCTTAGGTTAGTTAGGTTTAAGTAGTTCTAAGTTCTAGGGGACTGATGACCGTAGATGTTAAGTCCCATAGTGCTCAGAGCCATTTTTGAACGTCTCACCAGGCAACGTCGGTCAACTGCTGTTTGTGTATGAGAAATCGCTTGGAAACTTTCCTCATGTCAGCACGTTGTGTGAATACTCTGAAAAGCTAATCATTTGTATATCACAGCATCTTCTTCCTGTCGGTTAAATTTCGCGTCTGTAGCACGTCATCTTCGTGGTGTAGCAATTTTAATGGCCAGTAGTGTATTTATACCGCTTCTGGTCTGCTTGTCATTTGTGACAGAATACTTTCTACTAGTCGTGTTCAATAAGTAAAGCAACAACTTTCTTCTCAGCTAGTTTCGGTTGAAAAAATGCTGAATTTTCTGTGGGACACCGTGGAATATTCTCACTTCAACCCCTACGGTTTCATTAAGTTTCATTAAGTTCCGACGGCGCTGTACGTAGCCTTCAAAATGGCGTCTGTAAGGAACATGCATTCCAAGCAGAGAGCTGTTATGGAGTTTCTTTTGGCGTAAAACTAGAGCATCGCAGATATTCATAGGCGCTTGCAGAATGTCTGCGGAGACCTGAAAGTGAACAAAAGAACGATGAGTCGTTGGGCGAGGTGTCTGTCATCATCGCAACAAGGTTGCGCAAACTCTCCGATCTCCACGGTGCCAGCTGGCCACACACAGCTGTGGCTCCTACAGTGTACGAACGTGCGGACACTCTCTTTCGAGGTGGTCGACAGATCACACTCAAACCATCTGCTGACACTCGTCCACCAGTTGGGGCACTCAAAGGTGTGTGCCCGCTGGGTTCCTCGCCGTCTAATGGAAGACCATCTACATCTACATCTACATCTACGTGATTGCTCTGCTATTCACAATAAAGTGCCTGGCAGAGGGTTCAATGAACCATCTTCATGCTGTCTCTCTACCGTTCCACTCTCTAACGGCACGCGGGAAAAACGAGTCCTTAAATTTTTCTGTGCGAGCCCTGGTTTCTCTTATTTTATAGTGATGATTATTTCTCCCTATGTAGGTGAGTGCCAACAAAATGTTTTCCCAGTCGGAGGAGAAAACTGGTGATTGAAATTTGATGAGAAGATCCCGTCGCAACGAAAAACGCCTTTGTTGTAATGTTTGCCACTCCAATTCACGTATCATGTCTGTGACACTGTCTCCCCTATTTCGCGATAATACAAAACGAGCTGCCCTTTTTTGTACTTTTTCGATGCCATCCGTCAGTCCTACCTGATGCGGATCCCACACCGCACAGCAATACTCTAGAATACAGCGGAACAAGCGTAGTGTACGCAGTCTCTTTAGTAGACCTGTTGCACCTTCTAAGTGTACTGCCAATGAATCGCAGTCTTTGGTTTGCTCTACCCACAATTTTATCTATGTGATCGTTCCAATTTAGGTTCTCTGTAATTATAATTCCTAAGTATTTAGTTGAATTTAGAGCCCTCAGATTTGTGTGACTTATCGCGTAATCGAAATTTAGCTGATTTCTTTTAGTACTTATGTGAATCGCTTCACACTTTTCTTTATTCAGGGTCAGTTGCCACTTTTCGTTTTGATCATCTGATGACTTTACAAGACGGTAAATGACAGCATCATCTGCAAACAATCTAAGACGTCTACTCAGATTGTCTCGTATGTCGTTAATATAGATCAGGAACAATAGAGGGCCTATAACACTTCCTTGGGGAACGCCGGATATTACTTCTGTTTTACTCGATGACTTTCCGTCTATTACTACCTTTCTGACAGGAAGTCACGAATCCAGTCGCACAACTGAGGCGATACTCCGTAGGCACGCAGTTTGGTTGGAAGACGCTTGTGAGAAACGGTGTCGAACGCCTTCTGGAAATCAAAAAATATGGAATCAATTTGACATCCTCTGTCGATAGCACTTAGTACTTCATGAGTATAAAGAGCTAGTTGTGTTTCACAAGAAGGATATTTTCTGAATCCGTGCTGACTATATGTCAATAAATCGTTTCCTTCGAGGTGCTTCATAATGTTCGAATACAGTATATGTTCTAAAACCGTACTGCAAATCGACGTTAGTGACATACGCCTGTAATTCAGCGGATTACTCCTACTTCCCTTTTTGGGTATTGGTGTGACTTGAGCAATTTTACAGTCTTTAGGTACGGATCTTTCTGTGAGCGAGTGGTTGTATATAATTGCTAAAGAGCAATGTGTTTGGCCCAATGAAGGATGCACTCCTCCGGAAGCAGTAATCGGATGATGTGGAGGCTATTGATGCAGCAGGACGATGGCACCGACGTCGACCATTGGAGTGGTACCATGTGGACATACAGGCCCTCCCAGTAAGGTGGCGTAAGGCCGTCGCACTGAACGGAAACTGTGTTGCAAAATAGGGTTTTTTAGCCAAAATGGCTGCGGTTACACTTGACGCTGCATCACAGACAGGAGCGCCTGCGATGGTGTACTCAACGACGAACCTGGTGCACGAATGGCAGAACGTCATTTTTTCGGATGAATTCAGGTTCTGTTTACATCATCGTGATGGGCGCATCTGTGTTTGGCGACATCGCGGTGAACGCACATTGGAAGCGTGTATTCGTCATCGCCATACTGGCGTATCACTCGGCGTGATGGAATGGGGTGCCATTGGTTACACGTCTCGGTCACCTCTTGTTCGCACTGACGGCACTTTGAACAGTGGACGCTACATTTCAGATGTGTTACGATCCATGGCTCCACCCTTGATTCGATCCCTACGAAACCCTACATTTCAGCAGGATAATGCACGACCGCATGTTGCACGTCCTGTACGGGACTTTCTGGATACAGAAAATGTTCGACTGCTGCCCTGGCCAGCATATTCTCCAGATCTCTCACCAATTGAAAACGTCTGGTGAATGGTGGCCGAGCTACTGGCTCGTCACAATACGCCAGTCACTACTCTTGATGAAATGTGGTATCGTGTTGAAGCGTCATGTGTAACCATCCCGGCATTTGGCTGGAGTGATTTAGGGAAATCACGGAAAACCTAAATCAGGATGGCCGGACGCGGGATTGAACCGTCGTCCTCCCGAATGCGAGTCCAGTGTCTAACCACTGCGCTACCATGATTGAGGATTAATATGGTATACTGCAATCCTGAATGAAACCAATCTGCTTTCACCAAAAAAAAAGTGTTGCATTACTTATTCAATGCCCCAGGTACGGATATAACTTATTCTTGGAAAACAACACGGACTCAGAATGAAGAAACATTGTCAATAATAAATAATAGGCTACATAAGATACATGAAGATACTAACTGTTCTCGAAAGAACAGATACCATTGATGACCGTGCAGCTTCTCTAGAACAAATGATAACTAATTGAAACCCTCAACTGCCGACAAGTGTTGTTGATATACCTCGATGGGGACAGCTGAAAATGAGTGCCCCGACCAGCTCTATCCATCTAAGCCTCCGAGGACATACAGATGAATAGCGCGACTGCAGGGACTTATCCATTACTTTCGAGTCTCGGTCGGGCACACAGTTTTAATCTGCCAGGAAGTTTCATATCAGCGCACACTCCGCTGCAGAGTGAAAATCTCATTCTGGATTACGCATATAGATTGCGGAACAGCTCTATCCATCTAAGCCTCCGAGGACATACAGATGAATAGCGCGACTGCAGGGACTTATCCCTTGGGCAGTCTAATATCTATTAGGAACATTACGCATATAGATTGCGGAAAGTTGGGAATGTGGGTCTCACGGGAAGCGTGCAAGGGATAAGTCCCTGCAGTCGCACTATTCATCTGTGTGTCCTCGGTGGCTCAGATGGATAGAGCGTCTGCCATATAAACAGGAGATCCCGGGTTCGAGTCCCGGTCGGGGCACACATTTTCAGCTGTCCCCATCAAGGTATATCAACAACACCTGTCGGCAGCTGAGGGTTTCATTTAATTATCATTTAGGCTACATAAGAATTAGAGAAAGGCAAATGAATGAAGCCATATCCATTAGAACTTTGCCTGGTAGTACCCTCCGTTACCTCACTAAACGTGTGTAGTGAATATGGATGACACTTCTGTAATGAGGAGCTACTCGTAGATGGCATTTACTGGGATCTCGCATAATGTAACTGTGACGAAGACGTTGCGACGCTTCCACAAATGTATGAGGAATCTGGTGAGTTACAAGTGAATTTTGTGGAAATATGAAAAAATCCGTAACGCGTTTATAACGAGTGGTTCGTTTCTTATCAGACAAGTGCTACACAAGGGCGTGGGAAAGGGACACTAATGCTACTCCCAGCCAGACGGTTACGAACACGACATCCCAAAATGACGAGCTCAGGAGTTCTAACCTTACTCGCATTATGCGTCTCAAATACGTGCCGTAGGTACCAAATGAATAGAAAAACCGGTACCGCATATTTCTTTTTAATAAGAAAGTAAGCCAGACATCATGACAACCTGCTTAATGGCGTGTTTGTCTCTTTTTGGAACGATATACATCAACAGTTCCTCATGTAAAGTATTCGACAAGTCCTTGGTAGGTTTTCAGAAGTATGTGGCACCAGATGTCTAACCTCAGCTCACACATAACCGAAACCAGTCACCTATGTTATTGAGACATAAGTGTTGCGATGAAGACTGAACTTTAGTTAAAATATAATACTTTGTTGATCACTGTTCCAAAAATGTTTACCAAAATTGTAGTCTTCATAGATAATTTCAAACAAATACAAAGGCCAACAGCTTCAGGATTCCAGTTCGGCACCGAACAATACTACCCCGCTGTCGTGGCTGCTAACAAGTTGTTCAATACATGTCGGCGTATTTAGCACACCACAACTGACTGATGCACTTCGTAACTAGGTTTCACACGACGAGATCCGTTCGTTGCCCACTAAACTCGCAGCAACGGTCGACGCACCCACAGCCGAAAGGTCAACTGTGTACACTCGGGCACCGCGGCCTGAGCTAGCGAGGTGTGCGTATCGCTGCCGCTGCGCGCTACGGTTACTCGGCCGTTGAGAGCTTATGAAGAAGTTTCTGTGCTGTGGGCGCCGTGGGAAGCAAATTGTATTGTGTTGTTTTCACAACGCCTGCAGATTGTCGTGTTCTGCGCACCACAGCATGGGAAAGAAGTATGCGCAGAGGAAACCTGCTGCTACGAAGGGTCCTTCGATTGTGCAACTCACTGAGTCTCGCAGTGGTTAGACACTGGACTCGCATTCGGGAGGACGACGGTTCAATCCCGCGTACGGCCATCCTGATTTAGGTTTTCCGTGATTTCCATAAATCGCTCCAGGCAAATGCCGGGATGGTTCCTTTCAAAGGGCATGGCCGACTTCCTTCTCCGTCCTTCCCTAATCCGATGAGACCGATGACCTCGCTGTCTGATCTCCTCCCCCAAACAACAAAACCCTCACAGAGTCTGCCGACGAAGCAAGGAAGCCCCGAGAAGACAAGTCGCGGCCTGTCCCCCCTTTGTACGTCAAGTGCAAAGGCGGGTGGACATTATGACATTATGACGAATTGCCCCAAGAACGAGGTGGTCTACGAGTCTGTCGATACAGACTCGCTGATCTGCGTTCGGGCCGCAAACGTGGCTGACCACAGGGCGATCAAGCGCAGTGGCCGACCACATTGTCGACGCGCCGCCAGCGCGTGAGAAGGCACCTTCCGTCGGAAGGAAGAAGACGACCAAGGCACTTCTAAGGGGGCTACCTCGGTGCTATGACGAGGCAGCGGTCCTGGAAGGACTGCTGCGAGCCGGGTTTGGTAATGGAACCTCAAGGTTGAACAACCGGACCAACAAGAAGAAGGCGCCACTCAATGCCGCGACCGTGCAAACGGCCGACGGCGATAGCGATATCTTCAGCTTGCGGAAGTTGCTGGGCTTTTCGGTTACGACAGAGGCTCTCCCGACCGCTATGGACCCCCAGCCCCAGTGCTTCATGTGCCAGGGTGAGGGCCATGTCGCGAAGTATTGCCGCAACGCGGCGCGATGCGTCAAGTGCTCCGGCGAACGCCTGCGACCGCGGCAGTCACGTTCTGCCGACTTGTGTCCGGTGTGGCGGCCCGCATGTCGCCAGCTGGCGCGGTTGCCCGGCTTTCTCGAGCCGCAACCGAGCCGAAGGCGGCGAGGCGGCCGCGGCCGCACCGACGCAGCGGAAGCAGAGAAGACGTCGTCGGCAACGACGTAGGGCGCAGACCAGCCCGGCCCAGCTGAGGGACAGCGCAGTAGCAGCTGCACCTGCCAGGAGCGGGGACGACCGCCCGGCGACGGGCAGCCGGCATGCAGCTCGCGCCCCCGAGAAGAACTGTGGCCTCGAACTCGGCACCGCTGTGAAGAAGGCCACTGCAGTCAGGGCTGCCTTCGCTACAGAGAAGGAAGTGGTCTTGAGGCAACTGCGTGCAGTATTCGCCCAAGACCTCCGTGTAGAAGAACCTGCGAACACTCCTGCGACCTCGCATAAGGACGTTTGCGTTCCTGTCCCAGCGGCTGCCCCAGCAACACCGCAGGTGAAGTGTGCAAAGAGGACAACAGTCGCCCCAGCAGCATCAGCGGCGACGCCAACCGCCGCGGAGGCGGCCCCCGCAAGGGACCGAGAAGCCAAAGGGGCAGCCCTCATCGTGCAAGTGCGAGCGAGCGGAATGCACGTCTCCGACGCTTAAGCGGCGCAGCTCACCGAACGAGCGGAGCTCCTCGAGGTTCAGATGCGGCAGAGCTGCGCCATGCAGCAGAGGAGGACGCCGAGCGGCGGCGGGCTGCCGCTGTTCTGCACCAGTCTGATGAAGCTGTGCCAAGTCACTGACGGCACGGCGCAGCAGAGGGCGTAATGGCAACGCACGCATTGACGCACTAATTTCCTTGTTACAGGAACGAAGCCACTGCAGCAGGCCCAGGAGAATCCATACGAGCCCAGCTACAGCAACCGGAACACACAGCGACATAGAGGCAGCAGCAGCAGCTGGCGCAGGAGACATCGGTGCCAGCAGCAGCAGCGCTCACCCCCTCGACAGGACTGATCATTCTATGACAATCTGGCATGGCTTCCATAGTATTGACGCATGATACCCAACCACTAACGTAACCTTACCTTGCACGATCTGTCGCAGATAGCAAGAAACCGCTACTTCCCTTACTACCCAGCCTGGCACTGTCGCACAGGTTTTTTTCCCTTGGAACTTGCCTTGGCACTTTTTTCCCCACTGCCCTTAAAACCGCTCTTCTTTCAAGCTTGATTCTGTCGAGCTTTTTCGACAACTTCTATCATTCAGATGCGCCCGTATTAATGGGTAATCTTTCCCAGATGTACGGATAACATCGCAGTTCCTCGCTCCTGCGATCTCCTCGATTATAAATATTAACAATGCAGAGGTGACAGTAGACCTTTTGAGTTGGTCACCATGCTTGTGCGAGCGTGGAGGGGCTCCCACCTTTCAAAAAAGTGTACACTCGCTGCAATCGCCAGAACGCCGAGTATTCAGACACACCCGTCAAGCTCCGTATCCAACACACCACTCACCGCCACACTGCCCCAGAGGAAACACACAAACCAGGTGTCGATGGAACGCGCGCACAAGCGGCGCCAGTAGGATCACGAACTCGCCCTCACAGAAGCCTCCACGTCTCACTTTCCATGCACATAATTTTGAAAAAAATTATTTACAGAGAGTACAGTACCTCGGTGTAAACGAAATGTGACGTAAGAATGTAATCTTCGTGCACTTTTTGTTTCTCATTTCCTTTAAGGGACACAAAAATTTTAGTTGATTTGGATACCCTCGAGAAGGCTACATACAACTATCCGCGAATACAGACGGGGTTATAGTGATAGCAAATGTAATTTTAATAGGCAATTGTCTTTTCGTCAACTGAAAAGGTACGCAAGGATCAGATGGTGTTAAGTTTACCTGCGGTATTACATCAGTTTTTCCGGTGTCGCGCAGCTCAGCATTAATTGTAAACTCATTGAGAGTATTGTTAAACCATGGGTGCTCCATTCATTAAGCCTTGTGTAGCGTTCAGATTTCTTATACCATGACAATAGTGTTTTCCTTTAATATAAGTTTGTATAGAGGCAACCCTGACGAATATAATAAATGTAAGAATTCTACAGGATGGGATTGGTTACACAGGGCAACGAAATTTTTTTTTTGAAAAGCTGTTTTTACTTTGATAGCTGATCTTTATAGATTTTTATGAGCTCAATCTTAATCTAGCCTTAGTTTTTTTTGTATCACCTATAGTTTTCGAGCAATATGCTTTTTACTATGTAGTATAAAAATCCTATGCTATACGGTAAACGGGGAAATTAATGAAACGCTTTGTTACATCGTAAGCATGGTTTGTATTTACAGTACGCTACTTACAGGTTTCACTTGACAGCTGGAATTGGTTTGTCTTTTCTTTCTCTTTTTTCTTTGAAGCTTCTTGTGTACCTTTTTCTACGATGAGTCGCTTGCTGAACTTCCCGGTGAAGTGACCAACAGTAGTCCCCCATCATGTTGGTGTTCCAGCGGCCTTGGTAGCCTTTTTCCACTACTTTAATGTCCCGGTGAAAACGCTATGCTTGCTCCTCACTAAAATCTCCCATGTCGTCCGGGTAGTAATGAAGGTGACTGTTCAAAAAGTGAACTTTCAGGCTCATTAAACTTTAAATTTATTTAACATTGTAGCTATAACAGAAAATATACTGGGTCTTTTTCATGTCCTAAGAACTTTGTAACGACTTGCTTAAATGATATACATGCTTCTTTCTCATTTAAGGTCATTGTGGATTCAGAGTTAACATCAAACGTCAATTTTATAATGTCAGGTTCGGCAAAGACGCTTTATTTTAGTTTAGCTTCTGAAAGGTGTGGAAACTTTTGACAGAGACACTTAAAACATGGTCCATCTTTAGGCAAAGCATTTACAAACTGTTTTATTCGGCCTAACTTTATATGTAGAGGTAGTAGGAGTACGTTTTTTGGATCTACAAGTTTTTTACGTAGAATGTTTTTCTCATCAGGTTTTAAAGACACCCTCACAGGCCAGTTCTTTCTGCATCAGTGTTGATCCCTATCCCTACTGTCCCATTCACACAAGAAACATGGAAATTTGGTAAAGGTACCGTGTTGACAAAGAAGCATGCATGTTACTTTTAGATCGCCACATATCATCTAACCATGAGCAGAATAGCCTTTTTTATTTAGCACTATTTCTAGGTTTTCATAGCTTTCTTTTATATGCACAGAATGTCCAAAAGCTATAGATGCATACAGTCCGCAACTCGTGGTCGTGCGGTAGCTTTCTCGCTTCCCGCGCCCGGGTTCCCGGGTTCGATTCCCGGCGGGGTCAGGGATTTTCTATGCCTAGTGATGACTGGGTGTTGTGTGATGTCCTTAGGTTAGTTAGGTTTAAGTAGTTCTAAGTTCTAGGGGACTGATGACCATTGATGTTAAGTCTCATAGTGCTCAGAGCCATATAGATGCATACATGTTACCATTGTGTAATAAAACAGCCTTTAAACTAGTTTTGGATGAATCAATAAACAGCCTTCGGTCTTCCCTTTTGTATTCAACACCATACTCATTCATCAGGCCGGAAATATCTGAGCAGTACACTAAATCACCTTCTTGTTGAAAAAACTTGGAAAATTGCTGCTCTCTCTTTCTATACATGTATATGCTGGATCCAACTACCAATAAGTTCTTTCCGTTTAACCTAGAGCCAAGCAATTCAGCTTTTTCTTTCGTTAAGCCCAGGTCCCTAACGAAATCGTTAAGCTCGGTCTGAGTAAACAATTTGGCCTCTAGACTTTCTGTATTACAATGGAATTCATCATCATCTGGCTCATCTAAATCATATCGTACATCAGAAAATACTTCTGTTCGAATAGAATTTAAATCATCTGGTGGTTCAGGAACCGGCAAATCTACACCTTGCCCTACTGGTCGGATGGCGGACGGTAGATTAGGGTAGCTTATTTCCTTCTTGTTTTTCGAATTATGACCAGTAATATCAACACTGAAAAATAGGAATCATAACACACCTTATGCGCCACCCAAGATTTATCTTGATCACCAAGTTTAGATCGAAAGTATGATAGATAAACCTTTTTCACAAAGTCTGTAATGTTTTTTGGCGTTTTTTTAATCACAAATTTACCACAAATATAAGAAAAACTATCAGCAGAATTTTTACAACCACGATTAGACATTGTACTGAGCACATGTACAGGAAATGGGAAAGTGAGGTTAGGTTGGCTGTAAACATAGCACCATCTGTTAACACAAAAATAGAATCGGCCTATTTTGCCAGCAAATGTTTTTAGCAGTGCTACCAACGTCATCTACATTCATTATAGCTCTTTTTTAATTATTTTAATTATATAAAAACTGTTAACTTCCTTAAAATATCGCTTAATTTAATAAATTTAACTGTAAAATGTGATGAAATAGTGGGCGATACAGTTTTTTAAGTATTATATTTGGATTTCCCACCCTAAAAAATATAAGAATAAGGTATTTTCAGCAAAAAAGTTGATCCATCGTTGGCCTGTGTTATCAGTCCCCTAGTCGGACTGCACTGAGACGCAACTGGAGTAAATGCGAAATGTATTGGTTAGAACGTGATGTTAGGTTCTTACGTGGCATGTCACTAAGGCCACAATAATCTGTAACTGTATTTTGAGATTTTAATTGCACTTCGTATTTTGTGTAATCACGTTAGGCCGTAGTAGCAATAGGTAAATCACAATTCAAGGCGACAGTCACAAATATGTTTGTTGTTTCGGAAAGTTCAAGGCGTATTCCGAATAAGGTCCGATCTGTTGCGAAATGGGAACAACAATGAAAATCAAAAGGTTCTATTTGCAATAGTTAGCCACACCTTCCAGCAACGTCTCTACATAGTCGCCGCTCCGTCTGAGACATTTGTCGTAGCGTTGTACCAACTTTCCAATACCCACATCATAGAAGGCAGCCGCGTGCAGTTATCACCAATTATAGCCAGCGGTTAGTGTCAGCAGAGACGAAAATCATAGGGAACTAAGTTCGGGCTGTATGGAGGACGATCAAACACTTCTCATCGAAAACGTTGCAGGAGCATCCTCATTGGCCTTGCAGAGCGCGGCTGAGAACTGTCATGAAGAAGGAAATACATGATAGTTAAGATGCGTGGGCTGCATCAAATCAGGCACTCATACCTGTCGGGAGACACCATTTTCTAGGCATCTTTACGTGCTCACTGTGCGCTCAGAACTGAAAAGACAAGGGTGACGCGGTCAACGGACATACTACAGACACTGTTCAACACACTTACGCAAAGCGTTATCGGACCTCACTTTCGGAATACGCCTCGTATATTCGTTTACAAATGTCAACTTGTTCGACGGGCAGGGATAATGGACTACCGCGCTGACCACGCATATTATCTATGACAATGCTGTACACAAATATCCAGTTGATAAGTACTTTAAAACAAAAAAATTGTTACTTTGATTTTATCCGTACTGGATGAGAGGTCGTGGTTGTGAATGTCAATGTTAAAAAAAAAAATCGGCTCAACCACTTGTTTATAGTGTAAAACACTAAGATTACACTATAGACAAGTGGCTGAGCCGATATATTTTTTAACATTAAAAAATGTTATTTCTAATTAGATAATATGGAAAATGATTAAGTGGGGTAGGACGTCAAACGGGCCGACTTGGAGCAGGAGAGGCATCAAAGAACATTTTAATTTGCACTGTCTATACTTTTACAAATAAATTCATAAAACTTTGTCAGCATGACCAGGAAGGATACAGGATTCAGACCCATTGCAGTGGAAGTTCGAAAACATAACAAAATAAATTTTTTTACATGCGAAATTTCATCATTTTTTCTCTTACTAAAGGCTGCATTTGTTGCTATAGGTACAGTTTTCTTCATAATTTAGAGAGATTCTTCGATGAATTTTGCACAGCATACAAACCATACTTACAGGTGTATGAAGGTCTAGAATTTATTTAATTTATGAAAAAACGAATGAGCTGTTATATTGTAAACTTCCTGTTTAGAAAAAAACGCAAATTTTCTAGTTAATTACCTCAATTTTGACCATAGTTTTTAATAGATTTGTAAAATTCTAGAGTTTCATACACCTTTTTATGAATTTATTTGTAAAAGTATCGACACTAGAAATTAAAACGTTCTGAGATGCCTCTCCTGCTCCAAGTCGGCCCGTTTGACGTCCTACCCCCCTTAATGTGACACTTTCGTAAAATATAAGCGTGTAGCTGGGCATCCATGGTTCAAATGACTCTGAGCACTATGGGACTTCACATCTGAGGTCATCAGTCCCCTAGAACTTAGAACTACTTAAACCTAACCAACTTAAGGACATCAAACACATCCATGCCCGAGGCAGGATTCGAAACTGCGACCTTAGTGGTCGTGCGATTCCAGACTGTAGCGCGTAGAACCGCTCGGCCACTCCGGCCGGCGGGCATCGATGATTCCCTTTTGCCTATGATAGTTAAAAGACTTTTTATGTTAAAATTTTCCAAGTTTTAGCGAAAAATCGGTATGCAATGTTAGAAGCCGGTTAAGAAACCTTTCTAACGATGCCTCATTCATGCCTGTACGATTAGTATGTGTCGAGAAAAGGAATGGTGAGTTCACAAATAAAATGCATGGTAAAATGACGATTCGTGTGTTGTAGTAGGATAGGTCGTGCTGAACGACTTCGCGGCTTGTAATCACGATAGGCTGGAGAATTTTCTACCGTGACATTCGCCACGCAGGTACGTGGCCACAGCGGAGCCATTGTAAGAGCCCTCGAGCCACCGAAACCAGCGCGGGCGAGCCCTCGCCCCTGGGTGCGGTGCTGCTGGTATAGTGGGCTGTGCCCGCCTAATGCACGTTAATGGAGCTGCCCGTCGGGATTCCGATAAGCCCGGGATCAGCGCCCTCCCTCCCCATCCCTGCTGTCTCTGTCATTTACCGCTCAAATTACACTACTCTATTCTGGCAACCTGCAGTACGTGCGCCCACACTCATATTTCACTGGCTCACTGCTGCGTTTCAGTGACCCACTAGTCTGACTGAAGTCCTCGCATGTAATTTATTCCCTGCTTTCCGTTACTACACAAATACCTACCCATTACCCGTATCCGACTACAGTATCAGCGGCAGGTTTGCTGTCGAATGTCTTCCTAGATCAGTTTTGATGATGAATACGCGTCGCTAGGCCGTACGGAAGAGTGTGTTGTTTGGAGTTGGGTTGGGCTATTTTGGGGAAGAGACCAAACTGCGAGGTCATCGGTCTCATCGGATTAGGGAAGGAGGGGGAAGGAAGTCAGCAGTGCCCTTTCCAAGGAACCATCCCGGCACTTGCTTGAAGCGATTTAGGGATATCACAGAAAACCTAAATCAGGATGGCCGGACGCGGGATTGAACCGTCGTCCTCCCGAATGTGTGTTGTTTGCGTTTTATTCTTTCACTATCGGATTGCCTGGCGTTGCAAGGTAACTTGTGTACCCAAATCTTATATTGAGCAGAGAAAAAATGAAATCAACTTTTCATGTAAAAACGAACTGAGCCGTGTGCGGCTTGCGTTGATGCCGTTCATAGCTTGGCGTCTTGTAATAGCGATACTGGAGTCTCGTTTTCTTAGTGTGTTAACTGGCATCACTACGTTTGCTCGCCTTGTCTCTCCGTGAGTGGCACCAGCAGCACTTATCGATAGCGCGTACTGGGGTACCATCTTTAGAGCGGCCTCTAGTATTTCAGTGGCGTCGTGTGTCGAGCTAGAGGAGCTCCGATGGAGCAGCAGTGAGGTGCGCACAGCCAGTACACGCGCGACCGCTGGCGACACACATGCACTGTCCGATGGAAGGATGTGGTCGCGAAAGTACACGATCACGTCAAGAACCGAATTCAGCGAGTTTTAGTTGAATGGAACGTGATACTCGAGTAGTACAAGTTTCACCTGTGTGTGTGTGTGTGTGTGTGTGTGTGTGTGTGTGTTTGCCAGTCGAAGTGACCTCATGGCAATAAGTTGCCAGTCGACGATGTATACAGGGATCTTTCCCGTGCCTAACCTGAGTGGGGACGACCGTTGGTTGATCGTTTGGTCGGTTGTCGCAGCGGACGACGTGCATTTGGTCTCCCGACCGCTTCTGGCTTCACTGTGTTTGCGCCGACTTATAATTCGTCCGTGTTGCTTCACAGCGACTGGTTTTAGTATTATGAGTTGTTGGTGGAATTATTTTCCCGGAGCCATGTGGATCTTGTGCTTTTGAGTGAGCAGTAATTTTAATGCTGTCTGCGTACTGGATTTGGAGAAAGGTTGCGAACGGACATCAGTTCGGTTGGGGCGCAGGTGCGAGCAGGTCCGTGCAGCGCGGGGGCAAGCCGGGACCGCTGGCGTCGCGCTGCCACTGCCGGATCGAGGAGGGGTAACTGCGTGAGCGACGACTTTGTTGCCCACTGAACCCTGGACGTTTAAGTTGAGTGAGGAGTTAACTGCTAATGCAGTCTCGACTATTCTGATATCTCGCCTTCGGTCGGCGGGTTGTTGCTCCCAGGGCCGCTGAGCCTGGTGGCAACGGGTGAAGTATTTCGAGGCGGTGAAATATTGCAGCCGTCTTTCTCTATTTGTTATTCAACATTGCATATAGTATTATTCTTATTAGTGAAGTGCAACCAGCGGTATTTTCTGCCTTTTGGGCGCTAACGCCCCAGTTACCTGCCCTGGAGGTTAGTGTACTTTTCCGCCAGCGTACCTTCCCTCGTCATGTTGAGGCTGTCCGACACGGCGTGTAGTTCCACAGACTCTTGTATTGTACTGTGCATATTTTTTGGGAGGTCTACCTTGGTTCTAGTGTTTCCTTCGACCTTGGGTGTTTTCTGAAGACGAAGTGCTGTCTGTCTCTTCGCCCTTGCTAAAAATATTCCGTCGTTGTACTGGTGATTGGACGTTAGGCGGATTGGTTAGTCGGTCGGTCGGCGCTTAAGCTGCACCCAGTTTGAGTTGCCATCCTGTTACGTGAGTACAACTCTTGGCTGCCTGTCTCACCTTACCTTACGTTTCAGTTACGTTCCCAGGCCGACCCTCGAACATTTGCTGAGAACCAATTGTCCTGATTCCTTAGATTGTGATGTTTGTTTTAAGGGTATTTGTAATTTTCTAATTATTGTTGGTGTGGCCTTCAGCCGAGTAATAATTCCACATCTTTTGTAATAAGGCCTTCGGCCGTGTTGCAGTTTATTTTTTAAAAACGAAGTATTTATCTTAATATGTGCTATTTGGAATTTTTTTGTGATAACACCTTCAGCCGTCATACAGTCAGCTGTGTTTTTTTTTAAAAAGGGGATTGTTTCAAAATTTTAATTTCTTTAAATAAAGTTTACGTATTTGTTGTGCAACCGAGTGTAACTGATTACGGCGCCATCCACAATCGTAACCTTGTCCTGCCCCATCCTGAGAAACCAGCTCTCACACTTAGCTAACTGTGCGTATTGAGCAGTGATATACAAAGCCAAATGTGGGCTTTATTGCTCAGGATGTAGTAGCCTTCAACGACTGTACACCTCTACATGTGCGATAACCACGCACAGAAGGCGAATGGCAGTACCAGCAATGGAGCAAATATGAAGCGCGTGGGGATACGCGGTAAACAGTGCGATCGTAGTGCGTAAAAGGAGCAGTTTATATGACGTCCAAAAGGGCACGACCATTGGCTTTCGGGCCAAGAGTGGAAGAATTTCTATGATGATTAAGTTTATGAACTGTTCGTGTGCCGTCTCGGCAAAATGGCGCTATCAAAAACTGGCACCGAGTCAATATAGCTGCACCACGGACCATAGATGACAGGTGTTGTGGTTGGCAGGAGAGCCAACACCGTTTTACTAAAGGAGGCCGAAATGCACGCGTTTTAGCTCACGCAGGCTGGCGTGAGGTCTGGAACATGACAAGGAAATTAGAATTTAGAAAAACGGACGTAGCTGGTGGAATACTTAACTTTAATCCATTAATAATGAATGTCGGTCTTGACGGTACATGATTCACAATATCAATAGTAACTGATAATGGCGCCTTGCTAGGTCGTAGCAAATGACGTAGCTGAAGGCTATGCTAAACTATCGTCTCGGCAAATGAGAACGTAAGTAGGCAGTGAACCATCGCTAGCAAAGTCGGCTGTACAACTGGAGCGAGTGCTAGGAAGTCCCTCTAGACCTGCCGTGTGGCGGCACTCGGTCTGCAATCACTGATAGTGGCGACACGCGGGTCCGACGTATACTACCGGACCGCGGCCGATTTAAAGGCTACTACCTGGCAAGTGTGGTGTCTGGCGGTGACACCACAACAGGTACTTAAATGTAGTCCGAAAGAACAGACACAATATCCATATAAGTATATAGTCCTGGCAATACCGGCCATGACCTTCTTCTTCTGTGCGGATGCACACACATTCCCCTAACTCTTAAGGGACTTGGTAAGGATGTCTTCCACGAGTAATGAGTGTGTTGGGGTGGGACGCTACGAATGTAGTATGGACATACGAGGTGAAAATGTGGGTCTCGCGGGAGGCGTGCTCGAGATAGTCCCTGCAGTCGCACAACAGTCTGTGCCCTCGAGGGCTCAGATGGATAGAGTGTCTGCCTTGTAAGCAGGAGATCCCGTTTTCGAGTCCCAGTCGGGGCACACGTTTTCACCTGTCCCCGTTGGTATACATCAACGCCCGTCAGGAGCTGAATTTATTAATATATAATTCTAATAGATGACAGGGGTGAACGACGACTGTGGAGACGTGCAACTATAGAGCGACCCAGATGAACTATGGGGCTACCAACAGTGTCTCATCAACGATCGTTCAGCGAACATTACTGTGTATGGACTTTCGACACAAGCGCCTGGTTCGAGCACCGATGTTGAGAGCTGTTCATCGTCAACGAAGGATACAATTTGCACACCAGTGCCGCAACTGGGCGTCCACTGAGTGGCGACCGGTGACCTTTTCAGGTGAAACACATTTTATGCTCCATCGGACAGAAGCCCGTAAGCGTGTACGGCGTGAAGAGTCTTTGCAGTTATTATGATCTGGCAATGTTTTCGTGACATTCCCTGCGTGATCTTATCAGTCTGGAAGGCACAATGGATGAACATAAGTATACGTCCATTCTGGGGACCATGTCCACCCGTACATGCAGTTTGCTTTTCTTCGGTGCGATGGAATCTATGAGCAGGAAAATGGAACGTGTTACACGACTCGCAGTGTACGAGCATCGTTCGAAGAGCGTCAGGATGAATTTACCGTACTCCCCTGTCCACCAAACTGTACGGTTTTAAACCCAGTCAAGAATCTGTGGGTCCACCTCGATCGGGCTGTTCGCGCTATGGAAACCTAGCGCAGCTGTACACGGCACTGGAGTTCGCCATCGTGTCAGTACTTTCCAGAACTTCACTGACTCTCTACCTGCACGTGTAGCAGCTGTCCGCGCTAAGAAAGGTGGTAATCTATTTAGGTTTTGCCAGTTGGTCACATTAATGTCACTGGACAGTGTACATTCAGAACACTAATCCAGTTCATACTGTCGCCGTTCTTTCAATGTCTACCTTCCAGCGGAGGAACTGAGTTAGCGAACGCTCTGTCTAAGGCCTTTGTCAGTTCCTCCGGCCAGCAAATTTACTAGACCTATTCTTTGCCGGATTTGTTTCCCACTGAGCACTTGTGAACATGATGGGAACAACTTAAGCATAACATTTGATGATCAGTTTGTATTACAATATGAAGTAATGTCTCCCAAAGTGTACTCCATTTCTGGCTCTTGCAGGCATCGTTGCTTTATTATCATCCAAAGCATCATATACATTACAGCAGGTGGTTGATGGGACAGAAAAGTGCTGACCGGTTTTGGCGAGCAAAAGAAAGAAAAATGGCTACACGTAGGTTTGCACAAAATACTTATGTTAGTAACGATAGGCTTATAGCTTATGTGGAATCAGAGGAGCAGGCTACGCTAATCGCTGGGTGGCTATCCGTGAACAATTTTCATCTCAAGACCGATTACTTCAATACTACTTATTAATCGAATCAGGCGTCTAATAAGAATTTGTAAAAAGTATAAATCGTCTCATTAGGATGTATTTATGAAACCAACCTAACTACAACAATTGCAAAATGAGAAAACGTATTAACAGGCGATTTAATTCGCGTGTTGTCGGGATGTCATGAAAAATGCCCCCGAAAATTATCTGTACTGGGGTGAGGGCTGAACGTTGGCGTGAGTCTATGAGCAAGGTAAGTGCTTTCTTACTCATTGTGTGTGAAAGGTAGTGTCGCAAAGTATGTCCATTATCAAGGTGCACTTGAAAAGTTTGGTGAATGATCTCAGAAAATAAAGGAAACAATAATTACAAACAAAATACCTTTATTGGTCGTCAAAAAATAAAGGAGAGAGGAATTACTAGCAAAATACCTTCACTGGACTTGCAAGTAATTACCATTACCTGCAGCGTGCTTCTCACATACATTGTTGAGCTGTTAGAAACTGCCAGCTTCTTGTGAAATCGCCCAAAGCACAGTGGTCACGCATTGTTGGATTACCGAGCGAGGTGGCGCAGTGGTTAGCACGCTGGCCTCGCATTCTGGAGGACAACGGTTCAAACACGCTTCTGGCCATCCTGATTTAGGTTTTCCCTATTTCCCTAAATCGCTTCAGGTAAATTCCGAGACTGTTGATGTGAAAGGGCACAGCCGACTTCCTTCCCTAATCCGATGGGACCGATGACCTCGCTGTTTGGTCGCCTCCCCTGAATTGGTTAACTATTGTAGGATATCCACATTATTACGGAGCTACCAGTACGATCTGGAGACCAAGCGATAGTCATTGGCATGATGTTTATCGTCTTCTCCGTCTCTCCCCACCCCTCTCCAAAAAAAATCCAAGACTAAGACGATGATCTTTTTTCGACAACAACACCTTGATTCAACGTGTTGTAGCTATTTGTGACTACTTTGCAGGCCAGTAAAAGTGTATTAGTTGTAACTCTGGTTTCCTTTATTTTCTGAGACTATTGACCGAACTATCAGACATGCCTTGTAGAACGAACGTTGTGAGCACACGTTTTCTGCGGTGATCAGAGTCCTATATTTTTTTAACCAGTCCCAACGTGGCAAATAAAATAACTGGTGTCCATTGTAAATTTTCGTCACTCAGCATTCTAAGTATGAATATCCGAGTCATGTATAGCAGCAGTCCATTTGATACATCTATAGGCCTACATAACCTGGAGCTGACGCCTCGCCTGTCACTACGCTGGGATCACTACGTTGAGACAAAATACTTGAAGATGTCAGACTGGTACAGCTTCCAGAACACTAAGATCTTTTCCGATCCGTTGAAGTCCAACAGCGTCTGCCACACGGTGTCCAGTCTCAGTAAAGATGGAGGTCAGTACTGTGGACGCAGTGGTAACATTCGGAGGCGAAGATACAATTTTCTAATTTAAAAGTAGACTGCATCAGCTTTCTGTTCACGTGTACACACGATTGCAGGGCTCTATTGTATCTAAAGGAGGCTGTACTACAGTACGTGTGAAACCAATAGGGTCAAAATTATACAATGAAGGATCCCACATTGAGAATTTTGAAATAAGTCGTAAATGAATATTTCAATGTACAGTGAAGAATCACTCAGATAACTCAGAGGTGAGATAAAATATGTCACACAAATCAATCATATCAATAGTAAAACATCCCTGACATTTCACATCACATTTTCACATTGTAACGATTTTTGTCTTTTTATTTTCTGGAAAATCTTACCCCAGAACTCTGAAATTTATAATACTAACATTTTATAATCTTTCTCAGGTTTAAATGTTACTCATTATGGATGGATGTTGAGTCACTTTTTCAGGCAAGCAAATGTAAAGTTTTGGTGCACAAAATTGAAACAAACGTCGACGTCATAATCCCGGTGCCAGCTGGTAACGTATTATGAAATCATGTGTGTGTAAAATGTGTAGTGCGTCCAGCGATCAGTACTGAGGAATGAACAGATTAGCACTAGTTTTTATATTAAATAATTTCTTTGTAAAACTGCTTTTTACGCTCTTGATAAATGGAATGAGTTCACCCACTTCTAAGCAGACTGGTTTTGTATTCGGGATGATCGATGCACCTATTTCCATCCACAATTCCTAGTTTTGATTTTCAATGGTTTCCCTAGATTATTTCAAACAAATACCGAAACGATTCCCACTGTAAGACCAAGGCCGACTACGTGTGCCATACTAGACCTCTAAATGCCTGTAGATGTGAATTATGTTTTTTTTTCGAAATTAATTCGCTGACTGCGAATTCCTTGAGATCAGCCGTATTAGGTAAACGTCTACTATCCAATAGTGACACATGATAATTTGCTCCGGATCGGATCTCGCACCTGGATTTCCCGCTTATCGCCAGAGGTCGCCTTAAACACTTTGACTATCCGTGCAATCTCCCTGGACAGACTAAAACTTCTATATGCCACAAAATCTACATCCTAATACCATAGCCCACTACATTCATCATCCATATTATTAATTGGAATCCTGCGACATGGAGAATGATGGTATGAGGAATTGATACCAATGTTATTAACATCGTATGCCCGTCTAGGCACTTAACACTTATTTGTGTGTGTGAAAGAACAGCCACTGTTGACGATTCACTCACTGCAGTGGCGCATAAGTATATCCTCGTATATCTTCATTGCTTCCCACGTCCAGGACTTTCCGTTGACTGTGGTTACATTCACGGCGATCTCCCAAGCATCAATGCCGTACAGTGCGTGATATTTACTGTCTGATGATGAGAGGGTATAACCAGAGTGTGAAGCGACGACGTCAACCTAAGATAGCCCGACCCGAGATCTGGCATCCAGTACACACCTCCTTCTCGAATCGAAGACCCAGAGGACCTGGTATTTGACAGTCATACATATGACATGGCAACGGCTCCATTAATGTCCGACTCTGTTCTTTTTCGAAAGTGTAGTCTGCCAGACGAGGATGCAACATCACACGGAATGCGTATCTTCTGCGGAGGTGTGGCCGTTGATAAGAAGAATGCTTGCCCTTCTCCTTCACACGGCCCCACACGCAGTGGACTCAAAATCCCTTATTCCCGGATGAGACTTTTTCCCTCGCACTAAGGCAAATGCATTGACATGGATCAAAGGAGTGTCGATATATTTTTCACGACAGTGAGAGGAGCACTTTTGATTTTTGGGCTTTTCTGTAGGAACTTTCACTCGTCTTCAGCACCACCCACGCTATCGGCAGTACTATGCAAATTTTTTTGACCTCCCCGCAGCTGGAGGACGTGAGAAGGTAACTTCACAGTGAATGTCTAATTCTCAACACATGGACACTGACAGGAACAAACGGCATCATTATTCTTCGAGAGGACGTGCCCGGACCTCGGCTGCAGAAAATGGGAATCATCAGCATTCAGCCGCGGGTGTGCGGCATTTCTGTTTGTTATTATTATTATTATTATTATGTAGTATTCTGCCTAGTGGCAGGTCCATGTCTACGTACGGGGAATTTCTGATTCCACTGTTCCCTGTCTTCAGCTTCTTCCTTCAGTCTGTTGTATCTCCAACCATCCTTCATGTCGTCCAGATATTGAATTCTTCTTCTTCCTCGTCCTGCGTTTCCTCTGAGTTTCCCTTCGGCGACATCATGTACGAGTCACTCGTGTCTAAGTACATGTCCAATCCAGTTGGACTTTCTCTGAAGAATTGTACGCAGAGTACTTCTCTTCTCTCCTACTCTTCGCAGTACTTCGTCATTTTTATGCGATCTGTCCACTTGACCTTTTCCATTCTCCTCCAGCACTACATTTCAAAGCTCTCTAAGTATTTTTTTCTCCTTCTTTCTCATGGTCCATGTCTCCGCTCCATACAGTTCAATGCTCCAAATGTAGCACATTATCAGTTTTTTCCTCAATGCCAAACTCAACTTGCTGGTCATCAGAGTCCTCTTCTTGTTGAAAGCAGCTTTGGCCATGGCGATTCTTGCTCGGATTTCGTTGGTGCAGTGGGCATCCTTTGTGATAAAACTTCCTGGGTACTTGGACTGATTCACATCTTCCAGTTCCCGATTGTCAACAGTTATCTTCAAGTGTTTCTCACGTTTTGATATGCGCATCACTTTTGGTTCTTCGATGTTGATTTCCATGCCGTATTTTCTTCCCGTTTCCACGAAATTGTTCATCATGTGTTGCAGCTGTCTCTGATTTTTATCGAGCACTACCAGGTCGTCTGCAATACTTGATAGTGTTGATGAGACGTCCTCCTACTTTGAAGTTTCCGCATTCTTTCAGCGCTTCTCTCGCCAGCATTTCTCCATACAGGTTGAAGAGACTCGGCGGAAGATCCTATTTCCTTAAGGATGTTCATCAATATATTCCAGTTGAGTCTGTCGAAGGCCTTCTGCCAGTCTATAAAACAAGCGCCAACGTCTTCGTTTGTTACGCCGGGAGAACGTTTTGTGTCTACTGTTCATTATTGTTCAGTTTGTTGTTTTTCTTTTCTTTCAACAGGGAACCAATCCTGCAACGTAACATTTATGTTTTTCCCTATTTATACGCAATAAAATATAAAAATATATAAATAAACATTACGAAAAGCCTCGTAATGCCCAGCTGCATCGAGTCCATCTAATTTTTTAAAACTTTATTTAAAAAAAAATGGAAAACGGTTAAAGCGACCGCTCGCATAGAGCGGGAAATCCGGGTTCGTATCGGAATAAGAGAAAAAAAAGTGGGCAAGGCGACGCTCGCAATAAGCGGGAAATCCGTACTGGCGTCCCGGTCCGGCACAAAAGTTCATCTGTCACTATCTTGTCGCAGGTCTGTACCTAAACAGTCAGCAAATTAATTCAAAATATTTCGTACAGCTGTGGTTGCCGGCCGGAGTGGCCGTGCGGTTCTAGGCGCTACAGTCTGGAGCCGAGTGACCGCTACGGTCGCAGGTTCGAATCCTGCCTCGGGCATGGATGTGTGTGATGTCCTTAGCTTAGTTGGGTTTGATTACTTCTAAGTTCTAGGCGACTGATGACCTCAGAAGTTAAGTCGCACAGTGCTCAGAGCGATTGAGCTGCGGTTCGTCAACAGTATCTGTTCTTTCAGACATGCAAGTAAGTATTTCTGTTTCTTTTTCTTTCCACAAACTGCAATACCATGACGTTTTCAATCGCTACACTACTGGCCATTAAAATTGCTACACCAAGAAGAAATGCGGATGATAAATGGGTATTCGTTCGACGAATATATTATACTAGAACTGACATGTGATTACATTTTCACGCAATTTGGGTGCATAGATCCTGAGAAATCAGTACTCAGAACAACCACCTCTGGCCGTAATAACGGCCTTTATACGCCTGGGCATTGAGTCAAAGAGAGATTGGATGGCGTGCACAGGTACAGCTGCCCATGCAGATTCAAACGATACCACAGTTCATCAAGAGTAGTTCAAATGGTTCAAATGGCTCTGGGCACTATGGGACTTAACACCTATGGTCATCAGTCCCCTAGAACTTAGAACTACTTAAACCTAACTAACCTAAGGACATCACACAACACCCAGTCATTACGAGGCAGAGAAAATCCCTGACCCCTCAAGAGTAGTGACTGGCGTACTGTGACGAGCCGGTTGCTCGGCCACCATTGACGAGACGTTTTCAATTGGTGAGAGATCTGGAGAATGTGCTTGCCAGAACATTTTCTGTATCCAGAAAGGCCCGTAGAGGACCTGCAATATGTGATCGTGCATTATCCTGCTGAAATGTAGGGTTTCGCAGGGCTGGAATAAAGGGTAGAGCCAGGGGTCGTAACACATCTGAAATGTAACGTCCACTGTTCAAAGTGCCGTCAATGCGAACAAGAGGTGACCGAGACGTGTAACCAATGGCACCCCATACCATCACGTCGGGTGATACGCCAGTATGGTGATGACAAATAAACGCCTCCAATGTGGGTTCACTGCGATGTTGCCAAACACGGATGCGACCGTCATGATGCTGTAAACAGAACCTGGATTCATCCGAAAAAATGACGTTTTGCCATTCGTGCACCGAGGTTCGTCGTTGAGTACACCATCGCAGCCGCTCCTGTCTGTGATGCAGCGCCAAGGGTAACCGCAGCCATGGTCTCCCAGCTGATAGTCCATGCTGCTGCAAACGTTGTCGAACTGTTCGTGCAGATGGTTGTTGTCTTGCAAACGTCCCCATCTGTTGACTCATGGATCGGGACGTGGCTGCACGATCCGTTAGAGCCATGCGGATAAGATGCCTGTCATCTCGACTGCTAGTCATACGAGGCCGTTGGGATCCAGCACGGCGTTCCATATTACCCTCCTGAACCCACCGATTCCATATTCTGCTAACAGTCATTGGATCTCGACCAACGCGAGCAGCAATGTCGCGATACGATAAACCGCAATCGCGATAGGCTACAATCCGACCTTTATCAAAGTCGGAAACGTGATGGGACGTATTCTTCCTCCTTACACGAGGCATCACAACAACGTTTCACCAGGCAACGCCGGTCAACTGCTGTTTGTGTATGGGAAATCGGTTGGAAACTTTCCTAATGTCAGCACGTTGTAAGTGTCGTCACCGGCGCCAACCTTGTGTGAATGCTCTGAAAAGCTAATGATTTGCATATCACAGCATCTTCTTCCTGTCGGTTAAATTTCGCGTCTGTAGCACATCTCCGTGGTGTAACAATTTTAATGGCCAGTAGTGTATAAAGTAGTCATTCATGGAGTAACGAAACTAGTTCTACCACCACTACTATTACCTCTAGCATTGTTACTCCTGCCGCTACAGGGATGCTTGGTTAGATGAATGAGAGGACTTTCAGGCCCTTAATTGGAGGTGAATGTATAAGTAAGTAAAGCACCTACGAATGTTTGAGGCCGAAAAAGAAGGGCGCTGTAAGGCCAGCCTCGTTGGGCGCCGAGCCGAGGAGAGGAGCAGCCGACGCATCGGCCCTCCGTTATTCAGACTGCGCCGCCAATACCCGGTGGCCCCTCGCTGGCCGGTCGACTTACTCGCCAACTCGGAGCCGGAACGGAGAAGTGAGATTTGATCGCATTACTCCCGCCGCCGGGCGAAGAAAGGCGGAAGAGGCCGGGCCGGGTGGCCGGAGGACAGGAAGAGAACAGGGCGGCCCGCATGGAGATGGGCGCCGGACGCGCCACACAAAGGCGACCAATATCGCGACGGCCGGCCGGCAATATATTCCGGATTGCGTCTCCCCGGCTGCGCCCGGCTGGATTAAGTCTGGAATTGACCCTGGAGGGGCCGCGCCGGGACCTCACGGCCCACTGGGCGCCGGCTCGCTCGCAGAACAGATGACGGTCTCTCCAGCAGCGCCTCGCCTCTGGAGCCGGCAGGTGGCGCAACGAGACGCAGGCGTCTCTTCTCTTTCACTCCACTTGTTGGCTGCCCTCGAAGTTTTGCATCAGTGCCCTAGCTTGTCGGTTTTCAGTAATACCCGTATAAAGGTGGTCCCATCTAACATGGCATCTGCTAGAACTATATTACGAGGGTCACTCCAGAAGAAATGCACACTACATTTTTTAAAATCCATCTTCTATTCTACATGTTTGAAAGTTTTACAGTGTGTAGATACATCCTTTAGGAACAATATTTTCATTTCTCCACATAATTTCCATCCCTCTCAACTGCATTACGCAATCTTGGAACCGGCGCCTATATACCCGCACGGCAAAATTCTGGACCAACCTGTTGGAGCCACTGTTTGACAGCGTGCACAAGGGAGTCATCATCTCCAAACCTTGTTCCACGAAGAGAGTCTTTCAGTTTCCCAAAGAGATGATAGTCACATAGAGCCAGGCCTGGACTGTAAGGCGGGTGTTTCAGTGTTGTCCATCCGAGTATTGTGATCGCTTCCGTGTTTTTTTGACTGACGTGTGGCCGTGCATTGTCGTGCAACAGAAAAACATCCTGCTTTTGCCGATGTGGTCGCACACGACTCATTCGAGCGTGAAGTTTCTTCAGTGTCGTCACATATGCATCAGAAATTATGGTGGTTCCACTTGGCATGATGTCCACAAGCAAGAGTCCTTCGGAATCGAAAAACACCGTAGCCATAACTTTTCCAGCAGAAGAGGTGGTTGTGAATTTTTTTTTCTTGAGTGAATTTGCATGATGTCACTTCATTGATTGACTCTTAGTCTCTGATGAAAAATGATGGAGCCATGTTTCATCACCTGTCACAATTCTTCCAAGAAATTCATCTCCACACTCTCGTACTGTTCCAAAAGTTCGCTGCATACTGTTTTTCTTGTTTCGGTGTGAGCCACTGTCAACATCCTGAGAACCCACCTGGCACAAACCTTTTTTAACGCCAACGCTTTCAGTATTCTGCAAACACTTCCTTCCCCTATCCCGACGTACCGTGACAATTCGTTCACTGTGATGCGTCTGTCAGCAGTCACCAATTCGTTAAGTGTCTGCACATTGTCTGGAGCGTGTGCAGTAGGAGGCCTGCCGCTGCGAGGACAATCCTCAGTATTGCTGCGCCCGCTTTCATCACATAACCTGCTTGCCCACCAACTGTACTGCAATCGACAGCAGCATCTCCATACATTTTTTTCAACCTATTGTGGATGTTCCCACCTGTCTCGTTTTCACAGCACAGCCATTCTATGACAGCCGTTGCTTCTGACGAACGTCAAGTGTAGTGGCCATCTTGAACACATACTGTGACGGCGCCACTCACGGGAACAGGTTGAACTAAGTTTGAAAACAAGAGGGAAGGATGTATATACTCACTGTAAAACTTTCACACATGCAGAATCATAACTGCATTTTTAAAAAGTAGTGTGCATTTCTTTTGGAGTGATACTCGTAATTTTGACGTGACAAAAAGTGCTTCAGACGAAGGTTGTTTGGTTGCGCTCCTAAAAATCGCTTAGAGATACATCACAGAAAAATGCTACGGCCACTATCCTTTTTTGTGAGATACTGGTGCCCGGTGTTGCCCGCGGTGTTCAATATCTGCTACACACAGTGACTGGCGCTATACCTTGCTGATACCCATAGCGAATGCAAGCCGCTTTAAATCGAAAGGCACATTTGTATGACTGGGTGCCGACGGAATATGACGAACGAATACGAATTCGATTGCAGCATTCATAAAAATCAGGTTTCAGACTTCCGGTTCTGAAAATTTGGAAATATACACCAATTTCAAACCAAAAGTTAGGAAATAACAATTACGTCAAAGTTTATGCTTTGATTGATTTTTAAATTACAAATTGAAGTAATATACTGAAGAGCCAAAGAAACTGCTGCACCAGCCTAATATCGTAGGGCCACAGGGAGCACGCAGAAGTGCCGCAACACGATTTGCAATGGACTCGACTAATAGTGCAGGGTAAGGGGTAAGGGGGGGGGGTGGTAATTGACACCATGAATCTTGCAGGGCTGTCCATAAATCAGTAAGAGTACAAAGGGGTGGAGATCTCTTCCGAACAATACGTTGCAAGGCATTCAAGGTATGCTCAATAATGTTCGTGTCTGGCAAGTCGGGTGGCCATCGTAAGTGTTTAAACTCAGAAGAGTGTTCTTGAAGCCATTCTGTAGCAACTGTGGACGTGTGGGGTGTCCCATTCTCCTGCTGGGATTGCCCAAGTCCGTCGGAAGTACAATAGACATGAATGGATGCAGGTGATCAGACAGGATGCTTACGTACGTGTCACCTGTGAGAGTCGTATCTAGACATATCAGGGGTCCCATATCAATCCAACTGCACGCGCCCATTAGAGAGCCTCCACCAGCTTCAGCAGTCCCCTGCTGACATGCAGGGCCCATGGATTCACGAGGTTGTCTCCATACCCGTATACGTCCACCCTCTCGATACAATATGAAAGGAGACTCGTCCGACCAGGCAACATGTTTCCAGTCATCAACAGTGCAATGTCGGTGTTGGCGGGCCCAAGGGAGGCGTAAAGCTTTTTGTCGTGCAGTCATCAAGGGTACACGGGTGGGCCTTCGCTTCCGAAAGGTCATATCGATGATGTTTCATGTAATGGTTTGCACGCTGACACTTGTTGATGGCCCAGCTTTGAAATCTGCAACAATTTGCGGAAGGGCTGCACTCCTGTCACGTTGAACCATTCACTTCAGTCGTCGTTGATAGCGTACTTGCAGGATCTTTTTCCGGCTGCAGCGTGGTTGGAGATTTGATGTTTCATCGGATTCCTGATATTTACGGTACACTCGTGAAATGGTCGTACGGGAAAATCTCCACTTCATCACTATCTCGGAGACGCTGTGTCCCGTTGCACATGAGCCAACTACAACACCACGCCCAAACTCACTTAAATCTTGATAACTTGCCATTGTAGCCTCAGTACCCGATCTAACAAATGTGCCAGACATTGTGATCTTATAAAGGAGTTGCCGACCGCAGCGCCGTATTCTGCCTTTTTAAATCTCTCTGTATTTGTATACGCAGGTCTATACCAGTTTCTTTGGCACTTTAACGTATATCTATAATGCATAATGTACCTAAAAGCTAGCTGTAAAATATATACTTTTATCATTTCAATACACTTAACTCTCTGGAATCAATATTTTTACTCGAAAAGTATGTGCATATGCTTAATGAATATACAGGGTGGTCCATTGATAGTGACCGGGCCAAATATTTCAAGAAATAAGCATCAAACGAAAAAACTACAAAGAACGAAACTCTTCTAACTTGCAAGGGGAAACCAGGTGGCGCTATGGTTGGCCCGCTAGATGGCGCTGCCATAGGTCAAACGGATATCAATTCCGTTTTTTTAAATAGGAACCCTCATTTTTTATTATATATTCGCGTAGTACGTAAAGAAATATGAATGTTTTAGTTGGACCACTTTTTTCGCTTTGTGATAGATGGCGCTGTAATAGTCACAAACGTATAAGTACGTGGTTTTACGTAACATTCCGCCAGTGCGGACGGTATTTGCTTCGTGATACATTACCCGTGTTAAAATGGACCGTTTACCAATTGCGGAAAAGGTCGATATCGTGTTGATGTATGGCTGTTGTGATCAAAATGCCCAACGGGCGTGTGCCATGTCTGCTGCTCGGCGTCCTGGACGACATCATCCAAGTGTCCCGACCGTTCGCCGGATAGTTACGTTATTTAAGGAAACAGGAAGTGTTCAGCCAAATGTGAAACGTCAATCACGACCTGCAACAAATGATGATGCCCAAGTAGGTGTTTTAGCTGCTGTTGCGGCTAATCCGCACATCAGTAGCAGACAAATTGCGCGAGAATCGGGAATTTTAAAAAACGGCGGTATTGAGAATGCTACATCAACATTAATTGCATCCGTACCATATTTCTATGCACCAGGAATTGCATGGCGACGACTTTGAACGTCTTATACAGTTCTCCCACTGGGCACAAGAGAAATTACGGGACGATGACAGATTTTTTGCACGCGTTCTATTTAGCGACGAAGCGTCATTCACCAACAGCGGTAACGTAAACCGGCATAATATGCACTATTGGGCAACGGAAAATCCACGATGGCTGCGACAAGTGGAACATCAGCGACCTTGGCGGGTTAATTTATGGTGCGGCATTATGGGAGGAAGGATAATTGGCCCCCACTTTATCGATGGCAATCTAAACGGTGCAATGTATGCTGATTTCCTACGTAATATTCTACCAATGTTACTACAAAATATTTCTCTGCATGACAGAATGGCGACGTGCTTCCAACATGATGGATGTCCGGCACATGGATTGGTCGTCGAAGCACCATATTATGGCCCGTACTTTCGCTGGATCTGACGTCCCCGGATTTCTTTCTGTGGGGAAAGTTGAAGGACATTTGCTATCGTGATCCACCGACAACGCCTGACAACATGCGTCAGCGCATTGTCGATGCATGTGCGAACATTACGGAAGGCGAACTACTCGCTGTTGAGAGGAATGTCGTTACATGTATTGGCAAACACATTGAGGTTGACGGACACCGTTTTGAGTATTTATTGCATTAATGTGGTATTTACAGGTAATCACGCTGTAACAGCATGCATTCTCAGAAATGATAAGTTCACGAATGTACATGTATGACATTGGAACAACTGAAATAAAATGTTGAAACGTGCATACGTTCCGTATTTTAATTTAAAAAACCTACCTGTTACCAACTGTTCGTCTGAAATTGTGAGCCATATGTTTGTGACTATTACAGAGCCATCTATCACAAAGCGAAAAAAGTGGTCCAACTAAAACATTCATATTTCGTTACGTAATACACGAATATGTAATAAAAAATGGGGGTCCTATTTAAAAAAAAAAACGCAGTTGATATCCGTTTCACCTATGGCAGCGCCATCTAGCGGGCCAACCATAGCGCCATCTGGTTTCCCCCTTCAAGCTAGACAAGTTTCGATCTTTGTAGTTTTTTCGTTTGACGCTTATTTCGTGAGATGTTTCGCCCGGTCACGATCAATGGACCACCCTGTATATTTTACACGTTTATTACAATTTTATACAGTTTAAGAACATATTTATAGTCAGCAGCGGTAAAAAACACCAATTACTGAAAAACATACACCGATATAGCAGTTTCTACATTGAAAGTTGCGAAACTTTTCTCCCGCGAAAGCATAAGGAAAGTGAATTTACAGTCAGAAAAACTATAATTTTACCAAGCTCGAATAAAATTGTGAAAAAAAACTCTTATCGAAAAGCTTGATAATACACAGTGTTGTTCGTTTGTCCGTCTGGAGTGTAAACAAACTATCCGGCGTGCCGTCTCTTGAGGAAGCTACGTATAACTGGCCATGTGAAAAACATGGCGCATCCCAGATAATACCTACCACACGGACTGATTGGCCCTGTGCGTTGTTGATAGTGATAGCAAACGCAAGTCGGATGGGAAGCTGCAGTCTCTTGAAATCGAAGGGCATATTTAACTCATTGGCTATCAACGGAATGCGGGGAATGAATACGTCTTCACTTACGGCATACCCCGTGATGATGATGTCCTCTATTAAGTTCAGCAGTAGATTCTTCACGGCAGACGTTTGATAACAACGTTTCTCCTATAATAAAACCGACAAACTGCAGGGACAGATTCCTAACTGGATATGTTGGAAAAACGGTCCTTTGAAAATATGACCTGAAATCGACGGTGTACATGCAACAACGAAGTGTCCCGGAACACAGTACAGAGCTGCATCGCATCCAAGCGCAGATATTCAATGTGGCCTTCATGTGACTGCAGGTGATAGGGCTAGTAGCAGTCGTCACGCAGGATACGCATAATCGTAGTTTGGCGTACACTATGTTGGCAGGCCACTTACGTGGCTTGTACTAGGGTTTGTCTCAACATCTTATAACCCGGTTCTCCAAATCTGCCGCCCCTTTGTACGTTTGTCTGTTTGAAATGACCCATGATCATACAAATTTCCAAAAAGGTCTTGAAATGTTGTGTGGTGTGGTTGGTGTCTGAGATGGTACTTGTTTAGGCATAGCCATACTGCCTCTCGACTGTTTCTTTGTGCTTGGCCGTACACAAACACCATCTCTGTTGTTCCCAATGTGAGTAGATCACTCTGCTGCTTACAGTACCCTGCGTCAATCACACAGGGTCCAACTTACGATGAACACACGTCACGTGGCCAGAGGAATTGCCCTTCGTAAGCGCTGTCTACCGTGGCTGCGATGTATTTCTGGACACATGTTCGTAGGACGTTTTTTCACCCATTTCAAGTCAGGAATCCCTCCCTGCGGTTTGTCAGTTCTAGTAATGTTCATCCTGCATACACACTGACCAGCTAGAACATTATAAGCACCGACTTACTATCGATATAAAGCAGTCCAGGCGATAGCAGCGTCACCTGCCCAGAAATCACTGCGTCTCACACGCACGCACGGCGCATAGGGTATCGGTGAGAGTGCTGTCCGTGTGAAGAATGGGGATGAAGCGCGAGCCATCTGAGTTTGACCGAGGGCAGATTATGATGGCCCGAAGGGTCGGCGCGAGCATTTTGGGAATCGCACGACCTGTCGGGTGTTCGATGGGTGCTGTGGTGAGTGTCTTCAACATGTGTCTAAACCAAGGTGAGACCACGTCCAGACGTCGTGGGGTTGGGTGGCCTCCCTCATTACAGAGGTCGGCATCGTAGGCTAGGCAGACTGGAAAAACAGGACGGGCAGCTAACTGTGGCGGTACTAAATCAGATTTGAATGCTGTGCAGATTACACGTATGTCTGAACACACAGTGCACCGAAAACTCCTAACCATGGGCCTCCGCAGCCGATGACGCATGCATGTGCCAATGTTGACACCACGACATCGGCAACTACGACTGAAAAGGGCACGTGACCATCGGCACTGGACGTTAGTGCATTGGCAGAGCGTGCATGGTCTGATGAAGTCCGATACCTTCTTCATGACGCCGATAGGAAGCCGCGGATCCATCGTCTTCCAGGGGAACAGCTCCTTGACACATGTACTGCGGGACAGAGACAAGCTGGCGGCGGCTCCATTACGCTTTGGGAAACATTCAGAAATATCCATGGCTCTAGTGGAAGTGGAGGTTGTGCGAGGCACCATGATGGCCAACTAGTGTTGTAGACCAGTGGTTCGAGGAACACAGTGGCGAATTCCAGTTGATGTGCTGACCCACCAGTCGAACGTATCTGGTTTGTAATTGAGCGTGTTGAGCGTGGCGTTAGAGCTCATCGCAACCCCCCCCCCCCCCCCCGCCCTCTCCCCCCGCCAGAAATAAAGCGCATTAGATGGCTCATGTTTGTATATATAATTCCATCTCCCTCATGGCCTCATTGCTTCCGTGCCACGACACGTCGCCGCTGTTATTCCTGGCAAAGGTGGACACACAGGATATATATATATATATATATATATATATATATATATATATATATATATATATATAGGTTAATCGGCCATGAGCTTTTAGAAATATTTAGTGACTACCTTTCCCCTTTTTATTTTACATACATGTATTGTGCTGGCGAACGCTTTCGCCAACACACCGGTCGGCAGGCGCTGAACTAAGTGCGCCCGATAGGCCACCGCCACCGACCAAGCTGTCTCAATCTCTCAATCTCAGTACCTCAGTACGTCGCATCGTGACTCAGTTCGCACTGCACTTCAATAGTCCGTGCTCTAGTCTTCCACAGTGATAGTCGTCGCGTCACACCTTAGCTAGCTGTGAGCGAACGTTAGTCTTTTTACATAAGCTGTGATACGGACACGGACAAGATTCAGGAATTAGTACATGTTATTTGATTGCCGTTAACCACAGAACTTCAGATAGGACATCATTGAAGTTAAGTACTCAATTGGTTCCCGTAATAAAGTGTATTTTAGCGACGTGTGCATTTTGTGTTGTAATGAGAGAAAACTAGCAACCCTCCTATCATACCACCCTCTCCTCATCCAACCAGGAACCACAAAACATTACAAGACGGCACAGCCACAACGAATATGTTTCAAGTCAGATTCTAAATCTTACGTAGACAGAGATATTCCTCTTGCATTGAAGGTAAAATGTGCAAAATTTCCTCAGTATTGTAATAAACCTGTAGATTTGTATGAGTTACAAACAAAAGGACACTGTTCTTTTTATACATAAGATATAGAAACGTTACTATGAACAACATAGTGAATGCATTATCGTAGCCAAGACAGACACAACGCCAGCACTCACCACAGTAGTACAAGCTTACACTCCTTCTAGCTCTGCAGATGATGAGGATATTGAAATGTGGAACAGTAGATTAATATGCAGATCAGAGGAGAAAATCGAGTACTTAGTTAAGAAGGGCTAATTCGAGTTGTTTAGAAAAGAAATGTATGACACAATTTGACAACCAGAAAGGGAAGTTAATAGTACACTTTCTGAGGGATCGATAAATAATTAGTTTGACAAGCGAGGAAAGTGAGAGGGGTAAATCTTGGGGAGGTAGACCAAGCTTAGGCTACAGTATACACGTTCAAACAACTGTATGTTGCTGTAGTTATGTAAGGTGAGCAGCCATGTACAGGATAGACTAGCGTCGAGAAACCAAGGTAGCAAAAAACCAATCTTCGGACTGTAGACAACAATATCAGGTACACATCCTCCGTAAGTAGTATGGTTACATTCAGTTTCAGTCAGACTCTGGAATGATGCAGCTTTAGAGAGTCCTGCATTGCACTATTTCCATTTTCTAAATAACAACGTAGTCGACTTTATTCCAGTCACGTGGCCATTATCAAGTTGTATAACTGTACTTCAGCACATTTCAAACACTAAAAATCTTCTGACATTTATACACGGTGGATCACATAAAACTTACACGACGAATATTGTGGAACTGGGACGTGCTATTGATGTGCAACTTTCACAGAATAGATTGGTAGTCAGGGGCTCCTATTGTTAGCCATTAAACAGATTGCAGTAATACTTAGAAAGTGTAATTTTTATGTAAACATACGCTTTTTAGATCGAACACTGTCTGTTGACTTCAACAAACTAAAAGTATGGTAAAATAGAATGTTAGTGGTGTTTGATTCAGGATTCTAGAGCGAGTCGTTTACGAGATATCGTATTTTGACAACTTTCCAACCCACACTTCAACCTGACTAGTTGCTAGGTACGATATTGTTGAGTTTATTTACAGTTTTATGACTGGTTTGATGAAGTTCGCCACGAATTCCTTTCTTGTATCAACTTCTTGATCTCAGTAACCTGCAACAACAATTATTTCCTGGATGTATTAGAATTTCTATTTTCCTCTACAGTTTTTACCCTCTGCAGCTCCCTCTAGTACCATGGAAGTTATTGCGTGATGTCCCTTCTTCTTGACAGTGTTGTCCATATATTCCCTTCCACTCTGATTCTGCACAGAACCTCTTCATTCCTTATCTTATCTGCGCTCCAAAAGAACATTCTCAGAAATTTCTTCCTCAAATTAAGTCTATGTTTGATATTAATGGACCTCTCTTGGTCAGGAATGCCCTTTTTGACAGCGCTAGTTTGCTTTTTATGTCCTCTTTGCTCCGGCCGTCAAGGGTTATTTTGCTGCCTAGGTGTAGAATTCCTTAACTTCATCTTCTTCAAGATCAATAGTCCTAATGTTAAGTTTCTCGCTGTTCTCATTTCTGCTGCTTCCCATTATATTCGTCTTTCTTCGAATCATTCTCAATCGACATTCTACAATCATTTGACTATTCATTCCATTCAGCAAATCCTGTAATTCTTCTTCAGTTTCACTGAGAGTAACATTGCCAACAGCGAATTTTCTCATTGTTATTTCTTCATCTTGAATTTTTGTTCCAGTCTTGAACCTTTCTTTCATTTCCGTCATTGCTACATAAATGAATAGATTCAACAGCAGGGGTGAAAGACTACATCCCTATCTTACAGTCTTTTTATTCCGTGCATTTCGTTCTTGGTCGTCCACTCTTACTGTTCCCTCTTGGTTCTTGTACACATTGTTTATTACCCGTCTTTCCCTATTGCATACCCCTATTTTTCTCAGGATTTCGAACATCTTGCACCGTTTGATTCTTCGAACGCTTTTCCAGGTCGACAAATCCCATGAATGTGTCTCGATTTTTGTTTAGTCTTGCTTCCATTTCCTGAAGCCAAGCAATCGTCATGTAACACAATCTCAGTTTTCTTTTACATTCTTCTGTATGCAACTGATTGTGCGATAATTTTCGCACTTATCGGCTCTTTTTATCTTCGGAATTGTGTGGATGATGCATTTTTCGGAAAGTCAGGTGATTTATCGTGAGACTCATACATTCGAAACACCAACGCGAATAGTCGTTTTGTTGCCACATCCCCAATGATTTTAAATACTCTGATGGAATGTCATCTTTCCCTACTGCCTTATTCCGCCTTTCCAAAACTCTTTTAAATTCTGATTCTAATACTAGATCCCCTGTCTCTTTTATATCGACTCTTGTTTCTTCTTCTACGATGTCATTGGGCAAGTCTTCATCCTCATAGAGGCCTTCGATGTGCTCTTTTCGCCTTTCCACTCTCTCCTCTGCATTTAACAGTAAAATTTCCGTTGCATTTTTAATGTTGCCGCCCTTGCTTTTAATTTCACCGAAGGTTATTTTGACTTTGCTACATGCTGAGACAGTTCTTCCGACAATCATTTCTTTTTTGATTTCTTCACATTTTTCATGCAGACATTTCGCCTTAGCTTCCCTCCACTTACTATTTATTTCATTCCGAAGTGTCATGTATTTCTGTATTCCTGAATTTCCCTAAACATTTTTGTACTTCCTTCTTTCATCGATCAACTGAAGTATTTCTTGAAATGTTACCTATGGTTTCTTCACAGTTATTTTCTTTGTACCTATGTTTTTCTTTCTAACTTCTGTGATTGCCCATTTTAGAGATGTCCATTCCTCTTCAACAGAACTGCCTACTGAGCTATTCCTTATCGCAATATATATAGCCTCAGATAACTTCAAGTGAATCTCTTTATTCCTTAGGACTTTCGTATCCCACTTCTTTGCGCATTAATTGTCTCTGAGTACTATCTTAAACTTCAGCCTACTCTTCTTCACCAGAAAGTTGTGATCTGCGTGTATTTTCGCTCCCGTGTGTGCCTTACATTCAGCATTTGAACTTCGGAGCCTCTGCTTGACCATGATGTGCCGGCCCTAGTGGCCATGCGGTTCTAGGCGCTACAGTCTGGAACCGCGCGACCGCTACGGTCACAGGTTCGAATCCTGCCACGGGCATGGATGTGTGTGATGTCCTTAGGTTAGTTAGGTTTAAGTAGTTCTAAGTTCTAGGGGACTGATGACCACAGCAGTCCCATAGTGCTCAGAGAGCCATTTGAACATTTTTTTATTTTTTTACCATGATGTAATCTAACTGAAATCTTCCGTATCTGCCTGCCTTTGCCAAGTATACTTCCTCCTCTTGTGATTCCTGGACATAGTAATCGCTATTACTATCTGAAACTTATTGCAGAACTCAATTAGTCTTTCTCGTCTCTCATTCCTAGGTGTGGTGGTTGTCGTCTTCAGTCCGAAGACTGATTTATTGCAGCTCTCAGTACTACTTTATCCTATACAAGCCTCTTCATTTCCAAATAACTTCTGCAGTCTACATCCTTCTGAATATGCTTACTGTATTCATCTCTCGATCTCCCTCTACGAATTTTATCCACTATACATTCCTCGGGTACTAAATTGGTGATCCCTTGATGTCTCATCCCTTCTTTTGGCCAAGTTGTGCTAAGAATTTCTTGTCTCCCAATACTATTCAGTACTTCCTCATCAGTTACGCACTCTACCCGTCTAATGTTGAACGTTCTTCTGCAGCACCACATTTCGAAAGCTTCTATTCTCTTTTTGTCTAAACTGAACTGTTCATCGTCCATGTTTCATTTCCAAACATAGCTACAAGTCAGCAAATACTTTCAGTAAAGACTTCCTAACACTAAATCTACATTCGATGTTGACAAATTTCTCTTTTACAGAAATGCTTTTCTTTCCATTACCAGTTCACATCTTACATCCCCTCTACTTCGACCATTTTCAATTATTTTGGTGCCCAAATAGCAAAACTCATATACTAGTTTAAGTGTCTTATTTTCTAATCTAATTCACTTAACATCACCAGATTAATTCGAGTACATTCCATTATCCACGTTTTGCTTTTGTTGATGTTGGTCTCATACCCTACTTTCAAGACATACGTCCATTTCGTCCAATCCAAGTCTTTTGTTGTCTTTGACAGAATTTCAATATCATGGCAGACATCAAAATTTTTATGTCTTTTCCTTATACTTTAATTGTTGATTCAAATTTTTCTTTGGTTTCCTTTACTGCTTAATCAGTGTACAACTTGAACAACATGTGTGATAGGCTATAACACTGTCTCAATCCCTTTTCAACCACTGCTTCCCTTTCATACCTCTCAACTCTTATAATTGTCGTCTGGTTTCTATACAAGTTGTACGTAGGTTTTTGCTCCCTGTATTTTACCCCCGCTACCTTCAGAATTCCAAAGAGAGTATTTCAGTCAACATTGTCGAAAGCTTTCTCTACTTCTACAAATGCAATAAAAGTAGGTTTACCTATCTTCTAAGATAATTCGTAGAGTCAGTACTGCCTCGCGTGTTCCTACATTTGTCTGGAATCCAGTGACCTTCCCCGAGGTCATGATTGCAAAACACTAAAATGAATTCTTTACGGAGAAATGGAAATACTGGTAAGTATTCATGTTAGCATTTTGCAACCATGACTTATTAAACTGATAGTTCGGTAATTTTCACACATGTCAGCAACAGCTGGAATTGGAATTACTGTATCCTTCTTAAAATCTAAGGGAATTTCGCCTGTCTCACACATCTTGCACACCAGATGGAAGAATTTTGTCATGGCTGGCTCTCCCAAGGCTATCAGTGGCTCTGACGGTATATAGTCTACTCCCGGGGCCTTGTTTCGACTTAGATATTTCAGGGCTCCGTCAATTTCTTCTCGCAATATCATACGTCCCATCTCATCTTCATATACGTCCATTTCCCTTTCTATAATATTGCCTTCCACCTTTCAACTTTCCATTCTTTACTTAGGACTGGTTTTCCACCTGAGCTCTTGATATTCATACATCTGCTTCTCTTCTCCTCAGAAACCTCTTTAATTTTCCTGTAGGCGGTATATACCTTTCCCCTAGTGAAATATGTTTCTAAAGCCTTACATTTATTCTCTAGCCATTCCTGCTTAGCCATTCTGTACTTCCTGTCAGCCTCATTTTTCAGACGGCTGTACTCTCTTTCGCCTGCTTCATTTGCTGCATTTTTATAATTTCTCCTTTCATCAGTTAAATTCAGTATCTCTTGTGTTATCCAAGGATTTCTACTAGGTCTTGTTTTTTTAAATATTTGATCGTCTGCTGCCTCCACTATTGCATCTCTTAAGGCTACCCATTCGACTTCTGTTGCTTTCCTTTACAATGCTCCAGTTAACCATTGCTTAATGCTTCTTCTGAGACTCTCAAAACATCTGGTTCTTTCAACTCATCCAGTTCCCATCTTCTTAATTTCCTACATCTTTCCAATTTCGTTGGTTTTAATCTGTAGTTCATAACCAATAAATTGTGGTGAGAGTCCTCATCTGACCCTGGAAATGTCTTACAGTTTAAAATCTGGTTTCTAAAGCCTTGTCGTAGCATTATATAATCAATCTGAAACCTTGCTGTATCTCCAGGACTCTTTCACGTGTACAGCGTTCTTTTATGATCCTTAAACCAAGTGTCAGCCTGCTTAAACATTATGTCTGTTTTAATAAGAACTCCATCCTAAAACTGATGCTTCACACTATTGTCAGCGACATTGGCATTATTAAAAGTGGCCCCATTACTGAACTTCAAACATTTCTTTTCATGTGTAGCCTTAATTTTATCTCTGCCGTTATGAAGCCAATCATTACTATTCAGGTACAGTCAATTTGAAATATAAATAGTTCCTTAAAAGATTTAGTTAAAACAAATGCACTGCACTTAGGTCCCATCCCACCATTCATTGAGTGTGTTTGTTTGTGTGTGTGTGTGTGTGTGTGTGTGTGTGTGTGTGTGTGTGTGTGTATTGGGGGAGGGGTGGGGGGGGCATGAGATACAACTAGCGGTCATATCAGCGTGCTCTTCGTGATGTACTCCAACTGCCCTGACCAGGAGGATCACCTGACCTCTCTGTTGTGATCTTCAATGCAGAGTCTGGTTTGACGCAGCTTTCCATGCTACTCTATCCTGTGCAAGCTTCTTCATCTCCAAGTACCTACTGCAACCTTTATCCTTCTGAATCTGCTTAGTGTATTCATCTCTTGGTCTGACTCTACGATATTTACCCTCCACGCTTCCCTCCAATACTAAACTGGTGATCCCTTGATGCTTCAGAACATGTCCTACCAACCGTTTCCTACTTCTAGTCAAGTTTTGCCACAAATTCCTCTTCTCCCAAATTCCATTCAGTACCCCCTCATTAGTTACGTGATCTACCCATTTAATCTTCAGCGTTCTTCTGTAGCATCACATTTCGAAAGCTTCTATTCTCTTCTTGTCTAAAGTATTTATCGTCCATGTTTCACATCCATACATGGCTACACTCCATACAAATACTTTTAGAAAAGACTTTCTGACACTTAAATCTTTCACTCGACGTTAACAAATTTCTCTTCTTCAGAAACGCTTTTCTTGCAATTGCCAGTCTACGTTTTATATCCTCTCTACTTCGACCATCATCAGTTATTTTGCTTCCCACTTAGCAAAACTCATCTACTATTTTAAGTGTCGTATTTCCTAATCTAATTCCCTCAGCATCACTTGATTTAGTTGGACTACATTCCATTATCCTCGGTTTGCTTCTGTTGATGTTCATCTTCTATCCTCATTTCAAAACAGTGTCCACTCCGTTCAACTGCTCTTCCAGGTCCGTTGCTGTCTCTGAACGAATTACATCGACAAATCTCAAAGTTTTTATTTCTTCTCCATGGATTTTGGTTCCTACTCCAAATTTTCCTTTTGTTTCCTTTACTGTTTGCTCAATATACAGATTGAATAACATCTGGGATAGGCTACAACCCTCTCTCAGCCCCTTCAGAATCATTGCTTCCCTTTCATTACCCTCGACTCTTATAACTGCCATCTGCTTTCTGTATGGGACATGATTGAGGGAATTCACTCGTTCTCCAGGGCCTGCAAACCCATTGCCGAATTGCAACAAAATGCGCAAGGATACCATTCGGCACCTTTATGATCGCTTGTATGTAAGAATACAGGCCTGCGTTGCCACCAGAGGGGGAAAACTTTATATTGATACAACTCTTTGGGCGCCGTTTATTGCGACATATCGCATCCCGGCAAAAAAAGTGGCACAAGTAAAAAACAGGAATTTTTAATTTTTGTCACTGAAAAATACGTGTGAAATGATCCAACGTGCTCGAATCTCGCAATTTCTCCACTTCAGGATAGTTGTGTCAGTTTTGTTGTAGGCTGCTTCACGGTCCGCCGCGGTACAAACTGTGTGTAGCGGCAGGAGTCGTTACAGTAGAACGTAAGTTGCACTTAATATTTAATATTATTGATTATACAACAAAATGTTCTTCAGACATGCTTGCTCATTTGAAGCAACAACACTGTTTTGATGATTACAGGCGTTGTAAATATCACAAAACTTCATGTGTTGCAGCGTAGAAGAAAAAAAAAGTAAAATTTATGCTGTAAAGAAAGTTCATATTTGAATTCCTTTTCTCGCTGAAAAGTATCTCTACATTTCGTAAGCCCATTTATGATTCTATGTTTTCGTACATTATGTTAGTTAATCTGTATCTAATTGACGTTCCTTATTAAATTGTATTAATTTTCACAATTTTGCATTTTGTACTTTTCTAATGCAACAATTTCAACTTTTTTACCTTGTCAGTCTACCTAATTTTCAGCATTCTTCCGTAGCACCACATATCAAATTCTTCGATTCACTTCTGTTCAGGTTTTCTACCAGTCCATGTTTTAGTACCATACAAGCTGTGCTCCCGACATACATTCTCATAAATTTATTCCTCAGTTAAGGCCTATGTTTGACATTAGTAGACTTCTTTTGGCCAGGAATACCCTCTTTGCAAGTGCCCGTCTACTTTTGATGTTCTCCTTGCTCCGCCCGTCATTGGTTATTTTGCAGCCAAGGTAGTAGATTTCCTTAACTTCATCTAGTTGTGACCATCAATCCTGATGTAAAGATTATCGCTGTTCTGATTTCTGTTACTTCTCATTACTTTTGTGTTTCTTCGATTTGCTCTCAGTCCATGTTCTGTACGCATCAGACTATTCATTCCAGTCAGCAGATCATGTAATTCCTCTTCAATTTTGCTCAGGATAGCAACGTCATCAGCGAACCGTATCATTGATATTCTTTCAACCTGGATTTTAATTCCACTCTTTGCTTTTATTTCCATCATTGCTTCTTCGATGTACAGATTGAATAGCAGGGGCGAAAGGCTACATCCCTGTCTTACACCTTTGTAATCCGAGAACTTCGTTCTTGATCGTCCACTTGCATTATTCTCTCTTGGCTCTTGTACATATTGTACATTACCCGTCTCTCCCCATAGCTTACCCCTATTTTTCTCAGAATTTCGAACATCCTGCACCATTCTACATTATCGAACGCTTTATCCAAATAGACAAATGCTATGAACGTATCTTTATTTTCTTTAGTCCCGCTTCCGTTATCAACCGCTACGTCAAAATTGCCTCTATGGTGCCTTTATCTTTCATCAAACGAAACTGAACGTCATGTAACACATCCTTAATTTTCTTTTCCGTTCTTCTGTATACTATCCTTGTCAGCAACTTAGGTGCATTATGTGTTAAGCTGATTGTGCTAGAATTGTCAGCTCTCGCGGTCTTCGGAATTGTGTGGATGATATTTTTCCGAAAGTCAGATGGGATGTCACCAGACTACCAGACTCCGACATTCTACAAACCAACATGAATAGTCGTTTTGTTGCCACTTCCACCAACGGTTTTAGAAATTATGACGGAAAGTTATGTATCACTTCTGCCTTTTTAATCTTAAGTCCTACAAAGCTCTCTTAAATTCTGATTCTAATACTGGATCCCCTATCTCTTCTAAATCGACTATTGTTTCTTCTTCTATCATATCACTTCACAGATATCTTCCCCCTCATAAAGGTCTTCAGTATACTTGTTTCACCTATCCGTTCTCTACTCTGCATTTAACAGTGGAATTCCCGTTGCACTCTTAATGTTACCACCCTTGCTTTTAATTTCACCGAAAGTTGCTATGACTTTCCTATATGCTCAGTCAGTTCTTCCAACAATCAGTTCTTTTTCGATTTCTTCACATTTTTCATGCAGCCATTTCGTTTTTGCTTCCCTGCACTTCCTATTTATTTAATTCCCCAGCGACTTGTATTTCTGAATTCCTGAGTTTCCCAGGACATTTTTGCACTTCTTTCTTTCATCGATCAACTGAAGTATTTCTTCTGTTACCCATGGTTTCTTCGCAGTTACCTTCTTTATACTTATGTTTTTCTGTCCAGTTTCTGTGATTACCCTTTTTAGAGATGTCCATTCCTCTTCAACTGTACAACAAACTAAGGTATTCCTTATTGCTGTATCTGTAGCCTGAGAGAACTTCAAGCGTATCTCGTCATTCCTTAGTACTTCCGTATGCCACTTCTTTGCGTATTGCTTCTTTCTGACTAGTCTCTTAAACTTCAGCTTACTCTTCATCACTACTACATTGTGATCTGAGTGTGTATCTGCTCCTGGGTATCCCTTACAATCCAGTATCAGATTTCGGAATCTCCTTCTGAGCATGATATAATGTAACTGAAAGCTTCTCGTATCACCCGGCCTTTTCCAAGGATACCTCCTCCTCTTGTGATTCCTGAACAGAGAATTCGCTATTACTAGCTGAAATTTATCCTCTTTCATTCCGTGTCCCACACCCATATTCTCCTGTAACCTTTTCTTTAATTCCTTCCCCTGTAATTGGATTCCAGTCCCCGAAGACTACTACATTTTCATTTCCCTTTTACGTACTGTACTACTCTTTCAATATCCTCATACACTTTCTCTATTTCTTCATCTTCTGCTTGCGATGTTGACATCTATATCTGAACTGTGGTTGTCTGTGATGGTTTGCTGCCGATAAGAACAACCCTATCACTGAACTGTTCACAATAACACACTCTCTGTCCTACGTTTCTATTCATAACGAATCATACTCCTGTTGTAGCTTTTTCTGCTGCTGTACTCATCTGACAGAAATCCTTGTCTTCTTTTTATTTCACTTCACTGACCCATACTATATCTAGATTTCCCTTTTCAGATTTTTTAACTTCCCTACCACATTCCACGCCACGACCCCTACAACGTTATCCTTTCGTTGGTTATTCGAATTTATTGTCGTGGTCAAAATTGCTACTTGAAATGTTAAGTTTTATAGAATTCTTTAATTTGATTTTCTTCACGTATTTCATTTTTCAGTTGCTTCTCTGTTCTTGCCGGGGTGCAATATGTGTTGCATTTGGACTGAATTAGCTATCATATGCTCTTACAATGACGGCTTGCCGGCCGGGGTGGCCGAGCGGTTCTAGGCGCTACAGTCTGGAACCTTGCGACCGCTACGGTTGCAGGTTCGAATCCTGCCTCGGGCATGGATGTGTGTGCTGTCCTTAGGTTAGTTAGGTTTAAGTAGTTCTAAGTTCTAGGGGACTGATGACCTCAGAAGTTTAGTTCAAAAATGGCTCTGAGCACTATGGGACTCAACATCTTAGGTCATAAGTCCCCTAGAACTTAGAACTACTTAAACCTAACTAACCTAAGGACATCACACACACCCATGCCCGAGGCAGGATTCGAACCTGCGACCGTAGCAGTCCCGCGGTTCCGGACTGCAGCGCCAGAACCGCTAGACCACCGCGGCCGGCTCAGAAGTTTAGTCCCTTAGTGCTCAGAGCCATTTGAACCAATGACGGCTTACTCGTCACCTCACTTGTCAATAAAATGACCTTGTCCTTGAGAGTTGCTGCATTTATTCCCGGCAGTGTACATTACTTTTTACGCCATTTTCATCTAGTTTAACTGTAGGATTCTTTGCGAGTTGTCTTTCGACTTACACTGAGATGACAAAAGTCATGGGATACCTCCTGATATCGTGCCGCATCTCCTTTTGCTCGGCGTAGTGCAGCAAATCGATGTGGCATGGAGTCAATAAGTCGTTGGAAGCCCCCCAAAGAAATATTCAGGCGTCATGCGTCTTTAGCTGTTCATAACTACGAAAGCTTTGCCGGGCAGGATGTTGTGCACAAACTGATCTCTCTATTACGTCCCATAAATATTCGTTGGGATTCGTGTCCGGTGATTTGGGTGAACAAATCATTAGCTCGACTTATCCCTAATGGTCTTCAAACCAGTCGCGAACAACTATGTTCTCGTGACAGGGCGCATTGTCATCCGTAGAAATTCCATAGTTGTTTGGGAACATGAAGTTCACGGTTGGCTGCAAATGGTCTCGAGTAGCCGAACATAACCATTTCCAGCCAATGATCGATTTAGTTGGACTAGATGATCCAGTCCATTCCATGTAAACACAGCTCTATGGAGCCATCACCAGCTTGCACAGTACGTTATTGACAATATGGGTCTATGCCTTCGTGGTATCTGCGCCACACTAGAAACCTATCATAAGTTCTAACCAACTGAAATCGGGTCTCATTTGGTCAGGTTACCGGTTTGTAGCCGTTTAGAGTCCAACCGATATGGTCACGAGCTCAGGAGAGCCACTGCAGGCGATGTCGTCTGTTAGCAAAGGCACTCGAGTCGGTCGTCTGCTGCCGTAGCCCATTAACGCTAAATTTCGTCCATTGTCCTAACGGATACGTTCGTCGTACGTCCCACATTGATTTCTATCGTTACCCTACGCAGCGTTGCTTGACTGTTAGCACTGACAACTAAACGCAAACGTCGCTGCTCTCAGTCGTTAAGTAAAGGCCGTCGGCTACCGCGTTGTCCGTTCTGAGATGTACAAGGTGAAATTTGGTATTCTAGGCATGTTTTTGACTTAATGGATCTCGGGATATTGAATTCCCTAACGATATCCGAAATGGAATGTCTCTTGTTTCGAGGTCCAACTACCATTCGCGTTCAGAGTCTGTTCATTCCCTCCGGGAGGCCATAATCACATCGAAACCTTTCCACACGAATCGCCTAAGTAGAAATGACGCCTCTGCCAATGCACTGCGTTTTTATACCTTGTGCACACGATACTAGCGCCATCTACATCTACATTTATACTCCGCAAGCCACCCAACGGTGTGTGGCGGAGGGCACTTTACGTGCCACTGTCATTACCTCCCTTTCCTGTTCCAGTCGCGTATGGTTCGCGGGAAGAACGACTGTCTGAAAGCCTCCGTGCGCGCTCTAATCTCTCTAATTTTACATTCGTGATCTCCTCGGGAGGTATAAGTAGGGGGAAGCAATATATTCGACACCTCATCCAGAAACGCACCCTCTCGAAACCTGGCGACCAAGCTACACCGCGATGCAGAGCGCCTCTCTTGCAGAGTCTGCCACTTGAGTTTATTAAACATCTCCGTAACGCTATCACGGTTACCAAATAACCCTGTGACGAAACGCGCCGCTCTTCTTTGGATCTTCTCTATCTCCTCCGTCAGACCGATCTGGTACGGATCCCACACTGATGAGCAATACTCAAGTATAGGTCGAACGAGTGTTTTGTAAGCCACCTCCTTTGTTGATGGACTACATTTTCTAAGTACTCTCTCAATGAATCTCAACCTGGTACCCGCCTTACCAACAATTAATTTTATATGATCATTCCACTTCAAATCTTTCCGCACGCATACTCCCAGATATTTTACAGAAGTAACTGCTGCCAGTGTTTATTCCGCTATCATATAATCATACAATAAAGGATCCTTCTTTCTATGTATTCGCAATACATTACATTTGTCTATGTTAAGGGTCAGTTGCCACTCCCTGCACCAAGTGCCTATTCGCTGCAGATCTTCCTGCATTTCGCTACAATTTTCTAATGCTGCAACTTCTCTGTATACTACAGCATCATCCGCGAAAAGCCGCATGGAACATCTGTGTACGTCCATATCATTATCCCATCATTTTTGTCACCTCAGTATATTCTTAACAATGATGAACTACCCGCCATCTCACTTGTCAGTAAGATGTCCTTTTCCTTGAGGGTGCCGGATTTTTTCCAGCAGTGTACGTCTCTTTTTATGCCACAGTTTAGGATTCTTTTGCAACTTCCCTTTCAACACCATGTAGACGGTTTTACTTGGCGCAGCGGTGAGTAGTTCTAACAAGGGGAGGCCACGACGTTGAAATCACGGATTTACTTCAAACTGTTCGCCTTTAGTAGGCCATTGAAACAACGTAATGTGCGAGTAATAAGGTGCACTACTCTGGCAGTTCCTAGAAAATCGCGAGTTTTACGCGTCTGTCATGTTACTGGTATCTCTGCGTCGGGGCCGGGCGTTAGAGTTCATGCTCTTCAAGTGGTTAGCGTTCGAGCTTCGAAGACAAATGTGTATTAGGCGACGCTTCAACTCCAGGTCAAACCTTCCTTTTTGTAAAAAAAGTGTAAATTCTGTGACATTCAAAAACTTTGGAACTATGCTATTCGTTTTTGCTACTTTAGCAGGTTAACTGTCAAATGGGGCCTGCCTATGAGTCTTTGGCTCAAAGCGTCGAGGTGCAAAGTAGTTCCGGCTACCTTACCAGACTGCATGTACTCGTATAACGGATTTGGCAAATCACGACGGGCATATATTTTCAGGAAAACTATAAGCGTTCTTCATTTACTTGTCGATAGTTATAAATATGTTTGTTCCAATATTTAAAAGTAATTAAAAATAGTAAGTAGTCAAATAACATGAAACTGACTGAAAGTTCATGCAAACACACATAGTATTTTTACCTCCCAAATGTCACATAAATTAAATAATGTGATCAGTCATGATAAAATTTAGATTAGAGGCTAACTTTGACCGGAAGTCGACCCGTCGCCTCATACACGTCCGTCTACCGTTGCTAGCCTAACCACTTTTCTTTTCTTTTTTTTTTTAACTTTCCCGGCGCTCAAAGGGAGGGGTGGCAGCAAAGTGGGCAGGGTCGCAACCCGAGGAGTGGCCGCCATGTCCCGTTCCCAGTTTCCCACCCTCCAGGACCCAAGGAAAGCTTAGGGAACGTGGAGCAGAAGTGCAATGAATATCGTTTTTTATTTATTTTCCTTTTCTTTCTTTTTTGTTGTTATTTATTAATTTTTGTCATTAATGCCACCGATAATATCAGGAAACCAGTGTCACCCGAGGAGGAGGGCGCAGCAAGACGTCAGGCTAATTGAGACTATAGACGTATAGTTTTTCCGAAAATAACATTCGGATGACCAATGACTACATCGGTTCTAAGTGTGGAAGAGTCAGGGATCAATTCTTCAAGGCAGGAACACCCCAGCTCTGGGGTATGTTAAGAAAGTCACTGCAAAGGAAACTGGAGAAAAATTGTCTGTATTTTAGATTGCGGACAACTCCACAACGGTGGTCATTAAGGATCTGCCGCCGCGCGGAGTAGCCGTGCTGTCTGAGGCACCTTTTTACGGTTCGCTTGGCTCTCCCCGTCGGAGGTTCGAGTCATCCCTCGGGCACGATTGTGTGTGTTGTCCTTAGCGTAAGCTAGTTTAAGTTAGATTAAGTAGTGTGTAAGTCTAGGAACCGATGACCTCAGCAGTTTGGCCCCATAGAAGCTTACAATAAATTTCCAAAAAAATTAAGGATCTGCCAAAGGCCAAGGGTACTCTTCTCGCCATTAGCAAACAAGTAGCATGCTGCGTGTCTACAAATCCACTTCACAGGGTTTGTCTTCGCTTGCGGGAAGTATCTCGCGTCCGGAAAGAGGAGCAGCTGAGTTGGTATTTGAAGAGGAGTCATACGAGTAATTAGGGACAACATCTGTTGCACCAATAACCAGACACCTCTCGCAGATCTGCACTCCACGCAGTGCTCGTCTGTGTCCATAACATCACAGTCGACACACAACGGGGTGTCTGCGAGGTGAATCCCGTGAATGCGTGACTAGCACGCTTGCTTCCCATTGACAGTAAGGTACCATGCAGACTGGACCTCAGTGTCAAGATAAGGAGCGCTCACAAATCGCAAACGGCACGCCTGTCGACGTGGGGTGCTTCCCCTCAATCTCATTCGTGTGCTGCTGTGCTGCTGAAAGAAACCATAGATCGCCTTCGTGGATGTCAATTCCGCTGGGAGTATCACGGTAAGGACATTGCTCAGTTCAGGAAAAAAGTAGCGGAAGTAAAAGAAGAGCGGCGGGACTTCCGGAAGATGGATAGCCGCTGAGAGAGAGTGTGGTGCAAGGCCCTACAGCAATAGGCTGGTAAGGCACATAGGACTACGGCGCAACAGCGTCATGTGAGAGGCAACGAAATGGGCTGCCGCCCTTTCAGGCACATGATACAGACCTAAAGACCTGAAGCGCTCCTGCACTGCGTGGGGGTGACGGTCTCATACCTTATATTAAACAGCGAACCGTGGCAAACAAACGAACCCAATGCCGCTAGCATGCGGCGGGCCATGGACGGCGGAATAGGAAAGGTCCCTGCCACGTGGGGGTACGTGACGCCAAATATACATTTACGTACTGTGTCCGTTGCAGAAAATTGAGTGGCCGTAAACGATGATCTAAGAGCCCAGCTCGTAGTTGGGAAAGTAGACATCGGTAGTTTAGGGCAGTTGTCCGCCGCAGATCACTTGCGAAATCCAGTCCTAAGCATTGGGGGGTGTCAGCTACACGCAAAGGAGTAGCACTTTCCCCAATAAGCCCCGCACTTATAGCCATTGCACTCGATTTGCGGACGTTAAGGCAGCTACCAGAAGCTTCGCCGTAGGTGGTAACCCATGCCAGAGACTCCCTGACCTCAGCACCGCTACGAAGAAAGATGACGAGATCGTCTGCATAAGCAGTGCTGCTGAATATATGGCCACCGAGAGACATCCCAGAGAGGCGTTGAGGTAGGCCGCATAGCAACGGTTCTATGGCGAATGCATACAACAGTGCAGAGAGCAGGCAGCCTTGACGTGCTGATCGACGGATCGAGATGGGACGCGTACGAAGGCCATTGCAGAGTACACGAGACGTAGCTCCACGCCGAAGATGCATTACGAAGTCGGCGGTATTATCAGCGTAGCCCATATCGCAGAGCACCGCTTCCAAGTAGTCGTGATCAACTCGATCGGACGCTTGCTGAAATCAAGAGCTGCCGGAAGTCCAGGCGTACGACGAGCGTGAGAGAGAGCGTGTATGTCCCGATAGTGGCAGAGGGCAGTGCAGATTTTATTGGCACCTCGGCGTAGGTGGTAATCCATGCCAGTGACTCTTTGATCTCAGCACCACTACGAAGAACGATGACGAGATCGTCTGTATAAGCAGTGCAGCTGAATACATGGTCACCGAGCGACATTCCAGAAAGAAGTTTGATCGGAATAAACCACGTACCGAGCTGTCCGTTTAAGATGCGCAGCCAACAGACGGGTAAAGATCTTTGTATCGCTGTTGAGAGTGACATCAAAGGGCGGTAACCGCATATCCATGAGGTACCCCGAGGGTTGTGGATGGGAATGAGGAAACCATAGAGGAAACCGTCTGGAATCGCCACGAAAGGTGACGTAAGATACTGACAAATTTCCGCCCACACTGTCACCAGAAAGGGACGAAATGTCCAATAAAACTCCAGTGAAAAGCCGTCAGGACCTGGCGACCTGGTCGTAGAACCCCGGACGATCGCCATGAACATGCTACCAAGAATCCACTAGGCTGAGGTTTCGATAATTGTCGGTAGCGCCGCGCACGGAGAGTGACGTGGTAGTTGGTCTTGGGTGCCTGGGTGCAGTTGAAATCGCTTGCCATGATCAATGCATCCTGCTAATCCAGGCAGGCGTGACAGTCTCTGAGAAGAAGGTGGAACGTTCAGTGTGGCGACCCGAACCAGATGTCGTATAGACACTGACGATCCTGACGCCACTAAACGTGAGGGCATACCTCTGGCATCAGGGAAATAGGCAACTGCATCAGTGAGGATACCGTCACTTAAGAGCGTCGCCACCACGCTAGTAGTAGGGGAAGAATGAGGGAAATGTGCTGTAAAATCATGGGGAGCCCAGAAAGTCGCAACAAACACCTCCTGAAGGAGAGCTACTTCCACGTCCGCGGCATACAGCTTGTCGTGGAGTGAAGCCAGTTTGTGCTGTACGCGAATGGTGTTGACGTTGACCGTGGCGATGTGAAAAGTCTGGAAAGTTGTCATTGCCAGGAGGACAGACGATTCAAACACGGGGGAAGCACGGGGAACTCCCTGTTAACCACCCGTGAAAGGCCCATCACAGTGACGGGCAGCGAGCCCACCCCATCAGAGGGGCCCCACCGTTCTGTACACCTCCAAAATCTCTATCCTCAGCATCTACGTCGTCCGCCCAGGAGACAGTCGTGTCACCGGGCAGGTTTAGTGGAACATTATCAGACGTGCGCTCAATGGTAGTGTCAGACACAGAAAGGGAGGCAACTGCGTCAGACGCAGGCGGGGGGAAGGTCGGAGTCCGGAGGTGGACGCTGACTGGAGATGGAGGCGGGGAAGGACGTCGCGTTGTCAGGTGTCAGGGAGTCAGAGGACAGCGCACCACCAGTAGCAGGGTCGTCATCATGCGCAGACTTCCGATGGACGCAGTCTTCAGAATGGGTACAGCGTTGTCTCTTCCGTTTCCTCGGAGACCGTTGCTTCCTAACATGCTGTTCCGTGTCGGGTGGTGGGCGGTTATCGTCCGACACGTGGCCAGATGGCAGGAAGGCAGGAAGGTACAGCTAAAGGATCTACAACCATGGAGTTGGGAAAGATAGTTTGTGCTTGCTGGCGGTCGATGTTCATTTGTGTTGCCTCCGGCAGGAGTGTAGGAGAGAGAGGCGAAACGTCCATCCCGTCGTCGAGAGGAGCCGACACCGGTACCGAATGATTCAGAGAGGGCATAGCAGGCAGCACCTCCGCAGACGCATAAGATAGAGGCAACACAGAGGGCGCCTCAGGAAGAGCGACGTCTCCGATCAGAGTCTGAACCACTCAACGTCGAAGACATTCAGAACGGACATGGCCTTCGTGGCCAAAACCTGAACAAGTGCGCGGCTAGCTGTCGTACATGACGACAGCCCTGCTTTTGCATCCCGCCTGGAAGGCGGCGCGTGGGTCTGCTCCTGAAAACTTAGTTGGCCGAATGAAGGAAGCGAATAGTAGCAGGTGAGGTAAAACACGTCGGTACTGCAAGTAAAGTAAAAGAGGTTTTTACTGGTGCATGAATTTAAAAATATATACGTAACTTTGGTACAGGTGAGCACGTAGGTGCGAAGCCTTACACCCGTCGTAAGTAGTGCAAAGTCTCTATACGAAGCGAAGGTGAAGCCAAGTGTCACGGCCGTCTGCTCTTGATGAACTGGGCGAAAGTGGAGCGGCGCTCGTCGAGCTGCACATTGTCGGCTAGAGGGCGCTGTGGTTGATCTGCCGCTCTCGTAGTGCCAACCTAAGGACGGGCAACTACGCTGTGGCATCGTAGCTATCCATACCACACCTGCAGCCGGAAATAACCAAGTAGGAAGGCGCATGTTTTCGTAGTTCAATGTGTATCTGATGGACACCACTGAGGACACGGTATGTTTCGAACGTCTTCCACGTTTGAGCCACGTGACTAACGGCGTTGCTGTAAGGTTTAAAGGCGGCCACCACAGCGTCCGACGGTACTTCAAACGGGAGTTCGAGAACCCGCAACGTTCGGAGGCCAAAACCAGCGTGATTAACCACGACAGTCGCTATATGTCCGTCAGAGTATCGGAACTTGAGATCGTTAGCGTGGCGCCGCACAGTTCGTCATTCGCTACCTTTATGTACACAGTAGTAATGATGATCGAAAAAACAGTTCAGAGAACGTCTTGTCCGTGGTCGTGCGGTAGCGTTCTCGCTTCCCACGCGCGGGTTCCCGGGTTCGATTCCTGGCGGGGTCAGGGATTTTCTCTGCGTCGTGATGGCTGGGTGTTGTGTGCTGTCCTTAGGTTAGTTAGGTTTAAGTAGTTCTAAGTTCTAGGGGACTGATGACCATAGATGTTAAGTCCCACAGTGCTCAGAGCCATTTGAACCATTTTTTGAACGTCTTGTGGAGGGAGACGCATTTCATCCCGTATAAAACGTTCAACTTCATACGCCTTGGGTCGCTCGAAATCTAATGGAAAATTTAATTCAGTTGTGGCTGGACGGTAAGAAAACGCCACGATGGCAACTACGCGGAAGTAAATAAACACGCGCTCGCTCGCAAGCAGTACAACAGGCGAGACGCAAACAAGGCGTGAGCGCCCCACAACAGCCAAAGACCGATTGCCACTTGATAACCATGAAGTCTAACGTTCGGCCACTAGACACAGATACGATGATGAAATCCCGTACTCCGAAGAGCGTAGGGGACGATGCGGGAGACCAGCACCGCCGACTAGGCAACGTCCTAGCGGAGGTGGTTTGCCATTGCCTTCCTCTGACCGCAATGGGGATGAATGATGATGAAGACGACACAACAACACCCAGTCACCTCGAGGCAGGGAAAATCCCTGATCCCGCCGGGAATCGAACCCGGGACGCCGTGCGCGGGAAGCGACAACGCTACCGCAAGACCACGAGGTGCGGACAGGCACGTATACATCTCTCAGTTGCATAATAGATGCGTAAAATTTCTCTTGCGATTTTCTCAGAATTGCTAGAGTAGGGTACCTTGATACTTGCGCGTAAACCTGAGATCCCAGCGTCATGCTGTCTTCGAGTTGGTCTTACGAGGAGGCTGGGAGCGCTTGCCAGCGACGTCGCCGCGCGACGCACCCGCGGCTGTGGGAACGGTGTGGCCGGCCATGTGGTGTCTAACCTGTCTGCGCGGCCGTTCCCCGCAGGTGGTCCCCGGGTCTGACTCCTACTGCGAACTCACAAAGGCGGCGCCGCGCGCACGCACCGACACACATACACACACACCACGGCTCGCATCCCCGAACGCGCTGCTCACGCCCCACTGGACTCTCGCGATAATGAAAAGCGCTAATACGCGCTCCCATTGTGGTTTTTCCGTCTTTCCGGGCCGGCAGGGGTCCGCATTGAGCCCGGCCCGGCCGCTGCCATTACAATTCTTCGCGTTCTGTTATTACTGGTATCGGCGCCGCAGACGCGGGCACGGGCGCGCCGCGCTTTCCGGCCCGGCGAGCCGCGCTCCCTTCAGACGCAGCAGCGGCGGCGCCCGCGGCTCATCACTCGCTCGAGAGCCCGCCTGCTCGGCCGGAAGGAGCGCCAGTAATAATGGAAAAACAACGCCGGCTTTCACGCCAAATGGTTAATAAAAATGCGCCCGCCCTTTCCGCCGGCAGCCGGCCGCATTTCAAAACGATAATTCGCACTCGGATGCGCCGGGGCTGGCCGCACACTGTCTCACCTCCCTTCTCTTCCAGCCTTACCCCCTCCCTCTGTCTCCCGCTATCGAGTTCCTGCAGAAATAAAAACCCGTCACTCGTCGTAACTGAAACTCCCACTGTTTTTCTTCACCAGTAACACCTACACACAGTATCATTACCACCTGTCAGAACTGTTGAAATTCTCAGAAAAATAATTGTAAGTCGTGGAGAAAGATGGTAACATAATGTACAAGAATCAAGAGCGAAAAATCAGAATGACGTACTGATGCGGCCCGCCACGAATTTCTCACCTGTACTAACCGCTTTACCTCAAGAGTAGCACTTGCAACCTATATCCTCCGTTATTTGCTGGATGTATTCCAATCATACCCAGGGCTTACAGCCTGTGGTGGTCGTCCCTTTTCGCCATGTTAAGAAAAATCAGACTATCAGCTTTCCTCTGCAATAGCCTCCTAGGATACTGCAGAGGCAGAGTGGTTGAGTGGAGAGCCGGTACACGCAAGGTTGCCGAGAGAATAACGAAGGGACGTACACAGGGTTTGATCTGCAGACCAATATTTTGGGATATCGCAATCGAGCCCTTGCTGAATACCATGGTTCAAATAGTTCAAATGGCTCTGAGCACTATGGGACTTAACATCTGAAGTCATCAGTCCCCTAGAACCTAGAACTACTTAAACCTAACTAACCTAAGGACATCATACACACCCATGCCCGTGCCGGCCGAAGTGGCCGTGCGGTTAAAGGCGCTGCAGTCTGGAACCACAAGACCGCTACGGTCGCAGGTTCGAATCCTGCCTCGGGCATGGATGTTTGTGATGTCCTTAGGTTAGTTAGGTTTAACTAGTTCTAAGTTCTAGGGTACTAATGACCTCAGCAGTTGAGTCCCATAGTGCTCAGAGCCATTTGAACCCATGCCAGAGGCAGGATTCGAACCTGGGACCGTAGTGGTCTCGCGTTTCCAGACTGAAGCGCCTAGGACCGCTCGGCCACATCGGCCGGCTGAACACCATGGACGGTGGCGACAGGGTAAGTGGTGTGGCGTACTCGGATTTTTTTTTTGAGTCGTCAGTGCTCTGACTGGTTTGATGTGGCCCGCCGCGAATTCCTCACCTGTGCCAACCTCTCTTTATCTCAAGAGTAGCACTTGCAACCTATATCCTCAGATATTTGCTGGATGTATTCCAGTCATAGCCAGGGCTTTCGACAACCTGTTGTGACCGTCCCACATCGCCATGTTAAGGGAAATGAGGCTATCAGCTTCCCTCTACAATAGCCTCCTCTAATATTGCAGAGGCAGAGTGGGCAGAGTGGTGGAGTGGAGGACTGGTACACGCAATGTTGTCAAGAAAATAACAAAGTGTCGTACACAGGGTTTGATTTGCGGAGCAATATTTTGCGATATCGCAATCGAGCCCTTGCTGAACACTACGGACGGTGACGACAGGGTAAGAGGTGTGGCGTACTTGGATTTTTTTTGTTTTTTTTTTTTTAATTTGTTTTGAGTCGTCAGTCTTCTGACTGGTTTGATGCGGCCCGCCACGAATTCATGTCCTGTGCCAACCTCTTTATCTCAAGAGTAGCACTTGCAACCTACATCCTCAGTTATTTGCTGGATGTATTCCAGTCATAGCCAGCGCTTTTTACAACCTGTTGTGACCGTCCCACATCGCCATGTTAAGGGAAATGAGGCTATCAGCTTCCATCTACAATAGCCTCCTCAAATACTGCAGAGGCAGAGTGGCGGAGTGGAGGGCTGCTACACGCAAGATTGTCAAGATAATAACAAAGGGACGTACACAGGGTTTGATCCGCGGACCAATATTTTGGGATATCGCAATCGAGCCCTTGCTGAACGCCATGGACGGTGACGACAGGTTAAGAGGTGTTGTGTACTCATCTTTTTTTTCCTTTTTTTTCTTTTTTTTTTTTGAGTCGTCAGTCTTCTGACTCGTTTGATGCGGCCCGCCACGGATTCCTCACCTGTGCCAACCTCTTTATCTCAAGAGTAGCACTTACAACCTACGTCCTCAGTTATTTGCTGGACGTATTCCAATCGTAGCTAGGGCATTTTAGCAGCCTGTGGTAGTCGTCCCTCTTTGCCATATTAAGGGAAATGAGGCTGTCAGCTTCCCTCTACAATAGCCTCCTCGATTACTGCAGAGGCGGAGTGGCGGAGTTGTGGGCTGGTAGACGCATCGTTGTCAAGAGTTTATCAAATGGACGTACAGAGGCTGGCGGAATGGAGGGCTGGTACACGCAAGGTTGTAAAGAGAATAACAAAGGGACGTACGCAGGCTGGTGGAGTGGAGGGCTGGTACACGAAAGGTTGTCAAGAGAATTACAAAGGGACGTACACAGGGTTTGATCCGCGGATCAAAATTTTGGGATATCGTAATCGAGCCCTTGCTGAACACCGTGGACGCTGACGGCAGGGTAAGAGGTCTGGTGGCGTATGCAGATGACCTGCACGTAATGGTGTCAGCCAACTCGAGAGCAGCACTAGAGACAAAAGGCACGCAACTGCTTCAGGAAATTATCAGCTGGTGCAAAGAAAATAAATTAAAAATCGCTGTTCAGAGGGACACTACAGAGGAATCCAATTTTTAAATTAGGCAATAAAAGCATACAGTGGAAGCAAGCCACACATTATCTAGGACTGCATCTACACTAAAATCCGATTTTCAAATATCATATCAAATTGACAATTAACAAAGCCTCCAAAATTACGCATCAACTAGCAAGACTTAACAAAACTCAATACAAATTACAGAACGCAGCATGTCATTCTCAATGGTGAGAAGTCTTCCGAAGTAAGAGCGATTTAAGGTGGGCCGCAGGGGAGTGTCGTAGGACCGTTGCTATTCACAATATACATAAATGACCTTGTGGATAACATCGGAAGTTCACTGAGGCTTTTTGCGGATGATGCTGTAGTATATCGAGAGGTTGTAACAATGGAAAATTGTACTGAAATGCAGGAGGATCTGCAACGAATTGACGCATGGTACAGGGAATGGCAATTGAATCTCAATGTAGACAATTGTAATGTGCTGCGAATACATAAAAATAAAGATCCTTTATCATTTAGCTACAATATAGCAGGTCAGCAACTGGAAACAGTTAATTCCATAAATTATCTGGGAATAGGCATTAGGAGTGATTTAAAATGTAATGATAATATAAAATTAATCGTCGGTAAAGCAGATGCCAGACTGAGATTCATTGGAAGAATCCTAAGGAAATGCAGTCCGAAAACAAAGGAAGTAGGTTACAGTACGCTTGTTCGCCCACTGCTTGAATACTGCTCACCGGTGTGGGATCCGTACCAGACAGGGTTGATAGAAGAGATAGAAAAGATCCAACGGAGAGCAGCGCGCTTCGTTACAGGACCATTTAGGAATCGCGAAAGCGTTACGGAGATGACAGATAAACTCCAGTGGAAGACTCTGCAGGAGAGACGCTCGGTAGCTCGGTACGGGCATTTGTTAAAGTTTCGAGAAAATACCTTCACCGAAGAGTCAAGAAGTATATTGCTCCCTCCTACGTATATCTCGCGAAGAGACCATGAGGATAAAATCAGAGAGATTAGAGATCACACAGAAGCATACCGACAATCCTTCTTTCCACGAACAATACGAGACTGGAATAGAAGGGAGAACCGATAGAGGTACTCAAGGTACCCTCCGCCACACACCGTCAGGTGGCTTGCGGAGTATGGATGTAGATGTAGATAGATGCAGAACCTAAGGCTATCACACACATCCATGCCCGAGGCAGGATTCGAACCTGCGACCGTAGCGGTCGCGCGGTTCCAGACTGAAGCGCCCAGAACCGCTCGGCCACATTGGCCGGCTGAACACCATGGACGGTGACGACAGGGTTAGAGGTGTGGCGTACTCGGATTTATTTATTTATTTATTTTTTGAGTGGTCAGTCTTCTGACTGGTTTGATGCGGCCCGCCACGAATTCCTGTCCTGTGCCAACATCTTTATCTCAAGAGTAGCACTTGCAACCTACGTCCTCAGTTATATGCTGGATGTATTCCAAGCACAGCCGGGGCTTTTGACAACCTGTTGTGGCCCTCCCTCTAGGCCATGTTGAGGGAAATGAGGCTATCAGCTTCCATCTACAATAGCCTCCTCAAATACTGCAGAGGCGTTGTGGCGGAGTGGAGGGCTGCTACACGCAAGGTTGTCAAGATAATAACAAAGGGACGTACACAGGGTTTGATCTGCGGACCAATATTTTGGGATATCGCAATCGAGCCCTTGGTGAACACCATGGAAGGTGACGGCAGGGTAAGAGGTGTGGTGGCGTATGCAACTGACCTGCACTTAGTGGTGTCAACCAACTCGAGAGCAGCACTAGAGACAAAAGGCACACAACTGTTTCAGAAAATTAACAGTTGGTGCAAAGAAAATAAATTAAAAATCGCTGTTCAGAGGGACGCTACAGAGGAATCCAATTCTTAAATTAGGCAATAAAAGCATACAGAGTAAAGAAGCCACACGTTATCTAGTACTGCATCTTCACTAAAATCCGATTTTCAAATATCATATCAAACTGACAATTGATAAAGCTTCCAAAATTATGCATCAACTAGCAAGACTTAACACAACTCAGTACAAATTACGTATTAAGACGATAAGGACATGGCACATTGCTCTATTTGAATCCACCGCACGCTTCGCCACAAGTGCTTGGGCTCACAGACTGAACATACAGACTAACAAGACAATTGCATGACGAGGTCAAAGTAGTGTGCTCCTGAGAATGCGCGGAGCCTTCAAAACCACTTCAGCAGAGGCACTTTGCGTTGTGATGGGCACCTGCCCTATAGACAGATCAATAGTTATAGAGCTGCACTTTACTGGCTTTAGAGGGACAGGCTCGATAAAGTCACCGAAATTACAGCGACCAAGATTATAAACAAAATACAAATGAAACAGTGGCGTATTCAAACATGGCAGAGTGGGACGCATCGGACAAGGGTCACCGAGTACACTCTTTCTTCCCTGACTCACAGGAAAGATTACAACTGAAATACATTGACCCAAGCCGGGGGGACGGTCCATTTCCTGACAGGCCGCGGACCACGGGCCGTACACTTAAACCCAACGGGACTAACTAACGATGAAATATGCGTTTGCGGAGAAACTGGGACACCAGGACATGTCACACTGCTATGCAACACGCTATCACAACCGAGACCTATATAAAACGACAGTGACATCGCTAGAATAATACGTAATTCCGACGATTGGAATACAGCGTAACCGATGTTGTACCGAACACCCTGGGTGAAGAAAACAAGCGCCAAAACCCATATGGAAGGATGCGTAGGCAAGCACAAACAACACAACAAACCTCATGGGAGGACACAAGCACGAGCACAGATTCCTAAACCGAAGATGGAATCAACACACTATGTGAATGAGATTGTCACTCTGCAGCGGAGTGTACGCTGATATGAAACTTCCTGGCAGGTTAAGACTGTGCGCCGCACCGAGACTCGAACTCGGGACATTTGCCTTTCGCGGGCAAGTGCTCTAGCACCTGAGCTACCCAAGCACGACTCACGTCACGTCCTCACAGCTTTACTTCTGCCAGCACCTCGTCTTCTACCTTCCCAACTTTACAGAAGCTCTCCTGCAGACCTTGCAGAGCTGCACTCCTGGAAGAAAGGATATTGCGGAGACATGGCTTAGCCACAGCCTGGGGGATGTTTCCAGAACGAGATTTTCACTCTGCAACGGAGTGCACGCCGATATGAAACTTCTTGGCAGATTAAACTGTGTGCCGGACCGAGACTCGAACTCGGGACCTTTGCCTTTCGCGGGAAAGTGCTATACCATCCCCTTATTACTTAAAAAAAGCATTAACAGTTGTATACAATAAGATTGTAACAATAAGAAGTCTTTGCTGTTAGATTTAGAAGCATCCGACCCACCTTACATTTCAAGGCGGTGGGTTTCTCTGTAGTGTTAATGAAATAAATAAACAAATATAAATATAAAAATATTCAAGAGTTGGATTAAAATTCAGAGTGGAAGAATGTCAGTAATAAGATTCTCTGACGACACATCTATCCTCATTGGAAGCGAGGAACATTTGCAGAACCTATGGGACGGAATGAACAATCTACTGTGCCCAAAATATGGACTGAGAATAAACCGAAGAAAGACAAAAGTAATGAGGAACATCGGAAACGAAATTGGAGAGCGCGAAGTAATTTAAGGTCTAAGAAATTTTGTTACATTCGAAGCAAAATAACATATTGCGGACGAAGCAAGGAGGACGTAACATGGAGTCTGAGCAAAGGCAAAGAGCGCGTCCCTGATCAAGATAGATCTACTAAACTGGAAGGGCCTGAGATGTGATGCTATGGAAGGATGTTGAAAATTAGCTGGACTGATAAGGAATGAAGAGGTACTCCATGGAATTGGAGAGGAGAGCATGGGAAACATTGAAAAAGAGAAAGGGAAGGATGAAGGGATATGTGTTAAGGTATTAGATAATAAAATCGTAGGGTAAATCAGAGACTGGAATATAACCAACAAGTAATTGAGAATGGTAGGTGCAAATGCTATTCTAAGATGAAGAGGCTGGCATAGGAGTAGAACTGATGGCTGGTCGCATCAACACAGTCAGAAGATGGGGGATAAAAGTCGCGTAAGTCATCGCTTTTGGTCACACACACACACATACACACACACACACACACACACACACACACACACACTACTTAAATCTGCTGGTGGCGACAAGTGTTGATAGATCTCTAAGAGTATCGAGAACAGTGCTCTTTGCTGGTGGGAAAATGCAACTGACTGTCAGACATCATAAAATCCAACACAAATTTTCTAATTCAGGCGTCTACATGATAAAGTGTAACGAATGCCCAGTACAGCACATGGGTGAGACCGGACGAAGCATCCGAACTAGTCATAAATAACCATTTAGACACAATACTGCCAATAATCTGTCACAGTTACTCACCTTCAAGGCGCAGGATATGTTTCTGACAGAATAGATAATAACCTACCTCATTATTTATCGATGCTTGATTTGGCGTTTCCAAGTCTATACCTCGTACTTGAAGATTTGATTACAAATAGTAAATAGTCAAATAACATATGAAACTCACTACAACTTCACGAAAATGCATGGGGGTATTTCATTATATTACCTCTCAAACGTCGTATAAATTGATCAATGATGAAAAAATAGATAGAAGTGTTGGCGGGATTCGAACTGTCGCTTCGTCCACGATCCTCTTGCGACACGCGTAGGCTAACCACTTTTTTTACCTATTTTGTTCGTTATTTTTCGTTGCATTTGTTCAGGACGGACGCCCCATGACCCTCTTCAAGTTCGTCTTTGATGCATTCACTCAGTTTCTTTTAAATTTTTTAATTTTATTTTTTATTACAGAAGGCAGCTAACCCTCTGACCGAACACGCTGAGCTAATGTACTGGCTATTACTTGACCACAAAGATGTCTCAGAAAAATGGTTGAAATGGCTCTGAGCACTATGGGACTTAACATCTGTGGTCATCAGTACCCTAGAACTTAGAACTACTAAAACCTACCTAACCTAAGGACATCACACACATCTATGCCCGAGGCAGGATTCGAACCTGCGACCGTAGTAGTTGCGCGGTTCCGGACTGAAGCGCCTCACAAGCGACTTCTAATCAAGCTGCGGGCCTATGGTGTATCGTCTCAGTTGTGAGACTGGATTCGTAATTTCCTGTCAGGAAGGTCGCAGTTCGTAGTAATAGACGGCAAATCATCGAGTAAAATTGAAGTGATATCAGGTGTTCTCCAGGGAAGCGTCCTGGGACCTCTGCTGTTCCTGATCTATATAAATGACCTGGGTGACAATCTGAGCAGTTCTCTTAGGTTGTTCGCAGATGATGCTGCAATTTACCGTCTAGTAAGGTCATCCGAAGACCAGTATCAGCTGCAAAGCGATTTAGAAAAGATTGCTGTATGGTGTGGCAGGTGGCAGTTGACGCTAAATAACGAATGGTGTGAGGTGATCCACATGAGTTCCAAAAGAAATCCGTTGGGATTCGATTACTCGATAAATAGTACAATTCTCAAGGCTGTCAATTCACCTAAGTTCCTGGGTGTTAAAATCACGAACAACTTCAGTTGGAAAGACTACATAGATAATATTGTGGGGAAGGCGAGCCAAAGGTTGCGTTTCATTGGCAGGACACTTAGAAGATGCAACAAGTCCATTAAAGAGACAGCTTACACTACACTCGTTCGTCCTCTGTTAGAATATTGCTGCGCGGTGTGGGATCCTTACCAGGTGGGATTGACGGAGGACATCGAAAGGGTGCAAAAAAGGGCGGTTCGTTTTGTATTATCACGTAATAGGGGAGAAAGTGTGGCAGATATGATACGCGAGTTGGGATGGAAGTCATTAAAGCAAAGACGTTTTTCGTCGCGGCGAGATCTATTTACGAAATTTCAGTCACCAACTTTCTCTTCCGAATGCGAAAATATTTTGTTGAGCCCAACCTACATAGTTAGGAATGATCATCAAAATAAAATAAGAGAAATCAGAGCTCGAACAGAAAGGTTTAGGTGTTCGTTTTTCCCGCGCGCTGTTCGGGAGTGGAATGGTAGGGAGATAGTATGATTGTGGTTCGATGAACCCTCTGCCAAGCACTTAAATGTGAATTGCAGAGTAGTCACGTAGATGTAGATGTAGAACCGCTCGGCTCCAACGGCCGGCAGATGTCTCACAGCTGGAACTTGCGCACAGGTACATCAGTTACATAATAAAGGCGTAGAACTTGTGATTTTCTCTGAATTTCCAGAGTAGTGCATCTTACTTCTTGCATATTCTGTTGATTTAATGGCCTACTAAAGGTGCACACAGTTTGAAGTAAATCTGGGATCCCGACGTCGTGGCTTGCCCTTGCTAGTCTGTCCAATATAGCAACACTGACGTTCTCGGCAGATCATCCTCATCTGCCGACTGACCATGGGCCATGGAAAAACGAAGAGATATCCTTTGCTTTTAAAATGTTACTAGTTGTATTTCAAGTTTTACCTGGAAAATGTAAACTGCACACTGGGTACTGTAGGGTTCTGGCTTGTTTCTTCAGTTTCTTATCGAGAATTTTGTCAATAATGTTGTAATCAAACACGTTATTTGTGGCTATAGATTTTATTGTATTGAGTTCGTGGTCGTATTCATTACTTGCTCTAGGACGGTAAGCGCAGTAGTGCTTCATGCACAATATGACGGTCCTCCCTTTAAGTTATATGGATGTACTTATGTGGATATTGTGTCTCTTCTTTCGGACATGTCCGGAAGGACAGACAGCATTGATGACGTGCAGACGTCTAGAACGAAATTAGAATTATATATTAATACCTTCAGCTGCTGACGGGCGTTGATATATATCAACGGGGACAGGTGAAAATGTGTGCCCCGACCGGGACTCGAACTCGGGGTATCCTGCTAACATGGTAGACGCTCTATCCATCTGGGCCACTGAGGGCACAGAGGATAGTGCGACTGCGGGGACTATCTCGCGCACGCCTCCCGCGTGACCCACATTCTCACCTTATATATCCACACACTGCATTCGTAGCGTCCCTACCCAACACACTCATTATTCGTGGAAGACATTCTTACCAAGTCCCGTAAGAGATCGGATAATATTGTGCATCCGCACAGAAGAAGAAGGTCATGGCCGGTATTGCCAGAACTATATACAAATTTTGATACGATGTCTGTTCCTTCGGACACGTCTGAAAGAACAGACTCCACTGATGACCTGCAGCCGTCTAGAACGAAAACAGAATTATGTATTAATACCTTCAGCTGCTGACAGGCGTTGGTATATATCAACTGGGACAGGTGAAAATTATTAATATATAATTATTAATATATAATTCTAATTTCTCGCTTTTGGTAGTCGGACGCTGTCTGCCGGAACCTTCACGACGAGTGCGTCTGCCATCAAGTTACGATGCAGACCAACATCGGCCCACCGTCACATTCCAGTTCCCTATAAAGCTGGATATTGCACGATTCGACCAGTCGGCCAAGTCCCACAATGGGGCCCATTTAAAACTCTGTCATGCGCTGATGACGCTGTCTTCGCAGTGAGCACTTATGATGACGCTGTTCGCGCCCTTTACAAATCAGACCAGGCGTGGTAAATCCACTAATGGATTCTAGTGTCCATTCTATCTCTGCCGGAGGAATGCAACTCTAATCATTAACATACTTGCCGATGGTGTGTACGTAGAGTTGCGCTCTACCAAAACCACTTGTAACACTTATATCGATTAGTACGAGGTGCATTCAACTTCTAAGGCCTCCGATTTTTTTTCTAATTAACTACTCACCCGAAATCGATGAAACTGGCGCTACTTCTCGACGTAATCGCCCTGCAGACGTACACATTTATCACAACGCTGACGCCATGATTCCATGGCAGCGGCGAAGGCTTCTTTAGGAGTCTGTTTTGACCACTGCAAAATCGCTGAGGCAATAGCAGCACGGCTGGTGAATGTGCGGCCACGGAGAGTGTCTTTCATTGTTGGAAAAAGCCAAAAGTCACTGGGAGCCAGGCCAGGTGAGTAGGGAGCATGAGGAATCACTTCAAAGTTGTTATCACGAAGAAACTGTTGCGTAATGTTAGCTCGATGTGCGGGTGCGTTGTCTTGGTGAAACAGCACACGCGCAGCCCTTCCCGGACGTTTTTGTTGCAGTGCAGGAAAGAATTTGTTCTTCAAAACATTTTCGTAGGATGCACCCATTACCGTAGTGCCCTTTGGAACGCAATGGGTAAGGATTACGCCCTCGCTGTCCCAGAACATGGACACCATCATTTTTTCAGCACTGGCGGTTACCCGAAATTTCTTTGGTGGCGGTGCTTCCATTGAGCTGACTGGCGCTTTGTTTCTGGATTGAAAAATGGCATCCACGTCTCATCCATTGTCACAACCGACGAAAAGAAAGTCCTATTCATGCTGTCATTGCGCGTCAACACTGCTTGGCAACATGCCACATGGGCAGCCATGTGGTCGGCCGTCAGCATTCGTGGCACCCACCTGGATGACACTTTTCGCATTTTCAGGTCGTCATGCAGGATTGTGTGCACAGAACCCACAGAAATGCCAACTCTGGAGGCGATCTGTTCAACAGTTCTCCCCACTTTCTCGATCATGTCGTCAGACCGGCTTGTGCGAGCCCGAGGTTGTTTCGGTTTGTTGTCACATGATGTTCTGCCTTCATTAAACTGTCGCACCCACGAACGCACTTTCGACGCATCCATAACTCCATCACCACATGTCTCCTTCAATTGTTGATGAATTTCAATTGGTTTCACACCATGCAAATTCAGAAAACGAATGATTGCACGCTGTTCAAGTAAAGAAAACGTCGCCATTTTAAGTATTTAAAACAGTTCTCATTCTCGCCGCTGGCGGTAAAATTCCATCTGCCGTACGGTGCTGCCATCTCTGGGACGTATTGACAATGAACGCGGCCTCATTTTAAAACAATGCGCATGTTTCTATCTCTTTCCAGTCCGGAGAAAAAAAATCGGAGGCCTTAGAACTTGAATGCACCTCGTAGTAGGTTTACATTATGTAACTGCGTATCTGCAGTTACGGAGTGTGTATTCTTTGTTATTTAAAGCCCTTCAGCTATGGTAAGAAACTTAAGAGTTTTGTAATGTATATATGAAAAAAGCTAAAGTATATGTTAAAATGATAAATTATTATAATATCTGTATGTTCATAAAAGGAAAATGTTTATTGAAAGCTGGTTCATGCTTAGGGCGCTTGCATTTGTAACACGTAAAAGCTGTAGGGAAGTGCCCCTACAACGGAAGTGGAATGGCACGATGTAAAAGGTGGTTTTGGCGGTCGACCTGAGTGGCTCCTTAATGTGAACGGTGCGCAGTATGTGGCTGGCCGTAGCACGGTAAACTTCGACGGTGCTAAGAGAGGCTGCTTTACAAAGGATTTTCATCTGAAGTGAACCTGGCTACTATTTCGTATTCTAGGCATGAAGGAATGGCTCGAATATTTTGAAAATCCGACTCCAAGAAGAGATTTTATAGAGCATTCGACCATCAAGATCCGTGAGTACAGTTAGCCGCCACGTCGCTCGAAACCAATATTCGCCACTGCTTCACTAACTTCATACATTCAGTAATGTATATGGGCATGGACCATTTAATTTGTGTGTGGTCTGAATAATAATCACAAAAATAAATTTGTGTCCAGAACCATATTTTCTATCCACATCACGAACCTATGTAGGGTCCCCACCTAAGTGCTACTAAAACCGAGTATCTTGATTTAAATGAACAATTCTTGCATTCAAGTGTTTTAAAGTGATTTTTGCCTAATGTAAAAGAAGTAGTACAAGTTAAAGTTAAAACCACAAAAGTAAAGTTAGACAGGATTTTGCTAAAGTTTCCTTAGTTTATTACGAAACATAGTTTTCTAGTATTACAGTGCAAGATATTGTAAATATTATAGTCTAGAATACCTGCTTCACAGGTGATAACAAGGCAAATAAGTTAAGCTCATTTTAAAAATAGTGTGGTTTCGATTTCTATCGTGAATGGTTCCTTTTTTGAAGAAGAATTAAACCTAGTGATGCATTTTATTGTCTTTCAAAGTTTATTATGAACTATTCCAAGTGAAGTGAATGATTAGTTGTTTAAAATAGTCTTTTCAACAGTAATGATCAGAGAACGTTGGCTAGTGATGCTATACTACTTTATGGGTCTCCATCATATTGTTCACTTATTAGAAAAAAGACTGAACTATTACTATTGCTAAGGAAAACTGATATATGTAGAGGAGTTTAAACAGTGCATTTATGATCATATTCATCTTTATTTGTTTTTTTTTTCATGTCAGTTAAGATAAAAGCCCCTCATGTCCAAGTTTAGCTCTGCACTTCAGGCAGTAACATTTCAGTATTTGATTAAGTGATGATCTCGAGGGCAGCTGTCATTAGTATGAGCTTGGCGCAAATTTGCTTCGTATAATTCACTGGTGTGTGCCCTATTAGTAACTGCTGCTACACACAGTTCAAAGTGCACTGTGTCAGTTTGTATCCTGTGTGCTATTCAAAGGGAAATATCAACGAAAGTCACTTCAATAACAAATATTAAATTTTCTTAAACATGTATTTCCAAATTAATGTGCCTAATTGGGATGGCGACCTTTCATTTTTTTTTTCATTCACTTACGATTTTACCACTTTCATTAACTCCCAAGGTTAAAGTCCGTTAAGTTTTTCTGTTAATTTTACCACATTCGAAATTATTGTGAGATACCTTTTTCCATTAGACACACGCGTGGTCAAAATTCAAAATCCTCTCAGAGAGTAACACTAGGGTGTTTCACGGCACGTTAGTGTTATATGTGGCTTTTTCCGTGACAGGACTCAAGTTTCGGTTGTTATGGGAGAGTGATGTACATGCTAGTTTTATACCGGGTGATCAAAAAGTCAGTATAAATTTCAAAACTCAATAAACCACGGAATAATGTAGATAGAGAGGTAGAAATTGACACACATGCTTGGAATGACATGGTGTTTTATTAGAACAAAAAAAAAAGACAAAGTATTGCTAGACGCGTGAAAGATCTCTTGCGCGCGTCCTTTGGTGATGATCGTGTGCTCAGCCGCCACTTTCGTCATGCTTGGCCTCCCAGGTCCCCAGACCTCAGTCCGTGCGATTATTGGCTTTGGGGTTACCTGAAGTCGCAAGTGCATCGTGACCGACCGACATCTCTAGGGATGCTGAAAGACAACATCCGACGCCAATGCCTCACCATAACTCCGGACATGCTTTACAGTGCTGTTCACAACATTATTCCTCGACTACAGCTATTGTTGAGGAATGATGGTGGACATATTGAGCATTTCCTGTAAAGAACATCATCTTTGCTTTGTCTTACTTTGTTATGCTAATTATTGCTATTCTGATCAGATGAAGCGCCATCCGTCGGACATTTTTTGAACGTTTGTATTTTTTTTTGGTTCTAATAATGCCCCATGTTTCCAAGCATGTGTGTCATTTGTACCTCTCTGTCTACATTATTCCGTGATTTATTCAGTTTATCAATGTTATACTGACTTTTTGATCACCTGGTACATCGTTCGGTAGTTTTGGTACTCTGCGTAAGTCAGGTAGTAAATGACAGGACTATCGGTCGCATTTGTAGGGCATGAAACGTAAATGAATTTGTAAGAGAGAAACTGGGAACCGACGATTTCTCTACGTTTTTTGTTTGTTTGGGTGTTTGTTTTGCACATAATTAGAACCACACATCGTTCAGTGTTAGTCCACTGTCTATTTTATTTCTTTACAAAGCATAAATTTCATTTTTAACTAATAAAAATTAATTACTTTTGAATACATTATGGGAGTGACAGTGATCAAAATGTTACAAATATTTACTATTAAAAACAGTCTTGATCACAATTTATTTATTACCGTAATAAATAAATTGTGATCAAGATTGTTTTAGTAGTAAATAATAAAAATCAGTTGATCGCGAAACTTCTGCACTTTTACGTAAACAAAGCGATTAGTTTTGATGCATGTACAGTTTACAAGCACAAAGATATACAGGGTGAGTCACCTAACGTTACCGCTGGATATATTTCGTAAACCACATCAAATACTGACGAACCGATTCCACAGACCGAACGTGAGGAGAAGGGCTAGTGTAATTGTTTAATACAAACCATACAAAAATGCACGGAAGTATGTTTTTTAACACAAACCTACGTTTTTTTAAATGGAACCACGTTAGTTTTGTTAGCACATCTGAACATATAAACAAATACGTAATCAGTGCCGTTTGCTGCATTGTAAAATGTTAATTACATCAGGAGATATTGTAACTTAAAGTTGACGCTTGAAACCTCCGACGTTCAGTTGCGTATTGTAACAAACACGGGCCACGGTTGGCGAGCAGCATCTGCAGGGACGTGTTTACGATGAAGACCGTGTTTACGAGTGTGGCTGTAGTGCACTGTTGTGGTTTGGTCTAGCTGTCGCAGTGTCCGTATGTAGCGGTTGCTGCTATTGTTATTCTGCATTCGTCTCCGCACGCAGACCAACTGTAGTACACTGTGTTACCAGACGTCTGTGATAGTGTAGTGTTGTAGGAACTGTGTCCATGGTGTATTCGAACTCTGAAAAGGCGGAGATGATACTCATCTATGGCGAGTGTCGACTAAATGCAGCTGAAGCCTGCAGGGTGTATGCAGAGTGGTACCCGGACAAAGAGCATCCAACGTGCCGCACATTACAAAACATCTACCGCCAACTGTATGCAACAGGTATGGTCGTAGCACGCAAACGGGTCCGTAACAGGCCCGTCACAGGAGAAGCGGGTGCAGTTGGTGTGTTAGTTGCTGTTGCCATGAACCCACACATGAGTACACGGGACATTGCGAGAGCCAGTGGACTGAGTCAAAGTAGTGTCATGCGCATACTGCATCGTCACCGCTTTCACCCGTTTCATGTGTCGTTACATCAGCAATTACATGGTAATGACTTTAATCATCGAGTGCTATTCTGTCAATGGTCATTAACAGAGAATGCGTTGCAGTTCTACCTGTTTACCGATGAAGCGGGTTTCACAAACGACGGGGCAGTGAATCTACGGAACATGCATTACTGGTCCGTGGACAATCCTCGCTGGCTCAGACAGGTAGAGCGACAACGACTGTGGACTGTAAATGTGTGGTGCGGAATCATTGGCGACCACCTCATTGGTCCTCACTTCATTGCAGGGGCCCAAACAGCTGCAACATACATCGCGTTTCTACAGAATGATCTGCCAACGTTGCTCGAAAATGTCCCACTGGAAACGAGTCGACGTATGTGGTATCAGCATGATGGTGCACCTGCACATTCGGAAATTAACACTAGGCTGACCCTTGACAGGATGTTCGACGGGCGTTTCATAGGACGTGGAGGACGCATAAATTGGCCAGCCCGTTCTCCTGATCTTACACCTCTGGACTTCTTTCTGTGGGGTACGTTAAAGGAGAATGTGTACCGTGATGTGCCTACAACCCCAGAGGATATGAAACAACGTATTGTGGCAGCCTGCGAGACATTACACCAGATGTACTGCGGCGTGTACGACATTCATTACACCAGAGATTGCAGTTGTGTGCAGCAAATGATGGCCACCATATTGAACATCTATTGGTCTGACATGTCGGGACACACTCTATTCCACTCCGTAATTGAAAACGGAAAGCACGTGTGTATGTGTACCTCACCCCTCATGGTAATGTGCACTCGACAGCAAAAAAAGTGGGCCACCCCTGAATTCCAACGTGTAGGCTGCACCTGATTGTATGCAACCAACATAGCATGTCTGTGTTGCACATAGTCGCGACCCTCCACAGTACAGTCGTTGTAAGTTACACAATGGGTACCGCTAGAGACTACTAGAGTACACCAGTCTTTATGACAGTCCGTCCAGATGTAAAGTAACACCACGATAGTACAGAAGAGATCAGACAGTCCTTAACGTTTGTAAACTAAACTTAATTACAAGAAGTGACATTTCAAATGTTATGGAACAACTAGTTTTGTCACATAAATCGTTCAGTAAACCTTAGGCACAATTAAATATTTGAGACAGTATATGGATTTATAAAGTTGTATGGCAATTGGAAACAAGTTCTTTGCTGTCTAAAAGGTTTACCCTACACATGCTGAACGTCGTTCAACGTTCAACAGGGAGTGGTTTCGCATCAACTTTATGTAATACTAAGCAATTAAAAGAAAACGTGATTAACGGTGGCAACCACTCTACAGAAATCCCAACATTAACAGTGAATCACAAGTAATATCATTGTTCACATTACTCATCAACAGTTACTTGTACACGAAGTTGTACTTTAAATGACATGACCAACGTCTTCGTTCTGAATCCGGATGCAAACCCAGAACGTAAGGCCATTGTTAACCAAGCAAAGCTTTGTGCCTTATCGAGACTCGATCATTAGGCAGAAAGAGACGTCAAATATTGACGTTTGCACCAGTATCAGTTATCAGTTCAGATCCTGAAAATAATTCTCAACTTGAAAGTAAATGACGATAATGTTTGTACGAAAGCAGGAACCCTAACATTACAATTACCTTCTTGGTAATTAACCTCGAAAGACGTTGTATAGTGTTGCATTGTCAAGGAATAAAGGAAGCACATCTTTAAAATTGAAATGCCATCATGTAATGCTGGGGACAAGGATGCGAACCCAGCACCTAATCGGATTGTTGAATAAGTACGTAAAATCAGAATATAGATATCACAGTTTGTCACCAGTAGTGGGGTTGGAACCTTAAATGACGACTGAAGTTGTATTGCCTGACCGGGATTCGAACCCGGCGCCTACCGCCGTCGTTGTCTAACCAGGAACAGACGAGAAATGTCCAATGTTGGTCCACCATCAGCGAGATGTGGACACGTTTAACTAGAAATAAGGTGACGAAAACGTCTCTGCTGACTGAGAGTCGAACGCCGCACACATGGTTATGAAGACACGTTAATAATCAACTTCATATTCAGTAGCTGCTAGGAGTAGCATGTTTAGTTGCAAACCTTAAGGCCTTACTCACCTCTAGTAACGTGTTGCCTAATATCTGCGATATCATGATGTTAATTTATTAGTGGATTGACTGCCGTAAAGAGCAATGTTCTCTAGTAGTCGTGTATCATTGAGATGTAAATGAAGTGCCTCAGCAGAAAGTAATTTCCGTCGTGCAGCACGTATTGTTTCAGAGACACTGAGTACATGTTATAAGTGCACAAAACGTGTATTATATACTAAGTATATACTATTATTTAGAGAAGCTGCCGCCAAACCTGTTTACTTTTACATTCGGCATAGTTGTCCTGGTTGAATACAGGTTTTCTTAAGGCTGCATCTAATGCACAGCGCTTACAAGAAAGTATAGTTTCCTGCGTCATGCTGTTGCTAGCTAGGTGAATATATTGTGGTAGCTATGTTTAAAATGAATGTATTTTTGAAAGTATTATTCGTCAAATATTTGAATAAATCGTCAACTGTAGGTGTGCCTGCACATGTTATAGCATAATAGCTGTAGCTGCGTTAGCTTGTACTACAGACTTGGGTAGGTTAGGTGTAACTTTTGATCCTTCAAGGGGTGATCGTGGCCATGCGGCCCGGGTCTGTACTAGCCGCGTCTCGCGAGCTACGGGCCAGCCAGGCTGGCCGAGGCGAGGCGCAAGTGAGCGAGCTGGCGGTGGCGTTGGTGGGCCAACAGCCCGGGACGAGCCAGCACGGCTGCGCCGCATGCCTCTGCCTCTGCCGCTCGTTTGGCGTAAATATGTTTACCTCCTCTCCTGGAATCAGTATAAGAGCGGCAAGCAGAAATACACATCAGGCTGTCTGCCGTAGTGGCTCACTGGGAGAGGTCTATTCGAGATAGTGTCGTCGCTCTCATTAAAGAAGTTGGATGTTCCATCAGAGAAGCTGGCAGACGGTATGGCGTACCACATATCACTGCAACGAGATAAAGAGGCACCACCAACAGGGCTCCTGGCTCAGGCAGGAAGAGAGTGATCGCACAGTATGAAGACAGGGACCTAGTGTCTAGGAGCAGAGAAAATCCCTTTCTGAACTCGCAGCAGTTGCGGCGGGAGACCAACTTCCCCGGCTCCAGTAACACGATTCGCCAAAGGCTGAGGGACGCTGGACTGCATGCACGACGATCCGCCGTGAAACAAGAGCTCAGCGAAGACAACGTTTTATACCGGCTAGCATTTGCGGAGCTCCATCTGAGGGCGTCGTGGGACAACGTCATTTTCACTGATGAGAAGGTGTTTTCCACCAATAACGACGGTCCACGAATCGTTTACAGGCCGCAAGGGACTCGCCATCGACGCGAATATGTAACCACGACGAGAAGAAGAGGCCGGCTATCTGTTACCTGCTGGGGTTGGAATTCTGCGAGAGGGGCGGGAATTCTTCACAGGATAGAAGGGACTCTGGACAGCGCGCAGTATGCCCACATATTGGAAAATATGATGCTTCCGTCAGTGCGAATGCTGTACGCAGAAGGGGACGTCACATTGGAAGAGGACCATTCTCCTATTCACAAGTCTGCATTTGTTTAGCAGCGGCTCTCCACGATTGGCGTCAACGTCATGGACTGGCCGCCACGGGCGGCTGATATGAACTCCACGGAAAACATGTGGGCTGAGGTCGCCAGAACATTAACAGAGAACTGGCCACGAAACCAACCGACTACTGCGAACGCTCTTTGGGACTGCGTCCTGGAAGCCTGGGAGGAAGTTGCTTCTTCAGGCTGTTACGTCCGACGGCTTACACATTCTATGCCAAGACGCGTGATAGAAGTACAAAATAATGAAGGATTCTGGATAAAATATTAGAGTTCTTATAATGTTTTGTTATGTCTTCTTTTTCGTCATTTTTCCTCATTGGGAGCTAGTGGAAGATCGCGTGGCAACAGAAAAGATACAATATGGGTTAGCTTTCCTTTGAGATGCCCTTTCAATTCAAGTAGGTTTCTTTTGAATATACAGTTTGTTAAGTATTCTATTTTGATTTCATTTATACCCTGTCTACATACTTACAAACTAATCAGCGTAGATGGACTCTGTCACAGTAGTTTTTGTTATTTCAAACACGTCTCTGGCGTATTGTGTGGAGGACGGAGGGTGTATTCATGGATGGAGGGGAAGAACGCCAAGCGCAGAACACCAGTAAGCTCCGTAGTTCAATATCCGCAGTAAAGATAACATCCCTTCGCTGCCGACTGGGCATTCGTTTGAGCTGTGATAGATGGAGAAACCCCGTAAGGCAGAGACTCTGTCACCAGCAAGCCGTCGTAAACTAGAAAACGTATTTCATTTAATGAACCAATGGCCATCTAAGTTCACAAGGCTCTTCCTTTATTTGAAACTGAGACGCTGAAAATTGTGGTTCTGGACTGGGATTAGAATTCGATTTCAAACGAAGATTTCAAACTTTTCTAGGCGTCCTCGAAAGGCACCTATCTGGTTTCGAATCCTGATCAGCACAAAATATTCATTATTTCATTTCAAGCCCTAGCATGTGCACTCAGAACTACTAGTGAAAAATAGTTGCATTTTCAACGTCTCTTCGTGCTTTGTCAGCTGTAACGTGTTCGTTTCAACTCACAGCCACATGATGAGCTTTTTATCACAACATTAGAAGATCAAACGTTTCCTTACATCTTTTCCAGTTCAAACATTCCTCTCCATCCTACTGGTGAAAACGGATTTGGGTTTGACGTTGTGTTCGTTGTGATCACCAACGACGACATGTTGTGGATTCAACTTCTAGCCAACAGAGTATTTTATATCACATAATTGAAAGTACAAACATGCCATTCCTAGCTATTATTGGAAAAGAATTTGATAGTTAAAGTTTCTTCATGACCACGAGTGCGGGGTTTGAATTCCATTCAGCACAGAACATTTCGTCACCTGATGTCTAGCCAAACATGCGCCCATCTCGCTACTGGTGAACCAACAATAGCTATTTATCGTCTGTTCATGGCTACAGAACGACGGTGCTAGATACTGGGTTCGAATCCCAGTCAGGCGAAAACAATTCTATCGTCAATTAAGGTTCCAGCATTTCGCTATTGGTGAAAACATTTGATATTTAGCTTGTGATTTTATGTACAGTCGTGCTCATAAGTATCCGAACGACCTCAATTGCATTTCACCTCAATCACATGCGACCTACATAACGCAGCTGTCTAGCAGGTCCTCTAATCACTCTTTGGTACATTCGTTTGACTATTGAAAATGGTTCCAACAAATCACCACTAGAAAACACTGCTCTGTATCGCAATAAGTCAAGATGTAAACTAATACTACGATACTGCAAATATCAGGGAACACCTCATCACAGATAAGACTGCCGTTAAGGCTTGTAAGCTCACATTTATTGCAATAAATGACATACCTGAAATGTTAGCACTCTCGTTATTACGTCAGATAGGTAATGCACGTAGTAAGTTCGTCGTATTCATGATTTCCTCTTCAAAGTAACATACCATACTTGTTATTTAACACAAAATGTCATTAAAAATTTACGTTATTCACTAGCAGCTAGTTGAGAATATGTATGAACTTCAAATGACACGACGAACCGTCTCGTTCTGCATATGGATTCAAACCCAGGTCATGTAGGCTAGGCCGCGGTGGCCGTGCCGTTCTAGGCACTTTAGTCCGGAACCGCGTGATTGCTACTGTCGCAGGTTCGAATCCTGCCTCGGGCATGGGTGTGTGTGATGTCCTTAGGTTAGTTAGGTTCTAGGTTCTAGGGGACTGATGACCTCAGATGTTGAGTCCCATAGTGCTCAGAGCCATTTGAACCAATCATGAAGGCTAAGATTTCGTGGCTGACGTAAATTAACAGTCATTCCTGACTAGGCATAAAGAGAGTGATATACCTCATTATTGGACACTATCAGTTAGCAAATATCAACTTTAAATTACACAAAGTAACATTTTTAACGGACGCGAATTCTTACCCAGCATCTATTGTCCCTGTTAACGAACTACGAGAGATGTTAAATATTGCTACTTCACAAGTAACTTACTTGAAATGCAGTGAGGTAAAGCTTTGTGTTGGACAGGGATTCGAACCCAGAACCTAATCGGATTGTTATCGAAGCACAATCAACTTTGAAATATCGGATTTTCTCGGCAGTAGCTAGATGTATTAAATGAAATGACGAGACGAAACATTAATTTTTCCTTCCCAGGACTCAAACCCGGCACGTATCGCTGTTATATTCTAGAGAAAAGGAACGTTAAGTATGGGTTTGTTACACTAGCAGCGACATGTGAGCATGTTTGAACTAGAAATAATATGACGAAGTGTTCAGTGCTGACTGAGAATCGAACCCCAAACATATCGTTGTTGACTACACACAAAGAGACGTCAGCTACCGAATTTTTCTCCACCAGCAGCTCGGAATAACATCCTTGAACTTACAGTGATCTCGCAAATAGTTCTGTGTCTCACTGGGAGTCAAAAACGTCAGATATCGTTAGTGTTGACAACGAATGAAAATGCATTAAAAATAAAAATTATTATCCACCAGCAGATAGGTGTTCTCATGCTAGAGCTTGATAATACATAGTGAAAAGTTTAGTGCTGGGCCAGGATTCCAACCCATTCATGCGCAATATGTGGAGATGTTAAGGAATCTGCAGTTTTGAACAAACAAAAAGTTGTAGTCGAGCTGTATTGTCACGAAGGGATCAAATTCCGCGTTAAGGGCGGTCCTGAATTAGTGAAAATTTCAAAATGGCTTCAAATCGATTCTATGACACCTAGAAGAGTCTTTAGATCCTGCTGACATGAGAATAGTATAATCTCCACGTCAGAAGCTTGCTTCTACTTAACCATTTAATAGACTCGCGTTTTTTTCCACCGTGACTAGTTTAGTAAGCTAAGCACATCATCCATTACAGCACACTCCTGGGGCTGGGAAATGTGGCCACAATGGTCTGGTGGAATGAACTATCACAAGTGATATGCGTGGGTTCAGGCATTTACTTTTAAGAGGCACAAACAGATTTACTTTACCTCTGGTAACCTTAAGAGAAAGCTGTTATAATCCAGAATCCGCATTAAACATCACGTTCCTTCATTCCAAACTGGGCGAGCCGGTTTACGTTGGAAAATGACATAGGTGGAGGTCAGGGTAAACAGTAATACTGTCACCAGTAAACTTACTTACACTATTTGGTGAACTGATAGCCGTCTAAAGGAACAGGGCTCTTATTTTACTTGTACTTGATTGAACTAGAGACGTTGAAAAATTTGGTGCTGGACTGTGATTCGAATTCGTATCTCCTCTTCCGAGGATCTGAATCTCTTGGAACAGTATAGTTCAATCATTTCATTCCTTTTCCCAAGACTGTAGTCTTCTCTAGGTCTCCTCCAAAGGTAAATATGTGGGTCCGAATCCTGATACAGTAAAAAATATTCAGAATTTCATTTCAAGTCCTATCACGTGCACACCGGCATGCTATTGAAAATTAACGTGCATTTTTAATGTCTGTTCATGTTGCCAACAATTTCTGGACAATCACGCACACATCTTACTGTTGGTGAGTAAGAAATTGATACTGAAGCAATATTCGTGGACGATAAAGAAGAACGATAGGAGTGCGGTTCGATTGTCGCTCAGGCACAAAAATTTGTGTCCTTATATTAGATTAAACACCTAGCAGCTGGCAAGAAAAACCGATACGTAACATTTGATTTTACTTAGTTGACAATCCGATTACGTCTTGGGTTCGTATCTCCGTCGCAGAACTTCACATCATGCGCTTCATCTTTAAATTCATACACACCTCGTTACTTCTGAATTGAGGTATATCAGACATCTTTCATGGTTAGTTAACAGGGATGAAAGGGTATTGATAGGAGTCCCCGTTTATTACAAAACTGTCGTCTTTTATTTTCAAGTTTAGATTTGGTTACTGATAAAGGCGAAAATTTCGGTACTTCATGACTCTACATGGATAGTCAGCAATATGATATGATTAGATTAGATTAATACTTGTTCCATTGATCATGAATACGACATTTCGTAATGATGTGGAACGAGTCACTTTAATGAAAGATTTCTTTACATACCAGTATTCAATTTCTGTACAACAATTTTTTACCCTCTCTCTCTATCTCTCTCTCTCTCAAACACACACACACACACACCCACACACACATTCTCTTTTTATTTTTATTTGTTTGTTTGTTGTGCTCGACTATCGGCGAGGCACGAAAACGTCCGTGAATGAGTTTCTTAGTTTTAAGTACAGTTACGAAAGAAAAATAAAAACAACTATGAGAGTTACTGATTTATGATGCTTAGTAGCAGTCAGTTCTGAGTATTATTAGCAACTAAGCTCCAGTCCCTAAACCTAGTTACATATTCCAGGCCGTAGCAGCCTCGTCTTTGAGGCGCCAGCTATGGTCACTTCCCAGCCCGCTGTAGGATCACATCGGTTCGTCTTCTTCCTGCTGGTAATGTAACTGAGATTTGGCAACAACGCAAGGTATGTTTGGCAACTCTGTGATCGACGAGTTACTTCCTGGTGTGCACGGAATTAAGCCTCAAAGTTCACATGATTTCTCATGTCATTTCCATTGAATAACCTGAGTTGTTATTGCTTGACGTGTAACAGAAAATTGTAAATTTACGGTTTTCAGCCCAGCAAAGTCATTGAATGTGACAATCGCAACTAATCTCGTCCTGTAAATAGCGGTTTACGAGTTCTAGCCCCTATTGGCCTCGTAAGAGGAAGGCGCAAACTATATCTATCCGCTAGCTCTGTGTCGCCGTGCTGACCTCTGGAAACGCGCCGGTTAGGGTTCACGGTTCCAGCCCCGCTGCATGTAGCGTTTTTATCCCTTCTGTGTAAGAGCTGCAAGCAGTCAGATCAAACATAGATAAGCAAGTCGTAAGAAAATACTTTCAGCTCATAGTGCAATGGTGAAAAACTTACAATGCTGCACAACAGGTAACAACTCGTTCCGCTGCTGACAAGCTAATTTTGGATTTCTAGGAATACGTAACTTTATTTATGAAATGCCACGTTTGCATACGTGTTGAGTATGACACAGCATACCATTTAAACACAGACACAATCGAAATCTAAGTGAATAGTGTTTTACTAATTCATGCAGATAGAGGCACGCTTGTGTACAGATACTCAGTTTTGTTAAAACAGACTTTCGTCATAAGGTTATTGTTGGTAGCTTTATTTCATTTCTTACAATACAGTGCACAGTTTTCGTAAGGTTTCTTTTAGTGCTGTTAAAACAATACTAAACATGAGAGAGAAATTAATCATCAGCGATATATGCGAATTCTCTGATGTTATCTATAACAGTCTGACAATGCACATGCATTTTATTGATTACATGCATGTAGAAAACTTGTTCTGAGTTAAAGCTGTCAAACAAGATTTGAAGAAGAATAAAATGCCACTACCAGACGACATTTAATGTAGAACATACTTTTCTGACTATTTTGGCACGATGCGCTCTTTCCATACATAATACAAAAGCTTCGAGCGCATCTGCTGCCTGGCCGTCTATTAAACCTGAAAAGAACAAAATGATGCAGAAGTTAGCCTTTTTTCCACATGCGACTATTTTGGGTTGAGAAGTGAAGAGAATTGTGTTCAAAGTTCCATTAAATTGATAACTTCAGCAGACAGCAGAATTGCGTTTTAAAAAAAATGTAGTGGCGAATGTAATAGAACACGCGACGTCTTATCAACAGTGCGCGACGCTTACCGTTACGCTACTAGCTGTGACGCAGCTACTGCACCTCTGCAAGTGAACAACAGTTCCTCCAGAACTTCGGCATTCCACAGTGCTGTGAGATAATGCATAGGGCCGGATATAGACTTCTGAGAGACAGACAGTTACAGCATTTCTTTTGCACTGCACGATGGTTTCAACAAACAGATAGCGCAATAGAGTAGCTCAAATGGAAAGGAACACTTCCTATTTAAATTTCTGCATCCTACACTGTTGGCAGTTCTGTGTAGGTGGCAGTTACGTTATTTTATTTCGGTGATTACAAAATAGAGTCGATTGTATGCACTGGGTAACCAAGGCCGCTAGTTCATGGCGATTCGGTCAACCAAGTAAATGAATGTACTGAACATCCCGCAAACCACTACATGGAGCCTGTGTGTCAGAATTCTCATCTTGTGTGCCGAAACGGGGTTATGATATAGAAATGAATCGTAGAGAAGAGGGTTTGGTGGTCGGTTGGCCTTATCAGAGTTTCGTATGATGTTGGTCTCGGTTCGATTCCAACTTCTACCGATGTTTTTTTATAGGGAGAGGCAGATTCTATCCTCTTCTGGCTACCCCAAGTGAAGAAGGTATTATGGCATTGTGGCCTGAAAATCACATTAAACATGATATTCCTTCTCTACCAAGTAGACTTTAGGTGGAACCACAATAAAGTAAGGAATGGCGACATGTAGAAACTCTGTCACCAGTAACCTTTCTTATACTAGTTATTTATTTCTAGTGACGAAACAAACCCTGTGTGTGGTCACAGGACACTTATTCCGTCTTGTATTTGAGCTTCTGTATGTCGATAAAATTGGTTCTGAACTGGGAATGCAACTCAGACCGCCCTTAACGCGGAATTTGATCCCTTCGTGACAATACAGCTCGACTACAACTTGTTGTTTGTTCAAAACTGCAGATTCCTCAACATCTCTACATATTGCGCATGAATGGGTTGGAATTCTGGCCCAGCACTAAACTTTTCACTATGTATTATCAAGCTCTAGCATGAGAACACCTATCTGTTGGTGGATAATAATTTTTATTTTTAATGCATTTTCATTCGTTGTCAACACTAACGATATCTGACTTTTTTACTCCCAGTGAGACACAGAACTATTGCGAGATCACTGTAAGTTCAAGGATGTTATTCCGAGCTGCTGGTGGAGAAAAATTCGTTAGCTGACGTTTCTTTGTGTGTAGTCAACGACGATATGTGTGGGTTTCGATTCCTAGTCAGCACTGAATTCTTTGTCATATTATTTCTAGTTCAAACATGCTCACATATCGCTGCTGGTGTAACAAAACCATACTTAACAGCGATATGTGCCGGGTTGGAGTCCTGGGAAGGAAAAAATTAATGTTTCGTCTCGTCATTTCAGTTAATACATCTAGCTACTGCCGAGAAAATCCGATATGTCAAAGTTGATTGTGCTTCGATAACAATCCCATTAGTTTCTGGGTTCGAATCCCTGTCCAACACAAAGCTTTACCTCACTGTATTTCAAGTAAGTTACTTGTGAAGAAGCAGTATTTAACATCTCTCGTAGTTCGTTAACAGGGACGCTAGGTAGGAATTCGCAACCGTTAAAAATGTTTACGTTATGTAATTTAAAGTTGATATTTGTTAACGGATACAGTCTAAATGGTTCAAATGGTCCTGAGCACTATGGGACTTAACATCTATGGTCATCAGACCCCTAGAACTTAGAACTACTTAAACCTAACTAACCTAAGGACATCACACAACAGCCCAGTCATCACGAGGCAGGGAAAATCCCTGACCCCGCCGGGAATTGATACAGTCTAAAATCGAGGTATATCACTCTCTTTATACCTAGTCAGGAATGACTGTTAGTTTCCGTCAGTCACGAAATCTTAGTTTGCATGACCTGGGTTTGAATCCATATGCAGAACGAGTCGGTTCGTCGTGTCATTTGAAGTTCATACATTTTCTCAACTAGCTGCTCGTGAATAACGTAAATTTTTAATGACATTTTGTGTTAAATAACAAGTATGGTATGTTACTTTGAAGAGGAAATCATGAATACGACGAACTTACTACGTTCATTACCTATCTGACGTAATAATGAGAGTGCTAACATTTCAGGTATGTCAGTTATTGCAATAAATACGAGCTTACAAGCCTTAAGGACAGTCTTGTCTGTGATGAGGTGTTCCCTGATATTTTTAGTATCGTGGTATTACTTTACATCCTGAGTTATTGCGATACAGAGCAGTGTTTTTTAGTGGTGACTTGTTGGAACCATTTTCAATAGTCAAACGACTGTATCAAGGAGCGATTAGAGCACCTGCAAGACGGCTGCGTTATGTGGGTTGCATGGGAATCAGGCGAAATGCAATCCAGGTAGTTCGGATACTTTTGAGCATGGCTGTACTTCGTTAACAATCCGATTTGGTGATGGGTTCGCATCCCTGTCACAAGCTTTATATGATGGCATTTCAATTTTAAACATGAGCATACCTTGTTCCTAGTGAATGACACCATATTAAACGTCTTTGGGGGTAGTTCCCAGGACGGTAACTGTTATGACAGGATTCCCAGTTCAGTACAAATATTTTCGTCAATTATTTTCAGGATCTGAATTGATAACTGATACTGCTGCAAACGTCTATACTTCACGTCTCTTTATGCCTAGTGATCCGGTCTCAATAAGGCACAAACAAAGCTTAGCTTAGTTAGCAATGGCTATAGGTGCTGGTTTTGAATCCAGTCCAGAACGACGACGTTGGTCAAGACATTTAAAGTTCAAATTTGTGTACACGTAGCTGTTGATGTGTTACGAGAACAATGATATTACTGGTGATTCGCTGTTAATGTTGAGATTTCCTTAGAGTGCTTGTTGCCGTTAATCGCGTTTTTCTATTGGTTCGTCCAATATCCAGTTTCCAGAGCCACTCGCCATTGAGCAACTTTCAGCACGTGGACGGAAAACCCTTTAGAAAGAGAAAAACTTTTTTCAATTGCTGTACAGCTTTGTAACTCCATATATTGTCTCAAGTATTTAATTTTGACTAAGGATTACTGTACGATATATGTAAAATAATCCGCTTTCTCAGAACTTTTGAAATATCACTTGTTGTAATTAAGGTTAGTTTTTGAGTGTTATGGGGTGTCTCATCGCTAAGAACGTGTTTTCTAATATGTTTTGTATGACGATATTAGTTGACGCTTAGACTGACTGCCATAAAGACCTTTGGTCTCTTAGTAGTCAAACGACTGTACCCCACGGGGTTTTGGTGTTTAGAGGACCTGCAACACAGCTACGTTATGTTGGTTGTATTCGGCAGTGACCCACTTTTTTTGCTGTCAAGTGTACATGTGTGTCAGTGAAAAAGACCAATAAAAAGGTGTTAGCATGTGGACGTAATGTGCTGTTCCAGTCTCTTCTGTACCTAAGGTCCATCACCGTTCCCTTTGGATCCCTTCGTAATTTGGTGCTCTCCGATACACATGATCGAACAGCGGAGGAGTGGTACTCAAGCATCAACTTTAGCTTACAATTTCTCTGCATGTAATTAACATTTTACAATGCAACAAACAGCACTGATTACTTATTTGTTTATATGTTCAGATGTGCTAACAAAACTAACGGGGTTCCATTTAAAAAAACGTAGGTTTGTGTTAAAAAACATACTTCTGTGCATTTTTTTATGGTTTGTATTAACCAATTACACTAGCCCCTCTCCTCACTTTCGGTCTGTGGAATCAATTCGTCAGCATTTGCTGTGGCTTACGAAATATATCCAGTGGTAATGTTAGGTGACTCACCCTATATATATATATAATTGTTGTTTTGTACTCAACGCAACGTTTCTTCTCATGGTCAAAGGCGAGAGTGTCCTGTTATTATTGATAAATGGGAAAGTTGTTTATGAATAACAGAGACAGGTTTTACATAAGTTCGACGCTACTAATCAAGAATTTTCAAATAAAACCTAAATTAAACACAGAAAAGTTCAATTTTCCTATAAATACTGTTTATATTTATGTACCAGACAAGAGGATACTAACGTACAACAAGAATGTTCTGTTGGCTAAGCGTCCCTTTATTTATCCTCAATCAGATTCTAAGCGGTTTCCCGTTACCGGTTTTTAGGGGAATCCTGTAAGACACTGATCGCGTCAAGTAAAGATAGTGATCGTTATGAGGTAACGCCCGATAGGTATGCAACACATCTAACGTATCACTAATGCGGGTACGACCGAAAACTGAGCAAAGCCAGCAGGAAAACAACAGACTACCGTAACCCACACTTACTTCACTGAAGCGCGAAAAAAACTTGTACAGGCGTGCGTATTCAAATACATACATACATAAACAGGCAGAATACGGCCCTGTGATTGGCAACGCCTATATAAGACAAGTGTCTGCCGCAGTTGTTAGATCGGTTACTGCTACAATGGCAGGTTATCAAGATTTGGGTGAGTTTGAAGGTGCTTTTATAGTCGGCGCACGAGCAATGGGGCACAACAACTCTGAGATAGCGATGAAGTGGGGATTTTCCCAGACGACCATTTCACAAGTGTACCGTGAATATCAGGAATTCGATAAAACATAAATGTCCGACATCAGTGTGGCCGGAAGAAGATCCTACAAGAACGGGACCAACGACGACTGAAAAGAATCGTTCAACGTGGCAGAACTGCAACCCTTCCGCATATTGCTGCAGATTTCAGTGCTGGGACATCAATAAGTGTCAGTATGGGAACCATTCAACGAAACATCATCGATATGGGCTTTCGGAGCCGAAGGCCCTCTCGTGTACCTTTGATGAGTGCACAACACAAAGCCTTACGCTTGCCTGGGCCCGCCAAGACCGACACTGGACTGTTGATGACTGGAAACATGTTGCCTGATCGGACGAGTCTCGTTTCAGCCGGCCGCGGTGGCCGAGTGGTTCTTGGCGCTTCAGTCCGGAACCGGGCGACTTCTATGGTCGCAGGTTCGAATCCTGCCTCGGGCAAGGATGTGTGTGATGTCCTTAGGTTAGTTAGGTTTAAGTAGTTCTAAGTTCTAGGGGACTGATGACCTCAGATGTTAAGTACCATAGTGCTCAGAGCCATTTGGACCATTTTTTTGGACTGTTCAAGCTGGTGGAGGCTCTGTAATAGTATGTGTCGTGTGTATTTGGAGTGATACGGGACCCCTGATACGTCTGGATACGACTCTGACAGGTGACACGTGCATAAGCATCGTGTCTGACCAACAGCATCCATTCATATCCATTGTGCATTCCGACGGACTTGGGCAACTCCAGCAGGACAATGTGACATCCCACTCGTCCTGAATTGGTACAGAGTGGCTCCAAGAACACTCTTCTGAGTTTAAACACTTCCGCTGGCCACCAAACTTCCCAGACATTAACATTATTGAGTATATCTGGGATGCCTTGCAACGTTCTCATCGGAAGAGATCTCCACTCCCTCGTACTCTTACGTATTTATGGACAGCCCTGCAGGATCATGCTGTCGATTCCCACCAGAACTATTTTGGACATTAGCCGAGTCCATGCCGCGTCGTGTTGAGGCACTTCTGTTTGCTCGCGGGGGCCCTACACGATATTAGGCAAATGGCTCTTCAGTGAGTTATAGTCTACACTAGCCCACAGTATCTATACAACTCCATGTGTACGTGAACGAAGTTACATTGATATCCGACCATGTCTTACGGGTGATTAAATTTTCTGGTCAGGCAGTGTAATAATATACGACAAATTTTAAACAATAGTAATTTAACATGTCTATAGCGTCATATGGGGGTTGTTCGTAAAATTTTAAAAGGCGAGTCTCGTACAATGTTTCCTGTTTGCATCGTACACGTCTAGTTATTTGCGTGCAATTTATTACGTATGCAATGCGAAAAATAATTAAATATTTTCAACGTTAGAAAAGTTTTGAGTGATGGCAGAGCGCATTTCGTCACAGGACAGGAAGACGTCAGGGCGGGCGCCTGAAACGCGCCGTGGGTTAGCCGGACAGAGTCCAGCCACCCTCGTTTCTCTGGCTTCCTTTTTTTCACTCTCCCTGTGACCTCGCCGTTGTCTCTTCCTCGATTTTCTTTTTTTTTCCTTTTTTTGTTTTTTACTTTTCAGAGTGAAAGGGGACGCGTGCGGGGCAGAGCGAGAGAGATAGACAGAGAGAGAGAATGAGATGGAGGGAGGGAAGGAGGGAGAGAAACAGCACGGCCCGACGCATTACTTTTGCAAACGTCGGATTGAAGGTGCGCCGCGGTGCTGGCTGCTGCCTTGTTTATTTTTTACCTCCACCGCTATGAAGCATGTTCCATTCCCGAAAAAAAAGGAATTAAAAAAAGAAGGTCCAAGAGAGAGAGAGATGGAGAGAGTGGTGGGCTAGAAGGGAGGGGGCAGGTGTAGGGCGGGTGGCACGGGAAAAGGGTTGCGGTGGCAGGAGCGAAAGTTATGTGTGTAATTTATCTCTGTTGAGTAATTGTTCTGTGAAAAATCGTACAGCGGAGAGAAACTGGCCCGGCAGAATTCGCGGCGCAGGCGCAGAGCGGTGTAACGAGAGTGTTTGGACGGCGCCGCGGCCGGCCCCGGTAATTGTGGGGCGCGCGCTCGTGCGGCCCGGACCTGCGCTCTGATTAATAAACCAGACTGCCCGCTCGCCTAATTCGTTCCGCAAGCGGAGAAAAAAAATTGAGAGACAGCGACGACGTCTGCTTCGGAATGCGCCTCACCGCTCCAACTGCTTGCGAACGGTGACATGACTTCTTGGCCTCTTAAAGAAAGGCTCTCGCCAGCTATTATCAATTAAATTTGGCCTAAAGTCCCCTTTCTCCAAAATTTGGTTAGCGTCAAGGGGAACCCGGTCGTGAACCAATTCCCTATGGTTGCCGTACTAACAGTGGCATAAACTTTCAAATCAAATCAAATTTGAAACAAACATTACTTGTCGTATTTTCTCGTATTTCACCAGAGTGTATCACGAGTGGCTTTCAATAAGCAATGCAACATTTATTTTTCCTAAGAGCAGGTTGGTTTTATTCAGGATTCCAGTGCACCTTATTATTCCCCACGTTTTTGGCTACAAAACCCTGTTTTTCAACACTGTTTCTGTTCAATGCGACGTCCTTACGCTACGTAATTGGGAAGACTTGTATGCACTCTATTGGTCAACATAGGAGCCAATCTTGCTTCATCACCAACCACCATATCATCTATGTACCGCTTCCAGAGGAGTGCATCCTCCATTGGGCCAAACCGATGGAAGTCGAAAGGTACGAGATTGTGGCTATAGGGTGCACGAGGAAGAACAGTCAAGTGAAGTCCTATGAACTCCTCTCAGATGCACAGACTTGCGTTGGCATGGTAAAGTTTTTCTGCATATTTGAGGCGTCGAACCCGCTGAGATCTTTGTTTCAGTTTTCTCACGTAGCACAATAGACTTCAGAGTCGATCGCTGCACCATGAGGGAATACATCAAACAGAATAACCCTTTTAGAGTCCGAGAGGACTGTCCTCATGACTTTGCCGACTGAGGGTGCGGCTTTGAACATTTTCTTCGGAGAAGAGGTGGTGCCACGCCAGTCCACGGATTGCCCTTTTGTTTCTGGTTCGAAGTGATGAACCCATATCCCATCGCTTGTGACGATGTTCGACAAAAATGTTGTCACAATCAGCCTCGAAAAGCACAAACAGCTCCGCACAGACAGACCTTAGTTGCACTCTATGGTCTTCTGTTAGGCGGCGGGATCCCAGCGAGCTTACACCATAGAGTACCCCAACAGGTGGACGGGTGTTTCGGCACTAGCAATGGAGATGTTCAGCTGAGATGCGAGGGTACCATTGAGTACCCCAACAGGTAGACAGGTGTGTCGGCACTAGCAATGGAGATGTTCAGCTGAGATGCGCGGGTACCATTGAGTACCCCAACAGGTGGATGTGCGTGTGAGCACTAGCAATGGAGATGTTCAGTTGAGATGCAAGGGTACCATTGAGTACCCCAACAGGTGGACGGGTGTCTCGGCGCTAGCAATGGAAATGTTCAGCTGAAATGCGAGGGTACCATTGAGTGCCACAACAGCTTGATGTGTGTGTCCGCACTAGTAATGGATATGTTCAGTTGAGATGCAAGGGTACCATTGAGTACCCCAACAGGTGGATGGGTGTGTCGGCGCTAGCAGTGGAGATGTTCAGCTGAGATGCGAGGGTGCCATTGAGTACCCCAACAGCTGGATGCGTGTGTCCGCACTGGTAATGGATATGTTCAGTTGAGATGCAAGGGTACCACTGAGTACCCCAACAGGTGGATGGGTGTGTCGGCGCTAGCAATGGAGATGTTCAGCTGAGATGCGAGGGCACCATTGAGTACCCCAACAGGTGGACGGGTGTGTCGGCGCTAGCAATGGAGATGTTCAGCTGAGATACGAGGTGTCTGGTTGTGATCCATCGATCATCTCGGATGAGAGTGTCCGCACGTTTCAACATTGCAGGAGAGAGAGCGGTGAGTGGCCGGCCGGTACACGTGAGATCGCATCAGTTTGCGCGACCTTGTACGATGATGGCAGCCGCCTCGATCAACCACCCACAGTGACGTTCTTCACTGCCAGGTCTCCGTAGACATTCTGCAAGCGCCTGTGGATATCTGCGATGCTTCGGTTTTCCGCCAAAAGAAAATCAATGACAGCTCTTTGCTTGAAGCGCATCTCCGTTACAGACGCTGTTTTGAAAGCTACGTTCAGCCTCGCCACCCACCGAAACTTTGTGAAGACATAGGGGCTGAGGCCAAAATATTCCACCATGTCCCTTAACAAATGTTGCATTTTTTTCCATCCGAAATTGGCCACAAAAAAATAAGTGTTGCAACGTTACGTTACCTATTGAGCACCCCTCGTGCGTATATGAAAATAGCATTGTTATCACAGCAGAAACTGTAGTGGGACGCGAAATTGAAGCGTCACCCATCCACCAGTGTCAGCCCAGTTTGCAGGTGAATATAAGTTTAATTTACTGTTTTGTTTATGTATTTTTTGTAATATTTGTAATGGTTGTGAATTGTCTAATGTTTTGTATTTATTTTTATGTTTCATGTACGGAGAGGGCGGCGCAACGAACGGAGACAGCATCTTCGCTGCCGGGACCAGAGAGAAAATTGCTGGCCACTATACGTCGCGGGTCGACAGCCAAAGAGCAACAGAAGATCCTGAAATCGAGTTGTTGCGTCGTGCTTCTAAAAATTGGAAAAAAATAAGAATTTTTAATGTTTGTACAACAATGACGTCATAGAAAGTTAATCATGTTGTAAATGTTCAGTTCTATCTTGTCAAGGCTCAGGTTCACGTCTATATGTAGGAAGATAATAAACTAGTGGATGCTACTAAAGTTTAAATACGTGTTCCGAGAATTTATTTATGAAGAATTATGTTAAGTAATTTATTTGACAAGATTATTAATTTTTGACAGCGTTCATCGCGAGTGTGATTCTTGAAAGTTTATTCAATGTGGTTCTAATATTTATTAAAGCAGATCACTTGCATTAATATAATTTCTGAGAAGAAACAAACGACATCTGAATTGAAAAAGTTTGCGCAAACCAAATGGACTGACTGACGTATTTCTGCGCATACGACTCAAATGATGATGTTATAATTACAGTTTCGTTCAAGAACCATTCAGAGACAAATTTAAAAAGAATTTAAATAATTTTGAAGTGTGTTGTAACTGACGTAGGTGACGAAGTCTGCACATGGTCATATGTCAAAAGAAAATCATTTATACAAAACTTACGTCGTTACACTGCAAAACTCGTCAAGAAGTATGTGACCACAAAAATTTGCATTTAAAAAATATCGTAAATATCTGTCAAATCTTTTATTTGATCACTGAAAATAATGTAATTAATATCTGTAGCATGTTTCATCGACATAGATGTATTAGTTTCAGAGACAATCCCACTTAAAGCTAAAATTTCGTTACCTCGGAAAAATGCAGTCAAAGATTTGATATGATCTGTTCAACCTATATTCACAGTTGAAGCCAGACAGGTGTCTAGCTATCTTCATTGTGGGTTTCTGTATCCTCTAGTTTACGTTTGGAGGTCCTTTGTTTTGAATTCTCCCCTCTTTTGTCATTTGTGGGGCATTTTTCCTAGCCTCGGGCATCCTCGGCTGGCCAAGTGACAAGCGCGTTCTGCATGTTCACCGCAAGTTCTATACCCACCATTAAAAGCTGACTGATTCATCATTGAAGGACAACACTGCATCCATGACAACAATATTTAGGGTATCGAGGCCCACAAATATTGTTTAACGAAGCGGTATCACGGTTGCCACCCACCGTGTTTGAAACTTTCCTTGGGATTTTGACTTCTCTCAAAAATGGCTCAGAGAACCATGGGACTTAACTTCTGAGGTCATCAGTCCCCTAGAACTTAGAACTACTTAAACCTAACTAACCTAAGGACTCACACACAACCATGCCCGTGGTAGGATTCGAACCTGCGACCGCAGCGGTCGCGCGGTTCCAGACTGTAGCGCCTAGAAACGCTCGGCCACCACGGCCGGCTTGACTTTCTCACGGACACTGTGAAACGTCCCCTTGGAACAATTATACATGACTGTGCTTAAACTGACACACAATATTTTTAGCGCAACGCAATCTGACTATCAAAGATCCCTGCAAAAGAATGGCCCTGAGTAACATTAAACTATACCTTTCAGAAATCACTTACCTCACAAAAATCTTCATTACTCGAACTACTGCAATACAGCGAGCGCCACTACTGCCAGCTAAATAAAAGATTCAAACTACTGAAGGCACTAACTACTGATAGGGATAGTTAGCAAATGAAAGATATTAATAGAGAACAAACAATGTATTTACCTTAATATCATCAAAAGTCATAATATATGTATAGCAGTTCATGACAAATTACAAAACTCCGCCATCTCTCTCCCCACATCCACCACTGCTGGCGGCTCACCTCCAACTGCGCAACGCTACGCGCTGTTCACATCCAGTTGCCCAACACTACGATGGCAGACAACAATGTAAACTAGACACAGACTGCACACAGCATAGCCAGTGATTTTTCATATAGAGCGCTACGTGGCGTTACCAATAAGAAAACATAAACAGCCTACTTACAACTGTTAGCAAGCACGTTTTTGCTGGATAAGTATCCGTAGATTGATATTATAACATCTGCTGTTGACATTGATGGGGGATGGTTATGTTTATATTGACACTGGAGGCGGAAAATCTAAACATTTCACAGAATGTCTGTGCAACCTTTCTGCCTTTGCCAATACACATAGTCCCACACGCAACCATCATCATTATGCTGTACGTCCGCGCTCTTGTTATCTTAACAGACGTAACAGATGTCTCTTTAACACAAATTGTTCATGACAATTGGCCACGAGAGTCCAGTCTCCTTCTCTTGTTTACATTTTCATACACTGAACTGCCAAGGAAACTCGAATAGGCATGTGTATTCAAATGCAGAGATATATAAACATGCAGAATACGGCGTTGCGGTCGGAAACGCCTATATACGACAAGTGTCTGGCCATGTTTTCAGATCGGTTACTGCTGCTACAATGGCAGGTTATCAAAACTTAAGTGAGTCTGAACGTGGTGTTATAGTAGGCGCACGAGTGATGGGACACAGCATCTCCGAGGTAGCGATGGAGTGGGGATTTTGCGCCGGCCGGAGTGACCGATGGGTTCTAGGCGCTACAGTCTGGAACCGCGCGACCGCTACGGTCGCAGGTTCGAATCCTGCCTCGGGCATGAATGTGTGTGATGTCCTTAGGTTAGTTAGGTTTAAGTAGTACTAAGTTCTATGGGACTGATGACCTCAGAAGTTAAGTCCTATAGTGCTCAGAGACATTTTTTTGGCGATTTTGCCGTACGACCATTTCACGAGTGTACCGTGAATATCAGGAATCTAGTAAAACATATCAGGAATCAAGTAAAACATCTAATCTCCGACATCGCTGCGGCCAGAAAAAGATCTTGCAAGAACGGAACCAACGATGACTGAATAGAATCGTTCAACGTTACAGAAGTGCAACTCTTCCGCAAACTGGTGAAGATTTGAATGCTAAGCCGTCAACAGTGTCAGCGTGCGAACTATTCAACGAAACATCATCGGTATGGGCTTTCGAACGCGAAGGCCCACTCGTGTACCCTTGATGACTGTACGACACAAAGCCTTACGAAACGCTTGGGCCCGTCAACACCTGCATTGGAGTGTTGATGACTGAAAACATGTTGCCTGGTCGGACGAGTCTCGTTTCAAAGTGATCGAGGGGATGTACGTGTACGGGTATGGAGACAACCCCATGAATTCCTGGATCCTGCATGTCGGCAGGGGACTGTTGAAGCCGGTGGAGGCTCTGTAATGGTGAGGGGCGCGTGCAGTTGGAGTGTAGTTGGAGTGACATGAGACACCTGATACTTCTAGGTACGACTCTGACAAGTGACACGTACTAAGCATCCCGTCTGATCACCTGCATCCATTCATGTCTATAGTGCATTCCGACTGACTTGGGAAATTCCAGCAGGGCAATGCGACACCCCACACACAGAATTTTTACAGAATCACTCCAGGAACACTTAGTACCACGTCATGTTGTGACACCTCTGAGTGCTCGCGAGGGCCCTACACGACATTAGGCAGGTGTACCAGTTTCTTTGGCTCTTCAGTGTATATCTCTATACAGACATCGTTGTCAGCAACTAGCATTTAATAGCACGTTTTCTCTTGTGCGGAACAGCTGTCTAAGTCTAATATGATGTTCCAATTAACGTTGTTAGCTTCAAAAATATCATCACAATTGTTAGAGTTCTTACGCTCACAAGAGTTTAGAAAAAGCAGCTTCTTCTTATTACCAGAGTGTGGAGTTGTAAAGGTTTGGGCGAACTTGCCTGAATAACCTCATAATTATCTGTAGAAGCGTTTATTACACTTGCATTTCTGGTACATCTCTTACCTTCAAACTTATTACTACTGTTAAATTTCATTATTCTGCCCATATTTACGAACTGTAGGGCTAAAATACAAATATAAAAGCAATATAATAACTTCACGAAGACAAGCGTATCCTTCAAGTCACCAACAGAGCACTGAATTCATGTTCGACTGTTAGCTACGTTATTTAAAGCGGTCCCTAGACGGACAGTAGTATTGACAATATTTCCCGACTGAATGATATTGACCTTCTAGGAATGAGATTGACAGGTTGCACGATATTTTAGAGGATATCAAAAACTTTCCAAATATATTGCGCTGCCTGGAAATTCAACACTTCAGTGCAGGTGTTATTGTATGACGCCTTGTCATAACTATACTGTTAGGTGAGATTGGACTTGTACATTTCAAGTCTTCGAAAGAATTGCAAGCAGCAAGATATCGTAGCGTAATGGATAATCGCTAAGGTGTTGGAACTGCGTCTCTCATTGCATTATTTTGTTTTTTTGATGATAGGGAAGTAGGCATCAGCTGAAATTTATCGGGGTGGCAAATGCCTATTGAAGGGGACGCCAGTGTACGGGGAGAGCCATTTACAGTAATGTATCGAATATTGGACCATCAACAAACAAAAAGTTATGATAAAATTTTTTTCTCTCAGCTTCAGTTCTCTCAACGAGTTTTCGTGAGTGAACTTTGACGCTCCTTGAACCAATTTTTCATCCACTTTTTCAGCTTGGAACAAACGAGAGCAGTTATTATACCAACAGCTTCTTTATCGTCCAACCGAACCACAATATCATTGGCAACATTATTGAGCAGTCTAGAACGTGTAGGGGTCACCTTAGCGTCACGGTGACCAGTTCGAAAATCAGTGATCGAACATCAACTGGAGTAAAAACATAGTCTGCTGCAGCCGGGATGAACACGGTAGAACTGATGACAGAGAGACTGCCAAGTATATTGCTGTCAATGATGTTGTCAATCCTATCCAGAGACGATACAATACTTCCAGGCAGTGCAATACATTTGCAAAGTTTTTGGTATCTTCAAAAATATCGCACAACCTCTAATCTCATTCCTAGATGGTCAATAATATTGCAGTCGGGAAATATTGTCAGTACTTTTGTCCGGGGGTTGGTTTAGACAATGTAGGTAACAGTTGAACATGAATTCAGTGCTCTGTTGGTGACGTGAAGGAGACTCTTGTGATGATATTTTTGAAGCTAACAATGTTAATGGGAACGTTATACTAGAGTTAGGAAGCCTGTCTGAAAATGTTATGTCTTCCTTTCTCTCTCTCTCTCTCTCTCTCTCTCTCTACCTTTCACACACACACACACACACGATCAATATGCACCAAACATACCAAAACCATAGTCTACATACTCTTGTTCAGGAAGGGCTGAGGTGTTACTAAACACAGTAAAACAATTCTCCATTTCGAAGTCGTTTTCACTTCCTCGTTCCCTTGAAGAACAGTCGACAGGATAACGGTTAACTTCTTCCACTACTATTTTTTCTCCAATCATATTCTCCCCAGCTGCTATTAAATTTGGATTGAAAATATGGCTATAAAATGTCTATAAAAATCGTATTCGAGACGAAACATCGACGATTATGTAGCTTTCGCTAACGTACCAAGCAAAACCTTTGTGCCGTATTATGCCAAGGAATGCCTCCATTTCTTCTGACGAAACTGCTTTCAAAGAATCCCATAATGGTTTTCTTAGTGTAACTTTCTTCTGTAATTCCTCTGCTGCGTAAACAATTTTTTTGTGCAAATTTTCGAGACTAAGATAGCAAAGGAAAAAAATGATGGGAATATGCATGTTCCTCTGGTGAACACGCACTTTGCAGAAGCGTGAGTACCCATTGTGGGACAGAGAGCAGGAATCTGATAAGACGACCACAACGAAACCGTTTGCTCGCGATAGACGGCACATTACAGTCGCATTTTCCTCTTCAAATTCACCTTGACACCGCATAAATGAGAGATTCTTTTTCATCACCCTGTGGCGGATATTTTCGTCTTACATAATTAATATGTGCTAATTTGACAGCTGTAGCTGTTTTATTAACTGCCTCCGTTGCCAGTGTAAAGTTATTGGTATTTATTTACCCATTTTTGTTCATACAAACATGAAGAGTTAATGAATGTATCCTGATAACAAAATGTTGTTTGTGAATGTATTCTTTTCTTGTAAATTTATGCAATGTAAATTTTACGATATACGTTGTCAAATACGTTAGGTCAAAATTAATATCTGCATTTTATAATCGAAGTAAGAGACGGGAGACAGTTGACATTGGGAAGTAGGGGTGGTGGAAAATCGTTAGCTCGAGGACGGTCATGTAATGTCGTAAGAAGAAGTATTCTGAAGTAATTTTTAGACTGTAATCCGTGGATAAGAGTGTGGAAGGGAATACTGCAACGAGAAGGAGTTAAAGTGAAGCCATGTTGAAAAATTCTCTATGTAATGAAGAGTGTTTCAGAGACCGTACTAGCGTGGTGTAGAACGTTTCGGTGAATTCTGCGTTGAAGCATTACGAATATAAACTGTTCAAAGAGGGTGGAAGGCGGACCGAGAAGGTAAAGAGGCGGTTTGACAGATCGGCAAAAAAGCCGAGCTAATTTGATGAAGAAGAGGATTTTCAAGAAAGGATGGAAGAATATAAGACAAAATGATCTGTTTAAGAGTCCTCAGGAGCAACATCAAGATTCAAGAAGATTATTAACTCTTTGGTCTTTTATTGAAGACGTGTTGGTGGAAGAAGTGTTAAAGAGTGCATCGGCAAGAACAGTAAATAATACTTTTATTTGTTAATATAGAGGAAGATCTGTGTATGAACTGTGAGAAGGTGCATGGAATGTGTTTCGGTGCGACAAACTGAACTTTACGAGAACTTTCAGACTCCTATAAACCTATAAACAATCTAGGACCATTTATTTTGTTAGAGCGTAGCATGCGTTTATATTTGAAACTGAATAAAATAAAGGTATGCAGGCCACTGCATAAAAAGAGTTCAGCCGACTTGTAGACATCATTAAGACAATATCTATTTTCTGTCTAAACATTACATCGAACCTCATCCTGAAGTATACTTGAGTGATTTACAACAGTTCTTGTTCATGAAGCTGGTGCAGTATTTTGAAGTGAAATAATTCTCAGCTTAATTTGACTAAATTAATTTGGAGGTTTCCCATTTTTCGCAGCCATCTCAGTTTGACGACTGGAAAGCAATCCAGCGTTACACCACACAGCATCTGACGACAGAAGACGCTCTATAGCCAGAGGTAGGAGAATCTCAGGAGTTCAGCTTTGGTAAATCTCTATACTATATAGGTATCTCTGGGTTGCTGGCAATAAGCATATAGTGCAGTTTGTTTACTGCGTTACTAACATTATGATTCTCACAAAAATAGTTTCAAGTAGAAAAATGAAACATTGTGAAGCATTAGGATCAACTGAGAGGAGGAAAGCAATTCAGTGAAGTTAGATCGTGAAATATAGAGCTCCTTTAAACAGCTCACGGGTTGCAGTACAGATATAACGTAATTACATTTACAGTTACATTTGTGTGATTTTACTATAAGTGTCTAGCCTAGTTCATACTACTGATCGTTGTTATTCGATGTATTCTACCTCATACTCATACACTGTGTATTTTTGTGACAGTAGTCATTAAAGTTTTGTTGTTTCGCAATCACAATGGGAATACGTCACATTCCCTTAAAAATTAACTGCAGAGTAAACAGTACATTTAAATATTAGGTAGTCTTCTTCGTATTTCACATTTCATACCTACCCATAATAGCTAAGTGAATAGCGTTCGCTATATTTTACAATTACATTTGTTTTATTTGTTGTATGCGTTGCTTGATTGTGGAAGCGTGTGTTTACATACTGGTGTTGTCTATGCAGAAAGTGTAAAGCAATGTAGTATCAGAGAAGGTTGTCTACCAGTGTACTGTGTTATCGATTATATGGACGTGAGCGAAGTGGTGACGTTTCATTGGTATTCAAATAAGTCCTAAAAGGCAATAACCCAGTTTAGTTAAAATAGTGTGGTGGCAGTTGGGTTCTGTAGAGAGCAAAGTCCGCCTCAGGCGTAGTAAGGAATACACAGAAACAGTTTTCGTGACGTAGTCTGTAGCCTGGTACAGGAAAAGATCAGCAACGTCAATGCAGCTACTATGAACATCGTTTTCCATTGGGCACTACTCCGTACGCAATGGTAGGAAGGTGGGCTATGGGGTGGTGCAAAAGCTGTCCTAGGAAATGTGGACAGGAGCAGAAATGATTAGCGAATGAGTAAACAGAAAGTTTTCTCCATGCATGTGAAGACTCTTTACAAATGAGCATGCAGCAATAAAGGCCAGGTAATACAACAGGAGCATCATAGGGAGAGGCTTTCTTAACTGATGCACGAGTGATAGTGAGGGCTGCGTCTGCGCTGCGACTCCTTTGCGACTGGACCGTGCCTCGTTGTGGCTGCCGCCGACCATCCTACATCGCGGCAGCAGAGGACACTCGTGGTAAGGAGCTGGTGGAAGCGTGGCTGAGTGGGCACGCTCCACTGGGCCCACCAGATCCCACACGACCGCTGTCTGTGTCTTACAGAGACATGTTTTGCCTCTCCCAACTGTGAGACGCCAGTGGGGTCGCATCGATCTTGATACCACACTTTCTATTTATTTGACAAAACGGCAGTCGTTCGTTTATCATCATTTTAACTCTTTCATCCTCGTTAGCCTCCTACAGCCACACCGCTGTATCATCGTCAATTTTCCTTTTTCTGTCTGCCGTCTTCAAATAAGCAAAAACTACTCTATAACGGACGAACGATCGATGAGAGATTACTGTGTAGATTCCTACTGACAACATCATTCGGGGTAGGCTATAAGCTAGGATTTAGGAAGGAAATCGGTCGTATTATTTTAAAAGGTCAGTGTTGGCATTTGTCTTAAATGATTTGTGGGAACATGAACTTGGATAGAAGCACGCAGACTGCAAACACCATCTCGACAAATGCGGTTCCAATGTCCTACTACTGCACTATCTCACTCGGTTATGGCGATCGAGGTCCACCATTGGAGCAGAGAGGTTTGATACACACATCAAAAAACGTTTTGCATCACCTTGGTTCCCAGAACTCCTGAAGATAGGCGTTGACTGTGGATATTGTATCACAGACACTGTCAGTTTGACTGCTCAGAGTTGTCACTAAATCCGCCCAAACATGTAAACAACCATGCACGAGCAGCGCCTATTAGACGGAGGGGGTCCGATCAGTTCCAGTCATTCCACCACGAAGGAGGTACACGGCTCGTGTTGTCTGTAGTTCAGTCATGCCTAGACGGTCAATAAGGCGGTTCGATCACATCCACATTGTTACTTTGTGCCACGAAGGGCTCTCAACTAGAGAAGTGACCGGGCGTCTCGGAGTGAACCAAAGCGATGTTGTTCGGACATGGAGGGGATACAGATAGACACAGGAATTGTCGATGACATGCCTCGTTCAGACCGCTCAAGAGCTATTACTGCAGTGGACGACCGCTACCTACGGATTATGGCTCGGAAGAACTCTGACAGCAACGCCACCATGTTGAATATTGCTTTTCGTGTTACGATTCAAGAAGTGCGCAATAGCTATGTGATGTACAACTTCACTCGCGACACCCATGGCGAGGTCCATCTTTGCAACCAAGGCACCACGCAGTGCGGTACAGATGGGCCCAACAACATGCCGAATGGACCGCTCAGAATTGGCATCACGTTCTCTTCGCCGATGAGTGTCGCATATGCCTTCAACTAGACAATCGTCGGAGGCGTGTTTGGAGGCAACCCGGTCAGGCTGAACGCCTCAGACACACTGTCCAGCTAGAACAAAATGGTGGAGGTTTCCTATTGTCTTGGGGTGGCATTATGTGAGGCCGACGTACGCTGCTGGTGGTCATGGAAGGCACCGTAACGGCTGTGCAAACACGTCGGCATCTTCATGGACGACAATCGTGCACATTTTGTGAATGGCTTCCTTCAGGATAGCGACAACGCTCGACTAGAGTGACCAGCATGTTCTCCAGACATGAACGCTATCGAACATGCCTGGGACAGATTGAAAAAGGACGACGTGTCCCATCAACCACTCTGAGGGATCTACGCCGAATCGCCGTTGAGGAGTGGGACAATCTAGACGAACAGTGCTTTGGTGAAGTTCAGGATAGTGTGCCATGACGAACACAGGCATGCATCAATGCAAGAGGACGTACCTCTAGGTATTAGAGGTACTGGTGTGTACAGCAATCTGGACCAACACCTCTCAAGGTCTCGCTGTGTGGGTGCAACATCCAATGTGTGGTTTTCATGAGCAATAAAAAGGGCGGAAATGATGTTTATGTTGATCTGTATGCCATTTTTCTGTACAGGGTCCGGAACTCTCGGAACCGAGAAGATGCAAAACTTTTTATGTGTGTATGTTGGAAGCAGCGAGCGATAATTTCACTTCATTACGCCGGCCGCTGTGGTCGAGCGGTTCTAGGCGCTTCAGTCCGGAACCACGCTGCTGCTACAGTCGCAGGTTCAAATCCTGCCTCGGGCATGGATGTTCGTGATGTCCTTAGGTCGTTGGGTTTAAGTAGTTCTAAGTCGAGCGGACTGATGACCTCTGATGTTAATTCCCTTAGTGCATAGAGCCATTTTTTTAACTTCATTACGTGTTTGTGTGTGCTTATAATCTACGCGCTATTTAAAAACTTTTATGGCAGTTTGTTTCTGTGAACCTTTCGGACAGTTCGATATTCATCCTCAAATGGCGAAAATCTATTATATTAAATCTTAATGGACTTTCCTGTGTGTGAATTATTCAGTACGAGAAATTTCACTACTATAATCGCATGAGACAAAATGAAAATGTCTGGTTACAGTGACTGGAAGCTCTCATGTTTCATCATAGAATAGTACTTATCTCAATTGCACTGCAGGAAACAGCAATTGGTTTTTCTACGAAACGGTATACAGTGACAAATAGTTTTCGGGATATGGTCTGATGATGACCTTGCTGTGTGATGAGCTTACTGTGTACAACAGGGTTGGTAAGTAAAGAAGTCGTCAAACTGAAGGCTGTTTCGAACACGGCCCTTTCCTAACCATGAAAATGGAAATGATCGTATGGCGTCAGTGCCCGGGAGTTCCCAGGCGGGACGTTCAGCAGCCAAGTGCAAGTCTTATTGAGTGCGACGCCACAATGGACGACTTGCGCGTCGACAATGGGGATGAAAAGATGATGAGGACAACACAACACCCAGTCCCTGAGGGGAGAAAACCTCCCACTCCAGCCGGGAATCAAACCCGGGCCCCCGTTTGTGGCAATCCGACGCGTTGACCGTTCAGCTATTGGGACGGACTTTACTAACCATGATTCTATTGGAGGTGGTGTGCCGTTGCCTTCCTCCGATCTTTGAATTGAATTACCCTGGCCACAGTTTAATGCAGATTTCGAACCAAGGAGCGAATCGGCATTTTTCACATTGACAGGGGTGAATGACATGAAACATGACAGATAAAAATTCTAGGAGTGCTAAGGAATCGAACCCAAGTCCGTTAGATTCTTAATCTGACGTTTAGCACGTTGTTTTGTTTTTAATGCACTTCCCATCTTCTCTCAGTTAGAACCCATCATGTATCTCTCCAAAAATGCCATCTATGGTTAGCTTCTCGCGCCATGTTCCTCCAAAACATTCGCAGAAATCGACTTTGAAGTTTTCCGATTTTTTTTAATAATCTGACATAAGAATATTGTTTCTAAGGTGCGTCTGGCTGTGTGGTAGAATATGTCCTGCTATGTTGGTGGCGTGGGTTCGATTCTGAGTTGGATTAAATTTCTACAGAAGTCCAAGTTCCAAGAGCACCTGTGGAGAGGAAAAAGAAGATGATAAAGTTTGGAAAAAATTATTTTAAACGTTTATTTAAATTTAAACAATCTTTGTTAACAATTTGTGTAAAATACCGGCAATTAAGAATTTATATTTGCAACGAAAGCTTGTATTTATTGGTTGCAGTATGTTAGTAGAAATAGAAGACCTAAATTTGTCATAAAATGGGTATTGGACATGTGTTCATCGGTATATATTTGGTGAATTTTATATTTAAATGACGTAGATATTCGAAATGAAAAGAATAATAACCGAAAGCCGACTCTGTTCAGCGATTACAAGACTGGAGCGTTACCAATTTTGTTCCATCGATATATATTTAACGCTTCACGGAATTGCTAGTAGTATACGCACCAATGTTTAAAAATTTGCATCTGGAATCCAAGGCCGCTTGACCACACGGCAGGCGAAATTTCTACCACAGTGCCACAATACCTCTCCAATAATGTATCTTACGTGGGAGTATTAACGATGCTCCGAAAACTTCAAAGTCCGTTTTCTCGAATAGTTTTGAGAGTTGTATTTAACTGCTTTTGGATATCGATATTAATATTCACGTATCATAAATAAAAAATTACAAAAATCTCCTTGTGGGCTCCTTGTGAAACATACGTTGCTCCTCTTATAACACAAAAGGAAGTTATCCTTTTTGTTTGAATCAAACGAATCTCCTATTTAAGATCTGAACTTGTTTTGTAACACAATCAAGACAATTCTTGTAACACGAACAAGCTTCCTCTTCTGGAACAACCAAGGTTTGTCTCGTAACCGTGAGAGACCGCTTTTAAAACAATCTCCTCTTCGAGAACAAACAAACAAACTTCTCATCTGAAGCCAACTTTTGTCTCTTCCAAAACAAAGAAAGGCACCTCGTGTAAAACACGGCAGGCTCCTCTTAAACCTAGCGAGGCCGTTCGTCTGAATCAGACAAAGCATTGCTCCTAAAATGTACAAAGTTTTCATTCTAGAACAGTCACGACTTCTATTTTAAAACAGCGAGGCCTCTCTTAGCACAAACAGGCTCCTTCTTCTAAATTTGAGTTAAAATAACAGATACTGGGTGACAAGGATGCTACTTAAGCGGACGTTCACTCTGTTCTTCAGTCCTTTCGGGTACTATCAGTTCCATTCTGTTCCACAGCGTCAGTATGCTGGTAAGCGATCCAAAATCGGACAAAGATATGTTTAAAATTTGGTCGAGCAGATTGTTGTGTTCCAGAGTCTGAGTCACCGAGGAACAATTAGGGTACCATTATGCAGTCGCTTGTAATGTTATCAGATTTTTTGACTCTATCACTTCACAGAAATTGAAGTAACAAGAAGAAAATATTCGAAAAGGATGATGCTGACCTAAGAGTTGTTACTGTAAAACATTACTAATTCGATTTCGTAGCTAATTTATTCGGACAGGAAGATTCTAACTTAAAAACCTCTTCCTTCTCGAAGCACTTATCATAAAACATCGCTAATTCAGTTTTCTAGGTAATTTGTTGAAAAGAAACACGTAAATAATATTTGAAAGGCTGAGTTCGGAATCAGGGATCGACTGCAGAACATTTTTAATTACTGGGAATCTACAACTGTCCTATGAATGCACCAATGTATGCGTATGTGTGTCTGTACTCAACAAGAAAGCCTTTTTGCCACGATATGTAGGTTGAGGGAAATATAGGACGCACTGTGCACCGGCGGCCCTCTGTAATTTCGGAGTTGAGTGAAAGGGGAAGGGGGCTGCTATATTGGATCGCTTACAATTGCGGCTAGGCACTTAGTAGTCAATCAGGACCGTTGAAATTCGTTTTGTAGAACCTAAGTGTTACACACGCTTAAGAAATCCAAGCAAATCTTCGATGGCGAAACACTGCCTCGATACTTGACCTCAAGTGTAACATAACAACAATACGATTTTAACTCCATTTACTACATACTACGACAATGCTAAAAGGGAATCCGTCGAAATGAAATTAGCCCATGGACTTGTTATAAGACATACTCTGTCCTGGTACCTCTTTCATTGATTCTGGGATCGGTTTATTTGACTTGGTATCGTATTAGGGGAGGACGGATTTCTGCTCTGCCTTAGTGAGGGAGGACAAGGAGGTTCCGTTAGCTTTCTTGGTACAATAGCGAAATGGTCATGCTGAAAGCACTGTAGAAGCTCCCAACGGTACATTCATGGGTGGTCTACGTGACTCGTAGGTTGTGCAGGGATGGAAAAACGTATCTTCCCGCCATATGTTAAGAGAGGCATTTCATTGGTAGCTCTCTCCCGGCAGAAGGGGGAGCCTGACTTGTCTATACTGTAGCCCAGGAAAGCGTGACAGAGGACATTTTGACGAGGACTCAAAAAAAAAGACGCGGGGGCAGTCGTGATACCTTTCGGGGAGCTGAAAGGGCAGTCAGATATTTGTATTAATTTCATTCAGATTGCATTGGGAAGCTATAACGATTAGGAACAATATTTTAGATGCTGTGTATGGTCAGGTAAAAGCTGAGAGTAACTAGGAGTAAATTCAATGCTGAAGTTCTCGGATAAATTTTGGGTACTGCTCAGATCAGATTCTCGTGAGGTAATAGGTGAGTGATGGAAGACCACAGAGGTTGCTGCTGTACGGAGCTGCTCCAGCTTCCATGCTGAAATGGTAAGAAACATGTAACTGTAACTGTGGTTAGCAGGTATCGCGCCAGGGTTACAAGGAGATTCGTCGAAATGAAATTCGCTCATGGGCATATAAAGTGACATTTTGTGGGATCCTAGTGTTTCTCTAGACGGACAGTATAAGGACGAAAATAAAAGGAGGCAAGGAGTATAGTGTTGCCAGTACAGAAGCAGTAACAGAAGAACGGTTGGGTCAAGACTGATCGGTGACATAGAACTTGGATTAAGTACTGGATGTCTCCTAAGTAATAAATCTATCAGGGCTATTTCAGCCTTTCTAAAGCTGCACAAATCGACCATTTGTGATGTCACTATGAAGTGGAGACGCGCAGGAAAAGCCACAGCTAAATGAAGACCAGGTAGACACGTACAGCTAAATGCAGAAGGCTGTGAATGCATTTTACACATTGCGTACTGCATACACCACAGGAACAGTTCGGAGAGGATGACTGTTTTAAAATGACGGCGCACCCTGCCATAAAGCAGCAACTGTGGGTAATGGTTTGTGGAAAATGACAGTCATGTAGTGGTCTGGCCTATCTAGTCCCGAGCTGATCCCAATGGAACACCATTGGGATGAGCTGGAACGTCGAATTTGCTCCAACCTCCGTGTCCAACATCATTACGTTTTTGAGGAAGAATTGGGTGCCATTCCCCTACAGATATTCAGAAACTTCATTGAAAGTGTTCCCAGAAGAGTTTAAAACGTCATAAAGGCGATGTGTGGGCACACCCAATATCAACGTGAACAAGTAGGTGCCCACATACTTCTGCTCATATAATGTATTTGGATTGAAAGGAAACGGATTTCTAAAAGCCTGCACTACACTTCGGGACAGTGAAAGGTGTGTTCAAAAAATTTCATCAGTGATTCAAAATAGATTTATCTACCTCGACAAATCTCAGAATAATCTGTTCTCATATTTACCCTGCTTTTCCACATCCAGTAACACAAAAATCTGGAAGATCCGGACACTCGTGAGATACTGAGAGATCTACCTTGAAATTTTCTTCTCCTGCCTTAGTGCCCTCTGCTTCGTTCGCAAAGACTGTATGGGCTGTGCACATTTTGTTTTTCTGTGATCAGATTTTTGTGATTCCATATATTGCAACACATTTTAAATTTTTCACGCTAGTTAAGTCCATAGAAGAATGCTCTTTCGTGAATGTGCTTTTGACCAAAAAGCAATTCTGCTTTCATGATTAAATATTTTCATAAAACTTTTCATCCTAATTTCACCCCCTTGGGGGGTGAATGTCCAAAAATACTGAAACACCTATATTTTTTATGTCCAACCGAGATGTCAAATACCACTCTTCATAGACGAAACTTTAAAATGCTTTAGTAGTTCTTCAATAATGATTTACATTTAAAAAAATCCGCCACCTACTATTTTACCACCTTAGTGGTTGAATTTTCAAAAAAATTCTGAAGCAGGTTTTTTTTCATTTCTGATTAATTTTTGTAGTTGTAGAAGTTGGCTTGATAGCGACTTATTTTCAAACAACCATTAATCCCCTGTTTCGCCCCCTTAAGTGTGGAAATTCGAACAATCTCTTCTTAAGTTATACCTACAGTATAAGATCCTGGCCATTGCTGAATTGATGTTTCTATCCTCATCAGTTTCGGCTGGAGGATGATCAGTCTGTCCTTTTATACGCAGAGACTAGCTTAGCACCAGCTGCTACGCTCGTGTAGACTCTGTGATATGCTCAGTTATAATTTGTTTTTCTTTAATCACATTTATATCTTGTTACGCCCATTACTCATGTGTAAATCTACACACTGTGCACCAATTTTCGTAGTTCTAGCTTCAAAATGATCTAAATAGCGAAATATTTTAAAAAGAACTTTTCATCCTTTATTTCGCTCCGTTGGGGTGGAATTTCGAAAAATCGCTTCTTAAACGATGCTTACAGTATAATATCAAAACCCTCTGCAAATTTCGAGTTTCTATCCTTAGCGGTTTTGACCTTGCGGTGATGTCAGGACTTTCATTTTAGAATTGGTGGAGTGTCAACAGTCAATCAGGATTTTCCTTTTATTTGTAGAGTTGGTGGACTGTCGACAACGTAAGAGAGAGAGAAAAACCGGTAGCCTTCAGTATAGTCTCGAATGGTCTGTTCGCATAAAGTACGTCTTTCCAATTTGCTGTGTTGTAACTTTATTAAGTGAATTCCAGCTTTTTTCAGCCAGGTTCAGTAACCCGCGTGAAGGACTCCCTTGCCTGAATGTTTGTGAGCATATGCCTATGTCAAGAACTCTGCGTTGAAAGACGGTCACTTTATCGTAGCCTCTCGACCACTGCCTGCCTCAGACTCTTGAGCGTTACTGAAGACGTATTCGTGCCATCGAGGAACATTACTTGCGTCGCTGGAGCCAGTGTTGTGCAGGAGGGAGGTGCGCGTTTAGTTAACCACTTGCGCCAGACAAGGAGCTGCAGCGGGCGAAAAACACGCAACCGCTGGCGCCAGTAACTGCGGCCGCACGCCAACACATTTGGCGGTGCAGCGACGCGAAAGGCGCGGCCCGCAAATCCATTACGCGACATTAGCGGCCGCGCGCTCGCATCGCGCCCCCCGCCTCGCAATTAACGCATTTTAATTGGAAATACGCCCTCGCTGGCGGCGTGTGTTCGTTCTAATCGCGGTCCGAATGGGCCGCACGCTAGGGAGGCCGGGACCTTCCATTCTTTTCGTCGCTTTCGCGCTGGGTGTCTGCCGAGGAGGCGGCGCCGGCTCGTTAAGGGAGCTCCGTGCTGGGCCGCCCTCACCGCCGCCCACGCAGCGCGCTCGTTCCCTGCTGTGGCGGCGAGCCCACAGGCCGCCTAGCAGCTTACCCACTGTCCTCGTAACAAAGCCTCTGGGCCAATGGACGAAAAACGTTTTTGGCTCAAAAGCCGATACTAATAGTTTGGTGTGACACCTTGCGCCGCATATGTACCGGCCTTATCTTAGTTGATGATAAACACTGAAGAGCCGAAGAAACTGGTACGCCTGCGAGCACACACAAGTGCCGCAACACGACGAGCCTTGGACACGACTAATGTCTGAAGTAGTGCTGGAGGGAACTAACACCATAAATACGTAAGACTACGAGGGAGTGGAGATCTCTTCTGAACGGCACGTTGCAAGGCATCCCAGATATGCTCAATAACGTTCATATCTGGGGAGTCTGGTGACCAGCGAAGTTTTTAAACTCAGAAGAGCGTTCCTGTAGCAATTCTTGACGTGTGGGGTGTCGCATTGTCTTGGTGGAATTGCCCAAGTCAGTCGGAATGCACAGTGGACATGAATGGATTCAGGTGATCGGATAGGATACTGAAAGGTGGCTACACTGAGTCACAGCGCCAGAGATTGCGCCAAAGAGTTTTATTCCGCCGCCTTCACTGACAGTGCTTGTTCAGAAGTTGTGGTGGTTAGTGCTTTGCTGAGAGGATGTTGATAGCTGTATTATTTGAGGCCATGTCGTGTGCAGTTGCTTTGATGGGCTAGACAGCAGATGTTGTTCGAATGGGGATGTTGTAATGATCAGAGTGTATTTTTAGTCAATATATATGAAGGTAAAAAACATTTTTTTTTTAATTTCCTAACTAACAATGCCTCTTGGTCACAGGTTCAGTCAACAAAGCATCTGGCTTGTGTTCATATATTAGGCTGTAAGTCGGGTTTCTATGTGTAGTTATAGTATTTCAGTTTTATTTAATTAATTCAGTGTAAATGGTATTTCAAATATCTTGTCTTATTGAGGAAGAACCGTGCCAGATGTGTGCGTTGAATCACACTTCCACACACAGAACAGTTACACTTGTGCTTTGTTGTTTCGGAGTTTTTGTTTCGTAGCTTTTATAGTTGCTGGGGACTTAATTAATTAATTGTGTTAACGGAAATTTCCTTTCATTCATTGTTGTTATTCTATGCAGTCAGATTGCGTACTAATACTAGTCAGGGCCAAACGGTTACGAGACTTCGTAATCGGACAGTCAGCTACTAAAATTAAAATTATTTGCATTGTATTTAATTAAGCCCCCATGCATGTGGCGACCGCTGCTTCGGATCGTCCTTTGGAATTCTTTTGATAGTAAAAATAGCAGACAGTAGTATTGTTGTAGTAATTTGTAGTTTAGTAATTGTAGTCTATATTGCATATGTAGATTTGGTAATGAACATTTGTAGTTGTCTTGTCTTTCTACTAATGGTATTTTTGCAGAATTTAATTTTTGATGTCTTGTATACGCGTTTGACAATTTTGTGCAATTATGAAGATTTCAATTGTTCGTTAATCGTGTTTGAGGGAAGCATTTCGTGTGAATGGTATTGTTGGTGATAAAGTGTCATATCGTGTGTAATTTTCGTATATTGATGAGTTTGTATGTATTGTAAATGATTACGCGATCGATGAAAAAGGCAAAAATGATGGATAGGGAGAATGACGAAAATGTTAACATGGCGAACTCGCCAACACAGGAGAACAGTATGATGAATAATGAAGTAGAAAACAATTTAGTAAGTCGGGAAAATAGTCCGGACCCAGTTCAAAATTTTTTTCAATAAAGAAATTCAGAGAATACGAGATTAACGATAGAAGATTCTGAAATAGTATCGAACACAGATAGCTTTACAGCTACGACGAAGGAAGTTAGTTTTACTGGAAATGTCAGAGGCGAAAAGAATTTTGAACTAGTTAATATGGAGCAGTTGATGGGTGCTATACTAAATTTAGGATCACAGTTAGGATCTGAATTAAAAACAGTGGCAACACGGCTAGACTCACAAATAGGAACAATTAAAACAGAGATGGAAACAATAGAAACACTGTTAGACTCACGAATAGGGACATGTTTCAAAAAAATGAAAGATGAATTAAAGAAAGAAATTAGAGAAGAAGTACAACCGATTTTGAATTCTCACAATAATAGATTAATTGCAATAGAAATTAGACAAAAGGAACAGGATAGAGAACAGGAAGAAAGAGATTGCGTGATAGTACAAAAATTTTCAGAGTTAAATTTACAACGTGCACACGATAAGGAAGCAATATTTGAAAGAATCGAGGAATCCGTACCAAATGACAGAATAAATAACCTAACACAACAATATGAACAGTTAACTACAAAATGTGTTAATACTGAAACCCGAGTCACGACACTTACGGAAGACGTAAATAAACAGAAAGAACAAATAGGTGACTTATCGGAAAGAGTTGAGGAGATTTCAGATAAATTGACAAGTCTTAGTTTAAATTGGGACAGAGATTCAGATGATACAGCTCCATTGCAATTTGCAAAAACCGAAGAGTACCAGAACACAAATAAACATGTTGAAAATCAGGGAAAATTTAATGAACGCGTGAAAAGGGAATTTGAGGCATTACGAAAGCAAGTCAAACAAATTGAAGGCGGAATCGTAGGAAAAGACAGCAGAAGAAATTTAGAATCACAGATAGCAGGGGGCTTTGAAGAAAATAATTTATTTCATTTACGAGATGAAAGAAGAGAGCGCCAGGCGCGCGAACTTGACAATAATCGACATTCGGACTGGGACAGACGCGGTAGGTCTTTGTCGCCACGAGGCGAAAACTTTGACTATAAACACTTTTTAACTGTTCGGAAATTTAAGATCTTTCGCAATTCTAAGAATGACATACATCCATGTTCATGGTTAGATCAATTTATGTACGCACTTCCACCAAAGTGGCCACTAAGTCACAACCTGGAATTTATGTGCGGCTGTTGAAGTCCTCAGGGGATTCGCTACACTAAGTGAATACGTGCCGTAGCGTGCACAGGGCCCCGAGCTGTAGTGGTGCTATTTCCCTTTTAGTTTTCTGCACCGCTGCCTACTCTTTTACTATTCTTTGTATCTATCAGAGCAACTCTTCAACTATCAATCTATCTAGAAAAGGACTCGGTAAAGAATAACCGGATATGACTATTTTACCCAAAAGTGATTTCGGAAATTACCGTTTGGACTTACTATATCTTCTGCAGCATTCATTCGTAGTGTAAACGAAATTTTACCTGTTTATCTTCGTAACAATATTACTTCATATGTTGACGATATTCTTATTGCTAAACGTTCTAGGAGTGAGCATAACAAAATTTTGGATTCATTATTACGTATTTTTGCAAGGGTTGGCATTACAGTGGACTTGGTTGTTCTCAGGTGAAATTTCTTGGTCATATTATTTCTACAGAAGGTATTCTTCCTGATCCAGAGAAACTAGACGCTATGCGTAATTATGCTGTTCCTACTACAAAACGTGATGTTCGTAGTTTCCTTGATGTCTGTAATTTTCTTAGACGCTTTGTTAGATTGGACGATTTGACCACATCTCGTTTATGTGAACTATCTGGAAAGAATTCTAATTGGTGTTGGGATGAGGAAGCTCAATCAGAATTTGAACAACTTCGTGATGCTTTAGTTGCTGCTCCACTTCTTTCACATCCGGATTTATCTAAAGATTTTTGTTTGGCGACGGACTCATCATACAAAGGCCTAGGTGCACATTTATTTCAAGAGATAGAAGAAAACGGCGTTGTAGTACAGAAAACTATTGCATGTGGAAGTCGTGTTCTCTCTAAATCAGAAAAGAATTATTCGATTACGGAACTTGAAGCCTTGGCTGTTGTATGGGCTTTCACAAAATTTCGCATGTTTCTGTATGGCAGACATGCTAAGGTTTACACCGATCATCGAGCTCTGGAATTTCTTATGTCAACAAAATTAATACATGGAAGATTGTCACGATGGGCGCTGTATCTACAGGAATTTGATTTTAGTATTGTTTACATACAGGGTTCTTCAAATATTATTGCTGATGCATTATCACGTGCACCTATGGGTTTGAAACAAAGTGCTGAAGAGGACTGCAAAAAAAACAATTATTGTTATTCAAGGTGTTGCGTTTGAAAATTTTATTTCGTCTTCGCTCCAGGACATCGCTAAGGAGCAAAATAAGGATCCAATCTGTAAGGACATTAAGGAGAAGTGGAGGAGAAAGGAAAGCGTAGCAATGATATTCTTTTTAAACGAAAATCGGTCGACAACTCTGTTTGGTTAGTTTGTATTCCTGATGAGTGGGTTAATAAATTGATTTGGTATACACATTTCAGTTATGCATACTTTGGTCCCAGAAAATGCTTTCATAAATTACGAGAAAATTGCTACTTCTGTAATATGGAAAAACGTATTCGATCTGTTCTTGCCAAATGCAAATTATGTCAAAAAGCTAAGCCGCCATCTATTTCTCACAGAGCACCGTTGTTTCCTATCATTCCAGCGAAATTAAAGGAGATGGCTGCAGTCGATTTGTTCGGTCCAGTGGTTCGTTCTACTAATGGTTTTGCGTACATTTTGGTAGCAGTGGAACTGACTTCAAAATATGTGTGTTTTACACCTTCACGCAAAGCAACAGCTCGTTCAGTATCTAATGCTTTCATCAAACATTTTCTTAAAGAAGTGGGTCATGTTGATAAGGTTATATCAGATAATGGATCACAGTTTCGCTCTAAAATTTGGCTTCGTACTCTACGGCGTCGTAAGATTAAACCAATTTTCATTTCACTTTTTCACCCTCAATCTAACGCTTCAGAGAGATGGATGAAGGAAATCAATAAATTGTGTCGGCTTTATTGTCATCAGAATCACTGAACGTGGGATCAATACCTTCATATTTTTCAAAACATTCTGCATGGACTCCCTAATGATTCAACTTCTTTACCACCTATATTGATATTAAAAAATAAAGCACCGACAAATAGCATTTCTGAAATCGTTCCTTTTCCGCCTACACGGAAACTGCGGCATTCTGAAGTTGTGAACCTGTCTCTGCAAAATATTGCATCTGCGGCTGCTAGAAGAGAGAAATCAGCTAAACGTCCTGGTCGTTTAAAAACCTTGTCAGTTGGTCAAAACGTGTTAATTAAGTCTCACCGTTTGTCTCACAAAGGAAAAGGCTTGTGTCGCAAATTTTTTCTGCTTTATAACGGTCCGTATAGGGTTCGCAAAATCATTCATGATAACACCGTCGAAGTAGAAACTCTTAAATCTCGGCGCTCTAAGGGAATACATCATATATCGAACGTTAAAATTTTTGTGGAATGACATACTTTTGAGAAACTAACAGTTATACGTAAACACACGGAGAGTACAAGGATACCGCGTCGTGTTCTGGCGGCGGCACATACTCAAAGCAACAGTCAAGTCTGCGCGCAGCACAAGGCAGTCGTTGACCGCAAACAATTACTTCCTACGTCTCGCGTACCTACAGCTGATCGAGCGCTCAGTGCGAATGCACTGACAGCCGTAAACAAATACACAGTCTAATTTCTCCGATTAAATTCCGTATAAAGCTATAGTGACTTGATAAATTATGTTATTAACGTTCAGTATTTTTCAGGATACGGCAGTATAAAATATTTAAGAACTTCAGGTAAATTCTGTGTGTGTCCGACGTTAAGAGGACTTGCTATCGAGAAAATTTCAGGAAGAATGTAATTTAGAAGAAGAAACTAATAAACTAAAAAGGTAACTATTAATTGAGTTTATTTTTCAGGTAACGTATTTCCACTTAGGTACGTACTTTAGACGCAATTGGCTGCTCGCGATTACGTGATTCATTCTTCGTGTTAATTGATATTGACAATAATTGATTAATGAACAGGGTTGTTACTTGTGTATATTATGCATCGCTTGGCTGCTATGCTTTTTCAATGATGTCATATTTTTTTATTATGTGCCTGCTGTGCTTATTTATTTAAATTATAATTGTCACCAGATTAATTGTGCTGATGTGGTTATGTATGTAGGTTACACTTTGTGATTTATCTGCTTGCGCCTTCATGTTTCCATATTAATATTACATATGAATATTTATTTGCTTATGCTGATATGATGCTAATGACCTGTTTATTATGTAAGATATATATTTGCTGCTTTGCGTATGGATTGCATATTTACACATTTCTGTTTGTTGTCATAACTACTCTTTAATTTGGTATATAGAAATGCTGATACGCGGTGTACGAACATGGAGTTTATGTCATACTATGGTATTAATTATAGATTTTTCGCTTGGCAGAGCCTCGTTGTAGGAATTGTGCTGCATCCACTTGTTGACATTGTGTTCTCCACTGGTATATTTACTCGCTATTGCATGTTTTGCTTACGCTCAGTGCCTTATATTTTTAAGATAAGAAAATGAACTGCTATAATTCGACGAACTACATTAGTACAAGAAACTTCATAGAAGTCACAAGAGCTGGAAGTTTTATGGAAGCTGTATAAATTTATGCTAACAGGAAGGAAGCTAACGACATGACATACCAACACTAGGTTTAGACCATTGACAGTTATTACACTGCATTCTTCGTGAGCAATTGAAATAGCAAGTGACACTTGACACACAAAAAATACTCCACATGTTTGCTTCTGTTTTGCCATGATTCTTGTGGTGGAGTACACACTGTGAAATATTACGATCATTCACACTCCGAACTCGTACTTACTTACTGTAAGTTATTCGAACTAAAGGCTGTTAGAGGTCATGTATGCATTTCTTTTATTTAATATGGACAAGGTAACCAAAATGTATTTCATTATTCATAATGAGCAGAAGATATGGGTCAGATGGATTACACAGAGGTTGTGTGTGGACATTGTGTCTTCGGATTGTATGGGATGATGAATTAAAGTTTGCACTAGGATTTTATCTGTACTTGTTCGAGGAGACTGACTAAAGGAAAGAGCTGTTATGGAAGTGAAATGATATTGGTGATAAGGTTTATATGTATCGACGTATTGAAGAGGTATTATTGAGGTATTGAGATTATGTGATGCCTATGATTATTGGAGTTTTGGTGGATAAGAGGTAAAGCAAGTGAGGAGCATATTTTTTTGTTGGTTTATATGGAACAAGGAGGATGAAGATGGCAGACTAGAACACTCAAATGGAAGGAAGATTGTCTGCACACACTTTGTTATATCAATAAGCAGTACATACTTTTTTTGGAGAGAGGAAGTATTTGCATATCTTGGCACACTGACAGTTCTTCAGCAACCGTACATTTGATTTGGCTTGGCAAACATTGGTCCTGACATGATGACTATGACGTTGACTAACTATTATTAACTATTATACACTGCTGCCACTACTACTTGATACACATGTCGAACATCAAATCTTTGACAGAATTGCGTTTACACAGTTAACACTATTCAATTACACAGTAGTACTTAATGTGGATGAAAGATGAGTGAGTGTGTTTTGTGTGTTTTCCTTTCCTAATCTCAAATAATTGGTACCGACATTTCTCCTAAATATTATTTTACTTGTTTGTTGTGGCTTGCACTGACACCCATAAATATTATAGGTTTACTGTTATTTGTGTATTGTAATAGTTAATATGACAATTATCTGATATCATTTGTGTGTTTATTACAATTTGTATGTTTAGTGTAAGAGCATTAATAATAATTTTGTAAAAGCAATTGTGTGTGCATTCAAACTGTTGTTCGTGCTTGCACCTGTTCAACATTGATGGGTGCCACTTACAAATGTTTAATTTATGCTAATGAACTCTGATGAACTGTCTAATTAGTGATAGTGAATATTATGGACTGTTAGCTGCACCTGTTCAACATTGCTGGGTGCCACTGATGGAACTGCTTCTACTGAAATGATGTCACTTGTTGATGTCTTCACCTGCTCAACATTGCTGGGTGCCCCTGATGGAACTGCTTCTACTGAAATGATGTCACTTGTTGGTGTCTGCACCTGTTCAACATTGCTGGGTGCCACTGATGGAACTACTTCTACTGAAATAAGGTCACTTGTTGGTGTCTGCACCTGCTCGCCATTTCTGGGTGCCACTGTTGGAGCTGTTTAAATACTGCTGATGAAATGTTATGAGACTGCTATTTGCAGCTGTTGACCATTGCTGGGTGCTACTGTTGGAACTGTCAACTACTCTGAGGAGTGCTACTTGTTTATTGAACTATTGACAAGATTTTATGTGAATATTTGTATAAACTGATTTTTTGTGTATTTACTGTTTATGAAATGTTATGACACTCTTACCTGCACCTATTCGTCATTGCTGACGCTATTGATTGAATTGTTTAACCACATGATACTTGTGTAAACTATTATGTAAAATCACATGTATGCAAGCATTTGTATTCCTTACTGTATTTTATACATTAGGTTATTGAAGGGTCAGTGCAAAGCCAAAATTTATTTAGTTATGTGATATTTACTTATTAATATTATCTTTTATTTTTGTCTGTATTTTTTTGACGAATTTGGTGGTATTTTCACCACCAATGCTGGCAAAAATACCATCAAATTCTAGCCCGTGGAGGAGGGGCATATGAAAGGTGGCTACACTGAGTCACAGCGCCAGAGATTGCGCCAAAGAGTTTTATTCCGCCGCCTCCACTGGCAGTGCTTGTTCAGAAGTTGTGGTGGTTAGTGCTTTGCTGAGAGGATGTTGATAGCTGTATTATTTGAGGCCATGTCGTGTGCAGTTGTTTTGATGGGCTAGACAGCAGATGTTGTTCGAATGGAGATGTTGTAATGATCAGAGTGTATTTTTAGTCAATATATATGAAGGTAAAAAACTTTTTTTTTTAATTTCCTAACTAACAATGCCTCTTGGTCACAGGTTCAGTCAACAAAGCATCTGGCTTGTGTTCATATATTAGGCTGTAAGTCGGGTTTCTATGTGTAGTTATAGTATTTCAGTTTTATTTAATTAATTCAGTGTAAATGGTATTTGAAATATCTTGTCTTATTGAGGAAGAACCGTGCCAGATGTGTGCGTTGAATCACACTTCCACACACAGAACAGTTACACTTGTGCTTTGTTGTTTCGGAGTTTTTGTTTCGTAGCTTTTATAGTTGCTGGGGACTTAATTAATTAATTGTGTTAACGGAAATTTCCTTTCATTCATTGTTGTTATTCTATGCAGTCAGATTGCGTACTAATACTAGTCAGGGCCAACCGGTTGCGAGACTTCTTAATCGGACAGTCAGCTACTAAAATTAAAATTATTTGCATTGTATTTAATTAAGCCCCCATGCAATACTTACTTACGTGTCACTTATCAGAGTCGTATCAGGGGTCCCATATCATTCCAACTGGAAATACTCCACACCATTACAGAGCCTCCACCAGCTTGAACAGACCCCTACTAGCATGCAGGGTACATGGATTCATGAGGTTGTCTCCTTACAAGTAGACGTCCATCCCCTCGACACAATTTGGAAAGAGACTCGACCGACAGGCAACATGTTTCCCGTCGTCAAGAATCCAATGTCGGTGTTGAAGGGCCCAGGCGAAGCGTAACACCGTGTGTGGAGCACTCATCAAGGGTACACAAGTGGGCCGTCGGCTCCGAAAGTCCAAACCGATAATGTTTCTTTGAATGGTTTGCACGCTGATACTTGTTGATGGCCCAGCACTGAAATCTGCAGCAATTTGCGGATGGGTTGTACTTCTGTCACGTAGATCGACTCTCTTCAGTCGTACTTGGTCCCGTTCTTGTATGAACTTTTTCCGTCTGCAGCGATGTCAGAGATTTGATATTTTACTGGATTCCTGATATCCCCACTTCATCATTACCTCTTAGATGCTGTATCCCATCGCTCGTGCGCCGACTATAACAACACGTTCACGCTCAATTAAATCTTGATAACCTGCCACTGTAGGATCAGTAACCGGTCTAACAACTGCGCCAGACACATGCTGTCTTATATAGGCTTTGCCGACCGCAGCGCGGTATTCTGACTGTTTACATATCTCTGTATTTGAATACGCATACCTATACCAGTTTCTTTGGCGCTTCAGTGTTTAAAATAGTATGTTATGAGCCCGCAGTAGGCTATTATATCAAAGGCACAATAAGCTAGCTACCTGTTCTAAAGTACTGCTCGTTAAAAGTGGACACATTCGGAACGTCACCATGTTGAACAATGCTTTTCGTGCAGCCACTGGACAGCGTGTTACGATGCAAACTGTGCGCAATAGGCTGCATGATGCGCGACTTCACTCCCGACATCCATGGCGAGGTCCATCTTTGCAACCACGACACCACGCAGCGCGATACAGATTGGCCCAACCACATGCCGAATGGACTACTCAGGATTGGCATCAAGTTCTTTTGATCGATGAGTGTCTCATATGACTCCAACTAGACAATCGTCGAAGATTTGTTTGGAGGCAACCCGGTCAGACTGAACGCCTTTGATACACTGTCCAGCGAGTGCATCAAGATGGAGGTTCCCTACTGTTTTGGGGTGGCATTATGCAGGAGCGACGTAATCCGCTGGTGGTCATGGAAGGCACCGTAACGGCTGTTCGATACGTACATGCCATTTTTCGACTTATAGTGAACCATATCGGCAGCATATTGGCGAGGCATTCGTCTTTATGGCCGACAATTCGCTCATCGTGCACGTCTTGTGAATTACATCCTTTGGGATAACGTCATCTTTCGACTAAAGTTGCCAGCATGTTCTCCAGACATGAACACTATCGAACATGCCTGGGGTAGAGTGAAAAGGGCTGTTTATGGACGACGTGACCCACCAACCGCTCTGAGGGATCGACGCCGAATCGCCGTTGAGGAGTGGGACAATCTGCACCAACAGTGCCTTGATGAACTTGTGGATAGTATGCCATGACGAATACAGGCATGCATCAATGCAACAGGACGTGCTACTGGGTACCGGTGTGCACAGCAATCTGGACCACCACCTCTGAAGGTCTCGCTGTATGGTGGTGCAACATGCAATGTGAGGTTTTCATGAGCAAAACGGCGGAAATGATGTTTATGTTGATCTCTATTCCAGTTTTCTGTACAGATACCGGAACTCTCGGAACCGAGATGATGCAATTTTTTTTTGCTGTGTATTACAACAAAGTTAGTTTGGTTCAAACGGCTCTGAGCACTATGGGACTTAACTTCTGAGGTCATCAGTCCCCTAGAACTTAGAACTACTTAAACCCAACTAACCTAAGGACATCACACACATCCATGCCCGAGGGAGGATTCGAACCTTCGACCGTAGACTGTAGCGCCCAGAACCGATTGGTCACACCGGCCGGTCAACTTTAGTTTAATTTCGAATTTCTTGCTACAATTATCTACAACATTTGAAGTTTATCGTGCCTGTAACGCACCCACGAATCCATTTTATTTCTGTGTCAAAATTTATAACATAGCAGGTGATCGGTGGGAGGTATGCATGCCAGTGAGTTGTCAGTATTGGAAAGCAAACAGCAAAACATCCTCCCCACTCACATCTTCTAATTCTGCAGTCACCGTGGTACTTACCACTCTGCCCCTGATGTAAGCAGAACATTTTACTTAGCTCACTGTCGAATTCACCTACGTCAATTAAAACTAAGCATTTCTTCAAATATTACTCTCTCTGTCAGTATTTCTGTTTGTTACTGACCAGGAAAACTACATTACAAAGATGCTCTATATGTTAATTGAAGTCTGCAGATTCGCCTGCTATTTGCTAGACTTTTATTGTTATGAAACACGTCTGAGAACGGCAGGCTACACAGATACCTGATTTGGACTGCGTGCAGCCCGAGGGCCGCAGCCGCAGTTTGACTGCTCTATGCATCCTGCTCATATTACTAACTCTACATCTGCATCTGCATCTACATCTATATAACCTACATCACATTCAAATACTTGGCAGAGGGCTCATCGAACTACATTCAGTCCATGGTGAAGATGAATTACAATAGTGTTTAAACCATCTAAATTCCATCCATGCACAAATCCAGTTTGGAATGGAAGTTGAAAAGGAGGGATGGCTTACATTTTTGAATATTTTGGTTCACCACATAGATCATGAAACCTTCGGAGATTCACTGAGGCGACAAAAGTCATGGGGCAGCAATATGCGCATATATAGCTGGAGGTAGTATCGTGTACACAAACTGCAAAAGGGCAGAGCATTGGCAGAGCTGTCGTTTGTACTCACATGATTCACATGGAAAGGTATCCGACGTGATTGTAGCTGCACTAGGGGAATTAACAGACTTTGAATGTGGAATGGTAGCAGGAGCCAGCTGCATAGGACATTCCATTTCGGGAATCGTTAGGGAATTGAATATATGTGATTCAAAGTGTCAAGAGTGTGCCAAGAATACCAAGTTTCAGGCATCACCTGTCATCACATACAATCCAGTGGCAGAAGGCCTTCACTTAATGGCCGAGAGCAGCGGCGTTTGCATATAGTTGTCATTGTTACGAGACACGCAACACTGTGTCAAATACCTGCAGAAATCAACGTGCGACGTACGACGAACGTATCCGTTAGGACAGTGTGACGAAATTTGGCGTTAATGTGCTATGGTAGCTAACGACCACCGCGAGTGCCTTTTCTAACAGCGCGACATCGCCTGCAGCGCCTTTCCTGGGATCGTGGCCGTATCAGTAGCACCCTAGAGGACTAGGAAACGTTGGCCAGGTCAGGTGAGTCCCGATTTCAGTTGATAAGTGCTGGCGGTAGGATTCGAATGTGGCACACACCCTACCAAGTCACACAAGCTACGTTATATATATATATATATAAAACGGTTCAAATGGCTCTGAGCACTATGGGACTTAACTGCTGTGGTCATCAGTCCCCTAGAACTTAGAACTACTTAAACCTTACTAACCTGAGGACATCCCACACATCCATGCCCGAGGCAGGATTCGAACCTTCAACCGCAGCGGTCGCGCGGTTCCAAACTGTAGCGCCTAGAACCGCTCGGCCACTTCGGCCGGCAAACTACGTTATCAACAAGACATTGGGCAAGCTGGTGGTGCCTCAGTAATGGTGTGGGCTGTGTTTACGTGGAATGGAATGGGTCATTTGGTCCAGCGGCACCGATCATTGACTGAAAATGTTTATGTCCGGCTTCTGGGAGACCATTTGAAGCCATTCTTGGACTTCATGTTGCCAAGCAAGGAAGGAATTCTTATGACTGACAGTTGAAAGGTGGCTACACTGAGCCACAGCGCCAGAGAGTTTTGTTTTGCCGCCTCCACTGGCAGTGATTATTGAGAAGTAGCAGAGTGCAGTGCTTGTTGAGAACTCGTAGTAGTCAGTGCTTGTTGAGAACTCGTAGTAGAGAGTGCTTGCTGAGATGTCGTAGTGAAGAGTGCATGTCGAGATGTGGCACTAGTCAGTTCTTGTTGAGAACTTGTAGTAGGCAGTTTTGTTGAGAAGTAGCGGAGGGCAGTGCTTGTTGAGAACTCGTAGTAGTCAGTGCTGAGATGTCGTAGTGAAGAGTGCTTGTCGAGATGTAGCAGTAGGGAGTTCTTGTTGAGATGTGGTAGTAGCGAGTCGGTGTGGAGATATTGTAAGGATTAGAGTGATTTTCATCAATATAAATGAGGTAAAAAACTCCTTTTCTTTTTTTCTCATTATTTCAATGTCCTGAATAATGCGCCATTACAGGTTCAGTCAACAAAGCATCTGGCTTCTGTTCTTGTATTAGAGTGTAATTCTGGTTTTCTTGCGCAATTATAGTATTTCTAATTTTTTTTATCACGTCAGTATAAATAGTATTTGAAATTTCTTGTCTTATTGAAGAAGAACCGTGCCAGATGTGTGCGTTGAGTCATACTTCCACACAGAGAACAGTTATACTTGTGCTTTGGTTTCGTAGGTTTTATAGTTGCTGGGGACTTAATTAATTAATTGTGTTAACGAAAATTTTCATTTCATTCTTTGTTGTTGTTCTATGCAGTCAGATTGCGTAATAATACTAGTCAGGGCCAACCGTTTACGAGACCTCGTAATCGGACATACAGCTACTAAAAATACTTGCATTTTATTTAATTAAGCCCCCATGCACAGTGCTTCATGTCAGCACTTTCTGGTCATTTCGAGCGAATGATTTGACCTCCCAGATCACCCGGTATGATTTTCGTAGAACATTTATGGGACATAACCGTGAGGTCGGTTCGTGCACAAAATCCAGCACCGCAATACTTTCGCAATTATGGACAGCTATACATACAGAATGGCTCAGCGTTTCTGCAGGGGAGATCCGACGCATTGTTGAGTCCGTGACACGTCGACCTGCTGCTTTACGTCGAGCAAAAGGAGGTCCGACACGATATTAGGAGATATCCCAGGACTTTTTTAACCTCAGTGTACAGTATCTCGGAAAGAGACGCACACAGATTTATATTTTAGTGCAAGTAGCTGCCGCCAGTCTCCACAGACGATGAGTGTTCTTAGAACTTTGGTTCACAGAGCACACGTCACTGCTGACGAGGCCAGTTTGTCGGAGGAGCTCCCACAATTAAAGAGATTTTTTGAAGCTAACGAGTATTCTGCACTGCAAATACGAAAGACTACGAATGAAATCAAAGGTGGCCAAATCAGTGCAGAAGAATACACAGAAAGATTTATATCCATGGCTTTCCTGCCCTATGTGGGAAGCCTAACCTCAAGAATAGGACAGATCCTTAGCAAGCACAAAGTGAGTTTTCTTCCTCCATCGAAGACAGCAGCACCCTTGTTGTTGTTGTTGTGGTCTTCAGTCCTGAGACTGGTTTGATGCAGCTCTCCATGCTACTCTATCCTGTGCAAGCTTCTTCATCTCGCAGTACCTACTGCAACCTACATCCTTCTGAATCTGCTTAGTGTATTCATCTCTTGGTCTCCCCCTATGATTTTTACCCTCCACGCTGCCCTCCAATACTAAATTGGTGATCCCTTGATGCCTCAGAACATGTCCTACCAACCGATCCCTTCTTCTGGTCAAGTTGTGCCACAAACTTCTCTTCTCCCCAATCCTATTCAAAACTTCATCATTAGTTATGTGATCTACCCATCTAATCTTCAGCATTCTTCTGTAGCACCACATTTCAAAAGCTTCTATTCTCTTCTTGTCCAAACTATTTACCGTCCATGTTTCACTTCCATACATGGCTACACTCCATACAAATACTTTCAGAAATAACTTCCTGACACTTAAATCTATACTCGATGTTAACAAATTTCTCTTCTTCAGAAACGCTTTCCTTGCCATCGCCAGTCTACATTTTATATCCTCTCTACTTCGTCCATCCTCAGTTATTTTGCTCCCCAAATAGAAAAACTCCTTTACTACTTTAAGTGTCTCATTTCCTAATCTAATACCCTCAGCATCACCCGACTTAACTCGACTACATTCCATTATCCTCGTTTTGCTTTTGTTGATGTTCATCTTATATCCTCCCTTCAAGACACCATCCATTCCGTTCAACTGCTCTTCCAAGTCCTTTGCTGTCTCTGACAGAATTACAATGTCATCGGCGAACCTCAAAGTTTTTATTTCTTCTCCATGGATTTTAATACCTACTCCGAATTTTTCTTTTGTTTCCTTTACTGCTTGCTCAATATAGAGATTGAATAACATCGGGGAGAGGCTACAACCCTGTCTTACTCCCTTCCCAACCACTGCTTCCCTTTCATGTCCCTCAACTCTTATAACTGCCATCTGGTTTCTGTACAAGTTGTAAATAGCCTTTCGCTCCCTGTATTTTACCCCTGCCACCTTTAGAATTTGAAAGAGAGTATTCCAGTCAACATTGTCAAAAGCTTTCTCTAAGTCTACAAATGCTAGAAACGTAGGCTTTCCTTTCCTCAATCTTTCTTCTAAGATAAGTCGTAAGGTCAGTATTGCCTCACGTGTTCCAGTATTTCTACGGAATCCAAACTGATCTTCCCCGAGGTCGGCTTCTACTAGTTTTTCCATTCGTCTGTAAAGAATTCGTGTTAGTACTTTGCAGCTGTGGCTTATTAAACTGATGGTTCGGTAATTTTCACATCTGTCAACACCTGCTTTCTTTGGGATTGGAATTATTACATTCTTCTTGAAGTCTGAGGGTATTTCGCCTGTTTCGTACATCTTGCTCACCAGATGGTAGAGTTTTGTCAGGACTGGCTCTCCCAAGGCCGTCAGTAGCTCCCTTGGGGACCATTAAAGGTGGCTGCTCCATACGGAGTGGTATTTACAAGATCCCTTACGAAGGCGGCCTCTCACAGCGGCCAGACGATACGTACAGTCCATGAAAGATATGCGGACACTGCAGGTACATCTGCTTCTTACAGCCAAAAGTTTGGCTATGGTAGAACACTGTACTGAAATAGTTCACTCTATATTGTACGAAAACATCCAAATTTTAGGATCTACATCATTTTTCTAGGATTCGGTGGTAAAAGAGGCAATTAAAATAAACCTGGTGACGAATTTCGTCAGTAGAGATAGAAGCTTCAGCTTGGATGAGTCATGGAATCCGGCGCTTTCTGTAATAAACTTACCGAGACATCGCGACAGTGCAGCTCAAAGTGATACATGGACATCCCAGTGTGGATCGATTTCGCAGCTACAGATATAATTCATGCACTTTGTTATCTCTGCCGCCGATCAGCGTCTCTGGAGCCTGTGTATCTGTGGCCGCCAGCGCACTGGCACGGTTCCCGAGTTTCGAGTTTAAGAGAACGGGGCCAGTGCTGGAACCTCAGATTCCTTGCGTGTGGTTTGGCTAAATTTCTGTTAGACCTTTTTCTCTGGACCTTTATTAAGTTTTCCTGTATCAAATTTTATTCAGCTAAACGGTTTAAGAGACATCAGCTTCGATACTAATACGCATTCTTGATATTTTGTAAATATTTTATAAGATAAATTTTTGAAATTTGGTGGCGTATTAAGAGGCCTTATGATGAATGTTTCTCGAAACAGTTTAATCGGGTACTGTTTGGCTTGTTTATCGGAGCTGCGGCTGTTTCACGTTTTTTAGACCACGTTTTGGACTACCTTTAGTTTAGTTGTGTATATAATTATCTTGATGATGTGATTGGCTATAGCCGCTCTTCTGATGAACATCTTTCTCATATTTAGCAGTTGTAAAGCTTCGATCTGCCGGATTAACTGCCAAATAATCGAAAATTACTCTCGCTAGGCAGCAGATCTTTTTCTGGACCACCTGGCTTCCAGGGAAAGTATAAGGGTTGCTCAAGAACGGACTTCCGATGTGAGAAAATTTCTTCCCCCAAAAAGTAAAAAAGATGTGGCTAGATTCATTGGTATGGCCAATTATTTTCGGAAGTTCTTCCCTAATTTCGCCCAAGATGCAGCTCCCCTTAAGAA